>NC_053397.1:26127612-28683786 GCF_905171765.1 Bufo bufo | reverse complement strand
TTTTTCAACTTTTTTTTCACTTTATTTTTTGTCCCACTTTGGGACTTGAACTTTTGGGGGTCTAATCCTTTACAATGCATTCCAATACTTCTGTATTGGAATGCATTGGCTGTATGAGTAATACTGTGTGTATTACTCATACAGTTTCCGGCCTGTGAGATCCAGGGGGCTCGATCTCACAGGCTCGTCACCTGAAGGCAGCACGATGCCTTCCTTAGGCATCGCGCTGCCTTCCATGCCATCGGGTCCCCCCTACAGCCGCATGGGGACCCGATGGCATGCCCGATCACCGCCGCAAGCACGGGTAAAAGCCGCAAACCGCAGGTCTGAATTAACCTGCGGCGATCGCCGACACGGGGGGGTCACGGGACCCCCCCCCCGCACATTTTGCCAAGGTGCCTGCTCAATGATTTGAGCAGGCACCGGGTTCCGATCACCGCCCGTCGGGCGGCGGTGATCGGAACAACACATGACGTACCGGTACGTCATGGGTCCTTAAGGACTCGGGAAACATGCCGTACCGGTACGTCCTAAGTCCTTAAGGGGTTAAGAGGCATTCCGTTTTGCTCCGTCCTAATACATGTCTATGGGGACACATAATGTATAACGGAACTGCTATTTGTCCACATAGACAGGTATTAGGACGGAGCAAAACAGAATTCCTCTTAAAGACTTCCGTTTTGCATTCCATCCTAGAATTCCGTTATATTTCGTTATAACTCTGTTATAATGGAACCTCTAACGGAATTCAATAACACCAATGCGAACCCGTCCTTACACCATTGCTATGCAGGGGATTTGGAGCTCCATTAAAAATCTGCAGCAAAATCTGTAAAAATTATATGCAGATTTGTTGCAGATTTTGCTGCAGATTTACCACGCATTTCATCTTATGCATAGCAAAGGGCGAACTCTGTGGTGGATCTGGCACAAGGCATGTATGCTAGTTTTTAGCACTTTGCTTGTAAAGTTTAATTATTAATAATTAATAACATTTTCAGGCAATGAAGCTCTAAGCGTACAGTTATAGTGTCTGCATCATCAACCAGCCTTTTACATAAATGAGAATCAACTTCTCCATTTCCCGTCATGTCGAGTCACCTCTTGTCCATTTCATTAGAACTGTTTAAAAATGTATTTTTAATTTTCAGAGTTAATAAACTCTTCGACTATTTTCTCCCGGGGTCATTCATCATTGTCAGGCTTCTCAATGTACAATTTAGTACTAATTCAAAAGAATCTTGACCTACCACAAGGAGCCTGAAGTTATTACTGCAGCTGGGAGCCTTTATAAGGAATTCGGATCATTGTCCGAATACCTTTCATCTCAATTATAGACTGTTTTACCCGTTGGTTCTCGATCTTTTGCAAAACCCTCATAAGTCATAGTTTAGTTGGTTTCTACAAATATGGTCAGGGATGCAGAGGTAACAGTTGCATTCAGCCTTGATGTCTGAGGTGACCCAAGAGCTCCTCTGCCACATAAGCACAACCATTCTAGTAACTGACACATGTAGGTGTCAGGAAGCCGGGGACGTCATCTCCCCCCGGGGTCAGAGGGTGCGCATATTTAGATAATAGCTGTGGCATTGCTGGGGGAGGCTCCTGGTCCACACCCACACCCTCTGGCTATAAAGACCTGATTAGATCCTGGCTCAGTGCTGAGTTAGGCTAGGTCTACACAACGACATTTGTTGCGCGACATTTTGTCGCACCAATGTCGCATGACAATTTTTATAATGATAGTCTATGGTGT
Organism: Bufo bufo; assembly: GCF_905171765.1. Taxonomy (NCBI): domain Eukaryota; kingdom Metazoa; phylum Chordata; class Amphibia; order Anura; family Bufonidae; genus Bufo; species Bufo bufo. The sequence continues at coordinate 28,682,030 of NC_053397.1, read as the reverse complement.
CGCACTGCAACATGCGACATGCTGCGACTGCGATGCGACAGTCGCAAAAAAAACATCCGAGATGGATCAGTGTGCCAAGTCAGCAAAGTAAACAGCAAAATCACAGCTTTACAGATACTGCTGCAGGTGAGGGACTACGGCTCAGACACCCATCACCTACAACAACTACTAGGCCTCTAACATCTAGCCTGTATCATAGTGGAAACTTATATCCACAAGTGCCTGAAAGTGCCATTGAATAGTCATTCAATCAGCCACCATACCTCCTCATCTGGTGCCAGAAATTAAAACTTCCTATTACTACTGCTGGATGTGCCACAAGTTATATTTTGCCCTAAGTAAGGCTAGTTTTACACTAGCATTATGAATTCCTGCATTGTTTTTTATCTGGCCAAATCTCAACATATTTGCCAAGTAGAAGCCCTCTGTCCGCCAGACCACATTATAGTCAATAGCTCCAGTGGGCATTGCATTAACATCTGGTAATGTTGGAACCAGAGAGCTCTGGCAGGCTGTTCTCTGCCGGAACAACCTGCCATACCTCATAACGTTAGTGTGTAAGAATCCTACAGAGACTTTTATATTTTTTTTTCGTGTCTAATTTTTCAAACTGCCTTTCCACTGCATTAATCCCCAGGTAGCGATAGCCTAAGGGAGTACACCATGATATAACACCTTATCAGCGCCACTAACACTGTAGAAAAGGGGCTCTCTAGGATTTTACTATTGATAGCCTAGGGGAGTCAGAGAGGATGATAGCGCTATTATCAGTGGCAGTCGTTCTCATGGTGGCAGTCCTCGTTCTGGCACTCTCTGGGCCATGCAGTAAAGGGAGGTTGCATCCTTGTTTCCTCAGAGTACACCCTGGACTTCGTAGTTCATTGTAGATGGAAGACTAGTAGGGTGCAAGGCAGGAGGGCAGGCATAAGGGGCTGGCGGATGTTGGTGGAGTCAATGACCAGACCTGTTTGGATTGAATAAATCAAGTCCATATTTACTGAATAGATGATGGGAGTTGCCATACAAATATCATCAATAGGCATAGTTTTAAAAGTATATCACAGAGTAGGCTTTTTCCAAAGGCTGTATATAGAGGGTTGCAATGATGGTTGTAGACCTCCCTGAGTGTCTCCTTAGACAAACTATGCAATCTTTTGAAAACTAACCTCCGGCATACAATCACTCTCAATATACTTTCTGCAGTTGGCTAGTCCATCTCAGAAATGTGGCAGGAGGCAGAGGCAACCCTTTCTACATGCAGGAAAGACTATTACAATAAACGTGTGTTTGCCTAACTGTCTCAGTCCAGCATGGCCTTTAAAATGGTTCTCAACCTTCTGTAAACATCCAGCGCTTCCTAACGTCAGGGGATTATTCTTAGCAAAGTTACTTTCTGGCAGTTTTCCACCCTCAAGAATTGTGTTTTCCTGGATAATGCTTCTCTTTAGGGCCTACTCAGCAGAGCCCACCAAAACAGGTTTTGTCTCTAGCTCTGCTTGTTAGGAGCTCTCTACTGCTACAAACCATGGGGAAAAGGGGGAAGAGGTTCATGGGGGAAAGACAAAGAGTTTAGTTTATGAGAGGTTCAGTTTTAGATAAAGAGAGGACATGATGTTAGAGACAGCTGCCAGACAATTACTGGTGTTTTGGAGTAAAGCAGGGGTATTCTGCCACAGATGTACGTTAGAGAAGTCTCTGACTGGTTGTAGCAGTCTCTGACTGGTACAAGCAATGGTAGACAGCTGAACTCACTAATATGCCTAGGTCGTGCTACCATGTGTATGTGAAAATCCAGTGAGGGGAATACAATGGAAATGTTTTGGTAATTTATTGGGTTTACCTTGAGCAAAACACATAGAGGAAATTAGAGTATACTAGAGGACATTAGAGGTCAAAATGCAATTCTCTCACCAGCTCTGAGTCTGCTGCAGGAAAGGAAGAGACAGGAACAGAGCACAGGATGTGATGTCACAGAAAGAGAGGAGTAGAACAGAGAGCAAATGCAATGGAATTTACATAATACATTTCAGGAAACCTATAACAAGGGTGGCAGGCAGCATTACATAACATGGTAATGATATAATAACACAAACAACCATTTATCTAAATGGAAGAAATAAATGCTGGGACAGCACAAGGGGTGATGTCAGGGGATGAAGTGTATAGTTGGGTGTCGTCAGCATAGAGATGGTACCGAAAGCCAAATCTACTGATCTTTTGATGACACGTTTTCTTTGACTATGCAAAGGTGGATTAACAGGCAGATGTATGTGATAAAGTTCTGTACAGAGCTGCATTCATGAGTAAGACTGCTGAAGGTATCTAAGGTTGTGGAACGTGGAACCGTTTCTATCAACTTTCCTATTATCCTTTACTTTGCTGAATATAATTATACTGCACATAACATCATTTATCTGTGTTAAAAGCTCATTATCAGTTTGCTTTCACACCAGCATCTATGCATTGTTTAATCTGACCATACAGTATACAATGGGTAATTGCTGAGCAAAGAATGGCTGCAATGTAGACATGGATTGATTCCCTTATTAATTGCCTTACCCTTGGAAAAAGGTGAGTGAACACTGCATACCATGAAGAAGAAAAGGCACTCAGCTTATGAAGGGCCCTCAATGACAGCCCTGAGGCTCCTGTCCCAGCTGGTTCCAGTCCCCAGCGGACAAGAAGCAATGAAGTCCCATCTGTAGTCATGTGGACTGAGGCTTTATGGTCTTGTGCCACTGTGGGACACATCTGCAGTAACCAGGATGCGGGTATAATAGTCTATAGTCGGTTTGTGACGACAGTTGCAGCGTGCGCAGGGTATTGTCACAGGGCCCTTCAAAGATGTTCTAACGCACGTCCCAGTTTAGGAATGCCAGAGTGGTGTAATGTCTCTGTATGGTAGTGGTAATGGTGCCAACAGTGTCTCCTACCTGGGTACGGCTGGACTCCTGGCTCCTGGCTCATTTGCAATAAATTGAGTGTAGTGATAGTGGGAGTAATAGAGGAATTTGCAGCAGAAATTGAGATCCAGACTTTTGGTGAAGTTCAAACTTGTCTTTACTGATTGTAACTTTCATCCAAGAAATGTACAAGTTTTGTCTTAGGTCCCAGCAGGTATTGGCAATGGTTGGCAGGAATTTATTTTCTGCTCCATCAACCTGGAGCTTGCAGGAAAGGACGTCTGCTTGTTAGCTCTATACTGTGGCAGGAATTTGGCTTCTGCACTCTCTATCTTCTGCTGTCTGGGGACTGACTAGCTGAGGAGGAATATGGCTTCTCCTAGGATCTCTGGACTTTACTCACAGTTATCTTCTCAGGGTATGGTTTCTTCCTGGAACTGGAGTTGTCTGTAACTTTCTGCTTTGTGTCATCCAGCTGAGCTGCAGAGCTCAGACTGGGAGTTTGATCAAATCTCAGCATGAGACTTGATCCTTGCTGTCTTCTATATGCAGGGAGAGCTAGAACTGGTTCTAACAGTTTTTTTTCCCTCCCTTGCTGCAGGATGTGGGAACCTCCACTTCCCTTAAGCAGGGGGGCAGAACAGAACAGGATTGTTCCACTCTGAATGGCCAAAACATTAAAACTATCCCTACCAATGATGCAGCCACCTGCTGGTCAACCTGGAACATTACAAGGAAAAAATTACCTTTAACATGGTGTTATGCACATTTGTGAATGACATAATCAAAATCACATCAAATGACAATATAATGGCTCCTGAAGGGCTGTAGCGGGGTAAAAGAGTTTAGTAACACAGATCTGGGGTGTTACACATCACCACTGAGGCCAGTGAATAGCAGCAACAGTCCAAGTGACCATAGAAGGGGTGTGTTCATCTGATGAACTCTGGGAGCAGCGAGGAGCCTCGGTGCTGGAACAGAGGGGTTTGCATAAGGTTTTTTTCACTCATTTTTGGGGGTCAGACAACCTTTTAATGTTTATGTATGGTTTGATGAATGAACATGCAATCCTTAGTGAGGTAGCGAGAGGTGGGTGCTGCTAGATTGAGTATTGAATTCTACAGTCATCGGTTTATTCATCATTTCCAGAGTTCTAAGAAAATATGCTGCAGAATTGTTAAATTGAATAGGGCAGGGATGTAAAACCTGCGGCCCTCGAGCTGTTGCAAAACTACAACACCCAGCATGCCCTGATAGCTGTAGGCTGTCCAGGCATGATGGAACTTGTAGTTTTGTAACAGCTGGAGGACCGCAGGTTGGGCATTCCTGGAATATGGAATACAAAAACAGACAAGTTGAGGGAGCAGTCTTCCCTCCTGACATGTCTGTACTAGTAACTACTTGCATTCCCTTTGTAATAACAATTTCAGGAGCAACTATTTTTATGACTCTATGTTGTGCCATTACTCTATTACCAACATGGTCGTGTGAATGCTCCCTAAGGGTACTTTTACACTAGTATTATTCTTTTCCAGCATAGAGTTCCGTCAAAAGGGCTCTATGCCAGAAAATAACTAATCAGGCATATCCCAATGCATTCTGAATGGATAGAAATCCATTCAGTTTGCATCAGTATGCCTTCCGTTCAGTCACTGTCAGGCGTTGCTGCGGTATTATATCCATCCAAAATACCTGATCAGTCGCCGGAATGCCGGATCCGGCATTAATTCCCATTGACTTGCATTAGTGCCGGATCTGGCATTGCAAAACAACTGAAGGACGGATCCGTCCTTCCGGTCTGCCCATGCGCAGACCGGGAAAACTGTGAAAAAGACTGCAAGACGGATCCGTCCATCCGCATGACAAGCGGAGAGACGGATCCGTTCTTGCAATGCATTTGTAAACGGATCCGCACACGATCCGTCTACAAATGCTGTCAGTTGTCACACTGATCAGCGGATCCGACGGAACTGCCTGCTGGATCACACTAACGCTAGTGTGAAAGTACCCTTAGAACCTCTTCCTCTGTAAAGACACATGTATCAAAAGATTCATTAGTCTTCCTCCCTAACTGAGGTCCTTTTCCTTCATTTTCCTTTGTAAAAACTGAACAGAAGTATTCATTGAGGCAGGCAGCTAGTTCTTTATCTTCTTCCATATACCTTCCTTCTTTTGTTTTTAATTTGTTAATTCCTTGTTTTAGTTTCATTTTTTCATTTATGTATCTAAAGAATGTCTTATCACCTTTTTTCACTGAGTGAGCAAATTTCTCTTCTGCCTGTGCTTTATAAGCTCTTATAACTTGTTTGGCCTCTCTCTGCCTAATCTTATAAATTTGCCTGTCATCCTCGTTTTGTTTTGTTTTTTATAATTACTAAATGCTATCTTTTTGTTTTTAATGATTTTGGCCACTTCTGCTGAGTACCACAGTGGTCTCTTCCTTTTTTTGCTTTTACTGACAAGCCTAATGCAACTATCTGTTGCCTTCAATAGTGCCACTTTTAAGTAGTCCCATTTCTCCTGGACTCCATTGAAACTGTTCCAATCTGATAGGGACTCGTATACCACTAATCTAATTTTAGAAAAGTCAGTTTTTCTAAAATCTAAAACTTTTGTATTTGTGTGGTTTGATTCAGTCACTGTACTTATAGTAAACCACACTGACTGGTGATCACTAGATCCCAAGCTTTCCCCTACAGTAATATCAGATACCAAATTTCTATTTGTGAAGACTAAATCTAAAATGGCCTCCTTCCGGGTTGGCTCCTCAACTACTTGTTGTAGAGATAATCCCAGTAGGGAATTTAGAATATCTGTACTCCTGGCAGAACTAACTATTTTGGTTTTCCATTTTACATCAGGAAGATTAAAGTCTCCCATAATGATAACTTCCCCTTTCAATGTCATTTTAGCTATTTCCTCAACTAGTAGACCATCTAATTCTTTGACTTGGCCTGGTGGTCTATATATCACACCTACATGAGTTATCCTATGATTATCAAGCTGCAACATAACCCAAACTGACTCTAAATTGGTCTCGCTAACTTGTATTAAATTAGATTTTATGCTTCACATACAGTGCCACCCCTCCCCCTTTCTTGCCTTCTCTGTCTTTCCTATATAGAGAGAACCCTGGTATTGTTATATCCCAGTCATTACTCCCATTGAACCATGTCTCAGTAACAGCCACTAAATCTATATTCTCAGATGCCATTATAGACTCAAGTTCATTGATCTTATTCCCTAAACTGCGAGCATTTGTAGACAAGACTCTGAGCTTGTCATTTCTTAACCTATGTGCTACTGGCATCTTCTGGCATTGTTCCGGGGGGCAGTCGGACTGCTGGATTATCACTCTTTTGCCCCCTTTCCTAGTTTAAATTTTCCTTAGCAAATACTTGGAACTGTTCACTGAGGACATTCATTGCCTTGAGAGAAAGATGCAAACCATCTTTCTTGTACAGTTCTTTTCCATTCTAGCGAGAGCTAACATGAGACACAAAGCCAAACCCTTGGTTCCGACACCATTCACTAAGCCATACATTGAATTCTTTAATGCGCATCTTCCTGTCATGCTGAATTTATGCACAGGAAAAAAAGCATGCAACCTTCCGTATATATCATTAGCAAGTGTGTGAAAAGCTTCCTTCACCTTTGAAACCTCATTGCAAGGCATATCATTTGTCCCAAGATGGACAATAACATCCGCCTTCCTTTCCTGCTTTGCTTGCCTAACAATATTAAGGATACGTCGTCTGTCCCTGCTAGCGGTAGCACCAGGGAGACATCTCACAAAACCATTTTCCCCAAACTTCACACCTCTTATGATAGAATTGCCCACCAACAGCTGCTTACTATCAGTTCTCACCTTATCCTTTTTGTCTTTGGCTGCAGTCTTGCATCCTTTAGGCATAGGAGATGATTGTTCCTCACCCACTGTGCCTGAGCCATCGTCCATGTTGCTCTTGCACTCTGAAAGTGCTGCAAATGAATTATGGAGAGCCACAGGCTGTGGAACAAGTCTTCTATCAACAACTCTAAGTCTACCAGAATCTGAAGTAACCCATCTTCCATTTCTAGGGGGCCTCTGTGGCAGTGGCATTGCAACATTCCCAGCATGAGTTTTTTTAACAGTTAATTTACAAATCTCAGATTTCCAAAATGAAATTTCCTGCTGCATTATGGAGAGCTGTCTACAGATCAGACAGCATCCAAACCTCCGAAGAGTGGAGCCTGAAATAAAAGCACAACAATCATAGGCGTGCGCAGGGGGTGTACCGGGTGTGCCTGGACACACCCTAATCACACCTCTGTGCTCCTGCACTGCCGCCTGCTGCAGCTGCCTCTTGAACCCCGGCTGCCCCGCACACTCGCACAGCTTCAATGACATCTGCTCGACTGCTCCTGGGAAGTCCTGTGCTCTGTGTCCCGGCGGCCGGCTGCGTAACGTCACTCACTCCGATGTCACGCGCCTGCTCCACCTGCTTCATTAATAAAGTGGGAGGAGCAGGCTTGTGCGGCGTGACGGAGTGAGTGACGTCACATTACGCTGCCGCCGGCCTAGTTTGAATGTTTGAGAGCCCGCCCAGTGCTTGTGTGAATACTAGCTGGAGGGAGTCTCACTGTCCCAGTAAGTTAGTAATAGTAGTTTGGCAGGGTCTAACAATAGTTGCCGGCCTGAGGCCTCCACCCCCTGTTGGGGGTCACTGTCAGGGACACTGTTATGGGGGGGGGATCTGTGGATGTTGACACATATATAGCACAAGATGCTGCTATATGTGTCATCCACAGATCTCCCCCGGCCCCCCATAACAGTGCCATCCACAGATATACTCTTAATAGACTGTTAAGGGGATATCTGTGGTCTGTGGATGACACTGTTATGGGGGCATCTGTGGAATATGACACTGTTATGGGGGATCTGTGGATGACACTGTTATGGGGGCATCTGTGTGGAATATGACACTGTTATGGGGGATCTGTGGATGACACTGTTATGGGGGGATCTGTGGATGATACTATTATGGGGGGATCTGTGGATGACGCACTGTTATTAACAGTGCGTCATCCACAGATGCCCCCATAACAGTGCCATCCACAAATATCCCCTTAATAGACTGTTAAGGGGATATCTGTGGTCTGTGGATGACACTGTTATGGGGGCATCTGTGGAATATGACACTGTTATGGGGGATCTGTGGTTGATACTGTTATGGGGGGGATCTGTGGATGACGCACTGTTAATAACAGTGCGTCATCCACAGATCCCCCATAACAGTGTGTCAGCCACGGGTCCCCTATAACAGTGTGTCATCCAAAGATCCCCCATAACAGTGTGTCATCCACAGATCCCCCATAACAGTGTGTCATCCACAGATCCCCCATAACAGTGTGTCATCCACAGATCCCCCATAACAGTGTGTCATCCACAGATCCCCCATAACAGTGTGTCATCCACAGATCCCCCATAACAGTGTGTCATCCACAGATCCCCATAATAGTGTGTCATCCACAGATCCCCCATAACAGTGTGTCATCCACAGATCCCCCATAACAGTGTGTCATCCACAGATGCCCCCATAACAGTGCCATCCACAAATATCCCCTTAATAGACTGTTAAGGGGATATCTGTGGTCTGTGGATGACACTGTTATGGGGGCATCTGTGGAATATGACACTGTTATGGGGGATCTGTGGTTGATACTGTTATGGGGGGGATCTGTGGATGACGCACTGTTAATAACAGTGCGTCATCCACAGATCCCCCATAACAGTGTGTCAGCCACGGGTCCCCTATAACAGTGTGTCAGCCAAAGATCCCCCATAACAGTGTGTCATCCACAGATCCCCCATAACAGTGTGTCATCCACAGATCCCCCATAACAGTGTGTCATCCACAGATCCCCATAACAGTGTGTCATCCACAGATCCCCATAATAGTGTGTCATCCACAGATCCCCCATAACAGTGTGTCATCCACAGATCCCCATAACAGTGTGTCATCCACAGATCCCCATAATCGTGGACCTGCGCACTGAGGAGAGACTGAAAGGAGGGGAAGATCCGTGGAAGCAAGCAGAGGACAGCACAGCAGACGACTGAATAGCTTCTTTTGTAAGTAAATTATTTTATTATAGTGCTGAAACTGCTTTAAACTCTAAAGAAAAGTTTTGGAGAGTGTTTCTCTCTATCTCAAGTCTGAAGCAAAACTGAGGAAGAAAGGAGAACTCTTGAAAGCTTGTCTTTTAAGTATTAGGATAGTACAATAAAAAGGTATCCCTGCATACCGCAATACTCTCGTATTTTGAAAATCTTATTTATATATACTTATTTCGGTTTTTTTCAGTAGTATGATTAAGTGGTAAAAATTATTAGTGCCCCCCCCCATTTTTGACTGTGATATCTTATGTGCCTCCCCTATATATTGTTCCTAGAGTCGCCACTGCGCAGAGGCGGAGTCACGGCAATGCTAGGGTGAGGCCCGGCCTGTGTGTGTATGTATTTAATATACGCGCGTGTGTGTTTGTACTTTAGGGTGCACACCCTAATGCAATATGCTTCACACGCCTATGACAACAATTCCTGCACTGAACCAGGTCTGCCATTTTAAAGAGGGGAAAGATAACAGGATAACAGGCCGAACTGGATGGACAGATGTCTTTTTTCGGCCTTATAAACTATGTTACTGTGTTACTATGTGATTTGTCTGTTTTACCTTATATTTAATTACCTTTAGTAAATATTTTTATCACTTAGTCTGTTAAGCCTATTTATTCTCAAACTGTTGAATTCACACAAAAACAATTAATAAAAGTTTTTGAATGAATTGCCAACGGTCTGACATAAAGCTTCATCTGGATGTTACCAGTTAGGGGTGTGTCCCTGTATAGTCTCACACTATCCAATCAGTGCTGCCAGTTTTAGATTGTGAAGGGACACTCCCCAACTGGTAACACCTAGATAAACCTTTATGGCAGACTGGTGGTAATTAATTCATGAACTTCTAGTAGGAATATTAGAAGATTGGCATAGCATAGAGATAAAAGAAAGCAATATAGGCTTCGGAAGCATTACTTTGGCAATGCAGGTAGTTAAAAAACACTCCTTAATAATTAGAGCCACACAAATGACAATACAAGAATACATCTTTATTAAATCATCCAAAAAGAACATCATATACATAATCATAAGCAATAATGATAAAACCTTGCGAAAAGTGCTATGAAATGGAAGAAAGCCCTCCCCACTAGAGTCAATAGGGTAAATATGCTGCCCCCAATGGTGGCTGTAAATAACAAGCAAAATACAGCGCCATTTCAGCACATGCAGCATCATTTTTTTCATCAACTATGACAGAATCTGCAGCAGAGCCTCCGATGCAGATGTGATTTGAGTCTGATTAATGATTCCTGCGCGATGGTTCAGTATCATTTGGAGAATGTTTTGATGGTAACATAAAAGTCCCAGCTCATCTCCAGCTAATTCCTCCATGCTTCACTGATTTATAGGGAGGATTTTCTGACTTTTCTCTAAGAACTATTTTCTGTGCAGCAGTTCAAGTACCTTCATTTAGTCTTCACAGACAAAATCCTGAATGCCACAATGTTTTATGGTCTCTGTGCTCTGGAACTTGGTTTACAAAATAACCCATAATCCAACATAAATCAGGTTTTCTACAAGGTGTTTAACGGCAGCTGAAGGAGGGAGACACTACAGTACCCGAGTGTATCTATAATTACTGCCGCTAAGCTTGAGCCACCTAGACACAGTCTCTTAATCCAGCAGATGGATCTGTTCAAATATTTAGACAAACTATGTATTTATCCGATTTTGGAGATCACCCTAGCCACAGATGTGTGGAATTAAACTTTTCTTTTTTTTGCTAATTAAAAAATAAAATTGAAACATTTTAAGAAAAACTCTTATACATTAAACATCATTTTTATATTTAATCTCAACAGATCTAACATTATGTGCTGCTTACATTTTTTTATATACCATTATATCAGTTTACTTTTCTATAGAGCCCTTTCAAAAGTATGGTACTAAACGATAACATTCTGGCTGCCTGCAGTCACCACTAGAGGGAGCTAAAGTGAATCATTTATACATTGATCTCAAATATGTATCAGTTTACAGTAAACTACTAAGGGTGGGTTCACACTGGCGTTACCAATTGCATTATAGGAATTTTAGGATGGAATGCAAAATAGAAGCCTTTAAAGGGAACTTGTCACCTCAAAAACGCATATAAAACCGCCAGCATTACCTCATAGTAGCCCCCAGTCTGTTAGCTCTGTGTGCTCCTTGATTAAGCGCGATGCCGTCTCCAGCTGCCGCTGTTAGCTGGGTTTTAGAGGTGCAGTGCACATGCGCGAGACTTATGCGATCCCGGCCGCAATCTGACAAAAGAGGGGACGGTTATGGGGCGTGCTTACCTTGACTTGAAGCAAGGAAGCCACTGCCCCCTTGACTTCAAGCTGACCAGCAAGATAGCGCTGATGGAGCTTAAAACATTGTTTTTTGAATCTATGGAGCATCAGACTACCGGATCAAACATATGATTATTAACAGACTGGGGGCTACTATGAGGTAATGCTGGCGGTTTTATATGCATTTTTGAGGTGACAGGTTCCCTTTAAGCGGCATTTTGTTTTGCTCCGTCCTAACACATATCTATGAGCACATACAACAGTTCAGTTTTTTTCCATTATTCACTACAGAAAAAAAGTTGGGAAAAAATTGAACCGTTATATGTGCCCATAGATATGTGTTAGGACGGAGCAAAACAAAATGCCTCTTAAAGGCTTCCGTTTTGCATTCCATCCTAAAATTCCATCATATTCCGTTATAACTCTGTTATGACGGAACCCTATAATGGAATTAGTAACACGTGCGCGAACCCGCCCTTAGTGATGCATTGCTTCATTTTTGCAAAAAAAATATTTAATCAGCACTGTGTGCACCCTTCCTCCTTCTGCTTCTTCGGCCAGCTGCTCCTTCTCCTTCTTGATTGACAGGGCCAGACAAGATTACTGTGCAGGAACCTGGTCCTGGCAATGAAAGAGAAGGAGGGGCTGGCAGAAAAAACAGGAGGAGCAAGGGTGCACAGAGTGGCTTAAGTCCACCTCCGGTGCACCTCACTGCTCATATTGCAGTATAGGCTACTTGCAAATTCTTTATTATTTGATGTCAGTTAATCTGTTCATACTTTACAAAGCGCCGGTGCGACCTCATCTGGAATATGCAGTTCAGTTCTGGGCACCAGTCCATAGAAAGGACGCTCTGCAGCTGGAAAAAGTACAGAGGAGAGCAACTAAACTGATAAGGGGCATGGAGGGTCTTAGTTATTAAGAAAGGTTAAAAGAATTGAATGTATTTAGTCTTGAGAAGAGACGTCTAAGGAGGGACATGATTAACCTATACAAGTATATAAATGGGCCATACAAAGAATACGGTAAAAAACTGTTCCATGTCAAATGTCCTCAAAAGACAAGGGGGCACTGCCTCCGACTGGAGAAGAAAAAGTTCAGTCTCCAGAAGCGTCAAAGCTTCTTTACTGCAAGAACAGTGAATCTGTGGAATAGACTTCCTCAGGACGTGGTCACAGCAGGAACGACAGTTTTTAAAAAGGGTTTAGATGAATTCTTAAAAGTAACTGACATTAATTCTTATGAAAACGTGTAGAAATCTGAGTCTCACTTCCTTCTGGGATTCGTTTCCCCACCTATCCCTTGGTTGAACTTAATGGACTTATGTCTTTTATCAACCGTATTATCTATGTAACTTTGTATGTATTTTATTGAAGCCTGGTTATCCCCCCTTGGAATACGTTTCATACACTTATGGCTCTTAAACATCAAAGGGGTTGCATTTGTATGAAACTTACAATGAGGAATACTCAGTGGCCCCTACACCATTGCTTTGTATGTTCAGATATGAGACAGAAACAACTGACAATCACAGATGGACCTACATTGCCTCCAATGAAGGACCTTTACTGGACTCACTGCATATGATAGCCTTATGCAAACTGTGCAGATACAATTCTCTTTCTCTGTATTCGATTATACAATTTTTTTCAATGTAAAACCCAGTAATAGATAAGTAGTAAGTACTCAGGCTTACAGAGATATATCCGCAATGAGGTGCACAAAATTCACAGCTCCTGAGACTCTAACAGTAGTGTCATTCTCTAGCTAATAATAGTCAGCGTGGCGGAGTACAGCAGCATTACCACGACGTGTCATCGCTAATAATGTCACAATCGGTGGATAATATACTGTATTAGCCTGAACTAGACATTGATTGCCAACACTAAATGGTAAGAATTATAATAAATGACTGTCTCATGATTAAAGGGCAAGAAAGTAATGATAAAAATGAGCAGAATTAAATTGCACATTCTGTGGCATATACAGTCTGTTAAAAGTCTGCCCCTGAGGAAAGCTATGGAGGAATGGGATAGCAGTGAGGCATAGTTGGCTCCAGGGCTCCTGCTCTTTGTAGGAGGATAGGTCACCAATGTTAGAGCTCATGCACACGACCGTATGCCCTCCGAGACATACGGTCCGTGAGCGGGCCATATGTCCCGGAGCGGCATACATCGTGCGCACGGGAGCGCACAGCATCATAGGTTACTATGATGATGCTGGGCGCATTGGGCCGCCGCGGGACTATTTTCCTGCACTCATAAGATCATATGAGTGCAAGACAATAGTCCCGCGAGTGGCCCGATGCGCACAGCATCATAGTAACCTATGATGCTGTGTGCTCCCATGCGCACGATGTATGCCGCTCCGGGACATATGGCCCGCTCACGGACCGTATGTCTCGGAGGGCATACGGTCATTTGCATGAGCCCTTAAACACCAAGAAAACCCCTTTAAATGATTTTTTTCTGGAGCCAGGTCTCTGGTAGTTTGCAGGGTAGAGAGAGCAGTGGCCAGGGTTCTGGCATGGGGGTAACACTCAGGGGAAAGAAGAAAAGCCACTCACCAATTCACAGTGGCTTTGTTACAGGGCCAAGGCTCCCATCCCCAGTGGAAGTATGACATCCTGTCGATGGTCACATGTACTGTACCTCTGCAGCCATTCACTGGCCTCAGCAGTGACCTGTCCACAAGTGGCACTTGACCACTGTGGTCACGTACGTCTTTGGGACACAACATCACTAAGCCCACTGGATGACTACAGTGGTGCACGTGACCATGGATGGTACATCACTTTCAGTCCACAGGGAGTGGAAGGAGCCAGGATGGAAGCCTCAGTGCGGAAACGGAGCAGCGTGGAATAGGTACAGTAAGTGGTCTTTTTTCTTTCATTTATACCCTTTCAAGGCCATTACTACAATTTGTTTTGGAATCAGACAGCCCCTATAAAAAGCATTCATTTTATAGCATGTAAAATTACTGCCTGATGCTTGACTTTAAATAATTGATAGAAAACTGGACAACCTAAAATAGTGTCACAGTGTAGTTCACTGTGTCATGGATTGCTGGATGTACTCGCTTTAGTAGCTCTCTGTCATACTGGCTGCGGTGGATTCCGTGTAGGCTGGTTGCTTGACCTACGTGTAGTTGCGGCAGTCTGTGTGTGAACTGCTACTTGTGTATACATGCTTCCCTCCCTGTTGTCCCAGTTCTGGTGGGGTTAATAGTCTGGTCTGGTTGTGTCTGCTAGGTGTCAGATGCCCTCGTTATCCTGCTCTTTATATACCTGCTCTGTATATACCATCTGCCCTGTCTGTGTGGTCACCTAGTGAGACATCAAGGTCCCCTTGCCTGGTTGTGTGGACCACTGGTGCTTGTGGACCACTGGTGCTTGCACCATGAGTCTCTGCAGATAAGTGACCAAGTGTACTGGGACTATCCTGGAGGTGCAACCAGTGAGCCCTCGGCTAAGTCCATTTGCACCATCAGGGGCTCTGTGAAGAACGGGGCTCACTGAGTGCACTTAGTCCAGTGGTATTACCTGCCACTGATCCCTTACCTGCTGGTCCAGTTTACTGCCATATCTTGATCTCTGTGAATAAAGTATTTGTCTTGGTCCTTGCATTGTTTGTATAATTTCTTGCCTTGTGTTTGTTTGCCTGAGATGTTCTAGGGGTCGGTAGGACCTTCGCTAGAATATGACAAGTTGGGACAGAATTTACAATTTCTGTATTGTTGACCCTTCTTTTTCCAACACCAGGAATATCAATCTGAAATACATTGAAAATAAATCATTTTAAACACAAAATAAAGAAACAAAGGCATTGATAAAGATGTCCTCTCAATGTGCCTGCCTTTGCTGAAAGAGTTCCTAAGAAGCATCTGGCCCTATAGAGAAATGTAATACAAAAAAATTGTTCCTCAAAAAACAGTGGCATGTTATACTTTCGGGAGTGGTGCTGGTAGTCTCCTTTGAATTAAAAATAAAAATGGTAAAATGATTATGGAACTGAGTCCCACCAGCGAGAACATGGTGATGCTTGGGCCTCATTATCATTGGTGTAATGATATTGCCTATGAATATATGAAAATTGTTGCTCAGTCTATATTTAGTTATTTGTGCACACATAGGGTCAAATAAATGACTCTATGATCACTTCTGTCAAAACTGCTTGCCAAGACGTGCTTCAGCTTTGGTCAGGATGCATCAGAAGTAAATCCCATAATCTCCCAATAAGTGCTCACAAGGACTAGGGGATGCACCTAAGAGTCCACGGGGAAGGAGAAAAACTGTGAGGTCTAAAGATTGCCTCTATTTAGTACATAAATGAATGACTGTCCATCTGAGAGTTATTATGCTGTGGGTCTTAGGTGATGAGCCGAATTCTAAAATCTTGACCTTGGGCAGTAAAATATCATCTTCTGTCCCTCACTGTCTCCCCAATTCATAACACTTGTTATTGTATAGGCAACTTTCTTCTTGGGTGTGATGCTTATTGCATATTCTTGGATATTGCAGCAAATGTCACCACCAATAGATAAGGAACAGGAGGTTGAACCAACCCAAGTTTAAAAATGTAAAGAGAATTTAAAAAAATGTAAAGGTGAACATCAGGAGACCACCCCATGTATTCAAGATGAGCAATATCTGCAACCTACTGTAAGCAGGAGGCAAAAAGGCTAAGCATAGTGCAAATTTTCCATTAGTGTGAGAATTCATTTTCACGGCAGGTGGAGCAGACTACAAAGTTGACACCTTCAATCCATTGAAAGCCACAGTTATATTTTACAGATGTGCCTTTAGACGGTGGCAATGTCACCACCGGAGGGAGGAGGGAGGAACTGTTCTGCTCTAATGGATTTTGCCAGCAGCATTTATTTTTTTCTCTGCAAATTGTCATGGACAGAAAATTCAGTCAGTAATGTCAAATTAAAAGTAGACAGAAATGTCAGAGAACCTGAAGGTTCAAAGATTTCTTATATTCGCCAGCAGAAAAATCAATAAATATCACTGATCTCTTAATTAGAAATGTCTATTTTTAAAATCAATAAGTCCAGGAAGTGATATATCTGTCTGACTTTCTGTATGTCTATCTGTTTTCTATCTATCTTTTGTAAAATAACAACTCCCATTATTCTTTTACAACTATTCAGGCCACTCTGGGAGCTGTAGTTTCACATTGAACAATCTTACATGACAAGGGCTAACCTGACTATTTCAATGATATCTTTTGAACTCTTTCACACTTACATTATTAGGCCTCTTTCACGCGACCGTTTTTTTTGTTTCCGTTTACGGGCCGTTTTTTGCGTTCCATATACGGAACCATTAATTTCCGTTCCGTTAAATCATAGAACATGCAGAAAAATATTTGTAAACTGGGATTCAATAAAACGTAACCTTTACTAGGTCAATTAAAATAGTTGTCACACTGGGTGAGACGACATAGACAACACTTACAACAGTAAATTCCTCCACTGCATCAATTCATATTCATATTCCATTTGGAAATAATAAAAAAGAGAAAAAAATGGGTGGATCTCACCTCGTCTGGGAGGGGTCCGACTGTGGAGGATGGTCCTGGCAATGGTCTTACCTTGGACCTGTGTGACCAGGTGCTAGTGTGGTGTTGGCACGATGTTATATCCTGCACGGCCCTATTATGGCTTTCCTGCCTGCCTAGGGGGATAGGGACTCGTAACAAACCTGCCTACCACAATGGAGCACCCGCCCCGTCAGGGGCGACCCCACACCGAGCCTTTCCCTCAGTATGGGTCTTAATCCTATCAAGCCCTAACTACAACGCCCTACATGCCATGTTTCTGTCACTTCTGGACATCATCAGGGGACTTCATATGTATATTCCAGGGCAACTACAAATAGAAGTTACAAACAAACACTCAATATAGGTCACCAGTATTTGAGCACCGCACGCAGCGTGGCTAATCAACAGCCGCAGTTTACTTACTCAGAATCAAGGTGGTTTTAGCCTCGTATTCTTAGGACAAGATGATGGATAGATCTTGTCCACACTGATGCAGGGGAAGTGTCCCTTGTCAGTCCGTGTCTTACCCAAAGTAACAGTGATTTGGGTGAGCAATGGGTGGTTATTAGCCGCCTCCTCTTATACCCCTACTCCCGATGTGTGTACGCCCCCCGTAATCATTTGACTCACCTGTCCAGGTATCGCAGAGCATTGGTGATTCGGCGTGGAACGCACGCCACTCGCGTGCGTTCCACCGGACCGGAAGTCAACGTCACATGATGCGGCTGAACCGGAAGTGAGGTCAGAGCCGAGGTCAGAGCGTTGCCAGTTGCATAGCAACTACTAGGCTCATGACGCTTGGCCCTATTAGCAGACACATGATGACTTGCCTGTCATTTTCATAGATGCACAGTCGCATAGCAGATATAATTTGGCATGACATCCGAAACAGGCTCTTCCCCCATGGATGCTAGCCGATTGTTGGGCCAAGGACCCTATTCTGTATTCATATTGTGATATTATATTTTTTGGATGGATCCACCGTCACGTCCACTACGCTAATGGTTTGAATGTGACAACATCTTTATCTGGTGGACTACATATTATGATATTATACTTTTGACTGTATCCACCGTCACATCCCATGTGCTCCTGATCTGGGGTCATCCTACACAGATCTGAGCGGAGGGAGGAAAGAGTGGAAGTAGTAACCGCCTATTATTAGCAGATTCCCCCTCTGTTACTTTAGGTCATGTCCATCATCCCATCCCATGCGCCCACCTATTGGGCACACACGATGAGAGGAGGGACACGACAAATTCACATTCATCATTTTTGATGTGGATCACAGGAAGCAACAATAGTTTTGTTGTTCATTTAGCCCAGATGGATGGACTGTTTTGAGATAGAAGATCCATTTAGCCTCACATTGCAGGATCCTTCTATCAAAATCACCGCGTCTTGTTCCTGGCTTGATTTTTTCAATTCCAGAGAAAGATAGGCAGTCCGGTCTCCCTCCATGTTTAGTGTTTACGTGACGTGCCACCGATGTATCTTTATCGTTTCTTATATCACTCAAATGCTCTCCAATTCTCCTCCTAAACTCCCGTGCAGGATATAACATCGTGCCAACACCACACTAGCACCTGGTCACACAGGTCCAAGGTAAGACCATTGCCAGGACCATCCTCCACAGTCGGACCCCGCCCAGACGAGGTGAGATCCACCCATTTTTTTCTCTTTTTTATTATTTCCAAATGGAATATGAATATGAATTGATGCAGTGGAGGAATTTACTGTTGTAAGTGTTGTCTATGTCGTCTCTCACCCAGTGTGACAACTATTTTAATTGACCTAGTAAAGGTTACGTTTTATTGAATCCCAGTTTACAAATATTTTTCTGCATTATTTGGGTGTAATTATATGCCACTTACAGCAACTAGTAAGAGTGGTATACATAAATTGTTTTATCTTAATTGGTACATATACCAGATATGGCAGGATTTCTGAGCACAGGTTTTGACTCTGATAGTTGGCTGACTGAGGCCAAGGAGGTTTTTTCTGATAGAGTATTTTGTCAGAAAAAATACATCCCATCATATGGTGCCGCATTTAAAGAACTTGAAAAGATATACAAGGAACAGATAGTCTCGTGGTGGGAGGTTCAAAGTCTTGAACATTATTTAGAAAATAATATTGTCCCACGTGGTCTACGCATTAATCTGACACCTGCGACTCGGTGCAGAAATGTTTCATTGATGAGCAAATGGGAATCTGAGGCTACCAGTAGCTCATTAAGGTTCATGAGACTCCTAATTGACCAGGAGCGACAAACTCTGACAGGACTCGAGATTAAATTACGAGAACAGATAGCTATCACGCAAACTTTTGCACAGGAAACGGATTTTGGAACAAAGGAGATACAACTCCAGACCTTTTTAGACAAGTTCCAGTACCATCTTAAGGAACGTAAACATAAACAGTTTACCCGAGACCTAGCTGACTTTAAAGAAAAGCATATGTTCAAATAATTGAGAGAAGGAGGGTAACTGAAAGAGACACTGATATCTCATCAACTGAGACGGATCTGTCAGGATCAGAAAAAGATCATTATACAGGTAATCGGAAAAATTTAACTAAAGGTCGTGGGCGTGGTAGGAAAAATAACCGGGGGGGCTATTATAATAAGGCTGGACAAGGTTTTTTAGACCAGAGCTCGACATACCCCCTACGCAATCGAGCACCACAACAACAGTGCCGGCCCAAAAATAATTAATTTGTCCGATTACACTTTATCAAACATTGAAACTAAGGTCTTGGAGAAAGGTCTCTCCTTTGTCCCAACACCCAAATACAACCCGTTTAAAACCACTGTAGACTTGCATCTATTCGCGCGCAAATTGCGTTGGTACAAGCATTTCTGCAATATTGAAAAGAAACAGAGCGCAGAAATGGGTGTTCCTCGAGATATGTTATCTGATGTTAAATTATTGGAAAGTCTTTCGGCAGCTAATGAACCAGCATTAGGTGAGGGCCCTTTTACATCTTTTAAAAATAAGAGCAAAAGGATACCACCTACAGGCGAGACGAACTGTGTGAACGTCTTTCTTAAACTTGTTAGTAAAGATCTTGAGACCACACATATGTATTCAGCACCTCAGAATTGTACTCAGGATGAACTGTGTGCTCTTGATGACTTGTCTAAAAACAAGGGCATTGTCATCAAGCCATCAGACAAAGGTGGTAACACGGTCATCCTGAGTACAAAGGAGTATGAGCAAATATGTGAGACTTTATTAGCCCCACGGGATTGTTATGAAATCTTACCAAGTGACCCGACTCTTGTATATAAAAAAGAGCTAAAAAATATACTAGACAGGGCTAAATATGCTAAACTTATTAGTCAAGAAGAATTTGAATTTATGTATCCGGCACACCCTCAAATTGCCACTTTCTACAGCCTTCCCAAAGTCCTCTAAAAGGACGCCCGATCGTGTCAGGTATCGATAGCCTGAGCCAAAACTTAGGAATATATATAGACAAGATCTTGGCACCATTTGTTCTCTCACTATCATCCCATGTAAAAGATACCGGGGACCTCCTAAGACAGATAGAGGGTATACAGCTGGATGAGGGCTGCATTTTGGGTAGTGTTGATCTCGAAGCATTATACTCTTCCATCCCACACAAGTGGGGCCTTCATGCAGTATCTTACTTTCTGTCATCAAGGGGGAGACACTTTCAGGCACACAGTGCCTTCGTACTGTGTGCTCTGCATGGGTTCGTCAACTAAACCAAAACGAGATTGGCCTCCATTTCACATCAGAATGTGATCCATCTAAACTTCCTTTCCTGGATATCACAGTGAATATAAACTATCAGGGATGCCTAGAAACATCTATATACCGTAAACCAACCTCGACTAACTCCCTCCTGAGGTGGGAAAGTAGTCACCCATACTCCCTCAGGAAGGGAATACCGAGAGGTCAGTATCTGCGCCTAAGACGAAATTGTTCTAGGCGCTCGGATTTTGTGAGACAGGCGGGCGATTTAAAAACCCGCTTCTTGGATCGTGGATACCCAGCGGGCGTACTTACACCGGCCTACCAGACTGCCCTTAATAAGGACAGAGTATCTCTTTTGACGCCAAAAACAGACGCCCCTACTAATAGTAGCTCCAGTAATGACAGGGAGATTCGTTTTATTAGTACCTTCAATGGTTGTTCATCAGGAATTAGAGATATCATATCAAAACACTGGCACGTGCTCCTAATGGATCCTGATGTTCGCAGGGCCATAAAGGGGCACCCCAGCATCACATATAGACGGGGCAGAAGCATCCGCGATATGTTGGTACACAGCCACTATACATCAGGGCCCAA
The DNA here is from genome assembly GCF_905171765.1 of Bufo bufo. Taxonomy (NCBI): domain Eukaryota; kingdom Metazoa; phylum Chordata; class Amphibia; order Anura; family Bufonidae; genus Bufo; species Bufo bufo. The sequence continues at coordinate 28,660,826 of NC_053397.1, read as the reverse complement.
GCCAAAGACTTGGTTGGAGAAAGGCATTAGTGGGAACCACAAATGTGGTAGATGCGTGGCGTGCACCTTTATGGCCAAAGCAAAGTCATTCAGGAGCAATAACACCAATAAAGTCTATACAATCACAGACTTTATCAACTGCAGAAGCACGGGTTTGGTGTACAAGATCACATGCGAATGTGGCGAGGAGTACATCGGGAAGACTGGAAGGGAGTTTAGGAGGAGAATTGGAGAGCATTTGAGTGATATAAGAAACGATAAAGATACATCGGTGGCACGTCACGTAAACACTAAACATGGAGGGAGACCGGACTGCCTATCTTTCTCTGGAATTGAAAAAAATCAAGCCAGGAACAAGACGCGGTGATTTTGATAGAAGGATCCTGCAATGTGAGGCTAAATGGATCTTCTATCTCAAAACAGTCCATCCATCTAGGCTAAATGAACAACAAAACTATTGTTGCTTCCTGTGATCCACATCAAAAATGATGAATGTGAATTTGTCGTGTCCCTCCTCTCATCGTGTGTGCCCAATAGGTGGGCGCATGGGATGGGATGATGGACACGACCTAAAGTAACAGAGGGGGAATCTGCTAATAATAGGCGGTTACTACTTCCACTCTTTCCTCCCTCCGCTCAGATCTGTGTAGGATGACCCCAGATCAGGAGCACATGGGATGTGACGGTGGATACAGTCAAAAGTATAATATCATAATATGTAGCCCACCAGATAAAGATGTTGTCACATTCAAACCATTAGCGTAGTGGACGTGACGGTGGATCCATCCAAAAAATATAATATCACAATATGAATACAGAATAGGGTCCTTGGCCCAACAATCGGCTAGCATCCATGGGGGAAGAGCCTGTTTCGGATGTCATGCCAAATTATATCTGCTATGCGACTGTGCATCTATGAAAATGACAGGCAAGTCATCATGTGTCTGCTAATAGGGCCAAGCGTCATGAGCCTAGTAGTTGCTATGCAACTGGCAACGCTCTGACCTCGGCTCTGACCTCACTTCCGGTTCAGCCGCTGTAACGGTCGCGTACACACACACACAGGGGGAAGGGAAGTGACCACTGCGCTCCACCCTTACCCCTGGCCCTGCCTACTTGCCTCGCGAGTCCTAATGACAGGGGACAACTGGACGGCAATCCCTAACTTGGAGTAAGTGCAGGGATGACAGACAGACAAACAACAGGACGTGAACGAACCGAGTCAATACCAGGAAAGCTGCAAAGTACAAATGGAGCAAGCAGAGAATTGTCAGGAGAAGCCGGGGTCATAAATACCAGGAGAGCAGAGAAGTACAAGAGGAGTCCTAAGAGAGTAGTCAGGTGGGAGCCAAGGTCACAATACCAGGACGGATGCGCAGTACAGGAGGATCAGGCAAAAGGATGGTCAAGGAACAGGATCAGGTAAGTATTCAGCAGTCCAACAAATACCAGGAACCTAGAAATTAACAGGCAACCTGTAGCCAGCAGGCTGCCTGTATTTATAGTGGGGAGTGAGGGTCATGTGACGTGGCCAGCGTCACATGACCGACAGACCAACCAGTCGAGCACCGAGTGATCAGCTCGGCGCTCAAGGCAGACTTAGGAGCAAGGAGCCACTCAGCTAGTAAAGCCGCCCTGGGAATGAGGTCAAACACAGAACCTCATTCCAAAAGCTAAGCAACAGTTCTGCGGGCAATGGGGGACCGAGTGCACCTTCGGAACCCCGTGACAGTACCCCCCCTTTTACGAGGGGCCACTGGACCCATGACTTCAGGCGATGGCTTTTCAGGGTGTTCTAAATGAAATTTACGAACAAGTCTAGGAGCATGAACCTCCCTGGCAGGTACCCAAGATCTCTCTTCAGGTCCATACCCCTTCCAGTGAATCAGGTACTGCAAGGAATTACGCACCTTCCTGACATCCACTATTTTAGACACCACATACTCGACAGCATCATTAACAAGAACTGGCGGAGGCGAGGCTTTTGATGGTACTACCGGTTCAAAATATATTTTAAGCAGAGATTTATGGAACACATTATGAATGTGGAATGACTCAGGCAGCTCCAACCTAAAAGATACCGGGTTAATCACTTCCGTGATCTTATATGGTCCAATAAAACGAGGAGCAAATTTTTTAGAAGTTACCTTGAGAGATAGATTCTTGGAGGACAACCATACTTTATCCCCAACCTGAAAGTTTACCCCCCTTGAACGTCTCCTATCGGCCTTGAGTTTTTGAGAACATTGAGCCTTTTCTAGGTTCGATTGAACCCGGGCCCAAACTGTGCACAGTTCGGAGGAGAGTTTATCAGCTTCAGGGTTAGAGGAGGAGACGGACGACCCAGAATGAAAACGGGGATGAAAACCGTGGTTACAAAAGAAAGGGGAGACCCCAGCAGAAGAATTGACACGGTTATTCAGAGCAAATTCAGCCAATGGAAGGAATTTGACCCATAATTGCTGGTCATCAGCAACATACAACCTCAGGAATTGTTCCACAAACTGATTAAGGCATTCAGTCTGCCCATTACTCTCAGGATGGTAGGCGGAAGAAAAAGACAACGAAATTTTACATCTTTGACAGAAGGCTCTCCAGAATTTGGACACAAACTGCACACCCCTGTCCGAAACAATATTTTCCGGGATACCATGCAATCGAACAATTTCTTTCACAAAAATAGACGCCAGGGTTTTGGCATTCGGGAGTTTAGACAGGGGAATGAAATGGACCATCTTGCTAAACCTATCCACCACTACCCACACTACAGTCTTACCCTCCGCCAGCGGTAGGTCAGTTATAAAGTCCATCGAGATATGGGACCAGGGTCTACTGGGAATGGGTAGGGGTCGTAGGTTACCAGCAGGGCGAGTCCTAGGTGTCTTGGACCTGGCACAAACCTCACAGGCTGACACATAGGACTTGACATCCCTAGTTAGAGTGGGCCACCAATAAGATCTAGAAACCAGATCCTTAGTGCCCTCAACACCCGGATGTCCACAAAAGGCAGAATCGTGACACTCACCCAACAGCTGGAGACGAAATTGTACGGGAACAAACAACTTATCTGTTGGGGTGGATACCGGTGCCAGATGTTGTTCCGACCTAATGCGAGCCGAGATATCCTGGGTAAGAGCTGCTAAGAAGATTTTTGCTGGTAGGATGGATTCAGGTGGTACCTCAGTAGGTTGAAAAGCCTGGAAGCTCCGAGATAATGCATCCACCTTCACATTTTTACTTCCCGGCCTGAACGTGATGGAAAAATCAAAACGAGTAAAAAACAGAGCCCATCTGGCTTGACGGGGATTCAACCTCTTAGCAGACTCGAGAAACATAAGGTTTTTATGGTCAGTGACAACAGTTACACAATGCCTTGCCCCCTCCAGAAAATGCCTCCACTCCTCAAATGCCCATTTAATGGCCAGCAGCTCCCTATTCCCTATGTCGTAGTTTCTCTCCGTGGGAGAGAATTTCCTGGAGAAGAAGGCACATGGTCTCAGATTAGTGAGGCTGGCAGGACCTTGTGAAAGGACTGCTCCTGCGCCGTCCTTGGACGCATCCACCTCCACAATAAAAGGTTTCTCCTGATCAGGCTGGATCAGAATGGGAGCGCTACTGAATGCCTTTTTTAATTTTTCAAATGAAGAAATGGCCTCAGTAGACCAATTCTCCAAATCCGCCCCTTTCTTAGTAAGGTCGGTCAACGGTTTAGCAATTACGGAAAAATTCATAATAAATTTACGATAATAATTGGCGAAACCTAAGAACCGTTGTAAGGCCTTTAAGGATGAAGGTCTTACCCATTCCTTAATTGCTAGTACCTTACCAGGATCCATCTTGAAGGCGTGAGGAGTCAGAACATGCCCTAGAAACAGAATCTCCTGCACACCAAAGACACATTTCTCTTGTTTAGCGGATAGCTGATTCTCCCTCAACACCTCTAATACTTGTCTAACATGAGACACATGGGATTCGAAGTCAGGAGAGAATATCAAAATGTCGTCATGATAGACAATAACAAATTTTCCTAAGAATTCCCCAAGAATGTCATTCATGAAGTTTTGGAACACAGCTTGGGCATTGCTGAGTCCAAAAGGCATCACTTAATATTCAAAGTGTCCTACCGGAGTATTGAACGCCGTCTTCCATTCGTCTCCCTCCTTGATTCGGATTAGATTGTATGCCCCTTTCAGGTCAATTTTGGAAAACCAGGTTGCCCCCAGGACCTGGTTAAATAAATCTGGAATCAATGGGAGGGAGTATCTGTTCTGGACAGTGATTTTATTTAATCTCCGGTAATCGATACATGGCCTAAGACCACCATCTTTTTTCTTAACAAAGAAAAACCCCGCCCCCATAGGAGAGACAGAAGGTCTAATATGCCCTTTACCAAGGCTCTCCTTAATATAATCTTCCATGGCCTTGCGTTCGGGCATAGAAAGATTATAAATTCGTCCTTTAGGAAACTTGGCCCCCTCTACTAGCTCTATGGTACAATCATAAGGTCTATGGGGGGGTAGAACCTCTGGGGTTGGTGATGAGAATACATCAGAATATTCTCTAACAACAGAGGGTAAAGTATCAGACTTTACTGAGACCCCAGCCTGTACCACGGACAGGCACGAGTCACACTTAGGCCCCCATCTCACCAACTCCCCATTGGACCAATCTATAGTGGGGTTATGTAGTCGGAACCAAGGCAACCCTAGTACCACCTCAGCAGGTAGGTTCTCCAGGACTAGAAGCGAACATCTCTCTGAGTGGCACACACCCACGGCTAGAGAAATCTCCGAGGTACATAAGCTCACCGTACCACCAATAAGAGGAGTAGCATCAATAGCCATGACATGGATAGGAGTTGGTAAGGCAAACATAGGAATACCCAATCTAACAGCATACTCAGAGTCAATAAAGCTAGCCGCTGAGCCAGAATCAATAAAGGCCTTACCCGCCCATTTATCTACTCCCAGAGAAATCGTAATGGGTACCGAAAGCTTACATTTAGAAAATTCAGGGTGTACCTGGTCTTTAGGTTGCCTTGCCTTAGGAGACTTGACAGAGAGGACCTTCTTAGGACACTGGTTGATCCAATGGTCAGAATCTCCACAGTAAAAGCATTCCCCACGTCTGCGGCGAAGATTCCCTCGGGTCATGCCAACCTGCATGGGTTCCTCGGTGGAGACCTCAGCATTGTCTCTGGGATAGGCCTCTGGCTGGACCACCATCTGGGAAGAGAACTGTTGTTCCTGTCGTCTCTCTCTAACCCGTCGGTCAAGTCGGACAACAAGGGTCATCATCTCCTCTAAGGTCTCTGGAAGTTGATAACTGACCAGAAGATCCTTTAATTTATCAGACAGACCTGACCTGAACTGACTCTTCAGGGCTGGTTCGTTCCATCCTGAGGGGATACACCACCTTCTGAATTGGGTGCAATAATCCTCCGCTGGTAAATTGCCCTGAACCAGTGCCTTTAGAGCCGTCTCGGCTACTAGAGCCGTGTCTGGTTCATCATAGAGGGTACCTAGAGCCTGAAAGAACCCCTCCACAGAATATAAACAACTGGCGCCAGCAGGTAAAGAGAACGCCCAGTCCTGGGGATCACCCTGTAATCGGGAAATGATAATGCCCACGCGTTGACTCTCGGGGCCAGAGGACACGGGGCGCAAACGGAAGTAAAGTTTACAACTATCCTTAAAAGAGAGAAACTTCTTCCGGTCTCCAGAAAAGGTTTCTGGGAGCTTAATCTGGGGCTCAAAATGCGGACTGGAGGCCTGAGGAGTGGAAGAGCCTTGCCCTAATTCAAAAGAGCTGAGTTTTTCCCCTAACTCCTGCACCATCTGCGTCAGATTAGAGACATAGTCAGTCAGGGTCACCAGAGGATTCATAATACAGTGGTTATTGGGCCTGTTAATCTGTAACGGTCGCGTACACACACACACAGGGGGAAGGGAAGTGACCACTGCGCTCCACCCTTACCCATGGCCCTGCCTACTTGCCTCGCAAGTCCTAATGACAGGGGACAACTGGACGGCAATCCCTAACTTGGAGTAAGTGCAGGGATGACAGACAAACAACAGGACGTGAACGGACCGAGTCAATACCAGGAAAGCTGCAAAGTACAAATGGAGCAAGCAGAGAATTGTCAGGAGAAGCCGGGGTCATAAATACCAGGAGAGCAGAGAAGTACAAGAGGAGTCCTAAGAGAGTAGTCAGGTGGGAGCCGAGGTCACAATACCAGGACGGATGCGCAGTACAGGAGGATCAGGCAAAAGGATGGTCAAGGAACAGGATCAGGTAAGTATTCAGCAGTCCAACAAATACCAGGAACCTAGAAATTAACAGGCAACCTGTAGCCAGCAGGCTGCCTGTATTTATAGTGGGGAGTGAGGGTCATGTGACGTGGCCAGCGTCACATGACCGACAGACCAACCAGTCGAGCACCGAGTGATCAGCTCGGCGCTCAAGGCAGACTTAGGAGCAAGGAGCCACCCAGCTAGTAAAGCCGCCCTGGGAATGAGGTCAAACACAGAACCTCATTCCAAAAGCTAAGCAACAGTTCTGCGGGCAATGGGGGACCGAGTGCACCTTCGGAACCCCGTGACAGCTGCATCATGTGACGTTGACTTCCGGTCCGGTGGAACGCACGTGAGTGGCGTGCGTTCCACGCCGAATCACAAATGCTCTGCGATACCTGGACAGTCAAATGATTACGGGGGGCTTACACACATCGGGAGTAGGGGTATAAGAGGAGGCGGCTAATAACCACCCATTGCTCACCCAAATCACCGTTACTTTGGGTGAGACACAGACTGACAAGGGACACTTCCCCTGCATCAGTGTGGACAAGATCTATCCATCATCTTGTCCTAAGAATACGAGGCTAAAACCACCATTGATTCTGAGTAAGTAAACTGCGGCTGTTGATTAGCCACGCTGCGTGCGGTGCTCAAATACTGGTCACCTATATTGAGTGTTTGTTTGTAACTTCTATTTGTAGTTGCCCTGGAATATACATATGAAGTCCCCTGATGATGTCCAGAAGTGACAGAAACATGGCATGTAGGGCGTTGTAGTTAGGGCTTGATAGGATTAAGACCCATACTGAGGGAAAGGGCTCCATTGTGGTAGGCAGGTTTGTTACGAGTCCCTATCCCCCTAGGCAGGCAGGAAAGCCATAATAGGGCCGTGCAGGATATAACATCGTGCCAACACCACACTAGCACCTGGTCACACAGGTCCAAGGTAAGACCATTGCCAGGACCATCCTCCACAGTCGGACCCCTCCCAGACGAGGTGAGATCCACCCATTTTTTTCTCTTTTTTATTATTTCCAAATGGAATATGAATATGAATTGATGCAGTGGAGGAATTTACTGTTGTAAGTGTTGTCTATGTCGTCTCTCACCCAGTGTGACAACTATTTTAATTGACCTAGTAAAGGTTACGTTTTATTGAATCCCAGTTTACAAATATTTTTCTGCATTATTTGGGTGTAATTATATGCCACTTACAGCAACTAGTAAGAGTGGTATACATAAATTGTTTTAAATCATAGAACATGTCTTATTATTGCCCACAAATCACGTTCCATGGCTCCATTCAAGTCAATGGACCTGCAAAAAAAACGTAACACATACGGAAATGCATCCGTATGTCTTCCGTATCCGTTCCGTTTTTTGCGGAACCATCTATTGATAATGTTATGCCCAGCCCAATTTTTTCTATGTAATTACTGTATACTGTATATGCCATACGGAAAAACGGAACCAAAAAGGAAACACAACCTAAACAAAAAATAGAACAACGGATCCGGAAAAAACGGCCCGCAAAACACTGAAAAAGCCATACAGTCGTGTGAAAGAGGCCTTAATTCCAGTTTTAAGATCCGGCAGAGGAATTTAAAACTGGAATTAAACGTATCCGTCGCATTTATTACATCCGGATGCATCCGTTTCAGTCGGATCCGGTTGTATTAAATCAAAACTGAACAAACTGGATCCGGTATGAAAATCATTGTAAATCAATGGGCACCGATCAGTCTTTTTTTTTTGCTGACAAAAGTTTCACAAACTGGACACAGAACCGCCGCTTGCAGCAGTTTTGTGTCCTCCACCAAAACGCAACAAAACGGAACGGATGCAAAGTTTTGCATCCTGATCAGTTTTGACATTGACAATAAATGTGGACAAAAACTGAACTATTTAATTCTGGTTTTGAGATCCTCTGCCGTATCTCAAAACCGGAATTGAAAATGCCGATGTGAAAGTAGCCTTATCTGTTGATGTATATATGTACTGTGCTTCATTCTGGAGCTGTATTTATTTATGTACTGAGATGAATTCTGACATTTTATTTACGGTATGAGCTTGGTTCTGGTGCTGTATTTATGGCAGGGATGCACAACCAGTGGCCACAGGTTGAGCATCCCTGATTTATGGCATAAGCACAGTTCTTGTGCTGTATTTATGGTATGAGTGTGGTTCTGGTGCTGTATTTCTTGCATGAACATGGTGTCACACTCTAGTGTGGGAGGGAAACCCAACACCGAACATAGGAGGGAAAGGGGAAAGGAAATAAGGCCTGAAAACTAGGGAAGAAAACACTTAACTTCCAAGAAGCTATGGCAGCACCAGGAGCTCAGCCGAGATCCAAACACCAGCTATCCACAGGTCCAACTGAAGCTATAAACCGCACAGCATTGTGGAAGAAACAGCTATAAATAGGGAAAGTTAAATGACCACAATAGCAACACCTGGAGGTTAAGGGTGTGGCCAGTAACAGAAACAACACAGACGACTAGTAATCCACAAGGTAAACATGTCAAATCAAAAATGTGTTGCCAGTCTCAAAGATCTCCTGCCACTCACGTATGTCTCAGTACGTCCGTGACACATGGTTCTGGTTCTGGAGCTCAGCAGTGCAGTAAAGTAATAAAGAAGAAGACCAGCCGTGCATGTGAAGAAGTATGAATTCAATGTAAGTGCCAGGGAAATGCTGGGAGTTGAAGTCCTCTTCTCTTATACCTCCTGTTATGTAATATCAGAGTACATTACAAGAGAAGGTATGAGGAGAGGACTACAACTCCAAACATGTCCAGGTTGTTATGTAATATCAGAGTACATTACAAGAGGAGGTATGAGTAGAGGACTACAACTCTCAGCATGTCCAGGCCATTTTTATATATATCAGGGTACATTACAACACCCTAGATATGCTGGGAGTTGTATACCTCCTCTTATATGTCCCCCTGTAATGTGCTCTGATATTAAATAATAGACATGATGGGAGTTATAGTCCTCTCCTGTTATACCTTCTGCAGTAATGTGCTCTGAATTAGGGCTGGGACGATGGATAGGGTAGGATAGTCATCCGCCTTTGGCACCACTTCACTACTCTTAAAGGGGGCCGCACTCATAGCGTTCCAACTTAACAAGCCTCAGGCCGCTAGGCCTCAAGCCTGTGAGGCATTAGAGCAGAGCAAAAAGCCAAAATGACATCACTGCAACCTCCTGCTCTGGGTCTCCCATGATGACGTCATCATGTAAGACCCGGAGCAGGAGTGGTGATGTCATTGGGACCGCATGCATCAGGACGCAGCAACACAAGCCACAGATAAAACTGTGGTCTGCATCGCAGACAGCGGCGGGGGGATGGCAGTTTTTTTGTTTTTATACATAATGTCCACACTGCTGGGGGCACCAGGGAAGGGGAAAGGAGATCATTATATATATCTGGCACTACTGGGGAGGAATGGAGGAGCATTATATACATACTGGCACTACGGTGGAACATTATATATATATACTGGCACTATGGGTGGAGCTTTACATATTGGAACTAGTTGGGTAAACTACAGGGGGACATTAGAGCATTATGGTTATATTATTACTACTAGGTTACTGTAGGGGCGTTATTATTATTTGACGCAATATGGAGGGCATTGCTACTATAGGGGGCTATCTTGGAGAGTATTATCACTATTGGGGGCACCATTACTAATGAGGGCAGTCTGGGTGTATAGTATAGTGTTTGTGGACATGGGGAGGAGCAGAACAGGCACAGTATTGGGGGTAGCCTCAAGAGGTTCTCTGGGTTTTTTCATATTGACGACCTACCCTTAGGATAGGTCATCAATATTAGATCGTCGGGGGTCTGACACCTGGCACTCCCGACAATCAGCTGTTTGAGGAGACAGCGTGCGCTGTGTGCACATGCTGTCTTCCTTCTCTCTTCCTGCTCTGCTGCTGTATGTCTATGGAAAAGCATCAGTGAACAGCACGCGCTGCCACTTCAAAAAGCTGATCGGCGGGGGTGTTGGACGTCGGACTGTGATTTTAGCAGATTATTACAAGATGTGTGCCCCCTCTTTTGATTTTGCCCAGGACCACATTTTGTCTAAAACCGGCCCTGGTTATAAGCACAGTTCTGGTGCTGTATTTATGGTATAAGCCTGGTTCTGGTGTTGTATTTATGGTATGAGCCTGGTTCTAGTGCTGTATTTATGGTATGAGCCTGGTTATGGAGCTGTATTTATGGTATGAGCATGGTTCTAGAGCTGTATTTATGGTATGAGCATAGTTCTGGTTCTGTATTTGTAACACCCCAGAGTTGTGTTACTAAACTCTTCTACCCCGCTACAATCTCTTAAAAGCATTTACCTTGTCATCTCATGTAATTTCACATAATATCCTCACAAATGTGCATTGTAAACCTTGTTAAATGTATTTTGCTGTAATTTCCATGTTCACCAGCAGGTGGAAGCAATGTGTTAGCAAGGAGTTAGGTTTAGTTTAGTGTTTCTGAGCTGGAATAGTTCATTCCAGTTTAGTTCCCCCCTCTGTGAGCAGAGTGGGTGTTCCTACATCCTGCCACATGGGGAGAGAAGGAAGTTAGAGTTAGTGTGCCAGCCACCCCTGCTAGGGGAAGGCTGTGCGTGTAGGAGCTCCCTGAGATAGGGATCCAAGCCAGGATCTTGTCTCGGCTGAGACATTGATCATCATCCCCAGCCTGAGCCCTTCAGTCTCAGCTGGAAGAAGCAAGCAGAGAACTCCAGTTCCAGGAAGAAGCATACCCTGTGAAGATAGCTGTGAGTAAAGACCAGGGACCCCAGGAGAAGCTCTATTCCTCCTCAGCTAGTCAGTCCCCACACAGCAGAAGATAGAAAGCGCAGAAGCCAAATTCCTGCCATAAAATAGAGCTAACAAAGCAAAACTCATGATAGCGCAGAAGATATATTCCTGGCACACATTGCCAATACCTGCTGGGACCTAAGACTAAGCTGTATCTTGCAAGGATGAAAGCTACAACCAGTAAAGACAGGTTTGAACTTTACCAAAGGTCTGGATCTCAATTACTGCTGCAAATTCCTCTATTACTCCTACTAGCACCACACTCAATTTATTGCAAGTGAGCCAGGATCCAGGAGTCCAGCCATACCCAGGTAGCAGACACAGTTGACACCATTACCACTACCATACAGAGACATTACCCCACTCTGGCATTCCTAACCTGGGGCGTGAGTTATAACACCTTAGAGGGCCCTGTGACTGTACCCTGCGCACGCTGCAATTGGCGTCGCAAACAAAACTATAGACTATTTTACCCATATGCATTATTTGGCGTCCGTGTAACCGTACCACGGTCCGGCTCATTGCATAAAGTGGCGTCACTGGAACAGGATCGGATAGAATTGTGTGCCTATCCCTGCTACAACAGAACCGGATCTAATTGTGTGCCTTAACTGGATCAAATTGCATGTTTCACAGTACTTCAAGATCTGAGAATTGTGCCAAAACCCTAAAAATGTACTTTATTGCTTTGTTGCTGTGCCAGAAAGCGCTATCCACTGCGCACCAGCACTCAAAGGGTTAATTCGCCATATTCGCAAAATGGCGCCGCTTCTTCATGCCCTTCAGAAGTGGGAAAAGTCAAGAACGCCCTCTCAAGAGCGCAAAAATGCCGAATAGAAGCGGGAACTCTCAAGCCTGCCCACCAAGAACTTTGCAATACGAGCCAAGGGAGTGCAGACTCCTCCCTCTGGGCTCCACCCTCACTTCCTGAACGCACCCTGACAGAGGAGCCAAGGAAGATGGCGCTCCCTTCACTGAAGTGGGACCAGATGGCAATACACGGAGAACTCATCTACAAGGCTACCTTACCTGAGATCTGGGTCTCCCAGCTCGTGAAGAGAGCTGGCCCCTGTACGTTTGGAGTGTCCCTGGAGCCTGCGCATGCCGCGACTGGTGGAGAGACAGCCCCCGCTGACGAGACATCCCCCAAGATAGCCGCCGACGCCAAGCCTGCTCCCGCGGAAGACGTCGCTGACCAAGTCGCCCAGGCCTTGGACCAACTTGCACTGCTGACGACACCTGAAGCCCCAGATGACCACCAGGAGGCATTGGAACCGGCCGCGACATCAGGTAGGAGCAGTCGCGCTCCCTGAGGCCCAGGCCCGGTCCGAAGCTGCCCCTGCATCAGGCCCAGTGGACTTCAATACCCCTGATAGGCCCAAGTCAGCTCCACCAAACACACATACTGTTGCGGCGGAGGTGGCCGGAACTTCCACTCCGCCGCCCAGAGCCAACACCTCCAGAGCGGGACGCCTTAACCCAGAGGTCCCATTAGAACTCACTGCTTATGCCCGACGGCCTGGGAATATAAATCGGCCGTTGAGGAATGGGTAAAGCAGGTGATAGATGACCCCCTAAGCTTACCAGACGCACTGGGACAGTACTCTGGTTCTCAGTGGAGAGAGGCGTCGGATTTCTGCAGGACAATTATAGTGGGGGGGAAATATTTGTAGGCCGCAGCTCTGTCAAGTGCCACTACTTGCCCCAGGCCCATCACAATCTGTACGCAGGGGATCAAGTGGAGTATACCCCCATGCGCTCCATCCAAGGCCTATTTGCTGCCGGTGTGACCCTGCTGGCCAATTCTTTGTCCCCTGCAGTTACCCCAGAGACCTGGCAGGAAGATGAAGGCTCTGCAGGGAAGGTTAGATGCCTTCAAGAAACCCAGGATGGCAGGTTTCAGTTTAAAGGGATTCTGTGATCAGAAATGAGCCCTATAAGCTAAACATATGGCGATGTCCCTTGTAAAACACAGAATCCTAAAGTGAGTTTATCAAATGCCCCTGTGGCTCTATATTCCTAAAAAAGCGGTTTATATCACCTGTCAATCACTTAAAAATGTGTCCAAGGGGACGTCTCATGGTGAAAGGTGCCCAGCTGCAGCCATGTCATTTAGGTGCCCAGCTCCGCCTTCTCAGCTGAAATCGCCGCCCTCCCTTTCATGCGATCCGCCTACCTCACGTCATCACTGCCTCTCTAACCACCGCTCGCTTCATCCAGATCCCGCGCGTGTGCACTAGGTATATCCTGATGCGCCCGTGCGGACTACTGGCAGCAGCCTCGTATAGCGAAGTGCGCATGCGCCGGCCGGCGCACTTCGCTCGAACCTCCACTGACTGCCCATCCCAGCCATCCAACCTCCTACAGCCTAAACGACATGGCTGCAGCTGGGCACCTAAACGACATGGCTGCAGCTGGGCACCTAAACGACATGGCTGCAGCTGGGCACCTTTCACCATGAGACGTCCCCTTGGACACCTTTTTAAGTGATTGACAGGTGATATAAACCGCTTTTATAGGAATATAGAGCCACAGGGGCATTTGATAAACTCACTTTAGGATTCTGTGTTTTACAAGGGACATCGCCATATGTTTAGCTTATAGGGCTCATTTCTGATGACAGAATCCCTTTAAGGAACAGCATCGACCAGAACCTGAACCACTCATCCCTGACCTGGCTGCACCACCAACACTACAGGTGGGCCAGATTAATAACTCTGTCCTGACTTTTAATCCCAGAGTGCAGCCATATGTTCTACCATGGAAGCAGCCCCAGGCACCGTCAGTTTGCCTACCAGAACCCCTTTAGCCGGAGGTATTAACCGCCTCTGCAGCGGCTAGGGATCCCGGCTTGCAGCATGTCACAGCTGCATTCAACAGGCTGTCTGCACAGCCACTACCCAATGACACCACCAGAGGGCAGTGGCGTACCACTACTGCTGCAACTCTGAGCTACCAAAGGCAAGAGCGCCCCCTGATGCGCTTCAGTAGCTCAAGCAGCGAGGAGGACCTGGACGTCCTTCTCTAAAAATGCTCCTTTGAAAAAAAAAATTAAGGAACTATTTGGGAGCCACGTCATGGACTGTTCCTGACGGGTGAGGATCCGTTGGCATTGTTTTAATGTTTTTCTTTTACCGGTTGCCCTATTTTGTCCTCACCCTGATGGTCATGTGCAGAAAGGACTCCCTCCATCATTTAACCCCTCATATTCAAGTTTTCACATTGTTTTATCCCCTTTCTCAGGTTACTTGATACAGTCAGGTCCATAAATATTGGGACATTGACACAATTCTAACATTTTTGGCTCTATAGACAACCACAATGGATATAAAATGAAACGAACAAGATGTGCTTTAACTGCAGACTGTCAGCTTTACTTTGAGGGTATTTACATCCATATCAGGTGAACGGTGTAGGAATTACAACAGTTTGCATATGTGCCTCCCACTTGTTAAGGGACCAAAAGTAATGGGACAGAATAATAATCATAAATCAAACTTTCACTTTTTAATACTTGGTTGCAAATCCTTTGCAGTCAATTACAGCCTGAAGTCTGGAACGCATAGACATCACCAGACGCTGGGTTTCATCCCTGGTGATGCTCTGCCAGGCCTCTACTGCAACTGTCTTCAGTTTCTGCTTGTTCTTGGGGCATTTTCCCATCAGTTTTGTCTTCAGCAAGTGAAATGCATGCTCAATCGGATTCAGGTCAGAAGATTGACTTGGCCATTGCATAACATTCTACTTATTTGTCTTAAAAAACTCTTTGGTTGCTTTTGCAGTATCCTTTAGGTCATTGTCCATCTGCACTGTGAAGCGCCGTCTAATGAGTTCTGAAGCATTTGGCTGAATATGAGCAGATAATATTGCCAGAAACACTTCAGAATTCATCCTGCTGCTTTTGTCAGCAGTCACATCATCAATAAATACAAGAGAACCAGTTCCATTGGCAGCCATACATGCCCACGCCATGACACTACCACCACCATGCTTCACTGATGAGGTGGCATGCTTAGGATCATGAGCAGTTCCTTTCCTTCTCCATACTCTTCTCTTCCCATCACTCTGGTACAAGTTGATCTTGGTCTCATCTGTCCATAGGATGTTGTTCCAGAACTGTGAAGGCTTTTTTAGATGTCGTTTGACAAACTCTAATCTGGCCTTCCTGTTTTTGAGGCTCACCAATGGTTTACATCTTGTGGTGAACCCTCTATATTCACTTGATTGTTGACTTTGACACACATACACCTACCTCCTGGAGAGTGTTCTTGACCTAGCCAACTGTTGTGAAGGGTGTTTTCTTCACCAGGGAAAGAATTATTCGGTCATCCACCACAGTTGTTTTCTGTGGTCTTCAGGGTCTTTTGGTGTTGCTGAGCTCACGTTCCTTCTTTTTAAGAATATTCCAAACAGTTGTTTCGTCCGCGCCTAATGTTTTTGCTATCTCTCTGATGGGTTTGATTTGTTTTTTCAGCCTAATGATGGCTTGCTTCACTGATAGTGACAGCTCTTTGGATCTCATCTTGAGAGTTGACAGTAACAGATTCCAAATGCAAATAGCACACTTGAAATGAACTCTGGACCTTTTATCTGCTCATTGTAATTGGGATAATGAGGGAATAACACACACCTGGCCATGGAACAGCTGAGAAGCCAATTGTCCCATTACTTTTGGTTCCTTAACAAGTGGGAGGCACATATGCAAACTGTTGTAATTCCTACACCGTTCACCTGATTTGGATGTAAATACCCTCAAATTAAAGCTAACAGTCTGCAGTTAAAGCACATCTTTGTTTCATTTCAAATCAATTGTGGTGGTGTATAGCGCCAAAAATGTTACAATTGTGTAGATGTCCCAATATTTATGGACCTGACTGTAACCTTATGGAACTATGGTTCTCAATTATGCTGCTATTTTAGATGTTTTTATGACATTTTATATCTCCCATTGGATTACAATTAAGTTTTACTATTCCTGTGGATTACAATTGACTTTTACCATTTCCAGAGGATTTTACATTAAGCACTTCAAGCAAAAGGACTCAAGTCATATTTGAGCATACTCTTGCACTAATAAATTTGCACTATTTTCTAAAAATGGTTTACTGCAACGTAAAAAGCTTGCACCCAAATAAAAGACTCAAACTTATACCTGAGCTCTTTGTGATTCATACTACAGTATAATGTTTTTGCACTAATGTCATTACCAGTCTACAGGTTATGTAACGTTCAAGTATAATATGCCCATTGTGTGTATTCTCTTTTAGATGCCGCAATGTGATCTCATGCACTTATTGTGATAATTTCACTCAACTTTGCACTTAACCAGAAATGTAGCAACTTACTCTAGTGTGCTTTGCTTTACAGCTCTTGTTCTCTCCCCCCTTCAAACGGACTACCTACCTGGAAGCTTAATACTAATGGCCTACACCCGGTGTTATATACCCATAGGTACCCAGGGTTAGACCTAGTGGTAAGTCCTGGCAGGTCTAGTAACTACACGGGTAACCCCGCTGCTTCGGGAATGGTTAGAGGAGTTTTTGACCCCTCCTTCCCGTTTGTTATATGTTCAGGATTGCTACCATCCTGAGGTGTTTCTTCCAGGAGTTTCATGGGATTATCATACTCCTGGAAGAAACACCTATGACTGCCAGAAGTGCATGGAGACGCTAATTCCTCCCCTTCTGCGCCTTTGCCTAAGGTATGGCGCCTCAAGCCTTAGAGCCACTTTAGCTACCCATAGTCACCATAGTGATCGTGCTATAAGCCTTATATTTTGACTTTGGTGCAGGGAAGGGAATACAGGATAATGTCACCCTTCCATTTGCGGGCATTCCATTACATAATGGCGGGACTACAGAGTAAAGACACCCCCATGCTTTGGTGTTTACAGAGCTCAGAACCCTTCAAAGTCAGTCAGTAGTGATTTTATTAGTGCAGTACTTTGGTTCACTGGTTATACCGAGAGGGAAACTGTTACTTAGGACACCCTACTCATGCGGGCAGGAACCTAGGGTAGCCGTTTTATGTTTTGTCTATGTACAGTCGTGGCCAAAAGTTTTGAGAATGACACAAATATTAGTTTTCAAAAAGTTTGCTGCTAAACTGCTTTTAGATCTTTGTTTCAGTTGTTTCTGTGATGTAGTGAAATATAATTACACGCACTTCATACGTTTCAAAGGCTTTTATCGACAATTACATGACATTTATGCAAAGAGTCAGTATTTGCAGTGTTGGCCCTTCTTTTTCAGGACCTCTGCAATTCGACTGGGCATGCTCTCAATCAACTTCTGGGCCAATTCCTGACTGATAGCAACCCATTCTTTCATAATCACTTCTTGGAGTTTGTCAGAATTAGTGGGTTTTTGTTTGTCCACCCGCCTCTTGAGGATTGACCACAAGTTCTCAATGGGATTAAGATCTGGGGAGTTTCCAGGCCATGGACCCAAAATGTCAACGTTTTGGTCCCCGAGCCACTTAGTTATCACTGTTGCCTTATGGCACGGTGCTCCATCGTGCTGGAAAATGCATTGTTCTTCACCAAACTGTTGTTGGATTGTTGGAAGAAGTTGCTGTTGGAGGGTGTTTTGGTACCATTCTTTATTCATGGCTGTGTTTTTGGGCAAAATTGTGAGTGAGCCCACTCCCTTGGATGAGAAGCAACCCCAAACATGAATGGTCTCAGGATGCGTTACTGTTGGCATGACACAGGACTGATGGTAGCGCTCACCTTTTCTTCTCCAGACAAGCCTTTTTCCAGATGCCCCAAACAATTGGAAAGAGGCTTCATCGGAGAATATGACTTTGCCCCAGTCCTCAGCAGTCCATTCACCATACTTTCTGCAGAAGATCAATCTGTCCCTGATGTTTTTTTTGGAGAGAAGTGGCTTCTTTGCTGCCCTTCTTGACACCAGGCCATCTTCCAAAAGTCTTCGCCTCACTGTGCGTGCAGATGCGCTCACACCTGCCTGCTGCCATTCCTGAGCAAGCACTGCACTGGTGGCACTCCGATCCCGCAGCTGAATCCTCTTTAGGAGACGATCCTGGCGCTTGCTGCACTTTCTTGGATGCCCTGAAGCCTTCTTAACAAGAATTGAACCTCTTTCCTTGAAGTTCTTGATGATCCTATAAATTGTTGATTGAGGTGCAATCTTAGTAGCCACAATATCCTTGCCTGTGAAGCCATTTTTATGCAACGCAATGATGGCTGCACGCGTTTCTTTGCAGGTCACCATGGTTAACAATGGAAGAACAATGATTTCAAGCACCACCCTCCTTTTAACATGTCAAGTCTGCCATTTTAACCCAATCAGCCTGACATAATGATCTCCAGCCTTGTGCTCGTCAACATTCTCACCTGAGTTAACAAGACGATTACTGAAATGATCTCAGCAGGTCCTTTAATGACAGCAAGGAAATGCAGTGGAAAGGTTTTTTTTGGGGTTAAGTTAATTTTCATGGCAAAGAAGGACTATGCAATTCATCTGATCAATCTTCATAACATTCTGGAGTATATGCAAATTACTATTATAAAAAGTTAAGCAACTTTTCCAATTTCCAATATTTATGTAATTCTCAAAACTTTTGGCCACGACTGTATGTCATATGTATAATACATGTAGTAAAGTTGAGGCACACAGTTTTCAGTGTTGCAATTTCAAAAGGATTTATTCATTCAAATCATGCAGTAGTTTCATCCATTTGCCCAATATTTGTATTAGTGAGTATGAACAGTATTCTTTGACCGAGCGTTTCGGTCACATTAGACCTTCATCTGCGGTCACATTCTTTATCTGTTCTGGTGGGTATGGAGGCTTGTGGGGCGCTGGATGCATCCAGCGCCCCACAAGGAGTTGGAAAATGTCCCATATGGAGGACATATCATGAAAGGGGTAGGACCATATATGGAAGAGGTTGGAGCCTCAGGAAAAGTCAGTGCCAAATGGATTGCAGTTTAGAGAATACACATATGTGACCATAACATGTAATATCCTGTCTATCTTTACTTTCTTACTCACTGATGCTTTTTAGAAATTGATCCCCTGGTTTGCTATATCAAAAGGCTGTAAATCTAAAGTCAGAAAACTAAGGTATTACAGAGTTTTTCTAGGAATAGAATATTGATGACCTACCCTCAGGATAGGTCATCCATATCTGATTGGTGGGGGCTCGACACCTGTCACCGCCAGGAGTTCCCTGAGATTCTTCTCATATTGATGACATATTCTCAGGATAGGTCATCAATATCAAATCGGTGGGGGTCCCAGTAATCTTCTGTTTGAGGAGACCGCGGCATTCCTGAGAGCACCACTGTTTCCTCCGAACATACCAAAGCAAAGCGCCATCCATTGCATAGTGGCTGTGCTTGGTACTGCAGCTCATGCCCATTCCCTTGACTGATGAATGTGAAGCACCAGAGCACCACAGCCTCTTCAAACAGCTGATTGGTGGGGGTACCGGGAGTCAGTCCCCCACCGATCAGATATTGATGACCTATCCTGCAGTCATCAATATTCTACTCCTGTAAAAACTCCTTTAAGGGAACAGTCCAAGTATGCCTAGTGGATGGGCTGCTGGTGAAACACAAAAATTCAAGGAACACCAAATGGTGGATCTCTGGGTCATGCTCCAACCCTCACCCCCTGTCACAGTCGTTACCTCTGACTGTGACCTTCCGTCCTTGCTCGTTCGGCGCTCCTCACTGAAGTTTCGTTCCTGTGTTATTTGTGGTTCTTTATGAGGAGGTAAGTTCTAGACTTGACAGCGGCAAATCAATGGATGTCGTGTATCTGGACTTCTCCAAAGCATTTGACACTGTACCACATAAAAGGTTAGTATATAAAATGAGAATGCTTGGACTAGGAGAAAATGTCTGTAAGTGGGTAAGTAACTGGCTGAGGGATAGAAAACAGAGGGTGGTTATTAACGGTACATACTCAGATTGGGTCACTGTCACTAGTGGAGTACCTCAGGGGTCAGTATTGGGCCCTATTCTCTTCAATATATTTATTAATGATCTTGTAGAAGGCTTGCATAGTAAAATATCAATTTTCGCAGATGACACTAAACTGTGTAAAGTAATTAACACTGAAGAGGACAGTATACTACTACAGAGGGATCTGGATAGATTGGAGGCTTGGGCAGATACGTGGCAGATGAGGTTTAACACTGACAAATGTAAGGTTATGCACATGGGAAGGAATAATGCAAGTCACCCGTACATACTAAATGGTAAAACACTCGGTAATACTGACATGGAAAAGGATCTAGGAATTTTAATAAACAGCAAACTAAGCAGTAAAAACCAGTGTCAGGCAGCTGCTGCCAAGGCCAATAAGATAATGGGTTGCATCAGAAGGGGCATAGATGCCCGTGATGAGAACATAGTCCTACCACTTTACACATCATTAGTCAGACCACACATGGAGTACTGTGTACAGTTATGGGCTCCTGTAAACAAGGCAGACATAGCAGAGCTGGAGAGAGTACAGAGGAGGGCAACTAAAGTAATAACTGCAATGGGGCAACTACAGTACCCTGAAAGATTATCAAAATTAGGGTTATTCACGTTAGAAAAAAGACGACTGAGGGGAGATCTAATTACTATGTATAAATATATCAGGGGTCAGTACAGAGATCTATCCCATCATCTATTTATCCCCAGGACTGTAACTGTGACGAGGGGACATCCTCTGCGTCTGGAGGAAAGAAGGTTTGTACACAAACATAGAAAAGGATTCTTTACGGTAAGAGCAGTGAGACTATGGAACTCTCTGCCTGAGGAGGTGGTGATGGTGAGTACAATAAAGCTACTAGAGAGGGGTCGTTGATCCAGGGAGTTATTCTGATTGCCTGATTGGAGTCGGGAAGGAATTTTTAATCCCCTAAAGTGAGGAAAATTGGCTTCTACCTCACAGGGTTTTTTTGCCTTCCTCTGTGTCAACTTGCAGGATAACAGGCCGAACTGGATGGACAAATGTCTTTTTTCGGCCTTATATACTATGTTACTATGTTATGGGTTAACTCCCCTGTGTGCCTATTTGGAGTTAATCCTCTGTCTGCTCCATGGGTGTGGCCTCTCTGTTGCACCCATGGAACCTGTATATAAGGCTGAGGTTTCCTCAGTTCTGCGTCAGCTCTTCTGGTGTGTGTTGTCTTGTCCTGCTCCTTATTTGTACTCACTCTCCCATGCTGCTGACCCATGGAATCTGTGTCTGTCTGTGCTCTGTGGGTTTCCCTACTTGTTCATTCCCATCCTCTTTGATGTCCTCTTTCCTATGTTTCTGCTATCTGTTCTGCCAGTTATATTTGTTATGTTATATGTCTCTGTTCAGCAAGCGCTTGCTGCACCTTTCTTTGCAGCAGAGTGCAATGCGCAAGGCCATGCAGTTTACTACTGGTGGAGCAAGTCCTTCTCTGCTCATTGTCACTCCTGTTTCCTTGCTATGTACTCCTGCTTGTGTTATTAGTTGCTCTGTTTGTATTTGTCTGTCTGTTATGTATGCCTATGTGCCGTCGGTACCTTCTGGTACCTGTTGTCCATCCGTTCCTGCTGTCACTGTCTAGTTCACGCTCCAGAGTGGACCCTGGCAACTTCCTGCTGCAAAGTCTAACCCTACCATCTGGGGCCCTAGTGAATACCAGGAGTTGCTTAGTCACGCCCCTCTGGAGTATTACTAGACAGTGGCGCAGTGGGGGTTTTCTCCCACTGTGCTCACGGTACATAGAGCTCATGTTTTGTCTGTGCTGCCTTCCCTGGTTTTTGTTTGTGCAATAAACTCTTGTGTGTCTGTACCTGATTTCCGTTTGTTTATTGCTTGACGACGTGGTGGTCTCTCCTGGGACCTCCTACTCGTGACACCCCCTGCCCTAAGCATGCATAGTGGATCGGTGTGTACTTCATAGTATTCATTTTCATGGGCCAGTCTGGTGCTAGAAAAAATGTACAAAAATTATGTACCTGAATAATTTACTGGTTTTATGAAAATATATACAAATTAGGTTTTAATAAGGCACTTACATGCTAGCTCTGAACTAAATGTGTTCAGATTAATTGTGCTCATTAGTCATTGCTCTCCAGCTCTGTTCCTTTTAATAATTATGGTAAGAAAATCTGCTGATGTTATTTGCCTGCTGCCAGAGCACAGCCGTGATCTGGTCCTGAAATTCCGGGATTTAGATGATAGAAACAGATTTCGAATGGTGACTCATCAGCTCAGATTATGTATCTCATGTCAATTATTGCTTAACTACAGTATCCATTATCCCACAGCGGATGATTCACTTCATGTTTTTGGATTCCCTAATACTTTTACTTGACAAAAGACGCACAGTTCTCTAAATCCCGTATGAGAAATTCTATGTCAATCCCGGATTTCATTGTTCTGACATGTTACTTGTCCCTATATTCTTCAGTCCTCAGTGGGGATCAATGGACCTTGGTTAAATCAAATAAAAACTTTGAAAATCTTTACATTTAAAGGGAACCTGTCACCTCTCAAAACCATCCCAAGCCGCCAGCAGTACCTGCGTGTAGCCAGCAGTGTGTTTCTGATTATGCCTTTCTTCCTGAAGGCAGATGCAGCAAAAGTACTGAAAACGTTGTTTTATCCCGTGCCCGGCGCGCTTCTCCACACATGCTTGAAGTCAAGCGGGAAGCGGCCTCCTTGCTTCAAGTCATGGTAACCGCGCCCCCTTCCCTGCCCCTTCGCTGTGACTGGCAGTGCTTATGCAGAGAGTTCGGCTGCCGGCTGTCAGTCACAGCAAAGGGGCAGGTAAGGGGGCGCGGTTACCATGACTTGAAGCAAGGAGGCCGCTGCCCCCTTGACTTCAAACATGTGTGGAGAAGCGCGCCGGGCACGGGATAAAACAATGATTTCCGTACTTTTGCTGCATCTGCCTTCAGAAAGAAAGGCATCATCAGAAACACGCTGCTGGCTACACGCAGGTACTGCTGGCGGCTTGGGATGGTTTTTGGAGGTAACAGGTTCCCTTTATTAAAGGGGTTGTCTGGAATTTAACTTTTTATTTAGCTCCCTTATTCTTGACAAATAACAGGGCTTTGCAATATGATATTTATTGATGAATTGCATGGATGCATGTAGTATGGATATTCATGGGTGCATGTATTATGGAGGGTTCAGTAGGCGCTGTGAAGTGGGGATTTTGTTTTAAAACACAATACGACTGTACTGTGATATCATCTTGAGCATTTTCCGTTTATGGTGGAATCATGTTTTGCATCATTGCTATGCTGTGATGTCACTTGTACATTATGCCTCTACTGTGACATCATTACGTACGCTACTCCTGTGCTGTGATATCACTGTGTCAAGGGGCGTAGCTAAAGGCTCATGGGCCCTGGTGCAAGAGTTCAGCCTCGGCCCCCCTTCCCTCAGTGCTTTGTGGCCAGGCGCCAGCGGCAGGGAAGCACATAGCCTGCGTGCTGCATGAGGCAAAAATTCAAACGGCACCTCCCCCCATGCCAAATTCTTGACCTGACCCCTTCCCTCCAGCCAGAGATGTAACTGGACCAGCATGCACTTTCTATAATGCCGGTATCTTCTTATGTGGCCAAGGGTCTTTGGGCCCCCTCAGGTTCCTGGGCCCGGTAGCGAAAGCTACCTCTTCACCCCCTATAGCTGCATTGGGTACATTGTCCCTGTGCTGTGACAATGCTTTGTTCATTATTTCAACACTATTATATCACTGTGTACCTTACCTTTGTACGGCGACACCACCGTACATTAACTTTGTACTGTGTCATCACTATGTGCACTATACCTCAATTGTGACTTCACTGTGTGCATTATCCCTGTACAATGGCATCACTGTGTACGTTATCTTTATAGGTGACATCATGAAGTACATTATCCCTATGCTGTGTCATCACTCACCATACCTCAGCTGTGACATCACTGTTTGCATGGGTGATAAGCTATACCTTTACATAGTACATTCATTTTGTGGTGTGACATGATTGGGTTAATTTTATAAGCTGTGACACTACTGGGTATATAATATTTGCATTGTGACATCACTGTGTGCATCACTCATGTACTGTGACATTATCGTGTGCATCCATGTACTGTGAAATCACTTACCTTGTTCTTAACTCACTTACTACTGAAGTCGTCATTTTGTTGCTGACCTCATTCAAAATTTGAGGCCTCATGATTATTTTTTAAACTCCTATTTCCCCTGTCTTGTAAAAAAAATGCCTCAATGGGCCACATAATGTATTTCGGAGAATAACATTTCGCACATCTTTGCATCAATCAATAGTGCAGGCAAATTTAGAAACCTTGTAATATATGTTAGCAGAGAGAAAAAATGCATCTTTCTCCACTTATCAGCCACCCAAAGTTGGAGAGTGAAAAAGACTGTCAGCTCATTCTCCTCTTCCCCTTTGCTCCCATCTATATAGACTTCTCTGGGCAGAATGTAATCTAATCTGTTAGTGAGCTGACAAATAATATCAGCTTGAGGAGAGAGCTTGGTAAGTGGAGAAAGAAGTATTTTTCTCTTATAAGATATATTACAAAATAAATTATATGGACCTGTACTATTGTTTTATGCTCAGTGATCATTTAAAGATGAATTACTGTCTAATGTGATCATCTAATTATGTTTGTTTTTGCTACAGTCATCCTTCCTTCCCCTCGTCCTTTAAACATTCTTAATGGGCAGGTCCATGCTGCTCTAACCATGCTCATTACCTTTAGGCTTGTTTACTCCATGAGTAACGAGCTTGGCTGTTTGGAGGGAGGAACCCCCACCCCCTTGAAAAGCAGACAGTCCTATAAACATGTTGTTTAGCAAAGTGCTTACTGGTTGCATCACCTAGTAACAAGCTCTAATGGGGATTGTCTCTAATTTTCCTAATTGATCACAATATTCCATCTAACGACTATTTCATGGTATAATGTACACTGTTGCACATCCATTAAAACCATCTAAAATGTTTTTTCTAAACATTACACGCACTTTTCCACCCTGAAGTAATCTTCTTGATATTCCGGTGACATCCACATTAACTAATGTGCTATTGTAATTACTGCCTATGTTGTAATTATTTTTACATTTCTTTTTCATTGTGCCAACATGAAGTTTGCTGTTCATGAACAGGATTTACCTGATATATTTTAATGTATTGCACTTCAACCTCCATCCCCAAAAACACAAAAAAAAACAATACCTTCCACTGCAAATGGAACCTGGATCCAAGGGTTTGAAGAGAGAACATATGTGGCTCCCCTGTGCTTTCTTACACCTTTGTGAGCCATCTTGGATGCTGAATTGTGTTGAAGAGCTTTTAATATGGCCCTACGTATGTGTTAGAAGTTAGCAAACTTTCCAAATTGGAGGTAATAGTTTTCGGCACATGGGATAGATACTGCCTAATTCATAAGTCACTCTGCTGACCTCTTTTTACACTGCCCCATAACTGTTTGTTTAGGTACAGATATCAGACACAGACCAGGTGCCACGCACAGAGTGATTTACCAACTCTTCCTGGAAGTCTCCTCTTTTCTCCTTGGGAGCCTCCTGGACATTACAGATGAGTTGGCTCTTGGACATTCTCATGCTTGCCAACTCTCTTGGAACTACCTGGAGAGTCTTGGACTTTCAAGGAGAGTTAGCAAGCATGGGAATTAGTGGACCAGGGCAAACTACTACAGTAAGCTCTCTTGTAGCCTCTAGATTGACATCTAGAGTTAGTCCAATGACATCTACTATATGGGACTTCTATGTTGTCCACATTTAGTAGGACGTTATCCAGTAGACTGACAAGGCAATGCAAACCATCAGGGGTGGACTGACCATAGATCCTACAGTGAAATTTTCCGGTGGGGTCCGCCCAAGTTCTCCTCACGGCCGATGGCCAGGTATATAATGATCGCATGCTCTCAGTGTTAATTAATGCTAGGAGCATCAGATACTTATGCCCCGGGGCGGATTGGCCATAGACCTTACAGGGAAATTTTCTCCAAGCCCTCCTCTCTACCACTGGCCCAAAACATAATGAGCTCTCAGCAGTAATTAACACTTTGAGAATCAGATACTCATGTACCCAGCCAGTGACTGTACATGTCCTCCTGAATTCAACTGCTGTGGCCCGCATCTCACCTCTTAAGCCCCCTGCTCCATATCTTAAAACTGGAGGAAGAGGACAGAACATGGCAGCTATTGATGGCCACCACAGAGGGACAGCTTTTTGGGCAATATATCGTGCTGCACTATGATATATCTGATCGGATGTTATTTTGCACTATGGTATTGTTGATCCCGCCTACTGGTATTGCCCCCCTACAACATGAGCCCACTTTTTTTTTTCCAGGGCCACTTTAAGTTTCCAGTCTGCCCCTGCTTATGCCCCTTGCTAGCAGCCCTAGATGCCCTCCTGAATTCAACTGTATCACCGTCCTCCGGATGGTAATAGGGAAGCATTTTATGCTGCACTGTGGTATTTGGTTTTGCTAGGAAGGTATTTTGTGCTGCACCACAGTATTCCTTAAATAAGCCCTAGGTAGTGAGTAGGGAGGTGGGAGCACTAGTCCTCACCACTGACACCTGGGGTAACAACAGGGAGTGGACAAACAACGCAAACGCCACAAATAATCCCCGAAGGGAGACAGCAGACAATAGGATACAAACTGGAGAGAACCGGAGATCCAACCGCACTGGTTCCAACAGCTCCAGCAGGCTCCACAGCAACGCCCCCAGAGGTCAGAATAGATACCCAGAAAGGAAGGTCTATATCTGGCAATAAGGGAAGTCGGAAGAGAGACTAAATAGTGGCTGTACGACCAACATACATCTAGGTCTCTAAATAGTGGCTGGGAGTGGCAGAAAAAGAACAGCTAAAAGGAAAACTACCGAAACCTAGAAAGGACAAAAAGGATAGTAAACCAAAACAGGAAAACCTGGACCGGAATCCATTCCCACAACTAGGTCATGGAGCGATCCCTTAAAATCGGGTGAGTAGCCACCCGTGGCGACCTTCTGACCCCAGGCACCACAGGGTACGCGATAGGTCGTGACACCCTCGTGAGACCCTGCCTACTTGTGTTGCTCCACCTTCTGTCAATTTGGACGCGTCTCCAACATGAGGCCACTTGTAGGTTTTTTTCCAGGGCTACTTTATGTTCCCAGTCTGCCCCTGCACACCATAGATGTAGCCAGTATAGGCAGCTCAGATTGGACATCCTTTTGTTTATTGGCAGTGAGGCTGTGGGCTTCCTGTCTAGACAATGTTAGAAAAAGAGCATGGGAAGAAGTCTAGTGTAGAGAGGAGAACATCAACATGTGCAGGACCTGAAAGCATGAGCGAACACCCAGTGTGGGGTTTCTTGGGGTCACCTGGAAAGGATTAAAAAAAGCTCAACCTCTATATAGAACACTGTACTGTAGGGTGCCAATGGGAGGCTGTGATATCCAGGTGCTTAATGAGGGTCTCCACTCTCCAGGACTGCTAATATGACACCTGTCAGTGTTACACTGAAGCATTGCAGTGTAGTATATCAGCAATCAGGCTCATGCATGGTCAACATGGACCTTGGTGCAACTGAAACCTTGGTGCAACATAGTTGGTATTGCCATATCCTTCACCACCAATACTGTAAAATGATGACATTATTTATCGTTAAAATAATTGCTATTTTTCTGTTGATCTAGACTTCCAAAAAATGGATTAAGAAACAACCAAAAAATGTATGTACCCCAAAGTGATGCCAATGAAAATGTTAGGTCATCCAGATTAACAAGCCCTCACGCAACTCCATCAATGGAAAAATAAAACTGTGGCTCTCAGAACACTGCAAGAGAAAAACGTGATTTTTTTTATTTTCGGTAAAAGTACTAAAACTTTAAAAATTTGGTATTGCCATAATTGTACTAACCCACAAAATAACATGTTTACATGTTATTTATCACTCATGGTGAATGTTTTAAAAATGACATTCAAAAATTTGAACAGGAAAACTGCTGATTTGCAATTTTTTTATATCTTATATGTGCTTTGTGCCATTGAAGAATATATCTTGACTTGCAAAGAAAAAAAAAAACAAGCCTTCATATGGCTACGTCAGAGGGAAAATAAAAAAGTTAATCCTCATAGAAGAAGGGAATGAAAAGAATGAAAATTTCGAAAGATTATTTGTGTTAATATTATATATAATATTCATTATGTTAAGTCAATTAATATTTTACAGCAATTCCCCTCTGTATTATGTTATGCATCCAGCAAACTCAGTATATCCATCTCCTTTGCTAATAAATTATAAATAACTGGCCTTCAGACATGTGTGAGTTATGTCCCTCTGCAACATACAACGCTTGCTTACAAAACATGAAAGATTTATTTTCACTATTTCTGCAATAGATTGCCTTGAACTGCATTGTTCTTCCATATAGCACTGCTATGTACAGAACTGAACAATCCTTGGCTCTCTTTAATTTAATGAGGATAAAATATTTGTGTTTTCTCTTGTGGAAATCTCAAGTTTGTAAAAGAGTGGAAATTATAATTTGTTATATACATTATAGAACGGTAGCTGATGGAAGGGTGAAAATGGTCAGAGTCAGAGAAATGGTTCAGTGGACAAGAATGGAGTAAACTTTTATCTAATCAGGGGAATTTCTTTTTCTAATCAGGGGCAGTCTTTTATCTTTTCAGGAGTGGCCCTTTATCTAATCATGGGAGGTCCTTTATCAAATCCCGGTTCGTTCTTTATCTAATTATCAAATCAGGGGTGGTCTGTTATCTAATCAGGAAGGTCCTTTATCGAATCAGGAGCAGTCATCTATCAGGGGTAGTACTTTATCCTATTATGGGTGGTGCTTTATCTAATCAGAGGTAGTACTTTATCTAATCAGAGGAAGTCCTTTTTACTATTATGGGTGGTGCTTTATCTAATCAGGGGAGGTCCTTTATCTAATCATGGGCAGTCCTTTATCTAATCAGGTGTGGTACTTTATCTAATCAAGGGGCAGTCCTTTTTCTAGTCAAGGGTGATGCTTTATGTAATTGGAGTGCTCCACCTACTGGAACCTCACTGATCTCAAGCACGTGCCAACCATGGAAGGAGAAGTGGCTGCATAAATATGGGCACTCCATTGATATGACTGGGGGAAATCCCTATGTACTCTCACACTGAAACTGCTGTAGAAAGCACCAAAATATGGTGACTGCCATAGATTTCAGTGGTGTTTAATGGCACATTTGTGGGCACCTTTCCATCATGGTTGCAATCTTGATTGGTTATCGTATCACTGATCACCTTGCCACCTATCCTAGTGCCAAATCCCAGAAGTCAAATAATGTTGTTCACATCCTGGTGACAAGTGCCAGTGACATCATAAGAAATTAGGAGGGAAAGGTTTCCCAACCTTCCACTTTAAACTAGTTCTTAATTTGTGCAGCGTTCCTTTGTTGTCTATCCTAAAGAAGCTCATACAAGTTCACAGAAAAGAGAACTAACCTGAAGCTGTAAGACTCCCAAGGCCTCCCACAAGCACCAGGGTCTGTTTCCTCTGCACTTCCTATAGCAAAGCACCTGAACGCACACCTACACATTATTTTTTTCTTGGGGGAGGGGGCATCATGGGGAGCTATATTTCAGTCTCCACATATATTGCACAAATGTTGTTGAATAATATCATAAACTACTTGTGTGGAAGAATAAATAATACATTTCCTCCATAACCGAGCAAAACCTATGTAGGAGGAACTTTATTAAGACCAACATTTCATACACCAGTCTTAATATAAAATGTGCACCGAAAATGCAAACCTACGCCAACTATGAGCATGTTTCTGGCATAAATTATAATAAATTTGTCGGGCAGTCAAAGACCACACCCCCTCTTTCTTAGCCCTATCCTTTATGGACATCTTTGTAAAAAAAAATTACACTAATTCATTTATTTTGTAGTGAAAATAATTTCTCCAATTGGTTTGGTATTTATCTATCTTTTTCCTTTTTCCTTCTACAGCCTGCTGTGCTTCCTATGCACAGCAGGCTGTTCTCAGTTGGTTTACAGAGAATCCATCATCTGACAGATTTTCTGTAACTCCTCCTGGCTCCACACGGGAGCGCGCACTGTCTCTCTCCCTCCCTCCCCCAATAGGATGGCAGAGCGGTGCCGACTGTCAGCTGTAACGTACAGCTGAGAGTCTGCTTTAAACTGCAAACATAACCCCTTCCATGCCGTGGTCCTTAGGGACCTCAGTATGGAAGGGGCTAACCACCTGCTCTGCTGTGGCAGTGGCCTGATGCTTGAATGGCTAATGGGTTAATATGGGCAAAATGCCCCCAACCCCATCCCCCCTGTTCAGTATGGACACATAACCCCCCCAGTTCAGGATGGACGAGCGGCAAGCTGTGCAAGTCACACACCCCCTCCCCTTCAGGACGGCGCGGTAGCAAAGAGCCCCCTCTACCCCCCGTTCAGGATGGCCGAGCAGAGACCCCTCCCCCCCTTCAGGATGGTGCGACAGTCAAGACCCCCCTCCCCCATTCAGGATAGCCAAGGGGAGCAGAGTGTCAGCTGTAACACACAGCTGACAATCTGCTTGAAACAGCCGACATCGGTGCTGGCACCCATGTCGGCAGTTTAACCACTTCCATGCCGCGGTCCTTAGGGCCCGCTGTATGGAAGGGGCTAACCATCGGGCTGCTGCGCTGCTGTGGCAGCGTCCTGATGGTTACCATGGCAACCGGGTGTCTGCATAGGCATCCGGTTTGCTATGGTATATCTCATCCTGATCAGGCTCCTGCTAAAGGCAGGAGCCTGATCAGGCTAAGTGTAATTGAAAATGCACTGCAGTACACTCCGTGGCGTAGCTATCAGGGAAGCAGGGGAAACGACTTCGAGCTTAGAAGGGGCCCTGAGGCAGTACTGAATGTTTTTATTAGATTTATAGGCTTCCCCTACCTACTGCTGTGCTGTACTTTACAGAAGCAGGTACTACATACAGCAGCAGCGCTGGAGCTCCTCCCACTGAAGGTCCTTGCTCAGTGAGGAGGGTAGAGTACAATTACTTTCTCCTTCTCCTATGGCCGTTCTCACTCTGGGATCTGCAGTACTGGCACAGCACTTGCCAGTACTGTTTTTTGTTTTCTATTGGCTGGCAGCTTACTATGACACTTGCTGCCAGCCAATAGCAGAGCATCATGGGATCAAGCCCCACCCCAGCACAAAGCTAGTGTAGAGCAGGCTGGCTGCTCCTGCACACAGAGCTCTATAATGCCTGCCCCCCCCCCCCCTCCTGTGTGTCCTGTTCTTTGACCCCCATAGTAGGTTACTGATTAACCCCTCCAATGCTGTCCCTGGATGGCACAGAGGGGTGATGGCACCTACTTCTCCAGGATGCCTGTGAGCACCAGACATCAGCTGTCTACAGGAAAGGTAAGTGTCTGTGTGCAGAAATAGGTGTATAACTATGTTCATGTGTGTGTATATGTATATATATATATACAGTTGCAAGAAAAAGTATGTGAACCCTTTGGAATGATATGGATTTCTGCACAAATTGGTCATAAAATGTGATCTGATCTTCATCTAAGTCACAACAATAGACAATCACAGTCTGCTTAAACTAATAACACACAAATAATTAAATGTTACCATGTTTTTATTGAACACACCATGTAAACATTCACAGTGCAAGTGGAAAAAGTATGTGAACCCTTGGATTTAATAACTGGTTGAACCTCCTTTGGCAGCAATAACTTCAACCAAACGTTTCCTGTAGTTGCAGATCAGACGTGCACAACGGTCAGGAGTAATTCTTGACCATTCCTCTTTACAGAACTGTTTCAGTTCAGCAATATTCTTGGGATGCCTGGTGTGAATCGCTTTCTTAAGGTCATGTCACAGCATTTCAATCGGGTGGAGGTCAGGACTCTGACTGGGCCACTCCAGAAGGCGTA
Source organism: Bufo bufo (assembly GCF_905171765.1). Lineage (NCBI taxonomy): Eukaryota > Metazoa > Chordata > Amphibia > Anura > Bufonidae > Bufo > Bufo bufo. The sequence goes on along the minus strand of NC_053397.1, from coordinate 28,628,761 downwards.
TTTTCTTCTGTTTAAGCCATTCTGTTGTTGATTTACTTCTATGCTTTGGGTCGTTGTCCTGTTGCAACACCCATCTTCTGTTGAGCTTCAGCTGGTGGACAGATGGCCTTAAGTTCTCCTACAAAATGTCGTGATAAACTTGGGAATTAATTTTTTCTTTGATGATAGCAATCCGTCCAGGCCCTGACTCAGCAAAGCAGCCCCAAACCATGAGGCCCCCACTACCATACTTCACAGTTGGGATGAGGTTTTGATGTTGGTGTGCTGTGCCTCTTTTTTCTCCACACAACTTTGGTTTCCAAACAACTCAACTTTGGTTTTATCTGTCCACAGAATATTTTGCCAGTACTGCTATGGAACATCCAGGCTCTTGTGCAAACTGTAAACGTGCAGCAATGTTTTTTTTGGAGAGCAGTGGCTTCCTCTGTGGTATCCTCCCATGAAATCCATTCTTGTTTAGTAGATTCCCTAACAGTGATGTTAGCATATGCCAGAGACTTTTGTAAGTCTTTAACTGACACTCTAGGATTCTTCTTCACCTCATTGAGCAGTCTGCGCTGTGATCTTGCAGTCATCTTTATAGGACGGCCACTCCTAGGGAGATTAGCAGCAGTGCTGAACTTTCTCCATTTATAGACAATTTGTCTTACCGTGGACTGATGAACAGCAAGGCTTTTGGAGATACTTTTATAACCCTTTCCAGCTTTATACAAGTCAACAATTCTTAATCGTAGGTCTTTTGAGAGCTCTTTTGTGCGAGGCATCATTCACATCAGGCTATGCTTCTTGTGAAAAGCAAACCCAGAACTGGTGTATGTTTTTTATAGGGCAGGGCAGCTGTAACCAACACCTCCAATCTCATCTCATTGATTGGACTCCAGTTGGCTGACACCTCACTCCAATTAGCTCTTGGAGATGTCATTAGTCTAGGGGTTCACATACTCTTTCCACCGGCACTGTGAATGTTTACATGGTGTGCTCAATAAAAACATGGTAACATTTAATTCTTTGTGTGTTATTAGTTTAAGCAGACTGTGATTGTCTATTATTGTGACTTAGATGAAGATCAGATCACATTTTATGACCAATTTGTGCAGAAATCCATATAATTCCAAAGGGTTCACATACTTTTTCTTGCAACTGTATATATATATATATATATATATATATATATTTATATATGTGATGAGCTCATGTATAAGTGCGTCCATGTATGTGGTGACTGTGTATGACTGCTTCCATGTATGTGGTGACCGCGCGTATGAGTGCTTCTATATATGTGGTGACTGCATGTATGAATGCGTCTATGTATGTGGCGACCATGTGTATGAGTGAGTCCATGTATGTGGTGACCGCGTGTATGAGTGCATCCATGTATGTGGTGAGTATGTGTATGAGTGTGTACATTAAGTTGGGGGGCCCATACAAAAATTTGCTGTGGGGCCCAGTCAGTTCTAGCTACGCCCCTGAGTACACTATACAGTGTACTGCAGTGTATTATAGAACCATCAGACCCTTCTTCCTATATCCGCACATATAATTGGTTAGAAATAAAAAAATATATTAAAAATACTGAACATGTTTGGTATCGCCGCGTCTGTAATGGCCTGATCTATAGAAGAATCATGTTATTTTTCCTGCACGGTGAACGCCATAAAAAAAAACTACGATAGAATTGAAATTTTGCCCACCTCACTTCCCAAGAAATGGTATAAAAAGTGATCAAAAGAGTCATATGTACCCAAAGTTAGCACCAATCAAACTGTCACCTCATTCCACAAAATGAGACCCTACCTACATATTAGGTATCTCCGTCTCTTTACGGCCTGCTCTATAAAAATATCACATTATCTACCCTGTCAGGTGAACATTGTAAAAAACAAAAAATAAAAACTGTGCCAGAACAGCCATTTTTTGTTACCTTGCCTCACAAAAAGAGTAATATATTTGTGGTCGGGGCTATGTGTGAAAGAACCTACCCCCTAATGTTTGCCCCAACAGAACTAGCGGCTTGAGTTGTGCCATAACCGCTTCCGTCGAGAGTACACCTGAAAGAGGGCATACCCTGTAGGAGAGTGAAAGGAAAAGGGCGGGCTGGGAGGGGAACACTGCTGCCGTCCGTCCCCTCTGGAGAAAGGTGCGTGCCAGATATGGGGCAGGGCGCCCCTCCCACAAATACAGGCCAATTAATCGGCCTTAATACTTGTGGTCGGGGCTATGTGTGAAAGAACCTACCTCCTAATGTTTGCCCCAACAGAACTAGCGGCTTGAGTTGTGCCATAACCGCTTCCGTCGAGAGTACACCTGAAAGAGGCCAAAAACCCAGCATGAAAATACAAAGCGTGTTCATTGACGTATTACAACGCCAAATTCTGAAAGGCACAAGAAATCTCGCTAACGGGGTTCGGAACATAACGGCTGTAACAAGACGAGCGCCACCGGCCCAACTTACGGATAATGTGTGCTGGCACCTGATTCCTGAAGCGGCCGAGGCTGCCCCAATCCTGAACGAATGCCCTGACACCGTGAGGGGGTCAAAACCTAGATTGACCGCCAGTATACTCGCATGCGCTATGAACTGGGAGGTGGACAACGCTGCTGTCCCGAAGGGTAACAGTGGGGTGTTAGTGCCGCGACCGGCCAGTGCCCCTGACAATCCCTGCAGGACGTGGACCGGACCCCATTTGTGAGACGTGGGGGAAGAATTTGACCTGGGTAGGGGGACCTGACTGGGAGGTCTTGGTCATTTAGACCACAGTACGGCCTATCCAATGGTTACCCTAAACATGCGCTGCTGCCACCACGGGATACAGGTCCCTAGCCTCCGTTGACTGGAAATTCCCGTGGCCTCGCAAAACTCCTCAGGCCACGCCCCATTCAGCCAATGGGGGCCAAAAATAGCAGCGAATCCAGTGCTGACCCCGCTGTTGGAGAATATGACGGGGGAGTTGTGGGAGACCGCCGGGACAAACATGGACACGCCATTCCCATGACTCAAGAAGTGGTCCCACATGCTCAAATCCGCTTGCGCTTGACTGTCCAGGAACACTGGACTATCCTGACAGGGAATAACTGAGACATGGCTGGATGATAGCTATGACAGTGGGAATAACTGAGACATGGCTGGATTATAGCTATGACAGTGGGAATAACTGAGACACGGCTGGATGATAGCTATGACAGTGGGGATAACTGAGACACGGCTGGATGATAGCTATGACAGTGGGAATAACTGAGACATGGCTGGATGATAGCTATGACAGTGGGAATAACTGAGACATGGCTGGATGATAGCTATGACAGTGGGAATAACTGAGACACGGCTGGATGATAGCTATGACAGTGGGAATAACTGAGACATGGCTGGATGATAGCTATGACAGTGGGAATAACTGAGACACGGCTGGATGATAGCTATGACAGTGGGAATAACTGAGACACGGCTGGATGATAACTATGACAGTGGGAATAACTGAGACATGGCTGGATGATAGCTATGACAGTGGGAATAACTGAGACATCGCTGGATGATAGCTATGACAGTGGTAATAACTGAGACATGGCTGGATGATAGCTATGACAGTGGGAATAACTGAGACACGGCTGGATGATAGCTATGGCAGTGGGAATAACTGAGACACGGCTGGATGATAGCTATGACAGTGGGAATAACTGAGACACGGCTGGATGATAGCTATGACAGTGGGAATAACTGAGACACGGCTGGATGATAGCTATGACAGTGGGAATAACTAAGACACGGCTGGATGATAGCTATGACAGTGGGAATAACTGAGACACGGCTGGATGATAGCTATGACAGTGGGAATAACTGAGACACGGCTGGATGATAGCTATGACAGTGGGAATAACTGAGACACGGCTGGATGATAGCTATGACTTTGGGAATAACTGAGACACGGCTGGATGATAGCTATGACTTTGGGAATAACTGAGACACGGCTGGATGATAGCTATGACATAGTGGGAATAACTGAGACACGGCTGGATGATAGCTATGACAGTGGGAATAACTGAGACACGGCTGGATGATAGCTATGACAGTGGGAATAACTGAGACACGGCTGGATGATAGCTATGACAGTGGGAATAACTGAGACACGGCTGGATGATAGCTATGACAGTGGGAATAACTGAGACACGGCTGGATGATAGCTATGACAGTGGGAATAACTGAGACACGGCTGGATGATATCTATGACAGTGGGAATAACTGAGACATGGCTGGATGATAGCTATGACAGTGGGAATAACTGAGACACGGCTGGATGATAGCTATGACAGTGGGAGTGGTAACAATCTGGCTACGAAAACCTACCCTGAGGAATGACGCGCATCGCAAAATTTACATGCCTAACAACGACTGCAGTTCCACCTTGGTGGTGACCCTACCAGTGACGAAGCTGTGAACGACTGCGCGGACCCTAACCAACTTGTCTTCCGGCAACCTAGCTGACATGCTCTCTGTGACTGTAAAGCAAGCAAAAAGACGGACCGTCACTACCACTGTTTAGCAACAATTTGACTACCACCCGTGCCTTGACACCACCACCGCCACTGCAGAAACCATCATGCAAAGGTAACTGACCCTGGTGACCACCTGACAGGTACGGAGAAAGAGGAGACGTGTGAAAGTGGAAAATAAATTGGAGACGAAGAAGGAGGACCTTACCGGAAACAGGACACGATGCTGATTTGAGAAGAACACAAGGAACCAACCGTGGAAATAGACCTATCCGCATGAATTAAGCAGAATAAGTATTTATTTTTTTTTAACAATGCTTGCGCCTGCGTTCAGGTGGCCCGAAGCTGGGTGACGAGACACGATTGTCAGATTGCCGGGGTTCTCACGGAGTTGGCTGAAGGGCTGACGTGCATATGCCAAAATAAAAACACAGCTATCTATGTAGCAAGCAAATTGCGACAAGTGTATGAAGACAGGCAAATGAGAAACCTGCCCATCTGAAACAGAACAATGAAATAAAATGCCATACAATGTGAAGGGTCTGGCGTGCCACTGCTGGCCTACGTCTAGGGGCGCCTGTTACTGGGGGTACTACCCCCAACAACTCATCACCATCACGCTGTATGGCATTAACCCCTTACCTAACTGACAGCACGGCGGCCCGTGCCAGACTTTGCCCCCCATATAACAGTCATGGTGATTATACAAAATTCGTCTTGACAGAAAAGTTAAAAACAGCTAGGCTGTGATTAATCAGGCAGATTGAAACTCCGCCCTCAAACTAGCCTTCTCATTGACATTCCCCCCCTCCCCCCGTCCTTACTCCCTTACAAGCCTCCCCCAATGCAGAAAGATAGAGCCTAATGCGAGTAGCCCCAGCAAATATACGAACGGAGTCCCGCTGACTCCTGCTACCTGCGTGCAAGTCACGTGGGAGCGGGGCGTGCTGCCAGACTGCCGTTCCGGTGTGGGGATGTCCCTCTCATACCTTAGAGGGACCGACCCCACCGACCGGACTAAGGAGCCGACACTGCGCTGAGGCACCAGCTACTCACGCGCCGCACGAGGAGGAACAGGACGCCGGACTGCAGGAGGAAGCGCCGACCGGAAGTGACGCTCTGTCGCCTAGGAGATGCTGACGCCGCCGGCTGTAACAGGAACACTGCTGCCGTCCGTCCCCTCTGGAGAAAGGTGCGTGCCAGATATAGGGCAGGGCGCCCCTCCCACAAATACAGGCCAATTAATCGGCCTTAATACATATACGTATACACACACACACACAAATACGTATACACACACACACAAACAATGCACAACTACCTCTACCAAAAGATTTATATACTGCAGGAGTAACCCTAATATATATATGACAATGGCAGTACATCAGGCCAAATATAAATATGGAGGTGCAGGCCAATGGATCCTGCAACAAATCCAGGACATATAAGAATAAAAAAATGGCAGCACTCACAAAAAATGAGTAAAAAGTAAAACACTTTTTTTCACCCCTGTGGTCGCAACTAGGGATGAGCGAACTTGTGTTTCAAGTTTGGTGTACAAGCTTCGGGTTATCTAAGAAATCCGTTATAAGAGCTGTCAGTAATGAGATCTATATCCTGCTTAGAACACCATGGTTCTGACTGTAGATATCTGCACTAACGTTATCAGCAGAAATATCTGTTGTGTCTACAAATAATGGACTTTCTACAGAATAGAAAGTGAGAAATAAATCTGCTGATTACAGGTAGTAGCATACAAGTGGCTGCTAGCTGTGTAACAGGATGTGGGGGCGGGGCAGCAGAACTGTGCTGTGTAACAGGATGTGGGGCGGGGCAGAGCTGTACTATGTAAAAGGATGTGGGGGCGTGGCATCAGAGCTGTGCTGTGTAATAGAGTTACGGGTAAGATAAAAGTTCCTTTCGGTTGTGTTCTTTGCTGTAGTCACATGAAGGGCCGTGATCTCAGCTAGTTCCTGGGTCCCTATAAACACATTACATGATGTGACCCTTCTTCAGAGAAAGACACCATCCTCTGGCTTGCATGGGCTTATGACCTGTAGCCGGCCGCTCCCCTCCCCGCCTATGGGTAGGGTCCACCCCTCCTTCTCTGGTGCTGGGAGAAAATGACCCATAAAACCCCTTAGGGCTCATAGCCCCAGACCAGAATGTCGCAGAAAAGATGATTCTAGGCCCAATTGATCCGCCTGGGTTCCGGCTACAACTAGAGTCCAAACATGGTACCGTTATTTGGTTTCTGTGGGAAATATGGATACCTCCTTTCCCTGGCATCACCCCATCAAACAAAGACCATGGACACGTACTTCGTGGCCACTGGGACACAAATATGTATCCAGTTTGCTCCAGACTTTTACTCTGCCTAACCCTGTTGTACCCATATAACCTGTATCTGTAACCTCAGACCACTGTATATATTCTCTGTGTATATTGTGTTATCTAGTGTGCCCTTACGGCGATTAAATATATAATTTAATCTTGTGCTAGCTTGTATCTCGATCACAAATCCCCACGTCCGTGTTTTGGCCTAGTTATAAGCTACCGCGGGTTGGTTTCTCACCCTATATAATCCCGTTAGTGGACCGGGCTTATATCAAATGAGAAGCTGGTGGCAGATTTCCCGGGCTGAGACAGCGCTGTTTTCACTGCGGCAGTGAAAAGGCTCTATCAGGTTGTTGCCTCTCTGTGCCCACGTGGACAGGAGGTGTCTGTGTAAACTGTACCAAGCTGACCTTACCTGCACCCCTGGAGGGTGTAACGTCACGTTTTTGGTAACCCGTGACCATACCGTATCTCGGGAGCTCGACGTAGGCAACGTCAAGCGGGCACGAGGTGTGGTATTCGTCACAGGGGTTATTGGTTTTTAGTGAACAAAGGTGTCCACAGCCTTTAAGTTATCAGAGAAGAATGGAAACAGGGGGGGAAAAAACGACATACAGTGTAGATATGTAGAATGGTTTTCCTAGAAAACCTCCCCAAAGGAGAAAACGTTCTGCATAATAACTTGCAGTATTAATATATTAAAATAACACCTAAAACCAATACGCTGAGAGACCTTTATGAAAGTGTTTACGCCACTATTGTGGCGTAAAAAAGTCACAAATTATGGCGCAGACTATAATTGAACAATAATTTGTGACTTTTAACTTATCGAGGAAAGTGGACGGGCTTAGCAGCTGGCGTGGCCTACCACGACCCTGAGCATTTACTATAGTTTACACAAGAAGTGATAGTCCCCTCCCCCTATGCTATGTCCAGGGCAGAAACCTGAGGGGGTGGAGCATGACACCAAAGATAGAAGTCATGCTCCGCCCCATCAAACCCTGCACTAGGCATAACATAATTTTCCTGTAGTGTTCTTTTAACAAAACATGTAAAACTACCATAAATTAACACCATTTGTAAATATATATTCGTTTTGTTTGAGATGATGTAAGATGACAAGAAAATGGTGTTCAATTCCCATCTGTACTGAAAGCCTCAGGTATTTCAGTCTTCATACTTAATAAACTCTTGCTAATTATTCTTGCATGTGCCAGTACAAAATATTACTCTACCGCTTTGCTAAAACTATAATTATAGAACATCGCCATATGGCACATACTTCCTCAAATGACTGCTGACATTGAATATATTTTCACTGGCAAAAATGTATAAGAAATGGGATATATGCTTACTGTCTTTGACATACACTCACCTAAAAAATTATTAGGAACACCATACTAATACGGTGTTGGACCCCCTTTTGCCTTCAGAACTGCCTTAATTCTACGTGGCATTGATTCAACAAGGTGCTGATAGCATTCTTTAGAAATGTTGGCCCATATTGATAGGATAGCATCTTGCAGTTGATGGAGATTTGAGGGATGCACATCCAGGGCACGAAGCTCCCGTTCCACCACATCCCAAAGATGCCCTATTGGGTTGAGATCTGGTGACTGTGGGGGCCATTTTAGTACAGTGAACTCCTTGTCATGTTCAAGAAACCAATTTGAAATGATTCGAGCTTTGTGACATGGTGCATTATCCTGCTGGAAGTAGCCATCAGAGGATGGATACATGTTCTCATTCTGCTTACGCCAAATTCGGACTCTACCATTTGAATGTCTCAACAGAAATCGAGACTCATCAGACCAGGCAACATTTTTCCAGTCTTCAACAGTCCAATTTCGGTGAGCTCGTGCAAATTGTAGCCTCTTTTTCCTATTTGTAGTGGAGATGAGTGGTACCCGGTGGGGTCTTCTGCTGTTGTAGCCCATCTGCCTCAAGGTTGTGCGTGTTGTGGCTTCACAAATGCTTTGCTGCATACCTCGGTTGTAACGAGTGGTTATTTCAGTCAACGTTGCTCTTCTATCAGCTTGAATCAGTCGGCCCATTCTCCTCTGACCTCTAGCATCCACAAGGCATTTTCGCCCACAGGACTGCCGCATACTGGATGTTTTTCCCTTTTCACACCATTCTTTGTAAACCCTAGAAATGGTTGTGCGTGAAAATCCCAGTTACTGAGCAGATTGTGAAATACTCAGACCGGCCCGTCTGGCACCAACAACAACGCCACGCTCAAAATGGCTTAAATCACCTTTCTTTCCCATTCTGACATTCAGTTTGGAGTTCAGGAGATTGTCTTGACCAGGACCACCCCCCTAAATGCATTGAAGAAACTGCCATGTGATTGGTTGACTAGATAATTGCATTAATAAGAAATAGAACAGGTGTTCCTAATAATTCTTTAGCTGAGTGTATATGTTAATATGTGTGATTTTGAGGAAATATTACCCAAGCCAAGAACTATTTTCCTAATTATCAGTCATCAGCTTAAAGGAGTTTTCCAGCCTGAAAGAAAATTAGTGGCAATGGGTTTCAAATCATAAAACCAAAAAAAAAGAAAAAAAAAAGAAATGGCCTAGAGGGCATTTCAAAGAATTTATGGCATGTCAAGATGCTAATAAAAAGTTGAGGATCTGGGATTCAGTTATGTTTTTTTTTAATGTTTTGAAGCCACTCCAAGCCCACTGCAACCATTTCTTTCTGGCTGGAAAATTCCTTTGAAGGTGTTTACCTTCACAGCCAATATTTTTTTTATGGATCGAGTGCATCTGAACAATAAAGAAACTTTCCAAATATTCTTGATTAAGGCTACTATTACACTCGTGTTTTGGGTGGATCCATCATGGATCTGCAAAAATGGATCCGTTACAATAATACAACCTCATGCATCCATCATGAACGGATCCGTTTGTATTATCTGTAACATAGCCAGGACGGATCCGTCATGAACTCCATTGAAAGTCAATGGGAGACGGATCCGTTTTCTATTGTGCCAGATTGTGTGTCATAGAAAACGGATTTGTCCCCATTGACTTACATTGTGTGCCAGGATGGATCCATTTGGCTCAGTTTCGTCAAGCAGGCAGCGTTTTGGTGTCCGCTTCCAAAGCGGAATGGACACGGAAGGGAGGCAAACTGATGCATTCTGAGCGGATCCTTTTCCATTCAGAATGCATTAGGGCTGAACTGATCCGTTTTGGACCGCGTGTGAGAGCCCTGAACGAATCTCACAAACGGAAAGCCAAAACGCGAGTGTGAAAGTAGCCTAAGATTGTCCTTATTCTTTGTCTACAGCTCGCATGAAGATCTGTTTATATGTCACTAGAGATGAGGAAAGTTCTTAAGAATTTGCTTCGGCAGCTTTGCCGAATTAAAAATAAAATAAAATTTGCTTTGTGACAAATTACTTCGTCAAGAAGTGTAATTTTTTATAAGCGGCGGGTGCAATGACAGAGATCTGCCCCATGACATTTATGGTATATCCTGATGTGCCATAAATATTTGGATGGGAATACCTCTTCAATTTTCCTCTTGGCTCCACATATCCTGGGAAGCATGGTGCAAGATGACTTGCTATGAAAAAAAGATGATTTAGCAATACTATGTTGGGAGTTGTTTGTGCTATATGTTTCTATATGTGGTCACCCAGTGGTTCATATATGTATTGCAGACTGCCTGTTGAGGATATTCCTAGCATGTTGTCACTAAGTAACAAACTTGTATCGTGAGAAATTGGTGTTCTTAAAATTCAAAAAACGGTAATGGTTATGGCACCTGTAGAAACCGTACAAAAGCAGACTTTATAATGGCCACGTAATGAGCTCTCAAACACTATGGTATAGCCAATTTTAAAGGGGTTGTCCAGGCTTTTACTACTGATGACCTACTTCAGGATAGGTCATCAATATCAGATCGGCGGGGGTCCGACACCCGTCACCCCCGCCGATCAGCTGTATGAGGAGACGGCGCACACAGTGAGTGCTGTCTCCTCATACAGCTGATCGGCAGGGGTGTGCCGGGTGTCGGACCTCCGCCGATCTGATATTGATGACCTATCCTGTGGATAGATCATTATTAGTAAAAGCCCGGACAACCCCTCGTTTTGGATTAGTGTTGAGCGAATTTTGTTGTGCCTCATGGTAGTGAAACGATTTTCCCTGAATGGCGGTGAAAAACGAAAGAAATCATACTTACCTCATTCATTTGCTCATGACGGGCTGGGCGCAGCCATCTTGATTGAAGATCTCGCACGAAATCCAGTGTGCGGTGATGTATGACATCACCACGCCAGCCGACGTGATGACTTTATCATGGGCTGCCAAGATTTCACGCTAGATCAAGATGGCAGCGGCCGTCTCTTGGTGAGCAAATGGATGAGGTAAGTATGGTTTTTTATTTATTTATTTATTTTTATTTTACACTGTGTTATTACTGTCAGATGCCACGATCATATATGAACGTGGCATCTAAAGGGGTACAATGGTTCCGCCCCCTGTCATTGCACCTACTACTTACAAAGAAATGCAGTTCGTGACTAAGTAATTCATCACAAAGCAAATTTTTTGCAAAATTCAGCGAAGCAGCCAAATCTAATTTTTGAATTCTTCACTCATCGCTATTTTGGATATTTACATTAAACATCACGGGGCGTGGGGCTGATGTCTTCCAGATGGTGCTGCATGTAGGGTTACTGTATAGCCAAGAGTAGTACACATATAAACCAAACTTTATCCTAGTGTGAACTAGAGTCAAAGTCAACCAAAAAAGTCCACGATAAAGCAAGATCACTCAGTCAGGGTTTACCAGGTCACCTGCGGAGCAAGTAACAGCCTGAAACAAACAGAGTTGTTCATTTTAAGACTGGACAGAGAAAACAGTGGGGGAAACCATTTATCCCAAGCAATGAGTCACGCAGAGTGAGCTGCCAACTACATAATAATCGAGAATTGCCACTGACTTGCCATTTCAGTGAAGTATAAATAGAGGAATGACACGTCTGTCATCCATTCATTCTCTGTCCTCCGCACAACTGCTCTGTACCCAGTAATTGGCTGCAGAGTCTTCCCTGATCACAGTCACACAAGGACTGAAAATCGTCACGCGTTGATGTTAACAACATATATTCTAAGAAATGCTGTCACTCCCCGTGGCTTTTAACACAATCTTTTCTGCATAGCCCTCAAGAGGCACAACTCTCATTAAAGCACGGTCGTTACAGGGCGTAGAAAATAAGCTGCATTCATTCCAAAAGTAATAAGATAAAAAGTGTTAAACTGAGATATCATTTAGGATATTCATTTCTTATACATACAACCTTTTAGAAGGGCCTAGTGTCATTGTATTTAATGCAAACACTGTACAAAATGCAAATATTTTAAATAAATGTCTATCTATTAAAGAGGACCTTTCACCTGTATAAACGATGTTAACCGAGTATGCTGCCATATAGAGCGGCGCCCGGGGATCTCACTGCACTTACTATTATCCCCGGGCGCCGCTCCGTTCTCCCGTTATAGGCTCCGGTACCTTTGCTCTGTAAGTTATAGTAGGCGGGTCTTCTCTTGTCATGTGGGCGTCTCCTTCTCCTAGGCTGCAGCGCTGGCCAATCGCAGCGCACAGCTCACAGCCTGGGAGGTTTTTTTCTCCCAGGCTGTGAGCTGTGCGTTGCGATTGGCCAGCGCTGCAGCCTAGGAGAAGGAGACGCCCACAGGACAAGAGAAGACCCGCCTACTATAACTTAAGAAGCAAAGGTACCGGAGCCTATAACGGGAGAACAGAGCGGCGCCCGGGGATAATAGTAAGTGCAGTGAGATCCCCGGGCGCCGCTCTATATGGCAGCATACTCAGTTAACATCATTTATACAGGTGAAAGGTCCTCTTTAACACCATGTATCATTTCAGACCCAACTTCTGTCCTAATTCATTTTGAATCTCCATTTTACTAACACGTAATTCCAAATTCACTGTAAAGACATTGAGTTAAATAATGAAATTCTTGCTGTCAACAGCCACCACTAGAGGGAGCATAGGAGCTTTCTGCATATTGTTTTACTATTTAGTTCAATGTATAAACAGCATGCAGTAACCTCTTAAGCCTCCCCTAGTGGTAGCTGCAGGTAGCTAGAATTTTATCATATGAAAGGGTTGTGCACCTCTTGGGCAGACCTAGGAAAGGAAGCATACTTACCTTTTTCCCAGCGCTGGCTCCCCATTCCTTCTGTCCCCGGCCACAGCTGATCCGCTGTGCTCCCAGGATAAAAAATTACATTTTGACACCGCTGCAGCCAATTGTGCTTCCCTTGTGTCATGTTATATGGTCAGGTGATGCAAAGGGGAACAGGTCATTGGCTGCAGTTTACATCCTACGAAAGCTGTGAAGCAGCTGAGGCCAAGGAGAGAATGAGCAGGGAGCCAGTGCTGGGAAGCAGACATGTATGTTTCCCTTCGCAGATCTGCCGAGGAGGGGGAACTTACCAAACCACCACCCCCCCCCCCCCCCCCCCCCCCAAAAAAAAGGTGCACATCCCTTTAAAATTTACAGATAAACAGGAAGTTGGGCTATGACTGCTATAAAATGAATCTGAACAAAAAAATGTAACTATTTAAAAAATAAGGTGGCTATTTTTGTTTTGCCTGGAAAGCTTGTATTACCCCCATTTCTATTAAGTCACAGCTCCCATGTTTTCCACTCTGCAATGCACTGTGCTGTGAAATTCTTGCTTTTTACAGCCACCAGTAGAGGGAGCGTAAGAGCTTACAGTGTACTGTGTTACTATGGATTTCACTTTATAAGCAGTATGCACAGAGTTGGACTGGCTCACCAGAGTACAATAAGATCCTTTGGTGGGGCCATACTCTCAAACTAGTGGGCTCCAAGGTCCAGGAGAAAAATAAACATTTGGAACTGCCTTTGGAGACCATCACTTTTCACTATTTCTTTAAATTCAAAACCTATTAGACTTTACTGGTGATTTAATGGTTGGGCCACCAGAACAATTTCCTCTAGTGGGCCTAGGAACCATAGAGGGCCCCAAGGAACCCTTAGTCCGACACTGAGTATGCAAGAGTCTCTTAAGCTCCCCCTAGTGTCAGCGTTGGATAGCTAGAATTTGACACTCTTAAGTTCCCCTATTGATGGCTGTAGTTAGCTAGAATTTTATAATTTAGAGTTAGGTCTGAGCAGGAAATTTGGAGCTTTGTATTAGAAAAGTGGGGCTATGATCACTATAAAATGAGTTTACACAGAATTTTAGAACAATTTATACATATTTAAGCTTCCATTTGTATTAAGTCACAGCTCCCATACTTCCCAATTTGCAATGCAATGTGCTGGAAAACCAGTTACCGAGCTCCCCTAGCTTGAAATGGCTGATAACAGAGAATAATACAGTAAATTTGTCTAAGCAACCAATGTAAATAATATAGGCATTTGGTTTAGTGTCCATTGCCATGTTAGGCTTCCTTCACACTTTGGCAAAATGATGGACCTTATGATGGGGACCACCAAGTCCACTGAGCACCGTTGGTGTCCATCATGCAATGGATTCTCCTCTGGCCTGTGTTTGATTTTTCTGTTCTTATGACGGTACAGAAATTTAGAATGCCCAATGCAGATGGGAACGAAACATTATGAAGATAATAGATAAAGAAACGTTACAATAATGTTGCAGATAGATATAGATCTCAGTAACAGGATATAGAAAGTGAGTTTGAAAGTTTGAAAAATTGATTTACCGAATCCTTTGCCAGAGAATAAAGTGAAGTAATTGGTTGCTCCATGTAATGGGCATTTTGCTTTTTGGTCAATCGTTCCCGATAAGCTATTGCCAGGAACTGTAGCGCACCTGACCTTTTATTCAATACTGATGACCCAGTATTCGAGAGTCCTCTCTATGAACAGAAAGTCATAAGTACAGAAAGCAGCTTTTAGACAATCTTTCTGATTCGGATAATGAACAAGACGCTCCATTTATATAGCGTCTAGACATCCCCACCAGGGGCATACAGACATAGAGATGAATTTAGGGGAAGATTTATGAAAGTGAGACAACCCCTTTAAGGGGGAGATTTATCAAAACTGGTGTAAAGTAGAACTGGTTTAGTTGTCCATAGCATTTTCATTTTCGAATGGAGCTGTGAAAAATGAAATGTGGCATCTGATTGGTTGCTATGGACAACTAAGCCAGTTTTCCTTTACACCGTTTTTGATAAATGTTCCTCTTAAAGGGGTTGTCTCAGTTCAGCAATTGGCATTTATCATGTAGAGAAAGTTAACACAAGCCGCTTAATAATGTATTGTGTTTGTCCATATTGCTTCCTTTGCTGGCTGGGTTAATTTTTCCATCACATTTCACACTGCTCATTTCTATGGTTACGTCCACCCTGAAATCCATCAGCGGTGGTCGTGCTTGCACACTATAGAAAAAAGTGCCGGCCTCTCTAGTAGCCGGGCCCGTGGGAGCTCACATAGGGTCGTGCTTCTTTCTATGGTGTGCAAGCACGGCCACCGCTGATGGATTGCAGGGTGGTCGTAACCATGGAAACGAGCAGTGTGAAATGTGATGGAAAAATGAATCCAACCAGCAAAGGAAGCAAGATGGACAATCACAATACAGTAGTAAATGCCTTGTATTAACTTCCTCTACATAACAAATGCTATTTGCTGAAGTGACACATCCCCTTTAATCTTTTCTTTGGAACCTCTGATGCTGATTGATATCACCACTACTGAGGATGTGTCGACTTACAGTGTTTTGCCAACATCTCCATTTTGTGATCCTTGGGTTCATTCCCGCTAGCCCTGCCTGTAAAAAAGGGCTTCTTCCAACCAATGATTTTCAATAAGGATGCAGCCAACCTGGTCTGAGACCCAGGAGCCCCATAGAAGCCACATAGTCTGTCATTATGGTAAGTATGCACTTAGTTCCCATATTTGTTAATGAAAATGACTCAAAGCTTTCCTGAAAAAAAGGCAAGTTCCCAAAGGTTTACCAAATGTTATTAAATGCCTGTGTACATATGTAATGGAACCAGTCAACAGATAGAGGAGATAAGACTTTCTATTGAATATATTAAAGACATCCCATTATAAAATTGTGCACTGGCAAGGCATTGGCTCAAGGATTAGCATTGCTACTAGTGTTGAGCGAAGTGGACTTTGATCCAAATTTTAGGGAAAATTTGATTCTCCACAAAGCCGAATTTCCTCGTGCTTTGTGGTAACAAATACATTTTCCATATAATGGCAGTAAAACAAAAAAAAAAATCATACTCACCTCATCAATTTGCATGTGAAGAGTCCTCCACGGCCATCTTGATTAAAGATCATGCACGAAATCTTGTGCATGTGTCACGGTGGGGAAAAAAGGGTAGCAACTAGGCCTGGATGCCGGGAAAAGGGAGCTGATCACCTCTTACTGCAACCCTCTTCCTAGCCCTGACCTCCTCACCGCATTAGCAAACCCAGATAGTAGGAGGGCTCATGCACTGGAACCTCGGACCCTAACTGGCCCTGATGATCCCTGGGATAAAGGTCAGGAAAAGGAGACAACCAGTTCATCCACAACACGGATGAACCGGAGTCTCCAGCAGGCCTAACAGCAAGGAGAGGAGCAGACAGTAAGCAGAGGATAATGTACAGTGCAGGTCACCTACGGGTTAACTGGACAGTCAAAAGGTCACTGTGTCGATTTTTTTCCCTCCAAAACTTAGCTCTGTATATTCTTTTATAGTAACTAGTTTCTCAGTACATAGGTATAAAGTCCCAAAGTCTCTCAGTATTAGCTGCATTAACCCTTTTCACACTGCAGTGCAGATATAGAGCAATAACAGTGCAAGCGAACAAGATATATTACAATAAACTTATAAAATGCAATTCAACTAAGTAAAACAGTATAAGTGTAAACAACGGCATAAATCATAGTGCAAGTTAACCCTTCAAAGTGCAATAAAGTAGGGGGTTGATTGCTTTGCATAGTAGCAATAGGGGCAAATTTCCACAAACGTCCATGCTTCTTGCTCCAGGGCACTACATGAGCATCACTTTAGCATAAAATCGAAAGTATGAATTTCTCAAAACTATGCATTGATGTAAGAGAGGCAGTATGATTTACAGATGCTCTTTCATAAAATGGTATCATTCCATTGTGAATACTGATTTCCTTTTATTTAAAGAACTGAAAAAAAAACAGTCTGGAGATTTTATTGGGGATCAGTGGGGCACAGCCATTACTTGGTGAACATCATGTAATAAGAAAACCCTGGCTGTAAATAATTAGATCTTTATGTGTGATTTAGGCTTGGTACATCCAGTGCAAAATTCTTCTTCCGCTGTAAATCACAAGAATGTTTTGTTGAGATCACAAGCCAGTGACACAAATCGTCTGACTCAGAGCACAGAGAAACCCACCGGGGATTCTCTTAAGAGATTAGTATTACTCTTGATTATTCATATCCTAAATTGCTCCCAGCACTTCATTCTCCAAACAAATATGGATTTAAAAAGGACTCTATGAAGGCAGAACATGGAAAGGATTAAAGAGATACCAATAAGATATTTTTAACCTAGATAGGGTGGAATCTCAGGACATTATATGAAATATTTGTTGGATTTATGAATAGATAAGAATCCACCAACCATGGGAGTAACTATAAGGAGTTTAGAGATAGCACTTACACCTGGGCCCTGGAACATGTGCGGAGAAGGACAAGGTACCCTAAGGGCTTACCTGTGCCGGGAGCCGGTCTGAAATCAAATGCATTCACCGGGAGCAGGCAGTTCCGAGAACAGCCGCCGGGGGCCTTCATCGGGCTGTTCTCCGACTGACTGCATTTGATTTCAGACCGGCTCCCGGCACAGGCACAGGTAAGGGCTTACCTGTGCATCGCCGGATGGGTGAGTCTACCTTACTAAAGATGGCAGCCCGCATGTGTTCGCTGGCGAAGACTGCGAACTGACCATCACTGATGAGGAGACCAAGGATACAAAACATAGCCGTGGGGCCCCTGTTAGCGATTTTTATTGGAGCCCAAGTTAGGCCAACTTTACATTGAATTAATTATATTTCCTTATTACTTTATGTTTGGTTGTGAACATCTATGAAGTATACAGTCTGATTATCTATCTATCTATCTATCTATCTCATATCTATCCAGGGGCGTAGCTAAAAGCTCATGGGCCCTAGTGTGTGAGTTCAGCTTGGGCTCCCCTTCCCTCAGTGCTTGTTGAAAATGGGCAGGGGAGCACGTAGCCTTCCTGCTGCCTGAGGCAAACATTGAAAGGGCACCCCCTCATGCCAAATTCTTAACCTAACCCCTTCCCTACAGGCAGATGTGTAAATTAACCAGCATTCACTTTCTATAATGCCAGTGTCTTATGTGACACAAGGGTCATTGGGCCCCCTCAGGCTCCTGGGCCCAGTAGCGACTGCTACCTCTGCCCCCCCTATAGCTACGCACCTGTATCTATCTATCTCCTATTATCTACAGTGAAATGCAAACGTTTGGGCACCTCTGGTCAAAATTACTGTTACTGTGAACAGTTAAGCAAGTTGAAGATGAAATGATCTCCAAAAGACATAAACTTAAAAAAAGACACATTCTCTTTGTATTTTAGGCAAAAACTGTTTTTATTTATTTTCTTGTACATTTTCGGAATAACAAAAAAGAAAAGGGCCCGAGGTAAAACTTTGGGCACCCTGCATGGTAAGTACCTAGTAGCACCCCCTTTGGCAATTATCACAGCTTGTAAACAATTTTTGTAGCCAGTCAAGAATCTTTAAATTCTTGTTTGAGGGATTTTCATCTGTTCTTTCTTACAAAAGTCTTCCAGTTCTGTGAGATTCATGCGCCGTCTTGCATACACTGCTCTTTTGAGGTCTATTCACAGATTTTCAATGCTGTTCAGATCAGGGGACTGTGAGGGCCATGGTAAAAAACCTTCAGCTTGCACCTTTTGAGGTAGTCTATTGTGGCTTTTGAGGTATGTTTTGGATCATTATCCATTTGTAGAAGCCATCCTCCATCCAAATTCAGCTTTTTTTTTACAGTTGGTGTTATGTTTGCTTTCAGATTTTGCTGGAATTTCACTTAATCCGTTCTTCCCTCTACCAGTGAAATGTTCCCCATACCATTGTCTGTAACGCAACCCCAAAGCATGATTGATCCACCTCCATGCTTAATGGTTGAAGAGGTGTTCCTTTCATGAAATTCTTTTCCCTTTTTTCTCCAAACATACCTTTACAAATTGTGGCCAAAGAGTTCACCGGTCCACAGGACTTGCCACAGGCAATTATGACCTAGGCGCCTACACTCAGAAGGAAAGGCCTGGGAGACTTCTTGGGAGAACAAGGGATCCCTGATGGCAGATCACAATCCCATCCAACCACAATGCGATGGAGAAGCATGCATGTCCCTCCCTCTTCTGAGGTCTAAAGGAGTCACTATTTTCAGAATCTCCACAACTTCTACAGATTTTAATGGCTACTTCCCTTTAAGTGGCTCCTATAGGGGGCCCGTTGAGTTTCCTAAGTTCCAAAAATTGGGTGGTGGCGATAACCAAATTCTTAAAGGAAATGTGTCACAAAAATGTTTTCTGCCAGATAGCAACGCATCTCCATTTTTTCTAATGTGTTTTTATTTTCTGATTGCAGATTTCTTTATTCTATTTCCTCAACATAATTATGGGGGCGACCATCTTGCTTTAGCTGCTATTAACAGCATTTATAAAGCATTAGGGTTATAGACACAATGGTCAGGAGAGGACCTCATTGACTTTTAAGGGAGAGTTTTAAGGGAGAGTTTTCTGACCTGTGCAGAGGTCATTGTACAAGGAAAGAATAGATAAGCTACCCATCACCTATTGTGAATAGTGGATCCTGTCTTGTCTATACACAGAGGTGATATTGTTACAGGCAGTATTAGAATGACAGATAAGCATTAAACCACAGTAAAGTGATCTGCACAGAAAGGAGCTTTGTAAATCCAGTGTCGGAGCTACTGTAGAACAACTGACTGGTGAGGGTGCAAAGGTGTCGGACCCCTGCCTAGAAGATATTAATGGCCTATCCTGAGAACAGGCCACCAATATAAAATAAGTGGACAACCCCTTTTATTTCTGACCCTGCTCATCAATGCAAAGACCCAAAATAAAATAATAGAACACAAGCTGAATAAAAAAAGAACGAAAATGAAAAGAAAATTAAATTTATTTTTTGTTAATTTTCCCCCATTGACTGAGTTACTTATTTCTCATTTGTATCACTTTGTCAGGCCCAGCATGTGCAGTGTGTGCGCAGTATACATATACCTGCACGCGTCTGATATGTTTGTGCAGCCTATTAAACTCTTAGTTATGGTTTTGTTTCTCTTAATAAATACGGCATGAAAAGAACAAGCCGTAATCAGGGTACAGACGAGAGATTTAAAGCCCCGGCTGAGAACTTTTAGATTGAAACAAGAATTTGAGCATACCCTGTTATTGCTGTACTCCAGCCTTTGTGTCGGTATAATGAGGATGTCATTTTGATGATGCCTTTGATAGAAGCATTCGGCGGTTATCATGTCTACAACAGGATATTTATGGCTCTACCACAAGAGTTTCTCTGACATTTACAACTGGTTTAGAACATTTCAAAGTGAAGAAACGTCTGCACTAGGAGTCATCTCGTAATGGTGGCGCCAACAGGTTCTATCAGCGCTAAAAGCTGCATTGAAATGATGGTGTAGTGACGAAAATTCTCATGTGTAATTTTCCAATGTTCGTTGGGGGTTATGATGCAATGTTTAGGTAATGTACAGCATGCCCCTGAGGAGCCGGTTCAGAGGATGTGAGTGGCAGTGGCCCTCATGATGTGTCGTGTCACGGTGTACTCCCTCAGACCGTTGCTCTCTGCGGATCAATGCAGTGGAAAGGTGGTCTGAAGAATGAGGCCAGACGTGAATGTATAAGGGTACTTTCACACTGGTGGCAGAGGATTCCGGCAGGCAATCCGGACGCAAACGGATGCATTTCTCAGATGGATCCGGATGCGGATCCGTTTGACAAATGCATTGCAATACCGGATCCGTCTTTCCGGTTGCCATCCGGAAAAACAAATCCAGTATTTATCTTTGCATGCGCAGACTGCAAAACCGGATCCGTTTTTTCCGGAACACTTGGGGCCAGATCCGGGATTAATGCATTTCAATGGAAAATAATGCTGGATCTGGCATTCCAGCAAGTGTTCAGGATTTTTGGCCGGAGAGAAAAGTGCAGCATGCTGCGGTATTTTCTCCGGCCAAATACTGTAAAAGCGACTGAACTGAAGACATCCTGATGCATACTGAACGGATTGCTCTCCATTCAGAATGCATTAGGATAAAACTGATCAGTTTTTTTCCGGTATTGAGCCCTTGTGACGGAACTCAATACCGGAAAAGAAAAACGCTGTCGTGAAAGTGCCCTAAAACAATCTCTTTACTTAGTGCAGAATATAACTTGTGGCACATGTAACAGCAATTGATACATAGTGCAGTTTCTGGCACCAGTTGAGGAGATATGGCTGCAGGTTGGATGACTATATATTGGAACTTGTGGGTATAGGTGTTTACTAAGATTCAGACTTAAGCTTTGTCTGGCCTAGTGGTGGTATAGGTGAGGGGTGTCTGAGCTGTAGTCCCTCACCTTGCAGATGTGTCTGTAAAGCTGTATTTCACTGATTACTCTGCTGTCTAGTCTCTCAGGTGCTTTCTGAAAGCAGAATTTGCCAATTTATCTGAAGCGTCGGTCTCACAGGAGAATAATATGTCATTCCCAGGAGTAGGAGCTCTGGTGTGTGTCCTTTCCTCTCTGTAACTAGACAGGAACCTCTCGTCCTGGCAGGAAGTAGAGCTGTCCCGAACTATTCGCCGGCGAATAGTTCCCGGCGAACATAGCTTGCTCGCGTTCGCCGCAAACAAGCTATGTCAGCAGACACATTCCAGCCAATCAGCATACCCTCCCTCCCAGACCCTCCCACCTCCTATCAAATAGCAAGGACAGCATCCATTTTAGGGACAGCATCCATCTTAGATTCATTCTGAAGCTGCAGTGTCACAAATTTGACTAAGTTGTAATCGCAATGCGATTAATACAGGTTATATTAATCGCATTGCGAATTCAACTTAGAGCTGGGTTCCTAATGGTTGGCCTTGCTATGGCTGGTGTCACCCGGTGCGGTAGAAAATGGTGTCACCCCTGCCCACCCCCCCGAAGCCATAATAAAGAGGTAAAGAGAAAAAAAAAGAAGTCAGTAAGTCAGCTCCAATCAGATATCTGCATGGACCCAGAGTCTTGGTCTATGTGCAGATATCTGATTGGAGCTGACTTCTTATTTTCTCTTTTGCACATAAACGTTTAAACAATATTCCTTAGTAAAAATTACCAGTCCACACCATGTGGGTCTATATTTATGAGGGCCCCCCTGAGCAAAGATTAATAAATGTGGCCGGGTGGCCCCAGCCCACAGTTCAACCCAACCCCTTATGTCTCCTGGCCTGGGGCCGTCTCTATAATAATCCATAGTAATTTATGAATGGGGTTAGGTTATTAACCTATTATTATTGGGGTATTATTAAAATAATTTGGTCTATAAAGTCAGTCAGCATTCCCGCCCCACTACCTCCTGGATCGGCCGCCCACTGCGAAAATTGACACATTGCATACTCACTAGGTTGCTCGGGCGCTGTGAACCCCGCAGCTGCAAATCCAGAATCTGGACGCGACGAGCCGCCAGCTTCTCCACCCGCAGCAGACGGGTCGTCAGATGACTTGGCATTGCGAGGTCGTCTCAGGGGATGAGGGTCCAACACTGAAGGAATGGGTTCCATGAAGTTGAACTTGAGAAGGCTGCCCCCCTGTTCCTGGACAGCAGGTGGCGATGTTACAAAAGGAATGCACATCTAACAGTGCAGGATGAGCCAGGCCAGCCATGTGCTGCCCGTTCCCATCTGCTAGTCCTGAAGCCTCCTCACCACCTCCTGCCTGGATCCTTGCAGGAGTAATGCCACTGTCACTCCCACGCCGGGCAGTCCCCACAAGCGGTGGAAAAGCTGCTGCTCCAGCTCCTGCACCATCGATGCCTGCTGCTCTGGAGGGGGAAGAGGTGAGCCTCCGCTGGGGAGGCCTAGAAGAAGGCTGGTCACTAGCCCCCTGGCGTGGAGGGGCTCCTAACCTGGCGCCGGACCCTGGGGGTCACATCAGGGCTCAGGCGTGCCAGAGGCCATGCCCTCCATGGCTGTCTTGCTACCTGCTTCGGGGAGGCATACTCTCACCATCTGCCCCAGGAGCCACCCCCGGATTCAGCTGCTGAAACATATCTTCCAAGTCAGCCATGGATCAAAGGTAATGGGATGGGGTACATAGTGTTACAGGGCAGGTGTGGATTGTCCCCTTTCAGTACCCAAAATGGCACCTCACTCTCCCCCTGCATCCCTTGGCTCTGCGGATCAGAGCCTGGTCTCGGGAGGGGCACTTCTGTCCACCGCCACAAAACAATGGTGCTTATAGAACAGACTACACAGTGTAGAGGTATACTGTATATTGTGTGGCACAGTGTAGAGGTATACTGTATATTGTGTGGCACAGTGTAGAGGTATACTGTATATTGTGTGGCACAGTGTAGAGGTATACTGTATATTGTGTGGCACAGTGTAGAGGTATAATGTACATTGTGGGGCAAGTGTAGAGGCATACTGTATATTGTGTGGCACAGTGTAGAGGCATACTGTATATTGTGTGGAACAGTGTAGAGGTATACTGTATATTGTGTGGCACAGTGTAGAGGTATACTGTATATTGTGTGGCACAGTGTAGAGGTATACTGTATATTGTGTGGAACAGTGTAGCGGTATACTGTATATTGTGTGGCACAGTGTAGAGGTATACTGTATATTGTGTGGCACAGTGTATAGGTATACTGTATATTGTGTGGCACAGTGTAGAGGTATACTGTATATTGTGTGGCACAGTGTAGAGGTATACTGTATATTGTGTGGCACAGTGTAGAGGTATACTGTATATTGTGTGGCACAGTGTAGAGGTATACTGTACATTGTGGGGCACAGTGTAGAGGTATACTGTATATTGTGGGGCACAGTGTAGAGGTATACTGTATATTGTGGGGCACAGTGTAGAGGCATACTGTATATTGTGTGGCACAGTGTAGAGGTATACTGTATATTGTGTGGCACAGTGTATAGGTATACTGTATATTGTGTGGCACAGTGTAGAGGTATACTGTATATTGTGTGGAAGAGTGTAGCGGTATACTGTATATTGTGTGGCACAGTGTAGAGGTATACTGTATATTGTGTGGCACAGTGTATAGGTATACTGTATATTGTGTGGCACAGTGTAGAGGTATACTGTATATTGTGTGGCACAGTGTAGAGGTATACTGTATATTGTGTGGCACAGTGTAGAGGTATACTGTACATTGTGGGGCACAGTGTAGAGGTATACTGTATATTGTGGGGCACAGTGTAGCGGTATACTGTATATTGTGTGGCACAGTGTATGCTATATGTGTATAACATAAACATATTTCACATGAAAACTTACAATTACTTGTCTTGGCCCTTGGGGATCTCGGACACCACTTCAACACTTTGGCCGGGGGCTCGGTGGAGCTGATGTTGTGTTTTATCCTAATGAGAAAGATTTCATAATAAGGATTTGGAGAAGGGGCAGAGGGATAGCAGAGCAGGGAGAGGATGGTGCCTGCGGCCTATCAGAGGAAGGGGAAGGGACACACCTCTCCCTCCCCTGTCCTGAGGACAGCAATGCAGATGACTATGGAGATGAGCGCAATGGAAGCGCTCATCTCCCTGTGCCCTGCGGCCGCTCAGTTGGGGGGGCATTTCAGTTGGGGGGGCACATGGGGGGGGCACAGCGTGATGTAGGGGGGGCCGTGGCCCCCTCTGGCCCCCCCTTGGAGACGCCACTGGGCTTATCTCTTTGCATATGGCAAAGTGTGGGATAAAAAATAATCATAAGGTATTAAGGTACTAAGGTAAGGTATTGCTGCCACTTTTTGCCTCAGGCAGCAGGAAGGCTACAGTATGTGCTTCCCTGCCCCCTGGCCACAAAGCACTGAGGGAAGGAGGGCCCAAGCTAAACTCTTGCACCAAGGCCCATGAGCCTTTAGCTATGCCTTTGCCCGTAACGGAGAGTCCTGCAGACTCAAGCTGCGCATGTTCATCTGAATGGCTGCTGTGTAATATTATCTTTTCCTTGCATGGGTCTTGCAGACGTTTCAGCCTGACCATAGTCGTAATAAAAGCCTCTAAAAACTACTACTGGGATAAACCCTCCTCTCTTCTTTTCCAGTTGACCTATCTTAAATTTATTATGTCTCCAGGCTGAAAATCTTAAATGATTCTGAATGCAATCTTGGAGACTGCTGGAGGTCATACAATGGATAACCTATGCATAATAAATATTACTACTGTGGACCAGGAAAGTCTGCAGCAGACCGGACCGCAGGGTCAGTATGTGAGTGCACGGTGGGCTGATGGGGGTAGTAGTCATACTTACAGTTTTGCAGCTCCCTGGGTCGGCGTGCAGTGATGAGGAAGACAGCACTAAATCCGACGGGGCACTCTCTATTGCAGGGAACACCAGCCAGATGGAAGTTGAGGTGCCCTTGATGGTAGTGGGTATGCTTAGGGTGCTTTGGTGGCTGGCCCCTTGTGTTCGTGACGCCAGCACCGTAAGGTGCAATTAAGAGATGGAGCAGAAAAATGAGGAGTGAGACAGTAGTTTTAACTTTACTTGTCAGATGTAATAAGGCATCCAATAAAATCACATTTACAGATGGCAAAAAGGGTAAAGCTGCAAATCCAAATTAGCAGGCTCCTGGAGGTGAAGTGTAGAGGTTAGCTCCAGCTCACTTTAGTAAAGGTGATGTTCTTACTTAGATCCTTTGTAAATAAGGGACAGATGGCCTTTCTGTCCTTAATTACGGTGGGCATCCTGTAGCTTAGAAACTCTCCACCTAATGCAAAGGTGACTAAAACCTGATAAAAGGCAGTTATCTTCCTTTGCCAATAGTCTATAGTTCAATGATCCAGCAACCCAAGGGCGATCTCCCTCATGGCAGGCAAACTCTTTGCTTCATTATTTTAAAAGGTTGCGGTCCTCAAAGTGACAATCCACTTTATACCCTGGAAGGGTAATCTACAGTGTAGGATCAGATAGTCCTAATCTTGGCTAGGCCCGGGAGAACAGAGACAAGACTGTCTCATTTCCTTCCTCCTAACTCCCCACTCCTAATCTCCCATTTCTAATCTCTCTCTAGCTTCCTGTGGCTGCACTATATAAATGGTGTGATGGAGACCTCTAGTGGTGGAAATATGTAATGCATGTTACCAGCCTGTAATATGGATTCAGCAGCATAGACAAAGGAATAGTGCAAAATGACATCATACTATACATAACAATTTGGAGTGGACCATACACACATATGTGGGACACTACAAGTCTATTAAAAAGCCAGAGCAAGACTGTAAACATCTTTATTTTTTGGATAGTTTAAAGACTAGAACAACTTTAAAGTGAGTTTATACTTTCAGGGGAGAGAGACCAGATACCCAGGTTTCCAACCTTTTCTACTTACAAGTCATTTTCACTTGGTACTAGAAGGGGCAAAATCTAAAACAAATATGAAAAAGATAGTGATGGGTTAAAGTCACACAGTCACCCAATATGTAGTCACTATTGACATCATGTCAGCATCCATGGAGGGCAACAGGATGTTGCGGGGCACACAAAAATAATTGACGGTGGTGGGCTCATTTGCAGGACTTCTGTCCCCACAGGTGAAGAAACGCCCACCTGCTGCTAGATTGAAAGGGTCGGACATGTAGTCTGGCCCTGGCCATTTCCTTCAATTAGCAGAACAAGCGCAGAGACTCTGCTTCGGCTTCAAAGCAGCGACTGCGCAGGGGCCGCTACAGTTCCAGGTATTGGCACCTGCACAATCAAAGCAGAGTTTCTGCCCTTGCTCAGCTAATTTGAGCAGCGGTGCAGGCAAGGAATTGTTGGCTTATATTGTTGGCTCGGAATAAAGGTCCTGCCCTGTCAATCTAGAGGCAGGTGGTCACTTCTTCATATTCGGAGACAGCCCCCACCGATTTGCCTATCTATAGTTGCAATGCTTCTTAAATGAAAATAAATAACTTCTTTAAAAAGTTCTTATCGTTTGTGTCTACAACTTTAATGCAGAGATGTGTGTCTCCATAGTAACAGACCACAAACAAACACTATGTAGTCTGGGTCCTGCAATCATGCTCACTTAATTCTTACTAACTTACTTTGGTGGGTTAGTAAGACATAGGGGGCTGTTGGTTGGCAATATGAATGCATGATCAGTATATAACTGTGTCACAATAATAATAGTATTATATATAGGGGGTTCTGGGGGGCACTAGTTGTCACTGAGAAGATCCCATTGGCAGGGGCGGATTGGGAACCTAAAGTGGCCCTGGAAAAATTACCTAAAGGTGGCCCCATACTGTAGGAGGATCTAAATTGACAGGAGGTGGGGCAAAAAATTTAGGGGGGGTCAGCAATACCATAGCGCATACCACATACCACAGTGCCGCACATTATATTGCCCCAAAAGCGGTCCCTCTATGGTGACCACCAATAGAGGCTATTTTCTCTCCTCTTCTTCCGGTTGTCTCTGATTAAAATATGGAGGAAGGGGATTAGGAGGTGAGATGGGAGACATAGTTGAATTCAGGAGGGCATGTCGCTGGCCGGGTACATGAGTACCTGATTCTAACAGAGATAATTACCACTGAGAGCTTATTATGTACCCATCCAGTGGCAGAGATGGGAGCTTGGGCGACCCCTTGGGCATCGGCCCAGTGGGAAATTTCCTTGTAAGGTCTATGGCCAATCCGCCCCTGCCCATTGGTGTAAGGAATCTTACAGGCAATGTGAAAAGGAATGCAAAATAGAAGGATAGCCACCCATAGGTAGCTACTCTATAAGTCAATGTCCGACCCATAAACGATCCTTCAAACTAGTGATATAAGCCAAATAAGACACCCATCTGTGGACAGCTGTTTTGGAGTTTTTGCCCCTCATCACTACAGAGGAGGGTCCTGGTCGCTTTTGATGCAGCTCAGGGCAAGGGGAGGTTTAGGTCCCATATTGTTGGTGTGTCTAGGACACAGAAAATCAGGATGTGGCCTTCCAGTAATCTTTCTCTATACAGATACAATATTACTTGCTTTGACAGATGTTCTCCCAAATGCCATCATCATAAACGGTTGTCAGCGCATTGACTAGTCGCATTTATCAATCTGCATCTATTAATAGATGTCTCACACACAAAACGCTCCTTGTTAAATAATAAAAGACAGAAAACAGAAATGTGATACAGAACAAAGATTTTTTTTTTGCCTTCCGTAGGAGACATGGATCTAAGTGGAGTCTGGCGCCAATTGTAAAACCAGACTTAGTTTTAAATCCTATCGCCCAACAAGACACATTAACGGTGGCATTGGCATGTTCTTGTGAATTCAGTTCTACACAAGAAACACCAAGATGTTGGAATAAAAGCAGAAAATAAGATTACTCTGCAGAGTAGTCCATTAGACTAATGAAAAAATCCAAGCAACAAGCAAACATTGATCACTTTCTATAGTAGTAATGACTTAATTTTGCTAACACTAAACAAATGGAAATCAAGGATTCATCAGATATTGAGAGGGTTTATTGTTTGCTCTCATTGAAAGCAGCCATTTTGTTAATGAACTGAAAGCCTCTGCTGCCTATCAGTTCTCAGGAAGGTAAAGGAAGGTAAAGCTGGCCGTACACATTGGATGTGTATAGTCAGAAACCACTAACCACTTACTATGCATGTACAGTACCCCAGCAGTATCTGTAAATGGTTTATTTAATGTTATGTGTTGTTATGTTATGTATTAGGCCCAGCATAGTTTTGTATGGATGGTACAACCAGGGTTAATACTCTTGGTTCAGCCCTTTACCAGCAAGTTGGCTGAGGGTCCAAGGTCCACTCCCAGCTCAGTTAGTGAGTCCAGACTAAAGTTCAGAGAGAAAGGAAGCATTGCCCTATGCTCCTTCTTTTTGGGCCCAGAAAGCTTCAAAGACTAACTGATCTCTGTGTGAGTTACTGCAAGATCTACAAAAAAGAAAGAGAGAAAGATAAGGAGAAAGACAAGGGAGAGAACTCGAGAACTTAGAATCTGCATGGCCAAGCATTGAAGTAACCTGCTACTACAGCCATTCAGACTTTGCTGCACTGAGGGATCCCATTAAGACATGCTTCACACTTGGACACATCATGGCTAGACGTTTCTTCAGAACCCTGTATCCCGCCATGGACATTAAAGCCATTACTGCCAAAGTACTATTGCCCGCCATAGATTCTACTGAGAGAGACTTTAGCAAAATAGTGTGCAAAGAGGGCCATAACACCCATCCTTGCCTAAATCTATTCACAGCTATCTGGGAGAGAATTGCACTGTGTACAGTTGGAACGGTGACAGCTATAATTTGATGTACTACAACTCCCATTTTACACTACAGTATTGAGAGATGTTTATTTCTCTACCTCTGGCCTGGTTTTCTGACATAGGCTAGCCATTGCACTCCACGTTCCATCAAGAGAACCCCAAACTACCATCAGCAGGAGCCCCCAAACCAGGGTGTGCCCAGAAGAAAGAAAGGGACCCTTTGGATGACCCTAGGGAGCAATTGAGGAAAGCCACTGTGATTGACTGCAAGTCAGAGCCACTCCCACTCCAATACTCCGGCTCCTCCTGGGCTCGATGTACATGGTGGTCTCCCGACTATCTCCCTGTCTTATGTTGGGAAAGATAAGGATAACACACGTTAGATTCAATTGCCTCATCGTTTTGTAAGCAGAGAAAGAAGTTTCTGGCAGATTAGCCTAACTTTCCCACTGTTGGTAAGAAACAACTTAAAGGCACACTACACTTTTTTTTTAAATAGTCTGAAAAAAAAAAAAGCTTTTTGGTGCCAAATGCCTGCCGGTGAGTATACATGAAAAACATTCATTTGATCCTCCTTCATCTTTCCTGTCTTCTGATATGAAAAAAGGAAAGATGAAGAATGAGGATCCCAGGCAGTAGGTCATTTTGAGAAATTCGCTCCAATTGCCAAAATTCTGATTTTAATTTGAACACATTTTTGAAAACATTTGGGTAGAATTTGATTAGTTTAGAATTGATCTGCTCATCTCTGGTTATATGCTTTCCAAATTAAAAGTGTCCAATGAAAAAATACAAGTCATTTTGGCTCTTGGAGTATAACATTGAAAAAACTGAAAAAAAAATGATTGGTCCTTAAATCTTGGTCACTAAGGGGTTTAAACTACAAATGAGGGAGCTCGTTTTGGCAAAAATACAAATCTGCTCACTTTGGAAAGACAAATAAACTGGATGTTGATGTGATTTTACTTTCCACAAGCAGATTTGAAGGATACGGCAAATAATTTTGAAATGAATCTGCCGTTACCCCAGCATTGAAGATAATATAAGGTTGTTTCGTGAGATAAGAAGAGACTTTTATCATGAAATAAGTAAAGCTTCTTTTTAACACTGATCAAAAATGTTTCCCTCTCAAAAAATCATAAAGGAGGATGTGATAAAGTATTATACTTCAAGGTGAATGCTGTGTGCCCTTGACATCTAAGCTCAAACCTCCTGTTTTGAAAATCAAGAAAAATTTACCCTAGAATAATTAAAAAAGATTTCTGTTTCTTAATTTCCTAACTGTACAGCGCTGAAGCATATCGCTATAAAAAATTTTTTTTTTTATTATTATTATTATAATGAAATGCAGTAGCAGTTGTATCTGGATCCAAAGGCACCCTGGCACATGAAAACAGTCCAGGATCCACTTTATGCAACTGCACAGGTAGGAGGACTAGTGGGAAATGTGTCCAAGGTGCTGAGTACCAGGAGGTTTTCATGAAGCTTATCTACCTTGTCAGGATAGTTACAGTAGATACAGGGATAGAGATGCCAAGTGAATCATTGCCTCAGGTAAAGGAAAGACCTATCTACAATTTTAGATAGATAGATATGTTGATGGCAAAAGGTTAGCAAGGAACAGGGCTAACCATCTTGTTGCTCCCCTCTTGGCAAGAGTGGGCTGGTCCTGATTTCTGCCAGGAGGGGGAGTTCCTGCCAAGACAGAGACTGGAGAGCTCCTGCTTCTGAGAAGGAGAGATCAAAGGTATACAGCCTCAAGTAAATCGTTGAGAAGACAGACATCAGAGTGAACAGCTACAACCAGCATTTAAAGACACTGCTGTGCGGTGAGGGACTACTGCTAAGACACCCATCACCCAGACTATTACTAGGCCAGTGCAATACAAGTGCTTAATTTGTAGCCATCCAATACCTCCATCATCCTTAACGGTGCCAAAAAATTATATTAATTGTACTTGACATCAGCTGCTATTAAATGTATTTGAAGTTCTACATTGCACTTAGTAAAAGAGATTATATGTTTAAATCTGGCCTCATTCTTCAGTACTACACTGCACCGATCCCCAGAGAGCAACAGCCTGAGGGAGTACACCATGACAGTACTCCCATCCTCTGCACAAGCTCTAGGGATCACTGTAGATAGATAGAGAATAGATAAATATTAGATAGATAGATAGATAGATAGATAGATAGATAGATAGATAGATAGATAATAGAAAGATAATAGATATGTGATAGATAGATAGATAGATAGATAGATAGATAGATAGATAGATAGATAGATAGATAGATATGAGATAGATAGATAGATAGATAGATAGATAGATAGATAGATAGATAGATGATCTTCCCTGCACCTTACCCACCTTGCTTTTTGAATTTCTGATTTTCCATTTGGAGAAAAAATGCTGCCTTATATATCTTATTCTTTACACTTTGCCGACCTTTTCCTTTCCTTTCCTCACTGTCTGGATGCCGTCTGCTGCAGCCACCTGGTCAGTTTCTTAAATAGCTGCTGCCCTGAGTTGTGTAAAGAGCTTAGCGTGGCTGAACTGCTGCTTAGAGGACACTCAGTCTTTGATCACAAAGCTTGTAGATTACAACCTCCATTCTGATATCAATTTCTTTACAACTGAGCTATATACTGAATCATACATCCATTCCATATCCCAGAACTCGAGAGAAACCTTCACACGTTTAACTTTAAATCTTATAAAACACAGACACTTTAAACCAAGAGAAACTACAGGATGGTCATAAAGGGTTAAAAAAGGGGTGGTAAAAGCTTTATAAATCTCTCAAAACCAAGCTCTGAAAGGATGTGTCTGGCATCCAACTGAAAACGACATTTGGTAGGAACAATGTGTCTGCTCCTTAGCTTGCTGATTGGCTGATATAAGATCATATTAAGAGGCTCCACCCAGATATTCTTTTTAGCTAGATGCCAGGTTCTGTATAAAGACCTCAAAACCCTTGGTCTAAAATAGGGATGCCCAACCTGCGACCCTCCGGCTGTTGTAAAAATACAACTCCCATCATGCCCTGCTGTAGGCTGTCCAGGCATGATGGGAGTTGTAGTTTGGCAACAGCTGGAGGGTCACAGGTTGAGCATCACTGGTATAAAATATTGTCTGTATGTGTTGTTCTTTGTCTGTATTACAACCTGCTAACACGGGTGTCAATGCTAACACGGGTGTCAATGTGAGATCCTATGTACCCTAATAGATCTCTATTAGGGTGCATAGGACAAGGGATGAAAAGATCCCAGGTTCTAGCCCCATAAGGGGGCTAATAGTTATTAAATAAAAAGTAAAAAACAAATAAAATAAAATAAAAACACCAAAACATTAAAATTTAAAATCACCCCCTTTCCTAATTTACATAAAAAAAAATATAAACAATGAAAAAACTAATTAGGTATCGCCAGGTCCGAAAAAGTCCAAACTATTAAAGTATTGAAGGTGAAAAAGATCATATTAAAGTATTGAAAAATATCTCTTATGTGGTGAACGCCGTAACAGAAAAAAAATGTAAAAAACACACGATTCTCCATTTTTTTTGTCTCCTTCAACCCTAAAAAATGGGATAGGACTGTTCTATTATGGGCCGCACGTTCCATAAATTGCGGAATGCAGCGTTTTTTTTTAGCATTTAATTTTTCTTTTGCGCAGTATTGAGTATTGCATTACTTTTTTATGGGACCGAAATTGAATCAACATTTTGGTATTGTGACAACCCTAGTCATAAGTCCTTTAGGTCACAAAGAAATGGCATCTAGTGGCTGTAAACCCCCAGAGCCAGGAGACCGGCGCTGGATAACAGTCGCTGACTCTGGGGGCTGCTGCGCAGAGAGGCCGGGGCTGAGAATGCACAGTCCCGCTAGCTTATGTGGGAACTGCAAAAGCTTTTTGTTATCATGCGGTATTATGTTATCCTGTGATATTCCTATCTACCATGCTGTCAGGTGCACTACATACATACACCACTAGATAGGGGTAGCACCACAGTATAAATAGAGCAGTTCAGGCCTAGTTAGAGAGTTGGTTGTGTGGGCCCTCTCTAGAGGAGATGGAGTGAGAAGCTACAGGGGGAATGAGAGGTTCCCTCTCCTTCCAGCTCTCTGGAGCTTCACAGCCCAGATAAGCCATCATATGCTTCAGGATCTAAGCCAGGAACACAGGCGGAGGGAAGTCTACCTTTATTCTACAAGAGGAACAAGTGAATTTCTTATATTTAGTGCTTCGAGACAAAAGAAGGACAAGGCCATTGTTATAGGCTCTAGGCACCTTTGTAAGTTGGTGAAGGACTTGATAGCTTCTGGCAGCCTCACCGTTATTCTTAAGACAGATAAGGATTCTTTCATATCACTTGTGTAGAAGATCAAGATTGGGACTACCTCAACTAAGACTGAAGCAAGGCAAGGAGCTGTTTTCTCAGTGAGTACCTAACTTATCACCCTAGCCTGACACATTACCACCAGCACAGCCTGTTACTGGGATTAATCACATCCTACTTGCATGTGTATCAGAGACTGTCTTATTGCTGGATGTAAACTGTTATCAAGAACCCGGTATATTTTGCACCACCAAGTGCTGGCGTCACAACAAAACCTAAACCAGTGGCCCAGCCACACAAGCACTCAGCAACCATTCACCATCAAGGGCACCTCAATCACCACCTGGCCGGAGTCCCCTGTAACCGAGTGTGCCCAGGAGAATCCAGTGCTGTTCTCCCCTTCACTGCACTGCTGGCCCAGGGAGGCGACTGCTAAACCGTGAGAAACCGATGAACTGTATGTACATTCCGGCCCACCGTGCACCTCACGTGTTCTACCCCTGCGGACTGGCACGTTGCAAGAACAGTCACTGCACTCTGGGGACTGCAGTAATATGGCTGTAGTGTGTAGGGACTAAGACCCATATGGGAAGCACTAATCTTTAGTAAATGACCCCTAATGTTTTATTAGACTGAAAGACATATTTATGATGCCAAGGTGCCCTTCCTGACAATGTGCACCTATGATTGGCACACTCTGAACAACCCACTTATCAGGGTTTTCCGCTAGGATGTCCCATTTTCTGTGGGAGCGGTGAAGATGGCTGATCGCTGCTATCTCCAGCACTCCCATAGAGAATGAATGGAGCAGCAGGGGGCACGGCCGCTCCATCAGATTTGGGGGGAACGGTGACCCCGTTCTTGGTGGGCAACTAAGAGATGTTACTGCATGGGGGCAAATGTAACATCCCAGAGTTATGTTACTAAACTATTTTTCCCCGCTACTATTTTTTTGTAACATGTGCCTTGTCATCTAATGTGATTTAATTTAATATTCCTCACAAATGTGCATTTTCTAAGCTTGTTACATGTAATTTGCTGTAATTTCCATGTACACCAGCAGGTGTCAGCAATGTGTCATCAGGGCCTTAGTAACAGTTTAGCATATCTAGACTGGTATAGTACATTCCAGTTTAGCTCCCCCTCTATGAGCAGAAGTGGGCTGGCCCATGTCCTGCCTCATGGGGAGGAAAGGAAGTTACAGTTAGTGTGCCAGCCACCCCAACTAGGGAAAGGCTGTGCTGGTAGGAGCTCCAAGTTCTAGGGATACCAACCCAGGATCGAGTCTCGGCTGAGACCAAAGATCTTCATCCCCAGTCTGAGCCCTTCAGCCTCAGATGGTTGACAAGCAAGCAGCACCTCCAGATCTCCAGGAAGAGCCATTCCCTGTGAGCAGAACTGTGAGTAACTATCCAGAGGCCAGGAGAAGCCAAATTCCTCCTCAGCTATTCAGTCCCACACACAGCAGAAGATAGACAGAGCAGAAGACAGATTCCTGCCATATTATCCAGGCACATGATAGGAGCAGAAGAGATATTGATCCCTGCCATACATTGCCAATGTAGCGTCCCACTATGTAAATGTGGGCACTACTCAACGGTCAATTGGGTCACATTGTTCTCCACCTCCTGTGGAACATAGTCATTGTATTTTATATTGCATTTTGATGTATATTGTCATATTGTCTCCTGTGTACCAGGCCTGTTAGGGGTGTAGTTCCTTTTCCTAGGCAGTAGAGGGAGCTAGGGAACCCCCTAGTATATATAGTCAGGTCCTGTTCAGGGAAGAAGTTGAGTGTTCAGATGCCAAGTGTGCACCTTAGCCAGAGAGTAGCTGAGGAGCAGCTTCTGACATGCAGCTAGAAAGCCCAGGCTCCTAGCTTGCCACCAGGGGAAGAAGTTACCCCTGAAGATATCTAACACCTTGAAAAGTACAGAGCAGAGCCACTGCATTCCAGCCAAGTAGAAAGCTGAAGGGCAGAAGGATATTTACAGCAAGAGGATTTATACCAGAGGAAGTTTTCCCTACCCAAGGATAAAGCCAGCTATAGGGCATACGGCCCTTGGTGAAAGCCAGACAGGATCTGAGGAAAGCGCAGCCTGATCTGTAAGTGTTATTCCCTCTGAGTATCTTGCAAAGACTTTGCCTGCCATTTATATGAAGGCTGCCTGTTACCAACATTTTACATGTGGAACTAACTGAAACCTGTACATAGTTGGACTGTTCAGTAAAAAGAAGTTCTGGTTCACTGCAACTGTGTGTACCTCAGTCCTACAACAAATCGGTGTGCCAC
Source organism: Bufo bufo (assembly GCF_905171765.1). Taxonomy (NCBI): domain Eukaryota; kingdom Metazoa; phylum Chordata; class Amphibia; order Anura; family Bufonidae; genus Bufo; species Bufo bufo. The sequence goes on along the minus strand of NC_053397.1, from coordinate 28,592,793 downwards.
CGTTACCGGCACTGGCGTCACGAACTTTAAGGGATCTTGCCACAGGCACACTAAACCTACAACACCCAGGGCACCTCACCTACCACCTGGCATGGTCCCTATACACTGAGAGTGCCCCAGAGGATCCATGTGCCAGCCTCTCCATCACTGCTGTACGCCTGCCCAGGGTATATAAAAACTGTGAGTACCAAGAGCAATCCTCGGTTTGTTAACTACCCCTGACCTCACATTCGCTCACCCTGCAGGGCTGCGTACTGCACCAATACCTGCTGGGACCCAAGACTATTGCTGTAACTCATATGGATTAATGCTGCCTCCAGTAAAGACAAGTTGAATTATTTTTCAAGTCTGGATCTCATTCATTGCTACCAAGTTCCTCAATTACTCCTACTAGCAACACTCATTTTATTGCAAGTGAGCCAGGATCCAGGAGTCCAGCCGTACCAAGGTAGGAGACACTGTTGACACTATTACTACTGCTACACGGAGACATTACACCACTCTGGCATTCCTAACCTGGTACGTGAGTTGCAACACCTTAAAGGGCCCTGAGACTGTACCCTGCGCACGCTGCAATTGGCGTCACAAACAAAAACAATAGACTTCTATACCCATATCCGGACTCACTGCATAATTTGGCGTCCGTGTAACCGTACCACGGTCCGGCTCATTGCACATTATAATGTATAGGGGCAACAAGGAAACACGAGTACATGTTTGGAGTGTTTTTTTTCTAAATGGGCATTTATCGCGATATATATCGTTATCGCGATAAATTTCTTAATATCGTTATCGTGGGAATATTTTTGATATCGCCCAACTCTATAGATCAACCCTTCCAAGCAGTATAGTATAATACAGTTGATCATGTTGACAGAGGCTCTTTAAGTCTATATAAAGGCAGCTACATGCTTCCTTTGTAGTCACTAGGACACTAGTAGTGGCTAATGAGTATGTCCTACCATGTTTCTAATGTATACGCTGTTCTGCACTTGCCGAAAAATACTATACTGTACTGTAACTTTAAAGGTAGGTTCACACTGAGTTTTTCTTTTATGGAGCAGATTTTGAGGGAGATTTCAATTCAACTACACTAAATGTGCATTGCTGGCTGAAGCATGTGTCTCCACCAAACCTATGAGTTTCTAGAAGGGGGCACAGCTCAAGCTGAGATTGGCCTGTCTCTTCTTGCCCACTGAATTTTGCCTGACTACAGGAAGTTTGTCTGCTCAATTGGATGAAGCCAGTCCTGTCCAGTCAGTCTTGTCCAGTGGTGGCGAACCTATGGCACGGGTGCCAGAGGCGGCACTCAGAGCCCTGTCTGTGGGCACCCGCACCCTGGAAAAAGTCTATGGTGTACCAATATGCCTTAGACTTTTCCTGTCATTATCAACACAGGGCGCACTATGAACAGCGCAGGCAGTGCACCGAATCTAGGCGGCTATTATAGCTAAAGGATAAAGTACATGGAAGATATACTATATTGGACTGTAGTATTCGGGATAAATTGCCGTGTTGGCACTTTGCAATAAAAAAGTGGGGTTTGGGTTGCACTTTGGGCACTAAAAGGTTCGCTATCACTGGTCTAGTCTGTCAGTGGAGTGAGATGACCAGTCAGTCAGTGGTGTCTAGTGTGGCTGTGTGCAGCTGAAATGCAGTGCAGTGGACAGTCTGAGAAGAAAGCAAATTATCTACACGCCCTATGATATTTGCATCCAGTTTGTATTGCTTCTTGTGAATCTGCACAATTGTTGCAAATATTGGATATTTGTGCACCCCTTAGCTGGAACTGCAAGGAATTGTGAATTGAGGAATTGCATCTCAAAGGATATTGGGAATAGGAAAACCTTGCTTCAGCCAAACCAGAACGTTGGAGCTATTTTGCTAAGACTGTGTGTCTCCATCTTGTGTGGAAGTGTTCACTCTTTATTTCAGTCTCCTGCCCGTCATTTGCCCCTGACACCCCTCCTTTCACCAGCCAGGAGGAGCTACTACTCCTAACATCCCCAGTGCAACCCCCATCTTCACTGTGCCAGCCCTTGGAGCGAGGGACGTTTGGTGAAGCCACCTTGAACACCATGACCAGATCCAGAACTCTATCAATCGGATTTGTCATGGATTCTGCTGTAGAAACACAGGGAAAATCCGCAACATGAATAGAAATGCTGCAAATTTACCAATGATGAATTTCCAAGTGTATCCTATGGAATTTATTTTGACAATGTATGGATGAGACTTGGTAAAACCTCACCCACTTTACTGCTACTGTATGGTATGGAAAACCATAGCCGGAGTATGTGAATGTATCCTGAGGCTCCGATATCTGGCCTTTTCTGGCACCCCTTTGGCATTAAACCCTGACAGGTAGACTGTATGAATTCATGAGACCTTTTACTCCACATAAGCGCTAAAAAGTCACAACATATGGAACACATCATATTTGCGCCATAGTTTAACACTTTGTGTCCTTTTCACTGCTTTTCTAAAGGGAGTGGGGCTTGGCAGGAGTGGGCAGAGCCTCTGCAGCCCGCAAGATTTACTATAATTTACACCAGAAATTAGCATAAATTATAGCTCATGTCTACGCCAGAGTTTCTGGTGCACGGAGGCCCAGAGAGGATCATGAACCTAAGAGACATACCTCACACCATCATAGGAAATGCCAGTCTTGATAAATCTCCCTCCCTCTTATGTATGCCATATGGGGCAGCACCAATAGAAGGCCATGTGTGTGCCATATCTAACCTTTGGTCAATGTGTGTAATTTGTGTCATTGTGTCTATATCCCTATGGAAGCACGATGATATGATAAATGGTGGTTGAGTCCTTGTGTCTGCAGAATGAACCTTTTATTTATAAGGAGATTATCTAGCAGCAGAAGAATAATTTAGCATCTTACCTCCCGTGCCAAAGCCATTCCCCCATCCCAGTACCTGGCACACCTCCAGTACCTGGCATGCCTGCAGTACCTGGCATGCCTCCAGGTTTTGTAAACTAAGATCATTAAATAGATGAGGTTTTAGCAAAGTCTCTGAACCGACATCTTGCGATGTACAGGTAGATACAGCAGCATGGCTTGCTATGGTCTCTGGCTGCTACACATGCTATTATTCCGGACGGCAGAGCCATCAATCACCGGCTCCACCGAGCCCCAGGACTGCTGACTGAGAAACCTCGGCATGTCCAACTAATATTTTCTGCCTGCCTGCTGCCTGCAGGATAAACTGACAGACTTGCAAGCTCTTCTCTGCCAGTCCGTCCAGTTTATCATCCCTGCAACCAAACATCAGAAACCTGAGGTTACCAAGAGAGGCATCTAACGCCTGGAGGCTTTATTAACCTTTGCCACGAAACGGGACAGCAACAAAAGATACCCCTGATTCCCCTCTATACCTTTTGTAACACTCTAAATACACGTACATAAAACAGTAAATGGATACATAATAACATAAAGAAACTTAACAGCTTCCAGGTTTTCGGTCCTCATTACAACAATTTTTGAAATTTAGAAACAAAGAAAATATCATAAAAAATACACTGCTCAAAAAAATAAAGGGAACACAAAAATAGCACATCCTAGATCTGAATTAATTAAATATTCTTATGAAGTACTTTGTTCTTTACATAGTTGAATGTGCTGACAACAAAATCACACAAAAATAAAAAAAATGGAAATCAAATTTTTCAGCCCATGGAGGTCTGGATTTGGAATCACACTCAAAATGAAAGTGGAAAAACACACTACAGGCTGATCCAACTTTGATGTAATGTCCTTAAAACAGGTCAAAATGAGGCTCAGTAGTGTGTGTGGCCTCCACTTGCCTGTATGACCTCCCTACAACACCTGTGCATGCTCCTGATGAGGTGGCGGATGGTCTCCTGAGGGATCTCCTCCCAGACCTGGACTAAAGCATCTGCCAACTCCTGAACAGTCTGTGGTGCAACGTGACGTTGGTGGATAGAGCGAGACATGATGTCCCAGATGTGCTCAATTGGATTCAGGTCTGGGGAATGGGCGGGCCAGTCCATAGCATCAATGCCTTCGTCTTGCAGGAACTCCAGCCACATGAGGTCTAGCATTGTCTTGCATTAGGAGGAACCCAGGGTCAACCGCACCAGCATATGGTCTCACAAAGGGGTCTGAGGATCTCATCTCGGTACCTAATGGCAGTCAGGCTACCTCTGGAGAGCACATGGAGGGCTGTGCGGCCCTCCAAAGAAATGCCACCCCACACCATTACTGACCCAATGCCAAACCGGTCATGCTGGAGGATGTTGCAGGCAGCAGAACGTTCTCCGCGGCGTCTCCAGACTGTCTCACGTCTGTCACATATGCTCAGTGTGAACCTGCTTTCATCTGTGAAGAGCACTGGGCGCCAGTGGCGAATTTGCCAATCTTGGTGTTTTCTGGCAAATGCCAAACGTCCTGCACGGTGTTGGGCTGTAAGTACAACCCCCACCTGTGGACGTCGGGCCCTCATATCACCCTCATGGAGTCTGTTTCTGACCATTTGAGCAGACACATGCACATTTTTGGCCTGCTGGAGGTCATTTTGCAGGGCTCTGGCAGTGCTCCTCCTGTTCCTCCTTGCACAAAGGCGGAGGTAGCGGTCCTGCTGCTGGGTTGTTGCCCTCCTATGGCCTCCTCCACGTCTCCTGATGTACTGGCCTGTCTCCTGGTAGCGCCTCCATGCTCTGGACACTATGCTGACAGACACAGCAAACCTTCTTGCCACAGCTCGCATTAATGTGCCATCCTGGATAAGCTGCACTACCTGAGCCACTTGTGTGGGTTGTAGACTCCGTCTCATGCTACCACTAGAGTGAAAGCACCGCCAGCATTCAAAAGTGACCAAAACATCAGCCAGGAAGCATAGGAACTGAGAAGTGGTCTGTGCTCACCACCTGCAGAACCACTCCTTTATTGGGGGTGTCTTGCTAATTGCCTATAATTTCCACCTGTTGTCTATCCCATTTTCACAACAGCATGTGAAATTGATTGTCACTCAGTGTTGCTTCCTAAGTGGACAGTTTGATTTCACAGAAGTGTGATTGACTTGGAGTTACATTGTGTTGTTTAAGTGTTCCCTTTATTTTTTTGAGCAGTGTAAAATAAAAAAACTGGAAAAAAAACAGAAACCTTCAGAAGATCAGCCATCACTGCGTCACTTCACTAATCTGGGCTTTATGGGCAGAAAGAAGCCGCTCCTCAGTAAAAGACACATGAAAGTTTGCATAAAAAGGCCCTAAAAGGACACTGACAGGCCCTATAAACATATTTTGATATTCCTATGCAGTCATAGGTCTTCTAAAGTGTATTCCAATGATATAAGAGTACCCCCTGTCCGCATTGTAAACCATGTAAAAACAACTTTATATTCATCTGTCAATCACATTCCTTTGTGCCCAAGGGGCGTTTTTTCTCCTACCTTTGTGCCCAGCCGCACCCCAACTGTCGATTCCTACCGCCGCCCAGCTCATTATTATTCACTGCGCTGGGCGGCTCTTACATTCCCCGATCCTGTCAGATATCTCTGGACCTCAGATCAGCCTGAAGGTTCACCTTCCTTCAAGATGATGACCCTAAGCCATACCACCCAACTTCTAGAAATCTAAAAGAGTGACAATAACAGTGGCGCACCATGGCAAACTTTTTCACACTAAGCCATGCCTCTAACTCCTCCCATGCCTATCTATGCACATTTAATCCCACCCTGTTCCCTTAGTGCCCCCACAAAGTAGTTATGCTCCCTTAGTGCACTCACATAAAAGTAATGCCGACTTTGTGCCTCCTCACAGTAGTTATGCCCCTTTCAGTATTGCCTCCTCCCATACTTCTAATAATTTTTTTTTTAAAGACAATAAACACTCACCTAGGTGTTGCCCCAATAATTGGTGCACATCTTGAGACCCCCAGCAGGTACAACGCGGTCACACATCACGCTCGCTAGGAGAAGCACACCTGCTGATCCCCGGGATTGCATGCTCCTTCTATACAGCTCAGCAAGTGCAAAGTGTGACCGCATTGTGCCTGCTGGGAAGCACTGGCAGTTGAGTTGAACAGTGAAGCAGGGAGTGAACAGCTCCCTGCTTCATCATTGCGATTAACTATCTCTGCATACTAAAGGCACCGAAATCTGGGACAGTCCTTGGACTGTGACAGTTGGGATGTATGCCCTACGCACACAGCCAAAACAACACAGTAGTGGCTTAGGGACAACTCTGTAAATGCCCTCAAGTGGTCCAGCCAGAGTCCTGACTTGAACCCAATTGAACATCTCTGGAGAGACCTGAAAATGACTGTCCACTCACTGTCCCCATCCAACCTGACAAAGATTGAGAGAGGATCTGCAGAGAGGAATGGCAGAAAAGCCCCAAATCCAGATAAATAAACCTTGTTGCATCATCCACAAGGGGCCTGGAGGCTGAAATCACTGCTAAAGGTGCTTCAACTAAGTACTAAGTAAACCGCAGACCCGCAGCATTCTCAAGGAGGTCTTTGCCTTATTTTTTACAGGTCGTATTTGCACAGTGGAATTCTCTTGCACACTGCACTAGCACTTTGTATTTTTGAATCACGGGATGTTACGCTCGTAATGAATTTCTATTGCACTAGCACTTTATATTTCCCGAACATGTGATATCATGTTTATAATGAACTAGCTAAAGGACCCGGCTTCGCACAGGTATATTTCATCTATTTCATCTATTTCATTTAATGTTTGTGTGTGACGTTAAAAGATATCGAGAGTATCCACTATAACAGTGACATCTACAGTACCCCGCCCCTTTACCAGTGACCTCCACAGCGGTCTTCCGCTTAACAGTAACATCCACAGCACCCAACCCTTTAACAGTGACCTCCACAGCGGCCGTCCCTTTATTAGTGACCTTCACAGTACTCCATCTCGTTACAGTGATTTCCACAAAAACCCGCCCCACCACAGAGCTCCATTCCCTTAAAATGTGACCTCCACAACACCCTGCCCCCTTAACAGTGACCTCTACAGCACTTCGCCCAGCACAGGGTCTGGACAGACACAGGGATGTCCTTTTGAACAGCTTACTCTAAGACAGCAGCACTGTGCTGTCTGAGTGTAAGCTGCAGGGAGAAAGTCACCCTCCCTCCCACCCCTGCAAGTGACAGAAGTAGATTTTTACCTTTTTTTTTCAATCCCCATCGGCTGTGGAGTGGGAGAAGGCGTGGTCTAACATGACCAGGGGCGTGGCTTAGCAGGACCTGGGGGTGGGGTTTTTAAGTCTGTCTTTTGAGGATGGCCTGAATGGCCACCCTACCTGCCCCTGAACTGTGACCTCCACAGCACTCTGCTCCCTTAACAGTGTCATCCACAGCGCCATGCCACTTTAAACCTGACCTACAGCAGTGAAGAAAAATGGCTAGGTTGTTATGGAAACCTGGTGTAAAACTGTGTGTATGTGGAGACTAAGGGCCTGCTAGCTTTTATTGGTTGATAAGGGTCATGTGACCAGGCTTCTATTGGCTAATACATTTTTTGGGAATATCTCTGGAACAGTATGTGCTAGAGAGCTGAGACCCGGTCTAAATCTTCCTGATGTACCTGTGTGCCAAATTTGTGATTGTAAATGCAACGGTGCGGATTCTTGTAGCAGACATACATACAGTTGAAACCAGAAGTTTACATGCACTATATAAAAAGACACATATGCATGTTTTTCTCAATATCTGAGATGAAATCAGAATAAACCTTTCCTGTTTTTGGTCAATTAGGATTACCATAATTATTATTATTTGCCAAATGCCAAATGAGAGAGAATGTTTTAAGAAATTTTTATTACTGCAATGTCAAAAGTTTACATACACTAAGATTGCTATGCCTTTAAACAATTCTGGGCTGCCCATATGATGATGTCATGTGTTTGGAAGATTCTGCTAGGTTTGTTGGCAACATCTGAGTTAATTAGAGACACACCTGTGGATGTATTTAAATGCATACCTGAAACACACTGCTTCTTTGTGTAGCATCATGGGGGGAAAGTCTAAAGAAATCAGCCAAGATATCAGGAACAGAATTGTGGACTTGCACAAGTCTCCCTCAAACTTGGGTACAATTTCATGATACCTGAATGTGCCTCGTTCATCTGTACAAACAAGATGGGAATGTCCAGCCATCATACCGCTCAGGAAGGAGACGGGTTCTTTGAACATGCTTTGGTTCGACATGTGCTTATCAACCCAAGAACAAAAGCAAAAGACCTTATGAAGATGAAGGCAGAAGCTGGTAAGATTGTGTCAATATCCACAGTGAAACGAGTACTGTATCAACATGGGCTGAAAGGCCACTCTGCCAGGAAGAAGCCATTACTCCAAAAGAAACATAAAAAAGCCAGATTAATGTTTGCAAATGCACATAGGAACATGTCCTGTGGTCTGACGAAACAAAAATTTAACATTTTGGCCATAATGACCATCGTTATGTTTGGAGAAAAAAAAGGGGGAAGCATGGAAGCCTAAGAACACCATCCCAACTGTGAAACACGGGGGTGACAGCTAGTGTTGATCGAGCACCAAAGTGCTTGGGTGCTCAGGTGCTCGAGTAGAACACTTTGGGATGCTCGGGTTCTTGGTAGAGCACCCGAACACAATGGAAGTCAATGGGAGAACTCGAGCATTAAACCAGGCACCCCCTGCTCTGAAGAGGGAACGGTGTCTGGTTCACATGAAAAGGTCAGAAATTTATGGAAACACCACTGAAATAGTTCGGGAATAGCATGGGGAGGATGTCTGGATGCATCTTGGACTGCCAGGTCGCTGCTTGGAATGATGTTGTACAAGTAGTACGCCGATTTTACAGAGTGACAATAATACGCACAAAACCGAAGATAAAATAGATTTTAGAGGAAAAATTGTTAGGAAACATTCTTTCCTGTATATTTACTTGTATATAAAGTGCAAGTGCTGCCAAAAATTACAAGGAAGAGGCACTCCGATCCAACCTGTATATCACATAAAGGAGGGCCTCATTCACATTGTGGTACAATTGTTCTGTGAAAGGGCACTAAGTGAAAGGGCTGCCAAAAATTAAAAGGAACCGGCACTCCAATACACCCTTTATTACACATAAAGGAGGGCATCTTACACACGCTGGTGACCCTCAAAAACATTAAGAGCAAGGGCCTGCTGGTGACCCTCTAAAACATTAGGGGAGAGGGCCTGCTGCTAATCTGACCATCTAAAAAATTAGTGGTGAGGGTGTGCTGCTGAGCTGACCATCTAAAACAATAGGGGTGAGGGCCTGCTGCTGAACTGACCATCTAAAACATTTGGGGTGAGGGCCTGCTGCCGAGCTGACCACCTAAAACATTATGGGCGAGGGCCTGTTGCTGAGCTGACCATCTAAAACATTTGGGGTAAGGGCCTGCTGCAGAGCTGACCACCTAAAACATTATGGGCGAGGGCCTGTTGCTGAGCAGACCATCTAAAACATTAGGGGTTAGGGTCTGCTGCTGAGCTGACCACCTAAAACATTATGGGCGAGGGCCTGTTGCTGAGCTGACCATCTGAAACATTTGGGGTGAGGGCCTGCTGCCGAGCTGACCACCTAAAACATTATGGGCGAGGGCCTGTTGCTGAGCTGACCATCTGAAACATTTGGGGTGAGGGCCTGTTGCTGAGCTGACCATCTAAAACATTAGGGGTGAGGGTCTGCTGCTGAGCTGACCATCTAAAACATTATAAACCTAAAGTGTTGTCAAACAAACAACAAATGAATGCCCAATATATTAAATATATATATTTTATTTCATAATAATAAACAGATCATGATTATTAGAATATTGAAGATAACAAAAAAAGGTTTGAAGAGTCAGCAAAAAACCTCGGATGCCGCAGTCCCCCGGCCAGTGTCTCTGTAACCCACCAAAAGATGGAACACATGTCAGGTTTGTACGGTATATGTTATGCAGTAGGGTGATTCACAGAAAAGGTGGTATATGGTAATAACCACTAGAGAATAATACCTGTGACCATCACTCTAGTGCACAGCCATTAGATGAGTCTCAAGCTCTGGATCCTAATGCTACACAAATGGAAACATAAACAGAATAATATCCATATGGCATTCTCAAAATAGGTGAGACCCCATACACCAGACCTTCAAATGAAGGCTATAAGCAGAACTCATCTGTAGGTATCTGATGGAAAGTTACAACATACCATAAGACATGATGGAGGGCAGACACAGCAGGCACAGGACAGGCTGAAAAACATTGACGCGCGTTTCGCCTCAGCTTCGTCAGAAGGTCATCTAAAACATTAGCGGATAATGCCTGCTGCTTAGCTGACCATCTAAAACATTATGGGCGAGGGCCTGCTCCTGAGCTGACCATCTAAAACATTACGGGCGAGGGCCTGCTGCTAAGCTGACCATCTAAAACATTAGGGGTGAGTGTCTGCTGCTGAGCTGACTCTCTAAAACATTAGCGGCTAGTGCCTGCAGCTGAGCTGACCATGGAAAATTTTATGGTTAAGGGCCTGCTGCTAAGCTGAGCATCGAAAAAATTATGGTTGAGGGCCTGCTGATGAGCTGACCCTCTGAAACATTAGGAGTGAGGGCAGCCTAATAAGCATGTTGATATGATGGAGGAGGAGGAGGACGAGAATAGGAAGATTGCACCATATACCCTTTTTGTGGTGGAAGGGGTGCATGGGAATACAGTGTATTCAATACACCATAAAAGCCACATTTAGAGTGCCTTTATGTTCAGCCGCTTTCCTCTGGTGGAGTAGAGAAGTCAGGGGCAATCCAGGCCTTGTTCATTTTGATAAGAGTTAACCTGTCAGCATTTTCAGTTGACAGGCAGATGCGCTTATCAGTTATTATGCCCCCAGCAGCACTAAATAATCGAACAAAACGCTGCCGGCAGGGCAGGCCAGCACCTCCAAGGTGTAGAGCACCAGTTCGTGCCACGTTTCCAGCTTGGACACCCAATAGTTGTAAGGCACAGAGGGATCACTGAGGACGCTGACACGGTCACTCCTTCACCATCTTCCAAAACTTTTTTCTCCTTGTGACACTAGGCCACGCATCAAGGTGAGGTCACTGGCGGGGTGTCATGAAACTGTCCCAGGCCTTGGAGAGTGTTGCCTTGCCTCTGTTGGAACTGCTGTGTGTTCCCCTTGTCTCCCCTCCTCGGTTTCCCAAGGAACTACGTACTCTGACACCAGCGTTGTCAGCTGGAAATTTTTGGAGCAATTTTTCCACAAGGACCTTCTGGTATTGCACCATTTTGCTAGTCCTCTCCACCACAGGAATGAGAGATGAGAAGTTCTCTTTGTAGCGGGGGTCGAGAAGGGTGAACAACCAGTAAACAGTGTTGGCCAAAATGCATATGACGTGAGGGTCACGGAAAAGGCAACATAACATAAAGTCAGCCATGTGTGCCAGAGTCCCAACAGACAAGACTTCGCTGTCCTCATCAGGAGGATGACTCTCAATCTCCACTGCTTCCAGCTACTGACTGATTGCTTACTGTTGCTGCAAGATGATAATTCACAGGTGGAAGTGGAAGAGGAGGTGAAGGAGTAAAAGGGGGGGGTTGCAGCCACTAATGTAGGTGGTGGCGAAAATCCTGATGGAAGTAGGGCACGCAATCCTTGGTGTCAGTAGCACCTGTGCCATCCCTAGGTACGACTCGCTCCCGGCCTCCACAACGTTCATCCAGAGTGCCGTCAGGGAAATGTAGCGTCCCTGGCCACAAGCACTTGTCCATGTGTCAGTCGTTAAGTGGACTTTCCCAATAACTGCGTTGGTCAGGGCACGGGTGATGTTACAGGACACATGCTGGTGTAAGGCGGGGACGGCACACCGGGAAAAATAGTGGTGGCTGGGGACTGAGTAACGAGGGACCGCTGCCGCCATCAGGCTGCGGAAAGCCTCAGTGTCCACAAGCCTAAATGGCAACATTTCCACGGCCAGCAATTTGGAAAGGTGCGTATTTAGTTCTATGGCCTGTGGGTGGGTGGCTGGGTATTAGCGCTTTCGTTCAAAGGCCTGGGGTATGGACATCTGTACGCTGCGCTGGGACACAGAAGTGGATAGCTGATGGTGCTTGCAAATGTCCAGGTGCAGGGCGGGAGGCATCCGGGCCTGCGTCTTGGACAGGGGATTGGCCAGCACCCAACACAGGGGAAGAGGAGGCAGTGGTGTGACCCGCAGACACTGATTGTGGACCTAGGTGTTCGGTCCACCTATTAGGGTGCTTTGATGTGGCGGATCATGCTGGTGGTGGTGATGCTGCTAGTGTTCATGCCCCTGCTCATTTTGGTATGGCACAGGTTGCAAATGACAATTCTTTGCAACTGTGTCTCGTCATTATCATCCACCTCGTGAAACACTAATTGCCGTTCCCCACCATCATCTTCTTGCGACTGTGAATGCTCAAGAGTTTGGGCATCGGTGCACACGATCTTCTCATGTCCCTCTTCAAAATTAGACTGAATGTCACTGATATTTAGGATGCACAAACGTTATACAGGACATGGAGCGCAGGAAATATTGCTGCTGTCACCAGCGGCTAATAAAAAATTACAGGGAATGTCACAGCTACTTGGGATGCGCAAACGTTATACAGGAGATGTAGCGCAGATAATGTCGCTGCTGTCACTAGCGGCTAATAAAAATTCCAGGGAATGTCACAGCTACTTGGGATGCGCAAACGTTATACAGGAGATGTAGCGCAGATAATGTCGCTGCTGTCACTAGCGGCTAATAAAAATTACAGGGAATGTCACAGCTATTTGAGATGCACAAACGTTATACAGGAGATGTAGCGCAGGTAATGTAACTGTTCGTAGCGGACACCATCTACAGAAAAACTACACTGGATGTCACAGATATTTTTAGTATGCGTACACGTTAAACAGGAGATGTAGCGCAGGTAATGTCACTGTCCGCAGCGTCTACGGAAAAAGTACACTGGATGTCACAGATATATTTAGGATGCACAAATGTTAAACAGGAGATGTAGAGCAGGTAATGTAACTGTCCACAGCGGACACCGTCTACGGAAAAAGTACACTGGATGTCACAGATATTTTTAGGCTGCGCACACGTTACACAGGAGATTTAGCGCAGATAATGTCGCTGTCTGCAGCGGCCAAACAACTGCAAGCTATTTAGCGCAGGTTGTATATATAATATATATTGCTGCCAGATACAACAATAGTCCTTAAAAGGACTTTTGGGTCTCTAATCGCACGCAATTTAGCTCAGGTCGCGCTGAAAATATATATTGCTGCCAGACACAACAATAGTCTTTAGAAGGACTTTTGGGTCTCTAACACCAACCCTGCCTAACCTGACTAAGACTGTCCCGATGATGCGTTCTGGCCAGCCAATCACTGTAATGCCAGTAACCAACATTGCTACGGCATTACAGTGAGTGGCAGTACTTACCTGCATGGTTATTGGCTGCTTGCGGGGAGGAGAATCGAGCATGGCGCTCGAGCACACGCGGTATTCGGCCGAACACCGCGATGTGCCGAGCATCGCGAGGCTCGAGCTGAACTGGTGTTCGGCTGAGCAGGCTCGATCATCACTAGTAGCAGCATCATGTTGTGAGGTTGTTTTGCTGCAGGAGGGACTGGTGCACTTCACAAAATAGATGGCATCATGAGGAAAGAAGATTATGTGGAAATACTAAAGCAATATCTCAAGACATCAGCTAGGAAGTTAAAGCTTGGGCAGAAATGGGTATTCCAAATGGACAATGACCCGAAGCATACTGCCAAACTGGTTACAAAGTGGCTTAAGGATAACAAAGTCAATGTTTTGGAGTGGCCTTCACAAAGCCCTGATCTCAATCCTATTGAAAATGTATGGGCAAAGCTGAAAAGGCAGGTGCGATCAAGGCGACCAACAAACATGGCTCAGTTACACCTGTTTTGTCAGGAGGAATGTGCCCAAATTCCGACCAACTATTGTGAGAAGCTTGTGGAAGGATATCCAAAACGTTTGACCAAAGTCATACAGTTTAAGGGCAATGGTACCAAATATTAATGAAATGTATGTAAACTTTTGACTTTGCAGAAAGTAATAAAAATGCCTTAAAACATTCTCTCTCTCTCTCTCTCTCATTATTCTGGCATTTGGCAAATAATAATAATTATGGTAATCCTAGTTGACCAAAAACAGGAAAGGTTTATTCTGATTTCATGTCAGATATGGAGAAAAACATGCATATGTGTCTTTTTATATAGTGTATGTAAACTTCTGGTTTCAACTGTACATACATACACACATACATACACTCAGCTTTATATATTAGATTATCTTGATTATATTTCTACATATATTTCCTTATTTTTCCTTTTTGGCCCATTTCTATGTGAATTGGATAGGGTTGTTTCTTTGGATACTTTGGATACAATTTTCCACTGTAGTGTATTTATTTGATCGGTTAGCATATTTATTAGACCTCCTCATTTATTATATATATTGTGTGTGGGGGGGAGGATCTCACATATATTTCCTTTGAGACCCCTTGGCTTGCTGTGTGTTTTTAATTGTTTTTTTGATCGTCCAATAAAGCTATATTTTGTTATCATATGGTGTGCATCAATTTTGGCATGTACTTTTTTTGGTATTGGAATTCTACATGTGGATGTCAACCATATTATTTGCATTGTTAGCGTTGCCTGTTCTCTCAGATACGTACAGTACAGGCCAAAAGTTTGGACACACCTTCTCATTCAAAGAGTTTTCTTTATTTTCATGAAGGCATCAAAACTATGAATTAACACATGTGGAATTATATACATAACAAACAAGTGTGAAACAACTGAAAATATGTCATATTCTAGGTTCTTCAAAGTAGCCACCTTTTGCTTTGATTACTGCTTTGCACACTCTTGGCATTCTCTTGATGAGCTTCAAGAGGTAGTCCCCTGAAATGGTCTTCCAACAGTCTTGAAGGAGTTCCCAGAGATGCTTAGCACTTGTTGGCCCTTTTGCCTTCACTCTGCGGTCCAGCTCACCCCAAACCATCTCGATTGGGTTCAGGTCCGGTGACTGTGGAGGCCAGGTCATCTGGCGCAGCACCCCATCACTCTCCTTCATGGTCAAATAGCCCTTACTTTCAAAGTTTTCCCAATTTTTCGGCTGACTGACTGACCTTCATTTCTTAAAGTAATGATGGCCACTAGTTTTTCTTTACTTAGCTGCTTTTTTTCTTGCCATAATACAAATTCTAACAGTCTATTCAGTAGGACTATCAGCTGTGTATCCACCTGACTTCTCCTCAACGCCACTGATGGTCCCAACCCCATTTATAAGGCAAGAAATCCCACTTATTAAACCTGACGGGGTACACCTGTGAAGTGAAAACCATTTCAGGGGACTACCTCTTGAAGCTCATCAAGAGAATGCCAAGAGTGTGCAAAGCAGTAATCAAAGCAAAAGGTGGCTACTTTGAAGAACCTAGAATATGACATATTTTCAGTTGTTTCACACTTTGTTTGTTTGTTATGTATATAATTCCACATGTGTTAATTCATAGTTTTGATGCCTTCATAGTCATGAAAATAAAGAAAACTCTTTGAATGAGAAGGTGTGTCCAAACTTTTGGTCTGTACTGTATATATTGCATTTCCAACACAGCACCTTAGGGTGTGGCCAGATGGTGTCAACCCAAGTCCACAGCAGCCAATGACTGCACAATTTACCAGCAAAATTGTACGTCCATTTGCTGCCACAAGCAGGTGTGTCTTGGCTATATGTGTCCAGCCCCACCATCATTATGTTTGCGCCAGAGAACTGACGTCAAAAGGTAGCACATTTTGGAGCGTACAATTGTTTGCCCAAAAGTCTTGCAACTTTTTACTATTTTACATCGCTCTCGACAGTTTTGAAAAGTGGGTGGAAGCGTGGAGGTAGTTATCTCTGGTAAATAAATAAATCCAGATTTATCAAATCTCAAAAAAGTTGAAATCTCACTCCAGTAGGAGGTGGCATACAAAAACTGGAGAAACATGTCTAGACAAAAGTGTTAGTTTTAAAGATGCACCAATACTGTGCATTATTGCCAAATTTATTATTAGGGATGAGCGTCAGGGGCAATATTCGAATTCGCTATATTTTGTGAAAATTTGGGCGAATACTCATTAAAATTCGCTATTATTTTCTTTATTGCGAAAATCGGCAATGTAATTTTCGCATAATGCACGTGCAATACAGGCGTGGATCACTTTTGCTACATTTTTCAAGCTGCTTGAAGTTTCCTGAGACCGGAGAAAATGGTTGGCACGGCAGAACAATACAATAGCTTTATATGCAGATAGAGGGCTCTAATATATTCGCGATTGTGCAAATCGGCAATTAATGATGTGCATATTTTTGCGCAATACGTGCAACTTCACTTTTTAGCAGGTCTGACTACATATTACTGATTGGTGCACTAAGTATTGTTGTGAACTTGTGACATCACCGCACTATGTCTGTAGCATGTATGTATGGACAGCAGAACCTATTACACTGCCTAACACCCTGCACTGGATCCTACCAGCTACACTATATCAGGATATAACCTACACTGACTATCTACCACTAACTATCTGTATTATATATATATATATATATATATATATATATATATATATATATATATATAAGCTATCTATCTATCTAATGTAATGACACAGCAAAGAACAGAGCACAGCAATGTCACTGCTCTCTCTCTCTCTCTCTCTCTCTCTCTCTCAGAACTGCAAAAAAGATTGCTGGGGAGGTTCTTATATAGTAAGGGGTAGGGAACTTTCCTATTGGTTGCTAGGGATGTTTCTCAGCTCAGACAAAGACATTGCAGCCTTCTCATTGGCCCACAAGCAAGAAGCAGGGAGGGATCATGAATACGAAAATATAGCACTGTATTCTACATCTTCGCGAATACTCGAAGTGGCGGTATTCACAATTAAAATTTGCGATTCGAATATTCACGATCAACACTATTTATTATATACCGTGAGTCACTGTGATAAATTCAGCTTTTCCAGTATTTGAAGGCTTGGTGCCGGAGCTACTGCATAGCAGTTGATTGTTGGGGTCCAGGGTGCTGTCTACCAGATATTGATGACCTGTCATGAGGATAGACCATTAATATAAGAGGACCTGAAAACCCTTTAAGGAATGTGCCCCAATGAGTGAGCTCTAATGCAACCATGTGAGATGGCAACCAGAAACTTTAGTGGACTGCATCAAATGATTGCGCCTGTCATGGCGGAGCCTCGGACCATCTTCTGGGTCCAGTAGCAGTGGCTTGGAATATCTGCATGCACCTCTTATATTAACTTTTGGAGTAATACCAGTTTATATTCTCCTCTCTGAGGAACATTGCCAAATCTCAACTTCTGCTTTTTGGAAGTTGCGGCAATTGACTCTTTAGATGCAAAATGGGTATTATTTCTTTGCTTTATTTTCTGCTCATTGGAGGCTGAGACATTATGCTGCAAAGAAAGGAAGCGTTTTATGAGTTTTTTTACTTGTAATTGTAAGACATTGAAGCAATTCTATCCTACACCAAGCTGTTCTTTCAAAGCTTTAATGCGGTTTCTGGTATAGAACGAGAAAACAAAATGTACGTTTATTTGGCAGGGTGATTGAAATCTCCACACAGGTTTATGCTAATTGGAACATTTTAGCATGCAGTAAAAGGAATTTAAAATTTGATTTTTTTGTCCCAGATTCTGTATAGAACCTAATATACTGGCTGCAGATAAGTTCTAGACAAAAACTAGGCCTACAGATTTTCTGGTTACAGTAAACAACTGCTGGTGTGATGATCTAAGAGAAAATAATATATGTCTTCCCAGGATAAGAGACTGCGGGGGCAGTTCGCCTGGGTACCGCTCAGGAAGGAAATGCAAAATGAGATGAAGGGGAGCAGTAACAATTTAAAATGTAACTTTTAATGTGTCTATTCCCACACGGGAGTAAAAGACCTCTTACAAACAAAAAAAAAAATATACACACATACATACAAAAGACAGACGAGACGCCTGGAGGAGTGCGCTGCGTAAACCACTGCGCATCGATCCAGGTGTCAACCTCCCTAGGTCTATGATGGATGGTACAGGCCTATAGGAGGGGCCGTGTGATTCCTATTAACTATGAAATAGTAGGGAATCGGATGTATAAGAAGTGGAACGGTCTTACCAGTTCTTACGAGAGCCTCACTTGAATAACCATATGGAATAGGTTAATGCAGGAGAAGGTCACAGGGTGTAGGTGGATGCTCCGTCAGATGTCCAATGGTGGTAGAAACATCCACGGTATCCAAACGGCTGGGTACGAGAGTATCCTCAAAGAGAAACTAACCCTAGTACCTCCCTGCTTGGCCTAAGCTAGCCCTAATGACCTATCACGGGGTCCGTGCCCCGCAAGGGGTGGCCCCGTCCGGAACCTTGCCCTGTTGTGAAAGCCCTAGGTAACCCTAACAAGGGTAGCTAGGGACAGGAGGCTAGTAACAAGGCCGGTAAAGGTACTAAATCAATAAGGTCTCAATGGACCGTGGGAAATGAAAGTAAGCGCATAAAGTGCGTATATGTAGATATGTATACGTGTCCCGACGCGTTTCTTTATTGTCACATATCTTAGATACACTTATATACCAAAAGGCCCCAAAAAAGTCATCAGGGGACAAGGGGCTTGGTATTGAAACTCCTGCCGATCTAGTTAATGCCACTGTCTATGGTATCTCAGTGTAGCAAAAAATGGGGGTAATTGTTTAAAGAAACAAGTAATATACTCCACATCAAAAAGGATCATTGGCAGTGTGAGGCATGCACAGTAGTGTACCTATGGAGAAACATAGATGGAGACAATGCAAATAAGTATCTAAGTCAAAGGTACCCCTGCTGCCCACACGGTGGTGGGTGCGAGCAGGTACTCACATAACTGCTGGAGCGGTGTCATCCGATATCCAGAGGGGGCGGCATGGAGGTACACCACGTCGTCCGTCTATATGGCACGCCTAGCAAGTGTGCAGAGGCGCGTTGTATTTGAAAGGAAGGAAGGGGGGAAGGCCGGTCAATGCGCCTGCGCCATGCATGACGCCGCCCCACGTGACCGGACCAAGTCACATGATCGGGTCAGACGGGGGTGCGGCGTTCCCACAGGGCGCCTGCGTACATTGACACGGCGATAGAGGAGCAAGGCCGAAGGGGAGGCATCTGTTGTGACGCGACAGCGTCGTCATGCCAACCGGGGAGCCATCGCATACGAAAGTCGGTCACCCAAAGTTGTGATACGATGGACACTAACAGCCTAGCGATATGTGCAGGACATCCCTCAGCCACATGTGTTCCTCTCATGGAAGGACTTCCAAGTGACATTTTTCATCAGGATAATGCTCGCCCCAAACAAAGCAAGGGTTTCCCAGGAGCGTCTCCTCCGGATCACAAAACTTCCTTTGCCTAACCAGTCACCAGATTTATCACTGGTTGAGCATTTATGGGACCATCTGGGACGCCAGCTTCAGAACCCTACAACCTAATGTGCAGGATCTACAGGCACAACTGCAACATCAATGGGAAAATATGCCGCAGGATACCATACGGAACCTGTATGCCTCCATGCCCAACAGTATCTCATCTTGTATCCAGGCTAGAGACCATTTCTAGTCTTATATCCAGACTAGAGGTGCCCAACAGTCCTAGAATCTCTTTTCAAGTGTACAGTTTTCCCCAATAAACTTATCCTTTCAGTGTAATATTCTAATCACTAAAGATGGCCTTGCGGTTCCCCTGGCGGACACCAAGCGCTAGCTAATAGGGCCACAAAAGTCCTTTTAAGGACTGGTATAGGTGCGCTATCGATAGGTGTGATATACTGAGGAGTGTGATATACTTATAATATACTTTCTAACATACAAAGTATATTATAGTGCGTTTGTATTGTGCAGCAGTTGTGTGCAGTTCTGCTGCGATACCGCAGCTATATAGAGTGAAAAACGCTATTGGAATAACAAATTGTAACTGGTGTGATATACCTGTTGCCCCCCAAAAAAACTGATTGAGGGGTGTGATATACCTATAATATACTTTCTAACATAGAAAGTATATTATAGTGCATTTGTATTGTGCAGCAGTTTTGTGAGGTTCTGCTGCGATACCGCAGGTATATAGAGGGACAAGCTTTATTGAAACAACTATTTGCAATGGGTGTGATATACCTGTTGCCCCAAAAAATACTGATTGAGGGGTGCGATATACCTGCTTCCACAAAATACTGATTGAGGGGTGTGATATACCTGCTTCCACTAAATATTGATTAAGGGGTTCTATATACCTGTTTCCACAAAATACTGAATGAGGGGTGTGATATACCTGCTACTACAAAATACTGATTAAGGGGTTCTATATACCTGCTTCCACAAAATACTGGTTGAGGGGTGTGATATACCTGCTTCCGCCAAATATTGATTGAGGCCTGCGATACACTGGCTTCAACAAAATACTAATTGAGGGGTGCAATATACCTGTTTCCACAAAATACTGATTGAGAGGTGCAATATACCTGCTTCCACCAAATATTGATTCAGGTGTTCTATATACCTGTTTCCACAAAATATTGATTGAGGGGTGCGATATACCTGCTTCTACAAAATACGGATTAAGGGATTCTATATACCTGCTTCCACAAAATACTGATTGAGGGGTGCGATATACCTGCTTACACAAAATACTGATTAAGGTGTTTGATATTGATATACCTGCTTCCACAAAATACTGATTGAGGGGTGCAATATACCTGCTTCCACCAAATATTGATTCAGGTGTTCTATATACCTGTTTCCACAAAATACTGATTAAGGGGTGCGATATACCTGCTTCCACCAAATATTGATTCAAGGGTTCTATATACCTGTTTCCAAAAAAATACTGATTGAAGGGTGCGATATACCTGCTTCCACCAAATATTGATTCAGGGGTTCTATATACCTGTGTCCACAAAATACTTATTGAGGGGGTGCGATATACCTGCTTCTACAAAATACTGATTAAGGGGTTCTATATACATTCTTCCACAAAATACTGATTAAGGGATGCAATATACCTGCTTCCACAAAATATTGATTAAGGGGTTTGATATACCTAGTTCCACAAAATACAGATTGTGGGGTGCGATATACCTTCTTCCACAAAATACTGATTAAGGGGTTCTATATACCTGCTTCCACAAAATACTGATTGAGGAATTCTATATAGCTGTTTCCACAAAATACAGATTGCGGGGTGCGATATACCTGCTTCCACAAAATACTGATTAAGGGGTGCGATATACTTGTTTCCACCAAATATTGATTCAGGGGTTCTATATACCTGTTTCCACAAAATACTGATTGAGGGGTGCGATATACCTGCTTCTACAAAATACTGATTAAGGAGTTCTACATACCTTCTTCCCCAAAATACTGATTGAGGGGTGTGATATACCTGCTTCCACCAAATATTGATTCAGAGGTTCTATATACCTGTTTCCACAAAATACTGATTGAGGGGTGCAATATACCTGCTTCCACAAAATACTGATTAAGGGGTTTGATATACCTGCTTCAACAAAATAAAGATTGAGGGGTGCGATATACCTACTTCCACAAAATACTGATTAAGGAGTTCTATATACCTGCTTCCACAAAATACTGATTGAGGGGTGTGATATACCTGCTTCCACAAAATACTGATTAAGGGGTTCTATATACCTGCTTCCACAAAATACTGAATGAGGAATTCTATATAGCTGCTTCCACAAAATACAGATTGTGGGGTGCGATATACCTGCTTCCACAAAATACTGATTAAGGGGTGCGATATACTTGTTTCCACCAAATATTGATTCAGGGGTTCTATATACCTGTTTCCACAAAATACTGATTGAGGGGTGCGATATACCTGCTTCTACAAAATACTGATTAAGGGGTTCTACATACCTTCTTCCCCAAAATACTGATTGAGGAATTCTATATAGCTGCTTCCACAAAATACAGATTGTGGGGTGTGATATACCTGCTTCCACAAAATACTGATTAAGGGGTTTGATATACCCGCTTCCACAAAATACTGATTAAGGGGTTTGATATACCTGCTTCCACAAAATACTGATTGAGGGGTGCGATATACCTGCTTCAACCAAATATTGATTCAGGTGTTCTATATACCTGTTTCCACAAAATACTGATTGAGGGGTTCTATATACCTGCTTCCACAAAATACTGATTGAGGGGTGCAATATACCTGCTTCCACAAAAAACTGATTGAGGGGTGCGATATACCTACTTCCACAAAATACTGATTAAGGGGTTTAATATCTCTTCCTCCACAAAAAACTGATTGAGGGGTGCGATATATCTGCTTCCACAAAATACTGATTGAGGATTGTGATATACCTGCTTCCATAAAATACTGATTATGGGGTTTTTTATACCTGCTTCCACAAAACACAGATTGAGGGGTGTGATATACTTGCTTCCACAAAATACTGATTGAAGGGTGCGATATACCTGCTTCCACCAAATATTTATTGAGGCCTGCGATACACAAGCTTCCACAAAATACTGATTGAGGGGTGCGATATACCTGCTTCCACAGAATAATGATTAAAGGGTTTGATATACCTGCTTTCACAAAATACAGATTGGGAGGTGCGATATACCTGCTTCCACTAAACACTGATTCAGGTGTTCTATATACCTGCTTCCACAAAATACTGATTGAGAGGTGCGATATACCTGCTTCCACCAAATATTGATTCAGCTGTTCTATATACCTGTTTCCACAAAATACTGATTGAGGGGTGCGATATACCTGCTTCTACAAAATACTGATTAAGTGGTTCTATATACCTGCTTCCACAAAATACTGATTGAGGGGTGCGATATACTTGCTACCACAAAATACTGATTGAAGGGTGCGATATACCTGCTTCCACCAAATATTTATTGAGGCCTGCGATACACCGGCTTCCACAAAATACTGATTGAGGGGTGCGATATAACTTCTTCCACCAAATATTGATTGAGTCCTGCGATACACAAGCTTCCACAAAATACTGATTGAGGGGTGCGATATACCTGCTTCCAGAAAATAATGATTAAAGGGTTTGATATACCTGCTTTCACAAAATACAGATTGGGAGGTGCGATATACTGATTAAGTGGTTCTATATACCTGCTTCCACAAAATACTGATTGAGGGGTGCGATATACTTGCTTCCACAAAATACTGATTGAAGGGTGCGATATACCTGCTTCCACAAAATATTTATTGAGGCCTGCGATACACAAGCTTCCACAAAATACTGATTAAGGGGTGCGATAAACCTGCTTCCAGAAAATAATGATTAAAGGGTTTGATATACCTGCTTTCACAAAATACAGATTGGGAGGTGCGATATACCTGCTTCCACTAAACATTGATTCAGGTGTTCTATATACCTGCTTCCACAAAATACTGATTGAGGGGTGCGATATACCTGCTTCCACAAAATACTGATTGAGGGGTGCGATATACTTGCTTCCACAAAATACTGATTGAGGGGTGCGATATATCTGCATCCACCAAATATTGATTCAGGTGTTCTATATACCTGTTTCCACAAAATACTGATTGAAGGGTGCAATATACCTGCTTCCACCAAATATTGATTCAGGGGTTCTATATACCTGTGTCCACAAAATACTTATTGAGGGGGTGCGATATACCTGCTTGTACAAAATACTGATCAAGGGGTTCTATATACGTGTTTCCACAAAATACTGTTTGAGGGGTGCGATATACCGATTTCCACCAAATATTGATTCAGGGGTTCTATATACCTGTGTCCACAAAATACTTATTGAGGGGTGCGATAAACCTGCTTCTACAAAATACTGATTAAGGGGTTCTATATACCTGCTTCCACAAAATACTGATTGAGGGGTGCGATATACCTGCTTACACAAAATACTGATTAAGGGGTTTGATATACCTGCTTCCACAAAATACTGATTGAGGGGTGCGATACACCGGCTTCCACAAAATACTGATTAAGGGGTGCGATATACCTGCTTCCACCAAATATTGATTCAGGGGTTCTATATACCTGTTTCCACAAAATACTGATTGAAGGGTGCGATATACCTGCTTCCACCAAATTTTGATTCAGGGGTTCTATATACCTGTGTCCACAAAATACTTATTGAGGGGGTGCGATATACCTGCTTCTACAAAATACTGATTAAGGGGTTCTATATACATTCTTCCACAAAATACTGATTAAGGGATGTAATATACCTGCTTCCACAAAATACTGATTAAGGGGTTTGATATACCTAGTTCCACAAAATACAGATTGAGGGGTGCGATATACCTTCTTCCACAAAATACTGATTAAGGGGTTCTATATACCTGCTTCCACAAAATACTGATTGAGGGGTTCTAAATACCTGCTTCCACAAAATACAGATTGAGGGGTGCGATATACCTGCTTCCATAAAATACTGATTAAGGGGTTTGATATACCTGCTTCTACAAAATACAGATTGAGGGTTGCGAAATACCTGCTTCCACAAAATACTGATTAAGGGGTGCGATATACCTGTTTCCACTAAATATTGATTCAGGGGTTCTATATACCTGTTTCCACAAAATACTGATTGAGGGGTGCGATATACCTGCTTCTACAAAATACTGATTGAGGCCTGCAATATACCTGCTTCTACAAATACTGCTCTTCTCTAGGGACTTTGGCACAGGGTCATTTAGAAAATGACAGGCAGAGGAAGAGGCAGGCCGTTCCGCAGGGGTGGTAGGGGTCGGGCAGGTGCACCAGGCCGGAGCCTAAGTGGGAAGTTGGAGGAGGTGCGTGCGATTACGGCAAAGGACGCACCAGAGTTGGTTGAGTGGCTCACTCAGCCTTCCGCTTCTGCACCCTCCTCATCCTCTGTATCTGCACCCTCCTCACTCTCTGCTGTGTGCACCCTCAAAGACACCACCATAACCCCTCCACTCGAGTCAGAGGATTTATTTTCCCATCCATTCCCAGACCTTACCGATGCACAGCAATTCTTGGCATTAGATGAGGAGGTAGTAACAGCCACCACAAGCAGATCAGCCCAAGGAGAGTGGTCCCCTCTGTTGCTGCCTACTCCGAGATCTCTAATGTATGTAGTGGTGAAGGTGACGATGATGACGTGTCGATAGACGTCACATGGGTGCCCACAAGAGAGGAAGAGGAGGGGAGTTCAGAGGGAGAGACGGAGCAGCAGATAGGGAGGAGAAGGAGGAAAAGCAGGCAGAACTCGCAGTGCACAGGAGGCAAAAAGCAGACTGCAAATGTATCTGGAGCGAGCCATCCACCATGCACGGTCACATCTTGCGCTCCCAGGACGCCGGCACATGGCTCCGCAGTGTGGGCTTTTTTTAACGTGTCAGCTGCTGACAATAGTGTTGCCATCTGCAGCATGTGCTGTCAACGCATAAGTCGCGGTAATCCCAACACTCACCTAGGGACGATTGCCTTAGGAAGGCACCTGGCCTCCCATCACCAAGCCCAGTTGGAGCAACGCCGTCAGAACCCACAAAGCCACACTCCCGGCGCTCCACGTCCTGCCTCTTCTCCTTTTCCTCTCTCCTCCCATTTGTCCTCCACTCCACCTTCCACCGTGCCGTCGTCGCGTTCATCTGGCAGAAGGCAGGCTTCCGTGGCGTAAAAAGTTGTTGATGTCGGATAACCCTCTTGCCCAATGGCTGACTGCTGGCTTGTCGGAACTGCTAGCCTGCCAACTACTGCCCTATAAACTGGTGGACTCAGAGGCCTTTAGAGAATTTGTGGCCATTGGCACACTGCAATGGAAGATCCCCGGAAGAAAATATTTCTCCCAGAAGGGCATCCCAGAGCTATATGGCCACACTCTGCGGCAATTGAAAATATCTCTGTTACACAGTGTCGGTGACCAAATGCATCTGACCACAGACACGTAGTCTAGCAAACACAGGCAGGGAAGTTACATAACTTTTACTGCCCACTGGGTGAACCTTCTGACGGCCATCAAGCATGTAACCCGTGGCACCCGTGTGGATTTGGTGTTACCGCCACGGATTCATGCAGGCCTGCCTCTTCTTCTCCTCCTCCTACTGCATCCTCCGTCTCCTCCTCGGCTGACTCCTCCTTTTCCACTGCTACTGCCTCTTCTGCTGCACCCCCCAAGCTCCCAAGGACCTATTCGATGTGCCAGGCGAGATGTTGCTATGCTGTGGCTGTTGTGCCTGGAAGCCAAGAGCCACACCTGTCATGCACTGCTTTCAGCTCTGCGGTCACAGGCTGATCAGTGGCTAACCCCGCTCAATTTGACAGTTGGTAAAGTGGTGTGCGACAACGGTGCCAATCTGCTGAGCGCTCTGAAACAGGGGAAAATGACACACGTGCCATGCATGGCACACATCCTGAACTTAGTCGTGCAGCGATTCGTTGCCAAATACCATGGGGTCCAGGACGTCTTGTGGCAGGCCAGGAAAATATCTGGCCATTTTAGAAGATCTTACACGGCCATGGCTCGCCTTGCTGACGTTCAGTGGCGACACCACCTGCCCGTCAGACGTCTGATTTGTGACAGCCCGACGTGCTGGAACTCCACCTTCTATATGTTTGATAGTCCGCTCCAGCAGCAACGTGCCGTTAACTACTAACTGTACGAACTCTGCAGCAGGACAGGTTCTGGGGAGCTTGGTTTCTTTTTACCGCGCCAGTGGCTGCTCATGCGCAAACCATGCAGACTTCTGCGGCCATTTGATGAGATCACCAAACTTGTACCTTACACCTTCTTTCTGGAGTGTGCATTGCGTCTTGTCATTGATCAAGCCGTCAAGGAGCAGGAGCTGGAAGATAAGGAAGTCGCAATGCTAAATGAATTCTCAGGGGGGGGGCTACTCCATCTGAGACAAGTCAACAGGAGTCTGAAGAGGAGTCAGAGGAGGATGGTGGCTGGGGGGAGGAGGAGGAGCAAGAAGAGCAGGCTTTGAGGGGGACTTTAATCTTTTCGGAGATCCCTGGTGTTGTCCGTAGCTGGGGGGAGGAGACCGAGGACGACATTCTCATGGGCGATGAGCAGGAGCCAGGGCGCTCCACCGCTTCCAATTTAGTGCATGGGGGCCTTCATGCTCCAGTGTTTGAAGAGGGACCCCCGTATAAAATGCATAAAGGGCAAGGACCTGTACTGGGTGGCAACGTACTTAGACCCCCGGTACAAACTGGCGGACATGTTACTAGCATCACAGAGGGCTGTCAGAATGCAGCATTTACAGGCCATGCTGCGAGAGATGCTGCATTCTGCTGTTCCAGGCGCTGTCAGAGGAATTTCCACCCACAGAGAAACAGGTGCGGGTAGCAATCCTACCGCGACTGCAAGAAGAGGGCGGTTTGAAGATGTGTTGGTCACTTTGGATATGAGATCATTCTTGCAACCAACCCATCGAGAGCCACCTTCCAAATCCAGCCTCAAGGAACGCCTAGACCAACAGGTGTCCGACTACATCGGGTTAACGGCCGATGTGGATGCTCTGAGAAGCGAGAAACCCCTGGACTACTGGGTGTGCAGGCTTGACCTGTGGCCAGAGCTGGCATAATTTGCCATGGAACTCTTGGCTTGAACTCTTGGCTTGACCCTCGTTAAGTGTCCTGTCCGAAAGGATGTTCAGCGCAGCAGGGGGGATTGTGACCGATAAGCGCACTCGCCTTGCTCACGACAGTGTGGACTACCTCAAATATCTAAAAATGAATGAGGCATCGATCTCGGAGGAATTCAACACCTGTGACGACCATGTGTAATTGAATTTCCTCATGCCAGCCCACACATATCCGCCACCACACAGAAAAAAGAATGGTCCTTGTCTTATGTATGTACAGCGACATAAAAGGCCTTTTCTGTCAGGTGAATGCCTAATTTTTGGGGCCTCTACTCCAATGGCCTACAGTAAAATTTGTATCCAGTGACCGCCTAATGTACCTCCAGACACATAATCACTAGTTCTTTTCTGTCAGGTGAATGCCTAATTTTTGGGGCCTGTACTGGCCTACAGTAAAATTGTTATCCACTGACCGTCTAATATACCTTCAGCCACATAATCACTTGTTATTTTCTGTCAGGTGAATGCATAATTTTTGGGGCCTGTACTCCACTGGCCTACAGTAAATTTGTTATTCAGTGACTGCCTAATATACCTCCAGCCACATAATCACTTGTTCTTTTCTGTCCGGTGAATGCCTAATGTTTGGGCCTGTACTCCACTGGCCTACAGTAAAATTGTTATTCAGTGACCGTCTAATATACCTTCAGCCACATAATCACTTGTTCTTTTCTGTCAGATGAATGCATAATTTTTGGAGTCTGTACTCCACTGGCCTACAGTAAAAATTTTATCCACTGATCGTTTAATATACCTCCAGCCACATAATCAGTTGTTATTTTCTGTCAGGTGAATGCCTAATTTTTGGGGCCTGTTCTCCACTGGGCTACACTAAAATTGTTATTCAGTGACCGCCTAATGTACCTCCAGCTACATAATAAAATGTTCTTTTCTGTCAGGTGAATGCATAATTTTTGGGACATGTACTTGCCAACAGTAAAATTGTTATCCATTGACCGTCTAATATTCTTCCAGCCACATAATCACTTGTTCTTTACTGTCAGGTGAATGCCTAATTTTTGGGGCCCGTACTCCTGTGGCCTGTACACCTTGTGGGAATTTTTTGCCATTGATCCTCCTCTGGTATGCCACCGTCCATGTTGTGGGACTATTTGTGCACTTCTAGTAAATATTTGGTGGCTGCAAATATGACCTGAAGGTTTTTCAGGTTCACCTGCCATCAAAGTGAATGGGGCCCGCCGCGAACACGCGTTCGCGAAATGTCCCAGCCGATATTCGTCCATCACTACTAATCACTTACATATACCATCATTACATTTCAATTTCAACATGGTGCGGTATTATTTTGGGAATCTGTGTATTAATAACCGTAAATTAATAGGGGACACCTTGAGTTACTATCCTTTAACCTCATGAAACAACATTGGGTCTGGGACTATGTCTAATAATGTGAAGCTCACAATCTAAATTACCTATCAGTTTTTATTTGGAGTGTGGGAGGAAACTGGAGAACCCAGAGGAAACCCATGTAAACATGGGGAGAACATACAAACTCCATGCAGATATCGTCCAGATTGGAACCTAGGACCCCAGCAAGGCATCAGTGCTAACCCCTGAGCCACCATGTTACCCATATTTTATTGATCAATGTATAGACCTACTGTAGGACTGTATCAAACTCTTTTCAACCTCTTTAACCTCAAGACAGCATTTGTAATGTCAAAGTGACAATACAATACTATCTATAGTTATGGCTAAATGGATGGTAGATAGTGGTAACAAACAGCCTATACCCTGCACTGACATTTTATTTTTTTATTAAAAAATGACCAAATATTACCCCTTTTTGGTTGAAGGTGCCCTCTTTGTCTTCTGAACTGTAAAATAGTGGCCGCCATTTTTTTTAGCAATTTGAGCAGTTCGTGCTGGACAAAGCACAAATATTTTGGATTCGCCAAAATTAGGAACTTTTGGGAAATTCATGACAAATTTGATTCATGTAGAATCAATTCACTCATCTCTAACTGCAGTGATGGCCATGGAAACGGATGGTCCAAATGCAAGTTAGCTACACCCTGATTCCCAAATAGGTGTCGAGAACGCAGGCAAGCCCCTCACTACAACTACTGTAAACCGTGTATCGGGGTGGGCTCCCCAGGATACAGTGAAGTCACGAACGAGGAAAGCAACCCCAGCACCAGCTTTTGCCAAAACAGAATTTTACTTAAATGTGGAAATAAACACAACCACAAATGCTGGGAACATACAATAAATTTACATACAGACCCTTGTGCTGCACAGCGCGGCGCCCTCCGATGGATGCAGGAGGAAAGAGCAGTAATTTACCTACTGGCTGGCACAACTAAACCTTACCTATTATTACCCTAAAAGAACAAGAATCACTGTATGGGTGTGTGGTACGGGCTAGCCTGCGGTGCAGCACAACAGCTTACAATCTTACACAGATCTACAGTATTCCCCCTCCCATAACTGGTCCTGTAGCACGTGCCTGAGTATTCCTTCTGAGCAAAACGCCAGCCTGGCTTGAGTTTATGGAATTTTTATCAGCTTTCCAATGTGAAATGTCACTTTAAGTTATGGAGTCCTTGCAATGAACAGTAATAACACTTGTGGCTTGACACAAACAGAGTGTCAGGAATCATCCTGCTACGTCTGTTTAGTTCAGATTGTCTTGCCCTCAAGATGGTGGATTGTGTCTCAGCTCGGTGCCATCTTACTTCCTGTTTCACATTTAAACCTCTCAAGCCTGTTACTGATTGCTTGAGTATTGTGTTTAGCTTCTGCTCGTGCAGTCCTTTTGCTTGGAACTAGCTCTCTGGTTGGTTCCTCCTACTTGCGGTTTACCCTGCTACTTTGTGAAGATCCTGCTACCTCTTGTTGCCGACCCGGATTGTTTGACTACGTTCCTGTGCCACCTGCCCTGACCCATTGCTCGTCTGACCTCGGCTCTGCTGCATTCTTCAGTCCTGCACCGTTGCTACCGGTAATGGTTCCGCCTGCCTGGCTCTGCTGCATCCTTCAGTCCTGCACAGTTGCTACCGGCAACCGCTCCGCCTGTCTGGCTCTGCTGCATCCTTCAGTCCTGCACCATTGCTACCGGTTACGGCTCCGCTTGCTTGGCTCTGCTACATCCTTCAGTCCTGCAACCTCCTATTCAAGACTCCAGTGTTTCCTGTGTACAGGCCTTGTCCCTGCCATTGGATTCCAGCAGTATTCCACTAGTATCGTTACAGAATACTCAAGCCAAAGATGGAATCCGCCGGAACTGGGAGTTCAGAGGTTCGCATTAAACAACTGCAGACTGCTATGGCTAATATGCGCACCGAGATGCAGACTTTAAAAAATAAATATGACGCCTTTGAAGGACAGACTTCCCACAACATCCAAATTTATGGACCAACGATTCATGAGCTACGTGGTACAGTGCAGACATTATCCGACCGGATAGTCCACTTGGAGAATCAAGTTTCTGTATCACCCGCTATAGTGCCTGCAATGACCACTAAGTTACCACCATTCAGATTTGGCGGAGACCGCGACAAGTTCCGGGGGTTCCTTAATCAATGTAGGCTATATTTTGATTCAAATTCAACTCAGTTTCCTACTGATAGATCTAAAGTATTATGTATTATTATGCTGCTGACACATAAAGCCATTGCATGGGCTGGTCCCTTGATTGAGACTCAAGATGCCCGGCTAAATCACTCAGAGGACTTTATAGAAGCCATGAGTCAAATGTTTGATCCCAATCGAGGTGCTACAGCTGAAGCATCATTACTAGCATTGCGCCAGGGCAGACGCCCTGTCACAGAGTATGCAATGGAGTTCAAGAGGTTGGCTGTTGACACCGATTGGAACGACGCAGCGAAAATGTAATTTTTTAGGAAAGGACTATGCAGTGCATTAAAAGATGAACTTGCTCGTGCAGAGGCCCCTTTGGGTTTGGATGCTTTTATTAACCATTGTATTCTAATTGATACCTGACTGTCTGAATGACGACAAGAGAAATGGGCTACCTTGAATTATGATACTAACTAACCAGTCTCCATCTTTTCCTGTCTCCACTTCCAAGGAACCCCAAGAAAAGATTTATAGAGAATCAGGAAGTGAGCCTATGCAAGTAGATTCCATATTAAGATGTGAAAACGTTGATCGAAGGGAGCATAGGCTTCGGGAAAGTCTATGCTTTTACTGTGGAAAGTCTGACCACTTCCTTATCAACTGCCCTAGCCGTCCGCGGAGGTTGGTGGCAGCCATTACAGATCCTGACTTTTCAGATGGAGAATCAATTGCTTCGGAAACAGAATTATCTGAGAAAGCAATCATCCATTCCATTTCATCTGTGGCCCCTCATATTAAGAAAGAGAATAAAGACTCCCATTGCTTCCTTCCCATTAAATTCTTGATTAACTCTCAGTGGATATCCACCTCTGCTATGGTGGACTCTGGGGCTAGTGGCAATTTCATGGACCTTTCTTTTGCGCAAAGGCATGGGGTTAAATTTCAGAAAAAACTCTCACCTGTGGTAATGGAGACCCTAGATGGATCCCCACTGATCAAGAGACAGAACCACTTGAAATCATTATAACACCTCATCACCATGAAGTCCTGTCATTTCTATTGATCTCTTCTCCACATTTCCCTGTTATTCTTGGCCTACCCTGGTTGCAAGCACAGAACCCTGTTATCAATTGGGAGACCAAAGAAATAAGCTTCCCAGCCAAGGATGTTCTTGCGACAGCTCAGTCTGAACAAGGCTCGCAAAATCTGGCTCAAGCTAACAAGGCAGTAGAGTTACCCTCTGCATATAAGGAATTTGCTGACGTTTGCGATAAACAAAATGCGGACAAGCTTCCCCCACACCGACCCTACGATTCTCCTATAGAATTACTTCCTGGTGTACCTATACCTTTTGGAAACATCTATCTAGGCCCTGAACTAAAAGCCCTCAAGGACTACATAGAAGAAAATCGGGCGCAAAAGGTTTATCCGCCCATCTTCCTCACCGGCCGGGGCTCCCATATTCTTTGTTAAGAAGAAGGACGGTTCTCTAAGACCTTGCATTGACTACCGAGAACATAACAAAATTACAATCAAAAATCGTTATCCTTTACCATTGATCCCTGAGCTTTTGGAGAGAGTGCGACATGCAAAAATTTTTACAAAGTTAGACCTGCGAGGCGCCTATAACCTGGTCCGTATCAGATCTGGAGACGAATGGAAGACAGCTTTTAGGTCACGATATGGACATTTCGAATATCTCGTTATGCCTTTTGGTCTTTGCAGTGCCCCAGCCACTTTTCAACATCTTGTCAATGATATCTTCAGAGATCTTCTGGACCAGTTCGTAGTCATCTATTTGGATGATATCTTGATCTTCTCTAACTCTATGGAAGAACATCAGAGACATGTGAGACTTATTTTGGAACGTCTAAGGAAGAATCAACTTTACATTAAGATTGAAAAATGTGAATTTCACCAGACTGAGATCCAATTCCTTGGCTATATAATTTCACCTCATGGTCTACACATGGACTCTAGCAAAATTAAAGCAATAGTAGACTGGCCTACCCCAAGGAGCATAAAAGATGTTCAACGTTTCATAGGATTTGCCAATTTTTATAGACGCTTCATTAAAAATTTCTCAGGAATAATTACTCCTATTACACAGTTGACTAAGAAAAGCACAGGAATCCTTTTATCTCCTAAAATCCAAGTTCACTACAGCCCCTATATTAGTTCATCCCGACCCAGAGCTCGCCTTCATTGTGGAAGTAGATACTTCAGACTGTGCTATAGGGGCTATTCTGTCTCAAAGAACTGGAGAGAAGGGTTTATTGCATCCGTGTGCTTTTTTCTCCCAACGTTTATCCCCTGCGGAGAAGAATTATGATATGGGGAATAAAGAACTGTTAGCTATCATTGCAGCTTTTAAGGAATGGAGACATCATCTTCAAGGAACCTCACAGCAAATAATAGTTCTGACTGATCACCGTAATTTGGAATTCGTTAGATCTGCCAAATGTCTATCCCCTCGCCAAGCTTGTTGGAGTCTCTTCCTCAATCAATTCAACTTCATAATCTTATACAGGCCCGGTTCCCGTAACGGCAAGGCAGATGCCCTATCTAGAATCTTTTCCAATGTTTCCACTTCTACGATTCCGCCCAAAACCATTGTTCCTAAGTCACATTTTTTAGGAGGTAATCCATAATAAGGACTTGCTTGAAGAGATAAAAGAGGCCTATGACACCGACTCCTTGCTGTCTCGACCACCTGATGATGTGCATTTGGTGCTTAAGAACAAGGTGTGGACCTATGGGCAGCAGCTATATATACCTGAAACAATAAGACTGAAAATTCTAAAATTAGTCCATGATTCTAAGATTGCGGGTCACAAAGGAGTGCAGAAGACACAGGAATTTTTATCCCGTTTCTTTTGGTGGCCCAGTTATCAACAGGATGTAAAGAAATATGTCATGTCATGTGACGTTTGTGCTAGATGTAAGACTCCACGTTCTTCACCCATGGGTTTATTACAGCCTTTGTCGGTCCCCTCTCGTCCCTGGGGTTCTATTTCAATGGACATTATCGTAGATCTACCTACCTCTAAAGGAAAAAACACAATTTTGGTAGTAGTTGACCGGCTCACCAAGGCTGCACATTTAATTCCATGTACCGGCCTACCCTCTGCTAAAGATACTGCTGACCTTGTAGTTCAGAATGTGTTTCGTTTTCATGGAGTCCCTGATGAAGTAATCTCGGAACGTGGGGTGCAGTTTACATCTAAATTTTGGCGTCGTTTTTGCACATCACTTGAGATTGATATTAATCTATCAACCGCCTTTCACCCACAATCTAATAGACAAACTGAACGCACAAATCATTCTCTGG
Organism: Bufo bufo; assembly: GCF_905171765.1. Classification (NCBI taxonomy): domain Eukaryota; kingdom Metazoa; phylum Chordata; class Amphibia; order Anura; family Bufonidae; genus Bufo; species Bufo bufo. The sequence continues at coordinate 28,558,225 of NC_053397.1, read as the reverse complement.
AACAGTATCTTTGATGCTATATCTGCCATTTACAAGATGATTGATGTTTAAAATAGGCGATAAAGTATGGCTTTCCACTAGGAATTTGAAACTTAAGGTTCCTTCACCAAAACTTGGACAGAAATTTATTGGGCCTTATAAGATCATCGGGATAATTAGTCCAGTAGCTGTTCGGCTCAAGCTTCCACGATCTATGAAGATTCATCCTGTTTTTCATGTGTCCCTACTTAAGCCTGCCATACCCAATCCTTTTCCGGAATGTATCCGTCCTCCTCCCGATGCTGTGGAGATAGATGGGCAAGAACAATTTGTTATAGAGAAAATCCTGGACTCTAGAATTTTCCGGAACCATTTACAATATCTCATTAAGTGGCAGGGTTATGGGTCTGAAGAGAATTCTTGGGAAATGGTGGAAAATATTAATGCTCCCAGACTAATCAAACAGTTTCATCAAAGACATCCTGGGAGACCAAGTCAGGTCTCGTCCGGAGGCCGCTGTTGAGGTGGGAGTAATGTCAAGAATCATCCTGCTACGTCTGTTTAGTTCAGATTGTCTTGCCCTCAAGTTCTCCCTCAGTTAAGATGGTGGATTGTGTCTCAGCTCGGTGCCATCTTACTTCCTGTTTCACATTTAAACCTCTCAAGCCTGTTACTGATTGCTTGAGTATTGTGTTTAGCTTCTGCTCGTGCAGTCCTCTTGCTTGGAACTAGCTCTCTGGTTTGTTCCTCCTACTTGCGGTTTACCCTGGACTTTGTGAAGATCCTGCTACCTCTTGTTGCCAACCCGGATTGTTTGACTACGTTCCTGTGCCACCTGCCCTGACCCATTGCTCGTCTGACCTCGGCTCTGCTGCATTCTTCAGTCCTGCACCATTGCTACCGGTAACGGCTCCGCCTGTCTGGCTCTGCTGCATCCTTCAGTCCTGCACCGCTGCTAACGGTTACGGATCCGCTTGCTTGGCTCTGCTACATCCTTCAGTCCTGCAACCTCCTATTCAAGACTCCAGTGTTTCCTGTGTACAGGCCTTGTCCCTGCTATTGGATTCCTGCAGTATTCCACTAGTATCGTGACACAGAGACCCTAACCAGACCGACAGGCCTGGTCTCAGTCTCTTGGCGCCAACACTGTGATGAGGTGCGTGCATGATCTTACGGACCCGGGTCTGCTCTGCTCTGCATGGTGACTCTGAACAAAACAAATGCCTCTCCAACAAGCATGTGGTCCCGCATTGTATGTAGCTTTGCTCCTCAGCTCTCATCAGCGTTCCTGGAAGCAATCCTCGTTCCTCTGGACAGGATCCGAGTCTTGAAGACGATCAGCTTCACTTAGCTTTAGCTCTGGTCACTGAGGGATGCTCTCACACCGGGATGCTGTTGGACTCTCTGTTCACACAGTTCCTCAGTGTCTCTCACAGCCTCACTCTAGGATAGCTGCTGCCTTCCTCTCCAGACTTGTAACTCCACCCACTAAGAGTTCTCAACATCACATCAAATGCAGTCTGTTGCTGTGCTTAGGAAACAGCGGCATCTTGTGGCCAAACAGCAGAATGTCAGTCCAGATCATTTAACTTTATTTAAACAAGTACAATGTTCAGACAATGAGAGCTGTTTCCCCATTTCACATTACCATCATTGTTGCTCCTACACTGCTATTGAGAGGGGATTGCATCGTGATCTACCAATCTCTGGTCCCTGCCTCCACACTCTCACTTTCTACCCATCCAAACCTACTCCATCAAGGGCAGGGCAGCCCAACTTCCACCATGTAGGAGCCCCAATACCAGGGTGTGCCAAGGGAAGAAAGGGTATGCCCTGCAGTCAGTGCAGGGTCCCAAGCTGTGCCAGAGGGAGATTGCCATTGTGAACTGTGAGTACCACTACCATTAGCATATCAACTACCACTCTTCTCATCCTCGCCCTGCTGGAGGTCGCTGCGTGTTGAAGAACAAAGACATTTTGTTTTGGAAGTTCACATCTGCATTTATTTCACATGAACTAGTTTAACAGCTGGATGTGAAATGCTCAGATATAGTGATTTTTTTTTGCAAATAAATCTGGGTTCTAAATAATTTATCATTTTTGGGAATCGTATAATAAAAATATGTTATCCTACAAAATGTGATATATTCCAGATGGTGTAAGAAAACTGGTTTTGTGACTTAGAAATCTAATTTTCTCTGAATATGTCAGCACTGTGTAAAACTCACCTTCTGTACAGTGCAAGCAGCAAATAAATGTTACTTGGTAATGATCCAAAATCCAAAAACAGCGAAAACAGTAGATACCAGAATCTCTAGGCCCAGACTCTTTCAGGGTGACTGCTTCCTATGAAACTGAACTGCTCTTATTTGAAAAGCAATCAATAGCCCATCCATTAAAGAAGCTGTCCACTTTGGATAAACCAATTTGGGTCCACCAGCAATAAACTGACTAATGACCACTTGTTGTTCTGCTGTTGGGGCCTTCAAGGATCAACTATAATCTGTGGCTGTCAAGAAAAAGTTTTTAACTTCTCTACAGCGCCACCACTAGGAAATTGAAGTGTTACATTGTTGCAATGAAATTATTTGGCCCGTATGCCTAATGCATGAATGTAGTTATACAAATAGGGACTGTGATATGATACCATGCAATGACCATATAGTACTCATATAGAGGGTGTGGGGATTCGCTCTGGTAGACAGGGTGTGCGGACGCACTACAGAGGCAAATTACCAGTTCTTAAACCAAACTTCCGTGTTTATTCACACATAAAGCAAAAACAAAACGTCACTTTGCAGTCTTGGTGTTAGTTCACACACAATGAAAAGTCCATATAGCAAAAAATCACCTTGTTGGCAGTTCTGCCTCCAGCAGTCCATAGCAGGCTTTTAGGGGGCCAATTTCCCTTACAGACAGGTCTCAGCCCTCCAGCACGGCACAAGCCTCAGATCCCAGCACACACACCTCCTGAGGTCCACTGTTAGACTGAGGTAATCCTCCTCACCTGGCAGTGCTGGCTGGTTTTTTAGGCCTGGCAAAACCCAGCCTGGAACATGGGGAGTAGTCACCCACCCAGCACTTTGACTACTTCCAGTAAGAGCCGTCCCGGATCAGCTATACAGCCATACTAAGTATTAAGGTGTCAAACAGAAACAGCTGCTGACACATAAAAACCGGCTCTTACTCCACCGAGGCCAGGAACCTCGGTGACATGTACCTATCGTCCACGATAATTCCTTGTACATTACAAGGGTCATTTATTAATAGATATAGCAAGAGAAAATAATCCAGCTTCCAGGATGGTAGTGGTAATACGTAATTTATTCGATACGTGCAGAATAAAATCCAGCATGTACATCTACGCGTTTCGGATAGTCAGGTTCTGATCCTTACTCATTATTAGATATACTCTACTTTTTTGGCATACATATGTTGCAGATTCTGTCACAAAGGGGATTTGAAGCCAAATCTGTGTCTTCTTCCCCTTCAACGCCATGTACGGCAGTTCTAAAAAAAAAAAGGGGAGGGGGCGCATCGTGGGCGGAGAAGAGAGCGGACCGGCAGGCCTGTCTCATTTTTCATTTTCTACACCAGCTTTTGGCATCGTAAATTATCTAAATCTACCCCAGCAAGGGAGCTGGCGTAGATTTAAGGTTGTTAGGCGCCATCAGTAGTGGCCGGCGCCTCTTCATAACTTAGGCGCATCAATCGCCAGTGCAGGGGTATTGAGACCGGCATCTAAAACTTCAGTCTTAATAAATGACCCCAATAGTACCCAGGCACAAGAACAGACCGTATAAGGGATTACTGTACAGCCAAATCCAGTGACTGACAGATGACGTCCTCTCTCTTTGTAGACATTCTCTTTCCTTTTCTTCTCCATCCAGCCCAGACCACTATAATAACTACTGCAGAGTTTACCAATGAGACATATTTGGCCACTCAACTGAACAACAGAAAGAAATTCTGACCCCAGACCAGACCTGTAAATCAATTCAGACCTGAGACCAGACCCCTCAATAAATTCAGATACCATACTGGATCTCTTATAGTCACAAGACATACCTGTCCCTTCTTATAATTTCCAACAACCATGATCTCAGCAGCCAGCCTTGGTTTTCAGCCTGGATTTCTAAAAAGTTACCAAAGGACTTTTGACAGAAGACAATTCAAGGACTTTTACATATCTTTATTTAGGAAGGAATGTCCTCTTGGATATGTCGTGAGGTCCCCTGTCGTTACTTCCACTGCTTTATCTGCTGCTACTATGCTGATTGCATTGTCCCTGTCCTTCTCTGATGCTGTTGTCTTTCCTGCAATTGGTATTTATTTATGCACATATTATCACTATGTTTTATCCAGGATATTCATGAGCTTTAGATCTTTGTCAGCTAAATCCTGAAAGGATCAATCACAAGGAATGTGCTGAACTTCACTATATCATTCATGATAAAAGTTGGCATACACTTATCTCAAATTTATACAGGTGATCTGAGCTGCTGAAGACAGAGGCAGACAAGATTTCAATGTCACAATGTCAGCAAAGTATCATGGTCCTGGAGTTTAGGATCATTAAAAGGGTTTTCTGAAATTTTTATACTGATGACCTTTCCTCTGGATAGGTCATCAGTATCTGATCGCGAGGGTCCGACACCCGGGACCCCCATCAATCAGCTGTTGTTGAGAGGGGAGCGGCACTTCTGTGAGCACCACTGCCTTCTCGCAGCTTACCAAGCACAGCGCCATACATTGTACCACAACTGTGCTTGGTATTGCAGCTCAGCCCCATTCACTTGAATGGGGCTGACCTACTCCTAGGCCACGGGACCAATGAATGTGTTGTCACTCGGCCTAGGAAAAGCAGAGAGAAGGCCACAGCTGATCGGCGGGGTCCCAGGTATCAGACCCTCACAATCAGATACTGATAAACCATTCAGATGATAGGTGATCAGTAAAACATCTCGGAAACCCTTTTAATGTCTGGTCTCATATTTCCTTTACTTGAGAGGAGCACAGGATAGAGGTGAAGCTCGCGGATATATCGTTTTCTGTGATTGGTTATTTTCGTGTAAAAAACTATGTAACTGCTGCCAAGACCCACAGAGAAGGTATGTGAATCCTGCTTCCCCCATCCAAATAGAGAAATCATGAATGAGACTCCTGCTTCCCCCACCTACGTAGAGATAGCATGCGAGTCCTGCTTCCTCTGCCCACATAGAGAAAGCCAATGAGCCCTGCTATACCCACCCATGTAAAATAAGCATATTGCTTCCCCCACCCACATAGAGATAGCCTGTGAGTCCTGCTTCCTCTGCCCACATTGAGAAAGCCTGTGAGTCCTGCTTCCTCCACCCACATAGAGATAGACTGTGTCCTGCTATCCCCACCCATGTAAAGAAAGCTTCCCCCACCGTCAAAGAGAAAGTCTGTGAGTCCTGTTTCCTCCGGTCACATAGAGAAAGCCTGTGAGTCTTGCTTTCCCCACCCACAAATATCAAATGCCTTTGAGATCGGCTCCTCATCCACATAGAGAAAGCCTGTGAGTCCTGCCTACCCCACCCAGCTCTGCCTTAAAAGGTTTGTGCTTCTCACTATGTGGGCAGGGTGAGAAAGACTCAAAGGCTTTCTCTGTGTGGGCGGTGGAAGCAGGTGTCACAGGCTTTCTCTACAAAATCTAGGACCACCACACAAGCATGGTTGAGATGATGGCAAACACTAGCCTTTCTCTCTAGCTTATGACCTTCACTGGATTCAAAGTTTCCAAAAGATGACCATGGGCATCATGGGGAAGGTAGAAGGGGAGAGGGTTCAAATTACTCTCTCACTGGTCCCAGGCCATGGCCTGTTTATGACCGGGTTCTAAGTTGGCAGGAAATCTGTATCACTACTTGTGGATGAGTTTTACTGATGTTCCAGCTCTGCCATTGTAAGTCCTTTTTATCAAGTAACCCTTTTTACCAAATCCAAGGACCCTTCAATCGCCAATGCATCCCATTGTTTCTTGCACAGTGTCTGCCTAGCAACGTCACATCAGGTGTCTTGGCAGAGAAACGATGCAGAGTAAAACCTATTTTTTTTTACTTGTCAGCAGAACATGTTTTATTAGATAATAAGTCTAGAACTCAATGTCAGCTGGCTCAGGGATAGTTATATAACAAGATGGTTGAAATGTGAACTCAAGGGAAACTGGACTCAGAGCTGTCATTTTACACAGCTATTTGAGGTGATAGCTCAGATCATTTTACTGTGTGTTGTGTGGGGTTTCGCTCTGGTAGACAGGATTAGCAGCAACAACAAGTTCTTTGGTTCAAACAGTTCAGTGTTTTATTCACACTTTAGGCAAGTGACAAAACAAGCAGTCTTAATCAAGCAAAAAGTAAGAAGATACGAGACGGCACTCACCATGAAGGTCCAATCTTTACTTTAATGAGGTATAAAAGGCATGCGGGCAGGCAATCAAAGCGTAGTGCACCATGAGGCGACGACCGTTTCGCGTGAGTTACGCTTCTTCTGGTCTCCTTTAATCAAGCAAAAAGTCACCTTGCTGTGTTGGTGGTAATTCACACCATGCGGCAATTCTGCCTCAAAGAGTCCTTGACCATAGCATCACCAACCTGTTTTCACGCTAAACAGGTAGCAAGCCTTCATCCAGACACAAGGCTCCTAGATCCCAACACAGAGACATCTCTGCTGAGCCCAGCTGCCTATTTAAGGACAGCCAGGTGCTGCCAAAACCCGAACCGGCACTTAAAATCCGGTCCGGTATTTGACCTCACCTGGCTGTAAATCAGGCCAGCAGCACATGCTGGGAGGAAAATACCTGGTTTCCCAGACCAAACCTCTCACTGTGTCACAGTTGTCACCATGAACTTGAAGGTTTGTGCTGTGCTCTGTGGTGAGTTATGTTACATTAAGTTTTTAATTTATATTAATATATTTATATTGTGCTTTTTTATAATTTTCCATCTTTCTGATTGAATACAAATTCTGAAATCATGCAGTTTTGACTCTAGTCACCGAGCCTCATAATAGGCTAACACTTCCTGTTCCATAGAGATCACTTCTCAGCAGTCATCTCATTATCATCACCGGTAGGGGTTTACAAAGAACAGTGCCATACCACCTCTATTATAAAGATAGAGGCTTGTAGCACAGAAACACTATTGACAATAGGCAATGTAAAGAGCCCAGTCTCTTCCCTCTCTATACCCATACTGTAGACCTCAAGACAATGACAGAACATGCCCTCAATCATCTCTCATGAAAGTAAAAAGGTCATTTGCAAAGCTCTCAACTGTTGCTCTTAGCCCAAGGCAGCAGCTCTGGCAAAATAGCTGTCCTTATGATCATATACCTAAAACAGAATTTGAAAAAACGTATCAGAAAATAAAAAAAAATGGTCGGAATCCCACCAATCCTAATAGTTGTCTTGTGAATAGGAGATAACCTTTGAGAGCCAGAATACACCTTTAGGTAAACTAAATAAAATGCTTCTTTTTTGAAGCACAGAAGATGGCTTGTGGTGGGGCGAGGGGTTTGTTAGCAGTACAATCTTTACTTTACCATGAAAAATCAGAAAAATAAAAGTTACATAAAATCAAATCTCCAGCCCCTTCCCTTCCATGATGATTAAAAATGTTCTCGGTGCAACCGTTTTCTATTGGCCCTATTAGGACACATGAATGACACAAAGGGGCATCCCCACCTTGGGAACTCCAGTGTAGAAAGCTGCAAACACTTGAGTAGGCACCAGTGCCAATGGGTTTCCTTTCTGGATGCTGGCAGCTTCCTTGGCAATATTAGATATCACCTGGGGTTCCAGCAGGTGGACCTTTGATGATAAGATCAAAAAGCTTAATGTCTCTTTGCTGCACTGATAACTTCCAAGCTTCATTTGCAGACCAGGGGGAATCCGAACAAGACATCATGACACAAATTGTGTCAAATGACAAAAAACAGCTCAGCTGCATGTGTATACATCATATATACTTTTTGTGTATTTTCATGCATCTAATCATTGCTGATTTCTGAATGAACCAGATTTCTTTTTGTATAGTAGGTAGTTGACGACTGTTTCTAAGCAATTATCATTGCATTGAAACGTGGAGTTATTTAGATTATATTTTTATTTTCTATGTCTTTCCTGAGTATACCTCTTACATGTAATACCTATATATTGTCTGTTGTTAAAGAGGAGCTGTCCCCTCTCCTGATAAGTCTATTTTAGTAACTACTTCCATTCCCCATGTAATAACAATTCTGGAGCCTCTATTCTTAGGACTCTATGTTGTGCCATCCCTCTATTATTTCTACTAGAAGTTATAAATGAATTGCTAGCAGTCTGCAGTAAGGGTACAGAGGGGCGATACCAGTTGGGGGTGTGTCACTGCACAATCTCTCTATATCAAATTAACACTGCAATTGGTAGACTGTGCAGGGCCACACCCCCAACTGGTATCACCCATCTGTACCCTTACTGCAGACTGCTAGCAATTCATTCATAATCTTCTAATAAAAATAATAAAAGAATGGCACAACATAGAGTCATCAGAATAGATGCTCCAGAATTGGCATTACATGGGGAATGTAAGTAGTTAATAAAACAGACGTGTCAGGATGGTGACAGCTCCTGTTTAACCACCAACATATTCAGCATTGTTGCAGAGAGTGCTGTAAAAAGGGACTTGCAGTCTAGTTTCCCCTATCACCTGCATGTGCTATTCTAGGTCTCATTTGTTGATATGATTGATTATCAGATGTCAGAAGTGAGCTATACCTGCAGCACACAGCTCCATCACGAAAATGACATTTGATTATTGCATTGGTGCTTCTGCTTGCAAAATGTTTACACAGTGAGAACCTTCTTAACCATTGCGTCTTGTACTCTTCGTAGTTACGTGTGCAAATATTTTCTATGCAAAACATTGCCTCTGAGTGCAACAGAGCTGCATAAGTCCCAACACAGGAATTACCATTCACGGGAAATGTTTAATGCTCTGTTCACATCTGCCTCGGAAGCTCAGTCAGTGCAAGCAAAGCAATTGTTTTCTGCCTAAACTATGAAAACAAGTGACATGCTATTATCTGCCTGTGATAATTGCATGACTGTGTGCTCAATTTGTATGCCTCTGTGCAGGGCCGCTGATAGAAATCATGGGGCCCCGTACAGCATACATGACGGGGCCCCCTTCAGCTCCACCCCCTGATCCCTCCTTCAGCCACACCCCTGGCCCCGCCCTTGGCCCCTCCCCAGACGCCGCCTTGAAACAACATGCAGATTTGTCTACAAGTGATATTTATGGCACTGGGGGGTCGTCTGTGAATGGCGCTGTTATGGAGGGGATCTGTGAATGGCACTGTTATGGAGGGGATCTGTGAATGGCACTTTTATGGAGGGGATCTGTGGATGGCACTGTTATGGAGGGGATCTGTGGATGGCACTGTTATGGAGGGGATCTGAGGATGGCACTGTTATGGAGGGGATCTGTGGATGGCACTGTTATGGAGGGGATCTGTGGATGGCACTGTTATGGAGGGGATCTGTGGATGGCACTGTTATGGAGGGGATCTGTGGATGGCACTGTTATGGAGAGGATCTGTGGATCTGGCACTGTTATGGAGGGGATCTGTGGATGGCACTGTTATGGGGGGATCTGTGGATGGCACTGTTATAGAGGGGGATCTGTGGATGACACATACCGACCTTACATTCAGCTCCTGCCTCCTCCCTCCACCCTCCAGCCTCCAGTAACAAGTGCGGGCGGCAGCGCTCACTCACTGACGTCACGCGCCTGCGCCGCCTAGTGGGAGGAGAAGCGTGTGACGTCAGTGAGTGAGCGCCGCCCCCACACTGCCTGCTGTTACTGGAGATCGCCACTACGATATCAGCACATCAGCCTGATCCACCCCCTTTGATCTGCCGTTTCCAACTTGCGCTACCCCCGGAGCACCAGCCTGAGCGCTCGTTCGGCACAACAACACTGCAGCAGGAGGATCTCCCCGGCCTCCAGCGCACCAGCCGATTACAGCGCCGCCCAGAGAGGCTTCCCCCGTGACGTCACTGACTCAGTCCCCGCCCCTTTAACCTTTAGAAGCGCGCAGCAAAAAAATTAAAATGGCTCGGGAGTCGGCAGCCCGGGCCCCCCTGCCAGCCGGGCCCGGTACAACTGGGCCAGCTGTACTGGCCTATCAGCGGCCCTGCCTCTGTGCATGGATCACGATACTTGTATGAATTCCACCGACTTTAAGTGATATAGGGGGAATTGATCTCAAGCCCTGCACATCAGGTTTTGCACCTTTTTGAGGTTACTTGCACAAAAAATGTTTAGACATTTTGGGCACTGTGCCTTCCAGTGCCACCTTCAGACTTTCAGTAAAAATTTTGGGTAGATCACTTTTGTGAAATTTTAAAATGTCGCAAAAAAGTTGCAAATCCACGGCAGACATCCCCCAGGCACGCATTTACTGAAATAGGTGCAACTACAATGTCAAATTTATTATTACTGTGTTCCCTTTCCATAGATTTGGCGCAGGTGTGCATAGCAACTCTAATCTAAATACTAACCCCAAATACTGTACACCTACAATGATACATTCCCTCCATAGCGTACCTTAAGAAATTAATCAGAACAGAATTTGGACCTAAATGGTAAATGTTGGATAAATGACTTTGCAATGCAGGAGCCGTATATAAGAAGTGATGACACTGAGCCCCCGTCCTTTTAGAACAGGAAAGCGTTTTCTAAAGTTTCCTTTCTTGAAGTCGTAGAGCGGAATCTAATCATTGCCACTAGTGTTGAGCAAAGTACACTGCTCAAAAAAATAAAGGGAACACAAAAATAAAACATCCTAGATCTGAGTTAATTAAATATTCTTCTGAAATACTGTGTTCTTTACATAGTTGAATGTGCTGACAACAAAATCACACAAAAATTAAGAAAAGGAAATCAAATTTTTCAACCCATGGAGGTCTGGATTTGGAGTCACACTCAAAATTAAAGTGGAAAAACACACTACAGGCTGATCCAACTTTGATGTAATGTCCTTAAAACAAGTCAAAATGAGGCTCAGTAGTGTGTGTGGCCTCCACGTGCCTGTATGACCTCCCTACAACGCCTGTGCATGCTCCTGATGAGGTGGCGGACGGTCTCCTGAGGGATCTCCTCCCAGACCTGGACTAAAGCATCTGCCAACTCCTGGACAGTCTGTGGTGCAACGTGACGTTGGTGGATAGAGCGAGACATGATGTCCCAGATGTGCTCAATTGGATTCAGGTCTGGGGAACGGGCGGGCCAGTCCATAGCATCAATGCCTTCGTCTTGCAGGAACTGCTGACACACTCCAGCCACATCAGGTCTAGCATTGTCTTGCATTAGGAGGAACCCAGGGCCAACCGCACCAGGATATGGTCTCACAAGGGGTCTGAGGATCTCATCTCGGTACCTAATAGCAGTCAGGCTACCTCTGGCGAGCACATGGAGGGCTGTGCGGCCCTCCAAAGAAATGCCACCCCACACCATTACTGACCCAATGCCAAACCGGTCATTCTGGAGGATTATGCAGGCAGCAGAACGTTCTCCACGGCGTCTCCAGACTCTGTCATGTCTGTCACATGTGCTCAGTGTGAACCTGCTTTCATCTGTGAAGAGCACAGGGCGCCAGTGGCGAATTTGCCAATCTTGGTGTTCTCTGGCAAATCCCAAACGTCCTGCACGGTGTTGGGCTGTAAGCACAACCCCCACCTGTGGAGGTCGGGCCCTCATATCACCCTCATGGAGTCTGTTTCTGACCGTTTGAGCAGACACATGCACATTTGTGGCCTGCTGGAGGTCATTTTGCAGGGCTCTGGCAGTGCTCCTCCTGTTCCTCCTTGCACTAAGGCGGAGGTAGCGGTCCTGCTGCTGGGTTGTAGCCCTCCTACGGCCTCCTCCATGTCTCCTGATGTACTGGCCTGTCTCCTGGTAGCGCCTCCATGCTCTGGCCACTACGCTGACAGACACAGCAAACCTTCTTGCCACAGCTCGCATTGATGTGCCATCCTGGATAAGCTGCACTACCTGAGCCACTTGTGTGGGTTGTAGACTCCGTCTCATGCTACCACTAGAGTGAAAGCACCGCCAGCATTCAAAAGTGACCAAAACATCAGCCAGGAAGCATAGGAACTGAGAAGTAGTCTGTTGTCACCACCTTCAGAACCACTCCTTTATTGGGGGTGTCTTGCTAATTGCCTATAATTTCCACCTGTTGTCTATCCCATTTGCACAACAGCATGTGAAATTGATTGTCACTCAGTGTTGCTTCCTAAGTGGACAGTTTGATTTCACAGAAGTGTGATTGACTTGGAGTTACATTGTGTTGTTTAAGTGTTCCCTTTATTTTTTTGAGCAGTGTATAAAAAAAATTGATTTGGCTTCTTTGCCCGAATTTTACAAAAAAAACGTACTTTGTCACGAAGCGCATTTCTTTGTAAGTAGTGAGTGCAATGACAGGGAATGGCGATTGCGCCGTTCCCCATCTTTGTACCCCTCAGATGCCGTGTTTATAGCTGATCACGGGCATATGATAGTAAAATTACAGTATAAAATAAAATAAAAAAATGTACATCATACTTACCTGTCAAAAGTGGCAGGAGATCTGTGAGACTGGCAACACATGGTTTGATCTGACATGTTTTCCTTTTGGATCAAATCTGTGTTGTTTCTGCTGCTTGCCACACCGTTTTTTCCCCAGGTGTAGCTATTGTGGTCATTTTACCTTCTCTATTTATTGTTCTTTCTCCCACTATGCTTTGTGGTTTATAGCTTCTGTTGGACTTGTGGTTAGCTTGTGTTTGGTTCTCGGCTGAGTTCCTGGTGCTACTAAAGCTTCATTGAAGGTAAGTGTTTCCTTTCCCTTTTGTATTTTGCTAATATATATGTGTGTGTGTGTGTGTGTGTGTGTGTTTCCTTTCCCTGTTTGTCATTAGGCCTGAGGGAGACTCCTGTTCGTCCTTCCTTTTGGAGGAACAGGTAGACTCAGTCCTGACATTAGTTCCAGGGTCCTATAGGGGGAGATAGGATTCTAGGTATCCGGTGTATTAAATTACCTTTGGGGCCTGTTAATACTTGTAGTCTGTCAGGACTGGAGTTAGGGTTTTCTCTAGGAGGTATCCATCTTCCTTCACTAGTTTCCAGGCCTTATTCCGGTATCCCCTTTCCGTCCTATGCTCGGTGTGGTGTTTTCCTCCCACACACGAGCGTGACATTACCTCATCCATTTGCTAGTGACGGGCCGGCCACCGCCATCTTGATTGCCTTTGTGGACTTCGATTCACTCAACACTAATTGCCACCATTTATAAAGCTCCACAAGGATCCACAGTACAGCCATACACGCTACAATACATGCAGAAAATTACACCAGAAAAATTGCATTTATTTTCCCTATGAATTTGAAAAGCTTTGCATTCATGGAGGCCATAACAGACCGACATTGCAAGTCTTTATATATAAGCTCTGCAGATTGCAGGTCCCGTGCTCTTAGACAAGTATTCAATGTCTTGGCCATGTGGTCAGAAGACAGCGGCAGTAGATAAGGTAACCCCCTCCATTCTCATTTATGCGAGCTACATAATATTTTCTATATAATGCACTTTTACTCTCCATGGGCATAAAAGATACAGTAAATCAACAGTGATTTATACAAGTGTTCTTATGACATTTTTTCGGAGGTCCTAGGGCGCCCCCTTCTGTTTTCATGCAGTATTGAGTTATACACAGGACAGTACTGATAATGCAGTTTCATATACCTTACCCAATGAATCTGTGATGATATGCATTACATTTACCTGTTACATTCAACACAAAAGAATGAAAATGTTAAAATATTGCAAGTCATCTTCAAATACAAGTAGGTGACACTGGAAAATTCTAGGTAATGCTATGGAAATATAAGAGTTACATGATGAGATGCCAATTGCGATACACTAGCTATGGCTATTTGTTTTCCTCTGTGCATCTAATATCAAAGGATGTAATATGTCAGTACAGGCGGCAGTAACAGCAATGGTCACAGGTTGGGAATTGTGGGGAGCTATAGTGATCTGTCCAGCCTATGGCGATAGGAAAGGGTGACCGGCATGTGGTGGGCACTACAGTAATCCCAAAGCAGTGGCAGTCACCACATTAGAGCGGCAGCCCCCATAAAGGTGACAGCCACAGTTCCCACATAATAGAAACATCCACGATAGCCCCATAAAAGAGACAGTCGCAGTCACTCAATATTAGTGACAACTGAAGTGTTTTCATAAAAATAATAGCCAGGGTGTCCACATAATAGAACCAACCCTTTGGTCCCCATAACACTGGCAACCAAAGTGCTTCCATAACAGTGGCCGTAAGGTTCATAAGGTTGTGTTTGCACAGTGAAATTTTGATGCAGTTTTTTTAAGTCACATAAGTACATGATGGGATGTAGAGGAAAACTAAAAGCTATATACACCACTAACGCACTTCAGCACTACAGACATTACTACTGGGAGGGCACTGGGGGAATATTACTACAGGGGAGCACTGTAGGGACTACTTCTACTGGGGGACACTTTTTGGGGTATCAGTATTGGAGGAAACTGTGGGGAACATTTCTACTGGTGGGGCATTGTGTGGGACATTACTACTGAGGGGCACTGTGGGGACATTACTACTGGGGGCACTGTGGGAGAAATTGCTAATGGGGGGCACTGTGGGTAACATTTTTAATGGGGGGCACTCTGCTGCACATTACTACCGGAGGTAGACTGTGGGGGACATTTCTGGCAGCACTATAGAGAGCATTACTGGGGCACTAATGGGAAATTGTTAATACTGGGGAAAGTATAAGGGGCATTTCTGGAGCTACTGGGGACTTTTATTACTGGGGCACTTTAGGGGGCATAATAAGGGACATTTTTAATACTGGGAGCAATAAAGGGGGCATTGCTGGAGACACTGGGGACATTTTAATACTGGGTCACTAAAGGGGGCATTACCTTGGTATTTTTAAGTACTGGGGGCACAATAGGAGGCATTATTGAACCACTGGGGGCATTTTAATACTGGGGTTCTATCGGGGGATTTTTTGTAAGGGTGGCATTATTATTACTGGGGGCACAATAGTGGTTAATTTTTATTGTGGGAGAAACTGTAGGGGCAGTATTTTGTACTACGCTGTGGTATTTGGTTCTGCTAAGGAAGTATATTGTGCTGTGCTTTGGTATTTGGGTCTGCTGCAGATCTAAATACCAAAATGTAGTACAATATACAGCCCCTCTATGGTATAGCTGGCCCCATCTACATGTGTTAGCCCCACCTACTTGAGTTGACCCCACCTAGTTGTGCTGGACCCACCTTCTGTAAATTTGGGTCTGCCAACATGAGGCCACTTTAAATCCCCAGCCCTGCCTTGTGACCACCCCTGTCTTCAGTGGAGCTCCATACAGCTACTAGTCCATCTACCACTCTTCTCATCCTGGCCCTGATAGGAAGTATTAAGGCTTCGTGCCTAGAGCAGCACCAGCTATAAATACCGCCCTGCCCATACAGTCCTCCACTACTACTAGCAGAAAGATACTCACGAGCAGTCAGCCAAGTCCACCAGGCAGGAGTCATCTCTTCGAGCAGGACAAGCGGGTGACTCTACTAGACATTGGAACAATACCAGCATATCTGAGACTGTCTCATTACCCTTAGAAGGCTTATAACTAGTTTCTCATTCTGGTCTAATTCAAACTCAAGGGCTAGGGTAAGAAGCAGCTCCTAGCTAAGCAGAATATCCACCTATGAAGAGCAGCTTGAATTCATCTAATTGTCTTATGAAGTTATGGTTCTGGTTGGGATCCAATTTGATACATGAAAAATTGCATTTTCGATGCAGTGGACAGGCCCAAACAGGATGCAAAAGGGGCGCAAAATGTCATCTTATATAATATTCAAGTATTTGGATTTTATTTAATTAAGCAGTTAACAAGCAGTGATGTAAGGAACCAGCTAGGAAGGCAGTGGACCTCTTTATTATAGTTTCAGTAGACAATATGACTGCCAGGTGGATATTTAGCTTCAAATCATTCATTACTACTGCTGTACAAGGCCCAAGTTGGCAGCCAGGACTGTGCACCATTTTTTAGCTGTTCTAGACTCGAAAGGTAATTTTGCTGGCGTGAACTAGTAAACAGCAGCCGTCCGGCATGCACCATTAATAAGTCAGTGTGAAAAGTATCCCTAGTCTGGACTGGTTTGATAAATGCTACAGTTGAGTCATGTTCCCCCTTTTTAGCTTTCACTTTGGATCCGGCTGGATGGTATATCATGCTGAGAGTGGAAAGTACAGCAGCGTCTCCATTTGTTTTTTTGTCATGGAAATTTAATCCTTCAAGGGATGAGAATGCAGGAGGTTCTTTAAGTGAGGTTTTTATGTGTTTTCACCTTCTCTTCCCGTAATTAATCATTTATAGCTTTGCAATAAGATCTCTAAACTGATTGTAGATATACTTTAGAACAAAATGGCTGCTACTTTACAGTATACGGATCTCAGTTAATGGAACCCAGGGGACACTAGACATGACCCATTACTCATAGTGGTCATACATTTCTTACATCTTACATGTATTATACCTTAATATTTCCTTGTCACATTTTCCATTTTCTCTGACCTACTCCCTAAGAGAACTGTAAGGTCAAAGTCTAGAAAAAATAGGGCCAACTTTAGATTGCTCCTTGAATGCCCTGAAATATAATTCTTTATTATACCTTGACAAGATTGGCTGATTGAGTAGTTTAGCTTAGTATATTTGTAATGCTGCTTGGCTTCCATTACTAGGGATTCATACAAAAAGTGGACCAAAAATTCAGGGTAGTGAAAACATGGGGAAAACAAAGAAAAATAGGCACTTTCTGGTTGTAGTATGTTAACATTAAATGGGTAAAAAAAAAAAAAAGTATATTTTCATCATATAGAGTTGGGCTAATGAATAGGTGTAACTCTATGGAGCGCTTTGTGGTCGCTCAACCAGTGAATAGGGGTGCTGAGCCTCAAACCACATGATTGGCATTGTAAACCCTCATGGAGTTCCCTAAGGTGCCTTGTAGAAAGCAATCCAAAAAATAATATGGCAACTTCTCTCAGCACTGCCCCAATCCCCCAAAGGAACCTTATGAAGACCCCACTCCAGAGTTGAAACATGCTGTACACTGTGGATAATAAAGCTACTTTTTACTTTTATCACCTTACAGATGTTTATCTATTGTTTGGGGCATTAGAGCAACTCTGAGAGAAGTTGCCATTTTCTTCTTTGGATTGAATACCTTGGATTTTTTATACATGACTGCTACATTAGGCAGGATCACTGCTGACTATAAAACACTACATGTCCTCCACCTTCTGCTGTTTTGTGGCCCCGGGAGAAGGATTTAGGTTGATATCAGCTAGTCCTGGGTTGATTCAACAGAGTAGGCTCTGACACAACAATGGACCTAAAAGTCCAGTAGAAGACATCCCCATTTAGAGGTCACTTTGGAGCCAATCACTTACCACTAGGGTCTGTTTCTTGTTGGCTAATTCACCTACTGCTGTGTTTTGGCCCCAGGACAAGAAAATCAAATTTAAGTTAATCTCTTTTAGTCTTGGGTTGCCCCTACAGAGTAACAGAGGAAATAAGGTGGACCCAAGCTCTGACACAACAATAGACCTAAAAATCTAGTAGAAGACATTCCCATTTGAAGGTTACTTTGGAGCCAATCACTTGCCACTAAGGTCTGTTTCTTATTGGATAAGTCACCTCCTGCTGTTTTGCGACCCCAGGGCAAGGAAATCACATTTAGGTTAATCTCATCTAATACTGAGTTGACCCTACAGAGGAAAGCTGGTGGAACCAGGCTCTGACTCAACAATGCACCTAAAAGTCCAGTAAAACACTTCCCTAATTGGACATAATTTTGAAGCCAATCACTTACCACTAGGGTCCGCTTCTTATAGGATGATTCACAAAAAGCCTATTAGATCTTGATGGTGATATGTCCTATGTGTACAATGATAATAGCTTGACACTAATAGAACATGCCAAAGATGTTTTCCCTGGCAGAAGATAACCTGTAAAGGATGGAGAACCCCTTTGCTTTGGACATTTGTAAGAATTCTAACATCTAAACTTG
The DNA here is from genome assembly GCF_905171765.1 of Bufo bufo. Lineage (NCBI taxonomy): Eukaryota > Metazoa > Chordata > Amphibia > Anura > Bufonidae > Bufo > Bufo bufo. The sequence goes on along the minus strand of NC_053397.1, from coordinate 28,540,083 downwards.
TCTTCTCCCTCTCATAGTGTTGAACAGTAGCAAACAACATAGAAATACCATTCCATTATTTTTTTTTAACTTAAAGGGGTTGGCCCATCTTGCATTTTGGTGGCATATCACTAGGATATACCAATGTCTGATAGGCGTGGGTCCCACCTACAATATATCTCTAGGTGCGAAGAAGAGCTCACTACACATGTGTAGTGTGCTCTCTATTCACTTCTATGGGAGCTCTGAAATGAGTTAACCAAACACGCTCGGCCATTTCTTGAACTAACATAAAATTGAATATTGACTTCACTGCATGAGCACTACCACCTTTCTGTTCGCCTCTATGGGAGTTCGGGAAATTTTTGCCACTCCTAGAAGTGATTCATTGTTGTGGGTCCCAGAGGTAGGACCCACACCTATTGGATATTGGTGGCATATTGCCACCAAAGTGTGAGATCGGCCAACCTCTTTAAAGCAGCAATCCAGGGGGACAGAGATGCACCCACCAGATATCATTAGGTGCAATATGTTAGTGGAGTCAGATATCATTCCGATATCTATTTTCTCAGCTTGTTGACTAGTATAACACATCTCAGCTTCTTGAATGGTACAACATATGCCAGCTGGTGTTATATAATGTATCTTGTCTTCTTGCTTAATTGTAATGGGAACATTAAGAGGTTAGGCAAAAACATCAACAGCTCGCTGAGACTGAATTATGGGTCATTCTATCAGGAAGCAGCAGAAGTTATGCCTCAGAACATGATAAACCAAAAACGTCAGCGACAGTATAATGCAAAAATGTATCAAGGAAGCTCAGACTCAATATAGTGCATACAGGTTGCTAAGTTTGCTCATATAACCGTCACATGAAGCAGTCACTGTTACTTTAGGTTATTTTAGCAGATTGTCTGGTTTCTTCATAAATGTTTTTCACCTGGAGACTTGGAATTTAATAACCCACAATTCATGGTCCAGAGCAAGCAAAGATGTCACTGTGAAAGTGTAATAAAAAGTTTCATCAGTTTGTACGAGAGCATATTCTAAAGGGCTACAACCAGGGAAAGCTGGGTAACAACCATTGTAGCCATTACTGATCCAACAGAAATTGTCATCCAGCTTTCCTACAGTGCTATTTTATAGCAAAATGTGTACTGTTTGCCACATAGTTCTCATGTGAACATAATGTGGGTGTGTGTTAGTAATTACTCTGTATCTGACAATTCTATGACTTGTATTCTTCATTTTACAGATTTTCCCTCTGCAGGCTGCATCTCTAATTCTGAGTTTTCCATAAACTTGTAGGAGTAGACTAGCTGCTATGATGTCTCCCATGCACAACACATAATGAAGACAGGAAATTCTGCTCCCTAACTCTCTCTCTTATTTAGAAGCAGTACCACCAACATATACAACATTATACAGATGTACTGAACAGTACTGATGTGAATAAAGCACTTCATTGAGATACAAAATTAGCTATTATCTGCAATAGCCTATATATGTTCATCTCTTCCTTCGACTTCCCCTTTCCATAGGCGTCTATGAACATCTTATAATATGATCCCATACAGAGCTCACAGACCATCTTGGGTGAACAGATTTAGCAGACAATTCAGAGTGAGTGAACACAAGTGCATTACCTATGCAAGCTTACAATATACCGTGCCTTTAGAATGTCTTCAAACCCTTCACTTTTTTCACATTTTGTTATGTTTCAGATAAAAAAATTAAAAGAATCAAGTTTTCTCCAATCAATCTGCACTTAATAAAAAATGAAAAAAATATTTTAGAACTGTTTGCAAATATTTTCAAAAGGAAGAGCTAAAATTTTGCATTGACATAAGTATTCAGACCTTTCGCTAGGGGCCTCCCATTTCTCTTAATCATCTTTGAGATGTTTCTACACCTTGATTGGAGTCCACCTGTTGTAAATTCAGTGGGCTGGACATGATTTGGAAAGACACAGCCGTGTCTATATAAGCTCTCACAGCTGACAATGCATATCAGAGCAAACACCATGCCATGGCATGGGGAGGAAAGAACTGCCTGTAGAGCTCAGAGACAGGAATGTGTGGATGCACAGATCTGGAGAAGGGTAAAAAACATTTCTGATTCCCTGAAAGTTCCAAAAAACACAATGGCCTCCATGATTCTTAAATGGAAAAAGAATGTAACAACCAGGCACTGCCCCAAACCATTCCTACAGTAAAGCATGGTGGTGGCAGCATCATGCTGTGGGGGTATATTTCAGCAGCTAGCACAGTGTTCAGGGTTGAGGGAAAGCTGAATGGAGCAAAGTACAGAGATATTTTTAATTGAAACATGATCTAGAGGTTCTTGACCCCAGACAAGACAACACTGTAGTGGCCTAGGGACAACTCTGTGAATGTCCTTGAGTGGCCCAGCCAGAGTCCTGACTTCAACCCGATTGAACATCTCTGGAGGGATCTGAAAATAGCTGTCCACCTACGGTCCCCATCCAACTTAAAAGGAACCTGAGAGGATATGCAGAGAAGAATGGAAGAAAATTCCCAAATCCAGGTGTGCAAACCTGGTGGCATCATATCCAAAAAGTCTGCTAACGGGGCTTCAACCAAGTCCTGAGTAAAGGGTCTAAATATTTATGTCAGTGCAAGATTTTAGCTTTTACTTTTCACTAAATTAGCAAAGATTTTGAACATTCTGTTTTAATTTTTTCATTATGGGTTATTCAACGCAGAATAATGGGGAAAATGTGAACTTTTGTTATTTTAGCATAAGGAGCAACATAACAAAATGTGAAAAAAGTGAAGAGGCCAGAAGACTTTCTGTAAAAGGAGCAGATAACATGTTACAACATACGGTATACAATCTCATTCTGCATTTCAGGTGCTGACCATTGATTCATCAGTAATCTCCAATGAGTGATTCCCCTGCAGACTACAACCCTCATTGTGCAGTCAAGGCATATACAGGTTGGCGTCCGCTGGCCTAAAGAAAAGTCAGTTTATAAAATCCAATATGCTGGAATTTTGGTTGTAAATTGCCGTTATGTACCTTCTTAATATTTCCATTAGATGGAAGTTTGGGAATCCATTAGTGTAATCTGTATTCTGAATCTAAGCTGCAGTGGCTGGCATCAGGTAGTATATTTTCTGAAGCCTAAAAAACAGTCATTTTCCTCATTGGAAACAGCAAGGATCTCAGCTCATTGCTCTAGACTTCATCATTACCTTGATTTATGTTTGTGCACCCATTCACAATAAGACTGTTAGTATTCTTCATTTCCAGATTTATATGCTATAATTCTTAGAAGGGAAAGCATTTGACTTTGCATTGTTTATTTGTCTTGTATTCTAGCAAATTAATTCTGCTGATTTGTTGGCGGTGAGGGTCCTTTGCTGGAACTGGGAGTTTGTTACATTACAATCGGCCCTGAGAAACAAGTCGTAGATCATTGAATGTGATATATCAGCAAGATGCTCTCAATGCACTACAATAGGAAAATGTAGCCCTAGCTTACGTCTCAAGAATCCCCCCCCCCCCCCCCCCCCCCCAGCTCTCTTTGCATTTATGAAGGACAATTAAGTATTTGGGGCAGAGAGACAGTAACTGCTAGGTGGCCCCTGGGGAAGAATTTCAATTTCAAGTTGGTCTCATCCAGGGTTGGACCAACCCACCCAAGTAATCCTGAGGACCCTCTAATGGGCCTAGGCTCTAACACAGTAAGGAGTGCCAAATGTCCAGCAGAAGTTAACCCCATTTGGTGCTGCCTCTTCAAGGAAGAGGACGCAGCACAAGTGCCTCAATCCTTTCAAACAGCTGATCGATGGGGGTGGGAGTCATACCCCTGCCGATCTGATATTGATGACCTGCCCAAAGGATTGTTACAGTGCACAACCCCTTTAAGTTCCATGAAGGTGACAGACCTTAACTAGTGTTCCTTTTTTTTTGTATGCTCCATCTGTCTGGACTTCCTTTATGTTGTCTAACCATTTTTCCTTTAGTTTGTCTGTGAAGTTTATTATCCAATTAAGCCAAGGTCAGACATATCATATGTACAGGGGCCTTTAAGGGAGCCCATCATCATAAAAAAAAATTGGGTGCTGCCTACTAGAAGTGCACTAATACTCCCATGACATCCTAATGGTTTGCAGTCCATCAGCAAATTGGTGAGGGTTTTGCAGAGCCCTCACCAATTTGTGGTAACTGGTAACTGACAATTAGCTTAAAGGGGATGTCTGGGTTCAGAGCTATACCCGGATATATCCCCATCTTCACCCCTCCGGCCCCCTTGATGTGAGCATCAGAGCATTTCATGCTCCGATGCTCTTCCTTACCCTGTGCTGTATCGCTTTTTTGTTTACTTTGATACACTTCTAGGCAGAGGCTTCCGCCCAGCAGTGTTCCCAGTGACGTCACGAGCTCTGATGGTTGGGCTTTAGCACTGTCCTAGCGATTCTACAGGTTGGGGCAGTGCTAAAACCCACCCATTAGTGGTGGTGATGCCACTGGGCTCACTGCTGGGCGGAAGCCTCCACCTAGCAGTCCCAATAGAGAGCCCGGTACGTCACCGGATTTCCTAAAAAATGCCTTTGCCCTCCACAATTCGGCGCTGGGCAAGGGAGAGCATTGGAGCATGAAATGCTCTGATGCTCATATCAGGGGGGCAGGGGGGTGAAAATGGGGATATGTCCAGGTTTAGCTCTGAACCTAGACAACTCCTTTAAGGGCCACAAGCAGTTCTGCACAGGGGTCCTCTGCTGTCATGTCCTCCTCTGAATTAAACATGGACATGAACTAGTTCTGCCTAGCTGGGGGATGGCACTGTCCCCTGTTGGTTATTAGGATGCACTTGGCGTAACATTTTTGCATTAATATTCTGCCACGTCTTGCTCATGTGCGACTTCAAGTGCGAAATTTCATTGTTCGGCTTTTGCAAAATATTTATAGACTTTCATAACCTTTTCCAATATAGGCAAAAAAATGACTCGTTCCAATCATGAAACCGTAATACAAATGTGCTCTGAGCGATTTTAGATTGATAGTTTCTCTACAAAGATTTTTTTCTTTTGTATTTTTCATTAAAAAATGTCAGCGTACAAAATGAGATGGGCTGTATTCTAGCACTCACTCTGCGTTCCTCAAGGAACCTCCGCAATACTAAGAACATTACTGAAAATTGTATTGCAGTCACAGAGAATTATGAGGCATACCTTGCCCTGTCAGACTGATCCAAAAAGTAAAATAGGTTCTAGGTTTGGATGTTTACTTCATTGGGAATTGTGAGCAACCCAAAAGCTTTGTTTCACAGTTGGTCATCTTGCGCCACGTATCTCAGGGTATCTTGAGCCAAGAGGAAAGGTAAGGAAGGACACATCTGTATACAGAACTTTATTATCTATAGACTGATGTTTTAAGAGGAATTACTGTGACTACCACTGGTGATCAGTGAATGTCTTAAAATGAAATTTTGGTCCAATTCATCCAAATTGACTGTCTGATTCAATGAGGATAAATTATACTTGAATTAAAAGTTCTCTGATCTCTGAAAAGTTTGTCTTTCTCCCTCTCCTTGTGTCTCTCCCTCTCTCCCTCACCCTTTCTCTCTTTTTCCCTTTCCCTGCTCTACACTCTCCCTCTTTTCCTGCCCACCATCTCCATCTCCTCCTCCCCACCCTTCTCTCTCTCCCTCCTCTCAACCCTTACTGTCTCTCCCTCTCACTCTCTCTCTCCCCCCTCTTCCCTCTCACCCTCTCTCTTTCTCTCTCTCCCCTTCCCCTTCCTGCTCTCTTCTCCTGCTCTCCCGCTCTCACTCTCTCCCTCACACTCTCTATCTTTCTCCCCTCCCTCTCACCTGCTCTCTTTCCTCTCTCCCACTCTTCCCTTCCCCCTTCCGTTCTCTTTCTCTCCCCCTCTCCTGCTCCCTTTCTGTCTTCCTCACCCTCTCTATCTTCCTCTTTCCCTCCCCCTCTATCTTCCTTGCCCCCCTCTCTCTATCCCCCAACTCTTTCACTCTTTCTCTCTCTAGCTCCTGCCCTCTTCCTCTCCTCTTCTCTCTCTTTCTTCCTCTCCCTCATTCTCTCCGACCGTCAAGTTCTCACTCTATCTTTTCCTCGCTCTCATTCTCTCTCCTTCATTCTCCCGAACAGAAGCATACAAAATTTTACAATCAATCTGCTCATCTCTAACTACCACCTTAATTGTTCTTCTAAACATTGTCCCTGATCTGTAGAAGTCCTATTTTTGATCAGGTAAAAATCAGTCATAGTTATAGTTAGTGTTGGGCGAGCATGCCGAACACTATTTTCACTCGGCCAAACACCGCGTGCGCTCAAGCGTGGCTACGCAGCCAATAAACTTGTGGGGAAGTACTGGCCCTCATTGTAATGCTGTAGCCATGTTGGTTACTGGCATTACATTGATTGGCTGGCTGGAATGCGTCATCGGGTGCTATATTTTTTCCAATTGGTCAAGCAGACCACTAGTTGTCTCTAGGTTGACACGTGCTACTGGATTACTAATGTTAAAAATTAACGTTTATTGTATATACCCATAAAACATTTAACTAGAACTCACACATTAAAATTGTCAGTGGTGCCTGCCCTATTGCACTAGTATCTTGTATATATAAACTTATAGGCCACTGGGGGGCACTCAAACTATTTTCCTTAGTGATTCCTGCTGTCTCAGTTTAACAGTGGTCACTGTTATTTTGTTGCGCCCTGTTATTTGCTCAGTGCGCTCCTTCTAGGTACGAGCGTCCTCTCAGTGCACAATGTACTAACAATCATATCATACATTATTGCTCGGCATGGCTCTCACTGGCTAAAATCACATATAACACACTCTGCCCCCCGACATGTTTCGCCAAACACACTTGGCGTCTTCAGGGGAATGGGCAGTGTTTGTGTTGGGGGCGGGACTAGGCTTATAAAAGCTCTCGGTGAGTGTCACGTTAGCCTATGTGCACCTCTGTTGCTATTCACTGTATTCTTCCAGCCAATCGGGACTAGCGTTACTTGGGATGTTCGGTGGTTAGACCCTCCCACCTCTCTCTCCTCCAAACAGCAACCGGCTGCGCTGTCCGTCCGTGTGCTTATGCAGTGTACTCAAGTTGTGTGCAGTAGGTGTTTCTGGGTGATGTAGTGCAATATACACTAACCTGGTACAGCTGACTCTCTGCAAGGGCAGGTATAGGTAGAAATAGTTCGTGACGCCAGTGCCAAGTAAACGGTGGCACGCCGTTTGCGGATGCAGGAATAAATTGAGGAAACGTAGTATTAAAACAGCACTCCAACTTTAGTAGTTTTGCAAGCAGAGACAATATAGGAAATGCAGTTCCTTGGCATACAGTCGATTTTGTAATTCGGTCGATGCAGGCAATTCAGTTACAGCAGGGTAATTACAGAGTGTTGAACACAGGACTTGCAGCACAGGAGCTTGCACTCTAATTCTGTCTGATCCTGGAATACAGCAATTCTTCACCAAGGCCCATTAACCTAGTTCTGGCTTTATATCTTTGGCCATAGCTTTAATAAGTACCTCCTCTGTCTTTCTGAGTACCTCTGGCTTTCCTGATCTTTGCCTCTGTCTCTCTCTCAGCTTCTGGAAACTTCCTCAGGCTCTAGAAACTTCTGAGCTGTGGTCTAGACTGACCTCTGCACTCCACACTAGATCAGGTTACACTGACTTTCCCTTCCTTGTCTGGCCCTTATATAAACTAGGGCTCCCTAGCTCCCTCTAATGCCTAAGAGCTGGAATGACACCCCTAGCCGGCCTGTACTTGCAAGTTTCATAGCAACAGGGAAATACATGCATTACATTACATGACATTTTATAAAACTGACATATACCAACTTCCCCATAATTAAGGAGGGACGACAGCACACCAAATGACACTTTGGTAGTGACAGGTATTACAGTTCCCGTACACTACATACCCCACTGCTTTAAGCTGAGTACGACCTCGTACTCCATCATGGGTCGCCCAACTGGAATCTCTACCTGAAATAGAAAATAGAGACATGCAGGCATACATACATGTAATTCATCTGCATTTACATCAGGTCCAATTGGCAAAGGTGCAGGGTAGTGACAAGGGGCGTCGTTCTCTTCTCTCAGGATAGTGAATGGAACGGGGGCGCTGACCTGGCACAGCGTAACATTAGAACCAGGATAGTCCATGACAATGAATAAGTCCATGATAAAACAGTAGAAAACGGTATAAAAGTTCTTGGAGGCTCAAATAACAAACATGAGTCCGTACCCAGGCTATTTCTTATTAAATCACAGAGGCTCTCATGCGGTGGAGTCCATCTCTGGGCACATTTCCTTAGTATGAAGTTGCACAATAAAATGACAGCATAATAACGGAACTACCCAGGGGTTTCCTGTGGGTGTAGCACAGGCAAGGGCTCACGTGGGGGAGTCCATTCTTGCGCACAAATGTCCAACAAGGTATTCCCAGTAACAACGGTTTGGGAGGAGACACCACCAGAATAATCAAAGTCTCCTAAACGGACTGGCGGACGTCCCCTGGTCATCCGGGTAGACCTTCTCAACACAGGGGTCTCCTCTTCCCTTAGCAACGAGGTAGAAGGGAGAGGAGCAACAGGAGGGTCTCCATCCGTGAGACCTCGGTCAGGAACAACTGGAACAACAGGAACAACAATATCCACTACAGGGGGAACTGGATCCAGGGCATCTTGAACCGGCTCTTCTGGAGGTAAAACTACAGTAGGTGCCGGAGCAGGCACCAGCAAGTTCAACCACGGTGTCAGAAGCCAATGCATGGGATCAGCGTCATACCTGAGATTACTGACAGCCTGCATAGGATCCTCGGGCGGTATTGCTGACTCTGACACAGGATATTCAGATCCGGAACTCTCGGCACTAGGTTCTGGTGTCAGGCAGAGCTTCAACCGGTTTCGGTGTACAATTTGGGATCCCTTGTCTTCCCGGGTGATCTCATAAGTGTGAGTTCCAACATTTGGGATTGCAGTGACAACATAGGGACTTCGCTCCCACTTACTGTCCAATTTGCTGGTACGACGGTTATTCTTTAACCATACCACGGCCCCTATGGTCAAGGGTTCTGCATGGGCTGCCTGATCATAGTCTCTCTGCTGTCGGTCTCTAGCAAGGTCCATACGTTCCTGAACAATGGCTTTGGCTGCATCTAATCGCCTTTGGTGCTCAGCAACCCAGTCGGTGTTAGGTAATGGGTTAATGCAATCAGGCACATGTATGTCCAATGAATGATCAGCAGGCAATGTTCCTTGGCGCCCAAACATCAAGTAAAAAGGGGTATACCCGGTGGAACAATGTATGGTATGATTGTATGTGAACATGAGCTGTGGCAACAGACTGGGCCAATCTCCTCTGTTCTCAGGAGGCACGGCCCTCAGCATCTCTATCAAGGTCTGATTCATTTTTTCACATAATCCGTTACCTTGAGGATGGTAGGCCGTCGTCCGGATCTTCTTACAGTTGTGTAAGCGGCACAGTTCATGGAACAGATGGGACTCAAAAGCAGGTCCTTGATCGGTGAGGATCTTTTCTGGACATCCATAGGGCAGGAGGAAGTGCTTCCAGAACATTTCGGCTGTAGTCTTGGCTGTCTGGTCTCTCACAGGCACTGCTACAACAAACTTTGTGAAATGGTCAATAATAGTCATGGCATAAGCATACCCTGAGCGACTAGGCTCCAGTTTTACATGGTCGATGGCGACAAGTTCAAGAGGACGAGTACTTACAATGGGTCTCAGTGGTGCCCTCTGATCATGGTGCTCACTTCGTTTCTAGGCACAGGCTACACACTCTCGACACCATTTCGCAATGTCTTCTCTCATGCCTACCCAGTAAAACCGCTGGCGGATAGTAGCTTCAGTCTTTTGGACCCCAAAGTGACCGGATTGATTGTGGTACATCTCCAACACCATACCTGCATCTCGTCGGGGTATGAGAATCTGGTGCACTCTCTCGTTGGACACTGGGTCTAGGCTTCTCCGTAGCAATAGGCCCTTTTGTATGAAGAGTTGATGGCGCTGTCTCCACAATTTGATGAGCTCAGGATCTGCACTCTTACGCCGGATCCTCTCAGGGGCTCTGCCACTAGTAATAAAGTCCAACAACTCACCCAGCACTCTACTTTCAGACTGTAGTTTCACCCACCTTTCTTCTTTAGGTTCAGGCCTACTGGAGGGTGAAGGAACTGCAGCTCTGTTATTGGTAGCTCGAGCCTGATCCTGTTGAGCAAATTTGTTATAGAAAGCCGGCATCTCTACATCTTCCCAAGCATCTCGCACATCATCAGGAGCTGTCTCTGTGGGAAGCCTGGATAAAGCATCAGCGTTATCATTAGTACGTCCAGCACGATACTTTACAGAGAAATTATAGTTGGCGAGGCGAGAGGCCCATCTCTGCTCCAAGGCCCCCAATCTAGCTGTATTGAGATGTGCCAGAGGGTTATTGTCAGTGAATGCAATGAACGGGGTGGCGGCTAGATAATCCTTGAATTTTTCTGTCACCGCCCACACTAATGCCAGGAACTCTAGTTTGAAGGAACTATAATTCTGGTCATTTTTCTCAGCTCCTTTCAGGGAGCGGCTTGCATATGCTATCACTCTCTCTTTTCCCTCTTGGATTTGGGCTAACACAGCTCCCAGGCCTCGCTTGCTAGCATCAGTATAGAGATGGAAGGGCTTGCTATAATCTGGATAACCTAACACTGGAGGCTCGGTCAGTTTCTTTTTTAGCAATTGGAACGCTATCTCTCTTTTCTCATTCCACTCAATGGGCACAGGAGTTCTAGGACTCTTTTTGGGTTGCCCCCTCAAGAGCTCCTGGATAGGATCAGCTATTTGAGCAAAATGGGGGATAAAACGTCTATAGTAGCCGGCAAAACCCAGGAAACTCCTCACCTCTTTGACAGTAGTAGGAACCGGCCAATTACGGACAGCTGCTAATTTATCAGGGTCAGGTTGCACTCCCTCTCCGCTTACTATATGCCCCAGGTATCTTACTGCAGGTTTGAGCAGGTGACACTTGGATGGCTTTACCTTCAAGCCATATTTGATAAGGATTTCAAATACTTCTGCCAAATGTTTCAGATGGTCCTCATATGTTTTTGAGTACACAATGACGTCATCAAGATACAGCAGCACTGTTTCGAAGTTTTTGTGACCCAAACACCGTTCCATTAGTCTCTGGAAAGTTCCTGGGGCATTACATAGCCCGAACGGCATACAATTGAATTCGAACAGACCCATGGGAGTAGTGAAGGCAGTCTTTTCCCTATCTGCAGGGGCCATGGGTACTTGCCAGTAGCCACTGGTCAAGTCCAATGTGGAGAAATAGGCAGAGGAGCCCAGAGCAGTTAGTGACTCCTCAATGCGGGGCAGTGGGTATGCATCTTTGTGGGTTATTTGATTAATTTTCCTATAATCCACACAGAAACGGATACTACCGTCCTTCTTCTTTACAAGAACCAGGGGTGCAGCCCACGGACTACGGCTGTCCCGGATCACATTAGAGTCTTTCATTTCTTGGATCATTTCCTTTACAGTCTGATATGAAGTAGGTGGTAAGGGTCTGTATCTCTCCTTGATAGGAGGATGAGAGCCAGTAGGTATGGTGTGTTGTATGACACTAACCTCTCCATAGTCAGTAGCATGCTTACTGAAGGCCTGGTGGTACTCTTTGACAAGCTGTAGGATCCCTTCTTGTTGATGTTGGGGGGTAGTCTCGTCCCCCACATGGAGCTCTTCCCACCAGGGCACTTGTGGCTGGGTCACCGGCGAACATCTGCTGTCTGCAGCTGGCGGCTTTTCTGTCACTGGAAGACGAATGATGTCTTGGAAGGACACCTGGGACAGCTGGGCAACAGGGCAATGCTTAGTAAGCGCGACAGGATGATTACTCAGATTAATCAGACGGACAGGTACTTTACCTTGGGAGACGGTCACCAGGCACTTGGCAGCTCTCACATAAGGATAATCCTCCATCTGGATTGGTTCCACCAGGGCTGGATAATCTCGGCCTTGGACTCCCAGGACAGCACGACACCACAAAAGAGTTTGAGAATTAGGAGGCAAAGTCACAGGCTTAATATCACGGATCCTGGCAGTACAAATTTCTCCTTTCCCATTAGCAAACCTCTGCTGGGCACTTAACACAGTAATAGTCTTTTGAATCACCCTCCTGGATGCAGAGGAAGCAGTGGGCAAAGTCTGATGTAATACAGCAAGTATTTCTGAATAACAGTTTTTGAAGACATTGGTGCCTAGAATGACAGGATGTCTTCCTCTGTCACCGGCCTGTACTACGATCACTCCCTGTTGAGGCAGGGTTACTTCTCCCACCTGCAGGGTGGGTTCCCAGTATCCATGAACCTTTACTGGTTTGCCATTGCTGGCGATAATTTCCACCCAGGATTCAGGCGGTTGGGTCAACTGGTTGGTGTCCCAGAACTTTTCAAATGCAGGCAGCTGAATAGTAGTGACCTGAGACCCAGTATCTAATAGGGCTTCAAAGGGGACCCCGTTGATCTCTATATTGATTTTAGGATGGGATCCTACATAACGTGGCATCCAATTTGGATCCTCTGGACCTAGTGTTTTACCTCCCGAGGGGTGGTCCTCAGCCTCAGGGGTTGCCCGTTTAACTGCCAGCACGTGGATTCTGTGTGTCCCAGCTTTTTGCAGTATGTACACACGGGCTTCTTGCGACCTCTATTACGCCTCCCAGGATCCCTGGGGTGAGTCTCTTGGTAAGGAGGTGGGAACGGCCTAGGAGGTGACAGGAATTCTTCATCTAGCATTATGGGTTTTTCCCATTCCTCTATTTTTCTGCACACTTTCTCTAAACTTTTAGTGAGGTGATTTACTTGCTCTGTCAGCATGGCAATAGTATCGGTAGCTGACACTTGAACAGCTTGGCCGGCCTCAGCTCGGTTAGTGACAAGCGGTTTTGGCTTGCAGGCTGATGACTCAGATAGGGCGCTCAACTCAGGAGATACTGTGGACCCCAGAATTTTTATAGCAAGTTCTTTAAAGTCCAGAAAGGCACTGTTAGGGTGCTGGGCGGACAGCATCTTTAACTGGGTCCTTATTTGTTCACTAGACACCCCGTTGATAAATTGTTCCCTCAGGGTCTGGTCCTGGTTATCAGCCTCCTTGGGATCTATCTGAATTACAGCCCCTAAAGCCTCCTGAAGTGATAGGGCATAGTCACGGAGGGACTCACCGGACTTCTGTTTCTTGCCAAAGAAGTGCATCTTTATCTCTGAGGCAGTCCTAGTTTCAAAAGTGGCTCTGAGGCGGGTGAATATCTGTTCTAGAGTACTCCGCTCAGTAGCAGGCCATGATAACACTTCCCTGCGGGCAGCTCCCTCCAGCTGCGCTAGCAGGATTTCCATTTGCTGGTCGGCATTTATAGGGTACAATCGGAATAGTGCCAGCAACTTTTCTTTAAAGTCCCTTAGGGTATGGGTCTCTCCCCTGTAGCGAGGGAACCATGGGGCCCCGAAATAGTAAGGCATGGTAAAGGGCATCATGCTGGGGGCTGTAGGATGATTAGGAGCCGCAAGCTCTCCCGGGGTCGGCTGCTCAGGCACTCCTGGCTCTGACATGGTAGTCTATTGAGAGGTGGCCGCTGGCGACTAAAGGGGCCGGAACAATCCCCTTCCCTCCGGTTACAAGTGCTTACCGGTATCGCTGGTCTTGCGCAGGCCAAGTCTCGCGAGGTTCCGGACGTCCTGAGACCGCGGTGACGCAGGAGAAGCAGGGCCGCGGCGGTGCGATGATGAAGAGGGGCGGGACTCTCTGTGTCTTTGCAGGGATCCGCCCACGAATGTCCTCAGCGGCGCGGGAAACTTTACTCCAGGCAGCCGGTGGCCATCTTTAGCAAAACGCTGTCCATTCACTGACAGCAAGCAGGATTGTAAAAAGTCCACAAAACCACACTCCAATGCGGCGATTTTCTTCCTCTGGGTAGCGCAACACTGCACAGCGCTTTTTAGAGGTTTTTGGTACACTTTGAGTACGATTTTCAGTCCACAAAGTCCACTTGAATAAAACAGGAAAATTGTCACTTTGGTCACAGGGCAACGGTATAAGGCACAAAGTTCACGCTTCTTGCACTAGAAAGCGTGCGTATCCTGTTCGTGACGCCAAAAGAGAAGTGCAATGTACTCAAGTTGTGTGCAGTAGGTGTTTCTGGGTGATGTAGTGCAATATACACTAACATGGTACAGCTGACTCTCTGCAAGGGCAGGTATAGGTAGAAATAGTTCGTGACGCCAGTGCCAAGTAAACGGTGGCACGCCGTTTGCGGATGCAGGAATAAATTGAGGAAACGTAGTATTAAAACAGCACTCCAACTTTAGTAGTTTTGCAAGCAGAGACAATATAGGAAATGCAGTTCCTTGGCATACAGTCGATTTTGTAATTCGGTCGATGCAGGCAATTCGGTTACAGCAGGGTAATTACAGAGTGTTGAACACAGGACTTGCAGCACAGGAGCTTGCACTCTAATTCTGTCTGATCCTGGAATACAGCAATTCTTCACCAAGGCCCATTAACCTAGTTCTGGCTTTATATCTTTGGCCATAGCTTTAATAAGTACCTCCTCTGTCTTTCTGAGTACCTCTGGCTTTCCTGATCTTTGCCTCTGTCTCTCTCTCAGCTTCTGGAAACTTCCTCAGGCTCTAGAAACTTCTGAGCTGTGGTCTAGACTGACCTCTGCACTCCACACTAGATCAGGTTACACTGACTTTCCCTTCCTTGTCTGGCCCTTATATAAACTAGGGCTCCCTAGCTCCCTCTAATGCCTAAGAGCTGGAATGACACCCCTAGCCGGCCTGTACTTGCAAGTTTCATAGCAACAGGGAAATACATGCATTACATTACATGACATTTTATAAAACTGACATATACCAACTTCCCCATAATTAAGGAGGGACGACAGCACACCAAATGACACTTTGGTAGTGACAGGTATTACAGTTCCCGTACACTACACTTAGACTTAATGAAAAATCGCTAGTCGCTAGTTCTCCCTCATCACGCATGCCTAGGTACTCTGGTGATACCTGTCATTCTCATTTGCTGGTGTGTCTGGACTTGGTGCTGGTCATACATACCATATGTTCTTTGCACATGCTCCAGGACTTAGTGACTCGTTCGTCTCGTTTTTCGATCTTAGTGCGCATGCGTCCGGACTTAGTGCCGATCATACATATCTTCTACCTACTGGGCATGCTCAGGCACTTAGTTTCTACGTCCTAGATAATTCAACTTAGTCTGGTTTTCAACCACTTGCGTACAGTCCTCTTCCTAATCACTCAAATCTTACATAGATTACTCATGCTGGTGTACTTTGAGCTTACCTTCCTACTTCTAATGTTATGCGCATGCGTATGGATTGTTAACTGGTCTTGCATGTAGTCCATTTGATGGGCATATGCGGATGCTGTATAAAGTTCACCATGCTTACTGATATCCTTGCACCTACGTATGGAGATGGATAGTTATTCTTTACTTAACTAAAGCCCATATTTTTGCTTTCCCATCTGGATGTTCTTCATAAGTAAATTATTATATGAATTTATGCATTCTTTGCAGTTGGATGTTGCAATTTATTCTGCCAGCATATAGGGATACTATATTGGGAGGTTCTCAGTTATGCTGGTCTTGGCGGAGTGTTTCTTTTGTATCCTATATTGCGATGGTAGCTTACTGCCCTGTGGAGGCCTATTATACCCAGCCTCCTCCTTGTGCTCTTGTATCCTATTTTACCAGTCTCCCTACATTGTGGTGTGTGTGGTGACTGATACCCACTATACTTATGGTTCCTGGGCGGGAATACAGGATTAGCATCTCCTGTTTCCTAATTTCCTTACAGTGTGGTTAACGGTCCTTTAAATATTTCATATTATTGATTATTAGTATTATTGGGAGGGGGAGTGATGGGTCTCCTATTGATACCTTCTATATTCCTTCATGTGCATAATTTAGATGCATTCCCGCTGTTCGTGATAGTGCTTGCTTATCCTGTGCTACATCACCTTTTATTTTTTTATAGATGTCAAATTACTTCAGCTTTTCGTCGCGCACTCTCACCAGGTATGTATATTGCATTTTTTCTTTTAAAGCCTAATTCCCTATATTCGTTTGCATTTTTGGTGCTGTTTGTAAGGATGGCTCTCACATAGTATAGTTTATTGATTATAGCTTAGAGATGTATCATACAGTCATTACATGGCAGTTGTATCGAGGTGCCTACTTCCCTACTTCCCCTCTTCATTTAATGAAGTTCTGTAATAGTCTGGTTTACACAGTATTAATTATTACAAGTGTTTTTTTGAAATCTCTTTCATAAATATGATGCATACGTAAATCCCTCATTGAGACCGTGCGGGGTTAGGCTATGTAGGCGATATATCCACAGAGCTTCCTCCTTCTGTAGCCGTTTATCCAAATTGCCCATCCTTGGGCCTAATTTTAATTTTTGGATCCCCCATACTTTTAAACTCTGGGTGTTTCCATTATGTATATTTTGCACGTGTCTTGCAAGGGGTGTATCGCTAAGAGTGTTAATGGTGCTGAGGTGTTTGGAGATACGCCTTCTAAGCTCTTGTGTGGTTTTCCCCACATACATTTTTGGACATCCACACTGTATGGCATATATTACTCCCATTGATTTACAATTTATATACTCTTTAATCCGATACTTTTTGTTGTCAACTGGATTGTAAAATTCTTTTTTCGGCATCATTCTCCCACAGAAACTGCAGTCACCACATGGGTATGATCCCACCATATGGAGCCAGGTAGGTCTGTCTTGTTTTTTATCTTGCATAAAATGACTATGCACCAATTTTTCTCTTATATTTTGCCCTCTCCTATATGTGATGGCTGGTCTGGGGGTTATGATTTCTTTTAGTTAATCATCTGAAAGCAGTATATGCCAATGTCGTCCCAAGATGTTGCATATTTTTTCGTACTGTCCGTCATAGTTTCCTATGCACCGTACCACTTCTCTGTTTTGACTTACATGTTGTTTGCCGCTGTGGAGTAGGATAGTCCTGTCACTTTTTCTAGCCCTATTGTACGCATACATAGAAAGAATGTTATAGTGCATTTGTATTGTGCAGCAGTTTTGTGTGGTTCTGCTGTGATACCGCATCTATATAGAGGGACAAGCACTATTGGAACAACTATTTGCAACGGGTGTGACATACCTGTTGCCCCAAAAAAAACTGATTGAGGAGTGTGATATACCTGCTTCCACAAAATACTGATTGACTGCTACGATATACCTGCTGCCCCAAATAAACAGGGTGGTGTGATATAACTGTTGTGGCGAAAAAAATAATTGAGGGGTGTGATATACCTGCTTCCACAAAATACTGATTAAGGGGAATGATATACCTGTTTCCACAAAATACGGATTAAGGGGAATAATATACCTGTTTCCACCAAATATTGATTGAGGCTTGCGATATACCTGCTTCCACAAAATACTGATTAAGGGGAATGATATACCTGCTTCCACCAAATATTGATTGAGGGCTGCGATATACCTGCTTCCACAAAATACTGATTAAGGTGTTCGATATACCTGCTTCCACAAAATACTGATTAAGGGGAATGATATACCTGCTTCCACCAAATTCTGATTGAGGGCTGCGATATACCTGCTTCCACAAAATACTGATTGAGGCTTGCGATATACCTGCTTCCACAAAGTACTGTTTAAGGGGAATGATATACCTGCTTCCACCAAATATAGATTAAGGCCTGCGATATACCTGCTTCCACAAAATACTGATTAAGGGGATTGATAATCCTGCTTCCTCCAAATATTGATTGAGGCCTGAGATATACCTGGTTCCACAAAATACTGATTAAGGGGTTTGATATACCTGCTTCCACAAAATACTGATTGAGGCCTGCGATATTCCTGCTTCCACAAAATACTGATGATGGGGTTCGATATACCTGTTTCCACCAAATATTGATTGAGGCCTGATATATACCTGCTTCCACAAAATATTGATTAAGGGGATTGATATACCTGCTTCCACCAAATATTGATTGAGGCCTGCGATATTCCTGATTCCACGAAATACTGACTAAGGGGTTCGATATACATGTTTCCACCAAATATTGAGCGTAAAAAGTTGATGATGCTGGATAACCCTCTTGCCCAATGGCTGACCGCTGGCTTGTCGGAACTGCTAACCCGCCAACTACTGCCATATAAATTGGTGGACTCTGAGGCCTTTAGAAAATTTGCGGCCATTGGCACACCGCAATGAAAGGTCCCCGAAAGGATATATTTCTCCCAGAAGGGCATCCCAGAGCTATATGGCCACGTTCAGCGGCAATTCAACATATCTGTGGCACACAGTGTCGGTGCCAAGATACATCTGACCACAGACACGTGGTCTAGCAAACAAGGGCAAGGAAGGTACATCACTTTTACTGCCCACTGGGT
Source organism: Bufo bufo (assembly GCF_905171765.1). NCBI lineage: Eukaryota > Metazoa > Chordata > Amphibia > Anura > Bufonidae > Bufo > Bufo bufo. The sequence continues at coordinate 28,521,615 of NC_053397.1, read as the reverse complement.
AAACCTTTTGATGGCCGTCAAGCATGTTACCCGTGGCACCCGTGTGGATTTGGTGTTACCGCCACGGATTGCATGCAGACTTGCCTGTTGTTCTCCTCCTCCTACTCCATCCTTCGTCTCCTCCTCGGCTGACTCCTCCTTTTCCCTGCTACCGCCTCTTCCGCTGCACCTTCAAGCTCCCCAGAACCTATTCGACGTGCCAGGTGAGACGTTGCCATCTGTGCTGCGGCTGTTTTGTCTGGAAGCCAAGGGCCACACCGGTCCTGCACTGCTTTCAGCTCACAGGCCGATCAGTGGCTAACCCCGCTCAATTTGACAGTTGGTAAAGTGGTGTGCGACAATGGTGCCAATCTGCTGAGCGCGCTGAAACAGGGCAAAATGACGTGCCGTGCATGGCACACGTCCTGAACTTAGTCGTGCAGCGATTCGTTGCCAAATACCCCGGGTCTAGGACGTCTTGTGGCAGGTCAGGAAATTATCTGGCCATTTTAGAAGATCTTACACGGCCATGGCTCGCCTTGCTGACGTTCAGCAGCGACTAGTGATGAGCGGCAGGGGCAATTTTTGAATTTTCAATATTCAGCGATTATTCGGTAGAATATTCATCATATATTTGAGAATTCTAGATGATTTTCTTGATTGCGAAATCGACAATGCAGTAGGCGCGTAATGCGCATGCTTGATACAGGCGTGGCGTAGTTTTGCTAGTTGTCATACTGCCAGAAGTTTCCTGAGACTGGAGATGATGGTTGGCAGCAACTTTCGCGAATGTGAGGAAGAACTCCTGATCACTGTAAGTAATTTTACATTACAGCACTGTTTGAACAATAGCTTTATATGCAGATAAAGTGTTCCAATATATTTGCGATTGCGCAAATCGGCATTAATGAGGGGCAATCGCAATACATGCAACTTCAAATTTTATTAGGTCTAAGTAGATATTACTGATTGGTACATTAAGTATTGTTGTGACATCACACCACTATGTCTTTAGCAGGTATGTATGGAAAGCAGAGAAATATCTCTCACATGCACATTGCACATCCATTTTCCTGCCACACAGTATATTCCCCACACACACACACACTAGGGTGGCTGGACAGTACGGTTTTCAGTAGGCCAGGACGGACGGAAGTTCTCCTTTTTTTGTGGTTACACGGGTGTTGGCAGTTGGCACGGGTCAGGATGGCTTTACATATCCCCATCACTGGGAGCAGGGCCTGGCAGCATGTCCGGACCGCACAGTGCGCTGTATGACGTCACGTCACAACGTCATCGGCACTGCTGCGTGCGTAGCACGTCCGACGTGTACCTTTAGTTCAGACGGGAGCGGCGGGTGCCACTCTGATCAATGATCACTGGCACTGCCTGCCATCTATGATTCCACGCTGGTCCAGGCCGTCCAGTGCTTGAAGAGCCTGCAGAATCAGCACTCAGCCCACTAGGCACAAGGTTAGCACAGATCCCACTGCCCCAGGTACTTACAGGACTATATATCCGAGTATAAATTATATATGGACTAAGCTGGAATAACTTGGGTATCATCTGTATATCATTCTAAATGTACAGCTGGTATAAATTATAATTATTTAATTAGATCATGCTGTTATAACCTGGGTATCTCCTGTGTATAATTATACTGTATATGTACAGCTTGTATACGTTATACATCTTCTTATATATAGTAATATGGACCATGCTGGTATAACCTGGGCATCTACTATGTAGTATTTAACTATTGTGCGCCACTGTCCCTGGTATGCTGTCCTCCTTTTTGGGGCTCTGCAAGTGGCCACCCTAACACACACACACAGTCTATAGATTAGAGTTTGTGTCCTGTTGGTCAGGACTCAGGAGAAGCTTTCTTTGTCTGACCGCCAGTATTTGCTGGTTCTTTTAGCGTTACCCAGGGTGCACCACGGGGAGGCGAACCAGCTGTAAACCCCATACCGTACCGTCTCTTGACTAGACAGGTACATCTCTGCTTTGATGGCCAATATCCGATTGCTCAGACCCCACACACATACAATTGCAATACAATCAGATTGTATGTGTGTTTTATTGTGAGGCAGTGACAGACCTCACACAGGTTAGAGGCAAGGAAGGGGTATATAGTATGGTCCACACTCCTATTCCACCACAGGTGAGACCAGCTGGAGGTACTCAGGCTGGGATAAAGCACCTCCCAGTGTGTCAGTCTGGGGGAAGTGTTGTCTTGGGACAGAGACTGTGACAGAGGCCTGTAGGCTCTGTGAGGGCCATGAGGCTGGGTGGTAGCTCAGCAGCAGGCCCTCGCCCCTAATGTTTCAGAGGCTCAGCTCAGCAGCAGGCCCTCACCCCAATGTTTTAGAGGGTCAGCTTAGCAGAAGACCCTCACCCCTAATGTTTTAGATGGTCAGATCAGCAGCAGGCCCTCACCCCTAATGTTTTAGAGGGTCACCAGCAGGCCCTTGCTCCTAATGTTTTTGAGGGTCACCGGCAGGCCATCAATCATAATTTTTCAAGGCTGTGTATGATGCCCTCCTTTATGTGTGGCGTGGCGGTTTATGGAGTGGCGGTTCCTTGTAATTTTGTGGCAGCCCTTTCCCTTAGGGCATAGGCTTTATGAGTGTAGGAGTCCCACTACCTGAACAATTATACCACAATATGAATGAGGCCCTGCTTTATGTGATATACAGGTTATATCGGAGTGCCTCTTTCTTGTAATTTTTGGCAGCACTTGCTCTTTATATACAAGTAAATATACAGGAAAGAATGCTTTCTAACAATTTTTCCTCTAAAATCGATTCTACCTTCGGTTTTGTGAGTATTATTGTCAGTCTGTAAAAGTGGCGTACTACTCGGACAACATCATTCCCAGCAGCGACCTGGGAGTCCAAGATGCATCCATACATCCTCCCCATGCTGTTCCCGAACCATTTCAGTTGTGTTTCCATCAATTTTTGACCTTTTCCTATGAACCAGATACCCTCTTCAGAGCAGGGGGTGCCTGGCTTAATGCTCGGGTTCTCCCATTGACTTCTATTGTGCTCGGGTGCTTTGTAGAGCACCCGAGCATCCTGAGGTGTTCTACTGGAGCACCCGAGCACTTTGGTGCTTAATCAACACTAGTTATAGTTATTAATCCGGCAATGGTGGAAGTAGTAGTCCTTCCACACCATCTTTATAGCAGTAGGAGGTATAGTAGATAAAAATGCAATGTCCCACTATGTGCTATATGTGAGCACTTTAAACTTTGGCATATTTAATGTGTTTAATGTATTGTATTTTCCTAATATAAGGCTGGCATTGTCATTACATCTATTCACCCCTAGGTGGTGCTGGCGCCACATATTATACAGTATATAGCCAGGGGTGTGCTAATAAAGGTAGTTGTAGAGGAAGTAGTTAGTTGGAGAGAAGGAGAAGGAAGTTAATGGAGGAGGAGAACAGGCAAGTTCCACAATGTAGCTGCCTTTCTTTCCTCTGGGCCCTGATCAAGCCTGGAGATGACAGACCAAGGAGTCACAGCAGCCCAGCACAAGACAGTAAGTCTAAGTATGAATATAAAGCAAGTCTAGTGAAGATTAGAGCTGAGTCTAGCCAAGGGACTTCACAAGCACAAGTGACCAGGAGGAACTTAAAGGTACCTGGACACAACTGGATAACTAGTGCGCAGAATTGTCTTTTTCCATTAAATGCCTTCATGGACATAGTGGACCTGAATATTTCAGGAGAGCATCCTGCATCAAATAATGTAACAGAGAGTTTGCCTGTCACAAGGGAGAACACCCTTATTGGATTGCTCAAGATAAATAGGAAATCATTATATTCAGTAACTGAGTGGTAGAAAGTGGAATTAGTGCAAAACTAATTAAGCAAGAATTATCATTCTGCCTGTTAAAGCCAAGGTATTAAGAGAACTCCTCAACTAACAATTGCCAGACCTGTATTAACGAATTTCAGCTAAAATAACATCTGGATTATAACCTTTGCTGTATTGTCCTGAGACCATTGATTCAGTAAATGTTTAATTGTTTTACAACAACTGACTCCTCATCCTTTCTACTACTACTCTCAACATTTGCACCTTACAGTACTGGCATCACGAACACAGGGGCCCAGCCACCAAAGCACCTTAAACACCTATACCATAAAGGGCACCTCAACTTCCCTGCAATAGAGAGTGCTCCGGAGGATTTGGTGTTGTCTTCCCCATCACTGTACGCCGACCTAGGGAGGCTCTGCTAACCGTGAGTAAATCTACTACTAACCCCATCGGCCCACCGATGCCTCACGTGTTGCCCCTGTCGTCCGGTCGCTGCAAAAATGCCTATTGGACTATTAAAACTATAGACAAAATTGTTTGCCCAGAGTTAGATAAAACATGGCTGCTTTCTTCCATAAATAGCACCCCACATGTCCATGGTTTGTATCTTCTGGAATAGTAGCTAAGCTCCAGTAAAGTAAGAATGTGCCTGAGTTGCAATACCACCTATAACCTGTGCACAGGTGTGGTGCTGTTTTTGGAAGAAACAAGCCCTGTTTTACTAATCCTGGACCTAAACCATTCTGCCAACAGAGGGAATTGCATGATCCCAATGACATGTTCACTTTATCAACTCAATCATTGCTGTAACATCCCGGAGTGGTGTTACTATTCTTTCACTCCACTGCTGTCTTTTATTGCTAACACCAGTGTCATTCTATGTACTTATTTCCAGGTCCTTCACAAGTTTGCATTGATCTTACTATCTTGAAACTTTTTTGTTCATGTAATATGCCTGCTTCACCAGCAGGTGGCAGCGTATATGGCAGAGGGAGAGAGAGACAGATACCTAGATAGAATGGAACTTACCATTCCATTCTCCCCTTTTTTTTGGCAGACGTGGGCTGGTACTGCTTCCTACCAGAAGGGAGAGGTTACAGTTATAGTTGATACCAGTTTAGACTAGATAATGGAGCTGAGAAGACATGAAAGATGTAGCAGTAAGGGGAAAATGTTCTCCAGCTGCAGCAGGAGTCTCTCCAAAGGGAAGTAACTCATAGAGTACCCGGACTCCTTGCCAATTTATTTACTGAGTGTCAGGAGGGGGACAACAGCCAGAGGCACCCCCAATCCAGGGATACTAGAACCAACCAAAAGTCCAGTAACCAGACCCAAGCAGAGCTTAGCACAGCAGAGAGATAAAGCAGAGTTATCAAGTTTGCCTGCCAGCTAATGCCAAAGCCTGATGGAACCAAGAGAAAGCCTAAATATTGTCTGGAACCAAGAGAAAGTCTGAATATTCTTTGGATGCAAGTTTACCCAAGTAAGTCTGTTGAATTTTATCAAAGTCTGAACTCCATATTTGTTCTCCACCTCCACCATTTACTACCCACCTTTATTGCTTTGGAGCCTAACCCTAGGGATTGGCTCTATCCAGGTAAGAGCACCGTGACAACCACAGAGACTATAACGGGCCACACCACACCACTCTACATTCCAGTAAACCTGGGACACATTCGGCCCTGGGAAACAGCGCGGCGCGTTGCATCGCCAGCTCCTTAGATTTGCGGTAACTGTGGGAACAAGGAGAGCTGAAGAGATTGTCTGCTCACTAAAAAATAAGTGCAAATGTTTGGCAATGTAACCCACCCGTTGGAGCCTGCTTTAAATTTTGGCTATGCGGCCCTGGTCACATAACATGTACAGTCGTGGCCAAAAGTTTTGAGAATTACATAAATATTGGAAATTGGAAAAGTTGCTGCTTAAGTTTTTATAATAGCAATTTGCATATACTCCAGAATGTTATGAAGAGTGATCAGATGAATTTCATAGTCCTTCTTTGCCATGGAAATTAACTTAATTCCAAAAAAACTGCATTTCATTGCTGTCATTAAAGGACCTGCTGAGATCATTTCAGTAATCGTCTTGTTATCTCAGGTGAGAATGTTGACGAGCACAAGGCTGGAGATCATTATGTCAGGCTGATGGGGTTAAAATGGCAGACTTGACATGTTAAAAGGAGGGTGATGCTTGAAATCATTGATCTTCCATTGTTAACCATGGTGACCTGCAAAGAAACGCGTGCAGCCATCATTGCGTCGCATAAAAATGGCTTCACAGGCAAGGATATTGTGGCTACTAAGATTGCACCTCAATCAACAATTTATAGGATCATCAAGAACTTCAAGGAAAGAGGTTCAATTCTTGTTAAGAAGGCTTCAGGGCGTCCAAGAAAGTCCAGCAAGCGCCAGGATCGACTCCTAAAGAGGATTCAGCTGCGGGATCGGAGTGCCACCAGTGCAGAGCTTGCTCAGGAATGGCAGCAGGCAGGTGTGAGCGCATCTGCACGCACAGTGAGGCAAAGACTTTTGGAAGATGGCCTGGTGTCAAGAAGGCCAGCAAAGAAGCCACTTCTCTCCAAAAAAAACATCAGGGACAGATTGATCTTCTGCAGAAAGTATGGTGAATGGACTGCTGAGGACTGCGGCAAAGTCATATTCTCCGATGAAGCCTCTTTCCGATTGTTTGGGGCATCTGGAAAAAGGCTTGTCCGGAGAAGAAAAGGTGAGCGCTACCATCAGTCCTGTGTCATGCCAACAGTAAAGCATCCTGAGACCATTCATGTGCGGGGTTGCTTCTCATCCAAGGGAGTGGGCTCACTCACAATTTTGCCCAAAAACACAGCCATGAATAAAGAATGGTACCAAAACATCCTCCCAACAGCAACTTCTTCCAACAATCCAACAACAGTTTGGTGAAGAACAATGCATTTTCCAGCACAATGGAGCACCGTGCCATAAGGCAAAAGTGATAACTAAGTGGCTCGGGCACTAAAACATTGACATTTTGGGTCCATGGCCTGGAAACTCCCCAGATCTCAATCCCATTGAGACCTTGTGGTCAATCCTCAAGAGGTGGGTGGACAAAAAAAAAAAACACTAATTCTGACAAACTCCAAGAAGTGATTATGAAAGAATGGGTTGCTATCAGTCAGGAATTGGCCCAGAAGTTGATTGAGAGCATGCCCAGTCGAATTGCAGAGGTCCTGAAAAAGAAGGGCCAACACTGCAAATACTGACTCTTTGCATAAATGTCATGTAATTGTCGATAAAAGCCTTTGAAACGTATGAAGTGCGTGTAAGTATATTTCACTACATCACAGAAACAACTGAAACAAAGATCTAAAAGCAGTTTAGCAGCAGACTTTGTGAAAACTAATATTTTTGTCATTCTCAAAACTTTTGGCCACGACTGTACACTGCGGCACTTCCTGTAATGTCATTATATCCTATCTGCAGATAACATGGGCTGTTCTGATGCTAGGGACATCACTTGTGACATAGCCATGTGAATGGCAGGACTGGCATGTCATCTAGGTCCCGTTGTAATCGGATGGATGAGTTGAATGATTATTTATTCAGGCACTGGACGCTGAATCTCTCACCTTCCCACCTATAATCAGTCTGTGTGTTCATAAACAATAAAGCTAATGTAAAAACAGTAACTATATAACCCCTGGACAAGAAGGGTGACATCAGGGAGAAGGAGGTACAAAGGAACATGTCGAAGGACCTGCAAGCTGTATATAAGCCGACCTGCTTAACCATGAAGTCCTGAGGAGCTCATCAGCTCAATAGAAGAGGCAAGGAGTTGATAGGCAAGTATGTATGTAATATATATGCAGAGAGCCTCTGAAGAGATGGTGCAGAGGATGGGAGTGGTAGGGGCCCTGATGAGATGATGTCGTTGGGTACTCCCTCTGGCCGTCGCTCCCTGGGGTTTACTGCAATAGAAATTTGGTGTGAAAGAATAAGGCAGAATTAGAACAACAAAAAATGTTTTTTATTGAGTGCAAAAGATGAGTTACAGTAAATCCAGCTATAGTCTGTACAAGCTGCAATGTCTCTATCCCCAGCTGATGAGATATGGTGGAAGGCAAAATTGCAGTCAATAGCACTCTAAGGTAGTCCTTCTCTGTCTCTTGATTTACATTTGGCTATAAGCTGGCACCTGTGGCTGTAGGTGTCTACTTGATAAATACAGGCTTGAGCTGGTCTATGGTGATGGGTGTCATAACTTGTTCACCCTCAAATGCAGCACGATCTCTGAAGCTATCATTGTTGGTCACCCCGCTGACTGTAGTGGCATAGCTCTGAACAATATCCATAGTCTTGGACCTTCAGTCTCACTGGAGCAGTGTTCCTCACAGTTGAGCTGTGGCCTCTAAGACCTTTGAAGGTGGAGAAGATGTTAGTACTCCCTCACTCCTCACTATCATAGCTAACTCTCACCCTCCTGGCATGAAACAGGGCCAGCCACCTTCTACCAAGAAGGGAGGAACAGGATGTGCAGCGAGCCCTGGAGAAGCCAGTGCAGAGGATGGGAGTGGTAGTGGCCCTGATAAAGTGTTGTGTCTCAGTGTACTCCCTCAGGCCCTTGCTCCTTGTGGATCAGTGCACTGGAAATGTAGTATGGAAGAATGAGGCTAGAATTAAATGTAACAAAATCTTATTACTAAGTGCAACGTAGCACTTCAAATACATTTAATACCAGCAGGTTTCAAGTGCAAACTTTTCTGGCACCAGTAAGGAATATGGAGGCAGGTTAGATAGCTGCAACTTAGCACTTATGTCCTACTGGCCTAGTAACTTTCTGTGTGATGGTTGTCTTAGACGTAGTCCCTCACCTTACAGCAGTGTCTGTCGTTCACTTTGCTGTCAAACTTCTCAAGAAGTAATCACTCTGAAGAATCTATAATAGAAGCAGGAGCTCTGACTTGTGCTTCCTCTCTCCTCCGTAGCTACACAGAATCTCCTCACTCCTGGCAGGAAGCAAGAACAGCCCACTCTTACCAAGAGCGGAGGATCAGGGTGGTTAGCCATGTACCTGGCTAAACCTTGCCTTCCACATCCTCACTGTTAGTAATGGCCACATAATATAATACAAAATACATAAAATTATTAACACACAACTTAATACAACATTGCAGTACCCCCAGGTCTGGGGTACTACAGATAGTTAACCCTCTCCCTGCCAACCATACCTTTTCATGCTGGTGTACATAACATAACACAGCTTGGCAAAACATTATATTTGCAGATACCCCTAGGTCTGGGGTAATGCATATAAAAACATGGCATATTATTCAAATGGCAAATAATGTTTGTGGCAAAACAACCCCTTTAACCAAGTCCAAAATGAAAAATAAAATATTGGAGTTTAACAAATTGCATTGTGTTACATGATACTAAATCCGAGTGATTTACAGCGTGTCCCTGGTAATAGACAGATATCCAGAGCAGAGCTGTGATTGCCGCTCAGCTCCACCGCTCCCATTAGTCTGCTGTTTTCCATGAGTGTTAGGACATTCCCAGCTCGGTGTAATTAACATTATTAGCGCCGGAGCTAGAAAACAGAACATGAATGATTATTTTAATCAGAAAGATATGCTCTGATATATATCACTGCTTTCCAGATACCGTATTCATCACATGGAGCCGAGCTGAGAATTTAGTGGGGTTCTGACTCATCCTCACATAGGGCTGAAGCTAGTTTATCACATTTTATACTTATTCAGATCACAAATCTGCAAAATATCTATTCACAGAGATTATTAAACTGTAGATAGAAAGTCGGTTGTAGAGATACATAAGTAGAAATCGCTTCATAGGATCAAGCTATTAGTGGTGTGCTTGCCATGGAGGCCAACCATGTCAATGCTATAGAACCTATGGACTTGAGGGGCCTAATGCTGAACTCCTCTTACTTCCCCAAAAATATCAGCCACATATTCCTGCAGCCACCACAATTATAATTTTACAGCTCCCACTGAGGTCAATGCACTGAGCACCCCCTAGTGGTGGATACAAGCAGACAGTTTCATCATGTGAAAGGAGGGAGCAGATTTAGCGCTGTATGGGGGAGATTTATTGGTGTATTTATGCTAATTGTCTGGTATAAATGCACAGAGAAATATAAGGGGGAAATTACCATGAGGATAATTCATGGAGTCAGTTTTTCTTTAGTCTGCATTAAAATAACGCCAAAGTTGTAAGTTGTTTGATAAATTTGGTCTTTAAACAGGGCACTTATGTGTAGATATTTTACTCCACTTTTTCTACACCAATCTTGCAGATTTCACTCTGGCCACTGGCAACAGGTCTCACAATTCCTGCTCTGTAGAAATAATTTCTCAGCAGTCATCTCATTATCATCACAAGCAGGATTACAATAGCAGATAATACCACTTTTATAAAGCTGGAGGCAGATAATATAATAGGTGAATGAAAGCACTCAACTGCCTCATCTTCCTAAGTACTTTAGTAGGAAGACTGCCTTGCAGTATACCCTGCAAAGTCCCACACACCAAAAACATAACAATAGGTTAATTTGGAGTTTAGATTATGAATAGAGATGAGCAAATTTTTCAAAAATTCGATTCGCCAGTTCGGCAAATTTTTTCTTAAAAATTTGCTTTGATCCAAATCAATTTGTGGCGAATTACGTAAAGAAACGGCTATTTTTGGGGTGCAGAGAGCCTTTATAGTGGTGTAGAACACTGTGCCTTGCAGTAACATGCATAGGGAGTCTGCTGTGGTAGTGAAATAATGCTGTGAGTCAGTATGACATGCAGATGACAGGCGTCGCTCTTAGAATCACTGCGCACTTCACTTATTTGGGCAGTCACGGGGCCAAAACTGACCAAATAACTCAAGTATGAACTCAGCCTTACAGGTCGATGTTAGAGCCAAGAAGAAGCGCACTCCTTTTACACCCTCCCCAGCTGATTCCACTTAGATGTCTACAGAACCTGTTCTATTAAACGCTTACACAAGTAGAGCCCCCCGATAGAGTGGAGAGGGTGTCAGCAGTAAGTTTGTGTTGACGTCACTGATTATTTTGCCCTTCCTCTGATCCGTCAGAACAATAAACCACAAAAAACGGATCCTGTCTGTGGAGCATACGCCTTCACTTGGTCAGCATTTGCTCAATAATCCATCAGTATTGCTAATGCCAAAAAAAACAGGACTGGATCTAAAACAGAGATGACACTTGAAAGGAATATTTGCATGTCTTCTCTGTTTTGTACCCACTCCTGCTTTTGGCTACCAAATCATAAGCCAATTCTGATGGGACCATACAGGCCTTACAGCTGCTACACAGAGAGGATTCGTTTTGTGTCTCATTTTTCATTCCTTCTGACAGATCAGAAGAAAGGTCAAATAAATGATGTTGTCAGCCAAGCCGAAAGTCAAAATAGTGGACCAGTCATGAAGTAAGGAGGGTGGGAACAGCATGAGAAGTCCACAGAGTGGACCTATGACATATTGATGCAGTGGAAGCAGCATGAGGAGACCACAGAGTGGCCCAATGGCAGAGTGTGGAGGTGGCAGCAACAGCATCAGGAGGCCACAGAGTGGAAGGTGATATAATGTGAATAAGGCAGCAGGAGAATACCACAGAGTGGCAAGGTGACATAATATGAAGATGGCAGTAGCAGCAGCATCAGGAGACCACAGAGTGGCAAGGTGACATAGTGTGGAGGTGGCTGCAGCAGCATCATCAGTCCACAGAGTGGCAAGGTGACATAATGTGGATATGGCAGCAGCAGTAGCAGCAGGAGGATAAAACAGAGTGGAAAGGTGACATAATATGGATATGGCAGAAGCATCAGCAGGAGGATACCACAGAGTGGCAAGGTGACATAATGTGGAGATGGCAGTGGCAGCAGGAGGATACCACAGAGTGGCAAGGTGACATAATGTGGAGATGACAGCAGTAGCAGGAGGATACCACTTTGTGGCAAGGTGACATAGTGTGGAGATGGCAGCAGCAGCATCAGGAGACCACAGAGTGGCAAGGTGACATAGTTTTGAGATGGCAGCAGCAGCTGCATCTGGAGACTACAAAGTGACCCGGTGATGGGGGTGCCGAAAGAAGGAGCACTTGGCATCTGATGTGTGGCATCAGGCGGGTGGCAGCTGAGGCAGGTAGTCAGAAGAAGTAGTAGTAGCTGAGGCAGGTAGTCAGAAGAAACCGGTCTCTTTTATCAAAGTGTTGATGTGGCACCATGGATGATCTAGTCTGATGCATCAGGAATTGGTGGTTGGAAATCCTGGCTGATCCATGCCTGATTCATCTTGACAAAGGTCAGTCTCTCCACATTTTGGGTGGACAGGCGAGTTCTCCTTGGGGTAACTATGGCCCCCGCCGCACTAAACACCCGCTCTGATGCCACACTACTGGCCGGACAGGACAGCTTTTCCAGGGCAAACTCTGCTAGTTGCGGCCACAAATCCAGTTTGGCTGCCCAGTAATCCAGCGGATCTTCAATGACGGCTGGCAGGGTGCACTCCAAGTATGCCACCACCTGCTGGTTCAGTTTCTGCTCTATGTCTACCTGCTGGTGAGTAGTTTCTTCACTATGCGGGTGAAGATAGCTGCTCATCAGCGACTCTAGACTCAGGCTGCTGGCGCTGCTGTCACTTGGGATGAAGTCGAAGACTGAGTCAACCAATCAAGAATCGCTGGGTTGCTGGTCAAGACACCACCGCTAGCTGACACTGTGAGCTCAGGCCTCTCAAAGTGACCCTTTCTGCCACGCCCCCTTACTCTGCTGCGACCTCGGCTTGCGCCAGAAACATTCAGGCCTCTGCCACTCCTCTGTGCATGGCCTGGCACTTCTCTGCCTGACATACATGTAGCTAAACTAAACAAATTAAATGGAAATTAAAAACCCCTAAAAGCGAGGAATATATTTTTATACTTATACTGAAATAGTCCACTAAATGCTTTCACCACAATTAACTGCAGAAATGCCCTGAGAATATATTTTTCTAGTTGTACTGAAATATGACCCTATACTCTTTGACCAGAAAAAACTCAACGAGTGAAGTGCGTATGTATTTTTCTAGTAGTACTGAAATATGCCCCTATACGCTTTGACCAGAAAAAACTTAAAGAGTGAAGTGCATATATATTTTTCGAGTAGTACTGAAATACACCCCTATACTCTTTCACCGGAAATAACTGCAGAAGTAACCTGAGAATATATTTTTCTTGTTGGACTGAAATAGGCCACAATACGCTTTGACCAGAAAAAATTTAAGAGTAAAGTGCATATATATTTTTCTTGAAGTACTGAAATACACCCCTATATGCTTTCACCAGAAATAACTGCAGAAGTGACCTGAGAATATATTTTTCTTGGTGTACTGAAATAGGCCACTATACGCTTTGACCACAACAAAATTAAAGAGTGAAGTGTGTATATATTTTTTTTTTGTTACTGAAATACGCCCCTATACGCTTTCAACAGAAATTACTGCAGAAGTGACCTGAGAATATATTTTTTTTGTTGGACTTAAATAGGCCACTATACGCTTTGACCACAACAAAATTAAAGAGCGAAGTGTGTATATATTTTTCTTTTGTTACTGAAATACGCCCCTATATGCTTTCAACAGAAATTACTGCAGAAGTGACCTGAGAATATATTTTTCTTGTTGGACTGAAATAGGCCACTATACGCTTTCACCAGAAAACAATTAAAGAGTAAAATGCGTATATATTTTTCTTGTAGTACTGAAATATGCCTCTATACGCTTTTATCAGAAATAACTGCAGAAGTGAACTGAGAATATATTTTTCTTGTAGTACTGAATAAGATACTAGATATAAGCCACTAAAGGCTTTTCAACATAACACTTGCTGCCCAATAACAAACAGCTGGAATGACAGAGCTGTCTAATGGCTGTTTGGATCCCCAAATAATCGTTCCCTGCACTTGTAAATCACTTTCCTATCAATGTCCCTAGCGCCTTCTGACGTCTCTCCATGCACTAAGATGCTGTGAAATGATTCCTCCCTATCCTTTCCCTGCACTTATAAATCGTTTTTTCTGGGGGGTTTTAAACATAGAGGTTTTTCCAGTAGCTGTCCCTAGCGCCTTCACACATCTGTCCCAGCACTCTGAATGCTGGATAATGTCAGAAACTAAAATGGCTGCCGTATTTAAAGGTCTGTGACATCACAGGTCTGGCTGGCTGCTGATTGGCTGCATGCAGGCATGTCAGTATGGTTGATCCCGCTCATCTCTAATTATGAACCCCAATGGGCATAGGTACAAATATGAATGATGACAATGTGTAGCACTGTGGAGTATGTTGGTGTAGTATCTCACTAGGACACTGCTAGTGTATCAAGGGTTGATGTTTTATACTGTCCCAACATCTTTCTACATCCACAGCTGAGAAAATCTATAATGTTAATATATACTACAATGAACTGAAACATTTGTAGTGCATTGGAGCAAGGGTAATTTGGACTATGGAGCTTGGTGGACATTTGCCTTTATTGTTACTATGCAAAGTCTACTTTCACACTAGCGTTTTTACTGGATCCGGCAGGGCTCAGGAAAAACGTTTCCATAACAGATAATACAACCATCTGCATCTGTTATGAATGGATCTGGTTGTATTATCTTTAACATTGCCAGGACGGATCAGTCATGAACTTTATTGAAAGTCAATGGGGGACAGATCCGTTTTCTATTTGCCAGATTGTGTCCTAGTTAAACGGATCCATACCCATTGACTTGCATTGTGGGTCGCGACTGATCCGTCATGCTCTGCATCCTATGATGGAAAGAAAACCACAGCTTGCTGCGGTTTGCTCTCCGGTATGGGAACGCAACCATAGCATTCCGTTCTGTTCAGTTACATTTTGTCCCCGTTGACAAAATGGAGACAAAACGTAAAGCGTTTTTCTCCGGTATTAAGACCCTATGATGGATCTCAATACCGGAAAATAGAAACGCTAGTGTGAAAGTAGCCAAAACCATGAACACGCTACTTTATTGCTCTTTAAAGGGTTACCTTGCACTGTGATTTATGCTGTTGTGTGCACTTGTTTTTTTATTGTTGAACTGCAGTTTATATGTTTATTGTATTATATCCTGTTTATTTACACTGTTATTACACCGTAGCTAAGGCTACTTTGACACCAGTATTTTGCTGGATCTGTCATGGATCCGCAAAAACGCTTCCGTCATAATAATACAACCGTCTGTATCTGTTCTGAACGGATCCGGTTGTATTATCTCTAAAAATAGCCAAGAGGAATCCGTCTCTAAAACCATTGTAAATCAATGGGGGACAGATACGTTTTCTTTTGTGTCCGAGAAAACAGATCCGTCCACATTGACTTACATTGTGAGTCATGACGGATCCATCTCCCTCCACACCACACTGAGGACAGAAAAATGCTGCTTTATGCATCCATGATGGGGACGCAACCAAATGGAACGGAATGCATTCTGATGCACTGTGTTTCGTTCAGTTCAGTTTTGTCCCCATTGACAATGAATTGGGACAAAACGAAAGTGTTTGCTCCCGCTATTGAGATCCTATGACAGATCTCAATTGCAGAAACAGAAAGCGCAGATGTGAAAGTAGCCTAATACTGACAGATTTTATGACTTTCTACCTATGCAAAGTTTTGGAGGGAAAAAAAACAGACACACTGACCTTTTGACTGTCTGGTTTAGCTCTGTTTTTTATGACTGAAGACTTATTTATGTCCGGAAAAACTGCTTAGTCATTCCCATAGACTTACATTGAAACTTTTTGGAAGTCTATTATGACAGACAGAAATTGTAACAATGTTTCTAATGTTTCTGTTTAGGCTGTGCTTCTCCACTCCACCCCTCCCACCAGAAAGTTCTAGTTCAGCTGGAAACTGTACATAAGGAAAGCAGTCAGCGCCCCTAGTTGTCTGCAGATAAGGACCAGTGTTAAGTAGGAGAGACTCTGCCAGACTGCAGATAGGGACCAGTGTTTAGTAGGAGATACTCTGCCAGACTGCATGAGTGACAAGGAGAAAACTCTGAGATGAGGATTCTGACCACAGGCCTGTGACCAGGGAGTCAGTCGGACGACTAAGCCACAGACCCTAGGCCACCAGCCTTTGGCCAGGGTACCAGACTTCTGAGAGAGAGAATGAAGCCAGCCCAATGCTTTGCCTCAATTGTTTTGCACTTGGCTTCTCCCAGTAAAGAAGCACACTGGTTAACTGCAGACCCTAGATATTCCCCATTGAGGTGCACCTTACCATCTTCTCTGGAGAGCAGCAACATTGATCATGTCTGGGGAACCCAGAATAGCGTTGGTGCAACCCCAAACCCGGTCACTGCACATCCCCATTAGTTTTGCTTAGGCTACTTTCACATAATACAACCATCTGCATCCGTTTGAACGGATCCGGTTGTATTATCTTTAACATATTTTTAACATTGCCAAAACTGATCAGTTTTCTATTGTGGCAGATTTTGCCAGAGAAAACGGATCCGTCATGACCCCGAAGCAAGTTAATGGGGACGGATCCGTTTTCTCTGGCAAAATCTGCCACAATAGAAAACAGATCCGTTTTGGCAATGTTAAAAATATGTTAAGTGAATCAATTCGAAAATTCAATCCAAATTTTCCCAAAAATTCAGATTTTATTGAAAAAGAGAAAGACTTTTCCTGGCAATTGTGGCACTTTCAATTCGGACAGCTAAATTTGGTCAAATTGGCCCAAATCGAATGCTAAGAAATTTGCTTATCTTTAGCTATGGGTCTTTTAACCCCATTAGACACCTTATACGAATACGACTGCTACCTCTGCACCCCTCAGGGCTATGCCCCAGGATTAAGACATAAAGGATTATAATCTATAAATTTTTCACAGATTTTTTTAAAATGAATGATAATACTAGGGTTAATGTTCTTCAGAGGTCCATCTCCTGTTGACCATTGGCACAAGTGGCTGAAACCTTCAGCTGAATGATAAATCCTTGTCAGCCTTTTACATTGCAACCGGCCCTGTTCATTTTTAGATATTTTAATAGAATCCATTGATTTGGCTGGGTATCGCAGCCCAGAGCAGACAGTCTATTCTATGGCTACACCGTGAGATGAGAGACACAGATTACAGCCTCCAGAGATGTTCTGTCAGCAGCTTTTCAGAACCGACCTCCATAACCTTGACCCAGAACGCAGCATTTTTTTCCCCCTTCACACAAATAGGAATCCTTATCTCTAATAAATGTTAATTTACACGGCTCAAAGAATCATTTGGCGTCAGTAAACAGGAACACGGGTGAACAGATGAATAATCTTGTATCAAGTTTGGATTTAATTAGGTTATGGCCCGAGTTAATCTCGGTAAATAATGAATAGACGCTGCAGATGGAAAATAACAAGAAGAATACCACTGGCGTTAGGTGATGGTGCGTCACTGATAGGACTGGGCTGCTGCTGCTGCCGGGTTATTGCTAAATCTGATTCACGGAAGCATATGGCATCGGCTGTTATCCGGTCTATAAACATTATATTCATTTGTCAGTGCCCATCAGGTAGATGGAGGTCCAGTCCTTAGGGCAATGGCTGTAGGAGACAACATGGGTGTTTACGCAAAATAAAAGTTTCTATTTGCTTTATAGCCCTTCCCCATACTGCAGACTTTCCGACTTCTGCCCAATTTCCCTGGTGGGCCCCCTGAACCAAGAATGGACCCAGGGAGTGGTGAGCAAGTGTGCCATAACTCACCGCTTCTGGCTTTGGATCTCTTCTGCTGCAGATGCACTGTGTCCTAATGCTGCCCAGACTAAAGACATATTAGGATGAGTAACATGTGAGTGATGGGGGTAGAATGTTTCTACCTTTTTGTCATGGTGGTGTTGTAAGGGTAAGGGTTTCTTCATACAGTTGAAGGGATATTCCCATCATAATGATCACTGTTAAATCTGTTAATGATTTGACAGTGATCATTTTTGTAAATATATTTGATTAACCAATTCCCACCGTTTAGGAGAAAACTCATCTCCACTTACCTCATTGTTGTCATTCGGTCTCCCCTGGTTACGGCTACCAATCTTCTCCGGAATCCCGGTGGCCGCGCTTGCACAGAAGACTCCTTCTTTTCTCCCGGCCGGGTTGCTCGCTGTCCTAAACGCGCACGCCGCCGCGCATGCGCGATGGTGACTTCTTCCTGGCCAGAATAATACAGAGCCGCGAACGCGCACACCGGCTCTGTACTATATTAAGTTGAAGAAATGTGTACTCCGTAGACCTTGAATCCAATGTGGGTGCCCGTGAGAGTTGTAGAATAAATATAAGGTTAATCTACGGCACTCCGATTCTTGTGCAAAAAAAAATTCACATTTTATTTTGTTTACAGATTATCATTATATACATCCAGAGTGAATAATTAGTATGTAGCCACATGAATCATAATTCCCGGACGTTTCGGTCTGGTGTGACCTTCCTCTGCGGGGTCTTAGTGGCAGGGCAGTAGGTGTGATGCTGGATGTCTATACTATACTATATATGTACTATACTGGCCAGGAATAAATCACCATGGCGCATGCGCGGCGGTGTGCGCATTCAGTCCAGCGTGCGGCCCGGCCGGGAGAAGACTTCAATCAAGATGAAGCCCGCCCCCAGCCAGAATCCAGGAAGTGAACGGCCCGCTGGCAGCAGGTAAATATGAAAATGTGAAGTGGGATAAGCCCTTTAATGGTTAAAAAGGACCTGTCCCCTCTCCTGACATGCCTGTTTTAGTAACAACTTGCATTCCCCATGTAATAACAATTCTGAAGCATCTTTTCTTGTGATTCTATGTTGTACCATTCCTTTATTATGCCTACAAGAAGTTTATGAATGAATTGCCAGTGTAGCGATGCCCGGAGGAGGCGGTACAGAGGATGGGAGTGGTAGTGGCCCTGTTGAAGTGTTATATCATGGTGTACTCCCTCAAGCCGTTGCTCCCTGGGTATCAGTGCAGTGAAAATGTAGTTTTCAAGGATGAGGCCAGAAGTAAATGTGTAACAGTCTCTTTTACTAAATGCAAAGTGTAACTTCAGGTACATTCAATAGCAGCTACTTCCAAGTCCAATTTTCTAGCACCAGTATGGGATATGAAGGCAGGTTGGATGGCTGCAGTTAAGCACTTTCAAGTGTAGATTTCCACAGTCAGGTCCAGATGTAACTGGCCTAGTGGTGGTTTCAGTGATGGGTGTCTCCGCTGTAGTCCTTCACCTTCCAGCAGTGTCTTTGTTGCAAATGTTAGCTGCTCACTCTGCTGTCTGACTTATCAAGGATTTATTTGAGGCCATCTTTAGTTACTATCTCTGGAGAACCCTTCTTGGGAGCCAGAGCTCAGATGTGTGCTTCCTCTCCTATCTAAGGCTGCTCTCAAACTGCCCCTCCTGGCAGAAAACAGGATCAGCCCACTCATACCAATAGGGGAGGAACAGGATGGTTAGCCCTGTTCTTTCCAAACACTGACATCCACATCCCTAACTGGTAGTTACGGCCAAACATTAAAAAATACATAGCCATGCAGAACTATATACATTATAAAACATTGCAGATACCTCCAGGTCTGGGGGACGTCACCAGCAGTTTGCAACGAAGATCCAGTTGGGTATTACAATTATGGAGTGTGTCACTGAAAAGTCTGACATTGGTAGCACTGATTAGATAGTATCACATTGTGAAGAAACACATCCCCAACTGAAAATACTACTCATCTACTCATACTACTCATCTGCACCCTGCCGCTCTGTTCCAGCTCCCAGGCCCCCTGACTCCATTTATCAATCTTCTGGTCCACAGGCTGTAAACTTATGGACGACCAAGTCATGTGAACTGCAGCCAATGATTGGCCTCAGTGGTGACATGGCCCAAGCAGCATGTCACTGCTAGGTCACGTACTGTTTGAGGACATGTTACTTCTGAGGCCAGCTTGGCTGCAGCGGCGCACATGAACCTGTCCACCTGGAATATGTTTGACAATGTAATGTCCCTGGTAAACTCACAGTTTGCTTTAGTTGCCTCTGGTTACACCTACCCATGGGCAGTCACTAAGGTGGCACAGATACTCCTCTGTCCTCTGCATTCATGTCTGTAGCAGGTTGCATTGATCTGTATGTGATTCTCCTTGCCGTCCTGCTTCTCAGTCACTCTCAGCTTGTCAGCAGGACAGCATTGCTCTCCAGCTGTAATGTAACATGACCTGCTGTCCCTCTGAACACATATATCCATACTTTGGCAAGCAAGAAGTGTGCTGAGACAACTTTTTATTAATGCCTCCTCAACTCATTCCTCCTCCATCCTGTACGTTCTGATTAGTGGTGGTGGCCACTGAAGGAGCAGCGTCTTTTCTCAGCTGCAGCATGTACCTTTATCCAAAACACCATTATGCACTGCGGCAGCAGAGAACTCAGGAGAGACATTCCCCCAGCACTGATCACTCTGCAGCTGTGCGTAATATTAGGGCTCAGAAGCTGCACACCTGCACAGCTTAATGGAAACACTGGTTTTTGGTTACCTTGAGTAATAAAAAGTTGCACTAAGTCTTCAATCTTCATTTCTTCATTCATTTTCAGATCCCCTGATATTCAGTTTGCAATCTGTTGCTAGTTGTAGACTTTTCTCATGTGGATGTGTCCCTCCCAGTAATCATGCTGGACGTGAGGTCTGTGTATCCAGAATGCTGAGGTCTTCACTAGCTCTCATGTGTCAGCACAGCTTCATTCCTGGACGGACAGATGTCCCTTTTCTACAGGTCATGATGGATCACCTCTCCTTTGTACTGACAGACACTGATGCTGAGAAGTATATGATTCCCCCTCCCCGTTCAGAGTCTGCCCTTCAAGCCCCTGCAAAGTGCCTTGTGTGTTCTTTTCTCTGTCATCACCTGCTGATGATATTTCCCTAGGCTTTCACTGTTACCTCCTACTTCTGTATAAGACATTGTGGTGCTGGTGATGGCACGCACACCTCTTTGGAATTTTCCCAATAGACTGTGCTCCAGCTGCAGACACCCAGTATCCTCCCAGACTGCGACCTTTCAACAGAACCCAGTTTGTTACAATTGAGAAGCAGTTTACATGGGCTTCCACCCAACAAGGCTCCCTGAACTCCCCAAAGGCAGGAGGGCAGCGCGTATGCCCATGTAACTGCTTCACCCTTGTGACAAGCCGGGTTCTGTTGCAAGGCCGCCACCTGGGAAGATATTGTGAGGGTGCCCGCAGCATGTAGTGCCAAGGCAATACAGCTCCACTGCTATCTCCAACTGCATCAGTTGTGGCTTGTCTTCCTACGCAGACCATCATGGAATCCAACCAAACAGATTGCAGGTCCATCGACCACCATGGACTCCAACCAAATAGATTGCAGGTATGGGAAGATTTTGTGAGGGTGGCGGCAGCATGTAGTGCCAAGACAATACAGCTCCACTGCTATCTCCAACTGCATCAGTTGTGGCTTGTCTTCCTACGCAGACCATCATGGAATCCAACCAAACAGATTGCAGGTCCATCGACCACCATGGAATCCTACCAAACAGATTGCAGGTATGGGAAGATTTTGTGAGGGTGCCGGCAGCATGTAGTGCCAAGACAATACAGCTCCACTGCTATCTCCAACTGCATCAGTTGTGGCTTGTCTTCCTACGCAGACCATCATGGAATCCAACCAAACAGATTGCAGGTCCATCGACCACCATGGAATCCTACCAAACAGATTGCAGGTATGGGAAGATTTTGTGAGAGTGCCGGCAGCATGTAGTGCCAAGACAATAAAGCTCCACTGCTATCTCCAACTGCATCAGTTGTGGCTTGTCTTCCTACGCAGACCATCATGGAATCCAACCAAACAGATTGCAGGTCCATCGACCACCATGGAATCCTACCAAACAGATTGCAAGTCTGGGAAGATTTTGTGAGGGTGCCGGCAGCATGTAGTGCCAAGACAATACAGCTCCACTGCTATCTCCAACTGCATCAGTTGTGGCTTGTGTTCCCACACAGACCACCATAGGATACAACCAAACAGATCGCAGGTCCAGCGACCACCATGGAATCCATCAGCATCAGTGTCTGCAATCTGTTTGGTTGGATTTCATAGTGGTCTGTGTGGGAACACAAGCCACAACTGATGCAGTTGGAGATAGCAGTGGAGCTGTATTGTCTTGGCACTACACGGTGGTGGTGGGCTAAAATTGTGCGAAAAAAGTATATGGCGAGCAGATGGGAGAAGCAGCTTTGTTTGGTGCTCAGGGGCAGGGTATTAATCTCTATAATATATATTGTTATATTGTTTTTCATAACCCAAGCGTATTAGACTCAGCACTGATGTATTATAGGAAGGCAAAAATGTAGCTTCCTCATAATTTGCTATTATGGGAAAGGTATTTTTATTTAAAAAAAGAGTCAGAGTTTCTCAAAGCTTTGTATTATAGAAAGTGCCATCTGTAAAGTATGTGTAGTGGACAGAAGAGTATGGTCTCCAACATGACTTATTAATACTCCCTCTCAGTAGATACTTATAGCAGAGACACTGCTCTTAAATATTCTGAATAAAATGTGCTTGGAAGTCGGAACATTCACATATATTTCTGGGAAAGTAAAGTAGTAGGATGAACAGTGAATAAAAATTTTAAAGTTAAAGGTTTCTGCAATGGTTACTAATGAAATGCAGTCTAATTGTTATACAGTATAAGTCACAATTACTGACACAAAGGAAATGTATTAAGATTGGCTTCTCTGATGCTAGACCTAATAAGAAATCTGGCTGGAACATGATGCTCCACAACGATTGAGAGGCATATGCCGTCATTTTGGATCATCTTCAGGAGGTTCAAAAATAAAGTGTATTCCAGCAAGCTAAGCATTTGAAGTGGAAATCGATCTTAAGTTTAGGAAAACTTCGATTTGCAACTAATCCAAATTTCAGCGCGCTTCATGGTAACGAATCAGTTTTTCCTAAAATGGTGGCTGCACGTGTTACAAATTGAAAGTAAGAAGCCCGGGAACGCGATATGACCCATTATGCCATACAGCCAGCCAATCCACTGTTAGCCATCCCCCTGTGATGTCTCAGCCCTATAAAAGCCTTATCCAGCGCGGTCTCCGCCATTGTCCTGTGAGCTGAGCATAGAGACGTGGCAAGCGCTTATGCACTATGGACAGTGTTGCTGAAAATGATTACTAATAATTACTTAATATTAGAGAAGGGAGAGTGCAGGGAGATTGTAGGGGGAGTGCAGGCAGACTTATGCTGCGTTGGTTTTATTCATTCCTACATTTACCGTATTTTTCGCTTTATCAGACGCACCTGATGATAAGACGCACCTAGGTTTTTAAGGAGGAAAATAAGAAAAAAATATTTTGAACCAAAAGGTGTGCTTTTGGTAGCTTTTGAACTAATGGTGGTCTGTGGATGACGCACTGTTATGGGGATCTGTGGATGACACTGTTATGGGGGGATCTGTGGATGACGCACTGTTATGGGGGATCTGTGGATGACGCACTATTATGGGGGGATCTGTGGATGACGTACTGTTATGGGGGGATCTGTGGATGACGCACTGTTATGGGGGATCTGTGGATGACACTGATGGGGGATCTGTGGATGACACTGCTGGGGGATCTGTGGATGACACTGAGGGGGGGATCTGTGAATGACACTGAGGGGGGATCTGTGAATAACACTGATGGGGGATCTGTGAATGACACTGATGGGGGATCTGTGAATGACACTTAGGGGGGATCTGTGAATGGCACTGAGGGGGGATCTGTGAATGACACTGAGGGGGGATCTGTGCATTACACTGATGGGGGATCTGTGGATTACACTGATGGGGGATCTGTGGATGATACTTATGGGGCTCTGTGGAGGACACTTATGTCATCCACAGATCCCCATAAGTGTCATCTAAAGATCCCCCATCAGATGCATCAGTGTGGAGGGAGGAGGTGGGGACACTCATGGCGGGGCCCGGTGCAGTGACTCTACTCTAATACACCGGGCCCCGCAACTGTTAAACATTCAATCTGATCTATATCTAATTGTATATGCTCTGTACGGTACTTACTGTAGTACCGCAAGTATAGCATTAAGACGGCGCAGACCCGGCATCTCCCTCGGTCATGCGCCGCCTGCCGCAGCTCCCTCCTCATGCGCCGCCTGCCCCAGCTCCCTCCTCATGCACCGCCTGCCTGCTTATCTCACTTTATGAATGAACAGGCAGGCGGCGCATGACAGAGGGAGCTGGGGCAGGCGGCGCATGAGGAGGGAGCTGCGGCAGGCGGCGCATGACCGAGGGAGATGCCGGTCTGCGCCTTCTTAATGCTATACTTGCGGTACTACAGTAAGTACCATACAAAGCATATACAATTAGATATAGATCAGATTTAATGTTTAACAGTTGCGGAGCCCGGTGTATTAGAGTAGAGTCACTGCACCGGGCCCCGCCATGTGTGTCCCCGCCTCCCCCCTCCACACTGATTCTTCACTGGCCGCGCTGTGCAGCATAGCGGCCAGCGAAGTTTTCGCTTTATAAGACGCGCGGCCATTTCCCCCCCACTTTTGGGGGGGGGGGGGAAAGTGCGTCTTATAAAGCGAAAAATACGGTACTTATTCCTACATCAGCCGTACCAATAAGATGGAAGCCTTTATTATTCCAGTACTAGCGTGTCAACCAATACCATCCAGTCTGCACCTCTTAGGGGGGCCCGGTCTTAATGATTACCATCCTCATCATTTGCTGGCCTTGCTTCTCCAAATAATCCTTCAAATTCTCCATGTCCTTGAAAAGTCAGCAAGATGCAGAGAGAGGAGGAGCTGGATGTTCATGATGACATATTCGCATCGATATTAGATTATGTGGAAAAGGTGGAAAAGCATATGGCAGAAGAAGGGCCCCCATCTGTAGGGCCGGAGAGCGATGGGGTTGGAAAAGTGGGTGTGCCAGAACTGATTAATATTCTGTCTTTACTGTCAAATAACCTGAAAGAATTTGCAGGCAAGAACAGCAATAATATGCAAAGTGTCTCCCCAACGAGCCAAACCTCAAACCAGCAACAGCCGCTGTTTAAAGGTGCTGCGCGGCCATTAACAATGAAAAAGGACTATACAGTGCGGTCTTCATTATTAAAGGAAAGGCAGCTGCTAATGGGCCTCACGGTTCTACACCGCAGCATGGCCTCAATAAAATTTCTTGGTTAACTTCAGCAAAGTTACCAAATTGAATTTTGAAAAACTGGGCTCATCTCTAGATTACTAACACACATATTGTTAACTGTGTCAGACGGCAGAGGTCCCACCTGTGGCCAACACCTCCCACCAAAATTTCTGAGACCCATACCTGTCCCCAGCAAGCATGCTCAACTGTTTCCATGTTTTCCATTACATAGAATGGCAATACACACTCACATGTACAGCCGCCTCTCCATTCATCTCTCCAGTGGCCAAATATACTGTGTGCATCGGAGGTTGGGGGTCCTGGAGATAGGTGCGGGACCCACATCTATAAGACATCTATAGTAATCAACTATGGATATGCTGTAGATGTCTAAGATGGGAGAGATTGCAAAGCAAGTAAAATGAGAGTGTTATCCAGCAACAGGAGCAACAAAAAGTCTAAAAATATCTTTAATTTATCCAGTCTAAAATCCAGGTAACACTACGTGTGTAGCGCAGGTGCTGCTGACACGTTTTGAACAGAAGATCTTAATCATAGCTAGGACACCGGCACCTGTGGAGAGATAAATGGAAGATCTTACTTTAGACTATCTGTGCACGGGGCAAAGAAGTACTGCATACATAAATGAGTGAGCTGATCCACTTTGTTTACTTTTTAAACCTATCAGATTGCAGAACATGTTTGACCCGTCAGGTTAGCTTTCAAGCAATGGCATCTAAGTTATGAATATAGACCATATGGTTGGTGAGGGACACCTGATTGATAGAGCCCACCAATAGGTCTTTGGCGGTGCACATGCCCTAAAACATTAGCAATCGTACATCAAATCCTTATGTCCGTGGGTGTTTTGGGATGGGGGGGGGGTTAAACTTGTCAACTAGCAACAGACAGGAGGCCCATTTTAATGTTTTTAAAGTTTTCTCATTTTTATGCCACTTTTTTTTTCTATCCAAGTGTATAGGTTGTTTTTACGGTGTCCCTCACAGTGGTAAGGTCTGAATGGCTGTAGTCGGAGATTACCTTACTGAATTCCTATACTTGGCCATGCTTCCAAGTTCTCCTTTTTCTCTCCTTCTCTTTCTTTCTCTCTTTCTGTGGATTTTGCAGAGTCTCTGTAGCTTTCTTGGGCCTGAGCTTCCCTCTTATCTGAACTCTAACTAGACATTATCTAGAGCTAGGGGTGGAGCCAGCCACTACGGAGCAACCTGCAAGGGCTGATCCAGAATTACTAACACTTTTATATGCCATCCATACATGCCTATACCGGTTTCAATACATGGCATAACAATACGTAGCAATCTTGACAAACCATTTGCAGATACCCCCTGATAGGAACAATCACTTCAGAAATTTTATTCTGTTTTGCACATAGTGATGGCTTTCAGTGCCAGTAATAAGCAATCAATAAAATATGAATCCAATAATAATTTCCTTTCTAGCCAGATTAACTTAGTGCTGAATACGAGGAGATAAAAAAACACATTCGGTTCTTCACAAAGGCATGCAAGGTTCTTAAATGCTATTGCCACCTTTATGCCAGCATTATTCCTTATCTTAATCAGAAGACCTTATCCGTTCACTTCCCTTTGATCTGCATATAGATGACTTTTTGCTTAAATTTAATACATATTATGAGATTGCTTTTAAGTACCTACAAAAGCTGAGATTTCTCCATCATATTTAAAGCCAGCTCAGGATTGCATTGTATATTTCTTGGAAATGACCTTAATTTCCTTTGTTGGTCTAAAAAAACTCAGAATATGACTTTGATAAAACCAGCAGTTGTAGGGTCCTTGGAGAGAAGGGGCCCAGCCTTCGTTGGTCTCATCCTCTTGTTACTATGTAAAAAAGGTGAGGAGGGGGGAACAAACACCAGGCACTTCTATCATGGGTGGCAACCATAATGAGGGACACATTTTGACCATTATATAGACCATTACGTCTATGTAATCAGGATCAGTAAGTAAACAGGCCTTGTATAAGGTCCAAGAAACAAGGTGGCCAGTTGACTTGCATCCAATAATTGAAGAGGACCCTTGACTTGTAGAAGGTCCAAAAACAAGACGATTAGTTGACGTATGTGATGGCCCATTTATCATTTTATCTGGCTAAACTATTTGTCTAAAATAAAATGTGAATTTGGTTGCGGCAGCTTTTGCAGCAGACAGTTCTGTGCCTAGGCTGCGAATTATGTAGAGCTCTACTCCCCTCTCCCAGCAGGAAGTCTCAGCCCTGTTTCTACAACATAAGCTGGCCATTGGCATTAGATAACTGTTGGCCAGACCCAATTTATTTTCTTCAAACAAAAATAGCATATCCTATGTATAGCAAGCAAAACTGAGCAATGGGGATTGACCTTGACAAGGGCAAAATTATAGGCCATCATTCTGAATGAGTTAAAAATGGTCTATTGGAAAGAATATGTAAAAGTAACACAAGTATTTATTGTGGATATCCAGGAGAATCGCCATTCAGCTGGTATGTGTCCCATGCAGCAGCCATCATAGAATCATTACATGGGACTTCCGCAGGATTACCAGCTCTACTGTAAATATAATTTATTGATGTCAGCAGAAATGTTACTATACATCGATAACTGCTGAATTCTAGAAAATCACATGTCAATGCAACCTACCTGACCCCAATTTCTGTTAGCAGTCAACCTCTCCCGCTCATACCACTGTATATTGCTTCTGTTCATGTATTATTATCTAGAACCACCGCAGAGGGGAGAACTCAATTAAATTGTGGGGGAAATTGAGAAACCTTTGCATATGTCATGCATGTAAACCTGATATATGCCTTGAGCACAGAGCATTTACAGATATCAGAAATGTCAGCCTCGCTGTCTGTCTGTAAAGTGTAGAATGACATATGTGAATGAATAAATGTAACCTTTAGTTTCCCTGGGGTGTTCAATGCTTTTTTGTGAATTTAGTGATTTAGAAAGAAAAGAAAGAATTATTATTATTATTATTATCATTTATTATTAAAGCGACATGCATTCCATGGTGCTGTACATATGAAAGATGATAAAAAGATGGATGGATATATAGAGATAGGAGATAGATAGATAGATAGATAGATAGGTAGATAGATATATATGAGAGATATGAGAGATAGATAGATAGATAGATAGATAGATAGATAGATAGATAGATAGATAGATAGATAGATAGATATAGATATGAAATAGATAGATAGATAGTGAATTGTGCACAGTATTAGGTTATATGAATGAAAAACGATAAAAGTTGTGAATTGATTTGCTCAAATGAGGACCTTTGAGATCTGTTCTTTCGTCATAACCTGAGCTGATGTCAGTTGTCCTGGTGCCCAAAGGGACAATTGACAGATTTCGAATTAGGATTTCAGAGCTTCAAGTTAGGCTTCTGGCCTACAGCAGAATTCTCTGGTGATCCAGTCTGACACTTCATGGTTCTCTATCTGGTGGTCCCTGAGCCTTGTTAGCCTAGTTCTATGTGTGTGTCATTGTCACTTGGGGTTGTGGGATACACGACTAGGATTGGGCAATGACCACCTACAGTACGCTGTATTATTGAGGAGTCTGGTCCTGATTTCTCTTACATGCCCATTTTTTGCTTCTTGAAATACGTTCCCCAGAACAACCCAAGCAGAGGATAACGTTAAGCGATAGATTTAATCAGATGACCATAATGAACGGCCCATGTCACCCGGCTGATGAATGTTTTTTATTCCTGAGTCTGCCTGTGCGCTCATGATTGATAGGGTTTATAAATTGAATAATACATCATATAAATAAATCATCATTGTACCGTGCAGAAAACACAGCGCCGGGGACGGGAATGATCCGCACTGCATGAAATGGCAGCACTTTATACTACTATTTAATTCATCAAGGCAGTGGCTTCTTTGTTAACTAAGGAGTACATATATGATACCTGTATCTGAGGGAAATGCTGATTTTCCAGCAGTTGATTTAAAAATTTCAAGTATGATATAAAGAAGTTCTAACTTAAAGGGAACCTATCACCAGTTTTATGGTGTCCTAACTAAGGGCAACATAAATAACTGACTGATTCTCTTAGCAAAATGCTGGGTCACTTTCTTTAATTGACCCAGTCAATCTGCCAACATCTTGTATTGAAAAGCTCCAGCTCATAATGATGAGTCCTGAATATTCATGAGCTCCTGACTCTCCCCGCCCACCTGCTGCAGATTGACAGTTATTTTCCATATGAATCAGCAGCAGGTGGGCAGGGGAGTGGCTATAGCTCTGAATTAAAAAAACGCTGGACTCAATGACATCACGCTGGACTCAAATCAGCTCATTAGCATGCGGCATGTGGCATCTTTGTGTGTATATTATGAGGTAACCATCTGTCACACCAGTAAGTGAATACATGGCACTTTTTAGTAGTTAATGATTGTATATAATTAGTTAGATTATAATCAAATATCCACATGACAGGTTCCCTTTAAAGGGGTTTTCCAAGGTTACTATGGTATTTAATAGATATGCTCATGTAGTTACTTACTTCATATACATCTTCCCCATGCCATTTATTTTTCAGTTTGCATTCTCCAGACCTGTGTTCACCATATAAATCAATCCCTCTGGTTTGTTTGCATCCTGTATGTAGCACTTCCTGTTGCTGTATCCAACCAAACCCATGATGCATCTCTTCTCTCTCTGCTGCAGCTCCAGCACCACCCTAAGTTTATAGCTCCTCCCACCCAGCTAGTTACATAGACACTCCCCTATCACTGCCTCTAACAATGCCCAGCTTGTTTATATCTCCTCCTGCAACGTACCGGACCACAAGGGCAATATGTGGGCGCAATATGAGTGTAATGGTGTGCCGAATCGGTGTAGTAGTTGTACTCACTTTTGCCGTAGCTCCCTGGGCCGGCCTGCAGTGGAGGGGAAGACAGCACTAAATCCTCTGGGGCACTCTCTGTTGCGGGGAACACCAGCCAGATGGAAGTTTAGGTGCCCTTGATGGTAATGGGTATGCTTGGGGTGCTTTGGTGGCTGGGCCCCTGTGTTTGTGACGCCAGCGCTGAAAGGTGCAATTAGGAGATAGAGTACAATGATGAGAGAGGCAGAAGTTGAACCAAACAGGAACTTTCTGCAGTTGTAAATCCCAATAACAGGCTCAATGAGGTGGTGTATGTAGGTTCCAGCTCAACTGTGTAGGATGATCTTACTATACTTGGTTCCTGATCTGACTCTGGTTACTCAGCCTTTCAATAATAGTTTGGATCCTCTGTAAGTTCTATTTTGCACTTAGCAATTCCAGCAATATTCAGTGCTTCAGTAATTCAGCAACCCAAGGGCGGTCTCCCTCATGGCAGGCAAACTCTCTGCTCCATTCTTTGAAAAGGTTGCACAAGATACAGCAATTGTTCTCTTAATCCCTGGATGGGGTATTACAGTAGGTATCAATAAGTCCTAGTCTTGGACTACAAAGATTTTAAGTAGTATGGTCCCCTGGGCTAGGCCCAGGAGAACAGAGCCAAGTCTGTCTCCTCTCCTCTCCTAACTCCTCACTCCTAATCTCCCTAACTTCCTGTGGCTGACCTATATAAATCGCATTACAGAGACCTATAGTGTTGGATGGATGTAATGCATTCACCAGCCTGAAATAGGAATTTAGCAGCTGTGACAAAGGAAATGCATAAAATGTCATGAAAATGACATATAGAAATTTGGAGTGTTCCCATCCAACTGAATTGGGACACTACACTTCCACCCAGTTAGTTACATAGACACTCCCCTATCACTGCCCCTAACAACACCCAGCTAGTTTATAGCTCCTCCCACCCAGTTAGTTACATAGACACTTCCCTATTACTGCGCCTAATAATGTCCAGTTAATTTATAGCTCTTCCCCCAGACAGTTACATAGACACTCCCCTATCACTTCCCCTAACAATGCCCATCTAGTTTATAGTTCCTTCCCCAGTTAGTTACATAGACACTCCCCTCTCACTGCCCATAACAATGCCCATCTAGTTTATAGTTCCTTCCCCAGTTAGTTACATAGACACTCCCCTCTCACTGCCCCTAACAATGCCCAGCTAGTTTATAGCTCCTCCCCACAGCTAGTTAAATAGTCACTCCCCTATCACTGCCACTAACAAAGCCCAGCTAGTTACATAGAGAGCCCTTATGACCACCCTTGTTACTGTTTGGCACACCAATGGACATGACATCACAGTAAATAAGAAAGAGTTGCATTGATATGGTCACTTGACCACAGCCTAGAATGGATGATAGGAGTGATAGATGGAAAAAGAAATACTTAATAAAATTACCTCTTTTATAAATTATTATTTTAAAGGATGACGGCACGTGCATACTGAGCACCGTCTCCTAATACAGCTAATATAGGTCCTGAGGATAGGTCATCAATAGTAAAAGTCCGGAGAACCCCTTTAAGTTGCCCGCCAAAACATCTTTTTTTCCAAACTGTTTTTATTTTATTTACTAAATTAAATGTTATGTTCACTTTTGGGACATTTTTTTATTATTGCATTGTACTCATTTTATGCCAAAAATCCATTTTTTTCAATTGCTCTATTAAAAATTTTGAGCCCCTTTCTCTGTATAGCCTTGTAGCAGGATCTGCATTTTTACTTTGGTCAGGCAGCTCAGCTGATGGCTCCTTATCTCTGATCTCCTGACCTCCTAAACACTTAGGCTTAAATAAGTGTTTATGAGCTTTTGGTAATTGAGATATATGGTTTATTAGATGGCAGGCACAAAATGTAAATGAACGTACAATTCACACAGCTAGAAAAACTGTTAACCCTTTTGATGGAAAGGCTCAATATTTTTTAATAAAGATCAATTGAAGAAATTATTTTTAGCCCAAAATGAGTAAAATGCAATAGTAAAAAAATTGCCTCTGAAGGTGTACATAGCCTTTAAAGGGAACCTGTCACCGGGATTTGGGGTATAGAGCTGAGGACATGGGTTGCTAGATGGCCGCTAGCACATCCGCAATACTGAGTCCGCATACGTAGCTCTGTGTGCTTTTATTGCGTAAAAAAAAACGATTTGATACATATGCAAATTAACCTGAGATGAGTCCTGTCCCTGACTCATCTCAGGGACAGGACTCATCTCAGGTTAATTTGCATATGTATCAAATCGGGTTTTTTGCACAATAAAAGCACACAGAGCTATGGGGACTGGGTATTGCGGATGTGCTAGCGGCCATCTAGCAACCCATGTCCTCAGCTCTATACACAAAATCCCGGTGACAGGTTTCCTTTAAGCCATCATGCCGTTTCTTTCATCTAGGTCATACTTCTGGAGAATCCCTTTAAGAAGGAAATAAAAGTAACAATTTGAATTCCAGTATTGTGGTACCCAGTAAATAGTTACATAGTGCCCATCCACCAATATAGTGTGGGGTTTCGCTCTGGTAGATAGGGTAAGCGGGTGCAGTACAGTGGCAAAATACAAGTTCTTAACTCAAAACGTCAATGTTTTTTCACACTTGAGGCAATAGCACAAAACAGCACGTAACTTTGCAGTCTTGGTGTTAATTCACACACAATGGAAAGTTCATATAACACA
The DNA here is from genome assembly GCF_905171765.1 of Bufo bufo. Classification (NCBI taxonomy): domain Eukaryota; kingdom Metazoa; phylum Chordata; class Amphibia; order Anura; family Bufonidae; genus Bufo; species Bufo bufo. The sequence continues at coordinate 28,489,042 of NC_053397.1, read as the reverse complement.
AGTCACCTTGCTGGCAGTTCTGCCTCCAGTAGTCCACAGCAGGCTTTAGGAGGCCTGTTTCCCCAGCGTGCGGCTCTCAGCCCTCCAGCACGACACAAAGCCTCAGATCCCAAAAACAGAGACATCTCTGCTGAGCCCAGCTGCCTATTTAAGGACAGCCAGGTGCTGCCAAAACCCGGTTCGGCACTTAAACTCCGGTCTGGTATTTTACCTCACCTGGCTGGTAACCAGCCCAGCCGCACATGCTGGAAGGAAAATAACTGCCATGCCAGACACAACCCCTCACTGTGTCACATACCCCCACCCCTTTGTTCAACCCTGAGGGAGGGGGACACATGCCAGATAATGCACCCGGGACAGGGTATCCGCGTTTCCTAGCCTGCTCTGTGTTCTACCGAGAACTTAAAGTTTTTCAGAGACAAAAACCATCTGGTGACCCGGGCATTCCTGTCTTTGGCCTGGCTCATCCACTTAGGAGGAAAGTGGTCGGTCACCAGGCGGAACTTTCTCCCCAACAAATAGTAGCGGAGAGACTCGAGTGCCCACCTGATAGCCAGGCACTCTCTCTCCACTATACTGTACCTGGTTTCGGCTGGGGTGAGTTTGCGGCTTAGGAAGACAACGGGATGCTCCTCCCCGTTGACTTCCTGAGATAGTACAGCACTTAGGCCTACTTCGGAGGCATCTGTTTGTACCATGAACTACTTCTTGAAGTCGGGCGTCACCAAAACCGGTGATCCACACAGGGCTGACTTCAAAGCGGCAAAAGCCTCTTCCGCCCGATCATCCCAGAGAACCATCACAGATTTTCGACCCTTCAAGAGGCCTGTCAAGGGCGTGGCTAGAGTAGCAAAGTGGGGAACAAACCTCATGTAATAGCCCACCATTCCCAGGAATGAGTTTATTTGCCTAGTGGTGACAGGTCGGCGCCAATTCCGTATCGCCTCTATTTTGTTCACTTGGGGTTTGATTACTTCGCTCCCAATGACATACCCTAGGTACTTAGTCTCTTCTAACCCTATCGCACATTTTTCTGGGTTAGCGGTTAGGCCAGCTTTCCAAAGGGAGTCCACTACAGCCTGCACTTTGGGTAAGTGAGTTTCCCAGTCGGTACTGTGGATGACAATATCATCCAGGTAAGCCGAAGCGTACTGACGATGTGGACGAAGCACAATGTCCACTAATTGCTGAAAAGTGGCGGGGGCGCCATGCAGGCCAAAGAGTAAGACCTTATATTGATGCAGCCCCTCAGGTGTGAAGAAGGCAGTTTTCTCTTTGGCAGTCTCCGTTAAGGGCAGTGGCACTGCCAGTACCCTTTCATGAGGTCCAAAACAGAAAAACACCGGGCTTGTCCTAACCGGTTTGAGTAAATTCACATGGTAAACCTGCTCTGGCTTTCACCGCCCTGGCTGGTGTACCTTGTAGTTTACATCTCCAATTTTCTCGAGTACCTCGTAGGGCCCCTGCCACCTAGCCAGGAACTTTCTGTCCATGGTCGGCACCAGAAACAAAACCCAATCATCCAGACCCGAGCCTGCCGACTATAGACCCGACTCTGGGCTCGCTCAGCTGCCTCCATATGCTCCCTAACAAGAGGCAACACTGTTTCAATCCGATCTTGCATCTGAGTAACGTACTCAATGACACTTTTATGTGGAGTGGGTTGTTGTTCCCACGCCTCTTTGGCCACGTCCAAGAAACCGTGAGGGTGCCTGCCATATAGCAGTTCGAAGGGTGAGAACCCAGTAGAGGTCTGGGGTACCTCTCGCACTGCAAACATTAGATAGGGCTGAAGGAGGTCCCAGTCCTTCCCATCTTTAGAAACTACCTTTTTAACATATTTTTTCATGTTTGGTTAAACCGTTCTACCAGACCGTCCGTTTGCGGAAGGTAAACGGACATCCGTAGTTTTTTTATGTGCAGCAACTTACAGAGTTCCATCATCACCTTGGACATAAAAGGGGTCCCTTGGTCGGTCAGAACCTCTTTAGGTAGTCCTACTCGGGAAAACATCTCCATTAACTCCTTAGCTATGAGTTTGGCCGAGGTATGTCGCAGTGGCACCGACTCTGGGTACCGAGTGCCGTAGTCTAGAATGACTAAGATGTGTTGATACCCTGTGGCGGACTTCGGTACTGGGCCTATGTGGTCCATAGCTTTTCGGTCAAACTGTACTTCGATAATCGGGAGAGGTACTAGGGGACTACGGAAATGTAGCTGGGGTCTAGTTATCTGGCAGGTCGGCAGTTACAAAACTCTTCCACTTTTTTGAATATGCTGGGCCAGTAAAACCGCTGTAGAATACGATCCTGAGTTTTCTGCAGCCCCAGGTGACCCCGAAAACTTCTTGTTGGGCTAGATCTAACACAAGCTTGCAATAAGCCTTGGGGACCACCAACTGTTCAATAGGCTTACCCCGTAGTTGGTTTACCCAATACAACATATCCTGATGAATCACAAAACGGGGAAACACTAACTCTGCCCCAGGTTGTTGTGGTTCACCATCTACTATTAACACATTTTCCCAGGCGCAGGATAGGGTTGGGTCCCGACGTTGAGCGGTACCAAAATTATCCCCGGAGACATTGAGGTCTGCCAATTCAGGACCCGGCGGAAAGTCCTCCACGTCTCCCACCATCACACTTAGCGGGGTTGTCTCCCCCTCTTCCAACAAAGTGGCGGTCACCCCTACCTCTGGCCCTTCGGTCTCAGGTTCCCAGGGTTCTGGTCTCCCCATCCCTGAGCCGGGCCACTCTGCTAGGGTTACCCCTGTCTCATGGGTATCAATCACTCTCATAGCAGACCACATTCCCGGTAAGCCCGGGAAGTCTCTCCCTATTAAAAGTTCATACTGTAAATTTGGGGCAACTGCCACTTCGTGAGTCCATCTGCCAACCCCTGTGGTTAGAGACACCAGGGCAGTGGGATAGTCCTCCATGGATGCACAAACCACAACTTTCCAGCCAGTATACTCGCTGACCGTACCAGGGGAGCCTTTACTAGGGACACCAGACTCCCTAGAGTGTCTCCTACCTCCACCTGGCACTGGTGGTTTAGAGTTTTTGGGGTACCTGCTGCACACAGATTCCTGGCATATAGCGACTGACGGTAGCCATAGTTAGTATCCATGGGTTCCACCTGATAGGGACAATCAGCTCTTACATCGCCCGGCTCCTGACACCGCCAGCAGACTATCGGAGCCAGGTCCGTAGAGGGTACATCACGGGTGGGTTTGGTTGGTACAAGTTGCCGAGTCGGATGGAGGTTTGACTGCCCCCTCCCAAAAGAACCCCCTGTAACAGTCTTAGTAGCCTCATAGCGCTCCACCATTTCTAGGGCATTGCCAGGAGACACCTGGCCGATCCAGTGCTGAAGAGGGGGTGGCAGAGCCCTCCAGAACATATCAGCTAATAGTCTATCCAGCATAGCCGTGGGACTCAGCACATCAGGCTGTAGTCACTTTTGCAAGAGGTGGAGTAAGTCATAATAATGGGTCCTCGCAGGCTCAGCCGGCTTAAATCCCCACTGATGTACCCACTGGGCGCGGACCAACACATTCACCCCCAGTCTTGCCAAAATCACACCCTTTACTTTTTGGTAGTCGGCCGCTTGATCGTCTGGCAAGTCGAAATACACCATCTGGGAATCGGATGCCAGGAATGGAGCGATGACCTCAGCCCGCTGGTCACGGTGTAGCTTTTCCCTGATGGCCACTTTCTCGTACATCGTCAGGTAGGTTTCGATGTTGTCTGCTGGGGTCATCTTAGAAATCGCAGCATGGATTGCTTTCCGGCCATTATGGACGCTCGGGGTTGCTCCTGCTGTCTGCAAAGCCATCACGTGTTGTAGCAGTAACTGGTTAGTCTTTTGCTGCTGCTTATTAGCCTCGCGTTGCTGCAGGTTTGTCTCTCGCTGCTGCAGATTAGCCTTCATGAGGGCCTTCACAACAGCCTCCATTTTGTCGTGGTGCACTGGTTGTAATACAGACAGCTGGTTTAATGTACGACATACAACCGTGCCTGAAAAATGCAGAAACAAAAAATATCGGCTTACACGCCAGCCTCACTGCTCTTTCTCGCATCCTCCACCAATTGTGGAGTTTCGCTCTGGTAGATAGGGTAAGCAGGCGTAGTACAATGGCAAAATAAGTTCTTAACTCAAAACGTCAGTGTTTTTTTCACACTTGAGGCAATTGCACAAAACAGCACGTAACTTTGCAGTCTTGGTGTTAATTCACACACAATGGAAAGTTCATATAACACAAGTCACTTTGCTGGCAGTTCTGCCTCCAGTAGTCCACAGCAGGCTTTAGGGGGCCTGTTTCCCCAGTGTGCGGCTCTCAGCCCTCCAGCACGGCACAAAGCCTCAGATCCCAAAAACAGAGACATCTCTGCTGAGCCCAGCTGCCTATTTAAGGACAGCCAGCTGCTGCCAAAACCCGGACTGCACTTATACTCCGGTCCAGTATTTGACCTCACCTGGCTGGAAACCAGCCCAGCCGCACATGCTGGGAGGAAAATACCTGCCTTGCTAGACACAACCCCTCACTGTGTCACATTAGGGAAAAGACAGCTGATTTTAGCAAAGTGCCTGCATAGTGAGTACCGAAGGAAGACACAGTTTTAAGGCTTGTTCACATGACCGTACCGTGTTTTGCGGTCCGCAAAACATGAATGCCGCCCGCAATTTGTGTAACGGAACAGGAGGCCCATTATAGAGATGCCTATTCTTGTCCACAAAACGGACAAGAATAGGACATGACTCATCATTTTTTGCGGGGCCATGGAACGGAGCAATCTTTTGCGGCCCCATTGAAGTGATGCGGACCAAAACCACGGTCATGTGAATGAGCCCTTAGAATGTATCTGTAGAGACTCACCTTAGCCAAAACATACAACCTTTTGATTAAGCTCAAAATAACGTCATTGCTCATCATTTTACTTAATCTAAATGTAATTTTCAAATATTTGTTAAAATGCAACAAGGCCTAGTGAATAATGAGCGATGACCGTTCAGCAAACAGTCTTAGAAATTATACAAAAAAATGAGGATGCTGTACCACTGAAGCGCAAATGTTTGAAGATATTTAGCTCCCTCTTGTGCTGTTTTTATAAATTACACTTGCAAAAGACACATCTTTGAGATGACTTGCCAATATTGCATTGAAAAAAGTCTTCTAGAGGGACGGTCCTCTAAAAGAAGATGGCAGGTATACAATGGAAAATCTGGTCCAGATAAAGGAACAGTGCTTTTTTTTGTTTTTGTTTTTTTTAGCGAGGTGCAATTATATTTCATTCTAAGTTGATACTAAACAGAAGAAAAAAAGCCTGATGAAATACTTTAAGGGGTTTTCCTACATTTTTTTCTTTAATTTCCACCTCAGCCTGTGGTACCTGAGAAAAAATATATTCTTACCTTCTCCCTGTTGCTCCTTTCCCACGCCCTTGCTCTCCTCACTGGTCTTCCGGTACCCATCTGTAAACTTCCAGATGGACTGGAGGTCATGTGCACCACTGCAGGTTATCACTGTCCCCAGTGGTGACATGTCCTCAAGAAGTATGTGACCCAACCGTGACATGCTGCTTGGGGAAACGTCATCACTGGGTACACTAATTGGCTGCAGCAGAGCACGTGACCTGTCCATCTGGAATTTTACAGACCGGGATCGGAAAGGAGCGGAGGGTGAGCCGTGCTGCTGTTTTTGCTATATAGGGATCCTGCAATGTCTCAGCTTTGGCACTTGCCTGCACTACTATTAGTTGATTAGATTTTGTGATTATCTCTACTTGGTAGGCTGGCTCACCCTCCTTATCTTTTATCTGTATCTAATGTGGCTCTATTATGTATTTTTAATATGAATTTTCAATGAAAATGGTAGTTTTCTCCTACATAGTATCTTGGTAATATTACCTTTTGTTGGTACGGAATGACCAGCTTTATTTATTGGGGACTCTTTTTGGTTGACGGGAGCAGGTGAGCATGGGTTTTTCCACAGCAGGTGCGGAATGGGAAAAAAATGAAAAGTGGTCTCATGTTGTAGGCGGATCCAAATTGACAGAAGGCGGGGCAACACAAGTAGGTGGGGCCATCAATACCATATCACAAAATACCGTCCATCAGATCCATATACCACAGCGCAGCACAGTATGCTGCCCCAGAAGCTGTCCCATTGTGGTGGCCAGCCATAGATGCCATATTCTGTCCTCCAGGTCTGTCTCTGATTAGAATATGGAGCAGCAGGGGGCATAGGAGGGAGATGTGGGCCACAGTTGAATTCAGGAGGGCATGCAGGTACCTGATTCCCAAAACTTTAATTACCCTGGGAGCTCAGTATGTAGCCAGCTGGCAGCAGAGAGGAGGACTTGGGCGGCCACCTGGGCATCAGCCCACCGGAAAATTTCTCCTTAAGGTCAGTGGCCAATCCGCCCCTGTCCCACAGGTACCAAAGCAATGGGGTGGAATAAAAAAAATAAAAAAAAGGGAATTCCCTTTAAGAATAGTCCAAAGATTATAATATCAAGAAACCCCTTTTTCCCTTTAATTTTTTTACTCCCTGCCCTCCCAAAGCCATAACCTTTTTATTTTTTTCATTCACATGGCCGTGTAAGGGCTTGTTTTTGGCGGGACAAGATGTACTTTCTAATGGCACCATTTATGGTGCATACAATGTGGTAGGAAGTGGGAAAATACATTACAGATGGTTTGGAATTACAAAAAAAAAAAAAAAACACCATTCAGCCACAATTGTATGTCGTCTTTTTTACACCATTTCCTAAGCGGTAAAAGCGACCAGTTACTTTTATTCTCCAGGTCATTACGATTACAATAGTGCCACACATGTATAGTTTTTCTTGTGTTTTAATACTGAAAAAAAGGGGGGGGGCTCATTTTTTGTGGGAAGATCTGTATTTTTCATTGATACCATTCTGAGGTGAGGGCGACCTAAAAACGGCGAATTGGCCATTTTGACTTTGTTTTCTGATTCGCTGTTTGCTGTATGGGATAAATATTTTTAATAGTATGGGTTGTTTTCACACGCATCAATGCCCATGATCTTAATTTTTTTAATTATTCATGTATTTTTATTTTCATTTGGGGAAAGAGGAGTGATTTTGATTTTTTGATATTTATTTTACATTTATTTTCTTACTTTTTTTCTTCTTACTTTTTAATAGTTCCCCTAGGGAACTATAACAAGCAATCATTAGATTGCTTCTCTCATAGACTCCAATGCATTAGCATTGGAGTCTATCAGAATTACACTGTGTTCCTATGGAGCCCTGCCACAGGCAGAGTCTCTATAGAAACTAGTGTACGCCAGCCCTGTACCACTCCTGAGTACAGGAGCTGCCACACACTGCATCCCACTCCCCAATCCTCACCGGGGGGAGCCGGAACATGACCAAGAGCGCGTGCTCCCGGTCTTTAACTTCTCAGATGCTGTGGTCACATTTGACCACGGCATATGAGGGGTTAAATGTATGCAATCAGCGTTATCATTATCGATTGTATACATTAGTCCCGGGTGCCTGCTGCAGACCCCTGGCGGCTATGGTGCCCACTCCGATTGCGAGATTACTCCATTTTTAAATGCCCGACCGCCGTCGTAAATTTACATAGTCGGTCAGGAAGTGTTAATATAGATCAGTGATAGTGTCAAAATGGGAGCAGAATCGTATTTCTGAGGGTGACAGGTCATCAAGTGCACACAATGGTCAGTGGTTCTCGTAAATCTGCTATGTAGCACAGGGGACATTTGGATGATTCTTCTGGGCATCAATTACCCAAGAGGCTCCCAAACCTCCCAAATAGTCTTTTGTGGCGGAAGCAATGTACAAGGGAAACATGAAGTGCATCCATTACTGACCACTAAAGATGCTGAAGGCACTTCCATAACTCCCACCAGTGGCCACCATCTCCGGGCATTTCCTGCATGTCGAGCTGCAACCAGAAAGTGGAGACCAGCAGGACCTGCCATGCATCAGAACAGGGATTTTTTTTTTAACCCATTTTCCCCATGTGCAAAACATATAATCCCACCAGACAACCCCTTTAAGACACTCGACACTAATCTCATATCTTAAAGATAACTTAAAGGGATTCTGTCATGACATTTGAGGCCTATAACCTAAACATATGGCCAGGTCCCTACTAATAACCTGAATCTGAAACTGTCCTTATTAAATGTGCCTGTGGCTCTATTAGCACATAAAACAGGTTTTTATAACCTGTCATTCACCTACCTAAGGTGCCCAAGCGGACGTCGCTTCATACAGGGTGCCTGGCTGCACCCATCTCCGTCTGGTGCCCCTGCCGCCTTTCCACTAGAAATCGCCGCCTCCCTTTCTATAGAGCCGCCTCCTCACTCAGCGCCGCCTCCCTCACCTCAGTACCGCCTCCGAAATCGTCCGCTCCCTCAGCCAGATCCCGCGCGTGCGCACTAGGTATAACCTGATGCGCCCATGCGGACTCCTGGCAGCGGCCTCGTTGAGCGAAGTGCACATGCGCCGTCCGGCGCACTTCGCTCAAACCTGCCTTGACCGCCCTATTGCAGCCATCCTCTCACAGCCTCACGGATCTGGCTGAGGGAGCGGACGATTTCGGAGGTGGTGCTGAGGTGAGGGAGGCGGGGCTGAGGTGAGGGAGGCGGCACTATAGAAAGGGAGGGCGGCGATTTCTAGTGGGAAGGCGGCGCTGGGCACCAGACGGAGATGGCTGGCAGCCGGGCACCCTGTATAAAGCCACGTCCCCTTGGGCACATTTAATAGGACAGTTTCGGATTCAGGTTATTAGTAGGGACCTGGCCATATGTTTAGGTTATAGGCCTCAAATGTCATGACAGAATCCCTTTAACCATCCCAGATATAAAAGATCTTAAGGGAGTCTGTCACCTCCAAAATTTGTAAGACCACCGCTATGTAGCATAGGTGAAAATTGGGTCCTCTTATACTGAGAATATTTTTTTTTACTTTTATGCAAATAAGGATTTTGGTGCATCATGGGCGGGACACTATGGAGCACCATCCAACATAATGCCACCAGCACCTCAACTCTTGTTTGATTGACAGTCCCTGATATTTCAGAGCCACAAGCTAGGAGACAGGGGGAAATCAGGTGCACCAAAACAGAGCAGCCCCTCCATGGTGCACCAAACACCTTATTTGCATAAAAATAAAAAGACACACTTCTCAGGATTAGAGAAACATATTTTCACAGTAAAGGTAAGGCTATATTCTGGGCATCCAACCATACATGGTGGTCTATGCTTATATTAAAACGTATTATGGTGTGGCTGGCAGACTCCCTTTAAAACCTAAAGAGGTTTTCCAGGCTATAGATATTGATGGCCCTACTATCAGCATAGGTCATTAATATCCGATCGGTGTGGGTCCAACACCTAGCACCTCTACCATCAGCTGTTTCGGGCTGCCGCCGAACCAGAACTTATGCAATGTATGGAGCTGGAGGCAGACAGCGCCAAACAGTGTGTAGTGGTCATGCCGGGGGTACTGCAGCTCACTTCCTGTTCAAGTCAATGGGAGCTGAGTTCCAGTATACATGAACTGGAAACTGCACAGAGCCTTCTACTTCCACTCCATACAATTGTAGCTTCTGGTAGTGGTGCGGGTGTCAGACTCCCACCATTCTGATGCTGATGACCTAAGACCTATCTTGAGGATAGGTCATCAATCTGTATCTCGGAAAACACCTTTAATATAGACAATTGTAATATATGGATCCACATCTAGAGATGCACTACAGAAGTGTGCAGTGCGCACGCCATATTAATGAGCACATTAACGAGCACAATGTAATAAGCCGGCTGGATTTCTCTCACTCACGAAACATCTCCAGCAAATCTTCTTATACCGAGCGAGAAGTAGAGCATGAAAATTGTTTCCTTCAGATCCTTGCTGGGTTCCAGCCTCCCCCTGTGCTTTTCCTGCAGGGGAAATCTTAGAGGTCTCCGTGAACGATGTTCGTTTCTTTTGAGGATAGATATTGAACAGCTAATTATACAGATCATTAATTAGTGACACAGCCCTGTGCCATTTATGAGTGGCGGGACGGCCACGTGGCGGAGGGTCTACAGGCCAAGACCCTGGTGACATTTTACTGTCTGGTCCCACCCAGGTGAAATGAAGCCCACTCCTCTACCCTGTATTAAATAACTACACTATGCTCCCCTCGGAGAGGGAAACATGAGGGACCTGACAGGTTCCGTTAAGTGAGCATCCTCTATAATATTTCAATGTATATACAATAGTTGACCACATTGATCAGACAGAACCTAAGTGTAGAAACGGACTAAAGTTCATCCACTTAATGGCGTAAAAAATCAAGTTGATGTTACTTAGTGTCGCAAGGCAATGCTGCTACTTCATTAAAACACGGAATATGGCTTTTTAGTGAATTGATGGACGGAACAGCAAGTCGGTGACTAATGCAAGGAATATTTTTGGTTACAAATAAATCAGCGGAAGTAAATAAATGAGATGTCGGTACGTAGACATCAGTAATATTAATGGCGTGCGGTATGGCAGGAGATTCCTCTGGAGAGAGTCCATTATATAATTAAAACCAGTCCGGCCAGACGTACTAGAAGAATTGTCTGTCAGTAAACTGTGTTTTCAGCTCTTGAAGTAATAACATTAGACGAGGTTGTTCGGGATCAGGAAAAGAAAAAGTTGTGCAGTTTTTCCAGAAACAGCGCCACTTTTTCCATGGGTCGTGTCTGGTATTGCAGCTCATCCTTGTTTCTAGTGAATGGGTGAGAGCAAGCTGCACCATGCTACACGGCTGCAGGTAGACACTGAAGAGGATGCAGGTCCTGTCACCAGGAATTCACTGTTAGACCAGGCTTATGCTAAATGTAATAAACACCTTTGATTAGCAATCCTGTACTTTTAATTCATATGCCAATAAGCGGTTAGGTGCACCCAGGAGGACCCAAGACATTCTGTGCACCCTTACTCCTCCTGCTTCCTCTGCAGCTCCTCCCTTTCCTTCATGATTGACAGGTCCAGGCGAGATAACTTTGAAGGAACCTTGCCCTGTCTATCAAGAGAGGAAGGGGCTGGGCAGAGGAAGAAGGAGGAAGGAGCATGGGTTGCACAGAGTGACTTGGGAGCACCTCCCAAGTTATTTCATGTGATATGCAAGTAAAACTAAAAAATAAACTAATAAATTATATAAAAATAATATAATTTATGTGAATCTTGTGTATGTGTTCCAGGAAATCAGCCATGTCCCTCCTCCTCTTCCTCACTGTCCTGTGTAAGACAATTGGCCTGCAGCAGGAGCCCCCCACTCTGCGGTGTTGCTCTACCCCTTGGTCTAAAAATGGAGGAAGATCAGCTGGAGATTCTACCCCAAGTTCTTCGCAGGATATCTACAAGACTGTTTCTGGAGCATTCAGACTGGCAAACAGTGAGGGTAAGATTATCTTCTGTTTACTTTTATCATTTATTCGTAGTTTTAGCGATTCCTTTTAAATATAAATGCCCAATAAGTACTCAAGAACAGTAGGACATAGCTAACAAGCTGGGACCATCCTACTCGTCTAAGGGTCTTGGGTCACTGTGTCACAGATATCACCAATAGTGTTTAGGTCAATGGAAGACCAAGTTCCTCTGGCGGCACTACAACCACAGAAGCTACAGTGCCTTGCAAAAGTATTCACTCCCCCTGACTTTTTTTTGGTGCCTCACAACTGGAATTAACATGGATTGTTTGAGGATTTGCATCATACAATTTACAAGAACATGCCCACAACTTTGAAGTTTTTTTTATTTTTTATTGTGAAGCAAACAAACAAATAGGACAAAATAACAGAAAAAAAGGTCAATGTGCAGAACTATTCACCCCCCTAAAGTCAATACTTTGTAGAGCCACCTTTTGCAGCAATCACAGCTCCGAGTCGCTTTGGAATAAGTCTCTATGAGCAGTTGCCACATCTTACCACTGGGTTTTTTGCCCATTCCTCCTTGCAAAACTGCTCCAGCTCCTTCAGGTTGGATGGTTTGCTCTGCTGACACAGTAATCTTTAAGTCCGACCACAGATTTTCTATTGGATTGCGATCTGGGCTGTGACTCGGCCATTCCAACACTTTACATGCTTCCCCTTAAACCACCCAAGTGTTGCTTTAGCCGTTTTGTTTGAGGTCATTGTCCTGCTGGAAGGTGAACCTCTGTCCATAGCGGGGATGGTGTTCTTTGGGTGATGTGATGTGTTGGGTTTGCGCCAGACATAGCGTTTTCTTTGATGGCCAAAAAGTTCAATTTTAGTCTCATGAGACCAGAGCACCATCCTCCATGCCTTTTCGCAAACTCACAATGTGCCTTTTTGTTTTTAGCTGAAAGTAATGGCTTTCTTCTGGCCACTCTGCCATAAAGCCCAACTCTATGGAGCATACGGCTTATTGTCGTCCTATGTACAGATCCTCCAGTCTCTGCTGTGGAACTCTGCAGCTCCTCCAGGGTTACCTTAGGTCTCTGTGCTGCCTCTCTGATTAATGCCCTCCTTGCCCGGTCCGTGAGTTTTGGTGGGCGGCCGACTCTTGGCAGGTTTGCTGTTGTGCCATGTTCTTTCCATTTGGTTATGATAGATTTGATGGTGCTCCTGGGGATCATCAAAGATTTAGATATTTTTTTATAACCTAACCCTAACTTGTACTACAACATTGTCCCTTACTTGTTTGGAGAGTTCCTTGGTCTCTATGGCAGTGTTTGGTTAGTGATGCCTCTTGCTTAGGTGTTGCGGCCTTTAAAAAAAGATGTGTATATGTAATGACAGATCATGTGACACTCAGATTGCACACAGGTCATTTCCCTAATTATGTGACTTCTGAAGGTAATTGGTAGCACCAGAGCTTTTTATGGGCTTCCTAACAAAGGGGGTGAATACATACGCACATGCCAATTTTCTGTTTTCTATTTCTAAACAATAGTTTTATTTAGATATTTTTCTCATTTAACTTCACCAACTTAGACTATTGTGTTCTGATCCATCACATAAATTTCAGATTAACAAAACATTGAACTTAAGGCTGTAATTTATTTATTTATTTATTTTATGCACTCATATAGCGCTACTATATTCCGCAGCGCTTTACAGACATTAGCATCCAACTGTCCCCAATGGGGCTCACAATCTAAGGTCCCTGTCAGTATTTCTTTGGAGTGTGGGAGGAAACTGGAGTACCCGGAGGAAACCCACACAAACACGGGTAGAACATACAAACTCCATGCAGATGTTGCCCTTGGTCGGATTCAAACCTATAATGTAACAAAATACAAAAAAAGTCAAGGGGTTGAATACTTTTGCAAGGCACTGTATAGCTATAGAAGACAGGGTAAGCCTGTCCAATAAGTATGGCCAACAAATTACAGCTTGTAATAGGAATAAGCCTTACAACCCCTTATTAATGTGACTGTTTGCCTGTGTAATTGTCTACATGTACATCTAGGTCAATGTGTACCGTAATATTAACTGTTGTGACTTGATGTCAATGTTCAAAGTAGCAAGAGACTTGCATGGAGCTCCCGGACCAGGAAACTTGCAATAAGAAAAAGAAAAGTCCTCCAGCATGGTTGTCCGCTGTTAAAATCCAAGTTTTATTCGGTATACATTAAAACTACAGGAACACGAGCCGTAACAGGTTGACGCATTTCGACATCAAGTCTGGAGGATTTTTCTTTTTCTTATTAGATGTCAATGTTGTTACAGAAACTAGGGAGAAATTATACATAGAGCTGCTGGCAGGAAGTGAGCTAGTGTGTAGCTGAAGCTACTTGATTAGAGAAACTTGTCTGAGTATCTTGTTTACTGCATAGTGATGAGATGGAGGCATGTAGTGCACAGTGATACTGCCATCTTACAGGAAAGGGTGAAGGTGTTAGTGTGGGCTCTAAGGAGCTTGATGTTGATATGGGAGTGGAAAATTGAGGCATTGAAATGATGTGCCCCAACAATAATTTCTGGAGGGCACTCAACGTGGTTTGTGTTGTTGGAGGTCTCAAAAGTCAAGGAAGCTATCAATAGGCCTGGAGGGGGATTTGTTGGCTATCAGCCTGGGGACAACTGTAATGTAGCATGAGATTGACTCCTCTGAGGCCTATTGTGTGGCCTGAATAGTTCAGTCCTGTGCTTGCTGGAGAGTTTGAAGGGATTAGTGCTGTGGCTCTTGGGGTTGGAGTCAGGTGCATGAAAGTCCCCTCTTCGGAAGTTGAGTTGAAGACTGTTATTTATTTTATCTGTACTAAGAGTCAGTGGTCAGTAGGAGAATAACAGCGGCCTGTGGTCTCTGTGAGGTTAACATTGACAAGATGAAAGCTGGAGTTTTCCTTTGTAAAGGGCTGCAAGGTGTGGGAGCTTAAAGAAAGCCCTACTCCCCGATGACTTGAGCTGTGCTGTGACTCCAACACCACCAAGCTGCATGATTCCTTTCATTGCCAGGTGACGCTGTTGCTCTGGGGCTACACTAAGAAGAGTCTTGGCCACAAACAGTGATGTGAGCTGCAACACTGGCCGGCGAGTAACAGTTAGGAAGATGGAAAGAGGGGCCCTGTTAAAAGTGCCCCGCTGGGTGCAATTTAAGTGTGAGGAACATGTGGTGTATTCGCCCTCTGCTCGCTGGGGGTGAGTCCCAAATAAGGCCTGCTGCAAGTGGTTTAGAAAACAGTGTGCAGGAGGGGAAAGAGTCTCTCACGTACACAAACAGTAAGTGTCACACCAGCAAAATAGGCTGCAAAACAGCAGAGCATCAGCTGCAGCTGCTGTGAATCCCATGACTCAAAGAGGTTGCGTACATGAGTGATTGCTCACAGGTCTGCTTATCCCTACTTCTGCCTCCCATCTACACATGCAGGCAGGGACCTAGCTAAACGCTCATGGGCCCTGGTGCAAGAGTTCAGCTTGGGCCCCCTTCCCTCAGTACTTTGTGTCCATGGAAGCATACAGCCTTCGTGCTGCCTGAGGAAACAATTAAAACTGCACCAAAGCCCCCCCCCCCCCCAATGCCAAATTCTTGATCTAACCCCTTCCCTCCATCCAGAGGTGTAACTGGACCAGCATGCACTTTCTATATTACTGGTGTCTTCTTATATGGCACAAGGGTCTTTGGGCCCCCTCAGGCTCCTGGGCCCGGTATTGCTACCTCTGCACTACCTATAGCTACACCCCTGCATGCAGGAAAGGGCTCAAAATACCCTCTCGGAGGTGTGTATCATCTTTTAGGTTTTTAAGCCCCCTGACCCCGCTAGCAACTATTTTTGTTTAGTTGGAATACTCCTTTAGGGGAACCCAGTACCACCTCTTACAAGCTACCTGAAGGACACTTCTCAGATACTTCCTCCTGCACTGATTGTGCATGCCTAGGATGTATTGTTATGTGATATTGTAGTGTATGGCCTTAAATTTAAGTTGATGAATTTTGTATTATGTATATTTTAGTATGGTCTAGGAAGTTAGAAGAGAAATTTCACAGCTTAGGCATGCTATGAAATAGTTCTATACGTGAGCTTTCACAGCAAGACACCCTGAGACGATTTTACATAATTGCACATCCAGAATGTGATCTGCTATACTTAGTACCTGCTGAGAAAGACTCAAGGCATTCCATATAGTGTGTGGACTGAAACTCAGCAGCACCATCTTGTGGTCATAGCTTGCAAGACAAGTCAATGCCATTTAAAGGGAAATTGCCTTTTAGGTTCACTGTTATTCTGCCACTCAACTGTAAAGGCTGGCATTAGAGAAAACTCATATGCCGGACCTTTAAACCCTGTGCTGACATGATCAAAAGCAATTATAACATCAACCCAGGAAGGAGACATCTTTGGTACATAGATTTTCTGATCTGGCGATAGTGATTGCTACTGGTGACTGTGTTAGGGGACATCCCTGGGGCTAACATCCTGAGATAACCACTGTGGGACAGTATTATGTTACATAAGCATTTGAATGCATTATAACAAAATATATAATAAATCAAAGTTAAAAGGATACTTACCTATCACTGCAGAAAACTTCTCACGTCATAGATTTCATTGGTGTTTGATTGGCTTTGGTGTCAGCAGTATTCAAGATAATCCTTCCTCTGCAGGAAAAGCAAGACTTAAACAATATTTGGGTTTCTTGGCTATATGTGACCTTGGATTAAGTTTTGACCGGTGGCACCCTAATCTCTAATAACACAGTGCTGATATTTTTTAACTAATATTGATAGATAGATAGATAGATAGATAGATAGATAGATAGATAGATAATTGATAGATAAATTGATAGATAGATAGATAGATAATTGATAGATAAATTGATAGATAGATAGATAGATAGATAGATAGATATTGGATGGATAGATAGATAGATAGATAGATAGATAGATATGAGATAGATAGATAGATAGATAGATAGATAGATAGATAGACTAGCAATTTGTAAAGTGGTAGGACTATGTTCCCATCATGGGCATCTATGCCCCTTTTGATGCAACCCATTATCTTATTGGCCTTGGCAGCAGCTGCCTGACACTGGTTTTTGCAGCTTAGTTTGCTGTTCAATAAAATTCCTAGATCCTTTTCCATGTCAGTGTTACCGAGTGTTTTACCATTTAGTATGTACGGGTGACTTGCATTATTCCTTCCCATGTGCAGAACCTTACATTTGTCAGTGTTAAACCTCATCTGCCACTTATCTGCCCAAGCCTCCAACAAATCCATCTGTGACCTTGGATTAAGTTTTGACCGGTGGCACTCTAATCTCTAATAACACAGTGCTGAAATTTTTTAACTATTATTGATAGATAGATATTAGATATAGATAGATAATAGATAGATAGATAGATAGATAGATAGATAGATAGATAGATAGATAGATTACAAGGTATACGGACAAACAATGACATCTCTTATTGTCAGCAGCTGGAACATTCAGGGCCTGAACGCTTCAGCCTTCGGATGTAAGACGCCCGATCCAGACTTTACCCAAAGACTAAAAAACATTGACATACAGATCCTCCTAGAAACATGGACTAAAACAGAGAATAAATCCTTAGTGCCCACCGGATACAGGGAGATCTCTGTCTGGTATAAAGAGGAGCTCCATGAGCAGATCAGACCAGTAAAGAGAGGAGACAGCCACATCTGGGTAAGGATAGCCCACTCCATCCTCACCTCTCCGGCTGACGTCTACCTCTGTGCAGCATACATAGCTCCACCAGAGTCTCCATACTTCAATCCCGGCACCTTTGAGATCCTACAGAGGGAAGCCGTCCATTTTCAGGCTCTGGGCAATGTTCTCATCTTTGGAGACCTCAATGCAAGAACAGGGAGGGAGAGAGACTACCTGACAACTGATGGAAATGTCTATATATTCGGAGCAGACACTGACTGTGACAGCTCAGTGCACACCGAGAGGAACAGCTATGACAGCAAAGTAAACAAAACTGGCAGAACATTGCTAAACTTATGTCGAAGCCTCGGACTTCATATTCTCAATGGCCGCACCAAGAGAGACTCTCTTGGTAGATATACCCTAAACTCCCATGTAGGCAACAGTGTGGTAGACTATGCCATCACAGATATGGACTCCAAAAATGTTGGTGGCTTCATATTCACCCCACAGACACACCTGTCAGACCACAACCATCTGCTCCTATACATAAAATCCACAAGTAAACTACCGGCACAAACATCTCAGCAGACTGGCCTCTTTAAACTACCTCCATCTTTTAAATGGTTCAAGATGTCAGCCCTAAAGTATATGGAGACCATAAACAGCGCAGAGATCCAGCAGATGCTCCATAACTTGCATAGGAAAGTGTATGAGCTGAATCCAGAAGGAGTAAATCTCGCGGTAAGGGACTTTAATAATATACTTTGCACCATGGCAGAAATGTCTGACCTCAAAAGATGCAACAAAAGGCCAAAAAAGCAACAACCCAACAGTTTGTTCGACCGGGAGTGTAAAGATATAAGGAAGGCGCTAAGAATGGCCTCAAATAGGAAACACCAAGATCCGAACAACCCCAGTCTACAGGAAGCCTACAACATACAAAGGCAATACAAAAATACCCTCAGAAACAAAAAGCAAGGCAACATCTCAACCAAGCTCCACCAACTCCAAGATGCTCTCCAGGACAACTGCTTCTGGGAACTATGGAAGCAGATGGACAAAACCAGCAAGAACACCAACCTCCACATCCAAAACGGCAACATCTGGCTCCAGTACTTCAAGGATCTTTACAAAGCCATCTCGAGGGAGGACTAAAGCTCAGAACAAAAAGAAATCATGAAAAAGCTGAAGGATATGGAGGAAAAAATCTAAGATTTCCAAAACCCTCTAGACACACCGATCACGCTGCAGGAGATAACAGAGAGGATCTCAATGATAAAGAGTAAAAAAAACAGCGGCCCAGATGGGATCCTTCCAGAAATGATCAACTACAGCCCGCCAGGTATCCAGGCCGCATTAGTAAAACTCTACAATTTTATTCTTTAGGACTTTATATGCAGCGATTAATGAAATAAATACATGGATGTACAATTAGGAAGAAATAATAAATTAAATCAATGTGAAACCATTTACTTCTTACAACAATTATAGAATTAATGATGTGACATTCACAGGAGGCCAAAATCGTTTTTCAAGCAGAACTTTTAAATTATTTAAAGGTGTATAATGCAGAAATAGACTGATAGTGCTGATAATGTCCGGACAGCGCTGCTGAATATGACAGCGCTACATGAGTGAGGAAAACTAACAACAACCCAAAAAAAATCTGCAGCAGCTGAGGTGTGTATTATGATGCTCTGCAGCAGCTGAGGTGTGTAATATGATGTTCTGCAGCAGCTGAGGTGTGTAGTATAATGTTCTGCAGCAGCTGAGGTGTGTAGTATGATGTTCTGCAGCAGCTGAGGTGTGTAGTATGATGTTCTGCAGCAGCTGAGGTGTGTATTATGTTCTGCAGCAGCTGAGGTGTGTATTATGATGTTCTGCAGCAGCTGAGGTGTGTAGTATGATGTTCTGCAGCAGCTGAGGTGTGTATTATGTTCTGCAGCAGCTGAGGTGTGTATTATGATGTTCTGCAGCAGCTGAGGTGTGTATTATGAAGGCCTTTGACTAAGTGTGGCATCCGGGCCTATTCCTGAAACTTCTTGAAAGCGTAATAGGAGGAAAAACATATGATGTCATCAGAAGTTCCTACACTGAGAACAGATGAAGCGTGAAGGTAAATGGGAGGAGAACGGCTTATTTCCGGCAGAGCCGAGGAGTCAGACAGGGCTGCAGCCTCAGTCCAACCCTGTTTAACATCTACATCAATGAGATGGCGGCGGCGGCTCTGGAGTCCTCCACAGCACCTGGTCTCACCCTCCATGACACCGAGGTGAAATTTCTCCTTTATGCAGATGATCTTCTGCTACTATCGCCAACTGAGAAAGGTCTCCAAGATAACCTGACAATCCTGGTGAAGTTCAGTAACACGTGGGCACTGCCCATCAATCCAAAGAAAACCAACATCATGGTATTCCAGAAAAGAAACCGAAAAGCAGCCGGGCATCCTCCCTTCCTGCTAAACAACTGTCCAATTTCAGAAACCGCCAGCTACACCTACCTGGGCCTAGAAATCAGCCAATCAGGGAGTTTTAAGAAAGCAATGGAAACACTGAAAGACAAGGCGAGCAAAACCTTCTCTGCCATCAGAAGGCGTCTGTATCACCTTAAAGCACCAGTGACCGTCTGGCTTAAAATCCTTGACACCATCATCGCCCCAATCCTCCTGTATGGCAGCGAAGTCTGGGGCCCAGACATATACCCAGAGCGGGCAAAGTGGGACTCTGGGCCAACAGAACTATTCCACCTAGAACTCTGCAAACACTTTCTCCAGGTCCACAGGAGCACCTCAAACAGCGCCTGTCGAGCACAGCTGGGCAGATTCCCAACTCTACTTTGCTGTCCAGAAGAGGGCGCTATCATTCAGAGCCCATCTTCATAGCAGCAGTCCCAGCTCCTACCATCACAAAGCCTTGCTACACCAAGAAACCCCAGAAAAACAAAGCACCCTGCAACAAGCACCGCCCAGAAAAAACAAAGCACCCTGCAACAAGTCACCGAAACCCAGCCTGCCCAAGCCACCAACCAATATAGCCAGACTAAGGGCGAAATCCAGAGGACGATACACAAATACAAATAGGAGTATATTAGCGTCTGGAGGAACGACATAAGAACATCCCAGAAGCTGACAGTATACCAGAGCCTGCAGAGGGAGTACAAACTGGCCCCATATCTGGAGAAACTCCCCAATCCAAAAGACTGACAGATCCTGAGCCGGTACAGACTGAGCGCCCACAGCCTGCCCATTGAATCCGGGCGTCACCGACAGAGGTACATGCCCAGGGAGAGCAGACTGTGCCAGCAGTGCGACCAGGAGGCCGTGGAGGATGAGGCTCATTTCCTGCTGCGGTGCCCCAAATACTCAGCAGTGAGGGATGCTCACTTCAGGAGACTGTCTGATCTCTGCCCAGACTTCATCTCCATGGAGGAGGAAAAGAGACTCTCCATACTGCTGGGGGAAGAGGAGAACACAGCGGCCACAGCAGCACAATATATTACTGCCTGCCATAGACTGAGAGGAGCCTGATATACCATGGACTCCTAAACCCCCACCCTGTATATGTCCCCATCCCCCAACCCTACCCAATTATTTCCCACTTGCTTTGGCAATGCTAAAATGTATTTAGTCCTGTCAATAAAGCTTATCTGATTTGATTTGATATGAGATAGATGATAGATAGATAGATAGATAGATAGATAGATAGATAGATAGATAGATAGATAGATAGATAGATATGAGATAGATGATAGATAGATAGATAGATAGATAGATAGATAGATAGATAGATAGATAGATAGATAGATAGATAGATAGATAGAGATGATAGTTGTATGTGTGGCACTGGGGAGTAAAGCCCCTGTGTCCAAATAAATAGAGAGAGGGTGCTGAACATTAGGCTATGCTTCCAAAATGGGGCATATCCAGCCACCCAAACATTTCACTGGTGCACTCTGCCTGCTGCAAGCTGTTCTTTCCTGGGCAGTGATGCCAAAAAGTTAGCATGTATGAGATAACTATTGTAGATTGATGATAGATAGCTACATAGATATGAGATGGATAGATGATAGATAGGAAGATAGCTAGATAGACAAACAAATGATGAATAGATAGATATGAGATAGATTAGATAGATAGATAGATAGATAGATAGATAGATAGATAGATATATATGAGATAGATAGATAGATAGATAGATATGAGATAGATAGATAGATAGATAGATAGATAGATAGATAGATAGATAATAGATAGATATGAGAGAGAGAGAGAGATAGATACATAGATAGATAGATAGATAGATAGATAGATAGATAGATAGATAATAGATAATAAATAAATAGACAGACAGATTTTTTCATTGATGTTTTAAAAACACAATGAAACATAAAGTCTCTAGTCCTGGCTGGTTGGCTTTATCGGCACCTAGTAGCCATGTTCTCCTGTTCCTCTACTATTCCCCTCTCCTCAGTGATTACAGGCAGAGCTGTTACTAGGAATAAGACAGTTCTGCAGCGTTGTGTAAGATGCCGGCATTGTACAGTCACACTGTTTGACCTTGCCGTCAGGAAGGACGCCCCAGATAATCCATGTGACCCACTTTCCGGCTCGGTCTTCCCCTTCTTCGCTCTTCCCAGTGTTGCGCTTGTCTCCGCGCCGATGCTGAAATGTCAGTGATTTGATTAGCGCTGCGGTTGTGAGGGGAGAGCCGCGGCCCCGTCTCCTCCATGGCTCCTTACACATTGGAGCAGCTTCCTATCTCTGCTTTTATAATTAGAGCTTCTTGAATATTCATTAAGGACCGTCTTGATTAAATGCAGATACTGGATGATTAAGCACCAGCGGATAATTTTGGGAAAGAAGTGCTCAGCGTGAATGCGATTTTATTCTTTAGGACTTTATATGCAGCGATTAATGAAATAAATACATGGATGTACAATTAGGAAGAAATAATAAATTAAATCAATGTGAAACCATTTACTTCTTACAACAATTATAGAATTAATGATGTGACATTCACAGGAGGCCAAAATCATTTTCAAGCAGAACTTTTAAATTATTTAAAGGTGTATAATGCAGAAATAGACTGATAATGTCCGGACAGCGCTGCTGAATATGACAGCGCTACATGAGTGAGGAAAACTAACAACAACCCAAAAAAAAATGGTGTGTAATATGATGTTCTGCAGCAGGTGAGGTGTGTAGTATGATGTTCTGCAGCAGCTGAGGTGTGTAGTATGATGTTCTGCAGCATCTGAGGTGTGTAGTATGATGTTCTGCAGCAGCTGAGGTGTGTAGTATGATGTTCTGCAGCAGCTGAGGTGTGTATATGTTGTTCTGCAGCAGCTGAGTTGTTTATTATGATGTTCTGCAGCAGCTGAGGTGTGTATTATGATGTTCTGCTGCAGCTGATGTGTTCAATATGATGTTCTGCAGCAGCTGAGGTGTGTTTTATGATGTTCTGCTGCAGCTGATGTGTTCAATATGATGTTCTGCAGCAGCTGAGGTGTGTACTATGATATTCTACAGGAGCAGGGACAGGACAAATTTCAGTTTACAAGTATTACTGCCGGCATGTATTATTATACAGATGTGCTACTGGGTGTAAAAACTGTAATAAGCACAAGGATCTAAACATTGTCGCTGCGAGGCGGCGACTGGCACACGGAATAGCGCTCTAGCGGGAGCAATAGATCCTGACTGCATTAAGTGGACTCCACTTTCTATAGGAGCAGAACACTTCATTAGCTTTTCCTTCTGTCCGGTATCTGTTCACACTAATTACACTGCCCCAGAGAGGCCTGATGGTTTCGCTATCTCAGCCTCACAGATGGCACATTAGAATGGGCTTTGTCATTTTGAATTTAAATGGGAACGAACAGAAAAAGAAATAAAAAAAATTGCAGCCTTATGAATTACAGCAAGGATCCGAGAAAATGTATGGGAAATGTTTCAGAATTACTCAAAGGGCAAATCCACTTCTGGAGAAGAATTCCATTCTCAATAACATTTTGAGAAATTAAATAATATTTTTTTCCGATTTTGAATTGCAAGATTTTTTTCTTCTTCTGTCAGGTCTAAAGATAAATTCTACTGGTTTCCTGTTAATCAATATTCATCCTCCCCCCCCCTCCCCCCTCCCAGCAATAAGAACCTCCTTCAGGAGAAAGTTTTAAGATTTATTTATTGTGCTTATTACAGGGAAAGGATGGGCAGGGAAAAGCGACAATAAGGCTGAGCTAGCTGGGCACTTACGAGGGTAACGCGCCCCTGGCCACTTGCGAGCCCTCATTTGCATATGCTACTAAGTTGTTTTTTGCTGGTTTTATAAGTCCAGGATTGCTCATAAAGGTAACGTTTTTATTAACTGTAAGGCTGCTAGAAAGCTATGGGAAGGGTTAAAAAGGTGAAACTTTGATGACAGACTCCCTTTAAACCTCATCTGCCACTTATCTGCCCAAGCTTCCAACAAATCCATCTGTAGCAGTATACTGTCCTCTGTAGTATATATTGTGACACAGTGAGGGTTTGTGTCTGGCAAGGCAGGTATTTTCCTCCCAGCATGTGCGGCTGAGGTCAAATACCGGACTGGAGTTTAAGTGCCGGTCCGGGTTTTGGCAGCACCTGGCTGTCCTTAAATAGGCAGCTGGGCTTAGCAGAGATGTCTCTGTTTTGGGGATCTGAGGCTTTGTGCGGTGCTCGAGGGCTGAGAGACGCACGCTGGGGAAACAGGCCCCCTAAAGCCTGCTGTGGACTACTGGAGGCAGAACTGCCAGCAAGGTGACTTGTGTCATATGAACTTTCCATTGTGTGTGAATTAACACCAAGATTGCAAAGTTACGTGCTGTTTTGTGCAATTGCCTCAAGTGTGAATAAACACTGACGTTTTGAGTTAAGAACTTGTATTTTACCTCTGTACTGCGCCAGCTTAACCTATCTACCAGAGCGAAGCCCCACAATATATACAGTACAGACCAAAAGTTTGGACACACCTTCTCATTCAAAGAGTTTTCTTTATTTTCATGACTATGAAGGCATCAAAACTATGAATTAACACATGTGGAATTATATACATAACAAACAAGTGTGAAACAACTGAAAATATGTCATATTTTAGGTTCTTCAAAGTAGCCACCTTTTTGCTTTGATTACTGCTTTGCACACTCTTGGCATTCTCTTGATGAGCTTCAAGAGGTAGTCCCCTGAAATGGTCTTCCAACAGTCTTGAAGGAGTTCCCAGAGATGCTTAGCACTTGTTGGCCCTTTTGCCTTCACTCTGAGGTCCAGCTCACCCCAAACCATCTCGATTGGGTTCAGGTCCGGTGACTGTGGAGGCCAGGTCATCTGGCGCAGCACCCCATCACTCTCCTTCATGGTCAAATAGCCCTTACTTTCAAAGTTTTCCCAATTATTCGGCTGACTGACTGACCTTCATTTCTTAAAGTAATGATGGCCACTAGTTTTTCTTTACTTAGCTGCTTTTTTCTTGCCATAATACAAATTCTAACAGTCTATTCATAAGGACTATCAGCTGTGTATCCACCTGACTTTTCCTCAACCCCACTGATGGTCCCAACCCCATTTATAAGGCAAGAAATCCCACTTATTAAACCTGATAGGGCACACCTGTGAAGTGAAAACCATTTCAGGGGACTACCACTTGAAGCTCATCAAGAGAATGCCAAGAGTGTGCAAAGCAGTAATCAAAGCAAAAGGTGGCTACTTTGAAGAACCTAGAATATGACATATTTTCAGTTGTTTCACACTTGTTTTCTATGTATATAATTCCACATGTGTTAATTCATAGTTTTGATGCCTTCAGTGTGAATCTACAATTTTGATGAGAATGAGAAGGTGTGTCCAAACTTTTGGTCTGTACTGTGTATATATATATATAGTATATTGTCCTCTGTAGTATATATATATATATCTTATACTTTCCTCTGCAGTATATATACAGTATATTGTCCTCTGTAATGTATATATATACACACATTATACTTTCCCCTGCAGTATATATACTGTTTATTGTCCTCTGTAATACAGTCAGGTCCATAAATATTGGGACATCAACACAATTCTAACATTTTTGGCTCTGTATTCCACCACAATGGATTTGAAATAAAACAAACAATATGTGCTTTAACTGCAGACTGTCAGCTGTAATTTGACGGTATTTACATCCAAATCGGGTGAATGGTGCAGGAATTACAACAGTTTGCATATGTGCCTCCCACTTGTTGAGAGACCAAAATGAATGGGACATAATAATAATCATAAATCAAACTTTCACTTTTTAATACTTGGTAGCAAATCCTTTGCAGTTAATTACAGCCTGAAGTCTGGAACGCATAGACATCACCAGACGCTGGGTTTCATCCCTGGTGATGCTCTGCCAGGCCTCTACTGCAATTGTCTTCAGTTCCTGCTTGTTCTTGGGGCATTTTCCCTTCAGTTTTTTCTTCAGCAAGTGAAATGCATGCTCAATCGGATTCAGGTCAGGTGACTGACCTGGCCATTGCATAACATTTCACTTCTTTCCCTTAAAAAACTCTTTGGTTGCTTTTGCAGTATGCTTTGGGTCATTGTCCATCTGCACTGTGAAGCGCCGTCCAATGAGTTCTGAAGCATTTGGCTGAATATGAGCAGATAATATTGCCCGAAACAGTTCAGAATTCATCCTGCTGCTTTTGTCAGCAGTCACATCATCAATAAATACAAGAGAACCAGTTCCATTGGCAGCCATACATGCCCACGCCATGACACTACCACCACCATGCTTCACTGATGAGGTGGTATGCTTAGGATCACGAACAGTTCCTTTCCTTCTCCATACTGTTTTTGAGGCTCACCAATGGTTTACATCTTGTGGTGAACCCTCTGTATTCACTCTGGTGAAATCTTCTCTTGATTGTTGACTTTGATACACATACACCTACCTCCTGGAGAGTGTTCTTGATCTGGCCAACTGTTGTGAAGGGTGTTTTCTTCACGAGAGAAAGCATTCTTTGGTCATCCACCACAATTGTTTTCTGTGGTCTTCTGGGTCTTTTGGTGTTGCTGAGCTCACCGGTGCGTTCCTTCTTTTTAAGAATGTTCCAAACTGTTGTTTTGGCCACACCTAATGTTTTTGCTATCTCTCTGATGGGTTTGTTGTGTTTTTTCAGCCTAATGATGGCTTGCTTCACTGATAGTAACAGCTCTGTGGATCTCATCTTGAGAGTTGACAGCAACAGATTCCAAATGCAAATAGCACACTGGAAATTAACTCTGGACCTTTTATCTGCTCACTGTAATTGGGATAATGAGGGAATAACACACACCTGGCCATGGAACAGCTGAGAAGCGAATTGCCCCATTACTTTTGGTCCCTTAACAAGTGGAAGGCACATATGCAAACTGTTGTAATTCCTACACCGTTCACCTGATTTGGATGTAAACCTTCAAATTAAAGCTGACAGTCCGCAGTTAAAGCACATCTTGTTCGTTTTATTTCAAATCCATTGTGGTGGTGTATAAGAATTATGTCGATGTCCCAATATTTATCGACCTGACTGAAAATACATAGAGTATACTTTCCTCTGTAGTATATATACATTATACTGTTTTCTGCAGTTTATATATAGAGTATACTGTCCTCTGTAGTATATATACATTATACTGTTTTCTGCAGTTTATATATAGAGTATACTGTCCTCTGTAGTATATTTATACAGTATACTTTCCTCTGTAGTATATATACATTATACTGTTCTCTGCAGTATATATGTATAATATATATATATATATAACACATACAGTATACCATCCTCTGTAATATATATACACACACACATATATATATATATATATATATATATATATATATATATAGAACTTACCTCCTCATAAAAACTGATTAAATTAGTTTGACATGACTGATCCCTCGTGAAGCTCATATGGCGTTATTTGCTTATATTCATTGATGTACTCCAAGATAGCATCTCTTAGAAAACCTTCAAACAGTTTACCCCCGACAGACATTAAACTTACTGTCCTATAGTTTCCGGACTATGTTTTTGGACCCTTTTTGAATATTGGCACCACATTTGCTAAGCACCAATCCTGTCGAACACTCCCTGTCAATATAGAGTCCTTAAATATCAGAAATAAAGGCCTGCCTATGACATTACTTAATTTTCTTTTCTCTTAGGATGTGGGGGGGTGTATGCCATCTGGTCCCAGCGATTTGTCTATTTTTATCTTTTTAAGACGCCGCTATACTTCTTCCTGGGACAGACAGGACACTTTTAATGGGGAATTTCCTTTTACATTCTGCATTTCATCTGACAGTTTGTTTTCCTTAGGGAATACAGTGGAGAAAAAAATATTTAATAGCTTTTCTATTCTCCTCATAGATGTCTGCAACTCCCCCCTCATCACTCTGTAAAGGGCCAACATCTTTGGCTTTATACTTTTATTTGTCTTTTACATTTTCTATTTTTTCCTAATACTTTTTCAATGCTTCCTTGATACCCTCCTGTTTTAGTAATTTTAATGATTTATTTTTGTCATATATTGCTTTCTTTACATTTCTGTTTATCCACATTGTTATTTTTTTTTTCTTGTTCCTCACCCTTTTATTCACATAAGGTATGTACAGTACATCTCACAATTAGAGTTTAGGGTGCTTTTAAAAATATCCCATTTTGATGTGATATCACAATTTGGAAAATGCACATAGTGATGTCACAGTACAGTAGTAATGCATGAGTGGTCAACATAAAAGTGTTATATGCACAGTGACGTCACAATAATTGGATAATGCACATAGTGATGTCATAGTAAATGAATAAAAAATTAAATAATGGCAAACTACTGGATACTGCACACAGCGATGTCATAGGGATAACGTAAACAGAGATGTCACACTACAGAAATGATGCACACAGTCACATGTCACAGTACAGGAATAATTACCGAAATGATGTCACGCTATCAGCACAGTGTTGCCACAGTGGTGCAATGTTCACAATGATATCACAGTAAAGGGATACTGTTCACAGTGATATCATAATACACGGATAATGTACACAAAATTGTCACAGTAAAGGAAGAGTGCACATGGTTATGTTGCAGTGAATGGAGAATGTACACAGGGATGTCACATTACACAAATAATACACACAGTGATGTCACAGCTCAGGAATAATGATGACACCATGATTTCATAACACCAAGAAATACACAGAGAAAGGTCATCAGTATCGTGCTCCCGGAAAACTCCTTTAAACATATCCACTGCGCTTGTTTTACCAAATAGAGGCCAAAAGAGTATGCTTGGGCCAGCAACCATCAGCACAACGTTTTTAACTGTCGGAGAGTGAATAAAACTACACTTTTTAGATAGGGCCACTCGAAAAAAAAAAATTTTTATAATGAGACCCTATGGGCGACATATGTTACTGTATGAATATACAGTGGTGTACATCAGACATCAGGAGCACCTACCTCCGATGGAATGCTCGAATGCTGATAACTGCCATGTCCTGATTAATTAATATTACTTGTAACACGGCTCTTAATCCTTATTACCAACATGAAGACAGAAGCCAGATGCTTCTTAATTTCATGTGGCTGTTCATAACAGGCTTGTAAAGGTTTGGAGACGTACAGACCTCCAGGGTTTTCCTTGTCATTAAAGGCACACTACACACTCCAACAATTTTTTTTCCATCCGATGACTCATCTTCACTTAACAAAGCAGAGTCAGACTGGCCCACCAGTGTACCAGAGGACCCTCCACTGGGCTGAGGACCCTCCACTGGGCTGAGGACCCTGCACTGGGCTGAGGATCCTCCACTGGGCTGCAGGAGCGGGGACTGAGGATCTGACATAGTATGTCCAGATACGGTGAACCCTATTTGATGTTGATTTGGAGTCAAGCCCATGCTGCTATAGACAGTTCTTGATGGTAGTCCCCCAGAACATCTCCTCTTGCGTCCACGGTATCACAGTCCAACATAGAAGAAAAGTGATCTGCAACAATATAAACTCCTTGGGTTAGAAAAAGGCCAGGACCTGGAGTTGAAGCTCCTTTAGCCCTAAATTTCTCATGATGCAAAAAAAAAGTGAGCCAATATTTTTTTGTTACATTAAGAGGTTCTCCATTGTATGAAACCATTTACCTGAAAATATATTGGTTGCAACATGTCCCTTGTAATATGTGGAGAAAGCTGCTAGAAAATGTTCAGTTTCCCTACAACGCCACCACAGGGGAAATGCATCATTATGCAGTGTCCATTCAAATGAATGGGTTGTCAGTGTAAAGCAGGACAGGACAGGTCCTCCAGCACAAGAAATACTCTTTTTAGATGCTCTCCACTTTGCCCAAGGAATCTTGAACAGGGGACCTCTTCTATCAACTCAGAATACCTCTAATAGCGTATATAAAAATGGGCTTTCCCAATGAGATAACCCCTTTAAATCCCATCATTTCAACTAGGGCTGGGATGACCTAGCAAACTCCACATGCCGGAACAGTGTAAGCCGTGTACCGGGGTGGTCCCCAAGTCACAAACGAGGAAAGCAACCCCAACACCAGCTTTTGCCCAAAAAAGTATTTTACTTAAACGTGGCAATGACAGCTCACTGGAACGTTATTAGAAGAGGAGTAAATTAAATGCTTACTAGAAAAATCTCCTAAAACTTTACTTTTAATCTAAACCAATAAAAATAAAAAAGATAATTAATCCCCACACAAGATATTTTATCTATAGATGACTAATGTGCCCACAGGTATGTGGGTAAATAGAT
The DNA here is from genome assembly GCF_905171765.1 of Bufo bufo. Classification (NCBI taxonomy): domain Eukaryota; kingdom Metazoa; phylum Chordata; class Amphibia; order Anura; family Bufonidae; genus Bufo; species Bufo bufo. The sequence goes on along the minus strand of NC_053397.1, from coordinate 28,459,133 downwards.
AATACAATTATGTAGGGCAATATCCTAGGCAGATACACTTAAAAAACAATGAAGGCTGGTTGGTGGGTATACTTGCAGTAAATGTCACATAGGATCGTTTCCAGCAAAGTAGATTCGTTGCTAGGTGAAGTTGCGGTTACAGAAGCCGCCAGATAAGGGTATTTCGTCACCAGCAGTGTTGTCGGGAGATGACCTGTCCCTGGGTGTCCCTTTTAGGCTATCCCCCGTGGCAATGAGCACAACCACAAATGCTGAGAACACACAATAAGTTTACATACACCCAGCCCGAAGGCTGAGACTAGGGATGAGCGAAACGACTTCGGATGAAAGAGGTACCTTGGACAGTAGGTACCTTGGACAGTAGAAATTAATTTTTTAAGTTATTACCACAAGTCTCGCGAGACTTCGTGAAGTAATAACTTCAGCTCATCGGAGCCAATACATAATACTGTACGAAGCTCCCACTCTGTACAGTATTGTAACAAAGTTTTATGCGAATCAACTTCGGATGTTTCATCCAAAGTCAATTCGCTCATCCCTAGCTGAGACCCTTGTGCTGCAGAGCGCAGCGCCCCCCGATGGATGCCGGAGCAAAGAGAGGTAATTTACCTACTGGTGGGCACAACTAAATGCCTTACCTATTATTACCCTAAAATCAAGAACAACTCTATGGGTGTGTGGTACGGACTAGCCTGCGGTGCAGCACAACAGCTTACTATCTTACAATGCTCTACAGTATTCCCCCTCCCATAACTGGTCCTGTAGCAAGTGCCTGAGTATTCCTCCTGAGCAAAACGCCTTCCTGGCTTCAGTTTGTGGGGAAGTTTATCAGCTCCCCAGTGTGAAATGTCACTTTAAATTGTGGAGTCCTTCAAAATGAACAGCCAGCAACACTTGCGGCCTGACACAAACAAACATCCTATCTAACTAACTACACTACAGGCCTGGTCTCAGTCTCTAAGATCCTAAGCGCCAACACTGTAATGAGGTGCGTGCACGATCAGTATTACCGACCCGGGTCTGCTCTGCATCCCCTGGTGACGGTGAACTGAACAAATGCCTCTCCAACAAGCATGCGGTACCGCAGTGTATGTTGCTTTGCTCCTCTGCTCTCATCAGCGTTCCTGGAAGCAATCCTCGTTCCTCTGGACAGGATCAGGGCCTTTGACACGATCAGCTTCACTTAGCTGCAGGTCACTGAGGTATGCTCCCACACCTGTATGTTGACGGATCCTCTGCTCACACAGTTCCTTAGTCTCAGCTTCCTCTAAGATGGCTGCTCCCTTTCTTCTACAGGCTTTATAACTCCACCTCTCATGAATATGGAAAATATGCAGTCTGTTAGCTGTGTTTAGGAAACAGCGGCATCTTGTGACCAAACAGCAGAGTGTCTGTCCAGATCATTTAACTTAACTTACACAGTGTTCCGACAATGAGAGCTGTTTCCCCATCTCACAACTGCACAGCTCCGCCTATTGCGTAGTGGACAGAGCTGGTTACTGCAGCTCTGTCCTCCACCCCAGTGTTCCTCAACTCATCCTTAGGGCCCACCTGCCGGTCATGTTTTCAGCATTTCCTTGGTATTGAGCAGGTTATATAATTATGCACCAGGGCTTTCCACAGATATTGATTTCATGGGATATTCTGAGATCATGACCGGCAGATGGGCCCTGAAGTCTGGAGTTGAGGAACACTTCCCTACACAATGGATGGAGCTGTGTAGTTCCTGGACTACAAGGCAGTAGCTGATTGGTGGGGGTGCCTGTTGCCAGACCCCCACTGATCAGGTATTGATGGCCTATCCTGAGGATATTAGGTAATCAGGAGAATTTTGCTAAAAAAGCAAAAAGGAAGAGCGCACCATAGGGTAGTAGGTTCACAACTTGTAAAGGAATTGTGGAAAATAAAAAGTGAAGGCTCACCTTACGGAGTTGTGCACAACTCTATTGTGCGCTTTATAGATAAAACGTGTCCGGTAGACAGGTGAGCAGCCGTCGTGTCCCTAGGCTTCAGGAGATGAGGCCCAATCTTCGTAAAGTATAAATAGCAGGACGCAGGTTGGCGCAATAACACCTTACCACGACATTTGGATGAAGAATACAGGAGCTTCTTCTTTATTGATTATTCTTTTTTGCCAATATAAAACAACGCGTTTCGGGGTCTAGAGCCCCCTTCATCAGGTTAAAATGGCTTGATAAACAGACAAACATATACAACAGGTATTTATACCCTAAAAAAATATTATAGGATAGGCCATCAATATTAAAATCCTGGACGAGGTGAATTTACACTTGGTGTAACCTCATGGCACGGGCATGCAGATTTTGATTCAAATTTGGAGAAGAATTGCTGTGGATTTCACCCTTTGCAATGCAAAGAAAAAGGTAAAAGGTCCAAGTACAAGTCCCGTCCACATCCAAAACTGCATCAAAACGTAAGACGTGAATTTTGTGTCAAATCTGTCTGTTCCGCCTTAGATGAATCCACCCTTAGAGGCCGTTCACACAGTTTTGTTTTTACTGTGGTTGGCGCAGACAGACAACATTTTGAAGAGTATCCTGCCGGGTCCTTACTGTCTCCAACTTTTCTCACAGGGGGGAAGTGCTGAAGATCCAGTTTTAAAGCAGCGGCTGTGCCGAGAATGGACATGCACCATTTTGGCATTGAAATGAATGGGAGGCAGAAACCAACTAGAAACCACGTGTCCGCCTGTGAAATTTCAGCATGGGTGTCAATGCCAAAACTCTGCAGCGAAAGATGCCGTATGAACAGACTTAAGAAAGTCTGGAATAATAATTTTGGAACAGAAAACAGGGAAAATGCCAAGAGTCGCTGGTGAGAAATGTGGACTGATGAGTTGCAGCCAGACGGCTAACTCTACGACTTTGCATCTCCGGCAGAGATTTGTGAAGTCTTAGGATGTAAACGCTTGCAGATCCTATCTGGAGATGAGGTTCCTGATGTGACGATGCACTAGGGGATAGCCCCACAGCTCCGGGGACACTTCCTTTGCAGACAACGATTGCCGCATCAGGCGCGGGCAGCCCGGCGGGAGGATTAGCAGAAGCCAACGCATTGCTCAGAATTTCTGATTGGGCTTTATGTTGACGATGAATGCCAAAAAACACATTACAGTCGATGAAAGAAACAATTTGACCTTTCTGCGGTTCTTCAAAAGATCATATCTGTCGGATACATTCAGAAGCTTTAATCGTCGTACTCCATGTTCTAGTGCTAGGATGGAAAGCTTTTGCTAATCCACATCTCAGAGATGCTCAACCTTTTATCATATTCCTGCAGGCAGCACAAAGTGGATACTTATCACGCACAAAAAAAGTTTAATTAGGAGCTCACGTCTCTCCTTTATGCTGTCGGGGCCCTTGTACCACTGTTGACAAAGAAGTCAATGTGTTGTCATTTGTAAGCACTTCACTTACAGCCTATATCCTGACTTAAGACCCATTTATTTAATGTGAGCTAATTGCCTGAGGATTAAGCCGTGTTTATTCCATATGATAACTGCGTGCCCTCTGTGGCATCTCAGCTGCATGATAAGAAGAGATTGACAGAAGTAAGAGGGGTTGTATAGGGTTAGAACAATCTGGGGGATTCCTCCAAGAAATACAACTCCACACCTGTCAAATGGGTTGTGTCTGGTATGTTACAATTCTCAGTGCATTAGCTATTAAAAGTGGACAGGATAATACATTGTAACAAACAGGGATGCTGCTGTAACATCTAACTCCAGTAGAGGGTACCAGATCCTTCCAGGGAAGGAGTTTCAGTTGGGACAGGAAAAGAGAGTAGAGAGTTGTTCTAGTTAGTGCACATGAGAGCAGAACTGTTCCTGAGAAAGCAGATGTGAGCTGTGTGCAGAGAGAAGCAGTGTCCAGAAGGAAGCAGTCTGCAGCAAAGTGGTATACAGAGAAGCAGTGTGCAGAAATACTATGCAGAGAAGAAGTCTGCAGCAAAGTGATATGCATAGAAGCAGTGTGCACAGAGAAGTGGTGTACAGAGCAGCAGTGTGCAGAGAAACCTTGGGCAGAGAAGCTGTGTGCAGTAAAGTGGCATACAGAGACTCAATGTGCAGACAAGCAGTCCACAGAGAAGCTGTGCACAGATAAGTGGTGTCCAAAGAAGCAATGTGCAGAAATACTATGCAGAGAAGCAGTCTGCAGCAAAGTGGTATGCATAGAAGCAGTGTGCAGACAAGATGTGTGGAGAGAAGCAAGAAGCAGTGTGCAGAGAAGCTGTCTGGAGAGAAGCAAGAAGCAGTGTGCAGAGAAGCTGTCTGGAGAGAAGCAAGAAGCAGTGTGCAGAGAAGCTGTCTGGAGAGAAGCAAGAAGCAGTGTGCAGAGAAGCTGTCTGCAGGGAAGTAGTGTGCTGAGAAGTTGTGCACAGAGAAGGAGTGTGCACAGATGTTGACTACAGCGAAGTGGTGTGCAGAGAAGCAGTGTGCAGAGAAACCATGTGCAGAGACGCTATCTGCAAAGAAGCAGTGTGCAGTGAAGCTGTCTGCAGAGAAGCAGTGTGCAGTGAAGCTGTCTGCAGAGAAGTGGAATGCAAAGTTTGGTGCAGAGGATCAGTGTGCAGAGGATCTGCATGCAACCGATATCTCTGTAGTTGTTTAACATACAGAAAAAAGAAAGGTATCATTTTAAGTAGCATGATCAACCCTACCAGGCAGTATTCATAGGGTTAATCCTGCTGATAGAGGCTTTTTGAGGCCTCTTTCACACAGGCGTCCCGGATTTGCTCCGGATGCGTCGCGTGTGCATTGCGGGAAACCCGCGTGAGTGTGCACGCAATTCCAGTCAGTTTTGACTGCGATTGCGTTGTTCAGTTTTTATCGCGCGGGTGCAATGCGTTTCAGATAAAAAACTGAATGTGGTACCCAGACCCGAACCTGGACTTCTTCACTGAAGTTCGGGTTTGGGTTACGTGTTCTGTAGATTGTATTATTTCCCCTTATAACATGGTTATAAGGGAAAATAATAGCATTCTTAATACAGAATGCTTACTAAAACGTTGATTGAGGGGTAAAAAAAAAAAAATTAACTCACCTCATCCTCTTGTTCGTGCAGCCGGCATCGTCTTCTTTCAGGACCTGCAAAAGGACCTTTGATGACGTGGTGAGCGCGGTGACGTCAGCGCAGGTCCTGCTGAATGAAGATAGAAGATCCTTCTATTTTCATTCAGCAGGACCTGCGCTGACGTCACCGTGCTCACCACGTGATAAGCGCGATTACGTCAAAGGTCCTTTTGCAGGTCCTGAAAGAAGAAGAAAGAAGACGATGCCGGCTGCGCGAACAAGAGGATGAGGTGAGTAATTTTTTTTTATTTTTTAACCCCTCAATATACAATTTACTAAGCATTTTGGATTAAGAATGCTATTATTTTCCCTTATAACCATGTTATAAGGGAAAATAATACAGTGAATTTACTTCAATGGGGTCCGGGGTTGCTCATCCCTATCGTCTCCTAGCAACAATGCAGGAAAATTGCACTGCATCCGCACTTGCTTGCGGATGCTTGCGATTTTCACGCAGCTCCATTAATTTCTATGGGGCCTGAGTTGCTTGAAAAACGCAGAATATAGAACATGCTGCGATTTTTACGCAACGCACAAGTGATGCATGAAAATCACCGCTCATCTGCACAGCCCCATTGAAGTAAATGGGTCCAGTTTCAGTGCGGGTGCAATGTGTTCACCTCACGCATTGCACCCGCGCTGGAAAACTCGCCCGTGTGAAAGGGGCCTTAGGCTGATAAAATGCCCTTTTTCTACAGTGCTCCATCTAGACGCAATCACAGCCTCATCAGCAAGGAATTAAAGGGAAATAGAAAATGTTCAGCCCCCCCTCCCTTTCCATCCCGTCCAATGACAGAGGATGCCATGGAGTGGTTTATGCTGTGAAGGACCCTATTGCCATCTATTCACCCCTGTTGTGTCACCCAGGTTAGTGCCCATCACTACACCAGACTACGGGCAGTGTTTTATATGTATCTTGCTTCTGTTCCAAGGTCCTGATTTTGTCATCAGATGTTCATCTCTGCAGCTGCAAAAATCTTCTTCTGGGGGCAGTAGGTGTATATGACCAGATATCCAGTATTTGGTACAACATGTGCAGAGGTAGATGAGGGACTGCTGGTGGGTGGAGGGGTTGCTACCGATTGAGGGTCTAAACATAAAGAGAGGGACCTCTTTAGAACTTTGTCTCCATCCATGAGATGTCAGTATTGCAGACCCCATACCAATGCCCTCCAGCTGCGGACCACACATAAGGGCCCACAATTGTTAAAGAGGTTTTCTGAGTTACTTAAAAAGGAGCCTAAAGCAACTAAATCTGCTAAAATAAAAACCAGTGACTCACCCACCATTTCCAGCGGGCCTTCCAACTGGACTTGGCTTACCTGACTGGAGCAATGACATGCCGTATAGTGATGAGCAGCATGGGCAATATTTGTTTTCGAGATATTTCGCGAATTTTTGGCCTAACATTCGCCATAAATTCTCAAATTCTAGAATTCGTGATCTCCGGTCATTAATTTCTTGATTGCGAAAATCGTCAATGCAATATGCGCGTATTGAGCGCGCAATACAGGCGTGGGTCACTTTTGCTACATTTTTCAAGCTGCTAGAAGTTTCCTGAGACCGGAGAAAATGGTCATCAGCAACTTTCGTGACTGTGAGGAAGAACTCCTGATCACTGTAAGTAATTTGTCATTACAGCACTGTTTTTGATTACATTTCGCATGCATGGCAGAACAATAGCTTTATACGCAGATAGATTGCTCCAATATATTCGCGATTGCGCAAATCGGCACTAATGATGCGCATATGTTTTGGCGCAATACATGCAACTTCACATTTTATCATGTCTGAGTAGATATTACTGATTATTACTAACTATCTGTGTTATATACAGTATATATATTCTCTCTTCTCATTGGCCCACAAGCAAGAAGCACTAAGGGTAGATGAAAAAAAATCTAGAATATTCGCGATTACGAAGATATAGCACTATATTCAAAATCTTCGCGAATTCTCGAAGTTCCGATATTCGCAATAAAAATTCACGATGAGAATATTTGCGATCGACACTAATGCCGTATACCCCATGTCACTGCTGCAGTCAATAACTGGTCTCAGTGGTATATGGCAGCATGTCATTAGTTCAGGCAAGTAGACAAAGCTCGGCGGGAAGCACCAGGGCTGTGTTAAGTAAAGCTTCTTTTATTATTCAGTGACATTTTGTGGCTTTGGGATGGTTTTTAAATAACTCGGGACAAGCCCATTAACCACTTAAGGACCACAGGTTTATACCCCCCTAAAGACCAGGCCCTTTTTTACAAATCGGCACTCCACAACTTTAGCGGTTTATTGCTCGGTCATGCAACTTACCACCCAAATGAATTTTACCTCCTTTTCTTCTCACTAATAGAGCTTTTATTTGGTGGTATTTCATTGCTGCTGACATTTTTAATTTTTTTGTTATTAATCGAAATTTAACAATTTTTTTGCAAAAAAATGACATTTTTCACTTTCAGTTGTAAAATTTTGCAAAAAAAACGACATCCATATATAAATTTTGCTCTAAATTTATTGTTCTACATGTCTCTGATAAAAAAAAAATGTTTGGGTAAAAAAAAAATGGTTTGGGTAAAAGTTATAGCGTTTACAAACTATGGTACAAAAATGTGAATTTCCGCTTTTTGAAGCAGCTCTGACTTTCTGAGCACCTGTCATGTTTCCTGAGGTTCTACAATGCCCAGACAGTACAAACACCCCACAAATGACCCCATTTCGGAAAGTAGACACCCTAAGGTATTCGCTGATGGGCATAGTGAGTTCATAGAACTTTTTATTTTTTGTCACAAGTTAGTGGAAAATGATGATTTTTTTTTCTTACAAAGTCTCATATTCCACTAACTTGTGACAAAAAATAAAAACTTCCATGAACTCACTATGCCCATCAGCGAATACCTTGGGGTGTCTTCTTTCCAAAATGGGGTCATGTGTGGGGTGTTTGTACTGTCTGGGCATTGTAGAACCTCAGGAAACATGACAGGTGGTCAAATGCCAACTTTGTATAAAAAAATGGGAAAAGTTGACTTTTGCCAAGATATTTCTCTCACCCAGCATGGGTATATGTAAAATGACACCCCAAAACACATTCCCCAACTTCTCCTGAGTACGGAGATACCACATGTGTGACACTTTTCTGCAGCCTAGGTGGGCAAAGGGGCCCATATTCCAAAGAGCACCTTTCGGATTTCACCGGTCGTTTTTTACATATTTTGATTTCAAACTTATTACCACACATTTGGGCCCCTAGAATGCCAGGGCAGTATAACTACCCCACAAGTGACCCCATTTTGGAAAGAAGACACCCCCAGGTATTTCGTGATGGGCATAGTGAGTTCATGGAAGTTTTTATTTTTTGTCACAAGTTAGTGGAATATGAGACTTTGTAAGGAAAAAAAAATAAATCATCATTTTCCGCTAACTTGTGACAAAAAATATAAAATTCTAGGAACTCGCCATGCCCCTCACGGAATACCTTGGGGTGTCTTCTTTCCAAAATGGGGTCACTTGTGGGGTAGTTATACTGCCCTGGCATTTTCCAGGGGCCCTAATGTGTGGTAAGTAGGTAAATGACCTGTGAAATCCGAAAGGTGCTCTTTGGAATGTGGGCCCCTTTGCCCACCTAGGCTGCAAAAAAGTGCCACACATGTGGTATCGCCGTACTCAGGAGAAGTTGGGGAATGTGTTTTGGGGTGTCATTTTACATATACCCATGCTGGGTGAGATAAATATCTTGGTCAAATGCCAACTTTGTATAAAAAAAATGGGAAAAGTTGTCTTTTGCCAAGATATTTCTCTCACCCAGCATGGGTATATGTAAAATGACACCCCAAAACACATTGCCCAACTTCTCCTGAGTACGGAGATACCACATGTGTGACACTTTTTTGCAGCCTAGGTGCGCAAAGGGGCCCACATTCCAAAGAGCACCTTTCGGATTTCACCGGCCATTTTTTACAGATTTTGATTTCAAACCACTTCTCACGCATTCGGCCCCTAAAATGCCAGGGCAGTATAACTACCCCACAAGTGACCCCATTTTGGAAAGAAGACACCCCAAGGTATTTCGTGATGGGCATAGTGAGTTCATGGAAGTTTTTATTTTTTGTCACAAGTTAGTGGAATATGAGACTTTGTACGGAAAAAATAAATAAAAAATAAATCATCATTTTCCGCTAACTTGTGACAAAAAATATAAAATTCTAGGAACTCGCCATGCCCCTCACGGAATACCTTGGGGTGTCTTCTTTCCAAAATGGGGTCACTTGTGGGGTAGTTATACTGCCCTGGCATTTTCCAGGGGCCCTAATGTGTGGTAAGTAGGTAAATGACCTGTGAAATCCTAAAGGTGCTCTTTGGAATGTAGGCCCCTTTGCCCACCTAGGCTGCAAAAAAGTGTCACACATGTGGTATCGCCGTATTCAGGAGAAGTTGGGCAATGTGTTTTGGGGTGTCATTTTACATATACTCATGCTGGGTGAGAGAAATATCTCGACAAAGTTGGCATTTGACCAAGATATTTATCTCACCCAGCATGGGTATATGTAAAATGACACCCCAAAACACATTGCCCAACTTCTCCTGAGTACGGCGATACCAGATGTGTGACACTTTTTTGCAGCCTAGATGCGCAAAGGGGCCCACATTCCTTTTATGAGGGCATTTTTAGACATTTGGATCCCAGACTTCTTCTCACGCTTTAGGGCCCCTAAAATGCCAGGGCAGTATAAATACCCCACATGTGACCCCATTTTGGAAAGAAGACACCCCAAGGTATTCAATGAGGGGCATGGCGAGTTCATAGAATTTTTTTTTTTTTGGCACAAGTTAGCGGAAATTGATTTTATTTATTTTTTTCTCACAAAGTCTCCCTTTCCGCTAACTTGCGACAAAAATTTCAATCTTTCATGGACTCAATATGCCCCTCACGGAATACCTGGGGGTGTCTTCTTTCCGAAATGGGGTCACATGTGGGGTATTTATACTGCCCTGGCATTCTAGGGGCCCTAAAGCGTGAGAAGAAGTCTGGAATATAAATGTCTAAAAAATTTTACGCATTTGGATTCCGTGAGGGGTAGTGTGACTTCATGTGGAATATGAGACTTTGTAAGAAAAAAATAATAATTTCCGCTAACTTGGGCCAAAAAAATGTCTGAATGGAGCCTTACAGAGGGGTGATCAATGACAGGGGGCTGATCAGTGACAGGGGGGTAATCAATGACAGGGGGGTGATCAGGGAGTCTATATGGGGTGATCACCCCCCTGTCATTGATCACCCCCCTATAAGGCTCCATTCAGATGTCCGTATGTGTTTTGCGGATCCGATCCATGTATCCGTGGATCCGTAAAAATCATACGGACATCTGAATGCAGCCTGACAGGGGGGGTGATCAATGACAGGGGGGGTGATCAATGACAGGGGGGTGATCAGGGAGTCTATATGGGGTGATCACCCCCCCTGGAAGGCTCCAGGGAGACGCCTGTATGTGTTTTGCGGATCCGATCCATCTATCAGTGGATCCGTAAAAATCATGCGGACGTCTGAATGGAGCTTTACAGGGGGGTGATCAATGACAGGGGGGTAATCAATGACAGGGGGGTGATCAGGGAGTCTATATGGGGTGATCACCACAGTCATTGATCACGCCCTTGTAAGGCTCCATTCAGACGTCCATATGCGTTTTGCGGATCCGATCCATTTATCAGTGGATCCGTAAAAATCATGCGGACATCTGAATAGAGTTTTACAGGGGGGTGATCAATGACGGGGGTAATCAATGACAGGGGGGTGATCAGGGAGTCTATATGGGGTGATCACCACAGTCATTGATCACGCCCCTGTAAGGCTCCATTCAGACGTCCGTATGCGTTTTGCGGATCCGATCCATCTATCAGTGCATCCGTAAAAATCATGCGGACATCTGAATGGAGCTTTACAGGGGGGTGATCAATGACAGGGGGGTAATCAATGACAGGGGGGTGATCAGGGAGTCTATATGGGGTGATCACCACAGTCATTGATCACACCCCTGTAAGGCTCCATTCAAACGTCCGTATGCGTTTTGCGGATCCGATCCATCTATCAGTGGATCCGTAAAAATCATGCGGACATCTGAATGGAGCTTTACAGGGGGGTGATCAATGACAGGGGGGTAATCAATGACAGGGGGGTGATCAGGGAGTCTATATGGGGTGATCACCACAGTCATTGATCACGCCCCTGTAAGGCTTTATTCAGACGTCCGGATGCGTTTTGCGGATCCGATCCATCTATCAGTGCATCCGTAAAAATCATGCGGACATCTGAATGGAGCTTTACAGGGGGGTAATCAATGACAGGGGGGTGATCAGGGAGTCTATATGGGGTGATCACCACAGTCATTGATCACGCCCCTGTAAGGCTTTATTCAGACGTCCGTATGCGTTTTGCGGATCCGATCCATCTATCAGTGGATCCGTAAAAATCATGCGGATGTCTGAATAGAGCTTTACAGGGGGGTAATCAATGACAGGGGGGGTGATCACCACAATCATTGATCATGCCCCTGTAAGGCTTCATTCAGACGTCCGGATGCGTTTTGCGGATCCGATCCATCTATCAGTGGATCCGTAAAAATCATGCGGATGTCTGAATAGAGCTTTACAGGGGGGTAATCAATGACAGGGGGGGTGATCAATGACAGGGGGGTGATCAGGGAGTCTATATGGGGTGATAACCACAGTCATTGATCACGCCCCTGTAAGGCTTCATTCAGACGTCAGGATGCGTTTTGCGGATCCGATTCATCTATCACTGCATCCGTAAAAATCATGCGGACATCTGAATGGAGCTTTACAGGGGGTTGATCAATGACAGGGGGGTGATCAGGGAGTCTATATGGGGTGATCAGGGGTGATCAGGGGCTAATAAGGGGTTAATAAGTGACGGGGGGGGTGTAGTGTAATGTAGTGGTGCTTGGTGCTACTTTACTGAGCTACCTGTGTCCTCTGGTGGTCGATCCAAACAAAAGGGACACCAGAGGACCAGGTAGCAGGTATATTAGACGCTGTTATCAAAACAGCGTCTAATATACCTGTTAGGGGTCAAAAAAATCACATCTCCAGCCTGCCAGCGAACGATCGCCGCTGGCAGGCTGGAGATTCACTCTCTTACCTTCCGTTCCTGTGAGCGCGCGCGCCTGTGTGTGCACGTTCACAGGAAATCTCGGCTCACGCGAGATGACGCCAATCGGCGTTAGCGTAGCCTGGGGGAGCCGCCGCGATGACGCCTTTCGGCGTTACAGTTGCGGCAAGTGGTTAAAGGGCATCTGTTAGCGGATTTATACTTATGAGGCTCTGCTCTCTCTGCAATTGCCGTACCTTCCGAACTTTGATTGACAGGACCAGGTGTGAGGATGTTTAAAGTGCAGAGGTCGCGGCAGTTGCAGAGAGAGCAGAGTCTTTAGGTGTAACGGTAAAGCCCCCGTTGTTCATTTTCATATATTAATACATCATTTTTTCTCAGCAATGCGGACACATATGAACATGGGACCAACACAGATGTCTTCAGCTGCCAAGTGCACATGTAACAGGTCGGCCAGTGTCACAGGTACAAATCTGCTGACAGAGGCCCTTTAAGAGTAGCGTTTTATAAAACAATGTTAAAGGGGATAGGATTTGCCCCCATTGTCTAAAAGGTTGCGGGTCCCACCTCTGGGACCCACACTTACACTGAGAACGAAGTGGGGAAGGTGGTGGCCGGAGGACCCCGGGTTTCCCCTGGTCCGACCACCACCAAATGTTCCCCCTATAGTAGTGAATGGGAGTGCACTGCGCTTGCGCGGCTACCGCTCCCATTCTTTTCTATAGAGCCGACGGAAATAGCTGAGCCAGCATTCAGCTATTTTCTGAGGCCCCATAGAAATGAATGAAGGATGGCTGCGAATGCACAGTTTGCCCTGCACAACCTTCGGGGATCCGTTCTCAGTGTAGGTGCACCTCTGGGACCCGCACCTGTCAGACAATGGGGGCATATCCTAGCGATATGCCCCCATTGTCTGACATGGGAAAACCCCTTTAAGCAACAGTGCGTTTGCGTCAAATTTATTAAGAGGTGCATACCTTATGATAAATTTGGGGCATCTTGGACTGTCTTTAAGACAAGATTTGAGCAGAATTTTTGACTCATTGTCTGTCTTTAGAAATGATAAATCTCTTGGTGCATTTCTGCTCACGCCCCATAACTTGGAACTTTTTTGCACCAAAAAACTGGCACAAATCAATTTATAAATTTGCTGCAAAGTACTTGTGCCATACATTTTGGTAGTAGCTTTAAAAAAAAGGTTCAGAATGCTTTAAAAAAATGAAAAAGTAATACCTTACTGAACACCCGCCACTCCCTGGGACCTGTTTCCTGGAACCCTTCCAGTCCCTGTATTTCTTGGTTTCTCTTGACACAAGAAATGCGAACGCTTAGCCAATCACTGTATCGAGGGTTGTCTTGATAAGGACTGTCGGAACAGTTCTCCACCTCCTTCCTACAAACCAGATTCTTGACCTATAAACTATCTGTGAAGTAACTGGTGACCACCATGATGGTAGGTTTTGCCATGTTATATAGGCCATGTTGTGCTGGAACAAGTTTGCATGTTAAGACTGATATATATTTTGTTGAAAGCTCTGTATTTTAGTCTGTTATGTGGTGTTATCACTGTAGCGACTGTAGGTGTATGGCTTGGCTGAGGCAAATGGTCATGTATAAACATTGTGTTTCACGGGATGAGTCCTAGGTGGGGACAGGTCACAAATAGTTGGAGCTCAGAGTAACTTGCTGTCAGTCAGGGAGTGTATGGTAGAGTGCCATGGCACGCCTGCCGGTACTTAGGAGGTGCTGTGGTTGGAGTTGGGTCTTCTGAGACAGGTAGACACCCTGAAATATGACTGGGCTATTATGGACCACTGCCTATGCCTTGACTTGCTCTTGCTCTGGACCACTGCAGTGAGCGCTTGCCCCAGTGACGAAACCTGCCTGTATAATGCAAGTGGACCAGTGGTTATGGACCTCTTCGAACTTGGACATAATAGGATCATAGATTGGGATCCAGCCTGCCGCTAGGCCCTGCAACTGCCCACACTGTGTGTGTAATGAGGAAAAGTGGCGGGTTATTGTGTACTGTGAGACGCCCTGTGACCGGTGTAGAGGCTCAGCTCTCTCTGCAACTGCCGCACCCTCTCCACTTTGATTGACAGGGCCAGGCATGATCATGTTTTCACTGCCTGGCCCTGTCAGTTAAAGTGAAGAGGGTGCAGCATTTGCAGAGCCTCCAGGTGTAACAGCAACGCCCCCATTGCTCCTAGAGGATCATTTGCACATTTTAAAACATAATTTTCTTAGGTACAAATCTGCTGATAGATGCCCTTAAAAGGGAGAAAACAGTAAAATATATATATTTAAGGAGCATTCCAGTGTTGAGAGGTGGTTTGTGTAGAAGCTCTGTGGAGATAAGCTGTCTGAAAGGACTTTATAAGTTATACAGCAAACTTGTTCAGAAGATTTAAAGGGGTTTTCCAACTTTTTTTAATACAGGATAGGTCATCAGTATCTTATCGGTGGGAGTCCAACATGGACCCCTATCAATCAGTTGTTTGAGGATTACAAGGCACTCAAGTGAATGCCATGGCCTACTCAAAGCCTACAAAGCACAGCAATGCATATTTTATAGCAGCTGTGCTTGGTGTCGCAGCTCAGCCCAATTCACTTCATGGGACTGAGAAGCACCTATGCTATGTGACCAATGAACATGACCTCACTGGCCTAGGGTAAGCTGCGAGACCACAGAGCTCTGCGGCCTCCTCAAACACCTCTCAAGCGTATGTATACTAATGCCAGAAGCCTGACTAATAAAACTGGGGAGCTGGAATTAGTGATGTGTGAGGAGAACTATGACATAGTGGGAATAACTGAGACATGGCTGAATGATAGCTATGACTGGGCAGTTAATGTACAGGGTTACAGTCTGTTTAGAAAGGATCGTCAAAACCAGAGAGGGGGAGGGGTCTGCCTTTATGTAAAGTCTTGTCTAAAGCCCACAGTCCGAGAAGATATAAGTGAGGGACATGAACATGTGGAGTCACTGTGGGTAGAGATACATAGAGCTCCACAGAAAATCTACTACTAAACGAGATAGACGAGGCGGCAAATCATAATGAGGTGGTTTAATATGGGGGACTTCAACTACCCAGATATAGACTGGGAAACTGAATCTTGTATATCTCATAAGGGAAACAGGTTCTTGGCAATAACCAAAGACAATTACCTCTCCCAACTGGTTCAGGACCCGACTAGAGGGACGGCCATACTGGACTTAGTATTAACCAATAGGCCTGACAGAACAACAGACGTGCAGGTTGGTGGACATCTGGGAAATAGTGACCATAAAGTAATAACCTTCCAATTATCATTCAAAAGAGCGTTTCTACAGGGAGGAACAAAAATACCAAACTTCAAAAAAGCTAAATTTAGCCAACTAAGAGAGGCCATAGGCCTAACTAACTGGGACAAAGTCCTCAAAAATAAAAATACAGCCACAAAATGGGATATCTTTAAAAACATCCTAAAATCTCATTGTGAAAGGTACATACCGTATGGGAATAAAAGGTTAAGGAACAAAAAGAAACCAATGTGGATAAATAGAACTGTAAAGAAAGCAATAAATGACAAAAAGAAAGCATATAAATCACTAAAACAGGAGGGTGGCACGGAAGCACTGAAAAACTATAAGGAAAAAAATAACATGTAAAAAACTAATAAAAGCGGCCAAACTAGAGACCGAGAGATTAATTGCCAAAGAGAGTAAAACTAACCCTAAAATGTTCTTCAATTATATAAATGTTAAAAAGTATAAAGCTGAAGGTGTCGGCCCTTTAAAGAGTAATGAGGGGGGAGTCGCAGAGAGCAACGAGGAGAAAGCAAAGCTGTTAAATATTTTTTTCTCCAATGTATTCACTGAGGAAAATAAACTGTCAGATGAAATGCAGAATGTAAAAATAAATTCCCCATTAAAAGTGTCCTGTCTGACCCAGGAAGAAGTACATCAGCGGCTTAAAAAGATTAAAATAGACAAATCGCCAGGACCGGATGGCATACACCCCCGTATCCTAAGGGAATTAAGTAATGTCATAGCCAGACCCTTATTTCTGATATTTGCGGACTCTATACTGACAGGGAATGTCCCACAGGATTGGCACATGGCAAATGTGGTGCCAATATTCAAAAAGGGTCCAAAAACAGAGCCTGGAAACTATAGGCCGGTAAGTTTAACATCTGTTGTGGGTAAACTGTTTGAAGGTTTTCTGAGAGATGCTATCTTAGAGCATCTCAACGGAAATAAGCAAATAACGCCATATCAGCATGGCTTCGTGAGGGATCGGTCATGCCAAACTAATTTAATCAGTTTCTATGAGGAGGTAAGTTCTAGACTTGACAGCGGCGAATCAATGGATGTCGTATATCTGGACTTCTCCAAAGCATTTGACACTGTACCACATAAAAGGTTAGTATATAAAATGAGAATGCTCGGACTGGGAGAAAATGTCTGAATGTGGGTAAGTAACTGGCTCAGTGATAGAAAACAGAGGGTGGTTATTAGTGGTACATACTCAGATTGGGTCACTGTCACTAGTGGGGTACCTCAGGGGTCAGTATTGGGCCCTATTCTCTTCAATATATTTATTAATGATCTTGTAGAAGGTTTGCATAGTAAAATATCAATTTTTGCAGATGACACTAAACTGTGTAAAGTAATTAACATGGAATAGGACAGTATACTGCTACAGAGGGATCTGGATAGATTGAAGGCTTGGGCAGATAAGTGGCAGATGAGGTTTAACACTGATAAATGTAAGGTTATGCACATGGGAAGGAATAATGCAAGTCACCCGTACATACTAAATAATAAAACACTCGGTAACACTGACATGGAAAAGGATCTAGGAATTTTTATAAAATGCAAACTAAGCTGCAAAAACCAGTGTCAGGCAGCTGCTGCCAAGGCCAATAAGATAATGGGTTGCATCAGAAGGGGCATAGATGCCTGTGATAAGAACATAGTCCTACCACTTTACAAATCATTAGTCAGACCACACATGGAGGACTGTGTACGGTTCTGGTCTCCTGTAAACAAGGCAGACATAGCAGAGCTGGAGAGGGTCCAGAGGAGGGCAACTAAAGTAATAACTGGAATGGGGCAACTACAGTACCCTGAAAGATTATCAAAATTAGGGTTATTCACGTTAGAAAAAAGACGACTGAAGGGAGTTCTAATTACTATGTATAAATAAATCAGGGGTCAGTACAAAGATCTCTCACATCATCTATTTATCCCCAGGACTGTGACTGTGACGAGGGGACATCCTCTGCCTCTGGAGGAAAGAAGGTTTGTACACAAACATAGAAGAGGATTCCTTACGGTAAGAGCAGTGAGACTATGGAGCTCTCTGCCTGAGGAGGTGGTGATGGTGAGTACAATAAAGGAATTCAAGAGAGGCCTGGATGTATTTCTGGAGTGTAATAATATTACAGGCTATAGCTACTAGAGAGGGGTCGTTGATCCAGGGAGTTATTCTGATTGCCTGATTGGAGTCGGGAAGGAATTTTTTATTCCCCTAAAGTGGGGAAAATTGGCCTCTACCTCACAGGTTTTTTTTTTTTTGCCTTCCTCTGGATCAACTTGCAGGATAACAGGCTGAACTGGATGGACAAATGTCTTTTTTCGGCCTTATGTACTATGTTACTATGTTACCTGATTGTCCAGGGTCATGGGGGCCACTTTTAGCTTTTTTTTCTCCGGTCACTTTATGTTATCAGTCCATACCTGATTTGGATTACTCATCATTTCCAGTGATGGGCAATACTAAATGTACAAAGTCATGTGCACTGACTAGGCTGGTGAGTTTGTAATAGGCGTGAAAATGATTAAAATGATAGATTGATAACACTAGTTAAAGTAAGATCTGCACACATACAAATGCTGATAAATACATCATAAAGAGATCCAAGAAAACCAGCAAAAACAATTGTTCTGCTATATTCATTTTAAGCTGGCAGCTCAGGAGGCGTGCCCAGTGGCATACCTCCAATAGAGGCAGACCATGCAGCTGCTATGGGGCCCATGGGGAAAATGGACCCGCAGTGAACCAAAGGCCCTGACCACTAATTACTGTCCAGCTCCAGTATAGCATCCCTATCATCAGTGGAGAAATCTAAATGACCTCTGATGATGTCATCATCACAGTTCCTGTACATCTAGTAAAGGAACTGCACAGATCATGGTGTAATTTCCAGGTTAGATAGGAGCATCTGCCAGGACCTGTGATGACATCATCACAGGTCCTGTACATCTAGTAAAGGACCTTCACAGCACGTCATCACAGGTCTTTCAACCCCCAACAGCATGGAGAAGAACTGCAGGATAAGCTCTCCACTTAGACTAGAATGGAGTAGTAAGAGGAGGACCTGCTCCTTTCTCTTCATTTGCTCCCATTCCCTATTTTTACTCATATTTCACTCAAATATATACTGTATAGACACTCACTTCATATCAGTACACTGTTATATACATGCACACTTTTATTATACAGTATAATAGATGCAGTGGACACAGGTATGTAGTATATCCAGCAGTGTACTGTTATGTAAGGTACGTGGTATAATAGATGCACTGTGTTAAGATATATAGCACATACAGCAGTGTACTGACATGTGACGTATGAGGTATAATAGATGCAGTGTGTACAGATATATAGTATACACAGCAGTGTACTGATATATGAGGTACAGTGTACAATAGATGCAGTATGTACAGATATATAGTATACACAGCAGTGTACTGACATGTGAGGTACGAGGTATAATAGATGCAGTGTGTACAGATATATAGTATATACAGCAGTGTACTGACATGTGACGTATGAGGTATAATAGATGCAGTGTGTACAGATATATAGTATACACAGCAGTGTACTGATATATGAGGTACAGTGTACAATAGATGCAGTATGTACAGATATATAGTATACACAGCAGTGTACTGACATGTGAGGTACGAGGTATAATAGATGCAGTGTGTACAGATATATAGTATACACAGCAGTATACTGATATATGAGGTACAGTGTACAATAGATGCAGTATGTACAGATATATAGTATACACAGCAGTGTACTGACATGTGAGGTACGAGGTATAATAGATGCAGTGTGTACAGATATATAGTACCGTATATACAGCAGTGTACTGACATGTGAGGTACGAGGTATAATAGATGCAGTGTGTACAGATATATAGTACCGTATATACAGCAGTGTACTGAGGTACAAGGTATAATAGATGCAGTGTGTTAAGATATATAGTATATACAGCAGTGTACTGATATGTGAGATACGAGCTGTAATTCATACCTCATAACTCACATATCAGTACACTGCTGTATATACCATACTAGCCAGGAACGGGTAGTGGATGGGGTTATGAATTATTTTCCATTTTTGTTTTTTACTCCCTGCCTTCCAGGAACCATAATTGTTTACTTTTTCATCCACATAGCCGTATCACTATTTTATATTCCATACGTTGTAGTGGGAGTAAAACGCTATTCCACCATCATTTCATGGGTTCCGTTTTTACGGTGTTCCCGATGTGGTAAAGCTGACCTGTTCCCTTCATTCTAAGAGTCAGTACGATTACAGCAATACCACATTTATGTTGTTTTTCTTGTGTTTTAATACTTTAAAAAAAAAAAGTCTACGGAGCTATGTGAGGACTCATTTATAGTGATGAGCAGCACAGGCAATATTCGTTTTCGCGATATTTCGGGAATTTTTGGCCTAATATTCGCCATAAATTAGCAAATTCTAGAATTCGTGATCTCCGGTCATTATTTTCTTGATTGCGAAAATCGTCAATGAAATATGCGCATATTGCGCGCGCAATACAGGCGTGGCTCACTTTTGCTAAATTTTCAAGCTGCTAGAAGTTTCCTGAGACTGGAGAAAATGGTTGGCAGCAACTTTCGTGACTGTGAGGAAGAACTCCTGATCACTGTAAGTAATTATATATATGAGCTAACTAACTAATCTAATATAATTGAATAAGGAACCAGATGACTCAGCAAAGCACAGAGCACAGCAATGTCACTGCTCTCTCTCTCTCTCTCTCTCTCAGAACTGCAAAAAACTGCAGAAAATGGCTGCTGGGGAGGTTCTTATATAGTAAGGGGTAGGCATCTTTCCTATTGGTTGCTAGGGATGTTGCTAAGTTCTGACAAAGATATTGCAGCCTTCTCATTGGCCCACAAGCCAGAAGCAATGAGGATACTGATGAAAAAAAATCTAGAATATTCGCGATTACGAAGATATAGCATTATATTCTAGATCTTCTGTTTATTTTTATTCTGCATAAAAAGGGGTGATTTAAATGTTATATTTTGAAATACTTTTAAAATCCCCCGAAGGGATTTGAAGTTGTGCTATTCAGATAAGCTTTTCCCATAGATGCAACGCAATGAATCACCATTACAGTCTATTCAATAAATGCATTCCTTTTGGAGCCCTATCACGGCACCCCTGATCACCATGTGGAGGAGTTGTTCAGGGCCCAGGAGTGCAGTGCTCCAAGGAAAAGCCACCTCAGAGGCCATGGTCACAAGTTACTATTGCATTTGAGGGCATTATCGCCGATCGCAAACATTAGCCCTGTGCGTTTGCTGTGTGAAACAGCAGAAAACTGGAAGCCATGAAGGCCGCTACTGACTATTTTTCATGGGACAACCCCTTTGAGAACATTCTACAAAAATATATGAACAGCCTTCTTATTTTATATATTTTCAAATATGGAAAATTGAAGAGGATTTTACCACTATATACATTCATGGGATATCTAATATGGAGTACACCAGAAATATCTGATTGATGGAGGACACACCTGCTGGGGACCTCATAGATCCCAAGAACTGCTTCAGCCTCTCCAATTCACTATAATGGAGAGTGAAGGTTGATCTTTCTTCCAGGTTCCAGTAAAGGGGTATTACACACTCCAATTTTGAGGACTGATACAGTATGCCATAAATGTCTGAAGTGAGAAAGGCCCTCTAAATATTACTTCTGTTATAGATCATTGGTTCTCTATTACTAAATGGACATTCCCATCTGGGACATTTATGTCATATCCACAAAATATGCCATAAATGTCCAATAGGTGCGGTTCCCACCTCTGGGACTTACTCCTATCTCCAGAATGGGCCTCCTGCCTCTCCTGAAGAGTCATTCGGCTATTTTCGGAAGTTTTATTGAAGTGAATGGAGAGAGTCACTCATGCGCCACCTCTCCATTACCTCTCAGAGGTGAGACTCGCACCTATTGAATATTTATGGCATATCTACAGGATATGCCATACATTTCCCAGATGGGAATATCCTGAATATTTTAAGGGGTTGTCCTGGTTTAGAAGACCCATACTACCCAACATTTGCATCCCTGTTTGCAGAACACTTTGAAGCCCCGTTGACCCTCCCACCACTGCCCAGAAAACCTTCCCAGAAAACCCACATTCATGCATGTCCCACCCACTCCCCGACACGTTTTGCGAGACAATTCTGTAAAAGATTCTCCACAATTAGTGTGAAAATCAACTGCAGTGAGAGTCACTTGCTCTGGAGGACCTGGCATGTCCACGCATTACTCGGACAGCCCACTGATTCACATGAGAACTGTGTAATACTGCATTTCACCTGTGGTGGCACTGCAGGAAAACTCAACACTGACTGGTCACAACTGATTGCTGGTCATTTCAGTGTTGAGGTATCCTTCTAACAAAAAGGGCATTGTCCAATAACCCCTTTTAAGTTCATCTCTACTAAGGGAGGGGAGGCAGTTGTGAATTTTAGCTTGATTTTCTCTCTGCAGCAGACTCGCCCTTGCTTTTGAAATCAGTAAAATTACTTATGCCTTCCCCCAAAGGCTAGAAATCATTGCAAAGGAATAAAATCATATGGACTAAGAATATTCTGACATATGACAAATTAGCAAAAACATTCAGAAAAAAAAACACAACTCGAGGGAATAAATGGGTCCTGGTTACAAATGCAATATTGGGATCCCTGGAATGCCGCCAGATTTTGGGAACTGGTTGAAAAACAAAAACCCCAAAGGCCACAGCCATCAAACAGTTTACAGCTTTTCCGTGACCAGGTCTGCAATCATCACTGGAGCAAAAGCTCCAAGAAGTCAGCATACAAGAAGAATGAAATGTAATGTGTTTCGTACATGGCTGTCTTTAGGACCCAGAGGGACGGTTCACTTTCCCTGCTCACTCTCACTGTGTCGCTGGCTATGTTAGAATAAAAGTGTGCGATGAGCGCTGCCTTCTCCTCTATATTCTTGAAGCGAGTGTAAGGCTTTATTTTACAAAAATTTTAACTTCTTTGGCCGCAAAAAGGACAGGATGGACATTTTAAATCAGGTGAGAGCATGCTGGGGGTGATTGTTCATCTCATTGCATCGTGTTATGTGTTCCAATTGTGGTAAACATCTTCTTTATTTCCCTCCCAAGGTTTCAACATCGGGGACCTTCCGAATAGTAAAGGAGCCATTGGCTTTTCTTCGCATCTTGGAATGGGTGAGTTATTCCCCCCTTTTTTTTTTATTTATGGACCCCCCACCCACCCTATTTATAAGAGTGGGGTAGGGTAGGGGGTGTCACGGAACACCTGTCTATATAATGTGGCGAGGAGGCCAATGCATTAGGCGAGATCTGTGTAGAAATTGGGAACTGCTATCTGTTGTGGCTGTATAGATTATATACGTCTGACTATGGGGCGTCCTTATTAAGATGTTTCAGTAATAGACTCCTGTCTGCAACCACTAGATAGATAGATAGATAGATAGATAGATAGATAGATAATAGATAGATAGATAGATAGATAGATAGATAGATAGATAGATGGATATTAGATGGAGATGATAGATAATAGATAATAGATAGATAGATAGATAGATAGATATTATATAGATATGAGATAGATAGATAGATAGATAGATAGATAGATAGATAGATAGATAGATAGATAGATAGATAGATATGAGATAGATAGATATGAGACAGGTGATCGATGGATGGATAGATAGATAGATAGATAGATAGATAGATAGATAGATAGATAGATAGATAGATAGATAGATAGATAGATATTATATAGATATGAGATAGATGGATCAATGGATGGATAGATGATAGATAGATAGATAGATAGATACTTTAAACCTTACTAGGTTGGTCAGTCATTCCTTTTCACCTGACATCTTTACTATGTATGAATTTAAGAGCTGCATTTTGCTCCAAGAGATTCTGCAGCAGCTGTGATCTCTCCTTCCTTAAGCTATTCCGGTTGAGGAGTCTAGTGGTGTAAATATTTTATTACATAACCGGTGTATATTTAGGGATGGCTTGGTAACTAGCTCAATGAAATCATTTGTCCCTTAGCGTACGACCTGTCAGAATGATTTTAGCTACAAAGAAAGAAGAATCATGCAATGTAACAAGATGGATACATAGAATAATAGATAGATAAACAGACAGACGTATAGATAGATAGATAGATAGATAGATAGATATTAGATGGAGATGATAGATAATAGATAATAGATAGATAGATAGATAGATAGATAGATATTATATAGATATGAGATAGATAGATAGATAGATAGATAGATAACAGATAGATACATAGATATGAGACAGGTGATCGATGGATAGATAGATAGATAGATATAAGATAGATAGATAGATAATGAGACATATAGATAGATAGATAGATAGATAGATAGATAGATAGATAGATAGATAATAGATAGATAGATAGATAATGAGACATATAGATAGATAGATAGATAGATAGATAGATAGATAGATAATAGATACTGTAGATAGACGTATAGATAGATGAAATATATTTTATAAAGGCTTCCCCTTTAAGACGATCGGCACAGTTCTCTACCTGTGTTATTTTCTTCATCACCAAGCAATAAGCATCTAATTATATCTATAAGTGTCACTGGATCCGAGGAGTTTGGGTTTTGTCCTTATAATGAGGATTCTGCGGCGACGTGTCTATTACGGCGTAGCGATGGAGGAGAGACGTAATTGGCCGGCTGAACAATGTCACGGTTTATTCTTCTGATCCTGATCAGCGGTGATATTTGCAGGTCACGTGACTTCCATTGCCAGTAGGGCTCAAGTCCCGCAGAACGCAGCTGAACGGAAAGTTCAGAGCATGTCATACGGCATTAATCAGACTTTCTTAGCCGGGAACACACTTGATATCTAGGGGGCTGCATGTGAAAATGGTGCAAATGCTTGATATTTTTTTTTAATCCAGTGTGTAATTAATATGAATTCTACAGTGATGTTAGTAGTGTGGGTTTTTATTGTTTCTTAGGATTCTGTGCTATTTTATAATTGTGTTTAATATAAATCCAATGTCATACAGAACTCCAATACTATGAACTGCCCCCCCCCCCCCCTATGCCAGGCCCCTCGCAGAGAATATACTTACCCCACTCCCTGCGCCACTCCTGGTCCCCGCACCACCCAGTGCGCTGATGAAACCATCCGGTATCGGGGGGGGGGGGGAGCAGCCAAAGGCAGGCTGGGGTGGGCACGGGGACGAGTCTCCCTAGGATCACCCGCTATGCTAGGGAGTCTTATCCCCACCTGCCATTGGCTGCTCCCCCCTGACATCGGCGAACGGGGAGAAGCAGCAGCGGCGGTGCAGGGACCAGGAGCGGTGCGGGGAGCGGGATAAGTATATTCCCTGTGAGGGGCCTGGCATATGGGGGCACATTATAGTATTGGATAACCCCTTTAAAGGGTTTTTCCATTCTTTGATGTTTATGTCTGGGCATGGGATGTAAGTCAGCACACTCGGCTATTTCCATCAAGAGAACCTCCTTTCCATTCACAACAAGGCCTCATTCTCAACTCCCAGAAGTGAGACCCTGACCTATCAGGCATTTATGGCATGTCCTGCTAAAAGGCCCAGATGGGAAAACCCCTTTAAGGGTCCCCAATGTGGTAATGCCATAAGTATAAAAAGTGTGAAAACTCCTAGAAGGCCTCATTACCCCTTCTTTGATGACATCTGTGAGAGGATGGCCGGGGGTTCATCCATGTAGATGTCTATGAAGGATCCATGTTTGGTCAGAGTGCCCATTTTTTGCCCTCCATGTGACATATATTCTGCAGACAATGCTCAGCTGTAAATTAGTCCTATCATGGACCAAAAACAGTTGGCATCCATGGTGTGTCCAAGGTTTTCAAACCCATAGACTATAACGTGCATGAGGGATCCCTAATCATGGACAAAAATAGGGCACGCGTCCGTGGTGTCACCATGAACCTGTAATCTGTGGAAAACCACTGATGTGTAAATAGACACTTTAAGGTAATGGATGGCACATGTCTCTGATTTACTGACATGTGAAATAGGCTTAAAGTGTACCTCCCACCAGGTGTGCATCTGTAAATGTCTGAGACCTTTGAATGGAGGGAAGTCAGTCTTGGTTGGTCTCATGCCCCTATCCCCTTCACTACTGGGTGGCATGCAAATGTGTAGGACCTACTTCTCTGGATTGTTAGCTAACAAAAGTGTGGGGAAATGGCCCATAGGTCATGGAAAGGTCTTGAAGGTGGAAGCAGACCGGGGCCCTCTTGTCCTGGAACCAGAAGCCCATTTGAAATTGGTCATATGGCCACCTGTCTCATATGTATGCCATATATCTTTTGTTGGGCCCTTAAGGTGGTTTGATGGTGACCTCAGTCTGGTCATTTGCCAAATGTCAGTTCTTGATTGCGGAACTGGCACATTGGTGAGGGATGTTCCATTCTGCAGACATCTTTTAGCAGAAATATGTATCCTTGAGGAGTAGGTACAGTACATTTCTAGGAATAAATATTAAAATCAAGTATACTTAAATATGAAATACATCAAAAAACTTTCACAATGCACTCATATACTACATATTGTTGAGGTTTCCTGTCCGGCTGCTCAGCCAAGATGGCATATCGTAGGCAGGATCACATCATTACCATCTACAGTAGAGCAGTGAGGACCCACCCTCTCACCTCCCAGGCAGCGCTGCAAGTGATAGCAACTAGTCCTGCCCCCATTGTAGGACAAGTTGCTAGTGGCCATTATAAATCATTCCTGGAGAACCCCTTTAAGTTGATGAGACAAACTATGATATTCAACTGCCTTCACAAGGCTCTTGGACCATGACTGTGGTAAAATGAAGTTTTACATATGAATACACAAAACCATGTGTGCTGATATGAATGAATTAGGCTGTGGGAATGAGAGGAGGACACCTAAGACGGAACAAGTCGAAAGCTCCTGAGATGTAGATATGATACCAAACAGGTTGGTTTTAATTGTTTGGCAGACAGTGTATTTTCCATGTATGACCAAGCAGTGGGCCAAGTCACCCATACATACACATAACCTTCCAGTTTTGGCAAGGCCAGATGACTGTTACTCATGTGTATGAGGTTATGCTGAGTCTCCTTCAATTAATGATATTAAAGGGGTTGTGCAGGCCATATATATTGATGACCTATCATTAGGATATTATCTGATTGGCGGGGGTCCAACACCCTGCACCCCAATAATCAGCTGTTTGAAGAGCAGGCGGCTCTCCATGCGAGTGCTGCATCCTGTTCATTATGCTGCCCGTCTTTACGGAAGCGAGTATAATTACAAGTACTAGAGTATTTGTAATTACACTACGCCTCCACTCCAGAGGAGACGATACATAGTGCAATGAACAGGAAGCAGGACTCGCATGGAGCACTGCCTTCTCTTCAAACAGCTGACTGGCAGGGGTGCTGGGTGTCTGACCCCCGCAGATCAGATATTGATGACCTATCCTGACGATAGGTCATCAATATACAGTGTATATATATAGCCTACAATTCATTGTTCTCATGCTGACGAAGTTGTCTGTCAGTGTATTATTCTGCTTTCCTTCCTCAGAAAACATCCATGCTCGGCCAAACCGAGCGTACATGTGTATAGGGAAGCCAGGAAGATTTAAAGGTTCATGGGAACCATGAGTCTATTCACACCACTCTTGCAATGTATGTTGAATGTACACATCAGGATGGTTTCCTGAAGTTTGGTGGTCACAAGCCTCAAGTGCCATGCTATCAAAGACGGCCACCATCAGCAGGGACGGTCACACGACCCTTGGACTTAGTTTACAATCTAAAATGAATGGGAAATAGACAAGCAGTCTAGCGTGTGCAAACTGCATGCAAAAGTATGCACCTTGTTTGGCAAAGTTTGCAAGCTTGAGGAGTAGCAGAGAAAGGAGCCTGGAAGAAACAAGAGGAGAGAAGAAGAGCATTAACAGAGCGGAGTTCTGCCTTGTAGATGGAGATCACTAATGAGATATTGTGGCGCTAGACTTGTTACAGACAATGGATGTGGACTCACTGTGTGCCAACCAACCAGTTTGACTTTGGGCTAGAGTTAAGGACGTTATCCCAGCAGTCTTATGGTATTCACCCATTAAACCCCATGCAGGGATCTGGACTTTGCTGCAGAGGAGCCACTATGCTGTGACCTCCTGGAATAGTCCCAGTGTGGTTGACGCCTGACCCATTGGGGTCAGAGAGACTGGTGCAAAGCACCAATGAATCAGGCAATACACATGGTCACTAACAGGCCAAGGTCAGGGCAGGCAGAGTTCATGTGAATCTGTGAAACAGTGCAAAGGTCAGGACAGGTGGCATGGGGAACAGGCACAGATCAGGAGTCAGACAGACAAATTGATAATAGCTCTTTCACAGGCTTTCTAGAGAGACATAGCAAGATCTATAGAGACCACTTGCACAGACAAGGACTGAAGGAAACAACCAGGTAAATATAGGAGCAGCAATTGGAAGAGCCATGCAGCAGCTCACAGAGCAGGAAAAGATTAACCCTAGCAGTGCTGAAGACAGAAGTACAATAAATACAATCTGTAGTTCACACACAGGAAGCCAGCGCCTGTGCGCACAGGACAGCAGCGGTCATGAACCATTATTGTAACAAGACTGAAGACAGCATTGAATGTCACATGACTGGCAGTAAGAAGGTGGACTAGTTTCAGCCTGGGATCCTTTAGGCCTACTATAGGAAATGATTCTGACCACCCACACTCCATCTAGTGTAATGTGGTGGCACTGGCTGAGAATGCCATAGGAAATATTGCAGACTTGCAAAAACAAAGATACTTCTTCTTATGGCTGCATGACTCTTTAATGGATTACATCTGAACCCTTTAGTAACAATGCGAGCAATAAAAATGAATCTGAAATAGGTTTAGAACCTCAGGTGCATGGCTCCTTTAACTGTCTCTGGAGTTCTTCACACAACTCTCTTTAGTCAATTATAACAACACAGTCTCTGATGTTGTAATTAATCATACTACAGGTATGCCTGGTGCCTCCTGCTTTTTTGTGAACTCCTCTGCCAACACAGGTCACTGTCAGTTTGGCTATTGCTCACACTAACTGACTGCTATCTGCTGTCTCTGTCTCTCTGGTCTTCTTTAGTGACCCAACTGATCTGGGGTTCATGCAACCCACATGCAGGCTTCACTGCTCTTGAGTGGCTTCCCTTTCTGGTTCTCTTCAGTGTTCTGCATCACAATGGCCTCTGCTGTGCTCTTGGTTAACACACAGCCTACAGAATCGGTCCTTATAGGGTCGGACTGGCTCACCGGGAAGCCGGTGAAATGCCCGGTGGGCCCCTTGCCTGTCTACTTATACTACAGCCAGAGCCACCAGCAGGGGCAGGGCAGTTACTATACTGTCAGGCACCTGGCTGTTATCAGGTGCTGGACTGCAGCACTGGCACACATATCATTTTACTTTGGTGAAAGGGACAGCACAATACTTTGCAGCGCTTGTTCCTTTCTCCAAAGTAAACTTCACCGACCCGACATGAGCAGACAGCTCCCCCCCTCCTCTCTGCAGTGTGATATTCCATCCTGTGTGAGGAGGGGGCGGAGCCAGAGGAGCCGACAGCCGAGGCAGCAGCAGGAGATGTGGAGACGCTGCTCTCTCTGAGTCACTGTGCCTCCAGTATAAAGTCCAGTCCTCTTCACTGGTCCCACTACTCCACACAGCAGCACTGGGGTAAGTTACTGTGGGAGGGAACTGGGAAGTTAGGAGAGTCCTGAAGCTGCTGCCCCTGCACATCTTGTGTCCCCCTGTTCCAGCCCTTCACAGACCTTTGCCACTGACTATCTCACCTATACTTTATACAGAGCAAGAAGTCATGTCTCCCAGTGTCCCCCTCTTCCCTCTCATCAGTGGCATTTTACACTTTCCCAGCCCCTCACCCCCACATAATATGTAATGTCTCTGGAGCAGTGGCGTACACACAATCCATGGGGCCCCGGTGCAAAACTGAACCATGGGGCCCCCCTCGCCGTTGCCTCCCCCCCCCAACCTCCCTCCACCAGCAGCTGAGTTAGGCTACTTTCACACCTGCGTTTAGGTGCGGATCCGTCTGGTATCTGCACAGACGGATCCGCTCCTATAATGCAAACGCTTGTATCCGTTCAGAACGGATCCGTTTACATTACCACGAACAAAAAAAACAAGATAATGCAAACGGATCTGTTTTGACTTACACTAAAAGTCAATGGGGGACGGATCCGTTTTTCAATTGCACCATATTGTGTCAGTGACAACGGATCCGTCCTCATTGACTTAAATTGTAAGTCAGGACGGATCTGTTTGGCTCCGCATCGCCAGGCGGACATCAAAACGAATCTGCACAGACGGATCCGCACCTATAATGCAAACGCTTGTAATCCGTTCAAACAGATCCTTTTGGGCTGCAAGCAGCGTTTTGGTGTCCGCCTCCAGAGCGAATAGAGGCTGAACGGAGCGAACTGACGCATTCTGAGCGGATCCTTATCCATTCAGTGTGCATTGGGCTATACTGATCCGTTTTGGGGCCGCTTGTGAGAGCCCTGAAACAAATCTCACAGGCGGACCCAGAAACGCCAGTGTGAAAGTAGCCTAACTCTGCATATTTCTGTAGCCTGCAACCTCTGACTGCCCAGTTGGCTGAAACCACTACACCCTGCATGTTTCTGGCAGTAATAGTAATTGGATATTGGGTGCAATTCTGAGCTACTAGTCTATATAATATAATATAGTATTACTATTACTGCCAGAACATGCTGGGTGTAGTAGTTTCAGCCCAACTGGGCAGTCAGAGGTTGCAGGCTACAGAAATATAGCAAGCTAGTTATAAAGCCCCCCATCAGACCCTACTCTGAGTCTACTCTGAACTCACCACCATATTGTGCTGAGCAATTATGAAGACTTTTTTTTTTTACAAATCTTATCTTCACTTCCGGACTGGCACCGGCTTCTTCACGCTCGTCACCGAAAGCTTTAGAGGCGCCTTCCTTCCCTCTTGCTCCGGCGTTGTTTGGCACCTGCGCAGCTAGGGAAACGTCATGTCCGGTGCGGGCCGCCCAACAGGAAATGACAGGCACGCCGCACCGCACGGGGAGGAGACTCTCACTCAAGGAGGGTAGGCCTGGCCTGGCACTGCAGCGGCAGAAAACGCAACACTGGCGGGCGGGCCCCGGGTCGCCGCCCGGATTAAGGCTGTTTCACACGAGCGAGTCCATTGCGGGAATCGCCTCTGTGTGGAGTGTGATCCTCCGTTCTGACTCGCAGGAGCGCACGGCATCATCATGATTTATAATGCTATGTGTCTGCATGGGGCCTTTTTCCACATAATCATACTGACAGATTTATGTTGCTATGATTCTGTGGAAATAAAGGCCATGCAGAGACACATAGCATTATAAATCATGATAATGCCGTGCGTCTCCTGCAATCCAGAGCAGAGGATCACACTCACACACAGAGCGTGATTCCCGCAATCGACTCGCTCCGTGTGAAACAGCCCAATATACAGGCAGGCACAGCACTACTGGAGGGCGGGGCCAGGGTCCACAGCGGCCGGGCCCCCTGGAGTGCCGGGCCCGTCGCAACTGCGACCCCTGTATAGACGCCCCTCTTCTGGAGGTTATAATCAGTACTGAGCGATATAAGAGGAGCGGGCTGATATCAGTCAAATAGGATGTAATGTCTCTGGAGTGATATCAGCGTTGGAGCGTTATAAGAGGAGCGCTGAGTATCAGTCACAAATGATGTAATGTCTCTGGAGGTTACCGTATTTTTCGCCCCATAAGACGCACTTTTTCCCCCCCAAAAAATGGGGGGAAAATGCCCCTGCGCTTATGGGGTAATGCTGACATTTTTACATCGCAGGCTGCGATGTATGCGAGAGCGGGGAGGGACTGGGAGGAGGAGCTGGGGGCCGCAATTGTGGCAGGGCCAGTGCAGTCACTGTACTTCGCCCCGCCGCTCCAGTGCTGCAATATTCAAATATAAAATGTCTCATTCAATTAAAGTGATTAAACATGCCCCCCCCCCCCCCCCCCCTTTAATAGTACCATACATCTAACAGCCGGGGCGGGCGGCAGCATAACTCCCTGATTCAACGTGCCTGCGCCGCCTACTTTATGAATCAAGCAGGCGGCGCAGGCACGTGACCTCAGTGAGTGACGCCCGGCCTGCCTGCGTTGTACAGAAGCTGTTAGGGTGTACAGTAATATTAGGAGTGAGGGGGCATGTTTAATCACTTTTAATTGAATGAGACATTTTATATTTGTATACTGCAGCACTGGAGCTGGGGGGGGGGGTCTGTGGATGACAGTTTTATGGGGGACATCTGTGGATAGCACTGTTAAGGGGTGGGGGGTCTGTGGGTGGCACTGTTATGGGGTGGAAGGGTCTGTGATGGCACATATATAACAGTGCCACCCACAGATCCCCCTCCATAACAGTGCCACCCACAGATCCCCCTCCATAACAGTGCCACCCACAGATCCCCCTCCATAACAGTGTCACCCACAGATCCCCCTCCATAACAGTGCCACCCACAGATCCCCCTCCATAACAGTGCCACCCACAGATCCCCCTCCATAACAGTGCCACCCACAGATCCCCCTCCATAACAGTGCCACCCACAGATCCCCCTCCATAACAGTGTCACCCACAGATCCCCCTCCATAACAGTGCCACCCACAGATCCCCCTCCATAACAGTGCCACCCACAGATCCCCCTCCATAACAGTGCCACCCACAGATCCCCCTCCATAACAGTGCCACCCACAGATCCCCCTCCATAACAGTGCCACCCACAGATCCCCCTCCATAACAGTGCCGCCCACAGATCCCCCTCCATAACAGTGCCACCCACAGATCCCCCTCCATAACAGTGTCACCCACAGATCCCCCTCCATAACAGTGCCACCCACAGATCCCCCTCCATAACAGTGCCACCCACAGATCCCCCTCCATAACAGTGCCACCCACAGATCCCCCTCCATAACAGTGCCACCCACAGATCCCCCTCCATAACAGTGCCACCCACAGATCCCCCTCCATAACAGTGCCACCCACAGATCCCCCTCCATAACAGTGCCACCCACAGATCCCCCTCCATAACAGTGCCACCCACAGATCCCCCTCCATAACAGTGCCATCCACAGATCCCCCCATAAGGCCTCATGCACACGACCGTTGTTGTGTTCCGTTCCGCAAAATGGGGTTCCGTTGTTCCGTGATCCGTTTTTGTTTCCGTGTGTCTTCCTTTATTTTTGGAGGATCACCAGACATGAAGGAAAGTAAAAAAAAAATCTAAGTCAAGTTTGCCATGCAAATGATAGGAAAAAAACGCAGACACGCAGACGCGGATGACAATCTTGTGTGCCTCCGCGTTTTTTCACGGTCCCATTGACTTGAATGGATCCGCAAACAGTTTTCCGTGGAAAAAATAGGACAGGTTATATTTTTTGGACGGACTGGAACCACGGATCATGGACGCGGATGACAAACGGTGCATTAGCCGAGTTTTCAACAAACCCATTGAAAGTCAATGGGTCCGCAGAAAATCGCGAAAAACTGAACAACGGACACAGAATAAAACAACGTGTGCATGAGGCCTAACAGTGCGTCATCCACAGATCCCCCATAACAGTGTTCTTCACAGATCCCCAGTAATAGTGCCATCCACAGGCCACCATTAGTTCCAAACCCACCAAAAGCACACCTTTTGGTTAAAAATATTATTTTTCTTAGTTTCCTCCCCAAAAACCTAGGTGCGTCTTATGGGCCGGTGCGTCTTATAGGGCAAAAAATACGGTATATCAGTACTAGAGCCTTATAAGAGGAGCGGCTGATATCAGTCACATAGGATGTAATGTCTCTGGAGGTTATATCAGTGCTGGAGCGTTATAAGAGGAGCGGCTGATATCAGTCACATATGACTGTGGACAGGTCATCAGTATCTGATTGGTGGGGGCCTGACACCCGGGACTAGGGATCGACAGATATTGATTTTTTTTGAGCTGATAACCTGTGAACTTTCAGGCCGATAGCTGATAATTTATACCAATATTTTGTGCATTTTCATTTTTGAAAAAAAAATAAAATTCCTACACAAATCTGTTGTTAAATGAAGAGATGCCATTATATATATCTAAGATTAAATATTTATACTTAATATTTTTTTTAATTTTTTTATTTATTAACTATTTCCCCCTTAGGGGCTAGAACCTGGATCCCTTGTCCTATTTACCCTAATAGAGCTCTATCAGGGTGAATAGGACTTCACACTCTCCCTGCTGCCCTGTGCATAGTACACACAGCAGCAGGGAGATCACCATGGCAGCCAGGGCGTCAGTAGCGTCCTGGCTGCCACGGTAACCGATCAGAGCCCCGCAATTACACTGCTTGGCCTTTGATCAGAAGCTGCCACTGCCACCAATGAAGATAACTTGCCTATTAATTCAAATATAGCGACACCTGACCTCTATGAGAGGTAGCTGCGATCCGCGACAGTTAACCCCTTAGGTGCAGCTATATGATTCACCCGCCTCCTATATTTGAATTAATAACTGAGTTAACATCATTGGTGGCAGCAATGGCCACAGCCCCTCCCCTCCTCCTCCTGCTTCCTTCTCCCCTGTGCTGCTGAGGAAACATTGATCGCGTTGATAGCAGCGCGATCCATGTTCGAGATTCGTTATCGGCATATCGGCAAGGTTAGATGCTGATACCGATAACTTTGAAAATCCTGAATATCAGCCGATAATATCGGTAAATCCGATAATCGGTCGATCCCTACCTGGGACCACTGCCGATCAGCTGTTTGAGAAGGCACCGGGGCTCCTTTCAGCCCTGTGCCGTTCTCTGTGATTTTTCAGGGCCATGTGACGTCACGTTCATTGATCAAGTGGCCTAGGAGCAGCTCAGCCCCATAGAGGTGAAAGGGGCTGAACATGATACCAAGCACAGCCGCTATACAATGTACGGTGCTGAGCTTGGGGGGCTGTGAGGAGGCCGGGGCACTACTGCCAGCACTTTAATAAACTTATCCTTTTGAATATGCAGGAAACATTTCCTTCACTTTGGATATTGTTTAGGCTGGGGGACTGGGTGGTTCATCTAGGACATGGAATGTCCATGTGTGACTTCTGTCTAAACTACGGACTGTAAATAACAGATACAGTTATCAACTGAGTTGCTTAAAGGGAGTCTGTCATCACAGTTTCACCTTTTTAACCCTTCCCATAGCTTTCGAGCAGCATTACAGTTGATAAAAACGTTACCTTTATAAGCAATCGTGGACTTATAAAACTGGCAAAAATCATCTTAGTAGGATATGCAAATGAGGGCTCGCAAGTGCCCAGGGGCGGCGTCAACCTCGTAGGTGCCCAGGCAGCTCTGCCTTATCGTCGCTTCCCCCCGCCCAGTCTTTCCCTCTGCCCGCCCATCCTTTCCCTCTGCCCGCCCATCTTCTTACTACTTCTTTCGCCGAGATCCCGTGCCTGCGCACTGAGTCTATCGGCCGGCGCATGCGCACTGCGATGTCCATTCCTAGTACGGCATCACAGTAATTAATGCGCATGCGCCGGCTAACGGACTCAGTGCGCAGGCGCGGGATCTCGGTGAAAGAAGAAGTAAGAAGATGGGCGGGCAGAGGGAAAGGATGGGCGGGGGGAAGCGACAATAAGGCAGAGCTGCCTGGGCACCTACGAGGTTGCGAGCCCTCATTTGCATATCCTACTAAGATGATTTTTGCCAGTTTTATAAGCCCACGATTGCTTATAAAGGTAACGTTTTTATCAACTGTAATGCTGCTAGAAAGCTATGGGAAGGGTTAAAAGGTGAAACTGTGATGACAGACTCCCTTTAAAGAGAAACTATTTGATATAGTGCAGTGCACAATACTGTTCTGTTTAGCATACTGTTACTGTATTGTGTGCTAAAATGCATACATTCATGTGTGCGAGGCTGAAAAATGAACAAGTTATATCTCCAGCTCTAGGGTGGGCCCCCAAAATCAATTCCACTGGTGGGCCCTAGGCACCCCAGTCCGACACTGTTTATTAGATTATCGGTATATCATCAAGAAAATAAGGAAATCAGCGGCACTCACCAATTGCAGAGTATCAACGTATCATCACTTTATTGCGATAGCAGGTACGTGCTTATACAGGGAGTGCAGAATTATTAGGCATGTTGTATTTTTTAGGATTAATTTTATTATTGAACAACAACCATGTTCTCAATGAACCCAAAAAACTCATTAATATCAAAACTGAATATTTTTGGAAGTAGTTTTTAGTTTGTTTTTAGTTTTAGCTATTTTAGGGGGATATCTGTGTGTGCAGGTGACTATTACTGTGCATAATTATTAGGTAACTTAACAAAAAACAAATATATACCCATTTCAATTATTTATTTTTACCAGTGAAACCAATATAACATCTCAACATTCACAAATATACATTTCTGACATTCAAAAACAAAACAAAAACAAATCAGTGACCAATATAGCCACCTTTCTTTGCAAGGACACTCAAAAGCCTGCCATCCATGGATTCTGTCAGTGTTTTGATCTGTTCACCATCAACATTGCGTGCAGCAGCAACCACAGCCTCCCAGACACTGTTCAGAGAGGTGTACTGTTTTCCCTCCTTGTAAATCTCACATTTGATGATGGACCACAGGTTCTCAATGGGGTTCAGATCAGGTGAACAAGGAGGCCATGTCATTAGATTTTCTTCTTTTATACCCTTTCTTGCCAGCCACGCTGTGGAGTACTTGGACGTGTGTGATGGAGCATTGTCCTGCATGAAAATCATGTTTTTCTTGAAGGATGCAGACTTCTTCCTGTACCACTGCTTGAAGAAGGTGTCTTCCAGAAACTGGCAGTAGGACTGGGAGCTTGACTCATCCTCAACCCGAAAAGGCCCCACAAGCTCATCTTTGATGATACCAGCCCAAACCAGTACTCCACCTCCACCTTGCTGGCGTCTGAGTCGGACTGGAGCTCTCTGCCCTTTACCAATCCAGCCACGGGCCCATCCATCTGGCCCATCAAGACTCACTCTCATTTCATCAGTCCATAAAACCATAGAAAAATCAGTCTTGAGATATTTCTTGGCCCAGTCTTGACGTTTCAGCTTGTGTGTCTTGTTCAGTGGTGGTCGTCTTTCAGCCTTTCTTACCTTGGCCATGTCTCTGAGTATTGCACACCTTGTGCTTTTGGGCACTCCAATGATGTTGCAGCTCTGAAATATGGCCAAACTGGTGGCAAGTGGCATCTTGGCAGCTGCACGCTTGACTTTTCTCAGTTCATGGGCAGTTATTTTGCGCCTTGGTTTTTGCACACGCTTCTTGCGACCCTGTTGACTATTTTGAATAAAACGCTTGATTGTTCGATGATCACGCTTCAGAAGCTTTGCAATTTTAAGAGTGCTGCATCCCTCTGCAAGATATCTCACTATTTTTGACTTTTCTGAGCCTGTCAAGTCCTTCTTTTGACCCATTTTGCCAAAAGAAAAGAAGTTGCCTAATAATTATGCACACCTGATATAGTGTGTTGATGTCATTAGACCACACCCCTTCTCATTACAGAGATGCACATCACCTAATATGCTTAATTGGTAGTAGGCTTTCGAGCCTATACAGCTTGGAGTAAGACAACATGCATAAAGAGGATGATGTGGTCAAAATACTCATTTGCCTAATAATTCTGCACGCAGTGTACAGGGCTGGGGCGAACAAGCCTTTTACTTGAAACAGAAACCGCCTTGGCGATGTGCGGCAGCGACGGCCGTTTCGCACACTTGTGCTTCTTCCGGCTACTGCACACCGCCAGCTGCCGCACATCGCCAAGGCGGTTTCTGTTTCAAGTAAAAGGCTTGTTCGCCCCAGCCCTGTATAAGCACGTACCTGCTATCGCAATAAAGTGATGATACGTTGATACTCTGCAATTGGTGAGTGCCGCTGATTTCCTTACTTTCTTGATGATATACCGATTATTGCTACTCTACGAAGCAGGCACCACCAGTTTATTCGCACGCACCCGATGTACACAGAGGACGAGAGTTCTATATTGTGCGAGTCAGCGATATATGGGAGAGTGGTGCCGTCTGAATTCTCCACAATCTTGGTGAACTTATATTAGATTATGCCCACGTCATCCTCCCTTAGCAGTCGGTTTCTCTCATTTAGTGCTCAGGCTACAATAGCATTGTAAATTTTACTTATATCCAGTTTAGGGCATTTCCCCAGCTGCCAACAGTCCTGAATGTGCAGGGACTGTGCCTAATTTTCAGATATTGTCCCAGCAAAATTTGCACTATCCATGGCCTTAAAATGGGCAGTGTTTATATAAGCCATGGTGGGTATTCTCAGGTGAGTTTGGGGTATCATGGGGTAGGGCTTAAATGCCCAGAATTTACCAACAAGAGTGTTAGTAAGTATACATTTTATAAATACGGTCTAATAAGCTATCCAAATTAACAGTAGTCCCTAATGGCAAGTGATTTGCTCCTAAGTCAACTTCAGACAGGGTTGTCTTCGGCTTTACCTTTGTACCCCCGTTCTAATGGAGCCCATTATTGTATCAACATCCCCTGTTTCAGCCTGCCAGGTAAGGCTACAGGGGAAATGTAGCGTTAGACGCCGGCTATTCACAGGACTACAACAAGGGCTTGAGTCCATCAGACCATGAGCTTTCCTTTCTGGCTCATAGAAGGAACTCCCCTATAGGATGTCCATAGGCCCTAACAGGGTACATGGACAGGGGTTGTCTTCATGAGGCAACTGCTTTACTGAAGGAATGCAAAAGTCGCCTGCAAATATCCACGCCGTAATGATTTCTGTTAAACCATTCCAGTGAGGATTTCATAAAACTGAATGTACACCTTTATAGCCAAGAAGTAACTTTGCAAATAGCCTTCATTAAAAATTTCCTACCGTTTTGCATCCACAATTGCTATGCAGACTTATGTATTTCAGTTGTACCAGATAACAAACAAAACCCCTGTGGAGTCAAACCCTGCAGCCGTACTCCCTTCCATTTATCCGCCGTCTCCTTCCTCTCATATATTTGGTGTATTAGGCAAAGTAGGGGACAGAGAGAAAGTCAGTGATTGTAGAACCAGACTACGCAGGGTTACTTGTTGTCTGTTACCATGGAGAAACATAGGCTCGCAAAACAGTAGGACATTTTTTAAACAAACCCTTTACAAAGTTGATTTATATTTTATTTTAGATGCATAGAAACAAAAACATAGGCATTTGCGCCGCAGGCTGCCTCCTCTTCATAACTTCGGCGGAACCACCGCCAGCTCAGGAGTTTATTAAGAACGCCGTCTAAAACAACGGTCTTAATAAATGCGCCCCATAGTTTGTAAAGCTGAAAAAGACATACGCAGATCCAGTTCGGCCTGATATCCTGAAACTTAATCGAGAGGAAGGCAAAAGAAATATCCCGTGAAGTAAAAGCCAATTTTCCTAATTTTTGGGGCAAAAAATTCCAATCAGGCAATGAGATTATCTCCCTGGATCAACGACCCCTCTCTAGTAGCTATAGTCTGTAATATTATTACACTCCAGAAATACATCCAGGCCCCTCTTGAATTCCTTTATTGTACTCACCATCACCACCTCCTCAGGTAGAGAGTTCCATAGTCTCACTGCTCTTACCGTAAAGAATCCTTTTCTATGTTTGTGTAGAAACCTTCTTATTGATGGTCTGTCTGGATTAAAGGATTTATCCGACTTCCTGTCTGATCAGTAGGGATCAAACACCAGGGACCCACCCCTTCGCTGCCCACCCCAGGCCAGCGACATGACGACCATCAGTCACCTAAGCTGCTTACCCTAGGCGAGGGAATGCTGCGGCCTTCTCATGCTTACCCTAGGCCAGTGATGTCACAACCGTCGGTCACATGTGCTGCTTACCCTAGGCCAGTGATATAAAAACATTGAATTTTTATTTTTTTATTAGTGTAGTATCCTAGGGGATTAAATTTGGCAACAGATGATTTATGCCACTTTATTGTGTCCACAGTTGCAGATTTTTGGAGACATTTTCTGCCACTGTCTTATTTATCTAAATGGGCTTGCAGAAATCCATGTACAGTACTTGCTGGATCTTTGCAGTTATAGCCTTTGCTTGTAAATTCATCCTTAAAGAGTACCGCTTTGAGGCACAAAATTTTTGCCGCCCAATATGTTAATGCAGAGGGTCGGTACAGGGAGGTTGAGACATTCGTTTTTCGCAGTAGGCATCTCCTTCTCCCTGAATGTGACGCTGTCCAATCACAGCGGAGGGTGTCACAGGCCGGCAGAAGGGGAGTTGTTCTCGGAGATTAAAGGGTACCTAAACTTTTGTAAAAAACAAGAAAATGCAAAAGCACTGCTCAGAGTGCTCAGCAAGCACTTTGGCTTTTATGCGATATGCCATCAATGTCCCAGATGGGTCAACCCCTTTAACTATACAACTGACATATATCAGTGTATATTGCTGTGCTCATCTTCTAAGATGGTAAACCATGATACTGATCTCTCTACAGACTTGTTCTCCATTGACAACCACCTTTAATGGTAGAAGCTTCCTTGGCTGAATCTTCTACACTGCACCAGTGTGGACTGGAAAAATGATTTCCTTGTGGATTCCAAATAGTTAGGGTCAATCCTTCTCTCCAGTTCTGCATGATGACTCTTCCAAAGTAGACTTGTGTAAATATTTCATGGCATTTAGATATGCATAGTAAGGTGGGCCTTTATCATCTGTTCTTACGATGAGCAACTTATTTAGTACTACGGTAGATACTAAATTCCTCAACCATATACACATATGTCCTTCCTCACCTTAGCTCTTGCCAAACATATCACAGCTCTGAAAAAAAGACATAATTTATCGAGAGGTCTATGCTATATGTGCCTAGACCCAGTAGTTGTCATGGGAAATGTGGCCTGTCAAGGCTTTTGCTAACATGTTGTGATACTAAATCAAATTTATTTTGTGAGAAATTGGAGTCCTTCACCAAATTCGTAAAGTTGGACACATCGGTATGCCAGACTGTTATCTCTGCACGTGATGAGGTCCAGATAGCCCTTACCCATATCGTCCTCATCATGTGAACCTTGTGCCATATAAATGAACAAAATGGGAGTCGTTTGGTAAAAGTTGGCCAACACTCTTCATATTGTGTTCCTACTGTCCGCCAATTGGCTGTTCTTTTGGACTATGTCCATTGGCTTTTCATAAAACTCTAGCCTTCATCTCGCTTATATTCTGGATCATTTTCTGTAACTGAATTCATGTACAGTATCCATTGGTAGAAGAACTTTTCTGGTGGGACAACTTAAAAAAAAAACATAAACTCTCCCTTGATGAAGCTTTGAGTGTTCCTTTTGACCACTGTGAGGTCCCAAAAGGGCTTTGAACATCTGAAGATGTTAATATGTAGCTGTTATGTATGAATAGCGTGATGCCACCACAAATCTGTCAATCTGAGATAGCACCTAACAGTAGGCGCCTTGGCGCCAAGCACAGGCAGTCATGTGTGCATGGATTTATGTGCATCGTCCTTGAATAATACAGTAACTCTATGAAACTCTGTCTTTTGGCTCTTTCTCCTCGTCATTGGTCTTCATCTGTTTTTCTGTCCATCCATGTGGATGTTGAGTCCTATATATTACAAAACCTAACGCTCCCTTGCTCTTTCTTGGGTTTGTTCTGATAGAGCAAGAATAAAAAATAAAAAAACCACTGAAAATATCAACAGACTAATTATTTCATTTAAATCGACGGAAATTACTCAAAGAAGCTGGCTTCTTCCAGGGAGGTTTAATCTATGTATGCCTATTTCAGAAGTCTTTCGCAAAAAAAAAAAAATATGAAAAGCTTATCACCTTGGAAACATATGGCTCTGGGCACTTAGCAGCCTGTATTGAGTACAAGGGTAAACAAACTTGCTCTTGATCTGTAGAATATTTTCTGCGCCCGTTGAGGGTTTAGAAGTGGCCATATGTACCAGAAAAAACAATCTACATTACAAAGTAGAGGAGACATTTTGGAATAAAACTTGATTCTAGTCCCTCAAAGCATGGTTTGGGGATGATAAGACTGAGGACGATATTTGGTTATGTCAGGATATATTTAAGGACTACATACAATAGAGACAAGCTAGTTGACGATCTTCCTCAGTCAATCGGACATTGTCCAGCTGCATAGGCTCTGGATCAGAGGCCTAAGGAGATGGGAGCATGGGCTTCTGAAAAGAAGGTGCCAACCTGAGAAAATTTACTGTCACTTGCTGACTCCGTCAGATGCTCTAAAGTGGAAGTAAAAAAAAAAAAAAATAGGAAACTGACTGTTGTAGGGCCCTTGATGGTCTCGTTCCCTTTGCAAAAGGGTGGTGAGGACCTGTACAGGACTCCTAATTCCAAAACTGCATTGTGGTGGGGAAATGGCCCATTGAGAAGGGACACAAAAACTCATTAGTAATGGTCAAAACTCAGCACCATAATAGGTGGCCCCTGGATTAATGACACCTTCT
Source organism: Bufo bufo (assembly GCF_905171765.1). NCBI lineage: Eukaryota > Metazoa > Chordata > Amphibia > Anura > Bufonidae > Bufo > Bufo bufo. The sequence continues at coordinate 28,417,003 of NC_053397.1, read as the reverse complement.
TTCACTCTTCATATCTAGGTAATCAGCGTACATTTAGGTGACTCTTTGGTATGAGCTTGGTTCCATACTGTTGATATCGAAACAAACAGTAGTGGATAGACTGTGTTGAACCAAATAAAACACAAGGTGGACCGTAGGAGATGGTGATAAAGAAGAAAGGAATGTTCTGGTTGACTATGTGGCGCTGCAGCGAACAATTTGCAAACGATGTACATTACATACTTTAAGGGATTTTCAGAGATTCTGATATTCCGAGCTTCTGATACTGATAACCAGGGCCGGCCCCAGGTTCATGTGGGCCCTTGGGCGATAAATCTCAGTGGGCCCCCTTGTGGTATTTGTCAAAGGTCACCACGGCATATGAGAGTGTTAAAAAACGGAAGCGCGGGTTTCATGCTCAGACGCGCCTTACCCCAGAGGAGATCGGGGAAAGCACCCTGTTCTAAAAATGAGCCGCAGCCTGTACTAGGCTTCCAGGCTCATTATTAGTATATCCCAGTTCAGGCCACTAGGTGGCAGCACTGAACTGTGATATAGAGATTTCTATACAGAATAATGGAGCAATTTTCATTCTACTGTATAAGTTGCAATCTGATGAAAAGTAATAAAAAAAGTTAAAAAAAGTTTTGAAAATATAAAAAAAATTTAAAAAGTAATATCACCTCACTTTCCCTAAAATAAAAATAAACAAAAAAAGAATAACATTATGGGCATTGTTGCATGCGAAAACACTCATACTATTAAAATATAAAAAAAGTTAGCCCATATGGTGAAAGATGTAACAGAAAAAAAAGGCTGAATTGCTGTTTTTTCATCACTTTATCTCCCAAGAAAATTGTCATGCACACCCTCGAGCAGCGCGGTCCATTTACAGAAACGCATTTATAGATCATAAACATTAGTGAACATTACCCACTTCACTACTGGAATTCGCAACGCACCAAAAGAAAGGCAAACGTACTAAAGGCTGTTTTATATATTTTATTTTACACCCCAAATTGTATTGTCAAAAAAGACAGATTTCCTCAAATGAGCCCCTACACATCTCTATAGACATAACTGTAAAAAAAAGGTATGGGGGTCACTGGGGAGCAGGGGTTCTATTACGGTTGCCCACCTTTCCCAACAAAAATAAATAGTTAGGCTACATGCACACGACTGTGGTGTGTTTTGCTGTCCGCAAATCGCAGATACGCAAAACTCGAATGGCGTCCGTGCGCATTCCACAATTTGCGTAACGGCACGGACAGCCTTTAATACAACAGCCTATTCTTGTCCGCAATGCGCGGACAAGAACTAGGACATGTTATTTTTTTTTTTTGCGGGGCCACGGAAACGGGGCAATGGATGCGCACAGCACACAGAGTGCTGTCCGCATCTTTTGCAGCCCCATTGAAGTGAATTGGGGACCTGTCTGTCACCTCCAAAGACCATCCCAAGCCGCCAGCAGTACCTGACAGTAGCCAGCATCGTGTTTCTGACGATTGTTTTCTTCATGAAGGCCGATGAAGCAAAAGCTCAGGAAACGTTCTTTTATCCCCTGCCCACATGATTTTCTAGTCAGGCTTGAAGTCTAGGGGGCAGCGGCAATTCACGGTAACTGCGCCCCCTTCCCTGCCCCTTCGCTGTGACTGACAGCCGGCTGTTCAGCAAAGGCAGCCGAACTCTCCTGCATAAGCGCTGTCAGTCACAGCAAAGGGGCAGGGAAGGGGGCGCGGTTACCTTGACTTGAAGCAAGCAGGCCGCTGCCTCTGTGACTTCAAGCATAACTAAAAAATCACGCGGGCAGGAGATAAAAGAACGTTTTCTGAGCTTTTGCTTCACCTGCCTTCAGGAAGAAAACGGTCGTCGGAAAGACGCTGCTGGCTAATCTCAGGTACTGCTGGTGGCTTGGGATGGTTTTTGGAGGTGACAGAGCGCCCCGCTCTTAACCAGGGAGAAGGAGCTCAAGTTCCCGCGAGAATCGCAGCTCCTTCTCCCTGGCTAAGAGCGCTCACAGCCAGGGAGAAGATAACCGCGCCCAGGAGAAATACAAGTCCACGCCTAGTATAACCGAGTCGCCTCATTAGCATATGAGGCGCCAAAAGATACGGGGACCACAGCGGACGAACAGGGGGTTCTTTAGAAAAAAAGTGCCAAGACATCAGTGGGGGCCCGCACTATAAGGTAGGATAATAATTAGATTAAGGATATCCAGGTGAAAGGTCCTCTTTAATGTAGAAGGTTGTGAGTTTAAATCCCAGCAGGAACATTTTAGAAAGAGAGGGTAATTAGACTTAAATACACAGGGTGTCCCCAAGCATACTAACAATGCTTGGGGATACCCCCTTCATGGTCATAGCACTGATTCCATATATGGACATATCCATATATGGAGTCACAGCGGGGACTCTTAAGCCAGGAAGAGTCCGGACTTTTGGGGATTCCCCACTGTTCAGCGATCTGCCACTAGACCTGAGTGGGCCCCCCCCCAAGAGCAAGAGCAGTGGGCCCCGACATTTGCCCTGCTTCGCCGGGTGCTGACGCCGGCCCTGCTGATAACCTATCCTCAGGATTAGTGTTGAGTGAAGCGAAGCATTCAAAGTAGAATTCGGTCCGAAGTTTGATTCACAACAAAGCCGATTTTCCTCGCGCTTCGTGGTAACAAATCAGGTTTTCTTAAAGTGGCGGATGCACGTGTTACAAAGTGACAGTAAGAAGCCCGGGAACGCAATATGACCCATAATGCCGCGCAGCCAGCCAATCCGCCGGTAGCCATCCCCTGTGATGTCACAGCCCTATAAAGCCCGGATCCAAGGCAGTCTCCGCCATTGCCCTGTGACCTGAGCATAGGGAGAGACGGGACAAGCGCTCATGCGCTAGGGACAGTGTTTCTGCAATAATCCAGTGGCCATGTTTGAGCCATCCACCATGTTCGGCCATCTGGTCTTTACCCTAATAATTTTAAAAGCGAAATACCATTAGGTTCATAGTAGGGAGGGATCATGGACCTTATGTAAGGATCTCCATGGGATTATGGTCATCCCTGTTGTGAATCCTTCAATTTTATTGCTTTGAGGAAGGTTTCCACGCCTAAAGGCTGTGTACCATCTCTGATACCATCACATAGGAGGACAGAGGCTGCTGCATACACGCTCCAGCTCCCCTGATCCCCGGGGCCCTGCTGATCATTGTTTGAGGAGGCTGCAGGTTTTGGTGGAACTGATCAGTGGGGTCCCGGATGTCGTACACCCGTCAATCTGATATTGATGACCTTCCTAGGCCAGTGATGCCATGTTCTTCAGTCATATAACCCATGTGCAGCTCAGTCCCATTCACAATCAAATGGCAGGTGCTGAGCTTGGTAAGCTGTGAGGAGTGCCACAGCCCCCTCAAACAGCTGATTGACAGGAGTCCCAAGTGTCAGACCCACCACCGATATGATATTGATAGCCTGTCCTGAGGATATCAGCATCTCAGAAAACCCCTTAAGGGTATTCCTATCTGGAACATTTATGGCATCTCGATAGAACAGGGGCCCTGAAGTGACACACTGTGCATGCGCAATGTACTCATCATTCACTGCTATGGAGCTTCCGAAAATACACAAGCAGCAAATGGAGAGGACTCCACACTTGTGCGGCCACCTGTTTATTTTCTGCTATAGGACATTTGAAAAATGGTTGAGCCAGCCCTCAGCTACATTCAGAAGTCTCTTAGTGGTGGATGGAGGGTGGCTGAGCATGTGCAGCTTGATCTCAACTTGCTTCAGGATACTGTTCTGCAGACAGGAGCAGGTCCCAGAGGTGATTTATGATATATCATGGTTATTAACGGTACACACTCAGATCGGGTCACTAGTGGGGTACCACAGGGGTCAGTATTGGGCCCTATTCTCTTCAATATATTTATTAATGATCTTGTAGAAGGCTTGCACAGTAAAATATCTATTTTTGCAGATGACACTAAACTGTGCAAAGTAATTAACACAGAAGAGGACAGTATACTGTATATATACTACAGAGGACAGTATACTGTATATATACTACAGAGGACAGTATACTGTATATATACTACAGAGGACAGTATACTGTATATATACTACAGAGGACAGTATATACTACAGAGGACAGTATACTGTATATATACTACAGAGGACAGTATACTGTATATATACTACAGAGGACAGTATATACTACAGAGGACAGTATACTGTATATATACTACAGAGGACAGTATACTGTATATATACTACAGAGGACAGTGTGCTATATATATACTGCTATATATATATATATATATATATATACTACAGAGGACAGTATATACTACAGAGGACAGTATACTGTATATATACTACAGAGGACAGTGTGATATATATATATATATATATATACTGATATATATATATATACTACAGAGGACAATATACTGTATATATACTACAGAGGACAGTGTGATAGATAGATATATATATATATATACTACAGAGGACAATATACTGTATATATACTACAGAGGACAGTGTGATATATATATATATATATATATATACTACAGAGGACGGTATACTGTATATATACTACAGAGGATAGTATACTGCTACAGATGGATCTGGATAGATTGGAGGCTTGGGCTGAGAAGAGGCAGATGAGGTTTAACACTGACAAATGTAAGGTTATGCACATGGGAAGGAAAAATACATGAGAACATAGTCCCGCTTTACAAATCAGTAGTCAGACCACACATGGAGTACTGTGTACAGTTCTGGGCTCCTGTAAACAAGGCAGACATAGCAGAGCTAGAGAGGGTTCAGAGGAGGGCAACTAAAGTAATAACTGGAATGGGGGGACTACAGTACCCTGAAAGATTATCAAAGTTAGGGTTATTCGCTTTACAAAAAGGACGACTGAGGGGAGATCTAATTACTATGTATAAATATATCAGGGGTCAGTACAGAGATCACTCCCATCATCTATTTATCCCCAGGACTGTGACTGTGACGAGGGGACATCCTCTGCGTCTGGAGGAAAGAAGGTTTGTACACAAACATAGAAGAGGATTCTTTACGGTAAGAGCAGTGAGACTATGGAGCTCTCTGCCTGAGGAGGTGGTGATGGTGAGTACAATAAAGGAATTCAAGAGGGGCCTGGATGTGTTTCTGGAGTGTAATAATATTACAGGCTATAGCTACTAGAGAGGGGTCGTGGATCCAGGGAGTTATTCTGATTGCCGGATTGGAGTCGGGAAGGAATTATTTTCCGCTTAAGTGTGGAAAATTGGCTTCTACCTCACAGTTTTTTTGGCTTCTTCTGGATCAACTTGCAGGGTAACAGGCCGAACCGAATGGACGGATGTCTTTTTTTCGGGCCATATAAACTATGTTACTATGTTACTAACTATGTTATAGTCTATCAATATCCCATAAGTGTCCCAGATGTGAATACCTTCCTTAAATGGGCGCCATTAGGAAAAAATGGATTGGTAGATAAATAAAAATATAGATAGATAGAACCGCATTATTAGATGTCCAGTCTCAGCTGCGATTCGTTTTCCTGCACATCAGTAATATAATCTGACGTGCCGTCACAGAAGTCATTAGGTAACAGACAGTGTTGTGATCAGTCAGAGTTCAGACACGGATGGGATTCTGTCTGCTATGACGTACACCCAGCATCTGTACTCCGGCTGTCACAGCTCTCTGTGTGAATGCCCTATTAATGCATTTTTTTTTTTCTCAAAGGCTTTCCGATTTTAGCATAAATAAATGTGACAAGAACCTTCCCATTTATAGAGAGTGAGGAAAGAGCGGCGGCTGAATTCCACCAGGTCTGCTTTTGAGCAGTAATGAATAATAACATAATGATGGTGACATTAGTGGTTCCTTGTCACTGTGATGTCCTGCCTATAAGGTCACATTTAAATGGGTTCTACAAGGCTAGCGAAACATGACTGCTTTTTCCAAAAACAGCACCACATATATTCACAGGTTGTGTGCGGTATTGCCTTTCAGCCCCATTCAAATCAATGGAGCTGAGTCTCAATACCAGACACAGCCTGTGCACAGATGGCAGTGTTTTTACTACACCGTGCTATAATGTGGCTATTCCGTGGACCAGGACCATAGACATTAGGAAGAAACACAACTTAGGCTACTTTCACCCTAGCATTTTTTGCGGATCCGTCATGGATTTGCAAAATAGCTTCCGTTACAATAATACAACAGCATGCATCCGTCATGACCGGATCCGGTTGTATTATGTCTTCTATAGCCATGACGGATACGTCTTGAACGCCATTGAAAGTCAATGGGGGACGGATCGGTTTTCTGTTGTACCAGATTGTGTCAGAGAAAACGGATCCGTCTTGGCACACAATGTAAGTCAATGGGAACGGATCCGTTTTCTCTGACACAACGTTTGGCTCCGCTTCATCAGGCGGACAGCAAAACGCTGCAGGCATTACTCCCGACTTCCCCATCTACACACATCTCTGGGCTCAGCTGAGGGTGCTTGTGCTATGAATGGGGAGAGATACCTGTAAACATGATAAATTAAATGTTCCTAACAATTACCATCTAAACTAGTCGCACATTGGGAATAACTTTTTTTACCGGCTAGTACATGAATTATTTGGCAACCCCCTTATAGCATATCCCATGTAGGACACCGGTACACCAATTAGCCGTACAGAGTTTCAGCTGAAAACGATCTCTAAGAATGGAGAAAGGTTAAAAGATGTCCTGAAGAATATGCTGTATGCTGAGACAATAGGGAAATTGATAGTGGTGAAAGTAAATTGACTATAGGAAGCTGGATGACCGGTCATGTAGAAAGTGGCCACAATGGACTGGAAGGAGAGAACAAGAAAGAGCAGAAATGTCACCTGTGCTTAGGAGGAACACATAATACAAGACTGAAGTGCAGGACCCCAGAATAGTGTACCTAATATTATTATTTAATACGTTAATGCCTTGTAATGTACCATCTTATCTCAGTATGAATCAGTTGGGGTTAATAATCCTGCCTTTGCCCCTGTAGGAAGCTAGGAGAGGGACTCAGGTCCACCACTAGCTCAGTTGTCTAGTTCAAGTGGAGGAAGTGAGAGGAAGCTACATGTGTTCACTCCTCAGAGAACTAGGCCTTCACCCCAGAGAATCACTATCTCTGAGAAACCAGCTTTACTTTTCAGAGAAAGAAAGAACTAGAAGGTCCAGAATCTGCATGGCCGAACACTGGAGTCAGTCAGTAAGGTATCTGCTGTAAGGATGATAAAGACTTTACTGCAATGAGAGGGACATTGCTAATACACCCTTCACACTTGGACACGGTCTGGTCCACTGTATCTTAATCCTGTACCTCTCTCACTATTTCAAGAGTAATTTTGGCAGCCTTAGTGTCACGCTTTGGTGTGGGAGGAAAACACCACACCGAGCATAGGAGGGAAGGGGGGAACAGGGAATCAGGCCTGAGAACTAGGGAAGGAAAATTAACACCTCCCAGTGAAAACCCTAACCAAAATCCTGACTGACTACCAGTATGAACAGACCCCAAAGGTAGGTGAGTTCATACGCAGGAATACCTAGAGTCCTATCAAGCCCTATAGGCCCCTGGTACTAATGGCAGGGACGAGACTACCTGTTCCTCCAAAAGGAAGGACGAATAGGAGTCTCATTCAGGCCTAATACAAACAATAGGGAAATGCAACACACAGAACCCAAACAAAATACAAAAGGGAACGGAAAGACTTAACTTCAAAGGAGCAATGGAAGCACCAGGAACTCAGTCGAGATACAACCACAATCTATCCAAAGTTCCAAACAGAAGCTATAAACTGCACAGCATAGTGGGAGAAGCAACTATAAATAGAGAAGGTTAAATGACCATAATAGCCACACCTGGGGAAAGAAGGTGAGGCAAGCACCAGAAACATGTCCGATCAAACCACGTGTTGCCAGTCTCACCGGTCTCCTGTCACCTGTCGCTGGAACGTTCGTTTCACTTAGATTCTGCAGAGAGAGAAATTGGAGAGATAATGGGAATGGGTACTACAATCCCCATCCTGGCCTATATGCATACATTGCTATCTGGCAAGACTTGGCATTCCAACTAACATCAGGTTGTGCGGTTTTTAACCCTGCCCTGACCCTAGGTAGCATCGGTGTAAGGACTACAACTGTGAATAATTGTTGCAGCCAAAGCCACTGCCACTCCTATTCTCCGTTCCCACTCCTCTGGGGCTTGCTGTAGAAGGATCCTTACCGTTAATACATTAGACAACATACCCAATATTTTAGAGAATTAAGAAGTGCTGGAGAACTTGAGGCCAAACTTTACCTCTCCAGTAGATGGGTATCTACAACTCTCATCATGCCAATATCTTGTGGCAGAGTAATAGAAGAAAATTGAAATCATCCAAAGCTTTAGGGCCCATGCACACAGTGAATTATGCATGGCAGTATATTCAGATGAAAGGGAGAGCAAGCAGCAAATATGCAACCACCCTTCAGTCCCATAGTGGTGAATTGTGGTGGCCGCACTTGTGCAGCTTTCTCTCTCCATTCACTGCTATGGGACTTCTGAAGATAGTGGCCAACACTTGCTCGGCTATCTTCAGAAGTCCCATAGCAGTGACTGGTGAGGACACAGTGCGCTCTCTATTCACTTCGAGGGGCCCTGTTCTGCAGATAGGAGCGGGCCCCAGAGGTGGGACCCTCAGCTATCTGACATTTATCCTAGCAATTTACCATAAACATTCAAGACGGGTCAACCCCTTTAATATAGCAATGTGCATGAGGCCTTTTCCATGGGATGACTAGGGAACCAAATTACAGACCCGGGCAGACATGCCATATGTGCAATCTGTGCAGCTACATAGGGGCCCAAAAGATAGGGGGCCCAATGTCACCTTACAAGCTAATTTCTGTTTAATGTATGTAATGAACTGAGTTAATAAATTTCAGGTATTTGTGGATATTATGAGGTGGTGTATGATGAGTGGTAGCAGAGCAAGGGGCCCATAGAGTGGTTTTGCACAGGGGCCCTTTCCCATCTGTATATGTATACGGTATATAGATCTGGAACTTCACATACTGTATAAGGGGGCAGCAGCTCTTTTTATAGAAGGACACATTAGCATTTTCCAGCACAGTATATTGTATAGTATCGTCTGACAGCAGGAGTTTTGCCATGTCACTTAATAACACACTCAAGATGATAATTAATGAAATTAGCATAAGGCATGTAGCTACATAAAAAGAGAACGATAAGCCCCGTCTGATAACAAATATTTATTGCCCACTTCAAAGGAATCTTGGAAATCAGATCTGGATTGCAATTAAATTCTCTCACAGTAATTTTACACTGAAGCCATATTGAGCAGTTAACCACTTGAGGATTACACATATTTACATGATTTAAAGGGGTTTTCCAGTCCTCAGAATAGGCCAAGGCCATTAATATCTGAGCGGCAGGGTTCTGCAACTCCTCACCCTCACCGATCAGCTGTTTCAGGGTCGCTAACCTCACAGCTCCACCAGTTGTGTAGTGGACATTCATTTCAATGGGAGCAGCGATGCAGTAACCAGCTCCACCCACTACACAATGGACGGAGCTGTGCAGGTCCTGCATCTGAAACAGCTGACCCGGGGAGTGGGGGGCTTGGTATCCAGGGTGTTGGACCACCAACAATCAGATATTGATGGACTATGGACTAATGTAGAGGTGGGACGAATCCAATTTTTTTCGAATCCGAATCCGAAAAGGTTCTCGAATATTTCGAATCTCGAATCCTACGAATCCTGTACATAATTGTGTGAACGCACGGTGTAAGAAACAAAGTCAGACCGCGTCAGTTTGTCTGAACCTCCACCTCCCAGTCACGGTCGCACCCTATATGACCGCGATGACCCCTGCAACTATCACTACAGAACATACAGGGTAATACAGCGCCCATACCTCTTAAATCCAGTGACGTCTCTTGTAGATGTTCTCTTTCCTCATCTTCTCCTTTCAGACCTTCAGACCAGACCACCATTTTTCAGCCATTTTTCGTCTCTGCAGCTTGACAAAAAAAAAATCTTAGTTCACTACTTTTCCATCATCCTCCCATCTTCTGGACAAATCATCCTAACACCCCCAATACTGTGCCGCTGTGCTCCCCAATACTATACTGCAGAAACAGATAATACCCCTGATAATACTAGTACCACACAGAGCCCCCCATATAAAATACCCCTTCTTTGTGGCCTCAGTAGATGCCCCCATAGTGCCCCCCAATAATGTGCCAATAAGAAGTGGCCCCACAGTGCCACCCAATAATGTGCCAGTAAGTGTCCCCATAGATGCCCCCCTAATCATGTGCCAGTATCAAGTGCGGAGTGCCTCTCTCCTCCCCCCCATGTGCCGGTATCATAGTGCCATCTCCCCCCCAATGTGCCCGTATCATAGTGCCATCTCCCCCCATAATGTGCCAGTATCATAGTGCCTCCCCCCAATGTGCCAGTAGTATCATAGTGCCTCCCCCCAATGTGCCAGTAGTATCATAGTGCCTCTCACCTCTCCCCCTGGCATCCACAGATCCCCCACCCTATAACAGTGCCATCCACCGACCCCCCCATCCTATAACAGTGCCATCCACAGACCCCCCCACCCCATAACAGTGCCATCCACAGACCCCCCCACCCCATAACAGTGCCATCCACAGACCCCCCCCACCCCATAACAGTGCCATCCACAGACCCACCCCATAACAGTGCCATCCACAGACCCGCCCCATAACAGTGCCATCCACAGACCCACCCCTTAACAGTGCCATCCACAGACCCACCCCATAACAGTGCCATCCACAGACCCACCCCCCACCCCATAACAGTGCCATCCACAGACCCACCCCCCACCCCATAGCAGTGCCATCCACAGACCCCCCCACCCCATAACAGTGCCATCCACAGACCGACCCCCCACCCCTTAACAGTGCCATCCACAGACCCCCCCGCATTGCCGCTCCAGTAGTTATAAAATGTGTAATTCTGATTAATAATCATGCTGCCCCCTCTGTCTGTAGTATAACATTTAATGACTCTTACTCACAGGGCTACTGCTATCGTAATACAGGCCGGCCGGGCAGACGAGCGGCAGCGTCACTGACTGACTCCACCTGCCTGCACCGCCTGCTTTATGAATGAGGCGCAGGCAGGTGACGTCAGTCAGTGACGCTGCCGCTCGTCTGCCCGGCCGGCCTGTATTACGATAGCAGTAGCCCTGTGAGTAAGAGTCATTGAATGTTATACTACAGACAGAGGGGGCAGCATGATTATTAATCAGAATTACACATTTTATAACTGTACTGGAGCGGCGGGGCCGGAGCACAGTGAACGCTCCGGCCCCCAGCTCCGCCTCCCAGTCCCTCCCACCGGGATTCGTCGGATTTGTTTCAGGCAAATTACGTCGGGATTCGAGTCCACGAATCCAGCAAGATTCGTGGATTCGACGAATCCCCTGTCCTATCTCTAGACTAATGTTTCTTGTGGACAGCCAAACCAAATCACCCACTCTTAGGTCCGGACCCTTCATACGTTTCCTGTCAGCCACATGTTTATACTTGCTGTCCATATTCATCAAGTTATTTTGAATTTTCCGCCATATAGATGACAATGATGACGACTTACCAGTGGACTCTTGTCTACGATTATTTATGGCAAACTTTGCCAAAGATAAAAACGAGGACCACTCCTCCTGGTTCTCAGAGACAAAACATCTTAAGTAAGTCTCCAGGCTCTGATTAGTGCGCTCCATCTGTCCGTTCTACTGAGAATGAAAATCTGAATAAAAAGACAGTTGTTCACCCAGCCGAGTACAGAATGCCTTCCAGAATCTGGACACAAACTGAGTCCTACGATCCGAAACCACGTCAGAGGGAATGCCATGGAGTTTCACAATGTTATCAACAAGCACTTGAGCAAGTGTTTTAGCATTAGGTAGGCCAGACAAAGCTATAAAGTGCACTATTTTACTAAAACGATCAACTACCACCAGAATAACTGTCTTTCCTAACGAATTAGGCAGATCAGTGATAAAGTCCATGGATAAATGAGTCCATGGTCTGGATGGGATAGGCAACGGAAGTAGGGATACAGTAGGCCGAGTATTTGTCAACTTAGCACGTGCACAGACACTACAGGCCGACAGTCCTCAACACACTTACGCAACCCCGGCCACCAGAATCTATGAGAGATGAGGTCGGCAGTAGATCTGCTCCCAGGGTGTCCCGTAAGAACCATACAGTGATGTTCCTCAAACACCTTGTAACACCATTCCGATGGCACAAACAGTTTCTCAGAGGGACAAGAATCTAATGCGTCTCCCTGGGACTCTAACACCTTCACCTCTAGGTCAGGGTAAAGAGCAGATATCACCACCCCTTCCGATAAAATAGGACTCGGATTTTCAAAATCACCACCTCCAGGAAAACTACATAACAATGCATCTGCCTTGACGTTCTTAACCCCAGGACGATAAGTTACAGTGAAATTGAACCTCTTGAAAAACAAAGACCATCTGGCCTGCTCGGGTTCAGTCATTTAGCCGACTCCAGGTAAGCCAGGTTTTTGTGATCTGTGAACACCGTGATCGTCTGAATCGCCCCTTCCAACCAATGATGCCATTCCTCGAAAAACCGAACTTAATAGCCAGTAACTCTCTGTTACCCACATCGTAATTACTCTCTGCGCAAGAGAGTTTTTTAGAGAAAAAGGCACATGGACACCATTTACCAGGTGACGGGCCCTGCGATAAAACTGCTCCTACCCCCACCTCGGACGCGTCCACTTCCACAATGAAAGGTTGTGATACATCTGGCTGCACCAATATAGGGGCAGAAGGGAAGCACTCCTTAACCGCAGAAAAAGCTCGCAATGCCGAATCAGACCACACTGAGACATCCGTCCCTTTCTTAGTCATGTCAGTTAAAGGTTTCACCACTGTCAAATAGTTCTGAATACATTTTCGGTAATAATTGGTGAACCCCAAAAACCACATAAGAGCCTTCAGATTTTCGGGTTGATCCCAGTCCAATACAGCACGGACTTTCTCCAGATACATTCGAAAACCCGAAGACGACAACAGGTATCCCAAAAATTGCACCTCGTGTACAGCAAAAACACACTTCTCTAATTTTGCGTACAATTTATTATCCCTTAGGATCTGCAACACTTGTCTAACGTGATCCTGATGTATCTCCAGGTCTGGAGAATAAATTAGTATGTCATCCAAATACACGACAACAAACCTCCCCACAAGATGATGAAAAATGTTATTCACAAAATGCTGGAAAACCACAGGAGCATTGGTCAACCCAAAAGGCATGACCAGGTTCTCAAAATGACCCTCAGGAGTATTGAGAGCCGTCTTCCATTCATCCCCTTCCTTAATCCTAACCAGATTATATGCCCCCCTTAAGTCCAACTTGGAGAACACCTTGGCACCAACAATCTGGTTAAACAAATCAGGAATCAAAGGAAGGGGGTAAGGATCACAGACAGTAATCCGATTGAGTTCACGGAAATCCAGACATGGCCGAAGACCTCTGTCTTTTTTTTTAACAAAAAAAATCCCTGCTCTCTCATGGCCAGTCTTTCAGGTCCAGAAAGGTTATACAACCTAGATTTGGGCAACTTAGCTCCTGGAATAAGGTAAATGAGGTAAATCCTGGCATCCACTCTCAGAAAATACGTCGGCAAAATCAGATATAAATGAAGGCAATGTCTTAGTAGTTAAAACAGAAAAAGATGTATTAAGACAATTGTCACCGCAATAATCACCCCAATTCAGAATCTGTCTAGCTTGCCAATCGATGGTTGGATTGTGCTTGCGGCAAACCCAGAACCACCGGAGCAGGGAGACCTTCCAACACAAAACACAAGATAAATTCCCGATGAAAGTCACCCATTCTTAATCTGATATCATGCATCACTTGCGATAAACACTTCTGAGCTAGAGGTGCAGCATCAATAGCAAAAATGGAAATATTTTTCTCTAATGCACTTGGAGACAACCCATGCATACGGGAGAACTGAGCATCGATCAGCCCCGCTGTCGATAAACACCTCAATCCCCACAGTTTTTTACTTTAGTGCCACCTCAGCAGTCAGGAGAAATCGGGTACCACCAGTCAAAGACAAATGCACATTTTCTGACTCTCCTCTCACCCTTCCAAGAGTCAGATGGGAATTAAACGTCCTTTTTTTTTTACGCTAAATGTATGGACATACTCTGATAAAATGTCCTTCCTGACTCCCTCTTACGACCAGTATGCTTAAAAGTGGATCCAGGAGTAGCTCCCCCTAACTGCATGAGTTCGTCACCAGACCTAAACTCAGGAGGATCTTCACCCAAAGTGTCAGAGTCGGACGATACATCATGTGGTAGTACGCCCTGAGAGTGGAGACCCCTAGATCTCTCTCAGGCATCTATCAATGCATATGGCAAGAGACATAGCAGCCTCCAGAGACACAGGAGTTTCATGAAAGGCCAAAGCGTCCTTCAGCCTCCCTGATAAACCCTGACAAAACTGGCTACTCCGTATCCGTAGCCCACCTCCTAAACTCAGAGCAATCAATCTCAGTGGAATGATTTCCCTGACGAAGGCCGCGCAGCTTGGTTTCGGCCAGGGATCTCCGATCCGGATCGTCATGGATAAGACCCAAAGCTTTGAAAAATATATCCACCGACCAGAGAGACTTCGATCCGGTCGGCAGAGAAAAAGCCCATGACTGCGCATCCCCTTTAAGCAATGAAATAACCACACCGACTCGCTGTTTCTCATCCCCAGATGAGTGTGGATGTAGCCTAAAATACAGTCTGCACGCCTCCCGAAATTATCACGTCCCCCAGAGAATCTGTCCAGGAGGGCAACTTTAGGCTCCAGATAGGCCTGGTCTCCACCGCTACCACTAGGACCAACAGCCTGTGATCTCTGCATCTGCGAGACGGTCGTGCGGAGGTCAGCTACCTCTAAAGACAGCCCTTGCAGCTGACCTGCCAGTGCAGCAATAGGATACATGGCTGCACACTAACAAACAAAAAATGACGGTTAAGGCGGTTTATAATGTCACGCCTTGGTGTGGGAGGGAAGCACCACACCGAGCATAGGAGGGAAGGGGGAAACAGGGAATC
This sequence comes from Bufo bufo, assembly GCF_905171765.1. NCBI lineage: Eukaryota > Metazoa > Chordata > Amphibia > Anura > Bufonidae > Bufo > Bufo bufo. The sequence continues at coordinate 28,401,851 of NC_053397.1, read as the reverse complement.
AGGCCTGAGAACTAGGGAAGGAAGAGGGACACCTCCTAGTGAAAAGCCTAACCAAAATCCTGACTGAACAGGATAGGTGAGGTAGGTGAGTTCATACGCAGGAATACCTAAAGCCCTATCTAACCCTAAAGGACCCTGGTACTAGTGACAGGAATGAGACATCCTGTTCCTCCAAAAGGAAGGATGAACAGGAGTCTCCCTAAGGCCTAATACAAAACAACAAAGAAATGCAACACACAGAAAAGCCAAAATACAAAGGGAAAGGTAACACTTAACTTCCAAGAAGCTATGGCAGCACCAGGAACTCACCTGAGATCCATACACCAGCTATCCACAGGTCCAACTGAAGCTATAAACCGCACAGCATTGTGGGAGAGACAACTATAAATAGGGAAAGTTAAATGACCACAATAGCGACACCTGGAGGTTAAGGGCGTGTCCAGTACCAGAAACAACACAGATGCCTATTGATTCACAAGGTAAACATGTCAATCAAACTATGTGTTGCCAGTCTCAAAGATCTCCTGCCATTTACTGTCTTGGGGACGTCCGTATCTCTCGGTACGTCCGTGACACTATCCTAACAATGATCAGGAACGAACGGTTCATTCCCGGTCATTGCCCGGTGCATCAGCCCATTTGAAAGGGCTCTAAGTTGCAATACCAGACTAAGCACACAAGAAATAGCTGCAGGAGTACTGGCTGTCTGTGGATCCTGGTCCTCATTGCAAAAAGTGTAACAGGACCCCACCTGCGATTTTACTATTTATAATACTGGTGTCCTCCGGTGTCGCAACCTAGGTATGACCAATAATACTGTATCCCTTATAGCTGAGCTCCTGATTGGATTAGGTCCGAGTGCTTGAACTGGCACAGATCACATTTTAATGGTTTGTTTTAGGGAGGTGCCATCAATCATTATAAGTTAGGAACCCTTTTCAAGCTATCAACTCATGTGAATTAGGCTGACCTGCAGTACCAGAAATAGCCAGTGGACAAGAGTGGCAGACTTTTATTTTTCTAATCCTTCAAAATCACTTTATATATGTAGTTGAGGTGATATTCCCATCTGGAATCTTGATGGCATATATGTCATTCATTATCAGATAGGTGCATGTCCCACATCTGGATGCAGCTCCTTTCTCCAGAATAGGAACCCTGAAGTGAACAGAAAGCAGTCATGCTTGCTGTGCAACCCTTCATTCACCGCTATGGGAGTTATGATAATAGCCGAGCGTTGGCTTGGCAATTTCCAGTGGTCCCATAGAGGTGAATAGAGAGGTGGCCGCACTTGCATGGTGTGGTCTCCATTCAGCACTATGGGACTTCCAAAAATAGCTAAGCATGTTCTGCTATTTTCAGAAGTCCCATAGCAATGAATGGAGAGTATGCCTCAAGGGTCCCAATTTTCTAGATACGAGCGGGTCCCAGAGGTGGGTCCTGGACCTATCTGACATTGATTGCGTAGCCTAGTGATTTGTCTAAGATGGGTCAACCCCCTCAAAGGAGTATTGCAATTAGAGCATATTACCCTCTATCCACTGCATAGAGGCTAACAGATTGGTAGGGGCATAACCGCTGGGGCCCCAAACAATCACGAGAACTGAAGAGCCCCGCATTTAAATGGCGAGGTAGCCAAGCATGAGTGCCACCATTCTATGCAATGTCTAAAAAACTGCCTGAGATCATATGTATTTGATGTATGTGGCCAATGTAAGTGGCTACCTCCAGCAGTGCCATAGAGATGAATAGAGACTGGGGCACAGAGCCAATCTTGTGGGGCTCCCAGTGGTCAAACCCCCACCAATCTAATAGTTATCCCTTATCCAGTGGAAAAGGATTAAAGGGGTTGTCCGGGTTCAGAGCTGAACCCAGACATACCCATATTTTCACCCAGACAGCCCCCCTGATGTTAGCATCGGAGCATCTCATGCTCCGATGCGCTCCATTGCCCTGCGCTAGATCGCGCAGGGCACGGGCTCTTTCGTTTACAATAACAAACTGCCGGGCGGAGTGATTTAGCGCCGCCCTAGCCGTTTTACTGTCTAGGGCAGCGCTAAAGCCCGCCCATCAGTGCCAGTGACGTCACCAGGGTTCCTGGCAGCCCCATGGAGAGCCCGGTTCATCACCGGAACTCCTGAAAATGCCTTTGCCCTGCGCGATTTAGCGCAGGGCAAAGGAGAGCATCGGAGCATGAACTGCTCCGATGCTCAAGTCAGGGGGGCTGCCTTCGTGAAAATGGAGGTATGTCCGGGTTCTGAACCCGGACATGCCTCTATTTTCACCCAGGCAGCCCCTTTAACTTAATCTAACCAGAATAGCCATTAAGAGTTTGGCTATTTGTTATGATTTTCAAAAAGTATTAGGGAGTGTTCCTTCATCAAAAATATTTTAGGGCGCATTTATTAAGACCGGCGTTAATAAGTCTTCATTTAGGCGTCCAAAGCACAAGCAGGTTGACCCTCGGGCGCTATAGTGCCACTTCTATCTCACAAATCCCTACCTAAGCTACAAATATATACTGTAATATGGTTGAATGTAGAATGTGCTAATAATTAGGGATTAATCATCAGAAAGCAGTTTTCCGTCCACAGGTTAGTTCTATTAGTCGGCGTTTCATTTTGCTAAATGTATCCTGAAAGACACAATCAGACTAGTTGCAGCAGTTTCCTGCTTTCTGGCGTGTTAGACTTCGCAGCAGGTGCATTGTTTCAACCACACAGAGATGTGCAATTATCACTCAATTATCCTGCAATGATGGAGCCACTTGCTTGAGAGTCAAATCAGCGGAGCCATTAGGAGGACCGAAGACTACTAATTACATTTTCTGCTGTTAAAAATAACTATTGATCTCTGGATATACTGTCGTTTTTTCCATGTGTTGGCAGAGGATGGGTATGAAAATTCTCGGAAATGAACTTTTCCCCTTCAGTATTTCTTAAAGGATAGCACAAAGAAGCTAGAATAATCTAGATTTTCGAAATAAAATTGGCGGCAGATTGAACCTTCGTCCAGAAGACTTTTTGATAGATTACAATTTGGGTCTTTTAGGCAAAAACTCAACTTGAAAGCAATCTTAAGACTTAGACAGTGATGACCTATCATCAGGATAGGTCATCAATATCGGATTGGTGCGGTTCCAATCAGGCAGCCAATGGCACCGGAAACTGAACCAGATAGGTTCTGTCCAATGTGTTGTGGCCATACCAGGAAACACGGGATGTAGCGCTCACCCGCTTGCAATAATTTCGGGAAGCACGGAAGTGTTCAGGACACAGCACCAGTTGAATCCAAAACAGGAGAAAGAATCTAGCTTCGCGTTTCTGATCGAGGAATGAATAAGGATCTGTATTCCTCGATCTGAAACACGTAGACGTTGCGTATTTCCTGGTCTATGTCTGCATTGTTTTCACAACTAAAGGTCGTCATCTGGTATTGGAAGCTGGATTCTTTCTTCTTACTTCGTCATACCAGGGTACAGCAGCTCAGCTCCCATTCAGGTAAATGGGAGCCGAATTGCAGAGCACAGACATCGGAAACTACACAGTGCATGGAACATTCTGTCTACTGTATAGTTTCCAGCACTTGCAGCTACCCAAAACAGCTGCATGGTATCGACCCCGTACCTGAGGTTAGGCCATCGATACTTAAGTCCTGAAAACCCCATTTTTTTTATTTTTGTCATGTATAGGGGAAGTGATGCTAACTATTTTTGTAATATACTTTTACAATATACAATTACTGAAATTGTACATTTCTATCAGAAAAAATAGCTGTAAAGTGACCCATTTTGAGCCTTAGCAACGCTCCTCTGTCTTCTGTTTACATAGCTGTGGAGACTTGCTCAACACCGTGTTGTGTAAACAGAAGACAGAGGAGCGCTGCTAACGCAGTTCTATTTTTCTAATAGAAATGTACGATTTCAATAATTAAAGCGTAATACAAAAATGGTCAGCATCACTGCCCCTATACATTTCACAAATAAAAAAAAGAATGACAGTTACATTTTAAAGTGATAGTCTGTTTAAAGGGAACCTGTCATGTGGATATTTGATTCTAATCTAACTAATTATATACAATTATTAACTACTAAAAAGTCTCTTAGATGTATTCACTTACTGGTGTGACAGATGGTGACCTCATAATATACACACAAAGATGCCGCATGCTAATAAGCTGATTTGAGTCCAGCGTGATGTCATTGAGTCCAGCGTATATTTAATTCAGAGCTATAGCCACTCCCCTGCCCACCTGCTGCTGATTCATATGGAAAAAAACTGTCATTCAGCAGCAGGTGGGCGGGGAGAGTCAGGAGCTCATGAATATTCAGGACTCATCATTATCAGCTGGAGCTTTTCAATACAAGATGTTGGCAGATTGACTGGGGCAATTAAAGAAAGTGACCCAGCATTGTGCTAAGAGAATCAGTCACTTATTTATGTTGCCCTTAGTTCGGACACCATAAAACTGGTGACAGGTTCCCTTTAAAAACAACTTTTTGCAAAAAGGACCCACGTGGGTCAGAAAACATATACCATTTCCTAAGTTCTTTTCTTTTTTTAGGGAAGATTATGTGGTCGCATGTCAATGACCACTCAATAGAAACCGCTGCTGCGTGGTTCTGAAGTGGCAGCAGTGGTTGTCAAAGTCACGCCCCCAGTGAGGGTCCTGCCTTTATGACCTTAGAGAGAGGTACTGTTCCACATCCCAGGGTAGAAGTGATTAAAATATACAGAGTCACGTCCCACTGAAGTCAAATTAGCAAAGTCCCTGCCCTCATGTAACTGGTTTTCAATGCATTGACGCCATTGCTGGTGAATTGCATAATGCATGTGTGACTTAATGAATTCCAATAAACTGCAGCAGAAATATCCGGGTGACTTTTTCAAGTTCTAAAGAAAACTCTTTGTCTACCCCTGACAGTTGTCAAGTCTCCATGTCGCAAACGCTGTGATCAGTCGGCAGAGGACCAGCAATAATTTTGCTGTGTGAAGTGGCTGATGACCGCAGGCTCCGATTCCGATAACAAATTCATAAAGCATTTCTCCCGGCGATAAACGCATTAACTATTTCATGCATCTCCTTGCAGGATTCAGTCTTGCTCTGTGTGTTAAGAGGCTTTGAGGTTCTCTTTCCTTGCATGGTACATAGCTCAGAGTCACAGCCTGTCATTTCTCATCTTGGATGCAGAATTATGAAAGAAATTGCTATTTTGGAGTTGGGTACATATTTATTTTAATGCTCAGACTGGTAAAGATCTGGTAAGGATCCAGCTGGGACACGGTTTGCTTCTGGTTATATTTGCTTATATTTGATGCCCTGCTATACCAACTGAGTGAGATTTGCTAAGATTGTCCAATCATTTGCTTTACTTGAGTTGTATGACGCTGTACGTCTCCTGATTTCATGACCATCCACAGGTGCCTTGAGATGTATAGATTGCACACGACCAGTTAGTCTATGGGTCCCCTTGGAGCCGGCATCATACAATCGATACCTGCGTTCTATGCTGATATTACCATGCTATTACTATGCATTTGTGCCCGGTTATATGCCTATATTCTGCACCGACATGAGACTTTGATGTTATACTCTGTTTCAGCGTCTAAGGAAGGACCATTATTTATGGACTGAAACATTCACACCAAATTTTTTAACTTCACCTATAAGTGAACTTGATAGCTCCACATGACAGCCTGCAGGGGAAACAAATGGAGAATTGGCCCGTAGGAGCGATGCAGAGGGTCGAATTGACAACTAGCGATGGACGAACATCTGCCGGGACGGTTCACGAACGCGATAGTGCGAACGCGATCTAATTTTCGCGAACCGCAAGTTCGCGGCGGGTCCCATTCATTTTAATGGCAGGCGAACCTGAAAAACCTTCAGCTCATGTTTCCAGCCAAAAAAGAATTACTAGAAGTGCACAAATAGTCCCACAACATGGACAGTGACATACCAGATGTATTATTCTAATTTGCGATCTCCATTCATAATTTTTTTCAATGCGAAATATCGGCAATATAATTTTCGCGTATGCGCATGCGCAAATGCACTATACAGTACCCAAATGCACTATAAAGAAAGTATATTGGTATATAACACCCCGCTTCAATCTGTTTTTTTTGGGGGCAACTGGTATATCGCACCAGTAGAAATTCTTTGTTTCAATAACGCTTGTCCCTCTATATACCTGCAGTATCGCAGCAGAACCGCACACAACTGCCGCACAATACAAATGCACTATAATATACTGTCTAACATAGAAAGTATATTATAACATTGTGCAAGGAAGGCAATCCATTAGAATATACATAAAGATAAAACGTAACCTTTAATAATGTTACTATGAGGGTCCATTCACACGTCCGTAAGTGTTTTGCGGATCCGCAAAACACGGACACCAGCAATGTGCATTCCGCAATTTGCAGACAGCACATCGCCGGCACTATAATAGAAAATGCGGACAAGAATAGGACATGTTCTATTTTTCTTTCCGGAAACGGAAGCACGGATGCAGCACATTCTCCCTCATTGAAAATGAATGAGTCTGCACCCGTTCTGCAAAATTGCGGAATGGATGCGGACCCATTTTGCAGACGTGTGAATGGACCCTTAAAGATATCCCTCAAAATGAAAATAAATTAAATTATTAAAGTTAAGCAAAAAGCATAGATGTGGTAGGCAATAACAAGTGCTCGGCGGCACTAAATCAGGTGCTCGGCGGCATCAAATCAGAAACCATATGTCCTACCACAATCCGGGGGGTTCCAGTGCACATCGATGAATCCAGGAGGGAAAGCAAAAAACATCCATCCCTGGGCTAGATGATGATGTGGTATTGAAGGACAGGGTGTCCCTGATATTGCCCTACAGGGGGGTGCTATTCTGGCCCTGATAGCCTAACCACAGCCCACCCGCCCTGATAAGAGCGACCCCGTCCAGAACCTTACCCTATATAAAAATGGCCCTAGTAAGCCCCTAGCCCCTAGGCCCCTGACTTCCAGGTGATCACTATATAGATCTATGTGTTTTTGACTCATTATAAAAGTATATTATAAGTATATCGCACCCCTCAGTAAGTCACACCTATCGATAGCACACCTATACTAGTGCTTAAAAGGACTTTTGTGGCCCTATTATCTAGCGTTTGGTGTCCCTAACAGCCTGTCCCTGCTCCACACAGCAACCTCTACCTACACTGGCAAAACAATGAATGTAAAATGGCGGCCAGATCAGGTTTATTTATAAGGTAGGGGGTGTGTCCATGTGCTGAAATGTCTCAATTGGCTGTCCTGTACCACCTGATGGATGTGTCATGGGTTAAAGTTCTTCACAATGCAAAAGAATATGGCGGGCGCGAATATCGCCATATGTTCGCATGTTCGGCGAATCGCGAACACGCAAAGTTCGCCGCGAAACGACCGCCGGGTGAACAGCAAGGCCATCTCTATTGACAAAAATATTTCCTGCAATCAGGGGCGGACTGGCCATAGACTCTACAGGGAATTTTACCGGTGGGCAATGGCCAGCCGAGCCCTCCTCACTGCTGCTGGCTGAAGGTAGCACTGGTTTCATATTGTTGCCCACATCTCACCTCAGCCCCCTGCTCCATATTTTAATTAGAGACAATTGGAGGAGGACAGAACATGGCAGATATTGATGGCCATTACAGAGGGACAGCTTTTCTGGAGGTATTCTGTGCTATGGTATTACTGACCCTGCCAGGTCGCGGTAGAACAAGGGGCAGAGGAAGAAGGGCAAGAGGTGTAAATACTAGTGGCAATTTTTTAGGCAGGGGTCCCCCACTATACGACTACCTGCTCAGAAAAAGCAAATGATTACGGCACGACCTCTCCAGTCTTCAAGTACATGTGACGAGATGCAGATCATTAATTTATCTCAGAGAGTATTACTGAGATTATGGTTTTGAAAAAAGGCATGTCATATGTACCGACGAACAGGTTCAACCTTTTCGGATGGGTCAAGGATTTTAACCTGTTCGTAAGGAGATTAAAGTGGAAGAAGTTTTTTTCCACTCATGACAAGAGGCAATGCTTTGAGTTAGGGATTGATATTGAGGATCTGGCAGAGGTACAGATTCTTGTTGATCTATGGGAAGGGGGCAATAGGGGTCTCGGGGAGGGGCCCTTTACGAATCTGAGATCACCCTCTACCAAGAATCCACCAGTGAGTGTTCAGACGCCGATGGACGTGTTCCTTCGAGTGGTCACTGATCAGTTAGCCACCATTGATAGACGGTATTTTGGGCACAGCAATCTGACCAGTGCAGAATGGTCAGCCTTGCTGGCTCTTGAAAATTATAAATCAATTGTGATAAAGTCATCAGACAAGGGTGATAACATAGTGATCTTGAACTCTGATCAATACACGGCGATGTGTTTGAGGATTCTGAACGATAGAACATGTTATGAATGTCCTCTCAAACAATTCGTTTGTGAATAATCATAGTGAGCTGAGTGATATTCTGATGGCAGCCCTCCAAAATAATTTGATCAGCAAAACTGAGCTAGGTTTTCTGTTACCATCATTCCCTCAAATGGCCTGTTTTAATGCTTTACCAAAGATCAACAAGGGCTTAGACCCTTTGAAAGGGAGACCTATCGTATCAGGCACTAATAGCTTGACTAACCTGATCAGTACTTACATCAACATTATCCTTAGGCCTTTTGTCGTGTCCTTACCATCTTATGTTCGCGATTCCATGGAGGTGATCAAGAGAGTGAATGGCCTTTATGTAGAGCAGGATGTCCTACTGGCCAGTTTAGACGTAGAAGCCCTCTATAACTCAATACTGCATAGTAAGGGCTATGAAGCGGTAGCGAGTTTTCTGCGCGAGAGGGGTACCCACTTCTGGCCCCACAATTCTTTTGTGTTGAACCTCCTGCAATTTATTCTTGAACACAACTCCTTCATCTTCAATAATAAGATCTACCACCAAGTAAAGGGTGCTGCGATGGGGAGCCCTTGTGCCTCTATATACACAAATCTCTACTTGGGAGGTTGGGAAAGGGAAGTTGTGTTTGCGGAGGACATGAATGAGTATGTTCTATCGATAATTTTGTGGTCAAGGTATATTGACGATATACTGATCTTCTGGAAAGGTAGTGAGGAGACCTTTGTGGAATTTGTTGGACAACTCAATGTCAACAATTGGGGGCTATATTTTACATCAGAGGTATATCCCTCTACTGTGACATTTCTGGATCTCACTAGCTTTAAAGATCTGAGTGGCATCATCGGTACACGTCTTTTCAGGAAACAAACAGCTACAAATAGCCTATTGAATTGGAATAGTTGTCATCCTGGGGCTCTCAAACGGGGGATCCCCAAAGGACAATATTTGCGTCTTAGACGCAACTGTTAAAATTTACAGGACTTCCGATTGGTTGCTGGAGATCTTAGGCAGAGATTACCCTGAAAGAGTGTTACTTCAGGCTTACCATCATGCCTTGAGCAGTCACAGGCAAACTCTGCTGAACCCCCGTGTACCAGCAGATGCGTCGGATCAAATTCGCATTATTGTGTATTATGATGAAGCTCATGGACCCGTCAGGCAAATTCTTTTTTTTTTAAACTCGTTTTATTGAAGTTTAACAACAGCATGGTGCATCACATTCTGGAGCAGTGACAACCCACGCAGGGGAGTCGCCAGCTCCACAGCAGACAAAATAAAATAAAATACACTGTGCATTGGGTCATATTCACATTATTCCACAGCCCTTCAACAAGAGGCATCATAAACCTTCATACTAGCCCTCAGACACTCATCGCAGTGGGATCTTCTGACACAGAGTGCAAATGCGTAATTTGCAAGGAGTGAGTAGAAGAGCACCACTCCCCCCACACTTTCTGAAATTTCCCTGGGCATTTTCTATGAATGTACACCACTCTTTCCATTGACATAGCATGATTCATCAAGGTCTTCCACTGGCCCACTGTAGGGGGTCTTTCCGCCATCCACCTCAACGCTACCGCTTTCCTAGCCAGGAATAGAGCCTCCCCCAGAAATACTCTCTGATAATGTGACCACTGCTCCTCCTCTATTATCCCTAGGATGCATATCTTTGGGCAAACCCCTATCGAGACAGGTACCATTGTGGAGAGTATTTCAACAACTTTACCCCAGAAAACCTGTAGATGTCTACATCCCCACATCAAATGCCAGAAATCAGCACCCTCTTCTTGACATCTATGACACCCGCTGCTGGGCGATCTCCCCATCTTATACAGTCGAAGAGGGGACAAATAGCTTCTATGCAATATGAACAATTGTGTTAATCTGTTATTTACCGATGGGGAAACCTTATTGGGTACCAACATAGCTTCCTCCCAGTCCTCCGATTCAAGATTTGGAATGTTAACTTTCCATTTCGCTTCTACCTCCAATGGTTGTAGAGTCATGCGGTCACCCAGCAGATGTGTGTACAGTATAGAGATGATGCCCTTAGGTCCCTGCGATCTCAACACTCCTATTAATGGATACTTAGAAATACTGCGACTCGTCCCTCTAAACTGAGCATTCAGGGCATGCCTTAATTGAAGGTACCTATAAAATAAAGAATGGGAAATCTCGAACTTCTCCTGTAGTTGCTGCATAGTCCGCAATGCGCCTCCATCATACAGCTCAGACAGTGTCAGCACCCCACACCCTTTCCATATCATCGAACCTTCCAACGTCATCAAGTGTGAAAACATAGGATTGTCCCATAATGGAACTGCATCCGGCAAATCTTCATATGAGTTGAATTTTGCTGCCTTCCATACTTGATTAGCCAGTCTATGGGCAAGAAGTAACTTCCTGGAAACAGTGCCTGGAGACTCCAGCACCGGCCATAGAGTAGACAGACCAAGATGTTCCCTCAACCAATACTCCGGCCCGGGTAAATCTCCCTTTCTAACCCAAGCCGCTATATACTTCAGCTGACTGGCCAAATAATATAGGAAAAAATCGGGTAGAGCCGCCCCACCCCTTGTCTTGGACCTCTGTAGCACTTTCTGTGAAAGCTTCCTCCTAGCCTTGCCCCATACAAAAGCTGTAACCAAGGAGTGTAACCTGTCAAAAAAGGCCTTGGGTACCGGGGCACATGCGTGCGACAGAAGATACAGGCCTTTAGGGAGCAGAATCATTTTAACTAGGTTCAATCTCCCCATCACTGAGATCGGCAATACCTTCCATGTCTTAAATTTATCAATAAATAGGGACTCTATCGGGTCTATATTCTTTGCTACAGACATACATGGGTCCCTTGTGATCACAATGCCAAGATACTTAAACTGGTCTACTACTGGTAAATTATTTATACATTCTGGCCATCCATGATCCCAAAGAGGCATAATAGCTGATTTCGTCCAATTTATGAACAAGCCCGAGAATTTGCCGAACTTCTCTATTACCTCAATTGCCCTGGGAAGGGTCCGCTCAGGCTCATCCATAAACAGGAGGAGATCATCCGCGTACAGGCCAACCTTCTCCTCTCTATCTCCTTTAGATATTCCTTTGAAGGAGCCATCCTGCCTAATACGCAAGGCTAAATGCTCGATCACTACCGCAAACAGGAGGGGGGAAAGAGGGCAGCCCTGTCTTGTGCCTCTATGTAAAGTAAATGTATCTGACTGGGATCCATTCACCAATATATTTGCTTTAGGTCTCTGGTACAAAATCTCAACCCACCTCGTGAACCCCGGTCCAAAACCAAACTCTTTTCAGTGATTGGTAGAACCGTTTGAAACCGTCTAGAATTCCTTCACCGGACTCCACCAACTGTCCCCCCGGGTGCAAAATTCGTAGCACCGGGGGAGACAATTGATTGGCTCTAGCAATTTGGGCCAAAAGCTTACCCGCTCTGTCTCCCGATTCAAATGACTGTTGCTTCATGAAGAACATCTTACGTTCACTTTTCTTCTTAAGATATAGCATATATGATCTACCCTTAGTCATCCATTCTATCCTATTCTCCTCTGTGGGATCAGCACAAAAAGAGGCCTCAGCCTCCCTACATTTGGTGTGCAGGTCTAATTCCTGGCGAGCCGCATCCTTTTTTACATAAGATATTGAAGACTTCAAACATCCTCTCAGGTAGGCCTTCAGGGTGTCCCATAATAATAAACCCTCCGTCTCCTCTCCCTGCACCTCTAAAAAGACTCTCAACTGATCAGGAATCCTATCATTTTGTGTCAATAGGGAAAGCCAGAATGGATGGATTCTCATCTTCCCCCCTCTAGATGCAGCCCCAGGAATATCAAAGCGCGCTACAATCGCAGCATGGTCTGATGGGCCCTGTGGCTCATAAGTAATTGCTATCAAATCTGTGTAAATAGCAGCATTGCCCAGGACATAGTCGATTCTCGAAAGTGCCCCTCTAGCGGGAGTGAAACAGGAGTATTCCCTCAGCTGCGGGTTCCTGAGTCTCCATAAATCTACCCATCCCATTTCTGCAGCTATTCTAAACAGTGTAGTCGTCGAATAAGCCCCAGTCCCCCTCCCTTCGGGCGGTCTATATCTATCCATCTCCTCCTGCATAACCATATTAAAGTCTCCCATACAGATCAGCCGGGCCGAGGGATATTGCGCCGCGAACCCCAGAATAACATGAAGAATTGAAAGACTAGCTGGAGGGGGGTTATATATGTTAATTATAACATAAGGAATATGGTTAATAAAGCCATATACTAGTAAGTACTGTCCTTCTGGATCAGCAACAGACTGCTGCGGCTCCCACAGGAGTCCTCTGCGCACTAATATGGCCGTACCTCTAGAATTTGATGTACCATATGACTGACATGACCACTGAACCCATTGTTTAACAATTCTGTGCCCAGTATCAGGCGTCAGATGAGTCTCTTGAAGTCCTAGAACATGAGGGCAATAGCGTCTTACTTGTGAAAATACCGCTATCCTTTTATTTGGATTTCCCAAGCCTCTCACGTTCCAGGACATCACCACTAAAGAACCCATAATTCAGGCATAGGGTTATCCGTCCAGTAATGCAGGAAACTATCCAGCGAATGAATAGAAGCCTCACACAGTATAATAATTCGCCTCCCAACTGCACTCCCCTTACTAAATTGATGCGACCATGCCTTCAATAACCTTGTAAACATATAACATAACAGTTGAACATATAACACCTCAATACAGACATTTAATGTATGCATTATAGTGTTAGTAACATGGCAGTATGATCGGGGACCAATGCGGGGAAAAGATGTTATGCCCGCACCGGTAGCCGGTCTCTCCCTGTATAATGAAAATAATAATGCAGCTGCAGGTGCAATTAAGCCTCACTAGATGCAAGTATGCATTCCAGACCTCTATGAATCACTATCTGCATCAAGGTTAGAACAATAAACCAAATGATCTGTAGTGGCAGACTATATCACATTTCATGCAGGTAAGGCTAGAGTTTACATCGTATAACAAAGATAAAGGTAATGAACTCAGTGGCAAGGCACCCATAAAATGCCGGTCCAGGGGCCCATCAATACTTGCAGCTTAGTCCCGATTCCTCAGGTCAGCGCGGCCTTGGACGTCTAGCGAACCAGTCCTCAGCCTCCTTTGGGTCAGTGAAAAATATAGGCCGATCACCATCCACTACACAAAGTCGCGCAGCATAAGCCATCGAATACTGCAAATTTAGCTCCCTAAGGCACCTCTTGACCAAAATAAAGGTGGCCCTTTTCTTCTGTAGATCCGCAGAAAAGTCTGGAAAAAGCGACACTTTGGCATTATCATGCATCAGTGCCCCCTTGCTTCTCGCTTGGCTGAGTATTAGGTCCCGGTCCTTCCAATTTAATAGGCGGGCTAGCAGAGGCCTCGGTGGTGCGCCTGGAGGCGGTGGTCTGGCCGGGACTCTGTGCGCTCTTTCCACTGCATAGGCCATGGAGAACGCGGCATCCGGGAACTGGGCCTTGAACCACAACTCCACGAAACCGGCAGGATCTCTCCCCTCCGCCCTCTCTGGCATCCCTAGGATCCTCACATTGTTGCGCCGGGCCCGATTCTCCAGGTCGTCGCACTTCTGCCGCCATAGTCCGACAGCTCTCTCCACCTCCGTGAGTCTCGAGTCCAGCGGCCTGGTGTAGTCCTCCAGCTCCGACACCCGGACTTCTGTCTGCTTGACTCTCTCCCTTAGCTGTTGCACGTCTTGTCTCAGGAGGCCCAGGTCGTCTCGCACCTCCTCAATCTTACAGGTAAGAGAGGATTGACATGAGGATATTGCTGTGAGGAGCTGCTCAGAGACCGCTTTCAGCGTGATCTCAGGTTCTACAACATCGTCGGCCTCCATCTGTTGTGCGGCCTGCCCACGCGTCACCGCTGCACGTGGAGTGGCGGGAGCCGCGGCGCCATGTTGGTTTTCCTGGCGGGCATATTCTTTGAGCTTTTCAGCCGCGGTCTGTGCCTTGCTGGGGCCCATATCTTGGTGCCTGGGCTTCCTCCTTCTCCTCTGCACTTGCCACTCTCTATTTGAGGAATGAAGCTTGTCAGGATTATTCAGGATCAATTCCAGGGACCGGAGCCGCTCTTAAGTGCGTGCGCTCATGCCAGCAGTTAGCCACGCCCCCCGTCAGGCAAATTCTTACACAGTTTTGGGGAATTTTTCAGGCGGACCCTGATGTTGGCCATCTTGTAGGGGCTACCCCTTCAATTACATTTAGGAGAGGCAGGGGACCATCTTGTTCATAGCCTCTATTCCCCCAATGTACAGTTGACAAACCCCTTTGGTGATCAGCTCTTGGGGACATTTCAATGTGGACGTTGCATTGCATGTAATTCGATCAGGAAGGGACAAATGTTTTCAAGTACCACCACCGGCCACACGTATTTTATCAGGTCTTTTATCAATTGTCGTTCCATGGGCCTGGTATATTTAATTACACGTGAGTAATTCAATCAAGGGATTGAAATGATTAGGCCATCTTTAAGAGGTGGTGACTTTGATAAGCGTGTTTTGCAGAAAGAAGCACATGTGGATTTTTCGTTTGGACACTGTGAGCCCTAAGGGGTTAAATGATCATATTTCATATTTATGTTTCTCATAGGTATACCATTGTTTATGCATTGAAGTGGCGTGCCCAGGTGGTTTGCGCCATTGTTGCTAAATCACTGTTGGGTCACAGAATGAATACCTAGCCTCCTTCCCTTACTACATTTCATTCCTTCTTTCTCACTATTGAGTTGGCGATTGATGATTTCCTGACATACATATGCATATGTGGATATTGTGTACATGTATATAGGCATCTTTGATATCCGTCTGGCTCTGCATTCTGTTCTTTCACCATCGTGTACCTTGTACCAGACGTCCGCCAGAGGTCTGTGTATTATGCAAGGGAGGGAGGCGCTCCCGTGGAACCTCCTTCTTCTGATGACAGCACGGGTCCGAGGGGAGCACGCGACTTCCAGCGCTCTGTTCGCTTCGGCCTTGATTGCCTGTGAGGGAGTTCCACCTCCGACGCTGGGGTAGTTGGAGCTATCCCCTCTAAATAGATTCAGTTTGGGTGGTTACATTTCCAATGCTCTGGCTGTAAATGAGAGACAAAGTGAGCATCTTGTATCCACATCGTCATCCCCTGTAATTGCCTTCAGGTAGTTGTAGGGTTTGGTGGTTTGATAGCTGCGGTTTTTGATAGCTGTACACCAACCTACCATTATTACTACACAGTCCAGTGTCTCTTTCTACCCGTGGGATATAGCTTTTTGGGGGTCAGTTACCTTGGACCTCCTGGCTAGCAGTAAAGACATTCCCTGTGGTAGTGGTTTTTTAAGTAAGTGGACGTGCTGCTAACATTAGTAGGATTTTAACATTCACCTACTTTCAATCTTGTGGATTAATAAAACTTTTTTGTTTTGTTTTGAGTTTTAGCACCCCCATTCACTGTTAGGGGCTGCATACCGACAAATAAGAATGACTGTTAAGTGAGCCAGTATACGGAATCAAAATACGGCCCGTATACGGAACGCAATAAACGTTCATGTGCATGAGCCCTTAGTAGAGGGACATTTTCTGTCATAGCACCCATTACCTGTCCTGCCATTTGCAGCCATCGTCCATCACCGTCGTTTGCTGTGGCGTCGTGGTGAGAAGCCTGGATTGTTACGGACTGAAACCTTATTGCCTTCTAGGTTCTGTTTAGGATCCAAATTTAGGTTCTGTTTGGGATCCAACAAAGGTCGGGTTTGAGTATGAAGGCCTCATAGTGAGAGCTTCAAGCCTGCCTTTGCTGTGGAGCGACACTCTGCCCCAACTGCTGGTGTGATGATCTGCGGTCACCCCTAGTAATGATACCAGGGACACAAAGGGCTCAGCGATATGTGCAGGACATACTGCCGTCACATGTGTTCCTCTCATGTGTTCCTCTCACTTCCAATTGCCATTTTCCAGCAGGATAATGCTCTCTCACACACAGCAAGAATTTCCCAGGAAAGTCTCCTTCAGATTACAACACATTCTTGGCTGCCCGGTCACCACATTTATCACCAGTTGAGCATTTATAGGACCAGCTGGGACGCAAGCTTCAGCACCCCACGAATGTGCAGGATCTACAGGCCCAGCTGCAACATCTGTAGGCAAATGTGCCACAGGATATCATATGAAGTCTGTATGCCTCCATGCCCAACCATATCTCATCTTGTATCCAGGCTAGAGGGGGCCCAACAGGGTTCTAGAGCTTCCTTTCAGTTGTACAGTTTCCCCAATAAACGTATCCTTTTGCTATTATATTGTAATCACTTACATATACGGTACCATCATTGCATTCACCCATAGAAAGTTTCTTTCGATTCCAACAACTCTTTCTTGGTGCTTTATTTTTGTAAATGAGTATATTTTATAGGAACAAGGGTCACTTAAGGTGGGTTCACATCACGTTTTATGCCTCCGTTTAACGTATACATTAGAAAAGAAGGTATACAAAAATGAAGCACACCACATTCTTATATCCTGCCAGTCCGGTAAAAAAAAAGTACTGTATTTTTCACTTTATAAGACTCACTTTTTTGGGTGCAATTTTTACATGGCTGACAATGATATATCGCCGGCCGCTATGCTGCACAGCGCGGCCTGCCATATATCAGTTACAGTTAACCTCTATCACGCGGGGTGGGAGGAGGGGCTGGAGGCCGGCAACTGCTGTTGCACTCGCGGCGGGGCCCGATGCAGTCCCTGTACTCCATTACACCGGGCCCCGCTCACAGCAGTCTTCATATGTAAAGTCTATTCATGTGATCCTCAAGCAGTGGCTCCGCTTTGCTAAACTTCCGTAATCGTCTGTAGTAGTACTCACTATGAAAGCAGCGGGCAGGCCGGCAGCATAACGTCACTCACTTGGACACGCTGCTCCCACTTCATTAATTAAGCTGGCGGAGCAGGAGCGCGACCGAGTGAGTGACGCTACGCTGCCGGCCTGCCCGCTGCTTTCATAGTGAGTACTACTACAGACGATTCCGGAAGTTTAGCAAAGCGGAGCCACTGGTTGAGGATCACATGAATAGACTTTACATATGAAGACTGCTGTGAGCGGGGCCCGGTGTAATGGGGTCACTATTCACACAGGGACATGAGAGGACACAGAGGGGACCAGCATAAGATACTATATGTGTGTGTCATCCACAGATCCCCCCCCCCCCATAAGGCCTCATGCACACGACCGCTGTTTTGGTCCGCACCCGAGCCACAGTTTTTGCGGCTTGGATGCAGACCCATTCACATTAATGGGGCCGCAAAAGATGCGGACAGCACTTCGTGTGCTGTCCGCATCTGTTGCTCCGTTCCGTGGTCCGCAAAAAAAATATAACCTGTCCTATTCTTGTCCGTTTTGCAGACAAGAATAGGCAGTTATATCAATGACTGTCCGTGCCGTTCCGTAAATTACGGAACGCACATGGACGCCATCCGTGTCTTGCAGATCCACAATTTCCGGACCGCAAAACACACAACGGTCATGTGTATGAGGCCTAACAGTATCATCCACAGACCCCCCATATCAGTGTGTGATCCACAGATCCCCCATGACAGTTTCATCCACAGACCCCCCATATCAGTGTGTGATCCACAGATCCCCCATGACAGTTTTATCCTCAGACCCCCCATATCAGTGTGTGATCCACAGATCCCCCATGACAGTTTCATCCACATATCCCCCATAACAATGCATCATCCACAGATCCCCCCATAACAGTGTCATCCACAGATCCCCCATAATAGTGCCATCCACAGACCACCATTAGTTCAAAACCCACCAAAAGCACACCTTTTGGTTCAAAATATTTTTTTCTTATTTTTCTCCTCAAAAACCTAGGTGCGTCTGATCATCAGGTGCGTCTTATAAAGCGAAAAATATGGTGTATGTTTTTTTTTTGTTTTTTTTTACAATGCTACTCTATGGTGAACGGATGCCACTGTATGTCATTAGTCTGAGGCATCCGTTTAACATATACATTTTTTGTATACATTAAACAGATGGGAAAAACATGATGTGAACCCAGCCTTACAGACCCAAAAAATATCATGTTATTTACCCCTGAAAGTATGTCACAGCATCCATCCCAAAGCAAACGATTCTCTAAATGTTCCTAAGCATTTTTCCGTGGAGAGCTGATTGGTTTCTGCTGTGGATCAAAAACGTCTGAGAGCAACTCGCCTGCCTTCAGCACTTATGGGAAACAATTCCTCTAATTGCATTTAGTGTATTTTTTTGTTACATTTGCAGATGTTCATATTGAAAAACAAAGTATCAAACTATCAATGTATGCCAGACTGAAAGAAGATGCAGTAGTAACTTTTCTCCTGAATTTCTCTGGAATTAAAGGGACAGAGGATCCACAATTAGTAGGCCTAGTATATAAATCAGCTGCACTTTCAGGCATCCACCTTTAGTAGGGATCAATCCGGATAGTCAGTGCTGGTCTGCGGTTCCGTGGGCCCACCAGATGAAACCATTTTGAGGGCCCATTTTTCTTCTATACGTGACGTGCACATCTCTAAGGTGTGACGGGGCATATGTTTAGCCCAGCAATAGTTTGGTGTTTAAGAGGATGCTCTTTGAGTGTCTTTTTGCAGAGGACTGTGCCAAGCAATCACAACTGGAAGGCTTTACCAATCCGCTAGACTTTTGCACAAAAAAAAAAGCTTTTTGCAATTTTTTGTTTCTACGTTGCTGCAGTCAATGGTCCGTAGCATTTTACTTTACACAGGGCTTTTTTTTGTAGGATGACATGTGATTTTCATTGGTGCCCAATTGTGGTACTCTTTTTTTATTAGAAAAACACAGGATGTAGCATTTTTTTATTAATTAATTAGATTATTTATTTTTTACGATGTGCAATTACTAGATAAATAACGAGTTCACTTTAGTGTACTCGCCATTAAGGATGCAGAGATACCAATTCATTTTTTTGTAAATTTACTTTTTATTTATAAAACCAGTAGAAACAGCTTTTACAGATCGTACAAATTCGCATTATAAGCGACGGAGCTAAGGATACTTTCACACTAGCGTTAAAGTTTTCTGGTATTGAGTTCCGTCCTAGGGGCTCAATACCCGGAAAAAAAAACGCTTCAGTTTTGTCCTAATGCATTCTGAATGGTAAGCATTCTGTTCAGGATGCATCAGGATGTCTTCAGTTCAGTCGCTTGTACGGTATTTGGCCAGATAAAATACCGCAGCATGCTGCAGTATTTTATCCGGCCAAAATTTCGGAACACTTGCCATTGAAATTCCATTGAAATGTATTAATGCTGGATCCGGTATCAAGTGTTCCGGAAAAACGTATCCGCATGCGCAGACCCTTAAAAATGTGAAAGCATAAATACCGGATCCATTTTTCCAGATGACACCGGAGAGATGGATCTGGTATTTTAATGCATTTGTCAAACTGATCCACATCCGGATCCGTAAACAAATGGTATCTGTTTGCACATGAATTTCCGGATTCGGCAGGCAGTTTCGGCAATGGAACTGCCTGCCAGTTTCCTTTAACGCTAGTGTGAAAGTACCCAAAGCATAACACATGAGAAGTGAGTGAACAAATCACAGAAGAAACTACAGATGGGGGGTTGTTGGGGTGGAGTTGCATGCCCAATCCAAAGGTAGCAGACTAAAATAATACTGTCAGAGATGCAAATGATGCATACATTTTTTATTTAATTTTTTTATGAAAATAAAGATCAATTTTTTCAAAACTTTTTTTTTCAGGCGAATTAAACCAGCGATCCACTGATTGTTCATATAATACACTACAATCATGTATTCTGTCTGTAACTCAGACGATTGCTGTCATGGCTTCCTGTATTGACTTACGTTTGTACTATTTCAGCCGCCAAGCATTTATGATTCATGGTATCGAGATCACCAAGCATTGTACTCAGGGTCGTACTGGCTCACCAGAGCACCAGAGGATCCCCCGATAGGTCCAGTCTCTGAAGCCATAATGGGCCACAAAGGTCCAGGAGAAAAATCCCATTTGGAGCTGCCTTTGGAGCCAATTACTTGCCACCAGCGTCTATCTCTTTGATTCAAGACCTATTAGACTTTATTGATGATATAGGAATTGGACCCCAAGAGTAATTTCTTCTGGTGGGCACTGGGGACCCCAGTTCGACAGATTGTACAGTAAATACTGTAACAATGAAGTACACTTTTAAGAGTGTAAGCATCAAGCTTAAAGGCTATGTACAACTTTGGAGGCATTTTTTGTTTATGATTGCATTTTTGGCTAAAAATCTAATTTTCAATTGACCTTTATTAAAAATATTGAGCTATTCTGTCAAAAGGGTTAACTGTTTTTCTGACTGTGTGACTGGTACTTTCACTTTGTGCTGGTCATCTAATAAACCTTATCTCTAAACTACTTAGAGGTCATAAACACATATTAAGCCACATTCTTATTAGTAAGCTAAGAACTGAGCTATAATGAGTGTTTATAAGGTCAGAGAGCAGAGATAAGGAGCCCGTCAGCTCCCCAACTGATGGAAAAGACAGGCTGCTACTACAGCATCTCAGCTATGTATACAAAAAAGGATTCCATTATTTTTTTTTTATATAAAGACCAATTGAAAAAATGATTTTTACCTTAAAATAAGTACAATTCAATATTTAAAAAAAATTGCCCCCAAAGGTGTACATAGCCTTTAAGCCCCCCCTGTAGTACACTTTCTGTTTTGAAGCGTTGAAGGTCTATTATTGTGTCAGAACATGGGCTCATTCAGCTGATTAAGTCTCTGCATGTACCCCCAAAAGACCGCCCCATAGTGGAACCCAGTTTTTGAACCACTGTACAACCAGCAAAATGCAGAAGTTAGCCAATAATAACCAACATGACCATCATCATAGCTCCAGCTTCAGTTGTCCTCCATGTTCCATTTATAATATTAATATCCTCTTATTTGGGTCCCCTAAATTTGCACCTTTTATAGCTATGCCCCTGAATGCTATTTTGGATTTTAGAAACCCTGTGCAGACTGTGTAATTGCAATGTTGGTTTTCACTCAGCTTTTCTAGAAACAGATATATCAAATAGCGGCATAGTACACATTGATAGAGGATTGCTATTTGAATGGGGGTGGTGGGCAATAATAAAGCGGTGTCTTGGTTTACTGTATCATGGTCTCCACATCGCCTTAGATAAGAGAAGCACGTAATAGGATCAGACATTTCTAACAAGTCCTTCTCTTTTGTTCCCATTAGACCATGTCTTTTTGGGGAGCCGAGCGTTGCTCTGGATTTAATCAGCCTCCGCTGCACATTTCCCCTTGCTGCCATTTTACAGAATATGTCGCTTGTCATTACATGTGAGATGTGAAAGGTGCTTATTACGCAGAGTGTGTGTCGTTTAAATGCATTTATTGCTCTTGTCCGTCCCTGACATGGCTCTGCCTGACAACCTAGTAACCGGGACGAGGTGGCCGTGACACCATTGATTCTGTGGCTCGCTTCACCGCTGTTTAAAAGCTTTCCATTAGTAGCACTGAATATGCTCCGTCCTATGTGCGTACGGCTGGATGGTGAAAGTGATGGAATGTTTCACAATATATTTTCTCTAACCGTAGATGATGACATATTGACATAAGCCATGTATATAAATGGGGACATTTTTGCTGCGCACACATGGATTTTACAAACTCCATTCCGATTTTGGAACAGAAGTTTCTACCAAAAATTTGCTGTGCTTGAACCAACCGTAAGGGATGGGGAGTGGTGCACATTAGGAGGGCACTGTGACTGGTGCACATTAGGAGGGCACTGTGACTGGTGCAGATTAGGAGGGCACTGTGACTGGTGCACATTAGGAGGGCGCTGTGACTGGTGCACATTAGGAGGGCACTGTGACTGGTGCACATTAGGAGGGCGCTGTGACTGGTGCACATTAGGAGGGCGCTGTGACTGGTGCACATTAGGAGGGCGCTGTGACTGGTGCACATTAGGAGGGCGCTGTGACTGGTGCACATTAGGAGGGCGCTGTGACTGGTGCACATTAGGAGGGCGCTGTGACTGGTGCACATTAGGAGGGCGCTGTGACTGGTGCACATTAGGAGGGCACTGTGACTGGTGCACATTAGGAGGGCACTGTGACTGGTGCACATTAGGAGGGCGCTGTGACTGGTGCACATTAGGAGGGCGCTGTGACTGGTGCACATTAGGAGGGCACTGTGACTGGTGCACATTAGGAGGGCGCTGTGACTGGCGCACATTAGGAGGGCGCTGTGACTGGTGCACATTAGGAGGGCACTGACTGGTGCACATTAGGAGGGCGCTGTGACTGGTGCACATTAGGAGGGCGCTGTGACTGGTGCACATTAGGAGGGCACTGACTGGTGCACATTAGGAGGGCGCTGTGACTGGTGCACGTTGCGAGACACTGGCACTGTCATATAGGACTTGCCGGAGCGGAAGACGGGAGTGTTAGAGGCTCTGGCTTTCCAGTGGCTTTCCTCACACCGTTGCTCCCTAGGTCCGTGCAGTGAAAGGAGGGTACGCCCTTTCTTCCCTTGGAGCACACCCCGATGTTGGGGCTCCTGCCTGATGGTAGTCGGGGTGAACATGATTTTGAGTGTTTGCATGGGTGCAAGACAGGGCACGAAGATTGCCATGTCAAGCATATGGTTTAGGCCAGATGAAGCAGAATAAATGTCTTTCTTTACTGAAGTGCAAAATAAGAGTTTTATTACATAAAATGATAGCAAAACACAGATCCAACTGTACACAGTTCTTTATGGCCCTCTTCCCTCTCTATCTGTCTCAAGCCTCTTCCTGCAGAATCCATGGCAGGCAATATGGTGGCTGTAATGTCCACTGAGGGATACAGAGTTTTAGAGGCTTTAAATTGTAGAATATTGGATAGAGTGCAGGGGCAGTGCAGGGAGATCGTAGGGAGAGTTTTTAGACACTGTAGGGAGAGCATAGGAAGACTGCAGGGCCAGTAGATGCTGAATGTAATCACCCTGTGCATCTTGTTCACCTGCTGCGTCATTCATACTTAATCTGTTCTGTTATACATAGACTTACTGTGTATCAGACTCATTGTCAACAGGTGGTCTAATATATAGGTGCGTTTATCTAGTTCACCTGCTACACCATTAATACCTAATCTGTTCTGTTATAGATAGACACATTTAGAACTGAGCGAATCGAATTCCACAAAGGAATTTAGGGAAAATTCAATTCGCCGCAAAGCCGAATTTCCTCCTGCTTTGTGGTAGCGAATAGATTTTTTCTGAATGGCGGTAAAAAACTAAAAGATTCATACTCACCTCATCTATTTGATCATCACAGGCCGGCTGTTGCCAGCTTGATTGAAGATCTCACACAAAATCCCTTTCACGGTGATGTATGAAGTCACCACTCCGAGTCGCGCAGGATTTCAGTCAAGATGGCAACGTTGATGTTCAGTCAAGATGGCAGAGGCCAGCTCTTCACGAGCGAATGGATGAGGTAAGTATGATTTCATTAATTTATTTTTTTAACTTTACACTGTGTTATTACTGTCAGATGCCGCGATCAGCGATGAACGCTGCGTCATCTGAGGGGTACAATGACGAGGAGCGGTGCAATCGCCGATCCCTGTCATTGCACCCACTACTTACAAAGAAATGTGATTTGTGACAAAGTAATTTTTGTAAAATTTGGCGAAGCAGACGAATCTAATTTTTATTACTTTGCTCATCTGTAGACACATTGATTAATAGATAAGCAATTCTATTAGGCCTTGATTCACAAATTGGGGTGATATGCCTGTCTCATTCTACTGTTTGTGGTGTGTCCACATTGATTAATAGATAAGCAATTCTATTAGGCACTGGTGATACACCTGTCAGATGCTACTGAGTACAATTCGTCTCCCATAGGCACCCATATTTGAGAAAATTTATACCACGCCATAGAGCTTAATTTATTGTATGCCTGTGTATGGTGCAGCGCAATCTGCAGCGTTTACACTAGCAGGAAAGTGGATGAGACTTTCACAAATCCCATTCTGGAGCTGCAGATATTTTCCACCAGAAAAGCCACACATATGTGCAGGGCAGATTTTCAAACCACTGCATGTCAATTGTGGTTATGGAGGATGAAATCTGTGTCATTTCTTCATCGAAATCCGCAGCAAAATCTGCACTTGCATTTTCTGCCACATGTGGTCACACCCTAAATGTGGAGAAACCGTTGCATCGGCTGATACGTCTCTCAGTGTGAAATATGACAAGGATATTATTCCATTCAAACTAGCACAGTTCGGTAATTAGGATACCATGCCAATCGGAAATCCATAGGGTTATATAAGCTAAGACTTTTTAAGGCGAGCCACACAGCAAAAGGCTTCAAGCCGCCTTCATCTCCTGAGCCACTAGTTGGGACCACCGCTCCATCAGATGCTAGCTTACTGGTTTCTTACTGTATAGAAGCAGCAGATGTCTGACTGCGACACACAAAGGCAGTTAACCATTATCATCATTTACAAAGGGGATATGCATATGAATGCATTAAATGACTCATTTGGGGATTTGTTCTAGAGGAGACATAATACTTCGGCAGAGTCCAGTAAGCATTTACATCTCAGCCTGCATAGATGGGAAGTCATAGGGGTCATCGTCACTTGGACAACTGTAATCATGAAGAACTCAAATCTCCCCCAGCTGAGTTCTGCCGTCTGTATGGACTGAGCAGAAAACCCAATGGATTGCTGGTTCACTCTGCCACATCTGACCCTTTAAATCGAATTAAAATGTATAAAATAATGCAAAAATAATCCCAGAATGCCCTTTAAAAGGGACCTGTCACCTCTTCTGACATGGCTGCTTTATTAAAAGGGTTGTGTACATGTTTGATATAAAAAATGTCTTTCTTTACTGTAGTATAAAATGGGAGCAGTAGTACATCCAACTATAGCAAAACACAGTACCTACAGTTTTATACACAGTGCAATTCTCTCCCAGCTAGCAGTATATGGATTTAGGCAAGTATGGGAGTTATGGCCCTCTCCTCTTTCTCTTACCAAAGTCTCTCTCAGTAGAATCTATGGCAGCCAATAGTACTCTGGTAGTAATCGCTGTTATGTCCTACAGGGCCCTGATTGCACATCTGGCCAGGATGTGTCCAAGTGTGATGGGTGTCTTAACAGTGTGCCTCACTGCAGTAAGGTCTGAATGGCTGTAGTCGCAGGTTACCTTACTGACTCTTATGCTTGGCCATGCAAATTCCAAATTCTCCTTTCTCTCTCTTTCTGTAGATGTTGCAGAGATCTGTTAGTCTCTGGAACTTGAGGCCTAAGAAGAAGGAGCACATGGACTTTGCATCCTTCCTCTCTGAACCTCCAGACTAGACTCACCTAAAGATTAGGGGTGGAACCAGCCCACATCTAACCTCCTGTGAGGGCTGAGACAGGGTTTGTTAACCCTGGGTTTGCCATCCATACACACTACTGGGTGCAATACACAACATGGTATACCAATACATTACATACCATTTAATTAACAAACCATTTAAAGATATCCTCTGCACTGGGGTACAGCACAAGTAGACACTAAAACAGACATGTCAAGAGAGGTGACAGGTCCTCTTTAAACCAGTCCTGCGTGTGATTGTTATCAACTGTTTATATTCTTCAGCCAATTTCAACTATTTTGGTGACTCTCTTTTTAAAAATCACATTCGTGATGGCTGACGACAGACTTTTTTGTGACAAATTTCAGCTGTGAATAAGGAGAAAAGAGACCTGCACTCGCTTGTTTAGATAATCTTGCTGTGATTTATTGTCACATTCCAGTAAACTGAAATTTCAGCCGTGTGTCACGGACGTACCAAGACATACGGACGTTTCCGCGACAGGTGGCAGCAGATCTGTGAGACTGGCAACACGTGGTTTGATCTGACATGTTTTCCCTTTGGATCAAATTACGTCTGTGCTTGCCTCACCTTCTATCCCCAGGTGTTGCTATTGTGTCATTTAACCTTCCCTATTTATTGTTGTTTCTCCCACTATGCTATGCGGTTTATAGCTTCTGTTGGACTTGTGTCCAACCTGTGGATAGCTTGTGTTTGGCTCTCCGCTGAGTTCCTGGTGCTACCAAAGCTTCATTGAAGATAAGTGTTTCCATTCCCTTTTGTATTTTGTTTTGGTATTTGTGCGTGTGTTGCCTTTCCCTGTTGTTTGTCATTAGGCCTGAGGGAGACTCCTGTTCATCCTTCCCTTTGGAGGAACAGGTTGAATCAATCCTGACATTAGTTCCAGGGTCCTATAGGGTGAGATATGATTCTAGGTATACGGTGTATGAACTTGCCTACCTTTGGGGCCTGTTCATACTGATAGTCGGTCAGGACTGGAGTTAGGGTTTTCTCTAGGAGGTGTCCATCTTCCTTCCCTAGTTTCCAGGACTTATTCCTGTATCCCCTTTCCTTCCTATGCTCGGTGTGGTGTTTTCCTCCCACACACGAGCGTGACAACGTGTGTGTAGCATAAGCAGCCGACAGTTAAAATCTGACTGCCTAATCCTTATCTCCCCCCACATTTGTTGTGTGAAGGTCACCAAACATACACATTAGATGGTTGGTTGGTCCCTTCACAATTGGTGGATTTGACCAACATTCATCTAATGTGTATGGCTAGCTACAGAGGTCCCAGGTAACAATAGAATATGGGGCCCTCTGCACTTTAATAACATATAATAGAGCATCCTGTTATCCAACAGTCCACCTTACATATAATCTAATAGGTAGCAGGACCCTAGGTGAACATGGGCCCTTACCGACTGGGCATAGGTTACACATATACATGATTGGCCCTGAAACTGGTAAATAGGGAGATGGTCTACCCCCATCCATATGTGGTGTTAGGTCTCATGGATGTCATAGAGGGGGAGTGTATAGTGTATTGTAGTGTACGGAGAGTGTATTATAGTGTATGGGAGATTTATGAAAACTGTTGGAAAGGAAAACTGGTTTAGTTGCCCATAGCAACCAATCAGATTCCACCTTTCTTTTTCTACAAGAGCTCTTAAAAATTAAAGGTGGAATCTGATTGGTTGCTGTGGGTAACTAAGCAACTTTTTGTTTACGCCAGTCTTAGTTGCCCATAGCAACCAATCAGACTCCAGCTTTCATTTCCCAAATGAGCTCTAAAGAATGAAAGGTGGAATCTGATTGGCTTCATTTACACCAGTCTTAGTTGCCCATAGCAACCAATCAGATTCCACCTTACATTTTCCAAAGGAGCTCTGAAAAATGAAAGGTGGAATCTGATTGGTAGCTATGGGCAACTAAGCCAGTTATCCTCTCCATCAGTTTTGATAAATCTTCCCATATATTTAACGCTCCAGACATGTCAGAGACGACCGTTCCGTGCTGAGGCTTACTACATATCTGCATATATTAGATGCTGTCACAATAAGTCATGCATCTCCATGATTACTGCAATCAGTACAGTTTAATTGTCCCAGTATCAAAAGACATCAGATCAACAAGGACGCAGAGGACAGAGCTCATCTATCTAAACTGTCTAATATTAAAGGACTTCTTTAAAAAAAAATCTGAATATTTTTCTAATTGCATGTAATTAAAAAATTAGCATAGCCAGTGGGTCATTCAATTAAATGTGTAAATAAAATAAAATCTGTATAGCGCCACCTGCTGTTTGTTTGTTTTTCTTATTTCTTTGTCCTGCTCACAGAGATGGCCGCACATGCTCAGTTTTATCCTTCTACTGCCTCCTGAGCTGTGATAGGGAGAGCTGAGACACGCCTCCTGAGCTGTGATAGGGAGAGCATGGACACGCCCCCTGAGCTGTGATAGGGAGAGCATGGACACGCCCCCTGAGCTGTGATAGGGAGAGCATGGACACGCCCCCTGAGCTGTGATAGGGAGAGCATGGACACGCCTCCTGAGCTGCAGCAGAACAGACACTCCCCTTGAGCTGTCAGCTTGATATAAATCTAGTAGAGCAATGACTGGGGAGATCTCTGGATCCATGTGAGGTACAGGGCTGGTTCTAGCTTTGTTAGAAAGAGATTGTCATGTACTATATGATGTCGGATTTTTTACATTAATCATGGGATAACGCATTTATAGGGGTTGTCCTATCTTTGACATTGAGAGCATATCATTAGGAGGTGGGACCCGCACCTATCCTTACAATGAATAAAGTGACAGAGGGTGCACCGCGCAAACGCACCCACTGCTTCCCTTCACTCGGCTATTTTCAACACTCCCATAGAAATTAATGGAGGGCAGCCGCGCATGTGTGGTGCTCCCTCTATCAATTTGTGGGCCTCATTCTAAATATAGGTGCAGGTTCCAGAGGTGGGACCCGCACCTATCAGACATTGGGGGACCATCCCAGCGATATGCTCCTAATGTCCAAGATGGGACAACCCCTTTAAGATGGTTTTGTGGCCCATAGCAACCAATCAGAGCTCAGGTTTTATTTTGTAAACTGGTACCGGGTGTCACGACCGCTATCCCAGCAGCAGTCGTGTCGCACCAGACGGAGGGGAAGGGGGACCCTTATCTACGGATGGGAATAGTATGGCCACCCCTGACTAACCCTAAGCTGGCACCTGTCTGCCCTGATACCCGAGACGGGGTGTGAACCCGTGCGGCGAGCAGGATGCCTAAACCCTCAGTCACCCTAACAAGCCTAGAGTGGGGAAAGGCCGATGGGAGCACTAGTCACCATCACTCATGTCTAGGAGAACAGCAGGGGAAGACAGCAACAAACAAACTATAGCAGAGATAGACTTATCCAGTCACGAGCAGAGAAGGCGATCCCAATCACGACAGTCCACGCCGGACAAGAGCTCCACAGCAACACCATCAAACGATCTCCTTCAAAGGTCAGAATAGAACTGGAAGTAAGGACTATATCTGGCAATGACTGCAAGTGAAACTGAAACTAATATAGTAGCTGGGAGTGGCAGACAGGACTCACCTGAGAAGGATGCCTACAAACTCCCAGTCAGGACAAAAAGGTTCACAAAGCAAAACCCGGATGACATACCCTGAACCATGGAGTAAACTCACAAGCTATCGCGAGTAGCAAGTCGCTGCGACCTTCTCCTCCCAGACCTGTCTGGATCAGTCACAGTCGTGACACCGGGTTCCAGGAGTGAGGGAGTCCATGGCTGAACTCCTTCTCCTTACAAGAAAGCACTGCATGCAACCACCACTAGAGGGAGTTCAATGCAAAGAGATTATTCAGTCAATGGTAACTGTATAAATTCCTATACACTGAGCTCCCCCTAGTGGTGGCTACAGGCAGCCAGCTTTGTAATAGAAGGGAAGCAGGAGATTTATGTATTTATGCCTGTGGTCAGAATGAGTGCCATATTTTTTTTACATAAATGTGTAAAGTGGGTGAGGCAGAGGGTGACTTTTTTATCACAATTTTTCTTAGGATTTCTTCAAATTAATGGAAAAAAAATAAATCTGAAATCTGAGGCGTTTCTCTTTGCGTTGACTGGGAGTCATTGTCGCATGTGTACAGGGACACTGGGTGGGGCGGAGGGTCCATGTAGTTCCCTGGAGCAAGGGGTACTCTAAAGTCTGGACATTTGTGGACATTTTCCCCTATGCAAAGTTATAACTTCTTACTTTATTTGTCTTGAAAGGGTTAACTTATACTTTTATATTATACTGTTAACTTATTACTGTGTTACTGCATTTTATATGTATGTTGTGATATATATCCTGTTTATTTGCACTGTATTTGCAAGGCTCTGTGGAAAGGGTTAAGGAATACTGAGAGACTTTTGGGACTTTGAATAAGAAGCTGGTAATTTTCCACAGCTGCCATATTGTTTAAAGTAAAGCAAGTTTTGGAGCGAAAAAGCCAAACTCCGCCACAAAAGATGGCGGAGACAGCACACCAGGTGCTATATAAGGCTTTATTTGTGCAGTAGTACAGACGATTACATTTATGGCTAATGCAACGTTTCGGGCCCTAGTACAGTGCCCTTTATCAAGCTTAAGCCCGGATTATGGCAGACATGGCGTGGACATATGTTGTTATGTTTGCAAACTTGTTTTTGTCTGGAAAAACTGCTGTTTCATTGCCATTGAGTATCATTGAAGCTCTAATGTAAGTCTATGAGAGACGGAAAGTGTTACAATGTATCTGTTTGTGCTGAGTTTCTCTAATCCACCCCTCCCACTAGAAGGTTCTAGTCTAGCTAGAAACTGTATATAAGAAGAGCAGTAAGAGCCCCTAGTGTGCTGCAGTGCTTGGAGGGGGAAACTCATGCCAGTCTACATAAGTGACCAGAAGAAGACACTGAGATGGGGACGCTGAGCCACAAATCATGGCTCACCAGCCCTGTGACCAGGAAGCCACCCGGACTACTGAGCTAGAGACTGTGGACCTCCAGCCTTTGGCCAGGGTAGCAGCCTTCTGAGAGAGAGAGAGAGAGAGAGAGAGAGAGAGATGGGGACAGTTAGCTCAAGCCTTTCCTCAGCATCAAACCCTTCTTCCGCCAGGGAGGAGACTGGAGAAGCCAGCCCTTTGCCTCGCCTGTATTGTTTTGTACCTGAATTGCTCCAGTAAAGAAGCACACTGGTTTACTGCAGACCCTGACTCTCTGGACTTATTTCCCATTGGGGTGCACCACGCCTTACCATCCCTTCCAGAGAGCAGCAACACGTGGTGACACCTCGACTGTGTCCAGGGGAGCCAGCGCAGCGTTGGGGCCACCCCAAACCCAGACACTGCATCCATACTAAGTTTTGCTATTGAGCCCTATGAGATAAGTGTATGCCCCTGAGTATAATCATAGGAATCAATGAGAAAAGGACATTATACTGTAGTCACCTGTAGACTGGAGTGCCAGGGATCTGTAATCTATTGGTATAGGTGGGGTCCAGCTGATGGACCCCCCCTAGGGATATAGACCTCTGACATCACGTTTTCTAAAATATGGGGAATTTTAAGTATCCAACAGTCCTGGATTAGAGAATTAACTTGGTCTTAGCATTCGCTGCGGTGGTGGTAGGGGGCTACAACATGTCAGGGCAGGTTTAATTAGCTCAGTGGTATTTGTGCCCCCCATCCTCCTCCTTTATTACAGGCTAATACTCTAAAGCCAGGTCCCGACATATATCTAGTACTATTTAACTATTTAACACCTTCTGAGCCAGGAGTCTTACATTGCAGTACTTGCATGTTGTTGCCTATGTGTGCATTACTGCCTCCAATATGGAGCACAATTTATGAGACCTGTGCTGGATTTTTTCGGAATTTGCGGCAAGTTCTTCAGCTTGGAATGCACTCAATAAAAATCACAGCATCCACAGGACGTAGCTAGAACATTTCAAAAATCTACAGTGTGCAATGTCTTTTAATATCCAGCAGAGGGAGTAGTAAGCAGTTAAAAGTACAAGGCAGGGGTCTGCTGCAAAACCTCAGTCTACAGCCGCCTGACCGTGCAAGTCTATTAACCCTCCCCAAAAGAAAAAAATATGTATTTCCCCAGGGCTGCCACCATTTAGGAGACTGCAGCTTAGACCTCTGATTTTCTTTTCTTTATTAAGATATAGTATTTTTCAGTAATAGTGTAACGCGGACACTGTATATCATTTTATTTGGGCATGGAATGGAACTATCATATGCTCACTGAACAGGGGGGAACAGTACAGTATTATTATGAAAATACTGTATGGTGATATTCATTGGGAACTATATTACACTGTTACATGGGTACCATACAGTAGCTCACGAAAGTCAGTACACCCCTCACATTTCTGTAAATATTTTTTTAGATCTTTTAATGGGACAACACTGAAGATATGACACTTTGATACAATGTAAAGCAGTCAGTGTACGGCTTGTATAACAGTGTAAATTTGTTGTGCCCTCAAAATAACTCAATGCACAGCCATTAATGTCTAAACCGCTGGCAACAAAAGTGAGTACAACCCAAGTGAAAATGGTCAAATTGTGCCCAATGTGTCAGTATTTTGTGTGGCCACCATTTTTTTCCAGCACTGGCTTAACTCTCTTGGGCATGGAGTTCACTAAAGCTTCACCGGTCGCCACTGGAATCCTCTTCCACTCCTCCATGACGACAACACGGAGCTGGTGGATGTTAGAGACCTTGCGTTCCTCCACTTTCTGTTTGAGGATGACCCACAGATGCTCAATAGGTTTTAGGTCTGGAGACATGCTTGGCCAGTCCAGCACCTTTACCCTCAGTTTCTTTAGCAAGGCAGTGGTCATCTTGGAGGTGTGTTTGGGGTCGTTATCATGTTGGAATACTGCCCTGTGGCCTAGTTTCCGAAGGGAGGTGATCCTGCTCTTCTTCAGTATGCATGGTTCCCTCAATGAACTGTAGCTCCCCACAGCCGGCAGCACTCATGCAGCCCCAAACCATGACACTCCCTCCACCATGCTTGACTGTAGGCAGGACACACTTGTCTTTGTGCTCCTCACCTGGTTGCCGCCACACACGTTTGACACCATCTGAACCAAATAAGTTTATCTTGGTGTCATCAGGTTCCAGTAATCCATGTCCTTAGCCTACTTGTCTTCAGCAAACAGTTTGCGGGCTTTCTTGTGCATCATCTTTAGAAGAGGCTTCCTTCTGGGATGACAGCCATGCAGACCAATTTGATGCAGTGTGCGGCGTATGGTCTGAGCACTGACAGGCTGACCCTCCACCCCTTTAACCTCTGCAGCAATGTTGGCAGCACTTATATGTCTATTTTTAAAAGACATCCTCTGGATATGACGCTGAGCACGTGCACTCAACTTCTTTGGTCGACCATGGTGAGGGCTGTTCTGAGTGGACCCTGTCTTGTTAAACCGCTATATGGTCTTGGCCACCGTGCTGCAGCTCAGTTTCAGGGTGTTGGCAATCTTCTTATAGCCTCGGCAATCTTTATATAGAGCAACAATTCTTTTTTCGAGATCCGCAGAGAGTTCTTTGCCATGAGGAGCCATGTGGAACTTCCAGTGACCAGTATGAGAGAGTAGAGAAAGCAGCCGGCACTCCGTGTATATACTGAGCGGTGCGCGCGTCCAGGGTCGGCGTCCCATAAATCCAAAAGCAAAGAAGACCGACACTCGCTGTATTGGATGCGATTCTTATCCTTTTAATGTGCACATGGAGGTACAAAATGTTTTGTACCTCCATGTGCACATTAAAAGGATAAGAATCGCATCCAATACAGCGAGTGCCGGTCTTCATTGCTTCAGTATGAGAGAGTTTGAGAGCGATAACACCAAATTTAATACACCTGCTCCCCAATCATACCTGAGACCCTGTAACGCTAACGAGTCACATGACACTGGGGAGGGAAAATGGTTAATTGGGCACAATTTGGCCATTTTCACTTGGGTTGTACTCACGTTTGTTGCCAGCGGTTTAGACATTAATGGCCGTGTGTTGAGTTATTTTGAGGGCACAACATATTTACACTGTTATACAAGCCGTACACTGACTTCCGTACATTGTATCAAAGTGTCAGATCTTCAGTGTTGTCCCATGAAAAGATATAATAAAACATTGACAAAAATGTGAGGGGTGGACTCACTTTTGTGAGATACTGTATGTTCAATTTTTTGTTTTCACTTGATGGGACCACCATTTGGCAGTGTGATGAGCAATATCTAGGGACTTATTATTATTATTAGTGTTGAGCGAACTTGTGTTTTCAAGTTCGGCATACAGGTTCGGGTTATCAAACACTTCTGTCATGGATTCTGCTACCACAGACCATAACTTATGGTCCGTGATAGCGGAATCCATAACGGAATTATTGGATAACCTGAACCTTGTTCGCCGAACTTGAAAGCACAAGTTCGCTCAACACTACTTATTATGGGTTGGGGGCTTATTATGTGTCATCTGTATGGAGCTTTGTATGTGAATATTGTACAGGCACTGTGTGACATTATTCTCACATAGTGTGACACAATTTTTATTATGACGGCTCTGTTTTTTTTTTTTTCTAAAGAGGCCTCCATTTATTTCTTGACTAATTTAGACTGGTACTGCCTAGATTCACAGGGGAAGGGGTCATTACTGTTATATATTAACGAGAATATATATGCAAATCATAATTTTACTTTATCTGATAAACTACAAGTTTATTTGACAATATTGTACCTGTATAGATAATTTGCTACAACCAGAATTTTTTAACTCATAAAGCAGAATTATTCAATTTCTGTAGATGCAAAAAATCATTGCTTCATGTATGAAATTGCTCTGTTTACTGTCCCTGGAAGTGCAGTCGTTGCAGTTACAGTTTTGTCCCATACCTTGTGGTGTCCATGGTCTTTCCATCTCCACCTACATTACACTAAGGGCTCGAGCACACGACTGTATGTATTTAGCGGTCCGCAAAACACGGATCCGCAAAAAATACATATGACGTATTTTGCGGAATGGAACAGCTGTACCCTAATAGAACAGTCCTATCCTTGTTCGTAATGCGGCCAATAATAGGACATATTTTGCGGAACGGACATATGTATACGGAAACGGAATGCACATGGAGTAACTTCAGTTTTTTTGCACACCCATTGAAATGAATGGTTTCGCATACGGTCCGCAAAAAAATGGGAGAGAAACGGAAAGAAAATAAGTCTGTGTGCATGAGCCCAAAGGATTGACCTTTGCACACAAGGAATAATAATCATCCCCCTGACCGGCTCTTATGACAGCAGCCGATGCATATTTCATGGAGAGGGAATTTTTCCGCATCACACATAAGTTGAGAATGACCGAGTCACAATGCTTTCCTTAAAAGAAATGAAATCCGATTTTAATTGTAATCTTATATTATAGGTGGAAATAAATTTAATCAGTAGTGTGCTCAATAACCAGGCGTACACAGGAGAAGCAAGATGGCTAGGGTACGCCTCAGCTGTGTTAGTGTAGAGAACATAACCAGAAGAGAAATACGTCATATTGTAATGTCTGGTGGTAAATCTATAAGAAATTATCATTGGGGGGTTATTTATCCAAGAGCACTACGTCTGGCATATAAAAAAAAAGTCATACGTGAATAAAAAAGTCTGTTTTGCAACTTTTTGAATGTCCGTGCGCCTAAGTTTAGGCGAATGCAATGTTTTTACGTAGTCCTTGCCACTGGGCTGTGGCAGACCTGGAGTGGGGACGCAGCAGGGGCCGGCCAGAGGCCCTAGCTAATTCCTCTACATTTACACCTGTTTCTAAGTGTAAATGACAATTAAAATCTACTCGAGTCAGGGGCTGAAGTAGATGTCAATCTAAACGCATGGACTAGCAGGGGATGTGCCTAATTCACGAGGACATAACATAGACCTGGTTTTGAAACCGTCAGACAAGGGGGGTAATGTTGTGATTATGGAGAGACAGATGTATGAGGACATGGTTATGAACTTATTGAGAGATACACATACAGTACAGACCAAAAGTTTGGACACACCTTCTCATTCAAAGAGTTTTCTTTATTTTCATGACTATGAAGGCATCAAAACTATGAATTAACACATGTGGAATTATATACATAACAAACAAGTGTGAAACAACTGAAAATATGTCATATTCTAGGTTCTTCAAAGTAGCCACCTTTTGCTTTGATTACTGCTTTGCACACTCTTGGCATTCTCTTGATGAGCTTCAAGAGGTAGTCCCCTGAAATGGTCTTCCAACAGTCTTGAAGGAGTTCCCAGAGATGCTTAGCACTTGTTGGCCCTTTTGCCTTCACTCTGCGGTCCAGCTCACCCCAAACCATCTCGATTGGGTTCAGGTCCAGTGACTGTGGAGGCCAGGTCATCTGGCGCAGCACCCATCACTCTCCTTCATGGTAAAATAGCCCTTACTTTCAAAGTTTTCCCAATTTTTCAGCTGACTGACTGACCTTCATTTCTTAAAGTAATGATGGCCACTCGTATTTCTTTACTTAGCTGCTTTTTTCTTGCCATAATACAAATTCTAACAGTCTATTCAGTAGGACTATCAGCTGTGTATCCACCTGACTTCTCCTCAACGCAACTGATGGTCCCAACCCCATTTTTAAGGCAAGAAATCCCACTTATTAAACCTGACAGGGCACACCTGTGAAGTGAAAACCATTTCAGGGGACTACCTCTTGAAGCTCATCAAGAGATTGCCAAGAGTGTGCAAAGCAGTAATCAAAGCAAAAGGTGGCTACTTTGAAGAACCTAGAATATGACATAGTTTCAGTTGTTTCACACTTGTTTGTTATGTATATAATTCCACATGTGTTAATTCATAGTTTTGATGCCTTCATAGTCATGAAAATAAAGAAACCTCTTTGAATGAGAAGGTGTGTCCAAACTTTTGGTCTGTACTGTACGTACAGAAAATTGGACGCCAACCCCACTGAGCGGTTCCTGGAGGAGCTCAGAGTCATCTTATTAGTGGCTAAAAGAGATAACCTCATCTCTAAGGATGAATACAAATATCTTTACAATCCCCGACCGACTATTGAGACAATTTATGCGATCCCTAAGGTCCATAAGCAAAGGCAACCCATTCCCGGGAGACCAATAGTCTCTGGGAATAACAGTTTAACGGAGAATATCAACCAATATGTGGATGAGTTTATTTCACCTTTTGTCCCCACTTTGCCGTCTTACATTAGGGACACTAAAGATGCGGTCACCAGATTACAGGAGATTACTTTACTTGCTAGTTTAGATATTGAGGCCCTTTATACTAATATCAAACGAGATCTGGACATTAAAGCAGTAGCTTCCTACATTTTCACTACATTTTCATTATTTAGTTTCATGCACACAATAAATTGGTACTAACACTTTTGCGTTTCTTACTTACACATAATTATTTCTTATTTATTAAGCACTTTTATTTACAGTTAAATGGTACAGCAATGGGGAGTAAATGTTCCCCCGAATTATGCAAATCTTTTTTTAGGGTGGTGGGAAAATACTATTGTTTTCACTGATGATTTTAAACAATACACAAAGCACGTTTTATTTTGTGGTTGTTATATAGACGATGTTTTAATTTTATGGGATGGCATTACAGCACTTTTTCATAGATTTGTTGAAAGTCTCAATAAAATGATATAGGGATGAGGTTTGCTTCTGAGATACACCCACATACTCTCACTTTTCTTCATCTTCGAATCTCCATGGATTCTGGTGGCCGCATCAAGACGGAGGTTTATCGTAAACCGACTTCCACTAACAATTTGCTACATTGGCAGAGTCACCATCCTCTTCTTTTGAGAAGAGGCATTCCCACCGGACAGTATATACGGGCGCGCCAAAACTTTTCTGATGACTCTAGGTTCCTCCGGGAATGTGATACTCTCTTGCATCGGTTCCGTCAAAGAGGGTATCCGAATAAGACATTACATAAGGCCTTCCATAGGGCCAGAAACACAAATCGCGCTGAATTGTTACGGAATAAAAGACTTAATAAAAACTTCGTCTATCATAAGGTGCATTGGTACATTCGATGCACAGCACCGAAAGGTCTTTCAAATATTACAAAAACACTGCCACATACTACGAGCCGATGATGATCTTAGGAGGTCCTTTCGACTAAACCAACTATCACGTACCGTAGAGGTAAAAACCTCAAGGATCAATTGGTGCAGAGTTTCTACAGTAAAGATCCCCCCAGAACTACGTGGCTTACATCTCATGTAGTGGGGAGTTATCCCTGTGGGAGATGTAGTTTTTGCCCTTATATCCAAAAGATAAAGACCTTTATTAACCCTGTTGATGACAAAAAATACAAAATTAGGCAGTTCATCAATTGTCAAACAATTGGTATCATCTATGTTGCCCAGTGTCCGTGCACTAAATTATATGTTGGAAAGAAGTCACAAGAATTTCGACGACGGATTTCCTTTGGTACTTCACGTCTCTCCTGGTATTTATGACCCCGGCTTCTCCTGACAATTCTCTGCTTGCTCCATTTGTACTTTGTAGCTTTCCTGGTATTGACTCGGTCCGTTCACGTCCTGTTGTTTGTCTGGTCTGTCCTCCCAGCACTTATTCCAAGCTAGGGATTGCCGTCCAGTTGTCCCCTGTCATTAGGACTCGTGAGGCAAGTAGGCAGGGCCAGGGGTAAGGGTGGAGCGTAGTGGTCACTTCCCTCCCCCCTGTGTGTGTGTGTACGCGACCGTTACAACCGCCTTGATAGTCTCAGTCCTAAAGGCCTCAATGAAGGCTTTACGTTTTCATCGTTCTTATAAATTGATGATCTGCACATAACTACGTATTTTTTGTATATATCTTTCATAAGGTGAGCAGTTTGAACGTTGTAGACAAAAAGTTGTATATATATATATAAAACTTAGCTATATGAGTTCCTACTGATTGTGCCCCTGCCTAATGTGGACTTTTCTCTCTCCTAAATGTACTATAATAATAGGTTCCCTCTCTGAAATGAGACTGTTTTCTTGTCCTGTTTAGATATATGGTTTTTAATTTAGTCACTGTGGGACGAGGACAATTATTGTCACCCTCGGTCATATTGTCGTCTTAATGGCGTAATATTGAATATGCACATTATTTGTTGATATGTCTTATACAATGAAGTATACACTATTGATCATTATCATGGTTCTATATCACTAAAGAAGTAGGTTTATTACATACTTTATAATTTGATCACAATGGGTTTTATTTTTTATACACTTACTGGTGACAAACTCTATCACAGAGGGACCCAGCTAATTCTGCATTTGAGAGCATCCTCTTGAATTTTCAAGAGCTATGCTTTGATATATATAATGTCATAAAAATACTTCAGGCTATAAAATCAGCTATCTCTACTCAGCAATTTCTGCCTTTCCCCAGTGCGCTACAGGTTCAATAGGCACATTATGTAATAAGTTAACTGTATCTATGGTAGGTACAGTATTGGTTCCAGGGCTGGCCTTAGGTGTTCAGGGGCCCTGTGCGAGCTAATCTTGTGGCGTCCATACCCCCCTTCCCGTTCACCTAAACATACACAAAGAGGAAAACAATCTTTGTAACAAACAGTTTTTTAATTACAGATAATTTAAGTACAAACAAGTACAATTATACCCAGTGTCACCCATAGCCAGTCTCCTGCCCCCTCAATTAGACCCTGCCCCCCTTAATCATACCCAGTGTAACCCATAGCCAGTCCCCTGCCCCTTAAACATACGCAGTGTCACCCTTAGGCCTCATGCACACGACCGTTGTGTGCCTCCTTCGCCGTTGTGCCGTTTTCAGTTTTTTTTCGCGGACCCATTGACTTTTAATGGGTCCGTGGAAAAATCGGAAAATGCACCGTTTTGCAGCCGAGACCGTGATCCGTGTATCCTGTCCGTCAAAAAAATATGACCTGTCCTATTTTTTTGACGGACAACGGTTCACGGACCCATTCAAGTCAATGGGTCCGTGAAAGAACACGGATGCACACAAGATTGGCATCCGTGTCCGTGATCCGTGGCCGTAGGTTACTTTCATGCAGACGGATCCGTGAAAACTCAGATCCGACAGTATATTCTAACACAGAGGCGTTCCCATGGTGATGGGGACGCTTCAGGTTAGAATATACTAAAAGAACTGTGTATATGACTGCCCCCTGCTGCCTGGCAGGTGCTGCCAGGCAGCAGGGGGCAGGCCCCCCCCCCTGTAGTTAACACATTGGTGGCCAGTGGGCCCCCCTCCCTCCCCTGTAGTTAACTCTTTGTTGTCCAGTGCGGCTGCCCCCCCCTCCCTCCCCTGTAATTAACTCTTTGTTGTCCAGTGCGGCCGCCCCCCCCCCTCCCTCCCCTGTAGTTAACTCGTTGGTGGCCAGTGGGCCCCCCCCTCCCCTGTAGTTAACTCTTTGTTGTCCAGTGCGGCCGGCCCCCCCTCCCTCCCCTGTAGTTAACTCGTTGGTGGCCAGTGGGCCCTCCCCCCTCCCTCCCCCTCCTAATTAAAATCTCCCCCCCTATCATTGGTGGCAGTGGAGAGTACCGATCGGAGTCCCAGTTTAATCGCTGGGGCTCCGATCGGTAAACATGGCAACCAGGACGCTACTGCAGTCCTGGTTGCCATGGTTACTTAGCAATTTGTAGAAGCATTATACTTACCTGCGAGCTGCGATGTCTGCTTCCGGCCGGGAGCTCCTCCTACTGGTAAGTGACAGGTCATTAAGCAATGCGCCGCACAGACCTGTCACTTACCAGTAGGAGGAGCTCCCGGCCGGAAGCAGACATCGCAGCTCGCAGGTAAGTATAATGCTTCTACAAATTGCTAAGTAACCATGGCAACCGGGACTGCAGTAGCGTCCTGGTTGCCATGGTTACCGATCGGAGCCCCAGCGATTAAACTGGGACTCCGATTGGTACTCTCCGCTGCCACCAATGATAGGGGGGGAGATTTTAATTAGGAGGGGGAGGGAGGGGGGAGGGCCCACTGGCCACCAACGAGTTAACTACAGGGGAGGGAGGGGGGGCCGGCCGCACTGGACAACAAAGAGTTAACTACAGGGGAGGGAGGGGGGGGCCAACTGGCCACCAATGAGTTAACTACAGGGAAGGGAGGGGGCCAGCCGCACTGGACAACAAAGAGTTAACTACAGGGGGGAGGGGGGGCCGGCCGCACTGGACAACAAAGAGTTAACTACAGGGGAGGGAGGGGGGGCCAACTGGCCACCAATGAGTTAACTACAGGGGAGGGAGGGGGGCCAGCCGCACTGGACAACAAAGAGTTAACTACAGGGGGGAGGGGGGGCCGGCCGCACTGGCCACCAATGAGTTAAAAACCGGGGGGAGGGGTCTGCCCCCTGCTGCCTGGCAGCACCTGCCAGGCAGCAGGGGGCAGTCATGTACACAGTTCTTTTAGTATATTCTAACCTGAAGCGTCCCCATCACCATGTGTTAGAATATACTGTCGGATTTGAGTTTCACGATCTAACTCATATCCGACAGTATATTCTAACATAGAGGCGTTCCCATGGTGATGGGGACGGTTCAAGATAAAATATACCATCGGATTGGAGAAAACTCCGATCCGATGGTATAATAGGGACTCCTGACTTTACATTGAAAGTCAATGGGGGACGGATCCGTTTACAATTGCACCATATTGTGTCAACGTCAAACGGATCCGTCCCCATTGACTTGCATTGTAATTCAGGACGGATCCGTTTGGCTCCGCACGGCCTGGCGGACACCAAAACGACTTTTTTTTCATGTCCGTGGATCCTCCAAAAATCAAGGAAGACCCACGGACGAAAAAACGGTCACGGATCACGGACCTACGGACCCCGTTTTTGCGGACCGTAAAAAAAAAACGGTCGTGTGCATGAGGCCTTAGGGTCCATTCACACATCCACAATTTCGTTCTGCATTTTGCAGAACGGAATTGCGGACCCATTCATTTCTATGGGGCAACACGATGTGCTGCCCGGATCCGGAATTGCGGATCTGCACTTCTGGGTCCGCAATTCCGTTCCCGAAAAAAATAGAACATGTCCTATTCTTGTCCGCAATTTTGGACAAGAATAGGCATTTTCTATTAAGTGCTGGCGATGTGCGGTTCCCCTGCCCCTTAATCATACCCAGTGTCACCCTTATCCAGTCCCCTGCCCCTTAATCATACCCAGTGTCACCCTTATCCATTCCCCTGCCCCTTAATCATACCCTGTCACCTTTACCCAGTCCCCTGCCCCCTTAATCATACCCAGTGTCACCCTTATCCAGTCCCCTGCCCCCTTAATCATACCCAGTGTCACCCTTATCCATTCCCCTGCCCCTTAATCATACCCAGTGTCACCCTTATCCAGTCCCCTGCTCCTTAATCATACCCAGTGTCACCCTTATCCAGTCCCCTGCCCCCTTAATCATACCCAGTGTCACCCTTATCCATTCCCCTGCCCCTTAATCATACCCAGTGTCACCCTTATCCAGTCCCCTGCCCCTTAATCATACCCAGTGTCACCCTTATCCAGTCCCCTGCCCCTTAATCATACCCAGTGTCACCCTTATCCAGTCCCCTGCCCCCTTAATCATACCCAGTGTCACCCTTATCCAGTCCCCTGCCCCTTAATCATACCCAGTGTCACCCTTATCCAGTCCCCTGCCCCTTAATCATACCCAGTGTCACCCTTATCCAGTCCCCTGCCCCCTTAATCATACCCAGTGTCACCCTTATCCATTCCCCTGCCCCTTAATCATACCCAGTGTCACCCTTATCCATTCCCCTGCCCCTTAATCATACCCAGTGTCTGTCACCTTTACCCAGTCCCCTGCCCTCCTAATCATACCCAGTGTCACCCTTATCCAGTCCCCTGCCCCTTAATCATACCCAGTGTCACCCTTATCCATTCCCCTGCCCCTTAATCATACCCAGTGTCACCCTTATCCAGTCCCCTGCCCCCATTTAATGAAAGATATTTGGTAAAAAAAAAGAAAAAGAAAAAAACAATAAGAACAGGTCCTCACTATTTGAAGTCTTCTGCTCCCTCCCTGTCTGCAGAGCACCGGCCGCCACCCTCACACATTGAGCGGATCCTTCCGCGGCTCTCTGTGAAGGCGCAGCACTTGGACGCTGCGCCTGCGCCCCTAAGCTCCTCCTCCACGCTCCGGAACCTGACCTTGCAGCTGCAGCGGCTCAGCTCGCCAGGCTCGCCTAACACAATCTCGGGCCGGCCTGCTGTAAGAGACCGACTGCGTGCTGTGTCGGCCACCGGGCGCCCCTGTTGCCATGGCACCCTGTGCGGCCGCACAGCTCGCACACCCCAAAGGCCGGACCTGATTGGTTTATCTAGAGCCTAAGCCTGCGCGCAGTCGCAGTGCGCTAGTAATGGAACGCATGAAGACTAAGAGTTAACGCAAGTGCGGTATGGTGCTGCGTTGATTGAGGGTAAGTCCGTGCGCTGACATTCAGTGCGCAGCTGAAGTCTGTGCGCAGCCGCATAGAGACAACGAGTGAATGCAGAGCGACTAAGTGTTGACGCAGGCGCGAAACGGCACCTACCCCTTGACAAACCTCTAAGTTCAAGCGCAGCCGCATTGGTAATATGCAGCGCTGAGAGAGGGTAAGTCCGTGCGCCGATCTGCAGTGCGCAGCTCGTCATTGTGGATGACGTGGGGGGATGTCATTAGTACTTTGCCGCCCGTCTCCGTGTAGGTATTCCCCTGTATAACAGCACTCATAGGGTATCAGATAGTTTTAACCTTTTCAGTTTGCTCACGTTTTCAAATTATTTTAACTAATCGATTAAAGGTTACATTTTAGATTATAAGCCAATAAGGCTGTGTGTTTATATATAATTCACGAGGAGGCACGCACCGGCACCTCGTCGTAAATTAGGTGCATCCTCCCGCTATGCAGGGGGCATCAAAGACATAATACGCCGGTCTTAAGTGACCCCCATAGTATCCAAAAAAAAATTCTCATGGTGCCTAAATTAATTTTTACTTTGGAGCCAGTGACGCCCTCGTACTATTATTTGTGGTTTTGAACTCTGTAACTGATCATTAATATTTCTTCACTTTCTCCAATAGGTTATATGCAATGGACAATCTTACCACCAGAGGGCAGTGAAGTACTGCAAAACAAATGCTCACCAGGCACTGACTGTAAGATAGGGTTTTGACTTTCCTTCTGTACCTCTCAGTTTTAGAAAGATACTTCTGGTACCAGTTTTCCCAT
The DNA here is from genome assembly GCF_905171765.1 of Bufo bufo. NCBI lineage: Eukaryota > Metazoa > Chordata > Amphibia > Anura > Bufonidae > Bufo > Bufo bufo. The sequence goes on along the minus strand of NC_053397.1, from coordinate 28,357,747 downwards.
TACAAACCCTTCACACAGAATTTTCAATCCTCTCGCAGGGTCCTGATTCCTGAACTTCCATTGTACTATTCCCTTATACAGTTTTACAAGCTTAAAGGGCATGTGCACATATTTCTATCAGAAGGTGGCACTAATGGAGATATAGGAACCAGAATACCCTTCATTGCTCTGGTGCCACTTTGATTCATTACATGACAATATCTTTATTTTCAGCTATGTTGTTAGCCTCTTCATTAACTACACTGCCTGTCCAAAAAAAATAAGTCACCACCAAAAAAAAAAAAGGTCACACACTCTAATGCTTCATTGGACCGCTCTAATAATTGCAGGGTCAGACTACTAGCTTGTCTGTTACATGGAACAACAGATTTTTAATCAAGACATAGTAACATAGTTTGTAAGGCTGAAAAAAGATATCTATCCATCCAGTTCAGCCTAAGTCCTGTCCGCAGGATTTTTTCCATCCAAAATAACGGAAACCAGACGGAATGCTGGTTTCCGTTATTTAGTCTCCACTCAACTATATTAGGACGGATTAAAACAGAGTTCCTTTTGGTTTCCATTATAGCAATTCCGTTATTTTCCATTATAAGCATGTTATAAAGGAATGCTATAACGGAAATCAAAACTCTTATGTAAACCCCCCTTACCTGTAATATAATTACTGTACACTCCAGAAATACATCCACGACCCCTCTCTAGTAGCTATAGCCTGTAATAATATTATTACGCTCCAGAAATACGTCCAGGCCCCTCCTGAATTCCTTTATTGTACTCACCATCACCACCTCCTCAGGCAGAGAGTTCCATAGTCTCACTGCTCTTACCGTAAAGAATCCTCTTCTATGTTTGTGTACAAACCTTCTTTCCTCCAGACGCAGAGGATGTCCCCTCGTCACAGTCACAGTCCTGGGGATAAATAGATGATGGGATAGATCTCTGTACTGACCCCTGATATATTTATACATAGTAATTAGATCTCCCCTCAGTCGTCTTTTTTCTAAAGTGAATAACCCTAATGTTGATAATCTTTCAGGGTACTGTAGTTGCCCCATTCCAGTTATTACTTCAGTGGCCCTCCTCTGGACCCTCTCCAGCTCTGCTATGTGTATGCAAACACAGACAATGTGCAAACTTTTCCTTTAAAATGGTTGCCTAAAAATGTTTCTATTGATGGCCTCTCCAAAGGATCTAGCATCAATATCAGATCAGCGTTGGACCCCCTGCGCCCCCGTTGTTCAGGAGCCCCTGCTGATCAGCTGTTTGGGAGCAGCTCTGACACTGGAAATGGGCGGTGGATCTGCACAGCTCCATCCACTACACAATGGACAGAGCTGTGTAGTTCCAACTCCTACTGCTGGAGCGACTCCCGGGGAACTGATTTTTGGGGGAGCAGGGTGTTGGACCCCCACCGATCTGATATTAAGGACCTATCCTAGGGAAGAACCACTTTAAATGCTGCCATATACTGTACATTCAATTGCCTCCATCTGTTTCTCCAGACTCCTCCATACACATACACGTTCGTCTTGACTAAGCGTGTATGTGTATTCAATGGGGACAATGCTGCTGCCAGACACTTCGGATAGCGGTTTATCTCCTGGGAGAACAAAAGGATGGGGTGAAAATATTCATTAAGGCTCCATTCACACATCAATGGATAGAGGCTGTCAAAAAATAGGACATGTACGTTTTCACGGACAGACAAACTCTATTGAAATCAATGGGACGCTTAGACAGGAGTGCAACCCATCCTTTTGTTCTCCCATCATCTTTTGGGGAAGAAAAAGGAGCTCGGTGCACACATTAGACTGTCGGCCGAACCTACTGTTCTCGGTGGGTTTGGCTCACAATACACTAATGTGTATGGGGGGCCTTAAAGGGGTTGTCTCACCTCAGCAAATGGCACTTATCATGTAGAGGTGTTTGTACCCTTTAAGACGCTGTCATAGTTGTGGTGTCCATAGTTTACCTCCGGTTAAAAGAGGAGCCTGTAAATAATAAGGGAGCGGTAATTAAAGGAGCTCATTTCATCCACACAATGAATGTCGGTGGCGCTCTATGTCCTGGAGATGTAAGCTAATCGAAGGTTTTATATATACAGTACAGACCAAAAGTTTGGACAGACCTTCTCATTCAAAGAGTTTTCTTTATTTTCATGACTATGAAAATTGTAGATTCAAACTGAAGGCATCAAAACTATGAATTAACACATGTGGAATTATATACATAACAAACAAGTGTGAAACAACTGAAAATATGTCATATTCTAGGTTCTTCAAAGTAGCCACCTTTTGCTTTGATTACTGCTTTGCACACTCTTGGCATTCTCTTGATGAGCTTCAAGAGGTAGTCCCCTGAAATGGTTTTCGCTTCACAGGTGTGCCCTGTCAGGTTTAATAAGTGGGATTTCTTGCCTTATAAATGGGGTTGGGACCATCAGTGGCGTTGATGAGAAGTCAGGTGGATACACAGCTGATAGTCCTACTGAATAGACTGTTAGAATTTGTATTATGGCAAGAAAAAAGCAGCTAAGTAAAGAAAAACGAGTGGCCATCATTACTTTAAGAAATGAAGGTCAGTCAGTCAGCCGAAAAATTGGGAAAGCTTTGAAAGTAAGGGCTATTTGACCATGAAGGAGAGTGATGGGGTGCTGCGCCAGATGACCTGGCCTCCACAGTCACCGGACCTGAACCCAATCGAGATGGTTTGGGGTGAGCTGGACCGCAGAGGGAAGGCAAAAGGGCCAACAAGTGCTAAGCATCTCTGGGAACTCCTTCAAGACTGTTGGAAGACCATTTCAGGGGACTACCTCTTGAAGCTCATCAAGAGAATGCCAAGAGTGTGCAAAGCAGTAATCAAAGCAAAAGGTGGCTACTTTGAAGAACCTAGAATATGACATATTTTCAGTTGTTTCACACTTGTTTGTTATGTATATAATTCCACATGTGTTAATTCATAGTTTTGATGCCTTCATAGTCATGAAAATAAAGAAAACTCTTTGAAAGAGAAGGTGTGTCCAAACTTTTGGTCTGTACTGTATATGGGTATGTAACACGTGTGCCGTTATTGGAGGCACGACACAGTCTGCAATAGCCATAATACATAAACCCAAACCAGAGTGAAGTGACCAATGCAAAACTGATACATAAATAGATATATTAGTATAATTATCAGTATTACCATGCTATTAACCAGACGGCTGCGGGGGGTTTCAGTGCATGTAGTGTATTATCCGGATAATGACTCTGAGCTCACAGTAAATGATTACAACTAGTGTTCAGGGAATCAAAGTCCACGAATTTCAGGATGAATTTGATTCGCCGCGAACCCGAATTTCCTCGTGCTTTTGGTAGTGAATCGATTTAACCTGAAATAGTGTAAAAAACTAAAACAAATCATACTCTAGTGGAAAAGTAGTAATTGGTTCCAAAGCTTGTATATTGAGTCTAGATTCAACGTACGGTGGCCCAGGAAATACCATTGTAAGTTGAAAATATCATATCCTGAGGTCATTGTATCTTGAGGGATCACTGTATATGTATCAAAAACCCTAAAGTGGAAGTCCAGCCTAAATTTAAAGCCAGCAGGTAATATAAGTTACCCTCCTCCTGTGTGTTCTGCCTAAACCATGGCACAGTCCACTTGCCAATAGCCTCTTAGTTTAAGGAGGTATTTCTGTAAGAACATGCATGAAAACACCACCTGCCCAATAATGTGTACAGTGGGGGTTGAATGTTTGTGAACCCTTCACAATTTTCTATATTTCTGCATACATTTTACCTAAAACTACATTATATTGTCACACAAGTCCTACAAGTAGATATCAATTCAAACAAATGAGTCATAAATATTAGACTTGGTCATTTATTTATTGAGTAAACTGATCCAATATCACATGTCTGTGAGTGGAAGAAGTATGTGAGCCTTTAAGATTACATTGAAGATGAAATTAGAGGCAGGTATTTTTTACCAATGGGATGACAATCAGGTGTGAGTAGGCGACCTGTTCATTTAAAAAACAGGGATCTATCAAAGTCTGATCTTCACAACAGGTCTAGCTTTAGGTCAAATTTATAAATATAGAAAATTCTGAAGGTTCACAAACTTTCAAGCACCACTTTAGGTCCCATTCTTGCCGCCAAAACCGCTGTGACTTGTCAAGGCATTTTGTCTGCAAGACCTCTGAATGCCATGTCCTATGGTATCCGACACCAAGACGTTAGCAGCAGATCTTTGAAGTCCTACACATTGCATGGTGCGTCCTCCATGGATTGGATGTGTTTTCCCAGCACTTCTCAAGGATGCTTGATCAGATTAAGGCCAAGTCAACATCTTGACCTCTGTGTCGTGTTCCTCAGACCATTCCAGAATTTTTTTGCAGTCTGATATTATCCAAAAGGCCACTGCCTTTAGGAAACAGCATTGGTATAAAGGGGTGTACTTGGTCTGTACAATGTTTAGGTAGGTGGTATGTGTCAAAGTAGCATCCACATGAATGCCAGAACCCATAGTTTTCCAGCAGAACATTGCCTAGAGCATAATACTGCCTCCTCCAGCGTGTTTTCTTATCCATATAAGTGGCATACATATACGTGGCCAATTCACATGATGTAAAAGAGGAAGTGATTTATCAGAATAGGTCACCTTCTACCATTGCTCTATGGTCCAGTTCTGATGCCCTGATGCCCATTGTAGGAACTTTCAGCAATAGACAAGGGTCAGTATGGGAACTCTGACAGGTCTGCAGCTACTTAGCCTCATACATAAGGTAATGTACTGCACTGTGTGTACTGACACCTTTTAATCGTAGCCAGCAGTAACATCTCAATTGGTTTATGCTACAGTAGGTTTTCTGTGAGATCCAACTGCAATATCCAGAGCAAGGTACTTCTAAATTGTTATTCATTTGATGTTATTTAATTTGTTACAGCTTTGCATGTATTCCCAAAAGCTGTCTGTAGGTGACACTATTTAGTTAATTGTGCCCTGACTCAGCAGAGGGAATTAGCTTTCCCCCTTCTGAGGGAGGAGCTTTCTAGTCAGGATTGCATCAGATGATTAAATTTTAGCTTTGACTGCCATTCAGGGCGGATGCCTATTCAGCTTCAGGAGAAACATAATTTCTGTCGAGAGAACTAACCATGATGAAAAGCTGGAGAAGACATTAATAGTCCAGGATCACAAGGCCGTGAATGCTAGCAAGGTACTCACTGTTTATGGTCGATATAGAGACTTTGCTGTTTGTGGAAGAATTAACAGTTAATGGTACCTTTCACACTTATATAACAGTTTGACCGACCGTTTTATGAATATAGAGCTGATTGTGATAAGTTTTGCATGTGGATAGTTTGTAGTCTCTGGTGCCTACCACAATTTCTTGATATGGATTGTAGTCTGGGACGCCTACCACATTTTTGAGAGTTTTGATCATCTTGGAAAGGTTGCTGATTGTTTAGAAGGAGCTCAGGGACTAATAATCCTATTTTCATCATTGTTGCCATTTGCCTATATACAGCAAATGGGAAAAGACTTCAGCACCATACACAAGCCAAAGAACCTACATCTCCTGCCTTGCACCTGCTCCAAACCCACAACAGCATGCACCCCAACTACCATCAGGCAGAAGCCCCAACATCAAGGTGTGCCCCAAGGGAAGAAAGGATGAACCCCACAAGACCTGTGGATTTGGAAATGCTCTGACCCAATCATCTAGCCATCACAATTTGGCCCGTCTTTATATTTGCCTATTTTCCCTGTTCCCAAAACATCCACAAGAAAGGACTGTGCACCTGCTGCCTCATATTCCCTGTCAGTGGTTATTGCTGACTGGCAGGTGTAGATGTCAAAGAGGAGGCCAAAGAGCTGCCTCAAAGAGAAAAGTCCATAGCTTTGGAGGACTGGGTGCTTCATTGCCCCCAATTTCACCGATGACTTCATTGAGCTCCTTGTAATGTTATACAGCGAGACAAAATGTAAAAAAGGAAGGGGGGGGGGTCACTTTTACCCTGTAATATCATGTCCTTGTAACAGCTGCTGCTGTGCGCCGCTGTTCCCTTGCTTACCGCCGCGGTTCCGGGTGCCAAGTTCAGCGGTGATCTGCAGCCGGTGCATACCATTTTACCGCTGCAGTCTTGGGCTCTGTTTGTGTGGGTGCTGTTGTTCTGGATCCTCTCCACAGTTTGCTCTCAGCCCTGGGCACAGCATGCTTGCTGTTTGTTCCTGCTGCATTTCCTTAAGGGCCGGCGCGCGTCACTTCCTGGGCTTTGTGGCTTAGGTCATGTGACCTCACTGACCTATCCTAGCCCTCCTGTGCATATCTAAGTGGCTCAGCCCCCTTCTCAGATGCCTCAGCATCAAGGTCATTGTCCTGCTAAGGTTCCTGATAACCACTTGGGTTCCTGTGTTCCTGACTCATACTTGTGTTCCTTAATTCTGCTACCCATCTGATCCCTGCCTGCTTGCCTTGACTCTCCTGTTGCCGACCCAGATTGCCTGACCTGCACCTGTGCCTCCTGCCCTGACCTTTTGCCTGTCTAACTTCGCTTCTGCCTCATCCTTTGGTCCTGCACTTTTGTCCTGGTAAAGACCCCACCTGCTGACATCGCCTGTACTTCTTTTACCTTTTTCCGGTACCTCCTGATCCGCCTGGACCAGCTGCCTTGTGTGCCTATCCTCCTTAAGAGGTAGCGACCTGGTGTTCCTCTCAGGAAAGCCTATCCCTACCATCAGGGGTACTGTGAAGAATCGAGGGGTTCGCTTAGACAATGCCCTTAGAGGAGGTGGGACTCGTGGCATAGTGGGTTCACACCCACTGATTCGTGACAGTCCTTATTATCCATGAAACCCAAGAATTACATAACAAGTATATTTTTTCATTCTCCCGTGGAAACTAAGTATATGCTAGTTTCCTACTGCACTGTATGTGACACTCTAATTCAAACCTTCAAGTGAAACACTAATTGAATCCTTTGCTAAAGCTTTTGTGTTGAGGGCGCTCAGAAGGATCACACCATGAACGAGACTTCCAATGCCTCATAGAAGAAAAAAACTACTTAATATAACATGTTAATTAGATTGGTAGACATTAGATTAATATAAATATTACATGTACGGATAGATTTAAAAACAGATGGTAGATGGAACGGTTCTTTATTGAAGTGTGCAAAATAACTTTTTAAAAAGGGCAAGTGTTGCCTGAACACACATAAAACCTTTTACCTGTTTGTACTTTTGCACACTTTAATAAAGAACTGGATTTTAACGTCGGCAAGTGCTGGATATTTTTCCTTATTTTCAAGTGGAAGTTCCGTTCCTCCATGTCAAACCGACCAAGCAAGCATCTATGAGATCCTCAAACAACTGTGCTGGTAAGGGTTAACACCCACATTGTTTGTTTTCACAGATGATAGATAGATAGATAGATAGATAGATAGATAGATAGATAGATCATTTTGTTCATTTAAAAATGCTGCTTCTTTGACCTGGACCAGTGTGCTAGATTGATATGGACAACCAGCTACCAGTCCATACAGCCACCCATTTTACGTAACCCTTTGTCTTTTGCTACCTGAGACGCCAACTTTACTCTGCCTTGCCTGTCCTTTCCCCTGATGAATCAAAAGATTAAACTTGAGGGGGCTACACGTTTTAGGGCCTAGAGAGGGCCAGGTCTGCCGAGGTGGAACGGCGATCTATTAGGGTGACAATTTCTGTGGGTTTAGAAGACTCAGGTTCATACAGCCCTCCTTACAAACACATATACTTAGATTCCCTCATTACCAAACAGAAGATGTTTCTATTAGTGTTGATCGAGCATGCTCGGCACATGGCGGTATTTGGCCGAATACCGCATGTGCTCGAGCGCAATGCTCGAGTCTCCTTCCCGCACGTTTGTTGGCTGCTAAGCAGCAAATAAACGTGAAGGTAAGTACTGCCCTCACTGTAATGCCGTAGCCATGTTGGTTACTGGCATTACAGTAATTGGCTGGCCGGAACTAATCATCGGCTGCTATATATATTGGGCAGACTAGATGGGCTATAGGATATTGGGTAGACTAGATGGGCCAAATGGTTCTTATCTGCTTTCTATATAGCACCCGATGACACTTGTTTGGCTCAGTGTTAGTCATGGAGAGCTGTGCTGAAGAAGGGAAAGATAGTGTAGGGAGTGAAATTATTTTTGTAAGTTGAAAAACTTGTCAGAGACCTAAAAGTCCTTTTAAGGACTATTGTTGTGTGTGGCAGCAGCAATATATATTTTTAGTGCAACCTGCTCTAAATTGCTAAAACTTTACAGACCCAAAAGTCCTTTTAAGGACTATTGTGTGTGGCAGCAATATCTATTTTTAGCACATCCTGCGCTAAATAGCGTGCAAAAGTTAGACCGCGGCAGACAGCGACATTATCTGGGCTACATCTTCTGTGTAACGTGTGCGCATCCCAAAAATATCTGACATCCAGTGTACTTTTTCCGTAGGCGGTGTCCGTTGCGGACAGTGACATTAGCTGCACTACATCTCCTGTGTAACGTGTGGACATCCCAAAAATATCAGTGACATCCAGTATACTTTTTCAGTAGACGGTGTCCGCTGCGGACAGTGACATTACCTGGGGTACGTCTCCTGTGTAACGTTTCCACATCCCAAATACCTGTGACATTCCCTGTAATTTTATATTAGCCGCTGGTGACATCATCGAGTTTATCTGCGGTATTTCTCCTGTGTAACATGTGCACATCCCAAATACCTGTGACATTCCCTGTAATTTTATATTAGCTGCTGCTGACATCAGTGACATAATCGGCGGTATATCTCCTGTGTGACGTTTCCACATCCCAAATACCTTTTTTCATTTTTTGGCGCATACACTTACAAATCCTACGCTACTGTATGTGTGACATACTTTCAAGCATATATAACATTTAATATAAAGAAGGCGAGCAGTAAGGGACAGGGAAGTGTCCGTGATGCTGATGGTGCACGCAGAGGCCGTGGCCCTGGGCGCGTTAAAACTGTGCCTGCTGCCAGAGCACAAGAATAACAATCGTCTACAATACCTAGCTTCATGTCCCAGTTTGAAGGGCGGCGCAGAACAACACTCCCGAAGTCAGACCAGTGTGACCAGGTGGTCGGTTGGATTGCAGCAGATAATGCTTCCAGTCAGATAAGCACCACCCTGTCTTCCACCAAGTCCAGTATCAGTAGCCAAGAGTCTGGTCAACACAATCCTCACTCTGATCCTCCTTCCTCCCACCATGGAGAGTCTTGCCAAACAAGTGATCCCACACTCAGATATTCAGAGAAGCTCTTTTCAGCGCCATCCCTTTATTTGGCCCACTCGACAAGCCTGCTTGAAGAGGGACATGAAATCTAGTGCCCTGATTCCCAAACTCTTGAGCATCCACAGTCACAAAAAGATGACTTGGGGGAACGGCAATTAATGTTTCACGAGGTGGATGATTATGATGAGACACAGTTGCCAATAAGTCGACGGCAATTAGTGTCTCAAGAGGTTGATGATGAGGATGAGACACAGTTGTCAATAACTGAGGTTATTGTTAGGTCAACAAGTCAGGAGGATGAGCAGAGTAAGGAAGTGGAAGAGGAGGTGGTGGACGATGAAGTCACTGACCCAACCTGGGAAGGTGGCAAGCCGAGCGAGAACAGCAGTACTGAGGGGGAGGGATCCGCAGCACCGCAACACACTGGAAGAGACAGTTGGGTGGCAAGATGGAGAAGGCGGGCCACACCAAACAGACCCACAACTGTTCCCCAGAGCACACCCCTGTGGAAATCTCCCTTGCCAAGGGGTAGGTGTTCCGCAGTCTGTCGCTTTTTTGAGAAATGTGCAGACGACAAAAGAATTGTAATTTGCAACCTGTGCCATACAAAAATGAGCAGGGGTGTGAACACTAGCAACCTCACCACCACCAGCATGATCCGCCACATGGCATCAAAGCATCGTAATAGGTGGGCCGAACGCCTGGGTCCACAATCTGTGTCTGCGGGTCACACCACTGCCTCCTCTTCCCCTGTGTTACGTGCTGGCCAATCCCCTGTCGAAGGCGCAGGCCCGGATGCCTCCCGCCCTGCACCTGGACCTTCGCAAGCACCATCAGAGACCACATCCACTTCCGTGTTCTAGCGCAGCTTACAAATATCCTTACCCCAGGCATTTGAACGCAAGCGTAAATACTCACCCACCCACCCACAGGCCATAGCACTAAATGCGCAACTTTCCAAATTACTGGCCGTGGAAATGTTGCCATTTAGGCTTGTGGACACTGATGCCTTCCGAAGCCTGATGTCGGCGGCCGTCTTTGGTTACGCAGTCCCCAGCCGCCACTATTTTTCACGGTGTGCCGTGCCGCCTTACACCAGCATGTGTCCCATAACATCCCCCGTGCCCTGACCAACGCAGTTACTGGGAACGTCCACTTAACCACTGACACATGGACAAGTGCTTTCGGCCAGGGATGCTACATTTCCCTGACGGCACACTGGGTGAACGTTGTGGAGGCCGGAAACGAGTCAAACCCTGGGATGTTACAGGTGCTACCGACGTCCTCTTGCAGCACCAGTCAGCCATCAGTCGGTAGCTGGAAGCAGTGTAGCACTGCAGTGGGGAAGCATCAACAGGCCGTGCTTAAGCTGATCTGCTTAGGTGACAAACAGCACACTGAGCTGTGGCAGGGGATAAGAGACCAGACTGAGCTGTGGCTCTCGCCACTCAACCTAGAACCAGGCATGGTTGTGTCTGATAATGGCCGTAACTTGGTGGCGGCTTTGGAGCTCGGCAAGCTCACACAAATCCCATACCTAGCCCACGTCTTCAACTTAATGGTTCAGCGGTTTCTCAAAACCTACCTCAATTTGCCTGAGCTACTGGTGAAGGTGCGCCTCGTGTGTGCCCATTTCTGCAAGTCACCGTCAGCTTCCGCTGTTTTGTCAACGCTGCAGCAGCGCTTACAATTGCCAGCTCACCGACTGTTGTGCGACGTGAGCATGCACTGGAACTCAACGTTCCACATGTTGGCCAGGCTTTGTGAGCAGCCGAGGGCAGTTGTGCAATATCAGCTGCAACATGGTCGTCGCCTTTCCAGTCTGCTTCCGCTCTTCACAAGCGAGGAGTGGGCATGGATGTCTGACCTCTGTGAGGTTTTAAGAAAGTTTGAGGAATCAACACAGATAGTGAGCGGCGATAACGCTATTATCAGCGTCACCATCCCACTTCTGTGTCTACTCAAACGCTCACTGCTCACAATTAAGGCCGACGCTTTGCATGTGGAAGAGGTGGAAATGGGGAAAGACTGTACAGAGGGTGATAGCCAGACTACCCTCAGTTTGTCTTCTCAGCGCAAATTGGATGATGATGATGAGGAGGAGGAGGAGCAGGAGACAGTTGCCTCCACTACAGTTGCCTCCACTACAGAGGGTAGTACCCATGTAAGTATAATTCCATCTGTTCAGCATGGATGGGCATAAGAGGATGAGGAGATTGAGAGTCATCCTCCTGTTGACGACAGCGAAGTCTTGCCTGTTGGGATTCTGGCACACATGGCTGACTTTATGTTAGGCTGCCTTTCCTGTGACCCATGCGTTTTACGTATTTTGGACAACACTGATTACTGTTTGTTCACCCTTCTCGACCCCTGCTACAAAGAGAACTTCTCATCTCTCATTCCTGTGGTAGAGAGGATGAGCAAAATGGTGAAAAAGGCCCTTGTGAAAAAATGTCTCCGGAAATTTCCAGCTGACAACACTGGCGGCAGAGTACGTAGTTCCTTGGGCAACAGAGGAGAGGAGACGAAGGGAACACACAGCAGTTCCAACAGAGGCAGGGCAACACTCTCCAAAGCCTGAGACAGTTTCATGGCACCCCGCCAGCACCCTCACTCTGATGCGCGACCTAGTGTCACAAGGAGGGAAACATTTTGGAAGATGGTGAATGATCCATCTGTGCCTTACAACTACTGGGTGTCCAAGCTGGACACGTAGCACAAACTGGCGCTCTACGGCTTGGAGGTGCTGGCCTGCCCTGCCGCCAGCGTTTTGTCGGAACGGGTATTTAGTGCTGCTGGAGGCATAATAACTGATAAGCGCATCCGCCTGTCAATGGAAAATGCTGACAGGTTGACTCTTATAAAAATGAACAAGGACTGGATTGCCCCTGACTTCCCTACTCCACCAGAGGAAAGCAGCTGAACCTAAAGGCACTTTAAATGTGTTTTTTCTAATGTACTGAATACACTGTATTCCCTTGCACCCCTTCCACCACAAATAGGGTATATGGTTCAATCTTCCTTTTCTCGTCCTCCTCCTCCTCCTCTTCCATCATATCAACATGCTTATTAGTCTGCCCTCGCTCCTAATGTTGTAGAGGGTCAGCTCACCTGCAAGCCCTCGCATTTAATGTTTTACAGGGTCAGCTCACCAGCAGGCCCTCACCTACAATCTTTTAGAGGGTCAGCTCACCTGCAGGTAGTTATGGTTGAACATCGGCCGGGACAATTCGCGAACGCAATTGCGCGAACACGATCAAATGTTCGCAAACCGCAAGTTCTCAGCGGGCCCCATACACTTTTATGGCAGGCAAACCTGAAAAACCTTCAGGTGATATTTGCAGCCACCAAATACTTACTAGAAGTGCACAAATCGTTCCACAACATGGACAGTGATATACCAGAGGGGGATCAATGGCAAAAATTCCCACAAAAAATATATATTTTAATCAGGGGCCATTTTTGCATCTTAAAGGGAAACTTTCAAAAATGTGCCCTGCTGGAGCCTAGAAAATTTTTATTTTAGGCCACGGGAGTACAGGCCCCAAACAATAGGCATTCACCGGACAGAAAACATCAAGTGATTATGTGGCGGGAGGTATATTAGACGGTCAGGTATATCACACCCCAGCCTCAATCATTTTTTTGGGGGGGAAACTGGTATATCACACCAGTTGCAATTAGTTATTCCAATAGCGTTTTTCCCTCTGTATAGCTGCAGTATCGCAGCAGAACTGCACACAACTGCTGCACAATACAAATGCACTATAATATACTGTCTATGTTAGAAAGTATATTATAGGTATATAACACCCCTCAGTATGTCACACCTATCGATAGCACACCTATACCAGTTCTTAAAAGGACTTTTGTGGCCCTATTAGCTAGCGTTTGGTGTCCCTAACAGTCTGTCTCTGCTCCACACAGCAACCTCTCCCTACACTGGCAAAAACTGAATGTAAAATGGTGGCCAGATCGGGTTTATTTATAGGGTAGGGGGTATGTCCATGTGCTGAAATGTCTCAATTGGCTGTCCTGTCCCACCTGATGGATGTGTCATGGGTCAAATTTTGGCACAATGCAAAAGAATATGGCGCCGGCGGATATAATGTTTTAGAGGGTCAGCTCACCAGCAGGCTCTCGCATATAATGTTTTTGAGGGTCAGCTCACCAGCAGGCACTCGCCCATAATTTTTTCGATGCTCAGATCAGCAGCAGGCACTCGCCCCTAATGTTTTAGAGAGTCAGCTCACCAGCAGGCCCTTGCTCCTAATGTTTTTGAGGGTCACCAGCAGGCCATCAATCATAATTTTTCAAGGGTGTGTATGATGCCCTCCTTCATGTGTAATAAAAGGTATATTGGAGTGCTGGTTCCTTGTAATTTTTGGCAGCCCTTTCACTTAGTGCATAGGCTTTATGAGTGTAGGAGTCCCACTACCTGAACAATTATACCACAATGTGAATGAGGCCCTCCATTATGTGATATACAGGTTGTATCGGAGTGCTTCTTCCTTGTAATTTTTAAGTAAATATACAGGAAAGAATGTTTCCTAACAATTTTTCCTCTAAAATCGATTTTATCTTCGGTTTAGTGCGTATTATTGTCAGTCTGTAAAAGTGGCGTACTACTCGGACAACATCGTTCCCAGCAGCGACCTGGGAGTCCAAGATGCATCCAGACATCCTCCCCATGCTGTTCCCGAACCATTTCAGTGGTGTTTCCATCAATTTCTGACCTTTTCCTATGAACCAGACACCCTCCCCTCTTCAGAGCAGGTTTAATGCTCGGGTTCTCCCATTGACTTCCATTGTGCTCGGATGTTCTACCGAGCACCCGAGCATCCCGAGTTGTTTAACCCGAGCACCCGAACACCCGAGAACTTTGGTGCTCGATCAACACTAGTTTCTATCATTGTTATTTATTTACATCTTCTGTGATATTTTCCTGATATTTAACTGATACATTTTTATCAAACCTTTAAAAAAAAATTTTTTGTTATGATAGATAGGTAGCTAGATAGATAATCCAAACGCAAAAGGAAACAGCAGCACAGTCAATTTGTGAAGGTTTTGGTGCAATCACTCTGGGAAGACAAGCAAAAAATCCACCAGTAGATCCAAATTCAAAAGATGAGGCAGCATCCAGATTAGGTGAAAGGGTGTTGGACCCGTTTATTCCCCAAGAAGCAACGTTTCAGCCCAGCACAATGAGGCCTTGTGTTGTCAAACTTGGTTTCTTACTCCGGTTTCCCCGCTACACTCCAAAGACATTCTGATGGGGAACTTAGATTGTGCTCCCCATTGGGGACAGCTTGATGCTAATGTCTGTAAAGCGCTGCGGAATACTGTAGAATGTGTGCACTGTATGGTACTATTTCTACACTGTATGGTTCTATTTGTGCACTGTATGGTACTATTTGTGCACTGTATGGTACTATTTCTACACTGTATGGTACTATTTGTTCACTGTATAGTACTATTGTGCACTGTGTGTTACTATTTGTGCACTGTATGGTTCTATTTGTGCACTGTATGGTTCTATTTGTGCACTGTATGGTTCTATTTGTGCACTGTATGGTTCTATTTGTGCACTGTATGTTACTATTTCTACACTGTATGGTTCTGTTTGTGCACTGTATGGTTCTATTTCTACACTGTATGGTACTATTTGTGCACTGTATGGTACTATTTGTGCACTGTATGGTTCTATTTGTGCACTGTATGGTTCTATTTGTGCACTGTATGGTACTATTTGTGCACTGTATGTTACTATTTCTACACTGTATAGTACTATTTCTACACTGTATGGTGCTATTTGTGCACTGTATAGTACTATTGTGCACTGTATGTTACTATTTGTGCACTGTATGGCACTATTTCTACTCTGTATGTTACTATTTGTGCACTTTTTGGTACTATTTGTGCACTGTATAGTTCTATTTCTACACTGTATGGTACTATTTGTGCACTGTATGGTGCTATTTCTACACTGTATGGTACTATTTGTGCACTGTATAGTTCTATTTCTACACTGTATGGTACTATTTGTGCACTGTATGGTGCTATTTCTACACTGTATGGTACTATTTGTGCACTGTATGGTACTATTTCTACACTGTATGGTACTATTTGTGCACTGTATGGTTCTATTTCTACACTGTATGGTACTATTTGTGCACTGTATGGTGCTATTTCTACACTGTATGGTACTATTTGTGCACTTTTTGGTACTATTTCTACACTGTATGTTACTATTTGTGCACTTTTTGGTACTATTTGTGCACTGTATTGTACTATTTCTACACTGTATGGTACTATTTGAGCACTGTATTGTACTATTTCTACACTGTATGGTACTATTTGTGCACTGTATGGTGCTATTTGTGCACTGTATAGTACTATTGTGTACTGTATGTTACTATTTGTGCACTGTATAGTACTATTGTGTACTGTATGTTACTATTTGTGAACTGTATAGTACTATTTGTGCACTGTATAGTTCTATTTCGACACTGTATGGTACTATTTCTACACTGTATGGTACTATTTGTGCACTGTATAGTTCTTTTTGTGCACTGTATGGTGCTATTTGTGCACTGTATAGTACTATTGTGTACTGTATGTTACTATTTGTGAACTGTATGGTACTATTTCTACACTGTATGGTACTATTTCTACTCTGTATGTTACTATTTGTGCACTTTTTGGTACTATTTGTGCACTGTATGGTACTATTTCTACACTGTATGGTGCTATTTGTGCATTGTATAGTACTATTGTGTACTGTATGTTACTATTTGTGCACTGTATAGTACTATTGTGTACTGTATGTTACTATTTGTGCACTGTATGGCACTATTTCTACTCTGTATGTTACTATTTGTGCACTGTATGGTGCTATTTCTACACTGTATGGTACTATTTCTACACTGTATGGTACTATTTCTACACTGTATGGTACTATTTGTGCACTGTATGGTACTATTTCTACACTGTATAGTTCTATTTCTACACTGTATGGTACTATTTCTACACTGTATGGTACTATTTGTGCACTGTATAGTTCTTTTTGTGCACTGTATGGTGCTATTTGTGCACTGTATAGTACTATTGTGTACTGTATGTTACTATTTGTGCACTGTATAGTACTATTGTGTACTGTATGTTACTATTTGTGCACTGTATAGTTCTTTTTGTGCACTGTATGGTGCTATTTGTGCACTGTATAGTACTATTGTGTACTGTATGTTACTATTTGTGCACTGTATAGTACTATTGTGTACTGTATGTTACTATTTCTACACTGTATGGTACTATTTGTGCACTGTATAGTACTATTGTGCACTGTATGTTACTATTTCTACACTGTATGGTACTATTTCTACACTGTATGGTACTATTTGTGCACTGTATGGTACTATTTGTGCACTGTAAGACGCTATTTATCTGGGCAGTATTTAGCTATTATGTGTTCTATTCTTCCATATGTAATATTTTCTCCTTTACCAAAGTCTGTGGCAAATCACAGCTGTGGGAACAGAACTGTGGCATTCTGGGATTCAGGACTCTGCTGGGACCATCCCATTGATTTCTGGACCTTTGGGAGCTGTGCTGGTATAAAACCAGTTGTCAAACCTGGCCTGATTATGGGATGGAAATACAGCTGTAAGGCTCATTACACAGCAGGGCTTACTATAACTGTAATGAGATGATCACCTTGAATGACTGCAAGCAGAGATCTTAAAAGCCACAATGAATTTATACAGAAATGATGCTAGAAAAGTATATTATATTATGCAAATAAAGCCCTTTACGTCCTGGAACTGGATTCCTCCATTAAACTGCAGGAGGTTCTCATATTAACCTTTATATTACAGTCTTCCTAGTCCTTAGATAGTCCTTGGGGTCAGGTGAGGCAGAGCTCAGCTCGCTGGCAGATTGCGGCGCTTATGTGACAAAATCTGATGAGGTTTATCACTGTCACTGATACGTGAAGTCATCAGAGTGTAATAATATGCCAGGAATCATTGCATGTAGATTTATACCACACACACGACTCATCACACCACATAGTACTAAAACACCAGAACCTTATAAATACAGTACATTCAGATTTACTGTATGTGTAAAGAAAGAAAGAAAGAACGAACTGAGATAGATAGATATGAGATAGATAGATAGATAGATAGATAGATAGATAGATAGATAGATATGAGATAGATAGATAGATAGATAGATAGATAGATAGATAGATAGATAGATAGATAGATAATAGATATGAGATAGATGGATAGATAGATAGATAGATAGATAGATAGATAATAGATATGAGATAGATGGATAGATAGATAGATAGGTAGATAGATAGATAGATAGATAGATAAACAGACTAATAGAGAGATGGATAGATAGATAGATAGATAGATAGATAATGTAGCAAAAGAAGGCAGCACTCCAGTTTGCAGTAAAAAAGTGGACGGTTTATTCACTCATCAGCAACGTTTCAGCTCTCACATTGGAGCCTTTTTCCAGCTGAGTAACATGTGCAAAATTACATACATATATAGTGCAAGTAATTACCAAAATACAAATTAACCCATCATATAATAAAGTGCAAATGCATAAACATAATCATCACATTACAAATATAATCAGTGTATTGTCATAATTTGATATAGCAGCAATACAGACATAACCGTAAGAAAATTCATAATATAGTGGATGTGATATAAAATCACCAAACTGTCATAATGACCAATCAAATGTGAAGGTGAACAGGTGTGTTTAAACATGATATAACAATCAAAAAAGATTAAAAACCTTTGAATGAGTCACTTGCGGCTGACAGGGCATGGTAGGAACTGTTGGCGTCCGGAAAGGAGCATGGCGCATGCGCCGCTCCAACCACTATCGCGAGATTCACTGAGGTAATGTGTGGTAAAACAACCACATCAAAGATGGCCACTTTGGAACAATGTTTAAGGGCGCATGCGCGTACCAATGCTACCGCCCATACGAGTTTGACAGACACAGATACAGTGTCCGAGCGCCGCAGTGTACAGCAGAAACAGCTGATCTATTCATCGGGGGCCGACGGGTCAACGTGGGTCTCCAGTGAGATATCTGTACATGTGGGATGATGCGGTTGTCACACCGTTAGCATCCCACTGTCCAGACTGCCAGCATATCCGCTCTATGTCCCTTATAGCCATACAGTAGACGATGTCCACTTGAAATCGGCCTGAAGGACACAGATAGAACTGCATCGGGGCTCATAGTATATATAAATGTATATAGAATAGGTCAACTGTACCCGTCTGTATAGGTGTCACCCCAGTCCCAAAGGGGGCTTGAGTCACACCATGGCACAGACCGGTACTGACCATAAATATTAATAGAACTTATTACAAGATTATGAAAAAAGGGGATCGCCAACATGTTCCTCCAGGCTTCGCCATACGTGAACATTCGAACTTTTATGCTTCAGAATAATTTCCTATAAAAAAAGAAAAAATATTTAATGTATAGCACATGTTGTTTTCCATATGAGTCATCAAATTGGGAGAGAACACACATAAATTCAATGACTAGACAACCCTAAACTCCACATTTAAACCTTGTGGCCTCAAAGTGCCAAGTGTGTAGATCCAATAAAGTTCACGCTTTTTCAATAACTTTATCCGATCCCCACCTCGCCTTGACAGAGATATTTGCTCCAAAATTCTAAACCGTAGGTCATCTTGTGTATGTTTAGCTTCAGTGAAGTGTTTGGACACTGGGAGATCCATTTTTTGTTTTCTAATTGAATACCTGTGTTGGTTGAGACGGGTTTTGACGTCCCAAGTGGTCTCACCAATATAAAGCAGACCACACGGGCACACCAACAAATAGATGACATAAGACGAATCACATGTTAAATATTGTTTGATCTTAACCCTGTGGCCCAGGGTAGGGTGCAAAAAAGAATCCCCTCTCAACATTAGTTTACAATTGATGCAGTTATAACAAGGATAACAGCCTTTGCGTGTGGAGCCAAAGTAGCTCTCACATGTCTCCCTTGTGGATCCAATATCTGACTTCACCAGTTTATCACCTAAATTAGGGCTACGTCGGTATGAGCATAGAGGTGGCGATTTGAACTCCTGTACTTTCTCAAAATTGCTATTGAGAATTCGCCAGTGTTTTTTAATTATGGCAGCAATCTTACCACTATTGGTACTGAATTCTGATACAAAAGGGATTCTTGCCTGTGTGGACCTGTGCTCACCTAAACCTTCTCTGATGGTTTCTCTAGTAAGTGAATTGATTCTATTCAGTTGTTCTCGAATCAATTTTTTGGGATACCCACGTGTTTGAAATTTGGACCCCATTTCTTGTAATCTATTCTCCGCTGTTTCTGGATCTTGAACAATTTTTTTGACCCTGAGAAGCTGACTGAAAGGGAGAGACCTAATCATAGGTTTGGGATGATGGCTCTCATAACGTAACAGGGTGTTTTTATCTGTGGGTTTCACATATATATCCGTCACTAACCTGTCATTTTGTATGCCAACTTGTGTGTCCAAAAATTGCAAAGATGTCTCTGAATGGGTCAATGTAAACTTTACACTGGGATCAATGGTGTTTAAAAAGCTATGGAAAGCGATGAGGTCCTCCGTGGCGCCGACCCAAATCAGGAAAATGTCATCAATGTAACGCCACCACCCCAGCACATGGCTGAAGTGGTGGCTCACATAGACGACAGACTCCTCAAGATGTGACATGTAAAGATTTGCATAGGTCGGCGCCACGTTAGACCCCATCGCGGTCCCCCGTAACTGTAAAAAGAAGTCATCCTGAAACAGGAAATAATTTCTGGTTAGGATGAACCTCAACAAAGTGCTCAAAAATCGTTGACAGTCCTGACTATAGTTTGTTTTCTGTAAAACATGTTCAATAGCTTGTATGCCCAATTCGTGTTCAATCGAAGTATAGAGGCTTACTACATCGAAAGAGGCCACTAGTGCCCCCTTGGGGATGGAGAGACCACCGATCTTGGTCAAGAAGTCACTAGTGTCTCTGATGTATGATCTTGAGGATAGAGCAAACGGACGCAAAATTTTATCAAGAAAAATCGCTGCTTTACAGAACAGTGAGTCTTTGAGCACTGCACAACTATCTGTACTGAATAAGGGTCTGTCATATTGTCCTGTAAATGCAACCAAATGGTTTGACCTAGAAATTGATCTGCAGAGATTTCTGCGTAACATTAAACTGAAAGTATGGTTTGCTGAACAACATGACAGACCTACATCTGAAAATACAAGTGTTAGTGAGCTGTCTTTGAAAAGTTTGGATTTATATGTTAAAAGTGATTTTTCTCCAGCCATTGATCATCCTGCTATTGAGGCTTTTGGTTTGGCGGTCAAACGCGATATTGAAAGTCTCAAACAAGAAACCTCTCAACAATCACTTAAATTTGCTAATATGACAAAAACAGAGATAAAGGCACTTAGTGATCTGGCTTCGGACCGCAACCTCACCATCAAGTCTGCTGACAAAGGTGGTGGGGTTGTGGTCATGGACACCAGATCCTATGTAGCCGAAATCAGACAACAACTCGCAGATACTGATGTATATGAAAGAATCTATAATGATCCTAAATTTGTGCTATTGAGGGAGCTCAAGGAGATATTAATTGCAGCTAAAGAGAAAGATATAATTGATGAAAAAATCTTTGCTTTTTTATATAGTGATAAGCCTGCCACGCCAATCCTATACACTTTGCCTAAGATACACAAGTCTTTGACTTCACCCCCGGGACGTCCTATTGTCTCGGGGATGGACTCACTGTTCTGTAAAGCAGCGATTTTTCTTGATAAAATTTTGCGTCCGTTTGCTCTATCCTCAAGATCATACATCAGAGACACTAGTGACTTCTTGACCAAGATCGGTGGTCTCTCCATCCCCAAGGGGGCACTAGTGGCCTCTTTCGATGTAGTAAGCCTCTATACTTCGATTGAACACGAATTGGGCATACAAGCTATTGAACATGTTTTACAGAAAACAAACTATAGTCAGGACTGTCAACGATTTTTGAGCACTTTGTTGAGGTTCATCCTAACCAGAAATTATTTCCTGTTTCAGGATGACTTCTTTTTACAGTTACGGGGGACCGCGATGGGGTCTAACGTGGCGCCGACCTATGCAAATCTTTACATGTCACATCTTGAGGAGTCTGTCGTCTATGTGAGCCACCACTTCAGCCATGTGCTGGGGTGGTGGCGTTACATTGATGACATTTTCCTGATTTGGGTCGGCGCCACGGAGGACCTCATCGCTTTCCATAGCTTTTTAAACACCATTGATCCCAGTGTAAAGTTTACATTGACCCATTCAGAGACATCTTTGCAATTTTTGGACACACAAGTTGGCATACAAAATGACAGGTTAGTGACGGATATATATGTGAAACCCACAGATAAAAACACCCTGTTACGTTATGAGAGCCATCATCCCAAACCTATGATTAGGTCTCTCCCTTTCAGTCAGCTTCTCAGGGTCAAAAAAATTGTTCAAGATCCAGAAACAGCGGAGAATAGATTACAAGAAATGGGGTCCAAATTTCAAACACGTGGGTATCCCAAAAAATTGATTCGAGAACAACTGAATAGAATCAATTCACTTACTAGAGAAACCATCAGAGAAGGTTTAGGTGAGCACAGGTCCACACAGGCAAGAATCCCTTTTGTATCAGAATTCAGTACCAATAGTGGTAAGATTGCTGCCATAATTAAAAAACACTGGCGAATTCTCAATAGCAATTTTGAGAAAGTACAGGAGTTCAAATCGCCACCTCTATGCTCATACCGACGTAGCCCTAATTTAGGTGATAAACTGGTGAAGTCAGATATTGGATCCACAAGGGAGACATGTGAGAGCTACTTTGGCTCCACACGCAAAGGCTGTTATCCTTGTTATAACTGCATCAATTGTAAACTAATGTTGAGAGGGGATTCTTTTTTGCACCCTACCCTGGGCCACAGGGTTAAGATCAAACAATATTTAACATGTGATTCGTCTTATGTCATCTATTTGTTGGTGTGCCCGTGTGGTCTGCTTTATATTGGTGAGACCACTTGGGACGTCAAAACCCGTCTCAACCAACACAGGTATTCAATTAGAAAACAAAAAATGGATCTCCCAGTGTCCAAACACTTCACTGAAGCTAAACATACACAAGATGACCTACGGTTTAGAATTTTGGAGCAAATATCTCTGTCAAGGCGAGGTGGGGATCGGATAAAGTTATTGAAAAAGCGTGAACTTTATTGGATCTACACACTTGGCACTTTGAGGCCACAAGGTTTAAATGTGGAGTTTAGGGTTGTCTAGTCATTGAATTTATGTGTGTTCTCTCCCAATTTGATGACTCATATGGAAAACAACATGTGCTATACATTAAATATTTTTTCTTTTTTTATAGGAAATTATTCTGAAGCATAAAAGTTCGAATGTTCACGTATGGCGAAGCCTGGAGGAACATGTTGGCGATCCCCTTTTTTCATAATCTTGTAATAAGTTCTATTAATATTTATGGTCAGTACCGGTCTGTGCCATGGTGTGACTCAAGCCCCCTTTGGGACTGGGGTGACACCTATACAGACGGGTACAGTTGACCTATTCTATATACATTTATATATACTATGAGCCCCGATGCAGTTCTATCTGTGTCCTTCAGGCCGATTTCAAGTGGACATCGTCTACTGTATGGCTATAAGGGACATAGAGCGGATATGCTGGCAGTCTGGACAGTGGGATGCTAACGGTGTGACAACCGCATCATCCCACATGTACAGATATCTCACTGGAGACCCACGTTGACCCGTCGGCCCCCGATGAATAGATCAGCTGTTTCTGCTGTACACTGCGGCGCTCGGACACTGTATCTGTGTCTGTCAAACTCGTATGGGCGGTAGCATTGGTACGCGCATGCGCCCTTAAACATTGTTCCAAAGTGGCCATCTTTGATGTGGTTGTTTTACCACACATTACCTCAGTGAATCTCGCGATAGTGGTTGGAGCGGCGCATGCGCCATGCTCCTTTCCGGACGCCAACAGTTCCTACCATGCCCTGTCAGCCGCAAGTGACTCATTCAAAGGTTTTTAATCTTTTTTGATTGTTATATCATGTTTAACCACCTCCGGACCGCCTAACGCAGGATCGCGTTCCGGAGGTGGCAGCGCTGCGCACAGTCACGCATATACGCGTCATCTCGCGAGACGCGAGATTTCCTGTGAACGCGCGCACACAGGCGCGCGCGCTCACAGGAACGGAAGGTAAGAGAGTTGATCTCCAGCCTGCCAGCGGCGATCGTTCGCTGGCAGGCTGGAGATGTGTTTTTTTTAACCCCTAACAGGTATATTAGACGCTGTTTTGATAACAGCGTCTAATATACCTGCTACCTGGTCCTCTGGTGGTCCCCTTTGTTTGGATCGACCACCAGAGGACACAGGTAGCTCAGTAAAGTAGCACCAAGCACCACTACACTACACTACACCCCCCCCCCATCACTTATTAACCCCTTATTAGCCCCTGATCACCCCTAATCACCCCTGATCACCCCATATAGACTCCCTGATCCCCCCCCTGTCATTGATTACCCCCCTGTCATTGATCAACCCCCTGTAAAGCTCCATTCAGACGTCCGCATGATTTTTACGGATCCACTGATAGATGGATCGGATCCGCAAAACGCATCCGGACGTCTGAATGAAGCCTTACAGGGGCATGATCAATGACTGTGGTGATCACCCCATATAGACTCCCTGATCACCCCCCTGTCATTGATTACCCCCCTGTCATTGATCACCCCCCTGTAAAGCTCCATTCAGACGTCCGCATGATTTTTACGGATCCACTGATAGATGGATCGGATCCGCAAAACGCATCCGGACGTCTGAATGAAGCCTTACAGGGGCATGATCAATGACTGTGGTGATCACCCCATATAGACTCCCTGATCACCCCCCTGTCATTGATTACCCCCCTGTCATTGATCACCCCCCTGTAAAGCTCCATTCAGATGTCCGCATGATTTTTACGGATGCACTGATAGATGGATCGGATCCGCAAAACGCATCCGGACGTCTGAATGAAGCCTTACAGGGGCATGATCAATGACTGTGGTGATCACCCCATATAGACTCCCTGATCACCCCCCTGTCATTGATTACCCCCCTGTCATTGATTACCCCCCTGTAAAGCTCCATTCAGATGTCCGCATGATTTTTACGGATGCACTGATAGATGGATCGGATCCGCAAAACGCATCCGGACGTCTGAATGAAGCCTTACAGGGGCATGATCAATGACTGTGGTTATCACCCCATATAGACTCCCTGATCACCCCCCTGTCATTGATTACACCCCTGTCATTGATCACCCCCTGTAAAGCTCCATTCAGATGTCCGCATGATTTTTACGGATGCACTGATACATGGATCGGATCCGCAAAACGCATCCGGTCGTCTGAATGAAGCCTTACAGGGGCATGATCAATGACTGTGGTGATCACCCCCCTGTCATTGATTACCCCCCTGTAAAGCTCCATTCAGATGTCCGCATGATTTTTACGGATGCACTGATAGATGGATCCGATCCGCAAAACGCATCCGGACGTCTGAATGAAGCCTTACAGGGGCATGATCAATGACTGTGGTGATCACCCCATATAGACTCCCTGATCACCCCCCTGTCATTGATCACCCCCCTGTCATTGATTACCCCCCTGTAAAGCTCCATTCAGATGTCCGCATGATTTTTACGGATGCACTGATAGATGGATCCGATCCGCAAAACGCATCCGGACGTCTGAATGAAGCCTTACAGGGGCATGATCAATGACTGTGGTGATCACCCCATATAGACTCCCTGATCACCCCCCTGTCATTGATTACCCCCCTGTAAAGCTCCATTCAGATGTCCGCATGATTTTTACGGATGCACTGATAGATGGATCGGATCCGCAAAACGCATCCGGACGTCTGAATGAAGCCTTACACGGGCGTGATCAATGACTGTGGTTATCACCCCATATAGACTCCCTGATCACCCCCCTGTCATTGATCACCCCCCTGTCATTGATCACCCCCCTGTCATTGATCACCCCCCTGTCATTGATCACCCCCCTGTCATTTATCACCCCCCTGTCATTTAGCACCCCTCTGTAAGGCTCCATTCAGATATTTTTTTGGCCCAAGTTAGCAGAATTTTATTTTTTTTTTCTTACAAAGTCTCATATTCCACTAACTTGTGTCAAAAAATAAAATCTCACATGAACTCACCATACCCCTCACGGAATCCAAATGCGTAAAATTTTTTAGACATTTATATTCCAGACTTCTTCTCACGCTTTAGGGCCCCTAGAATGCCAGGGCAGTATAAATACCCCACATGTGACCCCATTTCGGAAAGAAGACACCCCCAGGTATTCCGTGAGGGGCATATTGAGTCCATGAAAGATTGAAATTTTTGTCCCAAGTTAGCGGAACGGGATACTTTGTGAGAAAAAAATTAAAAATATCAATTTCCGCTAACTTGTGCCAAAAAAAAAAAATTTCTATGAACTCGCCATGCCCCTCATTGAATACCTTGGGGTGTCTTCTTTCCAAAATGGGGTCACATGTGGGGTATTTATACTGCCCTGGCATTCTAGGGGCCCCAAAGCGTGAGAAGAAGTCTGGTATCCAAATGTCTAAAAATGCCCTCCTAAAAGGAATTTGGGCAC
Organism: Bufo bufo; assembly: GCF_905171765.1. Lineage (NCBI taxonomy): Eukaryota > Metazoa > Chordata > Amphibia > Anura > Bufonidae > Bufo > Bufo bufo. The sequence goes on along the minus strand of NC_053397.1, from coordinate 28,331,695 downwards.
CTTTGCGCATCTAGGCTGCAAAAAAGTGTCACACATCTGGTATCGCCGTACTCAGGAGAAGTTGGGGAATGTGTTTTGGGGTGTCATTTTACATATACCCATGCTGGGTGAGAGAAATATCTTGGTCAAATGCCAACTTTGTATAAAAAAATGGGAAAAGTTGTCTTTTGCCAAGATATTTCTCTCACCCAGCATGGGTATATGTAAAATGACACCCCAAAACACATTCCCCAACTTCTCCTGAATACGGCGATACCAGATGTGTGACACTTTTTTGCAGCCTAGGTGGGCAAAGGGGCCCATATTCCAAAGAGCACCTTTAGGATTTCACAGGTCATTTACCTACTTACCACACATTAGGGCCCCTGGAAAATGCCAGGGCAGTATAACTACCCCACAAGTGACCCCATTTTGGAAAGAAGACACCCCAAGGTATTCTGTGAGGGGCATGGCGAGTTCCTAGAATTTTTTATTTTTTGTCACAAGTTAGTGGAAAATGCTTATTTTTTTTTATTTTTTTTTTTTCATACAAAGTCTCATATTCCACTAACTTGTGACAAAAAATAAAAACTTCCATGAACTCACTTTGCCCATCAGCGAATACCTTGGGGTCTCTTCTTTCCAAAATGGGGTCACTTGTGGGGTAGTTATACTGCCCTGGCATTCTAGGGGCCCAAATGTGTGGTAAGGAGTTTGAAATCAAATTCTGTAAAAAATGACCTGTGAAATCCGAAAGGTGCTCTTTTGAATATGGGCCCCTTTGCCCACCTCGGCTGCAAAAAAGTGTCACACATCTGGTATCTCCGTAATCGGGAGAAGTTGGGGAATGTGTTTTGGGGTGTCATTTTACATATACCCATGCTGGGTGAGAGAAATATCTTGGCAAAAGACAACTTTTCCCATTTTTTTATACAAAGTTGGCATTTGACCAAGATATTTATCTCACCCAGCATGGGTATATGTAAAAAGACACCCCAAAACACATTCCTCAACTTCTCCTGAATACGGGGATACCAGATGTGTGACACTTTTTTGCAGCCTAGGTGGGCAAAGGGGCCCACATTCCAAAGAGCACCTTTCGGATTTCACAGGTCATTTACCTACTTACCACACATTTGGGCCCCTAGAATGCCAGGGCAGTATAACTACCACACAAGTGACCCCATTTTGGAAAGAAGAGACCCCAAGGTATTCGCTGATGGGCATAGTGAGTTCATGGAAGTTTTTATTTTTTGTCACAAGTTTGTGGAATATGAGACTTTGTATGAAAAAAAAAAAAAAAAAAAAAAAATCATCATTTTCCACTAACTTGTGACAAAAAATAAAAAATTCTAGGAACTCGCCATGCCCCTCACGGAATACCTTGGGGTGTCTTCTTTCCAAAATGGGGTCACTTGTGGGGTAGTTATACTGCCCTGGTATTCTAGGGGCCCAAATGTGTGGTAAGGAGTTTGAAATCAAATTCAGGAAAAAATGAGGAGTGAAATCCGAAAGGTGCTCTTTGGAATATGGGCCCCTTTGCCCACCTAGGCTGCAAAAAAGTGTCACACATCTGGTATCCCCGTACTCAGGAGAAGTTGAGGAATGTGTTTTGGGGTGTCTTTTTACATATACCCATGCTGGGTGAGATAAATATCTTGGTCAAATGACAACTTTGTATAAAAAAATGGGAAAAGTTGTCTTTTGCCAAGATATTTCTCTCACCCAGCATGGGTATATATAAAATGACACCCCAAAACACATTCCCCACCTTCTCCTGAGTACGGAGATACCAGATGTGTGACACTTTTTTGCAGCCTAGGTGGGCAAAGGGGCCCATATTCCAAAGAGCACCTTTCGGATTTCACAGGTCATTTTTTACAGAATTTGATTTCAAACTCCTTACCACACATTTGGGCCCCTAGAATGCCAGGGCAGTATAACTACCCCACAAGTGACCCCATTTTGGAAAGAAGAGACCCCAAGGTATTCGCTGATGGGCATAGTGAGTTCATAGAAGTTTTTATTTTTTGTCACAAGTTAGTGGAATATGAGACTTTGTAAGGAAAAAAAAAAAAAAAAAAAAAAATCATCATTTTCCGCTAACTTGTGACAAAAAATAAAAAGTTCTATGAACTCACTATGCCCATCAGCGAATACCTTAGGGTGTGTACTTTCAGAAATGGGGTCATTTGTGGGGTGTTTGTACTGTCTGGGCATTGTAGAACCTCAGGAAACATGACAGGTGCTCAGAAAGTCAGAGCTGCTTCAAAAAGCGGAAATTCACATTTTTGTACCATAGTTTGTAAACGCTATAACTTTTACCCAAACCATTTTTTTTTTACCCAAACATTTTTTTTTTATCAAAGACATGTAGAACTATAAATTTAGAGCAAAATTTCTATATGGATGTCGTTTTTTTTTGCAAAATTTTACAACTGAAAGTGAAAAATGTCATTTTTTTGCAAAAAAATCGTTAAATTTCGATTAATAACAAAAAAAGTAAAAATGTCAGCAGCAATGAAATACCACCAAATGAAAGCTCTATTAGTGAGAAGAAAAGGAGGTAAAATTCATTTGGGTGGTAAGTTGCATGACCGAGCAATAAACGGTGAAAGTAGTGTAGGTCAGAAGTGTAAAAAGTGGCCTGGTCTTTCAGGGTGTTTAAGCACTGGGGGCTGAGGTGGTTAAACACACCTGTTCACCTTCACATTTGATTGGTCATTATGACAGTTTGGTGATTTTATATCACATCCACTATATTATGAATTTTCTTACGGTTATGTCTGTATTGCTGCTATATCAAATTATGACAATACACTGATTATATTTGTAATGTGATGATTATGTTTATGCATTTGCACTTTATTATATGATGGGTTAATTTGTATTTTGGTAATTACTTGCACTATATATGTATGTAATTTTGCACATGTTACTCAGCTGGAAAAAGGCTCCAATGTGAGAGCTGAAACGTTGCTGATGAGTGAATAAACCGTCCACTTTTTTACTGCAAACTGGAGTGCTGCCTTCTTTTGCTACATTATCTACATTTGGGATCTTGGTCGCAGGTCTCCTGGGAGGATTTTTTTGCACCCGTTCATTTTTTGTGTGCTGCTTTCTTTCTTTTTCTTTTAGATAGATAGATAGATAGATAGATAGATAGAATATTGAATTTCACGGCACATCCAGAAAAACGTGAGTTTATTAACCAGAGATACAGCTAGCTGCAGGCTCAGATTGGACCACAGGGGTACAGGGGAATCCCCCGGTGGGCCCCTGAGCAAGGTGGGCCCCTAGTCTCCCACCCCCTGCACAAGTGGCACATAATACATTAGATTTACTTCCCTACATACATATATTCAATGTACAGCACCTCAACCAGCTTGTGTTACAAAGTAACATAGTAACATAGTTTATAAGGCCAAAAAGAAAAGACATTTGTCCATCCAGTTTGGCCTGTTATCCTACGAGTTGATCCAGAGGAAGGCAAAAAACAAAAACAAAAAAACTGTGGAGGTAGAAGCCAATTTTCCCCACTTAAGGGGGAATAAAAATTCCTTCCCGACTCCAATCAGAATAACTCCCTGGATCAACGACCCCTCTCTAGTAGCTATATCCTGTAATATTATTACACTCCAGAAATACATCCAGGCCCCTCTTGAACTCCTTTATTGTACTCACCATCACCACCTCCTCAGGCAGAGAGCTCCATAGTCTCACTGCTCTTACCGTAAAGAATCCTCTTCTATGTTTGTGTACAAAGCTTCTTTCCTCCAGACGCAGAGGATGTCCCCTCGTCACAGTCACAGTCCTGGGGATAAATAGATGATGGGATAGATCTCTGTACTGACCCCTGATATATTTATACATAGTAATTAGATCTCCCCTCAGTCGTCTTTTTTCTAAAGTGAATAACCCTAATTTTGATAATCTTTCAGGGTACTGTAGTTGCCCCATTCCAGTTATTACTTTAGTTTCCCTCCTCTGGACCTTCTCCAGCTCTGCTATGTCTGCCTTGTTCACAGGAGCCCAGAACTGTACACAGTACTCCATGTGTGGTCTGACTACTGATTTGTAAAGTGGTAGGACTATGTTCTCATCACGGGCATCTATGCCCCTTTTGATGCAACCCATTATCTTATTGGCCTTGGCAGCAGCTGCCTGACACTGGTTTTTGCAGCTTAGTTTGCTGTTCACTAAAATTCCTAGATCCTTTTCCATGTCAGTGTTACCGAGTGTTTTATCATTTAGTATGTACGGGTGACTTGCATTATTCCTTCCCATGTGCATAACCTTACATTTGTCAGTGTTAAACCTCATCTGCCACTTATCTGCCCAAGCCTCCAATCTATCCAGATCCATCTGTAGTAGTATACTGTCCTCTTCAGTGTTAATTTACACAGTTTAGTGTCATCTGCAAAAATTGATATTTTACTATGCAACCTTCTACAAGATCACTAATAAATATATTAAAGAGAATAGGGCCCAATACTGACCCCTGAGGTACCCCACTAGTGACAGTGACCCAATCTGAGTGTGTACCGTTAATAACTACCCTCTGTTTTCTATCACTGAGCCAGTTACTTACCCACATACAGACGTTTTCTCCCAGTCCAAGCATTCTCATTTTATATACTAACCTTTCATGCGGTACAGTGTCAAATGCTTTGGAGAAGTCCAGATATACGACATCCATTGATTCGCCGCTGTCAAGTCTAGAAATTACCTCCTCATAGAAACTGATTAAATTAGTTTGACATGACCGATCCCTCATGAAGCCATGCTGATATTGCGTTATTTGCTTATTTTCATTGAGGTACTCCAAGATAGCATCTCTTAGAAAACCTTCAAACAGTTCTGGGCTCTGTTTTTGGACCCTTTTTAAATATTGGCACCACATTTGCTATGCGCCAATCCTGTGGAACACTTCCTGTAAGTATAGAGTTCTTAAATATCAGAAATAAGGGTCTGGCTATGACATTACTTGATTCTCTTAGGATACGGGGGTGTATGCCATCTGGTCCTGGCGATTTGTTCGATATGTTCATATAAAATACTTGTTAGATTATTTATTACATTTGAATGTATCCGTACGGTGGGCCCCCAAAATACACTTTACACGGTGGGCCCTAGGTACCCCAGTTCGACACTGGCTAGCTGTATCTCTGGTGAAAAAACTCGTTTTTCTGGATGTGCTGTGGTATTCAATATTTTATGTAAGTTAGGTGGGTGGATCGCCAGCCACTTTTGTTCCTTTTTCGCTGTGCTGCCCTTGTTTTGTATATATAGATAGATAGATATGAGATAGATAGATAGATAGATAGATAGATATGAGATAGATGGATAGATAGATAGATAGATAGATATGAGATAGATGGATAGATAGATAGATAGATAGATAGATAGATAGATAGATAGATATGAGATAGATAGATAGATAGAGTAGATGGATAGATAGAGTAGATGGATAGATAGATAGATAGAGTAGATAGATAGATAGATAGATAGATAGATAGATAGATAGATAGATAGATAGATATGAGATAGACATGAGATAGATAGATAGATAGATAGATAGATAGATATGAGATAGACATGAGATAGATAGATGATAGAGTAGATGGGGTTGTGACACCAAAGTCCAAACCATGGCTTCTATGAATGTTCCTTCCAGATGATGAGCCCTTGTAAAATAAAGCGATAAATGAGTGAATGATGTGTTCTGTGCTTATAAGAAGAAGGTAACTGCCCATTGAACAGGTCACCATTATTGATGTCTAGAAGGAAGACATCTGCTCGATAAGGAAGGATATTCCCATCTCGGTCAATCATTAGAATAGCCATTGTTTGTGGTGGCCAGAGGTGGTCTAGTTTATGGGAACAACTGACCAGACTGAGCCTTGGCTGTTCCCTTGACCCCAGCCATCTATGGCGCCACATGTATGGGGTATTCCGCTAGGCATAAGATGGGTGTACCCCTTTAATCAATCAGTAATGTATAATGTTAGATCCAAAATCCAAGATCTAAAGGATGCATAAGAGCAGATTAATTCATCTTTAAATTCATCAGTTGCTGCATTTTTAATAAGAAAATCCTTACGGTGCTGGCGAGCTCAGGCCCCTGTGTGGTTTAACATAGAAATCCTCTGCTGATTTCATAATAGAAGGCATTTAATGAGACGCCTCAGGAACGACTTCAGATTGCAAAGAAGCCATATTTATTATCAATATCATGGACATTAGACGATAAGACCATAAACTCGAGCCGCGGTGACGCCATGCATTTACTTTCATGCGAGATGCGAGGCGTTTTTTTAGCTGGAGTATCTGCAGGAAGGAAGCTGAATGTTAATTAGATGTCAACAGTAATTATAGTAATTATGTGGTTGGGAATAGCTAGTGAATGACATGGTAATAGTGTTAAAAAAGCAGGAGAGCGTTCCGCTCCGAGGAAGGCGAACAATGCCAGGGCTCCTTTAACAAAAGGAGATACAAAATCACTCACCTCTGCCATGTAACAATGGCACCAGGTTACGTAAATGGGTAAGGTCATCGAAATATTGGGATTATGGCACTAAATTATATCTGTCCCTGAATTCAGCATGGATTGCAATAGACTAGTAACCATGGTGGCTTTATTCCAGAAACAGCGCCACTCTAGTCTATAGGCTCTGATGTGTATTGCAGCTAAGTCTCATTCACTTAAATTGGGATTAACTGCAATACCAAACACAGCCCACAGTGTGGCGCTGTTCCTGGAAGAAAGTGACCATATTTTTCGAATGCCATGTACTCACACGTCAATGTGTCATGTCCTCCTGTAAGCTGGCATGTCTCTTGAGGGGAGAAATAGAAGTGCATGGAGAGATCAAGTATGAGACACAGCACTAAGCTGGAAGGTGATGCAGATTCCTGCGAGTAGTTAGCTAGCAGTGGTGGTGCATGGCACTAGCCATAAAGGTGCACCACCTCAGGGCAAGAGGCGCAATAGATGCAATTGAGTGCCACAGAGAGGTTGAGGCCAAAGCGAGGGGTAGAAGATAGCCAACTAGCTGTTACCATTCATGGCTCTATACTAGTCAGGCGTGGAACCAAATCCAACCAACCCACCTGCCGCTTGTGTGCAATACTGTGTGTCACAAGGAAGGACATACCGTGACTGAGGAGAGGCAGTGCAGAGCATGTGCAGTTGTTGCCTGGGAGGTCCTTTCCAGATTGTGCAAGACTGTGCCATTTGGAGGAGATATCATGCATCAACTGCAGCCTTCTTCATCTTGATTGATGCCAAGCAGAGGAGATTCACGCCAGCATGTAGACACCCAGTAGAGTTGGGTAAGATGCAGTCAAGAAAGAGAGTAAGCCCCTGCTACTTATGGTCACTGTATATAGTTCCCTGTTGATACTAAGACTGTGCCCTCATTACAACTGCTAAGTCTGTTGCCTCTTGTGAGAAATCTGAAACCGCCAAGTTTGCTGCCTTTAGAGTGAACAGTAAAAGCCGTTGTTCCCGTTACATCTGTGTCTGCCTGATTCCTTCCACCATCTTGGAGTGGGGAGCCGTGCATGCCACTAAAGGAACAAAGTGAACCTTTCTGTAAGAGCTGAATGTAGCTAAGCAAATATTCACTTGTTCTTTGAATGGATTATCTGACCACAGAAAGTCTCGTAATTGTGAGAACGGTCCCCGAATCTGGAATCTCCCTCTCTGTCATCTATCTCATATGTATCTAATCTGTTCTTTTACTTTTCTTTCTTTCTTTCTTTCTTTCTTTCTTTCTTTCTTTGTCTGGTTTATCTATCTACTGTATCTGCTTGACTATTTGTCTACAGCTGACTTCTCATATAAGACAGTACAAATAATTGCATGCTTTGATTGTCATTGACTAAGACAGTGGTTGTTCATACACCTAGAGGTAAGTCAGAATAGGGAGTATTAATTTGATGCTTCTTGACTGTCTGCTTATAGCTGAGGACCGGTGTGTTTTTTCCTTGGGGAATTGAATTATTAGAAGAAAGGGAGAAATTTACATAGTTACATAGTTAATACGGTTGAAAAAAGATATACATCCATCAAGTTCAACCAAGGGATAGGTGGGGATGCGAATCCCAAAAGGAATTGAGACTCAGATTTCTACACGTTTTTATAAGCATTAATGTTTTTTACTTTTAAGAATTCGTCTAAACCCTTTTTAAAACTGTCCACTGTTCCTGCTGTGACCACGTCCTGAGGAAGTCTATTCCACAGATTCACCGTTCTTACAGTAAAGAAGCTTTGATGCTTCCGGAGACTGAACTTTTTCCTCTCCAGTCGGAGGCAGTGCGCCCTTGTCTTTTGAGCGCATTTTACATGGAACAGCATTTCACCATATTTTTTGTATGGCCCATTTATATATTTGTATAGATCATGTCCCCACTTAGATGTTCTCAAAACTAAATAAATTCAATTATTTTAATCTTTCTTCATAACTAAGATGCCCCTTATCAGTTTAGTCGCTCTCCTCTGTACTTTTTCCAGCTGCAGAGCGTCCTTTCTATGGACTGGTGCCCAGAACTGAACTGCATATTCCAGACGAGGCCGCACCAACGCTTTGTAAAGTGGTAATATTACATCCCTGCCCCGCAAGTCCATACCTCGTTTAATGCATACCAATATCCTGGTGGCCTTAGAAGCAGCTGATTGACATTGTGTGCTGTAATTTAATCTACCATCCATAAGGACACCCAAATCCTTCTCTATAAGTGACTCTCCCAGTGTTGCATCCCCCAGGACATATGAAGCACAGAGATTATTACTACCAAGATGCAGAACTTTACATTTGTCCACATTGAACCTCATTTGCCAAGTTGATGCCCAATCACTCGGAGTGTCCACGTCAGCTTGTAGTTTATGGACATCTTCCATAGACTGCACAGTACTACACAGCTTAGTGTAATCTGCAAAAATTGAAATGGTGCTATTAATCCCCTCCTCAATATCATTAATAAATAAATTAAATAATAAAGGACCCAGCACTGAACCTTGGGGTCACCACTTATAACCTGGGCCCATTCTGAATAGGAATCATTGACCACAACTCTCTGGACACGGTCCTTCAGCCAGTTTTCAAATTAATTACAAACTATACTTAAATAATGCTGAATGCCTTACATCTTAAGTATAGGATATTTACTTGAAATACTGTTGTTCAGAAACTCTGTTACTTAAAGGGCTTCTGTCACCCCACTAAACTCCTTTTTTTTTGTGTACTTATAATCCCTATCCTGCGATATATCTATACATTATGTTATTAATCATTTTCGTTCAGTAGATATGTCAAAAAACATACTTTTATAATATGCTAATTACCTGTCTACCAGCAAGTAGGGCGTCTACTTGCTGGTAGCAGCCGCAAAAAACTGCCCCCTCCTCCTGTTGATTGACAGGGCCAGCCGCGATCTCCTCCTCCGACTGGCCCTGTCAGCATTTCAAAAATCGCGCGCCTGTGTTGATTTGGCGCAGGCGCTCTGAGAGAAGGAGGCTCGCCTCCTCAGCACTCCCTCAGTGCGCCTGCGCCGATGACGTCTTCTCTTTCGGTGATGTCATCGGCGCAGGCGCACTGAGGGAGTGCTGAGGAGGTGAGCTTCCTTCTCTCAGAGCGCCTGCGCCGAATCAACACAGGCGCGCGATTTTTGAAATGCTGACAGGGCCAGTCGGAGGAGGAGATCGCGGCTGGCCCTGTCAATCAACAGGAGGAGGGGGCGTTTTTTTGTGGCTGCTACCAGCAAGTAGACGCCCTACTTGCTGGTAGACAGGTAATTAGCATATTATAAAAGTACGTTTTTTGACATATCTACTGAACGAAAATGATTAATAACATAATGTATAGATATATCGCAGGATAGGGATTATAAGTACACAAAAAAAAATGAGTTTAGTGGGGTGACAGAAGCCCTTTAAAGGGGTTATCCGGGTTCAGAACTGAACTCGGACATATTCCTTTTTTCACCCAGGCAGCCCCTCTGAGTTGAAATGCCCCGATGCTCTCGCTTGCCCTGTGCTGTATCGCGCAGGACAAGAGCTTTTTTGTATACATTTTTACACTGCTGGGCAGAGACTTCCAGAACCTATAAAAAAGTATGATGGGCAGGGGCGTTGCTAGGTTAAAACATTCGGGGCCTGGGCCGCTGATGTTTTGTCCCAGGCCCCGAATGTCCTGCCTGCCAGATAGATACAACTAGGATGGCAATACAATTGAATCTAATGCCCTGCAAGAGCTCAAGGACCTGTGGTGACATCACAGGTCATGTGATCAGTTCTAAATGCAGTAGATGAAACCTGCGATGATGTTACTATCATGTGACCAGTGCAGGAGAGGACAGCTCAGCAGTAAAGAGAAGTCCTGGGAAGAAGCTGTGGTGAGGTCTGCTACATGAGGAGAGGTAAGTGAAGGGAGAGGCAGAGCAATGCTGGGAGTTGTGGTTATTTAACTGGGACTGTATGTTAGGGCTGAAGGGAGGGAAGTAATTTACATGGGACTGAAAATTGAGGGGAAGATGTTATTTACATGGGAATGCATGTTGAAGGTTGCTAGGGCAGGGTGATGTTATTTACATGGGACTCTATGATGAAGGGAGGGAAATAATGTTATTTACATGGGACTGTATGAAGAAGCGGCTGAGAAATAATAATTTCTGAGGACACTAAACGGGGGAATATAACTACAGGAGGTACTGCAGGGGGCATTATAAATACTGGGGTGCTTTAGGGTGAGCATTATACCTGTAGGGGCCAGTATAAATACTGGGGGCACTTTAGGGGCATTATAACAGTAGGGGGCGATATAAATACTGGGGCACGTCAGGGTGAGCATTATAGAAGTAGGGGGCGATATAAATACTGGGGGCACTGTAGGGGCATTATAACAGTAGGGGGCGATATAAATACTGGGGCACTTCAGAGTGAGCATTATAACAGTAGGGGGCGATATAAATATGGGGGCACTGTGGGGGAATTTTAAATCTAGGGGACATTAGGCATTCTTATTACTACTGGGGGCTCTATAGGAGGGACTTATAGATCCGCATTATTTCTACTAAGAGCACTGTGGGGGCCTTATTACTACTGAGGGTTCTGTAGATATCTTTATTACCACTGAGGGAACAATAAGGGGCCTTATTTCTACTGGGGGGCTCTGTAAGGGCATTTCATCACTGTAAGGGTACAGAATAGTGAGGAACCTAAGATGTCCGTGTGTCAAACTCTGCAGAGACGAGGCGGCTGAGAGAAGTTGTCCGGACCGAATGGAGAAGATGATGACAGAGAAGATCTACATCAGAGGAGACGTCACCTGGGGGGCCCTGGATGTGAGAGGTATAGCTGTATAGCAAGTACAGTAAAATGTCTTCAGTGCTAGTGTTTGCGTTGGTGGGGGGGTTGGGGTCGGTTGGTCGACTTAGAGAACTGGTCAATATGCATTGGGGCTTGGACCCCGGATCTTTTGAGACCCTAGCAACGCCCCCGATGATGGAAATATTTTGTGCCTTTTCTGTTTTTTTAAACCACTTCTGGTTTTGGCTAATAAATATACTGTTCAAATACTGGCTGTGTGAATTTGGCTAAAATCAAATAGTTCCAGCAAAAAGAAACATCAGAATAATTAATCAGTTTAGTGATTCCACGGTGAAAAGTCTGAGTCCATCTTCATTAAACTTGTCAATCAACCAGGAAGGTTATGATGAGTAATGTTGTATAGTTTATATTCAATGATGGGAGAGTTATCATCTAAATAAACAGATTCAGATGTATTAACTCTAATGACAAACATCTCAAGATATATAGACCGTGATTTATCATGCCTTCACTCCAAAATTTTGCGACTTTTTGTCTTTTTACACCATTCACTCCAGTTTTGTAATGTGGGTGGAAAGTGGTGTGGTTAGCTATCGTAATGAGTTTCATTCCAGATTTATCATTTAGACTTTTTGTTTTAAAGTCGCAATCTCACTTCAGTATGAGGGTGGAGTAGGAAAACTGGAGTCGATTTCTAGACTAGCGTTAGGTTTAAGGATAAGATACATTTATCAAACAACATGTGACATTTGATAACTGTGGTATAAAGTACAACACAGACTGAAGAAAAACTGACTTCAGATATTCCCTTCATGATAAATTCCCCCCATAGGCTTCTATATTATCCATGAATCATTCTATGACTAGATGTGGTAATCAGAAGATAAACTTGTATCCATTCAAGGAACTATGTTTATTGGCTCACAGTTGCTCACAGTTTACTCCAAACATGACGCTTAGAATTGAGAACAAAAAGTTCAACCTCGGTTTTATCGGACCAGGGAATATTGTTTCTCACATTCTAAGCGTCCTTCAGGTGCCATATACTTTCATTTACCATAAAGCTCATATTGGTGGAATGCTGCAGTGAGGGTTGACCTTCTGGAAGTTTCTTGCATCTGCACACAGAATCTTTACAGCTCATCCAGAATGACCACTGGGTTCTTGATCAGCTCTCTTATCAAGACCCTTCTCCCCCAATGACTTAGTTTTGTGGGGTGGCCAGCTCTAGGAAGAGCCCTGGTTGTTCCAAACTTCTTCCATTAAAGAATTATGGAGGCCACCGTGCTGTTGCAGTGGAAATTTTGTGTACCCTTCTCCAGATATGTTCCTCCACACAATCCTGTCTCTGGGCTCTACAGGCAGTTCTTTCCTCCTCATGGCTTGGTTTTTGCTCTGATATCCATTGTCAGCTGTGAGACCTTATATAAACAGGGCTGTGTCTTTCCAAATCATTCCAATCAACTGAATTTGCCACAGGTTACTCCAATCAAGATGATCAAGAAAAAGGGGAGGCTCCCGTAGCTGAATTTCAAGTGTTATAGCAAAGGGTCCATGCAAAAGTTTTTATTTTCCTTTTTAATAAATTTGCTAAAATTTCGAAAATGTGAATATCACTGATGGTGGGAAACAATTTAGAACAACACCTCCAAAGTCTTATCTGGTGAAAATACCCTGCCCCCCACCTAATTCATTGCACCCCTGCCAAGCCAGCAACCCACCTTATCTTAAAGCCCATCATCAGAATAGTCAGAACAGACAAATTTAAGAAACTTAGAATGAGTTTATCGTTTGACTTACATTGCAGAGCTGAGTTCTCTAGTCAGTATAGGACGATTCATCCTACTGCCATGGCCGACAATGTGAATGACAAATTCTATACAGAAACCAATAATGTGTGTGAAAACGATTTTTATGTGGGAGGTGAACAGAAAATGCATTTCTACAGGTCCTTCTCACAAGCTTATGAAAGCCGGTCATCTGTAGAAGGTTAAGAACTGTTGACGGTTAATTAGGCTTCCTGTAGATTATAACATTAGGAAGGGTTGTAGTGAACCATGTTTATTTTGTATTGTAAGTTTTAATGGGTTCTATGGTTTAGCAATATACTTTTATTGCACTGAACTGCAAATGCAGTGTAACCGGCAGGTAGCATGTTATAGAGCAGGAGGAGCTGAGCAGACTGATATATAGTTTTGCGGGAAAGGATTCAGTAAAACTTGTAATTTATGCATTCAAATCTCTGCCTTTTCTGACTTCACTGTTCACGGGGGAGGTGTTATCAGCTATCTCTGTATACATTCTTACACAGAGAATGCTATCAATCACTGATAACACCTCCCCGTGTACAGCTATCAGGGACCAACAGATATCTGTGTATACACATTTACACAGAGAATGCTATCAATCCCTGAGAACACTTCCCCCGTGTACATAGGGGCGCACCTAGCCTTTCTGCCGCCTGAGGCGAAAATTGAAATGGTGCCCCTCCCCACCTGTGCTAAATTCTCAATCCAACCCCCTCCAGCCTACAGAACATACAGGGTAATACAGCCCCACATACCTCTTACATCCAGTGATGTCTCCTCTGATGTAGACGTTCTCTTTCCTCATCTTCTCTATTCGGACCAGACCGCCATGACAACTGCATCAGCTGCTCTCGTCTCTGCAGAGTTTGGTACACAGACATCTTAGATTCCTTACTTTTCCATCATCCTCCCCTTCCTAGTGCTCCAACACTGTCATCCTGCTGTTACCCCAATACTGTGCCCACTGTGCTCTCTAATACTACACTGTAGAAAAAAAAAGTCCCTCCAATAATAATAACGCCCTTATACTCCTCCCAGCAATAACAATGCCCAGTTATAATAATGTCGGCTATAATGCCTCCAGTAATAAAATAATACTCCCTATAGTGCCCCCAATAATAATGCACCCTATTGTGCCTCTGATTATAGTAATGCCACCACAACGTCTAATAATAATGTCTTGAGTAATGTCCCTATAATGTCCCCAGTAATGTCCACCTCACTGTGCCCGAGGAACAAAAAAAATTTAAAAAGAGTCCCATTTGCTGCCGCAGTCTGAGATGCAATTTTTCAATATACTTTATCGATTGTCCTGCACATTTAACAAAAAAATGGCATTAACACAAATATATCCTGCATATATAAAAATCATGCAGAAATGTGTATATGCACACGCTAGTACATGCAGACACATACTGCACATTATACATGTTATTACATACAGGCACATACTGCACATCACACATGTTATTACATACAGACACATACTGCACATTACACATGTTATTACATACAGACACATACTGCACATCACACATGTTATTACATACAGGCACATAGTACACATCACGCATGTTATTACATACAGGCACATACTGCACATCACACATGTTATTACATACAGGCACATACTACATATCACACATGTTATTACATACAGGCACATACTGCACATCACACATGTTATTACATACAGGCACATACTGCACATCACGCATGTTATTACATACAGGCACATACTACATATCACACATGTTATTACATACAGGCACATACTACATATCATACATGTTATTACATACAGGCACATACTACATATCACACATGTTATTACATACAGGCACATACTGCACATCACACATGTTATTACATACAGGCACATACTATACATCACACATGTTATTACATACAGGCACATACTACATATCACACATGTTATTACATACAGGCACATACTACATATCACACATGTTATTACATACAGGCACATACTACATATCACACATGTTATTACATACATATACAAATCACATATGCCCTCCATTCAGAAGTCCATAGATTGTGTCCGCACCCATTCCGCAATTATCCAGAACGGGTGAGGACCAATTCATTCTCTATGGGGTAGGAATGGATGCGGACAGCACACAGTGTGCTGTCCGCATCCGCATATCCGGAGCGCGGCCCCGTACTTCCGGTGCGCGGCTCTGTAAAAAAATAGAACATGCCCTATTGTGCCGGCCGGGTGTATTGCTGACCAGGAGCAGGCTGGGAGGAGGAGTCTTCTTATGATGTCTTCAGGCTGCTGTGTGCAGGACCGCAGGGCTGGCAGCATGATTAGACATCACCACCAGCACTGCTGCTCATTGGCCACCTGCCACAGAAGTCAGGAGACTAAAGAACACTTTGCAGATGGAAGGGAGGATGCAGTTGGAGGAGCGATTTCACAGCAGGGGCTGGTTGTCAATGTGTAATCCTGCACATTGCAGCCCCGCCTGCCACTAGATGGTGTGCCTGAGACCACCGCCTCACATCGCCTCGTTGATGGTACATCAGCTATGAGTGGCTGACGGCTATCTCTGTATACACACCTACACAGGGAATGCTATCAATCAATGACCCCCCCGTGTTCAACTATCAGTGACTGACAGCTATCTCTGTATACAGATTTACACAGAGAATGCCATCAATCACTGATAACACTTCCCCCATGTACAGCTATGAGTGACTGACAGCTATATCTGTATACACACTTACACAGGGAATGCTACAGATAGCACCTCCATGTATACAGCTATGAGTGACTGACAGCTATATCTGTATACACACGTACACATACAATGCTATCAATCACTGATAACACCTCCCCATGTACAGCTATCAGTGAATGACAGCTATCTCTGTATACGCACTTACACAGAGAATGCTATCAATTACTGATAACACTTAACCCATGTACAACTATCAGTGACTGACAGCTATCTCTGTATACAGATTTACACAGAGAATGCCATCAATCACTGATAACACTTCCCCCATGTACAGCTATCAGTGACTGACAGCTATCTCTGTATACGCACTTACACAGGGAATGCTACAGATAGCACCTCCATGTATACAGCTATCAGTGACTGACAGCTATCTCTGTATACGCACTTACACAGAGAATGCTATCAATTACTGATAACACTTAACCCATGTACAACTATCAGTGACTGACAGCTATCTCTGTATACACACTGTTAAATAACATGTGAGAACCTGAGCTAATAAAGTTCAAGGCGCCCAATTACTGGAGAATTATTATAAATACATAAATAGGGTGCTCTATGAGCTATTTGATAGTAAGGGGTCCATCAGCTGTTCTTGCACAGCGTCCACCTGCTGTCTGTGAGACCCCTGATCGAGCAGCCTACAGACACTTCCCCTTGCAAAATCAGCTGGTCTTGGGAACAGAACTCATAACAACCACCTAAACCTAAATCTGGTTCTGATATCAACTTAGTGCTTGAGGTATTTGATTGTTATGCCTTTAAACGACTTTAGTTTCTGTGCCTATTTGCTAGATATAGTGAAAGTGCTGTGTAATTTGTTATAAGAGTTTTAAATCCTAGTCTATTGGCTTTGTTTGAGTGAATCCTTAGTCTTATTATCTGGGTTGTATCTCTGTTTCTTGTAGGTTTAGCTTTCTGTTTGAGTTTTGGGTTTTGATTTTTTTTTACTGTCGTGTTGCAGTAAGCAGTTGAGGGTCATCTTCTGTTTGCCATTGTCATCCACCATCGGTTCCATTGCTGGGCACCATCTTCCTCATCCATTGGCACACTTATCTACTTTTCTGTCATCTATCTGTGAGTTTATTATTCTGCATTTGTTTCCTTTGAGTCCGATACATGATTTATATATCTTTTCTTATACCCAGGGGCGTAACTACCATAGCGGAAGACCATGCGACTGCTATGGGGCCCAGGGCAAGAGGTGGCCCAGTCTTAGTTGGGATTATCTCCTCTTCTACTGGAGGTGAAAACTTGGTCAGGACTCAACCTTCTAAAGGGACAACTTTTAGCAAATGAGTCAGTGGAGAAATGGCCCAATGGGTTTAGGCAAAAACCCTTCTGTTCTGTGTGTGGGGCCTGGTTAGATCCTTGCTATGGGGCCCTTACTTCTCTATGTACGCCAATGCTTATACCTGTCTGGTTGCTACACCGTTCTGCTCTATCTGAGTACCAAGATCCATAGTTAGAACCTGGGAAAACTGTCTGTTATAGATAAAGTTCTGCAGTCTTACAGACCATCTCAATCATTACAATATAATTATATACATGGATCCCATTCCCACTCTCCCCTAGAATCCCATTATGGGGGAATATGTGTAAAACAACATATTCTGCCAATACAACAGTCATGGAAACCTTAGCTTGAACTTCAATACTGAAGGTTGGAAAATGACTAACGTAATTAGTACAGCTGCCATTATCTTCTCCACTCGGACATTCCTTGTAAAACATTCCTAAAATGTATCAACATGCAGAGAATGGGGGCTAAGCAGGCCCAATTACTAGAAGTTGGGTGATTAATTACACTTTGCGTTTTTATACTTACCTGCTGCCACCGCGCGTTCACTTCCTGGATTCTGGCTGGGGGCGGGCTTCATCTTGATTGAAGTCTTCTCCCGGCCGGGCCGCGCGCTGGACTGAACGTGCACGCTGCCGCGCATGCGCAATGTGACTTATTTCTGGCCAGTATAGTACAGAGCCGGCGTGCACGTTCGCAGCTCTGTACTATTCTGGCCGGGAAGAAGTCACCGTCGCGCATGCGCGGCAGCGCGCGCGTTCAGGACAGCGAGTGGCCCGGCCGGGAGAAAAGAAGAAGTCTTCTGGGCAAGCGCGACCATCGGGATTTTGCGGAAGAGCGGTGGTCGTAACTAGGGGAGACCGAGTCACAACAATAAGGTAAGTGGGGATGAATTTTCTCCTAATCGGTGGGAATTTGTTAATAAAGTATATTTACAAAAATGATCACTGTCAAATCATTAACAGATTTAACAGTGATCATTATGATGGGATAACCCCTTTAACTTCTGCTTGGAGAAAAACTCTTTCCTCAAGCTTGATATCACTTTCAGGCCTTAATTCTACTAGGCAGGTCTTACCATAATGGTCTCTGTACTGGAATCCACAAACCAGTCACAAGGCCAATGGTAGGCACTGATGGTGCAATATTCCATTATAAAAAGGTAGAATCCAGCTTCCAAACAAGGTGTTAAACTTTAATAAATAAGTGCTTTAAAATCCAACATGTACATCCAAATCTACGTGTTTCAGAGCCATTCCATACAGATCCTTACTCATGACAAAAAAGGAAATGTAAGACTCTGACCTTAAATAAAGGGCAGGTCAAACATGTCAGGTGGAAATAATTAACAGCAGCTCCACCTCTGGGACACTGAAACATATATTAAGAACCGAAAGCAATGCATAAGGATCAATAATGCAATAGAAGGTCGTGTCTGCGATTTAGACCCGTTGGTACACAAGTGTTCATAGAAAAAAAATCCAATAAGATTCTCTGTTTTAAAAGAGGCCTCTTACGGTCTCCTCCACGTTTAGGATAATTAACTCTTTCCACCGCCTGCGCAATGAAACCTCTAGCATCTCCTGCATGACAAGCCGCATAGTGTGAACTGACCGCAGACACATTTCTCGTTTAGGCGCATGAGGAATATCAGAGAGGTGTCTGCGGATTCAGTGAGGCCGGACTAAAAGCGGAGCTAAAGGGAGGCCAGCATGACGCTGGTTTGGTTGGCGAGGAGTCAGGCGGTGGAAGGGTTAATTTAGGTTTGCAGCCGGGAGATGGAGGGGTTGCCGGGGTAACGAAAGGGGGTGTGGTGAGGGGTATATATAATAGGGGGGAAGAGGGGTTCGGGGTGCCATTTTGTTTGGGCGGTTAGCCAACTAAACGTACCTGACTCCTCATCATGTCGGTGGATGAAATGCTGGCGCAGATCAGGATGGAGGCGGAGGCACGGGGACCCGACTGGTTGAGGGAGCAGTTAGGAGGCCTGCTTCAGGGACCCCCAGTGGCGGCGGTGAGGTGATTCCTGAGGACGGGGCTAGACGGCCGCGGCGGGCCCGACCGCCGGCGCGCTTAAGCCCGGATGAAACCCCACGGGTCAGACGCCGATTGCGGAGCCCCTCCGGGGACCCTTCACGGCGGGGAGCGGCGCAGCAGGCTTCAGTCAGGCGCCCCCGCCGTGGGAGGAATCCAGTGCAGCGGCGGGCCCATGAGCAGAGCGGGGATGTAACCCCCCCCCCCCCCCCCCGCTCTCTGCAGCAGCGTCGGCCGGATCGGGACCAGGATCTGCGGTTTCCCCCTGTGGGGCCGCTCAGCGTGGGAGAGGGTCCGCTGTCGTACGGGCTGTGCAGGAGGCTCCCCAGGATTTGCACAGGCCCCATTCGTCATGTGAGTTCGGAGATGGCCACGCCCCCCATTTGACTGTTGCTATGCCAGGCAGAAGCTGGAGGGATGCTGAGGGAGAAGTAACAGTTCGGCCTGAAGACAGATGCAGCGCGGCAAGTACATCTGCGGAACGTCCTGTCGTTGAAATGGAGCGTCTGGATGCCGGATTAGCGGCGGCGGGATTCACAGCACCCGCGCGCCCTGGTGAGATATCATGGGGTCCCTTTTTGTCTTTACTGGGCTGTCCGGGGGGCGTCGGGGGTGCAGGACGGCCAGAGGAGGTGGGTAGGAGCCTGGGTAAGATCTTAGGTGGATTAGCTGGGTGGTTGTCGGGGGTCGGGGCGGGAGGAGCATCGCCGCTGCCGGCTTGGGGTGTGGGGCCTGGGGCCGGGGGGACGGACACGGGGGCGAGTTCGGTGTCAGTGGGGTCGGCGTCAGTGCAAACTCAGGCGGGGGGTGAGGAGGATAGGCCGAGAGTGGATGATGGTGCACGGGGTGAGGTGTACGTGTGTTTTGAGGGTCCTTTAGGGGCGCACTTAAAACAGGAGGTTAGGGAACGGATCTGGAGGGGGGAGTATGTGGAAATATTTTCCCTGCTCCCGTTGGAGAGGTTTCAGCTGGATAAGGTAAGGAAGGATGAGGGTAAAAAAGAGGAGGATGAGAAGCGGCGCTACCGCTTGATTCCGCGTACGTTTGCTAACTGGTTGCAGGCGTTCGCAATTTTGGCTAGCGTCATTGGTGAGAAGGCGCCGGAATGTTGTTCGGCGCTTTTTTGTTATATGGACGCGATAGGGGAGGCATACCGGGTTTATGGGGGTACGGGTTGGCTCCGATATGACGAGCAATTCCGTCAGAGGAAGGCGGTCCGGCCTAACATACGGTGGGACCACAAGGATATAGGGCTGTGGTTAAGGGTGACAGCCCCGGTACGGTCTGGGCAGCCCTTTCGGGGGGAGTCGGGGGGGTCAGGTCAAGGGAATTTCGCGGCGGCTTCAGCAAGAGGGTTGTGTTTCTTGTTTAATGACGGAAACTGTAAATTTGGTGCAAAGTGTAAGTTCAAGCACGAGTGTACCAATTGTGGAGGGTCTCATGGAGCGAATCGATGCTTTAGGGGAGGTCGACAGAGAGGGGGGGACAATGTTGGAAAAGGGTCTGACGCCGGTGCAAGTGGAAAGGATGGCACGGTTTCTAAATAGGTACCCGCGGCGAGAGGCGGCGATGTTGCTGGCTGAAGGTTTTCGAGTGGGTTTTGTTATTCCGTCAGTTTCAGGGCAGGGGTATGGGGTGCCTAAGAATTTGAGGTCAGCTTTAGAGCATCGGGAGGTAGTTTCTGAGAAATTGGCCAAGGAAGTGATGTTGGGTAGAATGGCGGGGCCGTTTCCCGTTCCGCCGTTGGCAAACCTGAGGGTGTCACCGTTAGGGGTGGTTCCCAAGAAAGAGCCGAATAAGTTTCGGCTTATCCATCACCTTTCTTTTCCAAAGGGGGCGTCGGTCAATGACGGGATAGATCCTGAATTATGTTCGGTGATTTATACGTCATTTGATGCGGCTGTGGATTGGGTACGGAAGTTGGGCCCGGGAACGTTGCTGGCAAAAATCGATATTGAGGCGGCGTTCCGTTTGTTACCGGTGCATCCGGAGAGCATGCACCTGTTGGGCTGTTGTTGGGAGGGGAGTTATTTTGTGGATAGGTGTTTGCCGATGGGGTGCTCCTTGTCGTGCGCCTATTTTGAGGCATTTAGTTCGTTTCTTGAATGGGTGATAGTTGAGGTGTCCGGTTGCTCTTCAATTATTCATTATTTAGACAATTTTTTGTGTCTAGGCCCGGCAGGTTCGGGGGTGTGCTCGTTGCTGTTGCACACGGTGCAGGCAGTTTTTGGTGAGTTCGGGGTTCCGTTGGCGGAGGGGAAGACAGAGGGGCCAGGTACTGAGTTGTGTTTTTTGGGGATTGTTATTGACACGGTGAGAATGGAATGCAGGTTGCCGGAAGATAAGTTGGTGAATTTGAGATTGGTAGTCAGTAGGGCAAAACGGGTGGCAAAAATTAGGTTGAGGGATTTACAGTCTTTGTTGGGAAAACTTAACTTTGCATGCAGGATTATGCCAATGGGGAGGATTTTTTGCAGGCGTTTGGCTCTCGCGACTGCAGGGGTTAAGTCTCCTCATCATTTTATTCAGCTGGGTAAGGAGTTACGGGGTGATCTGGAGGTGTGGGCACAGTTTTTGGAGTTGTATAACGGGAAGACGTTGGTGATGGGGGGGGTTGTGAGTAATGTTGATTTTGAGCTGTTTTCGGATGCGGCTGGGGGGGTTGGTTTTGGGGCGTATTGTCAGGGCCAATGGTGTGCGGAAAAGTGGCCGGTTTCTTGGGTTGCTAAGGGTTGGGTCAGGAATTTGGCGTTGCTTGAACTGTTTCCAATTGTAGTGGCGGTGGTGCTGTGGGGGAAAAAATTTGCGAACAAAAAAGTACGGTTCCATTGTGACAATATGGGAGTGGTGCAAGCAATTAATAGTCTTTCCGCGTCATCTCTGCCGGTTGTGAAGCTGTTGCAGTTTTTAGTGCTTCAATGTTTGTCCATCAATGCTTGGATTGTGGCGGTCCATGTTCCGGGAGTTTCTAACTGTATTGCGGATGCCCTTTCTCGTTTTCAGTTGGATCGGTTTCATCAGCTGGTTCCAGAGGCGGATGCCGAGGGGTTGGATTGTCCAGCATGTCTGTGGGAAATCTTGGAGGAACGGTAATGGGGCTTGTTCGGGCTTCCTTGTGTCCTGGCACCTGGGCTGCGTATGGTAAGGCATGGGAGGATTGGGAGAGTTGGTGCGTGCAGTTAGGTTTACAGGAAGGGGACTGGGAGATGGGGTTATTGTTATTTTTGGGTCACATTAGGGAGGAAGGTTGGTCTGTTGCACGGTTGAATAGGTGTGTGGCAGGGTTGGTTTTTGGGTTTCGGTTGAGGGGTTATTCGGATTTTACTAAAACATTTTTAGTGAGACAACTATTGAAGGGGTGGAGGAAGGAAAAACGGGTGGAGGATGCTAGAAGACCAGTGTCTTTTCAGTTGTTGATTGATATGGGGGCTCAGTTGGAGGCAGTTTGCAGGTCTAGATGGGAGGTTTGCTTATTTAAAGCGGCTTTTTCTTTAGCTTTTTTTGGGGCATTTCGGTTAGGGGAATTGGTAAGCAGTAGTGTATCGAGGGCAGGGGGTTTGCGGTTGGAGGATGTGGATTTGTATGTGGATCGGGTGGAAATACGTATACGGAAGTCGAAAACGGACTGTGAGGGCAGAGGAAGGCGGTTGTCTCTGTTTGAGGTTCCAGGTTGTCCGCTTTGTCCGATCAGGTGTTTGCGGGAGTACGCTGGGGGGAGGGGCATAGGTATTGAGCCTTTTCTGAGACACGAAGACGGGTCATTCCTGTCTCGTTTTCAATTCTTGGCAATTTTTAAGCGGTGCTTGAAATTGTTGGGGATGGATGCGGTAGGTTATACAGGGCACTCTTTCAGGATCGGAGCTGCGTCAGAGGCGGCAAGATGGGGATTGAGTGAGGAGGTGATAAAGAAGATAGGGCGTTGGGAGTCTATCCGGTTTCGCTCGTATGTGAGGATTGGGAGATTGTGATGGGTGTGGGAGGTGTTTCTGTTGTTAATGCGGCTGTTTTCTGTTGTTGTTTCATTCTAGGTTCACAGGCGGCCTTGGTGTGGATACTTGGACACTCGTTCGTGTTTTGGGGGGCAATAAGAGCGGATGTCCGACAGAACGGGCGGCAATTGGGATTTGCACACGAGGTAGCGGTGTTGCGGTGGCTCGGGATGAGAGGTATGCTTTGGGGGGGGGTTTTGAGGGAGGTGCATAGGTTTGTGCGCTTGGATCGCCCCCCAGACGTTTTGGTGTTACACGTTGGGGGGAATGATTTGGGTTCGCGGCCGTTCAGGGAATTGATCAGAGATATTAAATTTGATCTACTGAGGTTATGGGCTTTATTTCCAGGCATGATTACGGTTTGGTCCGATATTGTGCCTAGGCGGACGTGGAGGGGTGAACGGTCTGTGGATAGGTTAAACAAGGCCCGCATTAAGGTAAATAGGGTGGTCGGCAGGTTTATGGCTAGGAACGGGGCGGTTGCGGTGCGGCATGCGGAGCTGGAGGATGGTGTGGGCGAGTTTTGGAGGGCTGATGGTGTGCACCTTAATGCGGTGGGAATTGATTTATGGGCGTTAGGAATCCAGACTGGTATTGAGGTGGCTCTGAGGATGTGGCGGAGCGCGCATTCTTAAGGTGGTCAAGTTGCGCGCTGTTGGCGGTGGGAGGTCCTAGAAGTTGGTGGATATGGTGTTAGTGGAGAATGGGAGGGCCCCCACGGGTGGGGCTGGACTCTCATCGGTTATCAGGAATCAAGGATTAGGCGCCCATCACCTGGTGCCTCCGAGCTGGCGTTCATCGGCTGGGGGCAAGATGGAGTTGCCATTTGGTTTGGTAATTTATCTTATGTGGGCTTCTAGGACTTCCCTCGTCATTTACTTGGTACTGGAGTTAATGTTAAATTATTCATGTGCTGTTATGTCATGTAATAAAACGGCTGCTGTGGCCGAATTTAATCCGATTCTTGAGTCTGACTCTTATTTGGTAAACAGGGGGTTGGTAAGAGGGGTAAGGATAGGAAGACCCGAGCAGTCTAACCAATACCCTAGTCAAGTGAGGCCGGACTAAAAGCGGAGCTAAAGGGAGGCCAGCATGACGCTGGTTTGGTTGGCGAGGAGTCAGGCGGTGGAAGGGTTAATTTAGGTTTGCAGCCGGGAGATGGAGGGGTTGCCGGGGTAACGAAAGGGGGTGTGGTGAGGGGTATATATAATAGGGGGGAAGAGGGGTTCGGGGTGCCATTTTGTTTGGGCGGTTAGCCAACTCCCACCCACCCGCCCTTATTTGCAGGGTATCGGGGGGACGGTATTTTAAAGTAATAAAAAAAAATAAAAAAAAAAAGCATGGGGATAGTGAGCGAGGGTGGAGGAATGGTGGCATGGAGATGGTCTGGTATTGTCGCGGCAGTCGTGGCGGTGGGAGGTCCTAGAAGTTGGTGGATATGGTGTTAGTGGAGAATGGGAGGGCCCCCACGGGTGGGGCTGGACTCTCATCGGTTATCAGGAATCAAGGATTAGGCGCCCATCACCTGGTGCCTCCGAGCTGGCGTTCATCGGCTGGGGGCAAGATGGAGTTGCCATTTGGTTTGGTAATTTATCTTATGTGGGCTTCTAGGACTTCCCTCGTCATTTACTTGGTACTGGAGTTAATGTTAAATTATTCATGTGCTGTTATGTCATGTAATAAAACGGCTGCTGTGGCCGAATTTAATCCGATTCTTGAGTCTGACTCTTATTTGGTAAACAGGGGGTTGGTAAGAGGGGTAAGGATAGGAAGACCCGAGCAGTCTAACCAATACCCTAGTCATGGTTTTGAGGCTGTTAGTAGTACAACCTATGTATCGCAACCGACGTATCGTGGTGCAGGTGATACAATAAACCCCAAAAAATAGTGTTGCAATTAACATATTGTTAACAATAGTTTTATTTAGATATTTTTCTCATTTCACTTCACCAACTCAGACTTTTGCGTTCTGATCCATCACATAAAATTCAGATCAACAAAACATTGAACTTAAGGCTGTAATGTAACAAAATCCCAAAAAAGTCAAGGGGGGTGAATACTTTTGCAAGGCACTGTATATGCCCCACCACAAACAACAACAACCAGGTATAGCAATTCCTTCATCTCAGTTTAATTTCCTAATTTATTGGTATACTCCCTGCAGTAGGGCATGCTGGGAGTTGTAGTTTTGCAGATTAAAGATCACCGCTCTACTGGTTCCTCTTCCATTCTGTATCTTCACATTTTTATGGTACTGTAATTATTGAACACATGGTCACATGCAAAGTACATCTTCGATATGCAGATACCACCCAGTGCGTCTCCTCCTCCTCTCTGAATGCATTTGTGAATCTGTACATAAGAAATGTATTCCCCCCTTGTATTCTACTATGAACCCGGCTCTGCTCATAGAGTACAGCTAAGCCTCTAAACACAGGGGAAGCTTTCTGCAGCTAGTAAAAGTAGCGCTCAGATCCCTCAGCCGTACAATGGGCTTCCACAGTAATCTCTAATGTTATGACAATTCTTGCCAGCCTTCAAGAAAAGAAAATCTGAGGCTCCTTTTTTGTTCCTTTGCTCGGTTTAACATCTCACTTTCCTTGCATCGATTTCCCTGCTCCTCTCGACTTACTGTACTTCATGCAATAGACAGGCAGCTGGACGTCTCTGCACAGAAGCTTTTGGAAATCTTGTCCGGTTTAGCATGCTACATCCTCCGATTCATTTCCAGAGCGCAGAGTTGGATTATCAATTCCTTTGTAAATGTGTATGGTGATATTTGCTCCGGTAAGTCATGTACATTTGTACTGGGGGGGGGGGGGGGGGGGGGAGGTTGGGATTTTACAGTATTTAATATTTTTTATTTGTTTTTTTGTTTTAATTAAGATTGTTTACTATATGTATTTTAGATTGTGTTTTTTAGTTATTTTCTGTATTTGTAAATAAAAAATAGTATAGTCAAAAATAATGTTCTGTTGATTCACGTACATAAATATCTATTTTTATGTAAATTGCTATCTATCAATTCCGTTTCAAGATAATACAGTGAGCCCACTACAGGTATAATATACGACCTACTAGGTAACGTTTCATGTTCCGATTTGAGAACACGTAAAGTACAATTTCTTCGGCATTGTCTGTGTTTTATTGGTGACTTATTGCTCATAGGCATTGTCTGTGTTTTATTGGTGACTTATTGCTCATAGGCATTGTCTGTGTTTTATCGGTGCTCATAGGCATTGTATTGTTTTAGATATTCTGATTCTTCAATCTCCCCAGCAATTTCAGAAAAATAATGGGCACAAGTATTCTTATTTTTTGCATTTATTGTATTGCATGGATACTTTTCAGGCACAGATTTGGCAGGGCTGAGTTTGTCCTATTGCACAGTTTATACCGTATTTCTGGTCTGTGTGTTATTATTACATAATGACATACTGTCCCCATATTCTGGAGAACTCTACATGTAAGAGCACTCACATTTCCCCAATATCAACGCCTAGTTAGTATCATAGGGATCCATTTACCATACCCAGGTGTTGCGGGCAGATGTACAGAATCCCTGGGAAAACATGCAAACTCCATGCAGATTTGATATGTCCCTGTGTACAAATTCAGCTCTGCTACATGTGATGCACACATGACCATCGTTCTGATGCCGTTCCCAGTACAAGACAGAAGATGGATACTTTAGGCTTCTGAACAGACCTGTAGGTTCAGAACTAAGTTTGCGCTAATAGATCACAACTCAGTCCCAGAAGCGACTGTATCAAGTCTTAAAGGGAACCTGTCACAGGGATTTTGGGTATAGAGCTGAGGACATGGGTTGCTAGATGGCCGCTAGCACATCCGCAATACCCAGTCCCCATAGCTCTGTGTGCTTTTATTGTGTAAAAAAAACGATTTGATTCATATGCAAATTAACATAAGAGTCATATCTTACTTGTGTGACCAGAGAAGAGTCATATTTTCAAGCTCTGACTCATCTCAGGTTAGTTTGCATATGTATCAAATCAAATTTTTTAAACAATAAAAGCACACAGAGCTATGGGGACTGGGTATTGCGGATGTGCTAGCGGCCATCTAGCAACCCATGTCCTCAGCTCTATACCCCAAATCCCGGTGACAGGTTCCCTTTAAGTCCGGCATCAGTCCCTCGTTACCTCCTCATGGTCACAGCGGATATTCACGTACTGTATCTGCGCTGACAAAAGAATAACGTATGGTTCAGCGATCATTTTATCCTGCAAAGGGCAAATCTTAAATAATGTTATTTTGCCTAAATGCATCCAGCCACTCGGCTCCCTTCTGGTGCACTGGGGCTAACCCCCCCCCCCCCCCCCCCCCCCACCTCCAACATCTGTCTGTGAATGTGCTCGCCGCGCAGGAAACATTACACAGGAAAAATTGCCTGCGCAATGGAGACAGATCATTAAGTAAGAATTAGTCGAAGAAAGTGTGCCGTGCTTGCATTGCTCCGTCATTACAATTGACTGACAGCAAACACAATTAGGTCATTACCTATTGATCGGTGCAGCCTGCAATATCTCGTCAGATAGTCGACGGCCATGATATCGATCCGTGCAGCAATCGGTCAACAGCCTGTCCAGAAATGGGCCTTATTACCATTCCCTGCCCCTCTGGTGTAGTGTTCACCTGTGCAATCAGGTTACAGATTTATTCATAAGGCTAGTTACACACTAGCATTTTGAGATTCGGAAGAACAGCCTGCCGGATATCTCAGCATTTCAGAATTGCCGGAAGCAACCGCAATTCACTATAATGGGGACCAGCGGAGATCCGGCAAATATGCAGAGAATGCGTGCAGCGGCTTTTTCACCCGGCATGGTTGCGGGGTTGCGGGCGGATCTCCGCCAGTCCCCATTATGGTGAATGGGGCTGGTGGGTATCAGGTAGCGTCCGGCATTGCAGGATCCAGACATCTCCGGCAGTCTGCCTCCCGCAGGAACAGCTTTCTGGAGTAGCCTGACACTAGTGTGGAACTAGCCTAATAGTTTTTATATAGCGCCGATCTATTCTGCGGCGCTGCACAGAGATTGTCATCATTCACGTCCCCATTGGAGCTCATAATCTAAATTCCAAATTGACCTCTCGGTATGTCTTTGGAGTGTGGGAGGAAAGCGGAGTACCCGGAGGAAACCCACGCAAACACACGGAGGAAATATAAAATGATCTCAGTAGTTGCCCTTGCTTGGATTCGAACTCAGGACCCCAGCATCTGTGGGCTATGTACACTAATATACACCTGCAGATGTAGCAGAGCCGGATTTGTTATCACGAATAAATCATTTAAAATCACCATCAATCAACTCCACAAGATATTATTTATGTTATTTAATTACATGATCCCTGTCTCCATTGGGGCTCACGATCTATATTCCAGATGAACCTATGCGTATGTTTGTGCTGTGCAGGAGGAAACCGGAGTACCCAGAGGAAACCCAGCAGGCGGACACGGGAAGAACATACAAACTCCATGCATGTGTTTTACTTGGTCAGATTTGAACTCAGGACTGCCAAATACCAGCACAGACCGCGTATCAGCCCTTGGGATTAGCCTCTGAGTTAGGGCTCATGCACACGACCGTATCTGCAAAAAACGGATCCGTAAAAAATACGGATGACGTCCGTGTGCAACGGAACAGCCGGCCCCTAATAGAACAGTACTATCCTTGCCTGTAATGCGGACAATAATAAGACATGTTCCCTTTTTTTGCGGAACAGAAATACGGACATATGGAAACAGAATGCACACGGAGTAACTTCCGGGTTTTTTTGCGGACCGATTGAAATGAATGGTTCCTCATACGGTCCGCAAAAAAAAATGGAGTGGACACGGAAAGAAAATACGTTCATGTGCATGAGCCCTTAACCGTATCCAATCTGCATCTTTTGCGGGTCAAATGCGGACCCATTCAGTTCATTGAGGCTGCAAAGGATGCGGACAGTGTCCCCACAAAAAAAATAGAACATGTCCTATTCTTGTCCGTATTACGGACAAGGATAGAACAGATCTATAGAGGGCCGGATGTTCCGTACTGCAAAATGTTGAACGCACACGACCGGTATACGTGTTTTGGGGATCGGCAATTTACGGACCGCAAAAATGGCAACAGCCGTGTGCATGAGCCCTTAGAGACTTATTATGACCCAGTACAACGTTTTAATTCATTCCAAATCACAAACGTGCTTCTGCTGCATCGGACAAACTCAGCTCTGCTGCATCGGACAAACTCAGCTCTGCTGCATTGGACAAACTCAGCTCTGCTGCACCTTACATGCTCAGACCTGTCACATCTTGCCAGCTCAGCTCTACATGATCTACACAGTCAACTAATGGTACTTTCACACTAGCGTTAAGGTTTTCCGGCATTGACTTCCGTCCTAGGGGCTCAATACCAGAAAAAAACTGATCAGTTTTATCCCAATGCTTTCTGAATGGAGAGCAATCCGTTCAGGATGCATCAGGATGTCTTCAGTTCAGTCGCTTTTACGGTATTTGGCTGGAGAAAATACCGCAGCATGCTGCAGTATTTTCTCCGGCCAAAATTTTGGAACACTTGCCGGAATGCCGGAGCCGACATTCTGGCAAAACGGACCTTTAAAAATGCAAAAAAAAAAAATACCGGATACCGTTTTTCTGGATGACGCCGGAAAGACGTAATGACGTCGGAGAGACGGATCCTGTGTTTCAATGCATTTGTTAGACGGATCCGCATCCGGATCCGTCTACAAACGCTATCTGTTTGAACACGAATTTCCGGATCCGGCAGGCAGTCCCGGCGACTGAACTGCCTGCCGGATCTTCACAACGCAAGTGTTGAAAGTGCCCTTAATATTTTAACCGACGTCTACAATTAATCATATCGATTGATATCATTCCTGCCATTGATTTTCGGCTATCTCTAGCCCGGAAATTATTTCATCAGGAATATCGACATTTTATGGGGAAAAAAAAAAGTCTCTAAATGTATTATATGTGATAGAATTTCATGAACCCTTTACCGAGGAGAAAAAAAAAAGATGAATATTTGATCTAATCTATTATTTACGACTGATGGAAATGTAGTCGGTTCCATTTTTTTTTTTTCAGCCTATTTTAAAATGTTTAAGTGCTCGGTGTTACAAGGAATATTTATACGGCAGGAGCTGTGTACCTCATCCATAATTGATAGCAGCGCAGAAGTGTTGTTAAATCACTCCCAGATAAATGGCCAGAGTACTGCTCAGCAGCATCTGCTCTGCGTCTCCATCATCTGCACAATGAGCCGGCCAGGCAATTACCCAGAAACTGTAACCTGGGCTAATTAACCCTAAAGATGTCTGTGGTCTGTACACAGGAAGGTATTAGGTGCTCACAGGTAGGGTGGAAAGCTGGACCTCACCGGCCACGCCCCCCAAACCAATAAACCACGCCCGCTTCAGTGAAACCACGCCCCCACCTCTGTTAAGCCATGCCTCCTGGAAAAAAACGGGGGGAGGAGAGGGAAGAAGTTTCTGAGGGGAAGGTGAGCCGGGGGCAGCCGGGGGGCTTCTCTCCCTCTCAGTCAGCCATGTCTGCGGCTCTAGTGATTTACTGGGAGTGAGAGGAGCCTCAGTCAGTTGCTGCAGCTCACGCTCTGACAGCG
This sequence comes from Bufo bufo, assembly GCF_905171765.1. Taxonomy (NCBI): domain Eukaryota; kingdom Metazoa; phylum Chordata; class Amphibia; order Anura; family Bufonidae; genus Bufo; species Bufo bufo. Next base: position 28,300,836 of record NC_053397.1, on the reverse strand, counting down.
CAATGCTGCTGCCTGAACGTGAGCTACTGGAAGGGTGGACATCCCTGTGTCCGTCCGGACGGAGGACAGGGAGCCAGAAAACCGGAGTGTCCGGCCTAAAATCGGACGTCTGGCCAGCCTACTCACAGGAGAGATCGGATTTTGCTCTTCTCGCTCTTTCAGGTTCATCAACTCTAAATGTACAATTTGGAGGTCGATTTTAATCCCAGACGATGGAATATATCAGTCTAAGAATCTTGGACATTATCATGTGATCATGGGTGGCGTGTAGATCAAGGATATTACGGGATTGACGTAGGACAACCTCTTGGCAGGGCCGGTTTTAGACAAAATGTGACCCTGGGTAAAATAAAAAGAGGGGGCCCACATCTTGTAATAATGTGCTAAAATCACAGTCCGACACCCCCGCCGATCAGCGGATTGAAGAGATAGCGCGCTGTTCACTGCTGCTGTCCCATAGACATACAGCAGCAGAGCAGGAAGAGAGAAGGGAGGCGGCGCGCGGGCACGCTGTCTCCTCAAACAGCTGATTGTCGGGAGTGCCAGGTATCAGACCCCCGACGATCTAGTATTGATATGAAAAAACCCAGAGAACCTCTTGAAGCTACCCCCAATACTGTGCCTGTTCTGCTCCCCCCCCCCCCCTGTCCACAAACACTATTCTATACTATACACCCAGACTGCCCTCATTAGTAATGGTGCCCCCAATAGTGATAATACTCCCCAAGATAGCCCCCATTAGTAGCAATGCCCTCCATATTGCATCAAATAATAATAATGCTCCTACAGTACCCTAGTAGTAATAATATACCCATAATGCTCCCAGTGGCTCTACAGTACCCCTGTAGTGACCTCCACTAGTTCCAATATATAATGCATCCCCCCATAGTGCCAATATATATACAGTGGATATAAAAAGTCTACACACCCCTGTTAAAATGTCAGGTTTCTGTGCTGTAAAAAAAATGAGACAAAGATAAATCATTTCAGAACTTTTTCCACCTTTAATGTGACCTATAAACTGTACAACTCAATTGAAAAACAAACTGAAATCTTTTAGGTGGAGGGAAGTGTCATGGTCTTACCTTCTTGCTGTTCTCCTTCGTTTGACATGTGCTGGCGGCCATCTTGGTTTCTGGGTTTCTTGTAGCCTTCCACCCTGCGGCTCCTCCTTCCCACTGGGAGGAGCTGGATGCCTAGCTCATATATATAGGAGGTCTGTGGCGTCAGTTCCTTGCTTGGTCCTCCTGTGTTCACATGCTTCTAAGACTGCTGCTGCTTCTGGTTCCTGATCCTGGTTTCGTCTGACTACCCTGCTGGTTCCTGATCCTGGCTTCGTCTGACTACCCTGCTGGTTCCTGATCCTGGCTTCGTCTGACTACCCTGCTGGTTCCTGATCCTGGCTTCGTCTGACTACCCTTCTGGTTCCTGATCTCTGGCCTCTCAAAGACTCTGCTTCGGTTTCACCATTCGTTTGGACTTTTGCTTTACAGCTTTATTTTCAATAAAGCCTTCTTATTTTCACTTATCTCTTGTTGTACGTCTGGTTCATGGTTCCGTGACATTAGGACCAAGCCATGAGTTCTGACGGTACAGGGCCATCCTCGCTACCCATGCTGGTTGCCAGACTTGATCAGCAGGATCACCTGTTGGGTCGGTTCGCTGTGGCGTTGCAAACCCTGCTTGAACGCACGGCTCATTTCGCTCCCATTGCCGATGGGTTGGTTGTCGCTCCTACTGCCGCTCCGGTTGTTGCGCCAGAGTCTACCCCGACACCTGTTGTTGCGCCTGCGGTGTTTCGGGGTATGACCGGTTCTGCCCCTCTTCCACAGCGCTTTGGGGGAGAGCCAACTCAGTGCCGAGGTTTCCTTAACCAGGTGGGCATTTATTTCGAGTTGCTGCCACATGCCTTTCCTACTGAGAGATCAAAGGTGGGCTTCTTGATCTCGCTGCTCTCGGACAAGGCCTTGGCCTGGGCCAGCCCTTTATGGGAGAACAACAATCCGGTGGTTGCCGAGTTTTCCGGTTTTGTTGCTTCTCTTCGGAAGGTATTCGATGTGCCGGCTCGTGCTGCCTCTGCTGCGAAGCTCCTTATGTCCATCAGACAGGGTTCACGATCCGTAGCTGAATACGCCATTGAGTTTCGTACCCTGGCAGCAGAGGTGGGCTGGAATAATGAGGCTCTGGTCGCTGCTTTCTCTCATGGTCTCTCGGATGCCTTGAAGGATGAGGTTGCAGCTAAGGACCTACCAGTGGAGCTCGAGTCTCTTATTTCTTTCCTGATTTTGATTGACACCAGACTCAGGGAGAGACCTTCCTTTAAGGAGAGCCTGCGGAGGTCTTCTAACAGATTGGCGCCTACGTTTGCTGTCCCACCCGTGCCTCCCTCTCCTCCCACGCCTCCTGGGGATGACTTGTCTGGGGGTGAACCCATGCAGCTGGGGTTTGCTCGCCTGTCCGAGGGGGAGAGGGTACTCCGGAGACGCGAGGGTCGATGCATGTACTGTGGTCTCGGTGGGCATTTTCGGTTGGCATGTCCGAACCGTCCGGGAAACGCTCGTACCTGAGATCCTGTCGGGGGCAGATCTTGGGTGGAGTCTCCTCGTCCCCGGTTTCCCGTGTTGACAAACCACTGATCACTGTTGTCCTCTCCTGGGTCGGGGGCTCGGTGACGACCCAGGCGTTGGTGGACTCTGGTGCTGGTGGTTTGTTCATTGATAGTGTGTTCGCTGCCGCCAATTCCATTCCTCTGCAGGCTCGAGGTTCCCCACTGGCTCTTGAGGCGATAGACGGCAGACCCCTTCTGTCGTCACACGTGACTCATGAGACCCTTCCAGTGGGGATAGCCATTGGTGGCGTTCACAGAGAGTCGGTCTGTCTCCAGGTTATTTCGTCTCCACACTACTCGGTGGTCTTGGGGTACCCCTGGCTCCAGAAGCATAATCCGACTTTCGATTGGAGATCGGCCGAGATCCTCTCGTGGTCACCGCAGTGTGGGGCTAGTTGCATCCATGGGTCTGTCAAGTTGCTGTGTACTTCCTCGGACTCTCTGTTGCCTCCTGAATACGAGGAGTACCGGGATGTATTCGATAAGGTGCGCGCGGTTGCCCTACCTCCGCACCGCCCATACGATTGTGCCATAGAGTTACAACCTGGTGCCGTTCCTCCTCGTGGCAAAGTCTATCCACTGTCGGTAGTGGAGAATGAGGCCATGGAGGAGTACGTGAGGGAGGCGCTTTCACGCGGACACATTCGCAAATCCTCGTCCCCGGCAGGGGCTGGATTTTTCTTTGTGAAAAAGAAGGGCGGTGAGTTGAGGCCTTGCATCGATTACAGGGGTCTCAATCGCATCACGATCAAGAACGCTTACCCGATACCCTTGATTTCCGAGCTGTTCGATCGCCTTAAAGGGGCCACGGTCTTTACCAAACTCGACCTGAGGGCGGCATATAACCTGGTAAGGATCAAGGCGGGCGATGAGTGGAAGACCGCGTTTAACACCAGGACCGGTCATTATGAATCCTTGGTTATGCCCTTTGGGTTGTGCAATGCGCCCGCAGTCTTTCAGGAATTCATCAACGATGTTTTCCGTGACCTGTTGCAGCAGTGTGTGGTGGTCTATTTGGATGACATCTTGGTATATTCTGAATCCATGGAGGCCCACATTCTGGATGTCAGACGAGTGTTGCAACGGTTACGAGAGAACAAGCTGTTCGGTAAGCTTGAGAAATGCGAATTTCACCGATCCCAGGTAACCTTCTTAGGTTACATCATTTCCGCTGAGGGGTTCTCCATGGATCCTGAGAAGGTTTCGGCTGTCTTACAGTGGCCCCAGCCCAGTGGTCTTCGTTCCCTGCAGCGCTTTTTGGGCTTCGCCAATTATTATCGGAAGTTCATCAGGGACTTTTCCATGCTGGCCAAGCCTCTCACGGATCTGACCAGGAAGGGCAGTAATTCCCAGGTCTGGCCGCTCGAGGCCATCCGAGCTTTTGAGGCCCTAAAGTCCGCTTTTGTGTCGGCTCAGATTCTGTCGCATCCCAACCCTGGGTTGCCCTTTGTCCTCGAGGTGGACGCGTCTGAGACGGGAGTAGGCGCCCTTCTGTCTCAGCGTAGAACACCAGAGGGTCCTCTGCTTCCTTGTGGGTTTTACTCCCGGAAACTGTCTTCCGCGGAGTGCAACTATCAGATTGGTGACAGGGAGTTATTGGCCATCGTGCAGGCCCTTAAAGAATGGAGGCACTTGCTCGAGGGTTCGGTGGTTCCGGTTCTCATCCTGACGGACCATAAGAATCTGACCTACCTTTCTGAGGCCAAGAGATTGACACCACGTCAGGCCAGATGGGCTCTGTTCTTGTCACGTTTTAATTACGTGGTCTCCTACCTACCCGGTTCCAAGAACATCAGGGCGGATGCCCTATCACGGCAGTACTCCGAGCTGTCCAGGGAGGAGTCGATTCCGAGTTCGGTCATACCTCCGAATCAGATCCTGGCCGCCATTCGCACCAGCCTGACCTCTCCCCTGGGTGAGCAGATTTTGGCGGCTCAATCTGGTGCTCCCTCTGGGAGACCCAACGGCAGATGTTTTGTGCCTGAGGAGTTGCGCACTCGGTTGTTGCGAACCTACCATAACTCCAAGACCGCGGGGCATCCTGGAAAGAATCAGCTGTCCTGGGCTGTTTCACGTCTGTTCTGGTGGCCTTCCCTACGTTCCGACATCGCCGCATATGTAGCGGCATGCTCCGTTTGTGCCCAGAGTAAGTCCCCTCGGCACCTTCCGTTGGGCCTTCTGCAACCCATAGCCACCGGGGAGCGCCCATGGTCACACCTGGGGATGGATTTCATTGTGGACCTCCCTGCATCCCGAGGCCATACGGTCATTCTCATGATTGTGGATCGGTTTTCCAAAATGTGCCACTGTGTTCCTCTCAAGAAGTTACCCTCTGCACAAGAGTTGGCCACGATTTTTGCCAGGGAGGTCTTCCGGTTGCACGGTTTGCCCAAGGAGATTGTGTCGGATCGGGGGAGTCAGTTTGTGTCCAGGTTCTGGCGCGCCTTTTGCTCCCAGTTGGGGATTCATCTCTCCTTCTCCTCGGCCTACCACCCTCAGTCCAATGGGGCCGCAGAACGATCCAATCAGGCCTTGGAGCAATTCCTTCGTTGCTATGTCTCCGATCACCAAGACAATTGGGTTGACCTTCTGCCTTGGGCTGAGTTTGCCAGGAACACGGCGGTGAACTCTTCCTCTGGGACTTCTCCCTTCATGGCCAATTATGGGTTCCAACCTGCCGTGTTACCGGAGGTATTCTCTCCCCAGGATATTCCGGCTGTGGAGGATCACCTTTCCGTCCTACGTGCTTCTTGGGTACAGATCCAGAAGTCCCTTGAGGCCTCTGCGCAGCGCCAGAGACTCCAGGCTGATCGCAGACGAGCGCCTGCTCCTTCCTACCAGGTCGGAGACCGTGTATGGTTGTCCACCCGCAACCTCAACCTTCGAGTGCCCACTCCCAAGCTGGCGCCTCGCTTTGTTGGTCCCTTCCGAGTGCTTCGCAGGGTAAACCCGGTAGCCTATGCCCTTGTGCTTCCTCCTGGCATGCGGATCTCTAACGTGTTTCATGTCTCCCTGTTGAAGCCACTGGTGTGTAATCGTTTCACTTCCTCGGTTCCTCGGCCTCATCCGGTCCGAGTGGGCAATCATGAGGAGTATGAGGTGAGCAATATCCTGGACTCACGCCTGGTCCGCGGTCGGGTGCAGTTTTTGGTCCATTGGCGTGGTTATGGTCCAGAGGAGCGTTCCTGGGTTCCCTCCGCAGATGTCCATGCTCCTGCCTTGCTCCGAGCCTTCCACGCACGCTTCCCTCAGAAACCGTTTTTTGCTCCGCGGAGGAGGGGCCCTTGAGGGGGAGGTACTGTCATGGTCTTACCTTCTTGCTGTTCTCCTTCGTTTGACATGTGCTGGCGGCCATCTTGGTTTCTGGGTTTCTTGTAGCCTTCCACCCTGCGGCTCCTCCTTCCCACTGGGAGGAGCTGGATGCCTAGCTCATATATATAGGAGGTCTGTGGCGTCAGTTCCTTGCTTGGTCCTCCTGTGTTCACATGCTTCTAAGACTGCTGCTGCTTCTGGTTCCTGATCCTGGTTTCGTCTGACTACCCTGCTGGTTCCTGATCCTGGCTTCGTCTGACTACCCTGCTGGTTCCTGATCCTGGCTTCGTCTGACTACCCTGCTGGTTCCTGATCCTGGCTTCGTCTGACTACCCTTCTGGTTCCTGATCTCTGGCCTCTCAAAGACTCTGCTTCGGTTTCACCATTCGTTTGGACTTTTGCTTTACAGCTTTATTTTCAATAAAGCCTTCTTATTTTCACTTATCTCTTGTTGTACGTCTGGTTCATGGTTCCGTGACAGGAAGAAAACTAAAAAAACTTAAATAATGTGGTTGCATAAGTGTGCACACCCTCTTATAACTGGGGATGTAGCTGTGTTCAGTATAAGCAATCACATTCACAATCATGTTAAACAGGAGTCAGCATACACCGGCCATCATTTAAAGTGCCTCTGATTAACCCCAAATAAAGTTCAGCTGCTCTAGTTGGTCTTTCCTGAAATTTTCTTAGTCGCATCCCACAGCAAAAACCATGGTCCACAGAGAGCTTCCAAAGCATCAGAGGGATCTCATTGTTAAAAGGTATCAGTCAGGAGAAGGGTACAAAAGAATTTCCAAGGCATTAGAAATACCATGGAACACAGTGAAGACAGTCATCATCAAGTGGAGAAAATATGGCATACGGCAATAGTGACATCACCAAACTGGACGTCCCTCCAAAATTGATGAAAAGACGAGAAGAAAACTTGTCTGGGAGGCGACCAAGAGGCCTACAGCAACATTAAAGGAGCTGCAGGAATATCTGACAAGTCCTGGCTGTGTGGTACATGTGACAACAATCTCCCGTATTCTTCATATGTCTGGGCTATGGGGTAGAGTGGCGAGACGAAAGCCTTTTCTTATGAAGAAAAACATCCAAGCCAGGCTACATTTTGCAAAAACACATCTGAAGTCTCCCAAAAGCATGTGGGAAAAAGTGTTATGGTCTGATGAAACCAAGGTTGAACTTTTTGGCCATAATTCCAAAAGATATGTTTGGCATAAAAACAACACTGTACATCACCAAAAGAACACCATCCCCACAGTGAAGCATGGTGGTGGCAGCATCATGCTTTGGGGCTGTTTTTCTTCAGCTGGAACTGGGGCCTTAGTTAAGCTAGAGGGAATTATGAACAGTTCCAAATACCAGTCAATATTGGCACAAAACATTCAGGCTTCTGCTAGAAAGCTGAACATGAAGAGGAACTTCATCTTTCAGCATGACAACGACCCAAAGCATACATCCAAATCAACAAAGGAATGGCTTCACCAGAAGAAGATTAAAGTTTTGGAATGGCCCAGTCAGAGCCCAGACCTGAATCCGTGGGGTGATCTGAAGAGGGCTGTGCACAGGAGATGCCCTCGCAATCTAAAGAGATCTGTTTTTGCAAAGAAGAGTGGGCAAATCTTGCCATGCTGATAGACTCATACCCAAAAAGACTGAATGCTGTAATAAAATCAAAAGGTGCTTCAACAAAGTATTAGTTGAAGGGTGTGCACACTTATGCAACCATATTATCTTATTTTTATATTTTTTCTTCCCTCTACCTAAAAGATTTCAGTTTGTTTTTCAATTGAGTTGTACAGATTATAGGTCACATTAAAGGTGGAAAAAGTTCTGAAATGATTTATCTTTGTCTCATTTTTTAACAACACAGAAACCTGACATTTTAACAGGGGTGTGTAGACTTTTCATATCCACTGTATAATGTTTCACCGTAGTGCCAGTATGTATATAATGCTCCTCAGTGGCGTACATAGAGAAGTAAAGGCCCCATAGCAAGGATCAAACCAGGTCCCTCACACAGGACACAAGGGTTTTCACCTAAACCCCTTTAAATGATTCTTAGGCCATTTTGCCACTGCTTAATTTGCTAAAAGTTGTTCCTTTAGAGCAGGCATCCTCAACCTGCGGCCCTCCAGCTGTTGCAAAACTAAAACTACTAGCATGCCCGAACAGCCTACAGGTATCAGCCTACAGCAGGGCATTGTGGGAGTTGTAGTTTTACAACAGCTGGAGGGCCGCAGTTTAAGGATGCCTGCTTTAGAGGGTGGAGTCCTGACCAAGTTTTCACCCCTAGTAGAAGAGGAGATAATCCCAACTAAGACTGGGCTCCCTCTTGCCCTGGGCCCCATAGCAGTCGCATGGTCTGCCGCTATGGTAGTTACGCCCATGATCCTCCTCCATTCCTTCCCAGCAGTGTGGACATTTTGTATAAAAAAAAAAATGCTTCCGTCCCCCCGCCGCTGTCTGCGATGCAGACCACAGTTTTATCTGTGGCTTGTGTTGCTGCGTCCTGATGCATGCGGTCCCAATGACATCACCACTCCTGCTCCGGAACTCACATGATGACGTCATCATCCAAGACCCAGAGCAGGAGATTGCAGTGATGTCATTTCTGCTTTTTGCTCTGTTCTAACGCCTCACAGACTTGGGGCCTAGCGGCCTAAGGCTTGAGAATTTGGACCCCCATGAGTGCGCCCCCCCTTTATGGGTAGCGAAGTGGCACCCTAGGCGGATGACTACCCTCCCCTATCCATCTTCCCGGCCCTAATTTAGAGCACATTACTGCAGGAGGTATAACAGGAGAGGACTATAACTCCTAGCATGTCTATTATTTAATATCAGAGAACATTACAGGGGGACGTATAAGAGGGTGGGACTACAACTCCCAGCATGTCCAAGCTGTTATTATGTACTATCAAAGTACATTATAAGAGGAGGTGTAAGAGAAGACTATAACTCCCAGCATGTCCAAGCAGTTATTATGTAATATCAGAGTACATTATAAGAGGAGGTATACAACTCCTAGCATATCCAGGGTGTTGTAATGTACCCTGATATTATATAATAATGGCCTGGACATGATGAGAGTTGTAGTCCTCTCCTCTTATACCTCCTCTTGTAATGTACTCTGATATTACATAACAGGAGGTATAATAGAAGATGACTACAACTCCCAGCATTTCCCTGGCACTTACATTGAATCCATACTTCTTCACACGCATGGCTGGTCTTCTTCTTCATTACATTACTGCACTGCTGAGCTCCGCCTCTTGTTCTGGTCACGTGATGGTGAGGTCATCGCAGGTCCTTCATCCCCTTTTCTCTGCTGAGCTCCGCCTCCTGCATCTGACATTATTGCAGGTCCTGTCAGAACTGTGGTAATGATTTCTCTTATATGTGAGGGAGGGGACCTTACACTGCATTGTAAAGTGCAGTTGTTCAGCTGTCCGCCTGTTTGCTTCCTCGGACATTCAGCTGAACAGCAGCACTGAAGCTGGGGGCCCCTTAGACAATGGGGGCCCTGGGCAATTGCCCAATTTGCCCCCCCTAAGCGCCGACCCTGCCTCTTGGGGTATGTTCACATGGTGCCTTTTGTTGTGGAACTATGGAGTGGATACCCACGTTGAAATTTTGCCGGGGGCAATGGAAGGAATTTCTGAGGATTGTGGATCGGCTGCTTAAAGGGGTTCTCCGGGAATTAAGAAAATGCAAAAACTTAAATATTACTTAATTATAAATATATTCCCAAATAACTCTCATTAGTTATAATGGCTCGTTTTGTCTGGGGAGCAATCATTAATAGAAATAAAATGGCTACCGTCCTACTAGTACACACAACACCTGTCCTAATCACACAGGAGGACAAGTTACTTCAAAGCAGTGAGCTAAAGAGCTGCCTCATCATCCTCTCTGCTCTGCTTGTCTGAGATTATGATCCTGAATACAGATGATAAGATCTTCAGCTGAATCTCTGTAGGAATGGAGCTCATGAGAAAACATGAAGTACAGAGAGGACAGACAGGACAGGCTGTGGTAATGGAGACTGCATACAAGAGCTGCTACTCAATGTCCACATCCCCACCTCCTCTCTGTACTTCATGTCTCCTCATGAACTCCATTCCTACAGAGACTCAGCTGAAGATCTTATCAGCTGTATTCAGGATCATAATCCCTGACAAGCAGAGCAGAGAGGAGGATGAGGCAGCTCTTTAGCTCAGTGCTGTGAAGTAACTTGTCCTCTTATGTGATTTGGACAGGTTTTGTGTGTACTAATAGGACGGCGGCCATTTTATTTCTCCTAATGATTGCAAACGAGCAATTATTACGAATGAAAGGTATTTGGGAATATATTTATAATAAAAAAATATTTAAGTATTTTCAGTAATTTGATTTTCTTAATTTCCGGAAGAACCCTTTAAAACCGCAGCCTTGCCGAGAAGAGACATTTCCGGCAGAAAGGATGTGGCTGCCGTTGGGATTTTGGTGAGGCTGAAATTAACCCACGTGTGAACGTCCCCTTAGTTTAAGAAGAGTTCCCGGAGGGTCAGATAAGGCAACGCTTACATTTTAGTAATTTGGTCAGTGATTTCCATTAATGACTTTTAAGCCAAAAGCCAGGTGCAGGTCAAAAACACAGAATATAGGAGAAAATATTTCCATTATACCTTATCTCTCTGTAGACTTTACTCCTGATTTTGGCTCGCAATCACTGATCAAAATCACTGATCAAACACTGACCAAATCACTGAAGTGTGAACTAGGCCTAATACCTCCATTGATCATCTTCTGGAGATCCTACCAAATGTTAATTTTCCCTGCAGCGTCAGCACAGGAAATATGAGGCATTACACTATTTTCATTTAAATCAATAGACTGTCCATGCAAGGCTTGGGACCTCCAGAGGAAGAGACGCTCTTTGCAGTTGCTCCAGCAAATGTGAAAAGCCCCCAAAATCATAATATATCTTTCATGCTATTGCCATATCACTGATCTCTGCCAGTTTTTTTACCATTCACATTCTGTACACGAGGATGTGATAACATATGACATATGACAGCAGAATCCATTCGATACCCACCACAGTGACTTTCATCCATGGTGTTGCTTGCTGCAAGGTTCTCCTGCTAAGTATTGCTGAATGCAGAGGGTCCTAGCAGTGGGACACCATACAATCAGCTTCTCATAGGGGACCACTCTAAGAAGGAGGGTTTATTCAAAGTGGACCCTAGAGGGACAGACAGCTATCTTATGTCTTTAATGGATGCCACACTAGCAGACAGCTATATAATGTCTGTAGGGGCCTTCAGGCCGGACATCAGCTATATAATGTCTATAGGAGAATCTATTGAATGTCTATGGCAGGGGAGACAAGAGCAGGGAGAAAGGGCGTGGTTGCGGTGGTGACAATAAGGAGTAATAGTACTCACAGTGGAAGTCCTCACCCAGATGCTTCCCAGGCTGGGCAGTGATAGGATGATGCACCATTTCTTCCGTGGGCTTATGTGGGCTTCTGACTGGTGCTTGGCTTGATGTTAGGTAGTTGGGTGCAAGGCAGAAGGGCAGTCTGGTCGATGATGGAGCGATGTCCAGGCCTGTTTAGTTATCGTATAATATATAAGGTCTCTCTTTACTAAGTAGATGATGGAGGTGGCGGTACATACACAAGCAGTACATACAATTCTGAGGTTTTTCTAACACAGCAGGATTTTCCCAATGGTTGTATATAGCAGGTGACATTGAATATAGCAATCCTCCCTGAGTCTCTCTCTAGATACACTCTGCAATCCTTCCAAATGACCATGGGCATGCAATAGCTCTTAATTCTTTCTGCAGTGCCCAGTCTGTGGGGTGGCAGGCACGTGAGGCAATCAACTCTTTCCACATGCAGTAAAGTCAATTGCCATAAATGTGCGTTTACCCTACTGTCTCAGTCCAACACCGTGTTTTTTAGTGGTCCTCAACCATCTGCAAATGTGTTTTCTCTTTGTCTCAGGAGTAGTCTCTCAGTCCAGTTGCTTTTTTGGAAGCTTTCAGTCTCAGGAATGAAGATTCCCCAGACTAGGCTTAGTTGTCAGCAGCTCACCCAGTGTCGGACTGCGATGCCTAGGACCAACCAGTCATTCTGGGGGCCCACTGTACAGCGACATGCTAATATTACCTGCTTCCACAGAGGCAGACAGCAGCAAGACGCTACAAGATGATTTATTATGGAGGTCTCTGCAACAACTTCAAAAAGTGGGTCCCAGGGAAGAGAGGATACTGGCTGGCCTACCTCTATTCCTAGAGGCCATCTTAACCTTCCAATGCGTGTATAATAATAAACTGGATAGTCTGCCCAGTTTTTTTTATATTGATAAAGGTTATTTGAGATGCTGTGCTTTTGGACTGGGGCCCCACCTTTCTCAGGGGCCCACCGGGGGCTTCCCCAGTTCCCCTGTGGGCCAGTCCGAGCCTGAGCTCACCCACACACAAGTCCTCCCTCTAGGCCTGCTCAGCAAAGACTTATAATCAAGGGGTGGGAACAGTGCATCACCCTGGCAACTGGACTAAAGAGCTATCATTTAACTATTTGCTGCATATATATGACCATCTGGGATATACAGTTCCCAATAAAAAATTTTTTTAACAATTTATATACTTTGGCAGAAAATCACAATATTAACTCTTTTGCAGTGATCCACTGGTTTACTGCACTAGGACAGATATAACACTGGACATTGGATGGATCCTGTCATCTCTCCTGGCATGTCTGCCTTAGTAAATACTTCCATCCCCTATAAAGAAACAATTCTGTTATTTAGAGTTTTGCTTAGTGCTGTTTCTCTGTTATCCCTCCTGGAAATGTATGAATACAATCACAAATGGGTATTACTAGTGCTTTAGCATTGTTATTTCAAGAGTGCTTTCTTGGTGTTACCATCCTGTCATTGGGATAAATCCCTATTCACTCTTACCGTGTCAGGGATTTGGTCTTCACTGCAAGGGAGACACAAGGCTGCTACCTCTTGGAATAGTCCTGGTGTGGTTAGCTGCTTACCCGCTGGGGTCAGAGACACACCGGTGCAAATTACCGAGAGGTCAGGCAATAATCATAGGTAGAAAACAGAGATCAGGGCAGGTAGCCATCATGGAAATACGTGGAACATGTCTAAGGTCATGGCAGACAGCAAATGATCAATACGGTTAACAGGTTAAGGTCAGGCCCGACAGTGGTGGTCAAGAGTCGGTAAACAGGCAGAGGTCAGTACACAGGCACACAAACTGAACAGCACACCTTTAATGGTTACTAGTAAACCTAAAACTCAGGCACCCGCTCATAGGGGAAGTTGTCTAAGTACCCTCAAGTGACCAGGAAACTAGGGTGTGCGTGCTGGCCCTTTATAAGACAGGAAGCAGTAACACCGTAGAGACAGCTGGGAAGCCTTCACAGAAGACATGTGGGATGTTGATGGCCCTCTGCTGCCCACCAGCAGCAGGTCTGAACCACCAGCATGGAAGGAGAATTGGGGGAGTCACTTGAGGCCCATGCCTGCCTGAGAGAGAAGGACAGCGTCAGGCACCAGCCACCATTGCAGCATTAAACTTTTTCCTATTTTCAACTTCCAGCAACTAAGTACAATAAGTGAAGACTTAGCATCAATTTATGGACAATTTTGCCCTTTCCCCTGCCATTCTTTAGTCAGTCGCTGCTGACAGTAATTTACCCGTACTAAGATAGAGATAAAAGGTTACTGCAAAATACAGCTCGGCTGAGATCAGCGCCTGACAACTGCCTGACACAAAAAATCCTCAGCAATTTGTAGCTCCTTTATCTTTGAGTAGAGAATGTCTAGCTTTCCGGAAAAACGGCCTAGATTTTAAAACCTGCACATGGAAACGTGGTTCTGAGATATCTCTCCCCAAATCTCCAAAAAGTGACTTTAGATATAAATTTATCACTTAAAGGGACTTTCCTAATATGGGCAGAGGGAAGAAATGGTATAAAATAACAAAAGAACCATTACTAATCTGTTTAAAGGGATTTCCAAGTGTTTTGCACTGATGACCTATTCTCAGGATAGTTCATCAATATCAGATCAGTGGGGGTCCGTTCCTGGCACACCCCCTGACCAGCTATTTGAAGAGTCCAGGGCTCTCTTCCTAGGCCAATTACATCTCGTTAATAGGTCACATGGCCTATGTGTAGCTCAGTGAGTAAGCTAAGCTGTGAATTGAGCTGCAGAACCAAGCACGGTCACTATACAATGTACGGCGCTGTGCTTGGTAATCTGTGGGGAGAAGGTTTACTTGAATGGGGCTGAGCTTACCTAGGCCACGTGACAGATGAACGTGTCATCACTGGCCTAGGAGAATCTGTGAAGGAGGCCAAGGTGCTCACAGGAGCTTCGCTACCTTCTCACACACCTGATTGGCGGGGGTCCTGGGTGTTGGACCCCCACCGATCAGTATAAAAATCTCGGAAAACCCCTTTAAAGGTATGGATACCTATTGGGGTAATTTGTTATCATTGCATTTTACTCATTTTGGACTAAAAATCTTTTTTTTCAATTGGTCTTTATTAAAAATTTTCTATAACTTTCAGTTTCCAGGCATTTGCAGACTAGCAGGGTCTGAAGGTTCGATCTGTAGCCCTTATCTCTGAATTCCTGACAGCTCATAGTCATTTCAGCCATAATCGTATCAGTAGTATAAGAATTTAGCTTTAATGAGTGTTTATGAGCTGTCAGGAATTCAGGGATAGGGGCCTTCAGAGCAGCTCCCTGATTCAGTGTGAGGCAGAGAAATTTGTTCCCAAAGATGTCCATAGTGTTTAAAGTGGACAGTCGTACAGTGTGGACAGTGCTTCTGGTGATACAGAGTAAGCGGGTGAATAGAATAAAAGACTGAGGCAGGAACTCCAGATTCTTGCGAAATAAGGTGAAACTTTTAATCAAGGTGCAACGTTCCAGCTGAATAGCCTTTATCAAGCATGCTTTAAAAAAGGGTATTCAGCCGAAACGTTGCCCCTGGATTAAACGTTTCACCTTATTTTGTAATAATCTGGAGGTGCTGCCTCTGTCTTTGCTTCTGTAACCTTTAAAGTGGTCATCTGGTTAGAAATCTCACTTTCTAAGATATATTAAAGGCAGGGGCGTAGCTAAAGTTTCATAGGCCCTGGTGCAAGAATTCAGCTTGGGCCCCCCCTTCCCTCGGTGCTTTGTGGCCAGGGGAGCACATAGACTTCCTGCTGCCTGAGGCAAAAAATTGAAACAGCCCCTCCCCATGCCAATGTCACAGATGATGTTGCAGATAGCTGGAAGTTATGGATAAACATCCGACTGGCTTGATCCCAAACTAAGGAGCATAAAGGTGACCCCTATAAAACCCTAAGAGCTCACCCTGACTGCTAAGCACATACAAGGGTCTCAAAGGTAGACGATTGCATGCCCTCGTACCTAGACTGTGTGACACCTGAAAACCCTATAATAGTGAGGGGACACGACCACCGGCTCCCTGCACTTAATACGGAGTCAGGGTCACCTAGAATCAAGCCAGCAAGGAAAGACAATACATGAAAGGACTTATCTTAACAAGCAGCAACCGAAATCTCCAGCAGTAAACACTTCAATCCAGGAAGAAGTATAAACCGCAAAGTGAGGCAGTATGGGAGGGAATATAAAGGAAAGAGGATTAATCTAAATAGGTGACACCTGGGAGAAGGAAATGAGATGATAAAGTGAAACCAAAACAAAGAACATCATGCAAGAGGTAGAGAAGAACGTCTGTCAGACCTTCTCACAGAAGTGGCGGTGACAGCCAAATACTTGACCTAACCCCTTCCCTCCAGCCAGAGGTGTAACTTGACCAGCATGCACTTTCTATAATACCGGTGTCTTCTTATGCAGCACAAGGGTCTTTGGGCCTCTTCAGGCTCCTGGGCTTGGTAGCGACTGCTATCTTTGCACCCCCTATAGCTACACCCCTGAATAAATGTTTGCACCAAGGTAAAAGTATACCCCCTTTCACAGGGAATAAGCATCTTACCATTAAGGGATTGTCCAATGGGACCCCTACCAATCACAAGAACATTGGTCCTAATTACCCCATGGAATGGGATAGCAGCGACTGACTCCCCTGCTCCACATCTCTCCAAATAGCAGGAATTTCCACACTAAACTTTGACTCCCCTAGATGAGAAAAGTCACATAAAACAGACTGAATCATAGGGAGAACCATTTTGAAAAGACGGTAGTAAGAGAAAGTGGAATGCTCCTCACCCATTTGTGTTGTGCTCAGAACACAACACCTTTTAGGGTCCTATCACACGTCCGCAATTTTCGTTCCGCAATTTGCAGAACGGAATTGCGGACCCATTCATTTCTATGGGGCCGCACTTCCGGGTCCGCATTTCCGTTCCCGAAAAAATAGAACATGTCCTATTCTTGTCCGCAATTGAGGACAAGAATAGGCATATTCTATTAGTTCCGGCGATGTGCGGTCCGCAAAATACTGAACGCACATTGCCGGTGTCCGTGTTTTGGGGATCCACAAATCCGCGGATCCGCAAAACACAGTACGGATGTGTGAATAGAGCCTTACAGCGGGGGTCACAGCGGGCCGGATCACACAGTGTAAGACAGGAGAGAGAAGACGGAGCTTCACAGCGACGTGACCCAGCTCGGGGGTTGTCAAAGCAGCAACTGTTTAATGAAACTGTGCTTATTGGAACTGCTACCCTCCTACCCAGGTTGTGCTGCTGTGAAGCTCCCGTCTTCTCTCTTCTGCCTAGCTGAGAAAAGTGCATTGCAAATATCTGTCGTGACTAGTAATGTGCCCCGCCAGCAGCACAGTGACACAATAAAGGATACCACAGGCAGTGCTCTTCTTCTGCTGATAATGCCATAAGAAAAACAATGCATGATGGCATGCCTATAGAAATCATGGTGCCATGTATGGAGTGGCCCACACTGTACAGATACAAAAAAAGACATACTCACCTAGCCCCACTCCCCCGATGACCAGAGCCCATCATCCCTGGTATCACTTGATCAAATGGCTTTTATCATGTTGGCAAAGTTAATACAAGGCACTTACTAATGTATTGTGATTGTCCATATTGCTTTCTTTGCAGGCTGGATTCGTTTTTCCATTGCATAATGCACGGCTCATTTCCAGTGGTTATGGCCACCACTGCAGTGCAGACACAAGGTGGTCAGATGGGAGCTGCTGTGGATCAGTGCCTACGTGCACTCCCCACGGTCCCGGCCACCAGAGAGGCTGGCACTTTTCTATAGTGTGCAAGCACGGCCACCGCTGCTGGATTACAGGGTGGTCATAACCCCTGGAAACAAGCCGTGCATAATGCGATGCAAAAATGAATCAAGTCAGCAAAGGAGTCAATATGGAGAATCACAATATTTGTATAAACTGTCTGTACATGATAAATGCCATTTGCTGAAGTGAGACAACCCTTTAACTCTACATTTGTGGACTATGTGCACACATGACAGCATAGACCTGCATAGGCTACATGGGAAAGCTATACATACTGTGTTATTCATTTATGCTCCATAGATCTTACCAAGTCACATGACCGCATGTTGGCTCAAGGGGGTTGGTCTATAGCGTCTTCAAAGCTGTAATGAAATGAAATCAAATTAGCCTTGCTTCATTAGTGCTTTCAGCTTCATAACTTGTATATACTGATATATTCTGCAGGGCTGTACGGTGCCTGCATTCATCTATATCAGCCTTTGCACCAGTGGAGCTCACAATCTCTACCTGTCCTTTCCTCACCTCCAGGTCCAGTTTTCTGAGAATCGGCTTTTCCTAGACTGTGTTAAAAAATGACGATAAGTGGATCACGCAGGTTGTACTTGGTCATAAAGCATCCATCAATGATAATGATAAAGCAAGAGTTACACCTGTAGGAAGGATGTGGACCCATGATGAAGCCCCCTCTAAACTACAATTTGGGTGGCTGCACAGAACTAGTGCTTAAGCTGGCCATATACTTTAGATAGCTGTAGGATGAATGTTAATTTGGTTAATTTGGCCTTTGTCAATGGGGAGAGGGAAGTAGGCTGCTGCCAGGCACCTCTGGTGGTGGCTTGTCCCCAGGAAGAACGAAAGGATCAAGCAAAATGATGAAACTCAACATGTCTGACCCTTTTTTCCCCTGATATCTGCTGCTAAGAGCAAGTTGGGACACCCTATACATGTTGGAAGGTCAAACTTTGTCTAATGTATATGGACACAGCTGAATTAGCCAAACGAAAATGTCCAGCATGTACAGTGTAGGCAATAATATGGAGGTGAACTTAGTACCCTTTTAAATATTTATTAAAGGCATGCTGAGTGGATAGAAAATAAGTCCCCCTCTTTATTGACTAAGGTTCAGAAGAACATTAAATGAGGCTTTTAGTGTGGAGAACCTCCAGGAGCCATTGAAATGTGGCTCAACAGTAGCGTCCTAAACAGTTTATTGAAGGGCTTTCACACAGCAACCATTTGGCAACAGAACGCACCTTTGATATTTTTTTCTGATGGCCAAGGTCTCTGGGAAACAATGATCACAATCTTTTTAACTGTATCTGCATCCTTCTCCACCATCGATGCCCCATAGTGTGCCAGTTATCTTCAAAGTCAGCCAACATTTACACTGTAAGGGCTCCTATCCTTGAAAACCTAATCTCAGCTTATCTATACGAGACCTAAAAAGGGGCCAACCATGATAGATAGAGTTTAACTCATGTGCTACCTGAAAAAAAAATGTTGACTCTATGGTATCTTCCTTCTTTCCTATCCATTGCCATATGATGCTCCAGGTATCTTCAGAAATCTGTCAATACCAATGCAGTAGAATCTACGTTATGTGACCAACTTGTCTCCATAAGGTCAGAAAAGGAGTTATCTGTAGCAGACTATTGTGCCACCTGTTCTACCAAGGTCATCTTCTGCCAATAAAACATTTACCATACCTCCCAACTTTTCATAAGCCTAAGGCCTCATGCACACGACCGTTGTGTGCATCCACAGCCGTTGTTCCGTTTTCCGTTTTTTTCCGCGGACCCATTGACTTTCAATGGGTCCGTGGAAAAATCGGAAAATGCACCATTTGGCATCCGCGTCCGTGATCCGTGTTTTCAGTCCGTGAAAAAAATATGACCTGTCCTATTTTTTTCACGGACAACGGTTCACGGACCCATTCAAGTCAATGGGTCCGTGAAAAATCACGGATGCACACAAGATTGTCATCCGCGTCCATGATCCGTGTCCGTTTTTTCCTATCATTTCAAAGGCAAACTTGACTTAGATTTTTTTTTCATTTTTCATGTCCGTGGATCCTCCAAAAATCAAGGAAGACCCACGGAAGAAAAAATGGACACAGATCACGGAACAACGGAAACCGTTTTTGCGGACCGCTAAAAAAAACGTCCGTGTGCATGAGGCCTAAGGAGGGTGTTCTGTCTTCATACACGTTTACACAGTGTGCAGTCTGACATTCAGTATAAACCATTCCTGTCTTCCAAATAAGAGGACTGTTCTCTGTAGTCTAACTTGTTTATTGGCAAAACAGGATAATTTGATGTGATCAATCAATTGTGTGGTAAAACTATAAGAATACAAATAACATGTATAAGTATAAGGCAAAACATGTATCAGCAGAAAGCATAGAACAGCATGTATTAGAACATTATAACTGGGCACATGTCCAAAATGGCTGCCTATACATGGATTGCATGTCTAGCATTTAACAGTTAAAACAATTTCCTGAGTACTGATAAGAACTAGCTGGACAGCTCTGCATAACACAATATGCCTGAATCAAAGGTAGAAGTCTCACCAGATATATTTACAAAAGGATGGTGGAGTTTAAAGGGGTTGTCCGGGTTCAGAGCTGAACACGGACATACCCTTATTTTCACCCAGACAGCCCCCCTGAGGCTAGCATCAGAGCATCTCATGCTCCAATGCGCTCCCTTGCCCTGCGCTAAATCGCGCAGGGCACGGGCTCTTTTGTTTTCAATAACACACTGCCGGGCGGTAACTTCCACCCGGCAGTGTGTTCGGTGACATCACCGGCTCTGAGGGGAGGGCTTTAGCTCTGCCCTAGCCTTTTTACCCTGTCACCGGGGTTACTGGCAGCCCCATGGAGAGCCCCAATACGTCACCGGAACTCCAAAAAATGCCTTTGCCCTGCGCAATTTAGTGCAGGGCAAAGGAGAGCATCGGAGCATGAACTGCTCCGATGTTCAAGTCAGGGGGGCTGCCGGGGTGAAAATGGAGGGATGTCCGGGTTCAGCTCTGAACCCGGACAACCCCTTTAAGAAGAAGATATGCAGGAGACAGCTCTGCTGATGTCCTGTAACATGGAGACCGGGCTTCTCTTTCCCAGAATGCACTACACTCCCACAATGCCTTGCACCTCCCAACAATACAATAATCTTTATTAACAGACAAACAAAGTGTAGTACATTTTTAAGACCACTAGATGGTGCTATAACCTAACTAATAACTACATAAATACAGCAGATGTGATCTGTAATGATACTAAAAATGAATCTCCCTGTGCTGGGACAGAACAGAGGGGAAAAACCTGGCAAAATATTTTCACTCAGACATGCCCAATCCACCAAGTCTCCTTTGTGCCCCCACATAGTACTTATTTCTACTTAGCGTCCCCACGCATTAGAACACCCCCTTAATAATAGTAGTGCCCCCTTTGTGCCTTTCTCACAATAGTGCTTCCCCCTTAGTGTCCCTATATAGTAATTATTTTCCCATAGTGCCCCCCTCACAATAGTGCTGCCAGCTGACGGCTCCCTGCTTCACCACTGCATTCAACTGTGTCTGCGTCCTCGGCACAACGGCCGAAATCCGGGCCTGTCCCTCTAGATCCGGGACTGCTGGGAGTTATTACATTGACTTTAATATATATCACAAAAAATAAAGCTGCCAGTCAATATAAGCTCCAATGACCTATGAATTATATCTCTAGGCGATATGTTATTACGAGTGTTATTACCTTCTAAATGGAGCCAGTGACAGAATACATTACGAGGAGAATTATTGCAGTAAGTAAATGTATATTTTAAGCCCGTTATATAGGTCAGGACATGAATTTGCTCAGTAATAAGCTTGGCCCATAGGTTCACAATGCAGTTAATGAGAAAACATTACTTCTGCTGTCTGATACAATGTAACGATCGCTGACATTGCATAGCAAGGTGATGTCTGCTCGACTTCTTTCTTCATTTCACCAGTTCGGAATATTGATATTTTGTATCAATCTTTCGTAATTGGGTTAAAGAAAGGAAACCATTCTGATAGCGGAGAATGGATCCAGCCTCATATTCATAGTTCAGTGATCTGTGAAATGTTATGTACTGCTCCCCTGTACATTACCGGTGGCTGTCACTTCTGAAAGCACTCATCATCCTGCTGAGCAGATAATGAGTGCTCATCTGTCCGGGGTGCTGATATTTACATGGGAATTCCAGTAGTCACCATAATGATTAGTGTTGGGGGCGAATATTCAAATCGCGAATATTAATCGCGAATATCGGCACTTCGAGAAAATATTTAGAATATGGTGATATATATTCATAATTTTGAATATTCTAGATTTTTTTTTCATCAGTAACCTCCCTTCTTGCTTGTGGGCCAATGAGAAGGCTGCAATGTCTTTGTCTGAGATTAGCAACGTCCCTTTGGAAACCAATAGTAAAGTTGCCTACATTGGAGCTGACCACTTGCCGCTAGGATCGATTTCTTATGGGATGATTCATAAATAACCTATTTAGACTTTATTGAGACTTACTGACTATGGAGTACTTCCAGTAAGTCTCCATACAGGAATGGTCTCTTCAAGGAGATTCAGCACCCTGCCTAAGACTTTATTGAGGAAATTACTACATAGACACAAGGTGGACCCATTTATTTCTCTCGCAGTCCCAAAGAACCCAATTTGACACTGACCACATTACTGTATAGGTGGGGCAATAGGTGCCATTGGCCAGGGGCCTCCATGATTTTGGAGTTTCCATTATCCTGTTACCTCCAGCTCTTCTCAGACATGCCGTTTAGGTTAGCCACCTATTGTATAAACCTGTTACTCAACTTCTTGCCTAGGAGCCCACCCTGCGGCACCCTCAGCACTGTAGGTGGCTAATGCTAACGGGCAGATTCCTTGTTTCCTTTAAAATATGTGTTCCCATTAGACGTTTATCCTGTATCATCTGTTATATGTTTACATTTTTCTCACTGGTTGTCTTCTTCGCGCCACTGAGTTCATTTTACCGGAGGCAGAATGTTAGGTGACATTTAAATGTCTCTGAAGTGGCGTCTTCTCCAGAGCCGCTGTACATGATGTCAAATGTGGCAAAGTGTTTTTCCGATTAAATGGATTCTGTAGTTTGATAGTAATAGGATTCGGAGAGTACAAGCAGTGGTCATGTTTCTTCTTCCATCCCAGGAGCCGATGTCACGGTGAACCGTACATTAGGAGGTGTGAACACCATATCTACTGTATTATTTATCACATAGAACCATATTTGCTGCCTCTTTCTGCAGTTTTCCTGAAGCCTAAACACTACAGGTCACAATGACAATATATATATACTATATTTTTTCAGTAATGTGATGCAGTAGTCACATGTCCTTGTATCAGAACATCATCTTTGTAGAAAGTAGAGATCAGCGTGGGAGTGGGCATTCTTAGAACGGGATTGGTGGGGGATTGTTGGGTGAGTATGTCTTTTTTGTTCATTTGTACCCTGCTGAGACATTTTACATATACAGTACAGACCAAAAGTTTGGACACACCTTCTCATTCAAAGAGTTTTCTTTATTTTCATGACAATGAAGGCATCAAAACTATGAATTAACACATGTGGAATTATATACATAACAAACAAGTGTGAAACAACTGAAAATATGTCATATTCTAGGTTCTTCAAAGTAGCCACCTTTTGCTTTGATTACTGCTTTGCACACTCTTGGCATTCTCTTGATGAGCTTCAAGAGGTAGTCCCCTGAAATGGTCTTCCAACAGTCTTGAAGGAGTTCGCAGAGATGCTTAGCACTTGTTGGCCCTTTTGCCTTCACTCTGCGGTCCAGCTCACCCCAAACCATCTCGATTGGGTTCAGGTCCGGTGACTGTGGAGGCCACGTCATCTGGCGCAGCACCCCATCACTCTCCTTCATGGTCAAATAGCCCTTACTTTCAAAGTGAAAACCATTTCAGGGGACTACCTCTTGAAGCTCATCAAGAGAATGCCAAGAGTGTGCAAAGCAGTAATCAAAGCAAAAGGTGGCTACTTTGAAGAACCTAGAATATGACATATTTTCAGTTGTTTCACACTTGTTTGTTATGAATATAATTCCACATGTGTTAATTCATAGTTTTGATGCCTTCAGTGTGAATCTACAATTTTCATAGTCATGAAAATAAAGAAAACTCTTTGAATGAGAAGGTGTGTCCAAACTTTTGGTCTGTACTGTATATTTTTAACCCCTGGAAAAGCCCTTTAAAAGGATTGTCCAGCAGAACAACATTTGATGGTGATACTCACCTCACAGATCCCTCTTCACTCCCGTTCCAGCACTTGCCAAATCGTCACAAGTCTTTGCAGACTGGTCCCATCTCAGCACACAGGCAATGCCAGGAAATACCCATTTAACCGATCTCTGGCTGAGGGAGGTCAACACTGCAATGATTGGCTGAGCAGGCATTTCCTGTGTGTCGGAACCAAGAAGTAGAGACCAGCAGGACCCAGTAGGCAATAGAATGGGAGCGCCTGGGGACAGGGAGATGAGTTTTGATTCTTTTAATTTTTTTAACCCACTCTGAGTCCTTTTTAAAAAAAAATTGTTTAAATAACTTTTAACAAAAGACTTCTATAGCACCAGCTAAAAATAAGTTTACAATTTTTCATTGATTCTAAAAACTTAATTCAGAGCAGTGGTAAAACAGGTTGCACTGGTGTCCCGTGCACAGCGTTATCCTGCTCCTTTTTGCAGGCACAGGTGCAGCGCTACTCATTCAGATGACTGCCGATGCCTTGCGCTGCATTCCTCTGGCTGGCAATGATCCTGACCGCTGGCGTCCTAGGCCTCATGACCTGTCTCTTAGGGCAAGCAATCACTATCAGCCTCTTGAAGGGCCAGCAGATGCTTCCCCAGCCTATGGCTGGCTGTTCCTGGGTATTTAAGGCACCTTTCCTAGTGGGAGGGTGCCTGAGCTTTAGGTTCCTAGTTTCTAGTTCACTAGTAAAGGTGCATTATTCTGATTGACTGCCCATGTGCCTGCTAACCGACACTGATTCTTAGGCTAAGCTCAGGGCAGGTAGCTGTTTCTCATATTAACCCAATGCCACCTGCCCTTACCTCAGACATGTTTCTTGGATATGTTTGAACTCTGCCTACCCTGACATTGGCCTGTTTCCTGACTACAAATATTTCCTGACTCCTGTGGGTTAGTTGCCAACTACACTGGTACTATTTTAAAAGGCAGCGGCCTGGGGGGTCCATTGCAGCAAAGACTAGATCCCTGTGTAGGGGTTTTAAAGTGTGAAAACTAGGGGACTGCAAGGATAACGCTCTTAGAGATAGCCCAAAACCAAACCGTTTAGTTGGTACGGTGACTCATTACAAAACATTTAATTTTGAATAAAAAATTTAGGAATGTAGGATCTGGAATGAAAAAGACCAAAAAGTAGTAACCCGAGCTTCCATTTCCTGAAGCGACCTGTTATAACATCATACCCAAGCCTGTGTCTATAAGTGGCCCTGCTGGGGGAAAAAAAGGGCACTTGAACCCAATAGTCAGGAAAGAGTTATGTTTCACACAGTGAGAGTTGTAATTTCCTAGTCTGTGAAGGTTCTCATTCATCCAGATCATGTAGTATTAAATCAAAGCAATTGGACTTTTTTTTTCTTGAAGACGTTTCGCTAGACATCCAACTGGATTTCTCAGTTAGAATGGCTTGTATGAGAAATCTCCAGCATTAAATACTGGTGACTCATGCTTCAGTCATGGAGGTAAAATGTTGATTACATTTGCATGACTGTAGTGATACAGTCTAGTTGGTCCAGTTGCTCTGACTTATTGCTACTGATATTGTAGTTTCCTACTTTCCTACAGGCTTTTAAATTGTAAATCTGGCACTGGCATGTTCTACTAAATTGAAATGGGTTGACTCCTGCATATAGTTCCTTCTCAACTTGGATGTCCCCTTTATATAGCAAACACAGAGGGTGTCAAAATCCTGCTAGCACTAGACTCTACATACAGATGGAGCACTCACGGCACAGTAAATGAACAGTGGCAACAGATGCTATCTTGACTTTTAATGTCTTTTGTTAAAGGGGTTGTTCAGGATTACAAAAACATGGCTGCTTTCTTCCAAAAACAGCACCAACCCTGTCCACAGTTTGTGATATTGCAGCTTTACCCCTTTGACTCCAATGGAGCTGAGCTGCCATACCACACACAACCGCTGGACAGGGGTGGTGCTGTGTTTTGAAAAAAGCAGCCATGTTTTTCTAATATCCTGGACATCCCCTTTAAGTGTCATTGTAAAGTTTGCTGCAGGTGGTAGTTAATGCTACAGCTGTATATTTTGGCACCATGAGAGCTGCAAGTTTCAGTCAACATCTACTGTATTTTGTGAAGAGACGGCTGCAAATCTGAAGAACATCACTCATAAATTATTCGTGTCAGATGTACGAAGCCGGATGTATGAACTGCCATGGAGGAGCACCGCGCAGTCTTTCTGTATCATTTTAATGGCACCCCTAAAATAGTAAAATTGCAAAAAGACTATTTTGAGGAATGAAAGAAAATACCTTGCGTGGTGATGGTGAAACTTTCTTTCCTCTAGACATCTCTTCTGGGGTATAGAGAATTATTAGCCGATCTCTGCATTGACTTTTGATATATACACAGAAGCCTGAAGAAGACGTCAGCTGCCTAGACCTGCTCCAGATTTATCACGGGGGCGTAGACTGAATAGTAGTTGTGGTCCAGGGACAGACACTTTTCTCAAACTCTATGTGGGACATTTATCAAAACTGGCCAGTCTTGATCTCCCTGTGCTAGAGCAAGATGTGCCAAATTTATTAAGAGAATGCCTCTCTCTTATAAGACACTTCAGAAAAGTGGCATGCGCCATAATTTGTGACTTTTTGGGCCCTTTTTTTTTTTTGCATCTTAGACCATGCCAATTTCCAATGAAGCCACTCCCTTTTTTCATTAATCCACACCACTTTTTTTGGACTAGACTTAGAAACTCTCCAAACCTAGATGTGCCAAATTGCATCATGCAGAAATCTAGGTAAATGTGAGCCATAGTGTGTGTATAAAATAGTTTTATTTTGGGTTTGTTGCATCTTAGACCATGCCAATTTCCAATGAAGCCACTCCCCTTTTATGTTAAGCCACACCCTTTTTAGGGCAAGACTTAGAAACTCTTCAAACCTAGATGTTCCAAATTGCATCATGCAGAAATCTAGGTAAATGTGAGCCAAAGAGTGTGTATAAAATACACTGCTCAAAAAAATAAAGGGAACGCTTAAACAACACAATGTAACTCCAAGTCAATCACACTTCTGTGAAATCAAACTGTCCACTTAGGAAGCAACACTGAGTGACAATCAATTTCACATGCTGTTGTGCAAATGGGATAGACGACAGGTGGAAATTATAGGCAATTAGCAAGACACCCCCAATAAAGGAGTGGTTCTGCAGGTGGTGACCACAGATCACTTCTCAGTTCCTATGCTTCCTGGCTGATGTTTTGGTCACTTTTGAATGCTGGCGGTGCTTTCACTCTAGTGGTAGCATGAGACGGAGTCTACAACCCACACAAGTGGCTCAGGTAGTGCAGCTTATCCAGGATGGCACATCAATGCGAGCTGTGGCAAGAAGGTCTGCGGTGTCTGTCAGCGTAGTGTCCAGAGCATGGAGGCGCTACCAGGAGACAGGCCAGTACATCAGGAGACGTGGAGGAGGCCGTAGGAGGCCAACAACCCAGCAGCAGGACCGCTACCTCCGCCTTTGTGCAAGGAGGAACAGGAGGAGCACTGCCAGAGCCCTGCAAAGTGACCTCCAGCAGGCCACAAATGTGCATGTGTCTGCTCAAACGGTCAGAAACAGACTCCATGAGGGTGATATGAGGGCCCGACGTCCACAGGTGGGGGTTGTGCTTACAGCCCAACACCGTGCAGGACGTTTTGCATTTGCCAGAGAACACCAAGATTGGCAAATTCGCCACTGGCGCCCTGTGCTCTTCACAGATGAAAGCAGGTTCACACTGAGCACATGTGACAGACGCGACAGAGTCTGGAGACGCCGTGGAGAACGTTCTGCTGCCTGCAACATCCTCCAGCATGACCGGTTTGGCATTGGGTCAGTAATGGTGTGGGGTGGCATTTCTTTGGAGGGCCCCACAGCCCTCCATGTGCTCGCCAGAGGTAGCCTGACTGCCATTAGGTACCGAGATGAGATCCTCAGACCCCTTGTGAGACCATATGCTGGTGCGGTTGGCCCTGGGTTCCTCCTAATGCAAGACAATGCTAGACCTCATGTGGCTGGAGTGTGTCAGCAGTTCCTGCAAGACGAAGGCATTGATGCTATGGACTGGCCCGCCCGTTCCCCAGACCTGAATCCAATTGAGCACATCTGGGACATCATGTCTCGCTCTATCCACCAACGTCACGTTGCACCACAGACTGTCTAGGAGTTGGCAGATGCTTTAGTCCAGGTCTGGGAGGAGATCCCTCAGGAGACCGTCCGCCACCTCATCAGGAGCATGCACAGGTGTTGTAGGGAGGTCATACAGGCACGTGGAGGCCACACACACTACTGAGTCTCATTTTGACTTGTTTTAAGGACATTACATCAAAGTTGGATCAGCCTGTAGTGTGTTTTTCCACTTTAATTTTGAGTGCGACTCCAAATCCAGACCTCCATGGGTTGAAAAATTTTGATTTCCATTTTTTTATTTTTGTGTGATTTTGTTGTCAGCACATTCAACTATGTAAAGAACAAAGTATTTCAGAAGAATATTTAATTAACTCAGATCTAGGATGTGTTATTTTTGTGTTCCCTTTATTTTTTTGAGCAGTGTAGTTCTTATCATGAACATCTATGTCAACTAATGATTTTATGTGCCTTCTCAGCAGCTGCCTGGCACTGATTTAGGCTGAAAACGCAATGTATAAGAAAGGTTCCCCCTGTTGTCTCCTTTATTATTCCTGGTTCACAGCCAATAGCCTCCTACCCCCTTCATTTGTTGCCCTCTTTATATTGCTATGCTGCAGTTTTCAAACTTTTGTACCCCATGCCCCTTGATTCTAGATTTTTTAGTTCAGCCTGATGGTTTGTAGTCTGCTCCCATAGTGATATAAGCGTAATCCGCATCTTTCTGGCTGCCCTCACTGGAGCATCCTGCCCTATCGGTTTGTTTTCTTGTGTATTGCACTATGTATCATATACTTTTACAGTTTTTATTTTATTTTAGTGCTTTTTTGATATTTTATTTTATGTCAAGTCACACCTGGCAGTCAATGGTTTCTGAGAAAATGGGGCATTGGAAGCAGGGACAGACTGGGAACCTAAAGTGGCCCTGGAAACGTAAAAGTGGCCCCATGTTGTAGACTAGACCAAATTGACAGAAGGCAGGGCAGTACAAGTAAGCGGGGACAACACAATTAGACAGAGCCAGCGATACTATAGTGCAGCACAAAATACCACCCCTGCAGAATCAAATACCACGGTGCAGCACAAAATACCGCCCCTGCAGAATCAAATACCACAGTGCAGCAAAAAATACTACCCCTGCAGAATCAAATACCACAGTGCAGCACAAAATACTACCCCTGCAGAATCAAATACCATAGTGCAGCACAAAATACTACCCCTGCAGAATCAAATACCACAGTGCAGCACAAAATACTACCCCTGCAGAATCAAATACCATAGTGCAGCACAAAATACTACCCCTGCAGAATCAAATACCATAGTGCAGCACAAAATACCACCCCCGCAGAATCAAATACCACAGTGCAGCACATAATACCACCCCTGCAGAATCAAATACCATAGTGCAGCACAAAATACTACCCCTGCAGAATCAAATACCATAGTGCAGCACAAAATACCACCCCCGCAGAATCAAATACCACAGTGCAGCACATAATACCACCCCTGCAGAATCAAATACCACAGTGCAGCACAAAATACCACCCCTGCAGAATCAAATACCACAGTGCAGCACAAAATACCACCCCTGCAGAATCAAATACCATAGTGCAGCACAAAATACCACCCCTGCAGAATCAAATACCATAGTGCAGCACAAAATACCACCCCTGCAGAATCAAATACCACAGTGCAGCACACAATATCACCCCTGCAGAATCAAATACCACAGTACAGCACAAAATACCACCCCTGCAGAATCAAATACCACAGTGCAGGACAAAATACCACCCCTGCAGAATCAAATACCACAGTGCAGGACAAAATACCACCCCTGCAGAATCAAATACCATAATGCAGCACAAAATACCACCCCTGCAGAATCAAATACCACAGTGCAGGACAAAATACCACCCCTGCAGAATCAAATACCACAGTGCAGGACAAAATACCACCCCTGCAGAATCAAATACCACAGTGCAGGACAAAATACCAACCCTGCAGAATCAAATACCACAGTGCAGCAAAAAATACTACCCCTGCAGAATCAAATACCACAGTGCAGCACAAAATACCACCCCTGCAGAATCAAATACCACAGTGCAGCACACAATATCACCCCTGCAGAATCAAATACCACAGTGCAGCACAAAATACCACCCCTGCAGAATCAAATACCATAGTGCAGGACAAAATACCACCCCTGCAGAATCAAATACCACAGTGCAGGACAAAATACCACCCCTGCAGAATCAAATACCACAGTGCAGGACAAAATACCACCCCTGCAGAATCAAATACCATAATGCAGCACAAAATACCACCCCTGCAGAATCAAATACCACAGTGCAGGACAAAATACCACCCCTGCAGAATCAAATACCACAGTGCAGGACAAAATACCACCCCTGCAGAATCAAATACCATAATGCAGCACAAAATACCACCCCTGCAGAATCAAATACCACAGTGCAGGACAAAATACCACCCCTGCAGAATCAAATACCTCAGTGCAGCGAAAAATACTACCCCTGCAGAATCAAATACCATAGTGCAGCACAAAATACTACCCCTGCAGAATCAAATACCACAGTGCAGCACAAAATACCACCCCTGCAGAATCAAATACCACAGTGCAGTACAAAATACTACCCCTGCAGAATCAAATACCACAGTGCAGTACAAAATACTACCACCCGCACTGCAGTAGTGAAGAGTATCACTGTCTTGAGGATGGTGATGCAGTTGAATTCAAAAGGGCACCTTCGACCGCTGGCCACGTACATAAGAACCTGATGCTCCTACATTAATTCATGTTGAGAGTACCAGATCATTATGTACCTGGCCAGCACCTGTGAGGAGGGCTTGTGCGGCATCAGCCCACTGGGAAAGTTCCCTGTAGGGTCTATGGCCAGTCCGCCCCTGATTGGAAGGAAGACATGACCACCGTGAATCTGATGACAGGCATACTGCTTCAGGTCCTAGGATAATGTAAAGCTACGCTTGCCAATGGTTTTGATGGATAACAGTTAAAATGTGACCCTGGAGTGACTCTGTCCCACAAAAGAAATGTACTGTGTTCTGTGTTTTTATCAGCGCTGAAGTGATGATCGGGCAGCAGGGCTTGTGTTATCTGGTGGTTGACTACTGTCCCTGCAGTCCTAGCGCAATTTATTATCTACCACCAATATCCATTTGTTCTATTACGTGTTTGTTTAACCTGATCTTATGTTAAGAATATAAGGTTATTATACTGTATTTACTGTACTTTGCAGTTATTTATGTCTCTACTTGCTCCAATGTCTTAACTACTTGTTTTACTTATTTTGCAGCTTTTTGCAATCTTTGCATTTGCAACATGTGGAGGCTACTCCGGCGAACTGAGAGTCAGTGTGGACTGCGCCAACAGAACTCTGAGCGACCTCCGCATTGACATCGCCATTGCTTATCCTTTCAGGTAACTTTACGATGAAGCATTATTCACTCAGATATCCTGAATAGAACCTTGCTTGTTATATATTTACTTATCAGTGACCTACGGAGTATTCACCTTTGCAGACCGTTCAGTCTCAGGGTCACTTGGGGTCCCAGAAGTCGCGCACTCACTGAACGGCATGTTTTAGCGATATGCCATCACTTTATGGAAAAGGAATATACCCATCTTATTGTGTCCATTCTGTTCTCCAGAGATCGGATTTAAGTTATAGGGATAAATTATGGACTGAAAAGTATAGAACTCGAAATCAGATTTTAATAAAAGGTTTAAAGGGGTTTTTCCTGTTTGAATCAACATCCTTTAAAATAATTGTTTATGAAGGTCGTTGTCTTTTTTGTGATGTATTTATTTTACCTTTATTGCTCCTAGCGCTCGTTCTGGGCTGTGGTCACATGACCATGTCCATGCAGCTCCTCCTTATTTCCTGTGATGTCATGCCCATGGGTGGGGCAGTGATAGGGGAGTGTCTATGTAACTAGCTTGGTGGGAGGAGCTATAAACTAGCTGGGCGTTGCTAGGGGCGGGGCTGGAGCTGTGGCAGAGAAAGGAGAGGTGCATCATGGGTTTGGTTGGATACAGGAACAGGAAGTTCTACATACAGGATGGAAACAAACCAGAGGGATTGGTTTACATGGTGATAACGGGTCAAGAGAGTCCAAATTGAAAAAAAAAAGCATGGGGAAGAGTTACATGAGATAAGCAACTACATGACAATATCTTTAAAAAAAATCATAGTGATCCCAGAAAATCCCTTTAAGGCAGCTGTGCACCCATTACTTTACTACTATATCCAGATGTCTACACAGCAGAAGTCTAATCCTTTGCTTCTGAAGACTAGGTTGCCATTATCCATCCCATAGGATTGGGCGATAGACACAGCTGCAGCTTTATCTGACCCTATGGAATGTCAAATAATGTAGGGTTGTTCTATCATTTTAGTGTTACAGTGTTATTAAAGGTTTGGGACACCTTCAATGCAGTTTTTTTAATGATTGCATTTTACTCATTTAGGGCAAAAAATCATTTGTTTCACTCATTTTTATAAAAAATGTACAGACGTTTTTGAGATGCAAGGGTTAACAAATAAGTCTGTCTGCTGAGCATCACGTCTCCGTCCTATCAGCTGACGGCTCATGTGAAGTCTTTTCCCTGATCTCTTGACTTCATAAACACTAATTTAAGCCACATTCTGATCAGTTTGATAAGAGTTTAGCTATAAAGAATGGTTATGAGGTCAGGAGATGAATGATAAGGGTAAACATGAGCCGTCAGCTGACGGGACTGAGAAGTAACACTATGCAAATAGACTGATATTTTTAAGCCTTGTATCTCAAAAACGGCTGAGCATTTTTAATAAAGACCAAGTGAACAAATGATTTTTAGCCCAAAATGAGAAAAACACAATCATACAAAAATTGCCCCAAAAGGTGTCCATAGTTTTTTAAGTGATGTTCCGGTTAATCAAAAATAATTAGCCATTGGGTCAGAAGGAAAAATAGTCACCTGCACCGATCCCCCACTGCTGTCCGGGTCCCTGCTGCTCTGTACTTCCAGCTTCCATTTTGACAGGCAGGAGATTCCTTGAAATGCTCTTGTCTAAGCCAATCACTGACGGAGGCGGGTCGCCACTGGGGCCAGTCTAAATAGGGAATATCCCTTTAAAAAAAAAAGTGAGAGATGGACAGATACAATTTGTCTCATTTTATACAGAAAGGATAGAAAATAAATACTGTTTTTAGATAACGGTGGAATAATTTTTGTACTTTTGGAATGTGTTGAAAAATGAAAGCCAAGAATTCTGGTACCGTAGAAAGAAATGCAAATATGACATAGGGGAAGGGGAAAAAGGACAACCGTGGTACGTGCATTATTATATTTTGTAAAATATTCATAATTTGGTATTTAATTAATGGCTATGACAACTTTTGCCCCCTCTTGGATTACAGACATCCGCACTATGCATCATTGTTGAGCAGCACTTTCCATTTGTAGGTGTTTTTGACTTTTAATGCATCCTAACCTTTGCTAATCATAAAGGCTGAGTGTGCAACTGGTGTCGGGAACCTTCCCTTTCTGATGAATGACTCACATTAGAGGCAGGCAGTGATTAAGCCTTCCCTGTAATTAATATCTCCGTTACAGGTTGCTTGCATGACAATCATCTGCCCTTATTATTTGTTCTTTGAGCACATTTTGGCTCCATTTTCCATCCACGTTAGCTAGGAACCACGCAGATGAGTGATGACGGGGGAATGGAAACACCTGCACTGATACCATCTTACAGGTTGTTCCAAAAACAGCACCACTTGTCTATGGGCTGCGACTGGTAATGCAGCTGAGCCTCATTCACTTGAATAGGGCTGAGCTGCACTACCACATACAGCCTGTAGACAAGAATGGCGCTGTCTCTGGAAAAACAACGGACCCTTTTTTCCAATAGTCAACAACCCATTTAATACCTTAATGCATTACTAAGTTCTACCACACCAGGGGTCAGCGACCTTTGGCACCCCAGCCATTGTGCAACTACAATTCCCAGCATGCACACTTGCTTGGCTGTACTCGGAACTCCTATAGAAGTAAACGGAGCATGTTGGAAGTTGTAGTTTCACAACAGCTGTAGTGCCGGGGGTTGCTGATCCCTGTTCTGCGCTCTTCACGCTCAGAGTACTCTACTTCAGTGGTAGGTCAACCTAGTGCCATGGGGGAAATTTTGGGGTTGGACAAGTGGCATGAGCTTAGATATGGGTATGGGGTTAGGGTTGAAGGATGTCAGGAATGTTCCCACAATCCCAAACATAATAGGGGGGGCTCTTAACCTTGCAATATAACCTACCCTCCTCAATGCATACTCTTGATGAAGTACTGAAACTATACAGCAGGCTCTTGGTATATGAGTCTGGTGTATTCTTTAGCTGAGCTCTACCATACCACCACCCCCGCCCCTCTGGCTGGTGATCGACAGGGTTGTGGAGAGGCAGGCGGTGAGGTGAGAATGGTCCGCTTTTGAATGCACTGGACTCACCTGTTTTCTTCCCTGTTTCTTTGAGTGCTGAGCTCCGCTCCTCCTGCTGCTGACATCATCTTCTTGGCTGCAGCAGTAATGTTCTGTGCCCAAGTCACAGATGCGCACATTTCATGGAGCGGGCGCAATGAAGGGGAACGGCAATTGCGCCGCCCCCCCCCCCCCACCACCACCACCATCATCTATACCCCTTGGATGCCTCGTTCAATGCTGATCGCACCATCTGAGACTCACATTGAGGTGCTCAGGGGTTTATCCGGGGTCACATGATCACGCTGGGCGCGCACAGTGACGCCATCGGTGATGACGTCACCACAAGCGGCCAGCGCAATCACGTGTCGATGTCATTGCGCCCGCTGAGGGTTTTCAAGAGGGGAGCAGACGGCCTCTCCGCGATCAAGTGGATAGGGTGAGTATAATTATTTTTTTACTTTCAGCCACTTTTTTTTAAGGAAAAAATTATTAGTATCGCAAGGAAATCCGGCTTCACTGCAAATCAAATTTTTCCTGAATTTCGTATCGAAATCCACTTCAGATATTTCGATTCACTGAACACTAACAGTACTAGATCCAGTTTGTGCATTATCAACGCAGTGGAAGGTTTGCGTCCTATTGACGACGCCCTAATAAATTCCCCCCCCCGTGCATCTTGCCCTCTATGCGTTTCTACAATACATCACGCTCTTCATCTCGTAGTTGTTTATTTTATAGCACCAGCAATTGCTCCTGTAACATCAGGCATTTGTTTCCATAAAGCCAGTCATTTTCCCATTAAGCTGCGTAGAAATATTGTGCATTGTTTTCCTTGGCAGCCCCTTAACTCGTGCAAGATTTATGATGATATTTTCTGAATGCTAAACAGCCCCATACATTTTAAATCTCCATGAAGAGAAATAAACTGTTCAATTGAACCTCCGCAAATGAGTCCCGGAAGAGCGGCGTGTAATTCGGGAGGCAAATTCAATGTTTTTTTTTGTTGCCTGCAAATGGGTTCATGCAACTAGTGTGCTCACAACGCGGGGTTCGTTCATCATACCTCTCTAGCCGTACAGCAAGATCAGGACCTCAGTACAAAATAGCTCTAGATTTATGAGGCACAACACACATCAAGTTTCAGCCTTTATTCCGTTTCTGCGACAATGAGGAGTAGACATATGCATTTTTTCTTGCAGGGCTTTACAGTGAAGGTTCACTTTGCATTAAAACTTTGAGAATCCTTGACCTTTCACAATGAAGATGCTGCCCGATCTGTGGACAACATGTTACAGAGAAGGTGGAGAGGAGCAGATTGATATTGCAGTGGCTGAGTTTGGAGGGGATGGTAAGGCTATTGGAAATAAGTCCAGAGAGTCAAGGTCTATAGTAAGCCAATGTACTTCATTACTGGAAGAATTCAGAAAAAGGTTCCATGCTGAGGAAAGACCTGAGCTAGTTGTCCCTCTCTCTCTCAGAAGGCTGGTTTCATGGCCAAAGGGCTGGTAGCACAGGGTCTGTGGCTCCGGTGTATGCAGCTCCGGCGTATAGCTGGCCTTTTGGTCAAAGGTATCTCAGCATCTTCTTCTGGTCACTCGCATAGTCTGGAAGAGTCTTTTCTACTAAACATTGATCCCTATCTGCAGACAACTAGGGTCTCTAACTGCTCTCCTTATATACAGTTTCTAGCTGAACTGGAACGTTCTAGTGGGACAGCTTAAACAGAAATATTGTTGCTGTTTCAGTCTGCCATAGACTTGTATAGAGTTTTAATACAAGTCTATGGGAATGACATAGCGGTTTTTCAAGACATAAATAAGTCTTTAGACATAAATAACAGAGCTAAACCAGATAGTCATAAGGTCAGTGTGTCTGTGTTTTTCCATCCAAAACTTTGCATAGTCCCTTATTGTAACTGTGGAACTTCTCAGTGCATAGATAGAAAGTTTCAAAATCTCTCAGTATTAGCTGGCGGTGCATTAACTCTTTCCACAGTGCAGTACAGATATAGTGCAATGACAGTGCAAATAAACAGGATATATTAGAATAGAAATATAAATGCAGTTAAACAATATGAAACAGTATAAGTGCACACATCAGCATAAATCATAGTGCAACTTAACTAAAGTAGTAAGTTGGTGGCTTTGCACAGTAGCAAGAGAGGAAAATGTCCACAAACCAAAACAGCCCAAAATACCCTTCCTCTAGGGCACTACAATATATTGTTTAGTACCAAAATGCTCAAGGAGTCCAGTGGCCGGTCCTACTCAGTGATTGACAGCTATCTCCAGAGGTGAAGCACTGCTTGACTTGGTGTGGAGTCCCCACTGGTTTTAATGGGTTAGACACAACTATAGCGGAGGCCTAGTTGGTGAGTAGCAAGGCCAGGATGGTTGTAGTGTATACAGTGGGGGTCAGTTCTGTGTGAGAAATTGAATTTAGAGTTCTATGAACTTAAAGGAGGTTTCCCGAGGTTAACCGGAGGAGTAGACTGAGGAATAGAGATAGAGTATAGTGAGAGACAGTGAAGAGTGAAAAACCAAAGAGAGCAGTCCTGAGTATAATAACCACAAGCTTGAGAGACAGAGCCATACATCATCCTCTGAGGATACAAATGAGTCTTTTTGGAGCATATCAGCCTTTCAAAGAGGCGGTGCATGCAAAAGATTCTGTGGAGAGAAATTGTGTGCACCTTCTGTGCTCCACAGCACATTTGTCAAGGAGATATAAGGCTTCAGAGGACTGGATATACTTTGGGGCAGACTGTAGATCTGCTAAGGACTACACATCGCAGTGTCATATTATAGGAGGAAAGAGAGATAGAGAAAAAGGATAGAGAAAAAGAGAAGTATTGCACCCCTATGGCTGTTTGTATATGAGAGGGAAAGCATATATACAGGAAGATTGACTCAGAGAGGAACCATCTACCACCTTCCCCGCCTGTAGAATTAGAAGAACTGTGGAAACTGCAACCTGTGTAAGATCTGCCAATCTATGCATATTGAAGACTGTGACTGCTTTATTGAATTTTATTGCCAAGTAAGGAACAGTTCTTTGTTGCAAAACCTCATCATTGTCTGCTCAAATGCCTGCATTGTTACAGTATTCCACCTTCAATGGGACCTTGCCTTGCACCCCCAACACCCTCTGACACCAAGGGCCATGAAAGATATGATGGTACATTATCCTCCACCTGAATCAATGGAGTCTGCTATGTGACTGGCCATCAGATTGGATAGATGCCTCAAGCAAAGATATCAAGACCAATCTTTTGCTCCTGCTCCCGTCTCAAAGACAGAAATTTCATTATCTAAAGTGAAGAACCCATGAATATTGGGCCAATGCAGTAGTAATGTGTCAGGCTAGGGTCGTTAGTTATGTACTCACTGATAAACAGCTCTTTGCCTTACTTCAGTCTCAGTTGAGGTAGTTCAAGTCTTTATCTTCTACACACAAGCGATACAACAGAAATCTTTTCTGTCCTAGGATAACGGTGAGGCTGCCGGAAGCTAATAAGTCCTTCACCTAGATACAAAGGCGCCTAGAGCCCGGAATAATGGCTTTGTCCTTCCTTTGTCGATATCCAACAATAAACTTGACCAAAATTAACTTGCTACTCCTGAAGAGTGAATGTTAGAATGTAGACTTTCCCTCTGCCTATCTTCTTGGCTTGATACCGAGATCCACGATGGCTCCTCTGGGCCGTGGAGCCCAAGAGAGAGCTGAGACGAGAGGGGACCTCTCCTTCCCCCTAGCTCCTCACTCCATCTCAACAACTCCCAACAACCACTAACTAGGCCTGATTTGTCCTATATATACTGTCGTGCTACCCCATCTAGTGGTGGAATGTATGTAGTGCACCTGACAGCCTGGTAAAAGGGATTTCAC
Organism: Bufo bufo; assembly: GCF_905171765.1. Classification (NCBI taxonomy): domain Eukaryota; kingdom Metazoa; phylum Chordata; class Amphibia; order Anura; family Bufonidae; genus Bufo; species Bufo bufo. The sequence continues at coordinate 28,262,843 of NC_053397.1, read as the reverse complement.
ATGATAATACAATACAGCATGATATTACAGATGACAGAAACAAGCTTTTGCAGTTCCCACATAAGATAGTGGGACGCTGCACTATGATCTTAAAGCAAGGGGATAAGAGGAAGACTGTTTTTTAACACTCCTGAAGGGCATGATGAGTTTTTGGTTATGCCTTTGGGTTGAAGTAATGTGCCAGTTTTTCAAAATGTCATAAATGATAACTTCCAGAGATTTGTTGTTCCATATCTTGATGAAATTTAATTTATGTTCCTGACCAGACTAGTCATGAACTACATGTTGCGTGGAAATCATTTGTAATTTTAAAGAAATGTGTATTTGGAAGAGGTACTGTATATTTTTTTATGTTTACTTTCTGGAAAAATGTTTTGCATGGATCTGGGTGATGTCCATGCCATAAGATAATGGGTTGAACACAGAACCATAATGGGGGCTTTTTTTTATAACAGATCCCTGCCCTTCATTGCACCTATTGAAAAAAATCACACACACCTGCTCCCTGGTTCCCTTTAGTGGTCTTCTGTAGCCCATCCAGAAACTTCTGGGCGGGTCACCCATGCTGGGGCAACCAATGACTGGCCTCAGCAGTGACATGTTCCCAAACAGCATGTGACCCTGTAGGAACGTGCTGTTTGGGGACATGACACTGCTGAGGCCATTCATTGTCTACAACGGCGTTCATGTGGAAGTTTACGGTACAGGGACAAGAAGACCACTGAAGGGAGTCAAGGAGCTGGAAAAGAGCGGCAGGGAAGAGGTGAGTATGATTTTTTTTTTCAACAGGCACAGGGGTCTCTTAAACAAGTCCCTGAAGCTGGGCAACCCCTTTACATTTTTCTGATTTGCCAACTCTTATACAAAGTTTATAAAAGGAAGACCTCCCGGGCTCCCAGAAAAGCTTGCAATTCCCAGGTTCTCCATGGAGGCCTTTTTTCTCCCAGAATGCAGCCCTTCAAGAACTTCAGTGGCAGGCTGCACCTGGATGTTGATCATCAGACACTGCCCCGGCGACTGGACATAAATTGAGGGGTTGAGGCAAAGATCAAAGAGTGGTGGGGTGAAGCATGAAAGAGGGCATGGTGCACCAGCACTGGGGCATGGCCTAACAAAAAAGGGTATGTCAATTCTACCTGCGCAACCTCCTGCATGGTGCCAACCTCAGATTCAGCAATGGACTTATCCTAACTCTTTTTGGGTTAATGGAGATTTCTGAGATTCTGATATTGATATTTAATATGTAATTAATATATGGTCATTAGGGTCTGACTATCGACACCCCCGCCAATCAGCTGCTTGAAAAGACTGGCATTCTGGTGAGCGCTGTGGCCTCTTTCTAGGTCTGTGATGTCATCGTATATCAGTCACATGACCTAGACACAACTCAGTTCTATTCAAGTGAATGAGGCTGAGCTGCAATAACAAGCACAGCCACTATACATTGTACAGTGCTAGAAATAGACAGCGGCGCTCACCGGAGGGGGTCCTGGTTGTTAGACCTCAACCGATCACATATTGATGGCCTATGATAAAGATCGGTCATCTACACTGCGTGCAGAATTATTAGGCAAATGAGTATTTTGACCACATCATCCTCTTTATGCATGTTGTCTTACTCCAAGCTGTATAGGCTCGAAAGCCTACTACCAATTAAGCATATTAGGTGATGTGCATCTCTGTAATGAGAAGGGGTGTGGTCTAATGACATCAACACCCTATATTAGGTGTGCATAATTATTAGGCAACTTCCTTTCCTTTGGCAAAATGGGTCAAAAGAAGGACTTGACAGGCTCAGAAAAGTCAAAAATAGTGAGATATCTTAGGGATGCAGCACTCTTAAAATTGCAAAGCTTCTGAAGCGTGATCATCGAACAATCAATCGTTTTATTCAAAATAGTCAACAGGGTCGCAAGAAGCGTGTGGAAAAACCAAGGCGCAAAATAACTGCCCATGAACTGAGAAAAGTCAAGCGTGCAGCTGCCAAGATGCCACTTGCCACCAGTTTGGCCATATTTCAGAGCTGCAACATCACTGGAGTGCCCAAAAGCACAAGGTGTGCAATACTCAGAGACATGGCCAAGGTAAGAAAGGCTGAAAGACGACCACCACTGAACAAGACACACAAGCTGAAACATCAAGACTGATTTTTCTAAGGTTTTATGGACTGATGAAATGAGAGTGAGTCTTGATGGGCCAGATGGACGGGCCCGGGCTGGATTGGTAAAGGGCAGAGAGCTCCAGTCCAACTCAGACTCCAGCAAGGTGGAGGTGGAGTACTGGTTTGGGCTGGTATCATCAAAGATGAGCTTGTGGGGCCTTTTCGGGTTGAGGATGGAGTCAAGCTCAACTCCCAGTCCTACTGCCAGTTTCTGGAAGACACCTTCTTCAAGCAGTGGTACAGGAAGAAGTCTGCATCCTTCAAGAAAAACATGATTTTCATGCAGGACAATGCTCCATCACACGCGTCCAAGTACTCCACAGCGTGGCTGGCAAGAAAGGGTATAAAAGAAGAAAATCTAATGACATGGCCTCCTTGTTCACCTGATCTGAACCCCATTGAGAACCTGTGGTCCATCATCAAATGTGAGATTTACAAGGAGGGAAAACAGTACACCTCTCTGAACAGTGTCTGGGAGGCTGTGGTTGCTGCTGCACGCAATGTTGATGGTGAACAGATCAAAACACTGACAGAATCCATGGATGGCAGGCTTTTGAGTGTCCTTGCAAAGAAAGGTGGCTATATTGGTCACTGATTTGTTTTGGTTTTGTTTTTGAATGTCAGAAATGTATATTTGTGAATGTTGAGATGTTATATTGGTTTCACTGGTAAAAATAAATAATTGAAATGGGTATATATTTGTTTTTTGTTAAGTTGCCTAATAATTATGCACAGTAATAGTCACCTGCACACACAGATATCCCCCTAAAATAGCTAAAACTAAAAACAAACTAAAAACTACTTCCAAAAATATTCAGCTTTGATATTAATGAGTTTTTTGGGTTCATTGAGAACATGGTTGTTGTTCAATAATAAAATTAATCCTCAAAAATACAACTTGCCTAATAATTCTGCACTCCCTGTATATGAAATCCTCTGAAAACCCGTTTAATTCCCAGATATCCTTATAGCTGATGCCATCAATGTTAACAGCAGGGAAAAAAATGAGTTACCAAATAAAATCCTATTTTTCAGAAACTAAAACATGTAAAGGGCGCGCTGGTCACTTTAATAACCACTGATGTGGAATCATCTTTCCATGAATTATATATTCACGTCAATATTAGCATTTCTAAGCTGAGGTTTTCTCACATCTTCTACATTTCAAAAATTAAGATCTTGAAAACTTCTAAAATCTTATTTATTATTTAAACATTTTGCTCCAGCACGTTCTCTTCCCGATTTACATACCATTTATATAGACCAAGCTCTTTGCTACAAGTCATTAAAGAGGAGCTGTCCCCTCTCCTGACATGTCATACCAATTCTGGAGCTTCTATTCTTCCTTTATTATTCCTGCTAGAAATTGTGAATGAACTACTTTAGCGGCGCGCATGACCCAATCCGTCCGGAACTTTACATTACAGGGACCTGAAGGGAGCAGCAATGAAGTTTGCAATGAAGGTCCCGCTGGGTGTTACCAGTTGTGGGTGTGTCCTTGCACAGTCTGACACTATCCAATCAGTGCTGCCAGTTTCAGACTGTGCGAGGACACCCCCCCCCAACTGGTAACACCCATCTGGACCTTCATTGCAAACTACTAGGAATTCATTCACAACTTCTAGCAGGAATAGTAAAAGAATGGCACAACATAGAGTCATAAGAATAGATGCTCCACAGTTGCTTTTACATGGAGAATGCATGTAGTTATTAAAGTAGACATATCGCAGAGGTTAGAGATCCTCTTTAAAGGGTTTCTGTCACCCCATTAAACCGTTTTTTTTTTTTTTCTTTACTAATAATCCCTATAGTGCGATCTAATGATACATAAGCAAATTAATCATTTTGGTTCAGTAGAATTTGCTAAAAATCGATTTTTAAAATATGCTAATTACCTTGCTACCAGCAAGTAGGGCGGCTACTTGCTGGTAGCAGCCGCATCCTCCGATCGTAATAACGCCCCCTCGGCATGCTGATTGACAGGGCCAGGGAAGGGAATCGTTCTCTGCTGGCGCTGTTAGACTTTGAAATCTCGCGCCTGCGCCGTACCTGGCTTCAATCGGCGCAGGCGCACTGAGACGCTCCATCCTCAATGCGCCTGCGTCGATGACGTCATCAAGTACACCCGGAAGAGAAGACGCCGGCATCGCTGGAAGGAGGCGGAGAGTCTGGTGACGTCGCTGGATGCTCGAATCAGGTAAGTATGTACATAATAAGCATGCTGCCACAAAAACCACCAACGAAATGGGAATAAATAATTTTATAAAAATGACAGTTATTAACACTATACCACCAACGATTATTAATAATAAATCTCTTCCGGGTGTACTTGATGACGTCATCGACGCAGGCGCATTGAGGATGGAGCGGTCGAGAGAGCGGCCGCCTCTCAGTGCGCCTGCGCCGATTGAAGGCAGGTACGGCGCTGGCGCGAGATTTCAAATTCTAACAGCGCCAGCAGAGAACGATTCCCTTCCCTGGCCCTGTCAATCAGCATGCCGAGGGGGCGTCATTACCATCGGAGGATGCGGCTGCTACCAGCAAGTAGCCCCCCAACTTGCTGGTAGCAAGGTAATTAGCATATTTAAAAAATCGATTTTTAGCAAATTCTACTGAACCAAAATGATTAATTTGCTTATGTCTCATGAGATCGCACTATAGGGATTATTAGTAAAGAAAAAAAGAAAAAACGGTTTAATGGGGTGACAGAAACCCTTTAAATAAACATGACAGCAGCACTAATACAGTAAAGCAGGAGATGTCATCTATGTATCTTAAAGGGGTTGTCTGATCTCACACATTGGTGGCATATAGCTGGGAGAATTCACCAATGTCAGATAGTTGTGGGTCCCTAGAAGGGACCCCCAAATTGAACGAGTGCGCACTGCGCAAGCGCAGCCGCCCTCCATTCACTTCTATGGGAGTGTCGAAAATAGCCGAGCACTGGCTCGGCTGTTTCTGGAACTCTCATAGAGGTAAATGGAGAGGTGGCCGCACTTGCGCAGATGGCGCTCTCCTCAATCTCATTTCTATTGGACTTCTGAAAATAGCTGGGTCTTTTTGGAACTCTCATAGAAGTGAATAGAATGCATGTGGCGCATGCGTGGTGTGCTCTCCTTTGCTTTGGTGACCCGTTCTCTAGATAGGAGCAGATCCCAGAGGTGGGACCGACACCTACTGTATCTGACATTGGTGGCATATCCTAACGATGCCACCGATATGTGAGATGGGCCAACCCCTTTCACTGTGTAATACTATATTATTAACCTTTCTGCACGATGCACTGTATATGACCCATTTAGTCATCTAAGGTTTTCAAGTAAAAAAAAAAACATTAGGATATATACGCCATCAATGTATGATTTTTGGAGGGGTCCGAAGGGGATTAGATACAGCCAGGGATGCACCTAGCCTTTCTGCTGCCTGAGGCGAAAACTTACCCCCCACACCATGCCAATTTATCAACCTTCCCCCTTCCTTCCAGCCTTAATGTTAAAGGCATGCTTGGAAAACATGACATATAGTGCTACAAAACGTACTGGTTAATATAGCGTTACAGTTGAATGTGCAGAAATGAACGCGCTCATTGCCCAAGCCCTTTCCGCTGCCCCCTACTTGTCCCTACCTGGTGCTGCCTGAGGCAATGGCCTCACCTCGCCTCATTGGCGGTGCACCCTGGATACCGCCTGATGTATGGCCAACCCCCTTGTGCCTGGATAAAGAGCGCTAGAGAGCGCGGCAGCCCCTTCACTCTGCTGACTGGAGAGCGCTTCGAATCCCATCGATCCCACACTGATGGTCCACCTTGTGGACGGGTAATCAATGTTTTTTCTCCCCAGGCTACAATAATACAGCAATAAAACAAATGCTCTATGCAGCGTTACACTGTGCCAGTTAAAGGGGATGAAAGTTCTACAAGTCGTTGACGTATACATTAAGGAGTTAAAGGAATGGTTCCTACGGTACAGTCAGAGCAGCAATCAAGTGATCGGTTGCTGGAAAGGATCCACCGAAAATCAGAGGCTGTGATACGTGGACATAGTCATTTTATTGTATTAGATTTCTCAACAATTTCCATTAACCATAAGGGGAGCGAAATTCACCGCATCCTCTTCATTGTGATTTGTTTGGACCTAGTGGGAACATGGCCCCTAATTCTCCTGGCAGGGGGTACGGTCTGCTCCCCCGTCTCTCATGGTTATTCATGTCGTCGTCGTCCCCCCCCGACTGAGCCTACAAGATCATTAATCTCTGTAATGTATTTAATGGTTCCTCGGCATCACAGGAGCATTTCAGCCAGATGTTCCCTGAAGGACCCGCAGAGGTCTCCGCATGAAGCCCCCCGTTGAAAGAAGCCTCTGAAAGGGAATGATGTATTACTGATGCGTTTCATCATGATGAGAAGCCCCAGCCCGCATTCCGAGAGTCCCGTATATTAGATTGTCTATGTACGGTAATTGCTTCCACCAAGCAGTCGAGTCCATAAATTATTATTATTATTATTATTAGGGATGAGCGATTCGACTTCGGATGTTTGATCCGAAGTCGATTCGCTCTTCCCTAATTATTATTGTTATTATTATGATTCTTATTATTATATCTGTTTCTGGGAAAGCTGAACGACAACCAATATGTCCAATAACTCCCAAGGAAATGGTTGCTCCAGAGTAATAAACGTCAACCTCCCTAGTTATGTAGCAGTGTAGATGGCGCGTAACGTCACGTCTAGATTTCCCTTTCTCAGAGTCTGGGTAACAAGCCATGTATTAGATGTAACCTTTATGTCTGTTCTAGTAAATCCATAAATATTATTTTATTCCTCTTGGAAATCTATGACTACATTGACAACTGGGTGTTACTACTATCCCTCATCGGGATGTGTCCCAGACTTTAAAGTGTCATATTATGTAGAGATATGCCCCAGTGACCTGACCCAGTTCTCAAAGTATTTATTCATTTCCAGAAGGAACAACAGGGGAAACGAACGGATGGGGTCTAAAAGTGTTTACTAAAAGATTTCATAGATTCTTAATATTTTTTTCTGTTGACTGAAACTTTAGAAATCCTGATAGAATACAAAAAAAACAGAGAACCCTTGGCTCCGCTTCAGCACCTCGGCCCTCCCCAGTGTTAAAAGGGGTACTCCCATCGGGACACTTATGCCATATCAATAGTATGTGCCATAAATGTCTGATAGGTGCAGGTCCCACCTCCAGGACCTGCTCATGTCTCAAGAAAGTGGCCCCACCGTGAATGGGGCGCGCACTCAGCTAATTTAGGAAGCCCCATAGCAGTGAATGGAGAGGACGCCTCCCGTGCTCGACCACCCCTCTTTTCACCACTATGGGACTTCCAAAAATAGCCCATCGCTAAGATATTTTCGGAAGTCCCCTAGTAGTGAATGAAGAGAGCCAGGCTTCGTTGGGCTGTTCTCCATTCATGGCACGGCCCCGTTCTTAAAAGGGTTTTATCATTTCAGAGATTGATGACCTAACGCCACCAGTGTTAGAAAGGTGTGGGTCCCACCTCTGGCACCTGCACCTATCACCTGAACAGGCCCCTGAAAGTGAAGGAGAGCGCACTGCACAAGCGCGACTTGCTTTCCAATCATTTCTATGGGAGTTCCCAAAAAAAACAAGCGAGCGAACTCAGCTTTTTTTGAAAGGGGTATTCTGATTGTTTGAAGTTATCCCCTATCCAAAGGCCATAGCTGCAAGGGGGGGCGAGGCCCCTATTCTGGTGGGGGTCCAGAAATAGCCAATCCAGTGCTTGACTGTTTTCAGAAATCTCATAAAAATAAATGGAGGGTGGCCGCCCATGTGCGGCTGGCCTCTGTTCGCTTCAGGGGTCTCGTTCTGGAGAGGTGGGACCCGCACCATTCTGACATTGGGGGCTTATCCTAGTGATATGCCACCAATGACTCAGGTGGGACAACTCCTTTTAAGAAAAGAGCTGGGACCCGCACAGAGCATTTATTACATATCCCATCAGTATGCCATAAATGACCAGACAACCACTCTAAATCCAAGCCCCTCCGCACACACCCCAACAGGGATTTTGTGTGGAGTAAGGCCTCTTTCACACGGGCGTTGCGGAAAAATGTCCGGGTGCGTTGCGGGAACACCCGCGATTTTTCCGCGCGAGTGCAAAACATTGTAATGCGTTTTGCACTCGCGTGAGAAAAATCGCGCGTGTTTGGTACCCAAACCCGAACTTCTTCACAGAAGTTCGGGCTTGGGATCGGTGTTCTGTAAATAGTATTATTTTCCCTTATAACATGGTTATAAGGGAAAATAATAGCATTCTGAATACAGAATGCTAAGTAAAACAGGGCTGGAGGGGGTTAAAAAAAATAAAAAATCATTTAACTCACCTTAATCCACTTGCTCGCGATGCCGGGCATCTCCGTCTGACTCTTTTACTGTCTAGGACCTGTGGAGAGCATTAACTATAGTTTAAGGACCTGGGATGACGTCACTCTGGTCATCACATGGTACGTCACATGATCTTTTACCATGGTGAATCACCATGGTAAAAGATCATGTGACGTACCATGTGATGACCGGAGTGACGTCATCCCAGGTCCTTAAACTATAGTTAATGCTCTCCACAGGTCCTAGACAGTAAAAGAGTCAGACGGAGATGCCGGCTACGCGAGCAAGTGGATAAAGGTGAGTTAAATGACTTTTTATTTTTTTTTAACCCCTCCAGCCCTGTTTTACTATGCATTCTGTTTTCAGAATGCTATTATTTTCCCTTATAACCATGTTATAAGGGAAAATAATAAGGTTCGGGTCTCCATCCCGATCGTCTCCTAGCAACCGTGCGTGAAAATCGCACCGCATCCGCACTTGCTTGCGGATGATTGCGATTTTCACGCAACCCCATTCATTTCTATGGGGCCTGCGTTACGTGAAAAACGCACAAAGAGGAGCATGCTGCGATTTTCACGCAACGCAAAAGTGATGCGTGAAAATCACCGCTCGTGTGCACAGCCCCATAGAAATGAATGGGTCAGTATTCAGTGCGGGTGCAATGCGTTCACCTCCCGCATCGCATCCGCGCGGAATACTCGCTCGTGTGAAAGGGGCCTAATTCTTTAACATGATAATTTGATATTTTTTGCACTGCATCCAATATATAGAAGAATTAGGCCCCTTTCACACGAGCGAGTTTTCCGCGCGGGTGCAATGCGTGACGTGAACGCATAGCACCCGCACTAAATCCTGACCCATTAATTTCAATGGGTCTGTGCACATGAGCGTTGTTTTTCACGCATCAGTTCTGCGTTGCGTGAAAATCGCAGCATGTTCTATATTCTGCGTTTTTCACGCAGCCCTGGCTCCATAGAAGTGAATGGGGGTGCGTGAAAAACGCATTGCATCCGCAAGCAACTGCGGGTGCGATGCGTTTTTCACTGATGGTTGCTAAGAGATGTTGTTTGTAAACCTTCAGTTTTTTATCACGCGCGTGAAAAACGCATCAAAACGCATTGCACCCGCGCGGAAAAAACTGAACAACTGAACGCAATCGCAGACAAAACTGACTGACCTTGCTTGCAAAATGGTGTGACTTTCACTGAACGCACCCTGAACGCATCCGGACCTAATTCGTCACGCTCGTGTGAAAGAGGCCTTAGGGTCTATTCACACGTCCGTTTTTTCTTTCCTGATCTGTTCCGTTTTTTGCTGAACAGATCTGGACCAGATCTGGACCCATTCATTTTCAATGGGTCCTGGAAAAAAACGGACAGCTCAATGTCTGATTTTTTTCAGGACCCATTGAAAATGAATGGGTCCAGATCTGGTCCAGATCTGTTCAGCAAAAAACGGAACAGATCAGGAAAGAAAAAACGGACGTGTGAATAGACCCTTACAGAGGGCTTTTTTTTTTCATAACCATGCACCTATGATTTTGACACAGAATCTAGGATTCATAGATCTCCTGATCAGGGGGCTAGCTGCAGGTGGCCACACATTTCTTCTGCAGCACCCTCTGCTGGAAATATGTGGTATTACAGATGAGTCCTCCAGAACAGTATTTTCCAGGGCCCCTCCACTCTGGCCATTAGAAGGGGGTTCTGAGCAAAGGGACCCCTCTATGAAGTATATAACATGTCATGTGGACAAGGGCCATACTACTGGGGCGACCTCCCCTTTAAGCAGCAACTAATAAACAGTATGATAATCAAATGTATTAGTGACGTCAGAGCCGGTAAATGGATAGCCATTGCCGAACCCATAAAAACGAATTGGGTATGATGGGGGGGGGTTAATGTATGAACCAGTTGGGGATGCGTAATATGTTCTGCAGTAAAGACCATGATTACCATTCAAGCATTTAAATTGGGCGGCTCAGTAGGGAATTAGTAATATATAAATGGGATATAAACCTGTCTGACACGATCAGCCGCAAATCCTTTCAGGAGCGGACACTCAGAGTATAGGAATGCATTAAGGCCTGGTTATTAAAAGCCGCCATTATTCACATCCGATCGATTAAGAGCAATTGTAAGAATAATTAGCCCCTAGAAAAGAGGAGATAAAAGATGCTGTTTGACTTCAGAGAGCTGAAAGATCTGCATGGAGGTTTAGCGTTCCAAAAGGGGTTGTCTCATCTCGACAGCCGCTTTCCACGGGTCCTATCAAGGCATTGGGTGGGTTCACATCATGTTTTTGCTATACGTTTAATGTATAATTTTTTTTTTTACCATGGAGCTCTATGGTGATGGATGCCACTGTATGAGATCAGTCTGAGGCGTTCGTTAACGTATACCAGATGACAAAAACGTGATGTGAATCCAGCCAATCCGTAGGAGTTATGAATTAATTGTTAGCAGTTTGCTGTGAACGACTAGAGGGGTGTTACCAACTGGCGGTGTGTCCCTGTAGAGTCTGAGACTGGCAGCGCTGATTGGATAGAGTCAAACTGTGCAGGGACACACCCCCAACTAGTAACTTTATTGCAGACTGCTTACAATTCATTCTTAAACTTCTAGGAGGAATGATAAAGGAATGGCACAATATAGAGTCACGATAATAGATGTTATTGCATGGGGAATGCAGGTAGTTACTAAACCAGATTTGCCAGGAGAGGAGACAAGATTTTCCAATCTTCTATCGCTAGGATATGCCATCACTTTATGAGCAGCAGGGATGCAACTTCTGGGACCACACCGATCCTGAGAATAAGGGGGTTCAGCACTGGTGTAGTATGCATGCAGGGAAGAAAACGCTGAATACGGCCCAGCATTACAACAGTGCCATGAAAAGAGAAAGCCGGCTGATATGTCACAGACACAAGTAAAAATCACTTTGCAATGTAAAGCAGTTGGGGATCTTTGACCGCCATTAACAGGGTAAGGCTTCAGAGATAACTGAAACCCCTTTGGCACTGCACAGAGATTTCTCATCAGCAGGACTGTGAGGGGCTGTCCACACAGGTGAAGAAGAACCCACCTGTCTGTAGGACCGGACAGGACTGGACATATAGCCTGACCCTAACAAGTTCCTGCGGATTCTGCAGCTCCAATTAGCCGAGTAAGGGAAGAAGCTCTGCTTCTGAGCAACAACTGCGTAGGTGCCTCTACCCTGAAGTGTAGCAGCGCCTGCGCAAGAGCAACTATGAAGCAGAGCTTCTGCTATTGCTTGGCTAATTGGAGCTGCAGATTAGGCAGGAACTTGTTAGGGTCAGGCTAAATGTCCAGTCCTGTCAATCTATAGGCAGGTGGGCTATTCTCCCTGCAGTCTCCTATATTCTCCCTGCAGTCTCCCAGCAGTCTCCTATATTCTCCCTGCAGTCTCCCAGCAGTCTCCTATATTCTCCCTGCAGTCTCCTATATTCTTCCTGCAGTCTACTATATTCTCCCAGCAGTCTCCTATATTCTCCCTGCAGTCTCCTATATTCTCCCTGCAGTCTCCTATATTCTCCCTGCAGTCTACTATATTCTCCCTGCAGTCTCCTATATTCTCCATGCAGTCTCCCTGCATTCTGCCTGCAGTCTCCCAGCAGTCTCCTATATTCTCCCTGCAGTCTCCTATATTCTCCCTGCAGTCTCCTATATTCTCCCTGCAGTCTCCCTGCAGTCTCCTATATTCTCCATGCAGTCTCCTATATTCTCCCTGCAGTCTCCCTGCAGTCTCCTATATTCTCCCTGCAGTCTCCTATATTCTCCCTGCTGTCTCCCTGCAGTCTCCTATATTCTCCCTGCAGTCTCCTATATTCTCCCTGCAGTCTCCTATATTCTCCCTGCAGTCTCCCTGCAGTCTCCTATATTCTCCCTGCAGTCTCCTATATTCTCCCTGCAGTCTCCCTGCAGTCTCCTATATTCTCCCTGCAGTCTCCTATATTCGCCCTGCAGTCTCACTGCAGTCTCCTATATTCTCCCTGCAGTCTCCTATATTCTCCCTGCAGTCTCCTATATTCTCCCTGCAGTCTCCCTGCAGTCTCCTATATTCTCCCTGCAGTCTCCTATATTCTCCCTGCAGTCTCCCTGCAGTCTCCTATATTCTCCCTGCAGTCTCCTATATTCTCCCTGCAGTCTCCCTGCAGTCTCCTATATTCTCCCTGCAGTCTCCTATATTCTCCCTGCAGTCTCCTATATTCTCCCTGCAGTCTCCTATATTCTCCCTGCAGTCTCCTATATTCTCCCTGCAGTCTCCTATATTCTCCCTGCAGTCTCCCTGCAGTCTCCTATATTCTCCCTGCAGTCTCCCTCTCCAATATTGTCCCACACTCTCTGTTAACAGTTTGCAGCAACACTGTCCCTAGTGCATGAGCGTCTTGTCTCATCTCTCCCTATGCTCAGCTCACAGGAAATCGGTGGGTTCATGGTTTTCTAGGGCCCTGCCTGGCTGTGACATCACAGAGGGGTGGCTATCTGCAGATTGTCTTGCTGCGCGGCATTATGGGTTATCTCGCGTTCCCGAGCTTGTCTCCTCTACACTCACTTTCCCTTTCTAACACGTGCAGCCGCCATTTCAGAAAAACGGATTCGTTACCACGAAGTGCGAGGAATTTCTGATTTGTTTAGAATCTGCGTTTTCCTAAACTTCAGACCGAATTCCACTTCGGATGCTTCTTTTCGCTCAACAGTAGTGAAGTCCCACTGATGAGATCTAAGGAATCGATTCGCTCATCTCTAATTAGCATGTGACCAGCGCTAAATGTCTAATGTACATTATGGCATCATGTGGGGAGAGTTTGTTAATGGTGTCCCGTCCCACCGGTGATGGGGGAGGTTTCACATAGTCAACATCTCACCTTCACATCATGCAGTCACTCATCTCCAAGTAACAAATTGTATCCATTGTCTCTGCTGCTAATTAAAATGATACAAAATGTATCAATAACACCTCTCCTGTCCTCCCCACCCCCATCATCATTTACCATGATACCTTGTTTTTCTTTGAGCCAAATGGTAAAATTCTATGCACCCCAGACCAGGAGCCACCGTGTGCTGTCTGCATCCGTAGTTCCGCTCCGCGGCCCCTCAAAAAGGATAGAGCCTATTGTCCGCAGTCGCAGACAAGAATAGGCATTTCTATCATAGGGCCGGCCCTGTGCGGTCCCCAAAATGCGGAACGCACACGGCCGGTATATGTTTAGCAGATCCGCAACTTTCAGACCGCAAAACACTTACGGACATACGAATGGACCCTAAAGCATCAGTTTCTCTTATTGCAATGGAAGACCAAGCTTAGGGTTAGGTTAAGCTTGGGCCCCCCTTCCCTCAGTGCTTTGTGGCCAGGGGCAGGGAAGCACATTGCCTTCATGCTGCCTGAGGCAAAAATTTAAACAGCCCCCCCCCCCCCATACCAAATTCTTGACCTAACCCCTTACCTCCAGCCAGAGGTGTAACTGGACATGCACTTTCTATAATACTGGTGTCTTCTTATGTGACACAAGGGTCTTTGGGCCCCTCAGGCTCCTGGGCCTGGTAGCGACTGCTTCCTCTGCTATAGCTACTCCCCTGTATGAGATCGATTTGACTTTGCTCTTATATGTATAGGCACCTTCAAGGGATTGTTCACTATTGTAGATCTTTTCTACAGACCCCACAGCGTGGCCGTACCCCCGGTAGTAATCATACTTACCTGATCCCCGCAGCTGGGTTCCGGCTCAATTGTTGCCCCGCCAGCTCTTTACGTTGACATGTGACCGCCAATCACGTGACCCGGTTTGATGGGGGGGGCCCACGAACTTCAGAGCTGGCCGGGAAGCGATGGAGCCAGAACCCAGCAGCAAGTAAGGTAAGTATGATTTCCACCGCGGGTCCAGCCTTGCTGTGGGGTCTCTACAAGGTGAACAACCCCTTTAAATACTTCCAAGCAACATTTACCCAATAATAAGAACCGCCATGTACCTCTGAAATATATATAATGCAAGATATTTAATTGTCTCAGAAATGTCTCTGCTCCTCGTGGGGTTTGTGCTTCGTCTGTGAATTGTGTTTTTTCTCTGCTTTTTTTTTAGGTTGCATCAGGTGAATTTTGATGTCCCCACATGTGAAGGGAAGAAGAAAGAAAACCTCTCGCTGATAGGAGATTTTTCTTCTTCAGCTGAGTTCTTTGTCACAATCGCCGTCTTCGCCTTCCTCTACTCTCTGGCCGCCACAGTGGTCTACATCTTCTTCCAGAATAAGTATCGGGAAAACAACAGGGGGCCCCTAATTGTAAGTCTTCCTGTCACTTTAAATACTGATCCAAGTGAGCAATGTACCTCCATGGTGTCATCCTAAGAAAATACAGTTGCTTTATTTATATACAGAATAATGTATCACCCACTGTGATTAATGAGCAAAAACAGGACAGTAAGTATCAAATCAGAGAAGGTTACATTAAAGGGGATGGCCTATTACTTAAAGGGAACCTGTCACTGACATTTTATGTATAGAGCTGAGGACATGGGTTGCTAGATGGCCGCTAGCACATCCGCAATACCCAGTCCCCATAGCTCTGTGTGCTTTTATTGTGTAAAAAAACGATTTGATACATTGCAGTACTGTCCCTGAGATGAGTCCTGTCCCGGAGATGAGTCCAGCGTGAAGGAGCCCAGCACCGCCCCGCATCCTCCGAATCTCCTCCTTGCTCCCCGACGTCAGAAAGCTAGAGCGCCGTAATCTCGCGATGCGTGAGCTAGCGCATGTGCAGTTCCTTCCTTGAGGCTGATGCCAGCACAGGGAAGGAACACTATGAGGACACTGCGCATGCGCTAGCTCGCACATCGCAAGATTACGGCACTCTAGCTTTCTGACGTCGGGGAGCAAGGAGGAGATTCTGAGGATGCGGGGCGGTGCTTCACGCTGGACTCATCTCAGGTTAATTTGCATATGGATCAAATCGTTTTTTTTTTTACACAATAAAAGCACACAGAGCTATGGGGACAGGGTATTGCGGATGTGCTAGCGGCCATCTAGCAACCCATGTCCTCAGCTCTATACACAAAATCCCGGTGACAGGTTCCCTTTAAAGGCGATTCCACTCTGCATGGATTTATATATAAATGAAATCAGCATCAATGTATAACCAGGGATTAGATGTGTTTTCGAAAAATAATTTCTCCTAAAAGCTTTTTTTTAATGGTTCTGAAATTTAGACCATTTGGCTTTGTGGCAGAACCACCTTGTCAATTCAGCAAATGGTGCAACCCCTTCCTCATACCCCAATATGGTGCAACTTTATAACATTTTGGAAGACAAACGCAGTAGGTTGGGTTTCTGGGTTCCTTGGGAGATGATTCTGAAGTCCACGCTCCATCTCGACAGAACACGTCCACTTTTTTTGCATTGAAATATTTGTCACTACCATTGTACATACAGGACGTATCACTAATAAGATCTAACAGGTCATTTGTGAAACGTTCCATGGGAAACAGGGTCTAGCAGCAAGTGATGGGCATGGAGTTGTCTTCTTCGAGATATTTAAGACATGACTGTAAGATGCAGTGCCCCAGAACAGGGTCACTGTGGTAAATTGTTGTAATGTTATATTGCTTAAGTGAAATGTTGTAATTTACTGTATTTCTATAACTAACAGCACGGTATAGATAGTTTAGGGTTAACACCTTGGCTCATTTCCTTAGGTTGCCAGGATGTGGACCTGGGTCCAACCCCCTGCTTAGTGAGCAGGGAATATCTAGCTGAGGAAGAAAAAGGACCTACTTGTGCAGCTTCTCAGAGCTAGGCCCAAGTTCAGAGATCCTTCATCTCTGTGACGTCTACAGCCAAATATATAAAAGGCGAAAAGTCTGAATCTTCAAGGCTGTTGATGCTGTCCAAATGTAGGAATTGCACTGTGATCTACTTGGAAATGTGTCTTGTTACAGTCAGATGTACTACTACTCCTATCCGCACTTTAGTAAAGAGAGACTTATCTATTTACATCAACTGGCCTGATTACTGACTCCACCATTCTCCTGCCTCGCACCCAGACCAACACCTAACATCACGGGCACCCCAATTACCACCAGGCAGGAACCCCAACACCAGGGTGTTCCCTGAGGGAAGAAAGGGTGCATCCTCCAGTCACAGCATGGATCCAAAGAGAGCGGATATCTGTGAGCACCGCAACCACCCTCAGAGCACCGCAACCACCCTCAGGGCACTAACCACCACTCCCATCCTCACACTCCTCAGCTGGCTACTATGTATAGGCCGGCAGGGAGAGATAGCTGCAAACCAAACACACTGGTTGGCCAATGTCGGAAAGTCCACAGTTAATAAAGGAAGAGGATGCACCGATGACTCTCATGAATACGTCAAGGTGTTGTCTCATCTGAGTAACTGGTAGCATATTGCTAGAATATGCCATCAATGTCAGAATCAGATAGGTGTGGATCCCACTTCTGGAACCCCTTCTATCTCCATAAGGGGACCCGCGAAGTGAGTGAAGAGCAACTGTGCATGAGTAGCCGCTCTCCATTCATTTCTATGGGTGTTCTGAAAATAACCGAGCTCGGCAATTCCCGGTAGTCCTATCAAAGTGGTCACACTTGCACGGTGCGCTCTCCATTCATTGCTATAAGAATTACTAAAATAGCCTTTTTTGCAGATCTCCTGTAGAAATGAATGGAGAGCAGACCTCACATGCACAGTGTAATTTTACACTTTTTAGAAATAGGTATGGGTTTCAGAGGTGGGACTCGCAGCTTTCTGACTTTGATGGCGTATCCTAAAACTATACCTTCAAAGTCCCAGATGACACAACTCCTTTAAGGATCAGGCAAAAGACCTGGAAGACACTATTAACATAAGATTATTGCATCAAAAGGAAACTTGAGTAGGGTATTTTTTTATTTTATTTTTAAAGGCCAAGTCATAGTTTAGTGTCCTATGCATGGGCGTAGCTATAGGGGGCGCAGAGGTAGCAGTCGCTATCGGGCCCAGGAGCCTGAGGGGGCCCAAAGATCCTTGTGGTACATAAGAAGATCACACCTCTGGCTGGAGGGAAGGGGTTAGGCTGAGAATTTGGAATGGGGTACCGTTTTCATTTTTGCCTCAGGCTGCACGAAGGCTATGTGCTTTCCTGCCCCTGACCACAAAGCGCTGAAGGAAGGGGGGTCCAAGCTGAACTCTTGCATCAGGGTCCATGAGCCTTTAGCTACTCCTCTGGTCCTATGCACCTTTGACTGAGGCCTAAAGTACAGTACATGCTAAAAGAACTGAGGCACAAAACAACATACTAATAGCACATACCTGCTGCATCGGGATCCATATTATTGAAATGATAAACTACAGCAGCCATGTCATACAGGGAGTGCAGAATTATTAGGCAAGTTGTATTTTTGAGGATTAATTTTATTATTGAACAACAACCATGTTCTCAATGAACCAAAAAAACTCATTAATATCAAAGCTGAATATTTTTGGAAGTAGTTTTTAGTTTGTTTTTAGTTTTAGCTATTTTAGGGGGATAGCTGTGTGTGCAGGTGACTATTACTGTGCATAATTATTAGGCAACTTAACAAAAAACAAATATATACCCATTTCAATTATTTATTTTTACCAGTGAAACCAATATAACATCTCAACATTCACAAATATACATTTCTGACATTCAAAAACAAAACAAAAACAAATCAGTGACCAATATAGCCACCTTTCTTTGCAAGGACACTCAAAAGCCTGCCATCCATGGATTCTGTCAGTGTTTTGATCTGTTCACCATCAACATTGCGTGCAGCAGCAACCACAGCCTCCCAGACACTGTTCAGAGAGGTGTACTGTTTTCCCTCCTTGTAAATCTCACATTTGATGATGGACCACAGGTTCTCAATGGGTTCAGATCAGGTGAACAAGGAGGCCATGTCATTAGATTTTCTTCTTTTATACCCTTTCTTGCCAGCCACGCTGTGGAGTACTTGGACGCGTGTGATGGAGCATTGTCCTGCATGAAAATCATGTTTTTCTTGAAGGATGCAGACTTCTTCCTGTACCACTGCTTGAAGAAGGTGTCTTCCAGAAACTGGCAGTAGGACTGGGAGTTGAGCTTGACTCCATCCTCAACCGGAAAAGGCCCCACAAGCTCATCTTTGATGATACCAGCCCAAACCAGTACTCCACCTCCACCTTGCTGGCGTCTGAGTAGGACTGGAGCTCTCTGCCCTTTACCAATCCAGCCACGGGCCCATCCATCTGGCCTATCAAGACTCACTCTCATTTCATCAGTCCATAAAACCTTAGAAAAATCAGTCTTGAGATATTTCTTGGCCCAGTCTTGACGTTTCAGCTTGTGTGTCTTGTTCAGTGGTGGTCGTCTTTCAGCCTTTCTTACCTTGGCCATGTCTCTGAGTATTGCACACCTTGTGCTTTTGGGCACTCCAGTGATGTTGCAGCTCTGAAATATGGCCAAACTGGTGGCAAGTGGCATCTTGGCAGCTGCACGCTTGACTTTTCTCAGTTCATGGGCAGTTATTTTGCGCCTTGGTTTTTCCACATGCTTCTTGCGACCCTGTTGATTATTTTGAATGAAACGCTTGATTGTTCGATGATCACACTTCAGAAGCTTTGCAATTTTAAGAGTGCTGCATCCCTCTGCAAGATATCTCACTATTTTTGACTTTTCTGAGCCTGTCAAGTCCTTTTTTTGACCCATTTTGCACACCTAATATAGGGTGTTGATGTCATTAGACCACACCCCTTCTCATTACAGAGATGCACATCACCTAATATGCTTAATTGGTAGTAGGCTTTCGAGCCTATACAGCTTGGAGTAAGACAACATGCATAAAGAGGATGATGTGGTCAAAATACTCATTTGCCTAATAATTCTGCACGCAGTGTATAAGTCCACAACTTTTCCACCTGCCCTATTCATGTGCATGTAGCCTGTATCCTGCTGATGGCTCCTGCAAAAAAGTTTTCCTTTGGACTTCTATTACCCAAACGACTGCTGCATCTAAAGCAGAGAGGGCTCCATAGATAATGACCAAAATGGAGTCGTTGGGTTATTTATCACTCCCAGCATCCAGGCTGTTGTTTGTAACCCCTCCTCAATACTTCTAGGAGAAAAGGGCAACATTACCTTTTTGACTGTTTCCTTCTACCATGTTATGGTTGAGCCCCTTCTTCTTATGGGCCCCATGGTAGCAACATTGGTTGCCTCTGGAAGGTTCACCCTTGTTCTAAAGTGAGAAACATAGGTGATATATATTACAGGATTGCCGGTGATACAGTTTACTTCAAAACAATGTCTAAGGATATCAATGGATACAAGAATGGTTTAGAAGGTTTTCCTCAAACGGAAGTGGCACCAGGTAAGAAACCGTGAGCTCTCTGTTCACTTTCTGGATATAGGAGCTGGTTCCAAAGGTAGGACCTGCACCTATCTAACATTGATAGTATATCCCAGCGAAATGCCATTAATGTCTGAAATGGTCCAACCCCTTTAAGCAATTTTTCCAGAAATATCTGAAGTTGGTGCAGGAGTCAAGCGATTCTCAGGAACGTTCCGGTGTTCTTCTCCATCCTCTTGCATTGGAGAAGACTATTTATTATGCCACCAGCAGAGATAGGAGATGTCATTGTGCTTAGAGTTTGTCTCCGCAAAGATCACTTAGTATTTGATATTCCGTCAAGTCCAGTGCGCTGAGCGCATCTCAGAACGGAGCAGTGACAAGGATTACGGACAGGATTAAAAAGATTTGGACAGGAAGGTCCCTCAGGCAAAGCAAAAAGCAAGTTTCCAAGGGAACAGGCAGATGATGAAGTTCTGAAGAAAGAAAAGCCCTCATCAGATGTAACCTTTTCAAACGTACCTCCTTCTACTTTCATTCTTAATGTTAGAGCACAGCCAAGTAGGCCAATTACAGGAAAGGGCCGAAGAAAAAGACGCAGGAAGCTATTACCGGCTATTTGTCTAAAACGACACAGAGATACACCTCCAGGTGCACTATTAAATGTTAGGTTTTTATTCCTGAATTGCATGTGTTTCCATACTGTAGTTTATATTTTTTCCCAAGCTAATACCTCCATTCAGCTAACAGGAAACTATTACAAAAAAGGAGTTTTAATTTCTTGCCAAAGGTACACATGGGCTGTCATTCCTACAACAGGGTAGGAATATATTTTGTATTTATGCAAGTTGGCAGAGAAGTCACGGTGTTTTAACTAGGAGATAAGCTTACACAAGTGTATAGGAGACAAAAAAAACACAATACAAAAAAAAACAAAAGATGGCTAAAATATTCCATGTTCCCACAACAACTAGCAGCTAGCAATATACTTCCCAGTAAGTACACAGGCAGCCTCATTCCCCTTCTAGCAGCTATAAAGTTATATCCAAGTAAGTACCCTGTCAGCCTTCTTCCCCTTCTAGCAGCTATAAATGTGCATCCTATTAAGCACTGTGTCAGCCTCCTTCCCCTTCTAGCAGCTATAAATGTGCATCCTATTAAGTACTGTGTCAGCCTCCTTCCCCTTCTAGCAGCTATAAATGTGCATCCTATTAAGCACTGTGTCAGCCTTCTTCCCCTTCTAGCAGCTATAAATGTGCATCCTATTAAGCACTGTGTCAGCCTTCTTACCCTTCTAGCAGCTATAAATGTGCATCCTATTAAGCACTGTGTCAGCCTTCTTCCCCTTCTAGCAGCTATAAATGTGCATCCTATTAAGTACTGTGTCAGCCTCCTTCCCCTTATAGCAGCTATAAATGTGCATCCTATTAAGCACTGTGTCAGCCTCCTTCCCCTTCTAGCAGCTATAAATGTGCATCCTATTAAGTACTGTGTCAGCCTCCTTCCCCTTCTAGCAGCTATAAATGTGCATCCTATTAAGCACCGTGTCAGCCTCCTTCCCCTTCTAGCAGCTATAAATGTGCATCCTATTAAGCACCGTGTCAGCCTTCTTCCCCTTCTAGCAGCTATAAATGTGCATCCTATTAAGTACTGTGTCAGCCTCCTTCCCCTTATAGCAGCTATAAATGTGCATCCTATTAAGCACTGTGTCAGCCTCCTTCCCCTTCCAGCAGCTATAAATGTGCATCCTATTAAGTACTGTGTCAGCCTCCTTCCCCTTCTAGCAGCTATAAATGTGCATCCTATTAAGCACTGTGTCAGCCTCCTTCCCCTTCTAGCAGCTATAAATGTGCATCCTATTAAGCACCGTGTCAGCCTTCTTCCCCTTCTAGCAGCTATAAATGTGCATCCTATTAAGTACTGTGTCAGCCTCCTTCCCCTTCTAGCAGCTATAAATGTGCATCCTATTAAGCACTGTGTCAGCCTCCTTCCCCTTCTAGCAGCTATAAATGTGCATCCTATTAAGCACTGTGTCAGCCTTCTTCCCCTTCTAGCAGCTATAAATGTGCATCCTATTAAGTACTGTCAGCCTCCTTCCCCTTCTAGCAGCTATAAATGTGCATCCTATTAAGCACTGTGTCAGCCTCCTTCCCCTTCTAGCAGCTATAAATGTGCATCCTATTAAGCACTGTGTCAGCCTCCTTCCCCTACTAGCAGCTATAAATGTGCATCCTATTAAGTACTGTGTCAGCCTCCTTCCCCTTCTAGCAGGTATAAATGTGCATCCTATTAAGCACCGTGTCAGCCTTCTTTCCCTTCTAGCAGCTATAAATGTGCATCCTATTAAGTACTGTGTCAGCCTCCTTCCCCTTCTAGCAGCTATAAATGTGCATCCTATTAAGCACTGTGTCAGCCTCCTTCCCCTTCTAGCAGCTATAAATGTGCATCCTATTAAGCACCGTGTCAGCCTTCTTCCCCTTCTAGCAGCTATAAATGTGCATCCTATTAAGTACTGTGTCAGCCTCCTTCCCCTTCTAGCAGCTATAAATGTGCATCCTATTAAGCACTGTGTCAGCCTCCTTCCCCTTCTAGCAGCTATAAATGTGCATCCTATTAAGCACTGTGTCAGCCTTCTTCCCCTTCTAGCAGCTATAAATGTGCATCCTATTAAGTACTGTCAGCCTCCTTCCCCTTCTAGCAGCTATAAATGTGCATCCTATTAAGCACTGTGTCAGCCTCCTTCCCCTTCTAGCAGCTATAAATGTGCATCCTATTAAGCACTGTGTCAGCCTCCTTCCCCTTCTAGCAGCTATAAATGTGCATCCTATTAAGCACTGTGTCAGCCTCCTTCCCCTTCTAGCAGCTATAAATGTGCATCCTATTAAGTACTGTGTCAGCCTCCTTCCCCTTCTAGCAGCTATAAATGTGCATCCTATTAAGCACCGTGTCAGCCTCCTTCCCCTTCTAGCAGCTATAAATATACATTCCAGTAAGTACCCCGTTAGCCTCCTTTCCCTTCTAGCAACTACAAATTTACATCCCAGTAAGTACCCTGTCAGCCTCCTTCCCCCTCTGGTAGCTGTAAATATAGTCTCCAGTACATTTCTCTTCAGATACTTAGATAATAATTATACCATAGAAGAGAAATAGTACTTACTTGCTGAAACTAAACTTGTTCAATTTGTGCTGTGTACACTGGGTGACAGGGTCAGCAGTCAGCTCATTATCATCAGAGGCAACCGTGTCAGACTAGGGTTCTTGGGGCCCACCAGAGAGAATCTTTCTGGAGACCCAATCCCTATATCATGAAATAAGTTTAATAGGTTTTGAATCAAAGAAATATACCACAGTGGCAAGTAAATGGATCCAATGGAAGCCAAATGTTTTTTTTTTGTTTCTTGGGCTCATTATGGTATCAGTGGTCATGGTCCAGCGGAGGATCTTCTGGTACTCTGGTGGGACAGTCCGAACCTGAGAGGAAGGATAACAAACGTGACACCTAAATATACAGAAGATACCATAGGGTCCCACCATTGACAATGGGTGATGGACACAATTTACCACCTCCTCTCTCCTCACTCTCCCAGCACAGAGCATGCTCACTAAGTCATTCTCCTATAGAAGCCATCATTTTCTGAAATTTTCCATTAGATGATACCTTCCCTTTAAGAAGACAATTCTTTCACCGTATGCGCACTTCTTATTGTACTTCAGAATAAGTAATGGTTTTAATAATAATCATTTGATGTTTTTTGCCAAGAAGAAGCAGTAATACCCTGGTAGGTGGATAGTTTTTGACTTTTATTATATGTTTTGGTAGTTATTTTGCATAATTATGCAGGCAAACTCATTAAAATCTCGACATCTTCTACTTCTGCAATACTCCTGTGGAAGTTTCCCAGCTGCAAGTATGAGAACCAGTCAGTTGAAAAGTAATTAGATCCAAGCACAAACCTCTACATTTGTAGTCCACGGATCCTTATGGTTCTCCTTTCCCCCCTTGATCTGCAGTGCTAATTAGCAGAAATAGCCCAGTGACTGCTTAGTGCTGGGCCATTGCGTAGAACCAGCTCACAGTGCAGAGTCCATTGAGGACACGAGCGGAAGCAAAATGAAAATGTGCTGGCATGTGGCTCATTCTTATGGGCAAACAACCAAAAAGCAATATGCATATGGCTATCGTAGCCAAGCGTTGCTCTCCATTGTCCCAGACGTGGGCTACGGAGGCCACCGTGAGAACAAGTGGAAGACCCTACAGCCGCAAACACTTCACCAACCTATGAAAACGAATGAACGGCTTATGAAAGAGACCCCCGGGCCTTGTCAGTGCTGTTAATTAGGACCTTCTGTAAGCCGAGGTCTTGTGTGTGATCGTTTCTGTTACAACTGCAAGAAAAAGCCTACAGTAACTTGAAGGTTTAAAGGAACAGTCCAGGCAAAACTGATACATTGTAGTCTTCTTTGGAGACACTTGCCAGCAGTGTCAGACTGAGGTTCCTTGGGCCCTCCAGAGTAAATTATTCTCAGGGCCTAACCTCTATATCATCAGCAAAGTCTAACATGGTTTGAATCTAAGAAATAGACCCTATTGGCAAGTGGTTAGCTCCAAAGGCAACTCCAAATGGGACTTTTCTCCTAGACCTTTGAGGCTCTCTATGAATTCAGAGACTGGGCCCATCGGAGGATCCTCTGGTACTCTGGTGGGCCAATTCGACCCTGCTTGCCAGTGGAAGTTTAAAGGAGTATTTCTATGTGGGGCATTGATGACATATCCTAGCGATATGCCATCAATGCCCCAGATGGGTGAACCCCTTGATTGTCCATATTGCTTCCTTTGCTGGCTGGATTAATTTTTCTATCGCATTTTACACTGCTAGTTTCCAGAGATCGCGACCACCACTGCAGCAGCTATCCTATATGGATTGTAGGGTAGTCGTAACTCCTGGATATGATCAGTGTATAATGTGATGGAAACATGAATGAAGCCAGCAAAGGAGGCAATATGGACAATCACAATACATTAGTAAGTGCCTTGTATTAACCTTGTCTACATTATAAATGCCATTTGCTGAAGTGAGACAACCCTTTTAATGGTGAATGGAGACTGCCCCGAGCAAGCATGGTCACCTCTCCATTCACCACTATGGGACTGGCGGAAACAGCTGAGCCAGCTCTCGGCTATTTTTGGAACTCCCATAGAGGTGACCCCCTGTTTTCTTCAGGGGTCCCGTTCTAGAGAGGGACCCGCACCTATCTGACATTGATGGCATATTCTAGTGATATGCCATCAATGTCCCGCAGGCTGATACCCCATTAATGTCTAGTGTTAGGGCTCATTTACATATGCAAATGATCAGGCCAGTTATCAGGAACAAACACATGCATGAGCACTCGATCCCAATGAGTAGCCTGTGCAAATGTGCTGGCGATCACCCGACGAACAAGCATGTTTGTCGGCTTATTCTGTCGCTTATGTGGCACAGAAAATCATATCTGTCCGGCAACACATTACCCAGTGTACACAGGGACGTTCTGCCAACAAACCATGAAATTGTAATGAGCACGAATGATCCTAGTAACGATCATTCATCCGCAATGATTGCTGCTTCTATCTGCAGTCAAACGGGTAATGATTGAGAATAATCGGATGTAGTTAAGGCGATGATGTTACACAGGGTCCTATGTGGAGTTCATCCATGTGTTAAGGCAGTGGTCCATGCCCATCACCCTCCCACTGTCACTGGCAGGCACAGCCACCAAACCACTCACCAGTTCCCCTACTCCTTCATTCCAGTTGCCCGGACCCACCTGTCTTCTCCTCCTTCTTCTCAGCAGGCCCAGCCACTACCAGTGCCTCCTTCCTCCTTGTGCAGGCTGCGGCCTGCTTTCTGCTGGTGCTGCCTCTTACTGCCTGTAGGGTGCACGAACACTCCATCCAGCTCTTAAAGGGCCAGCATGTGTCCTAATCTTCTCCAGCCAGTGGCTGGTCACCCAGGGAATCTTTAGGCACCTTCCCCTGCCCAAGAAATAGGTTCTAGTTTGCTAGTATCCTGCAAAAGTGTGCTGACTATGTTTGCTGCTTGTGTACTGACTTCTGCCTGTTTCCTGGAATTGAACCATTACTGTCTGACCTGACTAATGCCCAATTTCCGTACTGACCCTGAGCTGCTTGCCTTGATTCACACTGTTTATTGGATTGCACATACTCTGCCTGCCTGGACCTCGGCCTGTTCCTGATAAAGTTTTTTCCTGAATCTTTGGTGCTCTACATTGGTGTCTTTGACCCCTGTGGGTGAGCTGTCAACCAAACAGAGACTACTCCAGGAGGCAGCGGCGTGGTGGTTCTCCTGCAGCAAAGCTCAGATCCCTATATAGGAGTTAAAGGATAAAGACCAGAGGACTACCAGGATAACGCCCTTTTGAGTAACCCCAACTCTAATCTGTTTGACATCATGTCACACCTACTTATCACAAATAGATCTAGTCCAGGCATCTCATTTATTCCACCCTGCCCTAAGAAATTTTAATATTTAATGTCAATTTAAAAATAACAGTTTCATATCTCAAGCATGTAAAGTCTCTGCAAGTACCTTCAGAGTTAGGGTCCATTCACACGTCCGTAGGGTATTGCGTATCCGCAATACACCCGGCCGGCACCCCCATACAACTGCCTATTCTTGTCCGCAATTGCGGACAAGAATAGGACATGTTCTATTTTTTTCCAGGGCCACGGATTGGAAGTTCGGGGCCGCTCTACGGAAATGCGGATGCGGACAGCACACTGTATGCTGTCCTCATCCATTACTACCCCATAGAGAATGAATGGGTCCGCACCCGTTCTGGATAATTTGCGGAACGGGTGAGGACACATTCTACAGATGTGTGAATGGACCTAAAATCTCCACCTGGTTGGAAGAATAACCCTTGTCTTTATGTATTCATATTCTTAAGTGACATAAATCTATCCTAATGTCATTTACTGTGAACGTCAACATTTCTTCTGACACATCAGGAATTGTGAATGTAGTGATCCTTCTAAAAAAAACAGTTGTGTTCAAAATAATAGCAGTGTGTTTAAAAAAGTGAATAAAGTTCAAAAGCCTTCTAATAGCTTTATTTTTCCATACACACAAATGCATTGGGAACACTACACATTCTATTCCAAATAAAAACATGAAGAAAAATATATCAAATTTGTGTTGTTCCTCAAAAATATAGCAGTGTTTGTATTCTTCTTTACCAACTCAAACATTCACTGTATAAACTGAAAAATGATTTTTCTTTCCTTTGAATCCCTTCACTAATATCTAGTTGTATAACCGCTGTTTCTGAGAACTGCTGGACGTCTGTGCTGCTCGGAGTCACCACCTTCTGGCTCCTGTGAACAGGTATTCCAGCCCAGGATGATTGGACTACATTCCACAGTTCTTCTCTATTTCTTGGTTTTGCCTCAGAAACTGCATTTTTGATGTCACCCCACAAGTTTTCTATTGGATTAAGATCCGGGGATTGGCCTGACCACTCCGTAACGTCAGTCTTGTTGGTCTGGAACCAAGATGTTGCACGTTTACTGGTGTGTTTGGGGTCGTTGTCTTGTTGGAACACCCATTTCAAGGGCATTTTCTGTTCAGCATAAGGCAGCATGACCTCTTCAAGTATTCTTATGTATTCAAACTGATCCATGATCCCTGGTATGTGATTAATAGGCCCAACATCGTAGTATGAAACACATCCCCATATCATGATGCTTGTCCACCATGCTTCACTGTCTTCACAGAGTACTGTGGCTGGAATTCAGTGTTTGGGGGTCGTCTGACAAACTGTCTCCGGCCACTAGACCCTAAAAGAACAATCTTACTTCCATCAGTCTACAAAATGTCTCTTCAGGCCGTCAATGTGCTCTTTGGCAGATTATAACCTCTTCAGCACATGTCTTTTTCCAACAGTGGGACTTTGCGGGGTCTTCTTGTAGATAGTTTGGCTTCACATAGGCCTCTTCTAATTGTAACAGTACTCACAGGTAACTTTAGACCTTCTTTGATCTTCCTGGAGCTGATTGTTGGCTGAGTCCGTGCCATTTTGTCTATTCTTCTATCCATTCGAATGGTAGTTTTTAGCTTTCTTCCAAGTCTTTCAGGATTTGGTTGCCATTTTAAAGCATTTGCGATCATTTTAGCTGAGCAGCCTATCATTTTCTGCACTTCTTTATATGTTTTCCCCTCTCCAATCAACCTTTTAATCAAGGTACGCTGTTCTTCTGAACAATGTCTGGAAATACCCATTTTCCTCTGAATTTTGGAGAGAAATGCACTGTAACCAGCATGTACAACATTTGCTGCCTTCCTTCCTTCCTTCCTTAAATAAGGGCAATAATTGCCACCTGTTTTTCAAAGAATGAATGACCTCACACTGCTATTATTTTGAACATGCCCCTTTCAATAAGTGATTGAATTACAGAGAATCAGCAGCATGTATGTCATGACTGTTGGGTCTGTTGGATTTCTATTACTCTACTACACCTGCTAGTAAATTATTTGCCATGTAGAAATATCATTTCTACCAAAAACAGTGATTGATCAGGTTAGTGACTGGCCTCAAATAACGTGCTCTTCAGCTGTGAGAGTGTCCTGATCATTACCTGCACGTCCATCCTGTAGACCACGGATGTTTAACCTGCTGCCCCCCAGCTGTTGCAAAACTACAACTCCCAGCATGCTCTAATATCTGTAGACTGTCCAGGCATGCCAGGAGATGTAGTTTTGCAACAGCTGGAGGGCCGCAGGTTAGGCATCCCTGCTGTAGAGCCTTCAGAAGAACTAGCTGCTGGCTGTTATGACTCTTATTGGAAAAATTGATCCTTGAACTGCAATCTGTTGCTAATCTCCTGAGTCTAAGGAACCTTCCCATTCTTCACTCTTAAAGGGGTTTTCTGGAATGAAATATTGATTACCTATCCTCAGGATTGGTCATCAATTTCTTATCAGAAAGTGGTCCAACTCCCAGTTTCCCCTGCTTGGATGAGCACTGCGACCTCTTCATAGTGTACCAAGCACAGCGCCATACATTGTACAGTGGCTGTGCTTGGTGTTGCATCTCAGTCCCATTGACTTGAATTGCGACTGAGCTGCAAAAGGGCCATGTGACCGATGGAGGGTGTATCACAGGCAGAGAAAAAGGTGCACACTTGCCTGAGCACCGCAGCCCCTTCCTAACAGCTGATCAGCGGGGATGCTGGTGTCACGGATGTTCCCGCGACAGGTGGCAGGAGATCGGTGAGACTGGCAACACGTGGTTTGATCTGACATGTTTTCCGTTTGGATCAAATGACGTCTGTGTTGTTTCTGGTGCTTGCCTCACCTTCTTTCCCCAGGTGTGGCTATTAGGCTCATTTAACCCTCTCTATTTATTGTTGTTTCTCCCACTATGCTATGTGGTTTATAGCTTCAGTTTGAGTTGTGGATAGCTGGTGTGTGGATCTCAGCTGAGTTCCTGGTGCTGCCATAGTCACTTTAAGTTAAGTGTTTTCTTCCCTTTTGTATTTTGTTTAGGTTATTTTGTGTGTTGCATTTCCCTGTCATTTGTATTAAGGCCTGAGGGAGACTCCTGTTCGTCCTTCCTTTTGGAGGAATAGGTTGTCTCAGTCCTGACATTAGTACCAGGGTCCTATAGGGTGAGTTAGGACATTAGGTATTCCTGTGTATGAACTCACCTACCTCTGGGGTCTGTTCATACTGGTAGTTAGTCAGGACTTTGATTAGGGTTTTACTAGGAGGTGTCCATCTCTGGGAGTCGAACTCCCACTGATCTGATATTGATGACCTATCCTGATGATAGACCATGAATATTTAAGTCTAAGAGTAACACTATAACCACCACAAGCATAGGTTTTCCCAGGTCACAGTCTTCAGATTAATCATAGCTTGGAGGTTGGTATGGTGCTAGAAACATCTGGAGCAGAAGCAAAGTAAGGAACGAAGC
Source organism: Bufo bufo (assembly GCF_905171765.1). NCBI lineage: Eukaryota > Metazoa > Chordata > Amphibia > Anura > Bufonidae > Bufo > Bufo bufo. The sequence continues at coordinate 28,232,971 of NC_053397.1, read as the reverse complement.
CTGGGGTTGTCACCAGGAAGTGGTCAGGATTATGAATATTATTACTTAGCTCTCCCCAGTGGTGGGTACAAGTATACAGAATGTGATCATTTAATTCCATGGAGCTCTATTTTTTTTTTTAAACTGAGCGTCAAACTACAGCAATAAGCATTGAATCGCCTTTGGCTGCTGACCGCTCATTGACTCCTGCTTATCATAGGTTGCAACTAGGGATGAGCAAATCAACTTCAGATGAAACATCCGAAGTCGATTCACATAATACTTTGTTTGAATACTGTGAAGTGAAAAAAAGGGGGTCAGTCAGCACATCCCATAGCACCGCAGTATTGCAAATGCTATACCAGCCAGTTAGAGATATTTGGCAAATCATTTTGTACAAAATTATCTGAGCCCGTCTGCCGAACGTCAAGGCAATCTCTAGTTAGACGGGTTCCTAACACTATATACCTGTTATGTGCCAAGGCGGCTAACATACATTCAGAAGGTATAGGTTCCACTTACATGCTGGGCCCACCTGGATTTCTGTCATTATCGGTGCCACAATGGCCTCCATTGAATCCAGGGAAGACATGAACCAGCATGCACGCTGGGCCCACTCCACACCACCCCCGGCGCCACACGGTCACCAAGGACTGCAATGAGAGTCCACACACTATCTCTCTCCTGGTGCCATATGGTTTCAGTGAGTGAGGGGGAGTGGGCCAAGCTATATACTAACATTGATTAAAATCAACCTGTGAGACAAACGAGCTGGTCAGGAGTGCACGACTAAAGAGGCAGCCACGCCTCCAGCATACTGTGAAGTGAAAAAAAGGGGGTCAGTCAGCACATCCCATAGCACCGCAGTATTGCAAATGCTATACCAGCCAGTTAGAGATATTTGGCAAATCATTTTGTACAAAATTATCTGAGCCCGTCTGCCGAATGTCAAGGCAATCTCTAGTTAGACGGGTTCCTAACACTATATACCTGTTATGTGCCAAGGCGGCTAACATACATTCAGAAGGTATAGGTTCCACTTACATGCTGGGCCCACCTGGATTTCTGTCATTATCGGTGCCACAATGGCCTCCATTGAATCCAGGGAAGACATGAACCAGCATGCACGCTGGGCTGCCTCTTTAGTCGTGCACTCCTAACCAGCTCGTTTGTCTCACAGGTTGATTTTAATCAGTGTTAGTATATAGCTTGGCCCACTCCCCCTCACTCACTGAAACCATATGGCACCAGGAGAGAGATAGTGTGTGGACTCTCATTGCAGTCCTTGGTGACCATGTGGCGCCGGGGGTGGTGTGGAGTGGGCCCAGCGTGCATGCTGGTCCATGTCTTCCCTGGATTCAATGGAGGCCATATTGGCACCGAAAATGACAGAAATTCAGGTGAGCCCAGCATGTGAGTGGAACCTATACCTTCTGAATTGTATGTTAGCCGCCATGGCACACAACAGGTATATAGTGTTAGGAACCCGTCTAACTAGAGATTGCCTTGACGTTCGGCAGACGGGCTCAGATAATTTTGTACAAAATGATTTGCCAAATATCTCTAACTGGCTGGTATAGCATTTGCAATAATGCGGTGCTATGGGATGTGCTGACTGACCCCCCCTTTTTTTTACTTCATAGTAAGCTGGAGGCGTGGCTGCCTCTTTAGTCGTGCACTCCTAACCAGCTCGTTTGTCTCACAGGTTGATTTTAATCAGTGTTAGTATATAGCTTGGCCCACTCCCCCTCACTCACTGAAACCATATGGCACCAGGAGAGAGATAGTGTGTGGACTCTCATTGCAGTCCTTGGTGACCATGTGGCGCCGGGGGTGGTGTGGAGTGGGCCCAGCGTGCATGCTGGTCCATGTCTTCCCTGGATTCAATGGAGGCCATATTGGCACCGAAAATGACAGAAATTCAGGTGAGCCCAGCATGTGAGTGGAACCTATACCTTCTGAATTGTATGTTAGCCGCCATGGCACACAACAGGTATATAGTGTTAGGAACCCGTCTAACTAGAGATTGCCTTGACGTTCGGCAGACGGGCTCAGATAATTTTGTACAAAATGATTTGCCAAATATCTCTAACTGGCTGGTATAGCATTTGCAATAATGCGGTGCTATGGGATGTGCTGACTGACCCCCCCTTTTTTTTGTTTGAATACTATCTGCTGAGATGAGCCGAAGTTATTACTTCGCAAAGTCTCGCGAGACTTCGCATTGTAACTTCATAAATAAATTTCTACTGTAAAAAAAAACATTTTCCGAACTCGGGTTTGGTTCCAAGGTACCACATGATTTTGGTCTTGACACAGATGTAAAAATTAGGCAGAAAAAAAAGCTACATTTCTAAAGTTTCGTTGGGCCACCAGACCCTGTATTGTCTAAAGGGCTGTCTTCTGCAATCACATGTATTGCTCTGGTCTGTAAACTGTAATTATCGCCCCCTATTATCATGAAACAGGCAAGTAAAACGTCCTGCTTTAACAAACATTGTGCTAAGGATACATTAAATGTTCAAGGGAAGATCTATTTTAGTAGTTTGAAACAAAGCCTTTAATTACCAGTGAGAATTCCTGAAGTAAGTGTTAATCTACCGAGCGCTTGTCGTTTGTATTGTTCTCTATTGTCTGTTACTTGCGGAGACAGATGCTAATTGCAATCATATTTCTCGGGCCGCAGATGTGACTGCGCCGTCCAGATGGACTATCATGTGTCAGCGCAGGATACAGAGATGCAGTCCTCATAAATCACTCCACTCATCTCTATTGAAATGAATCGGTGCTGCCAAAATCTATATAGCAATGACAGTCAGAGGCGTAGCCATAGGGAGCACAGAGGTTGCCATTGCGACTGAGTCCTGGTCAGTTGCATACATAGAAAAGTGGAGGCCCTATAGCAAAAAATTAAAAAATTGACCACCTCAAAAAGTCCAAATGGCCTGTTCTTTGTTTCTCCGTCTACCTAATTTTCATGACCATTGGCCCCAAATTCTCCACCTGTTGATTGCTATTAATACAGTTTCTATGGTGAAGGAAGTCCAACATAAATTCCCACCTACCAAAGCTGTGCTCACTTTTTTTAAGGACCCTAAAGCAGCCATGGGTTTTGCCTCTATGGTATGTACAACCTTAGCTATGGTGACTAAAGAGGCTCAAAGACCTTTCTGGCCAACGGAAGGACAGCTGGGCACCCCCATCTTCCCCCATTTAAATTGAACGGCAATTAGCTGTTGGACTGGCGGATAGCCAAATACAGCACCACCCCCAACCAAAATATACCTATGCCCTGTCCTGTAGATAAGTGTTGTTTGGAAGAAAAGCCCTTCAAGGATTTTGCAATCCAGGTGTTAAGCTTTTGCTAATCAAATTTAAAATGGTGCTAAACAGGGTTAGTAAGTTATTTAACCGCTCTGGGACTACCAAAACTTTCCAATACGCATATAAAAGGGGGTAGTAAAGATTATAAAACTTAGCTTTTAATCAAATTAATATAAAATTGCATAAAGCAGGGGCCTAACAGGCAAACAATAATATGTGTATACCAGGCAACCTGCGCCACAGACCAGCAAAGGTGCCCTCAAGTTTAGAAAATACTGGGGTAGATAAACAACAACTCCACAGTCCTGGAGCAGGTGATACTGGTAATAAATTGGAATGGTCTTACCGGTTAGTAGAGGTTGCTTGAAGTCTTCCAATGGTAGGTAATCCAATACTCCTACTATGAAAAGGACCAGTACCAGAGTATTCGCTTGACCTAGTATGCCCCGTCAGGACTAGTACACCCTAATGACCTCCTAAATAAGGAGTCATTGCCCTGACAAGGGCGGCCCCGTCCAGAACCTCTCCCTGTTATGGCGGCCGTGGACGTCCCTACCTGGGGATGGTGATTATAATCCCTAAAGGTAGACGTGAGCACGCATACAGGATCGCTTCCCAGTAGCTGGACTGCTGTTGCAAGCTCCCAGCATTGTAGTGAGTTTTCCATGCCCCCCCCCCCCCCCCCCCCCCAGGGGAATACAATAACTGGCTCCCCCTTCTGCTATATGGTTGGGTATTTACCTCACCCCTCCATTGTCCCCATGCTTGACATTAGCATATCACTCTGTCCTCCCCTCTTGGTGTGTCTTTGACAAATTGAGCCCCTAATAAGGCAGACACATCTAGGCAATCTGGGGCATAAAATAATCGATGAAGCACGTAGGTTCACTTTTTTAGCTCAAACTTACCTTTAGGGATTATAATCGCCATCCCAGGTAGGGACGTCCAGGGCCTCCATAACAAGGAGAGGTTCCGGACGGGCCACCCTTGTCAGGGAGATGACTCTTTATTTAGGAGGTCATTAGGGTGTACTAGTCCTGACCGGGGGCATACTGTCAGGAGTACTTGTCCTGGCCCCATTCTTAGTTGGAGAATTGTTTGGTGGATTATCTACCATTGGAGGACTTCAGGAAACCTCTACTAACCGTTAAGACCATTCCAATTTATTACCGGTATCACCGGCTCCGGGACTGTAGTTATCTACCCCATAACTTGAGGTTATCTTTGCTGGTTTGTGGCGCAGGTTGCCTGGTGTACACACACTATTGTCTGTTTAGTTATGTTAGGTCCCTGCTTTATGCAATTTTAGCTTTGTTTCATTAAAAGCTAAGTTTTATAATCTTTACTACCCCCTTATATCTGCTTAAGCTTTTGCTAGAACACATTTAATATGCTGGATTGCCAATGGTGTAGACAAAAATTTCTTAATTAAGGAGTCTTAAAGGGGCTATTTTGTTAGAAGAGTCATCAAAAATATGGTGATTAGAGGGTGACTCAAATGGTTATTATTTAAGATCCCCCATTGTTAAAGATAGAGCAGGGGAAGCTGCGGAGAGTTGTCATTTATTTATTCAAACCTCTGCTCTTTGTGAGTCTAGTGGGGGGGGGGGGGGTCTTATCAGTCATTGACAGCTAGGTCTGTATGCCTAGTCCTACAAGAAAGGATTAGAACCGCCCACTGGACTCCTAAGCCCAGAATTAGCAGAAATTTAAATGAATTAATTACAAATTATGCAGACTCTTTCCCTCCAAAGCCATAAATCAGTCAGCTCAGCTCCTCCTGCTCTATAACATGCTGCCTGCAGAGTGGACTGCGTTTTAAAGGAGATGTGAGTCATTTTAGTGTAGGGCTCATTTATTTTTAAATAGGACCTCTCCCCTCTCCTGACATGCCTGTTTTAATAGCTTCATGCATTCCCCATGTAATAACAATTCTGGAGCTTCTATTCCTATGACTCTATGTTTTGCCATTCCTTTATTATTTCTACTAGAAGTTATTAATGAATTGCTAGCAGTCTGCAGTAAGGGTACAGAGGGGAGGTAACAAGTTGGGAATATGCAACTGCACAGTTTGAAAACGGCAGCACTGATTGGATAGAGTCAGTCTGTGCAGGTACACGCCCCTAACTGGTTACCTCCCCTCTGTACCCTTACTGCAGACTGGCAGCAGTTCATTCATAACTTCTAGTAGAAATAATAAAGGAATGGGACAACATAGAGCCATAAGAATAAATGCTCCAGAATTGTTATGACATGAGGAAGGCATGAAGCTATTAAAACAGGCACTTCAGGAGAGGCGACAGGTCCTCTTTAAGGTTTGTAGAGCGTTGTTGCATCGTGTGTTTGCTTTTTTAGGATTTATAGTGGCAGCCATATTGGTTACTACCCAGAAATGGATGGACATACATAAGAAACCACTTATATGAAATTAAATAACTTAGGTCAAAACTACCATTAAGACTCCTGTTTTCTGGGATTTTTGGAGGGAGAAGGGATGGAATGTGACATTTCTATTCTGCATTATCTTCCTGAATGTGCAGTACACATCAACATTTCCTATGTAAACAGGTGATTAAAGATAAAAAGCCATAAAAAACAATGCAAAGTAAAAGTATATTGTGGTATTTGTTTTTAAAGGTTATCATCGTCTACCAAACCCTAGCAAACGTATGTGGATCTCTTATCTAAAGTGTCGAAGGAGCAGAATGAATTACCGGCGTCCTCACACCGCAGGGTCTGATTTGATTCTGATGTAGATCACCTATTGCTGTAATTAAATAATCTGTTAGTGGTGTGAACTACAGCGAATACCTTCTCACATGGATAAATATTTAATTGGTTTTATCGGGTTGATGAAATGATGCAGAATCTGAGGAGACAACTTCAGTTGATATGATACCTTGTACCATGTTTGAACCCCATGATACAGCAATATATACATTATATAATCTATATGAAAAATTGGGTAACTTTGTAAATACTTTACATTACTGAATTATTGTGTATAGCATACTCCAGAGCTGCATTCTCAATTCTGCTGGATTTCTTTAGGCTTATTGTCAGATCCTCCCTATTAAAGGGGTTATCCAATTTCTCAACCCCCACCCCACCCACACACATATACTGGGCCACTCACCAGTAATACACTTGCACACTTACCCCGCTCCTGGTCCCCGCACCACCGCTGCTGCTTCTTCCTGCACACAGATGAAAACACCCGGTGTCGGGGGGAAGCAGCCAGGTGGGGACAAGGACGAGCCTCCCTAGCATCGCGGGTGACACTAGGGAGGCCCCAGCACCGGATGTTTTCATACTTGTGCAGGGAGAAGCAGCAGCGGTGGTACGGGGACCAGGAGCACCGCCGGGAGCGGGGCAAGTATATTACTGGTGAGGGGCCCCGCATATGTGGGGGATTTTGAGAAACTGGATAACCCCTTTAAATAATGTGAGCTATTATAACGTGGGGGCACATTATTGCTATTACTGTATTACTGCATATTCAGATATATACTGTATACATGACTTTACAGTATATAGTGTAAATACTTCACATGGCTACCCCAAATAGAAATCATCAGAGCAAACTCTGTGAAGGCATTGAACCATCAAGGAATGTTGGGAGACTTCAGACTGAAGCTTGTAGAATTGTGAATGTAGCTCTGGAGTACAGACTCTGTGTAGGTATTCATCTATCAAGCGATGCTTGATTTCTGCTCTGAAGCCTGTAATATGGTGAATGCAACTCCTCTGGAGTACATGCTTTGTGTAGACATCGAATCATCAAGGAATGCTGGGAGATTTTAGCTCTGAAGCCTGTAAAATGGTGAATGCAACTCCTCTGGAGTACACGCTTTGTGTAGACATTGAATCATCAAGGAATGGTGGGAGATTTCTGCTCTGAAGCCTGTAATATGGTGAATGCAACTCCTCTGGAGTACATGCTTTGTGTAGACATCGAATCATCAAGGAATGCTGGGAGACTTCAGCTCTGAAGCCTGTAAAATGGTGAATGCAACTCTGGAGTACACACTTTGTGTAGTCATTGAATCATCAAGGAATATTAGGAGATTTTAGCTCGGAGGCCTTTAAAATGGTGACTGCAGCTCTGGAGTACATGCTCTGTGTAGGCATTGAATCATCAAGGATTGCTGGGAGATTTCAGCTCTGAAGCCTGTAGACTTGTGAATGTAGCTTCAGAAAATAATACAGGCTATAACTCAGAATTAGAACAAGATAAGTAATGTTATGTGAAGAAGGGGTCTGATGTGTCTGTACAGCCCTATGGAATATGTTAGCGCTCTATAGTCTACAGGATAATACACTTGTGCTGATGTCTCTACGTTTCGAAGCCGGGTTATTATATGTTTCACCCGTTTGCGCTGTGCTTTTATGTATTCTTATAACGACTCCAGTTCCTAAGAATAGTAATTCTCCATCTCTCCGCTGCTCCCCAGCTGTGTCAAGAAGGTAACTGGGAGACCCTTGTGCAGAGATAATGATTTCTAGATGAACATCACTCACAACAGGAGAACAGCAGAAGCCATTTATCATTGAAGCCTGTAAAGTGCCGGAGGCTGCACAGAACATCATTACACCAAGTTACTTTGCATGTGTTCGGATGGTACAGTGTGTCAGTGCATGGAAGAGTCACTGTCTAGGTGGCAAGAGGTTTTTTCCCAACCCTGTAGCTCTGCAGCTGTTGCCAAACTACGACTCCCAACATGCAGCCATCCTGTTTATAGCCTGTGTTATACTCCAGAGCTGCATTCACAATTCTACAGGCTTCAGAGCTGAAATCTGACAGCGTGTTTTTTTTATTTATTTTTAGCTGGTTCAGTGTCTTCACAGAGATTGTTCTGGTAGTTTCCTTTTTGGCGGTAGCCAAGAGCCAAGTAAAAAAAAATAATTCACCAGACACTGTACAATAATCTCATGTCAGGAAACACTAACTGTCCCCCAGCATTGGAGGAGCACAGAGAAGTTGTTAGGGGTGTGCCTGAAAACAAGCTGGTTGATTGTTTCCAAGGAAGGTCATCAGAATTATGATTACAGCTCTAAGGTAAAATGGAAGCATACTTACCTGCTCCTTGTCACTCGGTACCTGCTCCTTTGCTCCATGACCTCAGCTGCCTTGCTTGGGTTCCCCACTATCAACATCTGCTGTAACACCGCTGCCGCCAATCACTGTCCACAGCAGTGACCTGCTCCCCTTGCACATCAGGTTGGTCACTTGACGCAGGTCCCCCGCAGGTCGCTGCTGCGGCCAGTGATTGACTGCAGCGAAGGCACAGACAGAAATCCCACGGAAGCACTCCATAGTGCACTACTTTTTGCGGTGCGGAGGCACGGACAGAAACCCCACAGAAGCACTCCGTAGTGTTTCCGTGGGGTTCCTTGCCTCCGTTCCACACCGACCTTCCGGATTACTGACCCATTCAATTGAATGGGTCGGCATCCGTGATGCGGGGTGCACACTGCCGGTGCCCGTGTATTGCGGACCCGCTGTTTGCGGGCTGCAATACTGACCCGGCCGCGTGCATGAGCCCTAAGGTACATGAAAAGGTTAATTGCTGCAAATGTCACATTGTGTCATCCGTAGTTTTACACAGGACTGCTTGTAAATGAGTTGTGTACTCCACCCTCAGATCTTTGGTGATTCATGTGTTTTATGTCTCTTTTTATGTTTTCCCCAGGATTTCATTGTGACTGTGGTCTTCTCCTTCATGTGGCTGGTCAGCTCTTCTGCCTGGGCTAAAGGACTCTCTGATGTTAAGGTGGCCGCAGATCCTGATGAAGTTCTGTTACTGATCTCTGCCTGCAAACAGCCTTCCAACAAGTGCATGGGACTGCGTAGTCCCGTCATGTCCAGTCTGAATACGTCAGTGGTAAGTGGGTTTCACATGACGGGAGGAGCGGGGAGGATGCTGGCGGCTTTGTTTCTTAGATCCATCACTGCAGTGACGCCGGGACCTGTGGATACAGAGTCTGGGACTTTAAAGGTCAAGTAAGATAATTAGATGTTTGCAAAATTTGGAACTAGGGGCAAAGTCTTGAGAACTTTAAGAAAAACCAAAAAGTGAGAAACATTTTGCAATACTACATATTATAGAAACTGGCATAACCTGATGATTACACAGAGATCAGCGGCGCCACCTAGAATATACTTATCTCTTCCTGTCATAGATCAATTTAAAATATGTTCTAACTACAGATGTCCTGCCATTCTGGGCTCTCTTTCACTTAAAACAATGTTTTTCAGCAGCTGCTGTAAATATGATGCAATTGTGTAGCCCAGCTGCTGCAGAACATCATAACACACACCTCAGCTGCTGCAGAACATCATAATACACACCTCAGCTGCTGCAGGACATCATAATACACACCTCAGCTGCTGCAGAACATCATAATACACACCTCAGCTGCTGCAGGACATCATAATACACACCTCAGCTGCTGCAGAACATCATAATACACACCTCAGCTGCTGCAGGACATCATAATACACACCTCAGCTGCTGCAGAACATCATAACACACACCTCAGCTGCTGCAGAACATTATAACACACACCTCAGCTGCTGCAGGACATCATAACACACACCTCAGCTGCTGCAGGACATCATAACACACACCTCAGCTGCTGCAGAACATCATAATACACTCCTCAGCTGCTGCAGAACATCATAACACACACCTCAGCTGCTGCAGGACATCATAATACACACCTCAGCTGCTGCAGAACCTCATAATACACACCTCAGCTGCTGCAGAACATCATAACACACACCTCAGCTGCTGCAGAACATCATAACACACACCTCAGCTGCTGCAGGACATCATAATACACACCTCAGCTGCTGCAGAACCTCATAGTATGCACCTCCTCTTATGCAGAACATCATAATACACCTCAGCTGCTGCAGAACCTCATAATACACACCTCAGCTGCTGCAGAACATCATAATACACACGTTAGCAGAATAACATAATAGACACCTGAGCCGCTGAAGAACATGTGATTATTTTAGATCATGCTGTGTTTTCTTCCCCATTCACATCCCAAGCGACATTTCAATAAATGTGCAATATTACTGAGACACGGGGACAACTGGGTGTTACCTATTGGGAGGGGGTCCCTGCATACTCTGATAATGTCCAATGAGAGTTAACACAGACTATGTAGAGAAACTGGAAGTTTGTTCCGCACTCAGATACAATCTATTGTACTTCATTTAGTCTTCAAACATATAGAAAAATAACAAATCTATTTCCGGTGAACAACCACCCTTAGTCATAGCATACAAAGTAAAAAAGGCAACGCGCTTAACTACCCTGGCAAACGGAAAACATTTGCTAGGGTACTTAAGCATCTTTTACTTTGTATGCTATGACTAAGGGTGGCTGTCCACCAGAAACGCGCAAGTGAAATTGTTTTGTAATTTTTCTATATGTTTCAAGACTAAACAAAGTCCTGAACAAACTTCTATTTGCCGTATATCAACTGGGAGCCGACCCTGTGTTCGTGCACCAACATCGTGAATGGAGGTGAGCTGATTCAATCTGTACGTAGATAAACGCCCATCTCACATGGTCAATGGTAACACCCAGTTGTCCTCTTATTCTTATATCCCATGAGTTCTAACAGAGAAGCGACACAATATAGATCTCTAATTAAAGACGCTCCACAGTTGTGCAAGTATTTCCTAATACAGATACAGTATGTCAGGGGTAGACCCGACAGGTCCTCTTGAAGAGGACCTGCCCTCCAGAAGACCACGTGTAGGTGCAGTTGTAGATGTCCTTACGAGAGGCCTTTCCCTTTGCACAAACATCAGAAACAGTTCTAAATGTTATACAGGGTTTTAGTCAGGAAAAGGGAAGTTATCACCAAGAGCGGCGAACGGAGGAGCAATAAATCACACGGTGTCAAGGTTACCTAATTGCAATCCCCCCCAGAACACATACGGTCTGGAAATTTAATCTGCAAAGCATTTAAGATCACATTTTCTTGTGACACTCAATAATTTGAATATAAATGCCACTCGTGTGACAGATGTACCAGGGAGATGAATAATATATGAAGAAGTCACACACATCTTCATTTATCACCAAATTCAATTTTAACTTGAAAGGTGACACCGCTCGCCATCTCCGCAGGACGCCGCAAAGCCGATGAATGCTGTGTTTTATTGGGGCAATATCTCGCGGAGATGAAACATTCCAGGGCGGTGGGAACAAGAAGTAATGATCCTTCATATACATCTGCAGGTTCTTTCAGGGGGTCATTAGTATAGGAGTGCATGGGCGTCCGCGGGGGGGGGGGGGGGGAGGGGGAAAAAGTGCCCTGGAAATCTGTGAACTGAGTTCTGCCTCTGCTCTGCACTGCGCAGCGCCGCAGAGTGAGGAGCGGTATCTATCAGGAGCATGCACGCACCCTGATGAATCACCAGGGCCGGGCGCGCACGGCAGTACGAAGCTCCGCCCGGGAAAGACATTGCGGGGCCAGAGCAAGAAGAAGAGCCGCCCGCAGTGTGCCGGCCGCTTCAGGACGCCACAACCACAGGCAGCCTGAATGAATGAGCGAGAGCGACACTAACACAGTGAGTGACAGTCAGTGTCACAGACCAGTCAGTGTGACAGTACTCCCTGAGTGTTAGGTGTGGGGTGACCAGGCGGTATATGAAGGGGCAGTACTGCCTGGTATTATATGGACAGCAGATATGGCATCCTCTGGGCAGTACTGTCTATGGTCAATTCACCCTTCACCAGCACCCTGACTGCCACCTGCTTGGCTATCAGTGAGTAGACGTCAGTCAGTGTCACAGTCCCTGACCCTGAGTGTTAGCTGTGGGGTGAGTCACTGACAGCCAAGCAGCAGGCAGTGAAGTGCCATGTGAGCCAGGCCAAGCAGGTGAAGGATGACCATAGACCGTACTGCCCAGAGGATACCGCCTGCCCGCCTGGTCAGGGTGACCAGGCGGTATTGAAAGGGGTAATACTGGTGGTAGGCCTGGTGTTCTGCAGACCATCTGCTTGTAAGTTACATATGACAAAAGCCTGGAAGCGTTCAGGTACAGAACACAACATTTCATTTGTTGGCGACAAAATGCAAATGAACCAATTGCTGAGACTATAACAAAGGGGTGCAAAAATAATATCAAATTAAGGCCTCCTGCACACGACAGTATTTTTTCACGGTCCGCAAAACGGGGTTCCGTTGGTCCGTGATCCGTGACCGTTTTTTCGACCGTGGGTCTTCCTTGATTTTTGGAGGATCCACGGACATGAAAAAAAGGTCGTTTTGGTGTCCGCCTGGCCGTGCGGAGCCAAACGGATCCGTCCTGACTTACAATGCAAGTCAATGGGGACGGATCCGTTTGACGTTGACACAATATGGTGCAATTGCAAACGGATCCGTCCCCCATTGACTTTCAGTGTAAAGTCAGGAGTTAATATACCATAGGATCTGAGTTTTCTCCAATCCGATGGTATATTTTAACTTGAAGCGTCCCCATCACCATGGGAACGCCTCTATGTTAGAATATACCATCGGATTTGAGTTAGATCGTGAAACTCATATCCGACAGTATATTCTAACACAGAGGCGTTTCCATAGTGATGGGGACGCTTCAAGTTAGAATATCCTACGAACTGTGTACATGACTGCCCCCTGCTGCCTGGCAGCACCTGATCTCTTACAGGGGCTGTGATCAGCACAATTAACCCCTCAGGTGCCGCACCTGAAGGGGTTAATTGTGCTTATCATAGCCCCCTGTAAGAGATCAGGGGCTGCCAGGCAGCAGGGGGCAGACCCCCCTCCCTCCCCAGTTTGAATATCATTGGTGGCCAGTGTGCGCTCCCCCCCCCCGGCCCCCCCTCTATTGTTTTAATATCATTGGTGGCCAGTGTGCGGTCTCCCCTCTCCCCCCCCCCCCATCATTGATGGCAGCGGAGAGTTCCGATCGGAGTCACAGTTTAATCGCTGGGGCTCCGATCGGTAACCATGGCAACCAGGACACTACTGTAGTCCTGGTTGCCATGGTTACTTAGCAATATTAGAAGCATCATACTTACCTGCTGCGCTGTCTGTGACCGGCCGGGAGCTCCTCCTACTGGTAAGTGACAGGTCTGTGCGGCGCATTGCTTAATGATCTGTCACTTATCAGTAGGAGGAGCTCCCGGCCGGTCACAGACAGCGCAGCAGGTAAGTATGATGCTTCTAATATTGCTAAGTAACCATGGCAACCAGGACTACAGTAGTGTCCTGGTTGCCATGGTTACCGATCGGAGCCCCAGCGATTAAACTCCGATCGGGGGGGGGGGGGGGGGGCCGCACACTGGCCACCAACAATATTAAAACACTAGAGGGGGGGCCAGGGGGGGGGCGCACACTGGCCACCAATGATAATACAATAGAGGGAGGGAGGGGGGGCGGGGGGCCGCACACTGGCCACCAATGAAATTAATGTAAGTGATCGGGTGCTGCCAGGCAGCAGGGGGCAGTCATGTACACAGTTCTCAGTATATTCTAACTAGAAGCGTCCCCATCACTATGGGAACGCCTCTGTGTTAGAATATACTGTCGGTTCTGAGTTTTCACGAAGTGAAAACTCAGCTCTGAAAAAACTTTTATGCAGACGGATCTTCGGATCCGTCTGTATGAAAGTAACCTACGGCCACGGATCACGGACGCGGATGCCAATCTTGTGTGCATCTGTGTTCTTTCACGGACCCATTGACTTGGGGCACAGTGCCAGGGGGCGCAGATAATGGCCAGGGGCACAGACAAGGGCCAGGGATGGGGCACGGATAAGGGCCAGGGCCCAGGGGCACAGACAGGGGCCAGTGAGGCACAGACAGGAGCCAGGGAGGTGCAGACAGTGGCCTGGGAGCCACAGGCCAGGGCGGGCACAGAGAAGGCCCAGAGGGGCGCAGATAAGGGTCAAGTGTTGTGCTGAAAGAGCCAGGGAGGCACAGACAAGGGCCAGGTGCTGCACTGACAAGGGCAAGGGGGGCACACAGGCAGCGGGCACAGACATACCTGAAAAGCCCAGTGACTGATGTGCGCTGCTGTGCCGCTGCCGTGCTGCTCCTCTTGCCTGCTGGGCTGTTTCTCCCGCCTGCCGCTCCCTCCTCAGGTCAGGAAAGGAACTTGGTGGGCGGGCCTAATTAGAACAGCGCGCTGCCTGCTTGTACTGTCTTGATTCCTGCACTGACTCTGGCTGTAAGATGCACCGGGGGTGGGCAGAAGGATGATGATGGACAGGCCGGGCCCCCAATGTCGCCGGCACCGCACTGTATGTGAAGGGGCCTGGCCTGAAAAACTGTATTAAATAATCATGAAACACGCTGCCGGGCCCCTTGTCAGTCCACTGTCAGTGAATTATCCGGCTCACATACCTTCTGCTAATCCAAAAACCCCAAATCACAGCTTTGCCCAAAGCTCCCATATGTAGGTATGTATCTGAGGGGCACTGGCTGGGAAGGTGCCCAGGTAATGGACACAAACAAGCTCTATCTTACTCATGGTATATAGTTACAGGGATAGCAATCTGAATCTTTACCGCAGGAGACATAAAACTTAGTTACGACCCACATGATGGGGCTAAAAGTATACGACCAGTTTTAATGTCTCTTCGAATTTGGAAATGGCTGTCACCATATGTTGGCATAAAAGCATAACTTGCTCAGGTGCACATGGACAACCCTGTGAGATCCCAAAAGAGAAGGTTCCCCTTATAATTAAAACCACAGTATATGGGTAATCTTGTGTGTGACAAATATCGATGGTGCCTATGCCTAACAATCTCCATTGATTTACCATGGGGCCCATTGGCTTCTGTCGTGGCTTCTGTCCAATCTTCCTGAACCGCTGGTGGAGGTTTGGAATAGAATATCAAGTTTTTACATCATCCAGCCAAACCCCTCATCATGCTTTCATCAGTTACATCAGTTCAATAATACTTGTGATCTGCATATCAAAATTTCCAAAAGAACATTGATGACATCTTCCATGGGTAGCTCTTCACCACAGGATCTTGTTATAACATGAAGGAAACCTGCACACCATTACATATGCAATCCACTTTCCGGGAGACTTTAGGGCAGCAAACATGGCTCCTCCTGGCACCTGTACAAACTGCTGATCTACCTAAATGAATTTGTGCCTCTTTAGATGCCCTTAGTCAGTCCTTGTCAACAACCGTCTACAAAGGCTTTTCTCCTTCCATTATTCTCAGTTCACCTCCTCAGGAAACTGTTACCCTTTATCCAAAGTTTTGAGACATGTCTTGGATAATAACTAAGCCAGCACCTCATCTGCAGACAGTTGTTTTGGGTGATTGCCCCTCATTAGTGCAGAGCAGAAAGTACTGGCTTAACTTGGTGAGAGGCCTAGGTCAGGATTCAGGGGATACTATACTCTCCTTATGGAGAGCCCCTAATTGGCGTGAGGAGTCTTATAGGAGTTTTATAGGCCAGGTAATGCTCCTCTGGAATTCTGGGAAGAGTGTATGCAAATGAGCTCTTAACAAGCTCTGCCTCTAAAAGGTCAAACATTAAAGTGGTTGTCCTCTTCAAACAGCTGATCGGCGCGGATGCCAGGTGTTGGATCCCCGCCATTCAGATACTGATGACCTATCCTGAGGATTGGTCATCAACATATATGGCAGGACATCCCCTTTAACTTATAGGATAGCTGACTTACATCTGGCGGCATGAGAGGCAGAGCTTGTTAAGAGCTCATTTAAATATCATTGTCCCTGAATTCCAGAGGAGCGTTAACTGGCCGATTAGGCACTCTGCATGAGGATATATAGTTTCCGCCAAACCCTTTATCCAAACACTTTGCTCTTTCCATTATAATGGGATCATCTCCAAAGGAAACTGTTCCCCTTTTCTATGAGCCAAATTGAGAATAGGCGCAATTCCATGGTAAAGTTGGGGTCCACCAACACACCGATAAGACCAAGCCATTTCTCACGGAAAATTAAACAGAATTAGGTGAACATACACCTTAATAATGATCCAGTTTACTGATATTGTCCACAATATTGCATACATTATTTGTTTTCATTTATTGTTCATTTATAATTATTGATTGGTTGTTATACATGTATTTTTTGGAACATTTATGCAATTTGTAGCACATTTTAACCATATACTATATCTAAAAGTGAATTATTTCAAGTTTTTTTTAATTTTTTGGTTGTAAGCATGGTTGTGTGGTCGTTCATTACCCCCTTCATAGAAATCCAAATAACACTGGGCATCTCAAAGTTTTATGACTTGTGTTCAGTTATATCCTGTTAGACATCTTTCACAGCTATTTTCATTTTTCAGAGTTGTTTTTGCTCACACCATTATCCGATTTTACTTCTAGGTCTTTGGTTTTCTAAACTTTATTCTGTGGGCTGGAAACATCTGGTTTGTCTTCAAGGAGACGGGCTGGCATGCTTCAGGTCAAAGATATCCCCAAGAGCCAATGGAAAAACAGTCTGGTAGCCAGTCATTAAACCAAGGTGGATACAACCAAGATACCTATGGACCAACTCCACCATATACCCAGCAACAAGGAGGATTTGGACAACAACCCAATTTCGGACAACCAGGTGGACTTGGCCAGCAAAACTATAACCAGGCTCGATACAACCAAACAGGCCCAACATCTTTTGCCAATCAGATTTAACAGAAATTGAGAAAAATATGTTCCATCCCCAGTGACCAGACAGCTTGAGAAGATATGCTTGAATGGGAACGTTATGGTATATACGTGAGAGACTGCCAAACTGTTTCTTCTAGAGTTGAAGCAAACGCAGATGGTGGATCCTGCTCCTCTGATACATTAAGGAACTGGTGAAGATCTCTAGTGTATAAAATTACTGTGTTTGTGTGTATATCTGTAATCACATTTTGTATGATGTAGATGTTCTATTATGTGGCAAAAGTTACACATCTCACTGTACTAAGAATGGTATTGGTCACCCCAAAACCTGCATGCTACATCTTTCTTGACAGATGTGCGTTTGCTGTTAATTTTCTGTTTTATGCATAGTTCTGGGCATGATCATATGGTTTGGACACATATTGTTGCAATATAACTTAGAGTGACATGAGGTATAGTAGTCTGTATTCTGTACTGTAGCCATATGTTATGGTAACACTGTGCAAAAGTAAAAAAAATCTTTCTTGTAGTTTTTGGGATCCATCATCACGTGAAGCCTTCAAGGTGTTCCAACCACGATAATGGGATCTCTACATGAAGAGGCCTCCACATTGTAATCATGGTGAACATCAACTAACTTTGTGCACATGATAAAAGTTCTTACATTACCATAAATTTTTATATTCTTCACATTATATTTTAGGGATCAAAGTGACGTCTCGTACTGTTACTTGTAGCTTGTACAGACCTCTTTGTCACACTTTGTAGAGTAGTTGTGACCTCCTTAGTGTGTGTGTGTGTGTGTGAGATGAGGACCAAGTTACTGTGGTAAATGTTTACAACCTAAGGTTTAGTTCACTTTCCAGGTAATATACATATATACATAAGTTATGGTTGCTTGACAACTCTGTCATGTACACAATTTGTGGACTAGAGAAGAAGTCCTACAGGATAGTCACCCCATTCATTCATTAGAAATCAGGGGTTCCATAAATATAGTGGCAGGAAGAACCTGAGTGAAGTCACTCACATCTGCAATTCTATATGGGTAGACTCAGAAACGTAAGTAGCATGGGGAGAGAGAATCAGGTGGCGTGTCTTTCCTAGATGCGTGGGACTTGGTAGGGTGTCAAGTAGCTACTCTATCTTGGTCAAAGGATTTACAAACAGGGATAGGGCAGACTAAATCTTTGGCTGGCCATACACATTAGATGACATTTGCCAACCATCTAATGTTGTACTGATCCTCCCCTGACAGCAGATGCTGGTGGAAAGAAAGGTCAGCCATGTTGTAATTCTTCTGTTCTCACTGGACATAAGTTGACACCAAAGGTTTCCAGAAATGGCCTATTCCCCTCTTCAAGCGAAGCATGCCTGTGTACGGCGGGTCAGGAGCAATGACACTTCTTCGGCCGACAACTATCTGAAGTGTATAGCTAGACTTTGCCCCAAGTCAAAAGAAAGCCCAGCTATGGCTCAAGCCTCAGAGCTTGCCCAATTGCAAAGTCCTTTATGTAGATGACTAAAGCTAGATAAATGGGTCCTGCATTGACTTGTGCATCTAAGGCTATGTCCATGTCAATTATAGATGATTGCTGGGATTGTACTGATCCCTATGAATATATTGATGGCTCGATAAATGCTTGATCCTATGATACTCCTTGGGTTGGAGGTCCCTTTCTCTATGCTGAAGTCCCCATGACCCTGATACCTACTGTTCACCATTATAAGCCTATTTCACTCTGCCAAATCTCTCTCCACCAAGCAATCTGGGTGTTGGAACAAGCAGAAGCTGCATTAACAAGCTATATAATATGTTTTGCCCAACCTAGCACTCTGCTGGAAGGTGAGTGTGCTGTATTTCATTGCACGTCTTCATGCACCACTGAACTCCATCTATGACATACTAGAACCCTATATAGCGCCCTTTGGTCTTTGAATAATTGATGCTAAATAAACCTTAGGTGTATTTTTTACTGTAATCGATACAATACATTGCTAGTGCTGATCCTCAGAGCTGGATATTGATGTGTCTGATCTAGTAATACCTATAATACAGTATGTATGGAAAGTCAAGATATGTATCTGAGGGAATTATTATGGGCTAAAATGCGATCTGGTGTATTTTTGTGAACAATCCGGGTTTTAATATTGTCCATTGATTAAGGACCTCCAGTCGTAGATGGCCTGAGTATCGGGTTTATGTTATTTTATAATATATGTATCTATATTCATAAATTTTAGGTGATAAGAACGTATCAAAAGAAATAGTTTTTAACACTTTCCAAGAGTACTCTAGTCACTGTAATCTAATACCTAGTGCATTGATTCGTTGTACGTTTGGCTGTATTCTTGGCGGACTACAAGCACAAATTATGTAGTTATTACTATACACATATGATGTAAACAATGTATGGATCTAAGTGGACAATCTCTATTGTAATTGCATTTTTGCTCAAATAAAGTTGTTGCATAAAATGCACATGATGTTTTATGAGTTTATTCAATTATTATTGGTGTTTGAGATATTGTTGAGTCTAGAGACTGCACACTATATGGAGGGCACAGGGGGTACATGTTCCAGGACCTTCTACACCTTGGGGATTTTCGCTGCTGAAGTCTGACACATACACATATTGCAAAGTGTCCATTCATTGGTCTTAATCCAGTATCCAGAAAATACAACCTATGGCTTCAAAAGGAATCAGTGACATTACTGAAGCACTTCATAAAGAGTTGATTTGTTCAATTTGTATGGAGACTGATAACTTAATACCCAGAATCTTTGGGTAAAAGGAACATAGATTGAAATGAGGATTTCCGATCTCCAAGGTCCATAGTGATGACATGTTATATCTGCAAATCTTTTTTTATATATATATATATATATATATATATATATATGTATATATATATGTATATATATTTATTTATTTTTAATGTTATGTATTGCAACCAGTTTATCTATGTGTGGATGGCACAGTAAGGGTTAATAATCTTGGCTCAGGCCTTGTAGGAAACTGAATGGTGGCTTGCTCTAACCCCTGCCTTGTGGGTGTTCCAGGGAGCAGAGAGAGAAGGCAAAGCTGATGTGCTCCTTCTCCTCAGGCCCCAAAAGCTTCAGAGAATAACAGATCTCTGCACTATCTACAGAAAGAATAAGATAAAGGAGATTTTCCAATCTGCATGGCCAAGCACAGGAGTCAGCAAGGTAACCTGCTACTACAGCCATTCAGACTTTACTGCTGTGAGGGATACCTTTAAGACACCCTTCACACTTGGACACACCCTGGCCAGATGTGACTTCACAAACCTTGTATCCCACAGCCATTATTTCCAAGGTACTGTTGCCACCCATACATTCTACTGAGTTGGAACTATGTCTGCTATAGTTGGATGTACTACAACTCCCATTTTGCACTACAGTAAAAAGAGACGTATATTCTACTACTGGCCTAATATTATGACTCCTAAACCATTCGCTGGTCATTGCTCTCCATATGCCCTGCCTTGCACCTTTAAAAACGCTCAAAGTCACAGGCACTCTTACTATTATGAGGCAGGAGCCCCAGAACCAGAATGTGCTTCAGGAGAGAAAAGGGTGCACCTTCCTTTCACTGGACAGCACTAGAGAGCAATGATATAAGGAAAGCCACTCTGGTTGACTGTGACAGCCAGAGCCACTACTTCTCCCATCCTCCACTCTGGCTCCTCCTGGGACACATAAGATTATTGCAGCCAAACAGTGGCCACATTCATGACAACAGGAACTGCAGGGACACATGAGACCAGTGGTAAGTGATCATGACGTACAAACAGTAGCCACATCCGTCATAACAAAAATTGCAGGGGACACTTGAGGCCATTGAGACTACTGGTGAGTGACTATGGTGGCGAAACATTGCCCACATTCATGACAACAGAAACTGGACGGGATACATGAGACAAGTGTGACCACTAGTGAGTGACTATGGTGGCCAAACACACATGAGACCAAAGGTGAGTGACCCAGCAGATGCCATAGGGAAGCTATCAGATTATTACTGCTTCCCCTTAGCCCGTAGTGCCCAAAAATACCAGACATGGATGTGGCTGGTCATACTTTGGAGTTTTATATATTGTCACCTTTGGTCCCAATGGCTATATAGAAAAAAAGTAGTCTATAGTTAAAATAAGTTTTATGTGGAATTATCACATGGAGCTTTTCTTGTGATCTGAAATCATCATCATGGTTCTGAAATTAAAACTGGAGCCATAAATGGATCAGGTGTCTGCTTCCATTTTGTAGCATGTACTGGTAGAAATTAACCAATGAAATATACTCATGGTAGTTCTTAGCGACTTCTGCACTTTTTTCCTTCAATTTCTTCTACATCACTATGCACGCTTATAAAGTTCGACTATTACTTCTAGAGTTTGTCCAACCAATATTTTTTATTTTTATATAGGCTCAGGAGGCTGTAATTTATACCTCATCAATCCTCTGACACCCCTGTTCTGAGGCTTCCCAGGTCCCATGTTGGTTGCTGCTTCTTGGTCCCTCTCAACCTGCAGGATCAGGAAACAGAGACCAACAGGGGGTTCAGGAAACAGCGAACATAGCAGAAAGGATTTAGTGACTTGAGTATGACCCCTTTAAAAGTGGACTAAGAAGAAAATGACCCTAAAAGAACCACTTCAACAATTTTTGGGCGGGCTATATAGTACAGCATAGGCTATTATTAAAGAATAATGTAGAGGCTCTTGTGAATGCCTTGTTTTAGTTGATGATGTCCCATTTATGGGTTTTCTGTGGCCCAAAGGCCTTGGGCTGTTCCTGAAGCTTGGACCCCACAATAAAAAAAAAAACCAGACACTTGTTACGGATAGTAGGTGTGGACCCACTCTGCCAACTAACCAGTTTGGCTTTGGGCTAAACTTAAGGGCATTGTCCTGGTGGTTTACTGGTATTTACCCTTTAACCTCTATACAGGGATCTGGACTTTGCTGCAAGGAACCAACCAGGCCGCTACCTCCTGGAGTAGTCCTGGTGTAGTTGACTGCTGACCCATGCAGTCCAAGACACCAGTGTGAAGCACCAAGTACACAGGCAAAAGCGCAGACTGAGTACAGTCTAATAGTCAGGGCAGACTGAGTACTAACATATTCCAAATAGCGATTCCAATGTCAGGGCAGGCAGAGTTTATGTGTAATCCAGGTCTCAGTTCCAAGGTCGGGACCGGCAGAAAGGAGCAGAAGCAGAAGACAGGGTTCGGTAGACAGGAATTCAGACAAGATCACCTTCCCTGGGTACTAACAAGTAGAAACCTTAAAGCTCAGACGAGGAGGTGGATCCAGAGACCAGCTAAACAGGAGGCTGATCAGCAACTTAACCAGCACCTGGACAGGGGCAGGAGAAAGGGATTAACTCTCCTAGTGCTGAAAAGAGTTCACTGAGCACTAGTCCCAGTACACACAGGGAGAATGGAGCGATGCCTGCGCTTGACAGAGACAGCAGGATAATGGGGGACATGAGCCAGAAGACTGACAATACTACACAGTATACCTCTTCCCAGCCCTAGTGTTAAAGATACTCAGCACTACCAAACATACAGGAGAATACAGCACTATTACATCCAGTGATGTCTCCTCTGAGGTACTGTAGATTATCTTTTTCCTCATCTTCTCCATTAGGAGCAGGCCACCATGATGACTTCCTTCATCTATATCTTGTCTCTGCAGAGTTTTCCACACAGACATCTTAGGTTCCTCATTTTTCCATCATTCTCCTGGGACTCCCAATACTGTGCCCACTGTGCTCCCCAATGCCCACAAATACTATTCAGCAAAAATAACAGTGCCATACATGTAGTGTCCCCATAGTAATAGTGCTTCCATAAATCCATCAATACTATTTCTCTCCCAGAGTGCCCTGTCATTAGTAATAGTGTCCCATACAGTGACCGTAATGGTGATAATGCTCCACGAGAGTGCCTCGTTTAGTAGTAGTTCCCTCCATATTGCGTAACTATGCCCCCCACCGTGCCCCCACTAGTAATGAAATCCCTGTATAAGGCATGCCTATAGAGCTCCCAGTAGTAATAAGACCCCTCTAGCCCTCACTGCAGAGTCTC
This sequence comes from Bufo bufo, assembly GCF_905171765.1. Classification (NCBI taxonomy): domain Eukaryota; kingdom Metazoa; phylum Chordata; class Amphibia; order Anura; family Bufonidae; genus Bufo; species Bufo bufo. The sequence goes on along the minus strand of NC_053397.1, from coordinate 28,209,893 downwards.
CTGTGTATTCTTATGTGATGCAGCTTCAGCCTGTCTCTCCTGCCTCCTGCTTGCAATATGAATTCCTGTTTACAAGCAAGAGGTAAGGAAGAGCAGTGTGAAGCTCCATTTAAAAGGAATACACTGAAGATTCTGAAAATATCACATTTGGGTAAAGGGGGTTTCATAACTCTGCTGTTAATTATTGTAGGGGTTAGGGACACACCCGCACTGATGCTTTCTAAGATATAGCATAAAATGTCTTCAACAGCACTCCATAGATGGAGTGTAAAGGTTAGACTGTGTGGTTTCCCGGGAGGTATGACATCACATGATAAAGTCAATATGAGGAAGTTACGTGACGCACGGACAGTGGGTGGTGAAAAGAAGCAACTAGGAATATACTACATTTTAGAGTTCTGTGAGTTTTAAGCAGTTCTGTGTGGTCTGTTGTGTATATTTTCTGAGGTTTAGGGTGAGCATTGTTGGGTTAGGTGGACATGGCATGTGAGTATGCTGTGTGGGCAAAGTGGCTTATGATGATGTGCCTATGGGGGATTCTCCTAGAAGCCCCTACATTCTAGTCAGAGCCATACATGAAGGGACATACTGTACAGAGGGACATAGAGGGTGGAGCTGGGTGAGTAGGCATCTTGAGAGCTGTCAAGGGGCTTTGATAGGAAATGACGAAATTCACAGGAATTCAGCCACACAGGTGAGTGACCTCCTATCTACACAGGAGAGCAAACTGTAGACGAACAGGGATCACATGACACACTACCCATGATGTAAAGATTCAAAATGTCTGGATGTAAGTGACCTGGGAGCAAATTACATTGTTGGAATATTTTACCAAAAACAAAATATCCTGGAATGCTCCTTTATTTTTTTAGTAAAGACCTAGCATTCCGATGTTATAATGCTGACAATGGAGAAATCTGGTAATCCAAGCTGTGTGGAACCTGGGAAACGAAGTGTGAAGGTGATGGACAAGGGAACAGCTCATCACATGTGGAGGACAATCCAAGCTGATATGGTGGTAGACCATTTTCATTTTGCAAGGGGTATCCACCCTCCACAGTGTTTCTCCCCATGTAATAATTAAAGAGGTTGTCCAGGAATAGAAAAAAAAACATGACTGCTTTCTTCTAAAAATGCCCCCCCCCCCATCCATGGGTTGTTTCTGGTATTGCACTTTAGCTGCATTGGATTTAAAGGGACATAGCTGCAATCCTGCACTCAACCTAAAGACAGGTGTGGTTCTGTTTATGGAAGAAAGCAGCCATGTTTTTGCAATCCAGGACAACCACTTTAAGGACTCAGACTTTTTCTATTCGATCAGTCTGTCCTGACCGTATCTATAAACAGAACAATACCCAGCCTTTGATTCGTGACAGGTCTGCTTTAAATAAGAAGTAAAGGTCCCTTTTCACAGGACAATTTATCAGATTGTCAGGAAGGAAGCGTTCCATCCCGGCAAGTGCCTGCTCATCAGTGAAGGAGACCTCTGTATTTACATGCAGCCATCTAATGGATCATCACTGATGTTCTCTTCAGTACTCCTTTATGTCAGAAAATAAAGGCAGAGGTAATCAGAAATATATTTACAGAATAAGACACATCACCCCTCCATTCAAAGGTAGTAGAGCAACCTCCCTGTAATGTGGTTGGTTCTGAGGAAAAAAGCCCAAGTTCTCTTGACCCCAAGACATGAAAACATTTTGATCTATTGTTTCTTCTGTACTGTACACTGCAGGTAGTAAGATACCAGATCAGCTGTTTTTAGGACAGTAGACTTGATCTTTCTATATGGATTGTCAATGAAAGGCAGGAGATCTTCAAAGGCAGCAAAAAGTAGCATGGTTAGGAACAAGCATAGGTTGTCCAAGAGAAGCCAATGCCATACAGAATTGGGCGTTAGCATAGGCAAACACATCCAGGGTCATTTTTACTAGATTTCTAGAAAGTATAAATTCAAAAAAACTTGTAGTGCTCTGAATAGACCCATTAAAGAAATGTTTTACTATATCCCTTCAAGGGTGATACCAGCCAACTTCCATCGCTGGTGTCCACCGCACCAGAAAATTGCATCCTTGTTGTTCTACACACTGAAAGTAGAACAGATGGAGAGAATATTTTTAACCGGCGGAAATCAATGTATTTTGTGCTGTCAGATGAGTGATTATGCGAAAATAACAATCGTTTGCATCACCACTAATTAAGGTCTTTGCGTTGATGGACACCAGTAATACGTAGGTGCTTGCCTTGTCACCGGGATAGTATGTAATTTTACATTCGGCTGGAGTCTAGAAGGGGAATATACAGTTTAAACTTCATGTAATACTTCTCAATTATCTGAGTAATGACACTGTCAGATGGCAAATTAAAGATGCTCTGACAATAAAGAGAGACAATGTGGGGAACGTGAACCTCCCAATTCATTAATACCCACCAGGGTCAGCCAGCTTTAGTAGGAACGCATTTCATCCACAAGCCATCTGTGTGCGGCTCAAATGGGCTCCGTGGTAGAGGGAAAAGGAAGGCAATTTGTAATTGGAAAGACTACGCGACATATTTCCCTCATACACATAGCTAATTTTAGAATGTTCTGACCCATAGAAGTTAATGAATCTTCGCATCATTGGTGACACAAATAGGACATGACCTCCAAGGTCGCGTTCACAGTAACGTTTTTTCTGTAAAGTTTTATTCTACTTTATAGTTTAGATGAAGAGTGAAGTAACTTTTCAAACACTTTGCTTTACTGTTTTTGGATTCATTGTTTAATTTCTCAAAATTTCTGCAGGTTTTCCATGGAAAAAGTCAGCAGGTTGCTCAACTCTGCAGTCTGACAAGACCTATCCATGTTTAACCATCTCCTGTGGTTCTAGACACCCCCTGCTTCTGAGTGAAATGCATCTGGCTGTGCAGCTGTATCAGGGAATAATAAGGAAGCCCCAAAAAGACCTATTCCTTCACAGTTGTGATTTTACAAAGAAGCATAGCTATTATGCAAACTGTTTCAAAACTCAGGTACGCTTTAACCCAGCAAGGATCTGCTAGTCCTCTGGTGAGCCATTTTTAGCCTGGACCTTCATAAGGACGGTGCATTGATGACTGCAATGTATTTAGGGTTTAATAGGTGATAAGTGTCTGATCTCTGGGGGCCCCACCACTAGGCCCACCACCGATCAGTAGAACAGGGTCCTGTGTTTCCTACTTGAATGGAGTGGTGGTTGGTTATGAGCACTGCTGCTCCATTCAAACTCTATGGGAATGATGGACTCAACTATAGAGCTTGAATGAAGCAAGATCCCACATATTCAACTGCCACTCCATTCAAATAGGGGACACAGGACCAGGGTCCTCTTTTTTCATGACTGAATGGGTCATTATGATAGGTTATCAATATCTGATTAATGCGGTTATGACTCTTGGCACCCCCGCTGATCAGTTCTTTGGAGGGACCTCCGCGCTGGGCTGTAGCCTGTCCATAGCATACTAAGCACAGCGCCATACGTTGTATAGTTGCGGTGCTTGGTATTACATTTTAAACCCTTTCACTTGAATAGGACTGAGTTTCACAAAGGTTGTGTGACCGATTAATGAGACCAAGGAGGAGGCTTCACGTTCATCACTTGCCCAAGCATTGTGGCCCCTTCCAACAGCTGATTGGCGGTGTGCAGATAACAGATATAGAAAACCTATCCTGTGAATAGTCTACAAAACTCAAGGCACAATCCTGCGAATCCACAATAAGTGGAATTTTATTAAAACAAATTAAAGTAAATAATGTGTGTGAAGATCAAAAACATACAAACATAGAAACATAGAATGTGTCGGCAGATAAGAACCATTTGGCCCATCTAGTCTGCCCAATATATCTGAATCCTATGAATAGCCCCCGGCCCTATCTTATATGAAGGATGGCCTTATGCCTATCCCATGCATGCTTAAACCCCTTCACTGTATTTGCAGCTACCACTTCTGCAGGAAGGCTATTCCATGCATCCACTACTCTCTCAGTAAAGTAATACTTCCCGATATTACTTTTAAACCTTTGCCCCTCTAATATAAAACTATGTCCTCTTGTGGCAGTTTTTCTTCTTTTAAATATTCTCTCCTCTTTTACCTTGTTGATTCCCTTTATGTGTTTAAAAGTTTCTATCATATCCCCTCTGTCTCGTCTTTCTTCCAAGCTATACATGTTAAGGTCCTTTAATCTTTCCTGGTAAGTTTTATCCTGCAATCCATGTACTAGTTTAGTAGCTCTTCTCTGAACTCTCTCCAAAGTATCAATATCCTTCTGGAGATATGGCCTCCAGTACTGCGCACAATAAATATAAACATAAAGAATAACTCTGAATGTAATCAGTACATAATGTTCATTCTTTATTCTGCATCAAGGCATAAAGGGTAATTCCAAGTGTACCCAGTGTTAAATATCCTTCAGATTTGATTATGCAATGTTTCAGTCTGTACATAAGACCCTTTTCAAGCTGACGCTGTATTAAATAGATAGATAGATAGATAGATAGATAGATAGATAGATAGATAGATTTCCCGTCAGCACCATGTCTCTGCACAGCATATAATCACAGATGAGTTGTAGGTAGGTAGCACTCGGTGGCTGAGGATTGTGTAACTGCATTGTTAGCTTATCTTTATACAGGGCGGCCATGAAAGTAAATAGACGTAACGCTGTGCGCTCCGCCCGGTCACGGTTTCATGCAGCAGTTGCTTAGCAAAGTTACCACGCCAACAAAAAACTAATAAAAGAAAAAAATAAAGAAACAAACCTCCCGGATCTGGGGATCATTCATGAATTATTCCATTAGTGATTGCAGCAATTTGCTTTAGATCGCAGAACAGAACTTCAGCCTGCACTGAAAATGCCAAAGAGGTAATAAAGGGGTTAATTCTGAGGGTGTCGCTCCCATTCTGTGCTGTGAGGGGTCCCCTTTATGTTTGGATGACTTAGAGGAGCAGTTGGAACTAATCTTTCATTAGATAGTTGGGGGAGGGGGGCAGAACTAAATGGGTAATGCCCCCCACCACCACCTATTACTGTCATTTACACCGGTCTCTGTACTTTTTGGGCTTAGGCACCAGGGCCTCCTCTGCACTCCCTATGGTTATGTTCTTGAGGTGGAAGTTGGGGGGTTTCTGGTGGGACATATACTCATGGGTGGGGCAGCCGGCAGGGGAGACGTCAACCAATATTTACATCCAGTTCAATGTGTAGAAGTTCCATTCGAGTCCATGGTAGTAAAGAAAGTGATGCAGAAATGACAAAAAAAGTTGAGATTTGTCCTACATTTTTTCTTTTATTGTTAGCTATTTCTTAGTTTATTCCATGTCTGGAAAGGTGGCCCCTCAGCTTTCTTAGGCTCCTGAATGGTAAAGTAGACCGGTTATGCTTTGTTACCAGGTCAGGGATGTCTGTCTGTATAAATAGGCAGATTTGCCATTTAAAAGTCTCAAATGTCTTAAAGGGGTTGTCCAGGTTTTCACAATTGATGGCCTACCCTCAGGATATGCCATCAATATCCAGGGACGGTCTGGAAACTCAAAGTGGTCCTGGAAAAAATACTAAAAGTGGCCCCATTTTCTAGTCAGGTCCAAATTGATGGAAGGCAGGGTCGGCAATACCATATTGCGGCACATTATACCACCCCAACAGAGCCAAATACCACAGTCCATCACTAAATACGGCCAGCAGCACAAAATACATCCCCAAAAACTTCTACTGGCCGGCCATGAGGAGGACTCAGGCGGCCCCCTGGGCATCGGCCGACCAGGCCATTTCCCTGTAAGGTCTATGGCCAATTCGACCCTTTCAATATCTGACCGGCGGGGTCCAGCAATCAGCTGTTTCGGGGTATCTTCAACGCTGGAAGTTGGCACTGGATCTACTGAACTCTGTCCATGGTGTAGCAGACGGGGCTAGTAACTGCTCCACTGCTCCACTTGAAGAGAACCTGAGCAGCACTGCAGGAACCAGTTCTGTCCAACATACAATGAATAGAGCTGTGCAGTTCTGGTATTGACTGCCAGTGTAAGAGTTCCCCCAAATCAGATGATGGGTGGGGGTGCAGTTTGTCAGTCCCCTAACAATCAGATAGTGAGTATAGGCCATCAATAGTGAAATCCTGGACAATCCCTCTAAGGACATCCCCAGAGGGACGTATGATTTAAGCCAGTTGTCAACTAACTTACCTAGGGCTGAGATTGTCATGTATTATATGATGTCTGTTTTTAGTTTTTTTCAATACTCATGGAATAACCCCTTTAAGGTGGCCCCCGATGACTATAGTGAATAAGTGTAGGCAAGAGTACGATCATATTTCTGCAAAAATAAAAAGTTAACATGAGTGCTGACCTCCGTCTTCGGGCACCATGCTGCACTGGCTAATTCAACTGAGGTCTGCAGAGTAAGTCAGTATATCATGTTTAATATTAATATAAAAGATATTTGCAAAATAGAATCTAAAATTCTACTGAGTATGGTGTGATGGTTTATAGCCATTGTGGGAAAATCTTTATAGGAGAAATCCACATAGAATTTGTATAGAGAAATCTCCTAGAATGTGCACAGAGGCGATGCCATTAATAAACAGTTTGCTTTCTGGAAATATAATCTGGTTTAACTATTAACAGATCCAAACCAATAGTAATGCCTGTAAATGTTATACCTGGAGATAGAGATATAAGACAACGTGTGGCTCCATCAAAGGGAAACTAAACAAAGAAAATGCACATAAAAAGTTAAAAATAAATATACCAGCATTTCCTCCTTTTCCTTGTTTTTTTTACTTTTTTATTACAGCTAAAACTCAGATATACAGTACAGACCAAAAGTTTGGACACACCTTCTCATTCAAAGAGTTTTCTTTATTTTCATGACTATGAAGGCATCAAAACTATGAATTAACACATGTGGAATTATATACATAACAAACAAGTGTGAAACAACTGAAAATATGTCATATTCTAGGTTCTTCAAAGTAGCCACCTTTTGCTTTGATTACTGCTTTGCACACTCTTGGCATTCTCTTGATGAGCTTCAAGAGGTAGTCCCCTGAAATGGTTTTCCAACATTCTTGAAGGAGTTCCCAGAGATGCTTAGCACTTGTTAGCCCTTTTGCCTTCACTCTGCGGTCCAGCTCACCCCAAACCATCTCGATTGGGTTCAGGTCCGGTGACTGTGGAGGCCAGGTCATCTGGCGCAGCACCCCATCACTCTCCTTCATGGTCAAATAGCCCTTACTTTCAAAGCTTTCCCAATTTTTCGGCTGACTGACTGACCTTCATTTCTTAAAGTAATGATGGCCACTCGTTTTTCTTTACTTAGCTGCTTTTTTCTTGACATAATACAAATTCTAACAGTCTATTCAGTAGGACTATCAGCTGTGTATCCACCTGACTTCTCCTCAACGCAACTGATGGTCCCAACCCCATTTATAAGGCAAGAAATCCCACTTATTAAACCTGACAGGGCACACCTGTGAAGTGAAAACCATTTCAGGGGACTACCTCTTGAAGCTCATCAAGAGAATGCCAAGAGTGTGCAAAGCAGTAATCAAAGCAAAAGGTGGCTACTTTGAAGAACCTAGAATATGACATATTTTCAGTTGTTTCACACTTGTTTGTTATCAGTAGCCATGTCCCCTCTCCACCTTCTTACTGTTCTGTGATAAGCTGTGTGAGCAAGTGGCAAGCAAAAATATTGTATAAGAGCATTTTTCAGCAAGAGCAACCCCATTAAACCTACCTGGTGGGGTTGACCCTGCTGATTAAAATTATACCTGTCTTGTGAACATCGGTTGCAGTGTTCTCGAATCTCGAATAATTTTTTTTTAAATTCATTATAAAATGTGAATGAGGGCTTCAGTGCACTGAGGGGTGTGGACCGCGCTGGAGAGCTGAGGTGTACAAATAGCGAGATCCACGTTATTTCTTGTTTACTTTAATCAATCATTTCTAGATTCAGTGTTCTTTGAATTACTTGGAAATAATTATATCTATGTCCTCCAGAAATGTTCACAACCCTTGTTCTATTATTGCAAAAATGTAAAGGGCTTTTCCAACATCCAGCGGGCCCCCGATCCCATTTTAAAGGGCATCTGTCAGCAGTTTTGTACCTATGACACTGGCTGACCTGTTACATGTGCGCTTGGCAGCTGAAGACATCTGTGTTCGTCCCATGTTCATATACAGGGCCGTTTCTGCAACCGGACGAGGGGTGCAACCGCACGGGACGCGAGTCTCCAGCAAGAAGAGGGGGGCGCCGTCGGCATCTATTTACAGGCTGGCAGCCACTGGCAGATCCCCCCGAGAATATAGTGAGAGTCAGGGCGGAGAGCGGATCGGGGAGATGAGCACTTGCATTGTGGAAGTGTTCATCTCCATAGTCATCTGTATCGCAGTCCTCAGGACAGCGATACAGATGGAAGTGCTGCGGCAGGGCAGGGGAGGCGTCTCCCTTCCTTGTTCCTCTGACGGCACAAGGCCCACAGCCTATCAGAGGCCGGTGCAGGCGGCGCGATGACGTCATCGCGCCGCCTGAGCCGTACAGCGCAGGACACAGGCCGGAAGAGGCCTGCACCGCATCGCTGCCATGGAGGTAAGTATAAGGGTTTATTATTTTTATACGGGACAATACTTGTGGCACATGATTTGGGAAGGGGGGGGGGCACATGGCGAGGCACTTCTTACTGGCACATTATTGGGGGGCACTATGGGGGCATCTACTGAGGCCACAAAGAAGGGGTATTTTATATGGGGGGCTCTGTGTGATACTACTATCAGGGGGTTTATCGGTTTCTACAGTATAATATTGGTGAGCACAGCAACACAGTATTAGGGGAAGTAGGATGATTTGTCCAGAAGATGGGAGGATGATGGAAAAGTAGTACACTAAGATTTTTTTTGTCAAACTGCAGAGACGAAAAATGGCTGAAAAATGATGGTCTGGTCTGAAAGGAGAAGATGAGGAAAGAGCACATCTAAGAAGACGTCACTGGATGTAAGAGGTATGGGGGGCTGTATAGCAAGTACAGCAAAATGCGGTGTGGGAGGAGGGGGGGGACTTAGAGAGTTGGGCCATATTCATTGGGGCTTGGGCCCCGGATCTTTTTCTACCCTAGCAACGCCCCTGACCTCCACCCATTCCACCACGCCTCGCCCACGGACGCCGTGACTGGCATCTCAACAGCAGCAGCAGAAAGTGACGTCATGTTCTAGGTGGTTGATCGACCGGCAGGCTCAGCGGCTATTTCCTGCCAAGCTAAACCTGTCTGCAAAGATCGGCCACGATGAGAAGGTCAAAATATCATATCTGTGTGATGTCATCGTGTGCTGGGAAGGCTGTGGTAGATTGAAAGGAAAGTATTACTGATAGCAGCCAAAGGCTGTGCATGACACTGCCGGCGGAACCACTGTATCTGAGCTTATCATGTGTAATACTAATACATGATAAATGCAACTTACTGAAGTGAGACAACCCCTTTAAGGGGGGGGGGGAGCTTTTTTAATTTTCACCCTGTTGGTAAAATTCCCTAGAAACGGCCCTGTTCCTATGTGCCCGCATTACAGAGAAAAATGAAGTTTAAATATATGCATATGATCCTCTAAGAGCAACGGGGGCGTTACCGTTACACCTAGAGGCTCTACTCTCTCTTCAACTGCCGAGACCTCTCCACTTTGATTGACAGGACCAGGCAGTATAAACATGATCACACTGGGCCCTGACTTCTCCTAAAGTCAATCAAAGTGCAGAGGGCGCAGCAGTTGCAGAGAGAGCTGAGCCTCTAGGTGTAACAGCAACGCCCCCATTGCTCCTAGAGGCTAATATGCATATATAAAAATTATATTTTTCTCAGTAATTCGGGCACATGTGAACATGGGACCAACACAGATGCCTTCAGCTGCCAAGCGCACATGTAACAGGTCAGCCAGTGTCATAGGGACAAAACTGCTTGGATGTTGGAAAAGTCCATGAAATGTTTGAAATAATGGGACATGGTTTGTGCAAATCTGCTGACAGATGCCTTTTAATTACTCATATCTTGAAGAAAATTTATAATATACTTATCGTCTCGAAGTTGCATAGATCAGGAACCCAGTCACATGAAGCTCCTCTTCTAAAAATTCTGCTTCAGCTGATGTCATGTCTCTTACCAAGTTTCCGGTCTAGTTGTTGGTGGGGGAGACTCCACTTCCGCAGCCCAGGACAGGGCCAGAACTATTCGTCTCCTTAGCGCATTTGCAAACTCCTGAATCCGCCTGCTCATGCGCCAGGGAGAGGAATGGCTCTGGCCCTGTCCACAGAACTCTCCCATCATGGGTTGCAGGAGTGGCGCCTAGGGGCGGCTGCATGCAAGCAGAATGCAGTGCATACTATAAAAACATGCATCACGGTTCTTTCTACTTTGAAAGTAAACGCTGTACAAATTCTGCTTTTGTTTTACGGCAGCAATACCATTCCAATCTCCAAGCAACTGTCTTCTATTAAAGGTAAAACTACTTCTTTCTGTTTCATATGCCCAATGATACAAAGATCAAGTCTACCATTTCTGTGCAGCAGCAATGTCAGGAAACTGCCTATATATGAGGGCATCGATGGGAATCCTACCAGGGCCCTTTTTTGATTGCTATCTCTTCAACCGATTGGATTTGTTTTTAAACACAGGATATATACACTTGTGCAAAATAAATAAATAAATAAATAAATAAAAATAAATAAATAATTCCTCCAACGCATCTAACATAAAAATAAAGCAACTTTTACAAATCGTCTTGATTAAAACCATTGCACCGTTTTGTGTATACAGCACCTACGTGTCTCCATGGTTGCAGACCACAAACATATCCTGTGCCTAGTCTAATCTCGCCCTCTCTTCTAGGTGCATTCGATCAGCAAGAGCTGAGGCCAGATGGATGGGGAAGGATTAGGGCTCATTCAGACGGCCGCATGTGTTTTTAGCGGTCCACAAATTGCGTATTCGCAAAACACGTATACCGGCTTGTGTGTGTTCCGCATTTTAAGGAACGCACATTGACAGTCCTATGATAGAAATCCCTATTCTTGTCCGGACAAGAATAGGACATGCTCTATCTTTTTTGTGGAGTAACGGAACGGAAGCACGGTGTGCTGTCCGCATCCTTTGTGGCCCCCATTGAAAAGAATGGGTCCGCAACATATGGTTGTCACCAAGGAGACACAAAGTTCAGTATAGGAGATTTTTAATTAAGTCAAGTGGTAAAGTTGCTTCATGTTCGCTTACCTACACTTAAGTAGAAAAAGCATAACTGATTGCCAAAGTCGACATACCTCTCAAGGTCATCTATTGTCTTTCTGAATAAAATAATCAGAAAGTAAGTTATTTTATAACTTTTCAACAAAAGAAGCTTTTTTTGTACACAATGTAATTATTTAATGCACAGTGCATCGAGTCACATGACACAAGATCTTCACATTGTGACTACTGCTGCATAATTAATACAAGCTGATTGACAGATTTTGGAAATAATTATATATTATGTAACAATTCTGCCGTACAAAGATTAAAAATAGTTTCACATTGTCTCTTATTCTCTAATGTTTAGCTCTGGGGAAAGGCTCCGAACTAGAGAAAGCCATTGCCAGTGCCGTCCTCGTGTACAATCTATATGCAGACAATGATGGGAAAGTTAGCAAGGCAGAAGTCAAAGATTTGCTGCACGTGCACTTCCAGAACTTTACACAGGTAAGTAGTGGGGTAGAGGTGTAACATGAAGCGACTGGGCCCCAATACACAACCTTTAACAGGGACGCTACGCACCATGCACCATTTATAATATTAGTGCCTTCTTATGTAGCAGAGGGACCTCTGGGAAGTCCCTTAGGGTCCATTCACACGTCCGCAAAATGGGTCCGAATCCGTTCCACAATTTTGCGGAACGGGTGCAGACCCATTAGTTTTCAATGGGGCCGGAATGTGCTGTCCGCATCCGCATTTGCGGATCCGCACTTCTGCTTCCGTTTCTGCAAAAAAAATTTGAACATGTCCTATTCTTGTCCGCAATTGCGGACAAGATTGGGCATTTTCTATTATAGCACCACAAATTGCGGAATGCACATTGCCAGTGTTTGTGTTTTGCGGATCCGCAATTTGCGGATCCGCAGAACCCTTATGGATGTGTGAATGGACCCTTAGGCACCGGGATCCAGGTGACCCTGGTGCCTACAGGTAAGTAAATAGCCAATGTGTGCTAAGGCTACTTTCACACTAGCGTTGTTTGAATCCGGCATTCAATTCCGTCAACGGAACTGCCCGCCGGATCCGGAAAAACGTGTGAAAACTGATTACATTTGAATCCTGATCAGGATTTTAATCACAATGAAAAAATGCATTGGAAAAAAACGGATCCGCCATTTATGGACTTTGAATTTTTTTTTCACATTTTTCGGGTTTAACATGCAAAAGCCGGATCCGTTTTGACTGAACACACGGCGCCGGATCCGGCGTTAATGCAAGTCAATGGGAAAAAGACCGGATCCGGCGTTCAGTCAAAGTGTTCCGGATTTTTGGCCGGAGGTAAAAATACAACATGCTACGGTTTTCTGAAAAGCCTGATCAGTCAAAAAGACTGAACTGAAGACATCCTGATGCATCCTGAACGGATTACTCTCCATTCAGGATGCATTAGGATAAAACTGATCAGTTCTTTTCCGGATTTGAGCCCCTAGGACGGAACTCAGCGCCGGAAAAGAAAACCGCAAAAACGTGTGAAAGTATCCTAAGTCAGTCTGGGACTGGACAGAGCGTGACTAGAGAGCCAGGGACTGAGCACTGTACTCTTATGTACCACTGGGATGAGCGCAGATACTACTGGATTACCAGTTGGTATGTGCCATAGTGCCAGATATTTCCCAGGGTAAATAGAAATACATGAATCAAAGGGGTTGTCCGAGTGTTTTATACTGATAACCTATGCTCAGGATAGGTCATCAGTATCTGCTCGTGGGGGTACGACACCCAGGACCCCCGACGATCAGCTGTTTGAGGAGACTGCAACGCTCTTATGAATGCCGCAGTCTTCTCACAGCTTATTGAGCACAGCGCCGTACATTGTATAGTGGCTGTACTTGGTATCGCAGCTTGACCCCATTCACTTGTATAGGACTGAGCTGCACCTAGGCCACGTGAACAATGAACATGATGTCACTGGCCTAGGAAGGGCTCCGGCCTCTTTAAATAGCTGATCAGTGGGGATGCCTGGAGCATCCCCTCACCACCGCCGATCAGATTCTGATGACCCATTCCACGGAGTAGTCTTCAGTGCAAAACGCTTGTAATATCCCTTTAAATTGTTTCACGAATTTTACAGTCCATAGACTACAATCAGAGAATATTTTTTGCTTATTTTTCCAGTAAATTTGCCCATCTTTAATTTTAAATCTGGCAAATTGATTTGCCAATGCATCCAAATGCGCCCACCCTCCAAATCGTGATCCCCAAAGTTAAGGGGGTTGTCTCACTTCAGCAAATGGCATTTATCATGTAGAGAAAGTTTATACAAGGCACTTACTAATGTATTGTTAGTATCCATATTGCTTCCTTTGCCGGCTTGATTCATTTTTCAATCACTTTAAACACTGCTCATTTCCATGAAGAAAAAAATACAATGCAACAGCAGAGTGCAAACCAAATAAATACACAATAATGCCATAGAAATAGGAAATGCTGCGCTTATTTTGTGAATTTGAGATTCTTGGCAAATACATTGGTACAAAATTATTTGGGCCCGTCTGCCAAACGTCAAGGCGATCTCTGTAAGACGGGAACCTAACACTAAATGCTACCTGTTATGTGCCATAACGGCCACCATAAAATTCAGGGAGTGCTCATTTCAATGGTCACAACCACCCTAAAATCCATCAGCGGTAGCCGTGCTTGCACACTATAGGAAAAGCACTGGCCTCTCTGGTGGCTGGGACCATGGGAGCGCACATAGGATGATGCTTTTTTCTATAGTGTGCAAGCACGACCACCATTGAAGGATTGCAGGGTGGTCGTGACCATGGCAAGAAGCAGTGTATAATGTGATGGAAAAATGAATCCAGCCAGCAGAGGATGCAATATGGACAATCACAATACATTAGTAAGTGCCTTGTATTAACTTTCTCTACATGATAAATGCTATTTTCTGAAGTGAGAGGACCCCTTTAATTGTTCTACACCCCCCCCCCCCCTTTGCCTGCCACTCCAAATTGCGGTTATTTTTCATACAGTATATTAAAAATAACCACAATTTGGAGTGGCAGTCAAAGGAGGGGTGGGGGGTGTAGAACAATTAAAGGGGTGGTCTCACTACAGAAAATAGCATTTATTATGTAGTGAAAGTTAATACAAGGCACTTACTAATGTATTGTGATTGTCCATATTGCCTCCTCTGCTGGCCGGATTCATTTTTTCATCACATTATACACTGCTTCTTGCCATGGTCACGACCACCCTGCAATCCTTCAATGTACATATTCCCTTTTCCTTTTGACTTTATCCCCTATGCAGACATGCAGTTATCAATATACAGCAGAGGCTGGCCACCCTGCCACCAGGCATCTGTAGTAGAACAGCAGATTCTTGACTTCCATCCTCATTCATACATCCAATTGAATGTACAAAAGAACTTTCTGCCACCCATTCGGTTCTGCTTCCCCAAGTGTTCAGCACTTGCCTTTGCTAGCATAATTACATAAGAAAAGGTCACTTTCTACCATTTGATCAACACACTCCTCTCCTGCTGCTGCCATCATTGCCATCATTTGACTAGCTACAGCCACTTACGCTGAACCAAGGTAAATGCGGACAACAGATGAGTCCGTTTAATTTACTTTTTCTTTTATCAAAAACAACTAATTTCAGATAAAATCACAGAAATTCATAAAAAATCTGCTTTCATAACAGGGTCAAGAAACAAAACCAAAATACAAAGAGCTCATGAGAGATCTAGAAGAAGATGAAAAGGGACAAATGGATTTTGAAGATTTCATGATTCTACTGCTCAGTGTGACTCTAATGTCTGACCTCTTCAATGAAATCCGCCAAACAAAGAATACCAAATAAAGCTGGAGACCTTGGGCGCCAACCGATCATGGCAACACCACCATTACCCCACCAGACACCTAACCCATGTGCTTTTCCAGACCTTGATGTCAAAATATTATTGTGAAATCATTGCGGTCAGTTATTCCAAAAACAATTCCAAAAATGTCAAAATGTCCATTTATGTCCTGAGGTCAGGTTTGTGCCATCTAGTTTTTATACAAACCCTGGAGGGACATTGATGGCATCTATTAAATGTCATAGAAAGGGTTCTCCTGGACGATGACATCGATGGTCTCTCATCAATGTTTTTGTGATGTGGGTCTGACCTCATGGACCCCCCCTGATGATCAGGATGATGAAGAGGCTGTGGCAATCCCCTTCATTGTTTACATGGACACAGCACAATGTCCAAATGAACAGCTATGCCTGGTATGGCAGATGAAGCCATTCACTTGGATAGGATAAGCCACAAAACCAGGCACAGCCACTCAGATGAAGATTGGACACCCAATTATTATTAAACTTTGATTGTCTATTCTATGCAAATTTTTATATGTTACAGTATTGACAAGGTATTAGAAAAGGTAACATCTATGTATACATTAAAGGAGTTGTCTCCTCTCATACATTGGGGACATATAGCTAGGATATGCCACCAATGTCAGATAGGTGAGGGCCCCACCTTTCAGACCCAATCCTATCTCCAGAACGAGCCCTTTAAAGTGAATGAGAAAAGCGTGGCCACCCTCTGTTCACTTCTATGGGAGTTCTGAAAGTCTCTTGTGTTCTTCCAGCAATGGTTGCAGGGTGTTCGCGAATGTCCACCGATTCGATGAAGCAGAAAACTTGAATCATTGGAGAAGGCAACCCTTTGCCAACCTTCAGAGGTCCAATTCTGACACTGCCATGAAAATTGAAGCCTTTTCTGCTGATGCAATTTCGTTAGCAGAGGAGCAGTGACCATTCGTCTGCGCCCCTATGCATAGGGTTCACTGAACTGTTGTTTTAGACACACATTTGGTAGTCCCCTGGTTCATTTTGGTTATAAGCTTCTCCACTGTAATGTCTCGGACCACCCTCACACACCTTCATAGCGACATTCACCTCTCACCTCAATGGCATGTGGTGCTCCGCAGTTTCCACATAACGTATTCACAATGGTGCCATTTGTCCACCCACAATACACTTTCACCACAGCAGCAAAAGTTCACAGTTAAGAAATACTGCCACTCTTGGCCCGAAAGCCAATAATCATCCCTTCTTTCAATTCTGATGAACTGCCCCTTTTACCCATGGCAGCGACGAGCGATATGTGTGCAGACAGACAGCCTATCCGCAGACAGACAGCCTATCGCACACCTTATATACTCACCAAGCCGGCTCACCAGACGAGACTTCCTGTATGAGTTAACGGCAAAAGTAGGATGTGGTCATAATAATGTGACTCAACTGTTCAAGAGAATGGCTATCCATGTAAAGCAGCTGGCTACGTAGTTTGGTTCATTGAAGGTGGTCCCAGTGGATAAACCTCCTTTATGAGATACATATACCCTAACAGAAAATATTGAAAAGCAATGTCGATTTAAGCTCTCCATAGACACTAGATATACAGTACATTAGATTCCTAACATCTACAATAATTTCATAGCCATCGACCTTCACGGTGAGATCCATAGGTTGTGGACCACAGAGTAGTTTCAGCTGGCTTAAGATGCTTAACAATAGATGTCAGGAGGGATGTGGTGACTGATACCTATGCAAGGTTACAGGATGACCAACAGTCCGTTCAAGGAATGTAATCATAGTGTGAAAATCCAAAAATTCATAAGTGAAAAGTCATTACACAATTGAGAACATTGCTGGTATCAAGGAAACACATTTGGCACCCCTCATCTCATGGTTGACGTGAACGATCTAATACATGCATATGGCCAGCATTACTCATCTCCCCAAGACTTCATAAAATAAAAAAGCCTGTCCAGCTGAGCAAAAGTGCATGTTGGAACCTGATGACCAAAAACATCTGGTTGCCAAATATAGTATTCCTGTTGCTGGCTTTAGACTACCTGCAGGACCACAACTGTTCCTAAAGCGTTGGTGATAAATTAATAACTGTCTAATACTGACCTAAGACAAAGTGGGCCTCCGACAGATCACTTTTGTGCCTTCTACCATATTTGACCCTTTGACTCCTCAAGACTAGTGTTGAGCGCGAATATTCGAATAGCGAATATTAATCGCGAATATCGCAACTTCGCTAATTCGCGAATATTTCAAATATAGTGCTATATATTCGCTATATTGAATATTCGTCATTTTTTAACATCTGAAAACATGATTCTTCCCTGCCTTTTTCTTGTGGGTCAATGAGTCATTGGCCCACAAGCAACTTAAGCAGGAAGGAATCATGTTTTCATATGGAAAAAAAATGACGAATATTCTAAAAAACGAATATATAGCAATATAGGGAATTTTGTTTTTTTTCCAATCTGTACATTTGTTAGCATACTCCTCCCCGACAAGCGTCCCCGTCACCATGGGAACGCCTGTGGGTTAGAAAATACCATCGGATCTGAGTTTTCCCTGAGATCGTGAAAACTCAGATCCGATGGTATATTCTAACCCACAGGCGTTCCCATGGTGACGGGGACGCTTGTCGGGGAGGAGTATGCCAAAGTGGAATAACAGTACAGATTGAAAAAAAAAAAGACGAATTTCCTAAATAACGAATATATTCGCTATATTGCTATATATTCAAAAAAACAAAGTTATAGCAATATAGCGAATATTCGTAAAATACACATATAGACTGCAATTTAGCTAATATAGCGCTATAGTATTTTATTTTAATAGTGTAAATTATGAATCTTCAAATCTGAAGTTCAGAAGAGACAAAAAAAATTGACAATAAAAAAAAGATTATAGCACTATATTAGCTAAATTGCAGTCTATATGTGTATTTTACGAATATTCGCTATATTGCTATAACTTCGTTTTTTTCGAATATTCATCATATTCTAAAACAAGAATATATAGCAATATAGCGAATATTCATAAAAAAATACACATATTAGCCAATAGCCATAGCCAACCAATAGGAAAGTTGCCTTATACAGTTAAAAAATCGCAATACGCGAATAATTAAATCACATATTATTTGCGATAAATAGAATAATGACGAATATTCGATTTTGACGAATATAAGACGAATATTCAATCGAATATTCGCAAAATATCGCGAAATCGAATATGGCACCTCCCGCTCATCACTACTAAAGACCCATGACCTACAGTGGAAAGAAATATCACTGTTGTCAGGATCATGTTAATAAGTTCTCATGAGTTCTCCAGGTGAAGTGAGCCAATCCTGGTCAGATGTCATGGACTACTAGAGGAACCTGAAACCTGCAGTCAGGTGTTCTACATGACACCTCGCATCATTACATTGTGCACGGCAAGTGTCAGATACACATTAATTATCAAGAGTTTTACCCACTTCCCACCTTCCGAAGCACAAAGAGAGTAAGAGGAGCCTTTGACAGTGGTTGTGCAGATCACACTTCAGACCAGTTATCAAAGTGACATGAAATAGGTCTGAATCATGGCCACTGTGGAGTCTGCAGTCTACAACCTCCTGGGGGTTTTTCACAAATACTCTGCGAAGGAGGGAGATGATTTAAAACTGAACAGGTCTGAATTAGGCACATTACTGGCTAATGAGCTGCCATCCTGCTACCGGGTAAGTTTCTCCCTGCACTCCATTGTCCAAATGGCTGCTGGTCCCAACTTATTTCCCAGTGCTTAGAAACCACGAAAGCCCATGGGATATATCTTCTAGCATACTCAGGCCCTTCGTGGCATCATCAATATCAGTCTTACAATGCTGTTTCACTTGTGCTATTGTACCGTGCACTCAGGCGTCACCTTCTTATCGGTTTGCATTTGTGTTAAAGTGTTTATGTTGCCACTGGCCCCGGTTGCTTGTGTGTGAATTAGTACACAAGGTAATTTGTATCTCTTCTTTGTTTAGTATCACGAGGGTTAATGTTCCCTAGCTTTCAGATTCTGTTGGATCTTTGCACATTCTGCCTGTGCAAGATTCAATGATGTCTGTTCCTTAAATTCTGTTTGTATGTGTTCTCTGTCTGTCAGCCGTTGACTTTATGTTATCTATTTCTGTTTTGCATGCACTTGAGTCTGTTCCTTGCATGGTCTGCATTCTCTACTACTTCTGTTTGCCAGTGAATTCCCAAGTTCTAGTTCTTGTCTGGTCAGTCTTGCTAAGTTCCTGCTCATGTATCTGCTATGTCTGAACTGTGTCCTAGAGTTCTGTGCTTGTTCCATCTTGCTCAGATTCTGCACATGTATTTGCTATGTCTTAACTGTGTCCTGGAGTCTGTTCCTTAGATTTTGCATGTTCTCTGCCTGTTTGTCCTCAGTCTGGTTCCGTCCACATTTTACCATGGATTCTTGTGTCCTGACAGTTCTTTGGTTCTTTGTATGAACTTGTTTGTGCTTTCAGTGCTTTTCACTGGTGGTTCTAAGGGTACGGCCACATGGAGCAGTCGTGATCCGGCCAGCTGTGGTCAAGAACTGCACGGCCAATTATGGCACAGCTGCCTTTCTTATAACTAATGAAGACTGCACTGTATAGCCAGTTCTTATAGTTAATGACTGTGTGGTATTGAAGGTGCCGCACAGCCTTTAACAATGAAGACCGACTATTCAGTGTGGTCTTTATTACTGTTAAATGAAAGGAAGCTGCGCCCTATTTGGCCGTGCGGTTCTTCACCGCAGCATGGCCGCAACCCAACCGGATCACGACCACTTATGTGGCCTTACCATTACCCAGTGTGTCCGCTGCCAACTAACACTGGGATTATTCTAGGAGGTAGCGGCTTGGTGGCTCCCCTGCAACAAAGGCCAAAAGCTTGTCTAGGGGTTAAAGGGTGAAAAACAAGAGACTGCCAAGATAACGCCCTCCGGTCTAGCCAAACGTCAAACTGGTTGGTTGGCACAGTGGTTCCACAAACATTGTCCATAACAAGAAGTAGCAATAAAATGGGCTTAACCAAGGTCAGCCTTGAAAGTGCTAAACCATATCAGCATTGGCCAAACCTAATAAAGAGGACATTACACATGGCCTTGTACAAGAGACTTGTGACTACCACAAATTTTAATATTTTGATATTATTTATACATTTTATTACTTTAGCTGTGCATGACTTGTACACAGTACATCATATTTAAGGAGGATACAGATGCTGTCCCTAGGCTCACAATATACATATATATATATACTAGGAGGCCCAACTAGCTAACATACTAATACGTTTTTGCTGAACCAAGTTCTTATAGAAATGCGGCCAAATTGTTGTAGCTTGTGCTGCAGCCGACATTGAATGATTCCAGTTAGGAGCCTATGTCCAGTACTTGTGAGGTTTTGTCACATATGCATCACACCCACCATATGGTTCATATTATTAGCTAACAATTTCCTAAATGGCTTGTTCTAAATGGCACATTAGCCAGTCTTTAGTTTCCAATGTGTCTGTTTTCTTCAGTGATGCTGAGCTGCAGTACTCACAACCCATGAGAAGACGAGGTGATGTGTAAGCCATGTACCGGGGTGGGCTCCCCAAGATACAGCAAATTCACGAACGAGGAAAACAAAACAACTTTTGCCAAAACAGAATTTTACTTAAACGTGGTAACGAACACAACCACAAATGCTGGGCACATGCAATAAATTTACATACACCCAGCCTGAAGGCTGAGACCTTTGTGCCGGCCAGTAGGTAAATTACCACGCTTTCCTCCTGCATCCATCAGAGGGCACTGTGCTGTAATGAGGTGCGTGCACGATCTTACCGACCAGGGTCTGCTCTGCCTCCGCTGGTGACTCTGAACAGAACAAATGCCTCTCCAACAAGCATGCGGTCCCGCAGTGTATGTCGCTTTGCTCCTCAGCATTCATCAGCATTCCTGAAAGCAATCCTTGTTCCTCTGGACAGGATCAGGGTCTTGGACACAATCAGCTTCACTTAGCTGCCGCTCTGGTCACTAAGGTTGTCACCGCCAGTTCTGTGAGAAGGTCTGTTAGACGTTCTTCTCTACCTCTTGCATGAGGTTCTTTGTTTTGGTTTCACTTTGTCATCTCCTTTCCTTCTCCCAGCTGTCACCTATTTACACTAATTGTCTCCCTTTACATTCCCTCCCATACTGCCTCACTTTGCGGTTTATACTTCTTCCTGGATGAGTTGTTCACTGCTGGAGGCTGCTACTGCTGATTCCTCAGATAAGTCCTTTTCATTTATTTGTGTTTCCTTGCTGGATTGATTCTAGGTGACCCTGACTCCATCCGTATTAAGTGCAGGGAGCCGGTGGTCGTGTCCCCTTACTAGTATAGGGTTTTCAGGTGTCACACAGTATAAGGTACGTGGGCATGCAATCGTCTACCATAAAGACCTTTGCATGGGCATAGCAGTCAGGGAGAGCTCTAGGGGTTTTATAGGGCTCACCCATATGCTCCTTAGTTTGTGATAAAGCCAGTCGGATGTTTATTTATAAGTTCCAGCTTTCTGCAACACCATCCGTGACAAACGTATGCCCCACATCTGGATGCCGTTGGATCCTCTGCTGACACAGTTCCTCAGTCTCACCTCCCTCTAAAATGGCTGCTTCCCTTTTCTTCCTCTCCAGGGTCTGTGTAACTCCACCTCTCATGAATATGGAAATATAAGCAGTCTGTAGCTGTGTTCAGGAAACAGCAGCACCTTGTGGCCAAACAGCAGAATTTCAGTCTAGATCATTTAATTTAATCTACACAAACAGTGTTCAGACAAGGAGAGCTGTTACCCCATCTCACAGATGTTTCGTGGAAAAAAACAAGACATGTCTAATCCCTGGCAACCCCCTTGAGTGAGGCCCCACGTGATGGCATTATGACATACATGTACATCAAATGTTGAGAAGGGATTAATGGCTCTATATCTGCCATATCACCTACTTGCCCATGCTTCTAAGCTATAATTTTACAGAACTTTTAGAAGAACGTCATGGGGATATGACCAATTCTCTGTAAGATCGGACAGATGAGAACTGGTATCACGAGACCTTGAAATCTGAAATGATCCTCGGTTAAAGAGCTGTCCATAATAGAGTGGATGGTGCTGGGTGTCATCCAGGACAGAAGGACCCAATGTTTATTTCTTTCCTCACACCACTGTGCCTCCTTTCCACCCCCTTCTTTGCTCAGAATGCCATTCTCATGTAGAGGACATAGGTTCCTGCCACCTAACCATGAAGACAAGGAACGTGCAGCCATAGAACTCCCAGAGTTTGACAAGCAGAGGCCTTTCTCCTCATGGCTTATATGAAGCCGAACCCTGATCTCTGATGATCGGACACTGCAATGAGTGGTGATCATGGGTTCTGGACGAGTTTGGTATGACGCATCTGTTTTATCACTTAGTTGCAGTATTTTGTCTTTCAGAATGATGCGATGATGATGCTTGATCTGGATGGAGATGGAGAGGTGGACTTCATGGAATTCATGGAATTTATTACAGATGTCACTACTGAGCTACAGGACATGTATATCCATAATGTGATGAGATACAGAAGGTAAAGTGATTAGTAATGAGACGCAGAGACAAATTCACTAAAGGGGGCTGCAGGGAGGAAATTCACTGATAAACCAAGCACAATGTCTTGTAGGGTTAGACCGGCTGAACGAAATTATACCTTCAACTTAGCGATCCTTTGCTTCATTCTGGAGAAAAGGTATTTTTAATCCATATGCAAATAAGCAGTTAAAGGGATTTTTTGAGATTTTGATACTAATGACCTTTCCTCAGGTCGATCCGCTGTTTGAGAAGGTATTGGTGCTCCTGTAAGCACCGTTGCCTTCTCTGTGCTTACCAACCACAGCGCCGTACATTATATAGCGGTTGTGCTTGGTATCGCGATCAGCCCCAGTAGCACCAGTGCTTTCTCAAACAGCTGATCGACAGGATCCCAGGTGTCGGACCCCCACCGATTGATACTGATGACCTAGGTCATTAGTATCAAAATCTCAGCCCCCCAAGCCGCTGTCAAGAAAAGACCCTTTTTACAAAAAATATAAATATGTAGGTTCCCCTTAATTGAAGCACAGTGCCGTGACCCCTTCAAACAGCTGATTGTGCGGGTGCCAGGGGTCAGACCTCCTCAAATCCGAAATTGATGAACTATCCTGAGGACAGGCCATCAATATTATGCCACAGCACAAGCCCATTAAAGGCAACCTAAGTATTTATTATATTCTATCCTATGCAGCCCTGCACTATGTGACCGTAAGAGGTGTTCATGGTCTTGGCAGTATTAGTTGTCTCTTATATAGTGTTATTGTTGGTAATGTTGGTTTTGGTGTAGTATTTTTTTAAAATGTAGTATCAATATGGTGATAATATTCTGATCATTGGTGGAGCGGTATTATTTGGCCTTTATATGGTGTTATTATTGGTAATGTTGGTCTTGGTGCTTTGTGGAAAGGGGCAGGAGAGCATATAGCCTTCCTGCTGCCTAAAGCAAAAATTCAAACGGCACCCCCCACCAAGCAAAAATCTTGACCTAACCCCTTCCCTCCAGCCTGAGGTGTAACTTGAAGATTCTGGGCCCCAGTGAAAAATCTATAACAGAACCCTCGCATCATGCACTTTCTTACTGGTGTCTTCTTATGTGGCACGAGGGTGTTTGGGCACCTCAGGCTCCTGGGCCTGGTAGTGATTGCTACCTCTGCACCCCCTACAGCTACGCCCCTGGTGGTGACATCACTGGGCCTGAGAGAAACAGCGAGAAGGCCGCGGTGCTACTATGAGCGCTGCTGCCTCCTCAAACAGCTTATCAGTAGGGGGTCCTGGGTGTCGGACCCCCAACGATCAGATGCTGATAATCTATACAAAGGATAGTAAAAGGTGTAGCGAGTTCAACCCTATTAAACCAGCCTGGTAGGGTTGATCGTGTTGATTTCTGTTGTCCCAAAGGCATGTTTTTATTGATACGGGACCACCAAGGGACCAGCCACAGCCCTCGGGGCACCAGTTAGTGACCACATAAACTGTAGTGTTGAAAACACATGGAAGGCAAACACCACGTGACCGCCGCCGGAATTTTGGAGGCAAATTCCGCCATGTGAACGGGCCCTAAGAACTTCAAAACAGACAGACTCTATTGGCTATGGAACATAGTAGCAACTTATCACTGGTATAGCCCATATTTCCTTAGACATGGGCATCTTGTATATATTTTCAAGCACATCATGATAATCTCAGGAGCGGTCCCAGGTCCGATAATGCAGTAATTACCGGTCACCAGGTTAATGTGGATATAATGATCAATACTTACAAGTTACAGCAGATTGTTCTTAAAATTAGAGCTTTTATGGAAACACTATAGGGAGAACAGAACCAGATGATAAGGCCTGACCATCATTATCCAGTCGATTTCCATACTTTGGAGTGCTGTAGTATAAAGAAAATGTATTATTTTAGTATAAAATTTGAAGAAGAATTTTTTTTTTAATTTTGCAAAGGGGGTGTCCAGTCTAGAAAATCCATATCCACATATAAGGCAATTCTGAGTTTATAGGGGAGGAGGTCCTCTGTTCATAATTCTCATCTCCTGGGCAGAGTAGAGAGCAGTTACAAAGAGTGTCTCTTGCTTTGGAGGACCCGTCCTGTCCTGCATTACACAGACAACCCACTGATATGAATAGACACTGTGCAATGCTTAGTTTCCCCTGTGGGGGTGCTGCAGAGAAATTGAGCCGTTGCTGCCGACTTTCTGACTGCTGGGGATCCCAGTAG
Source organism: Bufo bufo (assembly GCF_905171765.1). NCBI lineage: Eukaryota > Metazoa > Chordata > Amphibia > Anura > Bufonidae > Bufo > Bufo bufo. The sequence goes on along the minus strand of NC_053397.1, from coordinate 28,184,971 downwards.
GGGACACATTATGATCAACCTATTGTCACAGCACCCTACTTACCCAAAGTTGAGAACCCCAATAAAATGTGCCTAGAATATAATGTCATAGATCTTATATATATAATAATAGTCAATAAGAGACTCAGGATGGGGCCCACTTCCCATATTAAATAATTAAATGCTTTTATGTTGACCAGTGGGATCCATGTGTTCACACTTTTGTCTTGTAGGGCTCCAAAGTTTGGCGCTCAGACTCAATCTGAGAGAGCAATCGTTGCCTTGATTAAGGTATTTCATAAGTACGCAGGTAAAGGTGGTGACCCGTTCTGCCTGGAAACAAAAGAGCTCAGACAACTTTTAAGGAAAGAGATGCCAACCGTGAACCCCGTAAGATTGTATATGATTCCAATGTACATATTGTACCTTCTTCAGGACCTGTAGAAGTCTCTATTTTTATGTTATGACTAGGGATGAGCAAATTGACTTCGGATGAAACATCCAAAGTCGATTCTCATAAAACTTCGTTCTAATACTGTACGGAGCAGGAGCTACGTACAGTATTAGAATGTATTGGCTCCGATGAGCCGAAGTTATTGCTTTGCGAAGTCTTGGGAGACTTTGTGCAATAACTTAAAAAAATTAATTTGTACTGTAAAAAAACATTTCCCGAACTCGGGTTCGGTTCCAAGTGGTACCTGGAACCCGAGTTCTGGGAATGTTTTTTTACAGTACAAATTAATTTATGAAGTTATTGCGTGAAGTCTCGCAAAGCAATAACTTCGTCTGATCGAAGCCAATACATTCTAATACTGTACGTAGCTCCTGCTCCGTACAGTATTAGAACGAAGTTTTATGCGAATCGACTTCGGATGTTTCACCCGAAGTCGATTCGCTCAACCCAAGTTATGACCTCATTAAAATATTTTCCTACAGTTATAACAGCAACTGATCTGTAACATAATGGCTATGCTACCCTTCCTAATCCATCTGTTACATGACCCTCTGTATTTATGATCAAGGGACATATAGTAGTAGTACATATAGATACAGTCGCAAGAAAAAGTGTGTGAACCCTTTGGAATGAGATGGATTTCTGCACAAATTGGTCATAAAATGTGATCTGATCTTCATCTAAGTCACAACAATAGACAATCACAGTCTGCTTAAACTAATAACACACAAAGAATTAAATGTTACCATGTAAACATTCACAGTGCAGGTGGAAAAAGTATGTGAACCCCTAGACTAATGACATCTCCAAGAGCTAATTGGAGTGAGGTGTCAGCCAACTGGAGCCCAATCAATGAGATGAGATTGGAGGTGTTGGTTACAGCTGCCCTGCCCTATAAAAAACACACACCAGTTCTGGGTTTGCTTTTCACAAGAAGCATTGCCTGATGTGAATGATGCCTTGCACAAAATAGCTCTCAGAAGACCTACGATTAAGAATTGTTGACTTGCATAAAGCTGGAAAGGGTTATAAAAGTATCTCCAAAAGCCTTGCTGTTAATCAGTCGACGGTAAGACAAACTGTCTATAAATGGAGAAAGTTCAGCACTGCTGCTACTCTCCCTAGGAGTGGCCGTCCTGTAAAGATGACTGCAAGAGCACAGCGCAGACTGCTCAATGAGGTGAAGAAGAATCCTAGAGTGTCAGCTAAAGACTTACAAAACTCTCTGGCATATGCTAACATCCCTGTTAGCGAATCTACGATATGTAAAACACTAAACAAGAATGGATTTCATGGGAGGATACCACAGAGGAAGCCACTTCTGTCCAAAAAAACATTGCTGCACGTTTACAGTTTGCACAAGAGCACCTGGATGTTCCACAGCAGTACTGGCAAAATATTCTGTGGACAGATGAAACCAAAGTTGAGTTGTTTGGAAGAAACACACAACACTATGTGTGGAGAAAAAGAGGCACAGCACAACAAAAACCTCATCCCAACTGTGAAGTATGGTGGTGGAGGCATCATGGTTTGGGGCTGCTTTGCTGCGTCAGGGCCTGGACAAATTGCTATCATTGAAGGAAAAATGAATTCCCAAGTTTATCAAGACATTTTGCAGGCGAACTTAAGGCCATCTGTCCACCAGCTGAAGCTCAACAGAAGATGGGTGTTGCAACAGGACAGCGACCCAAAGCATAGAAGTAAATCAACAACAGAATGGCTTAAAGAGAAGAAAATACGCCTTCTAGAGTGGCCCAGTCAGAGTCCCGACCTCAACCCGATTGAGATGCTGTGGCATGACCTCAAGAAAGCGATTCACACCAGACATCCCAAGAATATTGCTGATCTATTGTCTATTGTTGTGACTTAGATGAAGATCAGATCACATTTTATGACCAATTTGTGCAGAAATCCATATCATTCCAAAGGGTTCACATACTTTTTCTTGCAACTGTATATAAAAATAAAACAGCTATATACAATGCCTGGCCTGCGGTCGCTGGCCAGGTGCATAAGTACCTGATGCTCCTAGCATTAATTAGTTTATGTACCCAGGTGGCATTAGCTGTGAAGAGGGCTGGGATAGCCCCCTGTGCATTGGCCCACCAGAAAATTTGGTCTTTATTAAAAATGTTCAGCCATTTCTAGGATACAGGGGAGGTTAAAATCAGTCTATTTTCAAGCTGATACTTTCTGTTTTCTTTGAATCCCTTCATCTGATGGCTCATGTGTAAATCTTATCTCTGATCTCTTGGCCTCAAGAGTCAGTTTGATAAGAATTGAGCTATAATGAGTGTTTATGAGGTCAGGAGATATGAACTACAGATGTACACATGAGCCATCAGATGACCGGATTCAAAGAAGCCAGAAAGTGACAGCTTGCAAATAGATCATTTTTTTACCTCTGTATCTCAGAAACAGCTAAATATTTTTATTTTTTTAAACAATTGAAAAAAAAAAATTTTCGTCTAAAATGAATAAAATGCAATAATAAAAAAAAAATGCCCCTGTAGGTGTCCATAGCATTTTAATCAATAAGTTATGAGTTTCCACCAAGTCATTTATATCAATAAACTCAGCTCCTCCGGTTCTATAACATGCTGACTGAATGTTCAACATCACAGGTTTCAATTAGATTAATTTATAATCAAATATAGCCTTGATACTACTAATCCCTCATTATTATGACTTACATTTTATCACATTTGACTCTTCTTTCCTTGCAGTGTTTAGAAGGTAATAACCACTTCAGAGAAATCCTCAGCAAGTTGGAAAGCAAAGGCAGAGGAACGGTGGACTTCAAAGAGTTCATGTCATTTGTGGCGAACTTTGCTGTGGTGGTGGAGTTTTCCTTACTTAACGAGCCCAAGATGGATGAAGACTGATGCCGGAACCTTCATAATTAGCTTTTTCCGCTGGCAAATATTCACCTTCTGTGTGTGATTAACAATTCCTAAGCATTGTACTTATGACAAGACTAACCACAGACCGGATCCATTAAAGCATTCTTAAATTCTGATGTTTTTAGAGTCCTTTACATCCATATCTTGTCATTCTGTGCACTGAGGTTCATTTAGGGTTTGTTCACACCACCGTCATGGATTCCGTCATTGTTTTCCGTTATAACATGGTTTCAACGGAAATAACAGAATCCATAAGACGGAAGTCAAAACGGAAGCCTTTAAGAGGCATTTCGTTTTGACCCGTCATAATACAAGTTTAGGGGCAGCATAACGGATTCGTACTGGTTTCCATTATGCAGGAGTCCAGTCCTGCATAACGCAATCAGGACGGACCCGTTATGCTGTCCCTAGACTTGTATTATGACGGAAGGCAAAATGGAAGCCTTTAAAAGGCATTCCATTTTGCTTTCCGTCATAATAGAAGTCTAAGGGAATCATAACGGATCCGTCTGGTTTCCGTTATGCAGAACGGAAAAAAAGTGCTGTTGACAGGACTTTGTGCTCCATCTTGCATAACAGGAACCAGACGGAACCATAACGGAAAACAAAAACGCACGCCATAACGGTGATGTGAACAAGCCCTCACCGGTATCTAATCCTGTGGTTCCGGTAGAAAATTTGCCAGCAGCACCAGATATATGGCAGCTAGGGGCACAGGTCTCTTTCCATCCACAAAGTGTAGAAACTGACTGCTTTTCAAAGCAAGGAGTCTTAAAGGCTGTGGACACCTTCAGGGTAATATATTTGACTGCATTTTACTCATTTAGGGCTAAAAATCTTTTTTTCGATTGGTCTTTATTAAAAAATTTCAGCAGTTTTTGTGATGCGTTGTGGTTAAAAATCAGTCTATTTGCAGACTATTCCTCCTGAGTTCTGTCAGGAAGCCTTATCTCTGATGTCCTGACTCCATAACCGCTCATTATAGCAACACTCAAACTGAGAAGAATATGGCTTAAATGAGTGTTTATAAGGTCAGGAAATCAGAGATAAGGCTTCCTGACAGAACTCAGGCTCTAATTTTTAACCACATGTATCACAAAAACAGCTGTGTAACGGACCGTTTCCGCAGACAAGGGGTTAAAATCCGTTTAGGCGATAAGCCCCTTTTCTGAGAGACAGGCACAGCTACTGCAGAACACCAAACTCCCGAACTGGATACAAAGTAGCACTCCAAACTGGAACCTCACGAATAGCTGCTAGCAGACGAACAGGAATCAGCTTACACTTCTGGCAATCGGTCCTCTAACAGCATACAGTGAATCCCCCCAATAACGAGACAAGGCTCAGTGTTGAGGGTCAAACAGTGGTCTGACTGTACTTCATGTACAGCCTCTTTTATTCATAAACCACACACATAGTACTGCCCACAGGGGTTTGAAATACAACCAATCAGTAATTTACAACACATACAATGTAACTACAGCAACCAATCGTTCACGCCCCCAGAGGACCAGAATGAAGACTGTGACATAGGACAACATATCCCCACAATGCATCATGGTTTCCTCCTCTCTGTCCAGACAACCTGAAGAGCAATCCAATTATCTCTGAGGACAAAGGGAGATCGCCAATACACATGTGAGGACAACAGAACAGACATCACCATTTAAACACACAATGGGACAATGGCACAATAGAAACACACCCAGCATTTCCTCCCAAGCTGACAAGTTACACTTATTATAAATTGTCACAACTTTGTGAGTTTACATTGGCCATACATATAACTTACATTAATTCAAACAGTATAACGTGGGGACAAACCTATCCAAAATTCACTTGAATAGGTTCAGGGGTTTAAAAGTTAGTATATGGCCCATAATCCAGGGGCAAGAGGCCAGCAGCCAGTCCTCTCCAAAACCAAGTGGCGAGGTTGGTTTCGCCACACATCTCCCCCCCCCAGGGAAGACTAACCAGATACCTGACCTCACGCCGGTCGGTACCTGAGTTAGTCTGGCAGCCCACCCACAACCAAATACTGGACCTGTTGAATTTAGTAGCCTGTCTCTGTCCAGTGAGTCCACCAATGTTATGTTGGAAGCTGGTACTCCCAGTCTCTGTGTTGCTCCCTGGCTTGGAGTGGAGGTTGCTTTGTGGGCAGGGATCAGCGGTACTCTGCCCTGGTGCCAGCGCTACCACGGAAGAAGCCTGGTTGGAGCCTGGTTGTTGGAGGGGGAGACCGACTGTCTCTACCCCCTGTGCTGTAAGTGCAGAGACCACGGTCCCATCTGCACTGTTGTGGGGCTTACTTTGTCCCCCTGGTGCGTTAAGCTGCCGCTGGGGAGAGGGGGTAATGAGCTCCTCTCCCATACATACTTCCAGCTGCTGGGGAGGGCGACCGACCGTCTCCACTCCCAATACAGTGTCCTGCTGCTGGGGAAAGGAGACTGGGCTCTCTATTCCCTGCTGGACACTCTGCCGCTGGGGGACAGGACCGACTGTCTCTGCCCCCTGTAACTCCGCCTGCCGCTGGGGACTGGAGACTGGGCTCCCAATTCCCAAAAAATCATGCTGCTGCTGGGGGGCAGGAACAACTACCTCTGCCCCCTGTAACTCCGCCTGCCGCTGAGGAGGGAGGACGCTGCTCTCCTCTCCCTGCATTTCACACTGCCATCCCGGCATATCACTCTGCTGCTGGGGGGCAGGAACTACTACCTCTGCCCACTGTAACTCAGCCTGCCGCTGGGGAGGGAGGACGCTGCTCTCCTCTCCCTGCACTTCACACTGCCGCTGGGGAATGGAGACTGGGCTCCCGAATCCCTGCAGGACCGGTGGAGAGACCTCGGTCCCATCTCTACCGGCCACCTGGGGTCCTTCCCAGTAACATTCTACAATATCTGCCCAGCTGAATGGGTCTGGATCTGGGTCTGTCACCTTACCGTCCTGCTGAGCCTTCTCAATGGAGTGGAAAAGATCTCGGTAGTCCTGCTCCAGTTCCCACTCCAGGGTTGCTAGGTGAGCCAAGTCTTGCTCTACTTCATGGGGGTCATCCCACTCATGCCTAGCCTCCCTCTCATAAAAAATGTCCTGAAGTCTGGACTGTGCAGGGCTCCCGAAGTCATACTCTGCAAAGGACTCCCATAACAAGCCAGGACCATAAAACTCCTCTCCCTCTGGCTTGTCATGTTCGGCTGTCCAGGGTATATACTGTGCCATATACCACCAGAGCGCCTGGTAGGCATCCTCCAGCCATAGCTCCTGCCATACCCGGTGCTCTAGTTCCTTCACCCATTCCTCCAGGGGCTGCTCTCCCAGGAAGGGCATCCGCAGGGCCACTTGCTTCTGCAACCGCTGCTCTTCACTGGGGAGACTCTCACCCCGCTGGTATTGTAGATTATCCAGGGCCTGGTACCAGATGCCTTTCCTTAATGCATCCCGGCCATCCAGGTCCTCCTCCTCGCATAACACTGCTGGTTCCATCCTGGTGCTTTTAGGGTCGCTGTACTGGGACATGCGTTGTCCTTAAATTGTAGAATCCACAAAAATGGTGTCTCCTGTAGCTGTCCTTCTGGCTGTAGGAACGATCCCGCTGCTTGCCACCAATGTAACGGACCGTTTCCGCAGACAAGGGGTTAAAATCCGTTTAGGCGATAAGCCCCTTTTCTGAGAGACAGGCACAGCTACTGCAGAACACCAAACTCCCGAACTGGATACAAAGTAGCACTCCAAACTGGAACCTCACGAATAGCTGCTAGCAGACGAACAGGAATCAGCTTACACTTCTGGCAATCGGTCCTCTAACAGCATATAGTGAATCCCCCCAATAACGAGACAAGGCTCCGTGTTGAGGGTCAAACAGTGGTCTGACTGTACTTCACGTACAGCCTCTTTTATTCATAAACCACACACATAGTACTGCCCACAGGGGTTTGAACTACAACCAATCAGTAATTTACAACACATACAATGTAACTACAGCAACCAATCGTTCACGCCCCCAGAGGACCAGAATGAAGACTGTGACATAGGACAACATATCCCCACAATGCATCATGGTTTCCTCCTCTCTGTCCAGACAACCTGAAGAGCAATACAATGATCTCTGAGGACAAAGGGAGATCGCCAATACACATGTGAGGACAACAGAACAGACATCACCATTTAAACACACAATGGGACAATGGCACAATAGAAACACACCCAGCATTTCCTCCCAAGCTGACAAGTTACACTTATTATAAATTGTTACAACTTTGTGAGTTTACATTAGCCATACATATAACTTACATTAATTCAAACAGTATAACGTGGGGACAAACCTATCCAAAATTCACTTGAATAGGTTCAGGGGTTTAAAAGTTAGTATATGGCCCATAATCCAGGGGCAAGAGGCCAGCAGCCAGTCCTCTCCAAAACCCAGTGGCGAGGTTGGTTTCGCCACAAGCTGAAAATTTGTAATAAAGTCCAATTGAAAAACAGATTTTTAAACCAAAATAAGTAAAATGCAATCATAAAAAAAGTGCCTCAAAGGTGTTCATAGCCTTTAAGCTATGATCACATGCATATGGCCCTTTATTTGAGGTTCTGTCAAGGTTTGCCAAAATCCAGCTCTCTTTTTGCATCAAAACCGCAGAACCCCAAAGGGCCCAATTAGAAGCCAATATTTTGCATCTAATGCTGTCTCTGTACAATGGATCTGCCATATTAGTATGACTTCCATAAAAAAAAAAACAGAAGCCACAGAGCAGATGTGAACAGAGCCTTAAAGGGGTTTGTGCCAAGTTTTCTAACTCATGATCGCTGAGGTTGGGGTCTAACCGTTCGGACTTCGGCTGATGAAGAGAATGGAGGTCCAATGCCCCTCCATCTGTTGCATTTGCTCAACCTATTATCCTCATCAGTATGCGATTGATGGAGGTCCTATACCCAGGATCAGCTGTATGAGGAGCCCGCGGCATTGATTGGCAGGGTCTCGGTTGTCAGACCCCCACCAATCAAATACTGATTACCTATCCTGAGGATAGGTCATCAGTAGTGTTGAGCGAATCTCGCATGACTTCGGGTGAAACAAATTTTGTCTACACGGAAGCAATACATTTTAATGCTGTATGGAGACAGGTCTCTGAACAGCATTAAAACGAAGTGTTTGAAAGAATCGACTTCGGATCTATGATCAGAAGCTCAATTCGCTCAAGTCTAGTCATCAGTATATAACGCAAAAGAAACATTTCAGCGTGTCTATAAACCATCTTTAGGACAAAGTGCTTTTAACCTACGCGTTTCAAGCTCCTGCTGAGCTCTTGTTCAAGGCATCAGTATATAACATTTGGAAACTCCCTTTAACGTGTATTTCGGCCTTTCCGACTCCTCCGACAACAGATGTCAGGGGATATAAGGACAATACGGTTGCATTTCAACATGCCCAATCCTTTTGTTCTTGGGGAGATAAGCCACTGCCAGATGATAGAAGCTTAGATTGTTCGGGAGACGATGTAAAAGAACGGACAAATGTCACAAATGTACGGACTGTGGCAGGATTGAAATCTGACAACTTCAATCAAATATGGAAAGATCATAATGGATTTTTAGTGGTAAAAAAAATAATATTGTGTTTTTTTTTTAAAATTCCCACTGTCCTTTCCGAGCCTATTTTTTTTTTGTGTTTTTTCCTTTTTTTTTATTGCATAATTTTACAAAGGCAATTTTTTTTCAGGCAGTTTTCAAAATCCATTGAAATGTCTAAGGGTAAAAAGCTATACCTGGAGCATGTGTTTTGACGACAATATCAAAAAAGCTAAAAATGCACAATGTAAAAAAAAAAGCCTTTGTCTGTAGTGAATTTGATAATTCACTATAGATTTTAAAGTAACATCTGGATTCTGAAAAATGTGATAGAAAGCCGAAAGAAATACTGAAAATGGATGGAAATCTGCCCGTATAATAGGACCCTAAGGCTCAATTGAACAGGAAGCACATTAACTGGACTACAGATATAACACTGCTCTACCCGACATAACAAATCTGAGCTGAATAAGAGAATATCATTTAGTTCATTGGAAGCAATATGGATCTTATGAGTAAATGTAATATATGAAGCTGAGTAAAATCCTAAATATGCATGAAAGCATGCAAATCCAGTTTACTGTTGACACGTTGGCCCCCGGGCACAATATAATGGCTGTATTCATAGCATTATGTATTATGCTGCTTAATCTGACAGCCTTCTTCTACCATGTCTGCCTTTTTAATGGCATCAGCACATTTAAGATCTTATTTTACAACACAGCTTTGAGTTTGGATTTTAATTGGAACAGACCCCAAGCATGATATTAGCAGAATCCTGCACAGCGTATATAGGACACGGGTGGTAATCGCTGAAATTTACACATATGCAATAAAAACCCCATAGAAGGATTCTATAACATTATCTGAAATTTTGAGATGTGCTATACAGATTTTACCAAAACCTCCCCAAACTATTACAGTCCTCAAACCAGCCCACCGTAAACAAATACAGGCCACCTAAAAAGACCCCCTAACTAAAACAGTCCCCTGAACAGACCCCCTAACTAAATAAGGACCCCCGACCAGACCCCTAAATAAATTGACACCAAAAAGGACCCACCTAAATAAATACAGACCCCCTAACTAAAACAGTCCCCTGACCAGACCTCCTAAATAAATACAGATCTCAGACAAGGCCCCCCTAAACAGATACAGATCCTAGAACAGACCCCCTAACTAAATATGGTCCCCCGATCAGCAGACCCCCTAAATAAATGAAGACCCCCAAACCAGATCCCCCTAAACAAATACAGACCACAGAACAAACTCCCAAACTAAACACCGTCCCCCAACCAGATCCCCTAAATAAACAGACTCAAACCAGATGCCGCAAACCAAATACAGACCCCCTAACTAAATACAGTCTCTCAACCAGACCACCTGATTACAGACCCCCCCTAAACAAATACAGACCCCAGAACAGACCTCCTAACTAAATACAGTCTCTCAACCAGACCTCCTGAATACAGACCCCCCTAAACAAATACAGACCGCAGAACGGATCCCCTAACTAAATACAGTCCCTCAAACAGACCCTCTAAATAAACAAACAAACCTCAAACCAGCTCCCCTAAAAAGCTAAATAAAAATGCTGACCCCAGAACAGACTCCCTAATTAATCACAGTCCCCCAAAAAGACCCCATAAATAAATAAATTCAGACCTCAAACCAGACCCCCCCCCCCAAAAAAAAAGCAAATACAGACCCCCTAATTAAATACAGTCCTACAACAAGACCCCCTAAATAAATAGAGTAGATCCCAAACCATACCCCCCTTAACAAATAAAGACCCCCAACCAGATCCGTCAACTGATTAACAAAAGCTTCTTGGAGAAGAATCATCAGAACGATACAGAAATGCTGATAAATTGGAGTAATTTTATAGACTGCACTCTGGAGATGAGCGCCACGACTCTGCCTGCTGTAATGGAGACTGTAATGTTTTATGTCTACGCGAGCCGTCTGGAGAGGTGTACAGCGCGAGCAAGAGACATTTGCAAAACAAACGATTACTTTGTAGCAAAAAGCAATTCATAGAAGACTTCGATAGTTTTAAATTAATGAGGCCTAGAACAGTGCCAGCCATGTCGGAAAAATTTACTGTATCTCCAGTATAACGGCCCCTAAGGAAAAGTATTTGATACAAAAGATTTAGTGTGCGAGAAGCAAGTTGTGAACATGGCCATAATAATGTTGTAAATCAACAACAGGGGAGATATATTTACTTATAGCACCATCATAGTCTGCAGTGCTGGACAGAGATCGCATCCACTTAGGTCTCATTCACACGTCCGTGTCTGTGGTTTGTCCATGACAACACGGTCCACGTTTCATCCATGACACTGTCCATGATCCATGATTTCCAGTCCATGTGTCATCCATGTTTCACCTACAGTGTTAGTTTCTAGGGTATCTTGTAGCAGCGATCAAGGATGGCAATGGTGTTGTGTCCATTGTTTTAATGGACCCGTAGGATATAATGTGCGATGGATCCGTAATTACAGACAAAAGATGCCATGTTTCCATAGTGTCACCTTGGACCCACGATCTGTGAAACACCACTGATGTGTGAATACTCCCATTAGAGTCAACGGATATGTGAGTGGTCCATGGAGACCATGGACAGCACACGTCCGTGATTCACTAACATGTAAAAGAGGTCTTACATCCATCCTTCTTCTAAGTGGTACTCCCAATCCAATTTGCCAATATCAGATACACTTGATAAGCCAAGTATCAGTATCAGCTAAGTTTGATTCAAGTGAATGGCGCTGAGACGTAATACCGGGCACGGGTCATGGACAAAAGTGGCGCAGCAATGGTCTGGGGAACATGATAAAGAATTCAAGGTGGTGACTTGGTCTCCAAATTCCCCAGATCTCTACTCGATGGAGCATCTGTGGGACGTGTGTTAAAAAACAAGTCGTGAAGGTTGTCCCTCGAGAAATATTCTACATTTTTCAAACGAGCACCTGGATATAAATACAAACCCAATTCCCAAAAAGTTGGGGCACTATGTAAAATGTAAAAAAAAGAATTGGTTGCAATGGTTTTAAAAATCTCATAGACCCATATTTTATTCACAATAGATCAGAGAAAACATATCAGATGTTGAAAGTGAGACATTTTACAATTCCATGAGAAAAAATGAAATTATCAATAGTGTTGATTGCGACTATTCTAATCGCAAATTTTTATGGCGAATATCGGCACTTCGAGAACTCGCGAAGATGTAGAATATAGTGCTATATATTCGTAATCGTGAATATTCTAGATTTTTTTTTTTTATCAGTAACCTCCCTTCTTGCTTGTGGGCCAATGATAAGGCTGCAATATCTTTGTCAGAGCTTAGCAACATCCCTAGCAACCAATAGGAAAGTTGCCTACCCCTTACTATATAAGGACCTCCCCAGCAGCCATTTTCTGCTGTTTTTTTGCAGTTCTGAGAGACTAGTGTCATTGCTGTGCTCTGTGCTTTCATCTGGATCCTATTTCTTATCCAATTACATTAGATATTTAGTTAGCTCATATATATAATACAGATAGTTAGTGGGAGATAGTCAGTGTAGGTTATATCCTGATATACAGTCAGGTCCATAAATATTGGGACATCAACACAATTCTAATTCTAATTCTTTTTTGTCTCTATACACAACCACATGAAACGAAACGAACAAGATGTGCTTTACCTGCAGACTGTCAGCTTTAATTTGAGGGGATTTACATCCAAATCAGGTGAACGGTGTAGGAATTACAACAGTCGGCATATCTGCCTCCCACTTGTTAAGGGACCAAAAGTAATGGGACAGAATAATAATCATAAATCAAACTTTCACTTTTTAATACTTGGTTGCAAATCCTTTGCACTCAATTACAGCCTGAAGTCTGGAACGCATAGACATCCCCAGACGCTGGGTTTCATCCCTGGTGATGCTCTGCCAGGCCTCTACTGCAACTGTCTTCAGTTCCTGCTTGTTCTTGGGGCATTTTCCCTTCAGTTTTGTCTTCGGCAAGTGAAATGCATGCTCAATCGGATTCAGGTCAGGTGATTGACTTGGCCATTGCATAACATTCCACTTCTTTCCCTTAAAAAACTCTTTGGTTGCTTTTGCAGTATGCTTTGGGTCATTGTCCATCTGCACTGTGAAGCGCCGTCCAATGAGTTCTGAAGCATTTGGCTGAATATGAGCAGATAATATTGCCCGAAACACTTCAGAATTCATCCTGCTGCTTTTGTCAGCAGTCACATCATCAATAAATACAAGAGAACCAGTTCCATTGGCAGCCATACATGCCCACGCCATGACACTACCACCACCATGCTTCACTGATGAGGTGGTATGCTTAGGATCATGAGCAGTTCTTTTCCTTCTCCATACTCTTCTCTTCCCATCACTCTGGTACAAGTTGATCTTGGTCTCATCTGTCCATAGGATGTTGTTCCAGAACTGTGAAGGCTTTTTTAGATGTCGTTTGACAAACTCTAATTTGGCCTTCCTGTTTTTGAGGCTCACCAATGGTTTACATCTTGTGGTGAACCCTCTGTATTCACTCTGGTGAAGTCTTCTCTTGATTGTTGACTTTGACACACATACACCTACCTCCTGGACAGTGTTCTTGATCTGGCCAACTGTTGTGAAGGGTGTTTTCTTCACCAGGGAAAGAATTCTTCGGTCATCCACCACAGTTGTTTTCCGTGGTCTTCCAGATCTTTTGGTGTTGCTGAGCTCACCGGTGCGTTTCTTCTTTTTAAAAATGTTCCAAACTGTTGTTTTGGCCGCACCTAATGTTTTTGCTATCTCTCTGATGGGTTTGTTGTGTTTTTTCAGCCTAATGATGGCTTGCTTCACTGATAGTGACAGCTCTTTGGATCTCATCTTGAGAGTTGACAGCAACAGATTCCAAATGCAAATAGCAGACTGGAAATAAACTCTGGGCCTTTTATCTGCTCATTGTAATTGGGATAATGAGGGAATAACACACACCTGGCCATGGAGCAGCTGAGAATCCAATTGTCCCATTACTTTTGGTCCCTTAACAAGTGGGAGGCACATATGCCAACTGTTGTAATTCCTACACCATTCACCTGATTTGGATGTAAATACCCTCAAATTAAAGCTGACAGTCTGCAGTTAAAGCACATCTTGTTCGTTTCATTTCAAATCCATTGTGGTGGTGTATAGAGCCAAAAATGTTAGAATTGTGTCGATGTCCCAATATTTATGGACCTAACTGTAGTGTAGCTCAGTGATGCCCAACCTACGGCCCGCAAAGCCGTGTCATGCGACCCGCGCAGTAACAGGACTTTATCAGCGCAGGGCGCGCTTCGATTGCGAACGGCACAGGCAGCAAAGCGATGCTGCCTGTGCCTGCAATCTCCCTGCCCAGCGCTGCCTCCTAGCTAATTTATTCACTTCACTTGCCTCTGTGAAATTGAAGAGAAGCGACGTAATCTCGCACAGGCGCACTGGCAAAGGCATTGAAGTGCGCATGCACCGTCTTCCTGGCCTCTGCCAGTGAGCCTGTGTGAGAAAATGGCGCTTCTCTTCAATTATACAGAGGCAAGTGCAGTGAATAAATTAGCTAGGAAGCGGCTCTGGGTGGGGAGGAGATCTGTGGATGACACTGAGGGGGATATATGTGGATGACACTGAGGGGGATATCTGTGGATGACACTGAGGAGGATATCTGTGGATGACACTGAGGAGGATATCTGTGGATGACACTGAGGGGGATATCTGTGGATGACACTGAGGGGTATATCTGTGGATGACACTTACGGGGGGATCTGTGGATGACACTTACAGGGGGATCTGTGGATGACACTTACAGGGGGATCTGTGGATGACACTTACGGGGGGATCTGTGGATGACACCTACGGGGGATCTAGGGAGGGGTGTGCGGATGTTGGGGTGGGAGGTCCTGGAGGGGTGTTTGGGTGGAAGCTCTGGAAGGGGTGGGAGGTCCGATAGGTATGTGGGGGTGGGAGATCTGGGAGGGGGGGCCCATAATTTTTTTTGCTATGGGGCCCAGTCATTTCTAGCTACTCCCCTTATTGGCAAGATTGGGCGGGCACTGGAGCGATAGAGCGCCCTGCTGTAGGAGAAGTCGGCAGGAGATGAAAGGAGGAGGGGCCAGCTCCTGGTGGTGTCGGGCACACGGCGCAAGCATGGCGGTGGAGGATCTGACTGAAGCCTAAAGACCAGACATCAAGGTAAACCTGCAGAAGAAGGTGACAGCGCAGTATGTGATGTATACATGTGTGTAATGTATGTAGTGCGTGATCATCACATACTGCACTACATACATTACACACATGTATACATCACATGCCCCCTCACAGTAATAATGCCAAGATATGTGCCCTCTTCACAGTAGTAATGCTCACACATGCCCCCTCACAGTAGTTATGCCCTGATATGTGCCCTCCTCACAGTAGTTATACCCTGATATGTGCCCCCTCACAGTAGTTATCCCCAGATATGTGCCCTCTTCACAGTAGTAATGCTCACACGTGCCCCCTCACAGCGTTTTATGCCCACAAAATTTATACCAAGTCTAGTGCGGCCCTCAGACGAAAAATGGTTGGGCACCACTGGTGTAGCTGATAGGTTCCAGTGCAGGGTGTTAGGTAGTGTGATAGGAATTACTGTTTCTCTGCTGTCCATACAGACATGCTACAGACATAGCGCTGTGATGTCACAACAATAGTTAGTGCACCAATCAGTAATATCTACTCAGACCTGATAAAATGTGAAGTTGCATGTATTGCGCAAAAAATATGCGCATCATTAGTGCAGATTTGCGCAATCGCAAAAATAATGACTGGAGATCACGATTTATTGCGAATATTAATATCGTGAAAACTCATATTGCCTATGCCGCTCATCACTAATATCAAATGTCTCACTTTTAACATCTGATATGTGTTCTGTCATCTACTGTGAATAAAATATGGGTCTATGAGATTTGCAATTCATTTACACTATTTAAAATTTAAATTTTACACGTCCCATCTTTTTTAGAATTGAGGTTGTACTTTTGTAATTGCATGTAATTAAAATGTAGTATATGCAGTGAGTCATTCAACTAAATACTGTATATCTGTATAGAGCCACCTGTTGCTTGTTCTTTTCTTTAATTCTCTGTCCACCTACTGAGCCGGTCGCACATGCTCAGTTCTATCCTTTAACTAGTACCAGCCATATCTACTGTTGGAAGCTGTGACAATTATAGGGAGAGAGCTACTGCAGAAAGGATGTACCTAGGGGCGTAACTATAGGGGAAGCAGGGGAAGCGGCTGCTTTGGGGCCCTGACCCAGAAGGGGGCCCATCCAGGAAGAGGAGGGCTAAAAGATTTTGTCAGGGCCCCCTCAACAGTATTACACAATGAAATTATATACAGTGACAGTATAGATAGTGTAGAAAACAGATAGAACAGCTGCCGGGCCTGGTCTGAGAGAGCGATCTTTACTAGCCACAGGAATGGGGGCCGCATGAAAGGAAGGGGTTGCAAAAAAATTACTGGGGGAGGGGGGGCCCCATTTCAAAAATTTGCTGTGGGGCCCAGTCATTTCTAGCTACGCCACTGGATGTACCCCATGAGAAAGGACACACCCCTGAACCCCCCACCTGAGGAAAATCTAGCAAATAAATTGGAGCAGTGAATGTGGAGATCCGTGTGAGGTACAGGGCTGGTTCTAGCTTTGTTAGAAAGAGATTGTCATGTACTATATGATGTCTGATTTTCATTTTTTACATCCATCATGGCATAACCTCTTTAAAGGATCATCTGCTGCTAATGTATTGGTGCCAGATATAACAGGACATCTTTAGATATCTTGCATTGACAGCTCAGAGCAGTTTGGGCAGCATGAGGTGGACCTATTGTTATGGCTGATCACATTTATTAGAAGGTAGATTGATCCATAGATTCCATTCTTTATAAACATTATTTTAGACAATATAATAGCCTTCACTCTATAGATTAGAACATTTTCTTTGATACAATATGTCCATATTATAATTTTTCTGCTTATTTCATTTCACAGGAAAATTATATCGAGAAAACAGCATTGATCTGAGATGGTATGCCACCAAAATCCCACAAGAATATGCATCAGTGATCCCAAAGGTCAGATCTTCAGAGCAGACATGTTTCTCCTTAGGTACTCTTGATAGCAGGAGCAGTTGAAAGAACAGGGACCAGGGCTTCGGATACAGTGGAAATATCGGAAAGTTTTATCTTCTCCTCATTGGCTTGCAGCATGGACTTCCACCTTCTAGCTCCTGACTTGCTGTTATATTCATACATTTTCCCTGTGACTAACACAAGAAAATGGACTGTAATAGATTGAACTATAAATGAGGGTGTATTAAAGGGTTATTCTGGCCTACAGCATTTTTCATCTATTCACTGGATAGGTGGTAAACCTTGGGATCCGACCACTGGAACCACGCCAAGAATGGGTGACCCCAGTCCCTTGTTCCCCCAAGCTGCATGACTGTGACTCGGGAGACTTTCAGCAAAGCAAAGGTTGAGCACAAAACTCCAGTCAAAGTCCAGGGCACTGACGAAAACGGCCAAAAGGAGCGGCAGGGCACATGCTTGATCATCCCCCCATTAAATGTCCTCCTAGACATGGTCATGCAGCTGGGGGGGGGGGGGGGGCATTCTAGTCATTCATAAGGGCCCCAGCAGCTGGATAGGTGTATAACTGATAACATGCTGTAGAAAGTAATACTCCTTTAAGAAGTATGGTGGAACCAAGACTATAGGGGACTTATGGTCATTCAAGTCAAAAAGAAAAGAAGAAGGGATTCCATCCATAGTTGATCATGACATGTCAGATGATACCACCAGTGAACTGCAATGGTATACCTGCAATAGAGGAAGACCACATGTCTGCTATGGGGCTCAGGGGTAAGAGAAACCCATCCCTGAACTTCCTCTCTTTCCGACAAGAAAGCACTGCACTTTTATGCAGTTGCCACCAGGGGGAGCTCAGTGCAAAGAGATTATTACAGTAACTGTACAAATTCTTATGTACTGAGCTCCCCCTAGTGGTGGCGGCAGGAAGCCAGTTTTGTGATATACTGTATTGTGTGAGGGGAGGCAGTGATTTAGAGTTGTGTATGGGAGATTTATCAGTGTGTCATGTCACTTGTCTGGTGTAAATACATTTAGAAATATGCTGTTCAGAGTAAGCGTCATATTTTTGAAGCACCTGTTATACTTTTTCCAACATAGCAGTTGGATAAAGTGGGTGAGGCTGAGGGTTATTTCTTTTAATTAAAAATTTCTTCCGCTCAGAAATCTGGGGCGTTGCTCTTTTTATTCTGCTTTGCCTTGGAATGAATGGCGCACGTGAGCTGGCAAACAGAGTGGGGTAGGGGGGCTTAAACTAAATTTTGCTATGGGGTCCTATGAAATTTGTGTATGCCCCTGTTGAGACAGGGTCAAAGGGGCTGACGAAAGAAATTAGCTGTGTTTTTCTAAACCTGTACGCCCCCTTTAACTATTGGCATCATGTTATATATCAAATGGCAAGCAAAAGGAAAGACAATACAGATTACCTGGATCCAAGGCCTCTCCATCAAAGACAGTTTCAAAGGTTGTTGTTTCCTAAAGATAACAAGAAAGGTGTCACAAGTAAATCAGTACAATAGACTCGATTAAAGGGGTTATCCCACTTAGCAGTTTCATACTTACCTGCTGCCACCGCGCGTTCACTTCCTGGATTCTGGCTGGGGGCGGGCTTCATCTTGATTGAAGTCTTCTCCCGGCCGGGCCGCGCGCTGGACTGAACGCGCACGCTGCCGCGCATGCGCAATGTGACTTATTTCTGGCCAGTATAGTACAGAGCCGGCGTGCGCGTTCGCAGCTCTGTACTATTCTGGCCGGGAAGAAGTCACCGTCGCGCATGCGCGGCAGCGTGCGCGTTCAGGACAGCGAGTGGCCCGGCCGGGAGAAAAGAAGAAGTCTTCTGGGCAAGCGCGACCATCGGGATCTTGCGGAAGAGCGGTGGTCGTAACCAGGGGAGACCGAGTCACAACAATAAGGTAAGTGGGGATGAATTTTCTCCTAATCGGTGGGAATTTGTTAATAAAGTATATTTACAAAAATGATCACTGTCAAATCATTAACAGATTTAACAGTGATCATTATGATGGGATAACCCCTTTAAGCCAATCACTGTGCCCATTCTATACATGACGTGCGCCTTACAGGCCACTGATGAGTTATATTGTCATGCTCCGGTGGCGAGTCCGGCCCCTCTGGATAGGTCACCGGTATGGAACTCCCACCAATCAGCTGTTTGAGAAGGCAGCGGCGTCTCTCAGTAGAGTGATGACATCATGTTCATTGGTCACATGGCCTAGGCGCAGCTCAGCCCCATAGAAGTGAATGGGTCTGCGTGCGATAAGAAAGCGCAGCCACTATACAATGTATGGCGCTGTGCTTGGTTTGCTGAAAGAAAGCTGCGGTACTACTGCCTTTCTCAAACAGCTGATTGTTTAGGGGTCCCGGGTATCTGACCCCCATGGATCAGATACTGATGACCTATCCAGTGGATAAGTCATCAGTATAAGTTAGGGACCGTCATCCAGTTGGGGGCCGTCAATTTAGGACGGATTGCCCAAATAGGTATGTATAGCGGTGTGGGTAGAAGTACAGGGCTGCACTATTCCTCACATAATATGATATATATAGTAAGCTACATAATCAACAGATGATAATAACCGTATAATCCAAAGGTAGAAGCTAAGTCCAGCACCAGGTCCGAAGATAAAATTCAATCCTTTATTGAAATATGATAAAATCAACTGTAGTCCTCAAAGGGCATAAACCTACATGTTTACGACATAGGATTATGCACCTTAACCCCTTCAACCACCGTGACGTACCCGTACTGCAACGAGCCCACTCCATATACGTGCCGGGTGCTGGCTGTATCATACAGCAGACACCCAGCCACAATAACGGGGAACGGTGATCCCGCTGAACCCCATCATTAAACCCCTCAGGTGCCACGATCAACGCTGATCGCGGCACCTGTGAGGCAAGACAGAGGGATACGGCTCCTTCTGCCTTCCGATTGGAGCTCTCGGTACTTCCGTTCCATAACGGAAGTACGGATGCAGACAGTACACGTGTGCTGTCCGTATCTTTTGTGGCCCCATTGAAGTGAATGGGTCTGCATCAGTTCCGCAAAACTGCAGACCGGATCCGGACACAAATATACAGTAGTCTGAATAAGCCCTAAGGATTACTGTTGATTTTATCTTCAAACCTGGTGCTGGACTTACTTTTTACCTTTGGATTATGCACGTGTAACTGACATGGTGTCCACACACACACAGACACAGGGACTCCATAGGAGTGGTTGAGCTGGAACTACAAAGAAAAAACAACTTTATCTCTGCTTTGCTGCGACAAACCATATAATGCCCCACATAAAAGCTTGTCACTTGTCAAAAGCAGTTCACGTTCTGTACTAAAACACTAGTCAACCAATCTCCCAACTAAAAAAATAACAAAACAAAAGGGAAATATACAAGTGAAGACACTCAAACAGACCACACCTCCAGATCCAGATCAGGTTTCCGCCAAAGAACACCACCAAAATTGCATGGAAAAAATGGACTTCTAGAGGGGTGGTCGTGGTCCTGTCATAGAAGATGACCATCCCTCAAGAAGTCCATTTTCATGCAATTTTTGGTGGTCATCTGACAGTACTTCAGTGCTCACTCTCTAAGGAGCTTGGTAGAGATCACGTACCGCCGAAGAACACACCTGCCTCACTGCACAAGGTCATCATTGGCCAGTGTTACATACTTATTTACATATGTGAATGTGATCAATCTCTCTTTGAGATGATCACCCAGAATTGCATTGAAAGGTGGTCTTCACGCAGAGTAGTCTTCTTAATGAAGAGGGCCACAATATATGGTGGAACAGCATCAAATACAACTCACCGTTATAACTTCCACCTTCTCTTTTTTTGTTCCTAGTAAGGAAAAGAGAAAAGAAGTAAGAAACCAGACGTGAAGACACTGGACACTGACTATACACCTGTATTGTAGAGGAACGGGCACTTACCTGTTTTATAGGTCTTTACTCTGTCAGGAATAAACATCGAAAAAGTTACTTGTCCCTCCATCCATCGGACCACACAAGACACACGTAGCCAGTTCTTACCTCCTCTTGGAAACTGTGCTTCTTGCCTTTTGGCACAGGGCCTTCAAGTTGCCATATTTCCACAAAAGATGACCTACCCATCCCAGAAGAGCAGCAAGGAACAGAGCCATGAGAGTTAAAAGAAAGGGCACATACCAGGCAGCGGGGTCAAATGTATTAACATTCTTGTCTACTATTGTTAGTCCTTTTCTTTTCTGTACAAGAAGAAGAAAAAAAAACAGGAAAATGTCTAAGGAATGTTTCAAATCCTCCTCATGCTCATGAATGTTTATTTTCTATTGGTCTGTACAGTGTTTCACTTTGTAGAGCAGAACTTTGTCCTTCAGAGCAGCTCATCCTACTTCCTAGAGACAGGCTTATACACATTAGATTGTCTTTTACCAAATGTATATGACCAGTTTTAGGATAAATACATGACAAGGGGTCACCCAAGACACTTACATAGTAGTCAGTTGTGGGTGGAGGTGGTGTATTGGTTCGCACCACGTTTATCATGATCATGGTTGTCCCCGTCCTCGGCTGTTGAACACGACCATCCTTTGCATTGTCATCAACGATGTGGACCACTAGGTTGTAACTCTGCTGCCTGTCAGCGCCATTGTCAAAATCAAAAGGGGTTTTTAGGATGAGTTTAGGATTGTGGGAGCCATGGGTGGGATCAAAAGCAAAGTGATTGTTAACGTTTCCTGGGAAGAAAGCGGAAAGATATTAGGATGTTGTCCCATCTTCTGGAATAATTAGCTTGATTTTAGCTTCCCACTGATTAATCAGGCACATGACTGTATGTATTTTGTGGTCCACAAAACACAGATCCGCAAAAAAAAAAACAGATGACATCCATGTGACGTTTGTGTTGCATCTGTTTTTGCATTTTTTTTTGCAGATCCATTGTAACATGTTCTAATATTTTTGTGGAACAGACATGCGGACATACGGAAACGGAATGCACACTGAGTCATTTCCCTTTTTATTTACAAGCCCCATTAAAACCAATGGTTCCGTATATAGACCTGTAAAAACGGAATGGAAATGGAAGAAAAATAAGTTTGTGTGCATGAGCCCTAAAGGCAATTTATAGAAGAGTGAGTATAAGCTATAAAATTTCAGCTGTTGACCCCAGAGTCGTAGCTTCCTTCACCTAGCGGCAAAGTATCAATCTAAATACACTTGTTAGCATCCTCCCCCTTGGCTCCCAGTACCAAGGACCAAGGCACATGCCCCACTGCCCTTAATCCCCCGCGACATTGACCACTACTGTAAATGTGTTACGGAAGTCCTATAATGGTAACGTATCTATAGGGGGTGTTGAGGTAGCAGTCACACCCAGGCCCTGATGCCTGAGGAGGTCTGAAGGTTCCTCTGATACATAAGAGGACCAGCGGTATAAATGGTACATAGTTGGGGGCCCCATTACGGTTTTTCCCTTGAGGCCCAAGAACTTCAATTGTACCTTATATAATCAGGTAACCATGGACTGAGGCAACCCTTGCGACCGCCAATGTTCTCCACCCATAAGCCTCTCTGTACAGTGAAGAAGAGCCACCTCTGCTGTCCCAGGGCAGATACTATGCCTCCTATCCTGGAAGTTACACCATCGGAAACCCAGCTAGCTTCTAGACATCTTAAAGGGGTTGTCCGGGTTCAGAGCTGAACCCGGACATCCCTCCATTTTTACCCCGGCAGCCCCCCTGACTTGAGCATTGGAGCAGTTCATGCTCCGATGCTCTCCTTTGCCATGTGCTAAATCGCGCAGGGCAAAGACATTTTTTGGAGATCCGGTGACGTACCGGGCTCTCCATGGGGCTGCCAGGAAGCCCGGTGACGTCACTGGCACTGATGGGCGGGATTTAGCGCTGCCCTAGCCAGTAAAACGGCTAGGGCAGCGCTAAAGCCCGCCCTTTAGAGCCGGTGATGTCACCGAACGTCACTGGCAGTGTGTTATTGAAAACAAAAGAGACCTTGCCCTGCGTGATTTAGCGCTGGGCAAGGGAGCGCATCGGAGCATGAGATGCTCCGATGCTCAGCCTCAGCTCTGAACCCGGACAACCCCTTTAAGTAAGAATAATGGCCACTACTGATCTCCAGAGTGAGACCACGCCTCCCAAGTGTCCGTCTTTTGGAGGGACAGTCCCTCTTTTTGACCCACATCCCTCTGTCCATCTTTGATACTAAAATGTCCCACTTTTTGACCTTTGGGAATTAATGCATAAATGTGCATTAATAAATTAACTAAATTGCTCCTTATTAAAGTGTCTGTACGGTTTCTACCTGTATATTAGACCAGAACTTCATTATTTTGTGCAATTTGGACTTTAAAATATCTATAATCTGTTAATTTATTTGCTAATATTTAAATGGATATTGAAGTACAAGAAAAAAAAAAGTTGTCCCAGGGGCTCCACATGCTGTAAAAAAATAAAGGAACTTATACTCCCCTAACCGATCCCCAGCTGCTGTAGTTGTGATGGAGTCAGTAATTGTGCTTTGGGCGGAGTTAGAGGCGTGGCCTAGTATGAATAAAACTGGTGTGATACACGCCGCAGATATTGTCCCTCTTTGCGATTTTCAAAAGTTTAGAGGTATGTGAGACCAGTGCCAAAGGGGTGATCACTGCTCAGAGATTTCTGTTACTGGGAATCTGACACAAGATTCTAAGCAAACTGTCACTGCTAGGAACAATGCTTTGCTCGGAAAGTTTCTCAATAAGGCCTCATGCACACGACTGTGTCTATTTTGCGGTACACAAATCGCGGATCCGAAAAATACAGATGGCGTCCATGTGCCATGGGTTCGTGATCCACATTTTGCAGCCAAGTATAGGAAATATTCTATCTTTTTGCATAACGGAAAAAATTAGGATGGAACGCGGACAGAATCTGTATTTTGCAGGTCCACAAAATACATACGGTCATGTGCATGAGGCCTAACAGAAATCTCCGTGCAGTGTCAAAGGAGTTTAAAAGTGAGGGTCCAAACTCACAAAACTTCAGCAATGTAATTAACATGTTAAAAGGACCGTCGAGGATTTTAATATTGATGGGGTCCGACACCCTGCACCCTCTACTACGGGCCCCGTAACTGCACAGCTCCATCTACTGAGTAACGGCAGCGCGGTTCCTCATGAAGTCAAGCACTACATTAACCAGCTCCGTCTATTACACAACGGATGGAGATCTGGAGTTTGGACATTCGGCACTGGAGCTACAAGGGAAAAGCTGATCGAAGATGGTGCGGGGAGTCGGACCCCCGCAAATCTGATATTGATGGCCTATCCTGAGGATAGGTCATCAATAGTAAAACCACTTTTTTGCACTTTTTGCACCTGAAGCTATTTCATATCGCATATCTGTATTTTTCGAGTCGCGATCTTGGCAGTTGAGCCGGAAGTTGTTGATGTTTATCCCTGCGGTGATGTTGTCGTAGATGACGGCGGAGTACCTGGACGGTCTACACACAGGGGCCTCGTCGTTCTCCGCTATTACATTAATAGTGACCTTCCAAAAAACAATAAAAAACATAAGGGATTAGTGTCTGGTAAACGTTCCTACGTGAGAAATCGCCCAGTTATGCATTACTATATATGCTACAGAATGTTATCCCCTATCCATAGGATAGTATGGAACTATTAGATTGGAGGGTGTCCTACCGCTGGGACCCCCACTGATCACAAGAACAGGGGCCCAGTGGAGCCCTCCTGAAATGGACAGAGCGGCTGGCCAGAAATGCGCCGAGTACTGCGAAATGAATGGAGCAGCTGCGTCAATTTCTGACCAAATGCTCGGTTCATTTCAGGGGGGCTCCACAGGCTAGGAAGCCCCCATTCTCGTGATCAGTGGGGATGCCAGTGATAGGGCCCCCATCAATCTAAGGCCCCTTTCACACGGGCGAGTATTCCGCGCAGATGCAATGCGTGAGGTGAACGCATTGCACCCGCACTGAATCCTGACCGATTCATTTTTATGGGGCTGTGCACACGAGCGGTGATTTTCACGCATCACTTGTGCGTTGCGTGAAAATCGCAGCATGCTCCTCTTTGTGCGTTTTTCACGTAACGCAGGCCCCATAGAAATTAATGTGCAAGTGCGGATGCGGTGCGATTTTCACGGATGGTTGCTAGGAGACGATCGGGATGGAGACCCGATCATTATTATTTTCCCTTATAACATGGTTATAAGGGAAAATAATAGCATTCTGAATACAGAATGCATAGTAAAATAGCGCTGGAGGGGTTAAAAAAAAAAAAAAATAATAATAATAATTAAACTCACCTTAATCCACTTGCTCGCGCAGTCCGGCTTCTCTTCTGTCTTCTTTTTTGCTGTGTGCAGGAAAAGGACCTGTGGTGATGTTCAGGTCCTGTTCCTACAATCAGCAAAGAAGGAGACAGAAAGAGATGCGGGCTGCGCGAGCAAGTGGATTAAGGTGAGTTAAATTATTTTTTTATTTTTTTTAACCCCTCCAGCGCTATTGTACTATGCATTCTGTATTCAGATTGCTATTATTTTCCCTTATAACCGTGTTATAAGGGAAAATAATACAATCTACAGAACACCGATCCCAAGCTTGGGTACCAAACAAGCGCGATTTTTCTCACGCGAGTGCAAAACGCATTACAATGTTTTGCACTCGCGCTGAAAAATCCTGCATGTTCCGGCAAAGCACCCGCACCTTTTCCCGCAATGCCAGTGGGAAAGAGGCCTAATAGTTATCTCCTATCCTGTGGATAGGGGATATAACCTTCTGTAACCAGAATACCCCTTTAACACATTTTAGTTATCGGGACTGACCAATCAGGAGCCTGAAGAAATTACATTTATTAATACAATTATTGATATAAAGTATTTTCAATGAATTTTCATCCTCAGACATCATTAATTCTCGGATTAGTTTGTCACTACGGTATATTTTTATAGCTGTCAAAACTCTGATTTTCTGATATAAAACAAAAAAATTGTCTGCAGCCACCACTAGGGGGAGATCAGGAGCTTACTGCATATACATTCTACTCCACAAGATGCTCCTGAGCTCCCTCTAGTGATGGCTGAAGGAAGACAGAATTTATTATTTATTTCTATGCTTTCGCAGAGCATTTGGAAGGTATAGTAAGAACTTTACCAGCACAGAATATTCTCTGTTTTATGTTGTTCATTAATTTATTTAAGTCACTTATATAGCGCTGACATGTTCCGCAGCACTTTACAGACATTAGCATCACGCTGTCCCCAATGGGGCTCACAATCTAAGGTCCCTATCAGTATGTATAGAATAAATAAGGGTGAGCACTCAACAAATGGCATTAGGAAATTAAAAGTTTAATTAAACACTAAAATATTAAAATAATGCCATTTGTTGAGTGCTCACCCTTATTTATTCTATAGCTACTGTTTTTTGACCAGAGGGTGGGTGTCCCTCTTGCGGGTTAGTAGCACCTTCTCTGTGATCACGTCCTCAGTGAGCCACCATTCCTTACTATTCCCTATCAGTATGTCTTTGGAATGTGGGAGTAAACCGGAGAACCGGGAGTAAAAACCCATGGGGAGAACATACAAACTCTGTCGAACCCAGGACCCCAGCGCTGCAACGCACCAGAGCCCCCAGTGGATATCCTGAATAAGCTCAGCAATATTAAATATGGCTGCTAACTGTGGCCAGCATCCTTCCTGCCTGCACAAGGATCCGACTTATTGATTCATAGGGCAGCGCTCAGTGCTCAACTAACAAATAAAAAATAACTTACTGCCTCGGAGAGAGGTCTACAAATCGAAATTCAGGCTGCAATTACGACCTGGGAGTCATCGTCATAGCAACCGCAGGAAAATGCCATAGAAGCTCTGGGAATAACGTGCAATAATAAATGCTGGCGTTGGCGATGTGCCGCGTAACAAGGGGTTACTGAGAAGTTCCGTATAATGAAGTCTCCCGCCATCTATCTGTCCTGCCTAATTTCTAGGGTCTCCACATAACTGACCCTCTGCTATGAAGAAGATTTTCTGTTACAACTCTAAACAATTACAGGGGCCGATAACTTTGGATGAATTTTAAATTTTATTTTTTTTGCAAGAAAGTGGGTGTCCTAATGCTGTGACCACCGATATAAACAGGGGTGATCTGCTAAGAAACCTAGCGGCAGGTGTTAAAGAGGTCCTCTCCCCTCTCCTGATGTCTGGTTTAGTAACTACTTGTTTTCCCCATGTAATAATGATTCTGGAGCATCTATTCTTATGACTATGTTGTGCTATTATTTTATTATTTCTGTTAGAAGTTAATAATTAATTACCAGCAGTTTGCAATGAAGGTCCAGCTGGGTGTTACCAGTTGGGGGGGGGGGGGGGGGGGGTTCCTGTTCAGTCTGACACTGGCAGCACTGATTGGATAATGTCAGACACAGATAAAATCTGCCACTAATCTGCCCGTGATTCAGCGACGAAAAACAGGCCTTTTTTTGCTGCTAAATCCTCAATCAATCCACCAACATGTTCCCCATTGACCCATTGTGCACACAGTGTAAGGCCTCGTTCATACTTCAGTGTTCGGTCAGTGATTTCCATCAGTTATTTGTGAGCCACAACCACAGAACAGGTGCAGATCTTTCCATTAGACCTTATCTCCGTGTAGCCTCCACTCCTGGTTTTGGCTCACAAATCACTGAAGGAAATCACTGACCAAACGCTGAAGTGTGAACGAGGCTTAAAGCGGAAGTTTTAAAAACCTCAACAAAAAGCTCTTCTGAAGCTCTTGTAAAAACGCCTCTAAAGCCACCACCGAATTACAAATCTGCCACCAAAATTGTCCTGTTTTCAGTTACTAATCTGCTGCAGATTCTTCTGCCATGGAGTTCAGCTGTGTGAACAAACCCTAAATCTTAACAGTGACCTCTTCTAGTTCTATCGATGTTTGCTGTGAATTCGTCTTTTCTTCACCGATTATTTTGCCATGTAGTCACCCAGGGTTCACTGAAATCAACAGCCCCCTCTCTCTCCTCCTACCTCCCTCTCCTTCATCTTTACTCTATTGTTCCTCCTGCAAGGTTTGTCACTGAGGTCAATGTGCAGTACCCCAGACCAGGTCATTTTCAAGATTGTTTTGTTATTTATGTTATGTCATTTTATACTATGTATATGCCCAGTGTGGGTATGTATGGAAGTGACAGAGTTAACCAACTCTGACATAGCAGCTGCAGGAAGCTAGGTGTAGATCCTGATCTGCCCCCCCAGCTCAGCCTAGCTAGTGTAGTGTGTTAGAAGAGTAAGAGGAGGAAGCTGTTCCATGTGCTCCACTCCTGACAGAACTGGACCGAAGTTACAGAGAATCACCTTCTCTGAGGATTATCTACCAAGAGAAGGACCTCAAAATTTCTACAGTTCTCAGGAAAGACAGATAGAGAAAGCAAAGAACCAAGAAGGTCCCGAATCTGCATGGCCGAGAATAGTTGTCAGTAAAGTATTCGCTAAACAATGCTGATGGACTTTACTGCAGTGAAGGGGACATTGTTTAGACACCCTTCACACTTAGACATGACCTGGCCATCCTTTTCTCAAACCCTGTATCCTTTAGATGGAAATTACAGCCACCAACGCAAAAGTAATATTGCCAGCCATAGATTCTACAGAGAGAGACTGCGGGAAGATAGAGAGGAATGAATATTACATTCCCCTACCGTTGGATGTACTACAACTCCTATTCTGCACTTTAGTAAAGAGAAAAGTTTGTTTTTCTACATTTGACCTGTATACTGACTCCAGAACCATATGCCAGCCATTGCACCTACATCTCCTGCCTTGCACTTGCACCAAACCTATAACATCAAGGGCACCCCAACTACCATCAGATAGGAGCCCCAACATCAGGATGTGCGCCGAGGGGGAAAAAAAAGGTGCTGCAAACGCAATGTCTGGTGTATGAGCCACATATTATCACTTACTGTAGCAACATCAATTCGAGGGTCAACAGTGTCACAGTCTGTGGCCTCAATAACCAAGGTGTGAGACTCTTTAGCTTCAAAATCCAGGCGAGTCACCAGTTCTATGATTCCCGAGGTCGGGCTTATCCAAAATGTACTAATTACGTCGGTGTTGCCTTCTCGGATCTTATACGTTATGCAGCTCGGGAGATCTTCGTCTGTAGCTGTTACTTGACCCACGATGGTCCCGGCTTTGAATATCAAAATAACATGGGTTTAGTTTATCAGTATATTTTACACTTCACTTGCAAATGTAGGCAACATTCTGGTGCCACGAGCCACACTGATTATATGCCTATTGCCCATGGGAGCAAAGAAATTGCATAAGTATTCAATTTCCAGGAGCCTAGCTACCATGGAAGCAGGGGAAGCGGCTGCTATGGGGCCCAAACTCAGGACGGGGCCCAGGAGGAGGACAAATTAATTTATTTTCAGGGCTCAGGGAACGGTGAGCATTGTCCTAGTACTGGTATTACTCACTGCTCCCTCTTCTTCTACGGGTGCCCGCGCTGCCCGCGCACAGTTTCAGGGCAGGACGCAGTTTGCGCAGGAGCGCACCATGACCTGATGCTGTGTGACGTCAGGTCACCGGTAGACACAGGGATGCACGAAGAGCGGAGGCACCCACAGGAGAAGAGAGGCGAGTATTTTTTTCTTTTTTTGTCCAGTCTAAGGTCTGCATTAAGGAGACCGAGGAGGGCGTTTAAAAAGGTGCTGTGGTGCCCAGTCAGTTCTAGTTCCGCTACTGTCCATCCGTCTGGACACTTGTTGCCACACAATAACCATCGTGTGATTTTAGCAACAATGTATCCTCACGTATCTGAAGTCATTTTAGTACTGTAGGCCAGCTTTCATAAAAGAGTCACAGCCAATGTATATAAAGGGAAGACGACTCTCTCACCTACCTTCAGAAGTTTCCTGCACACTGAAGGTATACGTTGTCCATTCAAATTTTGGATTGAAATTGTTGACGGGAGTCACAGACACAATTATAGTTGCAGTCACTGAAAGAAAGAATGGATTTCATGTACCGAGGAGGAAATACGTGAATTGTGTTCATCCTGAGCTTCCTGGTTTATGTCTAGAATTCAGCTCCAGAACAGTGAGAACCTCTTTGGGCACAGGCTGTACATACACAGCGGTAAATGGCCAGGAGTAATAACTGAGGAAGGTAGTGGGTCAGAGGTCAGCAGAAACCGCAGAGGCATCAGAGCATCTCTATACAAGAGGCTGGTGCAAAACCTGAGAACCACAGCGGGGAGAGATAGATAGATAGATAGATAGATAGATAGATAGATAGATAGATAGATAGATAGATAGATAGATAGATAGATAGATAGATAGATAGATAGATAGATAGATAGATAGATATAGATAATAGATAGACAGACAGACAGATAGATAGATAGATAGATAGATAGATGATAGATAGATAGATAAATAGATAGATAGATATAGATAGATAATAGATAGATAGATAGATAATAGATAGATAATAGATAGATAGATAGATAATAGATAGATAATAGATAGATTACTGCTGACAGGATGAAAGATGTCCATCTAAGCAATGCAGAATTCCCCCCAGTGAAGCAGCACTCAGACTTGCAGATATTGATTCCTCCTTGAAGACGTCAGTATCACAGAAAACACCTTAGTCTTCTTCTCTGCAGTTCCCCACACGGATGACAAGGCCGGGGCTGTATATATATCCGCAGTGATGGGAAACAGTTCTGCCCTCACCGGTAATAAACATTGAATAAAACCAGTCGTGTTTACAGGTATCTGGACTGGTTTCAGAAGAGCCCTGTAAACATCCTGCTGGGGTCTGGCGGGACCCCTTTATGACCATGGATTTTAAAGCCATGAAGCTCTGTTTTCCCCCC
The DNA here is from genome assembly GCF_905171765.1 of Bufo bufo. NCBI lineage: Eukaryota > Metazoa > Chordata > Amphibia > Anura > Bufonidae > Bufo > Bufo bufo. Next base: position 28,154,021 of record NC_053397.1, on the reverse strand, counting down.
TGGAGCCAGGTCCCTGCCCTTACCTTACCACGGTCCAGGGCGCACTCAGGGGTATGCTATTGGATTGATGGAAAGTTATACATTTTGTATCAATTATTACTGTATACAAGATCTCTGCTTGCTGTCATTCAGCAAGAAACTTCATTGCCCTTAGCAAAAAAAAATAACAACTCTTAAATCCAGGACAACAGCTCTAACAATAAAGGTTTCTATTTTATGACAGCAAGCAGAGATCTTTAAAATGTGAATAATTGAAACAAAAACATATGTTACACTAAAGGAATATACATTTATCTAAGATTTACCAGTGTGAGGTGTGTCTGGCGAGTCTGATACTGACATCATCATCTCATAGGTGGTGACGGGGTCTGTGTCATAGTCCAGAGCACGGTTTACCTAGTAATAGAAGGAAAAACAACTCAAAGCCTCCCTACAGAGAGAACAATCACATGCAAGGTCTGGGGCTTCCTGCAGAAATGATACATGTGGGGTATTTGTGGGTACTCACTGTGCTTTGTGTGGTGGACAGCAGTGGTACACCTACCATGGGGCCTGGGAGAAGAGGATCAATATGCTGCATATTTCAGCAGTCACCACTAGGGGGAGTTCAGTGCAAAGAAATTATTTCCAGCTTCCATTAAAGGGGTATTCCCATCACATACAATGGGGGCATATCGCACCTACATGGGGACCCGCACCTACAAGGAGAACGGAGCGGGAAGAGCTGTGGCTGCAGGACCCCGAGTTTCCCAGGGTCCGTCCACCACCAAGCGCTGCTCCCTGATGCTAAGTGAAAGGGAGCGCACAGAGCATGCGCGGCCACTGCTCCCATTCATTTCTATGGGGCAGATGGAAATAGCTGACCCAGTGTTCGGCTATTTTCGGATCCACATTGAAATGAATGGAGGGCGGCTGCGCATGCGCAGTGCGACCTCCATTTATTTTTCCCGCTCTGTTCTTGTTGTAGGTGGGACCGGCACCTATCAGACAATGGGGGCATATCCTAGCAATATGTTCCCCCCATTGTATGTGATGGCAAAACCCCTTTAAGTTCAATGGTAACTGTATGAATCCCTATACACTGAGCTCCCTCTAGTGGTGGCTGCAGGCCATTATGTCGTCTGTTGTCAATACATGGAGAAGAATGAGCACCGTATTTATGAAGCCAGAAAAGTGTATGATTTTTTTTTTTTTTTGCTTTTTTTAAATTAAAATGGTCTTCCACTTAATGAACACAATCCACACTGCCTGACAGTGATTGGCACACTGGGTGCGGCAGTGGGGAGCCTTTCCTAGGTCTTGCTATAGGGCCCTATGTGTACGCCTCTGTGTGGCAGCCCACCTAAACTAATAGTATTGGTGTGACCACCCAATAGCCACATACCTGTATGACTGGCACCATGTGATTGGCACTTCATGGAAGATAGGCGTGACTGCATATTCACCAGTATGTTACATTTGTGCAACCCTCTACATATGGCATCATCCTATTGGGAAGGAAATTGCTGCGGTTTTGCAGCGCCATTTTTGGTAGGGACTCATGTACAGGTGATTTCAGAGGGGGGCCATTACCACTAGTATAAGTATGGACATTTTCTCTGATATGTTTGTAATTTTGATCCCCTTTTAGTCATTTTTATATGTTCAACATAAACTCTGCAGGGTCTGCAGTCCATAATGACAACTACTGTATGATCCCTAAAATCCAATTCATTTACAATATGAAGGATGAAACTTAAAGGGGTTGACTGCATTGGATGAACCCCATTTGTTAAAAGCGTCCCTTAACCAGTGGCGTATATAGAGATGTAAGGGCCCCATAGCGAGGATCAAACCAGCCCCCCCACACCAGACAGAAGGGCTTCTGCCTAAACCCATTTTAATGACCCTGGGGCCATTTTTCCACTGCCTCATTTACTAAAAGTTGTTCCTTTAGGCCTCTTGCACACAAACGTTTTTTTTCTTCCGTTTACGTTCTGTTTTTTGCGTTCCATATACGGAACCATTCATTTCAATGGATCCGCAAAAAAAAAATTAAAGGTACTCCGTATGCCTTCCGTTTCCGTATTTCCATTTTTACGTGCTGTTCAAAAATAGAACATGTCCTATTAGGCCTCTTTCACAAGACCGCATGGCTTTTTCAGTATTTTGAGGTCCGTTTTTCACGTATCCGTTGTTCCGTTTTTTGTTTCCGTTGTGTTTCCGTTTGGCATATACAGTATACAGTAATTACATAGAAAAAATTGGTCTGGGCATAAAATTTTCAATGGATGGTTCCGCAAAAACAGAACGGTTACGGAAGACATACGGAGTACATTCCGTATGTGTTCCGTTTTTTTTGCGGACCCATTGACTTGAATGGAGCCACGGAACGTAATTTGCGGGCAATAATAGGACATGTTCTATCTTTCAACAGAACGGAAAAACGGAAATACGGAAATGGAATGCATACGGAGTACATTCCGTTTTTTTTGCGGAACCATTGAAATGAATGGTTCCGTATACGGACCATATGTGGAATGCAAAAAATGGCCCGCAAACAAAGAAAAAAACGGTTGTGTGAAAGAGGCCATATTGTCCGCATAACGGACAAGGATAGTGCTGCTCTATCAGAGCCAGCTGTTACGTTCCACAAAAAATGGAATGCACACGGATTGCATCTGTATTTTTTGCAGATCCGTTTTTTGCGGACCGCAAAATGCTGAAAAAGCCATAAGGTCGTGTCCAAGAGGCCTTAGGGGGTAGAGTCCTGACCAAGTTTTCACTCCCAGTAGAAGAGGAGATAATCCCAACTAAGACTGGGCCCCCTCTTGCCCTGGGCTCCATAGCAGTCGCATGGTCTGCCGCTATGGTAGTTACTAGTGATGGACGAACATCGGCCAGGACAATTCGCGAACGCGTGTTCGCGGCGGACCCCATTGACTTTAATGGCAGGCGAACCTGAAAAACCTTCAGGTCATATTTGCAGCCACCAAATACTTACTAGAAGTACACAAATAGTCCCACAACATGGACAGTGATATACTAGAGGGGGATCAATGGCAAAAATTCCCACAAAAAATATGTATTTTAATCAGGGGCCAGTTTTATGCGTCTTAAAGGGAAACTCAAAAATGTGCCCTGCTGGAGCCTAGAAAATTTTTATTTTAGGCCACGGGAGCACAGGCCACGAAAATTAGGCATTCACTGGACAGAAAAGAGCAAGTGTTTATGTGGCTGGAGGTACATTAGGCGGTCAGTTTTACTGTAGGCCAGTGGATTACAGGCCACAAAAATTTTGGCATTCACCTGACATAAAAGGCCTTTTATGCTGCTGTATATACATAAAACAAAGGACCATTCTTTGTTCTGGGTGGTGGCAGATATGTGTGGGCTGGCATGAGAAAATTAAATTACACGTGGTCATCACAGGGGTTGAATTCCTCCGAGATCCATGCCTCATTAATTGATAGAAATGTGAGGTAGTCCACACTGTCGTGAGCTAGGCGGGTGCGCTTATCGGTCACGATTTCCCCTGCTGCGCTGAATGTCCTTTCGGACAGGACACTCAACGAGGGGCAAGCCAAGAGTTCCATGGCAAATTGTGCTCTGGCCACAGGTCAAGCCTGCACACCCAGTTGTCCAGGGGTTCCTCGCTTCTCAGAGCGTCCACATCGACCGTTAACCCGATGTAGTCGGACACCTGTCGGTCTAGGCGTTCCCTGAGGCTGGATCTTCTTGCAGGCGTGGTAGGATTGGTACCCGCACCTGTTTCGCTGTGGGTGGAAATTGCTCTGCCAGCGCCTGCAACAGCAGAATGCAGCATCTCTCGCAGCAAGGCCTGGAAATGCTGCATTCTGCCAGCCCTCTGTGATGCTGGTAACATGTCCGCCATTTTGTGTTTGTACCGGGGGTCTAAGTACGTTGCCACCCAGTACTGGTCCTTGCCCTTTATATTTTTAACACTGGAGCATGAAGGCCCCCATTTGCACTAAATTGGAAGCAGTGGAGCGCCCTGGCTCCTGCTCATCGCCCAGGAGAATGTCGTCCTCAGTATTCTCCCCCCAGCCACTGACAACACCAGGGATCCCCGAAAAGTTCAAAGTCCCCCTCAAAGCCTGCTCTTCTTGCTCCTCCTCCGCCCCGGCACCATCCTCCTCTGACTCCTCTTCAGACTCCTGTTGTTCACTTGTCTCAGATGGAGTAGCCCCCCCTGGGAATTCATTCAGCATTGCAACTTCCTCATCTTCCAGCTCCTGCTCCTTGACGGCTTGATCAATGACACGACGCAATGCACGCTCCATAAGGAAGGCGTAAGGTACGATGTCATTGATGGCGCCCTGGCTGCGACTGACCAGTTTAGTGATCTCATCAAATGGCCGCAAAAGTCTGCATGTGTCGCGCATGAGAACCCACTGGCGCAGTGAAAAGAAACCAAGCTCCCCAGAACCTGTCCTGCTGCAGAGTTCGTACAGGTAGTCGTTAACGGCACGTTTCTGCTGGAGCAGCCTATCAAGCATATACAAGGTGGAGTTCCAGCGCGTGGGGCTGTCACAAATCAGAAGTCTGATGGGCAAGTGGTGTCGCCGCTGAACGTCAGCAAGGCGAGCCATGGCCGTGTAAGATCGTCTAAAATGGCCAGAGATTTTCCTGGCCTGCCGCAAGACGTCCTGGACGCCGGGGTATTTGGCAACAAATTGCTGCATGACTAAGTTCAGGATGTGTGCCATGCACCGCACATGTGTCATTTTGCCCTGTTTCAGCGCGCTCAACAGATTGGCACCGTTGTCGCACACCACTTTACCAACTGTCAAATTGAGCAGGGTTAGCCACTGATCGGCCTGTGACCGCAGAGCTGAAAGCAGTGCAGGACCGGTGTGGCTCTTGGCTTCCAGGCACAACAGCCGCAGCACAGCATGGCAATGTCTCATCTGGCACGTCAAATAGGTTCTGGGGAGCTTGAGGGGTGCAGCGGAAGAGGCGGTAGCAGTGGAAACGGAGGAGTCAGTCGAGGAAGAGACGGAGGATGGAGTAGGAGGAGGAGAAGAAGAGGCAGGCTTGCATGCAATCCGTGGCGGTAACACCAAATCCACATGCGTGCCACAGGTTACATGCTTGACGGCGGTCAGAAGGTTCACCCAGTGGGCAGTAAAAGTTATGTACCTTCCCTGCCCGTGTTTGCTAGACCATGTGTCTGTGGTCAGATGTATCTTGGCACCGACAATGTGTGCCAGAGATATACTCACTTGCCGCTGAATGTGGCCATATAGCTCTGGGATGCCCTTCTGGGAGAAATATTTCCTTCCGTGGACTTTCCATTGTGGTGTGCCAATGGCCACAAATTTTCTAAAGGCCTCTGAGTCCACCAGTTTATATGGCAGTAGTTGGCGGGCTAGCAGTTCCGACAAGCTGGCAGTCAGCCTTTGGGCAAGAGGGTTATCCGGCATCATCAACTTTTTACGCTCGAACATTTGGGCCAAGGAAGCCTGCCTTCTGCCAGATGAACGTGACGACGACAAGGTGGAAGATTGAGTGAAAGACAAATGGGAGGAGAGAGGAGAAGAGGCAGGACGTGGAGCGCCGGGAGTGTGGCTTTGTGGGTTCTGACTGTGTTGCTCCCACTGGGCTTGATGATGGGAGGCCAGGTGCCTTCTTAAGGCGGTCGTCCCTAGTTGAGTGTTGGGCTTACCGCGACATATGCATTGACAGCACAGGATGCAGATGGCAAAACTATTGTCAGCAGCTGACACGTTAAAAAAAGCCCACACTGTGGAGCCATGTGCCAGCGTCCTGGGAGCGCCAGATGTGACCGTGCATGGTGGATGGCTCGCTCCAGATGCATTTGCAGTCTGCTTTTTGCCTCCTGTGCACTGCGAATTCTGCCTGATTCTCCTCCCTATCTGCTCCTTCTCTCCCTCTGAACTCCCCTCCTCTTCCTCTCTTGTGGGCACCCACGTGACGTCCATCGACGCGTCATCATCGTCAGCTACACCACCACTGACATTAGAGATCTCGGAGTAGGCAGCAACAGCGAGGACCTCCCTCCTTGGGCTGATCTGGGTACTGTCGTCAGACCGCTGGGTGGTGGCCGTTGCTACATCTGTTTCTCTTTCACCAGCATTGATGCTGACCTTCCACATATACAGCTCTGCTACACCTGTTTTTATCTTCAACCAGCACTGTGTCAGAACACCTGCATATTCAGCACTGCTACATCTGTTTCTCTTTCACCAGCATTGATGCTGACCTGACACATATACAGCCCTGCTATATCTGTTTTTATCTTCAACCAGCACTGTGGTCTGTGGTCTAATGGTGGTCTGTGGATGGCACTGTTGTGGGGGCTCTGTGGATGGCACTGTTGTGGGGGCTCTGTGGATGGCACTGTTGTGGGGGCTCTGTGGGTGGCACTGTTGTGGGGGCTCTGTGGGTGGCACTGTTGTGGGGGCTCTGTGGGTGGCACTGTTGTGGGGGCTCTGTGGGTGGCACTGTTGTGGGGGCTCTGTGGGTGGCACTGTTGTGGGGGCTCTGTGGGTGGCACTGTTGTGGGGGCTCTGTGGGTGGCACTGTTGTGGGGGCTCTGTGGGTGGCACTGTTATGGGGGCTCTGTGGATGGCCCTGTTATGGGGGCTCTGTGGATGGCACTGTTGTGGGGGCTCTGTGGGTGGCACTGTTGTGGGGGCTCTGTGGATGGCACTGTTGTGGGGGCTCTGTGGATGGCACTGTTATGGGGGATCTGTGGATGGCACTGTTATGGGGGATCTGTGGATGGCACTGTTATGGGGGATCTGTGGGTGGCACTGTTGTGGGGGCTCTGTGGATGGCACTGTTGTGGGGGCTCTGTGGATGGCACTGTGGGTGACACATATATAGCACCTTATGCTATATATGTGTCATCCACAGATCCCCCCCATAACAGTGTCCCTGTGAGTGAATGACCGCCAATACAGGGTCTGGGGGCCGGCATCTGGTGTTGTAATGGCAGCGGGGCCCGGTGCAGTCACTGTATTCTATCCCACCGGGCCCCGCTCACTGTAATACTAATTTTCATATGTGAACAAGAAGAGAAATCCTCTGCGATCCTCTCCCTCTCTGTACTCACAAACTCAGTAGCAGGTAGGCCGGGCGGCAGCGCAACTCACTGACGTCTAGCGCCTGCTCCTCCCACTTTATGAATGAAGCAGACGGAGCAGGCGCGTGACGATGGTGGTAATGGCCCCGCTGCCATTACCACCATTACCATACAATAACATACTGCGCATGCGCGGGCGCCCGATACTGCTGAAGACGTGTGCGTTCACGTCTTACAGCATAGGCCGGCCGCTGGATAGGTTAGGATGTGGTGCGCAGGCACGGCACATCGATGCGGCCGGAAGGATGAGGCCGTATCCATGGGATACCAGGATAAACACAGGGGAGTGAAAGGAGCATTTTTAGGACGAATGGTATGTTTTTTTTAATGACATGTATAATAAGAAATGTTCAGTGGGGGGCAATGATTTAATGTAACCCTATTTAATAAAGTGGGAATACCCCTTTAATCAGTATTTTGTGGAAGCAGGTATATTGCACCCCTCAATCAGTTTTTTGGGGGGCAACTGGTATATCACACCCGTTGCAAATAGTTGTTCCAATAACGCTTGTCCCTCTATATACCTGCAGTATCGCAGCAGAACTGCACACAACTGCTGCACAATACAAATGCACTATAATATACTTTCTATGTTAGAAAGTATATTATAGGTATATAACACCCCTCAGTATATCAAACCTATCGATAGCACACCTATACCAGTCCTTAAAAGGATTTTTGTGGCCCTATTAGCTAGTGTTTTGTGTCCCTAACAGCCTGTCCCTGCTCTACACAACAACCTCTCCCTACACTGGCAAAACACAGAATACAAAATGGCTGCCAGATCGGGTTTTGTTATAGGGTGGGGGTGTGTCCATGTGCTGAAAAATCTCAATTGGCTGTCCTGTCCCACCTGATGGATGTTTCATGGGTCAAAGTTCGGCGCAATGCAAAACAATATGGCACCGGCAGATATCGCCATATGTTTGCATGTTCGGCGAACATGCAAAGTTCGCCACGAAACGACCGCCGGGCGAACCGCAAGGCCATCTCTAGTAGTTACGCCCCTGCTAACTACAAGCTGATAACAAAGTACTCCTGCGTGCTGGGACCTCGATCCATCAGTGGTAATCTATGAGAAAACTTAGCAGTAAGTGTTCAATTTCCCTACAGCGCTACTAGAGGTGTAATGTAGGACAGGATGGGTCCTCCAGTGTGAGAGACACTCTTTGTCACTGCTCTTACCAAGAAATTAGGATCCTGAACAGAGAACTCTCTAATGAGGTCTATGAAAATGGGTTTTATGTACAAGGCGATCCAGGATGGTTAATTTATGATAATAAATAAAGGGAGAATCTGTCTGGAAAACCCTCACCTTTATAATATTTGAATTGGTCGCCGTCTGCTGGAATAATTTATCCAAACCAAGTGGACCACTGTGTGGTTTATATTCCAGATTATTTGGAGGGACATCTGGATCATGACAGCTCAAAGAGGCGACTATGGTGTCTTTTGTAATAGGCTCTGGTTCCACAAACCTAAATGGAAAAATATATGAATGGTACAAGGGTCAATGATTTACCCTGGAATTTCCTGCAGGCTGCAGCCAAGAAGGGGTAAACAATACCGGTATAAAGAAACCTGCTGCCTATAAGCTAGGACTGAACGGCAAAGTGGGCAACAACTCCCCACTGGAGTGCACTGGGGGGCCTATAGCAAAGATCAAACTTTGGCCCAATTTCTGTCACCCAGGAAAGGAGGGTATGTTGTTTTATCCCCTCCACTTCTTTCCATGAGTCTTAGGCCAGTTCTTCACCCTCTTATCTGCTAAAAAACTGTTGTGTACTCGCATCCTAAAAGAGTGGCCATTATTTTTGGGTTACACTTGGCTGGTATTATAATTTATAAGCACTCTGCTAATAATATTAGGGAGAAAAGAAAGAAAGAAAATAAAAGTGGGAAGGAAAGAAAGAGAGTGAGTGAGAAGAAAGAAAGAAAAGAAAGAAAGAAAGAAAGAAAGAAAGAAAGAAAGAAAGAAAGAAAGAAAGAAAGAAAGAAAGAAAGAAAGAAAGAAAGAAAGAAAGAAAGAAAGAAAGAAAGAAAGAGTGGGAAGGAAATAAAGAAAGAGAGAGTGTGGGAAGGAAATAAAGAAAGAAAGAAAGAAAGAAAGAAAGAGAGAGAGAGAGAGTGGGAAGGAAATAAAGAAAGAGAGAGTGGGAAGGAAGGAAGGAAGGAATTAAAGAAAGAAAGAAAGAAAGAAAAAAGAAAAGAAAAGTGGGAAGGAAGGAAAGAAAGAGTGTGTGTGAGAGAGAGAGAGAGAGAGGGAAGGAAAGATAGAGAGAGAGTGGGAAGGAAAGAAAGTGAGAGTGGGTAAGAAAGAAAGAAAGAAAGAGAGAGAGGGAAGAAAGAAAGAAAGAAAGAAAGAAAGAAAGAAAGAAAGAAAGAAAGAAAGAAAGAAAGAAAGAAAGAAAGAAAGAAAGAAAGAAAGTGAGAGTGGGAAGAAAGGAAGAAAGAGAGAGTGGGAAGAAAGAAAGAAAGAGAGAGTGGGAAGAAAGAAAGAAAGAAAGTGAGAGTGGGAAGAAAGGAAGAAAGAGAGAGTGGGAAGAAAGAAAGAAAGAGAGAGTGGGAAGGAAGAAAGAAAGAAAGAGAGAGAGTGGGAAGAAAGAAAGAAAGAAAGAAAGTATTACAATATATCTTACATGGCGGGACACTTACCTGTACATATACGAATCACAGACTGGGGGGTTGTCATTAATGGGAAGAATATTTGCAGTCGCTAAGATTGAGGCGCATTTATTGTCTCGGTCACACACTTTGACAGTATAGGATTGTGCGCTTACAAACCCGGCTGCCTCGCTGTCCATCCTGGAGATTATGACCACCGTTCCTGTCTCTGTTAAGTAGAAATATTTCTAGAGGTCATACAGTATATCACCTGTGTAACCAGCTGCCGGGGGAGCTAAATGCACCCCACAGTCAATCCCAGCGGGAGCAACTCTCTGCAGCAGCTCTTCAATGTGACTAATAGAGAGGGGTCCTGAGCAGGGGCCCTTCCTCCTCCAATGGCATCAAAAGACAGGAATTTCCTAATGTGACAACCCCTTAATTTGGTGGTTGCATGAATTATGATAAATGAACACAAGCTCTATCCTAGCTCTGACCTGTACATATCCTCCACCTTTGTATGACAAAGTTCTGCCAAATTTACAATACAAAATTCAAGTGTCTTTAAGCGGTTGGTCTGATTTATAAAATCCAGCTGCAGATAGTATATTAGGAAATTCTCAAGTAAACGGATTGTCCAGGACATGTGGCTATGTCTGGTATTACAGCTCAACCGTGTTCATTTAAATGGGGCTGAGCTGCAATACCAGACCCAACCTATGGATAAGAGTGGTGCTATTTTGGGAGAAAAAAAACCCATCACTTATCCCCATGCAACCTTCACATTTTAGAAACTGTGAGAGATTGACTTGCCTACCGAATGTTTTAGTTTTTTTGCTTTTAAAAAAAAAATCTGATTTCACCTTTGCTTATAGAAAAATAAGGATTTCCAGGGTCCAGGAGAAAAGTGAGGTCATTCATCTCGTCGGCGTCGGAGCCTGTGCAGGTGTTCACCGCCCGTCCAATTGGAAGCTCCTCATCTAGTTCAATGCTCACGGTGTTCCCCGAGGTCTTTGTCTGTATGGTCACTCCAACGGTTGTGATACTGTAAAAGCTATGATAAGACAGAATTCATAGTTTAGTGCTTCATCTCATATCTCAGAGGAATAGCTATAGAGGAGGGTGCCATCACAACCAGGCCCTGGTGCGTGAGGGTGCCAAAGGCTCCTCAGGCTACTTTCACACTTGTGTTATGAATTACCACATTGAGATCCGGCAGGGGATCTCAATACTGGAACTAAACGGATCCGTTTTGATTTTGCACATCATGATGCATCCGTTCCGTTAGGATGCGGTTGTGTGAAATCAAAACAGAAAAAAACGGATCCATCACTAAATACATTAAAAGTCAATGGTTAACAGATCCGTTTTTTTAGGCTCCATAAAAACGGATCCGTCACCATTAACTTACATTATTTTCAGTGCCTGCTCAATTTTTTTCCGTTTTTATGACCGGACACAAAACTGTAGCTTGCAGCGGTTTTGTGTCCGGTCACATAACGGAATGCTGCCGGAAGGGAAGACATCCTGATGCATCCTGAACGGATCTCTTTCCAGTCAGAATGCATGAGGACTAAACGTAAACATTTTTTTTCGGTGTTAAGATCTTCTGCCCGAACTCAATACCGGAAAACAACGACACAAGCGTGAAAGTAGCCTTAGCCACATAAAAAGTCACCAGCCTTATAAATTGCACATGATAGTTCGGGGCCCTATTATAGATTTTGCATTGCGGCCCAGGAGCTTTAAAGGGGTATTCCCATCTTGGATGTTAGAATATGCCATTAATGTCAGATAGTTGGGAGTTTCATATCTGGCACCCGCTCCTATCTCCAGAACAGGACCCCCATAGTAAACAGAAAGCAGCGTGGCTACCCTCCATTCACCGCTATGGGAGTTCTGAACATAGCCAAGCTCGGCTATTTCCAGCATCGCAGCGCTCAGCTATTTCCATTCCAATATGGCAAATAGGCCAAGAGAGAAGACGTGTGTAGTAGTTGCTGGTGTGTAAGCCAGAGAAGCTGTAGCAGAAAAGAAGTGTCTTTATCCAGGGTAACACCATTCCTGGTAGTGAAAAGTGCCAATAAAGCAACTGTGCTAAGAGCCAAACTCTGAGGGAGATGAGAACAGACTTCTATATAAGGTTAGCCATTAAATAGGACGATGCTTGGACAAGAAAGCCAGTGAAAGGTGCCACACGTTTATGGCTGTTGACTTCACTGCATATGGTTTGGGTTATATTGCTTCAGGCACCCACCAGTTAGGTATTGCAGAAATATTGAGAAGACAATTTTACTCCTTTGGCCAATTTGGAAGATTGCTTGCATATATAGAAAGGAACTCAACAAAGACCACCATAGTAGTCATCCCCTACACACAGTGTTTTGTGAAAAGCAGCACCATACCGGTGAATGGAGCAGTGGCCGCGCTTGGGTGGTGCACTCTCCATTCTTGCTATGGGCCTTTCAAATGTAGCTGTGCACACTCACTTGGCTATTTTCGGAACACCCATAGCGATGAATGCATGCGTGGTGTGGTCTCAATTCTCTAAATAGGAGCAGGTCCCAAAAGCGGAACCAGCAACTATCTGACATTGATGACAGGTCCTAGCAATATGCCATCAAGGTCCCTGATGGGCCAACTCCTTTAAAGTACGCCTCTACAAATTATTTTAATGACAGCAGATGCTATACAGTACATAATACACAGACAATAAATACTTACACACAAGTCAGTGAAGGGTCGTTGTCGTTCACATTTGTGATGTGGACCATTATTTTTGCAGATTTTGAAAGAGACCCATCAGTTACTGTAACTGTTAAAGTATAGCTGCATTGGAATAAAATAGTAAGAGATAAAATAACAGAGACCCAGAGCATCACTGTGCTACATCGTGTTATATTGTGTTACATTGTATCAAAGCAAGACAGTAATGTAAATACTGAAAATGTCCCAGAATCATAGGAGCTGCTCCCTGCACAATGACAGAATACAATGCCGATTACTGCAGCCTGTACTCTGTGCATGGGTACCAGTCTGCCTTGTGGTAATAACATGGTATGAGTTCATAGCACCATTTAGCTTTCCGTTCTTCTGCTCCGTCAGAAGAGAAAAAAACAAAACAGGATCCTGCAAAAAAAATTATCCTGTTGCATCAGTTTCCGTTCTGTTTTATTTTTTGCGGACCGTATGTGGAACCATTCATTTCAATGGTTCCGCAAAAAAAAACTGAATGTACTCCGTGAGCATTCCGTTTCCGTATGCCCGTATTTCCGTTCCGCAAAAACATATAACTATATTTCTCCGCATTACAGACAAGGATAGTGCAGTTCTATGAAGGGCCAGCTCTACCGTTCCGCAAAATACGGAATGCACACAGATGTCATACGTGTTTTTCGCGGATCCGTTTTTTGGAGGACCGCAAAATACATACGGTCGTGTAAACAAGCCCTTATACAAAGGATTGCATAGGATCCTCAGTGGGCTAGCTCAGCTGAATGTAATGATACCTTTCACTTGGCGATCCTTTGTTCATTCTGGAGAAAAATTTACCTTTAAAGAGGTTGTACGGGCTATTTAATAGTGACGACCTATCCTCAGGATAGGTCGTCAATATAAGGTCAGCGGCACCCCCGCCGATCAGCTGTACGGGGAGACGGCGCGCACAGTGTGCACATGCCGCCTCCCTTCTCGCTGTCCCATAGACATACAGCAGCAAACAGGAAGGGAGATGGGAGATGGCATGTGAGCACTGCGCTCGCCGTCTCCCCGTACAGCTGATTGGCGGGGGTGTAGGGCATCGGACGCCCGCCGATCTGATATTGATGACCTATGCTGAGGATAGGTCGTCACTATTAAAAAGCCCAGACAACCCCTTTAATCCAAATGAGCAGTTAACTGCACTAAGGGTTGACCCAAGCTACTCTGTCCTCCCTTACTCCTCCTTCTTCCTCTGCCAGCTCTCCCTTCTCCTTCCTAATTCCAGGTTCCTGCATTGTCATCTAGCCTGGCCCTGTCAATCAATAAAGGAGAGGGGTTGGCAGAGGAAGCAGGAGAAGTAAGGGGGCACTGAGTGGCCGGGACCCCCCCTCCTCCGTGCACTTAAGATAGCCCGACAAGGCATTGTGCCTGGTATATCGGTGAATCTGCTGGTGACAGATTCCTTTTAAACACCCCATTGAGTTCAATGGGAACTATGTCATTTTAATAGTCCTGCTAAAACATCTCTGCATTCGCCACAATGATCCCAATTATCCCCCAAAAAGTTAGTCACACATCATTTACCTTTTTGTATTACTTTCATAATCAAACATTTCAGTGGTAACGATGGTCCCGGTGTTGTCAATCTGAAATCCTGAGTTTCGAGGAGCGATGGAGTACTGGCAACAGAGCAATAATAGGAACGAAAACCCAGTAAGAGAGGTCCGGGCATCTTATAATCTATTATCCATTTTAAAATGTGATACTCACACTACGAGAAGTGATGGCATAGTACTAGGACCCCCATGATCCTCAGAATAAAGGCTACTACCCAATGCTAGTGAAGCGCTAGTGAAGCAGTGCTCGCGTCTGGGGTACTGCCTACAATCATTTACAGAGGTTTTCCAAGAGAGGGAAATTTGTTAGAAAGTGTTAATGCAGTGACCCAGTAGTTCACTGCTAATGTTTTCCAAAAATGTGCATTGAGAGACAAGGTTTAATATATGCTGAATATGCATTTCCAGTGGTAAAACTGAATAATGTCTGTTTATTATGTATTTGTATTCCAAAGGGCTATATATGGGGAGGCAGTATTTAACTGGCAGCCCTTAGAGAAAGTTGCCAGGTGGCGCGCTGGTCCCATCTTCCTGGTTTCGGGCGTTGCTGGCAAATAGGCCAAGAGAGAAGACGTGTGTAGTAGTTGCTGGTGTGGAAGCCAGAGAAGCTGTAGCAGAAAAGAAGTGTCTTTATCCAGGGTAACAGCCTCCCTGTTAGTGAACAGTGCCAATAAAGCAACTGTGCTAAGAGCCAACCTCTGAGGGAGATAAGAACAGACTTCTATATAAGGTTGATGACTATTAAATGGGACGGTGCTTGGACAAGAAAGCTAGTGCAAGGTAGCACACATTTATGGCTGTTGACTTTACTGCATGTGGTTTGGGTTATATTGTTTCAGGCACCCACCATACTACTGAGACGGACCGCCTAGCCATTAAGGGATTGTACCCCACAGTTGGGCATTGCAGAGATATTGAGGAGAAAATTTCACTCTTTTGGCCAATTGGGAAGATTGTTTGCATGTATAGAAAGGAATTCAGGGAAGACCACTGTAGTAGCCATCCCTATACACAGTCTTTTGTGAAAAGCCTACCTTTTGATATATCTGAGGACTGTGCCTATTATTTGTACCGTGACACCCATCATCCACTCAATAAAATAGAGACTACATTTTGATTTGACCAAGCCAGCCTGGTCATTTGTCTGCATATCTGACCCAGGCACCTGTTCTTCTACCTTGCAAGCTGCTGCTCATCTAAAACCAAGGGCACCCCAGCCACAACCAGGCAGGATCCCCTAAATACAACATGTGCCCCAAGGAGAAGAAAGGGTAAGCCCCTCCAACCACTGCACGCCCAGCCTGGGTACAGCGCTGGAGCAAGGTTCACCACCGTGAGGACCACAACAGCCCTCATTGCCACCACCACCACTCCCATCCTCTCCACTCCCACGCAGCCCCTGCATGCAGGCACACTGCGCTGAGAGTGGGTTCCCCTGTCACTTCTGTTCTGATACTTACTGGGTTCCTGATGGTATCTGCTTCCTTGTCCACTCTAGGCACACAGAAAGTGCCTGGAAATGGGCCAAGCAGGCATCTCCAGGTATTTCCTGCATGTTGACCAGCGGGCCAGGAAGCAGACACCAGCGGGATAAGCATCAGAATAGGAGCAGTGGGAGTTCAGTGAGGGCCGTGGGAGTCCTCCACTTTGAGCCCCTTCTAAAGAACTTTTCCCATCCATGGACAACCCCTTTAAATGAAGCTGTGTTGCAGTTCCCTGAACAGGAGCGTGACTGTGCAGAGGAAAAAAATATATATCCTTAGGCTATATGCACACAACCGTTATGTGTTTTGCGGTCTGCAAATTGCGGATCCGCAAAACACGGATGGCGTTCGTGTGCGTTTCGCAATTTGCGGAACGGCATGGACAGCCATTAATATAACTGCCTATTCTAGTCCGCAAAACGGACAAGAATAGGACATGTTATTTTTTTTTGCGGACCACGGAACGGAGCAACGGATGCGGACACCACACGAAGTGCTGTCCGCATCTTTTGCAGCCCCATTAAAGTGAATGGGTCCGCATCCAAGCCGTCAAAAACTGCGGACCAAAACAACGGTCGTGTGCATGTAGCCTTATTCTCAGATTTAGAGCTCATGCAAATAGCCGTATCTGTTTTTGCGATCGGCAAAACACGAATGACGCCATATTTTTTATTTCCCCTGCAGAAATGTCCTATCCTTGTCCGCAAAACGGACAGGAATAGGACATGTTCTGTTCAGTTTTTTTTTTCTTTTGCAGGGCTGTGAAGCATACTTACTTATTGATTGAGATGAATGGATCCACATCTGATCCTCAAAAAATACGGATTGGATGCGGACCAAAACTATGGCCGTGTGCATGAGCCTTTAGAGGTCCTAGTGATATGCCATATTGCATGATGGGAACGCCCATAGGAGTAACTATAGCAAGTCACACCTGCCTCCTGAAGCCTCAGTGGGTCCTTCTGCCCCATATGAGGACACCAGTCCTATATATGATGGATCCAATAAAGGGGGCGCTGTTATACATTTTTGCACAGGGGCCCAGGAGCTTCAGGTAACCCCTTTAAATGAATATAGAATATAATGACAAACTTCATAGATAATACCCTGACCAATATCTGGGTGACTTCTATTTGATGCACAATTGATAGCATCCGCCTGGAGCCGCATCAATAGAAATGATTTTCCAGCATCGTCATGATATAGGGTTTCTTTAGTCTTTATCTAAATAATTACAGCTTATTACCTATGATATTTCACAAGTATGAACCGCAAATGGCTCACAATAAGATATTATGTTTACCTAATGGCTTTGCAATAACGCGCAATTAAGTCACAAAGTTCGTGCGGATGAGTGACGCCGCTGCGGGTCTCTTAGTAACGCACTAACGCACGCTACATGGGCTGAACCGAGATGTCCTTAGGAAAACAAAGGGGAACGAATAGGGAAGTCGTGGCAGCTACTGCCCTGAACAATGGCTCATCCGACAGATTAAAGACACACAGGGGGTCACCACGTCACGCTTCACCTCCACTGTATACGGCCAGTGCTTTCAGTCGGCTTGCATACCTTAGCTTGTTTGCTTGCCTACTCACCTGGATTGTCCACTAGCACAGATAAGAGCTCCAGCACAAACAGCAGAGCAAGCAAGTCTTATGAAAGATGCCACTAGCAGTATACCTGTATTTATATTGGGACCATTGACTATGAATGATGTATGTAGCTCCCCCTGGTGGTGACTATAAGCAGCAATAATTTGAATGTGGATGGGTCAGTACACTATGCTATACAAGTTAAAAGGGGTTTTCAGGGATTTAGATAATGATGACTTATCCTCAGGACAGGTCACCAATATCTGATAGGTGGGGGTCTGCCACCTGCCCCCCTCCCCCGATCTACTGTCAGCCACCGACACTGGAAATTAAGCAGTTGATAAAGCCAGAAGCAGAAGGCTGAATAGTTTCTTTGCAAGCGGCTGCCCAAAACAGCTGATCGGTGGGCGTGCTGAGTGTCATACCCCTCAATGATCAAACGTTGATAAAGTAGGCCATCCATATCTACGGTAAGTCCCTGACAACCCCTTCAAACAGGTTTTCTAGGATTATAAAAACATGGCTGTTTTCTTCAAAACACAGCGCCACTCCTACGGGTCAATTCTGGTATTGCAGCTCAGCTCCATCGAAGTGAACGGGCTGAGTTGTAATACCACACATGACCTGTGGACAGGAGTGGTGCTGTTTTTGAAAGAAATTAGGAATATTTTTTCTAATCCTAGAGAACCCCTTTAATATGTGGCAGCTGAGTTTTAGTAAAAACTCACATTCTTCACAAAATAAACCTAGAGCACTTTTTCTCAGAACACTGCATTGCATTGTTCCTCTGTTATTCTTCCTGGAAATGTATAATGTTTCCATTCCCAATGAAGGGGGGGGGGGTGACCATGTATAATCTGCTTGTATTGGGACACAACCTGTTGACAAGTGTAAGCAACACCCAGTTGTCAGTGTGTTCATAAAATAGAGAGTAAAATATGATAAAAGAATCCATTCAAGGTTTGATTCAAGCTTGAAAAACCAATTCTAGTTATTATGAATTATTAGAAGCCGTATGATTGTCACCTGCAGAATATCTTTATCTGGATCTTTAGCCGCCACTTTGTAAATGACTGTGGAAATGGGAGTATTTTCAGGAATATAAACCTCTGCGTCTGTTGGGGAGAAATGACTTTGAGAAGTGAACTATGAATATTAATGTATCTAATAAATACCATAATGTCTGATGTTCTGTGCAGGAAGGATCCAAAAGGAAACTGAACTGTAAGAAACAGGCTGCAATATATAGAAAACCTATAGGGGGTCATTTACTACCACTATTTGGCATATATCTGTCACACTATTTTGCCACAATCTACGACATTTACTTTTTCTACCACTCACGCCAGGTCTAGGCATAGAAAATTTTCTAAATCTACGCCAGCAAGAGGCCGGCACCTCTACATAACTTAGGCTACTTTCACACTAGCATTTTCAATTCCGCTGTTGAGATCCGTCACAGGTTCTCAATAGCGGATGAAAACACTTCAGTTTTGTCCCCATTCATTGTCAATGGGGACAAAACTGAACTGAACGAAACGGAGTCACCAGAATGCATTCCGTTCCGTTTGGTTGCGCTCCCATCGCGGACAGAATAACGCTGCAAGCAGCATTTTTCTGTCCGCGATGTGGTGCAGGGAAAGACAGATCCGTCCTGACACGCAATGTAAGTCTGACACAATAGAAAACGGATCCGTCCCCCATTGACTTTCAATGGTGTTCATGACGGATCAGTCTTGGCTATAGAAGACATAATGCAATCGGATCCGTTCATGGTGGATGCATGCGGTTGTATTATTGTAACAGAAGCGTTTTTGCAGATCCATGACAGATCCGCAAAAAAACGCTAGTGTGAAAGTAGCCATAGGCGGATGAACGGTGAGCGCAAGAGGGACGAAGACCGGCGTCTTAATCAGAAATGTCCCCCCATAATGTCTATATAAATTATAATCTCACACTATGCTGACATGTCCGTTTTAGTAAATAAATGTATTCCCCAATAAGCAACAATGCTTTTTGCGCTATTCTTCTGTTATTCCTCCTGGAAATGTATGAATACTTAAATATGAATATTACCATAACTATTGTTAATGGACTCTTTCTTTACACACTCTATCACTATCCAAGTAGTGCTGACAGTGGTAGACTGTGTAAAGAGACACCCTACTGAGAAGGGGAATGGTAGTGTCAAGTCATTCATAATTTCCAGGAGGAATAATAGAGGAAGACACCCCGGTATGATTTATTAGGGAATACAAGTATAAATACATAAATAAAATATAAAAATAACAATAATAATAATAATAATGAAAACAACACAAGGGTAAAAGTCATAGGTCCTCTTTCAAAGTGGTATTCCAGGCAAAAATTGAAATTCCTTCTTTCACCAAGGGTGGAGGCTCTTATCTCCCAGCATTTCATCTACCTGGCACCCACCAAACTGTAGATCCATGGGATTCTTCTTTCAGACCACTACTGTGGTCTGATAGCACCCTCAGTTCCTGGAAAGCAGATGTCATGACCCATCCAGGAACCCCTGCACTGTGCACCCTGGCTCTCCACTCCAATCAGCTTGTGTCACTTTAAAGCAGGCATCCTCAAACTGCGGCCCTCCAGCTGTTGCAAAACTACAACTCCCAGCATGCCCGAACAGCCTACAGGTATCATCCTACAGTAGGGCATTGTGGGAGTTGTAGTTTTACAACAGCTGGAGGGCCGCAGGTTGAGGATGCCTGCTTTAAAGGATAGGTTCATTTTTTTTCTTTAGACCATTTTACTTTATATATGGACACAATTTATATAAAAATTTGAACATACGGTGGGAAAAATAAGTATTTGATAGACTGGTGATTTTCCCTCCTACAAAGAATGGAGAGCGCCATTTTTATCGTAGGTCCACTTCAAGTGTGAGAGACACAGCGAGTGGAGTTGATACCAAAAAGTTTTATTTTGGTCTCATGTGACCACCTGACCTTTTCCTATTCCTCCTCTGGATCATCCAGATGGTCATTGGTGAACTTCAAACGGGTATGTGCTGGCGTGCACAGGGAGATCTTGCATCCATGGCGGTGTAATGTGTTACTAACGGTAATCTTTGAGACTGTGGTCACAGCTCTCTTCAGGTCATTGACCAGGTCCTCCAGTGTAGTTCTGGGCTGACCTTTCTCAGAATCATCCGTACCCCGCGAGGCGAGATCTTGCATGAAGCCCCAGACTGAGGAAGATTGTCAGTCATCTTGTGTTTCTTCCATTTTGTAATAATTGCGCCAACAGTTGGTGACTTCTCACAAAGCTGCTTGCCTTATCGTCCTGTAGCCCATCCCAGCCGTGTGCAGGTCTACAATTTTGTCACTGGTGTCTTTAGACAGCTCTTTTGTCTTGGCCATGGTGGAGAGGTTGGAGTGTGATTGATCATGTGGACAGGTGTCTATTATACAGGTAATGAGTTCAAACAGGTGCAATTAATACAAGTAATGAGTAGGGCTGAGCGAACACCTAGAAGTTCGGGTTCGCCGGGTTCGGCCGAACTTCGCTGCAAAGTTCTGGTTCGGGACCCAAACTTTGGAGCACTAAAATTGCTCTAAAAAGTCATAGAAAGGGCTAGAGGGCTGCAAAAGGAAGCAAAATGGGGTTAAGAGCAGGACAATTGCCCTGCAAACAAATGTGGATAGGGAAATTAATTAAAATAACATTTAAAAAAAGTAAAAAATAATGATCTTGAACTAGGAGGTGGAGGTCAAAGTGGAGTAGGAGGTTGAGGTGGTGGTGGACGTGGCGGTGTAGGTGGACGTGGCGGTGGAGGAAGAGGGGGAGGTAGCCAACACAATTTTAGTAGTTTTTTTATTTTTTATTTTTATTTTTTTTATTTTTCATAAATTTGGGAAGACCCCAAAACATTGGGAAATATAAAAAAGAAAACAAAGAGAAAGTGCGCTGGAGTATAACAATGGCTGAGTGCAGCCAGTATACTTGTCTATTCTGCCCAAGGTACGGACAACTCCTGTGGGATCCATGCCTGGTTCATTTCAATGAACGTGAGCTTGTCCACATTGGCTGTGGACAGGCGGCTGCGCTTGTCTGTGATGACGCCCCCTGCCGTGCTAAACACACGTTCAGACAATACACTGGCTGCAGGGCAGACCAGCACCTCCAAGGCGTAAAGGGCAAGCTCAGGCCATGTGCCCAATTTAGAGACCCAGAAGTTGAAGGGGGCAGACCCGTCATTCAGTACGTGTAGGCGTGTGCACACATACTGCTCCACCATGTTGGTGAAATGCCGCCTCCTGCTAAGACGTTCCATATCAGCTGGTGGTGCTGGTTGTTGTGGCGTGCTGACAAAGCTTTTCCACATTTCGGCCATGCTAACCCTGCCTTCTGAGGTGCTGGCGGTGCCCCAGCTGCGTTGGCGACTTCTTCCTCCTCCTCTGACTTCGCCTTGTGCTTCCACTGAGCCCCCGGTGTCAGGTGGGAATGCAACCAGCAGCGCATCTACCAGCGTGCGCTTGTACTCGCGCATCTTCTGATCACGCTCCAGTGACGGAATTAAGGACGGTACATGGTCTTTGTAACGGGGATCCAGCAGGGTGGCCACCCAGTAATCAGCACAAGTTAAAATGTGGGCAACTCGGCGGTCGTTTCGGAGACACTGCAGCATGTAGTCGCTCATGTGTGCCAGGCTGCCCAGAGGCAACGACAAGCTGTCCTCTGTGGGAGGTGTATCGTCTGTGTCCTCTGTATCCCCCCAGCCACGCTCCAGTGATGCCCATGAGCTGCTTTGGGTGCCACCCTGCTGTGAACACGGTTCCTCCTCATCATCA
The DNA here is from genome assembly GCF_905171765.1 of Bufo bufo. Lineage (NCBI taxonomy): Eukaryota > Metazoa > Chordata > Amphibia > Anura > Bufonidae > Bufo > Bufo bufo. The sequence goes on along the minus strand of NC_053397.1, from coordinate 28,132,096 downwards.
TCCTCCTCCTCCAGAACTGTGCCCTGGCTGGACAGTTGTGTACCTGGCCTCTGTTGGTGCAGGAACCCACCCTCCAAGCCACTTGTGAATTACTGGCCTGATAACCGTGGAAATGATTCCTCTTCCTCCTGTGCCACATCCTCTTCCATCATCGCCCGAAGCGTGCTTACTGGTCCACGTATCCGTAGTGAGGTGCACCTTGCCACAGATGGCGTTGCGCAGTGCACACCTGATTTTGTCCGCCACTTGGCTGTGCAGGGAAGGGATGGCTCACCTAGAAAAGTAGTGGCGGCTGGGCACGACGTACTGTGGGACAGCCACCGCCATAAGTTTTTTTTAAAGTCTCCGTCCCCACCAGATGGAATGACAGCATTTCAAAGGCCAGTAATTTAGAAATGCTGGCATTCAGGGCTAGGGATCGCGGGTGGGTAGGGGGGTTCTTCCTCTTTCTCTCCATTGTTTGGGAGATGGACAGCTGAACGCTTCCATGGGACATTGTGGAGATGCTTGGTGACGGACGTGGTGGCGTTGCTACCACATCCTCTGTTTGCAGGGTGGCAGGTGGCACTGTCACTCCAGAGGGGGAGGAAGAGGCCGAGACTGCAGCCGAAGAGGGAGCAGGAGGGGCCTGAGATCTTTTGTGGTTTTTGAGGTGTGTACTCCACTGCAGCTCATGCTTTGCATTTAGATGCCTGGTCATGCAGGTGGTGCTCAGGTTAAGAACATTTATGCCTCACTTTAGGCTCTGAATGCACAGCGTGCAAACCAATCACGTTTTGTCGTCAGAGCATTGTCTGAAGAACTGCCACGCCAGGGAACTCCTTGAAGCTGGTGGTGGGCAGTAGCAGGCGTACTGTCTAGGTGACGGCCACTCTGCTTTTGCACCCTGCTCCCTCTTTTGCTGTGCGGCTGGCGCTATGTGACCACCACCTCTTCCTCTGAACTGCACACGTCACTCGCATGACCTTGATTCCATGTGTGGTCTAGGACCTCATCGTCCTCCACATCATCTTCCACCCACTCTTCACCCCTGCCCTCCTTGCCGGTAGGGTGACCACATTTCCAAACTGCCATTCAGGGACACCCGCCCCGGCCCCCCCGCACCCATGTCCACTCCCCAAAAAATATGATTTTTGATACTTTTTAAAAAAAATTAAGTCACTTAGTGACAGCGGCGTACTTTGTACTTACGCTGGCAAGTTCATTGCATCGAAGTTATGCTTGAGATTGCTATAAACATAACTGCCTGTGCATTGTTCAGTAATTTGTGATTGTGCCCTGCACACAATCACTGGCTACCTAAAACAGGTCATATTTTTAATGTGTTAGACATCTCTTAATCCCCTTTTATAGAGAGGGGGATCTGTGGATGACATTGCAATGGGGGGGGGATCTGTGGATGCCACATACCGTATATAGCATCTTATGCTATATGTGTCATCCCCAGATCCACCCCATGACAGTGTCATCCCCATTTCCCCCTCCATAACAGTGTCATCCACAGATCTCCCTCCCTATAACAGTGTCATCCACAGATCTCCCTCCCTATAACAGTGTCATCCACAGATCTCCCTCCCTATAACAGTGTCATCCACAGATCTCCCTCCCCGCCTCTCACAGGAGTGTACATATATAAAAAAAAGCATATTTCACATGAACACTTACAGTTACTTGGCTTGGCCCTTGGGGATCTCGGACGCCACTTCAACACTTTGGCCGGGGGCTCGGCGGAGCTGATGTTGTGTTTTATCCTAATGAGAAAGATTTCATAATAAGGATTTGGAGAAGGGGCAGAGGGATAGCAGAGCAGGGAGAGGCTGGTGCTGCTACTAGGGGGTCATACCATGGGGGAGTAATAAAGCCCACCATAATGCTCCCCCAGTAGAAAGAATTCTCTTTATAATGTGAAAAACATACCCCCTTGTAATGCCCCCAGTTGAGCTAATGTCCCCCATAATGTGCCAGTATAAAATACCCCTATATAGTGCCCCAGTAAATGGCTCCATAGTGCTCCTCTCCCCCCTTCCTGCTAGTGCCCCCCATAATGTACCAGTATAAAATGCCCCATATATCGTGCCCCAGTAGATGCCCTCAGTGTCCCCCATAATTTGCAAGTATAAAATACCCCTTCTTAGTGCCCCCCGTAGATGACTCCATAGTACTCCTGTCTCCCCTTCTCCATAGTACCCACCATAATGTGTCCCAGTATAAAATGCTACTGTACAGAGCCCCCCATATAAAACACCCCTTCTTTGTGGCCTCAGTAGATGCCCCTATAGTGCCCACCAATAATGTGCCAGTAATAAGTGCCCTCAATAACGTGCCACTGCCAGTAACAAGAGCCCCCCAATGTGCCAGTAACAAGAGCCCCATCACGTGCCAGTAATAAGCCCCCCATCACGTGCCAGTAATAAGCCCCCCCATTACGTGCCAGTAATAAGCCCCCCATCACGTGCCAGTAATAAGCCCCCCATCACGTGCCAGTAATAAGCCCCCCATCACGTGCCAGTAACAAGAGCCCCATCACGTGCCAGTAATAAGCCCCCCCATCACGTGCCAGTAATAAGCCCCCCATCACGTGCCAGTAATAAGCCCCCCATCACGTGCCAGTAATAAGCCCCCCATCACGTGCCAGTAATAAGCCCCCCATCACGTGCCAGTAATAGGCCCCCCCATTACGTGCCAGTAATAAGCCCCCCCATTACGTGCCAGTAATAAGCCCCCCATTACGTGCCAGTAATAAGCCCCCCATTACGTGTCAGTAATAAGCCCCCCATTACGTGCCAGCAATAAGCCCCCCATTACGTGCTTGTAATAAGCCCCCCATTACGTGCCAGTATTAAGCCCCCCCATCACTTGCCAGTATTAAGCCCCCCATCATGTGCCAGTATTAAGTCCCCCCATCATCATGTGCCAGTATTAAGCCCCCCCATCATCATGTGCCAGTATTAAGCCCCCCCATCATGTGCCAGTATTAAGCCCCCCCATTGTAATAAGCCCCCCCATTGTAATAAGCCCCCCCATTGTAATAAGTCCCCCCATTGTAATAAGCCCCCCCAATGCCAGTAACACTATTGTAAAAAAAAAAAAAAAAAAAAAAAAAAACACTTATACTTACCTCAGTGTCAGCGATGCGATGCAGACTCTTCCTGTGTCCCGCGCTGTAAGGCTCGGGCGGTGCGATGACGTCATCGCCCCGCCTTCGCCGGCCTCTGATAGGCTGCCGGCCTAGTGCCTGCAGCCTATCAGAGGAAGGGGAAGGGACACGCCTCTCCCTCCCCTGCACCTCCGCTGGCACAGGCAGATTACTAAGGAGATGAGCGCAATGGAAGCGCTCATCTCCCTGTGCCCGGCGGCGGCGGCTCACTTGGGGGGGCATTTTAGTTGGGGGGGCACATGGGGGGGCACAGCATGATGTAGGGGGGGCCGTGGCCCCCTCTGGCCCCCCCCTGGCGACGCCACTGACTGGCAGGCAGTTGATTCCGGGACTCTCTATTGTCCCGGTTTGAAGGCTCCCGGGACACGGGACAAAAACGTAAATTACGGGACGATCCCGGGCAAACCGGGACACGTGGTCACCCTACTTGCCGGTCTGCACACTGCAGAAAGCCGCAGCAGTTGGCACCTGTGTTTCGTCATCATCCGAGATGTGCTGCGGTGGTCCTCCCATGTCCTCATCCTGAAACATAAGTGGTTGGGCATCGGTGCACTCAATCTCTTCCACTTCTGGGGAAGGGCTATGTGGATGGCCCTCGGAAACCCTGCTAACAGAGTCATCAAAAAGCAGAAGAGACTGCTGCATGACTTGGGGCTCGGATTGCTTGGCTGATTTGCAAGGGGGTGAGGTGAAAGACAGATGTCCATGGGCGGCAGGTGCTAACTCTGTGGTTTCAGCAGGGGACCGGGTGGGAGACAATGTGAAGGAACTGGAGGCTCTGTCAGCCACCCAATCTACTATCGCCTCTACTTGTTCTGGCCTCACCATTTGTACACCGGTATTCGGGCCTACAAAATGACGCTGAACGTCCTGTCACCTACGTGCACCTGAGGAAGGTGTTTCATTTGGGCGTGTAGCTGGCACAGATCGACCACGTCCTCTCCCTGCAACAGGAGCTCTACCAACACCACGACCAGGGCCACGTCCCTTCTTTGATGCTCTCCTCATTCTTTGAGGTCACCCGCCGAACTAACAGATGGATTAACTATATCAATTTCCCTGTCACGTATGCAGTGCAGATGTACTTCACACCAAAAATGGGTATATGACGTGCAACTAACAGACGGATCAACTATTATATTTGTGTGTCAGGGGTACAAAGTACAATGTTGCATTGCACCCAGAAAAAAAATCACTGTAGGTCACCCACAGATTTAACAGCCAGATTTATGATTATCTTTCTGTGTCAGGGGTGCAAAGATGGTGTATTGCACTTACAAAAAATCGCACTAACACTGTCCCTCACTTCAGCTGTCTGCTTCCTGTCCCTGCACTACTCAGAGCTGATGGGCGGTGCTACACGTGATCCAGCTTATATAGAGGCTGGGTCACATGATGCACCGGCCAATCACAGCCATGCCATTAGTAGGCATGGCTGTGATGGCTTCTAAGTGCCCACAGCTTAAAAGCTTTATTAAATGCCCGAACACCGAACTCGAACCTGAACTTTTCCGGCAAAGTTCGGGTACCAAAAATCGTAAAGTTCGGTACGGACCCAAACTTTACAGTTCGGGTTCGCTCAACACTAGTAATGAGTGCAGAGTAGGAGGGCTTCTTAAAGAAAAACTAAGAGGTCTGTGAGAGCCAGAATTCTTGCTGGGTGGTAGGTGATCAAATACTTATTTGATGCAATAAAATACAAATGAATTATTTAAAAATCATACAATGTGATTTTCTAGATTTTTTTTTTTAGATTCTGTTGAATCGTAGGTACACAGTTGAAGTGTGCCTACCATGGAAATTACAGACCTCTCCATTCTTTGTGGGTGGGGAAACTTGCAAAATCGTCAGTGTATGAAATACTTATTTTCCCCACTGTAATTCATTTTGCACTGTCTGCAACCCATCCTCATCCAGAGCTCCAGTCTTAATGCTGCAGGTTTCTAAGCTAGTTTTCTGCATAGAGCTTGCTGTTAAATCACATTCTGTGATTTAATAGCAAGCTCATGTTGTGCCATTCCTTAATTTTTCCCGCTAGAAGATATGAATTAATTACTATCAGGTTGAAATGAAGGTCCAGATGGTGATTACCAGTTGGGGGGGGGGGGGGGGTTCCTTCACAGTCTGACATTATGCAATCAGTGCTTCCAGTGTGAGACTGTGCAGGGACACGCCCCCTATTGAGAACACCCAGCTGGACCTTCATTGCAAACTATCCGCCATTCATTCATAACTTGTAGCAGAAATAATAACGGAATGGCACAACACAGAGTCAGAAGAATAGATGCTCCAGAATTATTATTACACAGGGAATGCAAGTATTTACTAAAACAGACATGTCAGGAGGGGAGACGGGTCCTCTTTAAGGCTGTTTGGCTGGCCGTTACCATATAGCTCTACATCACATCCCATGTAGTAGTTGGGATTTACCTTTATCAGCCAGTGTACCAGTGAACATCGGGGGTTTGTTGACTTTGGAGATCTCAACGACAATGGACTGAGTGGCTGTTGTCCCTTTACTGTCTTCCACTAGGATTTGAAGGGTGTATAGGGGGACAGCTTCAAAGTCCAGCTTGGGTGTGCTGGTCGTTATCAACTAGACAGAAGAATAAGGACAAAGAAAATGAAATCATTATCTCTCTCTGTCTATAACTACCTCATATCTATCTATGCATCTGTCTATCTCCTCATCATGCCTATCTATATATCTGTCTATCTCCATGTATATATTCAGTATCCATCTCATGCCTATCTATATATCTGTCTATCTCCATGTATATATTCAGTATCCATCTCATGCCTATCTATATATCTGTCTATCTCCATGTATATATTCAGTATCCATCTCATGCCTATCTATATATCTGTCTATCTCCTCATCATGCCTAGGTATATATCTGTCTATCTCCATGTATATATTCAGTATCCATCTCATGCCTATCTATATATCTGTCTAAAAACAGAAAGAAACAGCCACACTGTCAAAAAAGAGGAGAGAGTCTATAGGTATCCAAGAGGCAGCACTCCAAAATAGGTGAAACGTTAAATGGACATGCTTTATCCACCCCAACTGCAGTCTGTCGCTCTATCATATACTGTATATATCTATCTCAAATATATTTATGTATAACTTTGATTTATCGATCTATCTCTATCTATTATATATATATATATATATATATATTTATGTATCTTCAATTTCTCGATCTATCTATATATCTAATAATATTTGTAAAATATTTTATTTATTTATTGTTTATATATTTTATATGTAAAATTGGGAAAGGGGTGATTTATACTTAATATTTTGGTGTTTTTTTATTTTATTTTTTTGTACAGTTAAGGCTACTTTCACACTAGCGTTCAGAACAGATCCGTCTGCATTATAACTTAGAAAAATTTCTAAGTGTGAAAGTAGACAAAAACACAGAAATGAAGTGGCAATTCTGGAGGAGCTGCTCAGCCCCTGACACTGTGGCGTGTCTTTTATTGGGGGAGCAGCCCCACCGCATGTGGACCGCAATAATCGACTAACCCCAGCAAAATATGCATACAATGGAGGACGTCGACGCGGTCCACATGCACCACAAGAGCAAACTACACAGAATGTAGCAAATAAACATATGAAACACAGAGAGGAAATGCACCAAACAGAAATGCTACTGACTATACTGGGAAGTCATACATGCAGGTATTAAAAGCTGAGACTTGTATGCATATTTTGCTGGGGTTAGTCGATTATTGCGGTCCACATGCGGTGGGGCTGCTCCCCCAATAAAAGACACGCCACAGTGTCAGGGGCTGAGCAGCTCCTCCAGAATTGCCACTTCATTTCTGTGTTTTTGTCTTGTTAGATTTGAGTGTGTTTATACACTCTGTTGCACCTGGTAACTTCCATCACATGGTCTGGCATAGGTGTGGCTCACGGCCTGGCCTCATTCACATTGTACTACCACAGTATTCATGCTGGGCCTTTGTGTGGAGGCTTGGCTGTGTGCTGAATTATATCACCCCCAGACCATGTTCACACCATAGTTAGAGTAGCGGCTAGGACCCTTTGCCATGCTGAGTGACCGTGACGTGGTGCATTGATGGGCTCCGATATCTTCCTGACTGGAACATATTGGCGAAAGTCTCAGCTTTTAATACCTGCATGTATGACTTCCCAGTATAGTCAGTAGCATTTCTGTTTGGTGCATTTCCTCTCTGTGTTTCATAAGTGTGAAAGTAGCCTGAGCGGATCCGTCCAGACTTTACATTGAAAGTCAATGGGGGCGGATCCGTTTGAAGATTGAGCCATATTGTGTCATCTTCAAACGGATCCGTCCCCATTGACTTACATTGTAAGTCTGGACGGATCCGCTCGCCTCCGCTGCAAGCAGCGTTCAGGTGTCCGCTCACTGAGCGGAGCGGAGGCTGAGCGCTGGCAGGCGGATGCATTCTCAGTGGATCCGCCTCCACTGAGAATGCATTAGGGCCAGACGGCTGCGTTCAGGGCCGCTTGGGAGACCCTTCAAACGGAGCTCACGAGCGGACACCTGAACGCAGGTGTGAAAGTAGCCTTATTTAATAACTTTTTTCCCCCATAAGGGGCTAGAACCTGGGATCTTTTCATCCCTTGTCCTATTAACAATAGAGCTCTATTAGGGTGAATAGGACTTCACACTCTCCCTGCTGCCCTGTGCATAGTACACACAACAGCAGGGAGGTTACCATGGCAGCCCGGCTGTCCTGGCTGTCCTGGCTGCCATGGTAACCGATTGGAGCCCCAGGATTACACTGCTGGGGCTCCGATCAGAAGCTGCCACTGCCACCAATGAAGAGGAGGGGAGGGGACCCTGTGGCCACTACCACCAATGTTTTTAATACTGGGGGGGGCGCACTGTTTTTAATACTGGGGGGAGGGGAGAACGCACTGAGCCACTAATGTTTTTAATACTTAGGACGGGGGAGGGCACACTGCGCCACCAATGTTTTTAATACTGGGGATGGGGGGGGGCGCACTGCGCCACCAATATTAATTAACGTTCAATATACAAATGCAGGCGGCGGCAGAAACACATTGCCGGCACCCGACCTCTGACAGGGCGCTGCGATCAGTGGCAGTTAACCCCTCAGATGCAGTTAATTGCCACGGATTGCAGCGCCCTGTCAGAGGCAGGGTGCCAGCAATGTGTTTCTGCCGCCACCTGCATTTGTAATGTATAAAACGTTAGTTATTATTGGTGGCGCAGTGCGCACTCCCCTCCTCCGCTCTCATTGGAGGCAGCAGCAGCACAGGGGGAGGGAGAGAATGCTTCCTTCTCCCCGTGATGCTGAGGGAACATGGCCGCGCTGAGAGCAGCTCAATCCAGTATCGATAAAAGACAAATCCCGGTATCGTATCGATACCGGGCTAAAAGTATCGATTGGGTAACGAAAGTTCGATACCCGAAAAACCCTATACTATATACATGTACTGTATTATATATATGTATTATATATACTATGTATGTGTACTATATTATATACCATATATGTGTGCTGTATTATATATACTATATACGTGTACTGTATTATATATTCTATATACATGTACTGTATTAAATAACATGTAGACGTACTGTAGTATATATTCTATATATATGTATTGTATTATATATACTATATACATGTACTGTATTATATACTATATATGTGTACTGTACTATATACTATATACGTGTACTGTACTATATACTATATACGTGTACTGTACTATATACACTATATACTATGTACATGTACTGTATTATATATCATATACATGTACTGTATTATATACTATATACATGTACTGTATTATATACTATATACGTGTACTGTATTATATATTCTATACACATGTACTGTATTATATAACATATACACGTACTGTAGTATATATTCTATATATATGTATTGTATTATATATACTATGTACATGTACTGTATTATATACTATATACATGTACTGTATTATATAACATATACACGTACTGTAGTATATATTCTATATATATATATATATATGTATTGTATTATATATACTATATACAGGGAGTGCAGAATTATTAGGCAAGTTGTATTTTTGAGGATTAATTTTATTATTGAACAACAACCATGTTCTCAATGAACCCAAAAAACTCATTAATATCAAAGCTGAATATTTTTGGAAGTAGTTTTTAGTTTGTTTTTAGTTTTAGCTATTTTAGGGGGATATCTGTGTGTGCAGGTGACTATTACTGTGCATAATTATTAGGCAACTTACCAAAAAACAAATATATACCCATTTCAATTATTTATTTTTACCAGTGAAACCAATATAACATCTCAACATTCACAAATATACATTTCTGAAATTCAAAAACAAAACAAAAACAAATCAGTGACCAATATAGCCACCTTTCTTTGCAAGGACACTCAAAAGCCTGCCATCCATGGATTCTGTCAGTGTTTTGATCTGTTCACCATCAACATTGCGTGCAGCAGCAACCACAGCCTCCCAGACACTGTTCAGAGAGGTGTACTGTTTTCCCTCCTTGTAAATCTCACATTTGATGATGGACCACAGGTTCTCAATGGGGTTCAGATCAGGTGAACAAGGAGGCCATGTCATTAGATTTTCTTCTTTTATACCCTTTCTTGCCAGCCACGCTGTGGAGTACTTGGACGCGTGTGATGGAGCATTGTCCTGCATGAAAATCATGTTTTTCTTGAAGGATGCAGACTTCTTCCTGTACCACTGCTTGAAGAAGGTGTCTTCCAGAAACTGGCAGTAGGACTGGGAGTTGAGCTTGACTCCATCCTCAACCCGAAAAGGCCCCACAAGCTCATATTTGATGATACCAGCCCAAACCAGTACTCCACCTCCACCTTGCTGGTGTCTGAGTCGGACTGGAGCTCTCTGCCCTTTACCAATTCAGCCACGGGCCCATCCATCTGGCCCATCAAGACTCACTCTCATTTCATCAGTCCATAAAACCTTAGAAAAATCAGTCTTGAGATATTTCTTGGCCCAGTCTTGACGTTTCAGCTTGTGTGTCTTGTTCAGTGGTGGTCGTCTTTCAGCCTTTCTTACCTTGGCCATGTCTCTGAGTATTGCACACCTTGTGCTTTTGGGCACTCCAGTGATGTTGCAGCTCTGAAATATGGCCAAACTGGTGGCAAGTGGCATCTTGGCAGCTGCACGCTTGACTTTTCTCAGTTCATGGGCAGTTATTTTGCGCCTTGGTTTTTCCACACGCTTCTTGCGACCCTGTTGACTATTTTGAATGAAACGCTTGATTGTTCGATGATCACGCTTCAGAAGCTTTGCAATTTTAAGAGTGCTGCATCCCTCTGCAAGATATCTCCCTATTTTTGACTTTTCTGAGCCTGTCAAGTCCTTCTTTTGACCCATTTTGCCAAAGGAAAGGAAGTTGCCTAATAATTATGCACACCTGATATAGGGTGTTGATGTCATTAGACCACACCCCTTCTCAGTACAGAGATGCACATCACCTAATATGCTTAATTGGTAGTAGGCTTTCGAGCCTATACAGCTTGGAGTAAGACAACATGCATAAAGAGGATGATGTGGTCAAAATACTCATTTGCCTAATAATTCTAATTTTTTATTTTTTTTTGTTGATAATTCTTTCTTTGTATTTATTCAGTCACATGTACAGGCAATAAGTGACGCGTGCGTTTCGGTGCTGCCGCACCTTCCTCAGACTTATCCTCATACAAAGAACATTTCATGTTTAAATAGAGCGCCCAAACACAGGGAAATGACATCACACAGAAAACCACACCCACCAATCAGTGTTAAAACAAAAACATATGAGTTCCTTTAAATTCACTTTAGTTTGTTCCTTACTTCTTTCTTCCTTCATTATGTTCGCTGTAAATAATATATAGAAAAAAATCCATTTATTTTCTTACAAAGGATATTTTTGTCCAAAAATTATTATTTTCATCATTTTCTTTTTTCTTTTTATTTTTTGTTTTAAAGTTTTTTATTTGTTTTTAATTGCACTATTGCAATACTCAAAAATATAACATTATAGAAAAATTATTATCCTGAGAAAAATATTATTATACCAAGGTGATCTATCAGAGGAAGCTTTGTACATTATACTCCCGGTTGAGTCCGTGGGGCTCAATCGTTCGTAATCGATGTATCCAATAAGCCTCCCTCTGCAGCAATAACTTGTTCCTATCTCCACCCCGACGTGGAAGGGGTACACTGTCTATAATCTGGTAACGCAACTGTGCCACTGTGTGTCTATGTGCATGGAAGTGGAATGGTACAGGAAATAATAAATTTTGCTTGCGGATGGTGGACTTGTGGTTACTAAGTCTGTCTTTCATCCTAGTGGAAGTCTCTCCCACGTACAATAGACCACAGGGGCACTTTAAAATATATATAACAAAACGACTGTCACAGGTAAAAATTTTTTTTATAGGTATGCGTTCGCCAGATTGTGGATGTGTAAAGTGTGTACCCTTAATCACACTAGAGCAGTGTACGCAATTTAAGCAGGGAAAAGTTCCCATTTTAGGAGTAGCCAGTACTCTCTGTATAGATGCAGTTTTACTACTTCCAATGTCAGCCCGTACTATCTTATCACGTATATTTGTGGCTCTTTTGAAGCACATCATAGGTGGTAGTTTAAACTCCACTACTTGTGGGTATGACTTTGACACTACATTCCAATGTTTATTTATTATCCCTCTCAATCTCTGAGACCATGGATGATACTGAATTACAAGTGGAATCCGTGGTTCTTTTAGGGGCTTATCCTGTTGTTTTATCTCAACTCGGTTCCTTTGTTCTTTTAATAAGTGATCGGGATAACCTCTCTCCTTAAATTTCTGGCTCATTTCGTCTAATCTTTCCTTACATAATTCAGCTGTGCCCACTATGCGCTTAACCCTTTGAAATTGGGAAAAGGGGAGGGATTTTTTTGTGGCTGCTGGGTGGTTGCTAGTATACATGAGTAAGCTATTTCGATCTGTATTTTTTGTAAATAGATCCGTGTATAACCCACCTGTGTCTCCCTTAATTACCCACGTGTCTAGGAAAGAAATTTTTTGTACATCAAAATGCAGAGTGAATTTCAACTCAGGCCAGACAGAATTGAGGTGAAGAGTAAATTGTTGAAGGGATCGAACGTCGCCGCGCCATACGCAAATAATGTCATCGATAAAACGACGCCAGAATTTGCAGTGTTTTCTATAGAAATCATTAGTATAGACGAAATCCGTCTCAAATTGTGCCATATAATATATATATATATTTTAAAGTGCCCCTGTGGTCTATTGTACGTGGGAGAGACTTCCACTAGGATGAAAGACAGACTTAGTAACCACAAGTCCACCATCCGCAAGCAAAATTTATTATTTCCTGTACCATTCCACTTCCATGCACATAGACACACAGTGGCACAGTTGCGTTACCAGATTATAGACAGTGTACCCCTTCCACGTCGGGGTGGAGATAGGAACAAGTTATTGCTGCAGAGGGAGGCTTATTGGATACATCGATTACGAACGATTGAGCCCCACGGACTCAACCGGGAGTATAATGTACAAAGCTTCCTCTGATAGATCACCTTGGTATAATAATATTTTTCTCAGGATAATAATTTTTCTATAATGTTATATTTTTGAGTATTGCAATAGTGCAATTAAAAACAAATAAAAAACTTTAAAACAAAAAATAAAAAGAAAAAAGAAAATGATGAAAATAATAATTTTTGGACAAAAATATCCTTTGTAAGAAAATAAATGGATTTTTTTCTATATATTATTTACAGCGAACATAATGAAGGAAGAAAGAAGTAAGGAACAAACTAAAGTGAATTTAAAGGAACTCATATGTTTTTGTTTTAACACTGATTGGTGGGTGTGGTTTTCTGTGTGATGTCATTTCCCTGTGTTTGGGCGCTCTATTTAAACATGAAATGTTCTTTGTATGAGGATAAGTCTGAGGAAGGTGCGGCAGCACCGAAACGCACGCGTCACTTATTGCCTGTACATGTGACTGAATAAATACAAAGAAAGAATTATCAACAAAAAAAAAAAAAAAATTAGAATTATTAGGCAAATGAGTATTTTGACCACATCATCCTCTTTATGCATGTTGTCTTACTCCAAGCTGTATAGGCTCGAAAGCCTACTACCAATTAAGCATATTAGGTGATGTGCATCTCACAAAAAAAAAAAAAAAAAAAAATTGCCTGTACATGTGACTGAATAAATACAAAGAAAGAATTATCAACAGCGAGTGCCGGTCTATATACATGTACTGTTTGCACAAAGGTTAAAAATGTGATGTTTGTGCCGTTTACAAAGAGAACAGATTGCCCTCAAATCCCTTAGATCTACAACCTGTTCATCATCTTTCCTGAATTATGTTAATTGTTATCATAGAGAAGTCAACATGGGAAATAAATTCAAGTTAAGCCGAATCTACATAGAAAAATGATCCGACAGCACTGAACAAACTGATGAAAGAACGGAAAGTCCATAAACTGGAGAAGTAATTACACTATTATAAGATCAGCGATTAGAGTCAATAAAACAGGCTTCTTCTTAAAGGGATTTCTCACAAAAGCCTTAACATTATGTTTCCAGTAAAATGCCCTATTAATGCTGATCGAGTAGATCAAATGGCGCCCATAAGGATATGTTCACACATATCATTTACGATGCAGATTTTCATATGAGAATCTATGTGGGAAAACCATGCGTAATCCGAAATGTGTGCGGGTACCTTAAAATTGCCCCCAACAAGGCAATTAGGTGTCTAGAATAGAAAACAAATGTCTAGTGTCAAGTCCCGTCAATTTTTAGTCCCTTACTAGTGTGGATACCAAAACTACACCATCAATGGCCAGCATTACAGCTCTCACAGGGTCTGGTTATGGATACGGAGTGTAAAAAAGCTGGGTGGCAATCCATGTGTCCCAGTGCTGTACCTTCTATAGAGACAGGCAACTGACTACTGTGGGGCATCTGTTGGGAGGGGGCCAACCTGTTTTCCTTGCTTGCTATAGCAGACATAGCAGCTGCCGGCAGCCACCACTAGGGGGAGCTCACTGCACACAGAATGACTCTTCTCCCATTTGAGTTCAATTGTAGCTACATAAATTCATATGTAATTAGCTCCCCCTAGTGGTGACTACAGGCAGACACAATGACACCAATTATCAAGCTGCAGAGATTTTGGACCTAAAATCTGCACTCCGTAGTGCTTCCGTGGGCTTCCGATCCGTGCCTCCGTTCCGCACCGTACAGCATCTCCCGGATTGCGGACCCATACAATGAATGCCGGGCAACGGCCGTGTACATTAGCCCTTATATAGTACATGTGCAGATCATTATGCATACCTCCCAATAATTGACAGCTTTCAGAATAATCGCGAAGGGGTGCATCACTGGATTTGAGTTCACTATAAAAGGGGCTCCAACTATAGAATCAAACCGTGCGGCAGTCGCCGTAATCCTTGCCACCAGTGTGCTCCGAGGGGCATCTTCAGGGATGGTCACGTTGTTAGGCAGAAATAACGTTGGAGCGGAAAAGATCACTGAGGAGGCAAGAAACAAATGATGTGATAGAGGAATATATATATATATATGCTTGTAGTCATCTTTCCCAGCACTAGTCACTTGTATGGGACTGAGCTGCGCCTAGGTCATGCCACCAATGAACGTGACATCACTGATCTAGAAAAAGGCTGCAGCACTCACCGGAGCGCAGCGGCCTCTTCAAACAGCTGATCAGAGGGGGTGCTGGAAGATGGCCCCCCACCAATCAAATATCAGAATCTTGGAGAAGCCCTTTAACCAAACACTTATCTTCTATACACAGGTTAAGAGATAAGCGTCAAGGTCCGACTGCTGGGGCCACCATATATCACTAGAATGGGAGACCACAAGTCTGCTCCACTCAACTCTATGAGACTGCAGAAGACTAAGGCTAGGTCTACACGACGACATTTGTCGCGCAACATTTTGTCGCATCAATGTCGCGCGACAATTTTTATAATGATAGTCTATGTGTCGCACTGCAACATGCGACATGCTGCGTCTGAGACGCAACAGTCGCAGAAAATCCATTCGAGATGATTTTTCTGCGGCTGTCGCGTCGCATGCCGCATTGCGACACCATAGACTATCAATTTTGAAAAATTGTCGCGCAACTCTGGTGCGACAAAATGTTGCGCGACAAATGTTGCAGTGTAGTTGTTCCCTATCTGTCACTTATTGTCGCGCGACACATGTCGTTGTGTAGTCCTAGCCTTAATGTGGTTGCGTCCTGGCATATCATTAGGATATAAAAATGTCCCTAAATAACATATATTCAGTGGCTCACTAATAATTAATAATTGGAAATCGCGGTGCTCGAACTGTCTGCCCAAAACTGGATATGAAATATAATTATTGAAGTGGTTATCCAACCCCTATAATGACCCTCCCCCCAATACCTGGGCCCCTCTTATACATTATACTTACCTTCTCCGCGGCGCCTGTGGCGATGCTAAGGAGGCTCATCCCTGTCACAGCCTGCTATTGGCTGCTCGGATCAAAACATCGGAGATGTATCGGCAGCCATGGCAATGGTCAATTGGTTGCCGGCACTCCCACTCATTGATGCTAATTTGTCAATAACGTTGAAAAATTATACTCTTTATTAGAAAATATATGAACATAAAATACCAAACTATACATAAAATAACAATATATGGCAATCCAGCTGTACATAGTATTAGTATGCACACTTGTTAAAAACCTAATAAAAACGGTTTATTACGGGTGCACAGGTGGATTGCCATATATGGTTATTGTTATTTATTTTATGCATGATTGGGTATTTTATGTTCATATATTTTAAATAAAGGACATCATTTTTCGACGTCATTGCCAGATTAGTGCCGATGACACCTATTTGTAAAACAAGCCCCCGAAAGTGAAGGAGAGCGCACTGGGCATGTTCACACCATCCTCGTCGCCTGGAAGCGGCAAGGGCGTGGAGGGGGCCGGGCCGAGCCTTCTATTAGTGTAAAAGAGGAGAAAAAGAGGAATAAAAACGACTCCAGTCAGGGGCTGGGGTAGTTTTCACTCCACATGCATAAACTGCCGGAGGTGGGCATAATTTAATATGGGGAGCACACCTCATCATAAATTAGGTAAATCCTCTGGCAGTGCAGGGACGGAAAGAAAGACCGCTGTAAAAAGCCGATCTTTGTAAATGACCCCCACGTTCTACAAATGACACCAGTTAAATGGGTGCGTCCAGACTTTTGCCCTGTTCATATTAGGGTAAATAATGTCGTAATGGTCTGTACTGGCTGCGTTAGATTGCCTGCTTTGTCAGCCCTCATACCAAGCATTTTTGGGCCGGCTGAAATCAGTTTGCCATTCCTTCCTACTAGAAGGGTTCGTTCACATATCGAATTTCTGCCGCTGATTTGCTGTGCAGCAGACTTGGATGAGCATGCGCCCAATTGTCACTCAGTGGGTCTGATCCTTGGTGTTTTCCACCTGAAATAAGACACTAATGTTTTTTTGTACTGAAATTGGTCTTGGGGAAGCCTGCATGAGGTGCACAGGGTATAGGTGCAGAATGTGTGCTGAAATACATACCTTACAAGTGAGTGGTTTTCTGGGGAACCTTACCGGTATAACTGGAGGCTACCAGGTCCAAATCCAAAACCTGTAACCAGGCCCTGCTCAACCATGTGCCATGTACTGTATATATTACTGGTGTATTCCTATGTGTCACAGCAAAAAACACACTGCAACAGCACTCTGCAAACACAAATTACGTACAATAATGCCATAGTTGTAGAAAATATTCTGTGGCTAAAGCTACGCTTGTTTTATAAATTTGAGATTCTTGGCAAATACATTTTGTACCAAATTATTTGGGCCCATCTGCCAAATGTCAAGGCGAATCAGAGAAGCTTGATGACTACCTACGCCCCTGCCTCTCACCAGCTACCATAGAATTCAAATTAACCATGGTTGGGAAGACATATATGAAATAAGCACAAACCTAGGCCTCTCAGTACGGTATACTAACCTTGAAAAATGCTGAAGGATAACAGCAGAAGCAGTGCCCTCATCCTGCTAAGACCGCACAGCAGGCCTGGGTGATGGGAATGTACAGTCCTGGCACTTTCGGTGGTACATGGCAATTAAATTATTTGTTAGAGAGTACGGCACGCCTCTCCCAGAAAAACCTCATACCTCACAAGGTGTGTTTTGCATGCAGACACAAGCAATGAGCAGGGAAGCACTTAGTATTAGCAAATGTGTTTATTCAGATATTATATGATCTCAGGATTCAGGGTAGATGAAGCCGAACATTGCAAACATTTCCATCCGCATTACAATCGAATGTTACAAAACATGAAACCACACCATTACTGTAATACTACGCCAGGCTAGTCTCTGCATGCTGCTTCATATGGGCTGGAGGTGCTGGCCAAGCGTATGCTGTCTGCTCTAACATCGCAAGTGCCCCTATTCCGGTCAAATCCTAAGCAACGAGCTTCAAAGGGGTTCTCCACTTGATGTGTTTGGGGGATTGCCTGGGTTGTGGCTCTTGGTCCTAGTGTTCTGTCCGGTGTAGCTGAGGGGGGATTGTCTGCGGTTGTGGCTCTTGGTCCTAGTGTTCTGTCCGGTGTAGCTGAGGGGGACTGTCTGGGTTGTGGCTCTTGGTCCTAGTGTTCTGTCCGGTGTAGCTGAGTGGGGATTGTCTGGGTTGTGGCTCTTGGGTCCTAGTGTTCTGTCCAGTGTAGCTGAGGGGGGATTGTCTGGGTTGTGGCTCTTGGTCCTAGTGTTCTGTCCGGTGTAGCTGAGGGGGGATTGTCTGCGGTTGTGGCTCTTGGTCCTAGTGTTCTGTCCGGTGTAGCTGAGGGGCGACTGTCTGGGTTGTGGCTCTTGGTCCTAGTGTTCTGTCCGGTGTAGCTGAGAGGGGATTGTCTGGGTTGTGGCTCTTGGGTCCTAGTGTTCTGTCCGGTGTAGCTGAGGGGGGATTGTCTGGGTTGTGGCTCTTGGGTCCTAGTGTTCTGTCCGGTGTAGCTGAGGGGGGATTGTCTGGGTTGTGGCTCTTGGGTCCTAGTGTTCTGTCCGGTGTAGTTGAGGGGGGACTGTCTGGGTTGTGGCTCTTGGGTCCTAGTGTTCTGTCCGGTGTAGCTGAGGGGGGATTGTCTGGGTTGTGGCTCTTGGGTCCTAGTGTTCTGTCCGGTGTAGCTGAGGGGGGATTGTCTGGGTTGTGGCTCTTGGTCCTAGTGTTCTGTCCGGTGTAGCTGAGGGGGGATTGTCTGGGTTGTGGCTCTTGGGTCCTAGTGTTCTGTCCGGTGTAGCTGAGGGGGGATTGTCTGGGTTGTGGCTCTTGGGTCCTAGTGTTCTGTCCGGTGTAGTAGAGGGGGGACTGTCTGGGTTGTGGCTCTTGGGTCCTAGTGTTCTGTCCGGTGTAGCTGAGGGGGGATTGTCTGGGTTGTGGCTCTTGGTCCTAGTGTTCTGTCGGGTGTAGCTGAGGGGGGATTGTCTGGGTTGTGGCTCTTAGGTCCTAGTGTTCTGTCCGGTGTAGCTGAGTGGGGACTGTCTGGGTTGTGGCTCTTGGTCCTAGTGTTCTGTCCAGTGTAGCTGAGGGGGGATTGTCTGGGTTGTGGCTCTTGGGTCCTAGTGTTCTGTCCGGTGTAGCTGAGGGGGGATTGTCTGGGTTGTGGCCCTTGGGTCCTAGTGTTCTGTCCGGTGTAGCTGAGGGGGGATTGTCTGGGTTGTGGCTCTTGGGTCCTAGTGTTCTGTCCGGTGTAGCTGAGGGGGGACTGTCTGGGTTGTGGCTCTTGGGTCCTAGTGTTCTGTCCAGTGTAGCTGAGGGGGGATTGTCTGGGTTGTGGCTCTTGGGTCCTAGTGTTCTGTCCGGTGTAGCTGAGGGGGGACTGTCTGGGTTGTGGCTCTTGGGTCCTAGTGTTCTGTCCGGTGTAGCTGAGGGGGGATTGTCTGGGTTGTGGCTCTTGGGTCCTAGTGTTCTGTCCGGTGTAGCTGAGGGGGGATTGTCTGGGTTGTGGCTCTTGGGTCCTAGTGTTCTGTCCGGTGTAGCTGAGGGGGGATTGTCTGGGTTGTGGCTCTTGGGTCCTAGTGTTCTGTCCGGTGTAGCTGAGGGGGGATTGTCTGGGTTGTGGCTCTTGGGTCCTAGTGTTCTGTCCGGTGTAGCTGAGGGGGGATTGTCTGGGTTGTGGCTCTTGGGTCCTAGTGTTCTGTCCGGTGTAGCTGAGGGGGGATTGTCTGGGTTGTGGCTCTTGGGTCCTAGTGTTCTGTCCGGTGTAGCTGAGGGGGGATTGTCTGGGTTGTGGCTCTTGGGTCCTAGTGTTCTGTCCGGTGTAGCTGAGGGGGGATTGTCTGGGTTGTGGCTCTTGGTCCTAGTGTTCTGTCCGGTGTAGCTGAGGGGGGATTGTCTGGGTTGTGGCTCTTGGTCCTAGTGTTCTGTCCGGTGTAGCTGAGGGGGGATTGTCTGGGTTGTGGCTCTTGGGTCCTAGTGTTCTGTCCGTTGTAGCTGAGGGGGGATTGTCTGGGTTGTTGCTCTTGGGTCCTAGTGTTCTGTCCGGTGTAGCTGAGGGGGGATTGTCTGGGTTGTGGCTCTTGGGTCCTAGTGTTCTGTCCGGTGTAGCTGAGGGGGGACTGTCTGGGTTGTGGCTCTTGGGTCCTAGTGTTCTGTCCGGTGTAGCTGAGGGGGGACTGTCTGGGTTGTGGCTCTTGGGTCCTAGTGTTCTGTCCAGTGTAGCTGAGGGGGGATTGTCTGGGTTGTGGCTCTTGGGTCCTAGTGTTCTGTCCGGTGTAGCTGAGGGGGGACTGTCTGGGTTGTGGCTCTTGGGTCCTAGTGTTCTGTCCAGTGTAGCTGAGGGGGGATTGTCTGGGTTGTGGCTCTTGGGTCCTAGTGTTCTGTCCGGTGTAGCTGAGGGGGGATTGTCTGGGTTGTGGCTCTTGGGTCCTAGTGTTCTGTCCAGTGTAGCTGAGGGGGGATTGTCTGGGTTGTGGCTCTTGGTCCTAGTGTTCTGTCCGGTGTAGCTGAGGGGGGATTGTCTGGGTTGTGGCTCTTGGTCCTAGTGTTCTGTCCAGTGTAGCTGAGGGGGGACTGTCTGAATGCTGAAAATTAGTGTTGAGCGAAGTAAGCTTTGGATACTAGATCTGAAATCGCTTCGGTCAAAACTTTGTTTGAATGTGGTACGGAGATCTGTCTCCATACAGCATTCAAATGCATGGGTTCCGGCAAGGTGAAATTTGTTATCTCAGACGTTGTGCGAGACGTCAGTAACTTCGGATTTCGATTTTTCAACTTGAAAATAATTTTAAAACTGGGATCCAAAGTCGGCTTTGGTACCTACTGGTATCTGGGTACCGAAGCCGACTTCGCATCCCAGATTTAAATTTGTTTTAAAGTTGAATAATCAATATCCGAAGTTATTCACCAAAATCTCGCACAACTTCAGAGATAAGGAACTTCACCTTGGCGGATCTCCTTACAGCATTCAAACTAAGTTTTCGACTTCGGATCTAGGATCACAAGCTCGTTCCGCTCAACGCTACTGAAGAAACAGAAAAATTCACAACAGTTTATAAATGATCGCAGACCAAAAACCACTCTAAAAGCATGATTATACATGCGGCAGCCGAATGCGATCGGCCATATGCATTCTCTAACCGCAGCATGACTGTGACACGACCGCGCCGTGTAGTCGTACCCTTAATGACCCACCCTCCTGGTTCACGGTTGTGGTCTGTAAGTCATCGCTCGTCCTCATACTGTGGAGGTGATCGCTGCATGTGAATGGAGCTCTTCGCCTCCCCTTAATGAGCACTTCCTTCCCGACACTGGGCTGCTCCTCGCCGCGTCTAAATGCAGCTTAATTCTTTCATGAGACTGTTCATATCCGCGTACAATAGGAGAGAATTCCCGTTACGGTTTGTCATTGTTGTAATGGATTACTCAAGTTATTTCAGTAAAGAAAGACTTAACCGCACCTTGTCTAAATCTACATCTCTTCCGTCCAACTGCACCTTCAGGCGCTATATGAACCGGCCAGGGTGTCTCTGTGGGTGCCTTTCTTCTCCCCAAGAAGCAATGCATAATCCCGGGGGGCGCAGCTATAGTGGAAGCGGGGAAGCGGCTGCTACGGGGCCAGAAGAGGCACACCCGAGAGGAGGATAGAAAGATTTTATCAGGGCCTCCTAACACAGTATTACCTACAATGACACAACATACAGTACATACGTTTAGGAAACGGACGGAGCGGCTGGTCTGAGAGAGCCATCTTGACTAACCACAGGAGTGAGTGTTGCACTAGAGCAGGCATGCTCAACCTGCGGCCCTCCAGCTGTTGTAAAACTACAACTCCCACCATGCCCTTCTGTAGGCTGATAGCTGTAGGCTGTCCGGAAATGATGGGAGTTGTAGTTTTGCAACATCTTGAGGGGCCGCAGGTTGAGCGTGCCTGCACTAGAGGATGGGACTAGTGAAGACGTTGTTGGGGGGCGGAGGACATTCAAAAATTTGCTGTAGGGCCCAGTCATTTCTAGTCATGCCATTGCATAATACGGTTTGCGGGTCCGGCGTCGCCATCCCCCGGGATCACCTGTTATCACAGAGCTAAGCTCACGTCCGGCCACGCATTTCCCTTGGAGCTTCGGTAGTGGTCAATGGTGGCCGTTCAAATGTTGCAACCTACAGAACGGCTCTCTATTCTGGCTCATAGAAGGAGATCCCAAACAAAAGACCATCCTCTGTGATGTCCTAGTAGAGCAAGTGGATAGGGGTTCCCTTCATGAGACTGTCTCCTTAACTCTTTTTTTTAACTACCCAAGATTTGGGTCTTTTCCATGATAGGTTGTCCTTGACAACAGTCATTTTTTTCTTTTATTTTATAGTTTTTGGAGCTGAAATCAGTCAAATAGTCAACATGTTCTCCTGCGTGTGTCTGTGCACTGTATATCCACAGATTTCTATGTACTTGTCTATGGCTATTGAATAATCCAGAATATTTGATATTCTGTCACCTGTCAGATCCTAGACACTAGTGTCTTGTGCCATAAGTTTTGAGAAGGACTTTTTGGTTTTCACTCAGTTTTTATGGTGACGATTTGCATTAACTCTAGATCAGGGATTGCAAAACTACAACTCCCAGCATGCCCTGATAGGATAGCTGTAGTCTGTCTGAGCATGATGGAAGTTGTGGTTTTTGCAACAGCTGGAGGGCCATGAGTCTGACATATGAGCTCTAGATCAGGGATCAGCAACCTTCGGCACTTCAGCTGCTATGCAACTGCAACTCCCAGCGTGCTCTTTCCACCTGTGTAGGAGTTTAGAGAGCAGCCAAGCAAGTGTGCATGCTGGGAGATGTAGTTTCCCAACACCTGGAGTGCCGGAGGTTGCTGACCCCTGCTCTAGATTGTTAAGAAGAGTGATCAGGTGAATTGCAATTAGTTGCGGCTCCTGGGTCCTGGTGTTCTGTCCGGTGTAGCTGAGGGGGGGGGATGATTGATGGGTAAAAATGTCTGCAATTATTATAACAATTATTATTCATTTACAAAGTACAATCAAAGGGGGTCATTTATTTAGACCGGCGTTTTAGATACCAGTGGATTCACCGAATTTATGTAGAGGCGTATCCACCGCCTGTCTAAATCTACGCCAGCTCCCTTGCTGGCATAGGTTTAGACTATTTTCTATGCCTAAAACAGGCGTAGAAAATGATAAATAAGACGGGTATGCCTGCCCGCCCCCTTTCCTGCCCATGGGATACCCCCTTTTTTAGACCTGGTGTGACCAGGGTATTAGCCTTAGGCCTCTTGCACACGACCGTATGTATTTTGCGGTCCGCAAAAAAAAAACGGATCCGAAAAAAATACGGATGACATCCGTGTGCATTCCGTATTTTGCGGAACGGAACAGCTGGCCCTTCATAGAACAGCACTATCCTTGTCCGTAATGCAGACAATAATAGGACATGTTCTATTTTTTTCGGAACTGAAATACGGAAACGGAATGCACATGGAGTAACTTCCGTGTTTTTTTTTTAAGGACCCATTGAAGTGAATGGTTCCGCATGCAGTCCGAAAAAAAACTAAACGGGCCCACCAGTAAAATGTATTTTGGGGGTACATTCAAATATTACCTGCTCACACAGCAGCAGGATTCTACCGGATGATTGAATATAAGGGTCCCTGCAGCAACTTTGAGAAGGTAGGTCCTGGGGAGAAGAGGACACTGGCGGCTATGCTCTATACCTAAAAGTCATCTCAGCTCTGATCGCGTCTAGAATAATAAACTGGGGAGTTTCTGGTTGAGGTGCTGTACATTGAATATATGTATGTAGTGCCGTAAGATTACTGTGTTATGTGCCACTTGTGCAGGGGACTAGGGGCCCACCTTGCTCAGGGGCCCACCGGGGGATTCACCTGTATCCCCGTGTGGGCCAGTCCATGTCTGCAGCCGTATGCAGATGATTGATATAGGCCTTACTCTGTGCACACAATCACATGTCCGCTTCACTCTTTCCATGTATTTATAACTTGCTCTCCGGGTATTTGGCAGTATATCTACAAGCACATAGAGCATACTAGTGATCTAGGACTAGAGATAGGTGGTGTTCTGCTGCCCTCTGCTGCCCCAATATGGTCAATGCAAGAAATATCCTTTGCTAAATCATAGTTCAGCTCCCAGTCTTCAGAGTCATTAATAGGTATAAAAGGCTTGTCAGATACTTACCTAATAGAGGTGCAGGTCTCCTACCTAGCAAAATAATATAGAGATAACTGCTCAGATAAAATATCACAGATTGTAGTCTCTGATCGCCATCATAATGTCACGGAAGGTGTACAGAAAACTAGAAGACACAAAATGAAGATCCGACTGACTGGATCCAAAACTAAGGAACCAAAGGGATAGCCCTGCAACAGACCTGGCTCTCTCCCTAACTGCTCAGCCTATGCAAAAATCTCAATGGTAGATGATCGCATATCCTCGTAACTCGACTGTATGACACCTGAACACCCTATAATAGGGAGGGGACACGACCACCGGCTCCCTACACTTGATACGGAGGGAGTCAGGGTCGCCTGGGATCCAGCAAACAGGGAAATACAAATGAATGAACAAAACTTATCTGTAGAAGACTCAGTAGTAGCATCCAGCATGCATATACTCC
This sequence comes from Bufo bufo, assembly GCF_905171765.1. Lineage (NCBI taxonomy): Eukaryota > Metazoa > Chordata > Amphibia > Anura > Bufonidae > Bufo > Bufo bufo. Next base: position 28,107,739 of record NC_053397.1, on the reverse strand, counting down.
AGGAAGTTGTATAAACCGCAAAGTGATGCAGTATGGGAAGGGATTTAAAGGGATGCAATCAGTGCAACTACATGACAGCTGAGAGAGGCTAACGAGATGAGAAAATGAAAGAAAAACAAAAGGAACCTCAAGGAGGAGGTTCTGAAGGACGTCTGTCAGAGCTTCTCAGATGTCTGGTGGTGACACATAAATGTGATAAAGCTGCACAGCCATATTCACGTGTCCTGCATGACCCATGGGCTTGTCCTACATGTCACAACCACTGCCCTGTCCAACACTTCTCCACTAATATGATGACTGAATCTGTCCTCAGATGTGTTCACCAAATGGCTGATGTAACCGCTCAATCCCCTGGTATTCAGATGCACTGGAACTTAAAGGGGTTCTCCACTTTCCAGTCTATACAGCAGAATTGAGAAGAATCTTCCCTGGGTATGTCTGCCTTCTATAAGGGCAGTGTAAAGTAGTGACAGGTTCGGACTGGGTTTCCTTGGGCCCTCCAGAGGAAATTATTCTCAGGGCCCAGCCCCTATATCATCAATAAAGTCTCTAGTGTCAATTTACTGTCTCCAAGTTTTTTTTCTTCTCCTGGGCATTAGGGGGCCCACTATGGTATCAGAGCCTGGGCCCACCGGAGCATCCTCTGCTACTCTGGGGGGACGGTCCAATGCTGCTTCTGTTCATGAATACTAGAACAGCAGATAAAAAGTGATTTTTGTAAAAAAAATTATATATATATATATATACAAAGTGACCCACCTCTGGAGTCAGGGTGTCTGTCACAACTGTAAGCTGTCTTCAGGTGGGACAGCATAAACCCAGTGAAAGATTCCCTTGATGTTTAGCACATGTGGCTAAAGGAATCAGATCAGAGTCATAAGAAACCTAGGCTGCTGTTTTTTTTTCCTCCACCATACTTTACACTGCAGTTCAGATGTGAATCATGGTCTCTCATGTATCTATGGACTTTAATGTCTGTATTCACACATCAATGGTTCTCCACAGAGTGTGAGTCCATGGTGAGACCACAGAAGCATGACCTATTTTTGACCATGATTATGGATCCTTCATGCACATTACAGTCTATAGGTCCATGAAAACGAAGGATGCCATCCGTGTTTGGTCCGTGGTTTTGAAGGACTGTTGGTAGGAGATGCTCTAGAAATTAATTTTCAGCCTAGCAGTGTCTGACGACGCACAAGGGCAAAAAAAGACACACACGAACCAAACACACATCCTTCATGGACATCTTCACGGATGAACCACTGACCATCTTGCCAGGGATGTCATCATGGACGTGTGGAAGAGGCCTACATCTGTTTGGTGGCTATAGGCAAAATCCATTTGTATACTCATTTTTTTACAAAAAATAAGCCCATGACTGCATTGATCACAAAGACTCCCGAGCCGTCATGCCCTGGACAATGGCAAAATAGAAATCCTCACTCATGGTATCTCCATTAGAAGACATATGAGTTCATGTGAGAGAGGACACTTTGTATCCACTGTCGTAATAAATGTTTGCTTCGAGTTCTTCAACATTCACCTTTCAAGAACGGAGGAGGAATTTCACAAGCTCCCGATGAATGTTTCATGCTCTAATAAAGCATCGGAAAGCCTGGGAAAAGTTCTGACTCCCTCTACTGCGTCTACAAGAAGGAGGCATCCTCGTCGCAGTTAGAAGTAAGAACACTAATGGAATAACGTATAACCTTGGAATAACATTCAGCCCTATGGAACATGACCAGACCACCGGGCCGAGGGTTCAAGATAAAATAGTCATGGAACAGAAGCCAGAAGAATCACAGGCTCAAAACTTAATCAAGAAAGGCAAAGGATCCCAGCAGAACAAGCGTAACTCTTCCCAGGCGAAACGCAAAGGCATTATCAGGTAATGATTGATCTGTAAAGGCCCGTGTTTGCCACAAAGTTTAGCAAAGTCTTGTAGGGTTTCTCTGCTTTGGACATTCTCTTTTTATTTGAAGACTTCCAAGTTGAAAAGCTGATCACAAAGCATCCTGTTTTCGGTACCCCCGTCCACCACCTGAGCTGTGGAAATGAAGAATTGCATAGTTCCCATTCAAGTCAATGGGCCGTTTTAAGACCACATTGTGCCCTTAAGAGCAAGAGACGCTCTTTGTAGCCGGACTACGTTCTGGCTAATAGATAATGCTCTTACTTTTGCCATCAGATGAAGGTGAGGGGTCTAAAGGGGCTGATTTTTGCCTGGAGATTTTTAACAATTCAAAATTTCATTGGATGCATGACAACAGTGGCATCAGTAACCAAATGGTCAGAATGATGAAGGTATTGGGTGTGATGACCAGGTGAACAACTTTTTGAGGAACAACAACCAATTTCTTAAGATCAGCTTTATTTTTTATTTTTTATTTTTTTTAAACCAAAATGTGAGTTAGTAATCTGCACCTTAAAAGTATTCATCAGCACCACTGGGTCTAGTTGAAATGGAAATACAAACAGTCGGCACTCCTCCTCAAAAATCGCGGTGCTCGCGTCCAGGGTGAGAAAAACCCGCTTCAAATATCAAAGGAAAAGACCGGCACTTCACTCCTTGTACGATAGAGTGTTGCTTTATTTAAAGAATAGAAGAGACACAGCGCAGAAGCGACAAGTGTTTCGGCTCGAATGCGAGCCTTTGTCAAGCAAAAAAAAACACATTTAAATAGTGCGCCATCGCCGGCGTCCGAACGTGTTGACGTCACATCACCATAGTAACTTGTATATACAAGACATAGAACACAACAGAAGACATTGTATCGCATAATCATAATGCTGGTAAACATCTAAATTGATCTTATAGCTTCGTGCGGATGGAATGGGCTGTGAGAAGGAAAAATAAAAGAGGTAATAATCCAGCAGCTGTTTGTTCTGCAAACAAACAAAATTCATTTAAACCGAAAAACAATTACCCTGAGATATATTAATCTCGTACAGGCTGCACTTGGATCAAGGGTTTCCAGTCTGGTTATTTCTCTTAGATGAATATAAAAATATGTTTAAAACATGATAACATTAATTATAAATTGTAAAGAAAGACAAAACATCATCAGTCGTCTACAAGAAGGCACTCAATTCATACTCCCGATTGAGACCCCTTGGTTCAAGGGTTTGCAGAGTGAGGATCCAAAAACTTCCCCGTATTTTGAGCATTAACAACCTGTTGCCTCCTCGACGGGGTTGCTGAACCCGCTCAATGATCGGAAATCTTAATTATGATACATTGTGAGAACATCTGTCAAAATGGAAAGGAATTGGTAATAGCAGATTGTTCTTCCGTATACTGGACTTATGGTTACTGAACCCATCCTTCATTCTGGTAGATGTCTCTCCAATGTACAGAAGGCCACAGGGGCACTTTAACAGGTACACTACATAATTGCTATCACAGGTAAAAAAGCCCCTAAGTGCCCCTGTGGCCTTGTGTACATTGGAGAGACATCTACCAGAATGAAGGACGGGTTCAGTAACCATAAGTCCAGTATACGGAAGAACAATCTGCTATTACCAATTCCTTTCCATTTTGACAGATGTTTGCCAGCATCATGATTATGCATTACAATGTCTTCTGTTGTGTTCTATATTTTGTATATACAAGTTACTATGGTGATGTGACGTCAACACGTTCGGACGCCGGCGATGGCGCACTATTTAAATGTGTTTTTTCGGTAATGCACACTATGCTTGACAAAGGCTCGCATTCGTGTCGCTTCTGCGCTGTGTCTCTTCTATGCTTTAAATAAAGCAACACTATATGGTACAAGGAGGGAAGTGCCGGTCTTTTCCTCTGATATTGGGTTTAGTTAAAGTCAGCTGTACTGGCCGAATTTGAGACCATACAAAAACATTCAGAGGCACTTTTTGCCTACATTGCTATATTAATATAAAGGTGATGACTAAATCACTACAGCAGGGGCTTAGCTATAGGGGCCCAGGGGCGTCGCTACCGGGCCCAGGAGCCTGAGGGGCCCGAAGACCCTTGTGACACTGGTATTATAGAAAGTGTATGCAAGTTACACCTCTGGCTGGACAGAAGGGGTTAGGTTAAGAATTTGGTATGGAGGAGGGGGGTGCAGTTTAAATTTTTGCCTCATGCAGCACGAAGGTTTGAGGGAAGGGGGGCCCAAGCTGAACTCTTGCACCAGGGCCCATGAGCCTTTAGCTAGGCCCCTGCACTACAGTATATAAATAAGCTCCATCACATGGTGGTATAATTGTACACAGAACACATATCACTTTGAGAAAATGTCTATTGGCAGTCGCTATTATTGTGTTGCACTGTTCCTCACCCTGTTTGTATGTAATGGTTATATACTGTATGTGTTTATGTATTTTATGTAACTATATTCACTATCTACTGGTGTTCTCTGTATGTAGTGAAGTTTGAGTTAATACTGTAATATCAGCTGTTGTCACTAGATGTCGCTGTTGTCGCAGGAAAAGAGCTGCTATCAGGAAGTGTAGTCAGTGAGTGGCTGAAGCCCGGTTTAGTGCCACCATGGGAGCCTGTTGAACTCAACCTTTAGGGTATAGGCAGGGGTGCACCACCAATGAGGCCAGGTGAGGCAATTGCCTCAGGCAGCACCAGGTAGGTAATGCTTATGAAAACGTGTAGAAATCTTGTAGAGTCTCACTTCCTTCTGGGATTCACGTCCCCACCTATCCCTTGGTTGAACTTGATGAACTTATGTCTTTTTTCAACCGTATTAACTATGTAACTAAGAGGGCAGCCGAAGGGCCATGGGCTGAAGTGAAGGAGTTAGGTTAAGAAATTGGCACTGGAGAGGGGCCCTGTTTCAGTTTTCACCTCAGGCAGCAGAAAGGCTTGGTGCACCCCTGGGTATAGGTCCTGGTGAACAGGCTCAAGGGTTGAAAATTAGAACCTAATGGGAAATATATTGGCATCAGAGAGAGGTTGCGGATGTGCTGTGGCAAGATTGGCCTGTGTAAACTGTTAGGCCTGAGGTTTGTCTAGCGGAGGTGGTGGGCTGGAGATTGGCGTTACAACAGGCCTAGCAAGACGTGGAGAACATCAAAGGATGCTGATAGGGAGCTGAGTTGTAGAGTAGAGCAGTGTGTTGGGATAGTCCCACCATCAGCCATGTTGCCAATGTTGAACATAATAGAGATATATCTCTGGTTCAATTGCACATAATCTACCGCTGTTCTATTGAAATGGGGGGTCTCAGAATCGGACCTCCACTGATCCATTGGATAGGGGATAACTTTTTGTTACATTGTTGCAGGAACATCCCTTTAACTAATAGCACCACCATGGTTGAGCCACAACCACTAAGCTTTTGTTCCTTATTAAGTGAGAATTGTAGCCATAAGTGTTTGTGCCCCTGTTGTATATAAAAAAAGCTAAAGTAAAAATCTTAGTGTTTGATCAATACAATCTGCGACTATTTCTTTAAAGGGGGAACACTTAGTCACACTCTTACCCAAATCCCTAGAAACATTTCTTCAGACCTGAAAAGGACTCTTTATGCATCCATACATGTTCATCGCATGTGCATGGACCCTTATGGTAACCATTACTCACGTTTCTGCATGCAGGTGGCATGGAGCCGTCTCAACCAACCTAATGAACCAAAATGTTCTCGTCCCCAATGCGGAACTATCCAGTGACAGCGATTCAGGATCCTTCATGACCTCAGAACACAAAAAGAAAAGTCTGGGGCAGAAGATGAAGGTTTTCTTGGGTAAAGTGATAACCACCAAAATAAAAGAAGCCAAGCCTGCAGTCCTCTTCCATGGTGTGTCTTCTAGGAACCAGTCACCAGTGTTGTTCCACAAACAGCATAGTCTTCCTAAAGTGATTCAACACCTAGAACTCCCACGGGAAACAGTCAAAAGGTCAGGGAGGAGGATCTCACAAGCTGGTAAGAAGGTCAAGTATTTGTACAGATCTATATTAGTTTGTGTCGGCCACATCCGTCTAGCTGGAACATACGTGTGAACTGGTTACACAGAAGACAAGTGTCCACTAATGCATGCAGGCCATTTCCTAGAAAACATTACCTCGTAGCATCCAGGGGGCATCAATGGAATCTTATAGGACCCTCATATGAAGGTTCCACATCAAGAAGACAATAAATCTATTATTACACAGGTCACTTAAGGTTTTTCTATAGTCTATTGGGGAGATGTATCAAAAGTCGCACAAAGGAGAAATGGAGCAGTTGTCCATTGCAACCGATTGGATTCCCATTTTACTTTGTTTTTATGAACTTGAAACTTGTACGAAAATTGGTTTACCCACTTTCCCTTTCCGCTAGTTTTTGAATGTAAATGTCCTGGTAGACGGTACGCTGTAGTGTAAATGTCCTGGTAGACGGTACGCTGTAGTGTAAATGTCCTGGTATACGGTACACTGTAGTGTAAATGTCCTGGTAGACGGTACACTGTAGTGTAAATGTCCTGGTATACAGTACGCTGTAGTGTAAATGTCCTGGTATACAGTACGCTGTAGTGTAAATGTCCTGGTATACAGTACGCTGTAGTGTAAATGTCCTGGTAGACGGTACACTGTAGTGTAAATGTCCTGGTATACAGTACGCTGTAGTGTAAATGTCCTGGTAGACGGTACGTTGTAGTGTAAATGTCCTGGTAGACGGTACACTGTAGTGTAAATGTCCTGGTATACAGTACGCTGTAGTGTAAATGTCCTGGTAGACGGTACACTGTAGTGTAAATGTCCTGGTATACAGTACGCTGTAGTGTAAATGTCCTGGTAGACGGTACGTTGTAGTGTAAATGTCCTGGTAGACGGTACGCTGTAGTGTAAATGTCCTGGTAGACGGTACGCTGTAGTGTAAATGTCCTGGTAGACGGTACGCTGTAGTGTAAATGTCCTGGTATACGGTACACTGTAGTGTAAATGTCCTGGTATACGGTACACTGTAGTGTAAATGTCCTGGTATACGGTACGTTGTAGTGTAAATGTCCTGGTATATGGTACGTTGTAGTGTAAATGTCCTGGTAGACGGTACGCTGTAGTGTAAATGTCCTGGTAGACGGTACGCTGTAGTGTAAATGTCCTGGTAGATGGTACGCTGTAGTAGCAGCACCAAAGCTATACCCAGTTTTTATCTTGTATATTCCCAGAGGAGCGCTGACAAAAGTTCACACTATAAAATATTAATTCTGAATAATGTAATGTTGACAGTTTGTGGATTGACATCTATATGCAAAATTTACTATCAACCACAAAAACAAATCAGACTCTTTTTGTATGATATTCACAAGATAAAATTTAAAGGGGTGTTCCACTGCTAAGATATCCTTAGGATAGTGGGGCTCCGACTCCCATCACCCCAGCCAATCAGCTGAGGGAAGAGGCCACACTGTTTGCAGGCACAGCGCCATACACTTAGTAGTGGCTGTGTCAGGTAATGCACCATTCGCTGGAATGAAGGGACTGTGCCGCTGTACGGAACACTGTGCCTCTTTCTGATATTTTCCTGCAGTCATGACCCCAGGGCCAATGAATGGGGCTGATATGCACAGTATAGCAGTGTCTCTCTGTAGATCGGTCATATAACAGCATGTCCTAGCACTACACGATTATGTAATATATCCATTTAGAACTCATTTACACAACGTCCAATGACGAAACGCTTTGAAAATGGTAGGTACACATTGTGCATGCACATTGGACCACATATAGATCATTTACGTGGAGCAATCGTTATAAACCCTTGAGTTTGATATACACACGTGGACAGAATTGTTGGTACCCTTGTGTTAAAGAAAGAAAAGCCAACAATGGTCACTGAAATAACTCAAAATTGACAAAAGTAATAATAAATAAAAATGTACTGAAAATCAACTAATAAAAATCAGACATTGGTTCAAAAGAATAATTTCTAAAACAAACTGTTGAAACTGGTCTGGACAAAAATGATGGTTTCCTTAACTTAAAGGGGTTGTCTCATCACAGACGATGGGGACATATGGCTAGGATATGCCCCCATTGTCTTATAGGTGCGGGTCCCATCGCTGTTTCGGGTCGTTATCCTGTTGGAGGAGCCATGACCTGCGACAGAGACTAAGCTTTCTGACACTGGTCAGCACATTTCACTCCAGAAGCCTTGATAGTCTTAAGATTTCATTGTACCCTACACAGACTGAAGAGACCCCGTGCCAGGTGCATAACTGAGCCTCCTCCATGTTTCACAGTAGGTACAGTGTTCTTTTCTTTCTGTGCTTCATTTTTGCATCTGTGAACATGGAGCTGACGTGACCTGACAAAAAAAGCTCCAGTTTAGTCTCGTCTCTCCAAAGTACATTCTCCCAAAAGCTTTGTGGGTTGTCAGTTATGATTTGCTTTTAGCACTGGTTTCCTCCGCGGTCGCGTTCCATTAGGCCATTTTGGCTAAGACGGATGGTGTGATCTGACACTGGTGTACTTGGATCTTGGGGTTCACCTTAATATCTTTGGAAGTTTTTTCTGCGCTCTTTGGTTACCATTCGTAAAAATCCTTCTCTTCGATTTGTCATCCATTTTCCTCTTGCGGCCACGTCCAGGAGGGTTGGCTACAGTCCCATAGACCTTAAACTTCTTAATAATATGTGTAACTTCTTTCTAAACTCTTGAGACAACTCTCTCCTTAGCTTCCTTTGGTCTATGTTCAGTGTGGTACCCACCATGATACCAAACCGCACAGTGACTACTTTTCACCCATTAAAGGGGTTCTCCGGGCTTTTACTATTGATGACCTATCCTGCTCTCAATAGACATATCAGCAGCACTGCACGTGCCTTCCCTTCATACAGCTGATTGGCGGGGGTGCCATGTGTTGGACCCCCGCCTATCTTATATTGATGACCTATCCTGAAGATAGGTCATCAATATTAAACGCCCGGAGAACCCCTTTAAATAGGCAGACTGACTGATTACAAGTTTGAAGACACTAGCGTTTTCAATTGCGCTATTGAGATCCGTCATAGGATCTCAATAGCGGATGAAAGCGCTTCCGTTTTGGCCCCATTTATTGTCAATGGGGACAAAACTGAACTGAATGAAACGGAGAGACCTAACTAAAATGCATTCCGTTCCGTTTGGTTGCGCTCCCATCGCGGACAGAAAAACGCTGCAATGGGGACAGATCAGTTTTCGCTGACACAATAGAAAACGGATCAGTCCCCCATTGACTTTCAATGGTGTTCATGACGGATCCGTCATCGCTATAGAAGACAACCGGATACGGTCATGACGGATGCATGCGGTTGTATTATTGTAACAGAAGCGTTTTTGCAGACCCATGACGGATCCGCAAAAAACGCTAATGTGAAAGTAGCCTAAGTTTAACATGTCCCTCTCGTCAAATTATTTTCAGTCTTTTCTAGGGGTACCAACATTTTTGTCCCTTTAAATGACAGTCCATGGAGAGGATGCATAACAGATTCAGAGTGACTTATTATTTTTCTTTGAAAGCAATTCTCCAACTGGATGTTAATGTTGTAGAGGCAGAGACGGAGCGGATCACCGCGGACAAAATCGTAGTGCGCTCCAAGAAAACCACAAGGCGCGTGTCTGTCACCTCGCTGCCCGCAGGCCTACAGAAGGTACGGCGGCTCTGGAGTCATCCTTCTCAGATGTCCATCCCCAGGACATATTCATGTGAAGTCATCCATATTCCATATCACAAGCTACTGCCGACAGAAACTGACAAACCTAATTCCCAGTGGAAAAGTATTTCTCCAGCAGAGGATGTTCATTCCTTGCTCCTTCTCTGATCTACAGCAAAACTAGTCCTGAGGTTCCGGTATAGAGATGGGCACCACAAGCCGTGCATTCATTTCAGATGAATATAAATCCAGCAGTTTTCCAGGAATAGAATATCTGCCCAGTTTGAAGAAGCCAGGCACGTCACATTCATTGGCCACATGGCCTAGGCGTAGCTCAGTCCTATTCAAGTGAATGGGCCTGAGCTACAATACCAAGAACAGCCACTATATAATGTATGGCGCTGTTCTTGGTATGCTATGAAGAACACCATAGCCTCTTCTAACAGCTGATCGGTGCCGGATCCCAACCAATCAGATATGGATGACCTATCCTGAGAAAAGATCATTAATATTCTACTCCTGGAAAACTCCTTTAAAGGGGTTGTCCAGGTTCAGAGCTGAACCCGGACATCCCTCCATTTTCACCCCGGCAGCCCCCCTGACATGAGCATCGGAGCAGTTCATGCTCCGATGCTCTCCTTTGCCCTGTGCTAAATCGCGCAGGTAAAAGGCATTTTTTGGAGATCCGGTGACGTACCGGGGCTCTCCATGGGGCTGCCAGGAAGCCCGGTGACGTCACCAGCACTAATAGGCGGGCTTTAGCGCTGCCCTAGCCAGTAAAACGGCCAGGGCAGCGAATAAAGCCTGCCCACCAGAGCCGGTGACGTCACCGAACACACTGCCGGGGCGGAAGCCTCCACCCGGCAGTGTGTTATTGTAAACAAAAGAGCCCGTGCCCTGCGCGATTTAGCGCAGAGCAAAGGAGAGCATCGGAGCATGAACTGCTCCGATGCTCAAGTCAGGGGGGCTGCCGGGGTGAAAATAAGGGTATGTCCGGGTTCAACTCTGAACCCGGACAACCCCTTTAAATGAGAGGACTAGCATATAAAGGTTATATAGCTCCACCTACAGGCTACAAGTGGCACTGCTGTGCTATTCTATCTATCTAAGTATGTATCTATTTTATATCTATCTAGATATCCATCTACCTATTCATGTCATATCTATCTTCTAATGATCTAATATCAGTCTATATATATAATATCCATCTCATATCTAGCTTCTAATTATCTATCTATCTATCTATCTATCCATCCCATATCTATGTATCTTCTTTATACATGATCCTCTAATGTGTTATAAGTAGGTGAATATATGACCTGCATAACTTGTTTGTTTTGTTTTTGCATATCGTTCTTATTCACCCAAGAAAAAGCACTTTGCTCTGGTGAAAAGGAAGAAGAAAGCAGTGGAGAAGGTGAAGCATCAGTCAGACTGCACCATTGGCAGTTTGCAGATGCAGGTACTTACTGAGAGTAAGGGTACATTCACACAACCGTGTGTAATCCTTTCCGATTTGCGGTCCGCAAATAACAGAACCGCGTGTCCGCATTTTGCGGACAAATGACTTCCGTATGTCTTCCGTTTTTTACGGTCCGCAAAAAACGGAAGGAAAAAAAAAAGAGAGAGAGAAAAAAAATGAATTATTAAGGCCTTCAAAAATACGGAAACGGATCCGCAAAAACGGATGACATACGGAAACCATTCCGTATGTCATCCGCAATTTGCGGATCCATTGACTTGAATGGTGCTGCGGACCGATCTGTACGGACAATAGTAGGACAAGCTTCATATTTTTGCGGAATAGAAATGCGGACACACGGATGCGGACAACATACTGAATGTTGTCCGCACATTTTTTTTTCACCCATAGGAATGAACGGCTCCGCTACTATTCCGCAAAATGCGGATCGGACGCGGAAAAAATAATACGGTCGTGTGAATGTACCCTAAGATATCACAGTCATCTAGGAAATGTGGTGCTTGTCCTGTTACTAGTGATGTGTACGGCTACCAACGTGCCCCCCATTATCCCAAAAATACCTTCATGAGAGGAGACGACTAACTGTGGGGGGGGATTGCTTTTCAATGCTGTTTTGGGCATATTTAGTTATGACCTCTGCCCAAAAACCCATAGACTAGCTGCTACATGTGAAAAGTGACGTCCTCTGAAAGGGGTTGTCCGGGATTGGAGTACGTGTACAATGCCCGTCCTACCTTTACCCGACATTTCTAATGCCCAGTTTTCAAATCTCCAACTCTCAGCCGGAAGCGCTGCGTTTCCACGTTCGGTGACGTACCGGGCCCCTTTCTGCCGAGCGAAGCCTCTTCTTCCGCTTCGCAGGGAGCCCGGTGACGTCACCCTCAGCCACATGAATTATTCAAAGTGCCTGGACGGGCGGTAACAAGGCGGCAACCAACCGCGCTAAGCCACTCCCATCTGGTCCGGTGACGTCACCGGGCAGGGCGCTTTATTATGAATGAAGGAGGCAGAGCACGGAATATTAATGAGGGGACGGAGTCACGGCGGAGATGATATTCATTTGAAACCACGCGATGCCGCGCTGCGCTGGGAACCACAGTGCAGTGGGCAGGAAGGTAGGAAAAAATAAACATAGATGTAAACAATGCGTGGGGGACCGTCGGAGCCATGTAGAAATGGTGAAAATACCTAAAAGCATATAAGGGGACCTTGATTCAGCTGTTAATAAGGAGTACACTTTTTTTTAAAAAATAAATAAATTTGATCCCAGACAACCCCTTTAACCGGTGGATGGCATGAGCAGCCACTGAATTCTATGAATACCATATCCTACTTTTAGGGTGTGTACAGATAGTGGAAATTACAAGTGGATTTCAACATGTATTCTCTCTCCATTGTTTCCAATGGGATATCACCATGCTATTCATTGAATGGGTGCAATCCCATGGCAGTTGTTAATGCAAATCCGCATCAGCCCTTGGATTTCGGCCACAGATTCCAGATCAGATTTTTTTTCCATATAGCTGTAAAGTTGTGTGAACGTACACTAACACTGCCAGGTGATCAGAGCTTACTGTGGCCAGACTGACGAAGAGCGCTAGGAGGGTATCCTCTCAGTGCAATCTGAAATGCAGCTGTAAACCCACACAACCCCTTTAAAGGGCATATCCATTTTAGAGTTTATATTTATACATTACTTCACCGGTTTCGTACAGAGTGAAGGATTCAAACCTGAAATCTTATAGCACCCCCTGCTGGTGGAGTGACTGCACTAAGCTCTTGCTAATGATTTTCACGTGTGAACTCTACACCAAGCACAGTTATCTACGTTTCCCTCGGGAAATATAGGAGCTCAATTTTTTGGGAGTACTTTATGGACAATCTTGCTAAAAGTTTCCAGCAGAATTGTGAGTGCAGCTCTGGAGTATAATACAAGGTTTGATCAGTACAAGATAACTTTAGAATTATATTACATTACTTACTAAACTTTTTATGTAGAAATATATAGATATATGTAAAATTTTCATTGTGTTAAAGTATTAATTGGCAGGGAGGAAACGTTTTTAGACGCCATTTTGAATTCAGCTCAGGTTTGTCCAATGGGAAGGGGGTCGTGTGATATAGCAATCTATGCTAGAATTTACTCAGGAACACAATGGTCAGTTTTGACCTGTTTAAGGAGTTGAGAGGTTAAAGTTTCCCAAAGTGCTTTGCATGGCGTGTTCGATGTGTCCACCATTCTGCCGGATGCACGTGGTTAAACGTTTAATCCGCTCTGAATCCAGGTGATACTTCTTTACAGCACGGTAGGATTTGCCATTTTAGATGAGCGATACGTAATAAGGCTGATGTATCACATGACCCCCTTCCCCCTGGAAAACCCCCAGCTAAATTCAATATGGCGGATTTCAAAATGGCAGACAAAAAACGTTTCCCCACCAAATAATGCAGCCTCCCTCCCAATTAATACTTTCACATACCGGAAGTCATGTTTCTACAAATTACACCAGTTAAAGGAGTTATTCTACTAAAAATATTCTACAGTTTTCAAACCAGCACCTAGCTCTGAAAACTTTTCTAATTGCATGTAATAAAAAAATTAGCATAGACAATGAGCTATTCAATAGAATGAATCTGTATAGCGCCACCTATTGTTTGTTCTTTTCCCTATTTCTTTGTCCTGCTCACAGAGATGGCCGCACATGCTCAGTTTCATCCTTTAACTGCCTCCTGAGCTGTGATAGGGAGAGCTGAGACACGCCTCCTGAGCTGTGATAGGGAGAGCTGAGACACGCCTCCTGAGCTGTGATAGGGAGAGCTGAGACACGCCTCCTGAGCTGTGATAGGGAGAGAGCTGCAGCAGAATGGACACGCCTCCTGAGCTGTGATAGGGAGAGAGCTGCAGCACAATGTACACGCCTCCTGAGCTGTGATAGGGAGAGAGCTGCAGCACAATGTACACGCCTCCTGAGCTGTGATAGGGAGAGAGCTGCAGCAGAATGGACAAGCCTCCTGAGCTGTGATAGGGAGAGAGCTGCAGCACAATGTACACGCCTCCTGAGCTGTGATAGGGAGAGAGCTGCAGCAGAATGTACACGCCTCCTGAGCTGTGATAGGGAGAGAGCTGCAGCAGAATGGACACGCCTCCTGAGCTGTGATAGGAAGAGAGCTGCAGCAGAATGGACACGCCTCCTTACCTGCAGCAGAAAGGACCTGTTAGCATGATATAAATCTAGGAGAGCAATGAAGGGGGAGATCTAAGGACCCATGTGAGGTACAGGGCTGGTTCTAGCTTTGTCAGAAAGAGATTGTAATGTACTATATCTAATATGCATTACATTAGTCATGGGATAACCCCTTTAATAGGGTGCGTCCAGACTTTTGCCTCACCCTGTATATATATATTCATAACTGTAATATGGTGTTAATTGGTGGACATCCCCTTTAAGAACCTGCAAACCTTCACAGCTCTCTCACCCTGATGAATACTGCATCTGATCTTTGATTCCCACTTCCAGGTTGATGATCTAATCGAAACAATCGCAGACAAATCCAGCAAACTGCTGGCGCAGAGACACGAGGAGCTTCGCAAATGCGAGTCTCTGGGAGATGAAATACTTGAATGTTCAAAGCAGTTCCAGAGAGTCTCCAAGAAGAACACAAGAAAGTACAAGTTTCAGAACGTTTGCTTCCCCTGCATCTGCTGCTGCTACTAGCGGCTCGTTGCCTTCTCCTACCTCCCATATTAAAGTTTCATGCGCCTTTTGCATCTATAATAAGCATATTAATTACAATCCCCTGGCTATGTGCTAGTATCAATTATAGAGTCAAATAAATTGGAGCTAAAAACTAAACTTAATCTCCCCGTGCTGCTCATTATTTATACAATTTCCCTCCATCTGTATGTGAGCTGCAGTGAACAGATTTCTCAGAGTGGAAGATAATGTGATTCTAATTGAAAAGAAACACCTACAAGACAGCCGACAGCCTCAAATGTGTAAATGTAGGAAATTAAAACTACAAGCATCAGCACCTCCTAGATAGTTACTAAGGTCCCAATTTGTAAATAGTAGAAGTGAAATCCAGCATAAGTTCCGTTCAAATGGAAGATTTGGCAAGTAGTTAGAATACATATCCAACACAGATAAATCAGCTAAGGCTACTTTCACACCTGCGTTCGGTGCGGGTCCGTCTTCTATCTGCACGGACGGATCCGCACCGATAATGCAAACGCTTGTATCCGTTCAGAACGAACCCGTTTACATTATTCTTTCAAAAAAAAGTCTAAGTCAAAACTGATCCGTCCTGACTTACATTGAAAGTCAATGGGGGACGGATCCATTTTCAATTGCACCATATTGTGTCAGTGAAAACGGATCCGTCCCCATTGACTTACATGGTGTGTCAGATCGGATCCGTTGCAAGCAGCGTTTTGGTGTCCGCCTCCAGAGCGGAATGAAGGCGCAACGGAGCCAAACTGATGCATTCTGAACGGATCCTTATCTATTCAGAATGTATTGGGGCTGAACTGATCCGTTTTGGGACGCCTGTGAGAGCCCTGAAATGGATCTCACAAGCGGACCCAGAAACGCCAGTGTGAAAGCAGCCTAACGCGTTTCAGGCCTATACACCCTTATACATAGGGCCAGGTGAACTGTGCTCTCTTTCTTCTAAAGGGCCCTTCACGTGGGCTGAGAACGCGCAAAATAAATCGCTAACGAGCATTCACAGGAACGCTAGTTAGCGATTACCTGGTGGTGTAAAGGTGCTGCCGATTACCCAATGGACAAGCGAAACGCTAGTGTAAAAAGGCCTTAAGGTCCCTTTTATATGAACAGTATTTATTCAAGTGCAGAGAGGTTGAAAAGACTTGTCTCCTAATTGCCCTTTAAAAGGAGAAGCTCATAAATAGATCTTAAAGCGCATCTGTCAGCAGATCTGTCCCTATGACACTGGCTGACCTGTTACATGTGCACTTGGCAGCTGAAGACATCTGTGTTGGTCCCATGTTCATACGTGTCTGCACTGCTGAGAAAACTTTAAGTTTTAATATAAGCAAATGAGACTGTAGGAGCAACGGGGGCGTTACCATTACACCTGGAGGCTTTGTTCTCTTTGCAACTGCTGCACCCTCTGCCCTTTAATTGACAGGGCCAGACGTGATGACGTTTTCACAGCAGTTGCAGAGAGGGCAGAGCTTCTAGGCTTCTCATTTGCATCTATTAAAACTTCATTTTCTCATCAATGTGGGCAAATATGGAGCTTTTCTTATGAGTAGTGTGAAAATGAGCTTTATTCTGCCAAGTTTTGCTCTTGCAAGTGCCCAGGAAGTAAAGCTTCACTGTGAAGCGCTCTGTGCATTGATCTGTTTCATACCCCCTCTCAGTAATAGCAGTAGCATCCAACCTAGAGACTACCTCAGCTATCAGAGCAGAGGGGACGGGCTGTGAGCTATCTCAATTGCAGAGAGAACTTCGCAGTGAGGCTTTTCCTCCTGGGCACTTGCAGGAGCAGAACCTAGCAGAAAAAAAACTTCATATTCACACTACTCCTGATAATAAAAACGAGATTTTTGTATGGCTTACCAGTAAAATCTCTTTCTCGCTCTTTCCTTGGGGGACACAGAAGACCTTGGGTATAGCTCATCTCCCTAGGAGGCGTGACACTAAGTGAAGACTGTTAAGCCCCTCCTCCACAGCTATACCCTCAGCCTGGAGAGAGAGACTGCCAGTTGCGTGTCCAAGTAGTGAGAAAAGGCAAAGTCCAAAAAATTGGAACCAACAAGCCAACTACCCTAAGGGTAAAACAAACTCGGAAACAGTCAGAGAAGAACAAAGAATGGGTGGGTGCTGTGTCCCCCAAGGAAAGAGCGAGAAAGAGATTTTACTGGTAAGCCATACAAAAATCTCGTTTTCTCGCCCAATTTCCTTGGGGGACACAGAAGACCTTGGGACGTTCAAAAGCAGTCCAAAGGGGGAGGGACCACAGCACCAAGGCGAAGCACCCGAAGGCATCAAAAAAACCCGCCGCCTGCAGACCAGGCGGCCCAAGGCAGCATACGCCGAAGCCCGCGTATGCACCCTGTAGAACTCGGTAAGGTGTGCAAGGAAGACCAGTGACCGCCTTGCACAAATGGATGGCCGAAGCCTAAAGCCTCCGGCCCAGGAAAAAACAGACGGCCCTGGCCAAATGAATGGTGACACCAAAAGCAGGACCCTGCCCTTGGTGCGGCAACCACAACAAGAGCCACTCTGAGAAAGCGGAAGAAAGCCACCCTGGAGGCCGTCAACCCTTTGCTCGGACCTCCTGGAAACATAAGAGACCGAACTCGACAAGAGTCGGAGATCTCCAAGTAAAAACTGCAAGGCCCAAACAACGTCCAAATCGGTGAAGTGTCCGTTCCCGGGGGGGGGGGGGGAAGGGGAGGACGACTGCCTCAATGAAATGAAGGACAAATACCACCTTCAGAAGGAAGGAAGAGACGGAATGGAGAACAATCCTGTCCTGGGGGAAGACAGAAGGCTCGGAACAAGAAGGGCCGCCACTCAGGCACCCGTCAGAGACACGATGGCTACAGAAAACCCAACCGTACAGGACAGAAGGAGTAGAGAGAACTTCTGTAACGGCTCCAAGGAAAAATTGGAGCGCCAAGAGCCCAGTATGTAGTTCCCAGGACGGTACCGGAGGGCAGTACAAAGGAACCCAAGAGCCGCTCCATGGAAGAAGTTCCTGACAGGCCCAGAGGGACGGGGAACGCTGAAAGAGGAAGGACAGGAATGACACTTGATACTTCAAGCAACAGAGTCCCAGCCCCAGGTCCAGGCCGGACTGGAGAAAGACAGAACCATGGAGAAAGGCAGAGTGGGGGAACGCCCAGCTTCCCACAGAACCCCAGGTAAAGCCCTAAGTCCTACCACAGATCCTGGACGAAAACTCGGCTAGAAGCGAACACTAGCGAGCCCACTAGAGTCGCCTGGGCAAGCGGGTGAAAACCCAATGATCAAGCGCGGACCAGTAACACGGGTAGAACAGTCGGTAGAACTGGTCCCGTCGGCCCCCGAGCAAGGTTGTCCCGTATCCCCCCAGAGTGGGGAAGCAGAAGGACAAACGGACAGGAACCGAAGGGTCTGCCCAGCAACCGCCAGGACAAGACAGGCTAAAGCCGAAGCCAATGTAGCCACCACAGGAAGACAGACTACAGTTCCGGTGTGGGAGATCAAAAGACAATCCTGACCAAATGGTAGTCCTCCCAAGTTACCGAGAAGGTGAATCCAAAGCCGAAACATTGCCTAGAATGGAAAAAACGCAATCTGCACCCAGCGGGAGGACAGAAAGCGGTAGACCCGGTAACTAGGCACACAGCTAGTACAGCCAGTGTGGACAAGGGAGACTGAAAAGGAACACCATAACCATCCAAATGAACAAACATGCTCTCCCCAGAGGGAAGGGCAGTGAAGGAACAGCCTCTGAAGCGTGGCCGGAACAGACGCCACATCGGAATGATCTGTACCGAGTGGGAGTCAAACAGAGCCGGCGAGAAAAGGCAGGCGAGACAGAGGCCGGTATAACACCCTCCAACAAAAAAAAAAAAAAAAAAAGGGGGGGGTGGGCAACAGAGAGGCCATAGGACAGCTCAAAAGCAGAACACCGCTACACAGAGACGCCCGGTTCACCGCCACGCAGAAGGCGAATACCCTGAAGAACCCAAGGTGGAGGTCCCCCGGACCTGTATAAGCGAGCACCCAAGAGAAGTTGGGTGACCTCCCCAAGAAGAGCGCCCGAACCTGGTAGCAGATCAGACTGAAGCACCGAGGGCGCCAATCCGGAAAGAATCATACCACACTGCACCAGAATGATCTCCTTAGAGAATAGTGCAAGGCTTGCGGCAATCATCGTATCCCAAGAGAAAAAGAATGTCGCAGGAGGAAGGAGGCTACGTACGAGTAGCCCCGTAAGCAGTGAGAAGGCCAACCCACCTACAGGACGAGAAGGCATACACGGCCCAAACAACGCACAAGAACGTCCGCTCACTGCAAAAATATAACACCGCGAAGAGGGCCAGCCACAGAGTGCCACAGTATCTACGGGAGTGCAAACTGAAAGGAGTTATGCACAAGACTAATATGGAATGCGATGGAACGCAAACTGACCGCCCCGAAAGGGAGGAAATGTACCTGGCAAACTGCAGTGGGCAAGAATGCAAAGGCCTGCCCCAAAAAGGGGGAGATGCCCAAGGCCGGACCTACGTCAGAGAAGTAGGGCATACCATACTTCGCCCAGAAAGGCGCCATGCACATGGCCACACAGTATCCAGCGGAAACGCAGGAGGTCCACCTAGGGAAAAGGGGGGCATGCATAGGGCTATCCTAGCATTAAGTGAGTGTGCGACAATTCACCCAACACCGAAATTTCGTGAGAGTGTAACTACTCCGCCAATGAAGGGGAACATGTGCAAGTCCAGTACAGCACATACAAGGACAGCCTTGAATCTTGTGAGCGTGCAAAATTCCACCCATGGAATTAGGGGTGGTCACGCCAAGGCCAGCACCGTATCCAAGGGGAGCGCAAGCGTTCCGCCCATGTTAGAGGCCATGCTCAAGGCCAGCAACGTATCTGGTGAGCGTAGTATGCCGCCCAGAAAAGGAAGGGGGGGGGGGAATCATGCACAAGGCCAGCATCGCATTCAGGGAGAATGCGAGCAGTCGGTGAGAATGTGTGTATGCCACCAGAAGGAGGCATGCCCATGGCCGGCAGCGAATCCAGTGAGAGTGCGTACACCGCCCACGGAAGGGGGGTCATGATGTGGCCGACGGTGGATCCAGAGAGAGTGCATGTATAGGGGTCATGCACATGGCCAACAATGTACAGGCGAGAGAACAACCACCGACCGAGGGAGTGTATGTATGCCGCCACCCGGGAAGGAGGCATGCCCAAGGCCGGTAGTGAATCCAATGAGAGTACATCATATCGCCTATGGAAGGTGGTCATGCACATGGCTGGCAGTGAATCCAGTGAGAGTGCCGAATGCCGTCCACAGAAGGGAGTCATGCCTATGGCAGGCAGCGAATCCAGAGAGAGTGCAGCGTTCCGCCTAAGGAAGGGGGTCGTGCACATGGCCAGCACCGTATCCGGTGAAAATGCAGTATTCCGCCTAAAAAAGGGGGGTCACGCACATGATCGGCAACGAATCCAGTGAGAGTGTAGCGTTCCGCCTATGGAAGGGGGGCACGCACATGGCCGGCAGCTAATCCAGTGAGAGTGCAGAGTTCCGCCTAAGGAAGGGGGTCGTGCACATGGCCAGCACCGTATCCGGTGAAAGTGCAGTATTCCGCCTAAAAAAGGGGGTCATGCACATGATCGGCAACGAATCCAGTGAGAGTGTAGCGTTCCGCCTATGGAAGGGGGGCACGCACATGGCCAGCAGCGAATCCAGTAAGAGTGCCGTGTTCCACCTATGTAAGGGGGTCGTGCACATGGCCAGCATTGTATCCGGAGAAACTGCAGTAGGCCGCCAAAGAAAGGGGGATCATGCACAAGGCCAACCCGCAGTTAGGGAGAGTGCAGTATCCCGCCCAGGAGGGGGGTCCTGCACATGGCAGGCACCATAACTGGAGAGGGTGACGAATGTTGCCTACAGAAAAAAGCATGCACCTTGACCAGCGCCGTAGCGCGGAGAGGGCAAAAAAAAAAAAAAACCCCCAGAAGGGGAAAAAAAGAACCTGGCAGCGCCGCAGCCGGGGAGCGCGACACCATGCCGCCTATGGAAGGGGGGCATGTATACAGGCAGCACTCTGAGATGAGGCTGCAGCGTCCTGCGCAGCCCACAAGTCATATATATAATAAATATTTTTTTTTTTTTTTTTTTTTTAAACACACAGCCTCACTGAGGCAGATGCCACCTACAGGGCACAGATCCACCCATACAGGCCTATCCTCTGTGGGCGGGGGAACCTCCAGGCGGGAAAAATTCGCGCCTGGAGAAGTTCCAGCCCCCTCCAACAGAGGCCTGAATTTTTGCGGCCTAGTAGGCCGTGAAGCTGGGGCCTAAATTTTTAGCGGCGCCCGGCGAACCGGGGCCGCACAGTATTTAAAGTAGCGTCCGGGCCTACGGAGCGGCACATACCGGCCGCGGGTGCCCACCCCGCGGGCCGGAAGAGCCGGGGCCTAAATTTTTAGCGGCGCCCGGCTGACCGGGGCCGCAAGTACCTAAAGTACCAGCCGGGCCTACGGAGCGGCACATACCGGCCGCGGGTGCCCACCCCGCGAGCCGGGGACCCGGATAGAGCGGGATCGTCTTGAAGTGGAACACAAGACTTCGGCGCCCGGCCGACCGGAAGGTTCCGACGGTCAGCCGGGGCTGTTGAAGCGCTCCTTTGCAGGCCGCGGTGCCCACCCAGGTGTCCGGAAGTCAGGACCCTGCACCCGGCAGCCATTTTACCCCTGGAGCGGGCCCTTGGCCTAGAACAGCGCTCCATATGATTTCACCCCTGCCGGCAGCTACAACCACCTTTCCCCTGGACCGGTGAGAGCAGGGAGGGTCAGTGGCAGCAAGGCGCGGGCCCTCTGGCCCTGAAGTAGTGGCCGGTAAGAGGGAGGGGGACCCTGAGACCGGGTCTGTGAGGGTGGGACGCCTGCATGACCCCTCCGTCAGGGGCAGCTAGGTGCGGACCTCCGCAGCTCCCTAGGCATTCCTCTTGTAGGAACAAGGGTGCCAATGTCCTGGAGGCCAGGAGAGAGGGAGCAGATGTCGACCTGCGGCAGCCCAGGGCCAGCCTAGGTCTAGCAGGGACAGAAGGGTCCATAGGCCCAGGTAAGGGTCAGGCACGCAGGAGACCGAGGGGGGAGGGGGGGGGGCGTAGGGCTGGAGAAGCCAATCTCTCACCATAGCCGTCTTCACCCTCGGTCCGTTCCAGCAGGGTCGCCCCTTCAGCTACTGGCACCGTAGTGGCAGGACGCCGGGGGAGGGACTTGGCGTGCGGGCGACCCTTGCGCTGGCGGGATGCAGGGGAGCTGGGCTGCCCTGGTCCACCTTGCCTTCTGTGGGGGAGGCAGCAGTGCGGGTGACCGGCACTGGCGCAGCTCAACCCCGGGAGAACAGAGAGGTCTAGTGCGTCTCTGTTATCCCTGATGATCTGGAACAAAAAGAAAATAAAAAAGTAAAAATCTAAAATTGAAACAAGGAGAAAGCAGCCCTGCAGAGCAGGGAGTGTCTTGCCTCCTTGGACACTAAGCAAAAACTGGCAGTCTCTCTCTCCAGGCTGAGGGTATAGCTGTGGAGGAGGGGCTTAACAGTCTTCACTTAGTGTCACGCCTCCTAGGGAGATGAGCTATACCCAAGGTCTTCTGTGTCCCCCAAGGAAATTGGGCGAGAAATCTCCACGTAAGACAGGCTTGTGCAGTTTAGCATGATTATAACTGCTGACAGACTCCCTTTAAAGTGTACATCCAACTATATAGTGAAATGACTATAATATAAGAGTGCGCACAATAACTGTTTTTCTAAATAGCATAGCAGACTGTGTCTCTAAGCATGGTTTGCTGCAGACGGCTCAGATCTATGCACTAGAAGACCGTGTCCTTCTCTGTCTCCAAGGCTCCTGTATCCAGTAGGGGGAGCCATTGCTGTAAATTACATTACATCCTACAGCACTGGCTCCTGGTCTGAATACGGGAGAATAGGAGACGCTCTCTCCTAGTGCATGATATGAGCAGCCAAAAGCATGGACAGAATCTGCCATACAACGTATTTAGTAAAAGGATTATTGTGCACGCTCCTGCCTTATAATTATTTCTCTACAAAACTGGAGGCCGGGGCGGACTGACCATAGACCCTACAGGGAAACTTCACAGGGGGCCGATGCCCAGGGAGCTGCCTGCTATATAACGATCTGATGCTTTCAGCAGATCCTTTGCACATGGCTGGAGGTGCCCTCCAGAATTCAGCTGTATTGCTGTGTTCAGGAGCGTTATACAGTTGAATACTGCAGCGGGGATGGCGGCATTTTGTTCTGCATTGTGGCGTTTTGTTCTGCTGGGGCGGTATGTTGTGCTGCACTACGGTTTTCTGGCCACATCTACTTGTGTTGTCCCAGTCTTCTGTCAATTTGGACTCACCTACAATATGAGGCCACTTTTAGCTTTTTTTTTTTTTTTTTTTTCGGGGCCAATTTAAGTTCTCAATCCGCCCCTGATTGGAAGTTCACTTTAAACAGCGATTCCAAAATGTCCCCATAGATTGCAGTCAGATCATGTGAACATGCTACTCCTCGCAGACAGAATACAAAGCCAAAAACGAATGTGAATGAGGCCTTACAAATTCTAAATTAGAAGGAAGATGAAAAATAAAACATATCCTCACTATGAATGTGAGAAGTATAGAATATATTAAAAAGACTTTTATTGTGAGGCATACAAAACAATAACAAAGAACACTACTGACTGAATGGTGTATGTGGGGTGTCTACACAATGTCCTATATACCAGAACAGTGCGCTGACCTGGCACAGCTTACCAATTATTCAGGCTCATCTCAAGATATATTTAAAGGAACATACCATGGAAAACAGATACACTGTGTAATGCCTAATTCAGGGCCTGAGGGGGTGCAGCATGACACAAAGAACACCAAGTCGTGTAAAGCCCCTTCGGGTCCTGCACTAGGTATACTTCTGTAAGAAAAAGAGCGAGGTCCCCATTCCAGTGGTTTAAGCCCTGTACTACTGAGTGTTGGTTTCCATTTGGGAATCCTGAGATTCTTCAGCCAGTTTCTCGTCATCTGGGAAAAAAAGAGAATAAAACAAGATAAGGAACCATCTATAGCAAAACCACTATATGTTTAGAGTTGAAAATTAAAGGGTTACTCCCGGCTTCTAAAATGATGGCATATTGCTAGGATATGCCATTAGTTTATGACTGGTAGCGAGTCTGGGATCCCCCCAACCCTGAGAATGAAGCGGGATGCAGCACTGGTTTAATACGGCGTTCCCCTATAAGTGTCCCTGGTCAGGCCCCATTCACTTGAATGGAGCGGTGCTGCAGTTCCCTGCCCAGCACTCTGCTGGGAAAAATAGTGAATTTGTGAGGGTCCCAGAGGACAACACACCACCAATGACACATCTTAGGCTACAGACACTTTTGCAACCATTTTTTATTCATCTATATTGAAAATGACACCCAGTACCCCCCCCCCCCCCCCCCCCAATTGGTTGGTTGTTTGAGAAGGCACCACAGTAGCACCGCGGCCTTCTCTCAGCTCACCAAGCACAGCGCCGTACATTGGATAGTGGCTGTGCCTGGTATCGCAGCTCATGCCCACTCGCTTCTATGGGGCTGAGCTGTGACTAGGCCACGTGACAGATAACCGTGATGTCACATTACCTAGGCTAAGCAGCAAAAAGGCAGCTGTGCTACTGAGAGCGTTGGTGCCTTCTCAAACAGCTGATCAGCAGGGATCCCGTGTGTCAGACCCCCACAGATCAGATACTGATGACCTATCCAGAGAATAGGTCGTCAGGATAAAAGTCTCGTAAAACCTCTTTAATTAGCAAGAAATAGTGGACAGATAGAAGGGAGTATGACTGCAGGATCAGCCTGCAACCATAAAGACACACAGGTCTGTACAGGAGCTGTAGGCACGTAGTAGTAGGACATCAGGATTATCTCCAATTGTGTCATCACAATGATTTATAGCCAACATCTAATGTGACTAGGGATCGACCGATTATCGGTTTTACCGATATTATCGGCAGATATTCAGGATTTTGACAGTTATCGGTATCGGCATCTATTTTGCCGATATACCGATAGCGTATGGGGAACACAGATCGCGCTGCTCTCAGCGCTCTGTGTTCCCTCAGCAGCACAGGGGAGAAGGAAGCAGTGTCTCCCTCCCCCTGTGATGCTGCTGCTGCTGCCGCTGCCGCCAATGAAGAGACAGATGGGAAGGGGAGGGGAGGGGCTGTGGCCACTGCGCCACCAATGAGGTTGACTTACTCATTCATTCAAATTGAACAGGAGGCGGGAGCTGGCTGCAGAATCACATAGCCGGCTCTTGACCTCTATGAGCAATAGCTGCAATCCGCGGTAGTTAACCCCTCAGGTGCCGCGGATCGCAGCTACCACTCATAGAGGTCGGGAGCCGGTTATGTGATTCTGCAGCCAGCTCCCACCTCCTGTATATGAATAAATGAGAGATTTATGTTCATTGGTGGTGCAGTGTGCCCCCCCCAAGCCCCCCAGTATTAATCATTGGTGGCGCAGAGCGCCCCCCCACCCCCGTATTAAAAACATTGGTGGCGCAGTGCGCCCCCCACCCCCATATTAAAAACATTGGTGGTGCAGTGCGCCCCCCCAGTTTTAATCATTGGTGGCCACAGGGTCCCCTCTCCCCTCCTCCTCCGATCGGAGCCCCAACAGTGTAAGCCTGGGGCTCCGATCGGTTACCATGGCAGCCAGGACGCTACTGAAGCCCTGGCTGCCATGGTAAGCTCCATGCTGCTGTGTGCACAGGGCACAGAGCGGCAGGGAGAGTGTAAAGTCTTATTCACCCTGATAGAGATCTATCAGGGTGAATAGGACAAGGGTTCTAGTCCCTAAGGGGGCTAAAAGTTAGTAAAAAAAAAAAAAAAAAAAAAAAAAAAAAAAAAATATTAAGTATAAATAAAAAAGAAAGATTTAAAATAAAAAATAAAAAAAAAAAAAAAAAAAAAATACACATTAACAATAAAAATATTCATTTTCAGCAGATTTTTCAAAAATGAAATTTCACAGAATATCGGTATAAATTATCGGCTATCGGCCTGAAAGTTCACAAATTATCGGTATCGGCCCTAAAAAAATCAATATCGGTCGATCCCTAAATGTGACATTCTCAGAGAGGACTGGCCGTAGAGACCGCAACATAAAAATAAAATATGGGAATATCCTTTTTTACCAATTGAAAAACATACGATGGCAGAACTAAGAGTCACTATGTGTGGTTTGTAATCAAGCAACAACTTAAAACATATTGCACCACCAGAGGGCGACATTGCCTCCTACCCCAGGACTCAAGGGTCAGCATGAAACAAGGATAACGCCAATATCTGGAAATGATCAAGTTATAATCAACACAAAAAGGTGAGCAAGTTTGTAAGCACTTTCCTTTATTCATCCGTCGTTTTCTTCTCTGTTCACACCCAAGGACAAAGTAAGACTTACTCCAGTTCCTTCTAGAAATCCTTGTGCCGATCACTGTGTAACTCATCTACGCTACCACAATGCACTGTTCTTAATAATTAAAAAGCAGTAAAATATGTGGAGTTTTCCAATAAGGATTGGCCAGATGCTCTAAGGATTACTAGATTTGTACATACTTACTTTCCAGTGTCTGCTGAAGCTCATGGATGGTGCTGAGCAGAACATGGAACTGTTTCCTCCTTAGCTCCAGCTAGAGAAAGGGAGAGGGAAATGTGAGTGCACTGGTTTTTATAACATAACATGACACGTATGTGAGTAAATAATATGCGTTAATCATATTACATACATTTGAGCTCTACAAACTACAATCAGATTGGTCAAAATTCAAGATCCCCAAGTTGCAACAGCGGGAAGGAGGTGGCTATATACATTATATATACGCACACAAAACACGGATCCCCCCCCCCCCCCTGTGTGCATACCACCATTTTCTATACAAATGTCTTATCCTTGTTTCCAAACGGACAGGAATAGGACATGTTCTGGCTTTCCTGGTTGATCTGTATTTGAGGCCTGTGTGTAAAGGCTGCATAATGTTTAGTTTGTGCAACCAAATAAAGAAAAGGCAAAGACCTGTTTGAGATGGGCTTCTGTGTCACTGTCCTGACAGCATTTGATCCCAGTTTGCCTACCACTACAGATTCAATTCCAAATAATATATATAATTTCTATGTTAATGCAGACGCACATTCCAAGTGCACAATCTCACCTTATCCTCTACACTCTCCTTGGTGTGAGACAGTTGCTTCAGCTCCTTGTCCAAAGCCTCCAGCTGCCTGTAACGGAACCCACACGAAGATGCATGACACGGTCACACTTATCATATACACGACAAGTAATTGGTATCTGCACTTAGGCTACTTTCACATCTGCGTTTTTGCTGGATCCGTCAGGGGATCAGCAAAACCGCATCTGGTCAATAATACAACCGTCTGCATCCGTTCAGAACGGATCTGGTTGTATTATCTCTCAAATGCACAAGATGGATCCGGCACTAAAACCATTGTAAGTCAATGGGCGCCGGATCAGTTGTTTTTTTTGCGTCCGAATAAACATATCCAGCACCATTGACTTACATTGCGTTTAATGCCGGATCCATCTTTGCTAGGTATCCCATGACGCACACAAAAACGCTGCTTGCAGCGGTTTTGTGTTTGTCATGGGATTGCAAGAAAACGGAACGCAGTGCATTCTGATGCACTCCGTTCAAGTTCATTCACTTTTGTTCCCATCGAAAATGAATGGGGTGAAAACTGAAGCATTTTGCTGTGGATTTGAGATCCTTTGACAGATCTCAAAACCGCACAGCAAAACGCAGTTGTAAAAGTAGCCTTATGCAACTATTTGTTATTGTTCCAATCCATCTAAAATAAATAAATAAACAAAATCTAACAGTTCTGTGTTTTCAAATGCAGCTCCTATACAAAGCTACATGTCTCCATGGTTACAGACTACAAACCCTTTGTGTAGTCTGTTCCTGTAGTCATGTGTTAGTCTCCTTCATCTGTCGCTTTTCTACTGTCTGAAGGTTAGGAAAAAAAACTCACAACTGCAGAATTTGTTCAGGTTTTTTTCTATTTTCAATGCATTGGAGCAAAAAAAATAAAATAAAAATAATAACAGCAAGCCTGCAAAAATTTAAAATACCCTTTAAATTACTTAGACAGGAAAGGTAAGCCCTATCTGGATGCTGAGTACGTACTTCAATGTCTCATGACGATCCGGGTGATGTTGAATGACTCTGGCCAACGTATCATACTCTATAAAAAAATAAAATCAAACCATTTATATATAATATAGCATTAAAGAAAGAAGGCAATACAGCACCCTCACCTAAAGCTGCCCATACACCTTCACTATCAGTCAGCCATAGCCTATACACTTAGATCGGCCGAGCATGCATGTTTACTTACACAGTCAGAAGGGATAAGATATTGCTAGATGCGCATTTAATTTGAGCAATACTAGACTAGTAATGTTGACATCGGCGGACGGCCAGGCTGCTCCTATACACCCTAGACATCTAACATCTAAGTCCAGCTTTACAGTAAAGGCATGCTAAACCCCTACATGTTATTGTACCTTGACGATTTTTCCGGATGCGTTTGGCTTGCAATATCTGCTTCTTACACTCAGCAATTTTTTCATGTGCGGCGGCAATGCTGCTCTCTGCATGTGGAGGATAAGCAGAATGTTACCAAGGGACATTTGGTTAAAACTGGAAATAAATGGACGTCAGAGTTCTAGATCCTATTTTATAGAACAAAACATGAAGACAGCACATAAAAATCACTACAGACATGATACAAACCTATGCAAGAAGATGTATCTGGAGGCTCCCAGAACAGGAGCTATATGAGATAAAGTAATGATGATGGGAGCTGGGAATCTTCTGAACTTCTAGACTAAAGGTTTAGTGTTAATTTAAAGGGGTTGTCCGGGTTCAGAGCTGAACCCGGACATACCCATAATTTCACCCAGGCAGCCCCCCTGATGTTAGCATTGGAGCATTTCATGCTCAGATGCGCTCCCTTGCCCTGCGCTGGATCGCGCAGGGCAAGGGATCTTTTATTCACAATAAAACACTGCCGGGCGGAGGCTTCCGCCCAGCAGTATGTTCAGTGACGTCACCGGCTTTACAGGCTAGGGCAGCGCAAAAGCCCGCCCATCATTGCCGGTGACATCACTGGGCTCACAGCTGGGCGGAAGCCTCCGCCTGGCAGCCCCATGGAGTGCCCGTTATGGCACCAGAACTCTAGAAAATGCCTTTGCCCTGCGCAATTTAGCACAGGGCAAAGGAGAGCATCGGAGCATGAACTGCTCCGATGCTCAAATGAAGGGGCTGCCTGGGTGAAAATGGAGGTATGTCCGTGTTCAGCTCTGAACCCGGACAACCCCTTTAAAGGGGTTGGCCACTTTCTGATTACTGATGACCAATGTGTTTGTAAGATGATTTTATGGCACTTACTAATATAGCCTTTGTTGAAATTCTGTACCATTTTCGATATTTTATAAAGGTATGCCAAGTCTTTTTTGCTGTCCACACAGATGTCCTGTCCATAAGATGGCTGCTGATGGAGGGTCATGTGATCAGTTAGATTTTCTCCATGTCACGTCTCCTCCATTCAAATACATTGCACCTGCCATCAGCGCTTGCACTGCTGGGAGTTTAGTGCAGGTGCAGTGTGTCAGAATGGAGGAGACTGAGATATGTATCTTATGGACATGAGCAGGACCTCTATGGGGACAGCACAAAAGATTTGCCTAACAAGAAAAGATGACTGAGGCCTCATGCACAGGACACGTGTGCCGGCCATGCCCATGCTGCTGTCCGCAATGCACGGGCACCGACTGTGTCCCCGCCGTCTTTGGATGCAGACCCACTCACTTGATCCACATCCGACAGTCAGCACCACGAAAAAGTTGTGCATGCACTACTTTTTTTTTAGCAGTGCGGAGGCACTCTTTAGTGCTTCCATGGGCTTCCGATCTGTGTCTCAGTTCCGCATCGCATCTCCTGGATTGCGGATCCATCCATGATACGGTGTGCACATAGCTGGTGCCCGTATATTGCGGACCCACTGCTTACGGGCCGCCTACAGTCGTGTGTATGAGGCCTTATGAAGTATAGCAAACAGCACAGAATATCAACAAAGGCTCTTAAGCAAGAGCCATATAGTAATTTTACATACATACTGGTAAATATCATGCTTCTATGGCAGTTTTCTGGCTTAGAAAAGTTGCAAATTTTGCCAGAAGTCCAGTTTTGCTCCAAAATGTTAGAATTTTTGCCATTTTCCAAAACCCTCACCCTTGCATGCAGTACTTCTTGTCCGGCAGAAAGCCCGCGTTTATGCCAGGAACCAGCTGGATCCCCATCAGATCCGATTATAGTCGATGGCGATCCGGCAGTGTGCCGTTGTGTATGACTATGGACAAAGGCCCCTTCCCATGCACAAGCGTTTCATTTCTGATGCAGTTAGCAGTGTTGACCACAAGGTGGAGGCAGTGAGCACCTCTATCACAATAGGGACCAATGAGCTCTATGGTAAACCTGACCTCAGTACTCACCACTAATACTTTTATTTCAGCCAGGGGAGGAATCCATATCTTGTTAAAGGGGCTTTATCTTTCAGGAGTCCCGACTGGACAAGTCAAGGTAAGTAGGGAAAACCTTATGATCAGTGGGGGCATTTTAATGCAATGTTCTACCCTTAAAGAACACATATCCATCTGCATAAATGGTATTTTCCTAATGGAATATTGCATTTGGAAAGAGTGGTTCTAGCGTCAGGCGCTTTACGATGAAGATAGTAAGTTTTAAACCCCCTGGGACTGCCTGGAAAACCCTTCAGCAGAACACAGGCGGTTCCTGGCCGCAACCTGCCATGTGATTGTAGGCGGACAGTAGTAATATTATGAGATGATTCCATATTCAGTCTGCCTGAAATATCAGCCATTATCACACTTCTACCTATAGAACACTTACCAATATCACTGTATATCTTCTCATAGTTCTCCATTTCTCGGAGGTTCATGTCATGTACCAGGAGCGTCTTCCCCATGGAGAAGGAGCACTGAGACAAGGTGCTGAGCATGCGCTGGTACTGGGAGTATCTGTGGAATAAGAGGGGGCGACGTGTAAGAATCGACGGCTGTAACGTCTTCTGAGATTTCTCGAGTACAAGCCTTTAGACTACGGCCATACTACGGCTCTGAAGTGGACAAACGCAGAGTTGTGTGCCGACATAATACTGTACCCAGATGCAGATAATGCATGAATCTAATATGGCAGTACGGTACCACATGTGGAGCAAAGCAAAGTGCAGAAGAGACACGTGTACAACCGTAGCTTTGCATTGTGGATATACTAGGGCAGGGATCAGCAACCTTCGCCACTCCAGGTGCTGTGAAACTACAACTCCCAGCATGCAAACTTACACAGCTGTTCTCGAAAGTAGGATTCTGGGAGTTGTAGTTTTTTAGAACAGCTGGAGTGCCGGAGGTTGCTGATCCCTGTACTAGGGAATAGGCTTCTATGCAGTTCCCTTAGGCCACATGAACACATCGCGTATCACATGTGGTCACTGACCAGCAGTGTGGATTTTGAAATCCATAGCTTGTCAATTCAGTCCTGGCCGTTAGAGGAGTGTGTAAGCACGACCACCGCTGCTGGACTGCGGGGTGGTCGCAACCCCTGGAAACAAGCAGTGTATAATGTGACGGAAAAATGAGTCAAGCCAGCAAAGGAGGCAATATAGACAATCACAATACATTAGCGAGTGCCTTGTCACACAACCCCTTTAACTGCTGCAGTTTCCCAAATTGGCAGTTCATAGGAGTTACCCCTCAGGTCCAGGCAATGCCACGGGAATCTGACTGCGCAATCTTAAGAATTTACATTATAACTAGTGACGAGCGAATCGACTTCGGATGAAACAAGTCGATTCGCATAAAACTTCGTTCTTATACTGTATGGAGCAGAGAAGGAGCTCCGTACAGTATTAGAATGTATTGGCTCCGATGAGTCTGAGTTATTACTTCGCGAGACTTCGGGTAATAACTTCAGAAATTATGGGACGTACTGTAAAAAAACATTTCCCGAACTCCAAGTGGTCCCTTGGAACCGAACCAGAGTTCGGGAAATGTTTTTTTACAGTATAAATAAATTTCTGAAGTTATTATGCAAAGTCTTCGCGAAGTAATAACTCCGGCTCAGCGGAGCCAATACATTCTAATACTGTACGGCAGGGCTCGACAAATCCCAGGCGCCAGGTCGCCATGGCGACCAGGAATTTAGTCCTGGCGCTTGGGTATTTGTCAGCCCGTTTTCAAAGGTGCCCGGGCGATGGGTGCGGAGCTGCCGTTCTGTCCGGAAGCAGCACCGTGTGAAACAGCTCCGTCACAGCACACAATAGCAGAGAAGCTGGCAGCAGGGAGGGGCGGGGCTCGGGAGGAGTGTAATCTGATCCTAGAGTGGAAGCTGCTTCTGCCAGCCCCTCCCCTCCCCGCCCACCAACCAATCAGAGCTGAGGCGAGGCAAGCACTAGCAGCTCTGAGCCCGAGTCACTGACACAAGTACAGGAGGAGTCTAAGGGCTCTTTCACACTTGCGTTCTTGTCTTCCGGCATAGAGTTCCGTCGTCGGGGCTCTATGCCGGAAGAATCCTGATCAGGATTATCCTAATGCATTCTGAATGGAGAGTAATCCGTTCAGGATGCATCAGGATGTCTTCAGTTCCGGTACGGAACGTTTTTTGGCCGGAGAAAATACCGCAGCATGCTGCGCTTTTTGCTCCGGCCAAAAATCCTGAAGACTTGCCGCAAGGCCGGATCCGGGATCAATGCCCATTGAAAGGCATTGATCCGGATCCGGCCTTAAGCTAAACGTCGTTTCGGCGCATTGCCGGACCCGACGTTTAGCTTTTTCTGAATAGTTACCATGGCTACCGGGACGCTAAAGTCCTGACAGCCATGGTAAGTGTAGCGGGGAGCAGGGGAGCAGCATACTTACCGTCCGTGCGGCTCCCCGGGCGCTCCAGAGTGACGTCAGGGCGCCCCAAGCGCATGGATCACGTGATCACATGGATCACGTCATCCATGCGCATGGGGCGCTCTGACGTCATTCTGGAGCGCCCGGGGAGCCGCACGGACTGTAAGTATACCGCTCCCCCGCTCCCCGCTACTACTATGGCAACCAGGACTTTAATAGCGTCCTGGGTGCCATAGTAACACTGAAAGCATTTGGAAGACGGTTCCGTCTTCAAATGCTTTCAGTACACTTGCGTTGTTACGGATCCGGCAGGCACCTCCGGCAACGGAAGTGCATGCCGGATCCCAACAACGCAAGTGTGAAAGAGGCCTAAGTAAGAATCGAATGAGTCTCAGGTTAAAAGAATCTAAAGATCTGACTCATTCGATTCTTTGAGTTAAAAGAGCCGTCAGTCAGACTCTAGAACAGGTTACACTGAGGCTGATGCTTTTGCAGCAGTGATAAGATTAAGTGACAGGACACAGTTTAGATTACAGTTTGAATTAACCCTTTAGGATCAAATTGGCTTCTCAAGGAGATCTATGTTAAAGGCATACCTTCTTCTATCTCATTCAGTATCTATAGAACTAAGGCTACTTTCACACTTGCGGCAGGACGGATCTGGCAGGCTGTTCACCCTGTCGAATCCGTCCTTCCGCTGTTTCGCCGGACCACCGCTCCGTCCCCATTGACTATAATGGGGGCAGAGCTCTGGCGCAGCACGGCAGTGCATGGTAGTACTGCATGTCCAACTTTTTAGTCCGGCGGCCTCTCACCGCAAACTGCCGTACTGCGCCGGAGCTCCACCCCCGTCCCCATTATAGTCAATAGGGTCCGGGGACGGAGCGGCGGTATATGTAACATGGTATACAGCATTATTGGGGGGGCTCTATGGAGAAGTGGAGGGGGGGGCACTATGGGGGCACCTACTAGGGGCTTTATGACGCGGCTCCGCCTGGCTCCTAACTTTTTTAGCTAGCTCCTAGATTCCGAGGAAATTTGTCAAGCCCTGCTGTACGGAGCTCCTTCTCTGCGCCATACAGTATTAGAACGAAGTTTCATGCGAATCGACTTTGGATGTTTCATCCGAAGTCGATTCACTGATCCCTAATGATAACATAGCAGGGGTGACCATAGAAGAAGCACAAAGTAGACCTCTTACCCATCTTCCTGGGATCCAGAGTTACACCACTTTATAAAACTTTTAACCATAAGGTTGATTCTCCGGTCGTCGCCGGCACCATCGCCATCGATTAAAAGACGCTTGCGGATAACTTCATCTGCCAAACGAACATAAAATGAATAGAGAAAAGAAGTAAGTTATCAAGGTGCCAACCTTAACCCCTTAATGACCAGACCTGTTGGGGCCTTAAAGGGGTTGTTCAGGATTTTAATACCGATAGCCTATCCTCAGCAGAGGCCATCAATATCATATCAGCGCTAGGGATGTAGGGAGTCAGACCTTCGCCGATCTGATACCGATAGCCTACCCTGAGGATGGGCCATCAGTATTAAATCCTGGGTAACACCTTTAAATGTATTCCCAATCCACAGTCAAGGGATAAGGATCTGATCAGTGGGAGGATGACTGCGGGAACCCCCACCATGATGAGAACAGGGGGTGCCCTGAATGAATGGAGCAGCAGTCAAGTTAATCACTCAGCTACCTCAGGCAGTCCCATAGAGAGTGAATGCACGTGCGACCGTCAGTCCATGGACTGCGGGACCTCCATTCTAGTGATCGGTGGGGGTCTCAATGGAAAGCTTAGCTTCTACACTTTGGATGTAACTTTAAGGCTACATTCACACGACCGTATGTATTTTGCAGTCTGCAAAAAATACGGATGATGTCCTTTTGGCATCCGAATTGCATCTGTTTTTTTGCGGATCCATTGTAACAATAGATATCCTCATCCGCAAAACGGTCAAGAATAGGACGTGCTCTATATATTTTTTTGTAGGCCTACGGAAAGGACGTACAGCTGCGGACAGCACACTGTGTGCCCGCCGCATTTGTTGTGGACCTATTGAAATGAACGGGTCCTCATCCAGTCCGCAAAAAATAAAATTAAAATAAAAACGGAACAAAATACGTTCGTGTGTATGTAGCCTAAATCTTGGTACAAAACGGTTACCAGACACTGTTTTGTTTGGGAGAAATAGTATTTTTTCTGATGCGAGGGGGTACATGTTATGGTGTAATTTATATCGTTTCATCTTTCACAGTGACTAGCCCGCTAATTCTTCAGGTTATTACACTTGTGTGGGCGCCTTACTGAATGTTTTTTTTAACTATACATGTGCAAGAAAATGTATTTTATACTAAATTATTGTGGTTTTTTTTGCCAACTCTGTCATAGTGCCGGAACAGCCGACTTACCGTACAGTCAAGGGGTCCTTTCTTGGTCCCCAGCGCAGACTGCACAGGGGTCCCCGACTACATCACCGAGAAACCCAGTAACCTAATCAAACTGAGGAGTTCCCTTTAATCATACCGCAGTCCGTCTTGACCGGAAAGTGTTAAAAGGCCAGGATTAGAGGTTACTCTAATCCCAGCTATTTGAGCAGAAACTCGGATCTCATTAGACAGCCAAGCACCCGCTACAGGGTGGCACGGAGCACCCGGGCAGGGCTTATTCTAAAACGCCATTAAACCACAGCACTGTAAATAAAGGCTGCCACACAAAGGCGCAGTGGTGGTCCTTAAGGGGTTAAACGAGTTCCCTGGGATTTACGGAGCTGCATGTTTCTGCGCCTCGTTATGTAATTCTTCTGTCCCTTTCAGATCGTCGCTGGCGACCCCTGTGCTTACCCCCTGATCGGTCAGGACGGCAGCTACTAATGTCATGTGTCGTACACCTGCTCTAGATGTCAGGATCACACGGACACGCCAAAAGTGTACGACGTAGGACACGCTCAGCTTCCGGAGAACACAACGTTCGCGCGCTCCGCAGTCTGTTCGGAGTCGTCAGAAACTGAAGTGGTATCTGCCGTGGTAATCCCAGTCTACCCACATTGGGGTTACCATAACGGATGCACGGGAAAAGTGGCAGTGTTGCCCATAGCAACCAGATTGCTTTATTTTTTTTCATTGGCTTCAGCAGGAATTGGATTGGTTGCTATGGGCGATGGCACCATTTTTTGCACCAGTTTTGAGAGTCTTTATGGGATATTGCTGTGTAAGAGAGACAACTCGACACTGCATTGTACCATGAAGGGTTCTGCCAAATCCTAATATCTTGTGTCAATTAGAAATATTGCTGTCAGTGAATAGAAGGCTGCTAGAAAAATGGAGGTCGAACACCCAGCCTGTGCGCGGTGCCTTAGCTTTCATTCACACAGGTAGCGGTTTTATAGATACATCAAAGCACGGCACTAGCTGTGTAGAGGGTGTCAGATTTGTTCTTGTTGCAAAAAAAGGGGGTTGCTCCTTCTGATACCGTATTACATTGCGTTTGCACCGTGGTATGCATTTTTTTCCCCGCTGGATGAAATGACACAGTATTCCACAAAAAAAAAAAGTAATACGTGCACAAATGCAACATTGAATAAAAAAAAACGTACAAGGCTCCCCCCCCTAAGGGTCCATTCACATGTCTGCATTATGTGTCCGCATCCGCACTTCTGTTCCGCAAAAAAATTGAGCATGTCCTATTCTGGTCCACAGTCACAGACAAGAAAAGGCATTTCACACGACTGTTTTTTCTTTCTGTTTACGGGCAGTTTTTTGCGTTCCGTATATGGAACCATTCATTTCAATGGTTCTGCAAAAAAATACGGAATGTACTCCGCATGCGTTTCCGTATTTCAGTTTTTTCCATTCCGTTGAAAGATAGAACATGTCCTATTATTGCCCGCAAATCACGTTTGTGTGGCTCCATTCAAGTCAAAACAACAGAACACATACGGAAATGCGTCCGTATGTCTTCCGTATCCGTTTTTGCTGAACCATCTATTGAAAATGTCACGCCCAGCCTAATTTTTTCTATGTAATTACTGTATACTGTATATGCCATACGGAAAAACGGAACGGAAAAACGGAACAGAAACGAAAACCGGAACAACGGATCCGTGAAAAACGAACCGCAAAACACTGAAAAAGCCATACGGTCGTGTGAAGGAGGCCTAAGGCGGACCCATTCACTTGAAAGGATCCACGACCTGCAAGAGTTGGTCCGCACTGCAAAAAAATAGGAAACGTCCTTTCTTTTTTCGGGGGCACGGACAGAAATCCCACAAAAGCGCACAGTGTCCTGCGGATCTATTCGAGTTAATGGGTCTGCCTCCGTGATACAGAATTCACACGGCTGATGCCCGTACACTGTGGACCCGCTGTTCGCTGCCCGCAATACGGGCGTGGGGCACACCCAGTCGTGTGAACGAGTCCTTATTAAGAGTTGTGCTTCTCTTTATAAGGGCTCATGCATACAAATGTGTTTTATTTCCGTGTCCGTTCCGTTTT
The DNA here is from genome assembly GCF_905171765.1 of Bufo bufo. Taxonomy (NCBI): domain Eukaryota; kingdom Metazoa; phylum Chordata; class Amphibia; order Anura; family Bufonidae; genus Bufo; species Bufo bufo. The sequence continues at coordinate 28,070,432 of NC_053397.1, read as the reverse complement.
GGGTTTTTTTGCGGACCGTATGTGGAACCCTTCACTTCAATGGGTCCGCAAAAAAAAAAGAAACCAGAAGTTACTCTGCACATTCCGTTTCCGTATGTCTGTATTTCCGTTCTGCTAACAAATAGAACATGTCCTATTATTGTCTGCATTACGGACAAGGATAGGACTGTTCTATTAGGGGCCGGCCGTTCTGCAAAATACGGAATGCACACGCACGTCATCCGTATTTTTTGCAGACCGCAAAATACATACGGTTGCGTGCATGAGCCCTAAACTTGTTGTTCAGCTGCAAAACCTCCCCGACATCTGCAAAAATGTCATATCTGCAATACGTGTTTTTTGTGGGACGCCTCTGTATAGAAGAATGCAGGCAATTACGATGTTTTTTTTTTATACAGTTTGGAAAAAAAAAAGGTGTACACGTAGGTGCCAAAGGGTACACTTTTGGCAACATTTGGGTAATTGGGCCCTATAGATACATACAGCGCATGTGTCAAGTGTAGGGCGACACTGTAATGTGAACAGCGCCCAAGTTATCTTCCACTACCAATAGATGTTCCCATTCACCAACAGCAAGCAGAGATCTTGGGATGGAGACTGGCATCCGGTCTGTGAGGTGAAGTCTACAGATAGACCGCTCTGTTGAGCTCACGATGAGTCCCTCGCCAATTATTATGGGAAATGGCGCATTTACTGTGAGAGAAGTCACATCACAAGCCAAATATACAAATATACATTATAACCTGTGGGAGTCACAGACAATAATAATATTACTTCATATAATAATAATAACAGCCCTATTATAAGGACCATTACATGAATGATATTATATTAGGCCTGGACTAGCTGCCCCAGCTCTCAGACCCGTCCTCCCATGTATTACAAGGCCGGCACCCGAGGCTGCTTCCTGGCCGCCCAGAGTGCTTGTCCCCCGGCCGAGCCATAACTCGAGCCCGGTGCTTTTCGGGCCTAGCTCACGGCAGCCGGTACCCAGCTAGTGACCGAGGCAGCCGGGCCGTGATTCGGGGGAGGGGGCTGGGAGGAGCGGGGCCTCCACTTACCGTCGGTGACGGCTCCCATGTCGGCGGGTAGTGAGGTCAGACTCCCACAATGCAGCAGCCGGGGACAAGCATGGAGGCCGCACTCACCGCCCCGCCGCCCTGCTCTCTATAGTCTCCCCCCGCCCCCAACCTCCGGAGCACAGGCGGCCCCGACCCCCAGGTGAGTGCCGGACAACCGGGAGAGGCGAGCTGAGGGGCCCCGGGGGCCACACGGACGCCTCTGTCATTACTATGTGATAATGTTGTGTCTGTGTCCTCTATACACCGAACAGAGGGTGACCAGCGGGGGCCATAGTGTGTGCACCGGTGTATATGGGGTGTATGTATACACTGGAGGATATGGGGTGTATGTATACACTGGTGTATATGGGGTGTATGTATACACTGGAGGATATGGGGTGTATGTATACACTGGTGTATATGGGGTGTATGTATACACTGGTGTATATGGGGTGTATGTATACACTGGAGGATATGGGGTGTGTGTATACACTGGAGGATATGGGGTGTGTGTATACACTGGTGTATATGGGGTGTGTGTATACACTGGTGTATATGGGGTGTATGTATACACTGGAGGATATGGGGTGTGTGTATACACTGGAGGATAGGGGGTGTGTGTATACACTGGTGTATATGGGGTGTGTGTATACACTGGAGGATAGGGGGTGTGTGTATACACTGGTGTATATGGGGTGTATGTCTACACTGGAGGATATGGGGTGTATGTATACACTGGTGTATATGGGGTGTGTGTATACACTGGTGTATATGGGGTGTGTGTATACACTGGTGTATATGGGGTGTGTGTATACACTGGAGGATATGGGGTGTGTGTATACACTGGAGGATATGGGGTGTGTGTATACACTGGAGGATATGGGGTGTGTGTATACACTGGAGGATATGGGGTGTGTGTATACACTGGAGGATATGGGGTGTGTGTATACACTGGAGGATAGGGGGTGTGTGTATACACTGGAGGATAGGGGGTGTGTGTATACACTGGAGGATAGGGGGTGTGTGTATACACTGGAGGATAGGGGGTGTGTGTATACACTGGAGGATAGGGGGTGTGTGTATACACTGGAGGATAGGGGGTGTGTGTATACACTGGAGGATAGGGGGTGTGTGTATACACTGGAGGATAGGGGGTGTGTGTATACACTGGAGGATAGGGGGTGTGTGTATACACTGGAGGATAGGGGGTGTGTGTATACACTGGAGGATAGGGGGTGTGTGTATACACTGGAGGATAGGGGGTGTGTGTATACACTGGAGGATAGGGGGTGTGTGTATACACTGGAGGATAGGGGGTGTGTGTATACACTGGAGGATAGGGGGTGTGTGTATACACTGGAGGATAGGGGGTGTGTGTATACACTGGAGGATAGGGGGTGTGTGTATACACTGGAGGATAGGGGGTGTGTGTATACACTGGAGGATAGGGGGTGTGTGTATACACTGGAGGATAGGGGGTGTGTGTATACACTGGAGGATAGGGGGTGTGTGTATACACTGGAGGATAGGGGGTGTGTGTATACACTGGAGGATAGGGGGTGTGTGTATACACTGGAGGATAGGGGGTGTGTGTATACACTGGAGGATAGGGGGTGTGTGTATACACTGGAGGATAGGGGGTGTGTGTATACACTGGAGGATAGGGGGTGTGTGTATACACTGGAGGATAGGGGGTGTGTGTATACACTGGAGGATAGGGGGTGTGTGTATACACTGGAGGATAGGGGGTGTGTGTATACACTGGAGGATGTATACACTGGTGTATATGGGGTGTATGTATACTGGTGTATATGGGGTGTATGTATACACTGGAGGATATGGGGTGTATGTATAGTACACTGGAGGATATGGGGTGTATGTATAGTACACTGGTGTATATGGGCTGTATGTATACTGTGTGATCTATAGCTGTATATACGGGGTTGTATGTATACACTGTCTATGGGGTGTATGTATACTGGTTAATGTATACTGTGTATAGCACCATGTACAGTACACTGTGTGTGCCATATACTCCATACGTACAGTTATACTGGAGCTACACCATACCTTGGTACATGCCATGGATATATACATGGACACAATCTGTGCTGTGGAATCAGTGCACATCATACACGGTAGACAGTATATACATACTTATATATGGCATGTGCATACAGATTATATGTGTGTCCTATATAAAATACATGGACAGTATATTTTGTATGCAATGTAGACAAGTCTTTGTCTAAATGCCTGTCGTGTATTTGCACTGTGCGCTATATAACATATAAAATATACATGTTCTATACTATGTATACGTTATATATACATATGCACACCCCACAGTGTGTATGGGCTGTGTTTATATAATATGTATGCATGCCTTATACAAAATATATACGTCATTAGTACATATGCATAGTACCCTATACTGTGCTCAGTATGTGATATAAAGTACAGTATATACTGTGTCTCAAAAAAATATTCACACCCTATACTGAATATGCACTGTATACAATATAAACGATATATCCTGTATGTTGTATATAAACATGCATGTGCTGTATAGAATATAGCCTGTACCATATAGAAATATGTATACTCTATATACCAGCGATGGAGAACCTTTTAGAGACCGAGTGCCCAAACTGCAACCCAAAACCCACTTATTTATCACAAAGTGCCAATGTAACCAGAATACCAATGTTGTATATGGGCTCATTCAGATGGCCGTATGCTGTCCGCAAAAATGCGAAACCGTTTTTTTGCGGATTAGGCCACTTTCACATCTGCGTTCAGTGCGGATCCGTCTTGTATCTGCACAGACGGATCCGCACCGACGATGCAAACGCTTGTGTCCGTTAATAACAGATCCATTTGCGTTATTCTTTTAAAAAAAAAAGTCTAAGTCAAAACGGATCCGTCCTGACTTACTTTGAAAGTCAATAGGGGAAGGATCCGTTTTCAATTGCACCGTATTGCGTCAATGAAAAACGGATCCGTCCTGACTTACAATGCAAGTCAATGGGGACGGATCCGTTTTTCACTGACGCAATACGGTGCAATTGAAAACGGATCCTTCCCCTATTGACTTTCAAAGTAAGTCAGCGTTTTGGTGTCCGCCTCCAGAGCGGAATGGAGGCGCAATGGAGCCAAACTGATGCATTCTGAGCGGATCCTTATCCGTTCAGAATGCATAGGGGCTGAACTGATCCGTTTTGGACCGCTTGTGAGAGCCCTGAAACAGATCTCACAGGCGGACCCCGAAACGCCAGTGTGGAAGTAGCCTTAGCTGCTGTCCCATTCACTTCTATGGGGCCCTTTTCTTCCGTCCCACGGCGCCGCAAAGCAAACAAAGCATCTCCTATACTTGTCCGTGAAAATCAGGACGTGGCCTCATTAAATTCTATGGGTCTGCAAAAATGCGGAATGCAATCCGTTTTTTTGCGAACATGCTGCTTTGAACTGTTCGCAAAAAAACCGACCTGGATTTTTGCGAACAGCATACGACCGTCTGAATGAGCCCTGAATGTGAGGAAGATGCCACTTTTCCCTAGTGTAAGGATCTGCAAACTTCGGCACTCCAGCTGTTGTGAAACTACAACTCCCAGCATGCACACTTACTTGGCTGTCCTTGTTACTCCCATAGAAGTGAAAGGAGTTGTAGTTTCAGAACAGCTGGAGTGCCGGAGGTTGCTGATCCCTGTACTAGTAAGGCCACATGCACACGACATGGGGCATCCGTTTTTTTTGGAGGATCCGTTTTTTTTTTCACAGATCCCTTGTAATAAATGCCTATCCTTGTCTGCAAATGTGAAAAAAGTAGAACATGCACTATTTTTTTTGCTAAAGAGAAACACTGACAACGGACGCGGAACACAAACGCATGAACTATCAGCATTTTTTGGCTGACCCATTGAAATGAATGGGTCCCCATCCTATCTGCAAAAAAAACGGAACGGAGGCCGAGAAAAACAACTGTTGTGTGCATGAGGCTTAAGTTGCACTAACCAATGTTCACACCTTTTTCCCATTCAAGTCAATAGGAATAAAATGGCACAAAATGCCAGAGAAAGGGCACGAAAAAAACTATAGCACAGCCTAGATGTCTCGTCACAGCAATATAGCGTCTGATAACTGCGGTAAAATCGCATAGCGGGAGGACGCAGCAGTAATGCCATGTGAACCTGGCCTGACGGTAGCAGGGACGACGCTTCTACGTATATAAACTGGGCGTATAGCTGGGGACAGGATTCAGTGGTCAGCCTGATCACTGGGGGGCGCTCTGCCTTGTAATCTGAAGCATCGGTATGATGACATTGCTGTGGTCCCAGTAGGACAGACATTCATCTGCAGAAAACGACTCGGGAATTCTGCTTCCTTGTGGAATGCTGCTCATTGCACAACTGAGGCCCCGGTACTTGTCAGGGCTCCCCGAGGAAGGAGTACGCAGCGGATGTACAGTCAAAGCCTATGGATATACACTAGATGGATAGATACTGTAGATCAGGGATCAGCACCCCTGGCACTCCAGCTGTTGGGAAACTGCAATCCCAGCATGCGCCATTCATTTCTATGAGAGTTCTTAGAAGACCAGAGCAAGCATGCTGGGAGTCGTAGTTTCACAACATCTGAAGTGCCGAAGGTTGCCTACCCCTGCTATAGATACGATATATAGATAGATAGATGGATACAGTGCCTTGCAAAAGTATTCACCCCCTGGACTTTTTTCGTGTTTTGGTGCCTCACAACCTGGAATTAACATGGATTGTTTGAGGATTTGCATCATGTAATTTACAGAACCTGCCGACAACTATGAAGATGTTTGTTTTTTATTTATTGTGAAGCAAACAACAAATAGGATAAAATAACAGAAAAGGTCAATGTGCATAACTATTCACCCCCCCCCCCTAAAGTCAATACTTTGTAGAGCCACCTTTTGCAGCAATCACAGCTCCAAGTCGCTTTGGATAAGTCTCTACGAGCAGTCGCCACATCTTACCACTGGGATTTTTGCCCGTTCCTTCTTGCAAAAACTGCTCCAGCAATCTTTAAGGCTACTTTCACACTTGCGTTCAGAGAGGATCCGTCCGGTGTCTGCACAGACGGATCCGCTCCTATAATGCAGACGTTTGGATCCGTACAGAACGGATCCGTCTGCATTATAGTTTAGAAAAAATTCTAAGTCTGAAAGTTGTTCAGACGGATCCGTCCAGACTTTACATTGAAAGTCAATGGGGGACGGATCCGTTTGAAAATTGCACCATATTGTGTCAACTTCAAACGGATCCGTCCCCATTGACTTACATTGTAAGTCTGGACGGATCCGTTTGCCTCCGCACGGCCAGGCGGACACCTGAACGCTGCAAGCAGCCTGCTGAGCGGAGCGGAGGCTGAACGCCGCCAGATTGATGCATTCTGAGCGGATCCGCGTCCACTCAGAATGCATTAGGGCAGTACGGATGCGTTCGGGGCCGCTTGCGAGACCCTTCAAACGGAGCTCACAAGCGGAGCCCCGAACGCTAGTGTGAAAGTAGCCTAAGTCCGACCACAGATTTTCTATTGGATTGAGATCTGGGCTTTGACTCGGCCATTCCAACACATTTACATGTTTCCCCTTAAACCACTCAAGTGTTGCTTTAGCCGTGTGTTTGGGGTCATTGTCCTGCTCGAGGGTGAACCTCCGTCCTCGCCTTAAATCACGCACAGAGTGGTGCAGGTTTTGCTCAAGAATATCCCTGTATTTAGCACCATCCATCTCTCCCTCCACTCTGACCAGTTTCCCAGTCCCATCCCCCCAGTATGATGCTGCCACCACCGTGTCTCACTGTGGGGATGGTGTTCTTTGGGTGATGTGATGTGTTGGGTTTGCGCCAGACATAGCGTTTTCTTTGATGGACGAAAAGTAAAATTTTAGTCTCATCAGACCAGAGCACCTTCCTCCATACATTTTCGGAGTCTCCCACATGCATTTTCGCAGACTCACAACGTGCCTTTTTGTTTTTAGCTGAAAGTAATGGCTTCTTCTGGCCACTCTGCCATAAAGCACAACTCTATGGAGCGTACGGCTTATTGTCGTCCTATGTACAGATACTCCAGTCTCTGCTGTGGAACTCTGCAGCTCCTCCAGGGTTACCTTAGGTCTCTGTTCTGCCTCTCGGATTAATGCCCTCCTTGCCCGGTCCGTGAGTTTTGGTGGGCGGCCGTCTCTTGTCAGGTTTGCTGTTGTGCCATGTTCTTTCCATTTGGTTATGGTAGATTCGATGGTGCTCCTGGGGATCATCAAAGATTTGGATATTTTTTTATAACCTAACCCTGACTTGTACTTCTCAACAACATTGTCCCTTACTTGTTTGGAGAGTTCCTTGGTGTGACGAATACCACGCCTCGTGCCCGCTTGACGTCACCTACGTCGAGCTCACGAGACGCAGTATGGTCACTTGTTACCAAAGCGTGACGTTACGCCCTTCTGGAGGAGCGGGTAAGGTCAGCTTGGTACAGTTTACACAGACACCTCCTGTCCTCGCGGGCACAGAGAGGCAACAAGCTGAGAGCCTTTTCACTGCCGCAGTGAAAACAGCGCTGTCTCAGCCCGGGTATCTGCCATCAGCTTCTCGTTTGATATAAGCCCGGTCCGCTAACGGGATTATATAGGGTGAGAAACCAGCCCGCGGTAGAGTATTACTAGGCCGAAACACGGACGTGGGGATTCGTGATTGAGATACAAGATAGCACAAGATTAAATTATATATTTAATCGCCTTAAGGGCACACTAGATAACACACTATACACAGAGAATATACAGGTCCTTCTAAAAAAATTAGCATATTGTGATAAAGTTCATTATTTTCTGTAATGTACTGATAAACGTTAGACTTTCATATATTTTAGATTCATTACACACAACTGAAGTAGTTCAAGCCTTTTCTTGTTTTAATATTGATGATTTTGGCATACAGCTCATGAAAACCCCAAATTCCTATCTCAAAAAATTAGCATATTTCATCCGACCAATAAAAGAAAAGTGTTTTTAATACAAAAAAAAGTCAACCTTCAAATAATTAAGTTCAGTTCTGCACTCAATACTTGGTCGGGAATCCTTTTGCAGAAATGACTGCTTCAATGCGGCGTGGCATGGAGGCAATCAGCCTGTGGCACTGCTGAGGTGTTATGGAGGCCCAGGATGCTTCGATAGCGGCCTTAAGCTCATCCAGAGTGTTGGGTCTTGCGTCTCTCAACTTTCTCTTCCCAATATCCCACAGATTCTCTATGGGGTTCAGGTCAGGAGAGTTGGCAGGCCAATTGAGCACAGTAATACCATGGTCAGTAAACCATTTACCAGTGGTTTTGGCACTGTGAGCAGGTGCCAGGTCGTGCTGAAAAATGAAATCTTCATCTCCATAAAGCTTTTCAGCAGATGGAAGCATGAAGTGCTCCAAAATCTCCTGATAGCTAGCTGCATTGACCCTGCCCTTGATAAAACACAGTGGACCAACACCAGCAGCTGACATGGCACCCCAGACTATCACTGACTGTGGGTACTTGACACTGGACTTCAGGCATTTTGGCATTTCCCTCTCCCCAGTCTTCCTCCAGACTCTGGCACCTTGATTTCCGAATGACATGCAAAATTTGCTTTCATCTGAAAAAAGTACTTTGGACCACTGAGCAACAGTCCAATGCTGCTTCTCTGTAGCCCAGGTCAGGCGCTTCTGCCGCTGTTTCTGGTTCAAAAGTGGCTTGACCTGGGGAAGGCGGCACCTGTAGCCCATTTCCTGCACACGCCTGTACACGGTGGCTTCCGCAGGTCCCCCAAGGTCTGGAATCGATCCTTTTCCACAATCTTCCTCAGGGTCCGGTCTAGGGATCGACCGATATTGATTTTTTAGGGCCGATACCGATACCGATAATTTGTGAACTTTCAGGCCGATAGCCGATAATTTATACCGATATTCTGGGAATTTTCATTTTTGAGAAAAAAAAAAAATTCATACACAAATCTGCTGAAAATTAATATGTTTATTGTTAATGTGTATTTTGGTTTATTGTTAATGTGTATTTTTTTTTTTTATAAATCTTTTTCATTTATACTTAATATTTTTGTATTTATTTTTTTTTTACTAACTTTTAGCCCCCTTAGGGACTAGAACCCTTGTCCTATTCCCCCTGATAGATCTCTATCAGAGTGAATAGGAGCTCACACTGTCCCTGCTGCTCTGTGCTTTGTGCACACAGCAGCATGGAGCTGAACATGGCAGCCAGGGTTTCAGTAGCATCCTGGCTGCCATGGTAACCGATCGTAGCCCCAGGCTTACACTGCTGGGGCTCCGATCGGAGGAGCAGGGGAGAGGGGATCCTGTGGCCACTGCCACCAATGAGTAATACTGGGTGGGGGGGAGGGGCGCACTGCGCCACCAATGTTTTTACTATTGGCCGGCATTGGGGTGGGGGGCGCACTGCGCCACCAATGATTAATACTGGGGGGCTCGGGGGGGGGCGCACTGCGCCACCAATGAAGAGGAGTCTTTCATTCATTCATATACAGGAGGCGGGAGCTGGCTGCAGAATCACATAGCCGGCTCCCGACCTCTATGAGCGGTGGCTGCGATCCGCGGCACCTGAGGAGTTAACTACCGCGGATCGCAGCTGCCGTTCATAGAGGTCGGGAGCCGGCTATGTGATTCTGCAGCCAGCTCCCGCCTCCTGTATATGAATGAATGAAAGGCTTATCTTCATTGGTGGCGCAGCGGCCACAGCCCCTCCCCTCCTCTTGTCTCCTCTCCTGCTATTGGCGGCAGCAGCAGCATCACAGGGGGGAGGAGACACTGCTTCCTTCTCCCCTGTGCTGCGGAGGGAACACAGAACGCGCTGAGAGCAGCGCGATCTGTGTTCCCCATACGTTATCGGTATATCGGCAAAATAGATGCCGATACCGATAACGGTCAAAATCCTCAATATCGGCCGATAATATCGGCCAAACCGATAATCGGTCGATCCCTAGTCCGGTCACCTCTTCTGGTTGTGCAGCGTTTTCTGCCACACTTTTTCCTTCCCACAGACTTCCCACTGAGGTGCCTTGATACAGCACTCTGGGAACAGCCTATTCGTTCAGAAATTTCTTTCTGTGTCTTACCCTCTTGCTTGAGGGTGTCAATGATGGCCTTCTGGACAGCAGTCAGGTCGGCAGTCGTACCCATGATTGCGGTTTTGAGTAATGAACCAGGCTGGGAGTTTTTAAAAGCCTCAGGAATCTTTTGCAGGTGTTTAGAGTTAATTAGTTGATTCAGATGATTAGGTTAATAGCTCGTTTAGAGAACCTTTTCATGATATGCTAATTTTTTGAGATAGGAATTTGGGGTTTTCATGAGCTGTATGCCAAAATCATCAATATTAAAACAAGAAAAGGCTTGAACTACTTCAGTTGTGTGTAATGAATCTAAAATATATGAAAGTCTAATGTTTATCAGTACATTACAGAAAATAATGAACTTTATCACAATATGCTAATTTTTTGAGAAGGACCTGTATACGGTGGTCTGAGGTTACCAGTACATGTGATACAGGTACAACAGGGTTAAGCCGAGCAAAAGTCAGTTACCGGCTAGATGAAAGTTCCTTAGGGTGATAAGGGTGGAATAGTCCTTGGCTGCAGTCATGTGGGGGCAGTGATGTCAGCTGGTTCCCACTCTCCAAACACATTGGCACGATGTGACCCCCCTTCAGAAAAAACACGCCCGCTTGCTGGCACAAGCCATTTAAACTGTAGCTGGCCCCTCCCCTCCTGGCCTCTGGGAGTGCCCCTCCCACCCCCCTCCCTGCTGATCCTGGCAGCTCACTGACCCACAAAACCCTTTAGGGTTCATAGCTCCAGACCAGAACGTCACAGGGGGATGGTTCTGGGACATGTAGAGGGTTCCAGCTACATGTAGAGTCCAAACATGGTACCGTTATTGGGTTTCTGTCGGGAGATATGTATATCTCCCTTCCCTGGCATCCCACCATCAAACTAAGACCATGGGCATGTTCATCGTGGCCACCGGGACACAAATATGTATCCGGTTTGCGCCTGCGATGGCCGGGCGATTCATAATTTCTTATGAAATGTAGGTGCCAACATGTCTGGGAGGTATCATTGATCCTGGGAAAGGGCTGAGACCTCCTGCTGGGGGTTTTTCTTGCAGGATTAGCTTGCCTCCAAGCTGGCTGGTTGAGGTGTGACTTTATCCACCTGGGGCCTCCTTGAAGCCTGGACCCCTAAGGCTTCCTCCCTTGCTAGCTGACATCAGATGGGTGGGGGGTGAGAACTCATTTTGCATGTACACTGACTGTTTACATGCCAAAAGGTGAATCAAATGACAATCAGGGCTGCCAATAAATGATAATCCATATTCCTCACACTTTGTCTTCATGGCAGTGTTTGGTTAGTGATGCCTCTTGCTTAGGTGTTGCAGCCTTTGGGTCCTTTACAAGAAGGTGTGTATATGTAATAGGGATCGACCGATTATCGGTTTTACCGATATTATTGGCCAATATTCAGTATTTTGACCGTTATCGGTATCGGCATCTATTTTGCTGCTATCACGATAACGTATTGGGAACACAGATCGCGCTGCTGACAGCGCGATCCGTGTTCCCTCAGCAGCACAGGGGAGAAGGAAGCAGTGTCTCCTCCCCCTGTGCTGCTGCTGCCGCTGCCGCCAATGAGAGGAGGGAGGAGGGGAGGGGCTGTGGCCACTGCGCCACCAATGATGATAACTCATTCATTAATTCATATACAGGAGGCGGGAGCTGGCTGCAGAATCACATAGCCGGCTCCCGACCTCTATGAGCAATAGCTGCAATCTGCGGTAGTTAACCCCTCAGGTGCCGCGGATCGCAGCTACCGCTCATAAAGGTCGGGAGCCGGCTATGTGATTCTGCAGCCAGCTCCCGCCTCCTGTATATGAATTAATAAGAGATTTCTCTTCATTGGTTGCGCAGTGCGCCCCCCAGTATTAACCACCTCAGCCCCCAGTGCTTAAACACCCTGAAAGACCAGGCCACTTTTTACACTTCTGACCTACACTACTTTCACCGTTTATTGCTCGGTCATGCAACTTACCACCCAAATGAATTTTACCTCCTTTTCTTCTCACTAATAGAGCTTTCATTTGGTGGTATTTCATTGCTGCTGACATTTTTACTTTTTTTGTTATTAATCGAAATTTAACGATTTTTTTGCAAAAAAATGACATTTTTCACTTTCAGTAGTAAAATTTTGCAAAAAAAACGACATCCATATAGAAATTTTGCTCTAAATTTATAGTTCTACATGTCTTTGATAAAAAAAAAATGTTTGGGTAAAAAAAAAATGGTTTGGGTAAAAGTTATAGCGTTTACAAACTATGGTACAAAAATGTGAATTTCCGCTTTTTGAAGCAGCTCTGACTTTCTGAGCACCTGTCATGTTTCCTGAGGTTCTACAATGCCCAGACAGTACAAACACCCCACAAATGACCCCATTTCTGAAAGTACACACCCTAAGGTATTCGCTGATGGGCATAGTGAGTTCATAGAACTTTTTATTTTTTGTCACAAGTTAGCGGAAAATTATGATTTTTTTTTTTTTTTTTTTTCTTACAAAGTCTCATATTCCACTAACTTGTGACAAAAAATAAAAAGTTCTATGAACTCACTATGCCCATCAGCGAATACCTTGGGGTCTCTTCTTTCCAAAATGGGGTCACTTGTGGGGTAGTTATACTGCCCTGGCATTCTAGGGGCCCAAATGTGTGGTAAGGAGTTTGAAATCAAATTCTGTAAAAAATGACCTGTGAAATCCGAAAGGTGCTCTTTGGAATATGGGCCCCTTTGCCCACCTAGGCTGCAAAAAAGTGTCACACATCTGGTATCTCCGTACTCAGGAGAAGGTGGGGAATGTGTTTTGGGGTGTCATTTTATATATACCCATGCTGGGTGAGAGAAATATCTTGGCAAAAGACAACTTTTCCCATTTTTTTATACAAAGTTGTCATTTGACCAAGATATTTATCTCACCCAGCATGGGTATATGTAAAAAGACACCCCAAAACACATTCCTCAACTTCTCCTGAGTACGGGGATACCAGATGTGTGACACTTTTCTGCAGCCTAGGTGGGCAAAGGGGCCCATATTCCAAAGAGCACCTTTCGGATTTCACTCCTCATTTTTTCCTGAATTTGATTTCAAACTCCTTACCACACATTTGGGCCCCTAGAATACCAGGGCAGTATAACTACCCCACAAGTGACCCCATTTTGGAAAGAAGACACCCCAAGGTATTCCGTGAGGGGCATGGCGAGTTCCTAGAATTTTTTATTTTTTGTCACAAGTTAGTGGAAAATGATGATTTTTTTTTTTATTTTTTTTTTCATACAAAGTCTCATATTCCACAAACTTGTGACAAAAAATAAAAACTTCCATGAACTCACTATGCCCATCAGCGAATACCTTGGGGTCTCTTCTTTCCAAAATGGGGTCACTTGTGGGGTAGTTATACTGCCCTGGCATTCTAGGGGCCCAAATGTGTGGTAAGTAGGTAAATGACCTGTGAAATCCGAAAGGTGCTCTTTGGAATGTGGGCCCCTTTGCCCACCTAGGCTGCAAAAAAGTGTCACACATCTGGTATCTCTGTATTCAGGAGAAGTTGAGGAATGTGTTTTGGGGTGTCTTTTTACATATACCCATGCTGGGTGAGAGAAATATCTTGGTCAAATGCCAACTTTGTATAAAAAAATGGGAAAAGTTGTCTTTTGCCAAGATATTTCTCTCACCCAGCATGGGTATATGTAAAATGACACCCCAAAACACATTCCCCAACTTCTCCCGATTACGGAGATACCAGATGTGTGACACTTTTTTGCAGCCTAGGTGGGCAAAGGGGCCCATATTCAAAAGAGCACCTTTCGGATTTCACAGGTCATTTTTTACAGAATTTGATTTCAAACTCCTTACCACACATTTGGGCCCCTAGAATACCAGGGCAGTATAACTACCCCACAAGTGACCCCATTTTGGAAAGAAGACACCCCAAGGTATTCCGTGAGGGGCATGGCGAGTTCCTAGAATTTTTTATTTTTTGTCACAAGTTAGTGGAAAATGATGATTTTTTTTTTTATTTTTTTTTTCATACAAAGTCTCATATTCCACAAACTTGTGACAAAAAATAAAAACTTCCATGAACTCACTATGCCCATCAGCGAATACCTTGGGGTCTCTTCTTTCCAAAATGGGGTCACTTGTGGGGTAGTTATACTGCCCTGGCATTCTAGGGGCCCAAATGTGTGGTAAGTAGGTAAATGACCTGTGAAATCCGAAAGGTGCTCTTTGGAATGTGGGCCCCTTTGCCCACCTAGGCTGCAAAAAAGTGTCACACATCTGGTATCTCTGTATTCAGGAGAAGTTGAGGAATGTGTTTTGGGGTGTCTTTTTACATATACCCATGCTGGGTGAGAGAAATATCTTGGTCAAATGCCAACTTTGTATAAAAAAATGGGAAAAGTTGTCTTTTGCCAAGATATTTCTCTCACCCAGCATGGGTATATGTAAAATGACACCCCAAAACACATTCCCCAACTTCTCCCGATTACGGAGATACCAGATGTGTGACACTTTTTTGCAGCCTAGGTGGGCAAAGGGGCCCATATTCAAAAGAGCACCTTTCGGATTTCACAGGTCATTTTTTACAGAATTTGATTTCAAACTCCTTACCACACATTTGGGCCCCTAGAATGCCAGGGCAGTATAACTACCCCACAAGTGACCCCATTTTGGAAAGAAGAGACCCCAAGGTATTCGCTGATGGGCATAGTGAGTTCATGGAACTTTTTATTTTTTGTCACAAGTTAGTGGAATATGAGACTTTGTATGAAAAAAAAAAAAAAAAAAAAAATAAGCATTTTCCACTAACTTGTGACAAAAAATAAAAAATTCTAGGAACTCGCCATGCCCCTCACGGAATACCTTGGGGTGTCTTCTTTCCAAAATGGGGTCACTTGTGGGGTAGTTATACTGCCCTGGCATTTTCCAGGGGCCCTAATGTGTGGTAAGTAGGTAAATGACCTGTGAAATCCTAAAGGTGCTCTTTGGAATATGGGCCCCTTTGCCCACCTAGGCTGCAAAAAAGTGTCACACATGTGGTATCGCCGTATTCAGGAGAAGTTGGGGAATGTGTTTTGGGGTGTCATTTTACATATACCCATGCTGGGTGAGAGAAATATCTTGGCAAAAGACAACTTTTCCCATTTCTTTATACAAAGTTGGCATTTGACCAAGATATTTCTCTCACCCAGCATGGGTATATGTAAAATGACACCCCAAAACACATTCCCCAACTTCTCCTGAGTACGGCGATACCAGATGTGTGACACTTTTTTGCAGCCTAGATGCGCAAAGGTGCCCAAATTCCTTTTAGGAGGGCATTTTTAGACATTTGGATACCAGACTTCTTCTCACGCTTTGGGGCCCCTAGAATGCCAGAGCAGTATAAATACCCCACATGTGACCCCATTTTGGAAAGAAGACACCCCAAGGTATTCAATGAGGGGCATGGCGAGTTCATAGAAATTTTTTTTTTTTGGCACAAGTTAGCGGAAATTGATATTTTTAATTTTTTTCTCACAAAGTCTCCCGTTCCGCTAACTTGGGACAAAAAATTCAATCTTTCATGGACTCAATATGCCCCTCACGGAATACCTGGGGGTGTCTTCTTTCCGAAATGGGGTCACATGTGGGGTATTTATACTGCCCTGGCATTCTAGGGGCCCTAAAGCGTGAGAAGAAGTCTGGAATATAAATGTCTAAAAAATTTTACGCATTTGGATTCCGTGAGGGGTATGGTGAGTTCATGTGAGATTTTATTTTTTGACACAAGTTAGTGGAATATGAGACTTTGTAAGAAAAAAAAAAAAAAATTCTGCTAACTTGGGCCAAAAAAATATCTGAATGGAGCCTTACAGAGGGGTGATCAATGACAGGGGGGTGATCAATGACAGGGGGGTTGATCAATGACAGGGGGGTTGATCAATGACAGGGGGGTTGATCAATGACAGGGGGGTGATCAGGGAGTCTATATGGGGTGATCACCACAGTCATTGATCACGCCCCTGTAAGGCTTCATTCAGACGTCCGGATGCGTTTTGCGGATCGGATCCATCTATCAGTGCATCCGTAAAAATCATGCGGACATCTGAATGGAGCTTTACAGGGGGGTGATCAATGACAGGGGGGTGATCAGGGAGTCTATATGGGGTGATCACCACAGTCATTGATCATGCCCCTGTAAGGCTTCATTCAGACGTCCGGATGCGTTTTGCGGATCGGATCCATCTATCAGTGCATCCGTAAAAATCATGCGGACATCTGAATGGAGCTTTACAGGGGGGTGATCAGGGAGTCTATATGGGGTGATCACCACAGTCATTGATCATGCCCCTGTAAGGCTTCATTCAGACGTCCGGATGCGTTTTGCGGATCGGATCCATCTATCAGTGCATCCGTAAAAATCATGCGGACATCTGAATGGAGCTTTACAGGGGGGTGATCAGGGAGTCTATATGGGGTGATCACCACAGTCATTGATCACGCCCCTGTAAGGCTTCATTCAGACGTCCGGATGCGTTTTGCGGATCCGATCTATCTATCAGTGGATCCGTAAAAATCATGCGGACGTCTGAATGGAGCTTTACAGGGGGTTGATCAATGACAGGGGGGTAATCAATGACAGGGGGGTGATCAGGGAGTCTATATGGGGTGATAACCACAGTCATTGATCACGCCCCTGTAAGGCTTCATTCAGACGTCCGGATGCGTTTTGCGGATCCGATCCATCTATCAGTGGATCCGTAAAAATCATGCGGACATCTGAATGGAGCTTTACAGGGGGGTAATCAATGACAGGGGGGTGATCAATGACAGGGGGGTGATCAGGGAGTCTATATGGGGTGATCAGGGGTGATCAGGGGTTAATAAGTGACGGGGGGGGTGTAGTGTAGTGTAGTGGTGCTTGGTGGGACTTTACTGAGCTACCTGTGTCCTCTGGTGGTCGATCCAAACAAATGGGACCACCAGAGGACCAGGTAGCAGGTATATTAGACGCTGTTATCAAAACAGCGTCTAATACACCTGTTAGGGGTTAAAAAAAACACATCTCCAGCCTGCCAGCGAACGATCGCCGCTGGCAGGCTGGAGATCAACTCTCTTACCTTCCGTTCCTGTGAGCGCGCGTTCACAGGAAATCTCGCCCATCGCGAGATGACGCATATATGCGTGACTCTGCGCAGGGCTGCCACCTCCGGAACGCGATCCTGCGTTAGGCGGTCCGGAGGTGGTTAATCATTGGTGGCGCAGTGCGCCCCCACCCCCACCCCAGTATTAAAAACATTGGTGGCGCAGTGTGCCCCCCCCCCACTATTAATCATTGGTGGCAGTGGCCACAGGATCCCCTCTCCCCTGCTCCTCCGATCGGAGCCCCAGCAGTGTATGCCTGGGGCTCCGATCGGTTACCATGGCAGCCAGGACGCTACTGAAGCCCTGGCTGCCATGTTCAGCTCCATGCTGCTGTGTGCACAAAGCACAGGACAGAAGGGACAGTGTGAGGTCCTATTCACACTGATAGAGCTCTATCAGGGTGAATAGGACAAGGGTTCTAGTCTCTAAGGGGGCTAAAAGTTAGTAAAAAAATAAATAAATACCAAACTATTAAGTATAAATGAAAAAGAAAGATTTACAAAAAAAAAAAATACATGTTAACAATAAACATAAATTTTCAGCAGATTTGTGTAGGAATTTAATTTAATTTTTTTCAAAAATGAAAATTCCCTGAATATCGGTATAAATTATCGGCCTGAAAGTTCACAAATTATCTATCTGTATCGGCCCTAAAAAATCAATATCGGTCGATCCCTAATATGTAATGACAGATGATGTGACACTTAGATTGCACACAGGTGACATCATTTCACTAATGATGTGACTTCTCAAGGTAATTGGTTGCACCAGAGCTTTTTATGGGCTTCCTAACAAAGGGGGTGAATACATACGCACATGCCAATTTTCTGTTTTTTATTTCTAAACAATAGTTTTATTTACCGTATTTTTCGCCCCATAAGACGCACTCCCCCCCCCCCCCCCAAATAAAAGTGGGGGGAAAATGCCCCTGCGTCTTATGGGGCGAATGCTGCGATTTTACATCGCAGTCTGCGATGAACCAGCGGGGAGGGAGGAGAGGCTGGAGTTCGGGAACTTGCGGCGGGGCCCGGTGCAGTCACTGTACTCTTACACCGGGCCCCGCCACTCACAGCAGTATTTCTAGTAATCACTACTCTGGTAACAGTAATCCTTAATAAATTTAACTAAAATTGCGCTCTCCCCTGTATCACAGCACTTACTAACAAGCATCCGGAGCAGGCAGAGCGGCTGGCAGCGTTATGTCACTCATTGACATCGCGCGCCTGCTCCTCCCACTTTATGAATGATGCAGGCGCGCAACGTCAGTGAGTGACGTAACACTGCCAGCCGCTCTGCCTGCTCCGGATGCTTGTTAGTAAGTGCTGTGATACAGGGGAGAGCGCAACTTTAGTTAAATGTATTAAGAGGTTAAGGATTACTGTTACTAGAGTAGTGATTACTAGAAATACTGCTGTGAGCGGCGGGGGGACACTGTTATGGGGGGGATCTGTGGATGACACATATATAGCTGTGTCATCCACAGATCTCCCCCATAACAGTGTCCTCCACAGATCCTCCACCCCATAAAAGTGCCATCCACAGATGCCCCTCCCCATAAAAGTGCCATCCACAGATCCTCCACCCCATAAAAGTGCCATCCACAGATGCCCCACCCCATAAAAGTGCCATCCACAGATGCCCCTCCCCATAAAAGTGCCATCCACAGATGCCCCTCCCCATAAAAGTGCCATCCACAGATGCCCCTCCCCATAAAAGTGCCATCCACAGATGCCCCTCCCCATAAAAGTGCCATCCACAGATGCCCCTCCCCATAAAAGTGCCATCCACAGATGCCCCTCCCCATAAAAGTGCCATCCACAGATGCCCCTCCCCATAAAAGTGCCATCCACAGATGCCCCTCCCCATAAAAGTGCCATCCACAGATGCCCCTCCCCATAAAAGTGCCATCCACAGATGCCCCTCCCCATAAAAGTGCCATCCACAGATGCCCCTCCCCATAAAAGTGCCATCCACAGATGCCCCTCCCCATAAAAGTGCCATCCACAGATGCCCCTCCCCATAAAAGTGCCATCCACAGATGCCCCTCCCCATAAAAGTGCCATCCACAGATGCCCCTCCCCATAAAAGTGCCATCCACAGATGCCCCTCCCCATAAAAGTGCCATCCACAGATGCCCCTCCCCATAAAAGTGCCATCCACAGATGCCCCTCCCCATAAAAGTGCCATCCACAGATGCCCCTCCCCATAAAAGTGCCATCCACAGATGCCCCTCCCCATAAAAGTGCCATCCACAGATGCCCCTCCCCATAAAAGTGCCATCCACAGATGCCCCTCCCCATAAAAGTGCCATCCACAGATGCCCCTCCCCATAAAAGTGCCATCCACAGATGCCCCTCCCCATAAAAGTGCCATCCACAGATGCCCCTCCCCATAAAAGTGCCATCCACAGATGCCCCTCCCCATAAAAGTGCCATCCACAGATGCCCCTCCCCATAAAAGTGCCATCCACAGATGCCCCTCCCCATAAAAGTGCCATCCACAGATGCCCCTCCCCATAAAAGTGCCATCCACAGATGCCCCTCCCCATAAAAGTGCCATCCACAGATGCCCCTCCCCATAAAAGTGCCATCCACAGATGCCCCTCCCCATAAAAGTGCCATCCACAGATGCCCCTCCCCATAAAAGTGCCATCCACAGATGCCCCTCCCCATAAAAGTGCCATCCACAGATGCCCCTCCCCATAAAAGTGCCATCCACAGATGCCCCTCCCCATAAAAGTGCCATCCACAGATGCCCCTCCCCATAAAAGTGCCATCCACAGATGCCCCTCCCCATAAAAGTGCCATCCACAGATGCCCCTCCCCATAAAAGTGCCATCCACAGATGCCCCTCCCCATAAAAGTGCCATCCACAGATGCCCCTCCCATAAAAGTGCCATCCACAGATGCCCCTCCCCATAAAAGTGCCATCCATAGATCCTCCACCCCATAAAACTGCCATCCACAGATCCTCCACCCCATAATAGTGTCATGCACAGACCACCATTAGTTCAAAACCCACCAAAAGCACACCTTTTGGTTAAAATTTTTTTTTTCTTATTTTCCTCCTCAAAAACTTAGGTGCGTCTTTATGGGCGAAAAATACAGTATATATTTTTCTCATTTCACTTCACCAACTTAGACGATTGTGTTCTGAACCATCACATAAAATTGTAAAGGTATGTTCACACAACATTATTTTGATTTCGGCAAGGATTCCTTGACAAAAAAAGCATGCAGTTCTCCACTTTTTTTTTGTGGTTACGGTTTTAAAAACCGCACCGCGGAAAAAGAGTAACTTGTCCATACTTGACGCAGATTCCACATTCAGGGTTTCCATTGAAAATAGTCAGTGAGAAACAAAAACCATGCCTGAAAGAATAGCATCCAAAAAACCGCGCTGAATCCTGAAGCGGACTGCACATCCGAGCAGAGAAAACCTTTTAGTAAATTGTACTTAGGTTTTTGTTCTAATGTTTGGAGCACTTTTCTATTACTGTCTCATGATCCAGAGTCTTTGATAATCTGCTACCATGTGCGTTCCGTTAATAGCAGATTTAAGAAATTTTACTGTTAACTACATACAGAGAATTGTCAGCCTCCTGAATACGCTGCCCTATGTAAGGGTAGTGTCATATATACAGAGAGACCTATCTTTTTATCCAGAATATCCCTCAATCCAGAAAAAAAATCAGTTTTCATTGGATTTTTTTTTATTTTTATCTCTGTCGATAGTGACCAAGCACAATCACTATTAGGGCTTGTTCACACGAACGTGTGAAGCCCGTGCTGTGGACCGCAAATTGCGTGGGGGCAGCTGCATGGGGATCGTGGACCTATTCACTTGAAGCATGTTCTATCTTTTTGCGGTGCGGAGGCACGGAACGGAACCCCGGGAAACACTCCGTAGTGTTCCGTTCTTCCATTCCGCATCTCCGGATTTGCTGACCCATTGAAGTGGGTCGGAACGGTGCCCGTGTATTGCGGATCCGTAAATGCGGTACGCAATAAGGCAACGGGCAGCACACGTTCATGTGAACGAGCCCTTAATCAGTATGGGCATATAACGGAATGAAGTAAAAAATATTGCATCCTTAATGCCAATGTGAATTAGGCCTAAACCATATTTCGTGGTTCATATGTGTTACAACAGAAAAATATCAAAGACTCAATGCTCTCAGTGTATGCTTGTATATGAGAGAATGGCATAAATAGCAATTCCCTGACAGGCTTGTATTCTCCGTGTTATTAGGGTTTTCTCATGAACACATGGATGTCACATAGGGGGTCCCTGCTATTAGCCAGACCCAGCCCCGTCCATGGAATACATGGTTGGCCGTTGATATGAATAGTACATTGCATGGCTGGCTGCAGCGCCCCCTGGTGATAGGAGCTGATAACCTGGGGTTTTCTGAAGTTGGCGCCTCAATGATCAGCCGATATATGTGATTCCCAAACATACAAGTGCGTACAGTAGCGGAACTAGAAATGACTGGGCCCCACAGCAAATCTTTGAATGTGCGCCACCCCCTCCAGCAACCTCTTCACAACCCCCCTCCTCCCGTGGAACCCCCCAATCCTGCGGCTAGTCGAGATCGCTCTCTCAGACCAGGCCCGGCAGCCGCTCTGTCCATTTCCTACTTGTGTATATATACAGTATATCATGTCACTGTATATGATATTATTGTATGATGCATTTCAATCCTCCTCCTTGGTGGGCCCCGTAGCAGCCACGTCCCCTGCTTCCACCATAGCTCCGCTTCTAAAGGTGCAAATTTCCTCCATTGTTTCTGCCTTCCCCACCATCTCTAATAACTTCTCTTTAATAAAATGATACATTGCAGACAATCATGTGTCCTTGTCTCGTGTACAATATCCATTCTGTACTGCAACATAGTAACAGTCCGGGGCAGTGCCTATGACCTCTTCTAAAATTATCTTGAGAATCAAGGAGAAGGTGTTCTGTGTTGGACTGGATTTTCTTGGATCCTCAGGGGAAAAAAACGCACAGGACGTATCATCAGTAAGATCTAATGGGGTATTTGTGAATCATCCCATAAGTAATAGACCCTAGTGCAGGGGTCAGCAACCTTCGGCACTCCAACTGCTGTGAAACTACAACTCCCAGCAGGCACACTTACTCAGCTGATCTTGTAACTTCCATAGAAATGTAAAACGGATTCTGGGAGTTGTAGTTTAAGAACAGCTCGAGTGCCGGAGGTTGCTGATAACTGCCCTAGTAGCAAGTGGTTGTCCCCAAATTGGTTCTCTTCAGTCTTCAGAATCTGGTCCCACTGACAATCCTCTGGTGGACTTTTTGAATATGTTATTCTCTTAAAGGGACACTTTAAGTCAGAAATGGGTATTTTTGTTAACTCGGTATTCATAGAAAACATTTATTTTTTATTTTTTTTGTATTTTTTTTTCCATTTAGGCAGCACTATGCCATTGAAAATTAAATACAAACTGTTGTTCTTCTGTAGCCATCAGCGCCAATTATAAAACCTCCAATATAGCTAAACCATTGTCAGTTTACTGCTGCTGTGAGGGGAAGATGTTATCTATTAGTATAATAGTAGTGTAGAATTGGGATAACAGCATGACAACTCTGTTGTTCTCGTGATAGCCCTAGATAAAGATGCCCACAGAAGAGCATTGCTCTGATCAGTGTGATGCTTTAATCCAGGCATGCTCAACCTGCGGCCCTCCAGCTGTTGTAAAACTACAACTCCAAGCATGCCCGAACAGCTATCAGCCTACAGCAGGGCATTGTGGGAGTTGTAGTTTTACAACAGCTGGAGGGCCGCAGGTTGAGCATGCCTGCTTTAATCGAGTCACTCATCCCCTTCCCTCTCTGGCCGCAGTAAAAGTCCAAAGAATGGAGGCAGTTAAGCCAGGACAAGAAGTAGAATACATGGAGTGACCTAAAAAAAAAAAAAAATGGAATATTCTCATACAGGTTGTTAAAGGCTATGTACACCTTCGGAGGCATTATTTTTTTTTTTTATGATTGCATGTTACTCCTTTTTGGCTAAAAATCCTTTTTTCACTTGGCATTTATTAAAAATATTGAGCTGTTCTGTCACAAAGGGTCAACTGTTTTTCTGTGTGACTGGTACTTTCGCACTTGCGTTTTTCTTTTCTGGTATTAAGATCCGGCATAGGGTCTCAATACTGGAGAAAAACGTTTCCATTTTGTCCCCATTCATTGTCAATGGAGACAAAACCGAGAGGATGCAGAGCAAAACGGATCCAGCACCATTGACTTGCATCGTGTGTCATGCCGGATCCGTTTTCTCGGACACAATAGAAAACGGCTGGTTTTAATGCCGGATCCGTCATGGCTATTTTAAAGATAATACAGATGTAGGCGGTTGTATTATTAATAAACGGTAGCGTTTTTGCTGATCCCTGGCGGATCAGGCAAAAACGCATATGTGAAAGTAGCCTTATAAACCTTATCTCTAAAGTACTGAGAGGCCACATTGTGATCAGTAAGATAAGAACTGAGCTCTAATGAGTGTTTATAGTGTCCGAGAGCAGAGATAAGGAGCCCGTCAGATTAGCTGACGGAGCAGAGAGAAAATACAGATCCCTCTATTAGAGCATCTCAGCCCTGTACAGAAACAAGGACGCCATATTTTTAAATAAAGACCAATTTAAAAAAAAAATTTTTAGCTCAAAATGAGTACAATGCAATAAAAATGCCCCCAAAGGTGTACATAGCCTTTAATATGTGATAAAAATATTGATGGTAGTGTCCCGTTAAAGAAACAGTATAGATGTGTCCTCGGCCCCTGAGATTCTCCAGATGACATGAGGTTTGACCAACATCAAAATGATGTTCTTCACGGGGTCCTCTGCTTGGCCACTATGTTTCTTTTTGGTGGAAGAAAGGCCTGGGTGACCCCCTCAATTGCTGATTTTTATATCCTCAGCGTAATAGTCGGGTTTTCTGTGTATTATTTGTATTAGACTCGTCTTTCTGTTTCTTTCGACAGGGTCAGACTACAGATCCAAGAACTGGAGAATTAGAAGAATTATCAGACATTTTTAACCGATCACTGACCACACCAACTTGCCATAGGAATGCATCCTTAAAAGGTAAGTGGAAGCAAAATTTTCAGACAAGTCTGGCCATTTAGTGAAAATGCAGAAACCTAGGTCCTCGTCCCTCTCTTATTGCTCATCCGGTATCCTACGTTCTTGCCCAGTTAGTCAGCAGTCTCTACACGTCTCCTGTGCCAGCAGAACCTTCCCTCCCTTGGTGATGCTCAGTTTAAGGGTCCATTCACACGTCCGCAACTTGGGTCCGGATCCGTTCCGCAATTTTGCAGAACGGGTGCGGACCCATTCATTTTCAATGGGGCTGGAATGGATGCAGACAGCACACTATGTGCTGTCCGCTTCCGGATTTCCGGGTCCACAATTCCGTTCCCGAAAAAAATAGAACATGCATTTTCTATTATGGTGCCGGCAATGTGCGGTCCGCGAAATGCGGAACGCACATTGCCGGTGTCCGTGTTTTGCGGATCCGCAATTAGCGGACTGCAAAACACCTACGGACGTGTGAATGGACTCTTATACCGAGTCCACCATCTTGTCGAAAGCATTTTCAGGATCGATTGGCAGGAAACTGTTGACTCCAGTTCCCCTAGGGCTGTGATGGCTAACCTTCGGCACTCCAGCTGTGGTAAAACTACGACTCCCAAGATGTACACTTGCGTGGCTGTTCTCTGAATGGAGCATGCTGGGAGTCGTAGTTTCACCACAGCTGGAGTGCCGGAGGTTAGCCTTCACTGCCCTAGGGTAATCTGTGTGCTCAGTGTGGCTGCAGACATTGGGGAGGGACGGTATTCCTCTCTTTCTACTATTGGTCCTCTGTTGTGTTCAGTGCCGAATTTCTGCAAAACTTACCCATAATGCCATGTCCACAGACCTCAATGGCACATTCAGCTCCATATTCTGGATATGTTGGGCCTCCGATCACTGAAGGGTATGTTCACACAAATCAGTCATGGATTCTGTTGCAGGCAATGGCCGTTTTCCACCGAGAAGTCCACCATCAAAACATCAACAGTAGCTTTCCATTGATTTCAATGGAAAAAGAAAAAACGCCACCATGTGCACATGTTGGTGTTTTTTTTCTGCCGCTATATTGGATCCGCTTCTGAAGTGGCACGATACTTCTTAGAAGTTGATAGTTACTGGATTTTGTATTGAAGTCAATGGGGAAGTAGAAAAAAATACTAGCGGTTTTGGAAGCTGTTTTAGGCTACTTTCACACTTGCGTTGTTAATTCTGGTATTGAGATCCAGCAGAGGATCTCAATACCGGAATTAAACGCATCCGTTTTGATCTTACACATCAGGATGCATCCGCTCCGTTAGGTTGCGGTTGTGTAAAATCAAAATGGAAAAAAACGGATCCGTCACTAAATACATTCAAAGTCAATGGGTGATGGATCCGTTTTTTCAGGCTCCTAAAAAAAACAGATCCCTCACCATTGAGGGTCCGCAAAAAAAGATCCACAAAAAATACGGATGATGTCCGTGTGCACTCTGTATTTTGCGGAACGGAACAGCTGGCCCTTAATAGAACAGTACTATTCTTGTCCGTAAAGCGGACAATAATAGGACATGTTCTATTTTTTGGCGGAACGGAAATGCGGACATACAGAAATGGAATGCACACGGAGTAACTTCTATTTTTTTTTTGCAGACCCATTAAAATGGGTCCTGCATACGGTTCGCAAAAAAAAAAAAAACAGAACGGACACGGAAAGAAAATAAGTTTGTGTGCATGAGCCCTTACATTGTTTTAGGGCCGAATCCGTTTTTTTCCCCGTTTTTATGACCGGACACTAAACCGCAGTTTGCAGCGGTTTTGTGTCCGGTCACAAAACGGAATACTGACGGATCGTGCACAGATCTCTTTCCATTCAGAATGCATTAGGACTAAATGAAATTGTTTTTTTTTTTTCCGGTATTGAGATTCTCTCCTGGATCTCAATACTGGAAAACAACAACTCAAGTAGCCGAAGAAGTGTTTTTAGCAGAGTTTCCATCACAAAAAACACTTCTAGACAATCCCACCCAAGGGCTGGATAAGAAAAACGCTGGAAAAAAGCTCTTCCAAATCCTAAACCAAAAACTCACCAAATTAGAATTCTGCCACCAATAATGACCTGTTTTCAGCCACTAATCCGCTACTGACTTTTTTCTGCCATGGATTTTGCCCGCAGGGGAGAATACCTCTGCCGTACAGCACGCGGTGTGTCTGCACAAAACATAATTGGAATTGTAACGTATGTGCGCAGCACCAGTATGACTTGTTTTTCTGCTCTTCTTTTTGACTAGGGGTTGATAGTAGAAAATTGGGGACGTCCACATAGGTCCTGACATCAAGCACTGTGGTAAATGCCAATAGTGTACCAGTTAGCAGAAACACGCTGATGCCAGCAGACATTGGCTGAGCAGTGCCTTCTCCGTGTTCTGAGTCACTGGGTAGCTCAGCACTTGCTGGGACGTATAGTCCACGTTATAATGGGAAACTGTGCACTTCACTCTGACCCTCCACTCGTCCCCCCATAACTACAAAGACAATTTGGCCAGATGATACCCCCAGCTTATATCAGTGTCCGGCCATACTGTACTTTTCTTCTGTAGGACTCCGCTACAGGGGAGACTTAAAATGAATGACTGACCATGTAATATAGATAGGGTTGTTGTCGGGAGAAACTTTAGGATTTTTTTTTATTTTATTTTTTCAAAAGAGCTGCATTTTCTTGCAATTTTTTTGAGCGAAAAATGCGTGGCCAAAAGCATATTTGGCTTGTGGGTGAAATTTCAGGATGAACCTAAAATGCCCTCTAACCTTTACAGGTGAACTTAATTTGACCTTCTCTAAACTTTTGAATGCACATGTCCAACTGTTCAGTGTTTCGGAACTTTTTGTACAACTTGCTGTTCTCTAACAAGGAGCTTAAAGGGATTCTGTCATCAGAAATGAGCCCTATAAGCTAAACATATGGCGATGTCCCTTGTAAAACACTGAATCCTAAAGTGAGTTTATCAAATGCCCCTGTGGCTCTATATTCATAAAAAAGCGGTTTATATCACCTGTCAATCACTTCAAAATGTGTCCAAGGGGACGTCTCATGGTGAAAGGTGCCCGGCTGCAGCCATCTCGTTTAGGTGCCCAGCGCCGCCTTCCGAGCTGAAATTGCCGCCCTCCCTTTCATTCGATCCGCCTACCTCAGGTGACTAACCTTCCTTGTGCCCAGCCGTGCCCGCCTGTGAAGGAGCCCAGCACCGCCTATGTCTCCTCCTTTCATCAACGATAGATAGCCGTAATCTCGCGATGCGCGAGCTCGCGCATGCGCAGTGACGGTATAGTGTTCCTTCCCTGTGCTGGCATCAGCCTCAGGAAAAGAACTGCGCATGCGCGAGCTCGCGCATCGCGAGACTACGGTTATCTATGCTGATAATATACGTAGAATCACCTATGCAGTCGCTGTCATCCAGCAGCAGGTCGGGTGTGCCACACCGTTGTGTCACACTTTGTCTGTCAGTGTGGTTTTGTGTCTGTGTTATGACATAGATCCGCCCTGTAGTGCGCACGCAGGACAGTCATTGTGTTCATGATGAACCCCGCAGCTTTTCAGGGAGACACGAAACACCTTTGTGATGTTCATGTAGTTATTCAGCAGAGAGGAGTGACCTGCATCTCCTCTCCATACAGGGAAGAAATCCAGAGATAAATACAGATTTGGGGCTGATTCACACCTGCGGATCCATAGAAATGAGATGCCGTATTTTTCGCTTTATAAGATGCACTTTTTTCTTTTGGAATGGCAGTGCGTCTTATAAAGCGAATGGTGCAATTTTTACAATGCTGATACATCGCCGGCTGCTATGCTGCACAGCGCGGCCTGCCATATATAAGTTATAGTTAACCTCTATCACGCGGGGTGGGAGGAGGGGCTGGAGGCCGACAACTGCTGTTGCACTCCCGGCGGGGCCCGATGCAGTCGCTGTACTCCATTACACTGGGCCCCGCTCACAGCAGTCTTCATATGTAAAGTCTATTCATGTGATCCTCAAGCAGTGGCTCTGGTTTGTTAAACCACTGTAATCGTCTGTAGTAGTACTCACTATCAAAGCAGCGGGCAGGCCGGCAGCGTAACGTCACTCACTCGGACACGCTGCTCCCACTTCATTAATGAAGCTGACGGAGCAGGAGCGTGTCCGAGTGAGTGATGTTACGCTGCCGGCCTGCCCGCTGCTTTCATAGTGAGTACTACTACAGACGATTACAGTAGTTTAGCAAAGCGGAGCCACTGCTTGAGGATCACATGAATAGATTTTACATATAAAGACTGCTGTGAGCGGGGCCCGGTGTAATGGGGTCACTATTCACACACGGACATGAGAGGACACAGAGGGGACCAGCATAAGATGCTATATGTGTGTCATCCACAGATCCCCCCCCCCCATAACAGTGTCATCCGCAGATCCTGCCCCCCATAGCAGTGTCATCCACAGATATCCCCCATAGCAGTGTCATCCACAGATATCCCCCATAGCAGTGTCATCCACAGATATCCCCCATAGCAGTGTCATCCACAGATATCCCCCATAGCAGTGTCATCCACAGATATCCCCCATAGCAGTGTCATCCACAGATATCCCCCATAGCAGTGTCATCCACAGATATCCCCCCCATAGCAGTGTCATCCACAGATATCCCCCCCATAGCAGTGTCATCCACAGATATCTCTCCCCCCCATAGCAGTGTCATCCACAGATATTTCTCCCCCCCCCCCCCATAGCAGTGTCATCCACAGATATCTCTCCCCCCCCCCCCATAGCAGTGTCATCCACAGATACCCCCCCCCCATAGCAGTGTCATCCACAGATACCCCCCATAGCAGTGTCATCCACAGATACCCCCCCATAGCAGTGTCATCCACAGATACCCCCCCATAGCAGTGTCATCCACAGATACCCCCCCCCATAGCAGTGTCATCCACAGATACCCCCCCATAGCAGTGTCATCCACAGATACCCCCCCATAGCAGTGTCATCCACAGATACCCCCCCCATAGCAGTGTCATCCACAGATACCCCCCCCATAGCAGTGTCATCCACAGATACCCCCCCATAGCAGTGTCATCCACAGATACCCCCCCATAGCAGTGTCATCCACAGATACCCCCCCATAGCAGTGTCATCCACAGATACCCCCCCATAGCAGTGTCATCCACAGATACCCCCCCATAGCAGTGTCATCCACAGATACCCCCCCATAGCAGTGTCATCCACAGATACCCCCCCCTAGCAGTGTCATCCACAGATACCCCCCCATAGCAGTGTCATCCACAGATATCCCCCCCCCCATAGCAGTGTCATCCACAGATATCCCCCCCCATAGCAGTGTCATCCACAGATATCCCCCTCCATAGCAGTGTCATCCACAGATATCCCCCCCATAGCAGTGTCATCCACAGATATCCCCCCCATAGCAGTGTCATCCACAGATATCTCTCCCCCCATAGCAGTGTCATCCACAGATATCTCTCCCCCCATAGCAGTGTCATCCACAGATATCCCCCCATAGCAGTGTCATCCACAGATACCCCCCCATAGCAGTGTCATCCACAGATATCCCCCCCCCCCATAGCAGTGTCATCCACAGATATCCCCCCCCATAGCAGTGTCATCCACAGATATCCCCCTCCATAGCAGTGTCATCCACAGATATCCCCCCCATAGCAGTGTCATCCACAGATATCCCCCCCATAGCAGTGTCATCCACAGATATCTCTCCCCCCATAGCAGTGTCATCCACAGATATCCCCCCATAGCAGTGTCATCCACAGATATCCCCCCCATAGCAGTGTCATCCACAGATATCCCCCCCATAGCAGTGTCATCCACAGATATCCCCCCCATAGCAGTGTCATCCACAGATATCCCCCCCATAGCAGTGTCATCCACAGATATCCCCCCCATAGCAGTGTCATCCACAGATATCCCCCCCATAGCAGTGTCATCCACAGATATCCCCCCCATAGCAGTGTCATCCACAGATATCCCCCCCATAGCAGTGTCATCCACAGATATCCCCCCCATAGCAGTGTCATCCACAGATATCCCCCCCATAGCAGTGTCATCCACAGATATCCCCCCCCTAGCAGTGTCATCCACAGATATCCCCCCCATAGCAGTGTCATCCACAGATATCTCTCCCCCCATAGCAGTGTCATCCACAGATATCTCTCCCCCCATAGCAGTGTCATCCACAGATATCTCTCCCCCCATAGCAGTGTCATCCACAGATATCTCTCCCCCCATAGCAGTGTCATCCACAGATATCTCTCCCCCCATAGCAGTGTCATCCACAGATATCTCTCCCCCCATAGCAGTGTCATCCACAGATACCCCCCCCCCCATAGCAGTGTCATCCACAGATACCCCCCCCCCATAGCAGTGTCATCCACAGATACCCCCCCCCCCATAGCAGTGTCATCCACAGATACCCCCCCCCATAGCAGTGTCATCCACAGATACCCCCCCATAGCAGTGTCATCCACAGATACCCCCCCATAGCAGTGTCATCCACAGATACCCCCCCATAGCAGTGTCATCCACAGATACCCCCCCATAGCAGTGTCATCCACAGATACCCCCCCATAGCAGTGTCATCCACAGATATCTCTCCCCCCATAGCAGTGTCATCCACAGATATCTCTCCCCCCATAGCAGTGTCATCCACAGATATCTCTCCCCCCATAGCAGTGTCATCCACAGATATCTCTCCCCCCATAGCAGTGTCATCCACAGATATCTCTCCCCCCATAGCAGTGTCATCCACAGATATCTCTCCCCCCCATAGCAGTGTCATCCACAGATATCTCTCCCCCCATAGCAGTGTCATCCACAGATACCCCCCCATAGCAGTGTCATCCACAGATATCTCTCCCCCCATAGCAGTGTCATCCACAGATATCTCTCCCCCCATAGCAGTGTCATCCACAGATATCTCTCCCCCCATAGCAGTGTCATCCACAGATATCTCTCCCCCCATAGCAGTGTCATCCACAGATATCTCTCCCCCCATAGCAGTGTCATCCACAGATATCCCCCCCATAGCAGTGTCATCCACAGATACCCCCCCCCCATAATAGTGTCATCCACAGATATCCCTCCCCCATAATAGTGTCATCCACAGATATCCCCCCCCCATAATAGTGTCATCCACAGACCACCATTAGTTCAAAAGCACACCTTTTGTGCAGTACATTTTTTAAAAATCCTTAGCATGTTTCTGTGGATCTGTATGAGTACTGCTTTTTGCCCAGAGGAGTAAGTAGTTTCAATTTATAGATGCATGGTGTATGTGTATGTTTTAGTTATTTTTATTATTTTCTGCAGCATTACAAAAAAACAAATCTATAGAAACTACAGTTCATTACGCAAAAAAAAAAACAAGCCCGCATACAGCTCTGTAGACTGACATCTAAAAAAGTTATGGCTGTCGGAATATGGCGATGCAAGGCTTTTATTTTTTTAAAGTAATTAAACAAAATAAAAACTATACAAGTTTGGTATCGCTACAATCTTATTGAGAATAAGGACGTCATGTAATTTTTAGCGAGCGCCATGATGTCAAAGCCCCAGAAACCTTGGCGGAATTGTTTTTTGTTTTGTTGTTTTTTATTTATTTATTTTTTTCAATTTTACCCTTACAAAGAAAAAAAAAAATACAGATTGAAAACTCAGAACACAATACAGAAACAATAACACAGAATGTGATCCGTTTTTTTCATAGTTAGGGTACTTTCACACTAGCGTTATTCTTCTCCGGTATTGAGTTCCATCCTAGCGGCTCAATACCGGAAAAGAACTGATCAGTTTTATCCTAATGCATTCTGAATGGAGAGCAATCCGTTCAGTATGCATCAGTTCAGTCACTCTTACGGTATTTGGGCGGAGAAAATACCGCAGCATGCTGAGGTATTTTCTCCGTCCAAAATTCCGGAACACTCGCCGGAATGCCGGATCCATTAATTTCCATTGAAATGTATTAGTGCTGGATCCAGCATTAAAATTGCCGCATTGACTGATCCGGTCTTCAGGTCCGCGCATGCGCAGACCTTTAAAAATGTGAAAATAATAAATACCGGAAGCGTTTTCCCGGATGACACCGGAGAGATGGATCCGGTATTTCAATGCATTTGTCAGACAGATCCGCATCCGTCTACAATTGATATCCGTTTGCATATGGATTTCCGTATGCGACAGAACTGCCTGCCAGATCCTTACAATGCAAGTGTGAAAGTGCCCTAAGGAAGCACACCTCCCCTAATACCAGTCACACAGGGTGTTTCTTAAAGGCATAGTCCAGTAAGAAGACGTTCGCCCTTATCCATAGGAGAAGGGACACCAATCAGATTGGTGGTGGGGGGGTTGACTGTTGAGAATGGGGTGCACAATACCCCAAAAGGATTGGAGCGGCTATTTCTGGCAGTCCCATAGAGATGAATGGAGTGGGGGTGCGCTTCAATCATTTTGCAGGTGCGGGGCCGCCATTCTCACGTTTAATGTAGAGGGGGGTCCCAGTGATTGCATAATCACCTATCTAATGGTTATCCCCTAACCGGTGGATAGAGAATGAATTCTTGTTACCGGAATTCATCTGCCCATACACATAAGATGGGTGATATGTCCCTGATTTTTATTTTATATATTTTTTTTCATATTTTTTTTCCACCATTCAGTTTATGTTCTGTGTGAATGTGTTGTACTCTGTGCTTTTCCAGGTCCTTACCGTGTATTATTAGGTGCACGTCACAGGCCTGTCGTGTTTTTTCTTCTTCTTCTTCTTCTTCTTAGAATTAGGGTAGCGTAAACCATTGTGGTGAGATGATGTTGCCAGGCAACCAAGACTTTGCATAAAAAAAAAAATAGGTTCATTCAGTTTAAATATTTCCTATCATGTGCAACATTGTAGTTTCTGGAGAGCCTGCTCCCTAATAGACGCCCCTGTGATGAGAAGGGCGCTGCAGCAACTCCGTCTCTAGCTAATAGCGAGCGGGATTTCAAGGATGGTTCCGGCATTGCGGTATATTTTAATGCTGGATCCGGCACATTTCAATGTAAATTAATGTCGGATCCGGTATTTTGGACGGAGATAATACTGTAGCATGCTGCAGTATTTCCTCCGTCCAAAACGCTGTTCAGTGACTGAACTGAAGACATCCTGATGCGTCCTGAACGGATTGCTCTCCATTCAGAATGCATTAGGATAAAACTGATCAGTTCTTTTCCGGCATTGAGCCCCTAGGACGGAACTCAACACCGGAAAAGAAAAACGCTAGTGTGAAAGTACCCTTAGGCCTCTTGCACATGACCGTATGGCTTTTTCAGTATTTTGCGGTCCGCAAGAAACGGATCCGCAAAAAATACGGATGACGTCCGTGTGCATTATTGTGTTTTTGCGGAACGGAACAGCTGGCCCCTAATAGAACAGTACTATCCTTGTCCATTATGCGGAACGGAATTGCGGACCCATTCATTTCTATGGGGCCACACCATGTGCGGCCCGAATCCGGAATTGCGGACAAGATTAGGCATTTTCCATTAAGTGCCGGCGATGTGTGGTCCGCAAAATGCGGAACGTACATTGCTAGTGTCCGTGTTTTGCGGATCCGCAAAAAGCACACGGACGTGTGAATGGACCCTTACAGGAAGCTGCAGCCCCATAAAAAAGGCAATGAAAAGTCCACATTGCAGTTCAGTATCCCGGCTGCCATATTCCATATTATCTGCTGCCTCCGACCTAAACATTTTTAGACTGCTGCTTAATAAACAATAGAAGTGAAAAAAATAGCCATGGGGGGGGGGGTTGGAAGGCCCTCTAATAAATCATTACAGCTTCCTAGACTTTCACTTTAAAGAGTAACTCTGCCCATAGAGGACGTTTTCAGAGAATTGCTTTCCCATCTGGGACATTTATGGCATATTGTTGGGATCTGCCATAAATGTCAGGCTATGTTCACATGGGCAGAATCGGCAGCAGAATACACAGGACCAGAATCGTAAGTCACTGCTTCAGCGGTAACCTGTCCCTTATCGAGCGGTTTCCAAATCGGCTACTGAAAATAATCTACCATTTATACAAAGAGTGAACATGGTCGAGTGTTTTACACTGAAGTCAATGGGCAACTGTTGATGGGGGTTTTGAATATGGACTCGGCAGTGGAAAATGACCATTTTTCATGTCCTCTAAGGGAACGTTCACATGTGCGGCAGCGGATCCAGCAGAGAGCAGCCTGCCGCATTTTGCCAGATCTGGCATTGACAGATTCTACGGTCCATCGCCGGATCCGGCAAAACTGCATTGACTATAATGGGGTCTAACGGGTACTTTCACACTAGCGTTTTTCTTTTCCGGTATTGAGTTCCGTCATAGGGGTTCAATACCGGAAAAAAACTGATCAGTTTTATCCTAATGCATTCTGAATGGAGAGAAATCCGTTCAGGATGCATCAGTTCAGTCCCTCTTACGTTTTTTGGCTGGAGAAAATACCGCAGCATGCTGCAGTTTTCTCTCCGGCCAAAAATCCTGAACACTTGCCGAAATGCCGGCATGCGCAGACCTTTAAAAATGCAAAAAAAATAATAATTACCCGAGTCACTTTTGCGGATGACACCGGAGAGACAGATCCAGTATTTCAATGCATTTGTCAGACGGATCCTGATCCGTCTGACAAATGCCATCTGTTTGCGTCAGGATTGCCGGATCTTCCTGCCGGAATCCTCTGCCGCAAGTGTAAAAGTGGCCTTATTTAGTCCTGGTATCCTATTGACTGGCTGTCCAAGCTGGAGTGGTTCAGATATTAAGGGAGAGCGAGTGCTGAGGTCCTAGTGCAGGGGTAGGCAACCTCCAGCAGTCCAGCTGTTGTGAAACTACAACTCCCAGCATGCATGCTTCCTCTGCTCTTCTCAGAACTCTCACAGAAAAGAATGGAGCATGCTGGGAATGTTAGTTTCACAACAACTGGAGTGCCGAAGGTTGCTGACCCCCTGTCCTAGTGCATACATATAGGGGGTCATTTATTAAGACCAGCGTCCCTTGCGCTGGCGGTGGATGCACCAAATTTATGTAGAGGCGCCGGCCTTTACATTACTTCAGCAGTAGAGGCGCCGGCCTTTACATTACTTCGGCAGTGGAGGCGCCGGCCTCTACATTACTTCGGCAGTGGAGGCGCCGGCCTCTACATTACTTCGGCAGTGGAGGCGCCGGCCTCTACATTACTCCGGCAGTAGAGGCGCCGGCCTCTACATTACTCCGGCAGTAGAGGCGCCGGCCTCTACATTACTCCGGCAGTAGAGGCGCCGGCCTCTACATTACTCCGGCAGTAGAGGCGCCGGCCTCTACATTACTCCGGCAGTAGAGGCGCCGGCCTCTACATTACTCCGGCAGTAGAGGCGCCGGCCTCTACATTACTCCGGCAGTAGAGGCGCCGGCCTCTACATTACTTCGGCAGTAGAGGCGCCGGCCTCTACATTACTCCGGCAGTAGAGGCGCCGGCCTCTACATTACTTTGGCACATCCACCACAGGTCTAAATGTAGGACAGCTTCCTTGCTGGATTAAATTTAGACTATTTTCTACGCCTAAAACAGGCCTAGAAAATGATAAATGAGACACAACACCCCTTTTTTTTAGACCTGAAAAGTCGGAGATTGAGGCGCAAATAACCCTTTGTGCCACAATCTGCAACAGATATACCCCAGTTTTCAGGTGTATATCACTTAGTAAATGACCCCCATAGTGCATACAGTCGCTAGGTGTATATGGTGAGCGGGATCTCGGTACAGTCCCCACCATGGACAGCACATCTGCAGGCACAAACGCAAGCGAAAAGGCAAAACGATCAGAAAATAGCATGAAAGGTTTATTTCACATGATGACAGTTTACCGTAGGACGCTCTCTATACTGAGACGTTCCTCACGGCGGCGTCTCCGCCCGTATCTAATGATCCCTCGATGGGAGTGACGTCACAGAAGTGACGTTGGTGGACTGACACAAAAAGACCCTCACCGGACAGAAATAGCATCTTCAAGTGCGGATTATGATAGATTATAAATAGGAGATGAGGCGGATCTGATAGCGGGGGCCGTGTCTCATCGCTGCTGATTCAAGGCTGTGTGCACAGAGGCTATTTCTGCAGCATCACAGTCATCATAGTGAAAGTGATGATGTCACCGGAGCAGACGCTAGAATAATTCAAGGGGGAGTCCTTAACCCTACCCGCTAAGTAACGGCAGAGGCGGCCGGCAAGGTGACGGTGAGACCAGATCCGTCCTGCAGCATCTGAGGTCTGTGACTGACTGCTTCTGCAAGAAGAGATGACACAGTGGCGCAATTTGCAATGCCGCTGATCTCCGTATAAGGGTCAATTCAGACGAGCGCGTCCAGTGCGGAAAAGTGGGAGCGTGATTTCCCGTTACGGACACTGCTCCTTTCAGAGGATCGCATGGCATTATGATGGTTTCTAATGCTGTGTGTCTTGGCCTGACCTTACGCCTCATGCACAGGACCGTATGTATTTTGTGGTCCAAATATTGCGGATCCACAAAATACACATACCATTCGTGTTGCATCTGCATAATTTGCAGACCCATTGACTTCAATGGGCCCCGTGGTTCATATTTTGGGTTCAAGTATAGGACATGTTCTATCTTTTTGGGGAATGGACATACAGTTGCAGTGAGCACAGGGATCATCCACATGCTTTCCGTATCTGTATATCTGGTCCACAAAAAGATAGAATATGTCTGCAAAATGCAGACCATTAACCCATTGAAGTCTGTGGGTCCGCAAAGAAAAAAAAAAAAGCATGTGGCACATGGACCGCAAAAATGTATGCGGTCGTATGCATGAAGCGTAATTCAGTAGATGCAAGGTCAGGCAGAGGCACACAGCATTATAAGGCCTCATGAAAACGACCGTATCCGTATCGCAAAACACAAATACCAGCCTTGTGCTCCCCGCACTTTCCCGTTCTGCAGGTAGAACTGCCTATTGATGTCTGCAATACGGACAAGAATAGGACATGTTCTATCGTTTTTTGCGGAGCCGTGAACGGACATACAGATGCGGAAAGTACACGGTGTGCTGTCCACATCTTTTGCAGCTCCATAGAAATGAATGGGTCCGCATCCCATCAGATGCCGACAAAAAATTGGTGGAGTGCATGAGGCGTAAATCATTATAATGTCGTGCAGTCCTGTGAAAGGAGCAGCGTCCATAATGGGAAATCACAGACGTCTCGTCTACGTGGTTAGATATGCTAGTGACATGTATGTGTGTACAGTGTATATAAGGTACCGGTTATGTATGTGTATACTGGTGAGATGTGTGTACTATGTATATACAGTGTGTCCCAGATTTACTAATGTGTCTGTGTGCCAAAAATCTGTCTAAAAAGTGGCACAGTTTGGAGGATCTAGGGTTTCTACACTTTTTACTGGTGCACAGTGTATGTATGTGTGTTTACTGGTGCACAGTGTATGCATGTGTTGTGTATGTGTATACCGGTGCACAGTGTATGTATGTGTGTATACTGGTGCACAATGTATGCGTGTGTTGTGTGTATACTGGTGCACAGTGTATGTATGTATGTGTGTTTACTGGTGCACAGTGTATGTATGTGTGTTTACTGGTGCACAATGTATGCGTGTGTTGTGTGTATACTGGTGCACAGTGTATATATGTGTGTATACTGGTGCACAGTGTATGTATATATGTGTGTATACTGGTGCACAGTGTATGTATATATGTGTGTATACTGGT
Source organism: Bufo bufo (assembly GCF_905171765.1). Classification (NCBI taxonomy): domain Eukaryota; kingdom Metazoa; phylum Chordata; class Amphibia; order Anura; family Bufonidae; genus Bufo; species Bufo bufo. Next base: position 28,032,255 of record NC_053397.1, on the reverse strand, counting down.
GCACAGTGTATGTATATATGTGTGTATACTGGTGCACAGTGTATGTATATATGTGTGTATACTGGTGCACAGTGTATGTATATATGTGTGTATACTGGTGCACAGTGTATGTATATATGTGTGTATACTGGTGCACAGTGTATGTATATATGTGTGTATACTGGTGCACAGTGTATGTATATATGTGTGTATACTGGTGCACAGTGTATGTATATATGTGTGTATACTGGTGCACAGTGTATGTATATATGTGTGTATACTGGTGCACAGTGTATGTATATATGTGTGTATACTGGTGCACAGTGTATGTATATATGTGTGTATACTGGTGCACAGTGTATGTATATATGTGTGTATACTGGTGCACAGTGTATGTATGTGTGTACTGGTGCACAGTGTATGTATGTGTGTATACTGGTGCACAGTGTATGTATATATGTGTGTATACTGGTGCACAGTGTATGTATATATGTGTGTATACTGGTGCACAGTGTATGTATATATGTGTGTATACTGGTGCACAGTGTATGTATATATGTGTGTATACTGGTGCACAGTGTATGTATATATGTGTGTATACTGGTGCACAGTGTATGTATATATGTGTGTATACTGGTGCACAGTGTATGTATATATGTGTGTATACTGGTGCACAGTGTATGTATATATGTGTGTATACTGGTGCACAGTGTATGTATACTTACATACTACGTTGTATGTGTATATATACATTGGGTGTCATTTATCAAACTGGTGTAAAGTAGAATGAGCTTAGTTGCCCATAGCAACCAAACAGATTCCCCCTTTCATTTTCCAAAATGAAAGGTGGAATCTGGTTGCTATGGGCAACTAAGACAGTTTTACTTTACACCAGTTTGATAAATGACCCCCATTGTGTGTGGGCTGTATATGTATATAGGTTGTGTGTACTGTTAACATATTTATGGTATGTGATGTGTATATACATGGTATGTACATTATGACTATATAGGTTGTGTGTATGGTATGTCTATAACGTTGATTTGTACAGTATGTGTGTATACCAGTGACATATGTGCTGTATGTGTATATATCTTGTGTGTACTGTATTTATCTAGGTTGTGTGTACCGGTGACGTGTACAGTAGGTGTGCTGTATATGTTGTGTATCCCGGTGACATGTGAGTTGTATGTGTGTGTATAGGTTGTGTATACCAATATATGTGCTGTATGTGTACCTATGACATGTGTGTGATCTGTATGTGTATATACAGGTGACGTGTGTAATCTGAATGTATATATACTAGTGACGTGTGTGTGACATCTGTAGGTGTATATATACCGCTGACTTGTGTGTGATCTATGTGTATACACCGGTGACATGTGTGTGATCTATGTGTATACACCGGTGACATGTGTGTGTGATCTATGTGTATACACCGGTGACATGTGTGTGATCTATGTGTATACACCGGTGACATGTGTGTGATCTATGTGTATACACCGGTGACATGTGTGTGATCTATGTGTATACACCGGTGACATGTGTGTGATCTATGTGTATACACCGGTGACATGTGTGTGATCTATGTGTATACACCGGTGACATGTGTGTGATCTATGTGTATACACCGGTGACATGTGTGTCATCTGTGTATATACCGGTGAGGTGTGTGATCTGTATGTATATACCAGTGTGTTCTCTGTATATATACCGGTGTGCTCTCTGTATATATACCGGTGTGCTCTCTGTATATATACCGGTGTGCTCTCTGTATATATACCGGTGTGCTCTCTGTGTATATACCGGTGTGCTCTCTGTATATATACCGGTGTGCTCTCTGTATATACAGGGAGTGCAGAATTATTAGGCAAGTTGTATTTTTGAGGATTAATTTTATTATTGAACAACAACCATGTTCTCAATGAACCAAAAAAACTCATTAATATCAAAGCTGAATATTTTTGGAAGTAGTTTTTAGTTTGTTTTTAGTTTTAGCTATTTTAGGGGGATATCTGTGTGTGCAGGTGACTATTACTGTGCATAATTATTAGGCAACTTAACAAAAAACAAATATATACCCATTTCAATTATTTATTTTTACCAGTGAAACCAATATAACATCTCAACATTCACAAATATACATTTCTAACATTCAAAAACAAAACAAAAACAAATCAGTGACCAATATAGCCACCTTTCTTTGCAAGGACACTCAAAAGCCTGCCATCCATGGATTCTGTCAGTGTTTTGATCTGTTCACCATCAACATTGCGTGCAGCAGCAACCACAGCCTCCCAGACACTGTTCAGAGAGGTGTACTGTTTTCCCTCCTTGTAAATCTCACATTTAATGATGGACCACAGGTTCTCAATGGGGTTCAGATCAGGTGAACAAGGAGGCCATGTCATTAGATTTTCTTCTTTTATACCCTTTCTTGCCAGCCACGCTGTGGAGTACTTGGACGCGTGTGATGGAGCATTGTCCTGCATGAAAATCATGTTTTTCTTGAAGGATGCAGACTTCTTCCTGTACCACTGCTTAAAGAAGGTGTCTTCCAGAAACTGGCAGTAGGACTGGGAGTTGAGCTTGACTCCATCCTCAACCCGAAAAGGCCCCACAAGCTCATCTTTGATGATACCAGCCCAAACCAGTACTCCACCTCCACCTTGCTGGCGTCTGAGTCGGACTGGAGCTCTCTGCCCTTTACCAATCCAGCCACGGGCCCCTCCATCTGGCCCATCAAGACTCACTCTCATTTCATCAGTCCATAAAACCTTAGAAAAATCAGTCTTGAGATATTTCTTGGCCCAGTCTTGACGTTTCAGCTTGTGTGTCTTGTTCAGTGGTGGTCGTCTTTCAGCCTTTCTTACCTTGGCCATGTCTCTGAGTATTGCACACCTTGTGCTTTTGGGCACTCCAGTGATGTTGCAGCTCTGAAATATGGCCAATCTGGTGGCAAGTGGCATCTTGGCAGCTGCACGCTTGACTTTTCTCAGTTCATGGGCAGTTATTTTGCGCCTTGGTTTTTCCACACGCTTCTTGCGACCCTGTTGACTATTTTGAATGAAACGCTTGATTGTTCGATGATCACGCTTCAGAAGCTTTGCAATTTTAAGAGTGCTGCATCCCTCTGCAAGATATCTCACTATTTTTGACTTTTCCGAGCCTGTCAAGTCCTTCTTTTGACCCATTTTGCCAAAGGAAAGGAAGTTGCCTAATAATTATGCACACCTAATATAGGGTGTTGATGTCATTAGACCACACCCCTTCTCATTACAGAGATGCACATCACCTAATATGCTTAATTGGTAGTAGGCTTTCGAGCCTATACAGCTTGGAGTAAGACAACATGCATAAAGAGGATGATGTGGTCAAAATACTCATTTGCCTAATAATTCTGCACGCAGTGTATACCGGTGTGCTCTCTGTGTATACCGGTGTGTTCTCTGTGTATATACCGGTGTGCTCTCGGTGTATATACCGGTGTGCTCTCGGTGTATATACCGGTGTGCTCTCGGTGTATATACCGGTGTGCTCTCGGTGTATATACCGGTGTGCTCTCGGTGTATATACCGGTGTGCTCTCGGTGTATATACCGGTGTGCTCTCGGTGTATATACCGGTGTGCTCTCGGTGTATATACCGGTGTGCTCTCGGTGTATATACCGGTGTGCTCTCGGTGTATATACCGGTGTGCTCTCGGTGTATATACCGGTGTGCTCTCGGTGTATATACCGGTGTGCTCTCGGTGTATATACCGGTGTGCTCTCGGTGTATATACCGGTGTGCTCTCGGTGTATATACCGGTGTGCTCTCGGTGTATATACCGGTGTGCTCTCGGTGTATATACCGGTGTGCTCTCGGTGTATATACCGGTGTGCTCTCGGTGTATATACCGGTGTGCTCTCGGTGTATATACCGGTGTGCTCTCGGTGTATATACCGGTGTGCTCTCGGTGTATATACCGGTGTGCTCTCGGTGTATATACCGGTGTGCTCTCGGTGTATATACCGGTGATGCGTGTGATCTGTATATACCGGTGTGTGATCTGTGTATATATTGGTGCTCTCTGTATATACCGGTGTGTTCTCTGTATATATACCGGTGATGCATGTGATCTGTATATATACCGGTGCTCTCTGTATATATACCGGTGTGTGATCTGTATATATACCGGTGTGTGATCTGTATATATACCGATGTGCTCTCTGTGTATATACCGGTGATGCGTGTGATCTGTATATATACCGGTGTGCTCTCTGTGTATATACCGGTGTGCTCTCTCGGTGTATATACCGGTGTGCTCTCTGTGTATATACCGGTGTGCTCTCTGTGTATATACCGGTGTGTTCTCTGTATATATACCGGTGTGTTCTCTGTATATATACCGGTGTGTTCTCTGTATATATACCGGTGTGCTCTCTGTATATATACCGGTGTGCTCTCTGTATATATACCGGTGTGCTCTCTGTGTATATATATACCGGTGTGCTCTCTGTATATATACCGGTGTGCTCTCTGTATATATACCGGTGTGCTCTCTGTATATATACCGGTGAGCTCTCTGTATATATACCGGTGATGCGTGTGATCTGTATATACCGGTGCTCTCGGTATATATACCGGTGTGTGTGCTCTCGGTATATATACCGGTGTGTGTGCTCTCTGTATATATACCGGTGTGTGTGCTCTCTGTATATATACCGGTGTGTGCTCTCTGTATATATACCGGTGTGTGCTCTCTGTATATATACCGGTGTTTTCTCTCTGTATATATACCGGTGTGCTCTCTGTATATATACCGGTGTGTTCTCTGTATATACCGGTGTGCTCTCTGTATATACCGGTGCTCTCGGTATATACCGGTGTTTTCTCTGTATATACCGGTGTTTTCTCGGTATATACCGGTGTTTTCTCGGTAAATACCGGTGTTCTCGGTGTATATACCGGTGATGCGTGTGATCCGTATATATACCGGTGTGCTCTCTGTATATATACCGGTGTGATCTCTGTATATATACCGGTGTGCTCTCTGTGTATATACCGATGTGCTCTCTGTATATATACCGGTGTGCTCTCTGTGTATATACCGGTGTTTTCTCTCTGTATATATACCGGTGTTCTCGGTGTATATACCGGTGATGCGTGTGATCTGTATATATACCGGTGTTTTCTCGGTATATACCGGTGTGCTCTCTCTGTATATATACCGGTGTGCTCTCGGTATATACCGGTGTTTTCTCTCGGTGTATATATACCGGTGTTTTCTCGGTATATACCGGTGTGCTCTCGGTGTATATACCGGTGATGCGTGTGATCTGTCAGCCGCCGTCCTCCCTCCTCCTCCTCCCCCGTGTGTGTAATGTGTGTGCGGGAAGTTCCTGTCAGGAGGGCGGGGGCTGGGAGGGACGAGCCGGGTGAAGGAAGACCTGTAATTCCGCTCTGGCCTCCGGAATCCCCGGCAGGGTCACACGGGGGATATTGGGGGTCGTGATGACGCGCTGTGGGCCCCTGGGGGCCGGAACCCTCACCTAACAGCCGGCACTGAGCGGTAACCGGGGGCAGAGCGGTGGGAGGGGGCGCTGCATGTCTCCGCCGCAGGCAGTGGCGCCGTACACCACACGTGTTTAACCCCTTTGTTGCCGGGGGGGACCCCGGAGCCGCCCCTCTTCTTCCTCGGCGTCACTCACCACTTTCTTCTTACATTGTAGCAAAAAGAATGTCGGAGCGGCCCGAGGATGACGTCAGAGGGGAGCAGCGCAGAGCGGGGGCCCGGCCGCAGCAACGGCGGCAGCAGCAGCAGCAGCAGCAGCAAGGGGACAGCTCGATGGCGGCCCTGCCCAGTCCCAGAGCCCTGCTGGGGCAGCCCTGGGCGCACTGGCTGGAGGCTGCCCGGCTGCAGCACGACGGTGAGTGTATGGTGCTGGGGGGAGGGGGCTCCCGGCTGTCCCGACCGTCCCGACCACTGACCCGCTCCCCTCTGCATCTCCACAGAGACCGAGGAAAGTTACAAGGAGAGCGACAAGAAGCGAGAAGCCATGAGACTCAGCAAGGAGGGTGAGTGAGGGCTGCCCCCTGTCAGGACCCCCTGCATCTGTGTGTGCCCCCTGTCAGGACCCCCTACACCTGTGTGTACCCGGCTCTGTACTGTCAGGACCCCCTACATCTGTGTGTACCCCCTGTCAGGACCCCCCTACACCTGTGTGTACCCGGCTCTGTACTGTCAGGACCCCCTACATCTGTGTGTACCCCCTGTCAGGACCCCCCTACACCTGTGTGTACACCCTGTCAGGACCCCCCTACACCTGTGTGTACCCGGCACTGTACTGTCAGGACCCCCCTACATCTGTGTGTACCGGCTCTGTACTGTCAGGACCCCCTACATCTGTGTGTACCGGCTCTGTACCCCCTGTCAGGACCCCCTACACCTGTGTGTACCGGCTCTGTACCCCCTGTCAGGACCCCCTACATCTGTGTGTACCCGGCTCTGTACTGTCAGGACCCCCTACATCTGTGTGTACCCCCTGTCAGGACCCCCCTACACCTGTGTGTACCCGGCTCTGTACTGTCAGGACCCCCTACATCTGTGTGTGCCCCCTGTCAGGACCCCCCTACACCTGTGTGTACCCGGCTCTGTACTGTCAGGACCCCCTACATCTGTGTGTACCCCCTGTCAGGACCCCCTACATCTGTGTGTACCCCCTGTCAGGACCCCCCTACACCTGTGTGTACCCGGCTCTGTACTGTCAGGACCCCCTACACCTGTGTGTACCCCCTGTCAGGACCCCCTACACCTGTGTGTACCCGGCTCTGTACTGTCAGGACCCCCTACACCTGTGTGTGCCCCCTTTCAGGACCCCCCTACATCTGTGTGTACCCGGCTCTGTACTGTCAGGACCCCCTACATCTGTGTGTACCCCCTGTCAGGACCCCCTACACCTGTGTGTACCCCCTGTCAGGACCCCCCTACACCTGTGTGTACCCGGCTCTGTACTGTCAGGACCCCCCTACACCTGTGTGTACCCCCTGTCAGGACCCCCCTACACCTGTGTGTACCCCCTGTCAGGACCCCCCTACACCTGTGTGTACCCGGCTCTGTACTGTCAGGACCCCCCTACACCTGTGTGTACCCCCTGTCAGGACCCCCCTACACCTGTGTGTACCCGGCTCTGTACTGTCAGGACCCCCTACATCTGTGTGTACCCCCTGTCAGGACCCCCTACATCTGTGTGCAACCCCCTGTCAGGACCCCCCTACACCTGTGTGTACCCGGCTCTGTACTGTCAGGACCCCCTACATCTGTGTGTACCCCCTGTCAGGACCCCCTACATCTGTGTGTACCTGGCTCTGTACTGTCAGGACCCCCCTACACCTGTGTGTACCCCCTGTCAGGACCCCCCTACATCTATGTGTACCCGGCTCTGTACTGTCAGGACCCCCCTACACCTGTGTGTACCCCCTGTCAGGACCCCCCTACACCTGTGTGTACCCGGCTCTGTACTGTCAGGACCCCCTACATCTGTGTGTACCCCCTGTCAGGACCCCCTACATCTGTGTGTACCCCCTGTCAGGACCCCCTACATCTGTGTGCAACCCCCTGTCAGGACCCCCCTACACCTGTGTGTACCCGGCTCTGTACTGTCAGGACCCCCTACATCTGTGTGTACCCCCTGTCAGGACCCCCTACATCTGTGTGTACCTGGCTCTGTACTGTCAGGACCCCCCTACACCTGTGTGTACCCCCTGTCAGGACCCCCCTACATCTATGTGTACCCGGCTCTGTACTGTCAGGACCCCCCTACACCTGTGTGTACCCCCTGTCAGGACCCCCCTACACCTGTGTGTACCCGGCTCTGTACTGTCAGGACCCCCCTACACCTGTGTGTGCCCCCTTTCAGGACCCCCCTACATCTGTGTGTACCCGGCTCTGTACTGTCAGGACCCCCTACATCTGTGTGTACCCCCTGTCAGGACCCCCTACACCTGTGTGTACCCCCTGTCAGGACCCCCCTACACCTGTGTGTACCCGGCTCTGTACTGTCAGGACCCCCCTACACCTGTGTGTACCCCCTGTCAGGACCCCCCTACACCTGTGTGTACCCGGCTCTGTACTGTCAGGACCCCCTACATCTGTGTGTACCCCCTGTCAGGACCCCCTACATCTGTGTGCAACCCCCTGTCAGGACCCCCCTACACCTGTGTGTACCCGGCTCTGTACTGTCAGGACCCCCTACATCTGTGTGTACCCCCTGTCAGGACCCCCTACATCTGTGTGTACCTGGCTCTGTACTGTCAGGACCCCCCTACACCTGTGTGTACCCCCTGTCAGGACCCCCCTACATCTATGTGTACCCGGCTCTGTACTGTCAGGACCCCCCTACACCTGTGTGTACCCCCTGTCAGGACCCCCCTACACCTGTGTGTACCCGGCTCTGTACTGTCAGGACCCCCTACATCTGTGTGTACCCCCTGTCAGGACCCCCCTACACCTGTGTGTACCCGGCTCTGTACTGTCAGGACCCCCTACATCTGTGTGTACCCCCTGTCAGGACCCCCCTACATCTATGTGTACCCGGCTCTGTACTGTCAGGACCCCCTACACCTGTGTGTACCCCCTGTCAGTACCCCCCTACACCTGTGTGTACCCGGCTCTGTACTGTCAGGACCCCCCTACACCTGTGTGTACCCCCTGTCAGGACCCCCCTACACCTGTGTGTACCCGGCTCTGTACTGTCAGGACCCCCCTACACCTGTGTGTACCCCCTGTCAGGACCCCCCTACACCTGTGTGTACCCGGCTCTGTACTGTCAGGACCCCCTACATCTGTGTGTACCCCCTGTCAGGACCCCCTACATCTGTGTGTACCCGGCTCTGTACTGTCAGGACCCCCCTACACCTGTGTGTGCCCCTGTCAGGACCCCCTACATCTGTGTGTACCCGGCTCTGTACTTTCAGGACCCCCCTACACCTGTGTGTACCCCCTGTCAGGACCCCCCTACATCTATGTGTACCCAACTCTGTACTGTCAGGACCCCCTACACCTGTGTGTACCCGGCTCTGTACTGTCAGGACCCCTACATCTTTGTGTACCCGGCTCTGTACTGTCAGGACCCCCTACACCTGTGTGTACCCCCTGTCAGGACCCCCTACATCTGTGTGTACCCAACTCTGTACTGTCAGGACCCCTTACAACTGTGTATCCCACCTCCATACTATCAGAGCTGCTACACCTGTGTATATGCACCTGTATACTGTCAGCTCCCCCTACACCTGTGTATACGCACCTGTATACTGTCAGCTCCCTCTACACCTGTGTATACGCACCTGTATACTGTCAGCTCCCCCTACACCTGTGTATACGCACCTGTATACTGTCAGCTCCCCCTACACCTGTGTATACGCACCTGTATACTGTCAGCTCCCCCTACACCTGTGTATACGCACCTGTATACTGTCAGCTCCCCCTACACCTGTGTATACGCACCTGTATACTGTCAGCTCCCCCTACACCTGTGTATACGCACCTGTATACTGTCAGCTCCCCCTACACCTGTGTATACGCACCTGTATACTGTCAGCTCCCCCTACACCTGTGTATACGCACCTGTATACTGTCAGCTCCCCCTACACCTGTGTATACGCACCTGTATACTGTCAGCTCCCCCTACACCTGTGTATACGCACCTGTATACTGTCAGCTCCCCCTACACCTGTGTATACGCACCTGTATACTGTCAGCTCCCCCTACACCTGTGTATACGCACCTGTATACTGTCAGCTCCCCCTACACCTGTGTATACGCACCTGTATACTGTCAGCTCCCCCTACACCTGTGTATACGCACCTGTATACTGTCAGCTCCCCCTACACCTGTGTATACGCACCTGTATACTGTCAGCTCCCCCTACACCTGTGTATACGCACCTGTATACTGTCAGCTCCCCCTATACCTGTGTATACGCACCTGTATACTGTCAGGACCCTGTACACCTGCCCCCCCCCCCCTCCCCTCCATATGCACCAGAACTGCATTAACTCCACCCTCCGCAGGGACCCTCTACACCCCCCCCCCCCCCCCCCGTGCCCCCGTTTCTATCTTGCGCTTTATGGGATTTGCTTGGCGACAATACAATCGGTTCTTTTGGCTATAAACATTAATTTCACTGGAAGCTTCTGTGGTCACCTATCAGGTCGATCTACCTACAGGAAATCTTACATGTACCACTGCGCAGGCGGCGGAAATCTTCTGCCCAGTCAGGTTTTAGTTGAGCAGACACGTGACGCTGAAAAGTTTTGTGGTTACGGTGTTTCATTAGGCCCCTTTCACACGGGCGAGTATTCCGCCCGGATGCGATGCGTGAGTTGAACGCATTGCACCCGCACTGAATACTGACCCATTCATTCCTATGGGGCTGTGCACACGAGCGGTGATTTTCACGCATCACTTGTGCGTTGCGTGAAAATCGCAGCATGCTCCTCTTTGTGCGTTTTTCACGTAACGCAGGCCCCATAGAAATGAATGGGGTTGCGTGAAAATCGCAAGCATCCGCAAGCAAGTGCGGATGCGGTGCGATTTTCACGCACGGTTGCTAGGAGACGATCGGGATGGGGACCCGATCATTATTATTTTCCCTTATAACATGGTTATAAGGGAAAATAATAGCATTCTGAATACAGAATGCATAGTACAATAGCGCTGGAGGGGTTAAAAAAATAATTAAAAAAAATTAAACTCCCCTTAATCCACTTGCTCGCGCAGCCGGCATCTCTTCTGTCTCCTTCTTTGCTGATTGCAGGAAAAGGACCATGGTAAAAGATCATGTGACGGACCATGTGATGACCGGAGTGACGTCACCACAGGTCCTTTTCCTGCAATCAGCAAAGAAGGAGACAGAAGAGATGCCGGCTGCGCGAGCAAGGGGATTAAGGGGAGTTTAATTATTTATTTATTTTTTTAACCCCTCCAGCGCTATTGTACTATGCATTCTGTATTCAGAATGTATTATTTTCCCTTATAACATGGTTATAAGGGGAAATAATACAATCTACAGAACACCTATCCCAAGCCCGAAATTCTGCGAAGAAGTTCGGGTTTGGGTACCAAACATGCGCGATTTTTCTCACGCGAGTGCAAAACGCATTACAATGTTTTGCACTCGCGTGGAAAAATCGAGCGTGTTCCCGCAACGCCCATGTGAAAGAGGCCTTAGTGTTGCCTCCTGTAAATGGTTTGTGTGCTGTAAGTCGTCCGAGAGTCAAAATGTCACCTGGAAAGAGAAGTCATTGAAGAGACCTTTTGGGGTATGTTCACACTAGGATTTCTGCTGCAGATCCTCACAAGGATTAAAGGGGTTTTCCAGGGCAGAATTTCCCCTCTGCTGCTGCTGTTCTGATGCGGCTTCAGTCCTCGGGTGGCTGAGGCGGATCACCGCCAACTCCAGTGATTGGCTGAGCGCACTTTTCCTACCGTTTGCGCCGTGCTGAGCCATAACGGGAAATGCAGATCAGCAGGGACTGGAGCAGCATCAGAATAGCAGCAAATGGGTGAAGGTAAGGCTGCTGTCACATGACCTCCTGCAGTCCGTGAAATGCGGTCTGTGTGACGGCCATGTTTCCTGGACCAACTGCCTCTCACGTGAGTCCAATTCACTCCATCAGGGAGCATTCACACGACCGTATGTATTTTGCGGTCTGTAAAACACGGATCTGCAAAATAGAGATGACCTCTGTGGGTCGATGAACCGCATGCGGCCAAGTATAAAACACGATCTCTCTCTTTTGCAGAACAGACATACGGATGCGGAAAGCACACACAAGACATCCGTGTGCCTTCCGCATCTGTATGTGCGTTCTGCAAACGAGATGATGTTTTATACTTGGCCCCAAAATTTGGTTCTTCGACCCATTGAAGTCAATGGATATGCAAAAAATAAAAAATAAATAAGTGAAACGCAGACATCATCCATATTTTGCAGATCTGCATTTTCCGGACCGCAAAATGCAAATGGTTGTGTGAATGCTCCCTGATGGAGTGAATTAGACTCGCATGAGCCGCAGTCAATGCTTCTGGGGGGGGGGGGGGAACAGATACAACAGAGACGTCATCTGTATTTTGCAGATCCGTGTTTTCCGGATGATGTGACTTATGATGCTGTGATTTCCAGCCCAGTACTGTCCTGTACTCGCAGCATCAGATGTTCCATGCGAGATATAGATTTTATTTCTGCGGCATGTGAGTGGCACATGAAATGCCCCATTCACTTGTGCATCGTGATCGTATCCGCGCCCATCTCCTTAATGTGTGAACACGCACTTACCTTTTATCTTCTTGCAGATTTGGGCACCAATCATGGATGGTTTTTATTAAACCCCATTCACTTACATTGCACTTCACTTTGTTGGGTAATTTCACTGCCGGTTTCACAACTGAAATTCTGGAACACATATGCAGTGTGTGAATTCACCCTAAGGGCTCATGCACATGACCGTGCAGATTTTGCGGTCCGCTAAAAAAAAACAAAAAAAAACGGCTGATGTCCTAGTTCCATCCGTTTTTTATATGCAGATCCAGAGTAACAATGTCTGTCCTTGTCCGCAAACAAATAGGACATGTTCTATTTTTTTTTTTTGCGGACATACAGTAACGGAATGCATATGGAGTCTTTTATGTTTTTTTTGCGGACCCATTGAAAGGAATGGTTCCGCATACAGGCTGCAAGAAAAACGGAAAGGACAAGGAAAGAAAATACGGTCGTGTGCGTGAGCTCCAAGGGTATGTTCACAAAAAGGATTTTCAGTTTTTTTTTTGCATGCGTTTTTATTTCCCGACACTATATATATATATATATATATATATATATATATATATATATATATATATATATATATATATATATATATATATATATATATATATATTAAACATTTTTAATTAATGCTCTTTTGGTCGAGTATCTTCATTTATGCCGATTTTCAATGGAAATCCACATAAAGCATGGATAGGACACTTTTTTTCTGCAGTTTGCTTTTTAAAACCGCAATCGGGGGTAAAAAAAAATAAGCGCTTTATGGTTTAACATGCTGATTTCCCCATTGAAATCTGCATGTGTTTTTGGCTCAGACTTTTGGTCCACTACAAAATCTGCGTCTAAAATTCTGTGTGAATATACCCTAAGGCCTCTTTCACACGGGCGTTGCGGGAAAAGATAAGGGTGCGTTGCGGGAACATGCACAATTTTTCCGTGCGAGTGCAAAACATTGTAATGCGTTTTGCACTCACGTTAGAAAAATCGGCATGTTTGGTACCCAAACCCGAACTTCTTCACAGAAGTTCAAGTTTGGGATCGGTGTTGTGTAGATTGTATTAATTTCCCTTATAACATGGTTATAAGCGAAAATAGCATTCTGAATACAGAATGCATAGTAAAATAGCGCTGAAGGGGTTAAAAAATAAATAAAAAATAATTAAACTCCCCTTAATCCACTTGCTCGCGCAGCCCGGCATCTCTTCTGTCTCCTTCTTTGCTGTGTGCAGGAACAGGACCTGTGGTGACGTCACTCCGGTCATCACATGGTCCGTCACATGATCTTTTTACCATGGTGATGGATGATGTGATGGACCATGTGATGACCAGAGTGACGTCACCACAGGTCCTTTTCCTGCACACAGCAAAGAAAGGAGACAGAAGAGATGCCGGCAGCGCGATCAAGTGGATTAAGGTGAGTTTAATTCTTTTTTATTTTTTTTAACCCCTCCAGCCCTATTGTACTGTGCATTCTGTATTCAGAATGCTATTATTTTCCCTTATAACCATGTTATAAGGGAAAATAATAATGATCGGTTCTCCATCACGATCGTCTCCTAGCAACCGTGCGTGAAAATCGCACCGCATCCGCACTTGCTTGCGGATGCTTGCGATTTTCACGCAACCCCATTCATTTCTATGGGGTGTGCGTCACGTGAAAAAACGCACAAAGAGGAGCATGCTGCGATTTTCACGCAACGCACAAGTGATGCCTGAAAATCACCGCTCATGTGAACAGCCCCATAGAAATGAATGGGTCTGGATTCAGTGGGGGTGCAATGCGTTCACCTCACGCATCGCATCCGTGCGGAATACTCGCCCGTGTGAAAGGGGCCTAAGAGGGGGAAGCAAGAAGCTTACCTCAGAATCCCTAAGATGATGTAAGGGCACTTTCACACTAGCGGTTTTCTTTTCCAGTATTGAGTTCCGTCCTAGGGGCTCTATACCGGAAAAGAACTGATCAGTTTTATCCCCATTCTAAATGGAGAGCAATCCGTTCATGATGCATCAGGACGTCTTCAGTTCAGTCACTGAACAGCGTTTTGGATGGAGGAAAGCATGCTGCAGTATTATCTCCGTCCAAAATTCCGGATCAGATGCCAGATCTGGCATTAATTTACATTGAAATGTATTAGTGCCGGATCTGGCATTAAAAAATGTGAAAAAAATAGAAACTGATCCGTTTGTCCGTATGACAAACGGAGAGACGGATCCGTTCTTGCAATGCATTTGTGAGACGGATCCGTCGACAAAGGCTGTCCGTTTGCATGCAGATTGCCGGATTGCCAGAACTGCTTGCCGGATCACTCTGCCGCAAGTTTGAAAGTAGCCTAAGGCTAAATTCACATTATCAGGATTGCGTGCAGATTTGTGTGCGTAAAATCTGCACCGTAGGTCATGTATATTGTATTCTATGAGAATTTGAAATTCTCGTGCACACGATGCAGATTTTTTCAGTGCGGATTTTGGCTTCAGGTGCAGATTTAAAAATCTGCAGCATTTCAATGTATTTTATTTCTCCTGACCGTTTTGTCCATTCACTTCAATAGGTAGAGTAAAAATCCGCATTTTCCCCTGCGGATTTCAGTCTGGATTGTCCGCACATAAATCCTGAACGTGTGCATTTACTCTTAAAGGAAAAGGGAGCTGTAATGGCGGCCATGTTGGTTGTCATTAGGTTTTGCCAATACACCTTCATCGGTTGACCACATGGGCGCCCCCTGGGCTTGGTGTGTACGTGCGTTAACTCGGGATATGTTGTAAGGGGATAAATTATTTCCAAGGCTTAACCCCTTTTAAATGAGGCTTCCCCTCTACACCGCTTCCAGTTACGAGACATGTCACAAGGTGGTTGTGGCCGTCAGTGGGAGGACAGCCCATTGATGCCGTTAGAGGAGCTGACGGCCCTCCACCGATGACGTCTGCAGGCTCAGGGACCTGACCTTTTTTAAGCTGTGTTTGTATCTCTTTGATTAGATACATGCTGTGTGATTTTGTGCTGTTTAGGTGCTATATTTGCATAATTTCATCTCCTCTATCAGTCGTACCGTCTCCGGCCCTCTGTCACATAGCTGTCCAATCCCTCTGAGAAAAGAGGGGAAATTTCTCTATATTTATAGTGTTACCCTTTAAATCTATGTTTGTGTGGTCAGATGACTTTCTGGTTTCAGGACTATGACCCAGTGTATTCCCCCACCACCACATTTCGTTGTATGTCGTTCCTGATTAGGTTCTTGAGGCGATCTCGGAAATTGGCGCCGTACAGACGTAGTGTTACGGATACTCGCCCGTACAACCAGTCCTGCGGGTGGGTATATGTAGGAGCGTGGGCAGCTCTTCCACAATTGTGTGTAGTCCCTGTGATTTGTCTATAAAGTGAGGGCAAGGCTCATCCATACTTGGGGTGCATTCACTTTTAAGGAGTTTTTCTTTCTTTCCATCAATCGTCATCAGTTCCATCATGATCTAGGTCAGGAATGCTCAACCTGCGGCCCTCCAGCTGCTGTAAAACTACAACTCCCACCATGCACTGCTGTAGGCTGATAACTGTAGGCTGTTCTTACATGCTGGAAGTTGTAGTTTTGCAACAGCTGGAGGGCCGCAGGTTGAGCGTGCCTGATCTAGGTTCATTCGGCTCCATCCACTCCTCAGTGCACACACATTGTCTTTGAGTTTACTTGTTTTCTTTTAAATTGAGTAGCTGCACTCTACGCTATTCTGACCATCAGAAATCAGTGGAAGTGTGATGGAAAAGACAGAAGACGAGCCTCGTCCTCGTGTGACCTTCACGCCTTTTTTTCCTGTTCAGATTAAAGGTGCAGTTAATTTTCGGTTCAGATAAAAACACCAAAAAAAAAAACTTGCATATCTCCTGCATGGAACCCACATCCATCTGAGCATCATTCTCCCAACCCCCAGCCTGACTGGTGAGGTGGCGGCCGCTGCATCCAGGTATAGGGTGATGGGAGACTTGACCAGTCATTTGCACGGCCCTTTCCACAGGAGCTATGGACACGTCTGTGCAAGCGTTCTCTGGTTAATCCGTGGCCGCCATGGAAATGAATGGAGAGGACGTAGGGCAGGTATGCTCAGCCGCCTGGATGCAGTGGCTGCCTTATGGAGATAACAGTAGTTGTGGGACCTGCATCTATCAGAGATGTTCGGCATATGTTGTGGGTATGCCATAAATGTGTATGGCTAGAATCCTCCTATAATAAGTTATATTCCAGAACGTTTCAGAGAGGAGTCATGTAGTTCAGGACTAATATCACCAGTCCTCAAATACACAAGGGACCTTACATGTTTGAAGACTGTACAGCAGAGATGTCATTATTGCCAAATATATGTCACTTAAAGGGGTTGTCCAAGTTATATTTATTGAGGACCTATCCTCAGGAATATCAGATCCGGCACCCCCGCCGATAAGCTGTTTGAGAAGGAGGCGCGCGCCGTGCCAGCGCTGCCTCCTCTTCATTGTTTACTTGCTCGCCGTTGCATCTGCAGCAGTGAGCAGGTGTAATTACACCCAAGCTGTCTGTTCATTTCAATGGGACGGATCGCTCCTATACAAGTGTATAGGAGCGATCCGTACCATTGAAATGAATGGGACGCCTTGGGTGTAATTACACCTGCTCACTTCTGCAGATGCAACGGCGAGCAAGTAAACAATGAAGAGGAGGCAGCGCTGGCACGGCGCGCGCCTCCTTCTCAAACAGCTGATCGGCGGGGGTGCCGCGTGTCGGACCCCAGCCGATTTGATATTGATGACCTATCCTTAGGATAGGTCATCAATAAATATAACTTGGACAACCCCTTTAATACACATGACTGTATATTGGCGCATACTGCACATTAGAAGTCGTCTGTGCTGGCAGTGTATTCCTGGCATACAGGCGGCACAATGGATGGCATGACGTCATACGCTGTGCATATTGTAGGGTGGGGTTCATGTTTAGTTGTGTTGATTTGTAGAACATAAGGCCGTGCTTGCATCCTTTTTATGTTTTTAGAGCTAGTCAGTAAGCTTTGCCATGCTGGTGGGGGTCTCTGGTGGGCACCTCTGGTCTGGAGGACCGATCTCTCGCCTTCTCACATTTACCAGCACTGGTTTACGGCATGTTTCCGAGTCTCCCTGTGTTGTATGCTTCCTTCTAGGCGATCCATAGCTTACTAGGGAAGTCTGCCCATGGCACCTCCATCGAACATATCATTTTCTGAATGGCGTGTGCATGAACCCGTATGGTGGCATGCAGCACGCCTACAAGTATGGAGTGCAGATGAGCACTCTGTGTGCTGCCCTAATGGTAATGCCTCCGGGGCAAATACCTCTGTAATAAGCATGCCCACGTTTTTCTTTCTCATGGATTTCATAATCCCTCCCTGCCAGTCCCTCGGCTGTTTCCGAGTGCGGTTGCATCAGCCCACCATGATGGATGCACATTTGCTGTTATGTTTAGTTTTGGACTAGCCTTCTAGTCTCCGTATGGATGCACAGGCCAGCTGCGGAGTACAGGCTGCTGCTTACAACAGTCATTACTGTGTCTGTAAGGAAGTAGGCAAATGCTTCATAAAACGGAGAAACTATAGAAATTTCCGAATTCCTTGCCGCTTTCCCTTGTGCCATTGTAAAAGAAACCGTAAACCTAAAACTTACCTTCTCTTCCTACAATCCCTTCCCACTCCATACTCACAGCGACCTACCCTACGTGTCCAGGAACATTGACATACGTGTGTGATATGAACACCTGTTATTTAGGTGCCATTGGAGGCAGTGCAATAAAAAGTTGCCCTGGAAAAACAAAAAGTTGTGTAAGTTAGCCGTTTAGTGTCCATTCACACGTCCGCGTTTTGCGGTCCACCAATTGCGGATGCGCAAAACACGGACACCGGCAATGTGCGTTCCACATTTTGCGGACTGCACTTCGCCAGTACTCTCATAGAAAATGCCAATAGGACATGTTCTATTTTTTGGGGGTGGGGGGGGGAGCGGAAATGCGGAACCGAAGTGCGGAGGCGGACAGCACATAGTGTGCTGTCCGCATCTTTTCCGGCCCCATTGAAAATAAATGGGTCTGCAAAATTGCATAACGGATCCGGACCCATTCATGCAGACGTGTGAATGGACCCTAAGATGAAGATAGAAGTCTGTGGAAAATCAGATCAAAGGAAGCGTGGTTTTCACAGGTCGTGGTTTTACGTTACCATTGGAGTCAATGGAGAGAAACCTGCAGCAAACCACAACCAACGGGGCATGAAAACGAGACGTTTTCTGCA
Organism: Bufo bufo; assembly: GCF_905171765.1. Classification (NCBI taxonomy): domain Eukaryota; kingdom Metazoa; phylum Chordata; class Amphibia; order Anura; family Bufonidae; genus Bufo; species Bufo bufo. The sequence goes on along the minus strand of NC_053397.1, from coordinate 28,013,696 downwards.
GCACTATGTGAACTGAATATCCTGGTCTTTGCGATGTAACATCTGCCTGCAGTGAAAAAAATCACCACCGCGGATCAGACGTAGAAAATGTGGTTTATGTGCAGACTCCCTCGTACGCCGTCCCTTTACAAGCCGCCTGCTGTAGCTTTATTGGCCCTTTAAATGGAGCAGTTCCGGTAACAGGTGTGTGTGTATATAATATATATACGCATACATAGAGAGCGAGCAGTGTTAATGACAATTCACAGCATATGGCATGATGTCGCCCCACTGGACCCCCACCTGTCAGGAGACCACGTTCCTGCACAGCGAGGCGTGGACTGAATGGAGAGGGAGCATTGTTCTTGTGGGGTGGTGCGTAGGCTGGGGAGGCAGGACCACGTCTACAAGGAAACTGCTTTCTCGCGTTGTGGTAACTCGGAAACCACGCACATTTGTTTATTCGCTTCGCTCCTGAAACCCATCTTGTTTTCTTGTATCACTTCTGCGTTTCAAGCTTTCTCCCAAGTTTTCAGCGCGATTTACAGTTTACGATCACAGATTAAGGTTGCGTTCACACATGAGTGTTCTCTAACGTTTTTCTGCACTTTTGTGTTTTTGCAATAAAACATTTTGCAAGAAAATATGAAAGGCTGGCCACACAAGTTTTATTTATTTTTTATGCTCATTAGGTGACATTTTTGTCTTTCTTTTCAAAAAAATTCGGCTTGCTTCAGCTTTTGGAATTAAAAAAAATAAATAATTTTTTTGGGGTGTTTTGCCAATACTTTCTCTATAGGGGAAAACACTATGAAGAAAACGCTAGTGGTAAGATATATGATGATCAAAAAAAAAACAAGCAATTATTCTTTCTTTTTTAATTATATTTAAAAAAAAAAAAATCTGCCAGTGCCACAAAATAGATATTTTGTGGCTTTTTCTGCACTTGTGGTGTTTGTGTTTTTTTTTTTTTGTTTGTTTTTTGTTGAAGCTTTTCAAACATTGGTTTTGCAAAAAGCACCGCTGAGAAAACTCCATAAAAACTGTATGCAGCGTGGGAAAAAGATGCAAGCGATTTCTGTGGTGTTTTTTCAATGATCAAATCTGTGTGTAGGGCAGGATATCCATGCGTTTTTTTTTTTTTGTTTTGTTTTTTTCTTTCAGTTGCAGGTTTTTTTTTTTGTGTAAAAACACTCCACAAATGTGTAAGGTTACTTTCACACTTGCCTTTTGGGCGGATTCGTCATGGATCTGCAAAAACGGATTCGTTACAATAATACAACCGCATGCATCCGTCATGAACGGATCCGTTTGTATTATCTGTAACATAGCCAAGACGGATCCGTCATGAACACCATTGAAAGTCAGTAGAGGACGGATCCGTTTTCTATTGTGCCAGATTGTGTCAGTGAAAACGGATCCGTCCCCATTGACTTACATTGTGTGTCAGAACGGATCCGTTTGGCTCAGTTTCCTCAGACAGACACCAAAACGCTGCAGGCAGCCTCCAGAGCGGAATGGTGACTGATCGGAGGCAAACTGATGCATTCTGAGCGGATCCTTTTCCATTCAGAATGCATTAGGGCAAAACTGATCCGTTTTGGACCGCGTGTGAGAGCCCTGAACGGATCTCACAAACGGAGGAAAGCCAAAACGCCAGTGTGAAAGTAGCCTAAAGAAAAAGAAGACACTTGAACATGCTGTAAAATTCGCATGCGATAAGAAAACTGCATAAGGTTTTACCAGTGGTGGTTGTGTTTGTTTTTTTTTGTGTTTTTTTTTTTTTTTGCGGTAAATAACTGCTAAACCAAGTTTGTGTGTGAAGGAGTCGCATAGGGGATTGGTACTTTTTTACTTTAAAAAATATCAGTGTGTTAGGCCTCATGCACACGAACGTATTTCCATTCCGAGTCCGTTCCGTTTTTTTTTGGCGGACCATATACGGAACCATTCATTTCAATGGGTTTCCGCTTGTCCATATTTCCGTTCCGCCAAAAAACAGAACATGCCCTATTATTGTTTGTATTACAGACCAGGATACGACTGTTCTATTAGGGGCCAGCTGTTCCGTTCCGCAAAATACAGAATGCACACGGATGTCATCCGTATTTTTAGCGGATCCGTTTTTTGCAGACCGCAAATACATACGGTGCATGAGGCGTGCATGAGGCCTTAGTAAATGAAGAAGTTATGTCCCCTGTACAGACTGTGCAGCTTTTGATATTAAAGGGGTTGTCCAGCCTTTACCAAGTGATGGCCTATCTTCAGGTTAGGCCATCCCTAGCTGATTGTCAGGGATCCGTCACCCCACACCCCAGCCGACCAGTAAACTCTGTCGTGGACAGGGCTTGTCGCCCCACTGCTCCCATTGACTTCAATGGGAGCAGCGCTGTAGTAATGAGCTGACAGAGCTCTGTAGGTCCGGTGCTGACTTCCGGAAATGGAGCTCCGCCTGTACAGAGGATCGGTGGGCTGTCAGACCCCTGCTGATCATCTAGCGATGACTTATCGTGAGAATAGGTCATCACTTAGTCAAGACTGGACAACCCCTTTCAAAGAGGGCCTGTCACGTCTCCTGACATGTTTGTTTTAGTGCCTACTACTAGAAGTTTAGGAATGAATGGCCAACTGGGTGTGTGTCCCTGTACAGCATAAGGGCTCATGCACACAAACGTGTGCCGGCTGGGCCCGTATTGTGGCCCGCAAACAGCGGGTTCACAATATACAGGCACCGGCCATTTGTGCACCGCTTCTTGGATGCGGACCCACTTGAATGGTGGAACGGAAGCACAACGGAGTGGAGTATCTCACCGCATCACAAAAAAATAAAACGTGTTAGATTCTTTTGCGATGAGGACGGATCACGGATCCATTCAATTTGAATGGGTCTGCATCTATCTGCGGAAACCGTGCATTGGGGACTGCGAATTCATGTTTCTAGTCAGTGCTGCAAGTAGCAGGGACACAGCCCAAAACGGTAACACCCAGTTAGTTGGCAATTCATTCATAAACTTCTAGTAGCAATAACTGAGGACGGCACAACATAGAACTATATAGAAAAAAATATATTCACGGTGAATGCAAGAAGTTAGTAAAACAAACATGTCAAGAGAGGTGACAGGTCCACATTAAGGGCTCATGTACATGACCGTATTTTGCATCTCTCAGATTTTTTTTTTTTTACGGATTGTAAACGGACCCATTCATTTCTATGGGTCTGAAAAAAAACTGCTTTGTGGGCTCCTCTATGTGGTTGGGGTTATCTTACAGATGCCGCCATGTGGTTGGGTTATTATTACTGCGATGGCGCCAATGTTTAGCCTGCACTGCTTCTAAATGGACGCTATGATATGGAATAGTTGAAAGGTGTCGGCCGTGTGGAGACTTCTGTATGGAATAGAGGTGTCGTTTGTGTCCGTGGCTGAGCGAACACAAGGTTGTCTTGCGTGTTGATTTTGCATGTGCCCCCTGGGCGTATATTCTCAGTATTTGCTGGGGCATATATTTCCATGATTTAGGCTCCTCACTTGCCAGGCTCCCAAATGACAGTGGCCGCCTCTCATTGTATATGTGCCGCAGCACAACCGCGTAGAGGCGCTGTCCCCTCTCCTGACATGTCTCTTTTAGTAACTACTTGCATTCCCCGTGTAATCGCAATTCTGGAGCATCTATTCTTATGACTCTATGTTGTGCCATCCCTCTGTTATTCCTACTAGAAGTTTGTGAATGAATTTCCAGTAGGCTGCACTTAAAGGTCCAGCTGGGTGCTACCAGTTGGGGGGGGGGGGGCCTGTCCCTGCGCAGTCTGACACAGGCAGCACTGCACACCCCCAACTGGTAACACTCAGCTGGACCTTGATTTCAGGCTGCTAGTCATTTATAACGTCTAGCAGGAATAATAAGGGAATTACATGCAGAACACAGAATAGATGCCCCAGAATTATCACATGGGGAATGCAAGTCGTTACTAAAACAGACGTCGGGGGACTGCAAAATACGTGCAGTCGTGTGCACGAGGCCTAAAAGGGGATTCTGTTTTCAGACGAGCCATGTGCCGTTTTCTGTTTCGACCTTTTGCAGCAATTCCTTACAGTTTTCAAGATCTCTGCTTGCTGCCATTCTGTATGAACCGCTAGAAAAGTCTGTCCTTCTTAATACAGAATGCTTACTAAAATGTGGCTTTTAGGGGTTAAAAAAATATATATATTTAACTCGCCTGATCCAATTGATCGCGCTGCCGACATCATCTTCTTTCTTCTTCCTTCAGGACCTGCCAAAGGACCTTTAATGACGTAATCGCACTCACCACGTGGTGAGCGCGGTGACGTCAGTGCAGGTCCTGCTGAATGAGGATAGAAGATTTCTATCTTCATTCAGCAGGACCTGCGCTGACGTCACCGATTACATCATCAAAGGTCCTTTTGCAGGTCCTGAAAGATGAAGAAAGAAGACGCTGCCGGCTGCGCGAACAACAGGATGAGGTGAGTTAATTTTATTTTATTTTTTAACCCCTAAAGCCACATCTCCTAGCAACCATGCGTGAAAATCGCACCGCATCCGCACTTGATTGCGATTTTCACGCAGACCCATTCATTTTCTATGGGGCCTGCGTTGCGTGAAAAACGCAGAATATAGAACATGCTCCGATTTTCTCGCAACGCAGAACTGATGAGTGAAAATCACCGCTCATGTGCACAGCCCCATTGAAGTGAATGGGTCCGGATTCAGTGCGGGTGCAATGCGTTCACCTCATGCATTGCACCCGCGCGGAATTCTCGCCCGTGTGAAAGGGGCCTAAGCCTTTTAGACCCCTCAAAGCTCCTCCAAATGAATCTGTGCTGTCATATGGCTGGAGGCCAGTGAGACATTGACTCGCGCTCGCCACCGTGTCCGGCATACAGATCTCAGTGTTTTATGATGGAAGCTGACAGACGACCCCTGCTCAAACAGGGGGAAAGCACAGAAGCGGATGTCGACAGCCCCTCTTTATTCTGCGCCCAAGTAACGTGCGGCTTTTGTGGCTGCCGTTACAAAGCCAAGAAATCAGGCCACGCTCCGGACAGATCTTCAGCTAATTGCTTCTTTATTATAAGCCGAGCTAATGCGTAGTTGGGTCCTTTCAATAAGCTGCAGGATCTGCTCTCGTCGCCCTCAGCATGTTGTCAGTCCTCCTTCCCGCGGCCGTTCGGATTGCTCCACTGTGGTCTGTGACAACGTCTCATGCAATTATCGCTTGGCAGCCTGACGCCCAGGACTGAAGACACGCTTTTTAGTGTCTTTATTAAAGCACAGCATTATTGCTATGGTGGGGGTTTGGGCACTTATAGGTAACGCGTCTGTACCTTCAGTGGTTGCAGTTATGTCGTTAGAATTCGCATTTGCGCATTTTTACCTGCCTTGCAAACATTGAGCGGGAGCAGATTGCTGGTTGCTAGCTCAGTATAAGGGCTCATGCACACGACCGTATGTATTTTGCGGTCCACAAAACACAGATCCACAAAAAATACAAATGATGTCCGTGTGCATTCCGTATTTTGTGGAACGGAGCTGGCCCCTAATAGAACAGTACTATCCTTGTCCGTTATGCGGACAATAGTAGGATATGTTCTGTTTTTTTGGCGGATCGAACATACAGAAACGGAATGCACAAGGAGTAACTTTTTTTTCTGCAAAAAGAACGGACACGTAAAGAAAATGTTTGTGTGCATGAGCCCTAACATAGTGTATTTATCAGACGTATTCTTCAGTAGTCTTTACATTTGTTTTTACTTTTTATCAAGCTCTCGCTACTTTTGTTACATTCTTTCTTTTAAAGTTCACATCACCGTTTAGCTTTCCGTTGAAAGAGTGAAAAAACAAACAGGATCCTGTAAAAAAAAAACGGATTCTTTTGCATCAGTTGTCACCCATTTGATCCGTTTCCATCTGAGATACGTTTTTTTTTTTAGACAGGGAAAAAAAGTCCTGCATGCAGTACTTTTGTTTCCATCAAAGGCTACTTTCACACTAGCGTTGTCAGAATCCGCCAGGCAGTTCCGGCAAACCGTATACAAACGGAGAGCTTTTTTTTTCTGATCCGGTGATATACCGGATCCGTATCATCCGGAATAACGGATCCGGTGTTTAAATTTTTACAAAGATCAAAAGTGAAAATAGCTCCTCCTATATCCCGGCTCATGCGCAGACCGGAAAACCGGATCCGGCGATGCGCAATTTCCAGAATACTTGGTACTGGCATTAATACATCTCTATAGAAATCAATGGCGGATGACCTCTCTATAGAAATGAATGCGCCGATGACCGCGATATCGGCGCGTGCGCATTGAATGACCACAGTCTGGCCGGGGCATCACAGTTTACTATGCGCATGCGCCGGCCCGGGCCTAACTTGCTGTGATCACGGCAAGAACGTAAGTTAGGCCGGGGCCGACGCATGCGCACGGTAAACTGTGAGGCCAGACTGTGGTCATTCAATGCGCACGTGCCGATATTGCGGCGCATGTGTGGGATTACGGACGGGAGGAGGGAGGTTAGAGCAGAGACCAAGGGCGGGCAGACGCGGCGGAGGGGGAGTGGATTCGTATGAAAATGACCCAGGGGCCTGGGCACCTTCACAGCCTAATTTACATATGGATTATGTAAATTATAGCAAGCACGATGATAGCAAGCAACATACGGTAAGCACAGTTTTAATAGGGGGGATGCCGTGGACATAAGTCTGTTATTAGGTTAACACGGTGAATCGGCGTGAAAGACTCCCTTTAAGTAAATATGTTTTTTGCAGGACTAGACACTTGTATAACTGACGGGAATGGATAGTCAATAGCTCAAGACTGAAGCTGTAAACCATTTGAAAAACTGCTGTCATTCAGCTAAGGCTATAAAAACTTGTCAACTAAGATTGTAGCTTAAACTTTAAACATGACTATGGGATTCTACTGGGGAAATCATGTCTTACAATAAATGCCCCTTCCTGTCCCGGATCCCCCCACTGCCCGATCTTCAGCAGAAGATCAGCACACAAAGGAGAAGGCAGCGGCTCCTAGCCAGTAGTTCTGTGGTAATGACATGTATGTTGCCTTTCTTTCCTTCAAGGAATGTAGAAAATACATTTGCATATTAAATACAGAGGAGTCGGAGTCTGAGTTGGAAGTACCAAAAACTGAGGAGTCGGAGCATTTATCTACCGACTCCACAGCCCTGTAGCTAAAGGTCCCTTTACACTGGCCAATTTTGCAGGCTATTGTCGGGAAGGAGGCGTTCCTTCCATACAAGCGCCTGCTCGTCAGTGAAGGAGGCCACTGCATTTACATGAAGCGATCTCCACAGTATAGGGAGGAGTGATCGCTAATGCCATCGCTCGTCCCCATACAGAATCATTGTCTGTCGGCAGCAGAGCTTGTTTACACGGCATGATCTCCTGCCGGCAAAGGACGATTTAGGTGCCTACACAAGCAATCCAATTGTCCGATGAACGAGCGTTTCGTAATCGGCGGCACTTTTACACCGCCAGATAATCGCTAACGAGCGTTCCTATGAACGCTTGTTGCAATCATCTGGCTGAGAAGCGGCCCGTGTAAAGGGCTCTTTCTAGTAGGTTCATGTGTCTGTCTGGTAAATCCGGCAGAGGAACAGACTACCGGAGTTACTGTATTCAGCATGGCTGGGGACCGCCGGATCCCCATTCCTTGTAATGGCATCTGTCAAGTTTTCAGCATGAATGCAAGCCTCCTGAGGGAAAAATACCACTGCATGCAGACCAGTTTCTCCAGCTGAAAGCCGGCATGCCCGATCCTGTTATAGGGAATAGGGGTTTGGTGGTTTCCGGCTATGCCAGATATGGTAACTTCGGTATCCGATCTGGAACAGACTACCAAACGGACACATGAGTATAGCCTTAGGACTCATTCACATGGCTGTTATTCGGCCGTTCCATGCATTGAGGGCCGCAATTTGCGGTCTTCACAGTGCTCCAGACTAAAAAAAATACCTAGTAGCCATTGGCTCCTGAACTGAAAAATTTAGGAGCCAAATTAAATTTTTAGTCGCCAAATCGAAACCGAATCAAAATTTTGGTATCGTGACAACACTACGCCGATCGGATCGGCGTAGGGTTGTTTCGATACCAAAATTTTGATTCGCTTTCGTCACCATAAAGTATTGTGATACTCAATACCGCGCAAAAAAATAAAAAACACCAAAAAAAAGCCGCCTGCATTTCGCATTTTATGAAACGTTCGGCCCATAATAGAACAGTCCTATCCTATTTTTTGGGGTGACAAGGTGACTAAAAAATGGCGAATGCTCACCGCATAGGAGATATTTTTTAATAATTTAATAGTTTGGACTTTTCGGACGCAGCGCTATGTAATATGTTTATTTATTTATTTATTTATTTATTTATTGTTTATATATTTTATATGTAAAATTGGGAAAGGGGGAATTTAAACTTAATATTTTAGGGCACTTTCACACTAGCTGTTTTCTTTTCCGGCATAGAGTTCCGTCCTAGGGGCTCTATACCAGAAAAGAACTGATCAGGATTATCCCCATGCATTCTGAATGGAGAGTAATCCGTTCAGGATGCATCAGGATGTCTTCCGTTCAGTCATTTTGACTGATCAGGCAAAAGATAAAACCGCAGCATGCTACGGTTTTATCTCCGGCGAAAAAAACTGAAGACTTGCCTGAATGCCTTCATTTTTCCCCATAGGAATGTATTAGTGCCGGATCCGGCATTCAAAATATCGGAATGCAGGATCCGTCCTTCCGGTAAAAATGTGTAAAAAGATACAAGACGGATCCGTCTGTCCGCATGACAAGCGGAGGGACTGATCTGTCCTTGCAATGCATTTGTGAGATGGATTCGCATCCGGATGCGTCTCACAAATGCTTTCAGTCACATCCAGATCGTCGGATCCGGCAGGCAGTTCCGATGACGGAACTGCTTGCCGGATCACACTGCCGCAAGTGTGAAAGTAGTCTTAGTGTTTTTTGTTTTTTTACTTACTATTAGCCCCCTTAGGGGCTGGAACCCTTGTCCTATTCACCCTTAGGCCCCTTTCACATGGGCGAGATTTCTGCGCGGGTGCTGTGCGTGAGGTGAACGCATTGCACCCGCACTGAATCCGGACCCATTCACTTCTATGGGGCTGTGCAGATAAGCGGTGATTTTCACGCATCACTTGTGCGTTGCGTGAAAATCGCAGCATGCTCTATGTTGTGCGTTTTTCATGCAACGCAGGCCCCATAAAAGTTAATGGGGCTGCGTGAAAATCGCAAGCATCCGCAAGCAAGTGCGGATGCGGTGCGATTTTCACGCATGGTTGCTAGGATGAAAGTCTATTTACTGTGTTATTTTCCCTTATAACATGGTTATAAGGGAAAATAATAGTATTCTTTAATACAGAATGCTTAGTAGAAGGTCACTATAATAAACATTATATACACCCCAGGATAATAAACATTGGTGGCACAGTGTGCCCCCCCCCCCCCCCCAGTATAATAAACATTGGTGGTGCAGTGCGCCCACCCCAACACCCCAGTATAATAAACATTGGTGGCGCAGTGCGCCCCCCCCCTAGTATAATAAACATTGGTGGTGCAGTAAGCAGTGCCAATGAGGGTTAAAAAATCAAAATAAAATGAACTCACCTCCTCCAATTGATCACGTAGCAGCCGGTCTCCTGTTCTTTCTTCAGGACCTGTCAAAGGACCTGTGGTGACATCACTGTGCTCATCACATGGTACATCACATGATCCATCACCATGGTAATGGACCATGTGATTAGCTCAGTGACGTCACCACAGGAGACCGGCAGCTACGCGATCAATTGGAGGAGGTGAGTTAATTTTATTAATTTTTTTAACCCTCATTGGCACTGCGCCAGAAATGTTTATTATACTGGGGTGGGCGCACTGCGCCACCAATGAAGATAACTGACCTGTTAATACAAATACAGGAGGCGGGTGCCGGAATCAAATAGCCGGCACCCGACCTCTATGACAGGGAGCTGCGATCAGCGGCAGTTAACCCTTCAGGTACCGCACTCCTGTATTTGTATTAACAGGTCAGTTATCTTCATTGGTGGCGCAGTGGCCACAGTCCCTCCTCCTCCTCCCGTCTCTCTTCTTATTGGTGGAGGTGGCGGCAGCAGCACAGGGGGGAGGGAGAGACTCCTCCACTGCGCTGCTGAGAAGAACATCGGCGGCGGGGCAGAGAACTATCATCTCCGGTGCCCCGACGCTGTATTCAACTGCAGAGCTGCGGCGGCTCTAGTCGCAAATGGCGACAAGACTAAAAAATCTTGTCGCCAGTTGTAAATTCTAAGGCCCCTTTCACACTTGTCCGGATCCGTCGTGTACTCCATTTGCCGGAAGTGCCCGCCGGATCCGTAACACCGCAAGTGAACTGAAAGCATTTGAAGACTGATCCGTCTTCAAAATGGGTTCAGTGTTACTATGGCAGCCAGGACGCTATTAAAGTCCTGGTTGCCATAGTAGTAGTGGGGAGCGGGGGAGCAGTATACTTACCGTCCGTGCGGCTCCATGTGATCACGTCATCCATGCGCGTGGGGCGCCCTGACGTCACTCTAAAGGCGCCCCGGGAGCCGCACGGACGGTAAGTATACTGCTCCCCCGCTCCCCACTACACTTTACCATGGCAAACAGGACTTTAGCGTCCTGGCAGCCATGGTAACCATTCAGAAAAAGCTAAACGTCGGATCCGGTAATGCGCCGAAACGACGTTTAGCTTAAGGCCGGATCCGGATTAATGCCTTTCAATGGGCATTAATTCCGGATCCGGCCTTGCGGCAAGTGTTCAGGATTTTTGACCGGAGCAAAAAGCGCAGCATGCTGCGGTATTTTCTCCGGCCAAAAAACGTTCCGGTCTGTAACTGAAGACGTCCTGATGCATCCTGAACGGATTTCTCTCTATTCAGAATGCATTAGGATAATCCTGATCAGGATTCTTCCGGCATAGAGCCCCGACGACGGAACTCTATGCCGGAACAGAACAACGCAAGTGTGAAAGAGCCCTAAGTCGCATTGGCGACCATTTTGGTCGCCATCTGGAGCCCTGCCCCAATGCACGGGCACCATCCGTTTTGAATGGGTCTGTGATCCATCCACAGCACAAAAAATAGAACATGTTTTGCGGTGCGGCGGCATGGACAGAAACCCCCCCAGAAGCATTCCGTTCGGTTCTGTGCCTCCGTTCCGCACCGTTCCGGATTGCGGACCCATTCAAGTAAATGGGTTAGCATCCGTGATGCTCGGTGCACACGGCCAGTGCTCGCATATTGCGGACCAGCCGTTTGTGGGATGCAGTACAGGCACGTACGAACAACGGCCGTGTGCATGAGCCCTTACTGACACAGGGAATTACAAGGGCTCTTTTAGATGAGCGTGTCCTGTGCTGGAATCGCGCTCCGTGTGTGAGCATGATTCCCCGTTATGGACACTGCTCGTTTCTCTGGAGCGCACGGCATTATACTGATTTATAATGCTGTGCGTCTCTGCATGACCTCACTGCTACAAAATCTAACTGAAATAATGCGGTCAATATAATTCTGTAGCAGTAAGGTCAGGCAGAGACACAAGATTAAATCAGTATAATGCCATCCCAGAGAGAGAGCAGTGTCCATAACATGCTGTGCGTGAGGTCACAGCGCTCCCGCGTCCTCGCGCTGTGCGCAGGTCACAACATGGTATGCGTCGCCGGCAGAAGACGACTGGGGAACTGCGAGTACGGAGGCAGCACAGGGAGCGCTGCATTCTCTGCTCCCCGGTGCTACTATACTTAGGAGTGCTTCCATGATGGAAGTGCTCATTAGTGTTCGCCCTTTAAGACGCAATGACATTTTCCCCCCCAGTTTTAGGCAGAAAAAGTGCTTCTTATAGGGCGACAGATACGATATTTTCCATCCTGAATGTTGCTCCTGTAACACAGACCCACTGCATTACAATGATTTATAATGCTTTGTGTTCCTGTCCGACCTCAAGTCTAATGAATTATACTTCCATAATGCCGTCAGTACAAATCAGTTTCGGACTGAATGCGCTCATGTGAAGTTGGCCCACACTAGGCCTCATACACACAAACGTTGGGGTCCGCAACCGAGCCACATTTTTGCAGACTCATTCATTTCAACGGGGCCGCAAAAGATGCGGACAGCACTCAGTGTGCATCATGGATAAGGATAGGACTGGTCTATTGAGGGCCGGACCTTCCGTTCCGCAAAATGCGGAACGCACATGGCCGGTATCCGTGTTTTGTGGTTCCATGATTTGCAGACTGCAATGGCCGTGTGCATGAGGCCTAAGGTAGTAGAAAATGGAGGAGATTTGCAGGGAAAGGCTTTAAGCCTGTTTTTACACTTTTTTGAAAATGCACCGTAACAGAAAACGCATCCAAAAATGCATGCATTGTAACGTGATTGCCACAGATTTGTGATGTGCTAATTACCCGTTCAGTTTTTACAGGTGAAACACATTGATTTAACATGTTTCACTTGCATAAAGAAAAATGCACTTGCGGTAAAACTGCATTTTTGCGGTGAGTTTTCGATGCATTTTTAAAAAGCAACACCGCAGCAGCAGCAGCATGTCTATGAACTGTGGCGCAGGTTCCCATTGAAAACCATTGGCGGTGACATGCACCTCAGTCTGAAAATGTCCCTGGTGACGCTCGTCTTCTGCTTTTGTTCCATTTTTCTTCTTGAAATCGAAGTAACCAACCTTCTCCTGGTGTGGATTTAGGTTTAATTGACGAGATCTCCACTGTCACCACAGGCAAAAAGCAGAGAGCGGCACGGAGGACCCCAAGGACCTCATAAGTTCCTGTATCGCTAAACCGCAAGCACTTGGCATGTGCTAGTGACCTATTTACCAGTGTTGTCCTCGTCTCGTTCAGCTCGGGGGGTCCCTGCTGTAGCTTCATTCTTCTAATCTTTGGGGGGGAAGGGGGAATAGGATATCATAACCACAATGAGTCCCAGTGCAAATACGTTCAGTTTACTGCTCCTCTGACCTTCCAGCTCCGCTGGTTGTAGAATGTGACTTTCTCTAAGCTGTGCTGTGAATTTCTACAAAAAAAAAAAAATTTGATTGTGGGTGGTTCTCTGGTACAGTCAAATAGCATGTTCTAGAGTTTCTTGCATCTCTGTTGAGCTGTCCTTCTGTTATTCCTCCTAGAAATGCAAAAAAAAAAAAGACAATTGGGTAATACCAGTTGCAGAGGGGGGGGGTGTCGCCTACATTCTGTAGCACTGTCCAATCAGTTTTGACAATACCAGAGTGTGTGGGGACACACCCCTTTAACATGGGGGAATAGTAACACCCAGAGATTTCTAGGGGGAGTTACGGAGGGGTGGCACAATGCAGAGCTGTAACAGAAGATGCTCCACTGTTGCTATTTCATTGGGAAAACGGGTATTTACTAAAGCAGACCTGTCCGAAGAGGCGACATCCTCCTCTAGTTGTAACAGAACAGTAAGGCTGCCGCCGCACATCTGGTGGTCCGGCACTTGCCTCCAGCGCCAAAGTGCAATTCATAGTGGGCTCGCGAGGCTGAAAGACTGAGCGCAGATAGCGTTATATTAGCGGATTTTGTTAATGGTTTGTTTTTTACCCATTTCCTGTGCAGTACTTTTTCACGACCCTCTATTGATCCCAAATAATTGATGATAATTGATAATTCTGCTCCTGGATTTGATGAGATGTCAGAGACTAGAAGATTCCAGAAAAATACGGCACTTGCTCTAGACTTAGAAATAGACTTGTAGTCCGGGCTGCATGGTCGTACACCTTAAAGGGGGGGGGTTTGGAGGTCACTTTGGGTCGGCTTGCTGCACATTTCACGAAGACTTGATCATCTCCTGCAATTCTTGCATCATCTGTCACCGCTATATCCAGTAGCAAGATCAAGCACTGCGACCAAGAGCTCGGCTCTTAAAGGAGACTTACTGGATGAAAATGAGAAGGGTCGCCTTCTTCTAGTGATTGTGGGAGGGACACCGCAGTTAGACGCCTGCTGATCAGAGAATGATGGGGCATGGGAGAGAGATACTGTGGAGGATGGGGAATCAGAGAGAGATACTGTGGAGGATAGGGAATCAGAGAGAGATACTGTGGAGGATGGGGAATCAGAGAGGTATACTGTGGAGGATGGGGAATCAGAGAGAGATACTGTGGAGGATGGGGAATCAGAGAGAGATACTGTGGAGGATGGGGAATCAGAGAGAGATACTGTGGAGGATGGGGAATCAGAGAGAGATACTGTGGAGGATGGGGAATCAGAGAGAGATACTGTGGAGGATGGGGAATCAGAGAGAGATACTGTGGAGGATGGGGTATCATAGAGGTATACTGTGGAGGATGGGGTATCATAGAGGTATACTGTGGAGGATGGGGTATCATAGAGGTATACTGTGGAGGATGGGGTATCATAAAGGTATACTGTGGAGGATGGGGAATCATAGAGGTATACTGTGGAGGATGGGGTATCATAAAGGTATACTGTGGAGGATGGGGTCTCATAGAGGTATACTGTGGAGGATGGGGAATCAGAGGTATACTGTGGAGGATGGGGAATCAGAGGTATACTGTGGAGGATGGGGAATCAGAGGTATACTGTGGAGTATTCAAACTATTCATTCTTGGTGCAGATTTCATATTGAAGTTCCCCTCGAAATCAATGGAGGCCATAAAACCGCATCAAAATACCAGTCCTTTATGCTCGAGGGAGATAAATCCCCTACCAGGGGTGTCTGGCAGACGCCTTCTGCTCTACCTATTCTGAACATGTGCATGCTCAGCCGAACTGAGCATGCATGTGTATGGGATGATCAGGAGGTATAGCTGACGGCTATTGAATGTGCATCTGGGAATCGCATGGGGGTTGCAGTTGTGTTGTGGGGGTCGTGCTGATCCGACTCTTGAGCCTGCGGGATTGATGCCATTGTTTGGCGTTGACAAAAGCCTTGGCCTTTGTAGAAAGTCATTATAGAGAAGATCGGTGCTTGCCCTGAGTGTGGGAATGCCGGCAATTTCCCTGCCCCCCATCCCGGGAGCTGACAGAGTGTGTGAAACTTGCAGCTGTTGCACATGTAGGTCATGGGGGGCGTTCCTGCGTCCGTGGCTCGGTGTGGCTGATCTCACCTGACAATCTTCTGCCCGGTCTGGATCAATAACTGCACATGTGACCACCAAAGGGTGTTGTGTATATACTTCTATATAGCATCGGCATATGCCACATGGTGCACCCAGCAATTGTAGCGGTGTATCCCCCACTCCGGTATTATTACATGAGGAGGAGGCATGGAAAGCTGGGCGACAACTCAAGCTGGAGAGATAGTGGTGGCCGTATTTGTTGTCAGCAGCCTGGGAAAGCTGTGTGAGAAAGTAAAACCTTGTGAGACTAAAAGAACCCGTGTAAAAAAATCATTAATTTCACAGCCATTTTTACACGCTAAAAAAGACCTACCTGACCCCCGGGACATTCTGACTTTTAGGAATTGCTCTGCGCACTGGATTTGCAGTGAATAATGATTTGCTCATTTTGTTATTTAAAGACCTAAAGCTCCCATTAACGGGAATGTATTGTCCAAAAATTTAATTTAACCACTTAAAGACAGGGCCAGTTACCACCCCTTCCTGACCGGTCACATTTTCCGTTGTTTTAGTACATGCATCTTTGAAAGCCATAACTTTTTTTTTTTTTTTTTTTTTTTTTTGGTTATGTAAATCATTTTTGCACCTTTTTTATGGCTTTATTTTTATGCCATTTTTATTTTAGTATTTTATGGGTTTTTTTGTTTGTTTTTTATAGCCAGGAAAATGTATTGTTTGTTCTGTTAATAGCACAACATGCAACAAATTATTATTTTTTATTACCATATTTTTTGCTTTCTAAGATGCACCTGTTACGACGCACACCAGGTTTTAGAGGAGGTAAAAATATATGAAAAATATTTTTCATCAGACCCCCCATTTTAGGAACTCCCATCAGACCTCCATGTCAAACCCCCATCAGACCTCAGATCAGAGAATAAAATAAAGAACTTCACTTAACCCTCCTGCTCCGCTGCTCCTCTCCAGGTCCGGCAGTCGCTCCTCCAGTCTCACTCCCCTGTCTTCTCCGGCCCCGCGCTGCACTGTCACCTAACTGCACGCAGCGTCGGTTCACAGTGCGCGCACTACGTCCTGACGCTGTACGCGGTCAGGACATGCAGTACAACATGGCCCCAGAGAAGAAGACGTGGGAGGGTGAGTACTGGCAGCGCTCACATCGCTTCACCAGCTCCCTGCACATAATGCATACTAATGAGCTTTATAAGACGCGCTGCCATTTTCCCCCTTTTCGCTTTATAAGACGCACTGCCATTCACACACACACACACACACACTTGGGGGGGGGGAGTATGTCTTATAAAGCGAAAAATACAGTATGACCCCTCTTAGTAACAGCCATTTTGATACGTGGTTTATAGTCACTGGGGACTGGACTAGAAGCTGCAATGTGTGTGTGGAGGTTTTATTATTATTTTTTTTTTTCCACTTATTTTTTTATATTTATTTACATTTTATTATTATTAATGCTGATTTCTCCTGTAATTTGGGGCTGACATATTAGCCCAGGTTACAGGGGGTATATAGCCCCTAGAGAGGTTGTATATCACTGTACAACCTCTCTGCAGATCTGATCTGGATCTGCTAAGACCCATCAGCTCTCGCAGTTACCCAGCAATCACATGACCAACTTCTACCTAGTGCTGTCAGAAGGTTAGCATGGTGAAAACTGCTGACAGACTCCTTTTAAAGGGGTTATCCAGACTTTTACAATGGATGGGTTATTCACACCAACTCATCTGACCACCCCTTCAAACAGCCGATCGGCGGGGGTGCCTTGAGTTGATCTCATATTGATGACCTAACCTAAGAATCCGCCATCAGTTTTGGATAAGCACTTTACATCCATAGCATTCTTCTCTGGTTTGCTCCCCCCCCCCCCCCCCCCTGCAGCTTAGCGGGGGGGGGGGGGGGGGGAGCAAAAAAGTTGCAGCTTGGAACCCGTCAACAAGGAGGCTGGCTGCAGTTAAGAAATTCATTTCTATTGTCTTATTTTCATTTTGAGAGCTCGGCTCAGTAACGCATGAACATCTGCATATTCTGATTAACACATGAATGGCTAATGTTTGCCCTGGTTATTCATATGTTAATGAGCAGGCTGCGGGGGGCTTCCAGTTGGGGATGAGCTGTCGGGGGACTCCTTGTACAGAGGCTTCCACTGATGGAGACTGAGCATCTGTAAGAACATGACGCAGGGGATGCTATTGCCTGCGCTCTGCGCGGCCACATGCGGCGGATCTTCTGCAGCACAATTTCCGCTCTGAATTTTGCCGCAGCAAAGTCAGATATGTCATGTATTTTGCCTCTGTTTTCACCTTGTGCATTGCAAAGACGAATTTCTGGGGCAGATTATTTTTTCTGGAGAAATAGAAATAAATCAATGGTGGGCGCTCGTTATTTGGCAATAACATGGGCCGCTATACATAAGAACAATTTATTAGTAAATATATATAAAAAAACATATAAAATCATACGTGGCATGTGAATGGATTACAACAGGAACGACTGCATACAACTCTATATATTTGGATATTTTTTGATATACCGGTGTGAAAATGATCAGCAGTAGATGTAAACGCAGCTTGTCTGAACATACACCTAGTCAATAACTGAACCCTTGATCTCCCATGTATTGAGAAAATAAAAAGTTCCTTCTGGAACAATCTAGAAAAGATGTTGATCTTCTGTATATAAATCCCGTGATTTTCAATGGGATAGTTGATTGTGGCGCAGTTAATATCAAGCACGCCGAGATACGTACTGATCCTGACAATAGAAGTATAACTATATGCAGGGTACCCGGCATATATCACCCTGCACCGGGGGAAATAATACAGTTTTTGCCGGTCCCTGAATTTCAATTGTATCCAGGTTCAAACTTATACATTGGTATATGGGGTAATGTACTTTACCACTCCGCAGTTTCTTCAAGTCTCCGTGGTCAGAAGCTGGCTGAGGAGCGTGGGATCCAACTTTCACTTTATGCTGCAAGGACCTGTGTGGCGTCCCACGTGGTCCGCGGGTCTCCCCGTGATGTCTCACGTGACTCCTGGAATGGGGAGGAGCTAGGTTCCGATTGCCGCACGTGCGTTTTTTAGGTATCTCCTATGTATTTTTCATGGGCTGAATACTATAATTCATTTTTATTCAATCCGGTTGGATTTTTATATTTAAATGATCAGAATTTTATTGGTTGACTTTTTAAAAATACAATAAATCTTCAAATACCAATTCTAGAGTATATTAGCGGAGATGTGCGAATCTGAATCTGATTTGGAGCTTAGATCCACATCCACATTTTTTAAAATCCCTCACTGTCCCAGCACGCGCTGTGCTACCTTTGGATACCATATAAAAGGAAGCCATTTGACTCCCACTGTTCAGCCACTGAAGAAGGGATATCCTTAACCCCGAAACGCGTCTGGTATTGAACAGTGAGGGATTAAAAAAGAACTGCGCGATAATAATGTTATCGATCCGGGAGAGCCTGGTAACACCAGCCCCCAACACTGAACGGAGATCGCGGTTGAACTTGCACATTCCGAATACGGAACCTAGCTCCTCCCCATTCCAGGAGTCACGTGAGACCTCACGGGGAGACCCACGGACCACGTGGGACGCCACACAGGTCCTTGCAGGATAAAGTGAAAGTTGGATCCCACGCTCCTCAGCCAGCTTCTGACCACGGAGACTTGAAGAAACTGCGTAGTGGTAAAGTACATTACCCCATATACCAATGTATAAGTTTGAACCTGGATACAATTGAAATTCAGGGACCGGCAAAAACTGTATTATTTCCCCCGGTGCAGGGTGATATATGCCGGGTACCCTGCATATAGTTCTACTTCCATTGTCAGGATCAGTACGTATCTCGGCGTGCTTGATATAAACTGCGCCACAATCAACTATCCCATTGAAAATCACGGGATTTATATACAGAAGATCAACATCTTATCTATATTGTTCCAGAAGGAACTTTTTATTTTCTCAATACATGGGAGATCAAGGGTTCAGTTATTGACTAGGTGTATGTTCAGACAAGCTGCCTTTACATCTACTGCAAATCATCAAAAAATATCCAAATATATAGAGTTCTATGCAGTCGTTCTGCCACGTATGATTTTATATGTTTTTTTATATATATTTACTAATAAATTGTTCTTATGTATAGCAGCCCATGTTATTTGGCAATAACGAGCGCCCACCATTGATTTATTTCTATTTCTCCACAAATACTTCTACCAGCATTGGGAGTGCACCTGTCCATTCGTGGGTCGGTTGGGTGAGCCACTAACCTTACCTTTTTTAGATTATTTTTTCTGCAGCATGTCAATGAGATTCTGTGAATTCTCAACCACTTTGCCATTATTGTAATACCTTGTGGGTTTCCAGCGTGCAGAAAATCCACCGCTCATCTGCCACATGTGAATATACCCTTAGGGTAGCTGCACACGGGTGAGTGCAGGTTTTAAGACAGAAATTCAGCTCAGATTGTCGTGCTGATTTTTCTGCGTTTCTGCACTAAAATCCTCACGTGTTACAGGTTTGGTTGCTGATTTTGATGCATCTTTTACCTAGATCTTGCAAATGGTAAAAACTGCACAAAAAATCTGCATCAAACTTTCTAAATCCGCACCGCAGGTCCGTACTGAAAAAAATAAATGTACAAGAGATTTGTCAAACCTCATTCGCCTTGCCGGGACTAGATTGCATAGCGGTTTTACGACACGAAAAGCTGTGCTGGAAAAAACGTGCGTAATCCGCAGTGTGTATAGGTAGCCTTAAAGGGGATGTCAAGGATTTTTATATTGATGGTCTATCCTCAGAATAGGCCCATCAATATCTGATCAGCACCCTGCACCCCACCAGTCAGCTGTTCTGAAGTAGCTGTGGCCCTGGAACCACACAGCTCCGTCCATTGTATAGTGCAGTGCTGCTCCCATTCTTTTCATTGGGAGCAACATTGCAGTAAGCAGCTTGAAGGCGGACTTGTGCAACGACCGGACACCCTAGGGGTAGTGTGCGTGAGCGTACTAGTGATAAGGTGCCGAGGATAGTAGTACTCTCGAGGAAGTTGTCCCTTGGGCCCGCGTGCAGTAGATGGGTAGACGGCACGAAATCCTCCGGGGAACACAAGCCAGATGTTGGTTGAGGTGTGCTTGATGGTAACTGGTGTAAGGTGCTTTTGCGGCTGGGCCCCTGGTTCGTGACGCCAGCACCGTAAGGTGCAATAAGGAGGAGAAGTGGAATGATGAGAGAGGCAGTAGTTGAACCAAGCAGGAACTTTACTTGTCAGATGTAATAAGGCATCCAATATCATCACTTTGTCTTTCATACAGATGGCAAAAAGGCTAAAGCTGCAAAATCCAAATGAGCAGGCTCCTTATGGTGAAGTGCATAGGTTACCTTCAGCCCACTTGGGTAAAGCCTCATGCACACGGCAGTTGTTTTGGTCCGTATCCGAACCGCAGTTTTGGCGGCTCGGATGCGGACCCATTCACTTCAATGGGGCCGCAAAAGATGTGGACAGCACTCCGTGTGCTGTCTGCATCCGTTGCTCTGTTCCGTCGTCCACAAAAAAAAATATAACCTGTCCTATTCTTGCGGACAAGAATAGGCAGTTATATTAAAGGCTGTCGGACCGCAAAACACACAACGGTCGTGTGCATGTAGCCTAAATGTGATGTTCTTACTTGTGCTTGGTTCCTGGTCTTGCTCTGATCCCTCAACTAGAATCTCTCCACCTGATACAAAGGAGTCTGATAAATGACAGTTACCTTCCTTCGCCTATAGTCTCTAGTTCAATGATCCAACAACCCAAGGGCGATCTCCCTCATGGCAGGCAAACACTCTGCTTCATTATTTGAAAAGGTTGTGGTCTTCAGAGTAAAAATTCTACTTGATACCCCAGAAGTGTACTCTACAGCGTAGGATCCTATAGTCCTGATCTTTGGACTCAATGGTTGAAACCAGTTAGTTCCCCTGGGCAAGGCACAGGAGGACAGAGACAAGACCGTCTCCTCTTCTGTCTCCTAACTCCTCCACTCCTATTCTCTACTCCCCCTTCTCACTTCCTTTGTCTGCACTATATAAGTAGTGTGTTAGAGACCTCTAGTGGTGAAATGTATGTAGTGCAGGTTACCAGCCTGAAATACAGATTTAGCAGCATAGACCAGGGATGGCCAACCTGAGGCTCTCCAGCTGTTGCAAAACTACAACTCCCAGCATGCCCATACTGCCTACAGCTATCGGCCTACAGCAGGGCGTGGTGGGAGTTGTAGTTTTACAACAGCTGGAGAGCCGCAGGTTGGCCATCCCTGGCATAGACAAAGAAATAGTGTAAAATAACATCATATTACACACCAATTTGGAGTGGACCATACACACACGAGTGGGACACTACACTTGCACACGTCCGACTGCTTTCTCTCCTGACTCCCCCCTTCCGCCCCCCCACCCATATACTTCCACATTTGGCAGAATGTGTATTTGTATGAGATAGAGAGGGGAGAAAGTGGCTGACAGACACCCCTGATGGCGGCTTATCTCCCAGGAAATAACTACTTTACCCGATCCTCCTCTCCCCTACAGATGACTGGGAGAGTTGAGAGCTCCCCACATGCATTAGGCCAGGGCTGGCCAACCTGCGGCTCTCTAGTTGTTGTAAAACTACAATTCCTGATAGTTATAGACAGTCTGGGCATGCTGGGAGTTGTAGTTTTGCAACAGCTGGAGAGCCGCAGGTTGGCCAGCCCTGCATTAGGCTATCAGTCGGTGGGTTTGGCAGACAATACACTAATGTGTATGGGGGCGTTCACGCCATGGATGGAGCTTCTGCAGAACAGCTGATAGGCAGCGGTGCAGGGTGTCGGGCCCTCACTAATCACATATTGATGGCCTTACTGAGGATTGACCATCGGCACAAAAATTCTGGAAACCCCTTATAAATGTGTTCTTAATATTTTATCTTGTGACTAATTTTTCTTGAAGGTTTATTTTCCTGCAGTTGCGGGAAGACTCCATGAAAATATACCCTCAAAGTACTCAAAGGGGTTCTCCTCTTTGGACAATCCCTACTTGACAATAAGGGTACATTCACACGTCCAGAAGTGTTTTGCGGACCGCACATGGCCGGCCCTATGATAGAAATGCCTATTCCTGTCCGTGATTGCGGACAAGACTAGGACATGCTTTATCTTTTTTTTGCGGAGCTGAGGAACAGGACTACGGATGTGGACAGCACACCGTGTGCTGTCTGCATCTTTTGCGTCCCCATTGAAATGAATGGGTCTATGCGGGCTCAGAACTACGGATGTGTGAATGCACCCTAAACGGGTTGGAAAATGTCGTCCTGCCGGTCCCCCCTGTGAGCACCTGTCATCTGTGGAAATCTGTCTCTACTTTCACAGCAGCGCCACCACAGGGTGAAACGAAGCATTACACAGTGCAATGTGTACTACAGGACCGGACAGGTCCTCCAGACGGAGAAATGCTCCTAGTCTTCAATCTCCGCTCCGGCCAAGAGATGCAGACCCCCCTCTATTAACTCAGAAATCCCTGATTTGACAATCCCTTTAGGATGACGTGTGATGGATCCACACGATGCAGCAGCTATTTCCTCTTGTAACATGTCCGTTTTGTGTTTTTCAGACATGCCAATATTTGGACTATGCCCGGCCTACGATGAGTTCTATCTGGTTGTTTGTAGCCAATGTAATCAGGTCATAAAGCCGCAAGCATTTCAATCACATTATGGTAAGTGCTTAACTATGACTTAATAACACTGTTAAATCAGGATTATAGATGGCACATTTTGTTCATCTCGTTAATGATTTCCAAAGCTCCTCATTGACAGCCTCACCCGAAAATGCACTTTGAGGATTTTAACACAAACTGCTGTTTTGGTTGTTATTAATGTGAGAATGCCTTTTACAAAGCAACGAAATCCAGCCCTGTGCGGTAACGGGCTGACGGCCTGAAGTTACAACTGGCCTTAAAGGGGTCGTTTCACTTCAGCAAATGGCATTTATCACTTAGGCAAAGTTAATACAAAGCACTTATGTGTTGTGATTCTCCATATTGCCTCCTTTGCTGGTTGGATTTATTTTTACATCACATTATACGCTGCTCGTCTCCAGGGTTTATGACCACCCTGCAATCAATCAGCGGTGGTCGTGCTCCTAGAGGCTCCGTTCTCCCACCTCTGTCACCTCTCTCCAAGTCTTGATTGACAGGGCCAGGCCGCATTCACATCCTCCTGCCAGCCCTGAGTGCACGGTAAATCTTGCGCCTGCGCCGCTCTGTTCAGTATTCAGCTCAGGCGCAGTAAGGAAATCGGCAGCCAGTGAGCGTCCTTCCTTCACTATGCCTGCGCCGAATACTGCACGGCGCAGGCGCGAGATTTACCATGCACTCAGGGGCGGCAGGAGGATGCGAACGCTGCTTGGCCCTGTCAATGAAGACTCGGAGGGAGGTGACAGGTGGGAGAACGGAGCCTCTAGGAGCAGGAACCACGCCTCCCCAAACAAACCCCCCCCCCCCCCCCCCCCCCCCCCCCCCGCTCCTAGAGGCTAATTTGCATATTATAAAAGTTGCATTTATGGGGTAACGGGGCCATGGATAAAACTAGGAATAGGCTACTTAGGTTCAGCTGACACATTGTAAAGCGGCTGTGCTCAGAATTACACCCAGGTCCCCTTCACTGGAGTGGGGCATATCCATGTGACAGATAAATGTGATGTCACTGGGTTCGAAAGAGGCCCCATCATGGCCTCCCCCCCCCCCCCATTGCCGGATGTTTTGATCAGTTTGTCAGGAGATGCGGCGGCGGCTGTGCGGGGATCAGGGGCTACGCAGGTGCCTGAGAGCGGAGTAAGTATAATCTATAGGAGGGCCCGGGCATTGGGGGCCATGTGTTAGACTTTGGATAACCCCTTTAATATCGAATCCCCCAAAAAAAAAAACAGGTTCTTTGTTCATCTTGACTTTGCGGTCACCGTTTACCAGTTTGGGTTTAATGTATTATATATCATTTTCTACTACAGAGACAGAAAATGCACGGCGCAGGGAAGAAAAAAATGACCAGCTCTCCAGACTTACAGTTTTGCATAATTTATTAATATGACCTCACAGTTGAGGACAAAGTATACTCCATGAATATGAATATAAAGCAGTAATAAATTAGCATCTGTCAGTGAAAAATTAAAACCCGAAATCCAAATAGACAGCGCTAGTGCCGTTATGTGCCAAGAGAATTACTTCAGAGCCACAGTCCGCTGCAGGGCAGTCGCGGCATAGGACTGCTGCCAAGGATATGTGGCATAGAATTCAACTGTGGCCCACGGTTGTCACTGGTTAAAGGCCCCGTTACAGGGACTTGTTTAAAGGTCCCGCTGATCACCCGATGAATTGGCAAACCCTCGTTCATCGGGTGACTGCTTCTCAGGGGGCGGACACCTCAATCGTGTTTTTTCTAGGCAGTAGATCATGCTGTGTAAGCAGTGAATGTGTATGGGGGCAAGCAATCGCTCCTGATAATTGCCTGCCGTGTCAGCCATGTTCACTGCTGTGTCCGATACAGTTGGAGTCCGTAGTGATCGGTAATATTGTAACGCTTTGTGACCTGCTTTTATTAATGAAGTCCAGGACACATCATAAGGACTCGTGCACACGGCCGTAGACGTTTTTGTGGTCTACAAATGGCAGTTCCGCAAAACACAGAAACCGGCCATGTCTGCATTTTGCGGATCGGTACGTCCTGCCCTCTCTTAGAATTGCCTATTTTTTTTTGTGTGTCCGCAGAATGGACACACGGATGCAGACAGCTGGGTATATGCACAGCTGCCCCTAGGGGAAAAAAAGTGTCGGCGATGCCCCTCCGCAGACGCTAGGCTAAACGGTTTTAGTCTAATGTCTGTAGAAGGCAGACAGGACCAGCTTTTTATTTTTTTCTGCTAATTTTTCTTTTGAATTTTTTTTGGGGGTTTCCGCACTTTCTTCTTTAGCTTTCGGAGCCTCCTGGGTGGTTCATCATCAGACGAGGCTGCCACCCGGGCCTCTGTTCATACTTTCTCCAAATTTTACCAGATTCATTGCTTGGCCTCTGCCGATGTCCATCTGGGCTGCGAGTCTCTAGGGCAGTGTTCGTCAGCTCCACTCCTCAGGGCCCACCTGCTGTTCAGGATTTGTGAATATCCCACAGAATGAAAACCTGTGGTAAGGCCGAATGCACACGGCCGTGTTCCGCGGCCGAGAGCGGTCCGTGGTATGCACTATACGAGTGTATTACTGTACAGCAGCGGCGGCATGAAGCGCACGGCGTCATAGCAACCAATGACGCCGTGCGCTCCTGCTCTGAACAGGAATCCAGCCCGGCATACCACGGACCGCTCTCGGCCGCGGAACATGGCCGTGTGCATTCGGCCTAAGGCTAGGGCTACATGACGACATGTGACAGTTTTTATAATGACAGTCTATGGTGTCGCACTGCGACATGACAGTAGTAAAAAATCCATTAAAAATTGATCTTTCTGCGACTGTCGCGATGCGGCATCATATACTATCATTATAAAAATTGTTGCGCGACACTTGTCGTCGTGTAGCCCTAGCCTAAGTCTACATGCACACACGACAGTGAAAAAAAAGTCAGCTAAAAACTGACGTTTTAAAAGGACGTTTCTTTCACTGATGTCTTTCTGAGAAACGGACGTTAAAAATGGACCCATTCATTTGTATGGGGCAGTCTGTCAGTGAGAAACAGACTACATAGAACATGTTCTATTTTTTATAAGCTGTAGAAGAGGGGCACACCTACATAAAAAACCACTTATGGAGAAAAATGTATGGCTATAGGAATTTATTGCTTATTAAAGAAAGAGAGCACAAATAAGAGGACTATAATGCAAATTTAATGATATCTCTTAAGCTGCTTACCGTAAATACTTTGAGATATTTATATATCTATTTGCACATTTGACATACATGTTATCACTGGTTATTTATGTTTTTATATTTTAACTGCTTTTAATAGTATTACTATATAGTTTTAATAAGCAATCATTTCCTATAGCCATACATTTTTCTCCATAAGTGTTTTTTATGTAGGTGTGCCCCTCTTCTATAGCTTTTATTACTTTAACACTTTTTGAACATTAGGTGAATCTTTTTAGTGGAAGCACTCTTCCATTCACTGCACAATAGGTGAGCCATCTCCTACTGATTACTATGTTCTATTTTTTGACGTCCGTTTTTCACTGACAGTAGAAAAAACTGCCGTGTGAATAACCGCATAGACTACCATCATGTCCGTTTTTCAGTCCTGACGCACTGACACTAATTATATCACCCGCTCAATACTAAGGAAATCCTGAAAACATGACCGGCAGGTGGGCCCTGAGGACTGGGGATGAGAAACACTGCCCTAGGGTGTTCACGTGGCTGTCTTCCCCTTTCTCCCTTGTAGTGTTGAGCGAACTTGTGTTTTAAGTTCGGCGTCTAAAGTTCGGGTTATCGAAGAATCGCGTTATGGATTCTAAATTCCGTTATGGTCTGTGGTAGCGGAATCCATAACGTGATTCTTCGATAACCCGAACTTTAGACGTCGAACTTTAAACAACACTACTCCCTTCCGGACTGCATTAGGACGTCCCATGGTGCTGTGTCCCCTAATGGCATCAACAAGAAAAATGGATTTTTGTACGTACCCTAGAGTCCCTTTGCATTGTTGGCACTCGTCCCACTTTTCTATTTTCTTTCCTATTTCTGAACTGTGGATTTTTCTTTGTTCTCTGTTGGGTTCTTGGTTCGTTGCTTTTGCATTTGGTACTAACTGGTTATCCTAGTGTCCGTGGAGAGTGTATAGCCCGCCTGGGCAGAGGCGACGCTTCTTTTATTGTCCCTCTAGCGACATCCGGGGGTATACCCTTGGTGCGGTGTCCTCCAATGCATTCAACGAGAAACGGATTTTGCCGCAAGTACAACAATCCTATTCTGCTGCATGTTGGTAAAGCAACAGTGTCCGTTCAGTAGCGCTTACGCATTGGTCAGTCCTCGCTCAGCTGCTTGGTTTCCAGGGTAGCACTGGACGCTATTGGAAAATGTGGCCTGGGAATCGCCGTGGCTGGTACAGCTAAGGTGGCTCTAGATGCGTTTTTGAAGTCGCCATACACTTTCCTCAGTATGTAAAATTCTGTGGCGACTCTAAAACGCCTCTACGCCTACTGTGCCGCCTTAGACACTGATTACCAGTAGCAAATTAAATATCTTGCCAATTTTTATTAACTGGTGACCTGGTTTTACTGGTTCTTCGTCTTCTTTACTTACTGAAGCAGGATATGTCGTCCATGGTTCATGTCCTCATCCCAGTGTAACCCATTGTAGCTGACGTGAATTATGGTCCGTGCAGTAAGTAGCGGCTCTGTGCGGTGCGCGGCACGTGGTTGATTGCTTTACCATAGGCTAGTAACTTTGCTGGGAGCAGATCACGTGATTACAATGAAAAGGAAAGAAAGGGATTTACTGTAAGTGCGTTTAAATGCTGGTTGTATTGCAGATCTGATCGCAATGATAAAAATCAGAAAAACCTTTTCAGAGCACATCCACACGGGACATATTTTGGTACAGAAAATCTGCAACAAATCCACAGAAATCTGCATGCGGATTTTGATGCAAATTTAGCGGTGGCTTTACCATGAGTTTCAACCCCTGCATTTCAAAAGGTGAAACCTGTACTGAAATCCACGGCGTAAGGGGGCATTCACACGACCATATGTATTTTGCAGTCCGTATGCAACATGACGTCATCCATATTTTGCGGACCCTGCAGAATACATACGGTCATGTGAATGCCGCCTGACTTGACATACCACAGATTTAAAATCCATATTGCATGCCAAGGTGTGTGTGGATTGCTCTGCAGAAATCTTCTGCACTGAAATCTTGTGAATGAGGTTTTTTTTTTGTTTTTTTTTTTCTCTTTCACTGGATTTTTTTGGATGATATTTTCTAAGATGAGAGGCTTGGCCTCAGAGGCATGAGGTAAGGACGGAATTGAGAAAAATCTGCCCTGCTGTACATGACTGGGGATGGCAGCCGCAGGCGGACGTGTGTACATGATGCAGTCCCTTATAACACCTGTCTACAGGTGGAAAACCTGGATCTTAAGGCGCTAATAGACCAAGCAAATTTGTGGCCAATTACCGGGGCCAAGCCTTCATAGGACCCACTTGTTCCCGTATGATCATGCATCCAACATGCTCGGTTATCTGCATCTTTCATCAGGGGGCGCGATTATCGGCTCTGCCTGTAATCAATAGTACTGAATGGAGGAGGAAGCAATCATCGACTGTGGTAGCAATCATCCCTCCCGTATTCGCATTGCATCGGCCAATGCAAACAAGCGCTCATGGACATGTTTATCTGTCCGAATATCAAGCGGTCTAATGGGACTTCTGTGCATACTGTGTCTGTGCACTTAGCTGGATGCGTACGCCAGCGTATACCTTGACATTTCTGTCGGACTCCATTCACAAGAGGGAGGCCAAACAAGTGTCATCTTGGCCACTGTGCATCGGTTTACAGTTTTTGCACCATATATGACGACTGCACGAAAAGTATACTTCATCATTTACATGATTTTGTTTGAGAGAATCAAGGTTGTGGCGGTAGTGTCAGTGAACACTGCAGCGCCTCGGATAAACCTGTAGAAAAACTGATCTTTTGTATCAGTTGGCATCCATTTAAGTAATATCCATCTCAGATCTGGGTTTTTTTTTGACTGGGGAAAATAAAAAGTCCTGCATGCATTTTTTTTTTTTTTTTTTTCTCCTGACAGATCAGAGGGGCAGAAGGTGAAACAGAGATGTGACCTCTCCCTCAAAGTGAAGTTTTAGTAAAATATACATAGCGGCAAATGCAATAATGTGGTAATCAATAGTCGTACGACTAAGTGTAAATTGGATGCCGCTGTATGACACAAACCTTCGTAGGGCGTATATGTTCTCAGCCTATACACCTGGCAGCAGGCCCCACCTCTGCGTATACAGAGCCTCGGCAGCAATCACCTCTGCAGATGGTTTAGGCTACTTTAACACTGGCGTTTTTGGCTTTCCGTTTCTGAGATCCGTTCAGGGCTCTCACACGCGGTCCAAAACGGATCAGTTTTGCCCTAATGCATTCTGAAGGGAAAAGGATCCGCTCAGAATGCATCAGTTTGCCTCCGATCAGTCTCCTTTCTGCTCTGGAGGCGGACACCAAAACGCTGCCTGCAGTCAAACAGATCCGTCCTGGCACACAATGTAAGTCAATGGGGACAGATCCGTTTTCTATGACACAATCTGGCACAATAGAAAACTGATCCGTCCTTCATTGACTTTCAATGGTGTTCAAGACAGATCCGTCTTGGCTTGTTACAGATAATACAAACTGATCCGTTCTGAACGGATGCAGACATTTGTATTATCTGAACGGATCCGTCTGTGCAGGTGCATGACGGATCCACACCAAACGCGAGTGTGAAAGTAGTCTTAGTCATTTTTATTTTGGCCACACAGAGGACTTTTATACTTGGAGTATATCTAGCTGATTCTCCATTGTCAAGCACAGTACCTCACTGTATCATGTACACCAGACTGTCCTTCAGTAATAAAGCATTGCAGACCCAGGTATGGCTGCGTCCTGTAGCCATCAGTCAGCCCTGACATGCCGATTATCTGTTTAGACTTCCATTTTCATTTAGTTTGCCCTGTATGTCTATTGCCACAGTTTCTTTAAAATCCTAAACGGCTGCATTTCCAATATCTGAAATATTTTCACCTCTGAAATATATATATATATATAGTACACTGCTCAAAAAAATAAAGGGAACACAAAAATAACACATCCTAGATCTGAATTAATTAAATATTCTTCTGAAATACTCTGTTCTTTACATAGTTGAATGTGCTGACAACAAAATCACACAAAAATAAAAAAATGGAAATCCAATTTTTTAACCCATGGAGGTCTGGATTTGGAGTAACACTCAAAATTAAAGTGGAAAAACACACTACAGGCTGATCCAACTTTGATGTAATGTCCTTAAAACAAGTCAAAATGAGGCTCAGTAGTGTGTGTGGCCTCCACGTGCCTGTATGACCTCCCTACAGCGCCTGTGCATGCTCCTGATGAGGTGGCGGACGGTCTCCTGAGGGATCTCCTCCCAGACCTGGACTAAAGCATCTGCCAACTCCTGGACAGTCTGTGGTGCAACGTGACGTTGGTGGATAGAGCGAGACATGATGTCCCAGATGTGCTCAATTGGATTCAGGTCTGGGGAACGGGCGGGCCAGTCCATAGCATCAATGCCTTCGTCTTGCAGGAACTGCTGACACACTCCAGCCACATGAGGTCTAGCATTGTCTTGCATTAGGAGGAACCCAGGGCCAACCGCACCAGCATATGGTCTCACAAGGGCTCTGAGGATCTCATCTCGGTACCTAATGGCAGTCAGGCTACCTCTGGCGAGCACATGGAGGGCTGTGCGGCCCTCCAAAGAAATGCCACCCCACACCATTACTGACCCAATGCCAAACCGGTCATGCTGGAGGATGTTGCAGGCAGCAGAACGTTCTCCACGGCGTCTCCAGACTCTGTCACGTCTGTCACATGTGCTCAGTGTGAACCTGCTTTCATCTGTGAAGAGCACAGGGCGCCAGTGGCGAATTTGCCAATCTTGATGTTCTCTGGCAAATGCCAAACATCCTGCACGGTGTTGGGCTGTAAGCACAACCCCCACTTGTGGACGTCTGGCCCTCATATTACCCTCATGGAGTCTGTTTCTGACCGTTTGAGCAGACACATGCACATTTGTGGCCTGCTGGAGGTCATTTTGCAGGGCTCTGGCAGTGCTCCTCCTGTTCCTTCTTGCACAAAGGCGGAGGTAGCGGTCCTGCTGCTGGGTTGTTGCCCTCCTACGGCCTCCTCCACGTCTCCCGATGTACTGACCTGTCTCCTGGTAGCGCCTCCATGCTCTGGACACTACGCTGACAGACACAGCAAACCTTCTTGCCACAGCTCGCATTGATGTGCCATCCTGGATAAGCTGCACTACCTGAGCCACTTGTGTGGGTTGTAGACTCCGTCTCATGCTACCACTAGAGTGAAAGCACCGCCAGCATTCAAAAGTGACCAAAACATCAGCCAGGAAGCATAGGAACTGAGAAGTGGTCACCACCTGCAGAACCACTCCTTTATTGGGGGTGTCTTGCTAATTGCCTATAATTTCCACCTGTTGTCTATCCCATTTGCACAACAGCATGTGAAATTGATTGTCACTCAGTGTTGCTTCCTAAGTGGACAGTTTGATTTCACAGAAGTGTGATTGACTTACATTGTGTTGTTTAAGTGTTCCCTTTATTTTTTTGAGCAGTGTATTTTTTTTAAATCAGATTGTTTTTATTGAGCAATTTTAAAGAAATAAAGAGAACAAACATTCCCCCCCCCCTCCTCCCGCCCCTAGTCCCAAATGTCCTACATCTGAGGAGAAGATCTCCAAAAGTCTCTGAAAAGAAAAATCTGATCATGAAAAGCAGTAGTAACTCCAATCCGCTATTAACCAGATACACAGTTCACATTGGTGTAGTACAGTCGTGGCCAAAAGTTTTGACAATTAGATAAATATTGGAAATTGGAAAAGTTGCTGCTTAAGTTTTTATAATAGCAATTTGCATATACTCCAGAATGTTATGAAGAGTGATCAGATGAATTGCATAGTCCTTCTTTGCCATGAAAATTAACTTAATCTCAAAAAAACCTTTCCACTTCATTTCATTGCTGTCATTAAAGGACCTGCTGAGATCATTTCAGTAATCGTCTTGTTAACTCAGGTGAGAATGTTGACGAGCACAAGGCTGATTGGGTTAAAATGGCAGACTTGACATGTTAAAAGGAGGGTGATGCTTGAAATCATTGTTCTTCCATTGTTAACCATGGTGACCTGCAAAGAAACGTGTGCAGCCATCATTGCGTTGCATAAAAATGGCTTCACAGGCAAGGATATTGTGGCTACTAAGATTGCAGCTCAATCAACAATTTATAGGATCATCAAGAACTTCAAGGAAAGAGGTTCAATTCTTGTTAAGAAGGCTTCAGGGCGTCCAAGAAAGTCCAGCAAGCGCCAGGATCGTCTACTAAAGAGGATTCAGCTGCGGGATCGGAGTGCCACCAGTGCAGAGCTTGCTCAGGAATGGCAGCAGGCAGGTGTGAGCGCATCTGCACGCACAGTGAGGCGAAGACTTTTGGAAGATGGCCTGGTGTCAAGAAGGGCAGCAAAGAAGCCACTTCTCTCCAAAAAAAACATCAGGGACAGATTGATCTTCTGCAGAAAGTATGGTGAATGGACTGCTGAGGACTGGGGCAAAGTCATATTCTCCGATGAAGCCTCTTTCCGATTGTTTGTGGCATCTGAAAAAAGGCTTGTCCAGAGAAGAAAAGGTGAGCGCTACCATCAGTCCTGTGTCATGCCAAGAGTAAAGAATCCTGAGACCATTCATGTGTGGGGTTGCTTCTCATCCAAGGGAGTGGGCTCACTCACAATTTTGCCCAAAAACACAGCCATGAATAAAGAATGGGACCAAAACACCCTCCAACAGCAACTTCTTCCAACAATCCAACAACAGTTTGGTGAGGAACAATGCATTTTCCAGCACGATGGAGCACCGTGCCATAAGGCAAAAGTGATAACTAAGTGGCTCGGGGACCAAAACGTTGGCATTTTGGGTCCATGGCCTGGAAACTCCCCAGAACTTAATCCCATTGAGAACTTGTGGTCAATCCTCAAGAGGCGGGTGGACAAACAAAAACCCACTAATTCTGACAAACTCCAAGAAGTGATTATGAAAGAATGGGTTGCTACTATCAGTCAGGAATTGGCCCAGAAGTTGATTGAGAGCATGCCCAGTCGAATTGCAGAGGTCCTAAAAAGAAGGGCCAACACTGCAAATACTGACTCTTTGCATAAATGTCATGTAATTGTCGATAAAAGCCTTTGAAACGTATGAAGTGCGTGTAATTATATTTCACTACATCACAGAAACAACTGAAACAAAGATCTAAAAGCAGTTTAGCAGCAAACTTTGTGAAAACTAATATTTGTGTCATTCTCAAAACTTTTGGCCACGACTGTACATATATCAAATCTTCCGTTCGACTCATATGATAGCATATTACAAGGTAAAGTAATAAATCACATGTAGCACATCAGCCCCTCAAAAGCTAGAACCTTATCCCACCCATATCCACAACGTCCCACCTGCTCCCAAGGAGCACCGGCACCAGGTTTCCAGAGGGATAACACCCAAAAGCTCTTAGACCGGGGCAGTTCAGTCACCAACTCTAACTCATATCAGCCTACAATCTCTAAGTTAATCTACAATATTCTTGTGTTGCATCCATCTGCCCCAAATCTTCTCAAACTTCTTGAAGTTATTTCTCTTTTGGTATACAAATCTCTCTAATTGCAACAGGGTGTGAACCTTATTGACTAGTTCCCTAACCTTAGGAGGATCAGGATCTACCCAATGATACACTATCACCTTCCTTGCCTGATACAGTATGCGAATAACTTCTGAAATATATTAGCAGATGGAGCAGCTCCCGTAGCGTCTGTCCTGGTGAAGTTGTTCTACTAAAACTGACCAGCAGGGGGAGCACCAGCTATGAGCTCACTAGACTCTCTGTATAAACATCAGCCTGGAGAATAAAAAAAAAAAATGAGCGACGCTGACGAAGGCAGTGAAAAGTCTATCTGCTTTGTGTGTGAATCAGAGTGACGTCAAGGAGAATGAATCATTGTAATAATATGGACCCTTTTTCTCGGTATGGTGTCCTTGGCTACCCTCTATCTCACCGGCCTCTGTGTCTGCAGCAACAATGCTTTTTGCTGTAGACACTGCAGATAACGTGCATGTTTGCTATTTTTATAGTACAATTTAGCTATGATTATCCCCCCTGTGCGCCCGTTGTACGCAGCCGGGGCGCCTGTTGTACGCAGCCGGGGCGCTTGGTGTACGCAGCCGGGCCCCCCTGTGCGCCCGGTGTACGCAGCCGGGCCCCCCTGTGCGCCCGGTGTACGCAGCCGGGCCCCCCTGTGCGCCCGGTGTACGCAGCCTGGCCCCCCTGTGCGCCCATTGGATGCAGCCGGGCCCCCCTGTGCGCCCATTGTACGCAGCCGGGCGCGCCCGGTGTACGCAGCCGGGCCCGCCATGCACTCACATCAATCTGCAGTGCGTAGGAAAACTTATGTACCAGGAGGTAGACCATCATATGGTATGGTGCCCCATGCTGCTGCAGAACCTCTTTGAGAAGACACAGGGGGAGCCTATGTGACAAACCATTTTAGGCCACGAAATGACGTGCAGTTTTCGGAACAGTCTTCCTCAAATTAGATAGAGGAGCGGCGATTCCCCCCAGTCCATCCCCATGATTATCCAGTTTATACAGCTCTCTCAAGACCACTTCATAACATCCCGGAGAAGCCCTTTGACGAGGATTATTTAACATGCAATGGCTATGGCCTGTGCAAGTGATGCGAAGCGTTGCTGCTTACAGTCCTGGCACAGCTAGAAAGTCTTGTGGGCACAGATACTGGCAGCGGTACAGCGGGTTCTTATTGTTGTCAGTGCACAGCCAAAGCCCCGAGGCTCGGAGCGACATTCCTGACCTCCCCGCGCTTCTGACCACAGAGATGTGTGGCTAGACACTTATCTCCAGCTCATCTAACTTCTGCTCTGATGGATCATTAAACCGCCCGCTGACAGTAGCTCCGCTGCCCTCTTATTACTGCAAACACTGAGCGAACCACGTTTATAAAAAAACCTATTAGTTTTACCTGTAGCAACCAGAATATGGTAGCCGTGATATTCTACGTTTATCATCCTCTTAACGGAGTTGTCCCAGGAAAAATATTCTACATTTTACCGGCACCTGGATCTGAATACTTTTGTAATTGCATGTAATTAAAAATGTAGCATAGCTGATGAGTTAGTCCCTGAAATCTATCTGTATAGCGTCGCTGTTGGCTCTTTTTTAAAAATTCTCTGTCCAGCTCACATGCTCAGTTTCCTCCTTCAACTGCTACCAGCAGAAAGGACACCCCCCTTCCCTCCCGAGGTACAGGGCTGGTTCTAGGTTTGCCAGAGATTGTCATTTACTATATGATGTCTGATTATTATGACGTCATTAGATAACCCCTTTAATCCAGTTGGCTCAGTATATATTCTGGAGCAATGCCATGCTGGGGGATTCCTCTGCTCAGGGTGCTGACCCTGCGGAGTCACCCACACCAATGAACAATCATAGTGGCCGATGCAACATGCAGAAACATATCGCCATTATATTAATGCACATGGTGGTCAAACAATGAGTTCAGCTTTACAATATACTATTTAGACGGCGGACTTCTACCCTCATCACATTAACATATTATACCGCGACATGGGAGTTTGATTTACGGTATAATTATGAGCAGGTTCTATGCATTGTTGGATTTCAAAAGTATCAGATTGATTTCCCCCTTTTCATTTGCAATTATGATTGGGTTAAAAGGAAAGCTTGGCAAACCTTTATTCACGATGAATAAGAACTGCACAGGCTTGAAACGCGTAACCGATTTTTCATGATGGATGCTCATGTACAAATTGGTAATAAAGCCTGGATTTTAACCATAAGACCGTTGCTGGAACTTTTAAAAACTAATGTTGAGCTAGCTGTTGCCCTTAGCGGTCTCTACGGATCCTCCCATTCATATGCATGCTCAGCTGCCTGACACCCCCCGATCTGATATTGATGATAGGACATCAATATCAAAAGACCAAAAATTGGACATGTCCTATTTTTGGCACTTTTTATGAAATCAATGGGACGGTTTTTAGCGGCAGTTTAGACAGTTTAAACGGGTGTACTTTTCAGGGGTTAAACATTTTTATATACAGTACAGACCAAAAGTTTGGACACACCTTGTCATTCAAAGAGTTTTCTTTATTTTCATGACTATGAAGGCAGCAAAACTATGAATTAACACATGTGGAATTATATACATAACAAACAAGTGGGAAACAACTGAAAATATGTCATATTCTAGGTTCTTCAAAGTAGCCACCTTTTGCTTTGATTACTGCTTTGCACACTCTTGGCATTCTCTTGATGAGCTTCAAGAGGTAGTCCCCTGAAATGGTCTTCCAACAGTCTTGAAGGAGTTCCCAGAGATGCTTAGCACTTGTTGGCCCTTTTGCCTTCACTCTGCGGTCCAGCTCGACCCAAACCATCTCGATTGGGTTCAGGTCCGGTGACTGTGGAGGCCAGGTCATCTGGTGCAGCACCCCATCACTCTCCTTCATGGTCAAATAGCCCTTACTTTCAAAGTTTTCCCAATTTTTCGGCTGACTGACTGACCTTCATTTCTTAAAGTAATGATGGCCGCTCGTTTTTCTTTACTTAGCTGCTTTTTTCTTGCCATAATACAAATTCTAACAGTCTATTCAGTAGGACTATCAGCTGTGTATCCACCTGACTTCTCCTCAACGCCACTGATGGTCCCAACCCCATTTATAAGGCAAGAAATCCCACTTATTAAACCTGACAGGGCACACCTGTGAAGTGAAAACCATTTCAGGGGACTACCTCTTGAAGCTCATCAAGAGAATGCCAAGAGTGTGCAAAGCAGTAATCAAAGCAAAAGGTGGCTACTTTGAAGAACCTAGAATATGACATATTTTCAGTTGTTTCACACTTGTTTGTTATGTATATAATTCCACATGTGTTAATTCATAGTTTTGATGCCTTCAGTGTGAATCTACAATTTTCATAGTCATGAAAATAAAGAAAACTCTTTGAATGAGAAGGTGTATCCAAACTTTTGGTCTGTACTGTATATATATAACTAATTCATGCGTGGGCCAAACAATAGCAGACCGAACATTTGAGTACACATTAGAGGGTCGGCTGTTCCTGCCAGATTAGGTCGATTCAGACTAAGAGCCTAAGGGCTCATGCACACAGACGCGTTGTGGCCCACAAACAGCAGGTCTGCAATATACAGGCATCGGCCGTGTGCGCTGTGTATTTTCAAATATGGATCCATTCACTTGAATGGATCTGCAAGATATGGAGCGGAGGCACTACGGAGCACCTTGGTGGGATTTCGGTCCGTGGCTCCGCACCACAAAAAAAAATAGGACATGGATTGAAGCGCTCACCACGAGGCCTCCATACTGGAACCTGATCGTTGGATCCCAAACAGAACTTGGATTCATGGCTAAAGACTATACGGTCCAGTCTGGAGCAGTTCAGGTTTCTCGTTCACAATACCAGTGCAAACGAAGGTGACTGAGGCTGGCTGTCAATTGCGAGCACGGTAATGGGCGCCGTGGCACCAAATTTCCTTTTGCCAAGCGCTTTGAAATGGTCCGGTCAGAGACAAGGTTGTGTAACGAAGGAGCCCACCTGTGTGTGGATGGGGGACAAACAATCCTCTCTCCTTGTGGTCTGTCTGGGACAATCCTTGTCTGTTTGCCATATGTGTGTGCCCTCATCTTACCACTGCTGCCAACACCTAACAGCTAGGGCAGAACCGCCTAGATGTTGGGCAATTTGTTGAAACGACCATCCACCTTCTTCTAGTCCATTGGTGCACGATGTCAAGTGGGCAAAATGCCTTGAAGTGTGTCAGATGCATGTCTAGCAGTCAACGATCTCTCGCCAAGAGGTACACTACCCAAAACTAGCCTCTGAGAGCATTTTTAGGGACAGCAGGGAAGCAGTTTTTCGCTCTCTTGTGGCAGTTGTCTAATCAAATCGCCCGTGATATTTTACATATCTGCCTGAGACATAACCGCATGCCGGGTTTTGCAGCAATCCGACATTTCTATCTAGATGCCTTATGTGTGTGTGTGGCAGCTGCCTAATAATTATCCCACTGGTGGGTAATAATCTGTAATTAATAATTCTGTATAATACATGAGAAAGGATCCAGCGAGGAAGGTAAAATTACTTCTTTATTCCATCATTAACATTAAACACACATCTTCCACGTCTGCCATGTTCTGACCCATTCATGGTCGTAAGGCCTCATGTACTCGACCGTTGTTCTGGTCCTCATCCGACCTGCATTTTTTGCGCCTTGGAAGCGGACCCATTCACTTCAGTGGGCCCACAAAAGATGCGGACAGCACTCCGTGTGCCGTCAGCATCCGTTGCTCCGTTCCATTTATAGAAAATGTCCTATTCTTGTCCGTTTTTTGCGGTCAAAAATAGGCATTTCTATCATAGGCCGCCCATTCCGTTCCGCAAATTGCGGAACACACACGCCTGGCATCTGTGTGTTGCGGATCTGCAATTTGCGGACAGCAAAACATGGCGCGGTCATATGCATGAGCTCTTATTCATAGACTAAGATCGAGGCTGTGAATTGGCTGAAATGCGTCAGACTTGCCGAGGATGCGAGTTCTTTCATGTGAATGATGGAATAAAGATGATTTTACCTTACTCGCTGGATCCTTTCTCATGTATTTATGTGCATCGTTTTGGGTGTGAACGCGCCGTGGATCCCTGAGGGAGTTTGTGGATTCATTTCACCACTCGGTGCTGGAGTATACTTTTTCGCAAATTAAAGGGATTGTGCAAGACTTTTATATTGATGACCCATACCCACAACAGGTCATCCATATCAGATCTGCTGGGATCTGACACCCGTCACCCCCGCCGATCAGCTGTTTGAAGAGGAGACGGTGCTCCATGAGAGCGGTATTTCCTGGTCATTACACTACGCGTCGTCTCCCTTGCAGCGGCGGCGTAGTGTAATTATAAGTACCCGCTCCATTCAAGAGAAGGGAGCGGGTACTTGTCATTACACTGCACTTCCGAGGCAACGGGCAGTGTAATGCAGGGTTGCCAACCGTCCAGAAATTTCTGGACAGTCCGTTTAAATAGGAGATTTTTTTGTCTGGTTTCTGTAAGAAAAAATAGATGTGTCTGTGATGTTTTTGAGGCTGGTTGTATTTGGCAAGATTATTTTGGTGGTAATTATCATCATTTTACAGCTCGCAGTAATGCTGGTGATAAGGTATTATCAGTATATTGAGCTATAGACATGTGTCACTTATAATCCTCATCATTCATTATGATTTTCCAATTTCTGTAAAAAAAAAAAAAAAAAAATTTGGGTTGTTTGTGATTTTGGAATATGTTTAGAAAAAACAAAAATTCGGGTTGGCAACCCTGGTGTTGTGAAGAGGAAGCAGCGCTCACGTGGAGCGTCGCCTCCTCTTCAAACAGCTGATCAGCGGCGGTGACGGGTGTCGGACCACCGCCGATCAGATATCAATCTAAAACCCCTGCACGGCCCCTTCAATAATTGCTGCCCTTGCTCCAATAATAAACTGCGTATTTTTGTAGAGGTCCTTTGCATTGTGTTCTCAGTTTTTGTTTTGTTTTTTTGTGAAATAGTATAGATTAAAAAAAATTATATAATAATCTC
This sequence comes from Bufo bufo, assembly GCF_905171765.1. Lineage (NCBI taxonomy): Eukaryota > Metazoa > Chordata > Amphibia > Anura > Bufonidae > Bufo > Bufo bufo. Next base: position 27,974,077 of record NC_053397.1, on the reverse strand, counting down.
AAATGTTTTTATTGCCTTGTCTACCCGTATCATGAAAAAAATGCAAGAATTAAAGTTTCCCCGTGTGATTTCCTGATTTGTGACAGCCAGCGGGTGTAGGATTAAACAATCCCTTTCTGCGTCCCACGAGCAGATCATTTCCTGCCATGGTTTCGCTTCCCGTCCTTATTCTTCCAACTTACTCGCTGACAAAGCCTGGCACGCTGCACGTCTCCGCATATTACATCTGAAAGATAAAGGCACGCCTCTTGTTTTCGTTTTTAATCCCCTCCCCCCCCCCCCCCCCCATCCATTTATTTATTTATTTATTTTAGATCTGCCAGGGCCTGCGACTGATTTTTTTTATTTTTTTATTTTTTCACTTTACAATACTGGCAAACGTTACATAAGCCAAAAAAAAAAAGCCATGGATCGCGGGCAGCAGTGTGTGGGCAACCCCCCAGAGCAAGACGGCAAGGTCTGACTTGTCAGGAGGAGAGCGGGCAGCGGAGCGCTGACAAAATACGTGAATGGGAGCTGCTGGGAAGCTGTTATCACTCACGCTCTGGGCTGTGGGGAGGGTGGAAACCTGTTTTTTTTTTTTTTTCCTCTTTCTTCTGCGCTGTCGCTTTTACACTCCAGCCTGGAATTGGCTGCAAGCCCAGCACTGCATGGAGTTTGCAGAAGGTGGGTATGGCTCTGCTCGAACGCGACACGGAACTGCGGGCAAGGAAATGTATAGCTCCGTGCCTCTCGCTGTCTCTCCCCTGGTCGTGTCACATTCCATCTTTTGCACGCTTGCGTCTCGTTTCCCCATCTTCTTCTTCTTCCTCCTCCTTTTCGTTCCGACATGCACAGCGTTAAAGTCGTCAGCCCGGAGCAGAGTTGATCAAAGTGGATAATCTGGCAAACGAGGGATTAACCGCTCGCATAAGCTATTCTGAAATGTCATTCGAGTGGCTTGGCCAAAGTTCAGACGCAGATGCAGACTTGTGTTTGCTATTCGCACCGGCCAATGCTGATGCTAGCAGGAACGTCCCCGGGTTTAAGACCTAATGTAAGGAGCGTGTAACAGAGCAGGCGGCGGCGGCGACTCCTATGACAAGGCCCGTCAAACAGTTGGCTGCGGTTTTGTGAATTTTAGCAGGTCAAACGTGAAACCTTACACGTATGATGTGCTCCGATGTTCCCGCAGCTTCTGAGAAGTAGAGATGTCAAAGCAGGGATCGGGGGGGGGGGGGTCAGGTTTTTTTTTAGACTTCCTGTCAGTCATTCCACTGTACAGTGCCTGAAAACAGTGAGCAGTAGACTCCATTCAGCTTATGGAGAGGCCTTAGATTTCAGGTTTTGGGAGCGGGTACCATAAGATTTACTGTTAAATGAGGGCATGGATTCTGCAGCCTTGGTTGGCTCTATGGAGTAAAAAGTCTGTTAATCCGTTTTTTTTTTGGCAATGCCCTCTCTGCAAAAATGAGATGTTGTGATTAATGCTGATCTCGCCCTATACACTTACTGATGTCTTGGCACCAGTTTGGTGGGTCTCCTGGCTTTTATTTCTGCATTTCTTTTTTTATTTTGTGCTTTTTTTGCAATGCTGGTTCAATCCAAGGTCCTTCAGGACCAGACACGGTTTTAGGGGCTCATGTTGGTTTAGCATACTGTTTTCGGAACTGTCGGCACTGTGTTTTTTTTTTTTGCTTTCTTTGTGACCAGCGCCTCTTCTTTTTAGTCACTTGAATGTTATATAGTGCTTGCTTTAAAAGGCCGAGATTTGGGAAATCAAGAAAAAGTAAAAGAAAAAAATCTAATTCTAGCTACATTTTCAGGTTATTAGAACAACCACATAGAATATGTGTGCTTGTCTTTGATATATTACATGTCTGGTTTGGATTAGTTGGGTTATTTAGTGTGTGTTATAATATTTTATATATATATATATATATATATATATATATATATATATAATCTCCATTACACATGTACCACATATGAGCCCACGTGACTATGTAACCAGATCTTCACAGGGAAGTTAGGATCTCCCTCCTTATGTAAATGAATCCATTATACAAATCTGTGTCTGGCTCTTCAGATGAAGCAGGTTTTCCTCGTGACCGCACTTTCTATTTTTGTGACTGTCGCGTCTGGCACTCTTAGTAATGGTAGATTCACAGATCCACTGAAACCCTAACTTCTAAAATTCATTTCACCCCGCCTGCTGAGTGTGAGCCCCGTGTCGGGCTTCATGCACGCGGCCATTGGTTCCATTTCAGTCAGTAAATGATAAATACCTTCTCTGTGCGTTCCACTATCGGTAGAAAGGCCTTTTCTCCTCCACAATATGGACCGCCTCACTAATCCGCATAAATAACGGATATGTGCACGGCTCCATAGAAATGAATAGGTCAGTGTGCTGTCCACAAAACGTGTGGATAGCGCACAGATGAAAAATACAGTCTTTTTTGGGGGCCTAAGGCCTCTTGCACACGAACGTATGCCCTCCAAAGCATATGTCCCGGAGCGGCATTGATTGTGCGCACGGGAGTACGCCGCATCATAGATTACAATGATGCTGTGTGCACGTCGGGCCGCCCGCGGGACTATTGTCCCGCACTTATAAGATCTTATGAGTTTCGGGACAATAGCCCCGCGGGCGGCCTGACTTGCACAGCTTTATTGTAATCTATGATGCGGTGTACTCACGTGCGCAAGAGCCCAAGGCCGAGCGCTCACGTTACAATAAAATCTGGCATCTGTGCAAATTTTTGCATAACCAAAGAGGGCGCAGGTTTGTGCCGAAGTTATTCACGTTTAATTAATACGTGGCAATAAACAATGTATGCAAGAATACCACAAGTGAGTGCTGGTCCGTCATCGCTACTGTTTCTTCAGTGCGCCTTCCCTAGGACTCGTGCACAACCAGAGGGCCGACTGATACACATTGCAACATGTTCACAGATGTGTCCTACGTGTCCGTACCGGGGGACGGTCTTATACAAAAGAAAGGCGTAGGCGCCCACAGTGCTGGACAGCTACTTGTGCGGAAGCACTGCATCAGGCGCTAGGAGCTCCATGTGATGCCATACCGCGTCCGTGCCGATGGGTTTGGCATCTATACGAGTTCTAAGGGCAGGGCCACACGCGGTGCAATTGCATGCAGAAAATGAGCAGCATTTACAGTACCAGCTAAGTGGAGGAAAGCAGCACAGTACAGGTAGCGGTGCCATCCCAGTGCCAGCCAGATCGGCTATGGATTTCAGCAAGTATGCAAACCTATCCTAGAAATCTGGTTGGGAACCTCGTGCAAGCTGTTGTGATTTATATATAGGCCTTCATTCAGCTTTCAGGAAATGGATATAAATAAGCACCGAATAGAATTTCATGTGTTTTGATGCTCATTCAACTGTTTGCGGTGACATGGAGGCATTTGCGGCATGTTCCCTGTGTTTTCTGTCGATGCAGATCACGACACTCTTTACTGTATTAAAAAAAAGCAAACCTGCCCTTTAAATAGCCGAGCGAGCAGCGAGGGATTCTCGTCATTGCTATAAAAAGGCTGCAATAAAGCGCCTGAGTCATGCCGGAGCGTGCAGCCTCTTGTGTTGCAGATGGTATGTGCCCAGGGAGCTAGCCGTCTGTGATGGATGGGACAATTGCATTTGTTCTAATCAAAGGTGTAAATGTTTTAGGGAAGCAAAGCTGCGATGGGGGGGGATGCCAACAGCTTTTTGGGGGCTGCAAGCGCGCATGATGATATCCTTTTGCATATGTGTGTGTAACGCATTGATGATCCAGACGGTAGTCATGAACCGAGTCTTCTCTATGAAAAAAATAGAGTAAATGTGTCGTCGAAATGTCTTGGTCGTGAAAATTTGTATTCATCCATTATGTCTGTGCCCATCGATGATGCAAACAAAATGATGTTACTAATTGTAGTTCATATTGTTGTTGTATGCTTGTAGATAACTGATTTTAATATATATCTATTTTTTTTTTTTTCCATTCCAGAAAGAAGACATGGGTCCTCCAGCAAACCCCCTCTAACACCTCCATCATCCTCTGTGTACTCCTTCCACTCCTCCCTGCCTTCGACAAAAAGCAAAGTGGGCGGCGGCAGCACCCGTACGTCCAGCAGTGCAAGCGCTAGTGCCTCCTCCAACTCCAAGCTGATCAAATCTCCCAAAGAAAACAAAGAAAAGCTACAGATAGGTGGAAGCAACAGGTCCATGCATTCTGTGCAAAGCAGAACATCCCTAGAGAAAATGTAAGTGACCGTCAGCCAGACGCCTGGATTACAGATCTGGTCTCTATCGCAGAGGTCGCGCTACTTTTTTTTTTTTTTTTTTTCGGAAGAGTAAAAATACTCCTCTTACCATTTTTAAGGGGTATTTTTAGCTGAGGAGGAGTACGAAAGTTGAAGTCATTTTAATGACATAATCCGTAGCCTGCACTTTTGGAGCCCCCATCACAGATTTTGTTAAAAAGACTGGGCAAAAAAAATCCTTACATGCAGGACTTTTTTGTCTGGTAAAAATCAGTCCCCCATCAGTCATTGGAGTCTGTTCAGCTCTGTTCCTGTCGGGCTCGGTTCACATCCTGTTGCGGTCATACGTTTAAAGTACATGAAAAAAACTTCTACTATAAAAGACGCCTCAGACAGATGCCATACTGTGGCATCTGTCACCATAGAGTTCCATTGTACAACAAATGTACCGGTGTATATACCGTATATATAATTTTTTCTGGACTTTTGCAGGATGGAAAGACGTGGTACACTACGATTTCCCATCCTGCAAAAAAACGTACACATTAGCATATGTTTTTGTTTTTACAATGGAACTCCATGGTGATGGATGCCACAGTATGGCACCTGTCCGAGGCGTCCGTTTACATACAGGTTTTTTTGTATACGTTAAACATATGGCAAAAAACTTCAATTATTTTCATTGTTCTGCTCATCTAACAGAAATAGTGGTTGTGTGAACAGAGGTGGGTATGCAGGGAACCATCACTGGTCTATATAATATGAAGCAATTATGGCGAAGTGATAAAGTCCAGTCCAATATGGCTGCCCCTGCTCTCCTCATACATCTGGACTCGGGAGCTGGCCCCTCCTCCTTTCAGCTCCCGCCGGCTTCCACTGCTGCGCCTGCCCAAACTAACCAATAGAAAAGCTCCTTACTGTATGGAGCTTTGCTATTGGTTGTTTCAGGCACAAGCAGCATCGCTGCGCTGCCTGTGCCGTTCACTGCGCACCCTGAGCTGCTTAATGTAGGGGAAAAGTCTAAGGTGTATTGGTACGCTTGTACAGGCGTTAGAGGCAGAGGTCGCGATATGTATATGTCCTCTGTAGGATGGGCATGTTGGCTGCCGTTGCAGCCTTGTTGTATCGTGGCTTTGCTAGAAGCGGCTGAGTGCTTAAAGGGGTATTCCAGGCTTGCTGATTAGATATTGATGTCCTATCCTGACCATAGGCCAGCACTAACTAACTAAATTTTGGAATACCCCTTTAGCTTGGAACTTTTATGTACTGGAGAGTTTAAAGGGGTATTCCCGTCTTAGACATTGGTGGCATATTGCTAGGATGCTCCACCAATGGTAATTAGGTGCAGGAACCTCCGAAGTGAGCGGAGAGCAGCCGCCCTTCATTCCTTTCTATGGGACTGGTGAAAATAGCAGAGCACCATTTATGTTATATAAAACCTCTCTGTCATGTGTAGTAATACAAGTCTCTGCATCTTCTGTTCCCCTAGAATGACGCCCTCTGTTAAGGTGGAGAAGATGCATACAATCCCAAAGACAGACGGCGTGTTCTCCAAATCCACTGCTGGGTCTACCTGTTCCTCTTCTGTCAGCTCCTCAGTAAAGACTGGCCTTAATTGGCAATCAATACCAAAGCCACCTTTGCCTTCCCCTGGACAGATACCAAATGGTAAAGGAATTCTCTCGACTCCTCCGAATGTGGAAAAGAAGCAAGAGGACACAAATTGTAGGAAACACTTACACAAGAGATTGTCAGGTATCTATGCTCGACAGCGGCCGACGTCCCCCCAGATTCCCGGCCATATCTTGTTGTTTTCTTCTTGCTCGTTGGGTCTGTGTTCAGAGCAGATGCAACAATAAGAGATCGGGCGTAGTTTAAAATCCCCATAAACATTACATAGAAAGAAGATGGACGACTAATCGTTTATTTATTTTACGCACTTGTATAGCGCTGACATATACCGCAGCACTGTACAGACATTAGCATCACACTGTCCCCAATGGAGCTCGCAATCTAAGTTCCCTAACAATATGTCTTTGGCTTGTGGGGGGGAAACCTACGGGGAGAACATACAAACGCCATGCCGATGTAGTCCTTGGTCGGATTCATACCTAGGACCGCAGCGCTACAAGGCACCGGTGCTAACCACTGATGTCAGCCATTTCCTTGAAAACTGTCATCATGGGGCACCTTTTCTCAGAACTCTGACTGTTACTCCTCCTGGAAATGTATGGCCAAATTGACTACAGGGCATTACACACTGGCACTGCACCGATTGGACAGTATATAAAACCTTGATGTGTTGCGTCAATTGGTTAAATCTGTTCCAGACCAGTGGTGAACGCGTGTGGTCATGGTAAGCTGTCCGTGAGATCAGCAGTGGGAGCGGGTTGTAAAACTTCGATCCAGGCAGTTAACCCCTTCAGCATGATTGCAGCACTGTACATGGAGGGAAGCAGCCCTGTAGTGGTGGTTGTCAGTAACCATAATGACAGCCCTAGTTCTAGCAGAGGTCCCTGGGTCGGTCCTATGTACAGGTGTATATCGTGCAAAGTTCATTTATTTCAGTAATGCAACTTAAAAGGTGAAACTAATATATGAGATTCATTACAGGCAAAGCGAGATATTTCAAGCCTTTATTTGTTATAATTTTGGATGATTATGGCTTACAGCTTATGAAACCCCAAAGTCACAATTTTGAGGTCCCCTTTGCTCAGGGGGTATGGATTAATTAGCTGACTAGAGTGTGACACTTTGAGCCTAGAATATTGAACCTTTTCACAAAATTCTAATTTTAAGCTGCATTAATGCAATTCCTATTTAATATGCATTACTGAAATAAATGGACTTTTGCACGATATTCTAATTTTTCGAGTTTCACCTGTAAATACCTGTTACAGAAGTTCTTCCAAGATTAAAAAAAAAAAATGTGCAAAGCAGGGAGGGGCTGTGTAAAATAAAATTTTTAAAAAAAAAGACCTTTTTACCCTTTAAATGTCCTGTGGCACCGCTCTAATCCCTGCTGCACCTGCAGTGATGACATCATATTCTCATGATCACTGCAGCCACTCACTGGCCTCAGTGGTCACTTGCGCATAAGCATGACTGCTGAGGCCAGCGGGCACAGGAACGATGAACGGTATGTAACCACTCTAGGCCCAGTGGGGATTGGGTGTCGAGGACAGGCAGGAATTTTTAAAGTTGAGTAGGATTTTTAATTTTTTTGCTCCATGTCAAATAAAAAATCTCGGAGAACCCCTTTTAGGCATACTGTTAGTGTACCCTAATAAGCTCATGTACCTGCAGTATGACGTGAAATTACCCTGACATATTTGGCATTTTGTGGAGTTTTGTGTGCTCCCCCAAAAATGAATAAATAAAAATTAAACACTAATATTTGCTTACCCTAAAATTGGGGGTGGGGGGGTAATAGAAAATGCAACATGTCCCGCCAAAATCAAGGTCTTATTCGATCATGTCAACGCAAAAGTAAAAAAAAGTTTTATAGGCCAGAATGCCAAGACAGAAATGGTGTCTGGTCCTTAAGGGGTTAAAGTGGTACATTTCCCTTGATCTCGTTTAGGTCGATATCCTATTGCATTAGGTCGGTATCACTTTCCTGTGATGTTCCATTGATGCCTTGTCTTTATCTGTACAGATCGAGAGTTTGACCCCGATATACACTGTGGAGTTGTCGATGTTGAGACAAAGAAGCCGTGCACTAGATCTCTGACATGCAAGGTGAGTCCGTCCCATGTTGGGTCGCCCTGGTTAGTCTTGGACCTATTCACATCTGAGGTATACATCCAGAGTGCTTCCTGATGTACACTTTGAGTCCATAGGCCCCTATGCAAAAAGGGCTTTTTGGCATTTTTTATTTATTTTTTTATGACCGCAGTCACTGGCCAACATATATCACTGTATACGACGGGGGATACTAGGGAGGTATACCTCCGACGTGGCCAAAACGACATGTGAACAGAGTTTTAGGATACCCGCACACTTAACTGTACGTGATACTGATTTTCGTGCTGTTTCTGCGTCACGTGTCCCCTGCAGATTTTGTCGCAGATGTGCCCCAGATTTTACCCGTTGCTTAAAAGAGAATGAAATCCGCAGTGTAAAATCCGCCCCAAAGATTTGATATGTTGCGTGGAAAAATAATCTGCACTGTGTAGATGAGATTTTTAAAATGTGCATTTGCTGCACAAACATCCTTGTTTAATCTGCGCAGTGTGCATGTGCTCTTAGGTTATGTCCATATGGAAAAGCTTATGCGGATTGTGCCACTGATCCACTGCAAAAACCGCGACAACCACATGGGCTGCCTTTTGGAATACACCCTTTTCTGTTGCAAAGAGTGAAATCCGCAGCATGAGGTCAATTCCTCTGCAGAATTTTTGCGCGGTCTTTGGATGAGATTTCTTAAAATCCCATCCACTTTGCTGAGACTGTAACTCTGCGTGGAAATCCACAGCAGAAAATGTGCTGCGTGTCGGCCACATGTAAACATACCCTAAGGCTACTTTCACACTCGCATTTGGTGCGGATCCGTCATGGATCTGCACAGACGGATCCGTTCAGATAATACAACCGTCTGCATCCGTTCAGAACGGATCCGTTTGTATTATCTTTAACATAGCCAAGACGGATCCGTCTTGAACACCATTAAAAGTCAATGGGGAACAGATCAGTTTTCTATTGTGTCAGTGAAAACGGATCCGTCCCCATTGACTTACATTGTGTGTCAGAACGGATCCGTTTGGCTCAGTTTCGTCAGACGGACACCAAAACCTCCAGAGGGGAATGGTGACTGATCGGAGGCAAACTGATGCATTCTGAGCGGATCCTTTTCTATTCAGAATGCATTAGGGCTGAACTGATCCGTTTTGGACCGCATGTGAGAGCCCTGAACGGATCTCGCAAACGGAAAGCCAAAACGCCAGTGTGAAAGTAGCCTTACTTGTATGGACAGCATGGTCCATGATATAGGACGCATCAGAAGATGAGAAGGGGGATGTGAGGGTTAAATGCGCAGCAGCGGGGGGCGAGGTATGTCTTTGTTACTAGATTACAGAAAGGTGGGTTTGTAAGTGGATTTAGGCTTTAACGCTATATTCATACTCTTAAGAGGCTTTCATGGTGGCAACGTGGGAGTTTTCTATACGTTCCTCTTGGCAGAATACTTTGTATTTATTCCTTTCTTGCTGTGTACCCGACGCTCCGCACTTTGTGGCGATACCATGCAGTATGTGTGTTTTAATCTTTTTTAATTTTTTTTGTTCCTCCCCTCCCTCTAGACACATTCCTTAGGCTACAGGAGAGCAGTACAAGGGCGCAAGAAAGGTTTTGATGTGTTATTAGCCGAGCACAAAAGTAAAACCAGGGAAAAAGAACTGCTACGTCAAGCTGAGCAACAACAGCAACAGACGCCTGCGCTCAGGGAACCGCATCCCTCACCTTCGAAATCTTCCCAGGAAACGCACCAAAATTCTCATGGACTTTCTGCCCCTGAAGTGAAGCCTTCGGTACCCAGCAAGGCTAAGCCTCACAACCCCAGTCTTCCAAGGTGCGGCTTACACTCCAGCCTCTCTTCTTATCACATTTCCAGCTTTCTGCCTCATCTTCATCCATTTTTTGGCGCTTCTGAATTCTCATCTACGATGAAATTAGATTTCCGACTTGTTGATCTATTAAATTATCACATAACCCCCCCAGGATTCCCCAGATTGAAGAGCCCACAGCACCTGAACGGGGCCGCACTGCAGTTCCCTGCACAGCCGGTAGCCGAGGCAGGGATACACTTTAACGGGCCGCAGCGTTGGTCAAGGCTAGTTTCACATTTCCGGCAGAGAACAGCCTGCTAGAATTCTCCGGATCCAGCACTGCTGGATGCAAACGGAATGCCTGCCGACCCCATTAACTAAAATGGGATCCGGCAAATATGCCAAGAATCAGCCAGACAGAAACCGCTCCATGCTGCGGTTTGTTTCCAGCCAATTCCCGGCATTCTGTGATGGAACTCGCTGCCGGATCACAATGCCGGAGATGTGATTGTGTGGAGTCCCAGAGGTCAGGCCTTCACTTAATCGTAAATTGATGGCTTATGCTAGCCTTATGCAATCACTTTATAGGACGGGCATGTCCTTTTTACAGTTATGGTGTCTATGATGGTTAGGAGAGTGTGCAGTTTTGATATCTTTACCTTCAAAAACAAAGCCCCGAGTGACAGAAAATCATACGTATGTTATTTTGCAGTCTGATCTTGCAGAGCTCTTGTGATAAATGGAGCCTGGGCCTGATGAGTCTTGGCCTGCACCACAAAATGCATTCGGAAATATTACTTTTTTTGCACATATAAGTTGATCACTGGTGAGCAATAAAAATAATTTATACTGATCTCAGAGTGGGAAAATCTAGTGATCATTCGCTATGGCTGGAGGCCCCATGAACATTATTATGCTTCCACATTATTATCATTCTCATGCTTTTTATTTAATATTTTTTAAATGTGTTGTAGGCAATCGGGCATGTACTTTTACCTGTCATTGCTTTTATGTTTACTTTTGCGTCTGTGCTAAAAAAAAAATATTTATGTCTTGTGTTTTTGTGTGTCGTCATGGCGGTCTCCAGGCCATCGGGTTACCCAGCGCAGCACAGTGGTAACGCTCCCAGTGGCTCACCATCAGTGCACGAATCTCCACAACCAGTAGTACCTGCGGCTGAGCCATCCTCCCGCTTGTCGAGCGACGAGGGGGAAGGGGACGAGAAAGAAGAACCCGCCGAAAAACTGGACTGTCATTATTCAGACCACCACCCTCGACCAGCAGCTGTAAGTAATACCGAAATACTGTGTGTGCCAATAGAAACCCCCACAAGGGTGCAGATGAGGAAATTGAGAAAAAAAAATGTTCTGTGTTTTCAGTTTTGCTCGTTTGGTAGCAGACAGATTGGAAGAGGATATTACGTCTTTGACAAGCGGTGGGACCACATCCGATGTGCACTTAACTTCATGGTGGACAAACATCTGAACTCCCAGATGTGGAGGTAGGTTGGATGGTGGAGGACAGACAGAATGCTCCCGATCAAATCTCATCGGACTATGGGAAGCCCAGTAAAGTGCCTGCAATTAAAATGTCAGTAACTGCTCTCTGTAGGTTTCTAGGTTATTAGTCTTCAGAGGTGCAAAAAAAAATAAAAAATACCTTTAAAAACTACTTTGGTGCAAAATATTGTGCTGATTAAATTCACAGCATCTCTTTAGTCCGAGCTGATTCAGAGCTCCAAAATCTCCTGCGTACTGGTGCAGGTGCAGTGCCGAAGACAGGTCAGCCTCAAATGTGTTACTGGGCATGCATCGGCGCAAGATTTCTCTGCAAACCTGAAGGTGGTGTTACCTCATGTCATTGACGCAGCAGGGGAGGGGCGGCAACGGCGCTGATTGGGATGTGGAGGCTCAGCCTAGTAGAGGTGTGCTTGGGCGGGCCTGGGCACTGGAGGGGGGCATTCCTGGGCACCATTGAAAGAAAATAACGCCTCCCTGGGCACCTTACTGCCTAATTTGCATATCATACAAAGATGATTTTTACAAGATAGAAAACAAAAAACGCCAAATGAAAGGTACATGAGGGAAGGAGGTGTTAATCTACATGCGCATAGTTTTACTTTATTAGTGATCACCCATGTGACAGATTTCCCTTTAAACACGCCATACACGCGCTACTTTCTTCCTGCATGGCACACCACACATTCGCAAACCGGTTTCTCGCATGCACCAGAAAGAATAAACCATTTATCTGCATTCTACTACTGCAGCAGAATTTATAATTACCCGATATTTTGGCTTCCTCCTGCATTTTAGGAGAAGAGAAAATGATGTCCAATTTTGAAAGCAAAGCTTGTGGCCATTCAGTGATTGCGAAATCCCAGCCGGTTCTGTTACCCACACACACGAGGCACAGCTCATATACTTATCATTAGAGGGGACCAGTCTCTTCACTTTGTCTTCGGCCTCATGCACACGACCGTTTTTTTTTTAAGGTCCGCAAAAACGGGGTCCGTGATCCGTGACTGTTTTTTCGTCCGTGGGTCTTCCTTGATTTTTGGAGGATCCACGGACATGAAAAAAAAGTAGTTTTGGTGTCCGCCTGGCCGTGTGGAGCCAAATGGATCCGTCCTGAATTACAATATGGTGCAATTGCAAACGGATCCGTCCCCCATTGACTTTCAATGTAAAGTCAGGAGTCCCTTTTATACCATCGGATCGGAGTTTTCTCCAATCCGATGGTATATTTTAACTTAAAGCGTCCCCATCACCATGGGAACGCCTCTATGTTAGAATATACCATCGGATTTGAGTTAGATCGTGAAACTCAGATCCAACAGTATATTCTAACACAGAGGCGTTCCCATGGTGATGGGGACGCTTCAGGTTAGAATATACTAAAAGAACTGTGTACATGACTGCCCCCTGTATTTAACTCATTGGTGGCCAGTGCGGCCGGCCCCCCCTCCCTCCCCTGTAGTACTGTAGATTCATTGGTGGCCAGTGCCCCCCCCCCCCCCCTCCTAATTAAAATCTCCCCCCCCCTATCATTGGTGGCAGTGGAGAGTACCGATCGGAGTCCCAGTTTAATCGCTGGGGCTCCGATCGGTAACCATGGCAACATGGACGCTACTGCAGTCCTGGTTGCCATGGTTACTTAGCAATTTTTAGAAGCATTATACTTACCTGCGAGCTGCGATGTCTGTGACCGGCCAGGCGCTCCTCCTATTGGTAAGTGAAAGTTCTGTGCGGCGCATTGCTTATAGCACAGACCTGTCACTTACCAGTAGGAGGAGCGCCCGGCCGGTCACAGACATCGCAGCTCGCAGGTAAGTATAATGCTTCTAAAAATTGCTAAGTAACCATGGCAACCAGGACTGCAGTAGCGTCCTGGTTGCCATGGTTACCGATCGGAGCCCCAGCGATTAAACTGGGACTCCGATCGGTACTCTCCGCTGCCACCAATGATAGGGGGGGAGATTTTAATTAGGAGGGGGGGGGCCCACTGGCCACCAATGAATCTACAGTACTAAAGGGGAGGGAGGGGGGCCGGCCGCACTGGCCACCAATGTGTTAACTACAGGGGAGGGAGGGGGGGCCGGCCGCATTGGCCACCAATGAATTTAAAACTGGGGAGGGAGGGGGGTGTGCCCCCTCCTGCCTGGCAGCACATGATCTCTTACAGGGGGCTATGATACGCACAATTAAGCCCTCAGGTGCAGCACCTGAGGGGTTAATTGTGCAGATCACAGCCCCCTGTAAGAGATCGGGTGCTGCCAGGCAGCAGGGGGCAGTCATGTACACAGTTCGTAGTATATTCTAACTTGAAGCGTCCCCATCACTATGGGAACGCCTCTGGGTCAGAATATACTGTCGGATCTGAGTTTTCACGACGTGAAAACTCAGCTCTGAAAAAGCTTTTATGCAGACGGATCTGCGGATCCGTCTGTGTGAAAGTAGCCTACGACCACGGACTCTGATGCCAATCTTGTGTGCACCCGTGTTTTTTCACGGACCCATTGACTTGAATGGGTCCGTGAACCGTTGTCTGTCAAAGAAATAGGACAGGTAACACGGATGCGGCTGCAAAATGGTGCATTTTCCGTTTTTTGTTTTTTTTTCCACGGACCCATTGAAAGTCAAGTCTGCAGGTTCAGCTAACAATACACAATAATGTGTATGGGGGCCTTTAGACCGGCTGTCTAGACCTGCACCAGATTTAGGTCCATTTTTGCATTACAGTGAAACCCACTTACATGATTGCAGGGCTTCCTTTGATCATGCTGCCGTCTCTTGACCTGACCACAGGGGTCAAATAGTTAAAGGCTATGTACATTTTCGGGTTCAATTTTCTATGATTGCATTTTACTCATTTTGGGCTTAGAATCATTTTTTCAATTGGTCTTTATTAAAAATATTAAGACATTCTGTTAACTGTTTGTCTAACTTTGTAAATCATACTTTCACTTTGTGGCTGCATCTAATAAACCTTATCTCTAAATTACTAAAAGGTCCTCAACACTTATTTAAGCCACTTTTCAGTCAGATAAGAATTGAGCTATAAGGAGTGTTTAGGAGGTCAGAGCTGCCTGATGGAACAGAGTAAAAATACAGAGCATGTCACTAGAGAATCTCAAGGCTGTACAGAGAAAGGGGCTCAACATTTTTAATGAAGACCAATTGAAAAAGTCTTTTTTTTAGCTCAAAATGAGTACAATGCAGTAATAAAATAAAAAAAATTGCCCCCAAATGTGTACATAGCCTTTAAAAATGGTCGGAGGTTCCCCTGATCCTCGCTGTTGGAGCAGAAGCTCAGACAGGTGAGCACCCATGGGACTCCTCAATGACCGCTGAAAAAACATATAGCTTGGTCGTTAAGGAATTGAAGGACACAACAGTCAGACGTATCTGAGGATTACATTGGTTCAGATATAGAAGCCATGATTTCCACCACTACTAATGTCCTAAATCAGGGATGTCAAACTCCCGGCCCTCCAGCTGTTGCAAAACTACAATTCCCAGCATGCCCCGATAGCCATAGGCTGTCTGGGCATAATGAAAATTGTAGTTTTGCAACAGGCGGAGGGCCAGGAGTTTGACATCCCGGTCCTTAATTCATGTTTTCCAGTGGAAATAGTGGAAGTTGCCAGTGGATAGGTGGCCATAGCAGGAAAATTTCATTCAGAGCGTCAAAAGGGAATCCGACTCATTCAACCCTGTCACAGGACAGGCAATCCTGAGGAACCCCAGTTAGATATGGCAGTACATCAAGTTGTTGAAGATGCCTTCATCTTACTTAATCAAAAATGATATCCACATCTCTATCAAAGTGTAGGGGCTGGCAGCACTTCAGGTAATGGAACGGGATCAGAGTGTCTAAGCCGTCTTCTTGACACTTGTCTTCTGTTTTATTTGCCAGGAAAATTCCTCCAGCGTCTAGCAGTTCATCCACACATGCTCCACACCGGACCAGCACAAATTCAGCGCCCGTGTTACAGAGTATGAACAACACTGGTTTCCTTTCGCCCAGCACAGTTACCTCTCCCCTGACCCCCGCGACCTCTCCCTGTACGTCTGTGGACAAAGTCCTTTCACAAGGAGCTACACTAAGCACTCACACTGCGACAGACCCCACCAGTAGTATGCAATCCAGACAAGTGTCTTCTTCAGCATCCACACCGTCAGTGCTTTCCTCATTGCCTAGCCCAGTCTCCAGCAAACCTCAAAAACTAAAATCCAACAAGGCTGTGAAACCTAAGGAACCCCCCGCCAGCAGCACGAACTGCAGTAGCAGCGGCTCAGGAAAGAAACGGAAAAATAACTCCCCACCCCAGCTGCTAGCGCACCCCCCTTCCCATTCCACTGAGTCCTTTAGGAAAAACTGTGTGGTGAACTCTGGAACGTACCACTCTCCCGGCACAACCTTGTCCCACGGCAGTCCGCATAGTGTCGGCCTCAATTTTGTGAACAATCGATCTGTGAGTCTTAAACACGACCAATCAGGGAGGGGTCCTCCGACGGGGAACCCTGCAGAATCCATAAAGCGCATGAGTGTCGTTATGAACAGCAGTGACTCCACGCTTTCACTCGGGCCGTTCGTTCACCAACCCGGTGACCAAGCTGTGAATTCGCACAACACCTTTCCTCATTCTCATGCTTCCCTGGACAAGTTTGCAGGGAAAAAGCGAAAGTCCTCAGCTGGTCCCAGCAGCATCACCAACAACAGCAAATCCGGAAAGGTTGCCAAACTGCCGCCAGTCAACAACATTCATACAAAACACAATAGCAGGATTTCAGGAACGCCGACGCTGACCAATAATTCACTTCGTCATCAGGTAAGAGATTGTGACTTGTTTTACTAGGCTGGATCTCTGTGAGTGATCGCCCACGCATTTCCTGCCAAAATTTGCAAACAGTCTGATCTTCGAGGTGACGGTACAACGCCACCTCTGCAGTTTCGGCTGTTGTAAATTAGACCCAACACTTTACTCAGGTCTATGATAGAACGTGTCTAATTTATGGTGAGGCGGAGGCTTCGTCATATCTTAGGCGCACCCCCCGGGTCCCTGTGCTCCTAGACTGAAATCCATGGCAGCTAAATTTCAGTCTTCTTTTAAGACAGAAAACTGACGATAAATGTCCCGGGCCCCCTTTTTCGGAAAGTGGCATGGGTGGCGTACAAACACCACTTGTGCCTAGCTTTAGGTGCAACGGCATTCAAATAGTTGTACCTTTTTTGACTCCAGAAACCTGGTGTGGGGGGAATGATGAAGGCTGCCTTCTATGTAGGGATTATGAGTGAAAACAGTAGAACACTGTGCATGTTCGTTGTCAGATTTTCCAAATTCGGTAGGGCTCTACTTCCACATTTTCCCCCTTTTCCTGCTGAACTCTTCACTGCAAAGCAAAATCTTTTGTTAAAGTGTCTCTCCAGGATTCAACAATGGATGACCTATCCCTAGAAGTGAATGAAGAGCGCCACATGCAAGTGCGGCCATCACTCCATTCACTTCTATGGAAACGCTGGAGATAGCTGGCTTGCTTATTTTTGCCGGTCCCATGGTACCCTCACCTACCTGACATGGGTGACCTGTCCTAGGTGATGTGCCACCCAGATGTGCAGAAATACATTGTCAGGACTGCTGTGCATGCACACGAGTCCTCTCCGTTATATTAGCAGGGCACAGAAGTCTGGACTGTGTATTTGAGCACTGGCAGTGGGGGAAATGAGGGCCAGTAACAAAAAACTACTCTTGTATTACTGCAGAGAATAGTCCAGAATTGTGCGACAGATTCCTTTTAAAGGGGTTTCCCCAGGACTTGGATATGCTCTTACCTCTTCTGACGTCTGTTTTAGTAACTACTTGCATCCCCATTGCATCTACTCTGATGACTCTGTTGTGCCGTTCCTCTATTATTTCTACTAGAATGTTATAAGTGACTTTCCAGCAGTAAGGGTACAGATGGGTGTAACCAGTTGTGGGTGCATCCCTGATACTGGCAGCACTGATTTGATAATGTCAAACTGTGATAGGACATACCAGTGGTAACACCCATCTGTACCCTTATTGCTGACTGCTGTAAATTAATTTAGCGGAATGGCACAACATAGTCATGATGCTCCAGAATTGTTATTACCTTGAGAATGCAAGTAGTTACTAAAACAGACCTGTCGTGGATGGGGACAATTGATAACCTAGTAGCTCCGGTGCCAGAAATCGGTTCCAGAACTTCACAGCTCGCTGCA
Source organism: Bufo bufo (assembly GCF_905171765.1). Taxonomy (NCBI): domain Eukaryota; kingdom Metazoa; phylum Chordata; class Amphibia; order Anura; family Bufonidae; genus Bufo; species Bufo bufo. The sequence continues at coordinate 27,956,545 of NC_053397.1, read as the reverse complement.
TTGTGTAGTGGACAGAGCTGGTTACTGCAGCGCTCCTTCGATTAACTGAGAGAGCACTACAGTTCCTAGCTCCGTCCAGTACACAATGGATGGAGCTGTGTAGTTCCAGTGCCAGAGCTATTCCTGAACAGCTGATTAACGGGGGTGTGGGGTGTTGGACCCTCACCAATCTGATACTGATGACCTATCAAGCGCTCGGCTATTTTGATACTCTGCATATTTGCAGTGCACACTTTCACTTTTGGGGGGGCATGTTCTGGTGATAGGTGCACGTCTCCGAAGTGGGACCTGCACCTATCGGACTTTGATGGTGTATCCTAGCTATATGCCATCAACATGTCAGATGGCACAAACCCTTTAAATGCTGACAGTGGAGAAATGGGGGGGCAGTAGGAAAAAAAAAAAAAATAGAAATTGGGACTCCTTGTTTGCAGGACTACTCATGTAATACTACAGATCATAGTCCTAAATCGTGGTAACAGATTCCCTTTTAAGGTGGCCGTATATCTCCATATGCATGGACGCTTGTCGAAGCATGCATGTATTCTCAGCGGAGTGAGGAGGAAGTAAGGGCATCACCATTCAGAGGTATAGATTGGGATTGTTCACTGGCATATACCTCCTATACAAGCCCTTTAGGTATCTTATTGTATAGGTAGATATGTACTTGACTTGCATCGTAAAAACAAAAAATGTATACTGCTTTATCCCTTTACCTAGAAGAGTGCAGAATACCACGCTTTCAGCCTTGCGTATGACAAAAGCACATGATTTTGGCATATGCGGAGTGCATAGGGTCTATGGGAGACATTTGTGGGGTCAATAAAGGTGTTGTCTCATCATAGACAATGGGGGCATATCGCTAGGATATGCCCCCATTGTCTTATAGGTGTGGGTCGCACCTATATAGACAATGGAGCCCCAAAAGTGAAGGAGGGCGCATTTGCAGCCGCCCTCCATTTATTTTCTATGGGGCCGGCGAAAATAGCCGAGCGCTGGCTCGGCTATTTTTGTCGAGCCCATAGAAGTGAATGGGAGCGGTGGCTGGTCATGCGCTTCTATTCACTTCTATGGGGAGCCGGCTTGGTGGTAACCAGACCGGAGTCCTTCAGCCACCACCTTGCGGGGCTCCGTTCCCGATATGCCCCCATTGTCTGTGATGAGACAACCCCTTTAACTAAGGCTGGCGATTTATATGCCAGTCTTAATACCCCTGCGCTGGCGGTGGATGCGCCTAAGTTATGTAGAGGCGCATGTTCCGGCAGCGTACAACAAGCCTAAACCTACACCAGCTCCCTTGCTGGCATAGATTTAAGCCAATTTCTGCGCAGAAAACGGGTGTAGAAAATGATAATTAGGATGGCCCTGCCGGCCCGCCCTTTTGCATGCCCCTGCCGCGTTCCCTTTTCTCTGCACTTGTGTGAGCGGCGTGGAAAGGGGATACTTTCACACTAGCGGTTTTCTTTTCCGGCACAGAGTTCCATCCTAGGGGCTCAATACCGGAAAAGAACTGATCAGTTTTATCCCCATGCATATTTTGCTGACAAGATCTGAACCTAATATATGTCAAAAAGGGGCCTATATTGGTTGATAAATGAGCCCCTTGGTATTTATGTAGTGAATGTGTTCATATAACCAGATGTGAGCAGAGTCCTAGATCATAGTAATGAATGGGTCTGTGTGCAATCCGCAAAAAATGGGGATCTGACCCAGCCCCAAAATACGGACATGTGTATGGGGCCTAAGGGAGTCGTCAACTTTTCTGTGAAGCCATACTCTAGCGTGTAATGTCATAAGCACCCGCTAAATCACCCCTGGCATCAGTTGCCTATCCAAGATGGAGCCTGTACCTTCTACTGCCCTGAAAGCATTCAGTGCAGATACAAGACGCCCTCCGCTTTCCTGCCTGCCCTGTATCTGCAGTAGATGAAGCGCCATGTCGGAAGGGCAGTGTATGCCAGAACTTGTTCATGTCACTACCCATGGGCACTGACGGGGCAATTCCATGCAGCCCAAGGTAAGCCCGGAGGTGATGTAGCAGGTTCTTATGCCGTTGCACACTAATATGTGAAAATACAGAAAATCATGCACAAAGTGGACAACCCCTTTAAATAGCAACTGTCTTTAATCAGAATGCATTGTCTTGCCTTGCACATAGTCTCCGTGCTCCAGCGGCCATGGTGCCAGTAAGCTGCTTGCAGTCACGTCGTTTTACCTGCGGACATGGACAGAGAACTGCAAATGGACCGCGGCTATCGGCTCCCCTTTTAGCAGGACTGGCTGATGGCACAGACGGTCATCAACTTGACAGGGGAGGGAGGGAGGTGTTGGGCGCGAGCAGCTATCACTATGGTAACAGATATTTCCCAATGAGCCGAGCAGCTATTTAACCCACTTTGTGCTGGAGCGGCTTTATTCTCACGTAAAACTCTACAACAGGCAAAAAAATAAAGAAGCTGCTGCTGCTGGGCGGCGTCTGAATCCATCCACTCCTCATCTGACGGCTCCCAGCGATCTCAAGCTGTGCTGCCTCTTATTGCACAACGCGTAGATGACATTTTGTTTCTGGCACATCATCCAGACAATTATTTCTCTCCGCTGGGTAGGAGTGACGCTTGTACAGTCAGCATAATCTGCCGTGCACCAGCCTCCGCTTATCCAGTCCCAGTTTGATCACTTTAGTCAGCAAAGACCGATTAAATTAGCCCGCTGCCTATGAGCGGATTTGCACGGCGAGAGGAAAATCTCGGCATTCAAAAAATCAGAGAAATGGTGCGTTTGGTAAATGTTCTCTGCCCCCCCCCCCAAAAAAAAAAAAAGACGCTGCATGGTCAGGAGGAAATGAGCATCAGCGTTGAGCTTCCAGTCTATTACATCATCCCTTATTACAATGTGTTCATACGTTGCCGCTGGTATATTCACACATCACCGTCATATGGTGATTATAGCAGCGGTCTTCCTAAAGAGTTTTGCAGTGATTTTGTGCGAATGGATACCAAACATATTTGACTACCACGTGTTCTTTGCAGTCCCAGGGATACTATGAGTGACTCCTTCATTTAACTTGTCAAAGGGTTGGACAGTCCCTTTAATAATGTGTACGTTCACCTGACTGACGCAGGCATTTATAAAAGGTTCACTGCGAGCTAAACTAGTGGGTGCTAACACCCTCCCGCTGTACAGCCTCCAGAGCTTCGGTTTGCTGCATACTGTGCCTGGTATCCAGCTGAAAAGGACATTCGTGCTGTTCCCGGCCAATCACTGTTCTCAGCACTGTTTATTGGCTGACAGTATCTGGTAGGCTGTCGTCACAGTGCTCCTCCCAGATGTTCTTTTCAGTCGGATACCGGGCTCAGAATGCAGCCCCCATAACTCTGTTTTTAGGGGTTTATAGTGGGAGCTCGTTGCGTGACAACCAGAATGTGAGCCTGACTTATCTTGGGGAAAAAAAAATCTGATCTCTTTTTTGAAAAGAAACAGCAGGGTGTGTGAACGAGGCGATAATGTCTATGGGGTGCAATCTGGATTTCAAGTGTCAAAGTGTCACTACTGAAACGATCATCAAAGTTCCTCACACTCCGTATAGAAGTCCCTGTTGTCCATTACACGCAGTTTTTTAGAGCAAAAAAAACGCAGCGTAATACAGTACCGGCAAAGTAAATGTGATTACCCAAATCTCAGGTTACATTTTGCTTCCGTGTGGAAATTGACCAGCCAGGCAGATTTTGAAATCTTCAGCATGTCAATTCTTTGTGTGAATTTTTTATTTATTTATTTTTTTGTGCAGATTTCACAGTTTTTAATGCAGTGGTGGGTATCTGCTGAAAAGCCACATCAAAAACTGCAAGTGACACATGCGGTTTGTGGTGCGGAAATGCTCTGAAATCTGTGCTAATTTTCTGTTTGTAAACCTTTTAGGATACTTTCACACTCGCGTTTTTCTTTTCCGGCACTGAGTTCCGTCCTAGGGGCTCTATACCGGAAGAGAACTGATCCGTTTCTTCCTAAGGGCTCTTTCACACCTGCGTTATTGTCTTCCGGCATAGAGTTCCGTCGTCGGGACTCTATGCCGGAAGAATACTGATCAGGATTATCCTAATGCATTCTGAATGGAGTGAAATCCGTTCAGGATGCATCAGGATGTCTTCAGTTCCGGTACGGAACGTTTTTTGGCCGGAGAAAATACCGCAGCATGCTGCGCTTTTTGCTCCGGCCAAAAATCCTGAAGACTTGCCGCAAGGCCGGATCCGGGATCAATGCCCATTGAAAGGCATTGATCCGGATCCGGCTTTAAGCTAAACGTCGTTTCGGCGCATTGCCGGAGCCGACATTTAGCTTTTTCAGAGTGGTTACCATGGCTGCCGGGACGCTAAAGTCCTGACAGCCATGGTAAGTGTAGCGGGGAGCAGGGGAGCAGGGGAGCAGTGTACTTACCGTCCGTGCGGCTCCCCGGGCGCCCCAGAGTGACGTCAGGGCGCCCCAAGCGCATGGATCACGTGATCACATGGATCACGTCATCCATGCGCATGGGGCGCTCTGACGTCATTCTGGAGCGCCCCAGGAGCCGCACGGACTGTAAGTATACCGCTCCCCCGCTCCTACTATGGCGACCAGGACTTTAATAGCGTCCTGGGTGCCATAGTAACACTGAACGCATTTGGAAGACGGTTCCGTCTTCAAATGCTTTCAGTACACTTGCGTTGTTACGGATCCGGCAGGCACCTCCGGCAACGGAAGTGCATGCCGGATCCCAACAACGCAAGTGTGAAAGAGGCCTAATGCATTCTGAATGGAGAGCGATCCGTTCAGGATGCATCAGGATGTCTTCAGTTCAGTCATTTTGACTGATCAGGCAAAAGAGAAAACTTGCCTGAATGCCGGATCTGGCATTCAAAATGCCAGATCCGTCATGCGCAGACCGAAAAAAAGGTTAAAAAAATAAATGCCGAAAGACTGATCCGGCATTTCAATGCATTTTTAAGACTGATCAGGCAGGATCCTGATCAGTCTTACTAATGCCATCAGTTGGCATACGTTTTGCCGGATCACTCTGCCGCAAGTGTGGAAGTGGCCTTAAGCTACTTTCACATCTGCGTTTTTCCTTTCCGGTTTTGAGATCTTGCAGAGGATCTGAAACCCGGAGGAAAACACTTCACGAAACTGAACATAATAGAACTAGGTGCACCAGGATGCATTCCATTCTGTTTTGTTGCATTCACATGCCGGACACAAAACCACTGCAAGCAGCGTTTTTTGGGTTTTTTTTTGTGTGCGTCATGTGATTCTGATCAAGACGAATCCGGCGTGAAGGACAATGTAATTTAATGGTGCTGGATCCATCTTTTCGGACATGAAAAAAAACGGATTCAGCGCCCATTCACTTACAGTGGTTTTATTGCCGAATCCGTCTTATTCATTTTAGAGATAATGCGACGGATGCAGACGGTTGTATTATTTACCGGATCTAGCAAAAACACAGATGTGAAAGTAGTCTAAGGCCTCATGCACACGACCGTTGTTTTGGTCCGCAAACTGCGGCTCGGATGCGGACCCATTAACTTCAATGGGGCCACAAAAGATGCGGACAACACTCCGTGTGCTGTCCGCATCCATTGCTCCGTTCCGTTGTCCGCAAAAAAATATAACCTGTCCTAGTCTTGACCGTTTTGCGGACAAGAATAAGCAGTTATATCAATGGCTGTCCGTGCCGTTCCGCATATTGCGGAATGCACGCGGACGCCATCTGTGTTTTGCGGATCGCAAAACACACAACGGTCGTGTGAATGAGGCCTAAGTCAATGGTGCCTGATCAGTTTTTTTTCATTACAGGAAAAAAAACGGATCAGGCGCCCATTGACTTCAGGTTTTCAGATCCTCTGCCGAATCCTCTGCAGATTTGAGAGTAGCCTTATCCATGTGCGCATAGCCAAAGGGTACTGGCACTTGTTGCATATTTCTTTGCTGAAAATCCACATGAAATCTGCTTTTAAAAAAACACACAAAACACTTTTTATTGTGGACTTGATGTGGTTTTTGGTGCAGATTTTCTGTTAACAACCCCATTGAAGTCTACGGGGAAAACCACTCTACATAAGGTGCAGGATCGCACAGGCAGTTGACATGCTGCAGATTTTAAAATCCGTACAACAGATCAAATTGGCAAATCTCATTCACTTAGCTGGTGCTGGATTTTTTATATTTTTTGCACCAAAAAAAGCGTGTGTGTATTTGGCCATAATTTGTTAAAAAACTAGCTGAATCTATGTTTTTTCTACCGCCACATGGAAACATCCAGCTTCGCTTTTGGGTCAGTGTAAGTGTCTGAGACAACTCCCCGAGGGGTGCGAGGGCCCCGCCGGCAGCTTCTTGTTGTGTACTGAGGGGGGGTCACATTACATTTGCTTCATCTCGTCTCTTACTCTTTTTTTTCTTTCTGTTTTCCAGCCAAAGGCTCGTCCCTGACAGTAGTAATTCCAGGAACTGGACAACTACGGTAACAATCACAAACCTCCAGCTGGCTCTGTGGGCTCCAAGATGCCTTTGAGTTTTCTCAACCTTTTCCGTGGTCCTCAGGTGTGTGGAGTGTTTTCTGAGTTTTGTCAGCTGGACAGAGGAATATCCCCCCCACGAAGCCATGTCTGTAGCAGTCAGTCCCATCGCCGCTTCTATCAGTGTTAGTGGACTGAGCCGCCTGCTACAAACCCCGAGATCTCACTTTGCGTCGAGCGCGAGCTCATGTCCTCCGGCCCGTGCGAGAGAGGAGAAAAACTTCACTGTAACTTTTCTGACAGGAATGACGTCTTCTGATGCCCATCATTGTGGACACCACCGCCACCAGGAGAGGAATATGGCTTTATTCTTTTACAGCAATGCTCCAGTGGAAAAAAGAAAGAAAGGAAGAAAAAACTACTAAAATAGCACAATTACAAAAAAAAGAAAATATATAAAAAAATTCTAATAATAAAGACTATGGGCTGGCCGCCTTTTTCCAGGTTACACGTGCTAAGAAGCTTTGAGGAGTTTTAATGTCAATGATATTTTCTCCAAATTACGTGATTTACTAAAATTTATGTTCTCTAAACTTTTACGGTGATTGTACTGGTAAAAAACAAAACAAAAAAAACCCAAAGTAAAGATGAGCAAAAAATAAATAAAAATAAAAACTTGGTAAAGATGCCAAAGCTCACCACACAGTTAGACGTAACGGTTAGTGAATGGTTATGCCGCATTCCCTGCCCATACTGCCACCTGTTGGCGGTCTGGCAGCCATTGTTTTGTTTTTTTGGGTCACATCACACCCCCATTCAGTCACTGCGCAGCCTATGGGCTAAGGCACTGCTAAATTGCCATAAAGGTTGGAGACTGGGAAATTCTAGGAATGACAGTCCTGACCGCCATAGACCCATCAGCCATGTTTCTTGTAGACCGCGAGTCCACGATCACCAATCGGGATGGGGAGGGGACGACGACGACGACAAAGCTTTGATTCTGTTACCAGGAAGTGTTGACGCTGGAGGACATTTGCCGAGACCTCCATGTCTGCTTGCTACTAATATCATTGGCTATGGGTTTGTCGCACACAGGCAGCTAGATTTCAGCAGGCCCAGGGTAATCGCTTTAGTTTTGATACCCTATGAGTGGCGTCCTGTTAAACCATCCCCTTTAAGCGCCCGTAAGATGGTGCCCTTGTTACTGGGGAGTTACCTTTGTCCAGTCAGCGCTGACCGGATCGGAGCTTGTAGCGAAACGCCCCATTGCATGTTAATGGTAATGCCCACTTGTCTATTCTATGCATTTCCAGGAGGAATAACAGAGGAAAGAGACACTGCTGTGTTATGCTGTGGGGAATACAAATATTTGCCAAAACGGACGTGTCAGGAGAGGCGTCAGATCCTGTTTTGTTTTTTAGTATGCAATGACTACTGTGTGCATCTCTAGTGACACAATTTGAGAATCCGCCCGATCGCTGGCCGATCTTTGTATCATATCTTCATTATCTTTTTTTTTGCTGTTTTTAAGTTCATTTGTAACATGTACAGCCTAGAACATATGTATTCCTACCTGGAAACCATGGACAAGCTGCTGCTGTTGCTGGATCCTTTTAGAATACAAATTATTATAATTGCAGGAGAGATTACCCTCATTAAAGCTGATTTAAAGGCCCTCCGTCAGCAGTTTTGTCCCTATGACACCGGCTGACCTGTTGCTCTTGGCAGCTGAAGGCATCTGTGTTTGGTCCCATGTTCATATGTGCCCGCATTGCTGAGAAAAATGATGTTTTCTTATATGCAAATGAGCCTCTAGGAGCAACGGGGGCGTTGACATTACACCTAGAGGCTCTGCTCTCTCTGCAACTGCCGCGTCCTCTCCACTGTGACAGGGCCAGGCAGTGAAAAGCTCATCACCCTTGGCCCGGTCAATTAAAGTGCAGGGGCTGCAGCAGTTGCAGAGAGAGCTGAGCCTCTAGGTGTAATGGCAACGCCCCCGTTGCTCCTACAGGCTCATTTGCAAATATCAAAACTCAGCAATGCGGGCACATATGAACATGGGACCAACACAGATGCCAAGCGCACATGTAACAGGTCAGCCAGTGCCATAGGTACAAATGTCCTTTAACCCCTAACCCTTTGGCAATAAACATCTGCTCAGCCAACAGCTGTCTATAGAGTATGTGCAGCATAACCCTACAAATACCATAGCATTCACATTGCGCATTCATGTACCAGACTGCAGGGGGCAGCCCCACAGCCGTTAATAGGACATCATTATAAAAATAACCCATCCATCAGCAGCAGCTTGTTGACAGTTTCCAAGTACTAGCAGGAGAACATCCAAGAGGGTAATGAAGAGATTTTACATTGGAAATGTATTCTGCCATCCACAGGACAAGTTAGAAAATGAAATCCATAATCTGATTGGGCCAATCAGTATTAATCCCCCCCCCCTTCCCTTTAAGGCGGGAATTGTCCAGGTTGTCTTGTCCATGGGCTGTGTCAATATCGGATCTGGGTTGGACGCCGTGGCCGATCAGCTGTTTCACTTCAATAGGAGCTGCGCTGCAGTAACCAGCTCTGTCCACTACACCAGGGATGGAGCTGTGGAGTCCCGGCATTGGCGCTACTCTGAAACAGCTGATCACTGGGTTGTTGGAAGCGCACTGATCAGATATTGATGGCCTATCCTTAGCACAGGCCATCATTGGTAGAAATCCTAAAAAACGCTGGTTTGCAATACCACAAACTACCTGTGAACAGAGGTGGCGGCATTTTTGGAAAAAAGCAGCCATGTTTTTTATAATCTAAGATGACACCCTTTAGTGGTGAAAACTACAAAAATTGAGTTACATTTTTGAGAATGGTTTGTTACGGTTTTTTCTGCCGCAGGGGTAAAGACACGTACATATAGGCTTATATAAAACCATAGAAAAATCCAGCATTTGCAGACAAACGATCCGTAGGTGTCAAGTCCGTTATAAGCAGATCTGGTTCATATACCCATGTGTCAGGGAGCGGCATATACCAGTCCCAGGTGGTGGCCACATGATTGTATTGTATCGGTATTACTTAAAACTCCTATTGTTTCTTTAACCTGAAAAAAGAAACAAAAATTACTATTGAGAAAAAAAAATTACGTTAAAAACAACGAACCCTACTTTTTGTATCCTTTATTTTGGAATTTCTTCTATGATAAATGAAAAAAAAAAAAAAATGAAGTATCCCTATTTCAGAAAGCGTATTTTGTTAAAAAAGAAAAAGAAAAAAAAAAAGATTGTACATAGTGAAATATGTATTTTTGCACAGGTCTTTTTTCCCTTCTATCCAATTTTGGTACAATTTGAGATCATCTAATATTTATTTGTTAATAAAAGAAAAAATACCTTTATGATTTGAAGTGATTCACTGCCAAGCCGATATTCTAACATGTCTAAATGAGATGCAATTCGAGAGGATTTCCTCCATTTTTTTTATTTTATATAATTTTTGTTTTTTTTTGCGAGGGCCGGGTCGTACTTTGGTATCTACGGAGTGGATTAACGATGGCGAGTCGTACGCGCCGTTTGCTTTATATTAGAAGAAAGTTCATTTAAACCTCTCACTGTAGCTAAGGGGCTCGTGCGTAATTTTTAAACTTTTTTTGTTCTATACCTGTGTGTGCAAACGAGGGCACACGTGTGCTTGTGTGTGATTTCTAGACCTACCGAGAAAATGAAAGTGCCTGGTTCTAGTTTCCGAGCTGTACTTTTAGCTTTTCCTTAAGACTTGAATGTTCAGTTGTGTTTTCAGAGCTTGCTTTTTTTTTTCTTTTTGTTTTTTTTAATATCGTGGCTTCTGAGATTTTGTAATAACAGGGATGAAATTATCGCGAATGATTCGTGGCAGCCTCTAAAACGACCATCCTGCCAAAGGGAACCACGAGTCGCTGACTGATCTCTTTGGCACTGGGTCAAAAAAAAATTGGTCATTGATATTTGTTGTCCTCCTACCTGCAGTACAGCAGGTAGATACATTATCATGTCCAGAGTTGGCAACCAACATGTACGTGTAGTGTAGCTAATGAATTAGAACAAAAAAAATAAAAAAATAGATTACTGAATTATTGAAGAAAAAAAATAGTCAAAAATATTTTTGATTTAAATAGGTGAAATAAGCCAGATACCTCGCGGAACCTGACTCTATGTCCAAATTCCTAATGGAATGTTGCGGTCTAACGATGTCTTCCTCGAGTTCCCTTTTGCCAAAAAAATTCTTTTGGTTCCCTTTGGCCTTTCTTATAAAAGGTGACCTGTGACTGTAGACCCGGTGGTCTGCAACTCGTGGCTCTCTATGCTGGGGCAGTTGTTTGTAGCGTCAGGCGGCACAGGTTGTAGACTGCTACTCTAGCCTATGGTGGTAGACATTTTGTGGTCTCCAGAAAACAAAAACGCAGCTAATATTTACAAAGCCCTGCTTTTGTTATGTTAGATGACAAAATGGCTGCCTCCAGTGACGGGTTCTGTTAAAGGGAGTCGGCCGCCGTGCAATCTGCAGGCAGCATCGAATAGAGCTGGAGAAGCTGAGCAGATTGATATAGAGCCTTGTGGGAAAAGATTTTGTAAAGATTGTAGTTTAGTCCTTTAAACCTCTACTCTTTATATGCCTCTGAGTCATGTGGGCGGGGCCACTCGGTGATTGACCGCTAATCCTGTATGACCTAAGCATACAGGGAGGGCTGTCCGTCACTGATTAGGACCGCCCACTTGCCTGATGCATAAAAAGAGAATGAATAAATTGCAAGTATTACTGAATATCCTCCCTCCAAATCTATATATCAGTCTGCTCAGCTCCTCCTGCTCTATAACATGCTGCCTGCAGTTTGCACTGCATTTCCCTTTTGAAGTTGTTGCATGAAGAAGAAGAAAAAAGAAAAAATTCTGATACTTCAGCACTCTTGTCTATGGGCTGTTTCTGCAGCTCTGCCACTTTTGAGGCTGAGCTGCAATACTAGACACAGACCACAGTCAAGGATGGCGCTGTGCTCTAATCTCATACAACCCCATTAAAGGCTATATCCCCCTTTGCAACCATTTTTATTTTATTGTCTCAATGCTTCTAAAATGAAACGTGAAGCAATTTTGCCATAGGCCATAAAAAAAACTGCCATTTTGCTTCAATGGCTCCTATACAGATCTTTGTCTCCATGGTAACAAAAAAAAACAAACCCAGTACCGTCTGATCCTGCAGTCAGCCTCCCTTCTATCTGTCCATTTACTGTTTGATAACCTGCCAATTGTACATTAGCGAAATAAGAGACAGATAGAAGGAAACATGACTGCAGGATCAGACTACACAAAGATCACTTGTAGTCTGTTACCATGGTAATGCATTATCTGCCTAGGAGCTGTAGGAACAAAACAGCAGGGAATTAATAAGACCTATTGCAAAGTTGCTTTATTTAGATACATTGATACAGTAAGTAAAATTAAAATTTTGCAAAGCTGGTCACGGCTAGGGATGAGCGAACTTAATATTTTAAAGTTCGGGTTGGGGTATATGCTGAATTGCGTTATGGATTCCGTTACTACGCACCATAACGCAATTCCATGATGGAAGGCCTCGAAAGGCATTCCGTTGTTCATTCCGTCATAATAGAAGCCTGCATAACGGATCCGTCTGGTTTTTCGTTATGCTCGAGTCCTTTCCTGCATAACGGAAACCGGACGGATCCGTTATGCAGCCCATAGACTTCCATTATGACGGAATGAATAACTGAATGCCTCCCGTCTTGAAATTGCGTTATGGTCCGCGCTAACTGAATCCATAACGCAATTCGGCATATACCCCAACCCGTACTCTAACTTCAAAATATGAAGTTTGCTCATCCCTAGTCACGGCCTTTGTATGAAACGGGTGTAGGACGAATGGTGGACCTCAAAACCAGGAGGGTAATGTAGGATGACGTTACGTACGACAAGGTTTGCATTACAGGTTAACACAAGCACTACAGGTCGTCAATGTGAATGTAGTTCTTGAAAATCATCTTGGCTCGCTCGCTTCTCTCTGTACAATGTGTGAATAGTTTGAGAATTTGTACATCATAATCAAGAGCATCTGATCAGCTGGACTTTTGGGTTGCTGTATAGTTCATGAACAAACCAATGTCATGGGATAGAAATTACTTTGGATATTTAAGAGAAGATCTATAGTTCTGTTTTGTAACAAGTTTCTGTAAATAAAATAATTTATACTATTTATAAGAAAACAGATTGTGCTTTGCTTTATGACAGAAGACAGGTGGAACGAGGGGGGAAATAATTCATGGTCGGCGACATCCTACGTCCCCCCGCCTAGAAATACCCCTTCAGTGGCAAAAATTGCTGCCATGGAATTCTCATCTTGCCCACAGAAAATCCTTGTATCCATCCCGTCTTTCCGTGACGGGATGGTCCTGCGTGAAGGATCCGTGTTGGGTCTGTGTGTCATCTGTAGACACTGTCATTTAAGGACTCATGCACGCGGCCGTAGCTGTTTTTGCTGTCTGCAAATTGTGGATCCCGACTCGTTAGCCTGCTGCCATTGTTTGTTTGTTTCCTTTACAAATGTCCTATCCTTGTCTGAAAAATGTATAAGAATAGGACATGTTCTATTGCGGCCCCATTGAGTTGAAAAGGTCGGCATCTGATCCGCAAAAAATGCATATCGGATGGCGACCAAAACCACAGTTGTGCGCGTGAGCCCTAAGTGTGTAAACCTCGTCTAGATTCCTACAGAACATAGTGTACCGTTCAACTTTTCCTGAGTCTTCCCTTCAGTCTCCATGCTACCACGGGGCTCCGTTGTTTACAACCCAAACTTGTAGGTTGAGGGCATAGATGAGCGGTAGCCGCAACACTTTCCATAGCGCTGCAAGATCAGACAGAAACGTAAACGCCTACTACCCCCCATCCCTGGGCAAAATACTCCGACCACTACACCCTCCATCATTCCCTTGCTGTCTCCTCCCACACAGCAGCTTGAGAGTGTCGACCAAACCATTCCAAGATCATATGGGTCTGACATCTCAACTAGGGATGAGCGAATCGACTTCGGATGAAACATCCGAAGTCGATACGCTTAAAACTTTGTTCTAATACTGTACGGAGCAGGAGCTCTGTACAGTATTAGAATGTATTGGCGCCGATGAGCCGAAGTTATTGCTGTGTGAAGTCTCGTGAGACTTCGTGTAATAACTTCATAAATTAATTTGTACTGTAAAAAAACATTTCCCGTACTCTGGTTCGGTTCCAAGGTACCACTTGGAGTTCGGGAAATGTTTTTTTTTACACTACAAATTAATTTATGAAGTTATTGCGCGAAGTCTCACGAAACTTCACAAAGCAATAACTTCGGCTCATCGGAGCCAAAACATTGTAATACTGTACGGAGCTCGAGCTCCAGCTCCATACAGTGTTAGAATGAAGTTTTATGCGATTCGCTCATCCCTAATCTCAACCATTCGGGAGGCCTAGGAAATACAGTCTCCCGATCTCCGAAGACTGAGAAAAAGTAGCGCAAGTACATTTGTAAGTTGCAGGGGAAGCACAGGAAAATTTATACCGGATAACCCCCTGAAGGTGGATTTCACGCTGCAGTATACATCTGGTAATTTAGAAAAATCACTCCCACGCACTAAAAGTGTTCAATAACCCCTCCATTTACCTGATTGAGGTAAGAGTGCTGTTCTGGCTCTATCAGGTTAGTTTACTTTATTTTAAGCTGTGGTCCAGCGAAGAAAAAAAAGTAGTTTTTTTTTTTTCAACATAGGAGGCTGAAAGCGCAGTATTAATAGGCCCTAAAGCTGGCCATGCACAAGATTTGGATTGGACGATGATGGGATCGTTTGTGCAACCTCCAGAAAGTTAATTGTACAAAGTGGCAAATGATCAGCCAGGCCGTACATTACACACTCCTGTATCATTTTCAAACAGCTGTCAGTGATGAGTACAGGGTAATACTTTGCCAGTGGAGCTGCTGTGATTAGTCTCTCTTAAAGGCGTGGGGTAAGTTTTTTCTTCTTCCATAAACAGCACAGCTCTTACTTGTGCATTAAGTTTGGTATTGCAGTTCATTGAAGGCCATAGACAAAAGTGATGCTACATCTGGTGGGTTAAAAAAAAACTTCACTAATATCAACCCATTATGAAGACTTTGGGACATCCTATATTAAGACTGGCGTTTTAGATGCCGGTCTTAACAAAGCCCCATAGCTGTCGGAGGATCCGCTGAAGTTATGAAGAGGCGCCGGCCAGCTAACTTCAGCGCCAGTTCTAAATATAACAACTTGCGAGCTGTCTTACATTTAGACCATTTTCTACAACTAAAACAGGTGAAGAAAATTATACTCTTACTGATAATTTGATTTTCCAGAGTCCATGACGGCACCAGGAGAGAGGATCCTCCGCCCAGGACAGGAAACCCACAGATATTTAAGAAGGAGGGGCCTCTCCATTCCTCAGTGACGAAGAGAGCATCCCGATAATTATCCTTCTAAACCCATTGCGTTTAATTCATTGAATTTTTTTTCTTTTTATTTTTTGCTGTGCACCATAACCAAGACTCATCACCAACACCAAAATCAAGGGAGTGAATATAAGGGTGCTGTCATGGGCTCTGGAAAATCAAATTACCGGTAAGAGTAATTATCATTTTTCCCTTTGTCCTATGACAGCACCAGGAGAGATCTCAGAGATAGAGTGGGATAACTGCCTGCAAGACTACGCCCAAAGGAAAGGTCAGAGACAGAAGAAAGCTCCAGTGCCTATAGAAGGTCAGAGCAGAACACCAGGTAGCCGCTTTGCAAATGTGAATAGACGCATCTGCTCTCTCTGCCCACAAAGTAAATACCGCTCTTGTGGAGTGCGCAGTCCAACCCATAGGTACCGGTTTCTGTAAGGAAACATAAGCTAGACAAATAGCTTGCTTAATCCACCTGGCTATGGAACTTTTGCTAGCAGCCTTTCCTTTATTAGGACCTGAATACTGGACAAACCATGCCCCTGACTTCATTCTCTAGTAGCATCTAGTTAAGCTAGAACACATCTCCTAATGTCCAAGTAACTAAAATTCAATTTCTTCTGACACCTGGGATTGGTATCAAAGGACGGAAGAACTACCTCATGAGATTTATGGAAGTTTGACACTACTTTGGGAAAAAAAAAGCTGGGTCTGGTCTAACAATAATTCTATCCTCCTGGATGGAAGTATATGGGGGATTGATAGACAAGGCCTGGATCTCCCCTATCCTTCTAGCTGACGTGATTGCTACTAAAAAGGCACATTTAAGAGTCAACATTCTGATAGAGATCTCAGAAATGGGTTCAAAGGGTCCTTTCATCAAACTCTGTAACACTAAATTTAGGTCCCAGGGAGAAACTTGGAAAATCCTAGATGGAACGTCCCTTGCAATTGCTTTACAAAACCTCATGATAAGCTAATCTAACGTCAAACAAAACGCTTAAAGCCGAAATCTGCACCTTTATAGTACTAAGGGAAAGACCTTTCTCTAGACCATTCTGAAGAAATTGCTAAATCCTGGGAATAGAGAGACTACACTGTGGGACAGGATCAATTCCAAGGAAAGCAAAGAAAGCCGCCCAGGTTCTAGCATAAATTCTAGTGGTTACCGGTTTCCTACTTTTAAGCAAGGTGGAAATAACGGATTTAGACAATCCCCTATGCATTAGCAGTGACCTTTCAAAAACCAGGCCGTCAAGTGAAGGCCCTTTTACCGGAGGGTGGGTGACTGGCCCCTGGCTTAAGAAGTCCGGGATTTCTGGTAGCACCCAAGGCTCCCGGACTGAAAGAAGCCTCAGCCACATGAACCAAGCACGACGAGGCCAAAAAGGTGCTATCATGATCACCAAAGCCCCGTCTTCTCGTATCTTCTTGAGAACCCTGGAGATCGGCTGAAGAGGTGGGAATGCATAGAGAAGATCCCGGTCACACGGCTGTAGAAAGGCATCCACCGCCAAAGGAAGGTCTCTCGGGAAGAGGGAAAAAAAAACGTTTCCACCTTTCTGTTGGATCGTGTAGCGAAGAGATCCACCGATGGTTCCCCCCAAAGCTGTACTAGCTGGGAGAAAACCCCCTGATTTAGGGACCACTCTCTCTGGTCTAGTTTGTGACGACAAAAAATCTGCCTGTTGGTTGTCCACTCCTCTGATATGAAGGGCCGATAATGACAGGACTCTCCCTTCTGGTAAAGAAAAAATCTGAGCAACTATTTGTTGTAACTCTATGGATCTAGTCCCTCCCTGGTGATTCAGATAAGCTACAATGGAACCATTGTCTGACGAAACCTTTTAGATGACTCTTCTCGAGCAAGGTCAAAATCTTCTGCAAGGCTAGAAGAACTGCAATCAACTCTTTTACATTTGAAGAAGCTGCACATATCGATCCGTCCCAGGGACCCTGCAGAACCTTGCCCTGGACGTGAGCTCCCCAGCCAATAGGACTGACCTCCGTGGTTACTACTATTGGATCCACAATCCTCCAGGGAACCCCCTGGACAAGATTGACTGGGTCCAACCACCATCTTAGGGAACTGCATGTCTGACTAGAAATTTACATTTTTCTGTCCAACTCTTCTCCTTTCCCTGACCAAGTCTGGAGAATCTCCCATTGAAGGGTCCTGGAGTGAGCCTGAGCCCACGGAACTGCTGGAATGCAGGAGGTTAAAGTTCCAAGAGCTGACATGCCCTTTCTGATCGACAGAGTAGGGTTCTGAATAAGTTGATGTATCACTGACCTTATTCTCTGGACCTTTTCTGGAGGCAGAAAAGATTTCGGAGATGTAGAATCCAGTAATATGCCCAGGAACTGTTGGACCTTCTGAGGAACCATTCTGGATTTTTCCGCATTGATTATCCACCCCAGAGAATTCAGAATGCAGATCACCTGTGTCATCTGGGTGAGACAGGCCTGTTTGAACTGGGCTATGATCAGGAAATCGTCCAGATACGGCACAAACAGGATGTCTATTTCTCTTATATGGGCTGCCATCTCTGCTACGAGCTTTGTGAAGATCTGCGGTGCCATGGAGATTCCAAAGGGTAGCACCTGGAACTGAAAATGTCTCGGACATCCCTGCATCTTCAGTGCCACGCTCAGGAACCTCTGATGAGCCGGGTATATTGTGAGATGGTAATATGCGTCCCTGATGTCTAGGACCACCATATAACAGTCCCTGTACAGGAGGTCCACTACTGACTTCATTGTCTCCATTTAGAATTTTCTGTATACTAAGAACTTGTTTAATTTCTTTAAATGTATGATGGTTCTGAACTCTCTATTGGTTTTGTTTTGTTTTTTTACCAGAAAAAGGTTGGAGTAGAACCCCATACCTTCTTCTGATGGAGGACAAGAGATAAGCGCCCCTTTTAAAATAAATTTCTCTACCTCCTTTTCTAGAGCCTCCTGAGCCCTCGGGCCTACTTCTGTTACCAAAAAAAATTTCTGGGTGAAGACTCTTGAATTCCAGTCTGAATCCCTCCCGCAAGGACTGAAGAATCCAGGTACTGTTGGAAATCTCTGACCAGGCTGGGAGGAAATGCAACAGCCTCCCTCCCACCCATGCGTCATTAGGGGGGGGGGGGGGTTGTCTTTTTTGGCAGTGATGGAATCCACTTGGAATCGCTCTTATTCGGGCTATTCTCTGTACCTGAGAATCTGCTATTCTGGCGAAAGGAGGGATTCTGCTTACGAAAAGAAAGAGGGAAACCCTTTCTTTCTATCTCCTACTTTTTCAAGAATATCGTCTAAGGCAGAGCCGAACAAGTATTTCCCTTCACATGGAATATTACATAGTCTATTTTAGACGCCACATCGCCTGACCAATTCTTAAGCCAAAGCGCTCTGCGAGCTGAATTAGCAAGGGAAGATGAACGAGCAGACACTCTAACCTCATCGGCAGAAGCATCCGCAAGAAAGTCAGCTGCTTTCGCAACCGGGATAGATTCGAATAGCTGGTCCCAGGGTGGATTTGATTTAAATCAAAATGATTTAAATCACTAGTCAGTAAGGCTTGATTTAAATCATAGTTTTCTACATAAAGACTAATTCTTGCCGGTGTAACTTATAATATGCAAGTAGATGAAGATTTTTAGAATAACAACTTTTCATATTAGTTTGATTACGGTAGGTTGATTCTGTATTCATAGGTTTGTAGAAGTTAGGATTAAGGTCTTTCTCTCAACTCTGTTCATGTTATAACATTTTTGCTGTGAAGAAGAGGCATGTGATCTCTGCTGAGTCAAATTCAGTTTTGAGAACTGCAAAAGTAAACCAAGCATCTGTGATAATATCTTGTAGGCAGAGAAACTGCCCAATAATCTTACAAAAAACCTCTGGAAGAGCATGACATTGTGAATGGATTAATGGAATTTATTTACCAAAAAAATTACACCTATAGAAACATAGAATGTGTCGGCAGATAAGAACCATTTGGCCCATCTAGTCTGCCCAATATACTGAATACTATGGATAGCCCCCGGCCCTATCTTATATGAAGGATGGCCTTATACCTATCCCATGCATGCTTAAACTGTATTTGCAGCTACCACTTCTGCAGGAAGGCTATTCCATGCATCCACTACTCTCTCAGTAAAGTAATACTTCCTTATATTACTTTTAAACCTTTGCCCCTCTAATTTAAAACTATGTCCTCTTGTAGCAGTTTTTCTTCTTTTAAATATTCTCTCCTCTTTTACCTTGTTGATTCCCTTTATGTATTTAAAAGTTTCTATCATATCCCCTCTGTCTCGTTAGTAAAACCAGTTTTTTTTAGCAAAATAAGGCTACGGATCACATTTAGAAGCCCACATTAGGAATCCTGATGAGGCCCTGAACATCAGCATATGTTTAGCTGACGGGTGAAACATAGCCTGTATCACCTATGGTTAACATGTCAACTATCAAGCCATTCAATGGCTGCAGCGGTGCATGTGAGCATGTCCGTAACTGGCCAGGAACCGGAAGATTGTACGTGTGAATTGTTCAAAAGGTGATGCAGGCTATGGGGCATAAGTAAAAAGTCAATTACTACTGGGTAACCCTTTTAAGGGCTTATTCATACAACGGATTTACCGCACTGCTGTTTACACAACCACAGATTATTTCTGAACGTTTCCAAACCTCATAAAGGATTATGTCCCTTCTTGGCACAGAAACTGTGGCGAGTGTCCGCACACTAATTAGCCCCCAGCTTTCGATTTCAGTCACAAATTTTGTGTGTTATGTGAACATACGTTCAGGTAAAAACTGATGGTTTTGCACGCAAGTGCAGTCATTCTCATCTGCGATTGCGTTCAGCGTGGGTGCAATTCAAATTCACGCATTGCACCCATACGGAAAACTCGATTGTGTGAAAGGGGCCTAATGGTTCACTGAAAATACGCTAATAAGCTGTCCCTCTGCTGGAACCAGCGATCAGCTATAGTCTGTGGTGAACCCAGACTCCACCTGACGCTAGGTGTCCGATATCTGAAAATCCATTGCCTTGGATTTCATTTAGAAAACATGAACTCTGCTAAATGATTGATGTGGTGGTGGAGGAACCATCAGAACACAGTCAACTCAGGAGGAAGTGTCCGGGTGGCAGACATCCCACAGTGAAGACTACTGGAATAACGGAAAAATGAAAGCAGAAGGAAGGGTCATGGGAATCAGGTACCTCAAAGAGAAAAGAAACCCCTTAAAGTAATTTACTAGGAATCTAGCGAGAATCTGCACATATGAAAAAGAATGATGATGACATTCCTTACCATTCACATCTTGTTAAAGGGAACCCGTCACCTCCCAAAACCATCCCAAGCCGCCAGCAGTACCTGCGTGTAACCAGCAGTGTGTTTCTGATGATGCCTTTCTTTCTGAAGGCAGATGCAGCAAAAGTACTGAAAATGTTGTTTTATCCCGTGCCCGGCGCGCTTCTCCACACATGCTTGAAGTCAAGCGGGAAGCGGCCTCCTTGCTTCAAGTCACGGTAACCGCGCCCCTTTCCCTGCGACTGACAGCGGGCAGTTCGGCTGGCTTTGCCGAACTCTCTGCATAAGCGCTGCCAGTCACAGGGAAGGGGGCGCGGTTACCGTGACTTGAAGCAAGGAGGCCGCTTCCCGCTTGACTTCAAGCATGTGCGGAGAAGCGCGCCGGGCACGGGATAAAACAACAACGTTTTCAGTACTTTTGCTGCATCTGCCTTCAGGAAGAAAGGCATCATCAGAAACACACTGCTGGTTACACACAGGTACCGCTGGCGGCTTGGGATGGTTTTGGGAGGTGACAGGTTCCTTTAAGGCCTTATGCACATGACCGTATTTTCAGCCAGCAAGAAGTACAGGAGGCACACAGTCCGCAAAACATTGTGTGAATGCACCCTAAAGATGTGATCTTATATTTATAGCTTGTTAAAATATGTACTAAACGAATACCTTGTCAGCAAGTGGGGGTCTGCAGCACAGTAAGACGACAGCCTGCAGCTTTCATTAAAAGCTGCTGGAGTGACCACTTGAAACAAAAATCACATCGGCAAACCTTCTCTATAGAGAAGTCTAGTAATGAGCGATCTGGGTGAATCCATCTGGTTGCTTCATAGACCACAGGAAAGATAGGGGCACAGCACCAGGAAAAAAACCATATAGCAGCTTGGCCCCATTTAAGTGAGTGGAACTGAACGGCTCTTCTAAGGAGAGCCCCTGAACCAGTGCCATGCACCTTTCTCTCAATCTAAATGGTTACACATTGTATCCTAGAAAACAACTAAAAGATTTAGATGTGTACACAGGTGTTCTGCAACCAGCACAGGTGTAGGCCAGTAAAACTGAAACCGCAACAAATGACGGTAAAATCACATGTAGGTTTTGGCACATGCAAAAGCTGCCGAATAGGCCTCGTTCATATCTCCGTCAAGTAGATCTGGCAGAAAACAGCCTGCTGGATTTTGCCAGATCCTGCATTTCCGGATTCTTTAGTTCACCACTGAATCCCCATAGACCATAATGAGGTGATTCGGACTCTTTTGGCGTAAATTATGGGTTTTAGCTCGACAAAAAACGTTGCATGCAACTGTATTTTGTCCGGCCAACAGCCAGCGTTTGCGCCAGATCTTCTTGATGGAGATGTGAACGAGGTCATAAACACACAATGTGAATACACCCATCAATTATGTGTTATGTCAGAAGGGACAGCGCAGGGATGCAAAGTTTCTTAAACCTCAATCACCCCCCCCCCTTCTTTAAAAGGCACGCGGCAGTGACCCCGCTTTTCGCTAGTGTGCTCTTCAAAATCAAGACAACCACAGAACAGTGTTCTTACCGTTTACTTTTTTTTATTTATTTTTTCTTTGTACGTATTGAATTTGTTAACATAACGTAAAAGTGTAAAAACCCTAAGTATACATCAGTCACCTTCCGAAATACTAGCAAGCGAGATATTTATACACGACATAAAGGTCTTCAGCACTTAATTCGCCCCGGTTAAAAGAGTGCGTCTTCACATGTTAATTACACGGGAGAGCTTCTGGACTCGGTTCAGTAACAAGTCTCCTTTCTTTATCGTTTCCTGGTACTGCCAGTTCTTACTGTCCGGCCTGGAAGACAGAGCACAATGTCACACACTGCAGGTACAGGACAGTCTCATGCCGACAACCCTTCCGTCCGCTGATCTCGTTTAAGCCGTTAATCGTTCAAAAGATAAAAGGTAGGCGCCATACCATTCTTACCGCTGCACTAAATGACACTGTACAAGATGCAGCTCGATAATGAGGCCACAAAGTCCTATTTAACAAAAATAATAGGAACAGGACTAATGAAGCACAACAAATCGGACAATGATCAATAAGTTCCGGTTGGACACTTTACTACACATTTAAATACACTTAAAGGAGTTTTCCTACAAAGAACATTTATCTTGGTCTGATCGCTGGGACCCGACCCGTCTGAATAAGCGGCAGTCGTGCATGTCCGCAGCAACTCCATTCAAAACGGGACACGGGACCCCCCTGATCGGTGGGACTCCCAGAGATCCTGTGAATAAGACATCCGTGCTCTTCGTGGGAAAACCTCTGTAATAAGATGCCCGTTCGCCTCCCTCATACATTACCTGTTGGTTTCAACTATCCCATTCACTTTGTCTATCTTGCAGTGTAATCTCCCAGCTGCAATGAACCTGGAAAGTTCCCTAATGGGATAAACAAAGAGGTTAATCAGGCCTCATGTGATATACACAGTATTACCGTACTTCTCACACTGTAAAATGGCAGGTGGACTTTAGAGTGTCAAGTTTGGAATTTCTCGTCCTCTCTTCCAGCTACGAAAAGTTGTTTGTTAAGTGACTAAAACTTTGTATGCGCCTCTCATTGAAAAGAATCGGAATGGACCGACACGCCAAGCTTTGGTGCAATGAAACAGCCATTTATGTTTTAAGTGGCACATATTAATGAATTGTTCTTAGAGGGGAAATTTATCAACTCCTTTAGCATGTCGTCATTGAGACATGTCAGACAGGTTGTGGTGCTCGGTAATCCCAGAAGGCAGCAATACCAAAAATAACCTTATAGTTGTACCAATCTGACAATGGGTCATAATCTGAACTAGAGGTATTCTAGCTGTCATATTAGATGGCAAGCAAGTAATTTTTGTTAGGAAATCGAAGAAACAAGAAAACCATAGGCCCTTTTACTCCTGTCAAATAGGAGTGGGGGGGGGGGGGAATTAGAAAACATGGCAGCACCACACCTGTCCATAGGTTGCGTGCAGTATTGAAGCTCAGCTCATTCATCTCATTAGCAGCCATGTTTATCCAAACCTGGATAACCCTGGAAATGCTATACGTCTTTGCGTCAAACATCCCGCAGAAGAAATCTGTCTGCTTTAGAGTGTTCAAAAGGTCTCCCCTTTGGAGACACCCTAAGGGTCCGTTCACACAGGTTTAACAGCATAATTTTGGTGTGGACAGCCGCGCCGAAATTCAGTCGAAAACCCGCCAGCAGCCGCGTCCTTTCTGCCTCCCATTCAGGTGGATCTTTGGCGGAATATCAGCGTACACAGCGGTCTGCACCCAAATGGTGATGCAAAGCTGCTGTGTGAACGGGCCCTTACAATCCACAGAAGGCAAGTATAACAGAACCTTTTATGTACAATCCAGGTCAGGCTGCTTGAACATCCTAGTCCCACAAGTACTGGTGAAGAGAAGAAACGATACGTACTGGTCTACGAATTCTACTCCGACCCCAAAAGCCTCAGCCATGTAGCCTACAGTCAGCGAGCGGTAGGACTCCAGCAGTTGGCTGTAGGCCTGAATCCTCATCTCTCGGACATAGTATCTGTAATGAGGGGCAAAAAGCCAGTCCTTCTTCAGCTCCTGCTCCACAGCAGCTGCAAACGAGAACGAAACGTAGTTAGAGAAGACAGTAACAAACTACTGAATTTAGGTTCTGTTCACTATTAGCTTTTGCTTCCACCAGAGGGATACATCAGGCCTATTCCTCAACGTAAACCTCTGCAGGGGCAGCAACTGACTCCCAACAAAATCAAAATACACTGCAGTGTACATTTTTTGCGCCTCTCTGTAAAGGAAAGCTCGATGGACTAAGCTTTTCTATGCAGAAAATGGGTAGACTGACGAGGATCAGCCCGGCATGCACCAAAAGGACACTTACACACCAGGTGGTTACAGACACATTTAAGGAGGGGGGGGTCTGAGCTTCCTCAAAAAATGAGATGTGAGCGGAGCCCAAAGTGTATTCAAATACAGAATATAAGTGGGAAGCTATAAAACCCAGAGCTTCCACATGAAGAGAAGTTGGCTCTTACCCAAAGACTGGAAGAAAACAGAATAACGGCACTCGTACAGTGAGAACAGATACTGGCGGACTGTGGGCAAACTGTGCAACACTTCAAGGATCTCGGCACCTTTGATGACCTGGAATAAAAGGTAAATCTGTGTCATGAGAAAAATCAGTCCAAACCTATTGACCCGGTTCTCAGGATCTACGTAGATGCGGACACTGCCAGGAAGGCTGCGAGGCAGGAGTCCCACTAGTAGTGTTATACGGCAACCATCACATCGAACACCAACTCCAGATGGGTTGCTGCGGCTCTCTGCTCTTAGAGTCCCAAGCAGGGTATATGAAAAGGAGCCACCTGTTAGGGTTAACCCTTTCCTAGTTCTGGGAGCCAATGACCAGGTGTTTACACAGGCATCCTTAGCTCAATTATAGTGTGTCAACAGATTAAAATGGGACTGAGCTACGCCCAGGCCAGCAAAATAGTTGTGACGTCACTGGCCTGCGAGCATTGCAGCCTTTTCAAAACAGCCGATTGGTGGGGATCCTGGACCCCCACCAATCAGATGCTGATGATCAATCCAAAGGACAGATCAGTACTAAAAAGGTGTAGAACTCCTTTAAGTCTGTGGGAGTTCCAGGAACAGCCCAAAGGTTGGACCCCCACCTTTCAGTCATGCATGGTCTATAGGGCCTATGCTTACTGAATGGAGGCAGAGGCTAGTAAAAAGAGGACCGCTCCCCTCTCCTGACATGCCTGCCATCTGGGACATTCATGGCATATCTCAATTATGGAGCCCCAAAGTAGACAGAGAGCAGACTTAGTCCCATAGCAGTGAATGGAGTGCTGTGCACCCAGCCCACTGAGGTGAGACCTGCACCTATCTAACATTTAAGGCGTATCCTATTGATAGGTCATAAATGTCCCAGTTGGGACAAAAACCTTTAAAAAGGTGCCCTGTCTAGAGAAAAAAAAAAAAAAAAAAAATGGAATATTTCTTTAAAATAGCTTTCCTTCAAAGAACTCACTCTTGCCATGCTTATGCCACTTTAAGTTTAATAATTGACGGGTGCTTATAATATAAACCTGCACTTTACTGCAGAGGAACACCTGCTTTCTATATGCTTGTGTCTGAGATAAGCGGTGCATGGCAGCACTTATTGATTTCTCTGACCGAGAGCCATAATCAGACTTCATTTACCTTCTCTCTCAGGTCTGGTCGATCCAAGGCGATCATACTGACATAAACGGTGTACGTTACGAAGGTCTTGTAATCCATCAGCTCGTATGAGGTGAACGTGGAAACCGTGTCCAAGAAGAGCTCAGCCGCTTGCTTGAAGTCGCGAATGGCCACACAATACAGTCCCTGGTAGACCTTCAGCCGATTCCTCCGATCCCAGTCACCACCTTCTTCAATGAGACTATGAAGACATAACATTTAGATGTTAGCGATTATCTGGCCGATTCTCAGCAACTGCAAAGGGGCCTTTGAATATTCTGGCAAAGATAATCTTGATAAACAACATCTTTGCAAATGTGTCCTATCGCCCTAAGGCTACATTCACACGAACGTATTTTGTTTCAGTGTCCGTTCCGATTTTTTTGCGGATCGAATGAGGACCCATTCATTTTGATGGGTCCACAAAAAACACGGACAACACACCATGTGCTGTCCGCATCCGTATGTCCGTTCCGTAGCCCCTCAAAAAAATAGAGCATGTCCTATTCTTGTCCATATTGCGGACAAGTATAAGCATTGTTACAATAGAGCCGGAAAAAAAAAAAAAAAATGGATGTCACACTCCTCATGTGACACTGGCCTGACTCAAACACTATCAGTAGTGGTCTTTATGAAGAAAAAAAAAAATGTCTCATGCACACAAACGTATTTTCTTTCCGTGTCCGTTGCGTTTTTTTGCGTACCGTATGTGGAACCATTAATTTCAATTTATGTTTCCATATGTCCGTTCCGGAGAAAGATAGAACATGTCCTATTATTGTCCGCATTACGGACAAGGATAGGACTGTTCTATTAGGGGCCAGATGTTCCGTTCCGCAAAATACGGAATGTACACGAACGTCATCTGTATTTTTTGTGGATCCGCATTTTTCAGACTGCAAAATACACATGGTCGTGTGAATGTAGGCTAAGGGACACGACCGTATGCATTTTGCAGTCCACAAAAATAGATCCACAAAAAATACAGATGATGTCCGTGTACATTCCGTATTTTGCGGAACGGAACAGCCAGCCCCTAATAGAACAGTCCTATCCTTGTCTGTAATGCGGACAATAATAGGACATGTTCTATCTTTCTCCGGAACGGACATATGGAAACATAAATTGAAATGAATGGTTCCACATACGGTACGCAAAAATAAAAACGTAACGGACACGGAAAGAAAATACGTTTGTGTGCATGAGCCATAATAGTGCCCTGAAGGAATAACCCAGCAGGGGACTATGTGCAGCTGCAAGTTTTTTTTTTCATAAAGACTACTACTGATAGTGTTTGAGTCAGGCCAGTGTCACATGAGGAGTGTGGTCCAGGAAATACGGTTTCAATGGATCCGCAATCCGCAAGATGTGGCCAAAGATAGGAGATAGCGGCGCAATAGACACGGACCTGGAGCACACGGGGAAGACCTTCTATGCGTTTCCGGGTCATGGCCTCTGCAGACCACAGACCTATTGAAGTCAATGGGTCCGCACGGCATTGCGTGGTGCACACAGCCAGTGTCCGTGGTTTGTGGTCCACAAAACAAAAATGGCTGCCACACGTACATGTGAATACATCCTCATCAGCTACACAAGCAATGCACTAAATACTCATCCGCAACACAAGAACATTTTATTACCCCTCGTCTCATACCTTCGAGCCTTCTCGGTGTTCCTTGTGATGAGGTCATTATCCATATAAAACAAGCCAATCCTCAGAAGGTAAAAAACGATGTCTAGGCGATGTCCAAGTGCCACCGTCTTGTCATAGGTCTTCCGAAACGCAGTCAGCGCCCCTTCCTGCAACACAAAATGACAGGAGGATTAGGGCAGGCGGCAGCCCAGGCGAAATGAGAAAATACTTAAAGATACAACCTCGTTCTACAGCGGCGATTGCTTAGAGTACGCCAGTGTTACCCCGACAGGCAACCTATTAAACCATAGCTCTAGCAGGGCCTGGGGACAGATACTGGTGGCCCCCCAGCTGCAATGGTAACCCATCAGAGCTTTGCGAGTAACAGAAGTAAGCCTAAATTCCTCTGTTATAGATCAAATGCCATGGTCACTATTGACCGTGGCATCTAAAGGGTCAAACTGCTACAATAAGAACGTTCTTCAATCCCAGTCTTATGGCAAAATCAAGACTATAGAACAGGCCGGCTGTAGCCGCTGAGCTCACAGATGAACTGAAGGCACCCGCATCATCACATTGACAAAAACAGGTGTCATGGTGCGGGAACAGAGAGCTACCAAGGATATGCCTTTTCATCCTTGTTCTTTAAGGGGTTAAAAGAAGTGTAATACTAAACAGTACCCATTCAAGAATGGATGACCACATAACATATGACTGTACTGTATCAGCAGGTCCAGAACAGAGGTCACTGCTAGTGTTGAGCGACCTTGTTTTTTTTAAGTTCTGCGTCCAAAGTTGGGGTCATCGAAGAATCCCAATATGGATTCCGCTACCTCGGACCATAACGGAATTCTTCGATAACCCGAACTTTGGACGCAGAACTTAAAATACAGGTTCGCTGAACACTAATCACCGCCTCTCCCCTCCATGAAGGCCATGTGCCCTTTACCGGCTTACCTTATCACCGATCCTACACAGATACTCTGCCCGTGCCATCATGGCATCTCTGATCTCGCTCTCGCCCAGGTTCTTATCCGCATCCTCCAGCACATCATCCAGCCGCTTCATTTCCACCTCATTCGCTTTCTTCATCTTATTTAACAGGTCTGTATCTACCTGCCAATCCAGCTGCTTGCACAGGCCCTCGTAGTAGGGAGCCATGTCTGAAAAGAGACGACAATCGCGTCAATGCATATCAAGGAGCTAAAACTGCCCCCAAAAATCAGGTCAACCTCATCTGTCAATGGGGGGCCGATGTGCAATAGGGTTTTCTAGTATTTTTCTTTAGTAACTAAATCCCAGTTATTACACAAAGAAAACCTGCAATTTTCAGATGGACTTTGTTGCAGTTTCTCATGGTCAGGGCCCATTCAAACGATTTGAGTCTGCCTCCATCCATTCATTTGCGAAATGGATCTGGACCCATTAATTTTAATCGGACCGCAAAAGATGCGGACAGCACACCGCGTGCGATCCGCATCCGTACTTCCATTCCGTGGTCCCGGAAAAAGGATAGAACATGTCCTATTCTTGTCCGGACAATAATAGGTATTTCCATCATAAGGCTGGCCTTTCCGCAAAATGAGGAACGCACACGGCCGGTATCAGTGTTCTGCAGATCCGCAGTTTGTGGACCACAAAAAAAAAAAAAAAAAAAAAGGGGCGTAAAATCGTCTGAATGAGCCCTTATTAAGATGTCTGCTTGCTGTCAGTGAACAGGCATGCCCGATGCGGCACACATGCCTGCTGTCTGGCTGAAATAAAAGCGACAGATCGCTGCCAGACCCCATTATAGTCCATAGGGATGAACAATGAACTGTAGAATCTGGCAAACAGCCTCCCAGATCCGCTGGTGCAAATTTGCATATTTATCCTGATGGGGGTTGTGTATCATGAAGACAAGGGTGAAGCTATATGGGCTGCAGAGGATGCACGCGGGCCCTGGTGCAGTGAGGAACCAATATTTTCTCCGCCACGTAAAACGCCCCCAGTATTATAAATGGCACAAGATACATGTAACCATAACATGCTTCAAGTGACGTCTCTTTATACCTGAAAGCTGGCTCAGCCTATTTGGGAACATCCCCGCCCTGCCTTTTACCAGAAGGAAGAAAAATAAATAAATAAGAAGACACATATGTGAACTGTCGTGTTTTTTTTTTTTTAAGGTGCGATTTGGATCTGCAACACACGCTGGACCGTAAAAAAAAAATAATAAATTTGCTGACATGTCAGAAGTGAGTTGCAATCATCTTTCACTGAAGCCTCTGCAACTTGTGATCCAGCAGGTGTGAAAACTATTAAAGGGAACCTGTCACCGGGGTTTTGTGTATAGAGCTGAGGACATGGGTTCCTAGATGGCCGCTAGCACATCCGCAATACCCAGTCCCCATAGCTCTGTGTGCTTTTATTGTGTAAATTTTTTTTTTATTATACATATGCAAATTAACCTGAGATGAGTCAGAGCTTGAAAATATGACTCTTCTCTGGTCACACTCTTATGTAAAAAAAAACGATTTGATACATATGCAAATTAACATAAGAGTCATATCTTACTTGTGTGACCAGAGAAGAGTCATATTTTCAAGCTCTGACTCATCTCAGGTTAATTTGCATATGTATAAATAAATAAAAATTTACACAATAAAAGCACACAGAGCTATGGGGACTGGGTATTGCGGATGTGCTAGAGGCCATCTAGCAACCCATGTCCTCAGCTCTATACCCAAAATCCCGGTGACAGGTTCCCTTTAAGTGACACAGTATATGACATCACGCAACCACATTCGCAGTCATAAGGCTACTTTCACACTGGCGGCAGAGTGATCCGGCAAGTACTTCCGTTGCCGGCAAAACGTATGGCAACTGATGGCATTAAGTAAGACTGATCAGGATCCTGAACAGTCAGAAAAATGCATTGAAATGCCGGATCCGTCTTTTCGGTGTCATCCGGCAAAACGGATCCGGCATTTATTTTTTTCACCGGAAGGAGGGATCCAGCATTCCGGTATTTTGAACGCCGGATCTGGCACTAATACATTCCTATGGAAAAAAATGCCGGATCCGGCATTCAGGCAAGTCTTCCGTTTTTTTGGCCGGAGATAAAACCGTAACATGCTGTGGTTTTCTCTTTTGCCTGATCAGTTAAAAAGACTGAACTGAAGACGTCCTGATGCATCCTGTACGGATTGCTCTCCATTCAGAATGCATGGGGACATACCTGATCAGTTCTTTTCCGGTATAGAGCCCCTGTGACGGAACTCTATGCCGGAAAAGAAAAAAGCTACTGTGAAAGTACCCTTACTTGCAAGTATGGCGAGCGTCACGCAATTAAAGGGAGTTCACCAACTTTCCATGTTCTGCACTGCTTGTATGGCCGTCCTGCACACAACCATAACGGTACCTTTGTTGTTTTAGTCCGATTTTCTAAAGCTGCAAAAACAAGGCTATAATGATGTGCAAAGGAGGGCTCGCTAGTGCGCAGGGGCGGCGTTCTGGCTGCGAGTGCCCAGGCCCCTCGGCGTTTTGTGCTCCTAATTCCTCCCCAGCCCTGTAACCATTTACTTATGGTTACATTTATGTTACGCATTTATATAGCGCTACTATATTCCGCAGCGCTTTACAGACATTATCATCCAACTGTCCCCAATGGGGCTCCCAATCTAATCCTCTTCCGTCCTCCTCTCCAGCTCCCGAGATCCTGCACGGCGGGCACGCCAACCACTCGGGGCATCGGCTTCGTGCTCACTGTTGCAAACTAAGCCCATGCCCGGGGGTGAACGGTGCCCATGCCCTGGATCTCAGGAGTACGTACGACGATTACAGGGCTGGGGAGGAGTTAGGAGCGCAAACCGCCAAGGGGCCTGGGCACTCACAGCCAGAGCACCGCCCCTGCGCACCTGCCAGCCCTCATTCGCACGCCATTATAAAAGGTTGTTTTGGCAGCTTTAGAAAATCGGTACCGTTACGGTCGTGTTCGTGCAGGAAGGCAGTTTAAGCAGTGTAAAACGTGACAGGGACGCACGGCGACTTGGGAAGCGACACGCGGCCAATTCATGCAGCGTCGTCGCGACAAATGGAGATGCATCGCAACATGTAAGTAGCTGAAACACGACAATGACATGGAATCCAAAAATGTCAGATTTCTGCGACATTGAGCCGCGGGGCGGTGCATCTCTATCAAGGACATTGCACATCCCTGGCCATTGGCATCTAAAATCAGTGTACACCTAGATGTAGGCTGGCAGGGCATACTGGGACTTGTAGTCCTATAAGACTCTGTTAGGTAGGTAGAACACATGACCCAGTCTCCACACCGGCGGCCACTTACTATTGTGGGTAATGGCCTCCATGAGCTCAGCACGGAGCCGCACATCGCCGCGGGTCTCAGGCAGGCCGAGGAGGAACTTGAGCTGGGCGATACGCAGGTCCGGGTTTTTGGGCAGCCCCTCTTCTTCCAGATTCTCCAGCGGCATCTCTGTCTGCTCCGGGCACCGGGATCTGCTCAGTCACCGCTTCCGCCGGAAGCTGCCGCTTTACAATGAGGCCCGGCCGGGAAACACAGCGGCCACTAGCGACGGCGGCCTGGAACTGCAGCCCAAAACAACACAGCGTCACCTGCTGCGGGCGTGCACCTACTCAACAGCCGGCTAATAAAGCAGTGACACCTGCTGGTCGCGTCCAGCATGGCACATGAGAAACGGATCGAGCGCGTAGTGACATCTAGTGGGCAAAGGTAGTAATGCAATCTCGTTGTAAAGCTGACCAGAGATGGGACAGAGGTAGATTTCTTTAGAAATATGCAAAAAAAAAAAATCTAATATGTATCAGTGATCAGTTAATTATAGCAGGACACCGTGCTCCATCTTCATTTCATGCATTATCAATCTTGCCACAATAGTGTCACCATGATTGATGAGGTGGCATTCCTGGAGGTGTCGGAGAGGCCATTATTTGTTGCCTTGCACTACTGACTTTAGCGGACTTTGTGGCACCAGAAGCATTTTGTCTAGTGGTGCATCATGTGAGACATCCGGGGAAAGGCCACACAGTCCAATACGAAACATTGCCCTTCCTTGGTGACCAGTGGTGTGCCATTTTACCACAAAATGGACGCCGCAGTTGGGCATGGCTTGGCCACGTGTGGCCAGTTGCACCTTGTGGCCAACCAGTGACTTGCAGTGAGATAGAGCGGGGGTTCTGGGGCTAGTCAGTCCCCGAGGAGCACCCTGGTAAATGGGGAGGGAAAGGCCAAAGGGCTGACTGAAGCTTGAGGAGGAGCGGAGCCAACGTACTGTCTGAACCAGGTGAGACGGAGCCAGAAATCATCATCTGTAGACTGTAGTCATCTTCCGCTTGCAAGTAGAGTCCGGTGCAAGAGACACGAAGAGTCATGTGGTGCAAAAATAGCAAAAGCTACTGACAAATGACAGCCCGCTGTCTGTGGTGTGGCCATCAATGGCAAACAGTAGTGTCTAGTGATGAAAGCAGGTTCTGCTCTGGTACTAATGATGACCGAATCAGAGTCTGCAGGAGGGCTAAATAGTGCCCACTGCCATAATGCATAGAGTGGAGACACACTGGGTGGCATAGTGTGAGACCCTGTGGCCGTTCCTGTCTGATATTGGTGGAGGGAACACTGACCAGCATTCGGTATGTCCAGGACATCGTGGAACCAGTCCTACTGCCTTTTCTTACACATGATGGTCCAAGATAACACCCAGCCGCACACTGCCTGGTGTCAACCAAGTCCGCTGCCTTGGAGTGACCTTGGATTCTGCCCTCTCCTTCAGACCGCACATCCAAGCCCTTTCCACCACCTGCCGCCTCCAACTCAAAAACATCTCCCGCATCTGCGCATTTCTCAAACAGGAGTCTGCGAAAATGCTTGTACATGCCCTCATCATCTCCCGCCTAGACTACTGCAACACTCTCCTCTGTGGCCTTCCATCTAGCAGTCTCGCACCCCTCCAATCTATCCTCAACTCTGCTGCCCGACTAATCCACCTCTCACCCTATTACTCCTCCACCTCTCCACTCTGCCAATCCCTTCACTGGCTCCCCATTGCCCAACGAATTCACTTCAAAGTACTAACAAATACATACAAGGCCGTCCACAACCTGTCCCCTCCCTACATCTCTGAGCTACTTTCCCGATACACCCCCACACGCAATCCCCGATCCTCACAAGACCTCCTTCTCTCCTCTCCTCTTATCGCCTCTTCCCACAGTCGCCTCCAAGATTTCTCCCGTGCATCCCCCACACTCTGGACCTCGCTACCCCAACATATCAGACTCTCACCTACAGTGGAATCCTTCAAAAGAAACCTGAAAACCCACCTCTCCAGACAAGCCCACAACCAGTGACCCTGCTGCCTCTATACCGCCACGACCAACATCACCCGCACCTACTGTGTCCTTCTCCCATACCATGTAGATTGTAAGCCCTCACGGGCAGGGCCCTCTCTCCTTCTGTACCAGGCTGTAACTCGTCTTGTTTATCATTAGTGCAATTGTCTGTTATGTATGTGCACCGCTTATCATATGTACAGCGCTATGGAATGAATGGCGCGTTAATAATAATAATAATAATAATAATAGAGCCTCTAAAGGGTATGTTCCACAGGATATGACAGTGTTTAATAGATGGGCAGGAGGAAAATGTCCAAGAAATGAAATTTAACCTAATTTATCATAAAATCAAGTCAATCCTCAAATTCAACATAAAATAGTAAGATGGCCAGGTACGTATGAGCCATGTAGTGTAACAGCTATTGAATGTAGTACCCCCTCTTGCAGACAGGGGGCAGCATTGACCACGATCCAGGTCTCGGCTCTGATGAGTGTAGATGCATCACGCTTCCCTCATACCCAAGGTTGTTTGATACTGATTGTCCTCCCCTCTTCTTGCATTTCTTTTGTCGTGCTTTGTGTTCTCGAAGACACCAGCAATCGGGAGATTCACAAAGGCAAATTGACTGAAATGACGGCGTTTAGCAGCGCTCTGTTGTTATTGCTGCGAGAGCTGAAATGCTAGATTCTGTGTAAATCATCCCGCTAGAATTTACACTGATGAATATGTAATGTCCGCCCCCTTAACAGAGCATTGAATCCTGCACGAGGGGGCGAATGTTCCTAAATCTTATGTAATTAGAGACGTTTCTGTAAGAAGTAGAAAATATATATTTTCCGGGGACGAAGCAGAAGTCAGAGCCGGCCTTGGAGCAGGACGGAGAGTGTGGTCGGGGGGGGCAGAACATAGAACAGCTATTTGTGACTTCATTTTAGAAAATATGTTTGATCTTAAAGGGATTTTCCAGTACTTAAATATATCAAATTGTTGTGGGTCCGACATCCAGCCCCCCTAACAATCAGATGTTTCAGAAACTATACAGTGTATGGAAGGCTCTTCAGCTCCCATTCATTTGAAGAGCTGCAGTACCCCGACGGTCCACTGCATAGTCCCCGAACAGCTGATCGGTGGGGGTGCCTCCCTCTAGGAGGGTGGACACAGGCTACAAAGAGCTCCTCTTCCTCTGGAGGACCTGACAGATACCTGCCTTAAAGAGGACTTTTCACCTGAAAATGAAAGTTAAACTAAAGATATAGCCTTACTTACATGCCCCCGGTATTGCTTATTCAGTCATTCATTTTTGAATCAGTGCCCCCATTTGTCCGCGCTGCCCCCCGGAATATTTACCGCCTTGTATGCTAATGAGCCATTCGGCTCAACTGGGCGGGCCTTCAAAAGTTCTCCCGGGCGTGTCATTCTTCTCCCTGGCACGGAGCGCATCCAATCAGCGCGCTCCGCTCTTAGCCAGGGAGAAGACGCTCCAGTTCTCACGAGATTTGCGAGAACTGGAGCGATTTCATCCATCCGGAGCCATCTCGCGAGAACTGGAGCGTCTTCTCCCTGGCTAAGAGCGGAGCGTGCTGATTGGATGCGCTCCGTGCCAGGGAGAAGAATGACACGCCCGGGAGAACTTTTGAAGGCCCGCCCAGTTGAGCCGAATGGCTCATTAGCATACAAGGCGGCAAATATTCCAGGGGGCAGCGCGGACAAATGGGGGCACTGATTCAAAAATGAATGACTGAATAAGCAATACCGGGGGCATGTAAGTAAGGCTATATCTTTAGTTTAACTTTCATTTTCAGGTGAAAGGTCCTCTTTAAACAGACAGCTCGTTAAAGGGAATGCATCTTATATTTTTCTACTTTAATAAATGAAAACTAGTGAAACATTATTTTTTATAATATTTTATTATTTTCTGAAAGTACATTTTTTATTCTTTTTCCTGTATAGGATTATGGGGGTGGCCATCTTGCTGTTTACAGCATTTAGCACGGACCGTTCCTGAGATATTCCCCAAAAATGCAAATATGGCACATCACATGACCTACATTAGCCAATAGAAGCCTGCAGGTCTTTCTCTTCATATCCCATCTGCCATACACACTGTCACATGTCCCTTATCAGCCAATAGAAGCTCGCAGGCCCTTAGTCTCCACATACACACAGTTTTACACCAGGTTTTTATAACGACCCAGCCATTTTTCTTTCACTGCTGCAGGTCAGCTTTAAAGGGGCAGAGCGCTGTGGATGACACTGTTAAAGGAGCGGAGTGCTGTGGAGGTCACAGTTCAGGGGGCAGGTAGGGTGGCCATAAAATAAAGAAACGCCCCCAGGTCCCACTAAGCCACTCT
The DNA here is from genome assembly GCF_905171765.1 of Bufo bufo. Taxonomy (NCBI): domain Eukaryota; kingdom Metazoa; phylum Chordata; class Amphibia; order Anura; family Bufonidae; genus Bufo; species Bufo bufo. The sequence continues at coordinate 27,920,698 of NC_053397.1, read as the reverse complement.
CCCAATCTGCTTAGGCCACGCCCTCTCCCACTCCGCAGCTGACGGGGATTGAAAAAAATGAAGGTAAAAATCAACTTCTGTCAGCTGCAGGGGTGGGAGGGAGGGTGACTTTCTCCCTGCAGCTCACGCTCAGATAGCAGAGTGCTGCTGTCTGAGAGCGAGCTGTTCAAAAGGACATCCCTGTGTCCGTCCAGGCCCGTCGCCGGACGGAGGACAGGGAGTCTGAAAGCTGTACTGTCCGGCCTAAAACCGGACCTCGGGCCACCCTAGGGGCAGGCTGCTGTGGAGGTCACAGTTAAAGGGGTTGTCCGGGTTCGGTGATTATTAGTAAATAGGCTTCTTTTTACTAACAGAATACATATATGTGGGTTCTACCTTTATTTCTTTATTCTGATGCCCCCATTCCTTAGACTGGATTTGCGGACCGGAAGTGTTATTTTTTGTTCAGCTGGTGACGTACCGGGCTCCTTACTGGTGTGGTGAGCCTCGTCTTCCACTTAGCAAAGAGCCCGGTGACATCACCGGCACAGATTGGCGTTCTGGAGCACTCAAGGAGGCTGTTTTGTAGGAGGGAACTGGCATCGCTAGCGAACGCCCCTCTGTGCCGGTTATGTCACCGGGCACAGAGGGGCGTCCTTCTGGGCTGAAGGAGGTTGATTTGGAGGCAGGGAATGCTGCTGTTTAGCATTGTGCACGTCTCCCACCTGCATTTACACTCAATGGGACCGCATGGATTATCAATATTCAAGTGCTGTAGGCACGCCTCCCATGTCCTTACAGATGAGGGGGAGGAATGGCAGGAAAAGGAATATTGATTAGAGGGAGTGGTTGGGATTGAGACGTCAATCTACAGAGTCGCACTGCCTTGCGGGACCCATAAGGCAGTGTGGCAGGAAATGACATAGAGGGAGCGCTGCAATGTAAACATTACCGAGCGCAGCTTCGGGGACCCGTAGGAGCACCGGAGGAGAGAAAAAAAAAATGGGAACCTTCAGGGGGACCTTACAGATATATTTAACGGTGAATACTAATGTTGGTTAAAAAGACTGTGATCCTGGACAACCCCTTTAAGGGGCGGGTTATTGTGGAAATCACTGTTAACGAGACGTGGGTATTACGGAGGTCGCTAATAAAGGGGCGGCCGCTGTGGAGGTCACTGTTAAAGGGGAGGGCACTGTGGATGTTACTGTTAAGGGGCAGGCTGCTGTGGAGGTCATTGTTAAAGGGGCGGGGTACTGTAGATATCACTGTTATAGTGGATACTGTCGATATCTTTTAACAACATACACAAACATTAAATAAAATAGATTAAATATACCCGGGTCCTTCTGCTAGCCTTTATATATATATATAAAATGTCATTGTAATCCTGGCTGTGATTATAATGAGACGACTGCTTAGAAGTGATCTCTACAGAACTGGAAGTGTCAGGGTATTATAAGGCTTAGGCCAAGAGCGGTCCGTGGTATGTCGGGCTGGATTTCTGTTCAGAGCAGGAGCGCACGGCGTCATTGGTTGCTATGACGCCGTGCGCTTCATGCCGCCGCTGCACTACAGTAATAGACTCGTATAGATCATACCAGAGGATGCCAGGCCGGGATACCACGGACCGCTCTCAGCCGCGGAACACGGCCGTGTGCATTCGGCCTTAGTCTTCTAATAGTGGGAAAAAAAGCAGGATCTCTGGATTTTTTTTATGTAGAAAATAACATGGAAGATTAAAAAGAATATCACCACAATTCTTAAAAAAATGTTTAACATAAAAACTTGGTTTGAGTAATAGGTCATTTTCTGATGACACATTCCCTTTACCGTCAATGGGCATTGTGTAATTCTTCATTTCTCCTGCGGGGGCGCTGTAGATAAACTGAATACTTGATGCTGCACAGTGGCTCAGTGGTTAGCATTGGTGCCTTGCAACGCTGGGGTCCTGGGTTTGAATCCGACCAAGGATAACATCTGCATGAAGTTTGTATGTTCTCTTTTCTTTGCCTCTAATGTCAGCTTTTATAGAATATTTCATACCAGACCGAAGACCTCACTTCTATGACATAGGACAATTGCGCGCTGATCTTCAGACGCAGAAATGCCTATTAGAACTGAAGCTACCAGGTAGGTGAACATCTCCTCATTACTGCGCCTGGTAACAGGAATTTCTTATGTCAGGCCACATCTGCTGACATTGAAGTGATGCCAATAATCAGGATTTTACGGTCACGCGGCCAGAATTTAGGTAAATGACCCAATCAATAAGCAGCCGTTCTCCGGACAAAGCAATATAGCATGCCTGCGCTGGCCACCCATTTACTGCTCACCCAAGGGAGGGATGTATTGAAATGTAAAGCATGAAATATTAATGGGCAGGCAGCGCTGCAGGCAGATGGAACAATAGGGTTCTCAGCACAAGGACAGGAGGGGGGGGCGCGATATTTTTAGAACACCATCAAAATACAAAAAATTACCTGCAGTGAAAGCCTAGATAGATAGCAGAGCGGAGACGCCCGCCGCCGAGCGCGGCTAATTGTCTCTCTGCATCCAACAATATTTGCAGAAAAGACTACAGAAGGTGGTTTCATTACGAGTCGGAATCGTTAGCAGCTGCTTTAGTGAACCCGCTCATTAGTGAAGGCTAATACTGAAGCGTTACAATAGACAGGTCCTGGTAGAGGTGCGCCGCAAATCTGTGCGGAAGTGTAGAAAAAACCAATGGAAGCAATTAAAAAGCAAAGAACACACAGGAATGGGGGGGGGGGGGGCTATTATTTTTTTACTGTCCATTAATCTGAGGTTCTTTGAATGCACCTTCAATACCGCGCGGATATTAACAATGCAGAGCGGTCTCATTAGTTACCAGCAGCCAGCTACGGCCACACAATACTCGACAGCAGGCCTTTCATATCTGTCTTTCTTTCCATATCTATCAATATATCTCATATCTATCTCTTATCTATCTATCCTTGCCAGCATGGTACAAGTCGCCTCCAAACCGTCCCGGATCCGGCAGGACAGTCCTGGATTTCAGTGGCTGTCCCGCGTTCCCGGAACGGCTGAGGTATGTCCCGCTGTCAGCTGTCTCTGTATCCATAGGATGCAGAGACAGCTGATTGAAATGGTAAAGTAGGGAGCCATCCGCTCCCCGCATCATCATTCAGCTGCTGGAGCTCCCCAGCAGGATACTGTCTCACATCTGCTGGACTATGTAGGAGGAGCGATGTTATCAGCCTCTGTGCTCTTCCTCCTCCTCCTACACAGCAGTGTGACAGTATCCTGCTGGGGAGCTGTGATCATCGAAGGAACCAGGGGAGTATTTACTGTTTGTTTCTTGTCTTTTTCACTTCCTCTGAAGGGGGCACATATCTGGGCATAACTACTGTGAGGGCGCACATATCTGGGCATAACTACTGTGAGGGGGCACATATCTGGGAATAACTACTGTAAGGGGGCACATATCTGGGCATAACTACTGTCAGGGGGCACATATATGGAAATAACTACTGTAAGGGGGCATATATCTGGGCATACCTACAGTGAGGGGGCACAATGTGGGCAGAACTACTGTGAGGGGCACCTATCTGGGCATAACTACTCTGAGGAGGCAAATATCTGGGCATAACTACTGTGAGGGGGCACATATCTGGAAATAGCTATTGTTAAGGGGGCACATCTGGGCATTACTACTGTGAAGGGGGCACATGTGATTATAACTACTGTGGGGTGCACAATGTGGGCATAACTCCTGTGAGGGGGCAAATATCTAGGCATATCTACTGTGAGTGGGCACATATCTGGGCATAACTACTGTGAGTGGGCACATATCTGGGCATAACTACTGTGCGGGGGCACATATCTGGGCATAACACTGTGAGGGGGGACCTATCTGGCAGAACTACAGTGGGGGCACATATATGGGCATAACTACAGTAAGGGGACACAATGTGGGCATAACTACTGTGCGGGGCACCTATCTGGGCATAACAACTGTGAGGGGGCACATATCTGGGAATAGCTATTGTGAAAGGCACATCTGTGCATTACTACTGTGAAGGGGGTACATGTGAGCATAACTATTGTGAGGGGCACAATGTGGGCATTACTATGTGCTGGCACAAAGGGCGAATAGTTACTATGTGGGGGCATTAAGGGGACTGAGTGTGTATAGTTATGTTTTGGGCAGAGTTAGAGGAGTGACTTAGTATGAAAAAAATGTCATGGCGCCTCACATATTATCCCTCTTTGGGAGGTATGTAGCAGTATTACTGCCATGTAAAGACACATTTACAGTGTACACCTCAGGCTGATATCTGCCGGCAGATGCTCTTCCACATGATATATAGAATATCTATGGACCTTGATATTATACAGTATATTATAAGTAGTGTCGAGCGAACTTGCGATTTGCAAGTTCGGCGTTCGGGTTATCTAAGAATTCAGTAATGGATTCCGTTACCACGGACTATAACGGAATTCTATGACGGCATGCACCACAGAAGCCTATAAGAGGCATCCTGTATTGCATTGCGTCATAATAGAAGTCTATGTCCTCTCACAGGCTTCCGTGGTGCATGCCGTCATAGAATTCCATTATGGTTCGTGGTAACGTAATCGATTACGGAATTCTTAGATAACCCGAACCCGAACGCCTAGCTTGCAAATTGCAAGTTCTCTTAACACTAATTATAAGTTTACATGTGAACACAAGGAACTGAACAAAGTGTTTTATTTCAATCATGATCCTTCTGAATTTCATCCATCTTCACTCCTCATTAATATTAATTATGGGTCCTTTTAATATCCATCATTTACCGTTTTCCTCTACACTAGTGCGCCCTGGGGGTCTCTCGGCGCTGCTCCTGGCCCCCCTCGGTCACCTGTATACAGCACACAGGGTAGGCATTCAGCTATGTACTAAAACACGAGTTATCTCGGTAGCGCCCTGCCAGGACCTCTGGCCTCACACCGCCATGGAGCCATACTTCCCACGTTTCGGAGCTGTACCCCCCCAGGCCTCGGCTCTCTGGCCGGTCCCTCTGACAAGTACGCTCCTGACATATTAATACAGTCCTGGGTTGAACTGATGAACCTTTGTCGTGTACCAGACGCAATTTACAAAATCAATCCGGGAATGTGTTTGTAGAACCACGGCCTCGGCTTGTCGGATCCGCAGACGGCACTGAGCGTTCACAGCCTTTCCATTGATTTCGTCCATCGAGGCCCCCGGGGATTGCTGCGTTAATAAAACATACTGGAAAATCTCAGAATATCGCATCCCAGTTACTGGTGATAGTCACACATTACACGAGTGCCCTTTTACCGCTAATTATCCTGAAGAACTTCAGAAGGCTGGTTTGGGGGGCAAATCTTCACATCAGATAATGGCGGCTGCCAAGAGAATACAAACCATAGAGACAGCCGAGGCACCCCTACGGGGCCCCTGGAGATGGGGAGCCCAGGTATACTAATCCAGTCCCCTCCCCTTATGTGTCTGTTTTAGTAACCACTTGCATTCTTCATGTAATAACAATTCTGGAGCATCCATCCTTATGATTATATGTTGTGCCGTTCCTGTATTATTCCTGCTAGAAGTTAAAAATGAATTACTAGCAGTTTCAAATAAAGGTCCATCTGGGTGTTACCAGTTGGGTGGTGGGGGGGGGTGTCCATACTATCCAATCAGTGCTGCCAGTGACAGACTGTGCAGGGACACACCCCTAACTGGTAACACCCAGACGGACCTTTATTGCATGTTGCAGGGAAATTAATTCAACAACTTCAAGTAGGAATAATAGAGGAATGACAAAACATAGTTGTATGAAAACAGGCCCCAGAATTGTAATTACATGGGGAATTCAAGTAGTTACCAAAGCAGACATGTCAGGAGAGGGGACAGCTCTTCTTTAATGGGTGGTGGAACCTTGTGCAGTGCAGGAAAACATAGAAAGGATACGAGGGAACCAGGGGCAGATTGGCCATAGACTTATACAGTATAACACCCTAGCTCCTCATAATGTATAGTGTACAACACTCCACAGTATGCAGTATACAGTGTAACACCCCACAGTATATACGATAGTATAACACCCCACAATATACAGTATACAGTACAACACCCCCAGCCCCTCATCATGTATAGTGTGCAACACTCCGCAGTATATAGTACAACACCCCCAGCCCCTCATAGTGTATAGTATTCAACACTTTCCAATATGCTGTATACAGTGTAATACCCCACAGTATATATTATAGGATAACACCCCCAACCCCTCGTAGTATATAGTATATAACACCCCACAATATGCGGTGTACAGTATAACACCACACAATATGAAGTACCATACAGTATATAGTATAACACCCTCTGACACCTTTTCCTGATGTAATCTTCACAGAAAAAACTCCATAAAACTATGGAAAATTTCTCCTTCAGCAACAAACTGCTGGAGAGAAAGAACCTGTGATGACATCATCGCCATGTGACCACATCAATATGTTGCAGGTTACATGGCAATGATGTCATCACAGGTCTCTTCTCCTACCAGAATCACAGTTCCTCTTCCTTGTAATAGGTGTTATGGGCGGCGATGGGCCCCACAGAAACGTCAGGCCCGGGGCTACCGACCCAAAAGCCCCTTTTATAATCCGCCATTGGCTATGGGTAACTAAGACAGTTTTCCTGTTAGACAGTTTTGACAAATGAGGCCCATTATTTCTCTAAGTGCCTGAGACATTCTCTTTAAGGGGCGGACTATGTAGTAATATGTCACCCATGAACGGCTCCCCTAATCATCTACTTTCCATTTTTACATAAGAGTATAATATTCTCCCGATCTCAGTGCTGCAGATTAGATTTCAGAAGATCGTGAATACCTCGGAGAATTGGTTTATGTCAGCAGTATCTGTATTATATTATCCTGTTTTTTTATGCCTCGGTTATAGTCGCTTGATGCTTTTATGAATAATTGGACTACATCATATAGACATAAATGTGGTGCAATCCAGAGAGTGGAAGCCGGTGTCATGTATTACATAGTGCAGCAAACACCAGAGAGAAGTTTATTTTTTTTATATGTTTTATTAATGTGCCAATCCCCAGAGGTAAAATCAATGGAAAAAGCTGTGAGCGCTCAATGTCCTCAGAGGCCGCTGTTTATTGGATTGATACGGGAAACTGTGTACTAGTTGGCAGGTTTTATTGATATGTCACTGGTATATTCGACAGAGAGGCCACTACTATGGAGACCGGAAAGTTGAAGGCATATTATGAGGACTGTGGTACATGGTCCTAGAGGAGTAACTTTAGGATCCTGGTTTTCAATGCAAAATCTGTAACATGGCCCCATGAGCACCTGCTAGCTCCGCACCCCTCGGTAAGAGGCCTGTCTCGCATAGGATTGAGGGCAGGACACAGATGTCCAAGAAATTTTACATTTAGTAAAGTTAAAGGACAGAGGTGATTGAGGGCAATAAGACAAAAATGATTGAAGGCACTAGGACAGAGGTGATCGAGAGCTCTAGGACAGAAGTGATAAGGGCACTAAGACAGAGGTGATCAAGGGCATTAGGACAAAGATGATTGAAGGCACTAGGACAGAGGGGATCAAGGACACTAGGACAGAGGTGATTGAGGGCACTGGGACTAAGATGATTGAGAGCATTAGGACAGAGGTTATCAAGGGCACTAGGACAAATGTGATAGAGGGCACCAGGACAGAGGTGATTGAGGGCACTAGGACTAAGATGATTGAGGGCACCAGGACAGAGGTGATAGGCCACAAATACCGCTGTCATATAGGGTTTTTATTGGCGGTTAATTTGTTTTAACAGACTTAACCACTTTTTACTTTGCTTTGTAAATGCTAACTATGAGGCAAACATCTAATAAGGGACGCGGTCATGGTCGTGGTGGTGGTGTTGGTGGAGCCTCTGGTGCAGGGAGAGGACGTGGCCGTTCTGCCACAGCTACACGTCCTACTGAACCTACTACCTCAGGTCCCAGTAGCCGCCAGAATCTACAGCGATATTTGGTCGGGCCTAATGCCGTTCTAAGGATGGTAAGGCCTGAGCAAGTACAGGCACTAGTCAATTGGGTGGCCGACAGTGGATCCAGCACGTTCACATTATCTCCCACCCAGTCTTCTGCAGAAAGCGCACAGGTGGCGCCTGAAACCCATGCCCATCAGTCTGTCACATCACCCATGTGCATATCGGGGAACCTGTCTGAGCCTCAAGTCATGCAGCAGTCTCTTATGCTGTTTGAAGACTCTGCTGGCAGGGTTTCCCAAGGGCATCCACCTAGCCCTTCCCCAGGGGTGGAAGACATAGAATGCACTGACGCACAACCACTTATGTTTCCTTATGAGGACTGGGAATACCACCTCAGCACGTCTCTGATGATGACGAAACACAGGTGCCAACTGCTGCGTCTTTCTGCAGTGTGGAGACCGAAAAGGAGGTCAGGGAGGAAGACTGGGTGGAAGACGATGCAGGGGACGATGAGGTCCTAGACCCCACATGGAATGAAGGTTGTGCCACTGACTTTCAGAGTTCGGAGGAAGAGGCAGTGGTGAGACCGAGCCAACAGCGTAGCAAAAGAGGGAGCAGTGGGCAAAAGCAGAGCAGCCGTCGCCAAAACAGTTCACCTGCTACTGGCCACCGTCACCAGGGACCGAGCACACCAAAGGCAGCTTCAAGGAGTTCCCTGGCATGGCACTTCTTCACACAATGTGCTGACGACAAGACCCGAGTGGTTTGCACGCTGTGCCATCAGAGCCTGAAGCGAGGCATTAACGTTCTAAACCTTAGCACAACAACAACCTGCATGACCAGGCATCTACATGGGAGACACGGGCTGCAGTGGAGTAAGCACCTTCAAAACCAAGAAAGGGCTCAGGCCCATCCTGCTCCCTCTTCTGCTGCTGCCTCAGCCTCTTCCTCCGTCTCTGGAGGAACGTTGGCATCTGCCGCCCAGCAAACAGAGGATGTGCCATCAACAACACCACCTCCATCACCAAGGATCTCCAACATGTCAGCGCCAGCACCTCAGAAGGCAGGGTTAGCATGGCCGACATGTGGAAAAGCTTTGTCACCTCGACCGCAACAACCGGCCCCAACTGCTGATATGGAGCGTGTTAGCAGGAGGCAGCATTTGAACAACATGGTGGAACAGTACCTGTGCACACGCCTACACGTACTGACTGATGGTTCTGCCCCATTCAACTTCTGGGTCTCCAAATTGTCCACATTGCCAGAGCTTGCCCTTTATGCCTTGGAGGTGCTGGCCTGCCCTGCAGCCAGTGTACTCTCTGAACGTGTATTTAGCACGGCAGGAGGTGTCATTACAGACAGACGCAGCCGCCTGTCCACAGCCAACGTGGACAAGCTCACGTTCATTAAAAAGAAACAGGCTTGGATCCCACAGGACTTGTCTGTACCTTGTGCAGAATAGACATTTATACCACCATCAAACATACATTCTTGTACTCAAGTCAAGTGCAATGATTCTTTGTTTTCTTTTTTTTTTATTTGTCCCAATATTTTGGGGGCTACCTACCCAATAAAAAATAAAAAAAAACATTGTTGGCTACCTGTTCCTCCTCCATTCCTCCTCAACCTCCGACTCCATATCCACCTCCTTCTCTGAGTTGCAGGTTAATAATTTGTAATTTTTAGTTATTTTATTTCATTTTAAGTTATTTCCCTATCCACATTTGTTTGCAGAGCATTTGCCATGCTCTTAAGCACATTTTACGGCCTTTTACATCCCTCTAGCCTTTTCAAGGACTATTATAGTGCCCTAAATTGAAAAAAATCTTATTTTCAATTGTCGTGTGACATTTTACCATTTTTGGCGTATACAAACCCCTGCTGTGCCTGGGTGACAGGGGCCTAAATCTCTCAAAATCCTCTGTTGTATTGCTGGGTGACATGAACCCCCTTTTGCCGTGAATGAACCCCTGCTCTGCATTGCTGACAGGGAACTAAATTTAGTGAAAACATCTGTTACTGATCGGAAGATGCGCGACTACAAGCGCACACTGATGATGGCATTCCCACCTGACAGCGGGGGCACAGTGGAAGCACAAGGCGAAGGCAGAGGAGGAGGAAGAGGTCGCCAACGCAGCTGGGGCACCGCCAGCACCTGAGAAGGCAGGGTTAGCATGGCCAAAATGTGGAAAAGCTTTGTCAGCCTTGGAGGTGCTGACCTGCCCTGCAGCCAGTGTATAGTGTGAACGTGTGTTTAGCACGGCAGAGAGCATTATCACAGGCCGCAGCCAATGTGGACAAGCTTATGTTTATTAAAATGAACCAGGCATGGATCCCACAGGACTTGTCCGTACCTTGTGCAGAATAGACATTTATACCAGCCTCAACTATCCATTCCAATACTCAAGTCAAGTGCACTAATTCTTAGTTTTATTTTGTTATATGTCCCAATTTAAAAATAAAAAATAACACAAATCAGTGTTGGCTACCTATTCCTCCTTCACCACCGCTTCCACCTACACCGCCACGTCAACCTACACCGCCACATCCACCGCCTCCTTAACCTCCTACTCCTAGATCCAGATTGTTATAAAAAAAAAAATCAGTATTTTATGTTATTTTAAGTCATTTCCCTATCCAAATTTGTTTGCAGAACAGTTGCCATGCTCTTAAGCAAATTTTGATGCCTTTTGCAGCCCTCTAGCTTTTTCCAGGACTATTTTAGAGCCATTTTAGTGACCAAAAGTTCGGGTCCCCATTGACTTCAATGGGGTTCGGGGTCAAGTTCGGGTCCCAAACCCGAACTTTTTTTTCAAGTTTGGCCGAACCTGCCAAACCCGAACATCCAGGTGTCCGCTCAACTCTAATTAAGACCCCTCTTTTAGCCACAGAGGATATATGATTGAATAGAATAGCTGTCATGTAATACTACATTTCACCTGTAGTGGCTGCTGTATGACTGGGTGGAGATTCCCCTGGTGGTGGTACAGCTAGATCCTGAGAAGACGGTGCAGAGGATGGGAGTGGTAGTGGCCCTGATGAGATGTTGTGTCACAGTTTCAGTCCATTGCTCCCTGGAGTTGGTGGAGTGGAAAGGTGATTTGAAGAATCAGGCCAAAAGTAAATGTATAACAGTCTCTCTTTACTTAGTGCTTAATATAACTTATGGTACGTCCAGGAGTCATAGGGTCAAGGTGCAGTGTCGGTCATCCAGATGAGGTATGGTGGCTGGTTAGGTGACAATTAAATGGCGTTTGCTGACACTTGTGGATATAGGTGTCCACTATGTAATGCAGACTTTGAATTGGTCTGCCCTGGATGTTATCTAGGTGAAAGTAGTTCAAGTAGTTCTTGACTCTGACAATCTTCCCGGAGTGTTGGTCTCACAGGGGCACTAGTTAAGATTCCCTGAAGAAGGAGCTCAGGCATTTGCTTCTTTCTTCTTCTCTGTCTTACAGGAACTCCACCTCCTTGCAGGAAGTAGGACCAGCCTACGTCTACTAAAAAGTGAAGAACAGGGTGTTTAACCCTGTTCCTGCCAACCATACCTCATTTGCTGGAGTACACAGCAGAAATAAAGTATAACACAATAAAGAACACAAATACTTAACAAGCAGTTGCAGATACCCTTAGGTCTAGGGTACTGCAGTAGCAGCTGATCACTGGGAGTTCCTATAACCAGACCTGTGACAATCAGCTGATGGTTGGATCCTCTTCAATTTATAATGGCGTTGTCTTCATGAGACAACCCCTTTAAGTACCAATGACTAGGATGAATCGATAGAACTAGGGATTGCCCAGGACTTTGCATGAGAAATATGCATGTTTCCCACTGGGAGGTGATGAAGTGATTTCTTAGGAAAAACTATCTGTTCGGGTCGTTGAGAAATGACTATAAAATGCTTGAATAAACGTATTTGAGTCTTCAGCAGGGGAATCAAATCCCAGAGAATGCCGTTTTCTTCTCCTTGCTGAGTATTTCCAAGTCATTAAACCCTCGGCATGAAGAAACAGTAGTTGTCGAAAACCCTACGTAAATATTTTTTTTTTCATCCTTTTGCAAGTACCACAAGAGTCTATTCTTAAATCTCAGATGACTATCGGGGCCGCCCGCTGGGAAACACACAGGCGAAGCTAAGATTTATAATGACGGTCTCGCCTTTTCAATGGCCGTCACTGAAGAGTCGTTTTAATTGTATAATCCTTCATACTGAAGTAACCAGGTCACCCGTCCATGCGGGGAAAAAAATGTTCAAAGCATCGGCCCTCGTAATCGCTAAATAAAAATACACCAGGGACCATCTAAAGCCCTTGTTTCCTCTCCATGGACAACCCCCAAGAAGGCCCTCCAGGGCCGAACCTCAGAACTTGGCACCGTCAGACCAAAGATGTTTAATATCTGTCATGGAGACAATGGAATAAGTGAATTTTGCATAATTTATGACTCTACCCAGAGATGACGGGCACTTTAGAGTGGAGATTAATCATGCTAATTCTTTTTATATTGGATCTACATTCCACAAAAGCAGATTTAGCCGTTATACAATCAGGAAGTTGAGTGTAATGGATATTATTCTAAAACAACGCAGATATAAATGTGAAATTAAGCAGATAAATCAGATTTATTGTGTATTTTCCTGGGTGGTTATTAGAGATGAGTATGCCTCTTAAAATGGGACATGATTAGGGATATAATATCCAAGGTGGGCTCAGCCCAGGGATGAGAAAGGGTTCATTTTTCATACCTGGTGTAAAGTGGGTTACTCATCTCTCCAGAAGCCAGCATTGTAGCCAAAACCAGAATTGACACAAAAAATTTCTCTTTCTCACAGACTGCTCCCTATGTCCCTCAGTTACACAGACGTCTCTCTATATCCCCTCTCCCATCTCGACTGTTCTACATGCCTCCACCTGTGTTGAAGACTGCCCCCATGCCCCCTCTTCCCTTGCAGATTCCCCCCATTCCCTCTCTTCCCTTGCAGACTGCCCTCATTCCCCCTCTTCCCTTGCAGACTCCCCCCATTCCCCCTCTTCCCTTGCAGACTGCTCCCCATCCCCCTTCTCTCTTACAGACTGCTCCCCATCCCCTTTGTCTCTTACAGAGTGCTCCAGTGGTCTCTTCTCTCTCATGCAGACTGCTCCACATGCCCTCCTCTGCGTTTCAGATTGCTTCCCATGCTCCCTTTTCCCCTGCAGAGTGCTCCCCATGAACCTTCTCTTTTACAGAGTGCTCCCCATGCCCCCTTCTCTCTTACAGACTGCTCCCCATGCCCCCTTCTCTCTTACAGACTGCTCCCCATGAACCTTCTCTCTTACAGAGTGCTCCAGTGGTCCCTTCTCTTTTACACAGACTGCTCTCCATGGCCCCTCACAGAATCCCACTCATGGTCTCCACCCTTCTATACAGACTGCTCTCTGTGCCTCCTCTCTGACACTACATCAGTCTTTTGCAATAGGCCGAGCAGTGCACTGATATTTAAGCTCCCTGTTCTCTGCAGGCACTGATCACAGAAATGAGTGCAGGGAGGGGATAGAGGACAGAGGAACTGTAACTACATGGCTGCACAGTTCACTCTATGATCGGGCAGAGTGATTCATGAGAGCTCTGCATTATCATTATGGGAAGAGCTGAGAGAGTCTGCTCAGCAGCAGACTTTCCCTTAGTTTGGGGAGATTTTTAGGCTGCATAGTTCAAAGCTTGGTGATAAGTTATGGTCAACTATGTTTGTGGTCTATCAGGGGATACATTTTGTGGAAGAACATACCGTACATCCTTGCTGTACGAGAAGAATGTCAGGACCAGTTAAAGTGTTGGACAGTTCAGAACCACTGACCACCGTCCCAAAAACCTATAGACATAGATTATGAGTATCAAGAGATCCCAACGAAGGCCATTTATACAGACCTGGAATAGAGACAACAACCACTTTCTTAGAAGTTTCCAGGTTGCCGATATTAAAGAGAACCCCCCCCCCCCCTTCAAATATTAATATAACCTTCACGTCTGGATTCTCTTAACCTCCTCACCAACATGCAAAGAAGAAGTGACCCCACTGGTCACTTTTTTTTTTTTTTGCCGTAAGGCTCGCAATGATGTATGTTGAATATTGTGCAATGTAAATTTAGATGTAGTGTAAAAAATGGCTTTTTAATGGTAGAAGATCGGCTTAATAGTGTTGGTTTTCACCCTCGTATTCTGCACTGATGAAGTGTAGGCCCTGCTGGAAGCCGTTATCCATTACAAATCTCTCTGTTTCGTTGGCAGCTGGGGTTCTCGGCTTCAGACAATCTAGAACAGAATTACACCAGTTGACTACGAAGAAAAAATAACATCACCTTCTGGGTCTCTTCCAAAAATAATAAGTGCAGGAAAATGTACTTAGAAGACATTTTATGGAGGTAATAGTTTTCCATGAAAGTATTTTCCCCTTCGGAACTTGTGTTTCCATGTAGGTGGTTGTTCAAACCTCACATTCAGGAACAACTTTTCATCTCTCACTTGAGACAATGTATGTTCACCCCGTTCATGTAACCCCCATAAAGTAATGGATCTTTTTTTGTGGCCACCTTAATGGTCTAGCCTAGTCAAACTTGAGGCCACCCAGAATATATAGATGTCTACTAGAAGAGCAATGAGCATATCTCATAATCACTGTTCCCTCCAGGTTAAAGGAGTTTTCCGAGAGTTTGATATTGATGGCCTAAGCTTAGGATGGCTTACACAAAAATATCTATTGGGAACCATACACTTTGCATGTTGAGAGGTCCTCAAATTCACTTACATCAATCTAATTCCACAAAAAAATACACACATCCAAAATAGCTTATTTTGAATGATTTTATATTGACATTCGTCACATATTGTCCTCCAAACAGCATTATAAAGTGCGGAGTTCTCCTGAACAGTTCTCATTGGAGCGATATGAACATCATAATGTGAAAAGTCACATTATAACGTTCCAAAAGTGCAAACTCCATAAAATATACAGATCAACCATTATGCTCGGAGCTTGTTCCCATGGAGGTGCAGGGCCTGCGTGCCTTCACACTAGGTGACGTTTCGAGGACCACACTACCCCATTCTTGAGAAAGGGTAAGTGGTCCCCAAAACGTTGCATAGCATGAAAGGAAGCCAACCCTCCACCTCCATGTGAACGGGCTCCGAGCATCATGGTTGAAAAGAAAATCAAAATAAGCTATCCTCAGGATAGGTCATCAATATCACATCAGTGGGGGTCCAACTCCTGGCACCCCTGCCGAACAGCTGTTTGAAGAGGCCATGGTGGTCCGGTGAGCGCTGCGACCTCTTTCTAGGCCACACATCACGTTCATCGGTCACATGGCCAAGGTGCAGATCAGTCGCATTCAAGAGAATGGGCCTGAGCTGCTATACCAAGCAAAGCCACTATCCAATTGACAACACCGTGATTGGTAAACTGCGAGGAGGTGAGTGCCATGGCTTCCTCAAAGATATGATGGGCAGGGGTGCCAGGAGTTGGACCCTCACCAATCTGATATTGATGACCTATCCTGAGGATAGGCCATCAATATCAAACTCCCGGAAGACCCCTTTAAACTATCTAGAGAAGATAGTGCAACTCGCTATGGAAATTATTCCCGTTGCCAACGTATGTTTTTATTTTAGATGCTTCAGTAGATAATTTAACTTGTTCCTTCCAGATTACAGGGGATCACTGCATATCGTTGTGAAAGGGGTGATCCAGATGGCACAACTCCTCAAACTGTATGACCGCACAATCACACATAATACATCTACTGAGGTTTCTCCTTATGCTATCTGTGAATGATACGATTCCTGTTTATATCCAGAGGCTGAAAAACGGGCCTTGATCTTGTCCTGTTCGCACAGCAGGCTCTTTAGAAGAGGACGCTCTGATACATTTAACAAGCCCTGGATCTGTATGAGCAGCACATGATCAGGATGGGGTTGCAGCCTCTGTATGTAGTATAGGAAGGCTTCCATTCACTGACATCAAACATATAATCCTGACGTGCAGGAAATGGTCAAGTTGCAGTTCCCTGCACAGCCAGGTAGCTGGGAGCGATGCTGTGCAGAAAAGAACTTAAAAGAGGATGAAGTGCTATACATTGCATTTGCACCAAATATATTATTACTTTTCACCAATTCATAAATTTGGCGCAATCTTGCAAAGACCGACTTAAAACGGACATCAAAACCACATGTTTTTAAAGAGAATCTGTCACCTCTCCTGACATGTCTGTTTTAGTAACTACTTGTGTTCCCCTTGTAAAAACTATTTTCGGTCATCTATTCTTATGACTCTATGTTGTGCCCTTGTTGTCTTATTCCTACTAGAAGTTATGAATGAAATGCTAGCAGTTTGTAATGAAGGTCCAATTGGGGTTGTCCCTGCACAGCCTGGCATTATCTAATCAGTTCTGTCAGTGTAAGACACACTCCCAACTGGTAACATCCATCTGGACCTTCATTCATAACTTCTAGAAGGAATAACAGAAAAAGGGCACAACATAGAGTCATAAGAATAGATGCTCCAGAATTGTTACTACATGGGGAACGCAAGTAGTGACTAAAACAGACATGTCAGGAGAGGACCTCTTTAAGGCCAGTTGTCCCTGCCATTTTCCCAGATTTGCCTTGAGCTGATGCAAGCCCTATTGAAGAATGATACAAAAGGGGGGCAAATACTTTTTCATCTAAGCTCATCATTAGTATCCTATAGAGTTAATCTTAATGCAAAGCGTGTTTTTGTCAGATGTTTTGTTTAAACTGCAATAGCTACTAAAACGTTCTTGGACAGGATACAAGAAAATCCGAGCATTTGTTCCGCTGCAGATATAAGTCCATTAGCATCTAATATTGTCCAGGTCGGCATGTTTTTCATTATTTCCAAACGTTTGCTTCCTCTATAAATCTGTTGGGGCATCTGATTATAATTTGCAAGCTCGGAGTTATATTAAACTTTCTGGAAGCGATCGTGTGATGAGCGTCCCCCCGCCATGACACATTTTTGAGGGTGCGTACATTACTTCTGGGATGCTTGAAATTCCTTCGGTAGTTTATTCCAGCCTTACACCCCATCAATCTTTACAGTTTGGTTTTGATCCATCGAAAGGGTCAGGAAGTCTTGGAGCATCTTCTTGGTTTCAGTTCAAAGATTTCCAAAAATCTTTTTCATCTTAACTTCTATGCCGGAGATGAGAACAATTTACCAAAGTTTAATAAAAATGAAAGGAAACCGTGTACGGTGTCAACCTGTTCATACAGTACTATATAATAAAAGACATGGAGGAGGGGAGAGGAGGGGGATGCAGCTGTAGTATCTCTTTTTCTCATTGTGTATGTGAGCCTGCAAGTGAGCGCACGGGCACCCTGACATCACATAAGGAGCATCCTATCCACTCAGCAACCCTGGAGATAGACAGTGTACATTTAACAGAACCACCAGAGGCTACGGCTGGAATTTTTATTTTAAATAGGTATAGTTTACATGGAGTATATGAGATTATATAGTATCAGCTTTTTTCCCTTCTGAAAATAGCACCACTTATATCAGTGAGCTGGGTTTCATTCACTTGACTTGTAATACCAGACATGGCCCCTAGACAAGAGGGGAGCTATTTCTAGAAAAAAAATCATTTTTTTCTAATCGTTTACATCCTATTTTAACTCATACTTAGAATTTTCATCATATTGTAAAGCTTGGATCTATACTTTGCTGTTGTGTTACATGGTTGGTTTCACGCTGTAAAGTACCGTAATAGTAGTCTAAAATGACCCCAATGATCACATCACTATTTTACCCAGTTGGTATTTCAACATACTTTAATGACTCTAAGTAGTACACTAGTATATCTGGTATGAAGCTGCCTCTGGATCTGGGTACTGAGAGCTGAAAGCACAATTAGTGACAATTGACTGTCTCATATTTCATCATTTTTTTAAGTTGTTAGCAGAATACAAAACTTTCCCGGAAGTGTCACGTTGTCTTGAGTGTGCTTATTACCTCCTGAAGATTATATAGCATACTAAGCTTGGAGAACAATTATAAGACACATATAAAAGCTTTCCTAAAGCAAAGAGCAAGTTGTATCATGAATACAGCCCATGTCCATACACCCCATTAGGGTACATGGATGACAAAGAGGGGGCCCTCAGACTTCCTTCTATGAGCTTCAAGTTCTAGTAGACTTCCATGTATTAAAATGACGGCTATTACTTCAAGATTTATTGAATGGTCAGCATGTAATACTGCATTTCTCCAAAAGAGGCCACTACGGGGAAATCCCCAGCTGGCTGTGATTTCCTCTGGACCTGTGGCAATAAGCTGATCGCTTGGCTGTGATTTCCCCTGGACCTGTGGCGATCAGCTGATCACTTGGCGGTGATTTCCTCTGGACCTGTGGTCGCTTGGCGGTGATTTCCCCCGGACCTGTGGCGATCAGCTGAATGCTTGGCGGTGATTTCCTCTGGACCTGTGGTCGCTTGGCGGTGATTTCCCCCGGACCTGTGGCGATCAGCTGATCGTTTGGCGGTGATTTCCTCTGGAGCTGTGGCGATCAGCTGATCGTTTGGCGGTGATTTCCTCTGGACCTGTGGCGATCAGCTGATCACTTGGTGGTGATTTCCTCTGGACCTGTGGCGATCAGCTGATCACTTGGTGGTGATTTCCTCTGGACCTGTGGCGATCAGCTGAATGCTTGGCGGTGATTTCCTCTGGACCTGTGGCGATCAGCTGATCGCTTAGCTGTGATTTCCTCTGGACCTGTGGCGATCAGCTGAATGCTTGGCGGTGATTTCCTCTGGACCTGTGGCGATCAGCTGATCGTTTGGCGGTGATTTCCTCTGGACCTGTGGCGATCAGCTGATCACTTGGTGGTGATTTCCTCTGGACCTGTGGCGATCAGCTGAATGCTTGGCGGTGATTTCCTCTGGACCTGTGGCGATCAGCTGATCGCTTAGCTGTGATTTCCTCTGGACCTGTGGCGATCAGCTGATCACTTGGTGGTGATTTCCTCTGGACCTGTGGCGATCAGCTGATCACTTGGCGGTGATTTCCTCTGGAACTGTGGCGATCAGCTGATCGCTGTGGTCGTTTCTTTTTGAAAAGAGTTGTCTCTGATGTGAGAAGCCCTTTAATGGTCAATGCACACTGTACTGCCAGTGCCTGGCTCCTGTTACTGTGTGTAACCACATGCCCTCAGACACTATATTCTCCCCGAGAAACAAAGCTCCATAATAAGACCTGCATTAACGCGTGCAACAATCTTTTTTGGGGAATTCTTGAGCCCCTATAGGGCATTATATAATGCTGCATATGTAAAAAGAAGAGAAAGCACTTAACAGACAGGACTGTCTCACTAGTGTATGGGGTTTGTGTGCTGATTGCTGTTGCCTCTATATCTTGTGTAGACAAAACTATTTAGTACAGCCTGAACCATATAAAACTGTAAGTACATGTATGTCCAGTATGGGTCCATGGCAGTGTATGAGTGCCATATTATGGATCCATACAGCGCAGATCTGCGATACGGCAGTGTGCATGGGGGATAAATCTTTAACTTCACATTTTCTTTGCACCCCTTCTCTTAAAATAAACAGCTGGGCATTTATGGAGCAATTCAATGGTTGTTTTTTACTTTTATTTTCTTACTTTATATGCAAAAATGCTATCCAGTTTTGGGATCCTAGGTTCGAATCCAAACAAGGACAACATCTGCATGGAGTTCGTATGTTCTCCCCATGTTTACGTGGGTTTCCTCCGGGTTCTCCGGTTTCCTACCACACTCCGAAGACATACTGATAGGAGACTTAGATTGTGAGCCCCATTGGGGACACTGCAATGCTAATGTCTGTAAATAGTACGGAATATAGTAGCGCTATATAAGTGTGTAAAATAAATAAATATAAATATATATATAAACAGAACAAGAAAAGTTCCCCTATCATCCTCCATTTCCAACCCTTCCCATCCCATTCAACCCAGAGAGAAGAATAGAGAAAAATAAATACATAATTTTTAATAATGAATTAAATAACTTCTGTCAGCAGACTAAACAGTATCAAACCTATACTGCCTGGTAGGGTTGATCCTGATGACTACAATGATGCCTGTCTAATGAAAACCGCTCCCAAGAAACACAAATGAGAACTTCAGTGCACCGAGGGGCATGGCCAGAAATGCAAAGCTGAGGAGCTGAAATGCATCGGTGGTGCTAGGCCCCGTCCCTTGGTGCACTGAAGCGCTTATTTGCTAAAGAATAGAAGTCTTTTATTTTTGTCGTCAGATATGTGGCAACCAATTTTCACAAGGAGGGCATCATTTTAATCAGCAGGGCCAACCCTAGCAGGCAGTATGGCTGGTTTAATAGGTTCGGTCCTGCTGACAGGCACTAAATTAGCCCATTTTTTTTTTTACCATTCTTCAGTATTTCAACCACGACTTTCAAACCTGCATACAATTTTCCACATTGCCTTTTCTTCTATACCGGCATTGTTCACATTGCATAATATAGTGAACTTCATTTTTCCTCATTCCTAAATTTGGGATCCTGGTCGACCTCCAATCAATGTCTGCAACCCAAACAATTACCAATCAGGTGACATACTACAGCAATATCATTGTCACTGGTACATTCATGCCTAAACCTCATTTAAAAAAATAAATACTGTCCTAAAAATTGCAAAAAACAATTATAATAATAATAATAATAATAATAATAAATGATAAAAAAAATGACGCCACACACCATGTCTGGTTTTTATCAAGGACAATGAATATGTTTTAATATTTAAATCTGAACAGCAAATGATGTTGAACACCCTGCAAATAGCACAAGATTTTTGCAGTTCAAAGCATAAAAAGCAAAACGCATGTGTCCAGTACAATTACGCACAAACTACTTCTGATACTTGTTCTGTATTTCGGCCCTGTCCTCTGAGTGAGGAGGCAGGAGAAGACCCCGTGTAGAAAAGCAGCAATGATCCATTTTCTTTCACTCTTACAGTAAAAAATGAAAGCAGGTTAAATATCTCAAGTCACAGAGCATAGTACAATTCACAATCTGAGGCGGATAAAACAGAACGGCACCATTTGCAATTTAAGTTTTTAACATCTACTTGAAATTCAACAACGTAAAACTACTGTACATCATGTCACATGGACTCCTCGGTCGGGTTTTGGATACAGCAAGGTCACTGGAATTATAGGTATAACTCACGTTAACGAGTCACCTCGAAGTGACTAGCGTATGTAGCTGGAGCTGGGGAGAAATTCAAGCCTTAGGAATGGGTTTATGAAGTACGGGGCATGTCAGCTTGGCCAGCAGTTGTTTCTTGACTCTTGTAGGCTAGGGCCACCATGAAGGTTTGATATTCCACTGATGGGGTCAACTCATGTCATGTTCACAGTTGCTGCAGAAGCTCAAAAGTAGTCATGAATGTGGCTTTACATATGTACACAGACTGGACACAACTCTATGGCTTTATATAGACACTCAGAAGGTTCCAAAAACTTTTCTAGTAGGATGAATTGTTGGCATGTTCAGTAGGTCGTATTTGTGTGGTGGCCATGGGTTAACTTGACCTAATTCTAAAAAGAAGAATAAAAGTGGACACCTGTGGAACTGGATCTTTGTGCAATCAAGTATTGTAAAAAAAAATGTGGTCTGGCATGGATATTAAACAATGTTCTTGCTGCTACAAAAAAGTTCCCCTAATTCAGTGTAGACGCTAAGAGTCAACTTCTAAATTTTTTGTAGCCAAGCCAAAAAAAATTAAATAAAATAAATCTTTCACACTTTCACAGACGTCATCAGTAAACAATTCAAAAAGTTAGGCACTGGCAGCAAATTTCTACTCTCATTGTCTACCTGACTCCTGGAACTGGTGAAACTGTGCCCTAACTTAGTACAATATATGATGTTTAGACGTAGAAAGAGTAATAACAGGGAGATTCTGCAGCAATCATGACATTTCAGTTTATACAACTGAAGCGAAGGAGTAAATGTTTTTGGGAATGGAAACTTTTTGCTGCACTAAAGATAACTCCGCCTAAAATGTAAAGCACATAAAGCAATATATGAAATAGTCATCTTTAAAATCTTTAAAGAAATGATAACCGTAAGGTTGTAGAATTAAAATGTACTGGATAACTTTTTGAACTCCCCACAGTAATTTTCCATCCTATTTTTATTTTTCAAAACAACCAAGCTGGACCATAGAGGCCACTTGGTTGAGTGTTGGTATGTCTTCAAGATATCTACAAATAAAAAAATAAAAAAAAGTCAAGTTAATTTTTAACTTGTAGTTGAGTTTGTGAAATAAAATACCCCAAAACTATCCACTTCCTTTACCCAAAATCCTCTTATCTGTTTTCTACTTTCTCAAGGGACCGTAGCAATCGAACATTTTGAGTGGAGTTATCATTAAAGTATACATATTATTTTAAAGGGCAGGATTTACTAAATCGGAAGTGGCTGTAACCAACTCTCGGTCAATGACCGATTGTTGCCAACATTAACTATCTGAAATCTTAACATAAGGCTTGTGACTCTCACGAATACCTGGTCAGTCTAGAAGCGTATTGCCCAGAGATTAGATTGTCAAGTGCCTGACTTCCGGAATCCTTAAGGATTTGTGTCCTGAAATCAGATGCTGGAATTTTAGTGAAATAAAGTAATGGTTTTTGGTGGGTAAAATGAAAAAAAAAAACAACTTACATTTTTAGATTTCAATACAACTTTTTGAACATCGCCTAACCCTGAATTTAATGTGGGTCAAAATGGTGGTAAGTATTTTACAGAAATACTGTATACCATACTGAACTTTTTGGACTTGATTCCCACATCATAATAAGAATGTTCTCAAACTTTGGTAAATGATTTCGTAACTACTACATTACTTTGCCTGAAGTCAACTTGTTGCATAAATGTATGCTTATATCTATAGATACAATATATATTTCTTTTAAAGGAAAAAAGTTAAATCATTTCTGTAAGGTGCTAAACTCATACCTGCCAAACACAACTTTTTTGTTCTGGATGGAGAAGGCTTTCATTTGTACTATTGCTTGACCGCTGAAATCTGAACATTACGTCCACGCATCCCAAAAGTATAAATTACACACTTTGGAAAGTTAAACCAACCAGACTCTTTTTTTCTTTTTTATGAGCTCGGCATGCAGGTCCATTATATCCATGGTTCTAAAACATATAGACTCATTTCATATTACAAAATACAAAAATAGTTTTTCAGAACTTTCATTTACATACCATTTACAATGAGTGCTTAAATAACTTAAAGGTTAGCCTTATCTGATCCTTAAAATACTTGAAAATAATACTAGTGCCCAAAAACAAAACAAAAAAAACACATCGTTTGTAGTACAAGGGTAGGGGTCAAGCAGCATACTGTACATCTGGGTACGGCATACATTCAAAAGTAGATTATATTCTCTAGGTGGAACAAAAGCAAGGCAGTATTTTTTTGTTTTTGGCGGACTGAACTATTGAGGAAATAAAGTGAAATGTGCAATAAAACCCAAAATTCACTATATCAACAATCATAACTATTTACCAAGCCTATCTCGTAAATCAGTCTCAGGTCGCATATACTCAAGGACCAGGGGAGGGGAAGAAGGCATTGTACAAGGACTTCATTTTCTTTTGCTATAAAACAAGAGAGTGTTCAAATTGTGGACCGGCCCACTAGGGTATCTAATTTACATAGGAAAACTGTGGCTTTATGGTTCAACACTAGGAAATAATACAATTTTTGCTCTTCCTCCTTTTCCTGCTATGCAATTGTCCTCGTCCACCCAAAGTAGAAGACTTGGGTATGCCACCAGAGCATTGGGCATACTGATGGATAAGGTCTTCACTGGTCACATATCTCAGGCGGGTAGGCTGTGGAATTGGCTCTCCTAGGAAATATCCTTCGTTATCTGATTCTGAAGAAGATGAACACGTGGAGCACCAATCATATTCATTCATTTGTGCTCCCCAACGTTCACAGAGATGGTTTTGTAAAGCGAGATCAGAAGCAGTCCTTTGATACCGGTTGTACATTTCTCTTCGGAGAACTTGATCCATCTGATCGCGTCCTCCTCTTTGTTGCATCAGTCTTTCATAGTCCTCCCTGGCTCTCAGCAGTGGTTTGTCTTTCATCTTACTACACTGTTCTGTGGCCAGGTGGAGAGCGTTGTCAGAGCGGGAACGTCTTGACCTTCTTTGCCGATGATGTCGATCATTATCTCGCGATTGGGTTCTCCTCCTTGTCCTTTCACTCATAGGTGTCATCTTCACATTACCCTGGGCAGTCAGGTCATTCATACCATCATCAAACTGAAATGACTGGTGCATTCTTCCATGAGATAACAAGTCCCTGTATTTGCCAGGTTTGGCAAGATCACCAAGGTTGTGAGCCATATCTTGATACTGTTGTGCAGACAGAAGACTCCGCACAGACTCTACACTTCGGAACTGAGAAGAAGAGTTAAGGGTTCCCATGTTGCTCAGTTTTTCTGAAACGTTCATTCCAGAGTCTTTGCTCAAATCTGGCATTGAAAAACGAGAGAGATGCTCCTGACGTTTAGGACCCCCATCCATAGATGCGCCTTAAAAAAAAAAAAAAGACCTCATTAGTACAGATTCTCATAAACACTCAAAACAACAAAAATTTATTACACATATGTTTGTACACGTCAATGATGGTATGTGGTAATCAGCACACTTAGAACCCATTGTTTTCTGGAGAAATGAAAACTGGTGAAAGGTCTTCAGTTCCAAATCAAGGGGTGCTAAGTTTTAACACAGTCCAGTCAACCCCCCCCCCCCCCCTCCCCACCTAAAGTTCAGAGAGCTTTCTCCTACTTTTCTCTATGTCACGGCCTGCTATTGGCTGCTCTACCCCGTTGCCAGATGTTTTGATGGTGAATGTTTTAGACTTTGGATAACCCCTTTAACCTTTAGTCCTATGGTGCATTTATACAGGATGACTGAGCAGGCAATTAATGGGAAGGAACCGTCCCTTCCTGATAACTGCCTGCTCGTGAATGGAGGAAAGAGCTGAATTTACAAGCAGTGATCACCTCCACTGTATGGGACAAGCGATGCCTACTGAAATGACTTGAACGAGTGTTTCATCAAGTGATCCGTGGCACCTTTAACACGGGAAGGAGTGTTCAAACTAACGTTAGTTTCCAATAATAGGTCTGTCTAAATAAGGCCTCTTTCACACTTGCGTTGTCCGGATCCGGCGTGTACTCCACTTGCCGGAATTACACGCCGGATCCGGAAAAACGCAAGTGTACTGAAAGCATTTGAAGACGGAACCGTCTTCCAAATGCGTTCAGTGTTACTATGGCACCCAGGACGCTATTAAAGTCCTGGTTGCCATAGTAGGAGCGGGGAGCGGGGGAGCGGTATACTTACAGTCCGTGCGGCTCCCGGGGCGCTCCAGAATGACGTCAGAGCGCCCCATGCGCATGGATGACGTGATCCATGTGATCACATGATCCATGCGCTTGGGGCGCCCTGACGTCACTCTGGAGCGCCCGGGGAGCCGCACGGACGGTAAGTATACTGCTCCCCCGCTCCCCACTGCACTTTACCATGGCTGCCAGGACTTTAGCGTCTTGGCAGCCATGGTAACCATTCAGAAAAAGCTAAATGTCGGCTCCGGCAATGCGCCGAAACGACGTTTAGCTTAAGGCCGGATCCGGATCAATGCCTTTCAATGGGCATTAATTCCGGATCCGGCCTTGCGGCAAGTGTTCCGGATTTTTGGCCGGAGCAAAAAGCGCAGCATGCTGCGGTATTTTCTCCGGCCAAAAAACGTTCCGTTCCGGAACTGAAGACATCCTGATGCATCCTGAACGGATTTCTCTCCATTCAGAATGCATTAGGATAATCCTGATCAGGATTCTTCCGGCATAGAGCCCCGACGACGGAACTCTATGCCGGAAGACAAGAACGCAAGTGTGAAAGAGCCCTAAGTGCGCTTCTAGCCTATCTCTCTGCTCTAATCTATCTGTTCAGATGTGTTGTATTTGTAAACTGAAAATCTGAAACATATTTAATACAGGATCTGTGGAAGAAATCCTGGCCTAACACTTGGATTTCTGCCACATACGTGCAGTTTGATGAGCAGTGGTCACGCATTCGACAAACTGGCTAAACCACGTGTGGCTACGTTGCCAGTTTTTCTGCATGGAAATTTTACAATGCATGAGGTTGCAAAAAAAAAACTATTTCCACGAGTTATTATTTGCAGACTTCATTAGGAATTTGCACCAAAATCCATGTAAAATCCTGAATGTGTGAACCAGCCCTAATGCTGGCAAACACATTATACAAAAACTTGTGGAACCCATGAGCAAGATCAGAAGACGATCTAATGTCTTCCAAAGAGAAAGAGGAATCGAGTAGGTTGCATTGCAACATGTCAGGTTCCTGGAAATAAGCTTCCTCCAGAGTCATCTGGCAATAGATTAGTCCCTGCTTCCCACTGAAATAAACATGCATGCTCATCTCAGCCAAATGTGCACGGGTGGAGTTTCACCTAGCCCTCTCAAGCCCTGCAATAGCCATAACATACGGTATCAGTTTGGCTTGGAGTGCTCCTTTAAAGGTGTTGTCCAGTTTTAGAAATAAATCAGACAACTATTGGGACGTGCCTGAAATGAAAAATAGACCATTACTTACCTAGGATATCCCGATCCAGTTCTCCCGACCAGGCTCTGCCGCTGCCACACGCTGCTGCCACAAGCCCGGCTGGATGACTATCAGCTTCAAAGAAACTAGAGGGCTGTGCTATGAGGATGAAACACTCCATTAGTTTGATCAGATGGAGCCTCTGCCGCTGCTGCTTAGCTAAGTTTTGGCTGCTGTTTGCACTTTATTTCTTGACTATTTTGCTTTGTGCACTTTATATATTGACTACTTTGTATTGCTGTACTTCATCTATTCAAGTCCCCTGATGAATTGGCCCTAGGTATCAGTTTGGCTTGGAGTGCTCCTTTAAAGGTGTTGTCCAGTTTTAGAAAGAAATCAGACAACTATTGGGACGTGCCTGAAATGAAAAATAGACCATTACTTACCTAGGAGATCCCGAACCAGTTGTCTCCCGACCAGGCTCTGCTGACCTGACTGCAGCATGTTGACAACATGTGACTGCTGCAGCCAATCACGGCCTCAGTGGTACACTGCTTGAGGCCAGTGATTGGCTGCAGCAGTCATGTGTTGTCAACATGACATCACGGCTGCAGAGCCCAGCCCTGGAGAACTGGGGCGGTGGGCCAGGGGTTCTCCTAGGAAAGTAAGGGTCTATTTTTTTTTTGTTATTTCAGGCATGCCCTAAAACCAGACAACCCCTTTAAGCTCCTAATTTTTCAACCCTTCAAGGCAGACCCAATTTTCTAAAGGAAGTATTTGGTGCTTAAAAAATATCTCACCCAGTTGTATCGTAACACATAACATTAGGTTCCTAGTGATAAGGAGACAAAATGATGGCATGCCCAGACTAAAACAAAAATGAGCGAAAACCTTTCATGCGGAGAGCGCAGATGTGGCAGGAAGAGAAGGGGAAGGTTACAACACAGACAATGTACAGATGTTTTCTGACTGAGCACCATAAAAACCACTTCATTACAAAGCAATGAACCACAGTGTAATCTAAAGTACTTTATAATGGCAAATAAACACCAAACCATACATGGCCCAGTGATTGCTTCCCGGCAGTCATTAACTAAGGAATGTGCAATATAACCATCTGAGCAAGCTACATCCTCTCGGCAGCCAGCAGTCTCCTTCCCCGGGGCGTATCGTTTCAGCATACAGCATATGTGTCAATCACAGCAGCCCACACTTCTCAGCTGAACGTCAGCTCGAGGTGTCGGCGTTATTTTCTGTCTCCTAGGACCTTGTACTGCTATAAATTTGTACCAAACAAATCTTAGATTTCTTGCTCTGCAGTGTATTTCTCTGCTATGCGAGCCAATTAGAATCAGATTACTAGGTCACATACCTCTCCAGAGAGCCTCTCCAACTAAGAGACCCCCTCTCCAGCCTCTCTACGGTGCCCGCATGGTGAAAATTCAGTATATGAACAGGGGATGTCTCATTGAGACAACCCTTAAACTGCTGCTATGTGCTAATTGTGGCCGATACCTCCGGAACTTCTACAAAACCAAAAGTAGCTAATACATTCGGATTCGTTTCTGTCGAATTTGGGGTTCATGCACATGACCGCATTTTGCATCTGTGTATCCGATCCACAATTTTTGCGGATTGCACATGGATCTATTATTCATTCCTATGTGTCGGCAAATTGCACATAGTTTGCAAATGAGTGCAATATGGACAAGGCCAAGTGCATGAGGCCTTAGGAGTAAATTTTCTGCGGCTGTCTGATAATCTAGAAATTTGGTAACCAGTCCATACCAGGTCACATTGATACAGATTAGGCAACTGTTACGGTGCATTTCACTCTATCAAAAGTTTTGCATAGACGGGCAGAAAACTGGATCAATGCGACTGATGACAAAATGAACACTTAAAGTTGTTTTCTCATCTGAGACAATGGGGACATATCGGTAGGATATGCCCCCATTGTCTGATAAATGCGGGTCCCACCGCTGGGACCCACACCTATCTCCTAAACGGAGCCCGAAAGTGGTGGAGGGCGCACTGTGCATGCGCAGCCGCCCTCAATTCATTTCTATGGGGCCGCCAAAAATAGGAGAGTTCTATAGGGAGAGTGCTTGGTGGTGGCCGGACCGGAGTCCTCCAGCCACCACTTAGCCCGCTCTGTTCTCGATATAGGCGAGAGTCCCAGCGGTAGGACCTGCATCTATCAGACAATGAGGGTATATCCTAGCAATATGACCCCACTGTCTCGGATGAGAATACCCCTTTTACATTTGTGCGTCTGTAATGACTTGGCCGGTTTTTCAGGAATGTATTTATTAGCCACAGGGGACAGTGGCCACAAAGAGCGAAAAACAGGACCTGTAGCGGCGTTGGGATCCTCAGGGATAACTTCGTGAAGGTCAAGAACACTTTTTTGGTGAACAGACAACACATTTCGGGATTGGACACATCCCTTATGTGGACCTCACGAAGGAATCTGTCCGATCCCAAAACGCATTGTCTGTTCACCAATAATGCGTTCTCCACCTCATGAAGTTATCACTGAGGAGTTATTCCAGCGTTGCTACAGGTCCAGTTTTTCTCCTTGCCTGCCACCACTAGTTCTGGATCTTTCTGACACAGGAGGGATAGCGACCAGCAGATGAACTCTCTCCTTACACTGTATTATAGGTTGCTGTGCCCTCGGCAAGGAGAGTGGCCTGTATTTGCCTGAACATTGCCAACTTCAATTGCGGTCCTGTCTATGATCTCTCTCCTGTTCTTTCCAATCTATTGAGTACAAAGAGAGTCTCTCACTCTGGAGGACCCAACATGTCCCTGCATTACATGTACCCACCATTGGGCACTGTGTAATGCTTTATTTCACCTGTGGTGGCGCTGAAGAGAAACTGAACACTTACTTCTGCTGGGCTCCCTTGCAATTTACCTCTGATCGCTTGGGATCTCAGCAGTGGGGCACCCTGTGGTCACAGCTTTTCATCAGGAGACCCTTTTACATAAAGTAGATTGTGTAAAGCAGACTACCCCCTTGGTAAACCTACAGGTATATAAAACGAACATTTAAAGGGGCTGTCCCATCATAACGATATATCACCTGTCCAAAGGATAGGTTATCAATATCTGATCGATGGGGGTCTGACTGCAAGGACTCCCCCCCCAGTGAACCCTGAGTAAATTAACTGCTTGTCACCCACGTACGCTGCTGCTCCATTCATCTCTATGTGACTGCCGTAAACGGTACTGCAGCATTGCTCCGATTTAAGGGCATGCTGTACCATTCACGCCCACTAACCAGTATATGGAGCTGTGCTGTTCAGTGCCTACTCTGGAATGCAGCAGCCCATCAACAACTGATCGTGGGGGTGACGATCGGAAATTGATAACCCATCGTAAGCTTAGGTCATCACGATTACTGTCCTGAAAACCCCTTTAGTAGACCACAGGCTTCCTTAAACAGCAGCCTACTGATGAATTGGTAGGTTAACCCGAACACAACTGTACAAAGTTTGTGTCCCTATATACTACTCCATAATTAAATCGGATTCACATGCTCTGAAAAGCTTTTGTAAAAGCTTCTACTGGAAGAGAGACGTGAGAGACACGATGTCTCGTCGTACTTGCCAACTCTGAGCACGGAGTTCATGAGGAGCCTGTCAATTATGTAAATTATGCAGAACCCCGTCAGCCAAAATTATCATTAATGGCACAATCACTGTACCTTAATTACTAACATAACAGTTTTAGGTAATTTAATGTTATTGTCTGTTTCCAAATCAGGATGTGCCACGTTTGTTATTATCCGGGGACTCTGTTTAACCGAGTCACAAATAATGCATTACAGTAATCCGCCGCAGATAATGGGCGCATTTCTAATGAAATCAAAATAATGCAGAATTCATTTGGTTGTAATTTTAGGCATCAGTTTGAGTTAGTGCAGAGAATCTTATTGGGCAAAATATTATGTCATTATACAGTATAAACACAGTTTCCAAGCGCTCGGCTTCTGGGACCTACTAAAAACAATTTCACAGGCTTTTCCAAGAGAGAAAATGCAGACACAAAGGATGGATGAAAATGGTTCAGCAAAACGGAATCGTAGTATAAAACCAAATTCAAATTTAGTAGGATTTTGCTGCTGCCTCATGCTTTACGTCAAGATTTAATGGGAAACATTGCACTGAAAGGTTTCACACGTGCTGCCTGGGTAAGACATGGGGTTGCATGCTCAAAAACTGTTCTAAAAAGTTTTTGCATTCTCATAGCAACTGTGACACAGTGAGAGGTTTGGTCTGGGAGAACAGGTATTTTCCTCCCAGCATGTGCTGCTGGGCTGATTTACAGCCCGGTGAGGTCAAATACCGGACCGGATTTTAAGTGCCGGTCTGGGTTTTGGCAGCACCTGGCTGTCCTTAAATAGGCAGCTGGGCTCAGAATCCATGTCTCTGTGTTGGGATCTGGAAGCCTTGTGTCTGGATGAAGGCTTGCTACCTGTTTGGCGTGAAAACAGGTTGGGGCTGCTATGCTCAAGGACTCTTTGAGGCAGAATGGCCGCATGGTGTGAATTACCACCAACACCGCAAGGTGACTTTTTTGTTTGATTATGACTGTTTGTTTTGTCACTTGCCTAAAGTGTGAATAAAAACACTGAACTGTTTGATCCAAAGAACTTGTTGTTGCCTCTATACTGTGTCCGCTAATCCCGTCTACCAGAGTGAAACCCCACAAGACCAATAAACTTCTTATAATTTTTTAAGGGTTGTCATGGGTATGATATTTTCTCCTTCTACCAGGGACCAAGGAATGGGCAGATGTCCCATCATTGCTGTTGGTAACTTATCAGAGTTGGCCGTAGACATGATATGTCATGAAAAATTTCTGCCAAAAAATGCCTTTGGACAACGATTATGTCTGATTCTCCCACTAAATATTATAATATATATTTTTATCTGCAAGGAAAGCTTTTAACATCCTTAGCCAAAGTAATTACCTCCAGTTCACCTGGGTAGTGAACAGATCATTAACCTAGGGACCTCCTTTACACCTTCTTAGGTGCAGATTTACTAATTCTCGGGCTCCTGTTATTGAATTGTATTAATCCTTGAAGACACAATGGTCTGTATTACTTTATTGCAAAAAAGTATTAATAAAAAGAGATTGAACCATAAAATGAATTATGGCCCAGGATGTGTTTATCATAAAAAAAGAAAGCCACCAGCGCTCCATTCCCAGTAGGCATCCCCTCTGTAGTCTGTAGACACATGCACCTCTGCAGCCATTCACCTGCCTCAGTGGTCACGTGCCTCTTGGCAACATGTCACCAATGATGCCTGCAAATGACAGCTGCAGTGCACAAGACGACAGACAAGATGTTCTACAGGGGACAAGAAGCATCGGGAATGGGAACCTCAGCACTGGATCGAGCACCATTGATCAGATGAGTGACTTTTTTTTGTTAAACGCATTCCAGCCCTTAATACTTTTTAGCTTGGGGTCGGACAACCCCTTTAAGTAAAGGCAAAAACATTCTACAGGTAGTATATTTAATTTGAAGCTTTCAAGTTATACTTTTTATACTTGCTTCTATAGTCTTGGTTCAGCCTTTTCTGTTACTCCATTGGCCAATGGTTTAACCAACTGTCACACTTCGGTGTGGGAGGGAAACACCACACCGAGCATAGGAGGGAAGGGGGAATCAGGCCTGAGAACTAGGGAAGGAAGATGGACACCTCCTAGTAAAAACCCTAACCAAGATCCTGACTCACTACTACAGTATGAACAGACCCCAAAGGTAGGTGAGTTCATACGCAAAAATACCTAGAGTCCTATCTAGCCCTATAGGACCCTGGTACTAATGGCAGGAACGAGACTACCTGTTCCTCCAAAAGGAAGGACGAACAGGAGTCTACTTCAAGCCTTACACAAACAATAGGGAAATGCAACACACAGAACCCAAAGAAGATACAAAAGGGAAAGGAAATACTTAACTTCAAAGAGGCTATCAGCCAAGATCCAACCACAAACAATCCACAGGCACAGAAGCTATAAACCGCACAGCATAGTGGGAGAAGCAACTATAAATAAGGAAGGTTAAATGACCACATAATCAACACCTGGAGGCAAGGGGGGTGGCCATTACCAGAAACAACACAGACACCTATTGATCCACAAGGAAAACCTGTCAGATCAAACCACGTGTTGCCAGTCACACAGATCTCCTGCCACTCACTGTCGCCGGGACGTCCGTATGTCTCGGAACGTCCGTGACACTAACAACAAATCAATATAAAATTCCTGAAGTTTCCAGGGTTTAACCTAAACTTTCACCTAGTAACATATTTCCTTTCGTATCTGATGAGGTCTTAGCATTTTTTTCTGATACAGACTTTAAATTCCCTGAGTAGACATAGATTTAAAAGATAAAATTTGCGCTGCCTGCAGCCACCACCAGAGGGAGCTTAGAAGCTAACTGTATACTATGTATACATTGACCTCTATAATAAAACAGTATGCAGTAAGCTCCCCTAGTAGTGGCTGCAAGCAGCCAATATTTTGCCATTTAAATGTATATTTATGCAGGAGATTTGGAGATCTGTATCAGAAAAACAAGTTCTCACCACTATATTGATATATGAAGAAATTTATGGCACGTAATTTTGAACGTAAAAAAAAAATGATGGCCATTCATTTAAAAAATGGGGTCAATTTGCTTCAATGAGTAGAGTGCTAAATGTCTTTTTGAACTTTTATTGTTAGGTTTTCACATCAAAATCTATGCAAACAGAACACTCTTAGATTAATTGAATGAAAGCAGACCCCGAGTCTGCCATATTCTTTCAGGTAGCCAAACCCCCCCGAGACCATGAACTGGCCATCCCTTAAGACACGGCATGGACCCACCACACTTGGCACTAGTAGGCTTAATAATAATAACAATAATAATAATAATAATAATATCAGCCCTATTCTTACAATCTAGAGTGTACTTTTACATCACTCCATATGAGATGGCTTGCTTTGTATCTATCTATTCAGTAAGTTGTCAACCCTATGTACCTTGGCATTACTAAAAAAATGTTCTTG
Source organism: Bufo bufo (assembly GCF_905171765.1). NCBI lineage: Eukaryota > Metazoa > Chordata > Amphibia > Anura > Bufonidae > Bufo > Bufo bufo. The sequence goes on along the minus strand of NC_053397.1, from coordinate 27,886,987 downwards.
AGTGGTTAAGAGTTTTGTTTTCAGTCTTCAACCATTGAAGCAGCTAAAAGACATTTTGGCATGAACAATGAGAGCGATCTATTCCTCCTCTTGGTAACAGCGAGGAGCGCTGGGCACTCGCTGAAGTCATTATTTATTAGGTGAAACTGTTGGCATTAAATTATTTTCCAAACTGGAAAATACAGCTCAAGACAAACGCTTGAGAAAAAAAAAAAATCCTACAATCTGCCTGTACTTTCACATTCACTTTTTAGATTCCTTTGGGGAAAAAAAGGATGAAATACCAAAGGAAAAGCTAAAAAGAAATAAAAAAAAGTAAGGTGCAAATATAATAATACATCTATATTTACCGTACATATAACATTGATTAGGCTGGGTTTACATTAGCACTTTTATTTCTCATCTCATTGAGCTGAACAAAGAAAATAACGGACAAGATGTTTCCATCGAAATATGCAAAGACCTGTTTGACACCTTTGACTAAAATAGGATCAGTTGGGTCTTTGTTGGAGAATACAGCATTCTCCTGGAAAAACAGCACAGCGTGCTGCACATTTTTATTCCAAAAATGTGCAGTGGAAGCCCTTGATAGAGCCTCCGACACAGGCGTGAATGTAGTCTTATCTTGTGATCACTGCACTTGTCGAGGGGTGGGATACATTAGGCAGAAAGTGAACAGACAGTTTTTGAAATTGATGTGCTGAAGGTAGGAAAGATGGGCAACCATAAGGATCTGAACCACATTGATATGGTCAAAATTGTGGTGGCTAGATGGTCAGAATATCTCCAAAATAGCAGGTCTTGTGGAGAGTTCCCGATGGTAGTTAGTACCTACCAAAAGTAGGTTTCCTTTCTTCCACAAAAAAAATCTGAAGAGGGAAAGCTCACTTAAAACAGAGAAAAGAGATGGTCCCTCACCCAATGATTTGCCCAGGGTCGTCCTCCAATGTTGAGCTGACCCTGACTATTCCTAGGATTGACCTACAGTATGACTTCTGTATCCGACTGAATGCATTAATGTAGGGCTGTCTGACTGTTTGACAGCAAATCAACATTTCCATTGACTTCTAAAGGGAAAACAAGAAAATCACAAGATCTAAGGCTGTTAAAGCCTTAACATTCTGGGAAGATTTTGCCTTTCAGATCTCTAGGAAGTTTTTGACAACTTTATAGACGTCTCAAAGTGTCTTCTATGTGGCCTTCATTACTAAAGAACAGATTAATTTAATTATTACCACATATTAATTATTAAACCTTTAAAATAACTTGTCTTCCATTAGTTGCCAGATTGTCTATAAATGTAATGTCAGTGAAGCCTGGACTGTAACTCTATGGACGTCATAGCCGATTTTGAAAAGAATAAATCAACGAAAACATTTTTGCGAACCTGAAAATCAGAATGCCACGATGTCATGAATATCCTTGCACTAGAAAATCCCTTATTACTGATAATAATGAGTACAGCAGCTGCTACCCAAAATACAGTTTAGAAATAATAGGATCTGGCTCGCTTCAGAAATGATGAATAACGAATGCCTTACCAGTTCATATCCGCACTAACAAAATCACCCAGGTAATGAAAAATACATGCAACCACTTTGAAGCCATAATCCAAGTGAGAAACGACTGTAACTTAATGTGTTAAAATAGCTCTGTCTATTGAAGCTGGAGCTTCTGAAATCCAGAGAAATATTCATGGACAGTGCTGGTTCCACATCATAAAAAATGTTTCTCCTATCAAATCTGCCGAAAGGGTGCAACCCAAATTGAAGTTATCAACCCAACCTTGCTCATGGAGGTTGATGGAAACCCTCATTCCCAGCCACTCTTTAGCAATGCAATTGTACGGCCTGGAGACCTTCCACTAGCTAGTCCATCAGAGGCCACCAGCAGAAGGTGACAGGTCTCCATTGGGGAGAAATCAAAAGATGCAAAACCAGGTACTTATTGGTCCCAAAGTCAAAACTTCCAGTCTTCTCGTCCTACCAGTGCATGTGGTCATCAAACGTTTTTATTCATATCGATGTCTATGTTGATGCCTGCTCAGCCAATCACTGGCTAAGAAGAGTCACTGCTGTGATCGGTGATTGGCTAAGCAGGCAACTTCAAGACTTGTGTGTCCAGATGGGACCAAGAAGTAAAGACCACAATTAAGTGGTTTATTTTACTTTTTATCCCACTTTGAGTTCTTTTTAAACAATACACCCTCAGACAACCCCTTTAAATGTAGAACTAAATTAAGTCCATACTTTCTGATAAAAATTTATGGTCCAAGTAAAAATGATCCTGTCTAATTATTTTCCTCTTCCAATAACTCACAGGTGCACACGTGAACTTGATATTACTAATTGCTTTATTAAGCCATCTTAGATTTCATTGTTTTATATATACATGAAGAGTGATTATTTTTTCTTTGTGATTTTAAACTTCTTCGCCGATGACTCAATACTAAAAATGAAAGGAGGTAAAATAAATACTTGGAGGATCTGAGATATACTTGGCACGTCTCTTAGAGAAGTGACCTTACACCTCTTGTCTGTAACAGATGTACGGTGCTTTCCTCAGACATTTCTTCCCCATGGCGTTATTATTCCCTGTGAAGTTATTTACGGCCAAGTCACACCAGGACAATGGGTCAAACAAGTTGAAGCACAAATATGCCCAAAGGATCCCTTTTCATACAAGAGGCAAGTCCTGGTCAGGATACTTCATTGTCCTACTGCAAATTTGGATTTTTGGACTCACTAGAACATGTTGTCTTTGGATTAATGTGCCTTTATACAGGTATTTTTCTGCCCATAATGAGGGCCCATCAACGATATGCAAGTCGTTCAGCGTTCATTATCCTTTCACTTTCCAATGATTGTGAGAGGACCAAACAAGCAACAATTAAAGGGGTTGTTTAAGAATGAGGGTGTTTGGCAACCCCCCCGCACTTGGCCGGACCTGTAAAGGGAAGCTTACTTACCTGCATCCCGCCGCTGGCTCCCCACTTCTTCTCCTTTGGACATGCTATGCTACGCTGGGCTCCCTCCCTCATCAGTATGACGTCGCCTGCAGCCAATCACTGGATCCCCTTTCGTCATGTGACTATTTGCCATCACGTAAGGGCTATGGTGAGTGATTGGCTGCAGGAGGCATCAAACCAGATGTTTTCAGCGAGGGAGCCCAGCGGAGCATGCCAGGCACTGAGGAGAAGGAGCGAGGAACCAGCGCCAGGAAGCAAGTAAGTAAGCTTACTTTTACAGGTCCAGCCAAGTGTGTGTGTTGCACAGCCCCTTTAATGGTTGCTTGTACGCTCACAATCATTGGAAAGTGAAAAGATAATGATCGGTGAACAACTTGCATATCATTGATGGGCCCTCGTTATGGGCAGAAAAATGCCTGTATACAGGGACGTTAATCTAATGACATGTCGTGGTGAATTCAAGCCCCCTCCATTCTCGCATAACCTCTTTAATGCGTGGAGTTGTTGCAGACAAATGTGGCCACATAAAAAATGCTTGTTTGTTTATTCTGGGCAATGATCAAAAACGACCATTCTAAAGGTGCCAATACACCTTCAAAAGCTGCCGGGCGAAGAAGACAGCCATCTCTCCCGACTCCCACATACATGCTCGGTTTGTCCAAACCTGTATGCGATATGAGTACGGAGAACAAAAGGATCAGGCAATGAAATTCAGAGTCCCTGACCCTTTTGTTACCCGACATCATCTGTCTAGGGGAGAGTCGGACAGAAGGCAGGGCCAATATACAGCACAAAATATTGCTGCCCCCGGCACAGCATTCAACTCTATCACCATCCTGAAGATGGCAATACAGTTTAATTCAGGAGGGATCTGCTTCTGCCGGCCATGTACTGTACATAAATACTAGATGCTCCTAGCCTTAATTAATGCTGAGCGCATATAATCACTATGTACCTGGCCAGTGGCAGTGAGGAGGGCTTGGGGGGCTCCTGAGGCATCGGCCCACCAGGCCCATCTCATTTATCATTTTCTACATTTGTTTTAGGCGTATAAAATTTTCTAAATCTACGCCAGGAAGGAAGCTGGCACATAACTTCGGCGGATCCTCCGCCAGCACAAGAGTTATTAAGACCGGCGTCTAAAACCCCAGTCTTAATAAATGACCCCCATACTCTTTTGACAAGGGGAATGGTAACACCCAGTTGTCAATTTATTCATAAATATTGAGGAGGAATTAACAGAGGAACAACACAACAAGAAGCTTTAGGAAAATACAGAAGAATGATGGCAGAAAAAGACCACAGGGTCCATCAGGGTGCTCCGGAATTGTTGTTTCATAAGAAACACAAGTATCTACTAAAACAGACATGTCAGGAGAAGTGACAGGTCCTCTTCAAGAACAATCCAGCCCAGGCGCCATTAAAGAATTACCCTTCACCATGTCAGCTGCCTTCATAGGTGATATTTGAAGGCACAAAGAATGGTTTTGAAAAATTCACAGCACCATCATTGAAATAGGCATCATGTAAATTGGTGCCGGTGACGGAAGGAAGCAAAAATCAATGCGACTGCATGCCACTTAAATAATTTCAGCTATCAATATATTTGGCACCTGTAATTTCATAGAGATAAGTGAAAGAAAGTATCCCATAATTATGAATATGCACAGTTTAGAGTGGTTTCATACCATGTTTTGCAGTGTCTGCATGCAGCGTTTTTTGTCCGACCACCTCTCGGCATATTTGCCGTGCTGCGGCCGGATCTCCGCCGCTCCCCATTACAGTGAATGGGGCTGGACAGACTTCCTGCAGGTGGTTACGGATCCCCTGCCAGAACAGCCTGCCGGAACCATTAACGCCAGTGTGAAGCAGGCCTTATGTGCCAGGATAGCTCCCGACCTCTACACTACATCACACATACCCATAGACGCCCATTCTCACACTTGGCCTCCATTGGGCTGGTATAAATCTATGTAGTCTATGCCCTTCCATACAGAGAAATCCAGAAAAAAAGCATACTGCGAAGAAGGTATACATGTGGCAAATGTTGCATCCAGATGCTAGGAAAAAGCCAACGGTGCTTATATAAAATGCACTACAAACAATGGGTAATTTTTCTGGAGTTTTGATGCTTGGGTATGTCGCTTCCTTTTCTACAGTTTTTTCCATAGCCTTCTCTATATGACGTGAAAAAGTCAGGAAAAAATGCAGGTTACAAATGCAATGTATGGAAAAAAAAAAAAAACCACAAACCCTGATAATAAACACTATAAAAAGCCAAATATAAAGTGTGCTAAGGATACTTTCACACTTGCGTTTTTCTTTTCCGGCATAGAGTTCCGTCACAGGGGCTCTATACCGGAAAAGAACTGATCATGCATTCTGAATGGAGAGTAATCAGTTCAGTTTGCATCAGGATGTCTTCAGTTCAGTCGTTTTGACTGATCAGGCAAAAGAGAAAACCGTAGCATGCTACGGTTTTATCTCCGGCGAAAAAAACTGAAGACTTGCCTGAATGCCGGATCCGTCATTTTTTCCCATAGGTATGTATTAGTGCCGAATCCGGCATTCAGAATACCGGAATGCCGGATCCGTCCTTCCGGTCTTCGCATGCGCAGACTGAAAATAAAGTGAAAAAAATTTATGCCGGATCCGTTTTGCCGGATGACACCGGAAAGACAGATCCGGCATTTCAATGCGTTTTTTCGACTGATCAGGCATTTTAAGACTGATAAGGATCCTGATCAGTCTTACAAATGCCATCAGTTGGCATACGTTTTGCCTGATCCGGCAGGCAGTTCCGGCGACGGAACTGCTTGCCGGATCTCTCTGCCGCAAGTGTGAAAGTACCCTAAGAAGTTACTAATATTGTATTTTTTTTTTACCATTAATTTACAACATTGCGTTCTTACCTGTTGCATTGGACAGAGCAAGAGACTCCATCGAACCTCTAGGGGTTTGTTCTGTTGGGGTTAACCCTTCAGTGAATTTAAGTGCATTGATTGGATGTCTTGTTCGACACTGCTGTGAATTCATGTTTTTGCCATCTGGAACTCTCAGACTTGACCTTGCCTCATTAAAACTGTGACTACTGGCATCACTAAAGCTCTCCTGCTGTCTTAGTCTACCTTGGTAGTACTCTTTGCCTTCCTGAGAGAAGCTCTCGCTGTGACTCATCATTGACAAGCTTCGTTTTTGGTTATTAAAATGCTTAGCCCACATGTCTGGCTGAGCTCCTGCCCCCTGTCCAGGACTGTAAGAAGTCCTTATGTTACACTGACTGAGGAGTTGGAGAGGACTTTGAGATTGGCTTCTCTCCATCTTGTTATTATAGTGGTAAAGTTCATCTCTGCTTCTCCATAGCTGGTCCCGGTTCAGACTTGGGTTTTGACTTGATACACTAAGCAAATCCATCTGCAAAGAGAGAGGATCGACGTCGGTGGAAAGTCTATTAGAAGCTGCGTGTAATGGATTCATGTTGCTGTCTTCGAGCTTGGCTTTGTTCTTGCCAATCTTTGCGCTACGTCTTGATTCCTTTGCTCTGGCATTTTGGAAGGCAGAATCTGAAGAATCAGAGCCGTTAGGATCTTCACCCACACTGCATGCTCTTGAGCAGAATATCTGCCCTTGCTTTGGCAAAAAAGGACGTCCCAAAAGTGACTTTTTGCAGTGGGCGCAACAAAAACAGTTCTCTGTTGCATGCCAATGTTGGCCATCATAGGTCATTTGCCCCTGGTCAATACCTGTGACACAAAAATAAGGATTAATAAAGAGAATGGCTTAAAAATCTTATGGTTTACATACATTGCTTGATAGCAGGAGATCATAAAAATATAGATGACCATCTCTGTGTATCACTGGTGACATTAAGACAGCACTGGCAAACATAAATGTATGCTATGTGTACCAGTACATGAACAATAAGGAAGGCCATATATCAACACTTCTTATCCACACCACAGGGTGGACAACAATACTTCTACTTTCAGCAGGTGCACATTCCTTACTCTTCTGCTGAAGGTCTTCATACTCCTCAATTGAAAGTAGAGGCAGCTTAACATGTCCACATACCCATTACCATTTGAACCAGATCTGGAGAGAGGTTCATGACTGCTCGAAACGTTGCTTTACATAACACTGGTGGTGATCATCAAAAGTGATAGATCTACTCTAAATTGACCACTCTACCTCAATATACCCCAAATTATCATCTTTTTCCAAGTTCTCTACTCATAGACATTTTATTTCCCCGATTTATTTGACTAAATCAGAATACAGCTCAAAGAAATCTTGTGGGAGGCATCAAGGATTCCTATGTCTGTTCCTAATTATGGGCAACGTTGATTAAGCAACTTAAAGAGCCTCTGTCATCATGATCAAGCCTATTAAACCAGGCATATTGCCTGGTAGGGTTGATCATGCTGAGAAAGATGATATATTTGTTTCCTCTCTAGGGGTTAATAAGTGTGGATATATATGAATTATTATATTTATGTAAATGAGGTATTTGGAGCACTAGGGGGCTGGCCATAGCGCTAGGAGCACTGCTAGTGCAAACCCCCCCTGTGTTCTCTGTATTGCCCTCTCCTCTTTGAGTGACAGGGCTGGAAGAAAAGTCTAGCCCTATGTTCTTGCAGCAGCACTGAATTTCAGTGACTCAGAACGTACGCAGTGGATCCGATGTTGCTTCCTGAGCTAGGGAGGCAGCAGAAGATCCACTACTAAAGGGTCAAGTCAGCTCAGAGACTAGGCGCCTGCACAGTGGATCTGATGAGCGCTGCTTTCCAAGTTCATCAGATCCACTGCGCAATTGCCGGGTCACTGAGCCTTGGCGCTGCCGCGAGAACACAGGGCTGAACAAGATGTCCAGCCCTGCCACTTGAGGTAGAGAGGGAGTACAGAGAGCACAGGGGATACTGCGCTAGAGGTGCTCCTAGCGCTATTGTCAGCCGCCTGGTGCTCCAAATACCTAATTTACATAAATATAAAAATTAATATATGTCTGCACTTGGTAACCCTAGAGGAGGAACAAATATATCGGTTTACTCAGCATGATCAATCCCTACCAGGCAATATGCCTGGTTTAATAGGGTTGATCATGCTGACAGAGGCTCTTTAAGCCTTTCAGTGGGTATTTTATTCTCATGTTTATAGGAGCTGTCCCGAACTAGAAAGACATGGCTGCTCTCTTACAATTTCTGTATTTTTTATGTAAAAAATAGACATTCTCCATCAAAATATATCCACCATGACACTCAGTTGATCACCCCAGGTCCTGCTCCCAACATTCCTGGCCACCCAGGCATTAGTCCTGCACCAAAAGAAGATGAATGGTCGCCTATGTCATACAAGAATGGCTCCAGTTGACCAGACAGGGAACCGCTCCTACAGAGTAGTGCTCTGTTTTGGCTCATTCAGCAGAGTCCAGAGTCACAGTAACTTGCATGTGATTTCTTTTTGTTGAAATTACACTTATTTTTTTATTTTTGGAAAAAGTTAAATATTTGTAAGAGGTGGTCTCGTGTCTGACATATTGCTTATATGTTACATAATATTTCTATGACTATGGCACATGGCAAAGACCTTTCTGCACCATTTAATAAATTTAAGCAGAAGTGACAATTTTTGTAAAATGAACCCAATTACAAAGGAGGCAATGCAGACAGGAAACGGGGATAAGGAACACGTCTCAGCACCGGTGTAAAATGACCTTTGCTTACTTAAGATGAGATAATGATCATGTCTTCTGTTTGACTTATGTATACAATAGGATAAAAGAACAACGGAAGAATTTGGGACAGAATCTATACTCCAGGTGCACTGGGTTAAGATACTTTAGCCGGGTCCCATGGAATCAATTGAATCTAATAGGAAATTGACAGTCACTAAACATCTTGAAACATTACACAATCCTGCAAAACTTCTTTTTCTCTCGCCCCCTTCCCCTTACAAATGGCAGCCATATGCCCTAGAGATAAAATGTCCGACACTGTTTTCTCACTAATAAAGAAAAGCAAGGGCAGGATGTAAAAGATACTTCCAAAAAACACAGATGGGAAAGTGTTTTTCAAAGGAAAAGTCAACAATAGACCATGCTGTGAAAATGACTGGAGGTGACACTTAGAAATGTGAGCAATTACTGTTTAGAAAGGGAGGCCTAAGATCAAAGACTTTTATAGGACTTGCATGAAGTAGAGAGAAATCAAGCTGGGTGGGCCAAATGATCCCTATTTATCCTGTGTATTTATCCAAAAAACCTGATCTGTCCGTACTGCCTCCTAGGACCAAAACAAGTATACAAAATCTGACGTAGGTGACCGCGTAGGTGCGTAATCACTCCTACATGATGGGTCGTTTTTCAAGTGCTTGGATATACATATTGAGCAAGTCATGGACAATTTCGTTGATAAATGGCGCAATATGGTTTTCATCAAGGGCTCATTATCAGTTTCAAAAACGGCACCATTAAGTCTTGCATGAACCGTGCCTTCTACTGGAACTGGAACATGTCTATGACCATCACGAGAAGGTTTATCCTGATCAACGCTCACCATACAGTACATACACCACTGATGAGAAAAAAATATCTGTAAGACAAAAAAGACAGTATGTGCTTCCAAAAAGTGGTTGACCAGATTGATCAAGGGCCTTAATGTCATTTCAGACATTGGGGGCATATCGATAGGATATGCCACCAATGTCAGACAGGTGAGGGACCCAGCTAATATCTCTAGAACGGGACCCCCAAAGTAAAGGAAAGCGCGACCACCTTCCCAAGCTATGGGAGTAACGAAAATAGCCAAATGCGCTCACTCAGCTATCTTCAGAACTCCCATGGAAGTGAATGGAGATCATGGCATGCATGCATGTGCTCTCCTTTGCTTTGGGGGCCCCGTTCCAAAGATAGGAGCAGGTCCCAGAGATGGGACTCGCGGCTATATGAGATGGTGGCACATCCTATCGATATGCCACCAATGTCTGAAATGGGTATAACCCTTTAAGGCTTTGGTCACTCAACAATTTCTGACTATATGTTTTTAAGAATTTTTTTGACCCAGCAAAATAATATACCACTTTACTGCTACCCATAACCTTTCTATTGACATACATGCGTGGCTCGTGTGTTCGGGAGATTAACCAATGCCTGCTCTGGCACCAGCTTATCTTTTTGAATCTTTTTGAAAATAAATGGATTGTAATGTGGAAATCTAAAAGCCCAATTCTTATCCGGACATTGAAGTAGGGGTTGGAGTAGAGATGATCAAACCGATTTGTACGCATCGATTCATTCGTCCAACAGAGTTCTTGACTGATAGGGGATGGGCACCCTCTACACTTCAGAGTAGCGGCGCATGCACCACTGCTGATCAGGTAGCAGCAGAAGCAGAGCCTCGGTGCTTGGACAGCTACTTGGAGCAGCGGTGCAGGCGTGAGATGTCTGGTCCTGTCAATCAAGCAGAAGAGGGCAGCTCCTCGGTGCTCAAGATCTCCAAACTCAGTTCAGTTTGTATGAATTGATTCGCTCAAGACCGGAGACTTCCACACATATGACTGTCAGGCGGCCCCGATGAAAATCTAGCATATATGTCCAGCTGAAATATGAAGAGATCTACCGACTGAATTGAATTCAAGAACTGAATTATATCCCCGAACTGGGACCAAGAAAACGAAACATTGAGGGGTTATTTTTTATATTTTTGGCCCAATAAGCTGTTCGCCTAAATCTAAAGAGATGATAATTGTATCTGTATATATTCTGTGCGCTGCTAAAATTACTAGAAAAGGCAGTATTTACCCTCCCGTTTCTTCTCCGTAGGGACGTGGATGAGTGTCACAGCGGGCTGCTGTTATTACTATTAGCACACACAAAAATACACGGCCCTTCCTGGTGTTAATCCCTAGACTGATATGCCAGGCAGTTTATCAGATCCCGGGGATCGGAGCTGCGAGTGATCTGCTCATGAGCTTATTTTAAGCGTTAAGGCGTGGAGGAGTAAGAAGAACGATAAGAACATCTGATGCCGCAGGAAGCCGAACACTGACTGGTAAATCTGTACTTGATAACCTGAACCATTCCGTGGCTCCCTGAGATTACAGGGTTTATACGGCTGGAGTGCTATTTCTTACCATCAAGATGGTTCCATTTCCAAAAGCTGAACCTCCTGGTCTAGAGGACCGCGACGTGACCAAGGAACTCTTATCGGCTATAAACAGGATGCACTGCCACTCTAGGTTGGTCCTAAGGAATTCAGCGCGTGGAGGACGCCATGCATGTTTCTGGGTGTCGTTCAGACCCGTCTCTTTCAACAGGGTCGGCTGACCAGCTTACATGCATGTGGGCCTCCCGACACTCCCTTCTTTTTTTTTGTACTGGGGGCAATGCCGTTAAAAACAGAGTATGACTTAAAGAGAATTAAGTGTTAAAGGGATATTCCCTACTAGATATTTATGGCATGTCAAGAGGATATGCCATAATTGTCAGATAGGTGCGGCTCCCACCTCTGGGAACTGTTCCTCTCTCAAAAACTGGGCGCCGCCATGAATAGAGAGCACAGCCTTCCTCACTTACAGCTATGGGACTTCCTAAAATAGCTGACTTTCCAAAGTCCCATAGGAGTAAACGAAGAGGATGCCGCATATGTGTGTTAAAGATATGTGAATTTTACTGTTAAAGATTTTATTCTATATTTTTTGTATATCTAGGACTGTAATGAGTTAAACTTTTTCTCTTCCAAGTGCCTCCCTCCCACCCCTCTCTTTGTCTCAAGCCGGAGAGGTGAGGAAGGGTGGCAAAGGGCTGTGCTTTGGGCAGTGTCTGATTTCTCACCTTTCTGCAGGTGTCCCATGGAGTGTGGTGGAATGTGTAAACCAATCATATGACTTGATGATATATGTTGTTCACTGCCTATAGAGAAGCACCTCTTTGACGTATGCAGTAGTATTGTTAGACTGTCCACCATTACAAAATGGAAACCCTTAGATGTTTACATTAGCTTAACATTCCAAGGTGGTACCCACTGCGCAGATGTTAAGAGTGTTATCTCTGTTTCTCTTATCTCTTTTTCTCTTTGACCAATGAAACAATGGTTTGTGTATTTAGTGAGGACTGCCCTTTTCTGACGATATATACATGCTTACCTCATGTAATAAAAGTGAGAGTGAGATTGCTTTGACCAACTTCTGTGTCAGTGTTCAGTCTCTCAACCACGCGTGGATATTAACCCCCGGAGGGTACATTGATTCAGAACACCAGAGTGTATCTTAAATGCCCTAATTTAAGTGTGGCTTTAACATGTGCTGCCTCCTTTCCATATCGATATGCCAGATGTGAATACCCCTTTACAAAAAATTCTAAATGACAGGGATGGGGCTAATATAATAAAGCAGGTTATACCGGTTCAAATCCCCTCCACTCCAGCGCCACTGCTCCAATCCTCCACGCCCCTGTAGTTGCATCTTCTTGACTGCAGCAGTGGCGTGCCTGTAAACCGCATGTGACTCCTGCAGCTAATCACTGTCCTCAGCGGTAAACGGTATCAGACCGCTCTGGCCAGTGATTGTCACATGCCGTAGACATGTACATCCCCTCTGCAGCCAATCACTGTCCTCAGCAGTAAACAGCATCAGACCGCTGAGGCCAGTGATTGTCACATGCCGTAGACATGTACACCACCTCTGCAGCCAGTGGAAACAAAATGCAGCTGGGAGGACCAGAGTAGCGGCGCTGGGGTATCGAACCTGGTAAGTATAGCTTTTTTTTTTTTTTTATCATTTTAACCCCATCCTTGCCATTTCAAAATTTTTATTTTAACTCAGACAACACCTTAAAATATGCAAAAGTTACTCTCCTAAATAAGATTGTAAGAAATTATTTCCTTCCAGAATGGACTGTGTCTGTCATTGCAGCTCAGCTACATCCCTGTGTGCGGAACTGAGCTGCAATATCAGTCACGGACTTTGGACAGATGTGGCGCTGTTTCTGGAAGAAAGCAGCCATGATTTTCTAATATCTCACAAGCTCTAATTTATTTGCCTTCTATGCACATTAATAATAAAGGGGTATTCCCAACAATTTCAGATAAGTGCAGGTCCCACCTCTGGGACCCCTTCCTATTCAGAGAACGGTGCCCCTTTAAATGAAGGCGAGCACACAGTGTTTGTGCGACGTGCTCTCTATTCATCACTATGGGAGTTCTGAAAATAGCTGAGCGGGTGCCATTTTCGGAAGTCCCATAGTGGTGAATGGAGACCACACCGGGTTTGCACGCCCACCTCTCCGTTCGCCAGTATGGAACCGGCAGAAATAGCTGAGCCAGTGCTTGGCTATTTTTTCAGAACTCCCATAGAGGTGCCTCCCGTTCTGGAGATAGGAGCGGGTCCTAGAAGTGGGACCCGCATCTATCTGACATTGATTGCCTATCCTAGCCATAAGCCATCAATATGAAAATACCCCTTTAACGTGACATCCATGTCCGTGGGGAGATAGATCTAGTACTGGCTGTGGTGTCAGACCCGGACATGTTCACATTGACACCACATATCAGAGGCTCCAAAATGACGCACTTATTTCGGAGCCCGGCGGCTGTGAAAGGGAAAATCTGATAAGAATTTAATATAGGAAAAAAAATAAAAATATAAAAAACGAGGCCAAAGATTAGGGACCTGTGCAACGCAGCTCCGACATATCCGAGATTTCCTATATCTCCGTGCATTGCTACCATAGCAACAAGCACATCGCGCTGTATTTATAGAAGCCAGGATCCGCGGAGAGCTAATGTATTCAGTCCAACAAAATAATTCCCCCCTTGGCAACAAGGTAACTGCGAAATGCTGTCAGTACTAATGGTGAGATATAGTAACTGCTGACACAAGTGGCCATGCGTCGCCATTATCGCCGACCCTCCCCCGCCATGTGTCACTGGATCTCATGAGGGGTTTCGGCTGTAATATGACGAGCCCTCCTGACAACCGGGGAGTTAATGCAGCACATTTACCATTAGCCGCTGGGACGTTTTATATACCATTATATCACTGGGACTCTGTGCGCTGATCCTATCTTATAACGTATACGACCGGACGATCATTGCGAGGAGATAATATACATTTTAATTTTTTTTTTATATGATATATATTAAATTAAAATATACCGTATGTTAAATATCTCAATTTTTTTAAAATAATTTCCAAAGACCTCCCACATTAACAGGCATTTGGGGTGAGTCCTATTGAAAAGCCATAAGGGACATTATTCTCCCAAGTGCCAAGCACTGCGCTATTACTGTATTTTGAAGGTGCAAATTGCAGTAGTGTTCATCCTGAGCTACCTGGTTCATGAATATAAGGCAAGAAGCAAGAAATACAGTTAAAGGGCATCTGTCAGCAGATTTGCACCTATGACACCGGCTGACCTGTTACATGTGCACTTGGCAGCTGTGTTGGTCCCATGTTCATATGTGCCCGCATTGCTGCCTCTTCATGACCCACAGTGGACGTGTGCAACACTATCCTCGGTGAATATGTTTCGGCTGCTTGTAGGCTCTGCTGGCCTTTCACAGGGGAGGCAGAGATGGAGCAGTGGGGGAGCTGTAAGTAGGAGCTGAGGTGTAGGAGCAGACAGCAGTGCGCACGGTGAGTGGGACTTGTGGCTCCACTTGATGCTGGCTTGTATTTCTACGCTGGCAGCTTGTACACTTTCATTTTTCACTATTTCTGTACTGTTAGAGTATCAGATAGTACTCGTCGAGCAGCATTTAGGGGGTCATTTACTATCAGAAATGCACCTATATTAGGCATATTTCTGGTGCAGATCTACCGCCAGCTAAAGAGCTTATTAAGACCGGCATCTAAAACACGGTCATAATAAATGACCCCCTTAGTGCATTATTGTACTGGTGTAGCATGGTGTACAAGTCTGTAGTCTATTGTACTGATGTAGCAGCATACAGGATATTATTGTACTGGTGTCGCAGCATGTTAGTGTTAGGGACCCATCTGCAGAAGCCACCTTGATGCCTGGTAGATGGGCCCAACACACGTTTGATCAAAAATGTGCACAAAGAGCTTCTATTTTTTTTTTCATTTATAGTAGGTATAATACCACTTTAAATTAGAATGATCCATTTTTTTCAGTTTTATTGTTTGTATGTGAAATGTTGTGCTGCCATACCTTTCTTTGTTTGCTTGCAGCATACAGTGTAGTATTGCACTGCTGTCACAGCATACAGTGTAGTATTGCACTGGTGTGGCAGCATACAGTGTAGTATTGCACTGGTATTGCAGCATACAATGTAGTATTGCACTGGTGTGGCAGCATACAGTGTAGTATTGCACTGGTGTGGCAGCATACAGTGTAGTATTGCACTGGTGTCGCAGCATACAGTGTAGTAGTGCACTGGTGTCGCAGCATACAGTGTAGTATTGCAATGGTGTCGTAGCATACAGTGTAGTATTGCACTGGTGTCGCAGCATACAGTGTAGTATTGCACGGGTGTCGCAGCATACAGTGTAGTATTGCACTGGTGTGGCAGCATACAGTGTAGTATTGCACTGGTGTGGCAGCATACAGTATAGTATTGCACTGGTGTGGCAGCATACAGTATAGTATTGCACTGGTGTCACAGCATACAATGTAGTACTGCACTGGTGTCGCAGCATACAGTGTAGTATTGCACTGGTATCGCAGCATACAGTGTAGTATTGCACTGGTGTCGCAGCATACAGTGTAGTATTGCACTGGTGTCGCCCCCTGGAAGAAGCCGCCGGGTGAAACGCGCGTCTGGGAGTCACTGGAGTCTGCACCATCTTGCGGTCTGTACTTTATATTGCTTTGACCTATTATCCACTGCGGCACTTAGCCTGTTATGCAGTCCTTGTACTGTTTTGACATTGTTTAAATGGACCTTAGCCCTAATGACATGTCTTTGGCCCGATTGGTGGATTTGCTACGATATTTTATATGTATGTATTGCTTTTTGGATGCTTGACTTAGTAGTTGCTTCTGCGTAGGATCCCTTTTTTAACAGCATTGATGTCATTATGATTTGTTATTTATGGCATAAATAAAGAGTATTACATTTTCTATTATTTAGTGGTGCGTGTTTATATTGGAGTAGTGTGGCACATGTTCCACGTACCCTTCTATAGCCCTATGTTTATAGGTGGATTGATAGCATACAGTGTAGTATTGCACTGGTGTCGCAGAATACAGTGTAGTATTGCACTGGTGTCGCAGCATACAGTGTCGTATTGCACTGGTGTAGCATCATAAAAGTGTAGTATTGTACTGGTGTCGCAGCATACAGTGTAGTATTGCACTGGTGTCGCAGCATACAGTGTCGTATTGCACTGGTGTAGCATCATAAAAGTGTAGTATTGCACTGGTGTTGCAGCATACAGTGTTGTATTGCACTGGTGTAGTAGTACTGTTAGAGTAGCAGATAGTACTCGTCGAGCAGCATTTAGGGGGTCATTTACTATCAGAAATGCACCTATATTAGGCATATTTCTGGTGCAGATCTACCGCCAGCTAAAGAGCTTATTAACACCGGCATCTAAAACACGGTCATAATAAATGACCCACTTAGTGCATTATTGTACTGGTGTAGCATGGTGTACAAGTCTGTAGTCTATTGTACTGATGTAGCAGCATACAGGATATTATTGTACTGGTGTCGCAGCATACAGTGTAGTATTGCACTGGTGTCGCAGCATGTTAGTGTTAGGGACCCATCTGCAGAAGCCACCTTGATGCCTGGTAGATGGGCCCAACACACGTTTGATCAAAAATGTGCACAAAGAGCTTCTATTTTTTTTTCCATTTATAGTAGGTATAATAGTGAGGAGGCTCTCTGGCTGACACTATTAGTGAGGGCTCTATGGATGACACTATTAATGAGGGCTCTCTGGCTGACACTACTAGAGGAGGCTCTCTGGCTGACACTATTAGTGAGGGCTCTCTGGCTGACACTACTAGAGGAGGCTCTCTGGCTGACACTATTAGTGAGGGCTCTCTGGCTGACACTATTAGTGGGGCTCTCTGGCTGACACTATTAGTGGGGCTCTCTGGCTGACACTATTAGTGGGCCTCTATGGCTGACACTATTAATGAGGGCTCTCTGGCTGACACTACTAGTGGGGGCTCTCTGGCTGACACTATTAATGAGGGCACTCTGGCTGACACTATTAATGAGGGCTCTCTGGCTGACACTACTAGTGGGGGCTCTCTGGCTGACACTACTAGTGGGGGCTCTCTGGCTGACACTACTAGTGGGGGCTCTCTGGCTGACACTACTAGAGGAGGCTCTCTGGCTGACACTATTAGTGAGGGCTCTCTGGCTGACACTATTAGTGGGGGCTCTCTGGCTGGCACTATTAGTGAGGGCTCTCTGGCTGGCACTATTAGTGAGGGCTCTCTGGCTGACACTATTAGTGAGGGCTCTCTGGCTGACACTATTAGTGAGGGCTCTCTGGCTGACACTACTAGTGAGGGCTCTCTGGCTGACACTATTAGTGAGGGCTCTCTGGCTGGCACTACTAGTGCTGACTCTATTAGTGTAGGTTCTCTGACTCTGTTGCTTCTCTACCAGTTGTCCTTCCTTGGACCACTTTTGGTAGATGCTGTAGCCAAGTCTCCTATCCATCAGAATTGGCTCTTTTAGAAGCCGCTTGGATCCTTATGCTTGGTCATTTTTACACATTCCCTTCCAGTTAAATCACCCCACCTTGACCCCTAAGTCACTCCCTTTGCCTGGTACAAAGAAGTGCCTAAAACATATAAAGTGGTGCAAGGCATGTATGTCACTTTCTTGGTGCACCTTGAGCCCAAATTCTCCCTTAATGTGTCAGCCACAGGCTTTGAAGCTCTTCTCCAGAAGAAAGAAAGAAAACTCTATCCACTGCCACCTATAATGGACTATCTAGGTAAGTACTTGATGATTCATTTTTTTCTGCTGTGCACTTTCATATGGGGCAGGACTTGATTCGTTTTCTTGAATACCATCTCTAATTTTGTATCACCAGCCTATGAGTATATGTAAAAATAGCAAAATCTGATATATAGAGAACACGCAAGTCCATGATGACTCTTACCTATATGCTGTGCACAGGTGTCACAATACTCGGCATATAAGGACTCGAAGCAGTTACAGCAGTACGGACGTCCTTCTTTCATGATGTATCTCTGACCACCAAGCACTGTTTCACATTCAAAGCAGCAAAAGTGTTTCATATGCCAGTGTCTTCCCTCCGCTTCTGTACATTCGTCTGCAAAAATAATCTAACAGAAGACCAGCAATCAGGATCAACAAACCGATAAGATAATAGTCAGAAACACATAATTAAGGATGCACCTTTAGCTTTATAGTGGTTGGAGCTCCATTGTTTTTGTTACAGGACCCCAAATACACTGCATAGACATAAAGTAAAAAAAGATAACATTCTGGCTGTAGATAGAGCTAGAGTGTTTACCGCATACTGTTACATTATTGAGTTCAATGTATAAACTGCATGCAGTAAGCTCCAAAGCTCCCTCTAGTGGCGGCTGCAGGTAGCCTGAATTTATAATTTAATGCTATGTCTATGCAGGGAGCTCTGTGTCTGAAAACTGTGAAATTTCACTTCCACAATCATTATTATTATTACTATTATTGTAACTATTACTATTATTATTATACTTACTATGGATATTTTTTTTATTAATTCCTTATATCTCCCCACACAATCAGCAGTCATGCTAGAATTTACAGCTCTCATCAAAACATCACTTTATTTTTCATTCCACTGACACATTTCACTTTAGGGAGAAACCACAAACCTCAATACACAAAAAAAGTCCTCAGCACATGTCCCCGGGGCTCTGCTTAATCCTGCTTTATCCTATCGAGGGACAGATTCGGGGGCGAGCTGTAACATTCGGAGGTGAGAAAAGACAGCGGCTATTTCTCACCATCTCACCAGCACATATATCAAGTGAAGAATTTCCCAGTACAGCTGTGTAGACTGCGACCCGTGGGCATTTATACACCATAACACACCACAGATCAATACTGATGTAGTGCGCGACCTGCTGCAGGGAATAGCAAAACCTTTCAATAATGGAGAATTTTGTGAAACAGGAGTATTTTTTTCACCAATGACATGAGTTATTATATGGCTGAGTGAAATGTGGAAGAATATTCCTGACCAGCGCTCAGACACAAAATTCTCAAAATCTTCGATACATGAAAGTCCTAGTGCCGGCCTCTTCTACCAAGTGCTTTAAAAGTTCTATTTTGCTATTTTTTATTTTTTGCTTGGTGTTCAGGAAATCCATTAATGGATGAAGCTGATAAGTTTTTTAAAGGAACACTCTAGGTTAAACTAATGCATTATATAGCTAGTGCAGGGGCGGAGCATAAACAGAATATATATGCTCCACCCCTGAGGTCCTACACTAGTTGAACAGGGTGTGTTCCTTTCACAACAAAACAATGAGAGGATATTACAACGGCTTGTAGACAGTGATCTCTTCTAGGAGGTTTTTCACTCGGGTCATCTCCTTTTTTTACGAGCCCTGTTAGGTCATAAGAAGGTAATAGATAAGGGGGACACCTAAAATAGGCACCGATTTCCATGGGCAATACGGAGCACTTTAAAAAAAAGTTTCATATGTTGCACAGTGCTTGTGCTTGGTATTGCAGCTCAATCTCATTCACTGGAAAGGGGTATAAAGGCCATGTGAGCAATGGAAGTGAAATCACAGGTTGAGTATAGAGGCCGCACTGCTTGACCACTCCAAAGAGAGGACCGGCAAACACGGGCAAAGTGGTGTAAAGATACGGATAGAGACTGCGCTGATCCCCACTCACCTCATCACAAGCTGCACATCGGGGTTTCAAGCACTCAGCATGATGTCTGCCGCAGTAGATCTTCCCATCTTGATAGAAGTATATAAGGTCGACCAGCAGTTCATTGCATATCGTGCATACGAAACACTGCGGATGCCAACAAATGCCGTGCCCGGCTCTAGAGGCAAAGACGGCTATGTCCCCTCCATTAATCTGTCCTCCACACTGCAAAGCAAGAGGCAACCACGGTTATAAACATAGGAGGAGCAGAAATTAATTCCTATTCATAGCGGCCTCTCATTCACCGATGATATATAACTATTAAAAATGGAATAGTGTGTGGACCTCATGAACCCGATCAAACTATAAACTGACCTGGACAACCAGGGAGGGGAACACCTATAACGTTCTCAGGCTTCGGGGCTAACTACCATGTGATTTCTCACCGATCATGGCTTCTGGGGCCATATCTCTACAGAGCCATATTGAAAAAGGGTACGGCCCGTGGCGCAAGAGAACAACCATGCTCTGCATATTAATAAACAGTATGAACACCATTTAAAGACACAGCAAATGAAAAAGAAAAAACAGGTCAGAAAGGGTTAAAAATAACAAAGAAGCTCTAGCCACCTCCAACAATTCTCCGTCTTTGCTAATCAGAGGCAGGACAAGAAGCGGAATGCAGTGGGGATTGGAGTAATGGCGGAATATCAACAAGCTTTTTTTTTTAAAGGGGTCCTCTCACTTCAGCAAATGCTATTTATCATGTAGAGAAAGTGAATACAAGGCACTTACTAATGTATTTTGATTGTCCATATTGCCTCCTCTGCTGGCTAGATTCATTTTTCCATCGCATTATACACCGCTAGTTTCTATGGTTACGACCGCCCTGCGATCCAGCAGTGGTGGTCGTGCTTGTGCACTATGCAAAAAAAAAGCTCTGACCACTCTGGTGGCCGGGACCCATAGGAGCGCACATAGGCCGGGGCTTTTTTCTATAGTGCGCAAGCACGACCACCGCTACTGGACTGCAGGGCGGTCGTAAACCATGCAGTGTATAATGTGATGGAAAAATGAATCCAGCCAGCAAAGGAGGCAATATGGACAATCACAATACATTAGTAAGTGCCTTTTACTGACTTTCTCTACGTGATAAATACCATTTGCTGAAGTGAGACAACCCCTTTACATTTTTAACCCTTTTTGACCAATTTATTTTGAATAAAACTAACTGCCCAGAAAGCCCTTTAAAAATAACAGTAACTGGTTCATATTATCAACTTGCTCAATGATATCCGGAGGAGTCTATCTCTTTCCAAACATTACACGTTTTTTATTTTTGGTGGAGTTACCTTGCAAAAATCAACATATGACCGCTCTCAAAGGAATCGTTCATCTCTTATTCCATGAGAAGGCTTTATTGGCAGCAGGCTCAGCGGCCATGCTGTAGATTTCATGAATGCACTAGGATCCAGCTCAAGCTGACACAATTGTATTTCTCATTATTTAGCCGTACAGGTCATTAATTTGCTCCCAGGGAGGCTGTTAGTTTTTTTGTTGTTTTTTTTTATCCAGAGCGTCTGCATTTAATAACGCAAATTGCTTAGCCTTACGAAGCCGCGCTGGATGTGATGCCTCGGGACTTATCTTCCTCAGGGGGCCTGTCCGGCCAAATACGATAAAGAAGGCTCGAACGTCAGTGTCTCACATGCCAAGATTATAGGAGGAAGCAATAATGCTCTTATGTAAAAAAAAAAAAAAAAGACGCTTAAAAAGGATAGAGAAATAAAACGGGAACAGTGACTAAACTCTTCGTCGCTTGTATAGCAGATGAGGCCTTCGCCATAGAGCAGAAGTAATTAAAACCGTCATAAAACCCAATGTAAAACTGCAATAATATCAGTGCCGAGCAGTAAAAGGTAAACTGCGGATGGAGCAGAAATGAGATCGCCGCGGTAAAACAGCATGAAATAAAACCAGATTTACTATAGAATCCCAGCTCTGATACATTGTTACGCACATTATGCAAATTGTTTTTAATTGCAATGCCGGAATATATATTTTTTTTAAATTAGAAAAAGTAATATAAGCAGATTATGGGCTTTAGAAAACGTCGGGTCATTTAGTAATGTTCTCGTGTCGCCTCTGACTCTAATTTATGACTTGATAACTAGATTATTTTTTCCAATTTATGTGTAAATGTGACAGCGCTAAAAGAGGAAGGATCCAGAAAATATGTATACAGCCCCTGGGTGAGTCAAGTGACACCCTACTGGAGCATGATATATAACATTGTTCTATACCCTCACAGTGATCACCTAAACGTTCTTGAATACCTCTAATTTTGTTAAAGAGGATCAATTATATTTTCAGTAAATATTTGCATTTTCATGAAAAAGGACAACGCTGGACATTATTTTTTCTTAAAACTTCGTCATCCTTTGGTATCCCTCCTGGAAATGTATGGGTGCCACCATATTCCCGTTGTGTCCCTACACAGTCTGACACCATCTGATTGGAGTGTGTAGGGAAAAGAGAAATGATAACACCTCTTTGACAATGTAGTCAGGTGGCATAACTACTGTTAAGGGGGCACTTAGGAGACATAAGTACTTTGTGGGGACACAAAGGGGGTATATGTGGGGGCACTAAGAGGGCTAAGCGGGATTGGGGCGCGCTATGTGCAACACTAACCTAGTCCTTCCGTGGGCTTTTCAAAAGTTGGGAGGCATGAAGATGGTTTATTACGGTAGGTACAACAATACATTTTGAGGCCTGAACCGTTTTGGACCGCTTGTGAGAGCCCTGAACGGATCTCACAAACGGAAACCAAAATGTAGACTAAGACGCCCATCACGTCTATACAAAACAGACCGTTTAGACTCCATTATCGCCACCACCATCATCATCACCCTCGAATTCTAAGGTTCCTGTTACATGGGCCAGTAACGAATGCCAATTGATGATATACTGTACAACTCAATCGGTGCTCATTTAAAAGGGCCTTTCACATAACCCGATGCAAAGTGAATGCGGGAGGAATGATCCTTATTACGATCATTTATTCTCCAATCAGTTTGCATATTGTCAACGGCACATCCTTGCTAACATGTGGCGATGTGCTGCTGCCAAAAGAATATATCTGGTACCACATGAAACCTGACAAAACAAGCGTTTATTGGTTGATCAGCGGCATGTTTACACAGGGCAGTTATCGGGAACAAGCGTCTGCATAAACGTTTGTTCCCCATAATTGGCCCCTGTGTAAAAGGGTCCTAAGATTAGAGACCCAGTATTAACTAAATGGCCAATGGGGTTGAACAGGATTAGAACAACATGGCTGCAACAGCGCCCCTCCTGTCCACGGGCAGTGCCTGGTACTGAAGCTCAGATTCATTGAAGGGAATGGGGCTGAGTCATATACAGCCCATGGATAGGGTTGGCAAGCAATGAAGACATTGCTGTTTGGTCTCACAAATGTCCAAACCAATGGACAAGAGCCAGATCCAAATCATTTACTGTCCTGTAATCAAATATGGAGGGAGATAGCGGTATAAAACACCACACTGCTTTACCTGTTCACAGATGGCTCCTGTCATGGTGACGGGAAAAGGCCTGACATTCCCTCTTCCCAAATTCTCCCGTTTTCTTTGGTTGCTGAACAGCTTGAGCTCCCTCTTCTCTTCCTCATCCAGAGAATTGCAGTAGCGAACCTGCAAGAATGAGAAAGATTTCAGCTCTCGAACCTACTGCAATTATATGACTCACTCAAAATCAAAATTGAATCTAAAATATGAATCTAAAACACAATTGCAATGCAATATAATCACCAATAAAGGGGTATTCTCATTATGCGAATTATCCTCTATCCATAAGACAGGGGATAACTATTAGATCATTGGGGTTTCCACCACTGGTAGCCCCCCCCCCCCCAACGATCATGAGAACAGGGATCCCCTGCACCATGGAGGTCACCAAAATGAACGGAGCATGCGCACTGCTCCATTCATTTTTGGGCTCATTCAGACGGCCGTATGCTGTCTGCAAAAATGCGGATCCGTTTTTTTGGGGACAGTTCAGCATGTCCGCAAAAAAACGGATTGCAACACATTTTTTGCTGATCCATAGACTTCAATAGGGTCATGTCCTGATTTTCACTGACAAGTATAGGACATATTTAGTTTATTTTGACGAGCAATGCAATGGAAGAAAAGGGCCCCATAGAAGTGAATGGGACAGCAGCTAATACGCAAAAAAAACGGATACGCATTTTTGCGGACAGCATACGGACGTCTGAATGAACCCTTTATGGGAGTTCTGGACATAGCCAACTACAGCAAAATGAATGGAGCGGCTGCGCGCATGCCCAACTGGCCACTGGTTCCAAGGGATATGGGGTTCAAGTGAGCGGTGGAAGTCGCGGTGGTAGGACCCCCATCAATCTAACAGTTATCCCCTATTCTGTGGATAACGAATACATTGACATAACCAGAATACCCCTTTAACCTGATCTAAGTGCAGTCTTACATTGACTGGTAACTCACAGTTATTAGCGTGGTTTTCTAGTTTCGAAAACCCATTGTCATTCATAAACCCTATTAAAAACTAAAGGGCGGGTCTTCTGTTTCGGATCCTCATCTCTTGGCCAGAGTGGAAAGCTATTACAAAAAGTGTCTCCCTCTGTCTGGAGGACCCGTCCTGTCCTTCATTACACAGACAGCCCACTGATTTGAATGACGCTGTGTAATGCTTAGTTTTCCCTGTGGGGGTGCTGCAGGAAAACTAAACACTTCCAGCCAAGTTTCCCCACAGATTACAGCTGATCCCGGGGGGACCGAGCAGGGGGATGCGTGTTATCAACCAAGAAACCCTTTAAATAAAAATAAATTGTCCAAATTGGCTTGTCTTGATCAATCTATTTCCATGACTGTAGATGGTCAGGAAGGAGAGGAGATGAAATACTGTATTGTAATTGGCTGGGTCTTGTTCATGTATCAGCTGGGACTACATCCTTGTTTCCGAGTCTACATTTTCTCATGATGAAGATGAAGAACGGACAGTAGTCTATTGAAAGCTGGTCAGATCCAAAAAGTGTCAAGGGCCAATATAAAAAAGTATGAAGCATGGCCCCTACAACAAGAAGAGGGGAGTATAGCATGTCCCTAAAAACCTAATCAGACCATCCCAGGCCTTCTTCAATAAGAAGGAAGGGTATCGAAACTGATCACTGGTGAGTGCTCAGATTATTATATTGATTACAGAGCTTACTGCCCTTCGGACACCATTAAACACCACCAGGGAGTGCTGACCTCTTCTGCCTCTCAAAATATTTATAATCAATAAGACTGCTGTTGTGGGTTTTATAGAATAATCAATCAGAAATCCCAGTGTGATGTTCCTCTCCACATCTATGCCAAGCTAGATTTATGCAACTCCTTTCCACCAAGCTCAACTCGTGTACGTCTTCCCTTAAGGCTCTGTTCAAGTACAGTGTACTACTACTACCACAATCATGGAAAAGTTACCATAACACCTATATTGCTCTAGCTCTAATTGCTATATAGATGCATCCCATTGCAAGGTGTAAATAAATCTGAAGAGATCCTGAGGACTCCTAGACTAGTTCACTTAAGTCTTTTTGTTATTTTATAGACCCTGCATTTGACAATGATTATAACATGTGGGGTCACCTTCTTGTGGTCCTATAATGATCATTCGATATGGTTTCGTTCTAGACGTGAATATCGATATGAATGGAATCTGAATTTTGTATTTGATATTTTTTCAACCTGACTTCAGCGCTGACTAAATTTATTTCAAAAATGGAAAAAAAACATGACTTGATTTTGACAATAAATGGAAAAATCAAGCACATCATAAATCAAACCTGGGATGCCCTCTCTAGGCTACATCTTGTCATCTGCCAGATTTGGGTACTATAAGGTGATGAGGGAGGAATGGGGGGTAGCTCGGGACCCTTCAATTCATAGACTTTGGCTTTTGAACACCATAGGGTCCATGACTAAAACCAGCAGCTTCCTTCACAAGCAAGTTGCCGCTGTTGGACCCACAAACTCAAATGGATGTGTCCAAACCAGAAGTTATACAGAATTAGCAAAAAATAAAAAATTCTGTCAAAAACAGCACAACACGTGACCACAGGTTGTATATGGTACAGAAACTCAGTACCATTCTCATTAAAGGAGCGGGAACATCAGACACAACAAAGAAGTGTGGCACTTTTTCTTAAAAACAGCAACCATGTTTTATTAATCCAGGACAACCACTGTAGGCAATGGGTGAAATGCATCTTGTGGGTTAGGTAAATGGTAAATGAAGCAGACTTAGATAAATAGTGGGCCTCCAGCTGTCATGGAACTACTCACTCAAGCATCTGTGCCTTCAGCACACCTCCCAACATATCGGGGGTTAAAAAGACAATACCTACATTAGGCATCTTATTTGGTATCACATGGCAATGTGTCTAAACCAACAAGGGATCAATTTAAAGTCAAATCTGTTTCGAGACACTAAGCATTGAAAATACAGCTGCAATAAGACATCATGCGGGCTTTCACTGCTGAGAAAATGTCTCTCAATGATTCATACTAACAATTTCCAGATAGAGACTGTGGCTGGAATAGAGAACCCAGCTGCTTATGGCCAATATCATAGTCACACCATCATTAGTTCTGGGTGTTTCCACAATGTGCAAGAATTACATCAAGTATGTGCTAGTGTCTTGTCCAAATAACCACCAATCAGATGTCATAGATCATTTCTAAGGACGGCCGCAGACAAAATACACACAGATATAGGAGACTTTTACGTCACTTTTTATCACTGTGATAGGTTTGAACATCAAAAAACGATATTTAGTGGATCCGCTCATTTAAAGGGCTTTTCTGGGAGTTATAGTCCATCAGTATGAGATGATGGAGTTCTAACTCCTGGTGATCAGCTGTTGGAAGGCCTGTGGTGCTCGGGCAAGTGTTGTGGCCTCTCACGTCCATCAGTCACATAGGCTTCCTACAACTCTGTGCCATTCAATGGGATTGACCTTCAACACCAAGAACAGCCACTATACAATGCATGCCGCTATGCTCAGTATACTCTGAAGAGGTTGCAGTCTGATTGGCTGGGTTACCGGGAACCCCACCGATCTGATATTGGTGACTTATGCTAAGGATTGGCCATGAAAACCCTTTTAACTACAATGAAACCTATTTGAGACAACTGAAAAGTATCAAAGTCTTCGAGGCAGGTGGTGGTGGTGGTGGTGGGGGGGGGGGGGGGGTGTTGTTCGTCTCATAGAAGATGGCCAGTATGCATGATATATATTACGTCATAGGAAATATCTTTTTGAAAGGTGGTCTTTTGAGTTTTCACAGTATCTAATCAGTACTCCGACTCCTCTCCGAAAATTGAGCATTTTCTAGACTCTTCATATCTGCCAAATACCAAGGCTTCAAATACTCTAACAGGTGGGACCGTAAGTATGGTGTTTGACTGACACGTTCTTGTGTGGAGAACGTGAAGAGATCCCCCCTGTGGAGCAACATCAAGGGGATAAGGTAACCCTTTGCCCATGGCATACAGAAACATAGGTTTATGTTACACAAGGGTGGTCAAGTTAGTGACATGGAAGATCTTTAAGTTAAGGAAGATGGCTCTGTTACCAAACTAAAACATTCTAAGGTTGGGTGTCTCTTCTTAAAATCTAGGAGTATGTAGGAGCCATATTCTAGGTGTGAGGCATACACCCCCCGAAACCTAACCAAATATGACTTGAGAATGGAGCAAAGATTGGAGGAATCTACCTAAAATTGAATGTTCGATATTGGATGCAGACCTATTAACTTGAATGGGTACGCAATCTGCAAGATATGGAGAGATGCGGAGCGGAAGCCCAAGTTCTATTTTTTGCGGTGTGGACTGAAGCTTGCGGATCGGCCCTTATCCACAAACGGCGGCCACACAGTCTGTGCTTGTGCACTGCGGACTGCTATCCGGAGCATGGGCACGGTCCACACACGTTTATGTGCATGAGATCTTAGTTTCATCCTCTGGTTGAACCAAGCTAGGAAAACCTCCAAGATCTCTATATCATGAGACCCCAGAGATGTAATATTTATGGGTAGAAGCTCTGACCTTAAATTCTAATAGCATTTGAGGATGACAAAGATATTCCTACGTGTATTCTCACAAATGTTTCGTACAAACACATATTTAGATATAAAATTCTTCACTTCCAAAAAAAAAAAACTACTTTGCAGCATATGGATAAAATTAAAAATGCAATTGAGACATTTAACATTAATATGCACACAAAAAAAAATATATCACAAAAACGCCAACATATGGGTTGAATTTAATTATCTTAATTTCATTCCAAGATCTCGAAAAATGAATTAACCCTTAGGAAGAAACTTCATATGGAAACTCAGTTGGAGATAATTTTTCCGAGTCATATTTCCAATCTTTCATTTTATCTTTTTTTTTTTTGCTTTTATCCGAGTCCAACTTTTTGCAGGATCTCCAGTCTATTCTTTATTTACATTCTGGAATGTGACCAGGTTTACTCAGATGTGAGCGTCCAAGATGACACAGACCCAACAGCAGTCTTTTCCCAATTATCTTTTTGCCAAGGTCCACAACTGGTGAGAGTTACAAGAGGATATGGAATGGAAAGGGAAAATGTGATACGGGGATCTGGGAACCACAATACATACACCGCCGGCCCGTTGCCCCCCTAATTCTACAAGCCAGGAGGTGATCACATATCCAGTCAAATCATTTCAAAAAGTCACTTAATTCAGTAGACACAAACATGAGCGACAACTGTATTTTCTTTCATTAGACGTAACCAAATATCACTTTCTAAAATTACAGGAAAATACGGCAATGTTCTTCACCGTCCGATCAGTTCATGCTGATTTATCTAAAAATGGCTCTGTTAAATTTTTACTTATGCACATAACAAATCAACTGAGCTGACCAAGGGTCAAGAAGCCACCTTTAACCTCCCCAAATATGCACATGTAATAAAAACCAGATATTAATAGACAAGCCTAAATGGAATGTAAACCCTAAACTGTAAACATATGGAATTCATAGACAGGACAGGCGATCCTATTAATCATCAGTTGCAAACACTCGGGAAGGGGCGAATAATATTACAGTCATGAAAATCTCGCATTTTAATGACATTGTAAAAAATAGTCATAAAAATAACTTGACCGTGCTAAGACAATGTGAAAAACACACATGTACAAATGACTCCACAGCAGCCATTAGGAGTTATGTTTCTGGACTCTATTTTGATACTTCGGGTCCATAATGTTTCCCAAGCATGAGACAATGCTCATTATTCTTGGTCCCCCATTTGGGATCCTCTTCTGTAAGCAACAGTGGCTACAAAGCGGAGGACACAACATAACACATTTGTCCACTGTATGGACAGTCAATTGTATTTAATGGTGTAATTCCGCATTTGTCCTGTAGTGGTGCTGCAGGGAAACCGAACACTTCCTGCTAGGTTCCCACTTCCTGCCAGGTTCCCACACAAGTTACAGCTGGGGGTTTCCAGTAGAAGGACCCCCTGTAATTTGTTTATTATAAGGGGGCCTTCTAAGAAGAAAAATTGTCCAATTGAGATCATAGAGAAGGGCAGCATTGCATTCTTTACACAAGGACCTAATAGTATGCCGACTAATCCACAACTCCAATACCAATGTGATGACTAATCCACATTTATTATACCAGGAGTTTCCTGGAGTGTTTCCTATGAGGTGATCACAGACATTTGATCTTCGGTGATAGATCTAATGCCTAATTCTTGGCTATAGCATCATATTGGGCTGTGAATGACCACTGTTACAGTGATAAGCCTTAAGATAAAACTCATTAGACTTAACTAGTTAGGTTCAGTAATAGTAAAGGGTTTGCAGAATTTTGGGATATCCTCTTTTAAAGGGTTTTTCCGGTACTTAGATGAGAGATGATTGATATCTGATGAGCGAAGGTTTGACTCTTGGCATCCAGGCCAATAATCTGAATTAAGGGGCCATGGTGCTCCAATGAGTGTTACATCCCATTCATCGTACATTTGGTTGAGGGTGAGCCTACTTCTGTACCTCAGTCTTGTTCAATTGAATGGCACTGAGCTGCAGTACAAGGCACAGCCACAACCAACTGTATGGCACTGTGCCTGGGTAAATCATGGGCAGTGTGCCCCCTTTACTCAGTTAATCATGGGGGTGCCAAGTAAAGGATCATTGCAGAACAGATAAGGATAGTCTATCAATATCAGTCTAAGAAAACAAAAAAATTTTACATGGATTTTTCCTGGTGCAGGTCTTGACCATGCTCTTGCTGGCCCATCATGTGCCCAAAGGTGGAAAAGAAAGAGCTAGACAGGTGGGAGCATGGCTCCCTAGAGGATCCATTGGTGGGCCCCAGCTCTGAAAATAATGGACCCCTAATAAAACAGGTCCTGTGTACACAGAGGATGGGCCCTCAGAATCATTTCTTCTGGTGGGCCCAAGGGACTTCAGTCCGATGCTGGTTGGGAGTGGACCACTAAAATGACTTTCCTCCACAATACTGCTGGAGTTACGGAACGATCTGGAAACTTTTTGGATCCATTGGTACTTACTTCATTGTCATGTGGAGGCAGCTGGTGTAGAAGCTGTTTGATCCTCGACTTCTCACCGGGGCTGTTTACATAGGGGACTTTATCTTCGGGTAAGCAGCTGTAATACTGGTGAACCTGTGGACACAAGAACAGGCGATTAGCCATCACTTTTTTTAATGGTGCCCCATTTTCAGAGTTTTCAAGCTCAAAATGAACCAAGTAAGAAAGGAATAAAATCCTAAATAATGTTTTCGCATTTCCAGCGAATATAAATCCTCTTGGCCACTGTGATTAGAACAGACAAAGCGCTTTTTCCCAAAATCAGGCTGCCTTCCATCAGCACACATGAAAAATAGATCACCGAGCTCTGCGGAGCCTAAGTGTTTTTCAGTAAGCCTATCGACAAATAATGGTGGTAAAACATTGAAAATGTCCGGAAATTTGCATCTATTATGTGTGAGCCGAGAGCAGAAAGCTTTAGGCGAGCGATATAAGAAAAAAAAGCGTAAGTAGCGAGTGTTTAGAGTGTAATCTGACTACCGAGTCTTACCTTTAACATCAGGTGGCCAAGATATGTGCAGTTAAAGGGGTTTAATCTGTACTTAAAGAGGATCCTATTAAACCAGACACAATGCCTGGTAGGGCTGATCCTGCTGAGTAAAAGCAGACATTTCTTAGATGAATTTAAATTGTTAGTTTTATGCAGATGAGGTGTTCGGTGCACTGAGGGTCAAGCCTGAGCACCCTCAGTGCACCTTAGCTCCGATCGTGTGTCTCAATTGCCACTTCCCCCTAATCTTTATTGAAAGAGCCAGACGAAATGCGTAATCCCATGCTTGTGCCATGACTTACAGTATCAGCGCAAGCACAGTAGTCATATATACGTAGCAGATGTACTGCGCATGCGCCCGTAGTGTCCGCTACAGTGCAGAACCGGGAGTCTGTCACCAACCTGACCGGTTGTAAACCGATCACATAGTAGTGGGACACAAAGACATGACATAGATGCTGGTAACTTTGTTTCCTTTTTCAGATCATCCAAATCGCCCAAAAAAGTAGTTTTTATGATATGCTAATGAGCCGTCGCAAATGTGCCCAGGGGCGCAGAGTTTGCTGAAAGTGCCCAAGTTCCCCCGCCTCACTCGCTCCTAACTCCGCCTCTCAGTAAACTCCGGCCAGCCCTGTGGCTCTGTGACATCATATTTCTCTATAGGCCGTTCGCGCCTCGCTGCTGGGCCCGTGCATGCGCGCAGTGTTCTGCCCACTGTGGGCAGAGGCACAGAGATATGCAGTGCGCATGCGCCAGTTACTGGCGTGAAATCGTCACATGCGCACTGCATATCTCTGTGCCTCAGTCAGGAATAGCTCTGAACTAGCAACTAATCCAGCTATTTACCAGGGAAGTGGCCTTGATTGGTTGAATCTGAGTCTTAGACATTGTATGTTGAGTCCAGTTTCAACTTACGATGGCCCAGAAAAGACTATTGTATGCTGTAAATATTGTATCCTGAGGCCATTGTATCTTGAGGGATCACTGTATAGTTTTAATCGGCATGATGAGCCCTACCAGGCAGTATGTGTGGTTTAATAGGGTTGATCCTGGTGACAGAGCTTCTTTAAAGGGGTTGTCTCACTGCAGCAAATAGCAATTATCATGTAGAGAAAGTTAATACAAGGCACTTACTAATGTATTGTGATTGTCCATATTGCCTCCTTTGCTGGCTGGATTCATTTTTCCATCACATTATAAACTTCTTGTTTCCATGGTTACGACCACCCTGCAGTTGTGGCCGTGCTTGCACACTATAAGAAAAAAACACTAAGGCCTCTTGCAAACGACCGTATGGCTTTTTTTCAGTATTTTGCAGTCTGCAAAAAACGGATCCGCAAAAAATACAGATGACGTCCGCGTGCATTCTGTTTTTTGCAGAACGGAACAGCTGGCCCCTGATAGAACAATACTATCCTTGTCCGTTATTCGGACAATAATAGGTCATGTTCTATCTTTGAAAGGAACAGAAAAATGGAAATGCGGAAACGGAAGGCACACGGAGTACCTTCCTTTTTATTGCGGATCCATTGAAATGAATGGGTCCTTATACGGAACGCTAAAAAACGGAACGTAAACGAAAAAAAAAAAAGAGGCCTAACCCATGTGTGCTCCCACGGTCCTGGCCACCAGAGAGGCGCTTTTTCCTATAGTGTGTAAGTACGACCACCACTGATGATGGATTGCAGGGGGGTCGTAACCATGGAAACGAGCAGTGTATAATGTGATGAAAAAAACGAGTTTAGCCAGCAAAGGAGGCAATATGGCCAATACACAATACATTAGTAAGTGGCTTGTATTAACTTTCTCTACAGGATAAATGTCACTTGCTGAAGTGAGACGACCCCTTTAAGCCCCGCCCATGGGCACGCCCCCAACCCGGAACACCCACTTCAGAAGCCTCACCCATCTTTGGGTTGTGACAAGCTGAATTTGCCGGGATTATCTCTGAAAATTTGGGACTGTTGGCAACTGTGTTATAAACATACAAATTCCCGAATTAGGACATTACATACCCCCCTGTGAACGCCCCCACACAGTCACTTTTGGGGGTATATTTGAATAAACCCTGCCCCCTTCAGTTCGCAGGCTAGTCCCACCAAAATTGGGACTGTTGGCCTGTATGTTCAAGGTTTCCAAGGCAAGACATAACTGACTCAGAGTCTCTCAGTAGTGGAGCTCCAGGCTCTGGGCCTACGAGACTGATATTAATGGAAATCCGCGCCCCACCTTGAAGAGAAGGATCCAGACCCCCCACCCTATTAGATCAACGTCCTAATACGACCAGGGATTCTGGGAAGACACAAATTAATAAAGCCATCGCTGCCTGTGTGGTGTGAATGTAAAGAAGATGTCAGCACCTGCCTCTTCAACAGCTGTTACCGCTTCGTCTTGCCAATAAATATGTTGTCTGCGCCTCCGCCCACACTGCAAGCCCTCAGAGCTTTCTTCAAAAATTTGCTAGAATGATTAGCAGATGAAATCTGCTCGGAGACTTGTTTTTCTGCTGGGCGTTGGTACAATTAAAGTGCACGCATCAATTGCGCGATTTGAGCAGGCAGACGTTTCGGCGGGCGAAAAAAAATCTATCAAATAGGACCTCATTAATGGCAGGCTTCGCCGATCCTCGTTTCTCACATGAGCACCACCGCTTCAGTAATTGGCACATACACGGTACAGCCCTGATTTTTGCTGTGGTTGTCCGTACTATGCGGCCCTATACAAGCGTCAGGGCTGTCCTGCGCGTGCGCTGATTCCCAAAGTGTTAGTAACCGAAAACACAGGGTCGGGTGAGATTACATCTCCCCTACTTGGACCTGTCACTGGGAGAGTGGGGCTGGATAAGGAGCTTTAGTGCAATGAGGTGAAACGATGACTCCCTCATTGCACCAAACAGTTAATTTGCATATAAAAAAATAATAATAATCAACAACAACGTAGGCTCCAAAAGGGATGGGGTGGGGGGGGGGGGGGGGGGGGGAATCACTGGAATCAAGTGACCAGAGCACATCTGACACTTGACTTGGATTACTATGGAGGTATGTGGTGACAGGTTCCCTTTAAAACTCCTTGCTCCCTCTCTGCTATTGCTCTGCCTATATAAGTGTCAGTTTTCACTGCAATACTGGAATTCTATTCATGGGCTAGTAAATCAGGATGAATGGATTCTGCAAAGACAGGGTCACACTTGAAACTGCCTCAGTGCATTTGATGGCTTCTTTGCAAAATATTAGGCACATAATCCTGCACAGTGATCTTTTGTGTGAATTGTATCCTTTTTGCAAAGGAGCAACTGTAAACGTGTAGGATCGTCACACATATATTAGTAGCTTGAAGGCCCAGCGCTCGAGTTCTTGCAGCTGACCTACTCTTTTTGCACCGACTGTTAAGCAAATTGCAGAGGTCCAGCCATGTCATATTTTAGGAATGCCCAGTCTTTGCCCAAGTTTTTCCCAGAGCCTTGTGCCAGTAAAGACTTAGGTCACCAGTTTGTTAACCCTTGATGGAAATATAGATGCACTAACGCAGTTTAAATATGTTTTCCCACTTTAGACATGCATATCTTCAAACAAGGATATGATTGGTAGGTGGTCCTACCTGAGGGAACCTCACCTATCATGAGAACGGAGTTCTTCTAATCCCCATTCTACATGCAGAGGGGGTCGCTTATAGGAGGGGACTGCATGCAGCGGGGGTTGCTTATAGGAGGGGACTGCATGTAGAGGTGGTCGCTTATAGGAGTGGACTGCATGCAGAGGGGGCGCTTATAGGAGTGGACTGCATGCAGAGGGGGTCGCTTATAGGAGGGGACTGCATGTAGAGGGGGTCGCTTATAGGAGGGGACTGCATGCAGAGGGGGTCGCTTATAGGAGGGGACTGCATGTAGAGGTGGTCGCTTATAGCCTAGGAGTGGACTGCATGCAGAGGGGGCGCTTAAAAGAGTGGACTGCATGCAGAGGGGGTCGCTTATAAGAGGGGACTGCATGTAGAGGTGGTCGCTTATAGGAGTGGACTGCATGCAGAGGTGGTCGCTTATAAGAGGGGACTGCATGCAGAGGTGGTCGCTTATAAGAGGGGACTGCATGCAGAGGTGGTCGCTTATAGGAGTGGACTGCACTACATGAAAAGGTGGTCGCTTATAGGAGAGGACTCCATCCAGAGGAGGTCGCTTATAGGAGGGGACTGCATCCAGTGGTGGTCGCTTATAGGAGTGGACTGCATGCAGAGGTGGTCGCTTATAGGAGTGGACTGCATGCAGAGGTGGTCGCTTATAGTAGGGGACTGCATGCAGAGGTGGTCGCTTATAGTAGGGGACTGCATGCAGAGGGGGTCGCTTATAGTAGAGGACTGCATGCAGAGGTGGTAAATTATAAGAGGGGACTGCATGCAAAGGTGGTCGCTTGTAGGAGGGGACTGCATCCAGAGGTGGTCGCTTTTAGGAGGGGACTGCATCCAGAGGTGGTCGCTTATAGGAGTGGACTGCATGCAGAGGTGGTCGCTTATAAGAGGGAACTGCATGCAGAGGGGGTCGCTTATAGTAGGGGACTGCATGCAGAGGTGGTCAATTATAAGAGGGGACTGCATGCAAAGGTGGTCGCTTATAGGAGGGGACTGCATCCAGAGGTGGTCGCTTATAGGAGGGGACTGCATCCAGAGGTGGTCGCTTTTAGGAGGGGACTGCATCCAGAGGTGGTCGCTTATAGGAGTGGACTGCATGCAGAGGTGGTCGCTTATAGGAGGGGACTGCATCCAGAGGTGGTCGCT
Source organism: Bufo bufo (assembly GCF_905171765.1). NCBI lineage: Eukaryota > Metazoa > Chordata > Amphibia > Anura > Bufonidae > Bufo > Bufo bufo. The sequence goes on along the minus strand of NC_053397.1, from coordinate 27,851,246 downwards.
TTTAGGAGGGGACTGCATCCAGAGGTGGTCGCTTATAGGAGTGGACTGCATGCAGAGGTGGTCGCTTATAGTAGGGGACTACATGAGGAAGGGGTCGCTTATAAGAGGGAACTGCATGCAGAGGGGGTCGCTTATAGTAGGGGACTGCATGCAGAGGTGGTCAATTATAAGAGGGGACTGCATGCAAAGGTGGTCGCTTATAGGAGGGGACTGCATCCAGAGGTGGTCGCTTATAGGAGGGGACTGCATCCAGAGGTGGTCGCTTTTAGGAGGGGACTGCATCCAGAGGTGGTCGCTTATAGGAGTGGACTGCATGCAGAGGTGGTCGCTTATAGGAGTGGACTGCATGCAGAGGTGGTCGCTTATAGTAGGGGACTGCATCCAGAGGTGGTCGCTTATAAGAGGGAACTGCATGCAGAGGGGGACGCTTATAGTAGGGGACTGCATGCAGAGGTGGTCAATTATAAGAGGGGACTGTATGCACAGGTGGTCTCTTATAGGAGGGAACTGCATCCAGAGGTGGTTGCTTTTAGGAGGGGACTGCATCCAGAGGTGGTCGCTTATAGGAGTGGACTGCATCCAGAGGTGGTCGCTTATAGGAGTGGACTGCATCCAGAGGTGGTCGCTTATAGGAGTGGACTGCATGCAGAGGTGGTCGCTTATAGGAGTGGACTGCATTCAGAGGTGGTTGCTTATAGTAGGGGACTGCATGCAGAGGTGGTCAATTATAAGAGGGGACTGCATGCAAAGGTGGTCGCTTATAGGAGGGGACTGCATCCAGAGGTGGTCGCTTATAGGAGGGGACTGCATCCAGAGGTGGTCGCTTATAGGAGGGGACTGCATCCAGAGGTGGTCGCTTATAGGAGTGGACTGCATTCAGAGGTGGTTGCTTATAGTAGGGGACTGCATGCAGAAGGGGTCGCTTATAAGAGGGAACTGCATGCAGAGGGGGACGCTTATAGTAGGGGACTGCATGCAGAGGTGGTCAATTATAAGAGGGGACTGTATGCAAAGGTGGTCTCTTATAGTAGGGGACTGCATGCAGAGGTGGTCGCTTATAGGAGTGGACTGCATTCAGAGGTGGTCGCTTATAGGAGTGGACTGCATTCAGAGGTGGTCGCTTATAGTAGGGGACTGCATGCAGAAGGGGTCGCTTATAAGAGGGAACTGCATGCAGAGGGGGACGCTTATAGTAGGGGACTGCATGCAGAGGTGGTCGCTTATAGGAGTGGACTGCATGCAGAGGTGGTCGCTTATAGGAGTGGACTGCATGCAGAGGTGGTCGCTTATAGGAGTGGACTGCATGCAGAGGTGGTCGCTTATAGTAGGGGACTGCATGCAGAAGGGGTCGCTTATAAGAGGGAACTGCATGCAGAGGGGGTCGCTTATAGTAGGGGACTGCATGCAGAGGTGGTCAATTATAAGAGGGGACTGCATGCAAAGGTGGTCGCTTATAGGAGGGGACTGCATCCAGAGGTGGTCGCTTATAGGAGTGGACTGCATGCAGAGGTGGTCGCTTATAGTAGGGGACTGCATGCAGAAGGGGTCGCTTATAAGAGGGAACTGCATGCAGAGGGGGACGCTTATAGTAGGGGACTGCATCCAGAGGTGGTCGCTTATAGGAGTGGACTGCATGCAGAGGTGGTCGCTTATAGGAGTGGACTGCATGCAGAGGTGGTCGCTTATAGTAGGGGACTGCATGCAGAGGTGGTCACTTATAGGAGGGGACTGCATCCAGAGGGGGTCGCTTATAGGAGGGCACTGCATGCAGAGGGGGTCGCTTATAGGAGTGGACTGCATGCAGAGGTGGTCGCTTATAGGAGTGGACTGCATGCAGAGGTGGTCGCTTATAGAAGAGGACTGCATGCAGAGGTGGTCACTTATAGGAGTGGACTGCATGCAGAGGTGGTCACTTATAGGAGTGGACTGCATGCAGAGGGGGTCGCTTATAAGAGGGGACTGCATGCAGAAGGGGTCGCTTATAGTAGGGGACTGCATCCAGAGGTGGTCACTTATAGGAGTGGACTGCATGCAGAGGGGGTCGCTTATAAGAGGGGACTGCATGCAGAAGGGGTCGCTTATAGTAGGGGACTGCATGCAGAGGTGGTCGCTTGTAGGAGGGAACGGCATGCAGAGGTGGTCGCTTGTAGGAGGGGACTGCATGCAGAGGTGGTCCATGGTCGCTTAAAGGAGGAGACTGCGTGCAGAGGTGGTCACACCACATGTGCCTCTCTCTCCATTGAAGTGCATGGCAAACATTCGAGGGGGGAGTCTCACTTCTCTACTGACTTTAATGGTGCTATGATGAGTAAGCAGGCCAAGACAGATAACAAGAGCCTTGCACTGCAGGACCACACCTAGGGGCCCTTTCACACAGGCTGATGATGCCGGGGCAATGATCGGGAACGAACCTGATCATTACCTGATCGTTGAGCTGCATTTACATGCAGCAATCACATACATAAATTCAGGTTATGGAAGCCACGTCCTGCGAACGGCACAAACCACCAATTTATGGGTGGAGCTTACATAAGACCTCCCATTTTCAGCCCGAGACAGCTCAATTTTTTTTTTCTCTCAAAATCAGGGACATTCTCTTCAAATTCAGGACTATGGGCCTCTGTATGGGGATAATAAATCAATACTGCGCAGTGGAGGGCTGGTGACACGTGGCTCGGAGGTCGGTGTGTGCAGGGGAGGGAGAAATAATTCACTGAGAACAGTGCAAATAAACGAGATAGAATTAGGAGTGAATATTCAAGAAAATCGTCTCGGTCGATAAAACACAGAAGTACTCGAATACCCTGCGTGCGTCTACAAGCCTCGGGTTATTTTTTTTTTCTCTCCATTTCAAACACTTTGAATGCAAGAAGAAAGAAGGAGATTCTTGAAGTGCTGCAGAAATGGGACAAAGCCCTGAAGGCAGTCGATGATTCTAGAGGGACGGTTGCGTTATTTAGCCCCCTCCAAAATAGACAACGACATACATACAAAGCAGGGCTTCACGTGTCCTAAAAACTGATATACTACGCCAACATCTATTTTGACTGCGCCATCCTGAATTCTAGAATGATATCTTATTGCTCCAATACTTAAAAAAGTAGCAATCTTGCCAGTGCCAATATCTTACAGCTCCGTCCGTGTATACATCTCCGACGCAGATTTACGCATTTATTCATTTGCTACTTTTTTCAAATCTGACCCCTCTCCTGACTGCAGGATCTGACTACAGAGGGTTTTGTTTGTGGTCTGTTAACATGGAGACACACAGGCCTGCATAGAAGCTGCATACACAGGGAGTTATGAAAATGGACATAAACTCAAACCCAAATCAAACCTGCGGCCCTCCAGCTGTTGCAAAACTACAACTCCCAGCATGCCCTAATAGCTGTAGGCTGTCCAGGCATGAAAGGAGTTGTAGTTTTGCAACAGCTGGAGGTCCACAGGTTGAGCATCCCTGGTATATGGGAACATGAAAATGCTATTCCTTACTATTCCTCTAGGGGCAGTGTCCTTGATGCTGTATTCTGCTGTATCCCACCCATGCCATGGACGCGATCATGAAACAAGAAATGTCTACCATCATGGCTTTCTCCTGCATGACAGATCTGCTTTCAAACGGATGCCAATTTATCATGATGGAACACAATGAGGCACATTTATTAACGTCTTAATAACCCCCTATACCTGTGGGTGGGTCCGCCAGAGTTATGGAGAGGCGCCGGCCTCTACATAACTTTGGCGCATCAAGTGCCAGTTCTAAATGTAAGACAACTTCCTCGCGGTCTTACATTTAGACCATTTTCTATGCCTAAAACAGGCGTAGAAAATGGTAAATGAGATGGCCTGCCGGCCCGCCCCCGTCCACTTTTTTTTAGACCTGGCGTGAGCGGGGGACCTTTGCGCCGCCTAAATTTAGGCTTATTTCTGTTTAATAAATGACCCCCAAAGAGTTATAATTTCCATTTATGCAAGCCATGACCAGAAGTGGGCATTCCTGGGCAGATTTGGAACTTTCCTGGGAATTAAATGACCAGAATTTACCTACAGGGTATATTTTAATTTACCATTCAACGCTCACAGTGCCTTTTAACCCTTCACTTGCCCAGGCGCTTGCAAAGCCCAATATAACTAATCTGTGGTATGCACTAAAAACACAGAGCCGTTGCAGCACATGGCAGATCTGTCCATCATTTTATATAACTTTAAAAAAATATTTAAATTGAAATGTAAAATCTATTTAAAATGAGTGAAAAAATGAACAGTTTGCCCGCCAGCTGTCACCGACTAAAATAGAGAGCCGTGATGTGCCTCTGACATAAATGAGTGTGCAGCATAGTAATTACTTTTCGGGTCTGCGAGCTGAAATGTGTTGGGAAAAGTTGCTTCGTAATGTCATTGCTACTTTCTGATGCGTCTGTTCAGTATGCAAAGACATCAAACATAAAAGCAATAAGACGAGGCCCATCAATGCTGCGGTATGAAATGAGGTCCAATAAGACCTAAGGTGCAATAGATGTCCCCAGGGCTTCATCACAATTTCCGTGGAACATCTCTGGTGCAGAAATGGGAGGGAATACGCAATGTTGACGCCAGTGGGTACGCTGCAAACCATGATGGTGCCCTAATATAGATCAGGAGGGGGATAACTTGCAGTAAAATTGTGCAACCATTGGGCATCGCTTGGCCACATGTGAACAGCTGCAGTGGGGTTGTACGGAAACGGGGGCCACAACTGTCCACAGATTGTTAGTATTGTATCTCAGCGGCATTCACTTCAGTGGAGATGAGTCGCTATACTACATGGTATTACAAAGGAGTGGCGTCGTATTGTTTTTGGAAGAAAACAGCTATGTTTTTCTAATCTGGTTGCAGAGTGCTATTGCATTTGTGTTTTGCGTTTGTATATGTATTTCGCCATAGCGATGTGCACCTGCATACAGGGTTGTGCTGACTGAATCACCCACATTTTTTCTAATCTTAGACAATCCCTTTAAATCATTCCATTTTTATTTCATGCATGCCTCCCACACACACTAAAAGCGCCCATTCACTTGGTTAGAGGCTCGTTTGGCCGACAGCTATTATTACAGGGGGAGAGGAGAGAGGGGTGTCTGGCAGCGGCTGCTCTCCCTTGAGAACAAATGGATCATATGTTAAAATTCAACATGGCCGATCCTTCTTTTCCTTGAAATTATTTGTTGGAGAAGAAGATTCAGGACACCTACTTACACATAAGGTAGTCAGCCAATCCTGCCCAAATCAGTAGGTTTGGCCTTAATTCTTGAAGTATCCGCTCAGACTGGCAGACCCTAAAAGGATCCTATAAACTGGTATAATCCAGCTTATTTCCACATGGGAGTTATAGTCCTGAATGAGGCTGAGCTGCATGTATGGAGTCAGAACTGTGCTCGAACAAAGTCACAAAACCCCTTCTATCAGCTATTCATGAGGGTCACAGTAATCCTAAGCATAGACCATCAATGTATCCTATCCGGATAGTTGTGGTTTATCCACCTATGCCATAAATGTCCGATAGGTGCGCTCCCATCCCTAGAACAGGGTCCTGTCTCATGTCATTGGGAACAGAGAGGTGGCCGCTCATGTGTGGCTTTCTCCATTCACCTCTACTGAAGATAGCAAAGCGCGCTTACTTCAGAAGTTTGATAGAAGTGAATGGAGAGAGCCACCACCTCTCCATTCTAAGCCCTGTTCTACAGATGGCAGCAGGTCCTAGACGAGGGGCCTGGACATATCAGACATTTATGGCATATCTTGTGGATATACCATAAATGTCCAGATGGGGCAAACTCTTTAAAGGGGTTTTCAGACTTTTTCATCTGATCGGTGGGGGTCCAACACCCAGGAACCCTGCTTATGAGTTTTTTGAGAAGGCGCCGTGGCCTTATCGCAGCTAACCAAGCACACCGTATAGCAGTTGTGCTTGGTATCGCAGCTCAGCCCCATCCACTTGGCAACGTGGCTAATGAACGTGACATCACTAGCCTAAAGTAAGCTGTGAGAAGGCCGCAGCACTCAAAGAAGCACCAGTGTGTTCTCAACCAGCTGATGAGCAGGGGTCCGGGTGTCAGACCCCCACCAATCGGTTACTGATGACATACGCAAAGGATGTGATCACACCTAACACTGTCAATCAAAGTGCAGATGGTGCAGCAGTTGCAGAGAGTAGACCCTCCAGGTGTAATGGTAACGCCCCCGTTGCTCCTAGAGGCTCATTTGCATATATTAAAACATCACTTTTCTCAGCACTGTGGTCACATATGAACATGGGACCAACACAGATGCCTTCAGCTGCCAAGCGCACATGTAACAGGTCAGCCGGTGTCATAGGTACAAATCGGCTGACAGATGCCCTTTAAATTTCTCCATCCATTAGATGCCCTGAATTGCAGGTAGAGCCATACTTGTTTGAGGACCTGCTTCTAGATGCGTTCTGAGTGATAGGAATTTGTTCTACTCGAGTGATGGTTCAGCGAATGGAATTATATTAAATGTAATGGAAAATTTCTATTTTCTGTCTGTCACAGTTTATGCTCCCCTTATGATCAAATCTACAGAAACAAGCAATTTACTCAAACGGTAAAGGTCCCCTTTTCAGAGGCTGACAGTAATGTGAATTTACATAATAACCTTAACTCTTGTGCTCCTGGGCAAACACGCCGGCGTACATTTCGCTTATCGCAGGACTGTTATTCAGGTAAAAATAATCTCAGGTCCTCAGACCCCACAGAGAAAGAATGGTAGAAACATCCACCAAGATTTAATGACCCGAAAAACATTGCACCTCTGAAAAGGTAGAGAAAAAACACACAGTGATGTTTTTTGTAGTACTATTTAAAGGGGTTGGACGCTTGAATACATGTAGGTTCTGCTCCCAGTAGGAGATGAGAGTGTTAAAATTAGAGGCGGCGGCTCGTTCATGCCTGAGTCAGTGACTACAGAATACGCCATCCGACATGTATATATCCTTACTCATCATCTGTGGTCATGGGCTATGTGGTCAGATGAATATTCATCAAGAATATTATTGTGTCTTAAAGGGGGTTATCTAGCGGGATCACATTTTTTATATTTGGTGCAGAACGGGTTTAACAAAAAAGATGCATTACTCACCTCACTGTTTCCCTGCTGCTGCTGGTCCAAAGTTTACCAGCTGGTCTCCTTTCCCTGGTCCTGGCTCAACACACAGGAAATAGCGAGATATGCCTGCCCGGCCAATCACTGGGCACAGCAGTGACACATCTCAGTCACTGACTGGCTGAGCAGTTATCTCCTACTATTGCCTGTGTGTCGAGACAGGTCCAGGAAGTGGAGACCAGCAGAAAGGCAGCAGAAGGTAATCGGAGAGATGAGTAAGGCTTCTTTTTTAACCGATTCCGCACCAATCTAAAAAAAAATATGCAATCTCGCTGAACAACCATTTTAATTTTAAAATTAAGATCGTGGGAGTCTGACACCCGGCACCTCCACTAATCATGCTAGGAGTCACTTTACAAAATGTATTGTCCAAACCCAACAACCTCTTGTGCAACTCACTTACTGGAGAAACCACCATACTGGATCTGAAATTCATATATAGAACTATTACACACACAGCTAACTTTATTATTTTTTTTATGTTATAGAAATGCTCTAGTTGAAAGGACTGTCATTTTGCATAATTTATAGGCTCTTTGCAGCATACTATACAATAGGCGTTGGCAGTAACAAGTTCAGTTTCTAATGAATCCATTGCCATGTCAACCGGTGTGCAGACGGTGCATGCTGGATCCCGGTTGCCAGGGTCGTTTTGACTTGACGTAGTGTTCACTGAAAGCCATATAAATAATACCAGATTTCACTGAACCGCGTAAATACAATGCAAGCATCTAAAAGAAAATGTGGATCTGTGACTGCAAGCAAGTTAAGTACCATAAAGACGTCCTGCACTGGAGGAGCCCGGCTCATATAAGCACCATTTCCCTTTGTGTTGCAGGAGTGCAATGAGCAAAGGTACCTCTGGTGCTTCTTTGGAAAGAAGTGGTGAAGGATGCTGACAAAAACCTGCACATGAGGGGTTAAATTTTGTCATGGGGCCCCATCCTTCCTATGTCACCATAGTTGCCAACTGTCCCCAATTTGCAGGGACTGTCCCTGGTTTTCAGAGACAGTCCTGGCAAATTTGGGCTGTCCCGATGCAGAAAATGGGTGGGGCTATCAAAACCCCACCCATAAGCGGACATTCCCAGGGTGGGGTTTTCATTGTCCCGATTTTACCAACCTAAACGTGAGACGAGAGGTGAGACAATTTAAAAGTCACAGTGCTTTTAATTCACATGCAAATGAGCAAATAGGTGCACTAAGGGTGGGCCACACGCACACTGTGCACCTGAGTTCCTCCTGCCAGACCCGCCCTCTCCTTGACTTACAGCACCAGGCAAGATGACTATGCGGGAATCTGGTCCTGTCAATCAAGAAGAAGAAGGAAAGGCTTGCAAAGGAAGCAGGAGGAGAAAGGTTGCACAGAGTGACTCGGTGCACTTGACTGCCCATTTGCATATAGATTAAAAGCACTTTTTCTCCAGAATGACGCATTGGATCTCTACGTGGAAGGTATCAATACACTCAGCTGAGCTAGCTCAACAAGACACTGTGTCTGGTTCATCAGGCAATTTCCTGGTGACAAACTCCCTTTAAGCACAACCCTTCATACTACGGATTTTTGCAGGGTGTATGTAATAGGTTTATGCATTTCATCTTCTTAACGGAAAGTGGAGAGAAATGTCTATAAAGATATGAAGACCTGGATCCTACTCAAATGATTTTATCTTTGTTACGGTAAAAACGTGACAACCAACAGAGCTAATACAATAATTATCACAGCTGTTGTCACCCATCTTTCCCAGAGAGCTATTAGTAATACCACAATGGTGGACGGCTCACTGAACCGCCATGTCAGCAGCGATGTCAGGGAGTATGGATTACTCCGTTTCCACCACCCTCCGGGGTGAAATGGAGAACATGGAGATTACTGCTGACAACTTCTGTTAGGGCAGATTACGAACACCTTCAGACGGGAGGATTTGTGTGGTGCGGATGGCTAGACGGAAGCAGAGATGAACAAGTACCTGTTCTGGTTTCAGTCCGGGAGGGATCCAGGCGTATTCCTCCAGAGCGCAGCCCGAGTCATCGTCAGACGTCGAGTTCCTCTGAAAGTCAAACATCAACTTGTTCATGGTCTTCTCCATCTCCAAAGGCATCGCGGTGGCGCTGTGCTCCTCCCGTGAGCACTTACAATGCAAGCAGATCTTCCTGCGGAAAAAAAATTCCTCTGTAAGTGTGCCACTCAGCAGCTATTCATTGAAGCTAAGATACCAAAGTATAAACACATTCTCTGGCGCAATGCCCACGGCCCGATGTGAGCGCGGATCTTCTGTTTGCAAATGTCAATATTACATGGGAGACAATAGCAGGTAGAGAAAGGAACCGGTAACAGTAACACATCGGCGGTGTGTTAAGCATTTACAGACAATGTGCAAGGTGCAGAAGCTCAGACGGGCAAGGGAAGCGGGCAATGGAGGTGCGTTTTTATAGAGCAGATTCTGGTTTATCTAAAAATACGTCATTGTAAAATTGTATTAGTGTTTGTATGATTTTAGCCTGGTCACTGACTAAATAGTTTAACAGGCAAGAATAGAAAAAGTGCCACCTGCAGGTACGGAGGAGGTAGGGCAGCCATTAAAATCCCTTTGATGTAAATAGATATATATTGTGTAAATGTAATTGCCATGGTATAATTTTATTCTCCCTTAGTCCCTTAGGTCAGACACCAGTCTCTGGTTGGGAGACAGAAAAATAAATATATTTATTTTTTATTTATTTATTAATTTTTTCATTCATTTCTACATCTACCGTCCCTTTAATAGAATTCTATTGCACCCTATAGAGACACAGGATAATGCATATTAATACAGACATTTAAATGGTCACTGTAATTTTGCATAAACCAATAGTACAGATGACTATAAGAAACATTGCAATATATCTTATCAGAGAAAAATGCCTTACATTCCCTTTCATCTAGTAAGACATATTCAGCAGAGGTTATACCAGGATCCATGTAAAAAATGAAAATCAGACATCATACAGTACATGACAATCTTTTTCTAACAAAGCTAGAACCAGCCCTGTACCTCACATAGGTCCAGAGGTCTCCCTATTAATTGATTTAATTGCTCTGCTAGATTTTCGTCAGGATGGCAGCTCAGGAGATATATCCATTCTCAGAGGGTGTATCCTTTCTGCTTCATCTCTCTCCCTATCACAGCTCAGGGGGCGTGTTCTTTCTGCTGCAGCTCTCTCCCTATCACAGCTCGGGGGGGGGGGGGGGGGTCTGTTCTGCTGCAGTTCTCTCCCTATCACAGCTCAGGGGGCGTGTTCTTTCTGCTGCAGCTCTCTCCCTATCAGAGCTCAGGGGGCGTGTTATTTCTGCTGCAGCTCTCTCCCTATCACAGCTCAGGGGGCGTGTTCTTTCCGCTGCAGCTCTCTCCCTATCTCCGCTCAGGAGGTGTGTCCGTTCTGCTGCAGTTCTCTCCCTGTAACCGTCACAGCTTTTAACTGTAGATCTCAGTGGGTGGACGTGCGCATTACTATACTAATTAAACATCAGGAGGCGCCATTATAATAAAATTTACATTTTTAAAGTTTTTAAATTAAAATATATATTTTTTTACATACTGGATAACCCCCCAAGCCAATGGGGCATGTCCCCACACTCTGACATTGTTCAGTCAGTGCTCACAGGGTCTGACTGTCTAGGGACACACCCTATTAACCCCAAAGTGTGAATGTAACCATTGTCCAGGAAGAATAGATGCTTTAGATCTGTAATTTCTTGAGGAATACAAGAATACTGAAAAAAGACCAGGAGAGGGGGCAGCTTAATCACTACGAGCAAGGACAATAAATATCCTAGAGGATCATTCCAGGAAAATAGCTGTATAAAAGGTAAAACATATGGAAAACACAGAGTAGTGACAGCACGGCATCTGGCGTCATATTTAGATGATATTTTCCTTTGTACCAACTGGCATCAGCACAAGACCAGTGCGAATCCATGCTGTTTATGGTATCAGGTGTGACAGGAGATTAGACAGAGGAACATGTGCACGCCAAACCTTTCCAGCAGCTAAAGGGTCCTAGAAATGGGTTACTCCGCTGGACTCCAATTAAAACCAGATCAGGTCACCACCCGGAAACACATGCTGGTTTACACTCCCGTTGCCAAAACAAGACTTATACTAATAGGAGAGGACAAGGGATTACTTTTCTGAAGGGAAACAATGTCTCTGTGCTATCTAAACAGGAGGCAGAGGAAAGCCTTGGTGGTCCATGGATTTGGGCTGTGTTCTCTTCATTTTAGCAATCTATGGTGGGAGTGACAAGGCTAATGCTCTGCATGACACGGTTGGGTTTCTCTGTAAGGGATCAAGCTGTACAGTAAGTTTTAGTACAAATGGCGAGACTGCAAAATCATGAGGACTTGCCACATGCATCTTGTGTAAACTACATACAGCCATGTATGAAATAAAAACCAGGTACAGCCAAGATGTCCCACCACCTCAAGAGGCAATGCTAGGCCCCTGCATATCTGATCGGTGGGGGCCGACACCCGGGACCCCCACCGATGAGCTTTTTAAGAAGGCAGCGGTGCTGCTGTGAGCGCCGCTGCCTTCTCCGTGCTCACCAAGCACCATACACTGTATAATGGTCATGCTTGGTATCGCAGCTCAGCTTCATTCACTTCTAGGGGCTGAGCTGCCCCTAGTCCACGTGACCGATGAATGTGTCGTCACTGGGCCTAGGGAAAGCAGCCAGAAGGCTGTGGTGCTACCCCAAGCGCTGCTGCCTTCTTGAACAGTTGATTGCGGAGGTCCCGGGTGTGGAACCCCCACCGATTAATTACTGATGACCTATCCAGAGGATAGGTAATCAGTATATAAGTCTTGGAAAGACCCTTTAAGGCAGACCTAAAGGGTTATACCCATCTCAGACATTGCTGGTACATTCTAGCGATATTCCACCAATGTCAGATGGGTGCGGGTCCCACCTCCGGGAACCGCTCCCATCTCCAGAAATGAGCCCCCAAAGCAAAGGAGAACACCCATGTGCAGCACTGGCGGATCCAGGGGTGGGGGCAACAGGGCAATTGCCCCCCCGAGCTGCTCAGAAGTGGGCGTGCGGCGGCGGGGCACAGGGAGATGAGCGCTTCCATTGTAGAAGCGCTCATCTCCATAGTCATCTGTATCGCCGTCCTCAGGACAGCGATACAGATGATTGTGCTGAGGCAGGGGAGGGAGAGGCGTGTCCCTTTCCCTTCCTCTGATAGGCTGCCGGCCTAGTGCCTGCAGCCTATCAGAGGCCGGCGCAGGTGGCGCGATGACGTCATCGCGCCGCCTGAGCCGTACAGCGCGGGACACAGGCCGGAAGAGGCCTGCATCGCATCACTGCCAAGGAGGTAAGTATAAGTGCTTTTTTTTTTTGTGTACAATACTGGTGGCTACTGGCACATAATGGGGGTCTCTGGCTACTGGCACATAATGGGGGTCTCTGGCTACTGGCACATAATGGGGGTCTCTGGCTACTGGCACATAATGGGGGGGCTGTCATTACTGGCACATGATGGGGGGGCTGTCATTACTGGCACATGATGGGGGGGCTGTCATTACTGGCACATGATGTGGGGGCTGTTATTACTGGCACATGATGGGGGGCTGTTATTACTGGCACATTATTGTGAGCACTATAGGGGCATCTACTGAGGCCACAAAGAAGGGGTGTTTTATATGGGGGCTCTGTACAGTAGAATTTTATACTGGGACACATTATGGTGGGTACTATGAGGAAGGGGGGAGAGGAGTACTATGGGGTCATCTACGGGGGCACTAAGAAGGGGTATATTATTCTTGCAAATTATGGGGGACACCGAGGGCATCTACTGGGGCATTTTATACTGGAACATTAGGGGGGGCACTAGGAGGAAGGGGGGAGAGGAGCACTATGGAGGCATTTACTGGGGGCACTATATAGGGGTATTTTATACTGGTACATTATGGGGGCACTAGGAGGAAGGGGGGAGAGGAGCACTATGGAGGCATTTACTGGGGGCACTATATAGGGGTATTTTATACTGGCACATTATGGGGGCACTATGGGGACATTAGCTCAACTGGGGGCATTACAAGTGGGTATTTTTTGCACTGTCACATTATAAGGAGAATTATTTCTACTGGAGGGCATTATGGTGGGCTTTATTACTCCCCCATGGTATGACCCCCTAGTAGCAGCTCCATCCTCTCCCTGCTCTGCTATCCCTCTGCCCCTTCTCCAAATCCTTATTATGAAATCTTTCTCATTAGGATAAAACACAACATCAGCTCCGCCGAGCCCCCGGCCAAAGTGTTGAAGTGGCGTCCGAGATCCCCAAGGCCCAAGCCAAGTAATTGTAAGTTTTCATGTGAAATATGTTTATGTTATACACATATAGCATACACTGTGCCACACAATATACAGTATACCGCTACACTGTGCCCCACAATATACAGTATACCTCTACACTGTGCCCCACAATATACAGTATACCTCTACACTGTGCCACACAATATACAGTATACCTCTACACTGTGCCCCACAATATACAGTCTACCTCTACACTGTGCCACACAATATACAGTATACCTCGACACTGTGCCACACAATATACAGTATACCTCTACACTGTGCCCCACAATATACAGTCTACCTCTACACTGTGCCACACAATATACAGTATACCTCGACACTGTGCCACACAATATACAGTATACCTCTACACTGTGCCACACAATATACAGTATACCTCTACACTGTGCCACACAATATACAGTATACCTCTACACTGTGCCCCACAATATACAGTATACTTCTACACTGTGCCACACAATATACAGTATACTTCTACACTGTGCCACACAATATACAGTATACCGCTACACTGTGTAGTCTGTTCTATAAGCACCATTGTTATAATCTGGAAGTGCCCCTCCCGAGACCAGGCTCTGGATCCCCCACTGAGGGACTGCTGAAAATAGCCAGTCTTGAACTCAGTTATTTTCGGAACTCCCATAGCTATGAATAGAGGGCGGTCGTGCATGGCCAGCGCGCTTTCCTACACTTTGGTGAGCCAGTCCTGGAGAAAACAGCGGGTCCAGGGACCTGCACCTATATGACGTTGGTAGCATATACTAGTGATTTACAACCAATGTCTGAGATGAGACAAAAAGGGGCATACTGGTTATATCAAAAAAGGGGATAATTATTAGATTGGTGGGGATCTGACTGCTGGGACCCCAGCTGATCATGAGAATGGGGACCCCGCAACCTGTGGGGATCCCGAAATTAATAGAACGGCTAGTCAAGCATGTGCCATGCCGCTCTATTTATTCTCTATTAGACTGCCAGAGTCAGATAATCGAGAACAGTGCACAGCAGTCCCATAGAGATATATGCTGCTGCATCAGACCCCCACCTATCTAATAGTTATCCCTTATCCTGTGGACATGGGATAACCTTATATTACTATAATACCCCTTTAAGGATAGCCATCTCTCCCGACCCTTCCATACCCCTCTGTCTGCAGCTTATTTCCCTAAAAACAGAAGGGCATGTTGAAATATTACTGCCTGATCCTTACCTCTCCCAATGAATGGCCTCAGAAGTCAGGAATTCCTCATACACACTAGATTGTCAGTTTAATCTGATAAATACAACCAGCATTAGGCTTACGAAGAGCCTCTCTTGCTTTGGGGGACCTGGCACGCCCATACAGAGAACAGACAGCCCACCGATTTGATTGAGAATTGTCTAATGCTTCATCTCTCCAGTGGTGGTGCTGCAGGGAAACTGAAGACGTGCTGCGAGGCTCCTTCCTTCCGTATCATTAGTCTTTTAAGTCAAGTCAAACCTTGATTCATAATTTATATGGTTTATAGAAGAGACGGGATGACCCGAATCATCCTTTTAATGTGTCCTAAACATTTAATTGGTGTCAGCCACAGTATATGCACGAATGATGAGACATATAAAGACAATGGATCACTAACCGTAATATTATATACACCACTGGAGGGTAACGGAGTCAGGATCTGGCAGACCCTCCGCAGTTGTCTAATAAACAACCCCCAATCCAAGAACCTTCTAAAGGGGGTCTTCCTTCCTTGTAAGATTTATATAGAAATCCATGTCCACTAATTTTTAGTTTGCACCCAAAACAAACAATCTGGTTTGGCGTCACACAGACATGGATTACCAAACCTAACAAGTCCCCTGTAGATGAGCCGCCATTTCTGCTGCACAGCACAAGGCTGCGGCAAATCTGCCACATCACCGACCTATTTATCTTTCCTTGTGGAATCTTCTCTGTTGTTTGTGAGGAAAGACAATTCTAGGTGGAGGTGGAGATCCGTGTGGACACAGGGAGGGAGGGCTGAAGATAGAGATGTAGGAGGCCATGGATGGGAAGAAAATGAATGCTGTGTAATTGAGATAGATTAGATTAGATAGATAGATAGATAGATAGATAGATAGATAGATAGATAGATAGATGATAGATATGAGATAGATAGATAGATAGATAGATAGATAGATAGATAGATAGATAGATAGATAGATATGAGATAGATGCATGCTTGGCTCGGCTAGGCATGCATGTGTTCTAATGGGGAGCACAGCGTAAACCGCTGTCAGACACATCTGGAAGAGACTTATCTCCCGCTGGCATGCTGAAATCCAACCCTTTTTTCCCCCGACATCTGATGTTCAGACCGTCCCACTGAAATCTGCAGGTCTGGCAGACATTCATCTAATGTGTATGGGAAATACGTAAAAGGAATGACGGCAAAGCAGCACAGATTGGGACAGAAGAGTTACCGCCGGTGAAGACCCAACTCTACTGATCTGGTGCTCTGTGCCTTTGAGATTCATATGGATTAGGATTAATAGTTTAGAATTATTGCATGTAAACTACTATTCTATGGGCCACCACAACTGAAGGCAGAAAACTGCAGATATCTCTGTAGGTGGAAATCCCCTCTAAGACCACTCACCCACCCGCCCGTACAGCACTCGCACATGAGCACAGACACAATGAGTGTTACGAGTCAGAATCCTAAATAGGGTAGTGTTAGTATTCAGTGATGGGAACAGGTGGAGCTGCAACAACCCCTCAGCCCTGGGACAGAAATAGCAGAGTGTTTTTACCACTTAATATGTGAAACAACTTAATTGGCACATAATCAGGGTTAAAATCAAGAATAACATTGTCATGACTGCAAAGTAAACTATATACATAGCAAAGTAATAGTAAAGCTGATCAACACATAGTCAGCATACGCTAAAACCTGCTAATTGCTGAAGAGGTGGCCCGATGCAAGATTCACCCTCCAAAGAACTCTTAAGGAGCACTTGTCAGTTAGATCAACCCTATTAAACAAGACATACTGCCTGGTAGGGTTGATCCTGCTGATTAAAATGATACCTGTCTTGTGAAAAGGGAAACAAAAAACTTTTTCTTCCTGCAAATGAGAGCTTCAGTGCACCAAGGGGCAGGGTGTTGCTCCACAGCGCAGGCCACGTCCCTCAGTTCAGTGAAACCCTCGTATGCATAAGTAGTAAAAGTCTTGGAAACGCCACAACAGATTTTCACAAGACAGGGATCATTTTAATCAGCAGGATCAACCCCACAAGGCAGTGTAGTTGTTTTTATAGGGTTGATCCTGTTGATGGGTGCATTTACCATTAATGTGGCAGGCTAGTCAATAATGTCATGTTCACGACACTGGAGGCACTGATTTTATGTGTGGCCCATAGCTTACCAGTTACCAGGGTCCGGTTGGGAACTTAAAGTGGCCCTGGAAAAAATACTAAAAGTGGCCCCCGTTTTGTAGTCGGGTCCAAATTGATAGAAGGCAGGGCCAGCAATACCATATTGTTGCACATTATACCACCCCAACAGAGCCAAATACCACAGTCTATCACAAAATACATCCCTAAAAACTTCCACTGGTTGGCTGCGAGGAAGGCTTTGGTGGCCCCTTGGGCATTGTCCCACCGGGAAATTTCACTGTAAGGTCTATGGCCAATCCGAAATTTTTGCACAAGTCTTTTCTCAGGGACCAGGATGAAGCTGTTACTATAGCAAACAATGGAGACAAATTCAGGGATATCTGGGCCTAGTGGCAGAGAAGAACTTGGCAACCCTGAGGGAGAAATGGCCATGTCCGAGGTACCATCCTGGGGGTGTTGAGCACTGCCTCATAGGATCTGGTGCTGGACTATAGAGAACTGGGTCATAAGCCATAGATACAATATAGTAATGGCCCATATAGCGTTCCAAGGTGGCCCTTTAGATGCAGATGCTACCTGAGAAATGGACAAATATTTCAAAGTTGGGCATTGTGCAGGAGAAAACGTATCACGTGTGCTCTCACTGGGTGTACTGTATGCGATAACCCGGAATAACACTATGGTATAACAAAAAAAGCCAACCCAGCATTAGTGACTCATCTGCCATAGACGTTAGTTATGGAGTCGAGGGTGGGGAGATAGTAAGACCTAGACCAAGCACGACTGGAAGACTTTACCAAATTTTACCTCTTCCCCAGGATCTGCAGTGCTGGAAAGCAGCGGCAGACTGGTCAAAGACCCTACAAAGAAATTACCCTGTGGGCCGATGCCCAGGGGACCACCTAAGGCCTCCTCATGGTCACCAGCTAAGTAGATGAAAGATCTGATGCTCTTATGCACCGGGCCAGCTTCCGCAGAGTCCCTCCTGAATTCAACTGAATGCCGTTCCAGGACAATGGATGGCAGTATTTTGTGCAGTACTGTGGTATTTGGTTCTGTTGCGGCAGTATTTTGCCGAGTGCTACAGTACTGCTACTTCTGTTGTCCCTGCCTATATGTGTTGTCACTGCCTACTTGTGTTTCCCTGCCTTCTGTGAGTTTGGACCCACTTACAACATGGGGCTACTTTTAAGTTTTTTCTAGGGCCACATTAAGTTCTCGGCCCGCCCCAGCTGGAAAGTGTTTAAATTATATATTTAATATAGAATACAAAAACAAAAACACAAAATGATGCCTATCCGTTCCTTCAATATGGTTATGAAAGGCATTGGCAGCAGTCTTATCTCACAACGCTAATTAGTTACCATGGCTTCCAGCACATTCTGTACTAACTCGTTACTTATCTTCTGCCTTTTTACCTCTATAAAGCTGTAACTTGGAACAACACTTTGCCAAAAAACTCTAGAATCCCGATGCATTTCAGACAAAAAGAAAATAGAAATCAAATCCTACAACGGTTCCAGTGCATCTGACCTAGAAATGATGTAGGAAGAACTGGGGACGGTATATTAGAGGTAGAATGACTGTAAGCTCTTCTGTTCTGCATTAGTCGGCTGCGTCATAAACATCTACGGACAAACTGCACTTTGCAGTCACAAGGACCGGGTATATAGCAATCAGGATAAATGGGATCTAAGGTGGAATAATAATAAGATTTACACAGGGAAACAAATCAATAGTACAGCAACCCAGAGTTATGCCCTTCATTACATGGAGTCTCACCTCCCTTATACATTTTTAATGAGGATTTGTATTACGCAGACAGGACTGCGGATTTATAGACAACTGGCGGCCTGACTATGTAATAGGGAGAGCAGCCACATACAGAAAGACAGCCATTTTATTCCAGTCTTTATGCTGACTACTTGAGTCCACATAACAGGCTGACACTTTCTGTTTTCTGCAGCTCACTGGTTAGCTTTGCTGTATAGACTAGGACAGAGTTAGCAGGGTCATCTCATTGTCATTAAAAGATGTGGTCAGCAAAGTCATACCATTATCATTAGATAATTAGGCATTTAATTATAGATTATATCTCTGTTGTACTACTGGAAGCAGAGATATGACAGGATAGCAAAGCTATACGTCGTACACAAAGATATGGTTTAATATGCATCTCCTCTGCCACTCTCTGGGTTCAGGGGAAAGGGGCTCTACTACTTCTCTTTCTGGAGGCTAAGCATGAATGTGCTCTCAATCTAGAGAGGTAAGTAAACCACTGACAGACACTTCTTGCAACAGCTTCTCTCCCATAAAAAAACAAAAGGATTGGCCATGTTGAGACCCAAAAGCCCAAACCTTCTTTCTCTTGACATCTCCCATTGAGGGAAAGCTGCAAGACCCCCGTACACCATAAAAGGGTAGCTGGTTCTGCCGAAATCAGCTAATGTGGAAGACCATCTTAAATGGGTTCCCCAGGATTTATCAAATTGGTGGGTGTCTGACACCTCGCATCTTCGTGGATCAGCTCTTAAGGGAGTAACTCCGATGCCGGATTATCGGTGCCAGAACACAGCTTCATCTATTGTGTAGTGGACGGAGTTGGTTACTGTATTCCCATTCACTTCAAGGTGTAGTTCCAGTGCCTATTACCAGTGCCGGAGCTACTCTCGAACAGCTGATCTGTAGGGCTGCAGGATGTTAGATCTGATACTGATGTAGGTCATCAATTGTTAATTCCTCGAGGACCCCTTTAAGCCTATGGACCCTGACATTGCAGCTGCCGTAAAGCACACACACCGCTGTTCAGACAATGCCTCTAGAGGAATTTTTAAAAATAATAAATACATTGGGGGGCAGTAACAAAGCAAAATCCATCAGGACCATTAGAGAATACGACACGCCCTAGTCCTTAAACTTTGAAGGCTTCATACCAAGTCTAGCCCATTGTCAACATAATAAATTATATGTCACGGCATAAAAAATTTGCATTATTGGTATATCTGAGGTTCCCAAACTCGGCACTGCATATTTTACCGTAGTGATGCCAATTTATGGAAAGTACCACAGTGATACCAGAGCCCGAATGTGACATGAAGACATTAGAGCTTTATCTCCCCAGGTTCAACCATCCACGACTTCCTCTATAGCCTTTCAACAGCTCATCAGGACAAACCCAGACGGCCAATAAAACAACATTTGCATTACGTATCCACAAATCCTTTATTACTGTTTATGGAGACTCCAATAAAAGCCTTGTTTACAGGAATCCTATACAATCAGCAATGTTCCTTGAGGAAGCCGTGAAGCTCTTTGTGCAACCAGCTTGCTAATCCATAGACAAGACAACACAACAGCTCATCGGTTAGGGGGGACATCCAACCAAGGCAATATTTGTATGGAGTTTGTATGCCCTCCATGTTCTCTGACTCTCCAAAACCATATTTAGAGGTTAGGTGTGGACCCCAGCAGAAGAAACATATATGAGCGTCTTCTGTTTACACCACTGCAGAATATGTTGGTGCCACATAAGAAACAATACATACAATAATAGACTCAAGTCTAGCTGGTGTTAGCTAGCTTCTTCAAGATTCATATCCTCCTGGGAATATACACATAATCACAGAGTCAATATAGGGCCACTAAAGCCCATGCATAAATGGGGGATGACCAGCTGGATACTTTTAATTGCCTAATTAGAAAGGTCATTGTTTTGGCTCATGTACATTCCAGCTGTTAACGAGGAATTAATTACCAAGAAATGAATTCTTTTCCATCGCATAAACCTCCAATGAAGATAAGACATGAAGCTATGACGACTTCTACGAGATAAAAACACCGCCAAATCATGTTCATGTAAATGCACCGCAATCATTCATGTCCCCTTCAAAATCGTCTGTGGACTTATGAATAATTATGTTAATGCGATCTGGCCTCATGAATAATTTCTTAAGGAGGCGGCAAATAATAAAACAAAGGCCCGGATACAGAACATAATACAAATAATATTCTTCTAGTATAAACATACAAAAAGAAATGCATTTAAAAATTTAATAAAACATAAAAATGTAAAAGAAAAAAAGGGGAAAAAGTTAAAGTGTGTGACACAGGGGAAGATGTGTGAGTCAACTTTCCAGCAGACGTGATTCTGCTGTCAAGGCAAAAATCTGGATTATTGCAAAGATAGAAGGGTGGAGTCATTAACAAAGCAAACAAAAGACAAAATATAACAGAAGATAACATAAAATAATCACAGAAAAAAAAACTAAATTACTTTACATATCCTAACAAAGTAAAAAAAAAAAAAAAAGGGGGATAAAAAGCCCCAAAACACAGAAAGTTCCCCTACAACAGGCCAGCTACATTGGATCTTGTCTGCATCTGTGTTTTTAAATGAAGTAAAAACTACAGGGATGTACAGTGCATAGAGAATGGAAAGTGAATTGCGTATTTTATGGGATATCGTATATTTCCAGTGATTTGGAACAGACAGACGGGCATGAAATGATTTGGGCTGCGTGACTGAGATTCTCAGCAGGAGTCACGTTAATATGGATACGGCATTGAGTTTACAGGTTATCTTTTGATCAGAAAATTGGTCCGTGTAATTATTCACATACTAGATGAAATGGTTTCCTTTTATTGTTGTACTTGAAATGTTCGGAACACATGGGATACATTTCCTTGTGTAATGTACCACTCCAAAATCAACTCCTCCTGGACTTCGTCTCTCAGGAATTTTTCAAATTTTTAGATTATTATTTTTTTTGTGTGTGTGTGTGTGTCATAGCTAGACATGTTAGACAAACCATTAACTTAGTCCTATATCCTTCCTGGGTGGAATCTGCCATCACCCAACCTACAGAACCCCTACAGAATCTGCCCAACCTAAAGACCCCTACGAAAACTGCCTAACCTAGAGACCTTTACAGAATCTGCCCAACCTAAAGACCCCTACAGAAAATGTTCAACCTACAGTCCCCTACAGAGTCTGCCCAACCTACAGACTCCTACAGAGTCTGCCCAACCTACAGAGCCCAACAGAATCTGCCCAACTTACAGACCCCTAAAGAAAGTGCCCAACCTAAAGACCCCTACAGAAAATGTTCAACCTACAGACCTCTACAGAGTCTGCCCAACCTACAGAGCCCAACAGAATCTGCCCAACTTACAGACCCCTAAAGAAAGTGCCCAACCTACAGAATCTGCCCAAACCAAAGACTTCAATAACATTTGCCCCTCTTAATCACCCCTACAGAATCTGCCCAATCTACAGGTGCCTACAAAATCTGACTAACCTACAGACCCTTATAAAATTGGCCTACGCTACAGACCACTGCAGCATCTACCAACCTCCAGTCTTATACAAAAAAAAAATGCCCAAACTGGAGACCTCTATAAAACTTGCCCCACCTATAGACCACTACAAAATCTGCCTAATCTACAGACCCCTACAAAATCTGCCTAACCTACAGACCCCTACAAAGTCTGCCCAACCTCTAGTCTCCTACAGAAAATGTCCAACCTCCAGTCCCCTACAAAATCTACCAACCTACAGACCCCTACAGTATCTACCTAACCTACAGACCCCTACAGTTTCTACCCAACCTACAGACCCCTACAGTATCTACCCAACCACCAGTCCCCTAAAAAATCTACCAACCTACAGACCCGTACAGTATCTACCCAACCTTGAGTCCCCTACAAAATCTACCAACCTACAGTATCTACCCAACCTACAGACCCCTACAGTATCTACCCAACCTACAGACCCCTACAGTATCTACCCAACCAGCAGTCCCCTACAAAATCTACCAACCTACAGACCCGTACAGTATCTACCCAACCTTGAGACCCCTACAAAATCTACCAACCTACAGTATCTACCCAACCACCAGTCCCCTACAAAATCTACCCAACCTACTGACCCCTAAAGTATCTACCCAACCACCAGTCCCCTACAAAATCTACCAACCTACAGACCCCTACAACATCTGTCCAACGTACACATCCCTGCATCTGACGAACATACAGACTTATAGAGAATCTGCTGAATCTACAGACCCCACTTCATGTATATTACCATGGCAGACCACAGAAAAGTGACTGGTGAGTGTCAAAAATGTGCCAGGTTTGCTAACTAGGATGACGTTTTGACTAGCCTCCAGTTATTTAATACCGACCCATCTGTGCAAACAAATGGTATACAATCAAGCTCAGTTTACTCAGTTACTAAGAAGCAAACACGACAGCAATGACACCTATTCTGTAAAAAAAAAAAAAAATGCACCCACAGATGTAGCAGAGCTGTCTTTGCAAGGAGGAGCTTTGATGAGTTTGTGGGTGGCGTTTCTTGCACTTGGCATCAGAGCCCTGGGTACTTTGCCAGCGATCACCACATTTAATTGTATCTGCCACCTCCTGCCTCTGAAATTGCACAACGATGCCTCAGGTATCTTGAGAGTCTACAACCCAGGTTTGCCAGATCTAGCAGTGTTGCTTTGGTCAGATGCAGCAGAAAGTAACACATCAAATAACATGTAGAAATGGGTTACCTGTGGTTTTATATAGGGCTACATGTTAACTTGAACTACCCTGATGCACATACGATGGCAGCTTTTAAGAGTGGAACATACTCAGCTCTGCTACATCTGTATGTTGCAGATAAATGATTCGATCAATAATGTTAATGATAAGACTTTTCTTGCTGAAATAGACCAATGTAACTTTATCGGTTACGGTTTCCTCCCATTGGGAGTCAAAGAAATGTAATTCAATTATAAAGGAGAGGAAGCATTTAAATTGATAAAGAGATGATGAATGAGGCACAATGGAGTCTGGACGCCTGAGCCCCAACTCAAATGGACATTAAATAAATGGAATATGCTAAACTGGAGCCGGCTCTGGGGAGAAGGACTGCATCTGCCGTGAATAATTATCTTGTCATTATTCTGCCCCATAGAGAAAAGGTAGAGAGGGTCCTGGGGATGGGGCAGGACGCCCGCTCCAAACAAAGGCGGAAAAAGAGAAATATCCCTAAGGAGCAGGTCACACACCACTGCCCCCAGCAAATCACCAGCAGATAATAGATCCCCACAAAGATGAATCCCCAAAATCAATGTATCCTTCTGCTGTACTGGTCATTGTCCTAATGTTTCTGTTGTATACATATCTATGTATCTCATATCTATTTCATCTCCTAGTATCTCATATCTATCTATCGAATATATGTCTATCTCATATCGTAGTTTGTCATATTTATCGATCTATTTTATATCCTAGTATTCATATCTATCTATCTATCTAATATTTATCTATCTCACATCTATCTATTATCTATCTGATATCTATCAATCTGTCAATCTTTTTTATGCTGTGCTATTAATCTGAATTAAAATAACATTCTAAGTTTACCTGCAGTCCCATGTAGACACCATTTGCGTTGTGTCAATTGATAGACTTGGTTCTGCTAAGTCTACTACAAATAGATAGATAGATAGAACATGAATAGCTAGATACTGTAGTACATGTATTAAATAGAAAGATAGATATGACATGCATAACTAGATGGATAGAAAATACAGGCTTAGAAGATAGATAGATAATAGACAGATGGATATGACATGGGTAGGTAGATATTCTGTAGCAATGTGCAGTCCTCTGCCCCCACAGTATCCCTATAAATCTACACATATATCCACTCACTATCCACTTTGTAGACCTCTTCCAGGACCCGGTCCGTCCACAATCCTGGTAGTTTCCACCACCACCCCCTCTGCCCTACAGAATAAGGAATACAGACACCTACCAGCTGCAGAGCCTCCCAGATGCCAGGCAGAGGACACAGCTCCCAGCTCCTCAGAGACTTTGCGCCTTAGTAGTGCTGCTCTCCTCTTCCATGCTGCTCCAGCCTCACACAGACTTGCCCATCCAGCCTTCTGCTCTGCTGCTCAGCTTGACAAGACATTGGGAGTCACTTGAGCTGAAATGAGCAGTGGGGCTTCAGTCAAAGCCCTTGAGAGCAGAGCCACACATCAAGCAGCAGGCTGCTGGCTGCTGAGAAGAAGAAGAAGAAGTCTACTGTGCAAGCCATCAGCAGGACAAGTGTGATTCCTGCCCTCTTTTAAGAAGAACTCCCCCCTTTTTTTCCCCCAAAATCTCCTTTTCTTTCCAGGATAATTCCGCTCAAGACCCAGGGCACACAAGGGCGCTCAGTGTTTCTTTTCTTCTATTAAATGACCCTTTGTAGTAGGAGCGATGTTATGTCCAATTTGCTCTCCAAGATCTTGTAAAAGGAAATACTCAGCCCTACGGAGTATAATTGCCAGCTCGCTCTCTCCCTGTGCCAGAATGTGAGCTTGTTGCAGAGCTCGCCTCTGCTGAATGCTAATGAATGCAGTGATGTCAGCAAGCAAACCCCAGTCTGCCCTGGGACCCTTTCACTGGTCACTGGCTGCTTCCTATCATTCATTTACATATAAATAAACCTCCCCCTAACAGATCGATAATCCCACTGGGTGTTTAGCACAAACAGAATCCACAGCCGTACTGGTGTTACAAAACATCTGGCGACGCTACAACAATTAAGAGGGGAACCATAGAACGGGGACATTTTTTTAAATTTTTTTCTTCTTCTCCAAATGGATCCAGTTGGTCGATGACCAAACACGAACATATTTTCCGTATTAAGTTACCGCTCTGTATCGAGCATCTGTTTTATGTTTCGTTTTTATCTTCGGCGGACGTGGGTTATTTAAGGCAGCTTTTTTTTTTTTTTTTGGGATTGCAGGGGTTGTAGTCTGTAGTTAGGAGGGTCTCAAAAATAATTCCAATTATTTTAGAATTTATGAATCATCGGGCATGGAAAGGATTAAGGGGGTTATTTATTAAGATGGGCGTTTTAGAATTTTTTTTTAATAAGCCCCTGCGCTGGCGGTGGATCCTCCGAAGTTATGTAGAGGCATCCGGCACTGGTCTAAGTGTAAGACGGCTTCCTTGCTGACTTACTTTTAGACCATTTTCTGCACCTAAAACAGGCGTAGAAAATTATGAATACCGCCCCTTTCGCCGCCGCGCCACCCTTTTTTCTAGACCTGCCATGATCGGGGAAAAGTCTCAGACTGAGTAAATAACCCGCTAAATCTACTGATTAGATCCGATTTAGAACGGTCTCTCATCTAGGAACCAGAGAAAAGAGTATCTAAGTCTCACAGATTTAATCAGGACCGTGTAATGCTTCATTTCCCCTCTGGAGGCGCTGCAGGGTAGGCTGGCAGGTTTCCCTGCAGATCACAGCTGATCACTGGGAATCGAAGCAGCAAAAAGAAAAAAAAAAAGGATGCTACAAACAAAAGAAAGGGTTTTGTAAAAAGCGAACAACCCTTTCAATTAACTTATGTAGCCTATGGGTAAAGAGTGTTGACATGTCCACTATAACCCAAGATTGGTTGGCAAGGTTATGCAAGCGTCTGTGGTCCTTGTGGTTGACCTGAGGTCTAATAGTGAAAAAAATATTGACCCCCCCCCCTCATGTAACCAGGGTTACATATTTTTGACGGAGACCAATTTTTGATATAGAAAGTGGTTCTTTTTCAGTAACGTAGGATTTGAAGGACAATGGGAATTCCTAGCGGTACACCAGCTGTTTTGAGGCAAGGTCTCCTCTAATGGCGGTTTGTCTTGGCTTAGTTTTAAGAAAAATTCTGCCAAACCTGAATTTTTAATATACCATAATCATAAGCAGTTTTTATACTGCATACTGTGCAATAAACCTCACAGCAAGCATTCTGGTTTCTCAACGGAAAGTGAAATAAATAATAATTGACTTACATGGAACACTGTGGCCACATTGAGCACGATTTAGTCAGCAGAAACACTGCCCCTTGTGGCCACACTTAGTACAACTTAATCAGCAGAAACACTGCCCCTTGTGACCACATTGAGTACAATCTAATCAGCAGAACACTAAGGAAACACTGCCCCTTGTGGCCATTTAACAAATGACAATTCAGTACAGTAGAAGTGTCATTCCAACTACGGTACATTCCTCATTCCTTCAGAAACTGCTTGCTAAAACTTCTTCAGTCTGACATATTATCTTTCATCGATATTTTGCATGATGTAATGTTCTTTTGGTTAAATTAATTTCATGGCAGTTGCGCCCATACCTTATAGTGACAGGGTCTCTTTTTTTTTCTCTATTAGGGGGAACAGGGATGGCACTATAAAAAAATAAAGCCGTAAACAAATCCAATTGCTATTTTAGACAATACTGCCACATAAGCCCATCATAGACCAAATAATATGGAGAACTAAACACATACCCAAATAATACGGCATTTAAAAATATTCCCGTCACAGCCTACATAATACTCCATTTAAAAAAAAAGTTCCCATCACACCCCACATAATAGCGCTATAATGCTGCATTAAAAAAATACACTCTCATCACAGCCCACATAATACTGCATTTAAAAAATACTCCCATCACAGCCCACATAATACTGCATTTACCAAAAAATACACCCATCACAGACCACTTAATAGTTTATTTACAAAAAAATACTCCCAACCTTTCCCACATAACACTGCATAAAAAAAAATACTCTCATCACAGCCCACATAATACTGCATTTACAAGAAAATACTCCCAACCTTTCCCACATAATACTGCATTTAAAAAATACTCTCATCAGAGCCCACATAATACTGCATTTAAAAAATACTCTCATCACAGCCCACATAATACTGCACTTATCACAGTTTCTGCCCTTGGAGCATCCCCACTAGGAAATGGCACTGGGGGCAACTGCCCAGTTTGCCAATTTGGATTGTAGCCAGATGGTAGCTCCAGCCATCTAGGAACCTGACAATTTAGGTAAAAAAGCACAAGACCAAGGAGAACGTGCCACGGGCGCCTCCTTTAAGAGCACTCCCTGCAGTAGCTTCTGTTCCTGACTAAAGAAAAATACATTTTTACCACTTTGTTGCCTTTGGGTAAATTGGATATTTTCCACACGATTGTATGCTAAACCACTGAACGTGTCCACGCAAGACGAGGTAGATGCGCGGCATTATGTATTCTAGCATTATGAAATCCGTGACCTTCTGTTCCTCATACACAGACTTGAGCATCGCAGATTCCAGTAGCACAACGGAGCTAAATTATTCATCTGATTCAATACCGATCGCGGCAAAGGATTGATTTTCTCCACAGACCTTTTATATGTTTATGTTACCAGTGCTGGAAGGCGCAGGGATGGATGCCGTATATATACTGCGCAACAGATCAGTAACAGTTCTGTCCAAACGTCATCAAGTCACAAAAAGATTCGATGAGATAAGAAATCATCAACGTTAATTAAGCTCAATGGAATATGGGTGTGTAGGTTTAAGCGAAATGTTACACACTCCCTAGGCATAAAATAACTTTTACAAGCTTGTCACGCCTTTGGAGACACGCCCAATTACACGTTTAATAGCTGCGTGACGTAGCTTTCCTGCTCTGCAAAATTCATCTTAAAGTTCTGTACCAGGCCTACAGCGAATATGGATTTTAGGTCCAATATTCTGCCCTGATTCACATCTTAATATGTCTTGATAGAGGTCAGAAATCCGTCTTCTTGAGACAAAGGCATGGTTAGATGATAAACTTCCGGCTTCTTGGACCTCCACTAGAGGGAGCTAATTGTATACGGAGTTGAAAATCTCTAGTGGTAGACGGAGGCATCCCAAATTTTTTCATTAAAAGGGGTTGTGCCAAGTTTTCAAGTTATCAGCTATCCACAGGATATGGGATAACTAACTAAATGGTGGGGATCTGACCACTGGGACCCTCACCGATCCTGAGAACAGAGGTCCCAGGCTGAGCATACTTGCTTCCTGCGCTCCATGTTCTCTAGGGGACTGCTAAAGATAGTCAAGTACTATGCTCAGCTATCTCCAGCGGTCCCATAGAGAATGAAGGGAGTAGCAGGGCAAATGGTCAGGGTGGAGGAATGGGACCACTGCTTTCAGGATCGGTGGGGGGTCCGACAGCTAGATCAGTTAGTGATCCCCTAACCTTGAAAACTTGTCGCAACCCCTTTAAACACAGTGGAGAGAGATTTACTAAGCTAAATGCGCCACAAATCTGCCTTAATTGCGCCAAGAACTGATGTACATGCTTTGCACCACACTTATTATGTCTTTTGCCTGGCATACTGGGAAAGGGGCACGGTCTAAGATGCACCACCGCGTACCAAAATTGCACTAAAATTTGGGTGTAAAGAAAGCCCACAAATAGGAGGTGTAGAATTAAAAGTATACATAAAATGTATAAAGATGCGCCAAATCTATCATCCAGCCTTAGCCACTGTGACAAATTTGGCGCATTTGTAGACTATCTCCTCTAAGTTTATACCGTGTAACTATCAGACAGGCTTATCACATCTGCCCCAATGTCTGCAGTGGATCTGGAGATCAGGACTCCGTCTGTTAGGGCTCATGCACACAAATGTATTTTCTTTCTGCTTCCTCTCCGTTTATTGTGCGGCCTGTATGCGGAACCATTCACTCTAATGGGGCTGTAGAAAATACGGAAGTTACTCCGTGTGCATTGTGTTTCCGTTTATACGCATGGCCGTTCCGCAAAAAAGTAGTGCGTGTCCTATTATTGTCCGCAAATCACGGTCCGAGGCCCCATTCAAGTCAATGGGTCCACAAAAAATACAGAACGCACACGGAACACATCCGTATTTCATCCATATTTTGTGGATCCATACTGTAGAAATTCTATGCCCAGCCCATATTGCTCATGTGTTTGGTGATTAATAAGTTACTGTTTCCGATCCGCAAAAAACGGCTCAAATACGGAAACCATACGGATATGTTTTGTGCAATAACGGAACGTAAGAGGACTTAAATCAGAGGGAAAAAAACCTCACGCGTGGAACGGATCCGTGAAAAACGGACCGTAAAACAACAATGGTCGTGTGCATAAGGCCTTGTAAACAGAGCAGGACAGCCCTTCTGGCTATTCCGGCATTGGGCCGCTCTCCTCTACCTCCCTCCACCTCCAGTGTTACACAGCGCACTCCCTGCACTATACCGCCGACTACAGTCTTAGCACATGCACTGGCAGATGGCCTAGTATACCGCCTTCCAGCTTTGCCAGGGATAGATGAGGTGATGGGGTGCATCATGCAGCTTCTTGCTACTGTAAAGTTCCTAGGCTGCGTGAGCATGTAGTACCGCTACCCACCGACATCCTTCATCCTGAGTCACAGCGCTATAGCGGGATCCGCTCACACAGCTGGGGACAGTCAGAAACAGTAAAGACAGGTTAAGGGTACTTTCAGCAATCTGGATCCAGCAATCTGTATGGATCCAGCAATCTGTATGGATCCAGCAATCTGTATGGGTACCATTTGTGGACGGATCCGGATCCGTCTCACAAATGCATTGCAATACCGGATCTGCCTCTCCGGTTGTCATCCGGAAAAACGGATCCGGTATTTATCTTTTTCACATTTTTAAAGGTCTGCACATGCGCAGACCGCAAAACCGGATCAGTTTTTCTGGAACACTTGGGGCTGGATCCGGCAGTAGGAAAATACCAAATGCTGATATGGACTACTTATGTGCGGGACTACTCATGTCTTGTGTTACTGCAGATAATAGTCCAGAATCATGGAGGCAGGCAGCAGGAATCTGAATGCAAAGCGTGTCCACTAATACATTTCCACCATATCTCCCTCTCTATGGGGAACTATACCTCCCAGCATCCCCATTACACCTTCAAGACCTGCCGGGTGTTGTAGTTTTCAACACAGATTACATTAATGAACTTGCTACCTTCTTAAGAGAGTATTCCCATCTTTTACAGTGATGGCATATAACATCACTATGATCGGTGGGACCTCCACCAAATCTAATCAATGCCTTCCCTTCACAGTTTTTCCCTGACCAGCAACAATACCAAGCATAGCCACTATACAATGTATGGCGCTGTGCTTGGTAAGCTGTGAGGAGGCTGCAGAGCATCGCGGCCTCTTCAGAGATCTAATCGATGGCAGTGCCCGGTGTCGGACCTCCTCTGATCAGGTACCGGAAAACCTGTTTAAGATGGCCATAGACTTGAGAGGGACCAGACAATAGAGAACCATGAGGGACCAGTGCTAGGATCGTTTGGTGAACAGCTATGGGACTAAAGGGATTTATTAACATGCACATTTGGACCCACACATGCATGCAGTTTCAACACAAATGGGATAAGGGGCTGTCAAACAAATCTGCTGCCGCTAATCTCCAGTAAATAGAAATGACTAGAAGGATTATGAGACACATTTATTAAGATCGGCGGTTTAGACGCCGGTCTTAATAACCCCTATACCTGCAGGTGGATCTGCCGGAGTTATGAAGGAGCGCCGGCCTCTCCATAACTTCGGCACATCCAGCGCCAGTGCTACATTTAAGATGGCTTCCTCACTGTCTTACAGTTCGACCTTTTTCTACACCTAAAACAGGCATAGAAAATGGTAAATGCGACGGGCCTGCTGTCCCATCCCCTTCACCACCCACTCCATGCCCCCTTTTTTTAGACCTGGCCTGAGCAGGCAGCGGTCGCAGAAATCTGCGCCAGAAATATGCCTAATTTAGGCGTATTTCTGTTTGATAAATGACACCCTATGTGCTGGATCTTGATTCCCATTGTAACTATTGAGATCTATAATCAAAACTTTTAGGGGGTCATTTACGGTTAGATATACACCACCTTTTGTCGTATATATCTGTCGCAGATTTGTCGCAAAGGGGATTTGCCGAAGAATCTGCAACTTCTTCCCCTTCCACGCCACATACGGCAGTTCTAAAAAAGGAGGCGGAGAAGAGAGAAGGCCGACAGGACCGTCTCATTTATCATTTTCTACGCCACTTTGTGCCATAGAAAATGATCTAAATCTACGTCAGCAATGGAGTAGATTTAAGGCTGTCAAGCCCTGGCGGTGGATGTGCCTAAGTTATGTAGAGGTTGGTGCAGGGCTATTAAGACCAGTGTCTAAAATGCTGGTCTTGATAAATGACCCAATTAATGTCCATGACTAGATGCAGACCACCTGAGGGTCTCTCGCTCCTTTGTGTCCCGCCAGCGCAAGTATTTATAGTGCAAGAAAACTG
Source organism: Bufo bufo (assembly GCF_905171765.1). Lineage (NCBI taxonomy): Eukaryota > Metazoa > Chordata > Amphibia > Anura > Bufonidae > Bufo > Bufo bufo. The sequence goes on along the minus strand of NC_053397.1, from coordinate 27,819,212 downwards.
CTGCTTCTAGGCGCTTTGGGCTAATAAGTCTGTCTGGTATCATCGTGACGCATTCTCTCTCTAAACTCTCCATGCCATATGGATGTAACGTCCTTTTCTTGGGACCCCCAAGTGACACAAAGGACATACATTCCATATATCACCACCTGCTGCTTCTGGTCAGTGCAGCAGTGATAAGCAGGGGATTATGGCCAGGAGTCACTGCTATTTACTATGTCCTCCCAAGGAGTCATAAATACCAACATGAGAGTAGAGTAAACTATGCCCAAGACGCAAGGACATCATGGACATTGTTTAAATCGCTTTCCTTGATGAGAGATTAGTACATGATAATTAGCGGTGCCTGTACATATATACCACGAGTTATCTGCTTTCAAAGGCCAGCTGCTACCATGGAAATAGAGATCTGCACGACTACAAACCCTTGCCGTTCAGCACTGGTCGTAGCCATGGGGCTTAAAGGGGCTGTCCAAAGCAGACTACCCCAGTCCGTATGTCCAATTAGGGCACACGGGCATCACAGATGCAGTACTGATTGGATAATGTCAGACTGCGCAGGGACACACCCCAACTGGTAACACCCGGATGAAACTTTATGGCAGACTGCTGGCAACGCAATCATAAACTTATAGTGGGAATAGTAGAGGAATAGCACAACATACATTCATCAGAATAGATGCTCCATGGAGAATGCAGTTAGTTACTAAAACAGACAGGAGAGGGGACAGGTCCTCTTTAAAACTGGAAGTTGTAGGGTCTGTAACTGGGATGACCACCAATTGCCAGAACGAAGGAACCACAGGTGATGTCTCAAAGTTCCTTTGTGGCATTTTCAAAGATGACATGAGATTTCTCTATCAGAAAGAAATGCCCCTTTATCCAGCCTATCGGTGCCCATAACTGTAAAGTGGTGCCATGAACAGAAAAAAGAAGAGGTGCTGTGGGATCATGGGGGACACCAGGAATCAGGGTGATCATTAGAAAGGACCAGGGGTGAACAGTTGAGGTCTTATTTAGTTAACACGGACTACAAGTAGCAGCACTCTGCACAGGGCTTTTAATAAGCGTGATAATTCTAAATTCCCCTAAAATTTTGAATGTCAGGAGAGGCAAGTCTGACAGTGTAGGTCCCATCTGTTGGAAACCACCTTGTCGCTGGTAGATGGGCCCAACACAATTAAGATCAAAAATGTGTGCAAAGAACTTCTAAATTTCATATAGGCAGTTTACATGTATTCATGTTTCTAGTGTTTGCTTGTGTCTTTGCATAAGGCAGTGTTCTGCTACTTGTAGTCCTTGCTTGCTTTTACATTGCAACCATGGTATGGTGTACCTGAACCCCTATCTTCATATTGTTTAGAGGTGCTGCTCTTTGTTTTTTGCTTAGGTCTTTTATTTAGTTGTCCAAAAGTTTTCACACAACCCCATGTCTGGGAATGTCTGGGAACACCTTTGAAATATCACGCGGCGTACATGTCATCCTACTCATAAAGAGATCATCCCAGTCTGGTCACCACATTATCTACCGCTACGATCTCGATTCACATTGGGGATTGCGAAACGTGGACAACTTTAACAAATTGCTGGTCTCTTGTGCATCACGTCAGAAATTCTATTACATGACACATCTACTAAATATATTAACCCTTCAAATATCGGTCTGCTACAAATAAGAAAAAGCGACACAGTTTTGGCTTGGTGTTCGAGAACCTCGAGGAAGCACTGCCGGCAATAGAAGCGTTAAGCTCAGAGTCTCAGGCTGTAATGAGATGTGTGTTTGCAGAGGCAGACTCTTAGCAGATCATTTTATCAGCCGCACATCTTGTTATCAGGAAGGTGGAGATAGATGAGACCTGGAATGGCCTTTGATTTGCAGCAAATTGTGCAAGTTAGTAGGGAAATACAGAGAGCACAGGGTTCAACACACAGAAGAATGAGACAGATCCAGGTCCTCTTCTGTTATCTAGGCTTCCTTGGTATGCACAATGCACACATAAGATGCTCCATTGTGACCCTTTGACCTATGTGTCATATCTTTGGACTGTCCAGAAGTGTCATGGTGCCCAGAGATGTGGAATTTTAAAACAATTTTTACTCAACTGCGCCCCAATAAGAGCAAAGTTCTTTATACGGCACTAGACAGTATCTTGGGGAATATATCTACCAAACGGCATCCAATGGAGCAAGACACAATTTACACTCCGATTTATATTGAATCTGCGTCACGGATCAGCGGGTGTGAACCCACTGTGCCACTGACTGGCTATACTCTGTAGGGGCATGTCTAAGCAACTACCTGGTTTTCACTAGAGCCTCAGATGGTGAGGATAGACTTGAGCCGTTAGGGTAGTTGCCAAGGGCTACTCCAGAGCAATCCCCGAGTCAGTGGCAGCTGGTCCAGGCAGACCAGGATGTACCTGAGTAGGTACCGGAAGTACCAGTGTAGTCAGGCGGGTAGAGATGTTAGCAGGAGCAACGGTGCAGGACTAAAGGATAAGCCAGAGACGTGGTCAGACAGGCAATAGGTCAGGGCAGGCGGCACAGGTACAGGTCAGGCAATCCAGGTCGGCAACAGGAGAGACAAAGCAGGGACGAAGTATAGATCAGGAGCACACGAGAGTATCAGGAACCAGCAAACTCAAGGACCTTGACACTGAGGTATCTGGGAAGGGGGCTGAACCACTAAAATACCTGCAGGAGAGCCAGAGTTGGTCAGAGAGGTCACCGGACCTATCCCACACAGCCCGGGGAGTGATGCGCTCCGCCCTTAGAGCAGTGTAACACGAAACCAGCCAAACTCATGCTGTGTCCAGGGCTGAGTGGAAGCTGCGGAGCGGAATCTTCAAAAGCAATAACACCTACAGGAACAGAGCTCAGGATCGCAGAGGTGAAATGGGAAGCACCGGCCACAGGTCACTGCTGAGCGCAGCGCCCGGGACCGCAGCGATAATCGGGGGAACAGCAGCGTACAGCACCCGCTGTTACAATCTGTCAGAAAAAGCCACTATATGGAGGCAAATATATGGTAACTGTATTATGGTTCCATGCACAGCGCCGGGATGGGTCATGTGTACGAGCCCTAATTTTGCCGAACTGATTTCTGCATCCCGTTCCATTCATGAAAACCAACATTTTTACATTTGTTTTAACTTTGATTAATGCTTACGTTTTTCGTCCTTTCATTCTGGAAAACAGAAGGTGGCTCTGTTCTTCGGGCATTAGAATTGTCTTCATAATTTTTGTAAATGGATGATTTAAACACTTGACGGGAGATTTCTATAGTTGTATAAAATGGTGTTTCTTACGTATAAACTGTGAGATATACAACCAGACGAGTATATTTTGCGATCTAGGAGAACACAATGGTCCATCCATCTTTGACAATTCCTGTACAAGTAGTATCAGGTTAGAATAGCACAGTGCCGTTGTATTATTAGAACTTTAAAAGGGTTTTCCTTTAATCTCTACTTAAAGGTGGATTTAAACTGCACGATAATCTGGCAGATTATGGGAATGAACGTTCCTGCGAATGCTCTTCCTGGGCAGCAGATTGTGTGGTCTAAACAGAGATCTGCTGCCCAGAAACATTGATTCTGTTTGGGGACGTGCAATCGCAATAGTGACGCCTTGTGTCACTATGTAGGTCTTCAACTCCCAGGACCCTCACCAATCAGCTGTTGGAAGGGGGAGCAAAGCTCCATGAGTGCTTCAGCTTCTTCCTAGGTCAGTGACGACATCATACATCGGTCACATGTAGGGCAAGTAAATATAAAGGGACTGGGCAGTAAATTGAACCTTTGAACTGGATGAGACGAGGCCTAGTTGCATCTGCATCTACAGAAACCCTGTGGTCTATTTCAGACGGCAGTAAGGTGACAGCCTCTATTACACTGCAACATCTGGACCAAGCAGGGTTCTACAGAACTAAGCTCAGATCACCACAGAACCACGTGTGCTAAGTTATAATCTTCTCGTGTCAAAGTTTTGTGCATTTTCTCAAAGACAAAACGGACACCTATTAAAAGTGGACTTGCAAAGGGTCTTTGCATAAACTCGTGACGTGAGGTTCTCTGTTGTATTCAACTCCGCGCCGGGCGCACCAAGGACACCACTATAAATAGATGCTATTTCTATCTGAAAAGAAGCTTGCATGCATATTCAAACTGTAAACCTGTGATAGAATATAAATGATGCTTCTTTCATTATGCAACGAACAGATAGGTCAATGCTAGGGCCGGATTCATTGTCAGATTGCACAAATTACTAATAGGCAAAAAATTCTGAAAAACATTTCCCTAAATGTAGTTCATCTGCTTAATACAGCAAAGGCATCTGACTATTCGCAATACCAAACCTTTACCATGAGATGAGTTAGGCCATGTAGCTTCTTAGAAGGGCTCTGTCAGCAGTTTTGACCATGCTAATCTGCTGACAGCACTAGACAGCTGTCGGGGAGAGCTGGACAAACATACCTTTTGTGGAGCTTTTATTATCAGGACTGGTGAGAATATTCATTTTCATTCTGCCAGATTCTGCTCCTGTAAGTGCCCAGCTTCTTATATTATCAGGAGTGGTGAAAATATGAACTTTCATTTTGCCTGGTTTTGTTCCTGCAAGTGCATGGGAGGCAGAGCTTTACTGTGAAATGCTCTCGACAATTGAGCTGCTTCACGCACCCTACCCCTTTGCTAAGAGTGACAGCTGTAGAATCCAACCAGGAGACCACTACAGTTGTCATTTAGAGCAGAGAGGAGGGCCTGTGAAGCAGCTCAATGCAGAGAGCACTTCACAGTGACGTTCTGCCTCCCATGCGCTTACAGGAACAGAACCTAGCAGAATAAAAGTTCATATTCTCACCACTCCCGATAATAAAACCTCCACTTTCACTTCAATTGCTTGTACTGCTCTCCCCAGCTTCTACCTGGTGCTGTCATCAGCTTAGCATGATCAAAACTGCTACAGACTCCTTTTACTTTTGTTTACTCCTTTCACCCTTCCCTTCCACCTCCCTACGTAAAACTCCTGATGTCTAAAAAGTTACATACTGTATGCGGCTAGGATCACACAAATTGTGCTCTGGACAACTGTCCCTTTTGTTGGTGTTAAATTGTTGGAAAATTGAAATGAAGACATCGATCCCCTCTCCTGCGCCTCTCTGAGGAGTGGTGCAGAGATTAGCAAGCCATAGATCATTAGTGGCCGTGCTTTTTCACAGTGCAATTTACTCTTTGAGGAGCGTGAGTTGGACGATCAACCAGTGGACCACTCCATGAAGACAAGTCATATGGCGTGTGGAAGGCACTGGTTCAAATTGTTTGCATGCTTTTCCAGATGCCCCAGTGTTCCCATAATATGACAGAAGTCACTCTTTGCACTTGCTCCAGAGAGAGACCTTCTTCAAATATGACCATTCTTGCTCTAAGCTTTGGGGTATATTGACTATCAAAAAGGGTGAGTCCAGCTTGAAGACAACCTTATGGTCTAAATTTAAGATCCCACAATAGCTACTTAGACAACCAGTAGATTATGATCTACTATTTGGCCATCACCACCATAGAATGTGGAGCTGTCGGACAACAGGCCATGAAGGGGACAGACTAAAAAAATATTTCCACTAATTGAAAGGGATCTATATCCATCAGTAAGATGTCCACCTATCTTGGGATATATTGGGTTTATACTGAACCTTTCATTCAGTGCTACTGCCTTAAAGGTGAACACCTAGAAGGGGTATACAGTAAAACCTCTGCCAAAGACCACCACTTTGAGCAGACCACCCTATTATCCAGACCAGATTTTCTGTGTCAGATATTCAGTTCCATCATAATGTATGTTAGACATACTGGTAATCTTCTTTGAGAAGATCATCCCCTTATAGAGACCAGATTTTTTAGTTCCATCATATAGTATACATACTGGCCACCTTCTTTGAGAAAACCATCCCTTAGAAAACAATTCCAAGTCTACTGCTCTGGTAGAAATAGCCAAGCTCTGTACATAGGTGATAAAACACTGGAATACCCAATTAAAGGGGTTATCTGGGAATTTACATTGATGTCATCAATATCAGATCGGCGGGGGTCCCGGGTGTCAGATCTGCTCTTAGAAGAGGCCGGCGCTCTGTTAGCACCACACCCTCTTCCTAGGCCATGTGACGTTACCGTAAATCGGTCACATGGCCAAGTTGCAGCTCAACTCCATTCAAGTCAATGGAGCAGAGCTGCAATACCATGCACAGCTGCTATCCAATGTACAGCGTTGTGCTAGGAAAGCTGCCATGAGCCTTTTTTTAATATTAATCATATACTTCTTTTCTAACCTGCTTTATTCTATTTTATGTACATGATTACGAGGGCGCCCATCCTGCCTGAGCTGCGGTTAACAGCATTTTAGAGATATGCTTTACAGCAGCCATCTTGACAATAGCCACAATAGACAGGAGATAATCATTTTACATTCTATGGGAGAGTTTTATAGACACACTTTGTGACCTGTGCAGAGGCCATTATGCAGGGAGGGGAAGTAGATAAGCTGTTACCATAAGCTATTTTGAAAAGTGGATCCTGTGTTGTCTATATACTGTATAGGTGTTACCTATCACTGTAACCCTGCGAAAGCTGCAGGATAATTATTTTTCTTATATAGATTGTGATATGAAAATGTAAAAAAAAAAAATCACCAAAAAATATGTTTAACATAAACAATATACTTTTTTCTGATGACACATTCCCTTTAAATACTGCAGGTCTTTATTCAGAACTGGGTTTTCCAGAAGTAAGTACTTTCCAGAAGTAAAATACTGATGACCTATCCTCAGGATAGGTCCTCAATATCAAATCACTGGGGGTCTGACATCCAGCACCCCGCCATCATCTCTTTGAAGAAGCTGTAGGGCTCCGGTGAGTGCTGCAGCCTCTTCCTAGGCCAGTGATGCCATGTTCTTTCGTCACAAGGCCTATGTGCAGATCAGTCCCATTCAAGTGAATGAGCCTGGGTTGCAATACCAAACACAGCCACTATACAACGTATGGCACTGTGCCCGGTATGGTATGAGGAGGCCACAGCGCTCATCTGAGCGCTTATCCCTTTTAAACAGCTTATCAGCCGAGGTGTCGGGAGTCGGACCCCCAGCGATCTGATACTGATGACCTATCCAGAGGATAGGTCATCAATATTCTACTCCTGGAAAACCCATTTAAGCAATCTCTACTTGATGTAGCTGTATACAAACCAATTTGGGGCATTTAGAGATAAAATTTATAAAGATATAAAATCAATAATGTAACCACATAGCTGTCAATCATTTCTTCTGGGACCATGGGAGCAATGCAATATTAAAATAATGGTCACAAGCCAGTCTATGATTTAAGTCTTTCATAAACCCCAGGAAGAAGAGTCTGATATTTCCCTGCCAGGAACTGTCCACCAAAGACGTAGCTCAATAAAAAAAAAAATTCCCACAGGGGATAAGGAAAAATCAATACATGCAGCCAATTTAAAAGGCATCATCTCTTTAAGTGCAGTACAGCACTTATCTGCCTCATCCCGACACGCGGCAGTCCTGTGATCTAGGATTAGCCGAGGATACAGACAAGTCTTTAAACAAGTGAAAAATTACTAGCTCGATCGCTGATCGAGTCAACAAATTAATTTTAAAGAGCAATTCCATCCCTGGAGAGGCAAATAGCAACCTAATGTAAATGCAAGGGTAGGTATTAAAAAATATACTCAAAATGTCTGAAAATTCTGGCAATATGATGGCATGTTCTAAATTCCATCTTTTCCTGATTTTTGCCTACTGAAGATGGGTCTGAGATAGTTGTCCTTTTGGGACCCTGCAGCAGTTCCGTCACTACAGTGTGGATCTTCATTTTCAGAAATTTTGCAAACATATCCCATAGGTTTGGCATTATTGCAGCCTTAGGTCTGTTTCACATTTGCGGTAAACAGATCCGGCAGTCTGTTCCGACAGGGAATGGCCTGCTGGATCCGTGAATACTGGGCGCTACCGAGATACTGTCCAGTCATATTCACTATTATGGGGAATAGCGGATGTGGCGAAACTAACCTCGCCACTAGGTTTTTGAGGGGCCTGGTTGCCAGCCTCTTGCCCCAAGATTATGGGCCCTCTCATCAGCCAATCTTCCTTTGTTCACAAAGGACTTTTACTAACTTTTGAACCCCTGGTCTAATTTGTGCCATTTTGGGATATGTTAAATGTCTATGTTACTGTAATGGGTGGGACATTGTATGTTTGAGTGGTGATGTCTGTCCTATTGTCTCCACATGTGTATTGGCGATTTCCCTTTGTCCTGAGAGATAATTGAATTACTCCTCGGTTGTCTCCAGGACAGAAGACATTGTGTATTCTCCTGCCTGTGATAATTACATCAACCCATTGTACCATAATTGTATCACAGGCAGAGGGGAGGATTTTGTGTGGGAGTGTTTTACTGTATTGTATGTGGTTTTTGGTTGTTTTTACAAAACCCTGTGGGTGGTTCTGATGTGTACCAATGTTATATAAGATCAATAAAACACACAGCTCTGGGTGACCACTGTTTGACCCTCAACACGGAGCCTCGTCTCGTTCTTGGGGGGATTCACTGTATGCTGTTAGAGACTGATTGCTAGGAGTGTAAGCCGCTTGGGTGCGTTTCCTATTCGTCTGCTAGCAGCTATTTGTGAGGTTCCGTTCGGGACTTTGGAGCATTGCCTTGTATGCTGTTACAGCGGAGATCTGGCCGCAACCCGGACAAATCTCTGGATATTTGTCAGGTAGCGTCCGAATCTCCGCCGGTCCCCATTATACTGAATGGAGCTGGACTGTATCAGGGTAGCTCCCAGTAGCCATCGTCTAAGGGTCCATTCACACGTCCATAAAATGGGTCCGCATCCGTTCTGCAATTTTGCGGAACAGGTGCAGACCCATTCATTTTCAATGGGGCCGAAATGTGCTGTCCGGATTCGCACTTCCGTTCCCCAAAAAAATAGAACATGTCCTATTCTTGTCCGAAAATGCATTTTCTATCTGCCGGCGATGTGCGGTCCGCAAAATGCATAACGCACATTGCCGGTGTCCATGTTTTGGGGATCTGTAAAACACATAAGGACGTGTGAATGGACCTTAACTCCTGTTTCACAAAGCCTGCCGGATCTGTTTCCCGCACATGTGATACAGGCCTTAAACGATGGCTAAGCATTTTATTATGTCCTAATAGAGAATTCTAAATTAATAAGTCTTCAATTCACAGGGGCGGACTGGTCACAGACCCTACAGGGAAACCTCCGGGTGGGACAATGCCCAGGGTGCTCCCGGAGCTCTCCTCATGCCGCCAGCCATGGTAAGTATTGGTCTGACGCTTTCCTCCAGACTCCTCAATTCAACTGTATTGCCATCCTATGGCAACTGGTGTAGGAGGACAGAACGTGGTGGCTGGTGATGGCCACCACTTAGGGGCAGTTTTTGGGGAGCTATTTTGTGCTGCATTTTGCCTCTGCTGAGGTGGTATAACGTAATGAAATATGGTATTGTTGACCTCGCCTACTTGTGTTGACCCTGGCTTTTGTCAGTTTGGGCCCCTCAGTTTGAGCCCCACTACAAAATATGGCCACTTTTTTTTTCTAGGGCCACTTTAAGTTCTCAGTCCACCCCTACCTATTCAGGACCTTCATCTATTAGCCATAATTCAGAGTAGCTACCAAGCGCATCTCTCCCATTGGAGGACTCATCACATCTATGCATTACATAGACAGCTTAGGTAATACTTAATTTATCTTGTGGTGGCGCTGCAGAAGAAGGGAACACTTGCTGCTAGGTTCCCTCAGCGATCTCAGCTGATCACCGGGGGGCATACCTTGTAATCTGCTTATTATCAAATTACAATTCTAACAAAAATGAACTGTCCAAAGCGGCTTCCCCTTTAGCCTGCATGTTCGTACAGAAACCTCTATAGCTCCACTGCACAAATGACAGTCTATGCATATGCCTAAACAAACATGGCCTCTCTACAAGGTAGTGGTCCCTTTGATCTTGGCTGTATTTTAAACACGGGTGTTACTAATAATCCTAGGATTCACTTCAGTGGACACTATCTTCCAAAAGCACAGACGCTCTAGACGTCAAGGACACACAAGATTTACAACTCAAGGACATCTTCTAAACGGCTGGACGTATTCCTGGTATTAGGTTTGTTTTAGTTCTTTTCCATAGTCTTTCCCACCATGATTGATCCAACCTTGCTATGCATCTCCACTGACACTGCATCTATTACATCAGACGCCCATCTCAGGGTATTGACTATTCTGCATTGTAAATTCCACCAGACCTTCCCAACGTGTCTACACATCAAAGTAAATGACCCATCTCCATGTATTTGAATATAAACTCTCTGCATGGAGTTCTCCCAGCATCCTTCTTTCTCAACCAAGGATAATCTAAAGTTTAAAAAAAGAAAACAACCTAAATATAATATTACCATGAAATCCAATTGCTCCAATGACATTGCTCAAAATATATTGGCTGAGAGTCTCATATTTTATCATATCACATTGAGGGCTTTGTGCATATATAACGTTTCCATCTATTGTGTTAGTGCATTATTTTCTGTGATTTTAATTCCAATGACTGAAGTTATTCTTTTCATATTTCCACTGTAATTTTCTGGACTTTATTTTTGGAATATAATTAGTTTTCCCAGGGAACAGAATTAAAAGCTATATCCACCATTGCAACCCTTTTCTTTTGCTCCAAGGCATTTACCCAGGGCCATCTTTAATATTGATTGGACCCTGGGCAATAATTTACTTGGGCCTCCTGGATCCCGTCTTCCCACACCCTAGCATGCAATCACACCCTCCACCACAACCTCATAGCAGCCCCCAGTAGCCATATAGCAGCCCCCATTAGCCTCATAGCAGCCCCCAGTAGCCTCATAGCAGCCCCCAGTAGCCTTATAGCAGCCCTCATTAGCCTCATAGCAGTCCCCATTAGCCTCATAGCAGCCCCCAGTAGCCTTATAGCAGCCCCCATTAGCTTCATAGCAGCCCCCATTAGCCTCATAGCAGCCCCTAGTAGCCTTATAGCAGCCCTTATTAGCCTCATAGCAGCCCCCAGTAGCCTTATAGCAGCCCCCAGTAGCCTTATAGCAGCTGCCAGTAGCCTTATAGCAGCCCCCAGTAGCCTTATAGCAGCTGCCAGTAGCCTTATAGCAGCACCCAGCAGCCTCTCCATCAGCCCCCAGTGCCTCTCACCAGCCCCCAGAAGTGTCCATCAGCCTCAAATATAAAATTAAAAAAAAACACTTACCTCTCCTGCTTCTGGACGCCGCCGCTCCTCTCCTCCAGCGCGATCTGCATCCTCCTGCTGTCGGCTGTGCTATGAAGGCTGCACACAGCGTGACGTCACAGAGCGCCTTACGCCTGTGCGCAGCCCTGCATAGCCGAGGACCAGAAAGCGGCGAGTACAAACCCTTCAAGAGCTTCCCGGTCCTCCGGTACTAAGCGCTTCCATAATGGAAGCGGCTCATTAGTATTCGCCCCATAACACGCAGGGGCATTCTCCCCCCACATTTGGGGGAAAAATGCGTCTTACGGGGTGAAAAAGAGGCAGCTGCCTTGGGCCCCCCAGGAGCAACTGGGCCCGGGGAAGCTGCCCCTTTTGCCCCGCGTTAAAGACGGCCCTGCATGTACCGTACAACACCAAGCAACTTGGCATGGAACTTTTATTACAAATTTCCTACGCTTTTGTCTATATATTCCCTGTACGTCTCCATGGCAACAGACTACAAACAAATCCTGTGTAGTCTGATCTTGCAGTCGTACTCCCTTTCATTGCTCCTCTGCTCTGAAGGATCAGAAGGTGGAGGCTACTGGATGCACTGAACCTTTTGGATGCACTCTCTGTTATGCTTTATGACTGGCCACCCTTTTTGTAAAAATATATGGTGGACCTGTATTTGTCTGTGTTATCAGGCACTATACACTTTACCAAAAAAAAATAAAAAATTGGGGTTTTTGTTACATTGTATCTACTGGTCAACTGTTTAAAAAAGGGTTTTCTGGGAGCACAATACTATGACCTATCCTCAGGATAGGTCATCAATATCCGATCAGCGGGGGGTCTGACTCTTGGCACCGCCACCGACCAGCTGTTTGAAGAAGCTGCGTCACTCTTCCTAGGCCAGTGACGTCACGTTCCTCAGTCACATGGCCTCTCTGCAGCGCAGTCCCATTCTCATGAATAGGCGTGGGCTGCAATACCACGCATGGCCACTATACAATATACAAATCTGTGTTTGGTATGCCTATTCGAACAGCTGATCTGATCGGTGGGGGTGTTGGGAGTCGCATCCCCACAATGTGATATTGATGACCTATCATGAAGATAGGTCATCCATGTTTTTAAAACCCCTTCAATTCCCTATCTAGTCATTCATGTGAATGCAGCTTTGTATAAAGGCTTTTCTCGGATTGCAGGCATGTATCCATGCATTGATTTACTTTACCCCTTTAGGCCCTCCTGACAATAGGAGATATTTTGGCACCCTAGCTGACGCGTTGTATTATAGGCACATCGTTCACAAATAGTTTTGCTGTGGGCTGTGAGCGCACGTACATGGGCATTACGGCAACGTACACATGCAATTGTAGCCTACAAAAAGAGTTTGTGAATCAAATTCAGCTGCAAACTATAATTATGTGTTAATTAAAAAAAAAAAAAGAAATTCTATTTTTATTGCAGTCAAATTCTAACGAAACAACAAGATGATTGCACAGCACAGAAGATTCTGACAAGGGGAAAATGTGAAGTCGCGTTGGGCATTCGCCAACAGGGGACTGAGGAAGAAAGGGTTAATGTTCTAAATCAAAGATAACTTGGTTGGAGCACATTGGAGGCTCGCTGCTGCCAGAACCATGGGCAGATCATTAAAAGCCAGTCGCTGGTCTTATGGGAAAGAAAACTGAGGGGGCAGGAAGGAAAAAGCCAAGCACAGAGTTCTGTACAATTTCCCTTGGACGTGGGAGATAGAGAGAACAGACCCTGGTTGTCACATTAAACAGCACACCGGCATATGTCCATGGAACTGGGGCTTCTAGAGCTCACAAAGGACAAAAACAAATTGCTAATTACTGGACTTTGTAGCAAATGGTTAGGAATACAGTGGGATTCCATTAAAGTAGTGTTAAAAGACTATGACAGGAGCCAGAGGATTGGCTATGAAGATAGCACTTGCTGACTACTACTTGAAAGTCCTCTCCTAAAACATGTGATGTAAGGTTTTGATCTATTTCTATTGAGAACAATTTCTGATGTTGATTAGAGGGTATGATCCCTAAAGTTATAAAGCTATCAGCATAAAATGTTCAGTAAATTAAATTACTTATCCTGTACTGATTCAAAGTTTTAGGCCTCATGCACACGACCGTAGTTATGGTCCGCATCCGAGCCGCAGTTTTTGCGGCTCGGGTGCGGACCAATTCACTTCAATGGGGCTGCAAAAGATGCGGACAGCACTCCGTGTGCTGTCCGCATCCGTTGCTTCGTTCCGAGGCCCTGCAAAAAATATACAGCATGTCCTATTCTTGTCCGTTTTGCGGACAAGAATAGGCATGTCTATAATGGGCCGCCCGTTCCGTAAATTGCGGAAGGCACACGGGCGGCTTCCGTTTTTTGGGGACCGCAAAAAACAGCACGGTCGTGTGCATGAGGCCATACCCTGTATTATACTCCAGGGCTGCACTCACTATTCTGCTGGTGGAGTCACTGTGTCCATACATTATTTTGCTTATCCTGTACTGATCCTGAGTTGCATCCTGTATTATACTCCAGAGCTGCACTCACTATTCTGCTGGTGAAGTCAATGTGTACATACATGACATTGCTTATCCTGTACTGATCCTGTATTATACCCCAGAGCTGCACTCACTATTCTGCTGGTGGAGTCACTGTGTACATACATTACATTACTTATCCTTGCAGAAAGGTATGCAAAGCTCATTTTCATCCCTTTTTTCCCCAGAATTCAAGAGGAGCATGTATGGCCTATAAGTCTCCTCACGCCAATTAAGGCACTCTCCCTAAGGAGAGATAGTTCCCCCAGAATTACTTATTCTGTACCGATTCTGAGTTATATCCAGTAATATACTCCAGAGCTGCACTCGCTATTCTGCTGGTGCAGTCACTGTCTACATACATTGCTTATCCTGTACTGATCCTAAGTTACATCCTGTATTATACTTCAGAGCTGCACTCACTATTCTGCTGGTGGAGTCACTGTGTACATACATTACTTATCCTGTACTGCTCCTGAGTTGCATTCTGTATTATACTCCAGAGCTGCACTCACTATTCTGCTGGTGGAGTCACTGTGTACATACATTTGGTGGTCTGATATTCAAGTGAAATAATTGCCACCAACAACTTGTACATCTACAGGCGTTTTTAAGGAGTTGTCGGACTCAGAAAACTCAGTTTTTAAAAAATACAATTTTAGGGAGGAATCCTCCAGGATCCTCTTCAGCTAAGAGTGGCTATGTAGAGAGTCTCTTGCCCTGGAGGACCTATTATGCGCGGGCATTACATGAACAGCCTACTGGTTTCGATGGTAAAGGTATAATTATTGTTTTCCCCTGTGGTTGTGCGGCGAGAAAGCGGAAACACTTGTTGGCACGCAGATTACAGCTGGTAAAGGGACAAGCTGCGCTCAGCTTATTTTTGGGAGAACCGCCTAACAAAAAACTAATTATTATTATTATTTTTTTTTATGAAAGTGCCATTCGTTCCATGGCGCTGTACGTATGATAAGCGGTGGACATACATAATACAGATCATTGCACTAAGCATGAACAACACAAGTTAGAAGCTGGTACAGAAGGAGAGAGGGCCCTGCCCGTGAGGGCTTACAATCTACAAGGTATGGGAGAAGGACACAGTAGGTGTCACAAGAGCACAACCTTTATTTGTGCAGCACAATCAGTTATAATACACACTTATATAGCGCTGACATATTCCGCAGCGCTTTACTGTCTCCAATGGGGCTCACAATCTAAGTCTCCTATCAGTATGTCTTTGGAGTGTGGGAGGAAACCGGAGAACCCGGAGGAAACCCAAACAGACACAAGGAGAACATACAAACTCCATGCAGATGTTGTCCTTGGCTGGATTTGAACCCAGCGCTGCAAGACATCAGTACAAGGCGCCTCACTATTTTACAACCTAAAAGGGGGAAGAGAGAATGAAAGTTCCATACACTTGGTTTCCCAAAGATAACCGTGACTTTTTTTTTTTTTTTTCCATCAACTACGGTACATTTCCTTTCCTCTAATGTCCTGCTGAACAAACACTATCAAGATTAATAGCAAAAAATCCCATAATTGCTCTAACTTATTGTGGAGGACTGTGCAGGTCAGATGGTTTTAAATTTCATTATTACGGGACTCCGGCTAATCAGGGAAAACCATTATTTCCAAATACTAATGAACTGCCAAGAGGCTGTAGAGGCTCCAGATAAAAAAAAAACTGCAGAAACTCTGGCAGAATTTCTAATGGGTTTAAGCCTGTAGGACGTGATGCTTTAAATAGGATTCTCCCTCAAGTCATGTCCGCATAATACTTCCAAGACCAGGACAAGATGTTAGCGATGAAGGCATCACTGCCAACTTTCGGAAGCGTTAATGAAGCAGGAAAAAAATATATAAAAAATCAGTGAAGAGAGACGTTTTGGCCTCATAACAACACGCAAATGTATCTTCTGATTTCCAACACTTTGCTTTAAAAGCAGCTTTTTATGATGTGCAGAAACAAAGCAAGACTCTGGCACGGCATCGTGATCCCGCACAATGGATTTTCTGTCTCCAATCCGCTGCACCGCGGCTGAACAGTCATTTGTCCGTAGATGATGTAGCTATTTGTTTCGCCTGGAAATCTGCTTTCACCAGGACAGCTGGTATCACCATTATAAACCCATCCTTCAGTGCTCCGCAGCAAAGCAAGGAGTAGATTTAGATTTGCGGTTGAATGGACTGACTAAAGGACAATGGCGCAGAGAAAAATGCTTTGTTGGCACGTGGTTCAAAGTGTCAGCTGCTGACGACCTTCAGTCCATCAAACAGCAACATATGTGGTAACCATAATAGGCATTCATTGAAAGATAACCATGCATGGTCTCATGTTCAATGTCCAATATAATTATGTTAAGTAGATGCCATGGAATTAATTTGGTCAGAAGATGACTACAAGAGCCCAATGTTCCTCTTCCGACAAGGTAAAGAACCTTCAATGTATCACACGTATCAACAGCCACCAGTGAAGTGGCCACTGAATATACCACAGGAAAGCGACAGAGTCTCCATGTTGCCAAAAGTTGGTGTAAGGATTAGGCGCAGAGTCTTCTAAAATATTCCACCCTTCCCTCATTCACTTTGCTGCATGTTTTTGGTCCTCAAGACTTTTAGAAAGACTTCTGGTGCTACATAAGAATGAACAATAGTGAATAACGTGTCAAGGTCAAAATGTTGCTAGCAGACAGATCCAGATCAAGGGGGACCGGCAAGTAAGCTAAAGGGCATAGTCATGTGATGGAGACGTGTTAGAAATCTTCACTCGATAACCACACAAAAGATCTTTCATCCATGAACTATCTTTCCTTGAAACAACATTCTTTAGACAGAACTTTCAGTCTTTGCCCGATGTCGCTCAACATCTATGGCCAATCTGAATCACTCAATGACTAGGCACTAATGATCGTTCACCAGTAGATCCATTGTTCAACCATCAACCTACTTTGATCTAATGTGTGTGTGGCCATGGTCCTCCAAAATGTGTTGTTGAGGAAAACATAGATTGTACAGTTTGGAATTTAATTTGCTTGTCGTTATTTTCCTCCAGGAGATTATAATTGGTGCCAGCATGGGCATAACTATAGCCATAGCACTTGCTATGGCGCCAAGAGGTGCAAGAACATTGTACCTTTTTGTGGGGAATAACAATATGGTGACTTTTTACTACAATATTATTTTTTTATGGGTGCCAGCATGCATACCATTAATTATTTAATTTAATTTTCTTACTAATTTTGCTATGGGGCCCCATGAATTATTACATCCCTGGGTGTCAGGGACATCTGGAAACCCCTTATTCTTCAGTTCCTATTGAAATAAACATGCATGTTCAGCCCACCCAAGTGTGGATGTTTATGGTGCAGTCAAGAAGGACAGTTCTGTACATTAATGTCAAGGTAACCTATTCATTTAATTGGCTGCCATGTAATACATCTCCTCTGCGGCGGCTGCGGAGAAGTTTTCAGGAGCCAGACCCAACGGTGATCAGAGCGGCTTTGTAAAGAGATGTGCTTATCTTATTGAGGAAACCTTTTCAGCTAATATCTTCCGGCAGGTAAAGAAGCCAGCATACAGAGGAACAGACGACGGGGTGTGACATTTTAAAGGGCTATTCCGAACCTAGAACGTCATGGCATATCTCTAGGAGATGCTATGACATTCTGATCGGAAGGGTCTAATTCTACCGATCCTAAAAATAAAGGGTCTTGGGCTGTTCTTCAGCACATTGATGCCTCCTGACACCCACTGTGCAGGGAACTGCAACACAGTTCAAGGGAATGTGGTTGTGTTGTAGTTCCTTGCACAGGAGCGGACTGGAGCAGCCATTTTGCAGTGAAAATCAGGGAAGAATTCACACTTCAACCGCTTCATTCTGAGGGTCACTGGGGGCCCTACCAGTTGTAATTAAATGCCATAGCCTCCTATAGTGGACTATTGTATGCCAGTGAGTAACTACTGAATGCATCACAGGTCACAAGAAAATATTATACTGTTAACTCCATGACATTTGGCATGTCATTACAAGAAATAGCACAGATATCTACAGGAAATAGGGTTAATCGATGTTCTACCTCTTTAAATGCATCCTCCACTCAGACATATCAAAAGTCCTGAGATTAGTTCCTCTTTAATTCCTGCCATGCACGAGGACCCAGGGAGAATAGGAATTATTTAAACTGCGGGAACATTTGTTAGGCATCAATATTTAACAGAGGAAATTTGGAAAACATAACTCGGATCAGAAAGCTGAAACACTCGGCGCCTTCGGGATAGAACATTCTTACGCTACATAACCCTTCTATGACAAGCAGGAACTATTTCCTTGCGGCTTTCTTCACTTGAGGTTACAAGGGTTCTCTATCTCAGGCTGAAGTTCTTTCAGAATTGTGTCTGATGAGTAAGTGACCAAAAATGATGAAAAAACCCACACAAAACATAAACTTGGACTTTAAAAGCATCTGTCACCACATACCATGACGTCAAGTGGTCGGCAGCTGTCCATCCACATTTGTAAGCAGAGTCCCATGATGTCTCTGTCCTCTCCATATGTTCTGTCAATCGTCCAAAAAAATACTTTTTATAATATGCAAATTAACCGCTAGGAGCAATGAGGGTGGTGTCGTTGCACCTGAGCGCATGCAGAAGCTTTTATGCTGCGCCCCCGCCAATGTGATGGACAGGCCAGCCAGTCTCTGAAGTCTTCTGTTCTGTGAACTTTATTTATTTATTTTATGCACTTATATAGCGCTGACATACTCTACAGCACTTTACAGACATTAGCATCAAGCTGTCCCCAATGGAGCTCACAATCTAAGTTCCCTATCAGTAGGAGTGTTGGAGGAAACCCACACAAACACGGGGAGAACATACAAACTCAATGCAGATGTTGTCTATGGTTGGATTAGAACCTAGGACCCCAATGCTGCAAGGCACCAATGCTAACCACTGAGCCACCGTGCTGTCCATGTACAGTATAGGGATGGAGACCACTGAGCACATGGGCAAACTCCATCCCTTTACTGAAAATGTACAGAACAGGGTCCTCCAACACTGGCCTGTCCATCACAGAGATGGGGGAGTGGCACAGAAGACAGGGAGGAGAGCCTCTGGGTGCAACAAGGTGCAACGGCACTGTCCTCGTTGAAAATGATAAAAAGTCTTTTTTCAGGAGGATGGACCCATCAAAATCGCCATGTTTGGCCAACAGATTTAATAGACAGGTGAAACTCGAAAAATTAGAATATCATGCAAAGTTCATTTATTTCAGTAATGCAACTTAAAAGGTGAAACTAATATATGAGATAGACTCATTACATGCGAGATATTTCAAGCCTTTATTTGTTATAATTTGGATGATTATGGCTTACAGTTTATGAAACCCCAAAGTCTAAATTTTGAGGTACCCTTTGCTCAGGGGGTATGGATTAATTAGCGGACTAGAGTGCGACACTTTGAGCCTAGAATATGGAACCTTTTCACAAAATTCTAATTTTAAGCTGCATTAATGCAATTCCTTTTAAGTTGCATTACTGAAATAAATGGACTTTTGCACGATATTCTAATTTTTCGAATTTCACCTGTATATAGCTACTTTTAGAGAGGAATAGTAAATATGCCTCAGCGTATATCTTCAATGGTGTCCGTGTCAAAAACATCACCATTTTTGATTACCAAGGACAACCTGAGGTACAGTAAGTAACAGCTCCATCCAAGTATCGTTAATGTAGTCAAAGCCACAAGAGATTTAGCTCTGTCACAATGAGGCAACTTCATTTACTAATGAAATCCCCCTCAACTCAGAAGCATCAACTTCCGCCTCCAATACCGCCCATGAGAAAGGAACTGGATATTTTAAAACACTGTTATACAAATGAGTGACACAAGCTGCTGCCAGTTGGTGGCCATGTCCACCATTGCACTGGAGTAAAGGTCCATAATTTGCCTACAGCTGATAAGGAACAGAACATGGATATCTCAAGACTAAAGCCAGTATTGGTAGCGAGAGGTCCTGAGCCACTGGGGACATATCTCATGAATTAATTAGGTTGTGCTTCCATACAGACATGTCAATAATTCAGTGGACAATCCACAGCTGTGTCCATCTACAAGTGCACTTAATGATCTAGCATGGGTTTATGTTATCCAAAATATCAAAGACTGTACAGACTCCTCCAAATCCAAAAACTTATTTATTTGCAGATTAACTGGATCACAATTAAGCTGTGTAAATTCTGCTTAATCTCAGTCTTAGGCCAGTTTCAGAGAAGACAAGGACAAGCTTTCATGTCTATATTGCCCCTCCTATGGTCCTACTGAACGGACATTATATCACCAGACCATGGGTAAACACCAATGAAGACATTCTCTACAAAGCCCTACAGAAAATGGTCTTGTTTTAGACAAATTAATAACACATTTTGAAATTTCCCTACTGCAGTATGTGGCGACAAAAAAGGGACCTCCTTCGCTCTCCATGGGCCCTGATATGTGACAGGGGATTTCTAATCCCCAGTAGCAGTAAAAAGTACCCAGTCATGGCCATAGGCAGAGGGTTCAGTGCTGGTAGGCTGCCTGAGAATGCTAATCTGACTTTGGAGCCCAGGAAAGTACAGATGCAGATGTCCTCAGGACCACCAGACTCTTGGGCACTTTCTCTTCTTCCTCCCACAAACCAAGTTAAAGGGGTTATCCTGAAAAGGATAATGATGACTTATCCTCAGGATGGGTCATAATTATCATATTGGTGGGGGTCCGCGTTCCGGCAGCTGTTTCAGGGAGCCGCTGCGTTCACCGAAGCTATGGTGAGCAATGCAAGCTCCAGGCAGCTTTCCAAGGACAGCGCTGTACATCATATTGTGGCAGTGCTTGGTATTGCAGCTCAGCACCATTGACTTGAATGGGGCTGAGCGGCAACTAGACCATATGAGCCATGTACAGTGATGTCACTGGCCTAGGAAGAGGCTCTCAAGGCGTCTTCTAAAAGCTGATCGGTGGGGGTCCCGAGTGTCGCACCCTCGCAGATCTGATCCTGATGACCTATCCTGAGAATAAGTCATAAATATATCTTTTCCTGGATAATCCCTTGGAAAATGGCCAAACTGATCCAAAAAAGCAAAAAATCTGTAAAACTACTGAGAAAAAGAGTCAATTTCTAAAAAAAAAATTTTTAAAAGTATTTTCATGCATATAAAATCTTGATGAAAATCACTTAATTCGATTGACTTGAATGTGTAGAATCTATCTGGGGCAATTAAGACAAAATAGTAATTGCAAATTCGTTATTATATCAGGTTGACGCCAGCTCGGCCACGGTCTCCGTTTGCACCACTCAGGGGTTCCTTTATGCGATATGGACATCTGTGTGCCTAACTGGACATATAGAGAGTGGTTATTTTCGACAGGCCAACCCTTTCATGTACCGTATACCTGTCATTATGTTTCTTCATAAGTCAGCAGTACAAATAAATGCAAACCCCTGTATTATTATATAGAGCCTATTTGTATTATGTATTAAAGGGGATCTGTCACCAGCGACCTCCCTATCCAGCTGTTTGTAGAGGCACATCACTGTGGTTTGCCTGATTAAAACACAGCTTTTTTTTTTTTTTATCTGAGGTTGCCTAGTTATGATACTTTTTCTCAATATGCAAATTAGGCCTTTGGTGCAATGAGGGTGTCACTATTGATCTTTTTGCACCTAAGCTCCACCCCTTTCTGTGCCCAGTCCCTCCCTGGCTGCTTTGATTGACAGGACCAGGCAATGGCAAAACAGCCAGGGAGGAGCTAGACAAAGAAAGGAGCAAAGCTTAGGTGGCACAATAGCAATGGTGACGCCCTCATTGCACCAAAGGCCTAATTTGCATATTAAGAAAAAGACGTATAACTCGGGATTGGAAGCTCGGATCAACAAGAGAAAAACAGCGTTTTAATCAGGTGAACTACAGCTACGCAAACAGTTTGATAGGGAGGTTGCTGGTGACAGAGGTTTGATAGGGAAGTTGCTGGTGACAGATTCCCTATTAGTAATGAAAGCGGCATGACGTTTCCTCCCTTCCCTTCCTATAAGCTTTCTTTCAATGTTCAGAAACCTCCGTAAGGTTTATATTGGTAATTGTTTGTTCTGACGATCATCATCCTGTCTAAACATCCCACTGATCAGGTGATAAAATGAGCAAAGCCTCATTGATCAGCTGATCGGATACATGTGCTGATCGCTCATTCCCCTTTCAGTTTGTGAAGTCCCAATAATGTGTTGAATAGCACTCATTTAGTGACAGGCATTAGCCCACATAAAACCATTCTTGGCCACCAAAAAACACTGGTAACTGACAGTAACTGAAGACACGGGGTGAACAGAGATAAGGGGGAGGAGGGGGATGATGCTGCAGTTTCTCTGTCTCAGACTGTATGTGAGGCAGAGCAGCAGAGAGTAGAAGCCAAGGTTCCAGGCTGCAATGTCTGTAATCCATGTAAATCAACATGAAAACGTCGGTGCAGTAAAGAAGTAACCAGCATTTCTAGTGTGAATATGTGGCGAACTCCATGTACATGACATACTCATTTTTTCTGCGGTAGTATGAGTTTAGTTTATGACACTGTCATGTATTCTTCTACTATGTTAATCTATATCAGGCATCCTCAAACTGCAGCCCTCCAGCTGTTGCAAAACTACAACTCCCAGCATGCTGCCCTAACAGCCTACAGGTATCAGCCTACAGCAGGGCATTGTGGGAGTTGTAGTTTTACAACAGCTGGAGGGCCGCAGGTTGAGGATGGCTGATCTATATCATGCAGCTCTTATCTCCAGAGCTAAGCAAGTGCACAAGTACGACTTCAAATGTGTCTGAAGACGTGGTGCGGAAAACGACTCCTGGAATGTACGGACTAAGGTCTGTCCTCTTGTCAGTCACCAAGTCCTATGCTCCACTAAAAATCCCTCAGCACTCCATCTGGTGCATAACTATAAATCCCAGAATTCCTAGCTTGGAATGCTGAGCGCTGTCTGCCCCCTGATTGTTAGTGAGAGGCAAGGCGTTCTTTTACATCTATATGCTGAATGTAACCGCACAGTGCTGAAGTCATATATATATATATAGTACTGGCTAATAAAGTATACGGCCGTTAATGGAGCGCTATAGACATTTGTGGTAGTTAGTGCATCCAATGCGGGGGAAGCCTGAAAGCGAGGGGTTACATGAAAAACAGCAGCAACCGAAAATACGGTCGTGTGCGTGAGGCCTTAGTCTTAGCCTCTGTTTCCACTCGAAATACAAGTCATGCTGCTAGAAAGGATTTGTCGTACGATGGAACCAAAGGTTCACTTATGACCCCATTGGGGGTCATTTACTAACTGCGCTATGCCAGTTTTTGGAACATAAAAAGTCGTAAAATACTGTTTTGCAACTTTTTAAACACCCATGCGACAATATTTTGTCACACAGGTATTTTTGCATCGCTCTCACCACTTGATGAGTGAGCGTTGGGTGCGTGTCAGGGGCCAGGCTGGGGCATCGGGCATGACACAGTTAACTATGTTTTATGCCTGTAAACAGTAGTAAAATCAGAGTAAAAACTATTTCAGTGCGGGGCTGGAGTAGTTTATAATCCAGGTGCACAGACTGCTAGAGTTGCACCTAATTTATGATGAGGCCTGCACCTCTTCATACATTAACCGTCTCCTACGACAAAGCAGTGTGGAATTTTAAAAAGCTGGTCTTAGTAAATGACCCCCATTGACCTTATTTAGGCCTGTCAGGATTTCTGATACCCACCATACAGCTGTCTGAGGTGGCCGATGCACTCCTGCAAGCATCGCGGCCTCCTCGCAGCTTAACAAGCACAGCGCCATCTATTGGATAGTGGCTGTGCTTCGTATTGCAGATCAGCTCCATTCACTTGAATGGGGCGTAGTTGCGCCTAGGCCATGTGACCGATGAACGTGACATCACATGACCTAGGAAGAGGCCTAAACGTCAATGGAGCACTGGGGGGTCTTCATATAGCTGATCGTCAGGGGTCCCAGGAGTCGGACCACCGCTGATCTCATAGTGATCACCCATTCTGAGCATAGGCCATCCATATGTAAATCCCGGAGAACCCCTTTGATAGCAAGAACAGAGCAGTCAGAAACAATACTCTTGCAGGTAAAAATACCAGACCCCGATGGGGGTCAATGGAGTCCATTGGTGACAAGTTGGATCCATCAGAAGCCATGACGCTAGTAAGAACAGAGCCTTAGAGCTGCAGTTTCACCTTCTGTAAATGTATAGACGTCAATGACTCCTATTCCCGAGGAAGAGCCACAGGCTCATGTAGTGCTCTACCAAAAACAGCGCAGGATCACAGAGGCTCCAGGGCGGCATAATCGCTCGAATTACAGAGTCGTATGGCATCAGCCCAACACCCCTTGCTCAACTATGCATTAAAATAAGCAAATACCAAACACATGACTCCATCTTCCCAGTCGTCATTGGCTTCAGATGCTTCTTATCCCTACACACAGCATCGGTGATTTGGAGAGACAGCTCACAAAAACTGCTGAGAAATCGTGACAGTGTTTGACAGCCTCTCATGCAACGTTTCTCCGCCTGTCTTTTTAATTGCACATTTAGCCTAAATTGATCGGCACAGCTGTTCCGATGAGACTGAAGTCCTCTTACCCTACAACGCCGCCACAAATCGGCAATGAAAAAAACTTCACAACTTCAAGACAAATAAGTTTCTTTTTTGTTTTGTTTTTTCCTTTTTCACTGTGCTCGAAAACATGCAAAAACAAAAGCGCACTAATCAAATAAGCAATATGACAATTAGTCTCGGCGTTCTAGTTACATGATCTTAGAGCAAAATCAGAAATAATTAAAGCAAAACATAATTATGTTTTTTAATGTGCGAAATTCGGCATAATTAAACACTGCAATTTATTTAGTTGTCGAAAATAAAAGTTTTGTTAGATGTATTTGTGTATAATACTGGAGCGCATTATTTTTGGGGCTTGTATTTGAGGGTAAGGGCTCATGCACACGGCCATGTTTTTTGACCGCATCTGATCCGCACTTTTTGCGGGTTGGATGCGGACCCATTCACTTTAATGGGGCCGCGAAAGAAGCAGAGAGCATGTGCTGTCCGCATCCGTAAAAAAAAAACAGAACATATCCTATACTTGTCTGTTTTACGGGACAAGGATAGGACTGTTGTATAGATGGCAGGACGTTCCAATCCGCAAAATGCGGAACGCACAAGGCCAGTATCCGTGTCTTGTGAACTGCATAAATGGCTATGGTCGTGTGCATGAGCCCTAAAGCTGGTGCCATACATTTTTTGAAGGGTTTGCGGGTTTTGAGGTGTTCTTTTGACTAGAGCTTTTGCAGTGTTTTTTAGGCAAACAATGCTAGTTCCAGATATTCCAGTCTATGAAGATTTTTTTTCAGTGCTGTTTTTTCACCGTTGAGGTGCAATTTTTGGTTCAAAGGCTTTCCTTTTAAAATCGTAACATGCTCTGGGTGCCTCTTCCCTCACTGGGGGTCATTTACAAAGACTGGCCTTACTTTGGTTTTCATTTGCCCCCTGAGCTGCTGGAGAAAGCGCCTAATTTATGATGAGGCTCAGACCTTTTTTTTATAAATTAGGCACACCGTCGGCAGTTCGTGCTCCTGGAGTAAAAACGACTCCAGCCCCTGACTGGAGTAGTTTTCACTCCACCTTTACAGCGGTTTCCAGGTGTAATGCTGGTGAGCACGGCGCAAAAATGCCCATGCAACAAAACATTGTTGCACAGGAGTTTAAGCAGTTGCAGTTAGCCAAAACCAGGGGCGGGTCAAAAACACAGAATAGGTACAAATTAAATCATTACACCTGATCTCTGAGTAGGCTTCACTAGTGGTTTTGGCTCACAATAACTGATGGAAATGACTGACCAAATAACTGAAGTGTGAACTCAGCCTAACCTGCGTAAAGCTTTCCAGATGCTGCTGTTGTGAAGGGGTAACAGGTTAAAACACCCTAAATACCTCAGCAATGACTTAGCCAGTCGTATATTTTGACCTGCACACCACCGTGCCAATTGCAGTCGTTATTGATAGAATATAGCTTACAGCCATTCTATTAAGAGAGACTTTAGCAAGAAAATGTATAAGGAGGGCCATTACTTCCAGCTTTGCCAAACCCATTCATTGACATCTGGGAAAGCACTGTGGACAGACGATTTTGGATGTACTACAACTCCTAGTTTCCACACAAGTAAAAAGAGTTTTATTCTTCTACCACTGGCCTGGTTTCCTGACTCCTACCACACCATACACTGGCTATTACATTACTACACCTCCTACCAGACACCTATATCATACTTACCAACATTTCACTTTTTAAAATTGTGGCATATAGGCCCCGCCCCGAGAATGCCCCAAACTCGCCCAGAAACAGCCACTTGTTGGCGGCAAATTTGGGACTATGCCATACAACCACCAATTTCAAGGGCACCCCAAACTACCATCAGGGAGTAGCCTCAACTACAGGCAGTGCCCCGAGCAACTTCACCGGCCCTATGGAGCAACGCCCTGAGGAAAACCACTGTGACACATCCTTTAGCCACTACCACTCCTATCCTCTGCTACGGATCCTCAAGGGCTCACTGCATACAGTATTTCCTCTCTTGTGAATTCCCCCCAGTTATGTGAATGTCCCACACCTAAGTGGCAATCGTGCCTTCAGCTAAAAGGTTGAGTAACCAGAGATAGACTGGTTGCTAAGCAGAAACTGCATAGCAACCATACTGTCAAGCTCCATGTATAAACAGTGCTGACATAGAGAGGAGCAGCTATCCATAGCAACCAATCAGATTCCAGGTTTCATGTTTTTAGAGCAGCTTAGACTATGAAAGAAGAGATCTGTTTGGTTGCTGTGGGCAACTGCTGCCCTCCATGCCTGCCCTGTTTATATACTAGGCCCCTGATATTTTCTAAGGCGATACATTACAGAAAAAGGTTGCACAATCCATTTTAAAAGGCCGTCGCTTAAATAAACTACCATAGCTATAAACTGTAGCCGTAAAATGTAAGGAATGGACCCCTGGGCTTGTGCATGTCCTGCAGCTGACACACGTCGGCCATCTCCCCGATACTCTCACACAGCAGTGCTCCCTAAAAATAACATTATTGAAAACAGCTGTCAGAGGTTTTATGATGATAACTTTGTGCGTCCATGCAAATCCTGGCGACAGCTGAGCCGCCCTCGATTACGATGCAGATGGAGAGTCTCTTTAACCTGAATTCCAGGATGGAAATACGCGATGGGGGCCTTTTTTATTGCACCGACTGAGAGAACAAAAAAAAAAAAAGAATAACAATGAGCTCTAAGGCCTTTTAGGCCTCGTCCACATTTCCGTGTCAGTGTTCACGTCCGTCCATAAAAGTGTACGTGTTTCGCTGGTAAAGATGTCCGTGAAGGATCCGTGGTTGGTCCATGTGTCCGTTTTTACCATCCGCGTGTCATCCGTAATTCACTGACGTTTCTCAGCTGAAAATTAATTTCCAAAGAATCTCCTATCTGTCTTCAGTGAAAAACAGATGCAACACAGACACAACACGGATGCCATCTGTGTTGTGTCCGTGATTTTCACGGGCCCATAGACTTTAATGGGCATGCTTGGTCCACATCATGGATCAAAGTAATGCATGTCTTTGTGATTTCTTTACTGACCCACAGTCGGTAAAAAAATACTGAAATGTACCCAAATCATTGGGTACATGTGCTGCCCGCAGAAAATGCGGACCGCACACGTCAGTGAAAAGCGGAAATGTGGACGAAGCCTTACACGTCGGTGAATCATAGACGTGTGCTGACCGTGGTCTCCACTGACAGCACACATATCCACTGGCCCTGATTTATCAAGACCGGCGTGTGCTGCACCGATCTTGATAGGGTCCGCGCAGCCGAAGCAGACATTTAATTTATGACAAGGCATGCCTCCTCCGGCAGTCCGTGAACCAGAGTGATATCTATGGCAGCTCGAAGCTGCCGTAGACTTCGGTCATTATCTACACAAGTTTGTGGCCGGAGGCCTTGCCTTGCCCAATTTTCAGAAGCCTGGCAAGGGTGGCGTAAAAATGCTAGTTGGGTTTTTCAACTTTTTATCGCCACAAAACTGGCGTGGGGGGAGTGAGAAAATCCCCCCTATTGACTTTAATGTGTGTATTCCACGCATCAGTGGTTCTCCAAGGGCCATGAGTGCAAGGTCACAACCTATTTTGCCAGTGACTACAGACCCCTCACACACATTATAGTCTATGGGTCTGTGAAATCCACAGACACAACTGGGATGCCATCCGTGTTTGGTCTAGGGTTTTCTCGAACCATCGGTAGGAGATGCTCTGGAAATTAATTTTCAGCCTAGCAGTGTCCATGGAACTGTTCTATATAAACTAACAAGCTGCTTCCGTTTGAAATTAACGGAGACGATTTGCAAGCGTTTCCGGAGAGGTTTCTGGGTGCAGAATTCACACCAAAGTCCATGTCTAAGAAACTGTATGTGAACATTCCCTGGGCGCTTAAAGCCTGTCTGTGTCCTGGACACGGTAGTGTAGTTTATGTGTTTTTTCTTCACGGATCTTTGCGCGTTTTTTGCTGCATTCGTGTTACTGGCGGATTCTGACGTGGA
Source organism: Bufo bufo (assembly GCF_905171765.1). Taxonomy (NCBI): domain Eukaryota; kingdom Metazoa; phylum Chordata; class Amphibia; order Anura; family Bufonidae; genus Bufo; species Bufo bufo. Next base: position 27,790,720 of record NC_053397.1, on the reverse strand, counting down.
GTTGCCCCAGATTTCACCCTCTGCATTGCACAGAGTGAAATCTGTACTGAAAATCAGAACAAACAGTTGACATGCTGCGGATTTCTAAATCTGCAAAAGTCAATTTCCGCTTTAAAATTTTCGGCGCCATGTGAATGAGATTTTCAAAATCTCATTTACTTATCTGGTACTGTATTACGCTGCAGATATTCCATACAGAACTCTGCACGTATTAGACTCTGTATACCTTAAAAGGTGTTCTCCGGGAATTAAGAAAATGAAAATAATTAAATATTACTTTATTATAAATATATTCCCAAATATCTTTCATTAATTATAATGGCTCATTTTGTCTGGGGAGCAATCATTAGGAGAAACAAAATGGCCACTGTCCTATTAGTGCACACAGAACCTGTCCTAATCACATAGCAGGACACAGCCACATCCCCACCTCCTCTCTGTACTTCATGTCTCCTCATGAACTCCATTCCTACAGAGATTCAGCTGAAGATCATATTAAACAGTATTTAGGACCATAACCCCTGACAAACAGAGCAGAGAGGAGGATGAGGCGGCTTTTTACCTCAGTGTTGTGAAGTAACTTGTCCTTCTGTGTGATTAGGACAGGTTCTGTGTGTACTAATAGGACATCGGCCATTTTGTTTCTCCTAATCATTGCTCCCTAGACAAAATGAGCCATTATAACTAATGAAAGGTATTTGGAAATATATTTATAATAAAATAATATTTAAGTATTTTCATTTTCTTAATTCCTGGAGAAACCCTTTAAAGCAGGGGTGCACAACCTTTTCTGGTTGGGGGCCACATTGTCAGACTGAAGGAATCCCAAGTGCCGAAAATAAAAGTTAAAGGGGTATTACCAACTGAAATACTGTATTTATGGTGTATTGCACATACAGTATATACTATAAATGACTGGTTACACCTCCAGGATTCCCATCTAATGGGAGAATACATGAAAAAATGCATGTGAGCAGCCACAACACATAGGCCTCTTTCACACGGGCGTGTCCGGATTAGGTCCGGATGCGTCCCGATGCATTGCGGCAAACCCGCGCGAGTAGGAACGCCATTGCAGTCAGTTTTGACTGCGATTGCGTTCTGATGTTCATTTTTTATCGCGCGGGTACAATGTGTTTTGCACGCGCGTGATAAAAAACCGACTGTGGTAACCAGACCCGAACTTCTTCACAGAAGTTCAGGTTTGGGTTAGTTGTAGTGTAGATTGTATTATTTCCCCTTATAACATGGTTATAAGGGAAAATAATAGCATTCTGAATACAGAATGCACAGTACAATAGGGCTGGAGGGGTTAAAAAAATAATATATTTTTTTTTAACTCACCTTAATCCACTTGTTCGCGCAGCCGGCATCTCTTCTGTCTTCATCTGTGAGCAATAGGACCTTTGATGACGTCACTACGTTCATCACATGATCCATCACCATGGTGATGGATCATGTGATGAACGTAGTGACGTCATCAAAGGTCCTATTGCTCACAGCACAGATGAAGACAGAAGAGCTGCCGGCTGCGCGAACAAGTGGATTAAGGTGAGTTAAATTATTTTTTTATTTTTTTTAACCCCTCCAGCCCTACTGTACTATGCATTCTGTATTCAGAATGCTATTATTTTCCCTTATAACCATGTTATAAGGGGAAATAATAATGATCGGGTCCCCATCCCGATCATCACCTAGCAACCGTGTGTGAAAATCGCACCGCATCCGCACTTGCTTGCGGATGCTTGCGATTTTCATGCAACCCCATTCATTTCTATGGGGCCTGCGTTACGTGAAAAAAACACAAAGAGGAGCATGCTGCGATTTTCACGCAACGCACAAATAATGCGTGAAAATCACCGCTCGTGTGCACAGCCCCATAAAAATGAATGGGTCAGGATTCAGTTCAACTCACGCATCGCATCCGCGCGGAATACTCGCCCGTGTGAAAGGGGCCATAGACATACATGTATGTCACCAGATGGTTGGAGGCTGCACAGAATGATATCGAGGGCTGTATGTGGCACCTGGGCCACAGGTTGTACACCCCTGCCTTAAAGGGTTTACGCCCATCATTGATGTGAAAAATGAAAATCAGACATCATATAGCACATGCTAGAACCAGCCCCGTACCTCACATGAGTCCAGAGATGTCCACACTCACTGCTCCAGTTGCTAGATTATTTGAAACCTGGCAGCTCAGGGGGTGTGTCCTTTCTCAAGGGGGTGTGTCCTTTCTGCTGCATCTCTCTCCCTGTAACTGCCATAGCTTCTAACAGCACATATGGCTGGTGACAGTTGAAGATATAAACGGAGCGCGTTTGACCAGCTCAGTGTGACGGACAAGAAACAGCAGGTGGCGCTATACAGATACATTTTAATGAATAGCTCACTGGCTAAACAAAATTTGTAATTACATGCAGTTCCAAATGTATTCAGATCCAGGTGCTGGTTTTAAAACTGTAGAATATGTTTTGTGACACAACCCCCTTTGAGGACTGCAAAAGGGATCCAGGATAAAAAGCATATGTTTTATCTGCACAATGTCAGGCAGTAGGCACACGAGCTTGAGGTCTGTGTATAATAATACTCTGTCACTCACTGACCTTACTATTTATGAGAATGTAAAAAAGTATGAACATACGACCTGCGGTTAGAACTTCGTATGACCCGTAAGTGAAAACATTCGACTTACCACAGCGGGGAAAATCGCTCAGCGCCACATTTCAGGGTGACTTCAGCCTCGGCATGGCTGCTCGGCAATAGAAGATGAGTGGCATCAAATCCCTTTCTCATTGTCGTTCTAATGAGAAAAGTGTGGAGTTTGCAGAGTACAGTAAAACGCCTGTTGGGCCCCGTGGGGGGCGCTCAGCCAGCTGTGGGGGAGCATTCTTCCATCGAATGCCATTTAGGCTGGCTTTCAGCACACAGGGAAATCAGTTAGGTCATTACCGTGCAGAAACTCTCGAAAGTGACTTGAAGATCTCCACCCACTCAAGACACGGCAAATAGGTGGAAAAATAAATCCTAAGCCGCTCATACTTCCAGTCGCCCTTAACTCTTTCATAAGTGCAGCTTCTATGAATACACACAACCACGAGTATAAAATTATAAATTATTTTTAGATAGTAATTTAGGATCCCGATCCTTCACGTCAGGTCTGATCCACATTTACTGCATTTTGGGTCCTACGCACATGATTTTGCTTTGATATTTTTTCGTCCAGTAAAAAAAAAAAAACGCCATAGAAACTGCTCATATTTTTTCCATACTGCATGCGGTTTTTAGTTGCACTTTTTCTAAACAACTGTGTGAACTTTTTTTCCCTATAGAGAAGGAGATGACTAAATGCCAGAAAAATCCACCAAAAAGCTTCACTGTGCTGTGACCTAATGCCAATGACCCAAAAAAGCCACCTCATTAAGGGTACTTTCACACTAGCGTTAGAGGAATCCGGCATCCGGAACTGCCTGCCGGATCAGGAAATCCGTGTGCAAACAGATACTATTTGTTTTCAGATCCAGATGCGGATCCGTTTGACAAATGCATTGAAATACCGGATCCGTCTCTCCCGTGTCATCTGGAAAAAACGGATCCAGTATTTATTTTTTCACATTTTTAAGGGTCTGCGCATTGGTACCGAGATCCAGCAAGTGTTTCGGAATTTTGGCCGGAGAAAATACCGCAGCATGCTGCAGTATTTTCTCTGGCCAAATACCGTAAAAGTGACTGAACTGAAGACATCCTGAACAGAATGCTCTCCGTTCAGAATGCATTAGGACAAAACTGGAGCGTTTTTGTTTCCGGTATTGAGCACCTAGGACGGAAGTCAATACCGGAAAGCTTTAACGCTAGTGTGAAAGTACCCTAACAGAAGCAAGCAAAAAAAAATATAAAAAAATTGTGTGTTCTGCGTTTCATTTTTTCCATAAACCTTCAGCTAATATGTGGAGATGGTGTTTTTAATGAAAAAAATGCACCGGCTACAAAAAACACCGCTAAAAACAGCATTCAAGTGGTTTTCTTAGATTCGGATTAGGCTTGAGCGAATCGAGCTTCGGATCATAGATCCAAAGTCAATTCTTTCAACAACTTCAGTGTTAATGCTGTTTCCGTACAGCATTAAAATGTATTGGCTCCGTGGAGGCGAACTTCATCTAGCCCAAAGTCGCGCAAGACTTCCTATATGCGTCTTTCAAAACACCTTGAAATAGTAATTCGAAGTGGACTTTGGTACTGGCTGATACCTCGGTACCAAAGCCCACTTCGGATTCCTAGATAGGAAGACAGTACAGAACAGGAAATGTTCTACAATTTGTGAGAGGGACATTTGGATGCGGATAAGGGTGGGTTCACATCAGCGTTCTGAATTCCGTTACGGCTTTCCGTTATAACGGAATCCATAAGACGGAAGGACGGATCCGTTCTTCTGCCTATAGACTTGTACTATGACGGAATGCAAAACGGAAGCCTTTAAGAGGCATTCCGTTTTGCGTTCCGTCATAATACAAGTCTATGGGCAGCATAACGGATCCGTCTGGTTCCCGTTATGCAAGACAGAAAACAAAGTCCTGGACTTTGTTTTCCGTCTTGCATAATGGGAACCAGACGGATCCGTTATGATTCCCATTGACTTCTATTATGACGGATCAAAACGGAATGCCTCTTAAAGGCTTCCGTTTTGCATTCCGTCATAATACAAGTCTATAGGCAGAAGAACGGATCCGTCCTTCCGTCTTATGGATTCCGTTATAACCATGTTATAACGGAAAGCCATAATGGAATACATAACGCTGACGTGAACCCACCCTAACATTGTCTTTTTTTTTTTTTAGACTCATAGAAATGAATGAGAGCAATAGGTCCAAACCATTCATAGTTATAAACAATTTAAAAGGAGCCTCATGCACACGACCGTATGTATTTTGCGGTCTGCCAAACGCGTATGCGCAAAATATGGATGGCGCCTGTTTTTCATCCGTTAGTACTTTAATGGGTCCCTGGACCGCATTTTGCGGCAAAGAATAGGACATGTGTTATATTTTGCAGGCAGGACATACGGGTGCGGAAAGCACATGGATCATCTGTGCGCTTTCCACATCCATATGTCCTTTCTGCAAAAAGATAGAACATTTCCTATACTTGGCCGCAAAATGCAGACCACAGATCAACTGAAGTCAATGGGTCTGCAGAAGAAAACAAGACGGATGCAACGCAGACATCATCCGTATTTTGCAGAAATAACAGGAATTAACAGCCACAGGGCTCATGCACACGAACGTATTTTCTTTCCGTGTCCGTTCCATTTTTATTTATTTTGGCGAACCATATGCGGAACCATTCATTTCAATGGGTCCGCAAAAAGAACACGTGTGCATTCCGTTTCCGTATGTCCGTTCCGCAAAGGGATAGGACATGTCCTATTATTGTCCACATTACGGACAAGGATAGGACTGTTCTATTAGGGGCCAGGTGTTCCGTTCCGTAAAATACGCAATGCAGACGGACGTCATCTGTATTTTTTGCGGGTCTGTTTTTTGCAGACCGCAAAATACGTACGATCGTGTGCATGAGCCCTTACGCCTTATGCCTCATTCACATAGTCAGTGTTCGGTCAGTGATTTCCATCAGTGATTTTTGAGCCAAAACCAGATGCGGCTCTAAACAAAACACAAGTGCAGATATTTCCCTTCTACCTTATCTCTTTGAAGGTTTCAATCCTGGTATTGGCTCACAATCACTGATGGAAATCACTGACTGAACACTGACATGTGAATAAGGCATTATTCTGTTAACCCTTTCTATTAATGGACATGTCCATGGAATCTGTACGTTCTCCTTGTGCTGACATGCCTAACCCCCCCCCCCCCCCCCCCCCCCAGAAAAAGTGATTATTTAGATTCTTATGAAATTACAAGATATTGGGGCTGTATAGCAAGCATTGCAATGCTTAGATCGATGTAACTGCAGCAGCAATCTGCTCATGTACTTTCATTCATATCCGCATCCGCATCTTGAAACACCACCAGGGAATCGCAGCGGTAATCGTGTCGAGTCAGATAGCTATCAGTCGTACAACTAGAGTTCTGCAAGACTCGACTTCGTTAATCACTACGACTTATCTTACTGAGCAATGATAAAAGTAGATATAATCTGCAAGGGAACACACACCATAGAGGTAGGCTATGAGCTATGTGGTTGCTATGGGGCCCTTGAAGATAGGTCCCAGCGCCAGTTGGTCCCATTCCCTTAGCTACTGGATTGTGGAACCTGTCCTAAAGCACAATCTGCATGGAAGCCAGATCATACTGTAGATGTAAGTCTCACTATACAGCTTCCGTTCTCAAACAGTTTCCCGCCAATGTGGAGCTCTGTCCTCTGAATGTCTTAGCCAATGTCTGAACAGTAAAGAGTAAGAAATAGAAGACACCAAAGATTCACAGGTGACATCTTATCAGATCCTTAAAGGTCTTTATGCCATAACCAATTGGCTTTATAGCATTTGTAAGCATGGGAGGAGTTAGTTGATCATCAGGGGCGAGGCCTAGAATAACCAATAGTTTTAACAGACTATGAGTAATCTCGCTTTTATAAATTAGGTTGTTCTAATTTGGAATTTGATTAGATTTTTTTGGTGAGATCTTATCAGATCCTTAAAGGTCTCTCTGCCATAATAAATTGCCCTTCAGCATTTGTAAGCATGGGAGGAGTTACAGTTAATCATGGGCGGGGCCTAGAATAACCAATAGTTTTAACAGACTATGAGTATTCTCGCTTTTATAAATTAGGTTGTTCTAATTTGGAATTTAATTCAAATTTTTTCGGTTTAAAACCTGAATAAGCAACTTCATAGAAGCACTAATCTGGACATATGTCATTTAATACTTATAGGGGTTCTCCAGGATTTTTTTTCTTTTTTGAAAAAACAAAAGCTTATAAAACCTCTTTGAATTAGGTGTGCCAGGGATATCCTTCTTTTTTTTTTTAACGGGAGTCACGATACAAAAAGTTAAAAATAAAGAAACACTTATTACTTGCCACACTGATTACTTTCCCCTACTTTACTTTACTGCTCCGGTCCCCACCGCCCTTGATGACTGGCTAAGGGGGCACTCCAACCCATTTCTTGTGCTGTAACCAGGAAGTGAAGAGAGCAACAGGGACCAAAGTAGTGCCGGTGGATCGGTGAGTAATGCTGTTTTTTAATTATTTTTAACCCTTTATGGCCCTTTAAACAATAAACAAAATTACATCTTCGGCAAAGCCACGAGCATTGAACTAGCAATTTGTTTTTGGACTTTCCATAGACTGAGAGAACACTACAGTCGCTTTTACTCCAACTGACCAGGGAGAAAAGAATGTATAATAAAAATAAGATTTAAGAGAAGATAGAGAATACATTTAAGATTGGAGGGAAGATAGACGTTATATTTAATATCCCTTTAAGATGAATTTCTTACATTTAAAGCCATTTTTAGCAAATAGCCTTAGAAAACCACTGGGAGAATCTGTATAACTGCTCGTCTGCTATAAATGACATTAGCAGAAAGGCTACACTTGTAGAATCACTTGGCTCTCGCAACGCGGCCGCTCTTCATCATCGTCTGGCTATTTTAAGCAATTGGGTCCCATCCACTTGTCCATTAATCAGTTCGTACAGAGATGAGGAATTAATGGAAGTGACCCTTACAGTTCAGGCCTCAGCACTTTCTCTTGGACACTTGTAATTTTCTTTCATCCCTTTCACGATTAAAGCGGTCAATTTTCACACTTCGGCCAGGAGAACGAGGCTGAGAGGGCAAATATATGAAACAATATTGACGTCAAAGGGAGAAGGATCATTGTGCCAAGTTCTATCCAATACAATTATCAGCGGGGATTCTGCTCTAACTCATCCTGCAGCTAGAAGTCACCTGGTAAAAAGAAGAGTGGACTGAAATCCCGAAGTGTTCAATCTTGTTCTGCAATTCTGTGCTTTCCAAATAGGCTTCTGCTTTATCTCCTGTCAGGCCATCATCTATTGCAGCGACGCTCCTCACAGTGCTTTCACACTCTGCTTTAAAGGGAACATCCACGTCAAAATTACACATTAAATTAACTCTCAGCGCAGCAAAAAAAAAAAACTAGGACCAAGAATTTTTAACCTCACTTTTTTAAACTTTTAAGGATGTGCTATGGACTTTTGAGAGGGTTTAGGTCAGGGGTGCACAACCTGCGGCCCGCGGGCCGCATGCGGCCCCCAGAGCCATGGTTTGCGGCCCCCGCCCTGCTGGGCAGAAACACATCTGATCCTGCAATCAGCTGTGTTTTTGCACAGAGCACCGCACAGCAGATGGATCACAGGTTTTGCTCCTGCACTGTAGCAGGAGCAGAAAGGGTCCCCGGCTATTAGTGAGAGCGGGGAAGCCGAGGAGAAGACAGAAGCGCTTTATTAGCGCTTCTGCCTTCTCCTCTATGAGCGCTCTGCAGTGTAGACCCAGCGATCACGTGATCTCTGGGTGTCTCGGGAACAGAGGAGCGCTGCCCTGGTACAAAGCCTTCCCTGTAACTGGGGCTCCTTTGGATGCTCCAATTGCAGTGGAAATAGTACAAAAAAAAGTCATTTATTGTCTCCCAAAGGTGTTTCAGTGACCTCTTGGGGACAAATTATGTGGTAAAAATATATTTAAAAAAAAGTTAAAAAATGATTTTTTTAATTTTTAAAACTAAATAAATTAAAAAATAAAATAAAATAAAAAGGAAAAAGTGCTTAATAAAAGAGAGTGTTCACTGTCCCACCACAGTCTTTTTATAAAAAAGGGCAAAATTAAAAAAAGTGACAAGTGTCCCCCAAGGTCTTTTTATGACCTCTTGGGGGACATATTATGTAGCAGAAATATATTAAGTTAAAAAAAAAAAATCATACATAAAAGAAAAGACACCCACACCAATCAAAACTGTCACCATTACCGCCCCATTCACGTGAAACTTTTCATATTATATAGCAAAATACACAAAATAGAGAACTAATTATAATAATTTATTTTGGTGTCAGTTTTAAAGAATAAGGAGCTATAGTTTGAAAAAATATATACTTTTTACTTTGTACAGTTTCCCCCAAATAAAAATTGTTGTAAAAATTATCTTGGTAGTCCAACAAATACCGTATTTTTCGCCTTATAAGACGCACCGGCCCATAAGACGCACCTAGGTTTTTGGGGAGGAAAATCAGAAAAAAAATATTTTTTTCCAAAAGGTGTGCTGTGTGTTTGGTGGGTTTGGAACTAATGGTGGTCTGTGGATGGCACTATTACTGGGGATCTGTGGATGACTGACACTGTTATGGGGGGATCTGTGGATGACGGACACTGTTATGGGGGGGATCTGTGGATGACAGACACTGTTATGGGGGGGATCTGTGGATGACGGACACTGTTATGGGGGGGATCTGTGGATGACGGACACTGTTATGGGGGGATCTGTGGATGACGGACACTGTTATGGGGGGGATCTGTGGATGACGGACACTGTTATGGGGGGGATCTGTGGATGACGGACACTGTTATGGGGGGGATCTGTGGATGACGGACACTGTTATGGGGGGATCTGTGGATGATGGACACTGTTATGGGGGGGATCTGTGGATGAAAGTCACTGTTATGGGGGATCTGTGGATGATGGACACTGTTACAGGGTGATCTGTGGCTGGCACTGTTACAGGGGGGGGGGAATCTGTGGCTGGCACTGTTACAGGGGGGGATCTGCGGATGGCACTGTTATGGGCTGGGGGGATCTGTGGCTGGCACTGTTATATATGTGCCATCCACAGACCCCCCAGCCCATAACAGTGCCATCCACAGACCCCCCCCAGCCCATAACAATGACATCCACAGACCCCCCCCCAGCCCATAACAGTGACATCCACAGACCCCCCCAGCCCATAACTGTGCCATCCACAGATCGCCCCCGCCTCCCCCCCGCTGCCGCCAGTATACAAATATAAGATGTTATATTCATTTATTGGTTATTAAACATGCCCCCTCAGTCCTATTACTACCTTACATCCTAATCGCTTCTGTAGAATTCAGGCAGTCCAAGCTGGGCGGCCGGCACGTCTCTCACTGACGTCACTTGCCTGCGCCGCCTGCTTCATTCAGGCACATGACAAGAGTTACGCTGCCGCCCGCCTGGCCTGCCTGAATTCTACAGATGCGATTAGGATGTAAGGTAGTAATAGGACTGAGGGGGCATGTTTAATAACCAATAAATGAATATGACATCTTATATTAGTATACCGGAGCGGCGGGGCGGGGCTATACTACACTGACTGCACCGCCCCGCCGCTATTGCCAGCCCCTAGATCCTTCTCCCAGTCCCTCCCCGAGTCCCCGCTCGCTCCTACATCGCAGCTTGCGATGTAAAACGGCAAGCATTCGCCACATAAGACGCAGGGGCATTTCTCCCCCATTTTGGGGGAAGAAAAAGTGCGTCTTATGGGGCGAAAAATACGGTAAGATAGTTACAACCATTTGAACCACCACGCGTGCTAAATCACAAAAAAGTGTCTGGTCATTAAAGCCTTTTCGGGCCTGGTCATTCAAGCGTTAACCAATAGGCGCCTTCCCCACTAGCAAGGTAATGTGCTTACTGGTTACTGCAGGACGCCTATAACTGGATTGGCAGGAGATGGTGATAACCAGTGAGCTCCGTCCTCTGCAGTGAAGGAAACCGCTGATTTATAAATAGGAGGCAGGATGGAAGGAAATGTCGCCACTTTTCTGGTAAAAATTAGGCCTGGAGCATGGCCTCTGAAATAGAAAATTCATAATTACCTGCTCCACTCCGCTCTGGTCCTCTGCACTGCCTCCGCTGCCTCCATCTTCCGGTTCCTGCTCTGTTTACACCTGACAGTGCATAACCATGGTCACTTGCACGGCTCCAGTCAATGACTGGCTTCAGCAGTGACACGTTGCTTGTGGCCACATCACCGCGTAAGCCAGTCATTGTCTGGAGTGGTGTATGACCATGTCCATGCACTGCCAGGTGTAAACAGCGGAGGCAGTTCGAAGAACCGGAGAGGCGGGGAGCAGGTAAGTATAACTCTTCGGTTTCAGGGGCTATGCTGCAGCACGATATTTGGGACAATTACTGGGAACAAGTGTTCATAGGAGCGCTTATATCTGGCCAGTATAATCGTCCAGCTGATCAGTTGATAAACAAGGAATCGCTCATTTGTCGGCTGATTTGCATATTTTATCAGGATGAAAGATGTCTGATTATCTGCAGCACGACTGTGGCAGCGATCACTCCTCCCCAGTCACTTTGCACTGGCTTGTGTAATAGGCAGATGAGCGTCGATCAACATTTTTTTATTTGCGGCCCCTTGAAATAGAGCGATGTGACAATGCGGCCCCCGACCAAAAAAGGTTGTGCACCCCTGGTTTAGGTCCTTCAATAGGTTGCCTCATCAAAAGACAACTACAGTCCTGCAGGCCTGGGGGCATCTGCAATTGTTTAATGTTTTATATGCAATGTTATATATTTTCATGTTTATACTATTTATTCCAGCAGAGGAGGTAATGGTTGGCAATGGTTGGCAGGAACAGGACTAAACCATCTTGTTCCTCCCATCTTGGTAGGAGTTGGCTGGTCCTGCTTCCGCCTGGAGGGGGCGTTCCAGCCTGGCTAGAGAGAGTTCCTGTTCTGATAGTGTTCCTACTCTCAGGAACCGTATCTATTTCCCCTGTGAGACCAATACTCCAGAGGAAAACTTAGGAACCAGATCTTATTCTCCTGCGAGACCAACGCTCCAGAAAATTCAAGAGCACAGCTTCAAAAAAGAATCAGTGCGACAAGGCAGCAGAGTGATCAGCAAGGTACAGCTTTACAGACACTGCTGCAAGGTGATGGACTACAGCTCAGACACCACCACCAACCTAAACCTTCGCTAGGCCAGACTAACATCAAGCCTGTACTACAGTGGACACCTATATTCACAAGAACTTGCTAGTGCCAACCAATTGCCATCCAACCTGCCACCACACTTTTTCCGCTGGTGCAAGAAACTGCACTTTGTACCTATTGCTGCTAGATCTTCCACTGGTCAAATTTTGCACTAAGTAAAGAGAGACTGTTACAAGTTTACATCTGGCCTGATTCTTCTAACTACCTTTTCACTGCTCTGAACCACAGGGAGCAATGGCCTGAAGGATTACACCTTGACACAACACCTCATCAGGGCCACTACTTCTCTTATCCTCTGCACCGGCTCCTCAGGGCTACACAACGCCTTTTTGAAAGGAGCTGATATTGTGATCGGATATGAGTCTGGGTTCTGGCAAGCTGATTCTCAAAGGAAATCGAAGCCAGCAAGGCATTGTCTTTGTAGCGGCCACTGCAGGAGAAATGTAGTATTACATGATGACCATAAAGATCCATGGTCATCCATGTAATATATGGGCGAATCTAGTCTGCTAGAACAGGAGTAGTTTTTGCAGAGCAGCTCTCCGTTCTGGGTCCGATAGAATGGGGGCATATGGACAGGGGTTGTCCTAAAAATGATCCCTAGAAGAAGAAATATTCCCACGGTGATTGAACTCTTTAAACAAAGGCCACTGGAGTATCTGTCATTAGGACAGATCATGCTATGTATGGAAGATGGGAGTGATGATGAAGTGAACTCAGTACACACTCAACCTAGCCTATGTTGAGGATGACTCTGATAGCTTCTTGTATTTACGTGTAGCTCTGCTAGGAAGTCATAGTTGAGATACTATACAAGAAGCACCATGTTTGACCACCGCTATGTTCGGATATAATTTTTCTGTCAGACGTAGAATCAAACTACTAAAAATTTCAGAGAACAAAAACAATTCTGAAACAACAGTGGTTTGTACCTGGCGTCACAGCTAGACAACAAATATGCATGCAGTGTAAGGCTACTTTCACACTAGCCTTTTTGGTGGATCCGGCAGTGTTCAGCAAAAACGCTTCTGTTACTGATAATACAACCATCTGCATCCGTTATGAACGGATCTGGTTGTATTATCTTTAACATAGCCAAGACGGATCCATCATGAACTTCACTGAAAGTCAATGGGGGACGGATCCTTTTTTTTATTGTGTCAGAATGTACCAGAGAAAACGGATCCGTCCCCCTTGACTTTCATTGAGGGTCATGACGAATCCGTCTTGTTCCGCATCCCAGGACAGAAAGCAAACCGCAGCATGCTGCTGTTTGCTCTCCGGTATGAGAACGGAATGCATTTTGGAGCATTCTGTTCTGTTCAGTTACATTTTGTCCCCATTGACAATGAATGGGGACAAAACTAAAGTGTTTTTTTCCGGTATTGAGACCCTATGACGGATCTCAATACCGGAAAATATTAACGCTAGTGTAAAAGTAGCCTAAGTGCAGCAGACTGACCTCGCAGCGGCACTAACAGCTAGTGCTGCACAAATAGAAGTATCTGAAATTTTATTCCAAAAGGTGTGTTCACAGAATTATAAAAATAACCTTCTCTAGTCTGAACTGATCAAAACCCAAAAGTTATAAGCTCTGCCATTATGTTGCATGACCCGTGCTCTGACTACCCAAATCCTACAGTGTCTTATGTGTGGATTAGAAGTCAGTTTCTCTATACTCTCCTATGGGACTTACCTTGAGACTGACTTTTGGTCCACACAACACTGTGTAGTCGTACTGCAGGTCATGTGATGATATAACGGTGGACAGAAAGGCAGCAAAGAATTCTGCAATACAGCGCCAGGTAAAAGCATGGGCTACAATATCTTTATCTGATGTCGTTTTCCAATGGAGGTAAAGTTAGGAAATCCCAGAGTGCTTCTTTAGGGCTTTGCATATTAAGGAAGGGAGAGGGGTGCATTACTGTGAGACAGAGAAGCAGAGGTGGACTGGGAACTTAATGTGCCCCTGGAAAAAAAAAAAATGAAATGTGGCCCCATGTTGTAGGCGAGTCTAAATTGACAGAAAGTAGGAAGTTATAATTAGGCAGGGACAACAGAAGAAGGCAGGATCAGCAATACCGTAGTGAAGCACAAAATACCGCCTCAGCAAATCCAAACACCACAATGCAGCATAAAATTCTGAGAACGGTGACAGAGTTGAATTCAGGAAGGGACCTGTGTGCTGAGAGCATCAGATCGTTATGTACCTGGCTATCAGCCATCAGGAGGACTCAAGTAGCCCCATGGGCATCGGCCTACCGGAAAATTTCCCTGTAGGGTCTATGGACAGTCTTACGAAGAGAAACAGGAAGGCAGTACTATCTAAGCTTTTAACATTTACAATAAGAGGTAAGGACATGGTACAACCTGTGCCTATATCATTTACAGGTAGAAACAGGTAGCCAGTACTATCTGTGCCTACATAATTTGCAATGAGAGACAAGGACAAGTTACTACCTATGCCTACATCATTGACAGTGAAAAACAGGGAGTCTGTACTATCTGCGCCTATGTCATTTGCAATAAAAGACAAGGACACAGTACTACCTGTACCTACATCTTTTACAAGCAGAAACAGGTAGACAGTATTATCTGTGCCTACATCATTAGCAATAAAAGAGAAGAACATAGTACTACCTGTGCATACATCATGTATAAGGAGAAAAAAGGAGGTGGTATTGTCTATGCATACTTTAGGCTACTTTCACACTAGCGTTTTTTGCAGATCCGTCATGGATCTGCAAAAACGCTTCCGTTACAATAATACAACCGTATGCATCCGTCATGAACAGATCCGGTTGTATTATGTCTTAGACAAGGACACAGTACTACCTGTGCCTACCTCATTTACCGGCAGAAACAGTCAGACAGTACTACCTGTGCCTATGTCATTTGCAATGAAAGACAAGGACACAGTACTACCTGTGCCTACCTCATTTACCGGCAGAAACAGTCAGACAGTACTACCTGTGCCTATGTCATTTGCAATGAAAGACAAGGACACAGTACTACCTGTGCCCACATCATTTACTGGCAGAAACAGGTAGACAGTACTACCTGTGCCTACGTCATTTTTACTGGGAGAGACAGGGAGACAGTACTACCTGTGCCTACATCATTTACAATGAAAGACAAGGAAATAGTACTACCTGTGCCTATATCATTTATAGGGAGAAACAGGGAGGCAGTACTACCTATGCCTACATGATTTACAGTAAGAAATAGGGAGGCAGT
Organism: Bufo bufo; assembly: GCF_905171765.1. NCBI lineage: Eukaryota > Metazoa > Chordata > Amphibia > Anura > Bufonidae > Bufo > Bufo bufo. The sequence goes on along the minus strand of NC_053397.1, from coordinate 27,775,540 downwards.
AATACCTGTGCCTACATCATTTACAGGGAGAAACACAATGTCATCACTATCTGCTGCTGCTCTGTGTATTACAAAATCATACAGATCAACCACTCTCACCCTGGAAATAGGAATCCCAACCAAGGCTTGATGCAACCGCCTGAAATTTCCGAAACAGGACATCCCAAACTAGTGCTTCCTGCCAGGTAACGAATAAAGCATTACCCTACTAATCTTAGCACACACAAATAGCCCCAGGGAATTAAAGACGTCACACAATAAACACTCTACGATCATATAAGTGTTTTAGTTTTTGACGATAAGTGGCTGATTGTTGATTAATTGACAAGTGGTTAATCTCTCAGCTCCTGAGGACCTTCACAAATGACGTGTTGGACAAATTTCCACCGTGAATGTAATACAGTATATCTGCTCACCTCTTCAGAGCATGTGATTAGCCATTCACAGTCACTTTAGAGAAAAATAAACTGCAGAGATAAAAGAAACCACAGAGCTCTTAAATTGATAGAAGATTGTATCTCCTTTGAAGACCACTACTAAAGAACCCCTATCCTCCAGGTATCTTTTTTTAGTGTACAGTGTGAAATCATTTGGAGTTGAAATGGTAATTCTTTGCTTTTTAAGCCCTCCATTCCCCAAATGTATGGAAAGGAAATAGCAAAAATATATACGCGAAACTATTAAAGTGAGAGATACCGCAAGCAATCACTCATGTAGGGTTTAGGAAAACACAATTTTCAAGTGTCCTAATAGGTAATTTTGAGTCAACGGAGAGAGGACCCTCATCTATTAGCCAAGAATGGCTATAAAAAAAAAACATCCTCCTCCATGGAGGACCCAGGGTGGCTATGCACTACAAGGAAAAGCTATTGGTTTCAATGGGAATTGTGTGACGTCTCATTTCACCTGTGGTGGAGGTGCAGGGAAATGTAACACTTGCTGCTAGGTACCACGTCAGATCATAGATGGTAAGATTATGGGTCCAACACATAGTGTGAAAATAAAGACTGCTCCAATAATGGCAAGTTGTCCAGGCCCAGTAGAATCAAAGCATCCCCCATCTTCCTACTACTGCCACCATGTTTGACAGCTGGTATGATGTTCTCACCTCACTATATTTGCTTCACGTCATACATAATGTGAACTGTGCTACCTAAGAAGTTCCACATCTGACTTATCCATCCAGGGTTGTTTTTGTAAATTTTTGGATTCTTCCTAGCTATTTTGGGCAAAGGCACTTGCCTCAGCACCTCCACCACTCTTCCAGCTTGAATCAGGTCATGGCACCAGCTATGGTATTATTTAGGCACTGTATAGCACTATTCACTATTTGTATATGCAGGCGTTGTATGGTGTTACTTTTCCCAAAAATGCAGAGTTGACAACACTTGCTGTAATCTAAAGACTCGGACATAGCTGGAAGGTAGGGGTGGGGAGGCATGCCCCAAGGGCTTAGTGCCATCATGCCGCCATGTCTTAGGCAGGATAATTAGATTCAACGCTAGGACTACTAATTGAACCAGTAGGTGGCTTATTAAGAGAACGGGATAAAGGGAGCAGCATTCCATTGAGCTCCACGGCCCCTTCAAATGGCTAATTGGTGGAGTGCCAATGTCGGATGCCCACTGACCTGATATTGATGGCCTATCTTGAGGATAACTTGTTGCCAAAGGCCTTGTACATAGGAGCCTTTCCATAATATATGATAGAAAAATCCTGATTCTGGCTTGAATTTGGTCAGTATCTTGCCAGTCTAGCCATGGTTAGGAAATCCTGTTGATGGGTCGCTTTCTCTGAGTATCTAGGAGAAACCTTTTTGGGACACATTTGACTTGTGTATATTGGGCATATTTCACAAGGTATAACTACAGACATAAACCTCCAACATATGCCATAGAATAGACATACAGCAACCTACGTCTGCCATTGGCTCCAATTGTGAAAAAATAAAAATAAAATTAATACCACTGCGAATAATGCTTTCATTCCTATTGCAGATAGCCAAGCAGGCAGTAGAAGCCTTTATATTATGTAACACATGAATACATGATTTACGTATCCGCCCTCAGAAGAGAAACAGTATATGCTCAAAGGTTAAAAACATAAAAGATATTACTAAAAACTTAATACGAAAATGTGGATGCACTAAAAATAAATTAAACAGGCTCCGCTCCGGCTGGCAGGAGCCTGGAATCGACTATACATATATATAAATATGCATCCTGTGTTTGAACCGTGTATTGTTCTTGTTGTATAAAGAAGCAGACCAAGGAGATCTTATAAATAGCACAGACAAATAATAAACTGCTTCACGTCGTGATGGACTGCATTCAGAACGGGGGGTAGAAGGCACATATCACTGCGAAAGGCAGTGATATGGAGAGCATTCAAATGGAGGCAGACGAATGTGAAAGGCCGAAATCTAGGACTTGTTTGCAGTAGATATGATTTACAAAATATTAGACATTTAATGAATGCTCTTAAAGGGCAATTACACCCGGTACTGAACTTAATCGTATATAAATGCAATCAGTACTGAAGTACAAGTGTAGAACTAGAGACATTGAACACAAAAAGAATCTAGGCTGCATGATGATTTCAATACAAAAAAATTATAAAAATCCAAGACAACAATGCTCTGTAAAACGTGAGTCCTATGGGTAGTAATAATATCGTTGATATGACAAATTGGTGGTGATATGTGAGCATGGACACCCTCCCCTCAAGAACGAAGGGGTAATGATGCCTCTTCACAGAACCATCTTTCAAATTGAGAGTTCTTTATTATTATGAGCTAAAAGGTTAGTAGAGGTAGTGACCGGAGACCGGGTTAAAGCTCCACTGCATCTATAACATGGCAGACAATGATTACAATAACCTACTTTTCATTCGAGGTATGTTTTAAAGGGATCCTCTGGGACTATAACATTGATGGGACAACTACCCCCCGTGGACTGGTAGGACCTGCAGAAGTTTAATGAGCACAAGTACCAATAATAAACTTTACTCCCCTACAAAAGGAGGGAACCGCCCCCCAGCCCACTGTGTTTTTTGCTGTCCTCCGGACAGGTGGACTAGCGGTTCCCCCCTTTTCTCTGTTATTTTTTGGGGGGGAAGCATGTATTCTTTTATACTGCTGGCTTCGGCAGTATTTCTCTTATATTTGCTCAAGCCCGGCTATCTTTTTGTGGGGCTGTTTTTTTCCTTTACCTCCCTCCTCTGTCTGTGCGGCAGTGCGGCGCTCGGCCGTGTCTCCGTGGCGCCGCCATCTTCCGGAAGTGACGTCCGCCTCTCTGGCGTCACCTCCGGTCTTCGGCCAGCAGCGTTTCTCCGCTCTGGGAAGCTTTTGCCTCGGCGAAGAGGGTCTCGGAGCTTCAAGCTTTCTCGGCCCACGAACCCTATACCATTTTTCTACAAGACCGGGTTCTCCTAAGATTTCTTCCATACTTCAGGCCCAAGGTTCCATCGTTTCAAAACATCAACCAAGTTATTTCATTGCCAGTTTTGTATTCTCTTTCTACCTACTCCAGAGATCCAGTCAAACATCCGTTGGATATCTCGAGATGCCTCCAGATCTATGTGGATAGATCTGGGGCGTTCAGGATAGATGAGAACCTCTTTATCCTGTTTGCCGGAAGTCTAAAGGCCGTAAGGCGTCCAAGACTTCTATTAGTCGCTGGATTAAGGAGGCCATAAGAGAGTCCTTCGTTTCCCAGGCATTGGATCCTCCAGAGTTTGTCAAGGCCCATTCCACTAGGGCCGTCTCTACTTCTTTTGCTGAAAGAAGCCTCCTTCCTCTGGATGTAATCTGTAAATCTGCCTCCTGGAGCTCTGAATCTACCTTCATCTCCCACTAAAGACTGGACGCCAGGGTAGCTGAGTTTTTCGGCCCTTGGGCAGATTATTCTTAGTTCTGCCAGGCACGAGGGCCCTCCCTAAGGGTTCTTCTTGCTATCTCCCCATCTGTGCTGCTGGTAGGACGTAAGGGAATCGTTAATTTCTAACGATAATTTGTTTTTCCTTAGTCCTAACAGCAGCACACAAATATCCCACCCTAGTAAAGTTATTTTTGCTATAAACACAGTGGGCTGGGGGGCGGTTCCCTCCTTTTGTAGGGGAGTAAAGTTTATTATTGGTACTTGGGCTCATTAAACTTCCGCCAGTCCTACTAGTCCACGGGGGGTAGTTAACCCCCATCTGTGCTGCTGTTAGGACTAAGGGAAAACAAATTATCGTTAGAAATTAACGAAAATAACATTTACGTTGCTTTAAAAGCTAATTTTGCCAAATAAAAAATTGTCAATTTTAGACAGAGCATCCACTTGGAGAGTAATAACTGCATAGTCCACAAAATACTTCCACTGTGAGTTAGCAATAGGTGCGCATAAAAAGCAGATCACACTGCCATCTTGACATTTCAAAAAAACAAGCAAAAAGCACAAGCAATTTTCTACAAATTCAGATCCAGCATGAATCTCTTGTGACAGAACATAAGGGCATGCACTGAGTCATGTGGAGCCCATCAGCAATTTAGGGAACAGACATATAATGCATCTTGAGTAGCAGAGTTATACAAAATAAATGCATTTTTTGTATTAAACTTGGGTTTCAAAAAATATTGTCCTACCATAATGCCTTTTATATATAGAGACAAATGTAATTAAAGGGAATCTGTCGTCAAATACACTGCCTGTCCAAAAAAAAAGTCGCCACCAAAAAAAAAAAAGCCTTTAGCTTTCATTACGGCACGCATTCGCTGTGGCATTGTTTCAATAAGCTTCTGCAATGTCACAAGATTTATTTCCATCCAGTGTTGCATTAATTTTTCACCAAGATCCTGCATTGATGATGGTAGAGTCTTACCGCTGCGCAAAGCCTTCTCTAGCACATCCCAAAGATTCTCAATGGGGTTAAGGTCTGGACTCTGTGGTGGCCATTTTTTTTTTTGTGTGAAAAGTATGTCTCATGCTCCCTGAACCGCTCTTTCACAATTTGAGCCCGATGAATCCTGGCATTGTCATCTTGGAATATGCCCGTGCCATCAGGGAAGAAAAAATCCATTGATGGAATAACCTGGTCATACAGTATGTTCAGGTAGTCGGCTGACCTCATTCTTGGAGCACATACTGTTGCTGAACCTAGACCTGACCAACTGCAGCAACCCCAGATCATAGCACTGCCCCCACAGGCTTGTACAGGAGGCACTAGGCATGATGGGGGCATCACTTCATCTGCCTCTCTTCTTACCCTGATGCGCCTATCACTCTGGAACAGGGTAAATCTGGACTCATCAGACCACTCGACCTTCTTCCATTGCTCCAGAGTCCAATCTTTATGCTCCCTAGAAAATTGAAGCCTTTTTTTCTGGTTTGCCTCACTGATTAGTGGTTTTCTTACGGCTACACAGCTGTTCAGTCCCAATCCCTTGAGTTCCCTTTGCATTGTGCGTGTGGAAATGCTCTTACTTTCACTATTAAACATAGCCCTGAACATAGCTATTAAACATAGCCCTGAGTTCTACTGTTGTTTTTCTTCCATTTGATTTCACCAAACGTTTAAGTAATCGCCGATCACGATCATTCAGGATTTTTTCCCCGCCACATTTCTTCCTCAAATACGATGTGTCCCCACTATGCTTCCAGTTTTTAATAATGCGTTGGACAGTTCTTAACCCAATTTTAGTCGTTTCTGCAATCTCCTTAGATGTTTTCTCTGCTTGATGCATGCCAATGATTTGACCCTTCTCAAACAGACTAACATCTTTTCCACGACCACGAGATGTGTCTTTCGACATGGTTGTTTAAGAAATGAGAAGCAACTCATTGCACCAGTTGGGGTTAAATAACTTGTTGCCAGCTGAAAGATAATCGCCCATGCAGTAATTATCCAATAGGAGGCTCAGAACTATTTGCTTAGTTCCATCCAGGTGGTGACTTTTTTTTTTGGACAGGCAGTGTATATGTATATAAAACAAGCAGACATGTGAGATGTGCGCTTGTCAGCTGAATTAATTGTAGTTGGTCCCATTTCTCCATGTGCCCGCACTGCTGAGAAATTAGCTTTTCATTAATATGCAAATTAACCCCTAGGTGCAACAAGGGTGGAGCTCTTGCACCTCGTAGCACCCAGAGGCCCTACTCACTCTCTTGCATGCCACACCCTCACCACTTTGACAGACAGGGCCAGACAGCGAAGTTGTAATCTTGCGCCTGGCTTCAGTGTCTGGCGCAGGCACAGTAGAGAATCTATCGGCCGGGTGTTTCTGTACTGTAGAGTGCCTGTGCCGAACACTGAAGTCAACTCACAGGAGCAAGGCTTCACTGCTTGGCCCTGGCAGTCAAAGAGGTGGTGGCGCAGCGTGCAAACGATTGAGTGGATCCTGTGGGTGCAACGGCAATGCCCTCATCGCACCTAAGGTCTGGACAGACAGGAGTGGATCCAAGAGGTGGGACCAACACCTATCTGACATTTCCTTTCAATATTCCATAAATGTCCCAAGTGGGACAACCCATTCAGTCATCGTTCCTAAGCTGATTCCTACCCATAGACATTTAAATTTTTATTTTCTTTGAGTTATGAATTTGTGTTTGTTAAGAATAACAAACAACATGTTTTGCCTTCAAATCCTTCTGTTCAAATCTAGTACATATTTTTATGCAAAGAAATCAAAAAACAAATATAATAACTTTAATCCCGTTATTTCAGCTTAGGTCCATTGGTCACATCTATCACAATGACCTGAATATAACTCTGCAGCTTTATGACAAGTAGCAATTATGTCCAAGCAGCAAAAGGTCAGGTAATTGGCCTGTCAAGATTTAAGTATCTGCTGCTTAAGGATGTCCCCTTTGGCCTTCATAGAGGTGCTGTCTGCATTTGACCTTTAGAAGAAAGATTAGAAGCACAGTAAAGATTACAGCCAAGAATATTTAAGTGCTTATACTGTATATGTATTTAGTGCTGCATTTCCTGTTACTCTAAACCCAATTTGGTGCTATAACCAGCCAGAAACAGTGGTGTAGTAAAGCCAACCACAAAGATTACTGCTGGCTGAAAGCAATTTTAGCCAACAGCTGTCACCCCCAATTTTCCTATTAACATGCTCATTAGTCGGCAACATTCAAGTTATTTCTATGAGGACAAGAGGCGTAAGGGGCAGCTTAAAAGGTGTTGTTCCAACTTTGCAAGTTATCTCCTATCAAAAGGATAGGAAATAACTAAGTGATCACTGGGGGTCTGACACTGGGAATAGACCCCAGCAACAGGGTGCATGCTCAACCTGCCACTCCATTAGATCGGGGGAACGAGACCCCCGTTCTCAGGATCGGTGAGGGTCCCAGTGGTTGGACCCAAGCGATCAGTTAGGTATCCCCTCTCTTGCTGATAGGGGCTAACTTGCAAACTTGGCACAACCCCTTTAAAATCGGCCACACACATACAAAATACTACATTCGGCAGTACTGGCTGATCATGGGGGCATCCCAACTATTCCCTGAGGGCAGGGAAAGAAGGCTCAGACTTTTGGATTTCAAAATGCCATATCCCTATGGTCAGCTTTAGATATCTGAGTGAAACCAAGCATTGGTAAACCCTTTGGTCAACTGGAGGTGTCTGTTAGGCCAGCGGTCTATGTCTGGCACTGCCCTGCTCTCCCCGTGCTACTCACCATGCTGCTGCATCCATGCTTCTGCCTTGTGCAGCAGTCTCTGAATCCTTAGGGCACACTCACATTCACCTCCAGCCTCTTAAAGGGTAAGGGTCCGTGCTTTCGAATCCTTCCCCAGCTAATGGTTATTTAAGGAGCCCTCTCCAGCTGGAGTGTGCCTGAGCTTTAGGTTCCTTGGTGACCAGCATAGGTGTTCTGATAGTCTTGTGCTATTGCGATTTACCTGCATTTAGCCTGTATTTGTTTCAGTCTGTGCTCCACTTTGTATTCGCCCCTCCTGTGGGTTCCACCACTTCCAGTTTCAGTTCCGTCCAGGGAGTCTGTCACCAAGTTTTCTTGTTTTGGGCTGCTAATATAGCGTTCTAGCTCACATACACATGATTATAACAGTACATTTGTTGTTTTTGTCCCATCAAGAAAGACTCAAAAACGAGTTTATAAACTTATGCAAATTAGGTCTCGAAAATGCTCTTGGGCGGTGTTATGGCTGTAAGTGCCCAGGCACCTCGCCGATGTGGACTCCTAACCCCTCCCCATTGTATCCTCTGGCCCGCCCTGTAATAATCTTGCATCATCATTTTCAGTTCTCGCCTGCATACTTCACCGCCAGTCCTAGACATGTGCAGTGCTAGCGAGCTGTAGCATTAACCGCTGCATGGCTGGCCCAACGGGGAAGCATGCAGGCGAGAACTGAAGAGGATGATGCAAGATTATTACACGGCGGGCCAGAGGATACAATGGGGAGGGGTAAGGAGTCTACATCGGCGAGGTGCCTGGGCACTTACAGCCATAACACAGCCCAAGGGCATTTGTGATACCAAATTTGCATAAGTTTATAAACTCAGCCTTACTAAATGGGACAAAAACAACAAAGATACTGTTATAATCATGTGAGAACGCTATATAAGCAGTCCAAAACATGAAAACTTGGTGACAGACTCCCTTTAACCCTGTCCATCTGTCTTGTCTATGTCCCTGCCAAATTTGCAGCCTGCCTGCCTCATTCTGTATCTTCCCTATCACTCCGCCTGCCTGTTTATCCTGCATCTCCCACCATCTATGCTTCAAGTGTACAGTCTGGATCTCAAAAACCTGCAAGTTTTAGTGACTGTTCAGACTATACCTGAAAGTTTTCATGCATTTGTGAGTTTCTGTATCTTGAGCTTCTGGAGCTTAACCCCTGTGGATCAGCAGACAACTACACCAGGACTATCCGAGGAAATAGCAGTCCAGTTGTTTCCCTGCAGCGAAGGGGTAAAAGGGTGAATACCAGGGGAGCACGAGAATAACGCCCTTAGGGTTTAGACCAAAACTAAACCAGTTAGTTCAGCTTCTGCGGCTTGCACCAGTCACTGACCCCTGTGGATCAGCAGACAACTACACTGGGACTATCACAGGAGATAGCAGTCCACTTGCTTACCTGCAGCGAAGGCCAGAACCCTGTACAGGGGTAAAAGGGTGATGTCACCGCCAGCTCTCTGAGAAGCTCTGGCAGACGTTCTTCTGTACCTCTTGCATAATGTTCTTTGTTTTGGTTTCACTTTGTCATCTCTTTTCCTTCTCCCAGCTGTCATCTATTTACACTGATTGCCTCCCTTTATATTCCCTCCCATACTGCCTCACTTTGCGGTTTATACTACTTCCTGGATTGTGTTCACTGCTAGAGGCTGCAACTGCTGGTTCCTCAGATAAGTCTTTTTTCTTTATTTGTGTTTCCGTGCTGGCTTGATTCTAGGTGACCCTGACTCCCTCCGTATTAAGTGCAGGGAGCCGGTGGTCGTGTCCCCTCACTATTATAGGGTTTTCAGGTGTCACACAGTCTAGGTACGAGGGCATGCAATCGTCTATCATAAAGATCTTTGCATGGGCATAGCAGTCGGGGAGAGCTCTAGGGGTTTTATAGGGCTCACCCATATGTTCCTTAGTTTGGGATCAAGTCAGTCGGATGTTTATTTATAACTTCCAGTTTTCTGCAACACCATCCGTGACAGGTGAATACCAGGGGAGCACGAGAATAACGCCCTTAGGGTTTACCCCAAAGCTAAACCAGTTAGTTGGCACAGTGGGTCCACACTCTCTGCCCATAGGCACTATTAGAAATCACTGTCGAAACCATAGGAATTTCCAAAACAGTTATTGCCTATGGACAACTCCACACACTACTGAGATTGCATATGAGACCATACCTGTAATTTCTATAGCCCACTGAGCAGTTCAATAATAGGAAAAGTTATCTACTGTTACTTGCGCGTACTGCAGAACAACATGGCTTGCTATTCTGTTTCAATTACTTGGTATACTGTATGAGATGTACTCATCAGTCACAATGGAGACACAATAGAATGGTGCCCTAACCTTTGCTGGAAGATTACTGCACGCAGCCATCAGCATTGAAAAAGATTTTCAGAAGCACAAAGAACTCAGCAAGAATCAAGGTAAAACCTAAATTGGCAGAAGCTAGAATATACTAGGAGTCTAGTACCAAGCGTTATCACAGCACAACATGTTATCTAAAGCTGAAATGCACATTCAATGTATGTTGGCTGAACTTGATGATTATGGTGGGACTGGTTAAACATCTAATGTGCCTCCAGACTCTCATCCCCATGGCAGGTGTCAGGGGAGATAAAGATCAGGCCAGTTGGATTTCAAATGGCAGATCCTTTTGCTCCTGGGGTGATAAGCCCCTTCAGAAGAGTCTGACAGCAGCCTCCACTTCCTCTTTCTACTAAGAACACATGGTTGCTAGGCCGAACAGGCTAAATCACAAGGGGATCAGAAGTAATAGCTGTTGGCGAACATGCTTAGATCAGGGTAACATTTTTAAATATTATTATTTATTTTTTTATAATTGCAGATCATCTCAATTTGCTCATGTAACATTAACCTGCTGACCCTGTGGACAACTGTCTGAATGGAAAACAATCAAGTCTATCACCTTGGAGGAAGACTATAGAGGACGTCTTACAAGGGGTGCCCAGCACTCTAGCCTAGCCATGAATATGTCGTTCCACTAGGAATGATAAATCCATCTAAAACCAACCAGAAATCCTGGTTGTCCTACAATGAATTTTAATATTCCTGAAATTCAAGACCCTGATACTATTGAGAAGGGTATTGCATACGAGTTTCTATCCAGTGGTGGTCTTCTATACTGACTAGTAAAATTCCATTCCCTCTCAATAACATGTTGTGCTTAGTCCAAATTCAGGACCATGGTTTCTCCTCTTTTTAAAGTTCTTGGCAGCTTTTATAGGTAGGACTTTTTGGATTATTTTCTAGGTCCTCTTCCTACCAGCTTCAAAAACACTGCTTGGAACTCTACTTACAGTAGGTTCCTCCTTCTAGTTCTGAACCTCTGCTATGGATTTCTATAAAGGACTGTAACGTACAGAGTTAAGACAGAGATGTATAATGTCGTTTTTCACTGACTGAAGTGCAGCCTTTCCAAAAAAGAAGGTGATTACAACGTGAAGACACACTTAGTGCAGTCATCGCAAGAGGCTTTTGCTTTCTAATGTGATTTTTTTTCTTAGACCTGGATGTCTATGTCTGGTTAAATTTACTTCACTGAATAGCTCCTGATGAGCTCTTGATGACTTGCTCTCCTCGTTGCCTGAGTTCGGTTTCCTAGATACAAGAAATGAGCGAAGAACAATTTCTTCTTCATGGAGGAACCGGTAACTAAAACAATGTGATAACGATCTATATAAATGAAGCCGTCCCCAGCCACCCACAGGCAGAGGAAAGAAATCTAATGCGGTGTTGAAATCTCATACACACCCTACGCCAATCCATTCACCTCGCTCTGCGGCACCTTCATAGTAGGAACCGTTTGATACCATGGATTCTGTAATTAAATATATGAATAAGTAAAGAACTAAATATAGTCTTGCATTTTGTTGGACAGGTTGAGCAATGCACCTTGTAAGGATGTTATGGTGGATGGGCTTTGCACAGTTCGCCACCACTACTTTCTACCCAAGGACATTATGGGTGATGCACAGAGTTTATTTGATGTTATAAATGCAGAGCAAAGTGGTCACCGGAAAGGAGTTTTCCCTATTGAAAGGGCTCTCTGGTTATGCAGCATAAGTGTTATGATGACTTTGAGCAAGGAAACAAATAAGGAAAAAATTTGCAAAACCATTGGGTTCTCACATCATCACAATATTTCAGATCTACAGCACTGACTATGCCTGTATATATCTATCCAGCCAATGTGCCTCCATAGTGGCATGCATGCAAGCTGTGCTAAAACTTAAAGGAGCAGTCCTACGTCAGCTGATCACTTCTGGTTATATAAAGATACCCAGAACTGGCACATTCTGCCTTAGGAACAATTATCCCCCAGATCCTGTTCATTTGTGAAGGTGCTATATTTTTTTTTGCTAATTTTGATTTGACCCAGACTGTTTCCTGACTCTGCCTTTGGATCTCCGCCTGCCCTGACCTGTATATCTCTTACATACATGAACTGTGCCAGCTCTCCCCTCAGAATTTTACATCCACACTTGTGTTTATGGATTCTGGTTCCTCTCTTCAGAAACATCATCTGCAAGCTACCAGGGGCTGCTAGTAGTGACTCCGCTAAGGATGCATCCTGGTTATTTCCTGCACCACCTATGTGGGGAGTTTTAAGAAGATTGCAAATTTCCTTAGACTCTCCCCCCAGTTTTGCATAGACAAATCAAATACTGACATAGTGGGCCCATTCTCCTGTCCTCAGGTCTGACTGTGACATGTACAAGCAACTTCAGAACTGATAGGATACCCCAACTCAGAGAGTCCCCACCTCCCTTCAGTGCGGCTCTTTTCCTGCAGTGGGGGAAGAATGGGGGTTGGTAAATGAGAAAATATCCAAGGACATTTCTAGGAGGCCATAACTGTCCAATGACATTTCAATGAGGTCATATCTGTCCATGGACATTTCTAGGAGGTCATATTTGTCCATAGATATTTCTATAACTTTCTGTTTGTAATAAGATGCTCAATGTGTAACAGAGCAGAACCATAGTAAACCAAACACTGGGTGTTCCCTATTTGTAACGCAAAGCATTAGAGTATACTGGTACATGGCAGATCAGGAGGAAATTATTGAGAAACGTAGTGCCTTGTGATCGCCAGGTCCCTCATCGGCACAAAGGCATCATCATACAAGTTACTGGTGCAACCACACGCATAACTGTTAGGGGGAGGATGCCTTTAATCCATAGTGGCACATGCTTGAGGGCAACCTGCCTTTTGGATGACTTGTGGTGAGGTGTAAAGACCTTTGGACTCCAACAAAAAACTGTTCAAGCGCATATTTCTGACAAAGTGCATATAACCCTAAAGCTTGTGTACCACCATTAGTGACTGCAACCGCTAAGCTTACATGCCTCTTTGTGAGAATGAAGAAGTGTTTTCAGCAGGGCAGTGCTCCCCAACAAGTACACTTTTTTTTTAGCTAGACCTGAAGAACTCCTTAAATTCCAAGATGTTCGGCCAACGTTGTCTAGAATTCTGGCAGATGCTATCTCAATATGGACAAATAGTAATATTTTACCCATAAAAAACAAGTAAAAAAGTAAAACATGTCAAAATATGCTATTCCATGGGCTAAATCAGTAGCGGCAGAAAGGCATTCTCTCATAAAAAAAACGGACCAACTAGAATGAATGCCAGGAGACAGGGATTATCAAAAGATAACGGGTAGCCAAAAGACAAATCATCTCACCGTGACAAAGTATCCACAGAAGAGACAACCCACTGATGAAATGCTCCATGGAATGCGTGAGGGAAGTTGCTGAGGGAAGCAGATCCGAGGTTATTAAATGCTTTAATATTTATAGTTACTGTCTATACTGGTTAGACTGAAAATATCTTGGCCGAGAGCCTGAGCACACACAGTTTTGGCTGAGAGAACCAGAAACTTAACTTAGTTATGGACTCCACATGCTCATCTGTAGGCCGAGCCAAATTTTCTAGAGGACGGATCGGACTTAATATTATTGGGGGGTAGCTACATTAGCAAGAGAATATAATCCTTGTTACTTCATAAAACTGAACCTAGCTTTCCCAGATTAGTCATATGTGAGTCATTTATAGAGCACCTTTCGGCAACTACAGGAAGGTCTGTTTTCTTATATTGGCTTAGTTTCTTCATATACCTTATAGATAGGTATTTTAATAAAGAGAAATCCCCCCCCCCCCCCCAAAAAAAATAAAAAATAATAATCCTTATGACTCAACACTTCCTCCCTTCTAGTACCACATGTTTGCCGAAGAAAAGGCAGAGTTGTGAATTGCAAAATAAGTCACTGATAAGCCTAGAATGATGTGGCACTGGCAGAACCATCCTTTACGATGGTTGGAGGTACTGGCCAAAACAAGAACAGCTCACTGCCCGCTAGGAAAGGTCCAACATTATAAAGTCACAAAGCAGGTACAACTTTTTTTGGAAAATATTTTGAAAAAGGGTCTGAGTGCATAAAAAATTTTTTAAAATCAATATTTACCTCACCTTTCCCTCGTTGTTCCCGTTCCAACACTTACCGAGTTTCTGCTGGTCTTATCTTGACACACAGGAAATGCCGACACAGCCAATCACTGGCCACAGAAGGGACTCGCCTTAGCCTGTGATTGGCTGAGCGGGCATTTCCAGGGTGTCGAGATGGGACCAGGAAGTGCCAGTAGAGACTCGATAATGGAGTATTGATTCTTTTATATTTTAACCCATTTTAAGCCCTTTACAAAAATATTTTTCCCTGCAAGACAACCCCTTTAAGCCAAGAAGTTCATAAGTGGCCCTCACTCAGGAACTAAGTGTCTCTCTACTTCCTTGTTTCTCCCTCGCGGCTCACTATTTCATAGCAGGGGCTGTTGCACTGATCACGGCGTTCGCTCAGGCAGGATCTAGTTATAACACTGGTCCATTTGTCAGCTGCGCCAACCACATATCATCTGGCTTCTTCAGACGCCACATTCCAGAATCTGGACACCACCACAGCTATTTGGTGGTACACACATGTCTCTCCTTGGCGGTAAAAAGATATTATATATAAGTAAGGCTACTTTCACATCTCCGTTTTTGCTGGATCCGGCAGGGATCAGCAAAAATGCTTCAGTTAGGATAATACAATCGCCTGCATCCGTTCTGAACGGATCCAGTTTCATTATCTCTAAAATAACCAAGACGGATCCGGCACAAAAACCATTGTAAGTCGATGGGCGCCGTATCTGTCCGAGAAAACGGATCCGGCCCCATTGACTTAAATTGTGTTTTTGTGTCCGTCATGGGAACCCAACGAAACGGAACGGAATGCATACTGGTGCATCCTGTTCTGTTCGGTTTCATTGACAATGAATGGGAACAAAACGGAAGAGTTTTCCTCCGATATGTGAAAGTAGCCTAACAAACTATTACAGTGAATTTACAAAAAAAAATTAAAAAACTGTTTAAAAACATTAAGAAAATCTGTCCCATTGGAGTATCGACATTCTACTACAATTTCCCCCTTACCTTTGTAATGCAAGGACATGTGTCGGACTTCAGCGCAGGAATTTCAGCTCCATTACTGAACACTAGATCAACCAGATGGGACACATCCAAGGGTATTAGAGTGGCTTAGAGCTTGCAACACCATTGACTGAATGATACTGTTGACAGGCGTAATCCTACTCTGAAGGACTGCCAAGGATGTCTGCCGCTGCACAAAGACACGGAAGGGTAGGACCAGGTAGCTGGAAACTGGGGAGTTTTACTACATCAACCAGGAAATAAGCCGCAGCTGTGGGTGCTGAATAGCTTAGCTTGAATCTGTGATTACTTGGAAAAGTATTGTCTTGTGTCGTGACTTGTGATCGTTCAATATTGTTAAAGGGGAACTCAACCTAACGCCAGTTTCATTACATGATAACCTTTTAGCCATCACAATACATGGACCTCCCGTGGTCCTACTGAACCAAACATATATAGGGTTGTATTGTGTTCTAAGATCAGTTCTATATTTTATAGGGGATTTGGGTTTTGTGGCCTAAAATACATACCGTATTCGTAAAAGACATCCACAAACATTATAGAGCAAAGCATGTGCAACATCCCACTACTATGGCAGTGGTACACTGCAAAAGGCGTGTAAAGATGTGCTGTCATGTGGTTGCATCTTACAAGAGAAATATTGCACCCCTCTCTCTGGATGCTTATGCAAACGAAAGCCAGATTAGTGCAATGTGAGGGAAATTGCATCCAAGAGACATCTTGGCCCGTTATCTACTTCTGCAGACGTGTAACCTGTGTGATCTATGGAAAGTGCATTCGTGCATCTGCCGCTCCATGCATGCTGAGAACTGTACTGATGCGCTTGAGCTTGAATCTTCAGTAACGAATTGTTCTACTGTAAAAATGCCTCCACTGCTGCAGCAGACCCTGCTCGCACCTCACAATTCATCTCCATCAAGGGCACCCTGAACCATCATCAGGTTGGAGAACCCCGGAACCAGGGTGTGCCTCGAAGGGAAGAAAGGTGCGCCCTTCCCATCACTGCGCTGCCCAGGAAAGCATCAGAGTTAGTAGATAAGCTGTGACGATAAGCTGGGAGAGTTTCCTAGACATGGTCTGTGATCTGTGCAGGGGTTATTGCGCAGGGAAGAGGAGGAGATAAGCTCATTTATTATGAAGAGTGGATCCTGTTTTATCTATATGTAGAGATTATACAGTATGTCAGTGTAATCCTGACTGTTCCCCTTACGCATGTGATTTATCACGGTTTGCAGGTATGGGACTCCTATGGATCCCTTCAGTGTTTTTGTGTGTTGCCGTGGTAACACTGGGACGCACTTTGTGAGGTCCCAGTACATGCGCACTGAGCGGTAAGGAACGCTGGACATGGCAAGTGATGATGGGGTTAACCTTCAGGAGGATTGTTGGAGACTCAGGTGAGGCACATAGGTGAATTAGACGAAGTGAACACACATTCTCATTGGTGTATTTGTGCCATTGCCGGCATTTGGATAATCTGGATGGGGGTGGCGCACTTGTTTTTTATTATAAATTGATGTATGTAACAATGTGAATAGGCTTGACAAAGGCTGTGTATCAGCCGAAACGTTGATTTTGTATTACTGCTTTGAAGTCCGAGAATAAAGTCGATGATGTGAGATGCTGCTCATACCGTCTGCATTTTTCTACATATTCTGGCCGTTGGATCCAAAGCCATCGGTGAGGCTGTTGCATCTATTTGGATACATCAATACGGACCGAGTGGTGCTGCTTCTACACTTTGTTTATTGCTATGGAACAGGAAGTGTCAGCCATGGAAAAATAAATATGACATGGAAAAATAAAAATAAAAAGTCTTAAAAATATGTTGAACGGTGAACAGCAGATTAAGCTGTAGAAACCAGTGTCAGGCAGCTGCTGCCAAGGCCAATAAGATAATGGGTTCCATCAAAAGGGGCATAGATGCCCATGATGAGAACATAGTCCTACCACTTTACAAATCACTGGTCAGACCACACATGGAGTGCTGTGTACAGTTCTGGGCTCCTGTGAACAAGGCAGACATAGCAGAGCTGGAGAGGGTCCAGAGGAGGGCAACTAAAGTAATAACTGGAATGGGGGAACTACAGTACCCTGAAAGATTATCAACATTAGGGTTATTCACTTTAGAAAAAAGACGACTGAGAGGAGATCTAATAACTATGTATAAATATATCAGGGGTCAGTACAGAGATCTATCCCATCATCTATTTATCCCCAGGACTGGATTTTTTCCCCTAAAGTAAGGAAAATTGGCTTCTACCTCACAGTTTTTTTTTTTTACTTTCTCTGGATCAACTTGCAGGATAACAGGCCGAACTGGATGGACAAATGTCTTTTTTATGCTTATAAATTATGTTACTATGTTACATAAAAACTTGATTTAAAGGGCATCTGTCAGCAGATTTGTCCCTATGACACTGGCTGACCTGTTACATGTGCACTTGGCAGCTGAAGACATCTGTGTTGGTCCCATGTTCATATGTGTCCGCATTGCTGAGAAAAATTTAGTTTTAATATATGCAAATGAGCCTCTAGCGGCAATGGGGGCGTTGCCGTTACATCTAGAGGCTCTGCTCTCTCTGCCACGTCCTCTGCACTCTGATTGACAGGAGCAGGCAGTGAACACGTGATCACACCTGGGCCTGTCAATCAAAGGTTAGAGGGTGCAGCAGTTGCACAGAGAGCAGAGCCTCTAGGTGTAATGGTAACGCCTCCATTGCTCCTAGAGGCTCATTTGCATATATTAAAACATCCTTTTTCTCAGCAATGCGGACACATATGAACATGGGACCAACACAGATGCCTTCAGCTGCCAAGCGCACATGTAACAGGTCGGCCGGTGTCATAGGGACAAATCTGCTGACAGATGCCCTTTAAACAACAGGTCATTTTCTGATGAATTCCCTTTGAAAGCATGTCTGCTTGTGGGAGCTTGGACTATATGACTAGGCAGAGCTGCATTCTGAGAAGTAGCCCTTATATAATGAAGGCAGTATAGGTTATCACCCAACACT
The DNA here is from genome assembly GCF_905171765.1 of Bufo bufo. Lineage (NCBI taxonomy): Eukaryota > Metazoa > Chordata > Amphibia > Anura > Bufonidae > Bufo > Bufo bufo. The sequence goes on along the minus strand of NC_053397.1, from coordinate 27,757,335 downwards.
CACAATAACAGATAGTGAAGTTTTTTGTTATTTTAGGGGAAAATGCTGTTTATTCATGTAAAATATGTGTGACTGTGACTTGTAATGCAGTTTTCTATTCCTTCTACAGTGGCAGAGGTTTGTGTCTTTTGCATTTCATTTACTCGGAGCTATATTCGGCCGGGGAAGAGCTGGAAGACATCAGGTGACTGCAGTTATCACAAGGGCTCAGTATGAGTCATCTCTCTCTTTGTATGGCAGAAGATGCCAAGCTACAAGTGACAAACACTTACCAGGCTCGGTGTCCATATGCAGCAAAGAAAACACTTGCCGCATCCAAGTCATATCACAAAATCCAATTCTGCCCTAACACGATGCTGTGTGACTTGGGGAATAAGATGAAATTACCTGCTTGTTCCTCACTGTATTACTCACTGCTTTTCACATTCAATGGTCTTTAAATGTGTTACCTGCTATAGAAAATCATTTTGAAATTCTCTCTTGAGGAATTTTAAATTCATAAATGGCACAAAGATCATCTGCAGCTTCATGCACTGTGCAGTACCATTGCTTTAGAAAGGGAACCGTGTAATGTCTCACTTCCCCTGTGGTGGCGCTGCAGAAAAACCCTTAAAAGGATCACTGAACTTTCACAAGACTTCATTTCATTTCATTTCACAGAGAATGGCTTAACTAGGAAATTCTTAAATCACTTCATTTAAAAAATTTGCCTGAATCCACCAGAAAAAAGCTGTGAAGACATGGCCACTAGTTGCAGCCCTCTAAATAAGGACGCACAGGCCGTCCACGACTGACTACGACACTGAGTGCATGTGAACTGATTCTGATGGATAGACGAGTGACTGTGGATTATGTGGCAAATCAGCCATGGCTCGGCGGTTAAGGGTTAATACGGTGCATTCGTGACTTGCAGCTCAGCATGAAACATTTTTTAATAAGGGAATAAGAAATCTTGTTGACAGAAGGACAAAGTGTAGTGAAAAACAGAAAGATTGTGTTGAAAAATGATGTATTTGTCTTTTCTGATTAAATTAAATTCTACAGCCAAGGAGTGCGGATAATTTTTGACCTACCCTTATAGAAACGGAATAGGAAATGTTCTATAATTTGCGGGATGGATATATGGATGCGGACAGCACACGGTGGCATTCGTGTTCTGTCCATATAAATGAACTGGTCTAAGTGGGATCCGCAAAAATTGCGGATTGGACACGGACCCTAAATATGGTCATGTGCTTGAGGGCTTAGATGGATCTCCAGTCCATGAGCTGATCCCAGGGATTCCTGATCCTCTGTAATCCAAGGTGATACCTGGCGGTAAAGCTGGCCATACACATTAGATAGAAGTTGGTTGATGGTGGAACAGAACGCTGTGATGTGACCTGAGGTCTGATTGACATTGGGGGTCTGACTGGTGGTCTGAGCTGCAGTCTGATTAACATTGGGGGTCTGATCTGAGGTCTGATAAACATTGGGGGTCTGAACTGAGGTCTTATTAACATTGGGGGTCTGATTAGGTGTCTGAGCAGAGGTCTGATTAACATCTGGAGTCTGATCTGGGGTCTGATTAACATCTGGGGTCTGATCTGGGGTCTGATTAACATCTGGGGTCTGATTAACATCTGAGGTCTGATCTGGGGTCTGATTAAAATTTGGGATCTGATGTCTGATTTACATTGGGGGTCTGATTGGCAGTCTGATCTGAGGTGTGATGAAAAACATTGTTTTTCTTATTTTCCTCCTAAAACCTAGGTGCATCTTATAGCTTGAAAAATATGGGATTTGTCTTTCCTGAATGTTTATTAATATAAATCCTACAGCGGGAGTGCAGATAATTTTTGACTCACCTTCATATAATAGGGACTAAGGAAAATGACGCTTGCACACGTAATTTGCGCATCAGCGGTTTGCAAACTGGTATAGTCATGTGCCTGAAGCCTAACAAAAAGGTATTGCCAGAGAGATGAAAAATTAAAAGCCTCTCTAATTTCCCTTGTACGTTGTCATGTTATATAAGACTGGCTTTACATTACAACCAAAAGCAGACAGACTCTAATAAATCCACCAAACATAAAACCTTCCATAGTGAGTAGCCAAGCCAGGCTGTGCCTCTTTTTACCTAAATATATCCTACTTAGTAGGTGTATGAATTGGAGGAGACTCCTTGGCACATCGCTCAGGAAGCGACATTATTCGGGGAGTTTTTGTATACAAAAATAACTTCTACAAAAGTAAAACAAAAACAAATATTCCGATGGTAACACTAATATTATGTTCCTACGTTGCGCCTGAGTAAAATAGCTTTGTATTAATATGCAAATGAGCTTTTTGGTGCACAAAAGGGTGGGTCGGAGACCCTCAGAGCACCAGGGCTCATCTGCTCTGCCACTCCACCATCCCCTAAATTTTCAGGGAGAGATATCTCATCTGACCCTGTAATCTCATACCGTTGGCGCATGCTCAGTGCATCTACTTCTGCTTCCCCAGCAGTGGAGATGACTACTGTGTGTGCACCAAGAGACACTCAGCTTTATTTTTATTACTAAAGCGCCATTTATTCAATGCACTGTACAGGTGATCATTTGGCTGCAGGATGACATCACTGGCGCATGCGCAGCAGTCATCCTCTGTTCTGCAGGGTAGATAAGCCACCACCAGAGGTGCCTTGCAGTAGCTTTCAGCAGCTGAGCATGCATGTGTTCTCAATAAGGACAGCAAGAAGATTCTGGGGTGTACACCTTTGTAGATTTGGAGTGTGGTAAATCCTATGCCAGATCCTGTCCGTGCAACAAAAATCTGTTCATGCGCTGAAAAATACGTTCCAGACAAAACCGAAGTTTACGCCACATATAGGTGAGCATGCTTTTACACCAAACTTTTTGCATATTTTTGACGCATTTTTGGCGTTCGGAGGTGCGTTTAGGTCATGCCTCTTTTCAACTGAAGCAAAGCCACTGGAGCATTTTCTGTAGTAAATCTGCCCCATAATGTCCACACTGCCTGGTCCTGTCAATCAAAGTGCAGAGGGCGCAGCAGTTGCAGAGAGAGCAGAGCCTCTAGGTGTAACGGCAACGCCCCTGTTGCTCCTAGAGGCTCATTTGCATATATGAAAACATCATTTTTCTCAGCAATGCGGACACCTATGAACATGGCACCAACACAGATGCCTTCAGCTGCCAAGTGCACATGTAACAGGTCAGCCGGTGTCATAGGGCCTTTAAGTGATATTAGTCAGATTATGTAAGGACAATCCCCACGGACAAGGGGAATGGTAACATCTATATATATCAGTTTACGCAGACTTTACCAGGAGGAATAACAGAGGGACAACAATGATTTCTAAGATGCTCCAGAGTTGTAACAGACAGAGCTGACAGGTCTTCCTTTGCCCTTCTACTAGAAAGAGAGACACAGTATGAATCAACTCAGATCACAACCGTGCGAAAGGTCCTTTCTCTGAAAAAGACTCACAACTGTCGTCTTTCATCGGGTCATCGGTATAGGAAAAAGAAATCCCTCTGACAGGCTCCATAATCCAGCAATCTCTTCTTATTAGACAGCTTAAATCTTTCCAGTAAATGCATGGTCTTAAGCGGCTGGTTACAAGTGCACTTTACATGGCATTCCCTTAGGAGTTTCCAATTGCTACGAATAGACCGCTACATACTAGCTGATCATCTGATGGGCCCTCCACCGCCACCGGGAGAAGGAAAATAATGAGGGGTCTGTATGAATTACTAGCCGACTTTCCTCTAATCCTGCAAAGGACTGAGATTTTCAACAAAAAATAAATAAAAAATTGGAGCAACTGCCTTTTTCAAGCATAAAAATCAGTGATGGAGGTGGGCGAGCAGGCGTGGGTAAACCTGTCATCACTAGTAGTTACCGTGCTCACCATTTATTGCCACCTACACGTTAGTTTATACCTTTTTAATCTCGTTCGTTCCTGGCGGGACAGGCAAAAAATAAAGAGCTTCAGTTTGGCAACCTATGATCAAAGCAAATCAGTGGACATACTTCTACACTCACAGCTGTATCCTGTACAGAGGCGGAACGGGCTTTCTCATAAACCCACCATTGCTTGTCGAAAAAAACAAAACAAAAAAAAACGCTAACAGTTTCACAGCAGGCTGTAAAAAAATGACCTTTTCTTAGCAAGCCTCTTCTGCTGACACCTTGTGGACAATATGTAAATTGCAGGATGTTCTAATTATATTTTTATACTGATCCCGACAACAAAACCGCTGAAAAAATTTAAATAAGGAACTGTCCCACGATGATGATAGAATTCTAACAGTGTTGAGAACATAGAGGGTTAAGCTCATACAGGGTTTCAATAATTAAAGGGGTGTTCCAAGACTTTTTTTTTTTTTACTGACGACCTATCCTCAGGATAGGTCATCAATATTTGATCGTAGGGAAATGACAGCTGGGACCCACGCCGATCAGCTGTTTGAGAATACACTAGTACTTGCAGTAGCGCCGCAGCCTTCTCCATGCTCACCAAGCACAGCGCCGTCCATTGTATAGTGGCTGTGCTTGGTATCACAGCTCAGCCCCATTCACTTCAATGGGGCTGAGCTGCACCTAGGCCACGTGACTGATGAACGTGACGTCATATGGCCTACACTAAGCTGCGAGAAGGCTGTGGTGCTGCTGCGAGAGGATACTTCATCAGTTAAAAAATCTCAGACAACCCCGACTACACAGGGTATTCCCATTTCATGGTCGTATTGCATTTTTGCAACAATTTCCGGTGAAGCATGACAAAACACTGAAATATGACTGCCACGTGTGAATATACCTTTAAAGTGGTAGTCTGAAATAAGCAAAAATTGGGGCGCAGTCAGAGGATGGTGTAAGATGAATCATTGTCATGTCAGTGCCACCATTTTGGTCCTCCCGGCTGGTCTTTGTTTTCCGGGTGGCAGCGCTGATGTCATGTGAATACTGCAGCCCATCACTGGCTTCTTGGGTACACCGCTGAGGCCAATGACTGGCTGCAGCGGTCACATGCTTATTTGGTTATTTCATACCATCCCCTTCCTGTGCCCCAGTTTTTGCTACCCCTAATCTTCTAGCTTTGACCCTAAACAGATCATTAAGAAACCAAAAATGTATATAAATATATATAAATGTATAAAATGATCAATCAGCAGCACTGCCCAAATACCCGATCCCAAGTATGACTATATAATAGAATTACAACACCTATCGTAATAGTAGGCGCAGCCTCTCATTGTCATCAAGGGAGGCAAGCAATACAGTGTCATAAAGCCTAATTACAAAGAGCACACATATAATACAAAAAGCATTTCTATTAAGTCTGCTTAAAGATACAACATATTAATATTGACAATAATAAAAGATGCAAAAAGGTGCTGAAAGAGTGATACCCCCTGTATCCCTGTATGTCCTACTAATAGGCGTATAATTACTATGATAGGATACAAAATCCCTAATATATAAAAATTTATTGGATCATCCACCATTATCAGAGCCTCATCTGTTAAAGTGCATCCCCCCATATTCTATCATATCATTATATATATCAATGCAAAAAAGGGTCACTAAACCAGGCTGTCACCACATAATATCCAACAAAGGTCAGGTTGCCTGCCTGGTAAGAACCAAGGGGCATGCCACAAATACAATACACAGCTAAGTAAGACATACAGACCGATGGGGGCGCCCCCAGAGGAAGAGCGGCGAAACGTACGTCGGGGTTTGTTCTGCCCCCCCCAGCTCTCGGTCTTACTTCTTTTAGTGCCAGCTGTGTATTGTATTTGTGGCATGATAATGGTGGATGATCCAATTTATTTTTATGTATTAGGGATTTTGTATCCTATTATAGTAATTATACGCCTATTAGTAGGACATACAGGGATACAGGGGGTATCACTCTTTCAGCACCTTTTTGCATCTTTTATTATTGTCAATATTAATATGTTGTATCTTCAAGGAAACTTAATAGAAATGCTTTTTGTATTACATGTGTGCTGTTTGTAATTAGGCTTTATAGTAATGTTTCCACACATGTTTTTTTGCTATATGGTGTTTTTTGTATGGTTTTCCAAGCAATACAGTGTCCAAAATGTATATTTATGGTGGAGTTCTATCCTCCAATCTGACCCATATCTCCTCTGATCTAATTGTCACTCTTCACCACAGTCCAGGGATTCTATTCGAGCACAATGTGCATCACTATAATCACTATACATCTTACCCAGACACTGGAGAATTTTGCTGTGCATGGTATTGTGGTAAGACTGTGATTGTCTGGGGTCTGAAAAACATGCTGCTCCCCCCCCCCCCCCAAAAAAAAAACAGTGCCATTATTATCCACAGGTTGTGAGTGGTATTGCAGGTCAGAACTATTCACTGGATGCTATGAAGCTGGCAAAGCCAGACACAACCCATGGACAGGCGTGTTTTTGCTAGAACATAGACATGTTTTTCTAATTCTGGACAACGCCTTTAACATTATTTATATATAAATATGATATATCTATAGGTAGATATGAGGTAGGTAGATAGATAGATATAGATATAGCTATATGTATTAGACTGATAGAGAGATAGATAGATATTAGACAGATATAATTGAGATAGATAGATAGATGTATTAGACTGATAGATAATAGATAGATAGATAGATAGATAGATAGATAGATAGATAGATAGATAGATATGAGATAGATAGATAATAGATAGATAGATAGATAGATAGATAGATAGATAGATAGATAGATATAGGCAGGGCCCTCTCTCCTTCTGTACCAGTTTGTAACTCGTCTTGTTTATGCTTATTGTCTGTATTATGTATGTGCACCGCTTATCATATGTACTGCGCTATGGAATGAATGGCGCTTTAATAATAAATAATACTAATAATAATAATATAGATATAGATATTAGACTGATAGATGATTGATAGATGATAGATAGATATTAGACAGATATAATTGAGATAGATAGATAGATAGATAGATAGATAGATAGATAGATAGATAGATAGATAGATAGATAGATAGATAGACTAAGCAGTGCTACATCTGGGGTTACAGTCTCTGGAATGGCTCTTTAAATGAAACCCCTCATTTGCAGAATTAAGTCTTGCCCAAATTGTTACCTTTTAGCTCAAACAGAATGCTTCTTTTTGCGTTAAGAAAGTGATGACAGGATATAAATAGGACTCTATTTTAGCATTTAATTACTTTGACACTAAATGAAAGCTTTTTTGCTTGACGAACCAATTACTCCGCTGCTATAAAAAGCACAGCGAACAGTGGAAATTTTAGGAGGAATAAAAGATACGATGCAATATCTGAAGATGTTATCCAAATGTGCACAAAGTCATTTACATCTTATATCATTAGGATCAGCGTCATTACTCTAAGAAATGGATTCCCCCTGCCCCCCCCCAAAAAAAATAAAAAAAAATAAATCACACCTTAAAGGAGTTCATTGCCAACAAAGTCAGACGATGCGGGAGCTGCTCCCACCTGCAGAACGGCGGCCCCTGCGTGAAGGAGAGCAAACTTGGCTGTTATCGGAAGTCCCATAGCTGTGAATGGAGAGCGCATAACACATGGGCGGCCGTCTCTCCTTTCACCTCTATGGGACCAGCACCCTGCTATTTTCAGAACTCCCATAGCGATGAACGGAGGGCGTCCGCGCTTGAGTGGTGCGTTTGCCTTCAATTTGGAGGTCCTGTTCTGCAGATGGTGGGACCTATCTGACATTGATGGTATATCCTAGCGAAACACCATCAGTATCTGAAATGAGAATACCCCTTTAACATATGTAAAGGGGTTTTCCCCACAAATTACATTTATAATTTATCTTCTTAGGCCCTTTTGCTTTCCAACCCTCAATCCTAACAGCCACACAAGAAATGGGGCAAATGCAAAAACCCTCTAGAATCTACCACCTGAAAACCATGACTTGGGAAAAGCGCTGAACTGCAATACTAAACACAGCCTATGGATACGAGTGGCGCTATTTCTGGAAGAAAGCTGATAGGTTTTGTAATTTTATTACAAACCTTTATTATAAAGAATTTCCAACATTTCCAGGAGGTTCTCGCACACAATTATTGGAGGAGGACCATTCTCCTTCGTTTCCACCCGCCAACCCTTCCCAATCCAACAAAATATTGGACAGCCTACTACTTATATGTAACGTCCATGGATGTACAGTCGTGGCCAAAAGTTTTGAGAATGACACAAATATTAGTTTTCACAAAGTTTGCTGCTAAACTGCTTTTAGATCTTTGTTTCAGTTGTTTCTGTGATGTAGTGAAATATAATTACACGCACTTCATACGTTTCAAAGGCTTTTATCGACAATTACATGACATTTATACAAAGAGTCAGTATTTGCAGTGTTGGCCCTTCTTTTTCAGGACCTCTGCAATTCGACTGGGCATGCTCTCAATCAACTTCTGGGCCAATTCCTGACTGATAGCAACCCATTCTTTCATAATCACTTCTTGGAGTTTGTCAGAATTAGTGGGTTTTTGTTTGTCCACCCGTCTCTTGAGGATTGACCACAAGTTCTCAATGGGATTAAGATCTGGGGAGTTTCCAGGCCAAGGACCCAAAATGTCAACGTTTTGGTCCCCGAGCCACTTAGTAATCACTTTTGCCTTATGGCACGGTGCGCCATCGTGCTGGAAAATGCATTGTTCTTCACCAAACTGTTGTTGGATTGTTGGAAGAAGTTGCTGTTGGAGGGTGTTTTGGTACCATTCTTTATTCATGGCTGTGTTTTTGGGCAAAATTGTGAGTGAGCCCACTCCCTTGGATGAGAAGCAACCCCACACATGAATGGTCTCAGGGTGCTTTACTGTTGGCATGACACAGGACTGATGGTAGCGCTCACCTTTTCTTCTCCGGACAAGCCTTTTTCCAGATGCCCCAAACAATCGGAAAGAGGCTTCATCGGAGAATATGACTTTGCCCCAGTCCTCAGCAGTCCATTAACCATACTTTCTGCAGAAGATCAATCTGTCCCTGATGTTTTTTTTGGAGAGAAGTGGCTTCTTTGCTGGCCTTCTTGACACCAGGCCATCTTCCAAATGTCTTCGCCTCACTGTGCGTGCAGATGCGCTCACACCTGCCTGCTGCCATTCCTGAGCAAGCTCTGCACTGGTGGCACTCCGATCCCGCAGCTGAATCCTCTTTAGGAGACGTTCCTGGCGCTTGCTGGACTTTCTTGGACGCCCTGAAGCCTTCTTAACAAGAATTGAACCTCTTTCCTTGAAGTTCTTGATGATCCTATAAATTGTTGATTGAGGTGCAATCTTAGTAGCCACAATATCCTTGCCTGTGAAGCCATTTTATGCAACGCAATGATGGCTGCACGCGTTTCTTTGCAGGTCACCGTGGTTAACAATGGAAGAACAATGATTTCAAGCATCACCCTCCTTTTAACATGTCAAGTCTGCCATTTTAACCCAATCAGCCTGACATAATGATCTCCAGCCTTGTGCTCGTCAACATTCTCACCTGAGTTACCAAGACGAATTACTGAAATGATCTCAGCAGGTCCTTTAATGACAGCAATGAAATGCAGTGGAAAGTTTTTTTTGGGATTAAGTTAAATTTTCTTGGCAAAGAAGGACTATGCAATTCATCTGATCACTCTTCATAACATTCTGGAGTATATGCAAATTGCTATTATAAAAACTTAAGCAGCAACTTTTCCAATTTCCAATATTTATGTAATTCTCAAAACTTTTGGCCACGACTGTACACTGATATCCTACAGACACGACTGCCGGGGCTGCTGAGCACAGAGTATTTCAGTTACGTTCCAGGTTTCTTGGGTTCTCGAGCCGGGGAACTTGCTTATGGCACTTCTTGTGTTTTCTTCTCAAGTCTCATTATATAGCATCTACTAGTCAGCTTATTCTGGAAAGTCTCCAGATAACATAGGATCAGACAACAGCAGAAGAAATGAAAAGGGTTAATGGATTCCATACAACGCTCTTTACTGATGACATCCACAGCGCTGTCATGACAACCTACCTGCAAAATGCAGATTTCACTGTCACTACGAGGCAGGAGAAGTCTTCCATTCTACATGATGCAGATGAAGAAGTGCAATTTTTAAGGGGTTGTCCAGGATTTTACAAGTAATGGCCTATCCTCAGGACAGGCCATCAATATCTGATTGGCGGGGGTCCGACACCCCTCAACAGTAGCGGAAGTTGGCTGCAGAATTACACAGCTTTGCTGCGGTGTAGCGGAAGTTGGCTCCAGAATTACACAGCTTTACCGCGGTGGATGGAGCAGATTACTGCAGAGTTACTTCCATAGCAGTCAATGGCAGCAGTAGCCAGCTCTGTCCACTACACATTGGATGGATGTGTGTATTTCCAGTGAAATAGCTGATGACTGGGGGCACAGGTAGTCGGACCCCCGCCAATCAGATATTGATAGTCTGTCCTGAGGATAGGCCATCGAAAACGAAATGCTGGAAAAGCACTCTCATGCAATGAAGTGCTAAGGAGGGAATTTATCAATGGCTTTACTTAAGAAGACTGGGGCAGGCCTCATTTGCATAAACATTTGCAAATTCTAGCTGTTTTTGACCACTGTCAATATAACAGGAGAGGGCCAGGCCTTCGGTGGTGGGAAAGATTTAGTATACCATATTTTTTGCTTTATAAGATGCCCTTTTTCCCACCAAAAGTGGGGGGGAAATTGCTGTGCGTCTAATTAAGCGAATACTAGTGAGCACTTCCATTATGGAAGCACTCACTAGTATGCATTAGGTGCCAGGAGCGGGGAGTGAAGCTCTGCGAGCGCTTCTGGTACTCACCCTGCCGGGTCTTCCTTCCTGGGGCCGGCGCTGCACTGTCCTGACCCCATACAGTGTCGTTCCGACGTAGTGCGTGCAGGCCAGAGAAGACATGGGAGCGTGACTGCTGCCGGAGATGGAGAGGAGCCGCGGCGCAGGAGAGGTAAGAGGAGTTTTATTTTATTTATTCTGATCTGAGGTCTGATAGTTCTGGCAAGGAAATCTGAGGGGATTGATATTGATGGTCGATCTGAAGTCTGATGGGGGGTCTGACAATGAGGGCTGATCTGAGGTCTGATGGGGGGTCTGACAATGTGGACTGATCTGAGGTCTGATGGGGGTCTCACATTGAGTGCTGATCTGAGGTCTGATGTGGGTCTGAAATAAAGGGCTGATATAAGCTCTGATGGGGTCTGACATTAAGGGCTGATGAGGTTCTGACATGGACGGCTGATATGGGGGTCTGATCTGATGTCCTGATATTTATGGGGGTCTTATCTGATGAAAAAAATGTTTTCTTATTTTCCTCCTCGGTACGGTACTTACGGTAATTTACACCAGAATCTGGCATAAATTATATTGCAAATCTATACCAGTTTAAGGGCCCATGCACATGATCATATGCCTTCCGAGACATATGGTCTGAGAGGGGGCTATATGTCCTGGAGTGGCAAAGACTGTGTGCACGAGAGCGTCGGGTCGCCCACGGAACTGTTCTGCACTCATATGTAAAATATGAAGCTGCCAAGTTTCTTCAATTTTATTATATGCATTGGAAAAGATGTGTTGTGAAGTCAGACTTTCCCTTTAAAGTGTAAGGCTACATGCACACAAACAAATTTTCTTTCCGTGACCGTTCCGGTTTTTTTGCGGATAGGATGCGGACCCATTTATTTCATTGGGTCCGCAAAAAATGTGGTAAGCACACCATGTGCTGTCCGCATCAATATGTCCGTTCCATAGCCCCGCCAAAAAAATAGAACATGTCTTATTCTTGTCTGTTTTAGGCATTGTTACAATGGATCCCCCCCAAAAAACAGATGGATCCGCAATTTGCGGACCGCAAAATACATACGGTCGTGTGCATGTAGCCTAAGATGAATAGATTTTAAAGGGCATCTGCCAGCAGATTTGTACCTATGACACTGGCTGACCTGTTACATGTGCTCTTGGCAGCTGAAGACAACTGTGTTGGTCCCATGTTCATATGTGTCCGCATTGCTGAGAAAAATGAGGTTTTAATATATGCAAATGAGTCTCTAGGAGCAACGGGGGCATCGCTGTTACACCTAGAGGCTCTGTTACACCTAGAGGCTCTGCTTTCTCTGCAACTGCTGTGCCCTCTCCACTTTGACAGGGCCAGGTGTGATGACCTTTTCACTGCTTTGTCCCTATGAAAGTGCAGATGGTCAGCAGTTGCAGAGAGAGCAGATCCTCTAGGTGTAATGGCAACGCCCCCGTTGCTCCTAGAAATCCATTTGCATATATTAAAACATAATATATGAACATAAGACCAACACAGATGCCTTCAGCTGCCAAGCGCACATGTAACAGGTCAGCCAGTGTCATAGGTACAAACCTGCTGACAGATTAACATGTGCTGCATTGGTAACTGCAATCTATGGGGCCTTAGGACCAGGGGCGTAGCGTGTGGGGGGGGCGTTGCCCCGGGCGCAAAAATTGCAGGGGGCACCAGGCAGCAGAAATTTCAATGAGGGCCACGGGAGCCTATGGGTCCCTCCGTTATGCCTCGTAGAGCAACGCAGGACTCGGTCATGAATCGATTACCTCACTGTGACCTCCTGCGCCGGGATGCCATAAGCTGTGATGGAGAGAGGTAAGTATTAAAAAAAAAATTTTTATGTACCCTACCCTAATTGCAGAGGCACTAGGGGCACTATGGGGGTGGGGGAGGAGCAAAAAGAGAAGGACCACTGAGGACATCATACTAATAAGGCTACTTTCACACTAGCGTTCAGAACGGATCCGTCTGCATTATAACTTAGAAAAATTTCTAAGTGTGAAAGTAGTCTGAACGGATCCGTCCAGACTTTACATTGAAAGTCAATGGGGGACGGATCCGTTTGAAGATTGAGCCATATTGTGTCATCTTCAAACGGATCCGTCCCCATTGACTTACATTGTAAGTGTGGACGGATCCGCTCGCCTCCGCACGGCCAGGCGGACACCCGAACGCTGCAAGCAGCGTTCAGGTGTCCGCTCGCTGAGCGGAGCGGAGGCTGAACGCTGCCAGACGGATGCATTCTCAGTGGATCCGCCTCCACTGAGAATGCATTAGGGCCGGACGGCTGCGTTCGGTGCCGCTCGTGAGCCCCTTCAAACGGAGCTCACGAGCGGCCACCTGAACGCAGGTGTGAAAGTAGCCTAAGAGTGGAGTGGCCACTATTAACAATAAGGCCATTATATTAATAATAAAGAGGGGCCAATATATTAATACCAATACTAATACAGAGGGGGCCATTACATCTAATATATAAACCTGAGTGTATGTCTGATAAAGGAATCTGCACCGTCGCATTTACAATCACGAAATTTGGCACACAGGTACATCAGGTGTCCAGGAAGGTTTTAGAGCAGGTCTCAGGTCTTTAGGACGTACCGTTCCTGAGATATTCCCAAAAAAATGCATTAGCCAATAGAAGCCTGGTCACATGACCCTTATCAGCCAATAGAAGCTTGCAGGTCCTCCAGTCTCCACATACAGTTTTACTCCAGGTTTCCATAACAACCCAGCCATTTATCTTCACTGCTGTAGATGAGCTTTAAAAGGAAATCTGTCACCAGGATAATCGCTATTGAAGTACAGCCATGGTCTAATAGCACTTAGTACCTTATTTCCAGATGTGCCTTTGTTCCAGCAATAGATGTTTTTATCCTCTAAAAATCCAGTTTATTTTATATGCAAATGAGACAGTAAGGTGCCAGGAGGGGCGTCACTCTTGCAGGAAGGAGCCCAGACACGCCCACTGCCACAATGTGTCCACCCTCAAAAGACTTAAAACCCTGCCCCCAGGTCCCGCAAAGCCACGCCCCTGATCCGGTTAGGCCACGCCCCTCCCACTCCTGAGTTGGAGATTGAAAAAATGAAGGTAAAAATCAACTTCTGTCAGCTGCAGGAGTGGGAGGGAGGGTGATTTTCTCCCTGCAGCTCACACTCACTTAGGCTCCACTACACTTAGGCTGCCTTAGAATGGACCCTTAGAGTGAGCTGTTCAAAAGGACACGCCCCTGATCCAGTAAAGGCCACTGTTAAGGGGCAGGCCCCTGTGGAGGTCGCTGTCAAGGGGGTGGTATGCTGTGAAAGTCACTGATAACGGGGAAGGCTGCTGTAAAGGTCAAAGTTAAGGGGGTGGGCTGCTGTGGAGGTCCAATTTTAAGGGACGGGGCACTGTGGGGGGATCACTGTTAAGGAGTGGGGGGCTGTGGAGGTCACTGTTTTGGGGGCGGGGTGCTGTAGATGTCACCGTTATAGTGGATAGTGTTGATATCTTTTAACGGCGCACACAAACATTAAATGAAATAGATTAAATATACCCGAGCGAAGCCGGGTCCTTCTGCTAGTTAATAATAAAGAGGGGCCATTACATTAATAACAAAGAGGGGCCATTATAATATACAGGGGACAACCCACGCTACGCCACTGCTTAGGACACAAATCCTTGTTTTGAAAAATGCATGGTCTGAACCAACCAAGCGCATATTAGTTGTACTTTCAAAACTGATCCATCTTAAGGAAGAAACCCGCAACCTTGCATCGTCTTAATTACGTCAGGCAGCGGAGAGGCCTCAGTGTGGTTATGTGCTAAAAATCTGCTTATCCCGCATTTCTGACACTCTTCCCTTTCAACTGTAAGGAGACTCTGCCTTATAGAAAATAAATATGTATGAAATAAGATCACATTTCCGTGAACCGCTCGCTGGAGAAAGACAAGTATTATCAATTTTAATTAGGTCAATGACGTCAAAAAGGGAAAGGTGTAATCCGAGAAACGGAGAGCGCACAGCGCCTCCCGAGAGTCCGTAGATTTCTGTTTGATCTAGACAGGATTTCAAAAACCAACCGGCATGAAAAAATTATCAAAGTCCAAGTATGACGCGAGCGCCGAAATCTGAAGCTAGCTGAAAGAAGAGCACTTATTAGACTCTCACCCCCACCACCAAAAAGAAAAGTGTGCACGCTATGAACGGCAACGACCTCAGCTTTTCTGCTCTTCCGTCACGTAAAGGACTCATAGCTCATAAAAGGGGACACACATCTAAGGTTATGGATTCCTCCAGTTATTTTTTTTTCCCATAAACTTTCCATAGACTTAATCCATCAGAAATCAGGAATTTCTGACATTAATTGCACCTGTTACAGCGTCTCCGTATGTTCTTTTTTCTATGGCACACAAAGACATTTCTAGCAAGTGGCTTCTTGTACATTAGACGTGTAGGTGTACTGTAGAAGGTCGCAGAGGCGAGATTATAAAATATATGCAAACACTAAATTATTATTTATGGAGTAAATAAATTATCATAAAAAGCACGATATCCATGTCTTTAATGGGACCACCGGGGCAAATGTAGCAACCGTGAAGAGGGCAAATCGGTCCCATCTGATGTGAATTTTTGATTTGGAACCTGCATCAGAATTCCAAGACCGATCCTCAGAATTCTGCCTTGGTTTCAAGTTTACATTGTCACAGACGCCGCCTGCCTATTAGACCCAGACAGTGAGGCGAGCCCATGCGTGGATACCCGACAAAGTTTCCACGGCGGTTTCGACTGGGAAATCACACCAAGGGTGGAGACTTTTATTCTTTATTATGGTTCTGCAGTAAGGCAGAATCCCATTAAAAAGAACGGGAGGCTAATGTTAAAGGGGTGGTCCCATCTGGAAATGTATGGCATATAGATGGGACATGTCACAAATGTTCAATAGCTGTGGGTCCCACCTCTATCTCAGGAAAATCATGAATAGAGAACAAGACACATAAGTCCTATACAGGCAAAAAGCTCGTTCACACAAACGTTTTTTTGCGTTCCGTATACGGAACCATTAATTTCAATGAATCCACAAAAAAAACGGAATGTACTCCGTATGTATTCCGTTTCCGTATTTCCGTTCCGTTCAAATATAGAACATGTCCTATTATTGCTCGTAAATCACGTTCCGTGGCTCCATTCAAGTCAATTGGTCCACAAAAAAACGGAACACATACGGAATGTACTCCGTATGTCTTCTGTATCCGTTCCGTTTTTGCAGAACCATCTATTGAAATTTTTATGCCTAGCCCAATTTTTTCTATGTAATTACTGTATATTGTATATGCCATACGGAAAAACAGAACAGAAACGGAAACGAAAAAACGGATCCGTTAAAAACAGCCAGCAAAACACTGAAAAAGCCATACGGTCGTGTGAACGAGCCCAAATAAAGGGGTGGTCGGATATATACAGTGTCCTTTCTATTCACTGCTATGGGACTTTTGAAAAAACCAAGTATGTTCCCTCGGAGAGCAGCCAGTTCAGGAGATAGAAGCAGGTCCCAGAGGTGGGACCTGCATCTATTGGACATTAAAGGCATGTCCTATCGAAGGGGATCTGTCACCACAATTCTGTACTATTATCTACATTAAAGGGAATGTGTCATCAGAAAATGACCTGTTGTTTAAATCACGTTTTTATGTTTAACAGATTTTTAAAGAATGTTTGATGATGTCATTTTTAATTTTCCATGTAAATATCTATATTTAAACAAAAAACATAAAATCCTGCAGTTTTCACTCTGGATACAAAGCCTAAAATTAGGCACCACTTCTTGGTCTGTACCGATCACAATACTGCAGTTATCTGCTTATCTATGATTCTAATCCTGCCTGTAATGATATCACCTCTGTGTACACATAAAATTGGATCCACCATTCACAATAGGTGATTGTCAGAGCTTCTCTATTCTTTCCTTGTACAATGACCTCTGCACAGGTCGCAGAGCATGCCTAGGAAACTCTCCTATAGAAGTCAATGAGGTCCCCTCCTGACCATTGTGTCTATGGTAAAGCAATTTTAATGCCTTGTAAATGCTGTTAAGAACAGCTCAGGCAAGATGGCCGCCCCCATAATCATGTTCAGGAAGTAGAATAAAAAATCTACAATCAGAAAATAAAAGGAGATTAGAAAAAAAAAAAGGAGATGTGGTACTATTTGGTTTTAACTGGCAGATAAAAATTTTGTTGACACATTTCCTTTCATACATGAGTAGTACTGCACATAAAGAGTCCAGATCGAAATCCTTTATTTCCCTGCTGACCCCCTTTTCCCCAAGGTCAATGTTCAAGGCTATGCTTAAATACACAGTCAGGACTGCTGTGCTAACATAAAGGAGAAAATCAGTATGAAAAAAATAAAAATAAAATCGATATGGCCTCCTTATCTGAGTACCACTCATGTAGTACTGCAGATAATAGCCCAAAATCCAGGTAAGAGATTCCTTTAAGTGGTTTTTCAAGTAGGTTTCCGAGCTTAAAACATAGCAAAAGCCGCATAAAAAAATTTGCCGTCTGAACATACCCTTAAAGGGAACCTGTCACCGGGATTTTGTGTATAGAGCTGAGTACATGGGTTGCTAGATGGCCGCTAGCACATCCGCAATATACAGTCCCCATAGCTCTGTGTGCTTTTATTGTGTAAAAAAAACGATTTGATACATATGCAAATTAACATAAAAGAGTCATATCTTACTTGTGTGACCAGAGAAGAGTCATATTTTCAAGCTCTGACTCATCTCAGGTTAATTTGCATATGTATCAAATCGTTTTTTTTTTACACAATAAAAGCACACAGAGCTATGGGGACTGGGTAATGCGGATGTGTTAGCGGCCATCTAGCAACCCATGTCCTCAGCTCTATACCCAAAATCCCGGTGACAGGTTCCCTTTAACAGCTGCAAAATTTTCATGCACAACCATGTGCTTTCCCCCCAGTTGTGTGCCATCAATGGTCAACTTGAAAACCAAGCCAATTTTTGTCTGCTAACCGGTGGCACACCTTTAAAAAAGGCCGTCCCATCTGAACAACTCCTCTGAACATGGACTTAGGTGAGATCCATAGAGCAAGCTGTGGCCAGCTACATACACTGCCTGTCCAAAAAAAAAGTCGCCACCTGGATTTAACGAAGCAAATAGTTCTGAGCCTCCCTATTGGATAATTACTGCATGGGCGATTATCTTTCAGCTGGCAACAAGTTATTTAACCCCAACTGGTGCAATGAGTTGCTTCTCATTTCTTAAACAACCATGTGGAAAGACATATCTCGTGGTCGTGGAAAAGATGTCTGTTTGAGAAGGGTCAAATCATTAGCATGCATCAAGCAGATAAAACATCTAAGGAGATTGCAGAAACGACTAAAATTGGGTTAAGAACTGTCCAACGTATTATTAAAAAATGGAAGGATAGTGGGGACCCATCGTATTCGAGGAAGAAATGTGGCGGGGAAAAAATCCTGAATGATCGTGATCGGCAATCACTTAAACGTTTGGTGAAATCAAATCGAAGAAAAACAACAGTAGAACTCAGGGCTATGTTTAATAGCTATGTTCAGGGCTATGTTTAATAGTGAAAGTAAGGGCATTTCCACACGCACAACGCGAAGGGAACTCAAGGGATTGGGACTGAACAGCTGTGTAGCCGTAAGAAAACCACTAATCAGTGAGGCAAACCAGAAACAAAGGCTTCAATTTACTGGGGAGCATAAAGATTGGACTCTGGAGCAATGGAAGAAGGTTGTGTGGTCTGATGAGTCCAGATTTACCCTGTTCCAGAGTGATGGGCGCATCAGGGTAAGAAGAGAGGCAGACGAAGTGATGCCCCCATCATGCCTAGTGCCTCCTGTACAAGCCTGTGGGGGCAGTGCTATGATCTGGGGTTGCTGCAGTTGGTCAGGTCTAGGTTCAGCAACAGTATGTGCTCCAAGAATGAGGTCAGCCGACTACCTGAACATACTGAATGACCAGGTTATTCCATCAATGGATTTTTTTCTTCCCTGATGGCACGGGCATATTCCAAGATCACAATGCCAGGATTCATCGGGCTCCAATTGTGAAAGAGTGGTTCAGGGAGCATGAGACATCATCTTCACACATGGATTGGCCACCACAGAGTCCAGACGTTAACCCCATTGAGAATCTTTGGGATGTGCTGGAGAAGGCTTTGCGCAGCGGTCAGACTCTACCATCATCAATGCAAGATCTTGGTGAAAAATTAATGCAACACTGGATGGAAATAAATCTTGTGACCTTGCAGAAGCTTATCGAAACAATGCCACAGCGAATGCCATAATCAAAGCTAAAGGCGGTCCAACAAAATATTTTTGGTGGTGACTTTTTTTTTGGACGGGCAGTGTATTACTCCTGCACTGGCCTCTGCAGGAGAGCTTTGGTATTACACAGTGCCCATTCACATGGTCTCTTTGAGTCCTCCAGAGCGAGAGACGCTCTTCTCACCTCCTTACCACCATGGCTAATATTTATTTTTAGAGTATATGGACATATCTGCCACCACTTGATTCCTAAAGTCCACATTTGCCTACAAACCGACCGTCTGTATGCAAATAGGCATAGTCTATTTCCCAATAGGACAACCCCTTTAAGAAAGGCCACAGATAAATGTAAGGTGGTGTGAGGAGAGCAGACTCTGAGACTACGTATTTCTATGAAGCCCGGGCGCTGTAACTTACATACGTTCCGAATCTAGACACAAGGCAAGAGAAGGTTCATCACTGACAAACACAGAAAGAACAATAACCGTACAAGTGGAAAATAGGCCATAAATAAATAAATGTATGCATAAAACGTACAAGTACAAAAGGGAATGGAGAAAAAAAAAAAAATGCTAATAAAATTCCTACATGCCAGCTGGAGAAGAAGTCTGACAGATTTTCAGAGGAAAACAGGAAGCTTTATGACATACTTCAATTAATCAACATATACAGAGAGCGCATGCACATCAGATACGGCTTGTACTCCCACCAAGCTTGTTTTTGCAGGGGTGACTCATAAGTGACTTGTGGTGCCGAGTGCCGCTGTTGTTCACTGGAAGAAAAACACATTTCACATATTCTCCTGCAGTCTGCTCGCTCTGCAGCATGTATTGTTTAGATATAGGAATGTTGGACGACCCATGCGCAAATACCCACTTAGGACTTGCTTAGCAAACAGAAGTGGAGGACCCTTGGGACACGCATTGCAACATTCATCTCTTTCAATACGAGTTTTATTTTTTATGTATCTGGGAATTCCTTTGTTAGGGTACTTTCACACTTGCGGCAGAGGATTCCGGCAGGCAGTTCAGTCGCCGGAACTGCCTGCCGGATCCGTTAAAATGTATGCAAACTGATGGCATTTGTCAGACGGATCCGTATGACAAATGCATTGAAATGCCGGATCCGTCTCTCCGGTGTCATCCGGAAAACCGGATCCGGCATTTATTTTTTTCACATTTTTTGCAGTCTGAGCATGCGCAGACTGCAATGCCGAATCCGTTTTGCCAGAACACTGGCATTAATGCAGGTCAATGGGAAAAATGCCGGATCCAGTATTATGGCAAGTGTTCCGGAATTTTGGACGGGGATAAAACCGTAGCATGCTGCGGTATTTTCTCTGTCCTGAAATGGCAAAAAGACTGAACTGAAGACGTCCTGATGCATCCTGAATGGATTGCTCTCCATTCAGAATGCATTAGGATAGAACTGATCAGTTCTTTTCCGGTATTGAGCCCCTAGGACGGAACTCTATGCCGGAAAAGAATAACGCTAGTGTGAAAGTACCCTTAGAATGAGGAACAGGCAGGAGCAGCAGTGAGCAACTGTCTCGCACCGTATAGAGCAGCCTGTAATTCTGTGAATGGAGGAAGCAGAGAGGCTGCAAAAAATCTGACTTCTCTG
Source organism: Bufo bufo (assembly GCF_905171765.1). Taxonomy (NCBI): domain Eukaryota; kingdom Metazoa; phylum Chordata; class Amphibia; order Anura; family Bufonidae; genus Bufo; species Bufo bufo. The sequence continues at coordinate 27,736,583 of NC_053397.1, read as the reverse complement.
ACACTTCTCAGTCCTGTTTCCTGACATAAAGGGAGGGATTCGAGAATACTGTATGCTTAGAATTCGGATAGATAAGGTGTCTGGTTCAGAAAACCCATTTCCAAATACTCTATTATGGAATTCTAAATGAAAGGGGTTGTCCTACAAATAAAATATTCTTTATTTTTTAAAACAGCGCCTGGATCTGAATACTCCTCATAATTGCATGTAATTAGACATTTTGCATAGCCATTGAGTTATTCAATAAAATGTATCTGTACAGCACCACCTGCTGTTTATACTTTTCCTTATTTCTCTGTCCACCTTCGTAACATCGATGAAGCTCAGTTTCACCCTTCAACATCCAACAGCCATATCTATTGCAAGGAAAGAGCTGCTGAAGTATGGACACACCTCCTGAGCTGTGATAGGGAGAGAGCTGCTACAGTAAGGACACACCTCCTGAGCTGTGATAGGGAGAGAGCTGCTGCAGTAAGGACACACCTCCTGAGCTGTGATAGGGAGAGAGCTGCGGCAGTATGGACACACCTCCTGAGCTGTGATAGGGAGGGAGCAGAAGAAGAAAGGACACACCTCCTGAGCTGTGATAGGGAGAGAGCTGCAGCAGTAAGGACACACCTCCTGAGCTGTGATAGGGAGAGAGCGGCTGCAGTATGCACACACCTCCTGAGCTGTGATAGGGAGAGAGCTGCGGCAGTATGGACACACATCCTGAGCTGTGATAGGGAGAGAGCTGCAGAAGGGAGAGAGCTGCAGAAGTAAAGACATAACTCCTGAACTGTGATAGGGAGACACTTGCAGCCTAACCAAAAAATGCCACGCCTCCTGAGCTACCAGCTTGAAGAAAATCTAGAAATTGGAGCAACGAATGTGGAGATCTCTGGATCAATGTGAGGTACATGGCTGGTTCTAGCTTTGTTAGAAAGAGATTGTCATCTATTGAACAATACCAGTGATGGCTAACTCCGGCATTCCAACTGCAGTGAAACTACGACTCCCAGCATGCTCCATTCATTTCTATGGAGTTCCGAGGACAGCCAAGCAAGTGTACATCTTGGGAGTTGTAGTTTTGCCACAGCTGGAGTGCCGGAGGTTAGCCATCACAGTACTATACGATGTCTAATTTTCATTTTTTATTATTAATTTCAATGGCCACCATGTAATACTTCATTTTACCTGTGGTGGCACTGCAGAAAAACTGAACACTTGCTGCTGGGTTTCACCATAGATTACAGCTGATCACTGGGGGTACCACCGATGGAACAATGTGTGATAAACTGAGTTCCTGAAAAAAGGATTGTAAAAAGCTGGTAACCCATTTCATACATTAGTTGAAGAGCTGCGTATTCTAAATCTGGATCAGGGATACCATATGGTTCGGATCCCGCAGACCTATGCATTTATGAGGCAGATCTGCCATCAGGAACTGATTTACCGCAGTGGCCCAGTACACCTGGAGATGAAAAGAAACTAGGAACAGAAAATATATTTTTTGTCTGGTCTGAGGCCTAAATTAAAGAGGGTTTTCCAGGATTTTAAACATATCCTCTGGATAGGTCATAAGTATTTGGTCGGTGGGGGTCCGACACCCGGGGTCCCCTATGATAAGCTGTTTGAGAAGGCACCAGTGCTCCTGTGAGCACCATGGTCTTCTCTGTGCTCACCATGCACAGCGCCGTACATTGTATCTGTGGCCAGCTCCTCCCTGGCTGCTTTGATTGATAGGGCCAGGCAGTGGCAAAGCAGCCATAGAGGGGCTGGTCGCAGAAAGGAATATAGCTTGGGAGCAACAAGGGCAATGGTGACAGTGGCGCACCTACAGGGGGGGTCCAGCGGGTCTGGACCTCCCCCCTAGAACAACCAGACAATATATTTTTTTTTATCCTTCAGGGCCGCACCGCCGATCACCACAGGCGGCGCGGCCCTGGATGTAATTGCGGCAGCGGTGGGGGGGCCGGGGGGCAGTAGGAGATGAGCGCTTCCATGAGCGCACTCCATATCCATCCTGTGCTGCGGCAGGGGAGGGAGAGGTGTGTCCCTCCCCTCTTCTTCTGATAGGCCGCAGGCACTAATGCCTGCAGCCTATCAGAGGCCGGCTCAGGCGGCGCGATGACATCATCATCGCGCCGCCTGAGCCGGGCAGCACACAGCAGGGTCACAGGCTGGAAGAGGCCTGCTTCACATCGCTGCTGATGGAGGTAAGTATCAGTGTTTTCTTCTTTTATTTTTTTTTGGAGGGGGGGGAGCTGGCACTATGGGGGCATCTGAGAATTCTTACAGCCCAATTTTTTTGGGGGTGGCACTTCTTACTGGCACATTATGGGGAATGGGGAGAGGGGGGCACCATGGGGGAGAGGAGCACTATGGGGGCATCTGGGGGCTCTAAAGGGGCTTTTATTTTTACACATTATGGGGGGCACTATAGGGGATGGGGCATCTGGTGGCACTATAGGGGCATTATTTGAGGGCACTATGGGGAAGTGGGGGTTCTAAAGGGGCCTTTTTTTCTTATTGGCACATTATGGGGGGCATTATGGCATCTGGTGGCACTAAGGGGGCATTTTTTACTGGCACATTATGGGAGGCACTATAGGGGAGAGCGGCACTATGGGGGAGTGGAGCACTATTGGGGCATATGGTGGCACTTCGAAGGGGTATTTTTTTACTGGCACATTTATGGGGGGGGGGCATCATAGGGGAGAGGACCACTATGGGGGCATCTGGGGGGTCTAAAGGGGCTTTTTTTTTTATTGACACGTTATGGGGGGCACTATAGGGGAGAATGGCACTATGGGGCATCTGGTGGCACTATAGGGGCATTATTTGGGGGCACTATGGGGAAGTGGGGGCTCTAAAGGGGCCTTTATTCCTATTGGCACATTATGGGGGGCATTATGGCATCTGGTGGCACTAAGGGGGCATTTTTTACTGGCACATTATGGGAGGCACTTTAGGGGAGAGCGGCACTATGGGGCATTATTTGGGGGCACTATGGGGGAGTGGAGCACTATTGGGGCATATGGTGGCACTTGGGGCATTTTTTACTGGCATATTATGGGGGACACTATGGGGAAGGGGGAGAGGAGCACTATGAGGGCATTTACTGGGGCACTATATAGGGGTATTTTATACTGGCACATTATGGGGGCATTATGGGGACATTAGCTCAACAGCGGGCACTAAGCGGGGGTATTTCATGTACTGTTATATTGTAGGGAGAATTATTAGTACTAGGAGGTATTATGCGGAGCTTTACTACTACTGGGGGGCTATGAGGAACATGATTACTAGTATGGGCACTGTAGGGGCATTATTACTACTAAGTGTGCTCTGGCAGAGAATTATTTCTATTGGTGGGATTTTGGGGAGCACTGTTAGTTTGGGGGCACCCTGTCACAGTATCAGCTTAGCACAATAATTTTTGGGGGACATTATCTTTATACTATTAGTGTCTGGGCATTTTTTAGAGCACTGTGTGCCAATAATTGTTGAAGGCGGTACTATCTGTGTGGTAGTAGTATTTCCAGGGGGACTGTTTCTGCAGTATAGTATTGGGGGCACAGCGGGCACAGTATTGGGGGCACTATCTGTGTGGTAGTAGTATTTCCAGGGGGACTGTTTCTGCAGTATAGTATTGGGGGTGGCAGGCAAGGGTGTTCAGAAGATGTGAAGATGATGGAAATGTGGGAAACTAATGTCTGTTTGTTAATCTCTGCAGAGATGGGAGATGGCTGAAAAATCATCATGGCGGAGAAGATAAAGAAAGAGAACGTCTACAACAAAGGTGACATCACTGGATGTAAGAGGTATGGGGCGCTATGTAGGAGAGGAGATGCTCCGGCTCCTCCCCCTGCCATTTGCAGAAGGAGGATTCAGAGCTGGGTGAGGACGGTCAAGGGGGGCAGCAGGCCACGGGTGGGTGACAGATGGTGGAGGGAACCACAGGCCTTGAGCAGGATCTGGGGAGGGAGGAGAGCGGAGGAGCTTCCTGGCCTCAACTATAGAATGTCAGCTGTACAGTGTTTGTTGGGAGTGGCCTATTATATGTAGGAGGGGCTTTTAATAATGGGCGTGGCTAAAAAATGCGCCGCGCGCCACATTATTCTATTCCTGTAGAGCTTTTGGAATCGCGCAACACACTACACCCCCCCCCCCCCTGCATTTTTAAATATAAAGGGGGCTTTGAAAAATAGGCAGGCAAAAGAATTGGCACAGCGCACTACACGTGCCACATTTTTTTTACCCTTCGGACCCCCCCTAGACAAAATTCCTGGGTGCTCCCCTGAATGGTGACCCCCTAATTTCACCAAAAAACTCATTTGCATATTAAGAAAAAGTATCATAACTCGGGAACGGAGCCTCAGATCAAAAAAAAAAAGAAGAAAAACAGCATTCTGATCAAGTGAACAACAGCTATGTGTCTATGCAGACAGTTGGGTAGGGGGGTCGCTAGTGACAGGTTTCCTTTACGACAGGCATGCCCAACCTGCGGCCCTCCAGCTGTTGCACAACTACAACTCCCATCATGCCCTGCTGTAGGCTGATAGCTGTCCAGGCATGCTGGGAGTTGTAGTTTTGCAACAGTTGGAGGGCTGTAGGTTTGGGCATCCCTGCTTTAGGAGATCTGATAAAATTTTAGCAGTCTGGTCTAGAGTCTGAATTAATTACAGCGATCTGGTCTAGAGTCTGAATTAATTATAGCGATCTGGTCTAGAGTCTGAATTAATTATAGCGATCTGGTCTAAAGTTTGAACTAATTTTAACAATCTGGTCTGAGGTCTGATAAATTTAAGAGGTCTGTTCTGGAGTCTCATTTATCTTTGCAGTCTGGTTTGGAGACTGAATCGATTTTTTGGATCCTGACAGTTTTGTCATGGCATGGGGCCTAAAATCTGATATGAAGTTACCTAAACTGAGCAACCTCTTTATCTGAAAGGAAATGAATGGATCTGTGAGCTGCATTACCAGACCCAGACCCAGACCCATCCCCTGGACCAGACCGGTGCTGTCCCTGGAAAAAAAACCTCCCTTTTTTATAGATACAGATAGCAGACCGGTCAAGGCAAGGGAGCCACAATGTCAATGTGTAATGCCGAATTTGCACAGGGACGCCTGTAGATAGATGGAAGTTCCACAATTATATGCCTGACCTATCGTTCCGTGTGCCAAATGCTGAATAATTCCCCTCAATGTGCGATTTGTTTTTTTGCGATGCATAACAGTTGTTATGTGTTGGTAATAATACCATCCCTATGATCTTGAGTGGGTTCCCTAGCCCAAAGCAAGCCTTTACCAACGTCATAGCTGCAAATAAAGCAGGTGTCAGCTGTACAAAGTGAACTGGCAACACCCACAACGCATCGCTGCCAGGGCATTACAGAGCCAGTACATCGTTTGCAAATGTCTGACTCCCATCAATTACATAAAGCCAAAATCATCATCAACAACAACAACAAAAATCGATTTGGATTAAAAAAAATAACTACGCGAATCTATCTTTTTTTGTCAAAAACAACAAGATTTATCGTTTCTACCCTGTTTCCACTGAAATTGCTTCCCTGTAATTTTAGTTGCTGGTTTCTATGGATACAAAGAGTATTCTCTATCTGATGTGGAATAAAAATAGTTATAGCACAGCTGTCCCTGTGTTTCATAAACCGCAGACCAATATTTCATTTTATGGGCTTCCTCTGAAATATATTTTTCAGGGACATTTGGACAAGGACCTGACATAAATGCTATAAAGCCATGCTGCATATTATAACGGAGACAAACGTTTTAATATTTAATATTATTTCGGTTTTCACTTATAGGGATTGACTTTGGAAAATCCTTTTTATTAAGGGGTCCGTCGACGATTAGCTAACCACAGGTTGTCCAGTTGCTGAGACCTCCAATGATCAGCTGTACTCTGTGGGGGAGCTGCCAGCAAGGGTTCAATTTCCCTACAGCTCCTCCACAGGAGAAATTAAGCATTACACGGTTCCAAGTAAAATCAATGGGGAGCCTGTGTAGTGCACAGACATGCCTAGTCCTCCAGGGCAAGAAATGTGCCCCTGATTGCTTGGACTGGAACTGTGGGGGGTGGGGGGAATCAGACAGCTGGCTACACATTCATGAGGACCCCCCATTATAGTCCATAGTTGCCAACAGTACCAAATTTGGCAGGATTGTCCTCAAATTTCACAGACTATCACAGTAAATTTGGCTTGTATATGAAGAGGACAGTATACTACTACAGAGCGATCTGGATAGATTGGAGGCTTGGGCAGATAAGTGGCAGATGAGGTTTAACACTGACAAATGTAAAGTTATGCACATGGGAAGGAATAATGCAAGTCACCCGTACATACTAAATGGTAAAACACTGGGTAACACTGACATGGAAAAGGATCTAGGAATTTTAATAAACAGAAAACTAAGCTGCAAAAACCAGTGTCAGGCAGCTGCTGCCAAGGCCAACAAGATAATGGGTTGCATCAAAAGGGGCATAGATGCCCATGATGAGAACATAGTCCTACCACTTTACAAATCATTAGTCAGACCGCACATGGAGGACTGTGTACAGTTCTGGGCTCCTGTGAACAAGGCAGACATAGCAGAGCTGGAGTGGGTCCAGAGGAGGGCAACTAAAGTAATAACTGGAATGGGGCAACTACAGTACCCTGAAAGATAATCAAAATTAGGGTTATTCACTTTAGAAAAAAGACGACTGAGGGGAGATCTAATTACTATGTATAACTATATCAGGGGTCAGTACAGAGATCTCTCCCATCATCTATTTATCCCCAGGACTGTGACTGTGACGAGGGGACATCCTCTGCGTCTGGAGGAAAGAAGGTTTGTACACAAACATAGAAGAGGATTCTTTACGGTAAGAGCAGTGAGACTATGGAGCTCTCTGCCTGAGGAGGTGGTGATGGTGAGTACAATAAAGGAATTCAAGAGGGGCCTGGATGTATTTCTGGAGTGTAATAATATTACAGGTTATAGCTACTAGAGAGGGGTCGTGGATCCAGGGAGTTATTCTGATTGCCTGATTGGAGTCGGGAAGGAATTTTTTATTCCACTTAAGTGGGGAAAATTGGCTTCTACCTCACAGTTTTTTTTTTTTGCCTTCCTCTGGATCAACTTGCAGGATGACAGACTGAACTGGATGGACAAATGTATTTTTTCGGCCTTATGTACTATGTTAGCCAGGGCTTTTGGTGCGATGCCCACAAGCGGGAATATCTGAGGGTGGGTGGGGCTTAAATGCCGCAAATTTACCAACATTGATAATTATGGTAGTCTATGGGAGTTAAATAAAAGGTTGTGTGTAAGCACTATGGGGGTCATTTATCAAACAGAAATACGCCTAAATTACGTTTATTTTTGGCGCAGATTGCGACTTCTCCCCGCTCAGGCCAGGTCTAAAAAAGTGGACATGGAGAGGACGGGGAAGGGGGTGGCCGGCAGTCCCGTCTCATTTATCTTTTTCTACACCTAAGGCCTCATGCACACGACCGTGCTGTTTTTTGCGGACTGCAAACCGCGGATGCGCAAAAAACTGAAGCCGTCCGTGTGCCTTCCGCAATTTGCGGAACAGAACGGGTGGCCTATTGTAGACATGCCTATTCTTGTCCGCAAAACGGACAAGAATAGGGCATGCTATATTTTTTTTGCGGGGCCTCGAAACAGAGCATTGGATGGGGACAGCACACGGAGTGCTGTCCGCATCTTTTGCGGCCCCATTGAAGTGAATGGGTCCGCACCCGAGCCGCAAAAACTGTGGCTCGGATGCGGACCGGAACAACTTTCGAAGTGGCAGAGGATCCGCCAAAGTTATGCAGAGGCCAGCACCTCTTCGTATAGTCTTAATAAATCTGCCCCAATATTTGTATCTCCTACAGACTGTGATGTAGGGTGCTCACAGAGGCACAGCTGACTCTATGGTGCTCTCTTCACCACTATGACCTCAGCAAACAAGGGAACCTCATTTTCATGATCATTAGGGGCCTCAGTAATTGCACCCCACCAATCAAACATTTATGAAACAGGCTATTTTCTGTTGGCGCTTTTGATAAGAATATTACAGAAGAGAACAAATAACAAAAATAAGGAATAACATCGGTATGACACAGCGCTCCTACCACCAATTAATTTGCGATCAATGATTTCCTGCCTTCTACTGCTAAACTTCAATCTAGCACAGAGCTCTACTCATTACAGTGAACATCTCTGCCTATAATCAATAGGACAACCTTCCAAGTGAGCGTCGTTTTAAGCTGACCCACAGGCGCAACAACAGATACATGACGACATTGATTTCTTGCTCCGATGGATAACTTGTTTTGTATATTAGACTAGAACCCCGGAAAATATCAACGACATACCCAATATCGCCCTGTATATGTGCAGTGTCCCAGAAGATCACTGCTAAAGGGTTGAAGTCATATAAGTGCACTGCAAAAGCGTAAAATGTTGTGATATACTGCCTAAGAACTCAAATGTTACAGTATTCTCTTTTCACTTGTGCACTATAATTCCAAATGGTTATATATGAGCAATATAGCAGTTGCCTGGGTGCTGGGCTGGTCCCGCCCCCTGGTTAGGGAGTTCCTAGCAAGTAGTGCTAGAGTCAAGACCTGCTTTTCTGAGCTGCTGAGTAGTAGGTTCAAAAAGAGAAGCCTAGTCCAGGGAAACTGTATCCCCGAGACTGAAAAGCTGCCAGAGAAAAGCAACTAAACTGAGAGACTGCCCCTGAGAGAGGTCGTGCAGGATAAAGACAGTAAAGCCTCATTCACGGACGTGTGCTGTACGTGTTCTCCACGGACAGCACACGTCCCCATTCATTTTAATGTGTGTATTTACACATCAGTGATTTGGCACGGTCCGTGGGTCCGTGTTTTTAGCATGGATGCATGCTCTATTGTAGTCCGTGTTCACGCATCCATCACGTCCATTATAGTCTATGGGTCCGTGAATACAATGGATGCCATCATTAAGAAGAGATGCTTTGAAAATATTTTTTCAGCTGTTCAGTGTCAGTGAAACACGGATGCACCACGGACAGCAAAAAACGGACACACAGACCAAACACGGATCCTTCACGGACAGTTTCACGGATGCATCACTGACCACCTGCTCACGGATTTGAGCATGGACGTGTGAATGAAGCTTAAGGTAGTGCTCGTTTATGGCAAAGTACTTTACTTCTTGTGGTCTGGCTAGATTGCTGCGGCGACAGCCACACTTTAAACATGGACTGGCCATCCGATCTAATATCTGCACCTTGCAGACTGGGCATTGCAGAAAGTAGGGATGAGCAGGAGCTCCGTACAGTATAAGAATGTATTGGCTCCGATGAGCCAAAGTTATTGCTTCGCGAAGTCTCATTGCTGCTGCCTATACACAGGTATTGGTAAGAGCCTACTCTGTGATATACCTCAGAACTGTGCCTATTGCTGCTATATGTACTGCAACTCCCATCTGCTATTCCATAAAGACAGACTTAGGGTACTTTCACACTAGCGTTATTCCTTTCCGGCACTGAGTTCCGTCCTAGGGGCTCAATACCGGAAAAGAACTGTTTTATCCCCATGCATTCTGAATGGCATTCTGAATGGAGAGTAATCCGTTCAGGATGCATCAGGACGTCTTCAGTTCGGTCTTTTTGCCTTTTCAGGACGGAGATAATACCGCAGCATGCTACGGTTTTATCTCCGTTCGAAATTCCGGAACACTTGCCGGAATGCCGGATCCGGCAATTTTTCCCATTGACATGCATTAATGCCTGATCCAGCCCCGAGTGTTCCGGCAAAACGGATCCAGCATTGCAGCCTGCGCATGCTCAGACCGGAAAAAAATGTGAAAAAAATAAATGCTGGATCCGTTTTCCGGATGACACCGGAGAGACGGATCCGGCATTTCAATGCATTTGTCATACGGATCAGGATCCTGATCCGTCTGACAAATGCCATCAGTTTGCATACGTTTTGACGGATCCGGAAAACAGTTCCAGCGACGGAACTGCCTGCCGGAGTCCTCTGCCGCAAGTGTGAAAGTACCCTTAAAGGGGTTATATATATATATATATATATATATATATATATAGAATATCACAGTCTCTAACAAACTTAAAACCAGCCCTGTACCTCACATGGATCCAGAGATCTCCCAATTCATTGCTCCAATTGCTCTGCTAGATTTATTTCAAACTGGCAGCTTAGGGGCAGTGCAGTTTCTCAGGGGACGTGTCTTTTATACTGCAGCTGGTGGCAGTTGAAGGATAGAACTGAGCATGTGCTTCAGTTCAAAGGAGGAAAGAAAATTTAGAAAAATAACAAACAGCAGGTGGCGCTATACAGACAGATTTCAGTGAATAACTCAGTAGCTATAGTAAATTATGGCATGCAATTACAAAAGTGTTCAGATCCAGGTCCTGGTTTGAAAAATGTAGAATATTTTTTGTGGGACAACTCCTTTAATTACTGTAAGCAAAAAGACTTGGTCATTGACTCCACAATCCATCCCAGCCCTATGCCTGCCCTCCTGCCAACTATCCACCATCAAGGGCACCCCAACTACTACCAAGCAGGAGCCACCAAAAAGCCCAGGTTGTGCCCCGAGAGAAGAAAGGGTGCGCCCTCCTATCACCGTGAAATAGCTGAGCAACAGTGAAATAAAGGAAGAAACTATTGCATGGCTCAACGTTCATGTTGATCCTAATAGATTATGAGGAATTCACAATTTTAAGTCCATCTGTCATCTCTGAGTATGGATATGTATAGTTAATGGCTAAGAAACAGCAGGAACGCTTGTCATTAATTTCCCTTTAAATGCATCAAAGCTGCAGGATGCTTCCTTAAAGAAGTTGTTATGTATATAAATCTTAAAGGGATTGTCCACTTTCTCATTCACGTTTTAAATAGAAGGGTCTCATGATGATTAGCTGATCAGAGAGATCTGCAATGATCAGCAGGGAACGTTAAAGGAAGTATGGTCTTTCCCTGGAGCGCCCCCACAGGAGAAAGGAAGCATTATTCAATTCCTATTGAAATCAATGGATTGTCTGTGTCACATATTGATGTGCTGGGTCTTCCAGTGAGAGATTTGCTCTTTGTAACTGTACTCTACTCTGGTTAATACAGTAAATGAGAGTCCGGAACAAGGAACCCCATGTTAACTAACAAAGGATTTCCCAAAAGAGCATTTGAAAATGAGTTCTCTAAAAAACATAGTACATAGTTTGCAAGACTGAAAAAAGATGTCCGTCCATTCAGTTCAGCCTGTTATCTTGATCCAGCGGAAGGCAAAAAAAACCCTGTGAGGTAGAAGCCAATTTTCTTCGTTTTAGGGGAAAAAATTCCTTCCCGAATCCAATGAAGCATCAGAATAACTCCCTGGATCAACGACCCCTCTCTAGTAGCTATAGCCTGTAATATTATTACACTCCAGAAATACATCCAGGCCCCTCTTGAACTCTTTTAGTGAACTCACCATCACCACCTACTCAGGCAGAGAGCTCCATAGTCTCACTGCTCTTACCGTAAAGAATCCTCTTCTATGTTTGTGTACAAACCTGTCACCGCCAGTTCTGTGAGAAGGTCTGTTAGACGTTCTTCTCTACCTCTTGCATGACGTTCTTTGTTTTGGTTTCACTTTGTCATCTCCTTTCCTTCTCCCAGCTGTCACCTATTTACACTAATTGTCTCCCTTTATATTCTCTCCCATACTGCCTCACTTTGCGGTTTATACTTCTTCCTGGATGAGTTGTTCACTGCTGGAGGCTGCTACTGCTGATTCCTCAGATAAGTCTTTTTCCTTTATTTGTGTTTCCTTGCTGGCTTGATTCTAGGTGACCCTGACTCCGTCCGTATTAAGTGCAGGGAGCCGGTGGTCGTGTCCCCTCACTATTATAGGGTTTTCAGGTGTCACACAGTATGAGGTACGTGGGCATGCAATCGTCTACCATGAAGACCTTTGCATGGGCATAGCAGTCAGGGAGAGCTCTAGGGGTTTTATAGGGCTCACCCATATGCTCCTTAGTTTGGGATCAAGCCAGTCGGATGTTTATTTATAAGTTCCAGCTTTCTGCAACACCATCCGTGACAAAACCTTCTTTCCTCTAGAGGTAGTGGATGTCCCCTTGTCACAGTAACAACTGGATTTATCATGTTTACAACTTTTTACTTTGGCCCAGATTTACTGATGTGTCTGCACCTAAAATCTGTCTAAAAAGTTTTTAGAGCTTCTAGAGCTTTTCCCTTTTTCTGATTTGCTGGTTTAACAGAGAAGAGGCTGAGCTTCATGGGAAATGGGTGTGGCCTAAGAGGCAACATTTTATGCCAAACCGCACCAATATTTTGGCATAAAATTCTGTCTCAAAGTAAGCCAACCGATAGATCCTATAAAACTGGACAGACGTTGTATCCCTGTGCCACATTCATCATCCAGCCGGAGCATCTGGTGCAGATTTAGGCAGCCGGTCTAAGCTTCGGTCACCCACAGGATTAGTAAATCAGTGCCCTTGAGTTTCAATCGCTCTTTTAAAAAACTCTGCTTGCTGTAAGTACCGTACACCCGTTTTAGGCAACACTCAAATCCTACCTACACTTATACATTTATAGCAAACCCCACTTCTATGAGAAGACCCCAGTTACAATGAGAGCAGGCTGATTTTCACAGCGCAGTCCTGCAAACGAGACCACAAAAAAGGGACAAGATTTCTGCTACTTTCGTTACAATGGATGTTTTGGGGTTCAATCAGAAACTGTATGTGCTTCTATGGGAACACAATGGGAAACTGAACCTATCAGCCAGCATCGGACTGGCCCAACAGAGAGTACCAGAGGATCATCTGGTGGGCCCAGACTCTAATACCATAGTGAGCCCCAAAGGTCCAGGAGAAAAAACACTTGGGGACAATAAAATGTTACTAGGGTCTATTAATTTGAGTTAAAACCTATGGTGGGCCCAAGGAACCCCAGTCCGACTGTGCTTTCAGCTATAGTCTATCTTCTGCAGCCATGTTCCAGGTCTTCCGCTTCCACAACATAATGGATATGAGAACAGAAACCATTACATGACCATACGTTGCGACAGTAACCTTTTTTCTAAGCATAATCGTGGACCAAACACATTCCAGCTTTCAGTTATTTGGGCCCTTTGGAAGACGAACACTGCGACCTGATTGGTTCCTTACCCTTTGCTCTAGTTTGGACAATTCCTCCCAATTACACCCACGCCTCTCGCTGCGTTCATCTTCTTTATTAAGAAAACACAATGACCGTCTGCAGAAACCATCGTTGCGAGACGTAATCGGTTTTGCAGGTTTTGTGGCTTTTTCCCCTAGTAAAATGTCCTACTGTGGGAATATATTTTATCGCCCCCCTCCCGCCGCCTGAAGTGTCTACGGTGTAGAAGTCCTGCTTCTTCCTTGCGACTTTTTTTCCCTGTAATTCCTTTACATCCTTGTCAGCACATTGATCTTATTAACTACTAACCTGTTGATGTCTGGAATACAAATCTCTTGCTCCGTGAAGACTGCCGGTTTATCGCTTACGCTTTTTTTTTACACAGGCTTAATACAAAATAGTCCGCCAGAAGTGGATAGTGTGCATCGCTGCTCAATGCAGACCATATGGGCCGCAATGGTCAAGAATCTTCATTTCAAAAGCAGGCAGTTTCGGGGCTGACAAGAGAATTTTGCTATTTATTTTAATACAGTTCCACCTGCTGCTTCCTGACATTTAAAATATATGGCATTTTATTTTTTTCGAGGATGTTTTTCATGGGGTTGAATTCCTGTGGGATCAAAACAATTTCATCGAAGGACATTACGGCTAATGCATTTTTTACTAGTAAAGATTTCCAGGCTACGCAAGGATTTGGCATTACCGGCTGTTCTGCGTTTTGTGACAGGACACTTGAATAGGTCACGCGATGCAAATAACTTACATCTGATTTCACTAAAATGGACTGATTGGGGGGGGGGGGATGTAAAAATGTTACATTTTAAAAATAAAAATAAAATGCTGTAGAAATGTTTGATGTTCAATGTGATGACTGATACAGATACTGAGGCAGAATTCACTGGGGGATTTGCCAGACAGACCTACATTGCCAACAGAGGCTTGAAGTAACTGGAACCTGATACAAAGTGTTGATAAAAATAGATGATTTCAACCAAAAGAATCGCTTCTCGGGTGAAGTTTTACAAGAAAGGATCGCTTTGGACGACCAGTGATAGACTGCCATTGTCTGAAAAGAAATCGTTCGGCTAAATGGTTCTCAGAAACCATGCCTGGCCTTCACTAAGGGCCACTGAACACGTATGGCCAGTGTGAACGGCCAAAATCTATCATTCTCCCTGATGTGTATCGCCACCTTTACTTTACATTTAGTTTATAGTGTTGGTTAAGGGTGGGTTAAGTCTAGATACTTTTTCGATACTTTGATGCCCGGTTTGTTCAATAAGGATATTACCTGTTTTTCGATACTAAGCTGAGCTATTGTGCAGCTTAGTGTCAGTTCCTATCGGAGAACATGGCGTGCGATGTTCTCTTCAGCGGCGAAGGAGAAAGGGTGTCACTCCCCACTGTGACGTGGCTGGCCACTGCCACCAATGAAAAAGCTGAGGGCAGAGTCAGAAACACAGAGGGAACCAGCAGAGTCTGTGGGAGCCCAGGTGATCCCGCACCCCTGACTATCCCCAGTCCATGCAATGGACCCCGTGCCCCGGACTCTTCTGCTCCTGGCGGGCGGCACTGTACTTCATGAGCACGAAGCAGACCCTATGCCGGGAGCCCAGGAACTTCCTGTACTACATGTGCCAGGAGGAGCTGAACCTGGACAAGGTGTCGGCCACATCCCTGCAGTGATCAGTGCCCCCCCCCATATACTCTGTGAGCCACAGCATGAAAGTGCCCGCACCTTATATATTCTGTGTCACAGTATACAAGTGCCCCCACCTCATATACTCTGTGTCACAGTATACAAGTGCCCCCACCTCATATACTCTGTGTCACAGTATACAAGTGCCCCCACCTCCTATACTCTGTGACACAGCATGAAAGTGCCCCCACCTTATATACTCTGTGTCACAGTATGCAAGTGCCCCCACCTCATATACTCTGTGTCACAGTATACAAGTGCCCCCACCTCATATACTCTGTGTCACAGTATACAAGTGCCCCCACCTCATATACTCTGTGTCACAGCATGAAAGTGCCCCCACCTTATATACTCTGCGTCACAGTATACAAGTGCCCCCACCTCATATACTCTGTGTCACAGTATGCAAGTGCCCCCACCTCATATACTCTGTGTCACAGTATACAAGTGCCCCCACCTCATATACTCTGTGAGCCACAGTATGCAAGTGCCCCCACCTCATATACTCTGTCACAGTATACAAGTGCCCCCACCTCATATACTCTGTGTCACAGTATACAAGTGCCCCCACCTCATATACTCTGTGAGCCACAGTATGCAAGTGCCCCCACCTCATATACTCTGTCACAGTATACAAGTGCCCCCACCTCATATACTCTGTGTCACAGTATACAAGTGCCCCCACCTTATATACTCTGTGTCACAGAATGCAAGTGCCCCCACCTTATATACTCTGTGTTTCACAGTATACAAGTGCCCCCACCTCATATACTCTGTGTCACAGTATACAAGTGCCCCCACCTTATATACTCTGTGTCACAGTATACAAGTGCCCCCACCTTATATACTCTGTGAGCCACAGTATGCAAGTGCCCCCCCTCCCAAAGATCTCCACCATGGCTAATCAGCAGCATAGAGGAACATTGGGGTTAATGTGACTCATTAACCCCAATGCTGCCATTTTGTGAGATACATGATGGGGTCATTGATTATTAATGTAATGCACATGATGTTATTATGTATCTCCATGTGCTTTACATTAATAGTAAAAGTGATTCCATCAAACACCTCCTCATAACAGGCAACATGGGGTTAATATGTGGGTACATTATGAGGTTACTTAGCATTAATGTGAGGCATATGGTGTTATTACTTTAGTACTACATGTGCCTCATATTAACCCCTTCCTGATGTGGCAATATTCCGTTTTTGCACTTTTATTTTTCACTCCCTGGCTTCCTGGAGCCATAACATTTTTATTTTTCCGTTCATATGAGGGCTTGTTTTTTTCAGGACAAGCTGTGCTTTCTAATGCTACCATTTAATATTGCATATGATTTAGTGGGAAGCTGGTAAAAAAAAAATCATTCAAATGGAGTGGAATTGGATAAAAAAAGCAATTCTACCATAGTTTTATGGGTTTCGTTTTTACAGTGTTCCCTATGTAGTAAAACAGACCTGTGCCCTGTGGGTCAGTATGATTACAGCGATACCACATTTAAATAGTTTTTCTTGTGTTTTAATACTGGAAAAAATATTGAATTTTTTTTTTTCTTTTCATCGCCATATTCTGACCCTACAATTTTTTTATAATTACATCTACGAAGCTTGGATTCTGTACTGGTAGTTTATCCATTACAGAATACAGAATTCAGTATATGCCAATGCAATGCTGCCACCTGCAGGCCTGTATTGGAATATACCAGGCTCCAGCCTATCACCACAAGGTAACAGCTTTCCCGGTCTCAGCCAGAAGAAGCTGTTACTGGAGCAGGAGCACACGGCTCCTGCATTTTCACCACTTAGATGCCGTGGTCACATATAACGATGGCATGTGCGCGGTGAAAGGGATCCTGTTATTTTTAACATGGTGATTGAGCTGCAGGCAGCATATTATAGAACAGGAGGAGCTAAGCAGATTGATATATAGTTTTGTGGAAAAAGATTCAGTAAAACTTGTATTTCATTCATTAAAATGTATGCTGATCCTGGGCTTTGAAGTCCATGAGGCGGTCCCATCAGTGATTGACAGCTATCTCTGTATTCACAGTCATAGAGGTAAGGCTGTCAATCACCGATAGGACCGCCTCCTGGACTTCAGAGCCCAGAATGAGCAGGAATATATATGAACAAGATACACTTGTATCTTTTCCCACAGAACTGTACATCAATTAGCTCAGCTCCTCCTGCTCTATACCATGCTGCCTGCAGCTTACATTACATTTTCATGGTGACAGATTCCCTTTAAATGTCTGCGATCAGCATTATCGCCAATTGCAGACATTAGCTCAAGGTGCCTGCTGTATGAAACATAAGGCACCTGGCGACTAAGGCGCTTGCTCCACTCTGGAGTGAGAGCCATCTGTAAAGACCCGATATCGCTGTGCCATTACAGTGGATGTCAGGAAGGGGTTAATAATAAGTAACTATGGGATTACTTACTATTAATATGAGACACATAGAGGTCCAAAGTTATACAACCATGTGCCTCACATTAATAGTAAGTAACCCCATTATGTACCTCATGCATTAACCCCATGTTGTACATTAGGTGAGGAGGTAATTAATGTGAAACACAAGGTTTTATCAATTTAGACTTCCATGTGCCTCACATTAATAGTAAATTACCCCCATCAAGTACCTCCTCATATAATGGACAATCGATTTGCCCCACCAAAAAAAAAAACAAAAAAAAAAACATTAACCCCATGTTGTCTGTTAACATTGAGGTAATGTGTGGCTATTTTTATTTTATTTTATGCATAAATGCATAAAATGATGATATATAACTTAAATAATGCACACAATGGCACCCTGCCATAGAGATAATAACATTGGTAATGTCCCAGTAAAGGGATAATAAACTAAGTGATGTCACAATACAGGGATAATAAACACAGTGATGTCACAGTACAGAGATAATAAACACAGTGATGTCACAGTACAGGATAATAAACACAGTGATGTCACAGTACAGGATAATAAACACAGTGATATCACAGTACAGGATAATAAACACAGTGATGTCACAGTACAGAGATAATAAACACAGTGATGTCACAATACAGGGATAATAAACACAGTGATGTCACAATACAGGGATAATAAACACAGTGATGTCACAGTACGGAGATAATAAACACAGTGATGTCACAGTACAGGATAATAAACACAGTGATGTCACAGTACAGGATAATAAACACAGTGATGTCACAGTACAGAGATAATAAACACAGTGATGTCACAGTACAGGATAATAAACACAGTGATGTCACAGTACAGGATAATAAACACAGTGATGTCACAGTATGGAGATAATAAACACAGTGATGTCACAGTATGAGGATAATAAACAGTGATGTCACAGTAGATGGATAATAAACACAGTGATATCACAGTATGAGGATAATAAACACAGTGATATCACAGTACAGAGATAATAAACACAGTGATGTCACAGTACGGAGATAATAAACACAGTGATGTCACAGTACAGGATAATAAACACAGTGATGTCACAGTACAGGGATAATAAACACAGTGATGTCACAGTACGGAGATAATATACACAGTGATGTCACAGTACAGAGATAATAAACACAGTGATGTCACAGTACAGGGATAATAAACACAGTGATGTCACAGTACGGAGATAATATACACAGTGATGTCACAGTACAGGATAATAAACACAGTGATGTCACAGTACAGGATAATAAACACAGTGATGTCACAGTACAGAGATAATAAACACAGTGATGTCACAGTACAGAGATAATAAACACAGTGATGTCACAGTAGATGGATAATAAACACAGTGATATCACAGTATGAGGATAATAAACACAGTTATGTCACAGGACAGCAGTGATGGCCAGTTCGCAGTGTTCGCCAGCGAACACATGCGGGCTGCCATCTTGACTCACAAGTCCGGCGATGCACAGGTAAGTCCTTACCTGTGCCTGTGCTGGGAGCCGGTCTGAAACAAAAGCGGTCACCGGGAGCAGGCAGTTCTGAGAACAGCCACCGGGGGGCCTTCATCGTGCTGTTCTCGGAACTGCCTGCTCCCGGTAACCGCATTTGTTTCAGACCGGCTCCCAGCACAGGCACAGGTAAGGACTTACCTGTGCATCGCCGGACTTGTGAGTCAAGATGGCAGCCCGCATGTGTTCGCTGGCGAACACTGCGAACTGGCCATCACTGCAGGACAGAGATATTAAACACAGTGATGTCACAGTGCTGGGATGATAAACATATCGATTTCATAGCTAAGGAAAATTTCAACCCAGTCATGTTCCTGCAGGAGATGAAGCTTATTCTCCTCTCCCCACTGATATAAACATGCACACCTGGCCAATGATAGCTTGATGTTTATAGGCGAGTCCGAAGAAATGTCTAAAGCGTATGGGCAGCGACTGATTTCACATGTTAGACTAACTGGTATGCCTTTTCTACTCTTCTGCCATATTTAAAATTCATCACTACGTGGTCAGTGCCTGTCTGCCTGTATTAGTGACAATAACAGAATAAATGGGCTATCGACTCATACTTGAGATTACACGCTCATTCAGTCTAATATGTCTTTGCACTTGGTCATGTATGATACCTCATTGCTCGGTCGGGGCAGCAATCTGGATCGATAAAACGGACCCGGGCGTCTCTCATCCATCTCCACTATTACAATCTATATAGAGTGCAAAATTATTCGTTTTTTCCGAAAGCCTTTCGATGTGATTATAAGTATAACGGCACAAAAATGTGTGTATGTGGGAGCATGACTCTGTATGAAAAGGTAGCAATTTGCAAAAGATGACTGAGTCACCGGTACAATCAAAGCCATCCTGGATGTGCTGAATGAATCAGAAGCTTATTCAATGATTTCAAGTAAGCGGTTACCATTGGGAACAGGAATAAGCACTTTCATCCTTTCTACAAAAACATCAGCAGCTCCCACGTCTGCTGGAATGTAGGTGGAACAAGGTGAATAGAAGGAAAATATTGGTTTGTTTCTCTATAACTGGGATGTAGAATGGGGCCAGAAGGTTAAATGCGTTGTCTCGCTTCAGAAAATGGCATTTATCATGTAGCGAAAGTTACTACAAGGCACTTACTAATGTATTGTTACTATCCATAATGCCTCCTCTCCTGGCTGGATTCATTTTTCCTTCACATTATACACTGCTCGTTTCCAGGAGTTATGACCACCCTGCAATCCAGCAGAGGTGGTCGTGCTTGCACACTAAAGGACAAAGCGCCGGCCTCTCTGGTGGCCGGGACTGTGGGAGTGCGCATAGGCACGCATGGGCAGTAGCCCCCATCCCAATCACCTCGTATCTTAGCTGTACGAGCAGTGTATAATGCGATGGAAAAACTAATCCAGCCAGCAAAGGAGGCAATATGGACAATCACAATACACATTGTATTAAATTTCTCTACATGATAAATGTCATTTACTGAAGTGAGACAACCCCTTTAAGGCCCCATGCACACGACAGTGTTTTTTCACTGTCAGTGATTTGGTCCGTGTCCGATTTTGCTTCAGTTGTGTTTCCTTGTGTCTTCCTTTTTTTTTTGTCTGACAGGGGGAAAAAAGGAAGGTTAATGAAAAGTGTAATTTTATTGCACCAAGGTCTTGTAGAAAAAAACGGACACGGACGCGGACGACATACCAGTTGTGCATCCGTTTTTTTTTTGGACGGACCCATTGACTTGAATGGGTCCGTCCTCCGTTTTCCACGGACAAGAATAGGACAGGTTATATTTTTTTGACGGACTGGAATCACGGATGCGGAAAAAAAAAACGGAGGACTATCAGTTTTTATTCACAGCTCAATAGAAATGAATGGGACCTCCGCTAAACTGTGAAAAATGACGGAACGGACGCGGATGCACACAACGGTCGTGTGCATGAGGCCTTAGGCAAAGGTGCACCATCATTAGCTCAATATCAAGAATGGCCGACCCACATCGTAGCCTCATGGAAGACTCAAAGTCAATGGCATTTTGGCTCGAAGGACAAACCACGCCAAGATTTGGAAAGGAACAGATGTAATCATCCTTCGAAGTCCTGTTCCAGCAAATGAAATGGTCACAACAGAGATGTATTTACAGATGTATTAGGAACGATGGTCAACTTTGGTCAGCATTTTGGCTTGCAATTACAGTAGTAGCTCCACCAGGAACTACTTGTAGCACTGCCCATCCATACCATGATTCTGCTGCACGGTCTACAAGCTGGGCATTGACAAACTTGGTTTGAATTTGATCAAAGAGTTTGGAAATAGCAATTTAGGGAACTTTCTACATTGAAGGGGCTGCCTAGGAATCCATGTTTGACATGTGCACCACATGATAGGCAATATATATCGTTATAAAATAGAGAGATTGTCGCTGTCATGTCCTTACTGTTTTGAGAGTAACTGCTTGTTCAAAAAACTTTTGACATGTCAAGAAGTGTTGATCGGTGGAGATCCAGGTGCTGTGACCCCCACAGATCACTAAAATGATGGGACAAAAGTGCCCAGTCAGGAACTGTCTCTTCTCGACAGCTAAAGTGGGGCTCTCAGGAACTAGGCTCCCGCTGATCAAAACTTCTGACATGTCACAAGGCTTTTGAGATGAGATTTAGTCCTTAATAGTCGCTAATACACATAATATGATTAGATTTGAAGCTACTCCTCAAGGGGTTCTTCTAGGCTATAAATGTGCTCATTTTCTAGGGGCTCTGGCTACCTGACTTTGGTCGTGCAAAAGTCCAAGCCCCTGAACCAAAGTCTCCCAGTTTCCTCCATACATGTGTAGAATAGGTCCATCATATGGGCACAAGTCAGCAAAAACAAAGAACAGAACATAGTGCCTCTCCAGCTGTGACCAAACTTACATCAGAAAATGTAAATAGAAACATAGAATGTGTCGGCAGATAAGAACCATTTGGCCCATCTAGTCTGCCCAATATACTGAATACTATGGATAGCCCCTGGCCCTATCTTATATGAAGGATGGCCTTATGCCTATCCCATGCATGCTTAAACTCCTTCACTGTATTTGCAGCTACCACTTCTGCAGGAAGGCTATTCCATGCATTCACTACTCTCTCAGTAAAGTAATACTTCCTGATATTACTTTTAAACCTTTGCCCCTCTAATTTAAAACTATGTCCTCTTGTAGCAGTTTTTCTTCTTTTAAATATTCTCTCCTCTTTTACCTTGTTGATTCCCTTCATGTATTTAAAGGTTTCTATCATATCCCCTCTGTCTCGTCTTTCTTCCAAGCTATACATGTTAAGGGGATTCTGTCATGACATTTTAGGCCTATAACCTAAACATATGGCCAGGTTCGTCCAAATAGCATAAATCTGAAACTGTACTTATTAAATGTGCATGTGGCTCTATTAGCACATAAAACAGGTTTTGTACCTGTCATTCACCTACCTAAGGTGCCCAAGGGGACGTCGCTTCATACAGTGTGCCCGGCTGCACCCATCTCCGTCTGGTGCCCAGCGCCGCCTTCCTCACCTCAGCCCCGCCTCCGCAATCGTCTGGTCCCGCTGCAGCTGGGCACCCTGTATGAAACGATGTCCCCTTGGGCACCTTAGGTAGGTGAATGACAGGTTATAAAAACCTGTTTTATGTGCTAATAGAGCCACAGGCACATTTAATAAGTACAGTTTCGGATTCATGCTATTTGGACGGACCTGGCCATATGTTTAGGTTATAGGCCTAAAATGTCATGACAGAATCCCTTTAAGGTCCTTTAATCTTTCCTGGTAAGTTTTGTCCTGCAATCCATGTACCAGTTTAGTAGCTCTTCTCTGAACTCTCTCCAAAGTATCAATATCCTTCTGGAGATATGGTCTCCAGTACTGAGCACAATACTCCAGATGAGGTCTCACTAGTGCTCTGTAGAGCGGCATGAGCGCCTCCCTCTTTCTACTGGTAATGCCTCTCCCTATACACCCAAGCATTCTGCTAGCATTTCCTGCTGCTCTATGACATTGTCTGCCTACCTTTAAGTCTTCTGAAATAATGACCCCTAAATCCCTTTCCTCCGATACTGAGGTTAGGACTATATCACTGATGTTATATTCTGCTCTTGGGTTTTTACGCCCCAGGTGCATTATCTTGCACTTATCAACATTAAATTTTAGTTGCCAGATTTTTGACCATTCCTCTAGTTTTCTTAAATCCTTTTCCATTTGGTGTATCCCTCCAGGAACATCAACCCTGTTACAAATCTTTGTGTCATCAGCAAAAAGACACACCTTACCATCGAGGCCTTCTGCAATTTCGCTGATAAATATATTAAACAATATGGGTCCCAGAACAGATCCCTGAGGTACCCCACTGGTAACAAGACCATGGTCTGAATATACTCCATTGACTACAACCCTCTGTTGTCTGTCCCTCAGCCACTGCCTATTCCATTCAACAATATGGGAGTCCACGCACAAAGATTGCAATTTATTGATAAGCCTTCTATGTGGGACAGTATCAAAAGCCTTACTAAAGTCTAGATAAGTGATGTCTACTGCACCTCCGCCATCTATTATTTTAGTCACCCAATCAAAAAAATCAATAAGATTCGTTTGACCTGATCTCTCTGAAGTAAACCCATGCTGTTTTTCATCTTTCAATCCATGGGATTTTAGATGTTCCACAATCCTCTCCTTAAGTATGGTTTCCATTAATTTCCCCACTATTGATGTCAGGCTTACTGGCCTATAGTTGCCCGATTCCTCCCTACTACCTTTCTTGTGAATGGGCACAACATTTGCTAATTTCCAATCTTCTGGGACGACTCCTGTTGCCAGTAATTGGTTAAATAAATCTGTTAATGGTTTTGCTAGTTCACCTCTTAGCTCTTTTAATAGCTTTGGGTGTATCTCATCAGGCCCCTGTGACTTATTTGTATTAATTTTAGACAGCTGACTTAGAATCTCTTCCTCTGTAAAGACACATGCATCAAAAGATTCATTAGTCTTCTTTCCTAACTGAGGTCCTTCTCCTTCATTTTCCTTTGTAAAAACTGAACAGAAGTATTCATTGAAGCAGTCAGCTAGTTCTTTATCTTCTTCCATATACCGTCCTTCTTTTGTTTTTAATTTGGTAATTCCTTGTTTTAGTTTCCTTTTTTCATTTATGTATCTGAAGAATGTCTTATCGCCTTTTTTCACTGACTGAGCTAATTTCTCTTCTGCCTGTGCTTTAGAAGCTCTTATAACTTGTTTGGCCTCTCTCTGCCTAATCTTATAAATTTGCCTGTCATCCTCCTTTTTTTTTTTATAATTACTAAATGCTATCTGTTTTTAATGATTTTGGCCACTTCTGCCGAGTACCACAGTGGTCTCTTCCTTTTTTTGCTTTTACTGACAAGCCTAATGCAATTTTCTGTTGCCTTCAATAGTGCCACTTTTAAGTAGTCCCATTTCTCCTGGACTCCATTGAAACTGTTCCAATCTGATAGGGACTCGTATACCAGTAATCAAATTTTAAAAAAGTCAGTTTTTCTAAAATCTAAAACTTTTGTTTTTGTGTGGTGTGACTCAGTCACTGTACCTATAGTAAACCACACTGACTGGTGATCACTAGATCCCAAGCTTTCCCCTACAGTAATATCAGATACCAAATTCCCATTTGTGAATACTAAATCTAAAATGGCCTCCTTCCGGGTTGGCTCCTCAAAATACAGGTCCTTCTCAAAAAATTAGCATATTGTGATAAAGTTCATTATTTTCTGTAATGTACTGATAAACATTAGACTTTCATATATTTTAGATTCATTACACACAACTGAAGTAGTTCAAGCCTTTTCTTGTTTTAATATTGATGATTTTGGCATACAGCTCATAAAAACTCAAAATTCCTATTTCAAAAAATTTGCATATCATGAAAAGGTTCTCTAAACGAGCTATTAACCTAATCATCTGAATCAACTAATTAACTCTAAACACCTGCAAAAGATTCCTGAGGCTTTTAAAAACTCCCAGCCTGGTTCATTACTCAAAACCGCAATCATGGGTAAGACTGCCGACCTGACTTGTCATGGTCTTACCTTCTTGCTGTTCTCCTTCGTTTGACATGTGCTGGCGGCCATCTTGGTTTCTGGGTTTCTTGTAGCCTTCCACCCTGCGGCTCCTCCTTCCCACTGGGAGGAGCTGGATGCCTAGCTCATATATATAGGAGGTCTGTGGCTTCAGTTCCTTGCTTGGTCCTCCTGTGTTCACATGCTTCTAAGACTGCTGCTGCTTCTGGTTCCTGATCCTGGCTTCGTCTGATTACCCTGCTGGTTCCTGATCCTGGCTTCGTCTGACTACCCTGCTGGTTCCTGATCCTGGCTTCGTCTGACTACCCTTCTGGTTCCTGATCTCTGGCCTCTCAAAGACTCTGCTTCGGTTTCACCATTCGTTTGGACTTTTGCTTTACAGCTTTATTTTCAATAAAGCCTTCTTATTTTCACTTATCTCTTGTTGTACGTCTGGTTCATGGTTCCGTGACATTAGGACCAAGTCATGAGTTCTGACGGTACAGGGCCATCCTCGCTACCCATGCTGGTTGC
Source organism: Bufo bufo (assembly GCF_905171765.1). Lineage (NCBI taxonomy): Eukaryota > Metazoa > Chordata > Amphibia > Anura > Bufonidae > Bufo > Bufo bufo. Next base: position 27,711,152 of record NC_053397.1, on the reverse strand, counting down.
CAGACTTGATCAGCAGGATCACCTGTTGGGTCGGTTCGCTGTGGCGTTGCAAACCCTGCTTGAACGCACGGCTCATTTCGCTCCCGTTGCCGATGGGTCGGTTGTCGCTCCTACTGCCGCTCCGGTTGTTGCGCCAGAGCCTACCCCGACACCTGTTGTTGCGCCTGCGGTGTTTCGGGGTATGATCGGTTCTGCCCCTCTTCCACAGCGCTTTGGGAGAGAGCCAACTCAGTGCCGAGGTTTCCTTAACCAGGTGGGCATTTATTTCGAGTTGCTGCCACATGCCTTTCCTACTGAGAGATCAAAGGTGGGCTTCTTGATCTCGCTGCTCTCGGACAAGGCCTTGGCCTGGGCCAGCCCTTTATGGGAGAACAACAATCCGGTGGTTGCCGAGTTTTCCGGTTTTGTTGCTTCTCTTCGGAAGGTATTCGATGTGCCGGCTCGTGCTGCCTCTGCCGCGAAGCTCCTTATGTCCATCAGACAGGGTTCACGATCCGTAGCTGAATACGCCATTGAGTTTCGTACCCTGGCAGCAGAGGTGGGCTGGAATAATGAGGCTCTGGTCGCTGCTTTCTCTCATGGTCTCTCGGATGCCTTGAAGGATGAGGTTGCAGCTAAGGACCTACCAGTGGAGCTCGAGTCTCTTATTTCTTTCCTGATTTTGATTGACACCAGACTCAGGGAGAGACCTTCCTTTAAGGAGAGCCTGCGGAGGTCTTCTAACAGATTGGCGCCTACGTTTGCTGTCCCACCCGTGCCTCCCTCTCCTCCCACGCCTCCTGGGGATGACTTGTCTGGGGGTGAACCCATGCAGCTGGGGTTTGCTCGCCTGTCCGAGGGGGAGAGGGTACTCCGGAGACGCGAGGGTCGATGCATGTACTGTGGTCTCGGTGGGCATTTTCGGTTGGCATGTCCGAACCGTCCGGGAAACGCTCGTACCTGAGATCCTGTCGGGGGCAGATCTTGGGTGGAGTCTCCTCGTCCCCGGTTTCCCGTGTTGACAAACCACTGATCACTGTTGTCCTCTCCTGGGTCGGGGGCTCGGTGACGACCCAGGCGTTGGTGGACTCTGGTGCTGGTGGTTTGTTCATTGATAGTGTGTTCGCTGCCGCCAATTCCATTCCTCTGCAGGCTCGAGGTTCCCCACTGGCTCTTGAGGCGATAGACGGCAGACCCCTTCTGTCGTCACACGTGACTCATGAGACCCTTCCAGTGGGGATAGCCATTGGTGCCGTTCACAGAGAGTCGGTCTGCCTCCAGGTTATTTCGTCTCCACACTACTCGGTGGTCTTGGGGTACCCCTGGCTCCAGAAGCATAATCCGACTTTCGATTGGAGATCGGCCGAGATCCTCTCGTGGTCACCGCAGTGTGGGGCTAGTTGCATCCATGGGTCTGTCAAGTTGCTGTGTACTTCCTCGGACTCTCTGTTGCCTCCTGAATACGAGGAGTACCGGGATGTATTCGATAAGGTGCGCGCGGTTGCCCTACCTCCGCACCGCCCATACGATTGTGCCATAGAGTTACAACCTGGTGCCGTTCCTCCTCGTGGCAAAGTCTATCCACTGTCGGTAGCGGAGAATGAGGCCATGGAGGAGTACGTGAGGGAGGCGCTTTCACGCGGACACATTCGCAAATCCTCGTCCCCGGCAGGGGCTGGATTTTTCTTTGTGAAAAAGAAGGGCGGTGAGTTGAGGCCTTGCATCGATTACAGGGGTCTCAATCGCATCACGATCAAGAACGCTTACCCGATACCCTTGATTTCCGAGCTGTTCGATCGCCTTAAAGGGGCCACGGTCTTTACCAAACTCGACCTGAGGGCGGCATATAACCTGGTAAGGATCAAGGCGGGCGATGAGTGGAAGACCGCGTTTAACACCAGGACCGGTCATTATGAATCCTTGGTTATGCCCTTTGGGTTGTGCAATGCACCCGCAGTCTTTCAGGAATTCATCAACGATGTTTTCCGTGACCTGTTGCAGCAGTGTGTGGTGGTCTATTTGGATGACATCTTGGTATATTCTGAATCCATGGAGGCCCACATTCTGGATGTCAGACGAGTGTTGCAACGGTTACGAGAGAACAAGCTGTTCGGTAAGCTTGAGAAATGCGAATTTCACCGATCCCAGGTAACCTTCTTAGGTTACATCATTTCCGCTGAGGGCTTCTCCATGGATCCTGAGAAGGTTTCGGCTGTCTTACAGTGGCCCCAGCCCAGTGGTCTTCGTTCCCTGCAACGCTTTTTGGGCTTCGCCAATTATTATCGGAAGTTCATCAGGGACTTTTCCATGCTGGCCAAGCCTCTCACGGATCTGACCAGGAAGGGCAGTAATTCCCAGGTCTGGCCGCTCGAGGCCATCCGAGCTTTTGAGGCCCTAAAGTCCGCTTTTGTGTCGGCTCCGATTCTGTCGCATCCCAACCCTGGGTTGCCCTTTGTCCTCGAGGTGGACGCGTCTGAGACGGGAGTAGGCGCCCTTCTGTCTCAGCGTAGAACACCAGAGGGTCCTCTGCTTCCTTGTGGGTTTTACTCCCGGAAACTGTCTTCCGCGGAGTGCAACTATCAGATTGGTGACAGGGAGTTATTGGCCATCGTGCAGGCCCTTAAAGAATGGAGGCACTTGCTCGAGGGTTCGGTGGTTCCGGTTCTCATCCTGACGGACCATAAGAATCTGACCTACCTTTCTGAGGCCAAGAGATTGACACCACGTCAGGCCAGATGGGCTCTGTTCTTGTCACGTTTTAATTACGTGGTCTCCTACCTACCCGGTTCCAAGAACATCAGGGCGGATGCCCTATCACGGCAGTACTCCGAGCTGTCCAGGGAGGAGTCGATTCCGACTTCGGTCATACCTCCGAATCAGATCCTGGCCGCCATTCGCACCAGCCTGACCTCTCCCCTGGGTGAGCAGATTTTGGCGGCTCAATCTGGTGCTCCCTCTGGGAGACCCAACGGCAGATGTTTTGTGCCTGAGGAGTTGCGCACTCGGTTGTTGCGAACCTACCATAACTCCAAGACCGCGGGGCATCCTGGAAAGAATCAGCTGTTCTGGGCTGTTTCACGTCTGTTCTGGTGGCCTTCCCTACGTTCCGACATCGCCGCATATGTAGCGGCATGCTCCGTTTGTGCCCAGAGTAAGTCCCCTCGGCACCTTCCGTTGGGCCTTCTGCAACCCATAGCCACCGGGGAGCGCCCATGGTCACACCTGGGGATGGATTTCATTGTGGACCTCCCTGCATCCCGAGGCCATACGGTCATTCTCATGATTGTGGATCGGTTTTCCAAAATGTGCCACTGTGTTCCTCTCAAGAAGTTACCCTCTGCACAAGAGTTGGCCACGATTTTTGCCAGGGAGGTCTTCCGGTTGCACGGTTTGCCCAAGGAGATTGTGTCGGATCGGGGGAGTCAGTTTGTGTCCAGGTTCTGGTGCGCCTTTTGCTCCCAGTTGGGGATTCATCTCTCCTTCTCCTCGGCCTACCACCCTCAGTCCAATGGGGCCGCAGAACGATCCAATCAGGCCTTGGAGCAATTCCTTCGTTGCTATGTCTCCGATCACCAAGACAATTGGGTTGACCTTCTGCCTTGGGCTGAGTTTGCCAGGAACACGGCGGTGAACTCTTCCTCTGGGACGTCTCCCTTCATGGCCAATTATGGGTTCCAACCTGCCGTGTTACCGGAGGTATTCTCTCCCCAGGATATTCCGGCTGTGGAGGATCACCTTTTCGTCCTACGTGCTTCTTGGGTACAGATCCAGAAGTCCCTTGAGGCCTCTGCGCAGCGCCAGAGACTCCAGGCTGATCGCAGACGAGCGCCTGCTCCTTCCTACCAGGTCGGAGACCGTGTATGGTTGTCCACCCGCAACCTCAACCTTCGAGTGCCCACTCCCAAGCTGGCGCCTCGCTTTGTTGGTCCCTTCCGAGTGCTTCGCAGGGTAAACCCGGTAGCCTATGCCCTTGCGCTTCCTCCTGGCATGCGGATCTCTAACGTGTTTCATGTCTCCCTGTTGAAGCCACTGGTGTGTAATCGTTTCACTTCCTCGGTTCCTCGGCCTCGTCCGGTCCGAGTGGGCAATCATGAGGAGTATGAGGTGAGCAATATCCTGGACTCACGCCTGGTCCGCGGTCGGGTGCAGTTTTTGGTCCATTGGCGTGGTTATGGTCCAGAGGAGCGTTCCTGGGTTTCCTCCGCAGATGTCAATGCTCCTGCCTTGCTCCGAGCCTTCCACGCACGCTTCCCTCAGAAACCGTTTTTTGCTCCGCGGAGGAGGGGCCCTTGAGGGGGAGGTACTGTCATGGTCTTACCTTCTTGCTGTTCTCCTTCGTTTGACATGTGCTGGCGGCCATCTTGGTTTCTGGGTTTCTTGTAGCCTTCCACCCTGCGGCTCCTCCTTCCCACTGGGAGGAGCTGGATGCCTAGCTCATATATATAGGAGGTCTGTGGCTTCAGTTCCTTGCTTGGTCCTCCTGTGTTCACATGCTTCTAAGACTGCTGCTGCTTCTGGTTCCTGATCCTGGCTTCGTCTGATTACCCTGCTGGTTCCTGATCCTGGCTTCGTCTGACTACCCTGCTGGTTCCTGATCCTGGCTTCGTCTGACTACCCTTCTGGTTCCTGATCTCTGGCCTCTCAAAGACTCTGCTTCGGTTTCACCATTCGTTTGGACTTTTGCTTTACAGCTTTATTTTCAATAAAGCCTTCTTATTTTCACTTATCTCTTGTTGTACGTCTGGTTCATGGTTCCGTGACATGACTGCTGTCCAGAAGGCCATCATTGACACCCTCAAGCAAGAGGGTAAGACACAGAAAGAAATTTCTGAACGAATAGGCTGTTCCCAGAGTGCTGTATCAAGGCACCTCAGTGGGAAGTCTGTGGGAAGGAAAAAGTGTGGCAGAAAACGCTGCACAACGAGAAGAGGTGACCGGAACCTGAGGAAGATTGTGGAAAAGGACCGATTCCAGACCTTGGGGGACCTGCGGAAGCAGTGGACTGAGTCTGGAGTAGAAACATCCAGAGCCACCGTGTACAGGCGTGTGCAGGAAATGGGCTACAGGTGCCGCATTCCCCAGGTCAAGCCACTTTTGAACCAGAAACAGCGGCAGAAGCGCCTGACCTGGGCTACAGAGAAGCAGCACTGGACTGTTGCTCAGTGGTCCAAAGTACTTTTTTCGGAAGAAAGATCAGAGTCTGGAGGAAGACTGGGGAGAGGGAAATGCCAAAATGCCTGAAGTCCAGTGTCAAGTACCCACAGTCAGTGATGGTCTGGGGTGCCATGTCAGCTGCTGGTGTTGGTCCACTGTGTTTTATCAAGGGCAGGGTCAATGCAGCTAGCTATCAGGAGATTTTGGAGCACTTCATGCTTCCATCTGCTGAAAAGCTTTATGGAGATGAAGATTTCATTTTTCAGCACGACCTGGCACCTGCTCACAGTGCCAAAACCACTGGTAAATGGTTTACTGACCATGGTATTACTGTGCTCAATTGGCCTGCCAACTCTCCTGACCTGAACCCCATAGAGAATCTGTGGGATATTGGGAAGAGAAAGTTGAGAGATGCAAGACCCAACACTCTGGATAAGCTTAAGGCCGCTATCGAAGCATCCTGGGCCTCCATAACACCTCAGCAGTGCCACAGGCTGATTGCCTCCATGCCACGCCACATTGAAGCAGTCATTTCTGCAAAAGGATTCCCGACCAAGTATTGAGTGCATAACTGAACTTAATTATTTGAAGGTTGACTTTTTTTGTAGTAAAAACACTTTTCTTTTCTTGGTCGGATGAAATATGCTAATTTTTTGAGATAGGAATTTTGGGTTTTCATGAGCTGTATGCCAAAATCATCAATATTAAAACAAGAAAAGGCTTGAACTACTTCAGTTGTGTGTAATGAATCTAAAATATATGAAAGTCTAATGTTTATCAGTACATTACAGAAAATAATGAACTTTATCACAATATGCTAATTTTTTGAGAAGGACCTGTATATGAACTGACACACAGAAACAGATAATTTTTGTCCATGAGTGCTCTTCTACAGGTTGATGCTTGGCCAATAGTGAGCGCTGATCAAATTATATATATATATATACACATATATACACATATATATACACTGCTCAAAAAAATAAAGGGAACACTTAAACAACACAATGTAACTCCAAGTCAATCACACTTCTGTGAAATCAAACTGTCCACTTAGGAAGCAACACTGAGTGACAATCAATTTCACATGCTGTTGTGCAAATGGGATAGACAACAGGTGGAAATTATAGGCAATTAGCAAGACACCCCCAATAAAGGAGTGGTTCTGCAGGTGGTGACCTGACCACTTCTCAGTTCCTATGCTTCCTGGCTGATGTTTTGGTCACTTTTGAATGCTGGCGGTGCTTTCACTCTAGTGGTAGCATGAGACGGAGTCTACAACCCACACAAGTGGCCCAGGTAGTGTAGCTTATCCAGGATGGCACATCAATGCGAGCTGTGGCAAGAAGGTTTGCTGTGTCTGTCAGCGTAGTGTCCAGAGCATGGAGGCGCTACCAGGAGACAGGCCAGTACATCAGGAGACGTGGAGGAGGCCGTAGGAGGGCAACAACCCAGCAACAGGACCGCTACCTCCGCCTTTGTGCAAGGAGGAACAGGAGGAGCACTGTCAGAGCCCTGCAAAATGATCTCCAGCAGGCCACAAATGTGCATGTGTCTGCTCAAACGGTCAGAAACAGACTCCATGAGGGTGATATGAGGGCCCGACGTCCACAGGTGGGGGTTGTGCTTACAGCCCAACACCGTGCAGGACGTTTGGCATTTGCCAGTGAACACCAAGATTGGCAAATTCGCCACTGGCGCCCTGTGCTCTTCACAGATGAAAGCAGGTTCACACTGAGCACATGTGACAGACGTGACAGAGTCTGGAGACGCCGTGGAGAACGTTCTGCTGCCTGCAACATCCTCCAGCATGACCGGTTTGGCATTGGGTCATTAATGGTGTGGGGTGGCATTTCTTTGGAGGGCCGCACAGCCCTCCATGTGCTCGCCAGAGGTAGCCTGAATGCCATTAGGTATCAAGATGAGATTCTCAGACCCCTTGTGAGACCATATGCTGGTGCGGTTGGCCCTGGGTTCCTCCTAAGACAATGCTAGACCTCATGTGGCTGGAGTGTGTCAGCAGTTCCTGCAAGACGAAGGCATTGATGCTATGGACTGGCCCGTCCGTTCCCCAGACCTGAATCCAATTGAGCACATCTGGGACATCATGTCTCACTCTATCCACCAACGTCACGTTGCACCACAGACTGTCAAGGAGTTGGCAGATGCTTTAGTCCAGGTCTGGGAGGAGATTCCTCAGGAGACCGTCCGCCACCTCATCAGGAGCATGCACAGGCGTTGTAGGGAGGTCATACAGGCACGTGGAGGCCACACACACACTACTGAGCCTCATTTTGACTTGTTTTAAGGACATTACATCAAAGTTGGATCAGCCTGTAGTGTGTTTTTCCACTTTAATTTTGAGGGTGACTCCAAATCCAGACCTCCATGGGTTAAAAAATTTGATTTCCATTTATTTATTTTTTTGTGTGATTTTGTTGTCAGCACATTCAACTATGTGAAGAACAAAGTATTTCAGAATAATATTTAATTAATTCAGATCTAGGATGTGTTATTTTTGTGTTCCCTTTATTTTTTTGAGCAGTGTTGTAACGGCACGTTTCAGCAGACAAGGGGTTAAAATCCGTTTAGGCGATAAGCCCCTTTCTGAGAGACAGGCACAGCTACTGCAGGATACACCAAACTCCCGAACTGGATACAAAATAGCACTCCAAACTGGAACCTCACGAATAGCTGCTAGCAGACGAACAGGGATCAGCTTACACTTCTGGCAATCGGTCTTCTAACAGCATACAGTGAATCCCCCCAATAACGAGACAAGGCTCCGTGTTGAGGGTCAAGCAGTGGTCTGACTGTACTTCACGTACAGCCTCTTTTATTCATAAACCACAAACATAGTACTGCCCACAGGGGTTTGAAATACAACCAATCAGTAATTTACAACACATACAATGTAACTACAGCAACAAATCGTTCACACCCCCAGAGGACCAGAATAAAGACTGAGACATAGGACAGATACAACATATCCCCACAATGCATCATGGTCTCCTCCTCTCTGTCCCGGAGACAACCTGAGGAGCAATCCAATTATCTCTGAGGACAAAGGGAGATCGCCAATACACATGTGAGGACAACAGAACAGACATCACCATTTAAACACACAATGGGACAATGGCACAATAGAAACACACCGAGCATTTTCCTCCCAAGCTGACAAGTTACACTTATTATAAATTGTTACAACTTTGTGAGTTTACATTGGCCATACATATAACTTACATCAATTTAAACAGTATAACTTGGGGACAAACCTATCCAAAATTCACTTGAATAGGTTCAGGGGTTTAAAAGTTAGTATATGGCCCATAATCCAGGGGCAAGAGGCCAGCAGCCAGTCCTCTCCAAAACCCAGTGGCGAGGTTGGTTTCGCCACAAGTGTAATACATACAATACTTTTACTGGCACATTGGGGGGGGGGCTGTTATTACTGGCACATTGGGTGGGGCTGTTATTACTGGCACATGGGGGGGGCTGTTATTACTGGCACATGGGGGGGCTGTTATTACTGGCACATGGGGGGGCTGTTATTACTGGCACATGGGGGGGCTGTTATTACTGGCACATGGGGGTCTGTTATTACTGGCACATGGGGGGGGCTGTTCTTACTGGCACATGGGGGGGCTGTTATTACTGGCACATGGGGGGGCTGTTATTACTGGCACATGGGGGGCTGTTATTACTGGCACATGGGGGGCTGTTATTACTGGAACATGGGGGGGCTGTTATTACTGGCACATGGGGGGCTGTTATTACTGACATGGGGGGGCTGTTATTACTGGCACATGGGGGGGCTGTTATTACTGGCACAAAGGAGGCTGTTATATCTGGCACATGGGGGGGCTGAATGCGGGGGGGGGGGGGGCTGTTACTACTGGCACATAATGGGGGGCTGGTATTACTGGCACATTGGGGGGGCTGAATTTGGGGGGGGATGTTATTACTGGCACATAATGGGGGGCTGTTATTACTGGTACATAATGGGGGCTGTTATTACTGGCACATGATGGGGGCTGTTATTACTGGCACATGATGGGGGCTGTTATTACTGGCACATGATGGGGGCTGTTATTACTTGCACATGATTGGGGGGGTTGCTCTTGTTACTGGCACATGATTGGGGGCACTTATTACTGGCACATTATTGGGGGCACTATAGGGGCATCTACTGAGGCCACAAAGAAGGGGTATTTTATATGGGGGGCTCTGTACAGTAGAATTTTATACTGGGACACATTATGGTGAGTACTATGGGGAAGGGGGGAGAGGAGTACTATGGGGTCATCTACGGGGGCACTAAGAAGGAGTATTTTATACTTGCCAATTATGGGGGACACTGAGGGCATCTACTGGGGCATTTTATACTGGTACATTATGGGGGCACTAGGAGGAAGGGGGAGAGGAGCACTATGGGGGCATTTACTGGCGGCACTATATAGGGGTATTTTATACTGGCACATTATGGGGGCACTATGGGGACATTAGCTCAACTGGGGGCATTACAAGGGGGTATTTTTAAGTCACATTATAAGGAGAATTATTTCTACTTGGGGGGGCTTTATTACTCCCTCATGGTATGACCCCCTAGTAGCAGCACCAGCCTCTCTCTGCTCTGTGACCCCTCTGCCCCTTCTCCAAATCCTTATTATGAAATCTTTCTCATTAAGATAAAACACAACATCAGCTCCGCCGAGAGTCCCAGCTAAGTGTTGAAGTGGTGTCCGAGATCCCCAAGGGCCAAGCCAAGTAATTCTAAGTTTTCATGTGAAATATGTTGGATCCGCCACTGTGCAGCGTGAAGGTAAATGGGAAAAGAACGGCTTACTTCCAGCAGAGCCGAGGAGACAGACAGGGCTGCAGCCTCAGTCCAACTCTCTTTAACATTTACATCAACGAGCTGGCATCCTCCATGACACTGAGGTGAAATCTCTCCTGTATGCGGATGACCTTCTCCTACTATCACCAACTGAGAAAGGTCTCCAAGACCAGCTAGTCATTCTGGAGAAATTCAGCACCACATGGGCCCTTCCCATCAATTTAAAAAAGACCAACACTGTGGTGTTCCAGAGAAGGAAAACAAAGTCAGCCAGGCCCTTAACCTCAACGCTACACAACCGCCCTCTTCCAGCCACCAACAGGTACACCTACCTGGGCCTGATAATTAACCAAACTGGGAGCTTCAAATCCGCCATTGAGGAGCTGAAAGACAAAGCATGAAAGACCTTCTACAACATCAGAAGATGACTGTACCACCTCAAAGCACCCGTGAGGGTCTGGCTTAAAATCTTTGACTCCATCATCGCACCAATCCTCCTGTATGGCAGTGAAGTCTGGGGCCCTCAAACGTACCCCGACTGGTCAAGATGGGATTTCAGCCCAACAGAAATATTCCACCTGGAATTCTGTAAGCATCTCCTCCAGGTCCATCGGAGCACCTCTAACAGTACCTGGGCAGATTCCCTCTACACTTTACAATTCAGAAGAGGGCGCTATCATTCTGGGGCCATCTACATGGTAGTAGTGAAGGCTCCCATCATCATAAAGCCTTGCTACACCAAGGGATCCCAGGCAAGGCAAAGCCCCAAAATAAACTCACTGTAACCCAGCCCGACCAGAAAATCACCCCACACCACCTCACAAAAGCCGGTATCAGGAAAACAGTAAACAAGAGACAAGAATGGAGGAAGAAGGTCAGAGCATCCCAGAAGCTGACGGTGTACTAAAGCCTGCTACAAACTGGCCCCATATCTGGAGAAACTGGGGAACCCCAGAGACCGGAAAATACTGAGCCGCTACAGACTGAGCGCCCACAGCCTGGCCGTCGAATCCGGACGGCATCGACAGAGCTACATGCCTAGAGAAAGCAGACAGGGCCAGCAGTGCCACCTGGAGGCGGTGGAGGATGAGGCCCACTTCCTGATATACTGTCCCAAATACTCAGCAGTGAGGGACATCCACTTTAGGAGACTGTCTGATCTCTGCCCAGACTTCAGCTCCATGGAGGAGCAAGAGAAGCTGCCCATCCTGCTGGGAGAGGAAGAGAACACCGTGGACATAGCAGCACAATATATCAGTGCCTGCCACAGACTGAGAGGAGCCCGATACGCCACGGACTCCTATACACTGACCCCGGGTGTCCCCCCATTTCTCAACCCCCTATTTCCCACATGCTATGGCAATACTAATGTATAATTTTAGACCTGCCAATAAAGCTTTATTGATTGATAGATAATGGATAGATAGATGATAGATAGATAGATAGATAATAGATAGATAGATAGATAGATAGATAGATAGATAGATAGATAATTGACAGGCAGATAGATAGATGAGTTTTTTCTTTCTGTTGTATAACCACCCCCAGCTATGATAACTGCTGTGTGGTGACTCGTACGCCCGCACGCGGCTCGCGATGATTGGCTCATTTTACACTCTTTTCTCGCCCCCACAATCCTTTTGCATTCGCGTCTCCAATTTGCGGTTCCTGTAATCAGACAAGAGGCACCTGGCATCGCTCTCCTTGTTGCCATGGCAGTCATTTCTTATATATAATGCCCTGTTCACGACGCTCCAGCATTGTAAATCGCCCGGCTACATGACCCTCACTGGTAATTATGAAATCTGCCTGAAAGATAATGATTTCAAATGGGAACTAATGGAGGACACACAAGTGGTCCCTGAGATCTATGCATCGCAGAAATGAAGGTGCATAGAATGCGATAAACATATAACGGACTCGTTCAAAGATGCAATGATTAATGCAAGCGGTGGAGAGGTGATTGCTTATTAAAGGAGCAGTAAACCTTGAAAATGCTCAAATACATAATAAAAGATCCTTCAGCTCCTTGTTTTGCTTTGATCTCATTTTGTCTTATATTACAGCTACAGCTGAGAAATATATAAAGAAATCTTCTGTATGTGCCCCAGGAGATCAGCCACGTCCCCCCTCCTCCTCCTTACTGTTCTGTGTCTGACTGTAAGACAGCAGAAGGACAAAAAGGATGCAAAGCCCCGCCCCTCGTCTAAGCCCAACCTCCTCTGTCACCCCCTAGCCAAAAATCTCCATGCTATATTACAAATCAACACTCCACAGATTGCAGAGGGCTTCTGCCTATCCACGGAACCCAATCTGAACAAGAAGAGCTGTAGTGTCAAGCATGGAGGACGGAGCAGCAGCTTGTGTTTGCCTTGAAATGGTGTGTATTTCCAACTACCTGAGCCTGCAGCGGGCCTGTGCTTATTCTCAGAAGCCAACCTAAAAAAAAAAACAGAGCTGCAGTGTAAAGCATGAGGTATAAGGCAGCAGCTTGTCCGTGGTGAGACATGGATTTTCAGACTACTTAAGTTTGTATAGGGTTTGTACTTTTACCGAGAAGCTGCAGTGTAAAGCATAAGGGACAGAGCAGAATTTTCGCCCCTCATCAGTGCAGGGGACTTTAACATGGGTCTGGGGGAGTTAGGCTTCTCCTTCTTATAGACCAGGCAATGCTCTCTGGGAAAAGTTAAAAGGGTTCTCCAAGCCTCAGGATAGATCATCAGTATCTGGAGCCCGGAGAACCCCTTTAGACATGTCCAAACGGAGTCAACAGACAAGTCCCTGATCCTGCCTGTTAACTAATGACGGGGGTCCCATTGTTCAGACCCCAAAGATCAGACGCTAGTATCATACTCCAGCGCTATGCTGTAAACGTCCAGAATAGGACACCCCTTTAAGCCCAGGATTACATTTATTTCTACTCTGCGATCTCAAGTCGCTATTTAATTTTGTCCCTATTCATCTTCCATTGCGCAAATGTTAACTCTGCTAAACGGATGATTTAAGGAGCTCATTAGAACATGACAAAAATAATTTGTGCTTAATTAGCTCTTCCACCACAGAGCCCACTGGGAGATCATCTACCCCCACTGGCCTGGAACTGTATCCACCACACATGTCGGGAAGCAAGCGGCAGAGACAGATATACTCTGTGCGGTTCCCCCCATCCACCCAATCTGCCGTGTGCTCTTATCATTATGGCCTCCCTGCAAGAGATCAAAGTGAAGAGCAGGGAATTGCTTTGTGAGCGATTGTCCCATACGCTGTTGTTATTGAAATCAATCCCTTTAAAGGTGGCATCCATTCACAATATATTGTATCCCCTCCAGTGATGACTATTGATCAAGGAGGGTAGCCGAAGCCGGATGTCATCTGTGGTTTTTCAGGACCCATAAATTATAATGTGTGTAAGGGATCTGTAATCACGGACAAAACAGATGACGCTTCTGTGAATACACACATTAAAGCCAATGGATATGCGAGCGGTCGGTGAAGACCATGGACAGCACGCATCCGTGATTCACTGATGTGTGAAAGAGGCCTTATTGTTGTGGGTAGTCTCTCAATGCACTATATACAAAGATCAATGCAACTAAAATCTAGGGGTAACTCCTCTAACTGCCTCTGGGAGTGACTCCTAAAAGTATGGCGCCAGCAATGCTAACCCCTAGATTTCTGCAGCCCGTGAAATTATGTCTATAATAAGAATTTTTATTAATAAAGTATATATTAATAAAAATGTATAACTAATTTATATAAATAACTTATGTCTACATTAATAATAAATCATGTATATTAATAAATAGTCAATAATAATAATAAATAAATAAAGGGGTTGTGTCATCTCAGACAATGGGGGCATATCACTAGCGATAGGAATACCCCTTTAATATAGATAAATAAACAATGCCTATAATAATAATAATAATAATAATAAATCTATAATTTATATAAATAAATGACGTCTATATTAATAATAATAATAAATAATTTTACACATCACTGAATAATTTTGCTATTGAAGAACAGACCAAGATGGAGAATTCCATATAAGAAAGCATCCAGGACGCACCAAACTATTGGCTCCATACACATGAGCAAACTTTGGGAAGACTTCACAGGGGGTTGATCTGCATTACACACTGCCCTCTACTGTACGTTTAGAGTAAGTGCAGATAAGGAGTTTACTATGTAACTGTAGAAGTATAATGCTGGTCAGTGCAGGGGGAAACAATGTATGCTATAGGAACAGGGGTCAGCAACCTTTGGTACTCCAACGGCTGTGAAACTACAGCTCCCAGAATGCACGCTTACTTGGTTGCTCTTGTAACTCCTATAGAAGTGAAAGAAGGATTCTGGGAGTTGTAGTTCCAGAACAGCTGCAGTGCAGGAGGTTGCTAATCCCTGGTATAGAGTGTGTAAAATATATTTACCGTATGTACTGCGCCAGCAATTTTCAATGTAGATATATAACTTCGGTGCATCCAGCGCCAGTCTGAATGCAAGCCAGCTTCCTAGCCGTCCTACATTTAGGCTTCTTTCACACGAACGTGTGCGCTCCGTGGCCGTATCGCGGACCGCATTTGCGGATCCGAAATACACGGGCGCAGTTCCGTGGGCATTCCGCATCACTTGAATAGGTCCGCAAATCCGGAGATGCGGAACGGAAGCACAGAACGGAACCTTACAGAAGAACTACGGAGTGCTTCCGTGGGGTTTCGTCCCGTACTTTCGTTCCGCAAAAAAGATAGAACATGTCCTATCTTTTTGCGGAACGGGTGGATCGCGCGGACCCATTAAAGTGAACGGGTCCACGAACCGCTGCTGCTGCCCCACGGTTGGTGTCTGTGCATTTTGCCGCAATCGGCACCTGAAATGCGCCTAATATAGGCGTATTTCAATATAATAAATGACCCCCAAAGTAGCCATGTTTTTTTCTGATCTTGTACAACTTTAAAGGGGTTTTCCAGGATTTTACCACTGATGACCTATCCTCAGTAAAGGTCATCAGTATCTGATTGGTGGAGGTCCGACACGCTGGACCCCCGCCGATTAGCTGTTTGAGAAGCCAGCAGCCCTCAGACCCATAGAGATAAATGGGGCTGAGCGCGATACCAATCACATCCGCTATACAATGTACGGCGCTGTGCTTGGTAAGCTGCCGGTGCCTTCTCAGACGATCGGCGGGGGTCCCGGGTGTCGGACCCCACTGATCAAATACTGATGAGGATAGGTCATCAGTATTAAAATCCCGGGAAAACCCCTTTAAGGGAAGCCTGCTATGGCACAGCGCTTTCTTATCGCTTACCAACTTATAAAAGTGATGGAAAAAAATCATCTTGGGTGTTGTATTAAAAAAGTCCTGTGTTTCCAAGACCAAACTTGCTTGATGTTTAGGAGGACAAATGTCTCCTGGGGGCATCCACCTACTGCTTGTCGTATTATGAGGGATGGTTTTGGGGATTAAGATATCATAAAATGACAATCTGATAAAGTAGTACAAACACTTGCATTGCTATATTTGCCGTAAGTCTGCTCGTTCTGCTGCACATAGTCTTCTCAAAGCTAAAGGAACTAAACCAAGGACCCCAGAAGAAGCCCCAATCCAGCTGAAAAACCTCAAATACCCAACTAGATCTTACACCTAATGACACAGACAAAATAATATCTGTAAATGCTGTAATATATACAATATCTGTAAATGCTGTAAATGGTTGAGTATCCGATCGTGAGACAGAAGAGCTAGGATCTATTTGTACCTACCAGACGGAAGTCTTCTAAGGGTACGGCCACACGGTCAGGTTTTCTGATGCAGTTTTAAAAGCCAAAATCAGGAGCGGATCATAAAAGGAAAGAAAGTATAAAGGACTGATACGATTTCTCCTCTTTTTTTGACTCCACTCCTGGGTTTGGCTTCCAAAACTGCATGCAGAAACTTGACCGTGTGGCTGTACCCCAAACGGTTCATTAAGATAACCACTTTCCATATAATTTTTAAAGGGCATCTGTCAGCAGATTTGTCCCTATGACACCGGCTGACCTGTTACATGTGCACTTGGCAGCTGAAGACATCTGCGTTGGTCCCATGTACATATGTGTCCGCATTGCTGAGAAAAGTGATGTTTTAATATATGCAAATGAGCCTCTAGGAGCAACAGGGGCGTTACCATTACACCTAGAGGCTCTGCTCTCTCTGCAACTGCCGCATCCTCTGCACTTTGATTTGCAGGGTAAGGGAGTGAGAACATCACGCCTGGCCCTGTCAATCAAAGTGCAGAGGGTGCGGCAGTTGCAGAGAGAGCAGAGCCTCTAGGTGTAATGGCAACGCCCCCGTTGCTCCTGGAGGCTGATTTGCATATATTAAACCATCATTTTCTTCGGCAATGCGGACACATATGTACATGGGGCCAACACAGATGTCTTCAGCTGCCAAGAGCACATGTAACAGGTCAGCCAGTGTCATAGGTACAAAACTGCTGACAGATGCCCTTTAAGGACATATGGACATCATAGGAAGAGGGGGCCTTTGTTAAGTGGGACAGCCAACCCCTTTCTCGGGTGAACTTTGGCCCTCCATGTATTACATGGTTGGCCACACACTTGAACGATCAGCAAGTATTACTATACTTTCACAATTGTTTTCACTCTATAAAGAGGGGCTGTCTTCATGAGACCGCCCTTTAATCCAACGCATTAGGGGAGATAAAGAAACTGTCTAAAGTGCTGTGCTGTCTCTGCAACTCCTATTTATTTCAGTGCAGCTTTCTGAACCGGTGGGAGTCCTTGCTGCTGGACCCATACAACGATTTTATGACCCGTCCTCTGGACAGTACAGTAAATCGCCAGAGCAGTGTCTATGTGGACACTGAACCAGCAGGGCATGTTGTGAGGAATGTACTCCGAGGCCAGCAGAACTGAGAATGCAGCTCTGAAGTAAAAAATGCTGAGGTTCAAGTAAAAGAGGAGTCCATAAAATGCGTCGGATTTATTAACAACATCCGTCCCGTACACAACCATAGAGCTGGTTTGAACCAAATTTATCATACATCCTGCACCATTGTGATAGATTACCCTGTGGATAGGCGATAACGATTAGATCGGTGGGGTCTTACCGATGGTGCAGCGCTCGGCTATCTCCAGTGTTCCCACAGAAATAAATGGAGTGGCACGCCCGACCGGCTGCTCTGTTTATTTCAGGGGGCTGTAGAGGGTACGGGGCCCCCGTCCTCGTGATCGGTGAAGGTCCCAGCAGTAGGACCCCCATCGGTCTAATAGTTATTCCCTATCCTGTAGACAGGGATAACTTAATCTAAGGGCTCATGCACACGACCATGTTTTTTGTCCGCAACCAATCCACATTTTTGTGGTTCAGATGCGGACCCGTTCACTTCAATGAGGCTGCAAAAGATACGGACAGTTCACCGTGGGTCTGTTCCACAGCCCTGCAAAAAAAATAGAACATGTATTATTCTTCTTCATTTTATAGACAAGGATAGGACAGTTCTACAGAGGGCAGGACGATCCGTTCCGCAAAATGCGGAGCACAGACGGCCGCTATGTGTGTTTTGCGGATCCGCATGAGCCCCAACCGGAATACTCCTTATTAAAAATGTGTCACAATGTTTCTATTCAGTTCCATTCAGGACAACAATTCCAGACAAAGCCTGTGGACAAGAGTGGCGCTGTTTTTGGAAAAAAAAAGTAAGCCTTTTTATTCTGTATCTCAGACACCCCTTTAGGCCTCTTGCACAGGAACGTGCGCTGGCCGTGCCCGTGCTGCGGTCCGCAATGCACGGCCACCGACCGTGGGGCTGCCGCATGCGGATCGCGACCCTATTCATTTGAATAGGGCCCGCAATACGTCCGTTCTGCAAAAATATAGGCCAAGTTCTATCTTTTTGCGGAACGGAAGAATGTATTGCTTCCGTAGGGTTCCGTTCCGTGCTTCCGTTCCACATCTCCGCCTTAGGCCTCATGCACACGACAGTGTTTTTTCACTGTCAGTGATTTGGCTTCAGTGGTGCGTGTCCGATTTTGCTTCAGTTGATTCCCTTCTTTTTTTTTTGTCTGACAGGGGGAAAAAAAGGAAGGTTAATCAAAAGTGTAATTTTATTGCACCAAGGTCTTGTAGAAAAAACGTACACGGATGACATACCAATTAGAGTTGTTGCGATACCAAATTTTTGATTCGGTTTCGATACCATGAAAAAGTATTGCGATACTCGATACCATTCGATACCACGCGAAAAAAATAAACAAAAAAAGCCACGTGCATTCCTCATTTTTAAAAATGGCGAATCGCGCAGTTTTTATTTTATTTTTTCTGTTCCGGCATTCACCACCTAGATTTTTTTTTTATATTTTAATAGTTTGGACTTTTCTGACGTGGCGATGTAATATGTTTATTTATATATTTTATATGTGAAATTGGGAAAAGGGGGATGATTTATACTTCATATTTTAGTGTTTTGTTTTTTTTCACTTTTTATTTAATAACTATTTCCCCCCTTAGGGGCTAGAACCTGGGATCTTTCATCCCTTTTCCTATTCACCCTGATAGATCTCTATCAGGGTGAATAGGACTCCACACTGTCCCTGCTGCTCTGTGCTTTGTGCACACAGCATCAGGGATGTTACCATGGCAACCAGGGCTTCTGTAGCGTCCTGGCTGCCATGGTAACCGATCGGAGCCCCAGGCTTACACAGCTGGGGCTCCGATCAGAAGCTGCCACTGCACCACCAATGAGGGGGAGTGGAGAGGTCCCTGTGGCCACTGCCACCAATGATTTTAATACTGGAGGGTTGAGAGGGGCCGGCGCACTGTGCCACCAATGATTTTAATTGGATGGGGGGATTGAGGGGGGGGGGCACACTGCACCACCAATGATTTTACCCCTTTATACAGGAGGCGGGTACTAGCAGATCAGCGGCAGTTAACTGCCGCTGATCGCAGCTCCCTGTCAGGGGCAGGGTGCCGGCAATGCGATTCTGCTGCCGGCACCCGCCTCCTGTATGTGTTAAAGACTGACTACTGTATATGAGTCCAGACTTTCACTATTAGGCCACACAGAGCGGCGCCCAGCGATGTCTCAGCACTCACCATTTAGTCCTGGGCGCCGCTCCGTTCGCCCGCAGTGCCCCATTACTGTCTCCTCTCCTGCTCCACATGCTGCTGATTACTATCGGAGCGATGGGAGGAGACATCAGCTTCACTAGTGGGCATTCCTTCTCCCTGGCTGTAGCGCTGTCCAATCGCAGCGCAGGGAAAAGGAACGCCCACTAGTGAAGCTGATGTCTCCTCCCATCGCTCCGATAGTAATCCTATCATTGGTGGCGCAGTGCGCCCGCCCCTCCTCCGCCCCTCTCTTCTCATTGCCGCCCCTCCTCCACCCCCTCTCTTCTCATTGCCGCCCCTCCTCCGACCCTCTCTTCTCATTGCCGCCCCTCCTCCGCCCCTCTCTTCTCATTGGTGGCAGCGGCAGCAGCACAGGGGGAGGGAGGACTGCTTCCTTCTCCCCGTGCTGCTGAGAGAGAACATGAGCGCGCCGATAGCAGCGCGCTCATGTTCAGAGATACTAGACTGCGCAGAAGCGCAGCCCAGTATCGAAAAAACGGAAATCCCGGTATCGTATCGATACCGGGACAAAAGTATCGATTGGGTATCGAAATTTCGATACCCGCAACAACCCTAATACCAATTGTGCATCAGGTTTTTTTGACTGACCCATTGACTTGAATGGGTCCGTCCTCCATTTTCCACCGACAAGAATAGGACAGGTTATATTTTTTTGACGGACTGGAATCACGGATGCGGAGAAAAAAACGGAGGACTATCAGTTTTTTTTCACAGCTCCATAGAAATGAATGGGACCTCCGCTAAACTGTGAAAAATTACGGAACGGACGTGGATGCACACAACGGTCGTGTGCATGAGGCCTTAACCTGATAACACCCAAACGCCGGATGAAAGCTCCTGCACCTGCAGTCTAAGGCCTCATTCACACGTCCGTAAGGACATCGGTGACAAGATGGTCAGTGGTTCATCTGAGAAGATGTCCGTGAAGGAACTGGGTTTGCTCCATGTGTCCGTTTTTTTGTTTTTTTTTGCTCTCTGTGTGTCAATCGTATTCCATGGACATTGCTAGGCTGAAAATTAATTTCCGGAACATCTCCTAGCAGCGATCCATGAAAACCGAGGACCAAAAACGCATGGCATCTATGAAGTGTCCGTGTTTTTCACAGACCTATAGGCTATAATGTGTGTGAGGGATCTGTTATCGCGGACAAAGATAGGGCATGCCTCCGTGGTGTCACTGCAGGCCCCCGCTCCGTGGAAAACCAGTGATGTGTGAATGCACACATTAAAGTTACTGCGTATGTGCTGTCCATGGAGACTACAGACAGCACCTGGCTATGTCCAGCAGCGTGCACACTCAACCACCGCTCCATTCCTATGGGGTGCACAGGACCCCTGTTCTGACCCCCATTAGTCGGGTCCCCCACCGATCAGACACTTAACCCCCATCTGCAGGATAAGTTTACATTTTGACACAAACCCTTTGACACCAACAATCCTCTACTGAAGAAATGGCTTTAAATTAATGACAACCCCCTTGGACATGAAAGGGTTAAGCACTACATTATTCAGTGTCATGAATTCTCTCTCGGTGGTCTTGCCGTGATCTTTTTACTAATTGACTCCAAATGACATTCCAGTTGCCAAGGAATACCATCGGCTAACAACCCCGTCTACTGCGGTGAGTGATTCACGTAGAACCGTAATTACGAGGATAGGAGGAAACGCATCGGGCAGACTCGACTCTACAGAACGGCAAGAGTAAAGTTACAGGGGGCACTAACGATAACGCCGTTAAAGATACATAAACTCCTGAAAGAAATGCAGATGTGAACAGCGCCTTATGTCAACAGGGGAGTGTACCACTCACAGGACTGTCTACAACCAGATGCCATTCCTGTGCCCGGGTGACAGCATTTGCAAATATGACCCCCGAAAGAAGCCGGCTGCTTTGGTATGAAACCAGAAATTCAGCTGGTCGTCCACATGCAATTACCAGTACTATTCGTCTAAGGGCTCATGCACATGAATGTATTTTCTTTCCGTGTCCGTTACATTTTTTTGCGGACCGTATGCGGAACCATTCATTTCAACGGGTCCACAAAAAAATGTAAGTTACTTGGTGTGCATTCCATTCCGCAAAAAATATGTCCTATTATTGTCCGCAGTACGGACAAGGAAAGGACTGTTCTATTAGGGGCCGGCTGTTCCGTTCTGCAAAATATAGAATGCACCCGGACGTCATCCATGTTTTTTGCGGATCTGTTTTTTTGTGGACCGCGTCATGTTCATGAGCCCTAAGGGTATGGCTACACAGGAATACTGGTCGCATGACAGCTTTTGCGACCAGGATTGCAGTGTAGTGAAGATCCTATAGAAATAAATGAGGTTGCAGCGTGAGTTGCTCATATGTCACAACTGTGACCCCTGACTTGCCAAAAAATCCAGCAGAATTGGATTTCTTTGCAATTCAGGGGTCGCAGTTGTGGCACGCATGCGACTCACGCTGCAACCTTATTAATCTCTATAGGATCACCGCTGCAATGCGGTGCCCTAGCCATCCTGGCCATAACGGCTGTCGAGCGAGCAGTGTCGCCGTGTATAAGCACCCTAACTCAGCAACAACAGGACCTGGTAGGTGCCAGATTATGAAATATTCTGAATTATCATATTATAGTCACCATTATCATACTGATGACGCATTATCAAATATTCAGAATGATACAAATGTCATAAAAATAAAATATATAAAACGGACAGAACATTCAGGAAGAAAACATAAAATGTTTACGATAAGAAAAACATGACTGCAATCTTCCAGAAACAGCGCCACATCGGTCCATGTGCTGCGTCTGGTATTGTAGCCGAGCTTCAGTGAAGTGAATTGGGGAGAGAAATCACTGTTTCCAGTTCCTAGAGGTTTACAATATTAGCACTGACTGAAAATACCCATATTAAAATATAACTTTCAGACTACATGCACACGACCGTTGTGCAATTTGCGGAACGGCACGGACAGCCATTGATATAACTGCCTTTTCTTGTATGCAAAATGGACAAGGATAGGACAGGTTATATATTTTTTTTTTGCGGACCATGGAACGGAGCAAAAGGATGCGGACAGCACTCCGTGTGCTGTCCGCATCTTTTGCGGCCCCGTTGAAGTGAATGGGTCCGCATCCAAGCCGCTAAAACTGATCAAAACAACGTTCGTGTGCATGAGGCCTTACTAGTACCATTAAAAAGTACACATTATTATCAGTATTTTCTATAACTGTACATCATATATGTGTTTGGCACCAAAATATTTATATGGGTTACATTTAAACAACAGGGGTTGAGGTGGGGCCTAGATACATCTTGTATCCAGCCCGTCTTTACTTACGATTAGTGTTGAGCGAACATGTGTTTTCAAGTTCGGCGTACAGGTTCGGGTTAACGAAGAATCCTGTTATGGATTCCACCTACCACAGACCATAACGGAATTCAGAATCCATAATGGGATTCTTCGATAACCCGAACTTTGGACGGCGAACTTAAAACAAAAGTTCACTCAACGCTACTTACGATTCCACCTTGTTCAATATTTCCACACCAACCACGATAAAGTGAATATCTTCTCTATGGGATTTATCTTTTCATTTCATCAGAAATCCTCTGCTCCCTATGGATTCCTCAAGAGAAGTGGGGTCTCTTTGTGGAGCCCGGTCGGCTGTCCCTGATCGCTCCCTTCACTATCCCTTGCCTAGAAGCGGAGCACCCGCCCCGTGCGGCGGCCACGCGGATGGTGCCCGTGCAAATTTATTGGAAGCCTGGCATTAATATAGGGTTAGTTTAGTGTTCTTTGAGGGTCTAGCCACCGAGAAGTGGGGTCTCCCCTTTCGGGGCGTGTGCTCCGCTTGTAGGCAAGGGTATTGAAGGGAGCGATCAGGGACAGCTGACCGGGCTCCACAAAGAGACCCCACTTCTGTTGAGGAATCCATAGGGAACAGTGGATTTTTGATGAAATGAAAAGATAAATCCCATAGAGAAGATATTCACTTTTCCCAGATCCTGGTCGGTGTGGAAATATTGAACAAGGTGGAATCGTAAGTAGTGTTGAGTGAAGTCCGTTCCGCACCGCACCTTCCACATTGCAGACCCATTCGGTGCACAAACGTCCGATGCCCGTATATATTGCGGATCCGCTGTTTGCGGGCTGCAACGCAGGCACCGGCCGACAAGGGTCATGTGCATGAGCCCTTATGTAAAAATACACCCCTTCCCGCCATAAATTGTTCATGACTTTAATGAAGCTGGGTCAACCCCCTTTCAGGCAGATGGCACAAATTCGCCGTCGTCCAGGAACAGATATGGTTAAATAGATTCTTACCCCCGTGATTGACTATGATTTTGGCTTTTATTTCAGGGGTAGATTGCTGCTATTATACCGTTTCCATCCTAGTATCGGATTAGAAACCCCATAGAGAATGTGCCGGTGCCATACGTATCATCTTATATTGTTTTGCTGTTATACCACATACAAAGCTCAAAATTACAGCCAGATGACAAACACGATTTGCAGCGATTTAAATGAAATCTCTGATGAATACTAATTAAACCCAAGCACTTATTAAATACAAGAAAATACATGTTTAAATAAATTACAGCATTATTGTATTAAAGGGCAACTACGCCCAAGTCAGGCTCCAGTACTTCCGACTAATGCATAGTTTCCACTTTCAGACGTTTCAGCTGTAAAAATAAAAACTCATCATATAATCCTAGCATTTGTAATATTAGAACTAGTGTTGAAAGAATCGAAGGCAAAGTAACTAACTTCGATCTGAATTTCAGGAAAATTTTGATTCGCCGCAAAGCCGAATTTCCTTGCATTAATCTATATTTCCTGAAATGGCCGCAAAAAAAAAACAAAAAACATACTCAACTGGTCCAGATGTTTGCGGAGAGGCTGTCGCGGCCATCTTGATTGAAGATACTGCACAAAATCTCAGTGATGACGTCATCAGGTCACCAAGCGGTGGATGCGGTGAGTATTTTTTTTTTCAAACAGATTAACCCCTGAAAGGCCTTAATTTTATTCAATCAGCGATGAACGCAGCATCTGAGGGGTTCAATGACGGGGGGCAGTGCGATCACCGTTCCCAGTCATTGTGCCCGCTACATACAAAGGAATTTTGTGACAAATCAAATTTCTTTGTGATATTCGGCGAAGCAGCCAAATCTAATTTTTCATAACTTTGCTCATCACTAATTATAGCACTGGCAGCACTAACACTCTACTGCTCACAATGGAAAGGGTTAACACACGACCATAACCCCAAAGGTTTTGCCACAATCAGAAGAACTGTTTGATATGAACCAGCAGCCGAGAATCGGAGCAAGTCCTAAGCACTTTACATGTGACGGTACCGTCACTAGTCGTAAAGAACTGTTTAGCACCTCGGACACTCAGATTCTCGCCTTAATGGCCACTTTTGGGCAAATTGGCTTAATTATTTCGGCAAATATGATCTTATGATTCTATCGGCAACTCAATCCACCATGAGGTGACCGCTACGATACTGGAGATTCTTGAAACATTCCAATATTTTAGGTATAAGAGTCGTAATCTTAGGGAGATGGGATAAGTCACCTGACACCTCTGGCACTACTTGTACCCAAAGGATTAAGGCCTTTTTCACACGGGCGTCGCGTGTGAGGGCCGGATAGGAAGCGGGTGCGTTACGGGAAAATCGTGCGATTTTGCCTGCGAGTGGGGTGAGTTTTGTATGCGATTGCATTGCGTTGTTCAGTTTTTTTCCACGCGAGTGCAATGCATTTTGCACGTGCGTGAGAAAAAACTGAATGTGGTACCCAGACTCAAAGCCGGACTTCTTCACTGAAGTTCGGGTTTGGGTTATGTATTCTGTAGATTTTATTATTTTCCCTTATAAACATGGTTATAATTCTTAATACAGAATGCTAAGTAAATTAGGGATGGAGGGGTTAAAAAAATATATAATTTAACTGACTTCATCCACTTGTTCGCGCAGCCCGGCTCGTCTTCTTTCTTCTTCTTTGATGACCTGGGAGGAAAAGGACCTTTGGTGACATCACCATGGTCATCACATGGTCCATCCCATGGTTCATCACCATGGTGATGGACCATGTGATGAGCGCTGTGACGTCACCAAAGGTCCTTTTCCTCCCAGGTCATTAAAGAAGAAGAAAGAAGACGAGCCGGGCTGCGTGAACAAGTGGATGAGGTCAGAAATATTTTAATTTTTTTTTAACCCCTCCATCCCTAATTTACTTAGCATTCTAAGTAAACGTCACCTAGAAACCATGCATGAAAATCGCACCGCATCCGCACTCGCTTGCGGATGCTTGCGATTTTCACGCAGCCCCATTCATTTCCATGGGGCCTGCATTGCGTGAAAAGCACACCATACAGAGCTTGCTGCGATTTTCATGCAATGCACAAGTGATGCGTGAAAATCACCGCTCATGTGCACAGCCCCATAGAAATGAACATTGCACCCGCGCTGAAAACTCGCTCGTGTGAAAGGGGCCTAAAGGATCAGGCATGTTGTTCAATCTTTGCTGTCCAAACAGGAGAAACGGAGGACAGTAGATCTGTCACATCCACATTAGGTTTTGCAGAAAATTATCGAACATCTTTGGGGAGAATCAATGGGCAACAATTACTGAGTGCCGTTTCCTATTGAGGTGTTTGTCAGGAGCCCTTTTATAGCCTTTTTCAAAACAACCTGTCACTTTGCATCCTTGACCACATGTGAATCCTAAATCATGGGACATTTTAAGCCTGCCCTGTTCCGTCTGGGAAAGGCCTCAACAGTCAAAGGAACGCCTCTTTAAAGGGCATCTGTCAGCAGATTTGTACCTATGACACCGGCTGACCTGTTACATGTGCGCTTGGCAGCTGAATGCATCTGTGTTGGTCCCATGTTCATATTTGTCCGCATTGCTGAGAAAAATGAGGTTTTAATATATGCAAATGAGTCTCTAGGAGCAACGGGGGCGTTGCCGTTACACCTAGAGGCTCTGCTCTTTCTGTAACTGCCGCACCCTCTCCACTTTGATTGACAGGTAAAGGTGTGATCATGTTTACACTGCCTGGTCCTATCAATCAAAGTGGAGAGGGCGCAGCAGTTGCAGAGAGAGCAGAGCCTCTAGGTGTAACGGTAACGCCCCCGTTGCTCCTACAGCTTTATTTGCATTTATTAAAACATCATTTTTCTCAGCAATGAGAGCACATATGAACATGGGACCAACACAGATGCCTTCAGCTGCCAAGTGCACATGTAACAGGTCAGCCGGTGTCATAGGTACAAATCTGCTGACAGATGCCCTTTAACACTCATTTTTATTAGTCAAATCCGCCGCTTACTGTCCCACTGCCCTGACGACATTGCAGGTGTGACATTACTGCCACTTGGACTATATCCAGCTAAATCCTACTGGAAGTGCAAACCTCAGACACAACTTCTATGATGAACCTTCCTCTACTCTCCGACTACTGTAAACTGAAGCCGCACGCTGCAGAACATGTCATACACTCTCCTCCTCGCCGCTTCGCCCCACAAAGGCTCCCGTGTAAATGAATCAATTAGTTATTCACTTTTCAAGCTCTTCCGTTCAAGCTCAAGTGGCTCAAGTTGAATAAGTTACGACTCCAGAAACGTGGGGCTTTTTCACTTAGCAACGATGACGCACCACACCCATTCTTTTGTATGAGAACGAAAAATACAAAGCACACGGATCCTGGCCGGACGCCAAAGACAACTGACCGGTCACTCTACAACTTACTTTATACAGTGCCGCACCTGCTCTTCTGGTTCTTGGAAAGTTCCCCAGCTCCCGCTGGTATTTTCTGATGGAATGTCTTTCATTTTTTTACAAACTGATCAGAAAACCGAGCTAAGCTATCTTTAAAGTAATGGATGCAATACCAGGGAAACCCTAAGGACAAGAGTGGCGCTATTTCTTAAAAAAAAAATTTTTGAACTATTTCCTACAAACCTTTTAGGGGTCCCACTTGCATACATTTTGTATGGCTTTTTTTCCGCTACTGGAAAAAAGACCATTAAAATGCATGCATGTTTTTTTAGGCATTTTTTCACTTTTGTGTTTTTTTAAAAAAGCAGTGGGACATATTTACTATGATGGCTTTTTATGCCGGTTTTAGATCCCCCTTCCCCCCCTGCACTGCTGTTAGATTCGTCAGACAGTCCTTGCTTCTGGTGAAAAAAAAATTAAACTTTTGGCCGACATTTATGCATGTTTCCAGGCATAAATGTTAATAAATTTGGCAGGGCCCTGACCCCGACACAGCCCGCAACACGCCCCCATCCAGCCAAGCTCACATCATGAAACCAGCCAAGCGACTAAATATTGTCACACTGCTGGTTAAAAAAAAAATCGACTTGCTAATATTTGTTTGACTAGTCACAAGTCTCTTAATAAATGATCCCCAGTTTGTTTTACTACCTGTGTTTTTTTTTGTGTCCTTTTTTTTTTTTTTTACAAGCCATGGCTTTTTAAACCGAAAAGTATGTACCCCCCTCTGATGTCCCTCATTAAAATCCATTAAAAAAGCCATTTGAAAAAGACAACGCTGTGCAAAAATGCCATGAAAAATGCAATACAATTCGACACAGCCGTTTTTTAAGCAAGGACATAAAAAAATTGATGTTTATGGTGGGAAAAAACACAAAAACACCAGCACATTTCCAAAAAAAATGCCATTGTTACAACATGGTGTAATTAAGGCTACTTTCACACTAGCGTTTTGGTTTCCGTTTGTGAGATCCGTTCAGGGCTCTCACACGCGGTCTAAAACGGATCAGTTTTGCCCTAATGCATTCTGAATTGGAAAGGATCCGCTCAGAATGCATCAGTTTGCCTCCGTTCCGTGTCCAGCAGACACCAAAACGCTGCTTGCCGACACTGAGCCAAACGTTCTGACACACAATGTAAGTCAATGGGGACGGATCCGTTTTTCTATGACACAATAAAAAAACTGATCCGTCCTCCATTGACTTTCAGTGGTGTTCAAGACAGATCCGTCTTGACTATGTTACAGATAATACAAACGGATCCTTTCTGAACGGATGCAGACGTCTGTATTATCTGAGCGGATCCGCACCAAACACGAGTGTGAAAGTAGCCTAAAAAGAAATTCCATGGACACAAAGTGCACCACAACTGAAATAACTGCCATGATAAAAAAAAACAAAAAAAAAACACGTGTATCTGGCATTTCAAAATACACAGACTTTGTTTTGGTGTTGCTGTTTTTTTTGTTTGCTTTCAGAAAAAAAATGCATCAAAAATGGATAAAAAAAAAATCTGCAAAAAAAAAAAGAAAAGCAGATAAAATGAAACTACTGTATGTGTGAACCCAGCCTTGTGTGATACTTTCACTAGGAATAAAAGCAGCAATTAAAGTAGGCCTTCCTCTCTTCTGCAGGTTTTACAGGGATAATTTACAACGCCCGCAGCAGTCCCGGCTTCTTTATCTATAGGAACAATACCCTGACCTGTAAATGTCCAGTTCTTATAAACAGCCATAGATCAGCGCGTACTATGGTGACCAGGGCTGCTGTTCCAGGGTTCCCTGGTCTGGGCTGTATACTGAGGGCAGCTCACATGTAGAGAAGCGATAGTACCGGTACTGTACAGTATTGTATACATGTATGATCAGACTGCAGTCACTGCACTTATCTGCTGGATACAGAGTGACCATGCTGATATTTAGAGATGAGAGAATGGAAGTTGACGAAGTGGAATTTGATCTGAAATTCAGGAAAAATTTGATTCGCACCTAATCCGAATTTCCTCACGCTTCGTGGCAACGAATCACATTTTATGGAGCGAAGAACTCTGGGAACGCGGGATCACCCATAATGCCATGCATTATGTCACAGCCCTATAAGTAGCCTCAGCCATCTTGGATTCTGCCATTTTCCAGTGTACATAGTGCAGAGAGAGACGTCAGCAGGCGCTAGGGACAGTGCTAGGAAAGACTTCATTGTGCTAAAAAACGATTTACAAGTGCAGGGAAAGATTATTCAAGGTGTAGGGAAAGGATAGGAAGGAATCATTCCACAGCATTTATGTTGTTTGCCCTTGTGCAGTGCAGTTATATGTTCTAAAGCATTTTTTGGCTTGTATTAGTGGGGGGGGGGGAAGGGGCTTATTAGCCGTTGTGTGGGAAAGTATGAAAAATACAGCCCTTTTTGGCGTGCATTAGTGGCACAAAAAAATTTTTTTTACCGTTCAGCGGTGCAGTTATATGTTCTAAAGCTTTTTTTGTTGTGTATTAGTGGCAAAAGAAAAATATATTTGCCGTTCAGCTGTGCCGTTATATGTTCTAAAGCTTTTGTGGAGTGTATAAGTGGAAAAAAATAAGGGCCTATTTGCCATTCAGCGGTGCAGTTATATGTTCTAAAGCCCTTTTTGGCGTGTATTAGTGGCAAAAAAATATATATATTTGCCGTTCTGCGGATATGTTCTAAAGCCCCATTTTTGGCATGTATTAGTGGGGAAAAAGAAAAAGGGCTTATTAGCCGTTGTGTGTTGAAGTGAGAAAATTACAGCCCTTTTTGGATGTGTAATAGTGGCAAAAAAATATATTTGCCGTTCAGCAGTGAAGTTCCATTGTACTACAACCATTTACAGGGTGTATTAATAGGATAGATAAGTTCGTCCTATTAGCCGTTCTGCGTTGAACTGTAATTGTTAAATTTATTTTTTTGGGGTTTATTAATAGGAAAAAGAATACAGGAAAATTGATGGGTGATTGTAGACTTTCTTCTGTATGAACCGAATTACGTCGATTAGCCATTCATTGGTGAAATTTTTTTGTGAAACAGACTTTTTGGGGAAAATTGGTCGGTAGCTGTAACTATGGTCAAGGACAATATACAGTATGTCCTTTACGGTCCACTGGGTAAATGTGGTTCCTGCACAGCCACACCAGCAACCTGCCCAGGTGACGCCGCTTCCGCCTCCACGTTCTTACGTAGTTGGTCTTGCGACAATGTCCGCCTCTACCTCCTCATCCTCCACCATGTCCTCAGTCTCCACTGCAGGGACAATGCACAGTGCCCCTCCAGCATACCACATGTGCAGGGCACGGCGGTGTCACGCTGTTCTACACCTCGTTTGCCTGGGCGAACTGAGTCACATAGGGGAGAAACAGCTCCGTGTACTTCTTCAAGAAATCGAATCCTGGCTTTCTCCATGACAACTCAAAATCGGAACCATGGTGACCGACAACGGGAAGAACATGGTGTCGGCGCTGCGTCAAGGAGGGCTGAGCCATGCGCCCAGCTTGGCACACGTGTTCAATCTGGTTGTCAAGCGGTTCCTGAAGTCTTCCACCCATCTGCAAGACATCCTAAAAATGGACAGGAAACTTTGCATGCACTTCAGCCACTCATACACCGCAAAGCACACCCTCCTTCAGCTGCAGTGGCAGAACGGCGTCCCCCAACATAGGCTGATATGCGACGTTTCCACCCTTTGGAATTCCAGCCTCCATATGTTGAACCGACTATACAAACAAAGAAAGGCCATAAACGATTTCTGGATGATATAGGCGGACAGAGGTACTCCCCTGTGTAACTTCAATGTCAGCCAGTGGCAGCTCATGCGTGACACCTGCCGTTTGCTCAGGCTCTTTGAGGATGCCATGTTATTTGTCAGTCGCCAGAAGTACGGAATGAACAATGTCATTCCACTGCTTCATGTCCTGGAACAGATGCTGGTAAATCTGGCTGGTCAGGGGACTGAAGACATGGCGCCTAGATCTCACGGCCACAAGAGCCCTGTGGGGGCTGAACTGGAGGAGGACATTGGAGCACAAGAAATGTGTAGCAAAATGGGTGGTCTTTACACACAGGTGACAGGAGAGGCGAAGCAGGAGCAGCCAGAGGAGCTACAGGGCGATGAGGAAGACGAGGCAGAGGACCCAGACACACCGTGGCATTATGCAGTGGAGATGGAGGCAGGGAGTCCCTCCGAGTCGCTTGCACAAATGGCCCGATGCATGCTCACTTGCTAGCGTAGTGACAGCCGAATTATCAGCATTCGGCAGAGGGATGACTTCTGGCTCTCCACCTTGTTGGACCTTCGCTACCAGTCCAAAATGGGGGAATTTTTTACACCCGCTGAGAGGGAGGACAAACTGAACTACTATAGAGACATCCTATGTAGTCAGTTGGCCACTGCCTATCTGCGCCATTATCCATCCTCTCGCAGGTCTAACCGGGGGGCCCTCTGCGCTCATGTTCCTCTGCCATGGATTAGTGGGGTGGCAGGAGAAGTTCCAGCTCCGTCAGCAGCAATTTGAGTCTAGAGTCGCTGATGAGCAGCTTTCTTCACCCGCATAGTGAAGAAACTACTCACCAGCAGCAGCAGCTAGACCTGGAGCAGGACCTGAACCAGCAAGTGGTGGCGTACTTGGACAGCACCCTGCCACCCCACATTGAAGATCCGCTGGGCTACTGGGCAGCCAAACTGGATTTGTGGCCGCAACTAGCAGAGTTTGCCATAGTTACTCCAAGAAGAACTCGCCTGTCCACCCAAAATGTGGAGAGACTGACCTTTGTCACGATGGATCAGCCAGGATTTCCACCCACCAATGCCTGATGCATCAGACTAGATCATCCATGGTGCCACACTAACACTATGAGAAAAGAGACCGGTTTCTTCAGGCTACCTGCCTCAGCTACTATTCTGATGCTGCCACCTGCCTGATGCCACACATCTGATGCCAAGTGCTCCTTCTTACACCCACCATCGTCAGCAGGTACTGTTACTGCCACCCACCTTCCCACTCTGTCACCAGGTCACTCTGTGGTCTCCTGATGCTGCTGCCACCTCCCCAATCTGTCACTGAGTCACTCTGTGGTCTCTTGATGCTGCTGCCACCTCCACACTATGTCACCTTGCCACTCTGTGGTCTCCTGATGATGTTGTTGCTGCCACCTCCACACTGGCCTTTGCCACAATGAATCAGGCGTGGATTAGCCAGGATTTCCACCCACCAATGCCTGATGCATCAGACTAGATCATCCATGGACCACACCAACACTTTGACAGAAGAGACCGGTTTCTTCTGGCTACCTGCCTCAGCTACTATTCTGATGCTGCCACACATTTGATTCCAAGTGCTCCTTCTTTCACCAACCATCTTCCGCTGGTACTCGTATTGCCACCCACGTACCCACTCTGTCACCGGGTCCCTCTGTGGTCTCCTGATGCTGCTGCTACCTCCACACTATGTCACCTTGCCGCTCTGTGGTCTCCTGATGCTGCTGCTGCCACCTCCACACTGTCATTGTGCCACTCTGTGGCCTCCTGATGCTGCCGCCACCTTCACACTGTCATTGTGGCACTCTGTGGCCTCCTCCTGATGCTCCTGCCACCTACAAACTCTGTCAATGGGCCACTCTGTGGAATTTTCATGCTGTTCCCACCCTCCCCACTTCCTGACTGGGCCACTATTTTGCCTTTCGGCCTGGCTGACATCATCATTTATTTGACCCTTCTTCTGATCTGTCAGAAGGAGGGAAAAATGAGACGCGCAACGGATCCTGTCTGTGCAGCAGCTGTAAGGCATGTATGGTCCCATCAGAATTGGCTTAGGATTTGGTAGCCAAAAGCAGGAATGGGTACAAAACACAGAAGACATGCAAATATTCCATTCACGTGTCATCTCTGTTTTGGATCCACTCCTGTTTTTTTTGGCATTAGCAATACTGATGGATTACTGACCAAATAGCAGGTAGCAGTTGCCTACGATTTGCACTGTGGTCTATGATAGCAAAGTCACACGTGACTTGTGTCCTCAAACTAAAAAATACAGCAGTGCTGGATTATTTGTGACTGTTGTCCTGCAATCATGGCATGTCGCACGTCACATCACACACAACCCCACTGACAATCGTTAGATGCAATGTCACAATGCGACATTGGGATCTTCGCGTCACCATGTAGTCCCAGCGTAACACAATGTCTTGGCAAACGTACAATATTTGCAGGCTGGCGTTATGAGGGAACCTCAGTGACCTTCCTTCCATAGGGAAATGACGTGACCATGTGGTCACCTGACCAATAGATGGATCCACGGAAGAGTTTGGACAATTTACCAATGATAGTTAAATCCAACAGAATGAATACCGAACACACCTACAGAATTTTTCGGGATACTAGGATAGACTCATCCTCACCCATCGAAATACCAGAACATCTCGCACATCTCACCTAACCACAAAATAGCCCACCAGGTCCAACAGTGGCCAACTTCCATGTGAAGTGGACAAGGGCGGATAGGCCATAGACCTTACAGGGAAATTTCCCTGTGGGCCGATGCCCAGGGGGCCGCCTGGACCCTCCTCATGGCTGGCCAGTAGAAGTTTTTCAAGCTGTATTTTGTGCTGCTGGCAGTATTTTGTGACGGACTGTGGTATTTGGCTCTGTTGGGGTGGTATAATGTGCCAAAATATGGTATTGGTGGCCCTGCCTTCCATAGATTTGGACCCAACTACAAAACGGTGCCACTTTTAGTATTTTTTCCAGGGCAACTTTAAGTTCCCAGTCCACCCCTGGAAGTGGACAATAGTGCGGGTCACTAGCAGATGGGGGTGGCGTGTCACCGTTTTTCCTGAGTTTGGTCACAAATAACTTATTCATTCTTACGGATACACCCTGCAATGATAATTGCAGCCTTTACAATACAACTAAAGACATATGTGCTGAGAGAGTTGGCCATTGACGTTATGTCCTCTGGTGGGCCCAATGAACCTTCATCAGACACTCAGTGAGCTAATGTAGGTAGAAAAAATAATTTGATCAGAAAAAAAAAATGCATATGAATCTGGCCTCAGATCTAACATTTTACTTGGCATTGTCTATTTGGGGGGGTTGGTCACCATCAGAATAAGCCATAACCTTTAGGCTCCATCTTATCTGCCTGATTATACAGCTTCCTATGGAGATCAGAAGCGACACTTCAATCACCACACGCTACTGAAATGGCACACCTATTGGTCCTACCCAACCGTGCATGTTAATTGGGGTTAGGGAGTTTGAGATTGATAGTTCGATAAAGATCAAGTACCATGTTTAGGTCCAGGGACTCCATTAGTACGTATATCATCTAAAAGCCATTTGAAGGGATTAAATGTGAACACACCGGCAGCCAATGGAGATTTATTAAAACTGGTGCAAAGGAACACTGGCTTCGTTTTTCCTAGCAACCAATCAGATTCTACCTTTCAGTTTTCAGAGCTCCTTTGGAAAATGTAAGGATCGATCTGATAGGTCGCTATGGGCAGCTAAGCCAGTCTCCCTGTGCACCAGTTTTGACAAATCTCCCTATTTGTATACAAACACTGGTATATTGTGGGCAGGGGGGCCCCGAGTGTGCCACCAACATTACACAAGAGGCTTTTCTCGACACTGTAATCAGACGTAGACACAAAAGTCTATTCAGGAGTTGATCCCGGTGCTAATGAATACATCTCGAACTCCATTGAGATCCCCTGTAGAAGATTAGCCGCCTGTTACAAAAACCTCACTCCAAAAAAAAATAAACTTTGCCCCTAATCCGCAGGCCCCTTCCACAAGCGCCGCACCGTGTTAAAGATACGACATATTCCTGTTAAAAGAGAAGCAACTCGCACACCAGCCAGGACAAAGGAGCTGACTTGAAAAAAAGTCGTAGCCTCGTAATGTTTGTTCTTGTAAAAGTTCCAGAAACCGGGATGCACCGCAGGGAAATACTCCAGAGGTTGCAAAGAAAGGGTCTTGTCCTCAAAAAGACGCCAATTTATCACCATTTACGGGCTGGGGAATTCATAGTAATTGCATTAGGAAGAGGCCGTAAATTACTTGCATCCATTCTCCGTGGACAGCACTTTTACTGGCTTCCAGTCAACAGGACATTATGCAAAATAGCCTGCGATGACTATTCGAATAGCTAAAGTCCCTGACGGCTTTAACTCTTTGCTTGTTAACACAAAACCCTATGTAATGCAGATCAGATTAGATGGAAACCCCAGTCAGCAGCCACAGAGGCGGTCGCTTCTTTGTATGAGGTTTCAGCTGTGCGCACAATGCAACCTTTCACCGCGCTCAGCAGTACGGCATAGTCTACTTTCACACTCGCGTTTTGGCTTTCCATTTGTGAGATCCGTTCAGGGCTCTCCCAAGCGGTCCGAAACGGATCAGTTTGCATTCTAATGCATTCTGAATGGAAAAGGATCTGCTCAGAATGCATCAGTTCAGTCTCCATTCCGCTTTGGAGACGGACACCATCTTGGCTATGTTAAAGATAATACAAACGGATCAGTTCAGAACGGATGCAGACGTCGTATTATCTGAACAGATCTGTCTGTGCAGATCCATGACGGATCCGCACCAAACGCGAGTGTGAAAGTATAGCGGGAATTTTCTGTTGCTTAGGCTGGAACAGAGGACTTCAGGACAGAGGGTTCATCTTGGGGAAAATCTGAAGAAAATATAATTTCTGGAGGTCTCGTATCTGCTGGCTGACAACCTTTATGGCCGCAGTGACAGCTCACGTACTCGACAACTCTACTGTACGACTGTATGACAAGGCAGATCTTCAGGAGTCCGACACGCCCTGTGGGCACTGTACTGGTACCATATTGGCAGTCACCCAGCTTTCCAAAGTGGCTGAATAGATTTATTAACAGGCCGACATCTTATAAACACTGGTTCGTCTTACAAGACTAATCTCGGCAAGCTCCCCAAGAAAGCTGGAGCTTCAAAAAGGTAGAAAGCAATAAGTTCTCTTGGATGACATTAAGACACTTTTGGGGTTTGGAACTAATGAGAGGGGTTTACAAGATGGCAACCCTCTACAACAGGGATGGCCAACCTGAGGCTCTCCAGCTGTTGCAAAACTACAACTCCCAGCATGCCCAGACTGCCTACAGGTATGAGCCTACAGCAGGGCATGGTGGGAGTTGTAGTTTTACAACAGCTGGAGAGCTGCAGGTTGGCCATGTCTGGTCTACAACATAGAAAGTCTGCATTTTGTCAGCCATGATCAGGTCTCCTTAGGATACTCTAGGTGGGTACAGCCATACTGTATTAGGAAATGAGCTTCAATATGGCCTCTCCATTCCCAGTGCACCCAAAAGTTTACTTCGGCCAGGCACCATTCTAGACTTACAAGGCAGAATCTGTCACCTGCAACATATAAAGGTCAGAAGGAACCTTAAAGGTGTTGTCCTAGTGTTTAATACTGATGCTCAGGTCATTGTGATCGTTGTGGGTCTGACGCCCGACACTCCCAACGATCAGCTGTCTGAAGAGGCTGGGGTGCTCCAATGAGCCCTGCGGCCTCTTAACAAGCACAGTGCCGTCCATTGAACAGTGGCTGTCCTTGGTATTGCAGCTCAACTCCAATGGCACTAAGCTGCACCTACACCATGTGAGTGATCAACGTGACATCACTGGCCTAGGAAGAGGCCGCAACGCTCACAGGTGAGGGTGCTAGGAGTCAGACCACCGCCGATCAGATATTGATGACCTATCCTAAACACTCAGAAACTCCCTTTAAGGCCTCCTGCACAAGAACGTGTGCTGCCCGTGCCCGTTCTGCAGACCGCAAATTGCGGTCCCCAATGCACGGGCACCGACCGCGGGCCAGCCGCATACGGATTGCGACCCCATTCACTTGAATGGGGTCCGCGATCCATCCGTTCCGCAAAAAGTTCTATCTTTTTGCGGAATAGAAGTAGGGAATGGAACACCACGAAAGAACTCCACCGTGCTTCTGTAGTGTTCCGTTCTTCCGTTCTGCATCTCCGGATTTGCGGACCCATTCAAGTGAATGGGTCTGCATCCGTGATGCAGAATGCACACGGAAAGGTGCCCATGTATTGCGGATCTGCATATGCGGTCTGCAATATGGCAACGGGACACCTAAGGTCGTGTGCAGGAGGCGTAAGGCAGAGGTTGGTCTAATTCCTATTCATCCCAACTCCCTCATACACATGCACACTCAGCTCATCCGAGCATGCTTGTATTCTCAATAGGGAGTAAGCAACTGCTAGACACCTCTGACAGCAGCTTATCTCCTGTGAGCTCAAAGGATCGGGTATGTTGCAGTCCAACCTTCTCTCACTAACATGTTCTGTTGGGACGTCCCCACACATACTAAAAGGCCAGACGGTCATGCTATAATCATTGTCACGTTTGGCTGATGCCCACCTTTAGCTGCAGCACCGATCCGTCTATTCCGCACCCAAAAGCATCAAATTATGCCAGCACTGGACGCCACCAGCATTTTTAGGGAATGTAGTTCTGTGAAGTGCAATACGGCTTTGCTATTTTATGCTCTTTTTCTCCACTGAAGTCAAGGGAAGGAAAGACTCAAAGGCCACAACTCCATGTTTTTAACCCGCAAAATAGACCTCTACTTATTTGGTTTAAAATGGGCGTTTCTAGGAGCTGCTTAAACTACCAGTATCAGGGTGAGGCAGTATGGACGAGCTGGTAAAGACGTGCATGGAGGGATTGGAGAGGGCGGTTAACGTCAGGTCCTCCATCTTCATTTTCTGTAGGTCCTCTACCCTTATCCTACACCCTTGTCTTTGTCTATCAGTCCCATAAAAGGTATGATTAGTAGTGGTGACAACTTTTGAAATTTCTAAAAAGGCCGGGGTTAAAGTGGATTGAAATTTCGCAAATATTTTTTTCCGAACGATACCCTCTGACTACCAGGGAAACAATTCATGACAATAACGGCTGCTCCACATAAGCACATGGGGTATTTATATTACAGATATATTAGTTCCACATGTTTCTATAGGTAGTCCTCATTATGCGGATGGAGTCCCATTTCGAGGTGATGTCACTACATTACCAAGCATCTTATTACCGAAACCCTATGGGACGTTGGTTGAGCAGAGGTAAAAAAAAAAACAGAAACCTTACCGAGCTATTATGTAAGTGACATCCTAATTCATCAGTCAAGAACACAAGAGACAGCGACGGGTTAACTACTGGTTAAGCCAAAATAATGTTTAACTCCGTCAGACGATCTGGAGCTGGGCTGGTCTCTCTGCTGGAAGCTTTTTAAGCCAACAATAGGATTTTTTTTTAGGAAAAGGTGGGGCTGACTTCTTTCATTTCCTTCAATTGAGAAAAGCCGTATCAAACCCTAGGACAAGTTTGGGAAGTTATTCTAAAAAGTGCTGACAGACGAAGACTTTAGAAATATCCCAAAGTGAAGCTCTTTGGTTTGGAGCCACTTAAAGTAGCACTACCACAAACATTTGTATTCTCTGACCTGTTAAAAAGGTACATGATGTAAACTGTAGTGAAGGTATCCTTCTTACCAGTGACGGTACTTTTGAGTTATAACCTCTCTTCTGATCCTCAGCTGTGTCATGTGACCAGCACTCTGATCGCCAACTTACACAGGACAGGAAGTCAGTTTCCATACACCGCTCCATACATAACAAGTCTCCATACACCGCTCCATACATAACAAGTCTCCATACACCGCTCCATACATAACAAGTCTCCATACACCGCTCCATTCATAACAAGTCTCCATACACCGCTCTATACATAATAAAGGTCCATACACCGCTCTATACATAATAAGTCTCCATACACCGCTCTATACATAATAAAGGTCCATACACCGCTCTATACATAATAAGT
Source organism: Bufo bufo (assembly GCF_905171765.1). NCBI lineage: Eukaryota > Metazoa > Chordata > Amphibia > Anura > Bufonidae > Bufo > Bufo bufo. The sequence goes on along the minus strand of NC_053397.1, from coordinate 27,672,387 downwards.
CTCCATACACCGCTTCATACATAATAAGTCCCCATACACCGCTCCATACATAAGTCTCCATACACCGCTCTATACATAATAAGGGTCCATACACCGCTCCATACATAACAAGTCTCCATACACCGCTCTATACATAATAAGGGTCCATACACCGCTCCATACATAACAAGTCTCCATACACCGATCCATACATAATAAGGGCCATACACCACTCCATACATACCGCTCCATACATAACAAGTCTCCATACACCGCTCTATACATAATAAGGGTCCATACACCGCTCCATACATAAGTCTCCATACACCGCTCTATACATAATGAGTCTCCATACACCGCTCTATACATAATAAGGGTCCATACACCGCTCCATACATAAGTCTCCATACACCGCTCCATACATAATAAGTTCCCATATACCGCTCTATACATAATAAGTCTCCATACACCGCTCCATACATAATAAGTCCCCATACACCGCTCCATACATAAGTCTCCATACACCGCTCCATAGATAATAAGTCCCCATACACCGCTCCATACATAATAAGTCTCCATACACCGCTCGATACATAAGTCTCCATACACCGCTCTATACATAATAAGGGTCCATACACCGCTCCATACATAACAAGTCTCCATACACCGCTCTATACATAATAAGGGTCCATACACCGCTCCATACATAAGTCTCCATACACCGCTCCATACATAACAAGTCTCCATACACCGCTCCATACATAATAAGTCTCCATATACCGCTCTATACATAATAAGTCTCCATACACCGCTCCATACATAATAAGTCCCCATACACCGCTCCATACACCGCTCCATACATAACAAGTCTCCATACACCGCTCTATACATAATAAGGGTCCATACACCGCTCTATACATAATAAGGGTCCATACACCGCTCCATACATAACAAGTCTCCATACACCGCTCCATACATAATAAGGCTCCATACACCGCTCCATAGATAATAAGTCTCCATACACCGCTCTATACATAATAAGGGTCCATACACCGCTCCATACATAACAAGTCTCCATACACCGCTCCATACATAACAAGTCTCCATACACCGCTCCATACATAACAAGTCTCCATACACCGCTCTATACATAATAAGGCTCCATACATAATAAGTCTCCATACACCGCTCCATACATAACAAGTCTCCATACACCGCTCTATACATAATAAGGCTCCATACATAATAAGTCCCCATACACCGCTCCATACATAATAAGGCTCCATACATAATAAGTCTCCATACACCGCTCGATACATAAAAAGTCTCCATACACCGCTCCATACATAATAAGTCCCCATACACCGCTCTATACATAATAAGGCTCCATACACCGCTCCATAGATAATAAGTCTCCATACACCGCTCTATACATAATAAGGGTCCATACACCGCTCCATACATAACAAGTCTCCATACACCGCTCCATACATAACAAGTCTCCATACACCGCTCCATACATAACAAGTCTCCATACACCGCTCTATACATAATAAGGGTCCATACACCGCTCCATACATAAGTCTCCATACACCGCTCTATACATAATGAGTCTCCATACACCGCTCCATACATAAAAAGTCTCCATACACCGCTCCATACATAATAAGTCCCCATACACCGCTCTATACATAATAAGGCTCCATACACCGCTCCATAGATAATAAGTCTCCATACACCGCTCTATACATAATAAGGGTCCATACACCGCTCCATACATAACAAGTCTCCATACACCGCTCCATACATAACAAGTCTCCATACACCGCTCCATACATAACAAGTCTCCATACACCGCTCTATACATAATAAGGGTCCATACACCGCTCCATACATAAGTCTCCATACACCGCTCTATACATAATAAGGGTCCATACACCGCTCCATACATAAGTCTCCATACATAATAAGTTCCCATACACCGCTCTATACATAATAAGTCTCCATACACCGCTCCATACATAATAAGTCCCCATACACCGCTCCATACATAAGTCTCCATACACCGCTCCATACATAATAAGGCTCCATACATAATAAGTCTCCATACACCGCTCGATACATAAAAAGTCTCCATACACCGCTCCATACATAATAAGTCCCCATACACCGCTCTATACATAATAAGGCTCCATACATAATAAGTCTCCATACACCGCTCCATACATAACAAGTCTCCATACACCGCTCTATACATAATAAGGCTCCATACATAATAAGTCCCCATACACCGCTCCATACATAATAAGGCTCCATACATAATAAGTCTCCATACACCGCTCGATACATAAAAAGTCTCCATACACCGCTCCATACATAATAAGTCCCCATACACCGCTCTATACATAATAAGGCTCCATACATAATAAGTCCCCATACACCGCTCCATACATAAGTCTCCATACACCGCTCCATAGATAATAAGTCCCCATACACCGCTCTATACATAATAAGGCTCCATACATAATAAGTCTCCATACACCGCTCGATACATAAAAAGTCTCCATACACCGCTCGATACATAAAAAGTCTCCATACACCGCTCGATACATAATAAGTCTCCATACACCGCTCCATACATAATAAGGCTCCATACACCGCTCCATACATAACAAGTCCATACACCGCTCCATACATAATAAGTCTCCATACACCGCTCCATACATAATAAGCCTTCATACATAAGTCCCCATACACAGCTCCATACATAAGTCCCCATACACCGCTGCTTCTCTTCAATGAGAACCTGTTCTGAAGAAAAACCCTAAATCTGAAGGCACACAAAGGTACAGAAGGGGGCGCAGTTCTGTGAGTGCTCTCTTACAGCACCATACAAATGCCTTATGCACCTAACGGTATGAGAAATCGCTCTCGATAGGCCCAGCACTACATGGTTGACCTTGTGTTTCTGTATAATGTTCAAATGAGTTTCAAATATAGAAACCAGTTTTGCCCCCATGGATGCAATTCTCCATTCACTTCTTTGGGGGAAAATTGGCGACCATAGGATATCAGATCATGTTTTATCGAGGAGTAGATAGAATAGATAAAAAAAAAAAACTAAATTCAAATATATGGGAGTCCAAAGAGGTAATGAAATCTACTGCCTTATATCAATGACGCTGGGCGTCTAAATACGCGTCCGTGCATAATGACCGCCTGCGTCAACGTTGCAGTGACAGAAAAGAGAGGGGTCGCAGGGGCTCTTCCTGCAGATGCGGTTGGAGGGCTAATTCCAGCAATTGCATTACAAGGAATTGCTTGTCAAGCAATTTTCTGGCCAGTGCATCCCTTTAAAGCTCCGTCTCCTTGCAGGGAACACTCGTCGTTCATTAGCACAGTAACAATATCTAATTATGCGATGTGCTACATACCTGAACTGGATTACAGCCTCGGAGGCTTCATTACACTGACTATAAATTAATGATCCACACAATGTTCTACATATCCAGAAACAAAGAAGAAGCAGGAGGCCCCCATCATCGAGAACCCATCTCCTCTTTACAGGAACATGCTGGAACATTTGTATCTCACTGAAATTAATATAATTAGTGAGCTCTTTCTGAGGCTGCTCCAAAAAAGAATATGCACCAGGGACTGTATGAATCCTGGCAGTGTTCAGAACGTCTTACCTCACCGCCCATATGCTGCATTACAGCTTATTAATCAACGTGTGCAGTCAACCGAGTCACATAGAAAACATATTAAAGTGTAGGCGTCGTTTCCTCGGCAAACGAAGCCATGTTGTTGGCTATGCGAACTACAGATAAAATAAAAATAATTCAGCCCAGTGCACAAGAGTGGAGGAATTTGAGATTGGTTGGTTGCTATGCAGACACTGTCCCTAGCAACCAGTCTGTCGCAAGCATCCAGGTCTTCATCTCCAGAGGTAGAAAGGCTTGGCAGCATTAAATCAGACTTTCCTCTTACTGCCCCATTAATCATATATTTTTTATTAATTCCGTTTAGACGGAGAACCAGTCACGGTCATCATCAGGAGATCTGTTATGGTCAGCCCGCCATGAGTTGGAGCAGATTGTACAATGCGAATGGGTGGCCGTAGACTGGAAACCAGCTCGATACCAAAAGGGACCCACCCGATTTTTTTGTTTGTAGGACGCCCCCAGTGTCCCCTAAATGGACAAATTACCCTTTGATTTCATCACAGTGCAACTCCTATGTTAAGCTAAAGAGTGGAGGAACTTGAGAAACGTTGGTTGCTATATTTTTACTGTACATGGTAACCGGTCTGTCCCGAAATATTCAGATCTTCTCGCGGATAATGGAGCAGAGATGGGGCAAGGAGGTGTGACGCCACTATATCAGACTTTCCTCTTCTTCATAAAAAAAAAACTAAATTTAGGTGAAGAACTGCAAGTCTTGCCCCAAAAACAGTGTTTTGAGGAGTTCCAAAGCTTTATTTTTTTAAATGTTGGTAGGTATGTATACGTTCAGTCAGTGATAAGATGCTGCTCGTCAGGAGATGTGTGATGTAGATGTCAAAATGGTCAACCGGTGTGAATGACTTAGACAAGACCCATCCCATATATTGCCACCAGGAGTTACACAGGACAAGTCAGAGAGAAATAGAAGGTAAAAACGGATGGAAAAGTAAGATATTGTGCAACGTAGAGAATATATGAGATGCCGACAACCTTCTATTCTATGGAACCAGATGATGTTTATTCATGGTGACAGGTGCACGCTCAGGAATTCTTGTCGGCTTTGCTACATAAATAGACCCTTTATGTGAACCTTCACAGTCTTAGACCCCAGAGACTCTGCAAATACTTGTAACTGTACAACTATAATATCTAGACACAGCAGGAAGATACTCCGGGACTCATGGACGGCAATTGGTGCAAACTGTGGCACTTCCATTTTGCAACCTGCTATAAAAAAAAGGCTGGAATTTAGGGAATGGCTCTATGGCATTTCTGCGGTGATTTGCGCAGTCCTTGGAAAATTCGTTCCATCTTGTAAGAACCAGTACTATTATAGTTCTTCGGGTAAGGCTAGGGCTATATGGAGGCTGATCGTTGTCTATGGTGCGGAGGCAAAAAAAAAAAAAAAAAAGAGGAGCAGGGGCACTTGCCGGAAAAGGAGTACAAGCCGGTGATGCAGGTGTTCGTAGGTGAAAGAATAAACTTCTTTTGGCAACGCGTTTCGTCCCTCGACTTTGTCAGGCCACTTACTGTTCCAGAGCCAGCAGCTGCCCCCTCCAACTTACGACATGCTCCATCACAGAGCCTGGTTGGCACAACCAATTGAGGTAATCCTCTGTGTATTGCCCCGCCTGGTGCCCTTCTCTGCTCTATCGGAGCGCTCTTGTCCTTTTTTCTCCGTCACCCTTGTCTATGGTGCTGGTACTCTATAACCAAATAGCTGAAAGAGAGCTCCGCAACAGGTCACCTGACGAAGGCTCATGGTCAGAGCCGGTACGATGGCACCGTAATACGGATTTACAGGCAATCCACGCGCCGCTGTGCTGCGCCTCTATAAGGTGCTGTATTCTCTTCTACAAAATATATGCCCAACTCTTCTGAAATGTCTGGAAGGCTCCTGAGAACGGGGAGACCTCTCAGCCCTGGCATCCATGAACACATTCAGAGTCAGTGTAAAGAAGCATGGCCTGAAAAAAACGGGGCATGATTGTGGCCAAAAAAAAAAGTCAGCGCCATGACCGCTTTATACATTTTGCCAAGTATGTCCTAGAAGCAATGATTTAAGGGGAGGATAACACATAATGCAGAATGTGATGGAACAATGTCAGAATGTCCTTTCCTCCCCGCTTCTGTACGAATCCAAGAAAGTGACTCCATAAGAAATTGCAATGAAGTCAGTGCTTTGTAGCTACAGCCAAAAAACTGAAAATCACTGACAACCGTCACCTCAGAACTGTGCATCATGGACGCCTGTACATCTGAAACCTCTAAAATTATTACATTTGGGGCATTTATGGCATATCGACAATATATGCCATAAAGGCCTCGTAGTTGGGGTCCCACCTCTGACACTCACCTATCCAGAGAATGGGAGTCTTGTGATCTCCCTTTTATTGATTCATGGGGACCTCAGCACCGATATTCACCATTAAAATCAATGGATAAGTGGCCCTGCTTCCACTGAAGTCTGTGGCAGTTACGGAAAGCACCATGGACCATCCAAATTTTATTCAATCCAATGAGTATGGTGAACTCAATATGACATTTAAATTTAAAGGAATTTTCTGGAATCGCTATGCTCATGTCGTTGCTTACCTCATGTATATCTTCCCAAAGCTTTTTTTTTTTCAATCTCTCCTGACCCATTTTCACCATGTAAATCAATCCCTCTGGTTTGTTTCCATCTTGTATGTAGCACTTCCTGTTGCTGTATCCAACCAAACCCATGATGCACCTCTTCTTTCTCTGCCACAGCTCCAGCCCCGCCCCTAGCAACGCCCAGCTAGTTTATAGCTCCTCCCACCAAGCTAGTTACATAGACACTCCCCTATCACTGCCCCACCCATGGACATAACATCATAGGAGATAAGAAAGAGCTGCATGGACATGGTCATGTGACCACATAAAGGTAGAAGAAATACATTACAAAATTACAGCTGCCTTCATAAATTATTATTTTAAAGGATTTTTATGCAAACTGAAAAAAAACTTTTTAAAGGGGTTGATCACTTTTTGGGAAATTTTTGGCAACCCCCCAGCCCCCTTCCTTCCTGGGCAGACCTGCAAAAGGAAGCATACTTACCTCTGGATCCCGACTCCTTTGCTTCCCTGCCAAAGCTGCCTCACTCAAGTCCTTCGCTGTCAACACCATCTTTAACACTGCTACAGCCAATCACTGGCCTCAGTGGCGACCTGTCTCCCTCGTGTCACGTGACCAGTTGTCCTCACGGCCAGTAATTGCCTGCAGTAGAATCAAAGCGGATGTTTACAGCGATGGAGGCAGCCAGGGACAGTGAGCGACAAAGCCAGGACCCGGCGGGGAGCAAGTATGCTTCCTTTTTGCAGGTCTGGCCAGGAGGGGTATGCCAAAACACCCCCAAAAGGTGGCCAACCTCTTTAATCTTTTAGTAAGATGGTTTTATATTGTTGGTTTTGTTACTGTTACTTTAATTCACCGTCACATTTTCTTCATTGATCCTACAGCAGCATGCGCAGCTCCTGAACTTTTCTGCCGTGATTTATCCCATAGACTGCCATTCCCATTGCTGCACTGCTTGCCAATGCCAGTTGCTCCAAGAACACTTCTTTGCTCTTAATCCTGGCATATATAACTCTCAACAAACACGGTAATAAACTTACGAAAATTAGAAAATGCCACATTTCACACAGTTCCATAGTGCTTGCACCATTGTGGTGCTGACCTGTCAATCATTGATAGAACCAGCAGGGATTTATAGGAATAAAATACAAGGTAGGGTACATTCACACAACCGCGGGGGCCCATGTTGCGGACCGCAAACTGCGGGTCTGCATAACACATGCCCCGGCTGTGTGAACAAATCGCGGTGCGGACCCACTGACTTCAATGGGTCTGCAATCCACAACATGCAGCGAAAGATAGGACATGGACCAGAAGCACACAGAAACACTCGGAAGCCCTTCAGTGGGCTTCTGGGTCCATGCCTCCGCGGTGGAAAAGATAGGACATGTCCTATCTTTTTCCCCATCGATGCAGAGTTCACACAGCCAGTGCCCCGTTTTTTGTGGACCCATGGTCTGAGGTACCACGGTCGTGTGAATTTACCCCCCCCACACACACACAAAACTATATATCAATCTGCTCAGCTCCTCCTGCTCTATAACATGCTGCCTGCAGTTCAGACAACATGTATAAGGTTCCCTTTGTGCATTTCCCTTTATGCATTCTACCATTTTAACAATTTATAGATAGATTTACTAAATACCTTAGTAGCACAGTAGTAATTATTTAAAATTCATTGAAATACAGTATGTCACCCACAGACTCTCACTGTAAAAAACACATACACTATGCAATATACATAAAAGGGGTTATGCCATGATTGAGCAGACATCATATAGTACATGACAAGCACTTTCTAACAAACCAGCCCTGCACCTCACATGGATCCAGAGATCTCCCCATTCATTGATTGAATTGTTCTGCTAGATTAATTTCAGGTTGGCATCTCAGGGGGTGAGTCCTATCTAATGCAGCTCTGTCCCTATCACAGCTCAGGACGGGTCCTTTCTCAGGGGATGTGTCCTTTTTGCTGCAGTGCTTTCCCTATCACAGCTCAGGACAGGTCCTTTCTCAGGGGATGTGTCCTTTCTACTGCTGCTCTCTCCCTGTAACTATCACAGCTTCTAACAGAAGATATAGCTGTGGCAGTTGATAATTTAAACTGAGAGAGTGCAACCACCTCAGTGAGGTGTTATGGTGTGGTTCACTGTGACATGTGTGGTGCCGTGCAGGCTGGCTGCACGCCTTTTGCGTACTGGCTGCGGGTGCTTCCGTGTCTGTTCTGGTTGCCTGTGACCTGCTTGTATGACGTCCCGGAGGTCTGCCTTGGACCCCCGGCACGTGACAGAATGCAAAACCTGAAACCACTCTGTTCCTGTATCTGTGTTCAGTATAGCTTAGCAGAGCTGTTTCTGCGTCTGAGAGCCTAGCAGAGGTTATCTGCGTCTGTTTACCTGTACCTGTGTTCTGGTCTTGACCTTCGGTAAGAGGGTGTCAGCATGTTCTGCCTGTCCTGTTTGGCGTTCATGTCGTCCTCTGGAGGGAGGGCAGAGGGGGAGGTAATGTCACGGGGCTGTTCACAGTGACATGTGTTGCCATGCAGGCTGGCTGCATGCCTTTTGCGTACTGGCTGCGGGTGCTTCCGTGCAGGCTAGTTGCTTTTGGCTTCGTGCTGGCTGCGGTATCTTATGTGAACCCACCCGTGTACGTGTGTATCCCTTTGACTGTATCTGTATTTCTGTTCCTGTGTTCTGTATCAGTGTATGCTGGTTGCCAGGGGCAACGTCCGGTTCTGTTCCTGTGTATCTGTAATCCGGTGCTAATGGAGTTAACTTCCCTTGTCTGCTGTGTGTCTTCCCAGGTGCCTCGTTACCCAGCTATATAGTCCTGTGAGCTGTGGTTCTGGGGGTCAGTTCTGTTTTGTCTGTCAGTTTGTTCCGTTCAGTCTGTCCTGAGTCCTGTCTGGGCTGCTAGGTGTGCACCTCACTTCTGTTCCGGGGGTTTTCTGTTACCCTTCGGCGTGGTGTCACCTGGTTTTGCATTGTTAGTCTCTGTTAGTCTGTACCTGCTCTGTTCTGGTGTATTTGATTGTCCTGATCTGTTCCTGCTCTGTATGATGTTTTTTGTTCCTGTTCTGTTCCACGTTTTCGCCTAGCAGTGTGTATCTGCCTCTGAGCGCCTAGCAGTGCATAACTGTGTCCGTTATCTGTTTCTGCCCTGTATGTTTGTTTCATGTCTCCTCTGTAGGGGGTTCCTGGCTTCCCCGGAGGGGGAATCGCTAACCTGTTTGTATCTCTGGTTCTGTTTGTCGGTCCCGCGGGAGGTTTCACCAGCCTGTTCCTGGCAGGTAGGGGCCAAGCATTCCGGGACCTTCCTGGAGGTGCGACCAGTGGGGCTCACTGGCTCCGCCCTCCAGGTGTTGCGGTGGTCCTCCGGTACTCTTGGTCCAGTGGTATTGTTTCCTTTTCTGTTTACCTGCTTTTCTGTCACGTCTGTTCTAGTTGCCTGTGGCCTGCTTGTATGACGTCCCGGAGGTCTGCCTTGGTACCCCGGCACGTGACATGACGTGGGCGGCGAAATAAGGAAAAGAACAAACAGCAGGTGGCGCTATACAGATACATTTTATTAAATAGCTTACTGGTTAGGCTAAATTTTTAAGTACATGCAATTACAAAAGTATTCAGATCCAGGTGCTGGTTTAAAAAATGTAGAATATTTTCATGGCACAACCCCTTTAACTTATGTATGCCCCTGCATAAGTGTCCTTTCAGCCACCGTTGGTTGAATGGAGCCCTGTGGGTATTTTTGGTGTATACACCAGAACCTTACAGTAAGTCCAATTATTTTGGCTTACAGCATACAATAAAGGCGCTGGTTCTGGTTTCCATCTTAAAAGCTCTGAGTAAAAGAAACTTTTCTTACCTCCACTGATGTAAGGCCAGTCCAGGACAGCGGTCACCACAGGCATTGCATGGTTGCCCTCGCTCCGGCTCAGCAAAGGTTGTAGTCTGTTAATGGGAAATACAAACAATTACAGGGGGAAGAAAAGAATTGCGGGGTTTATTTTTACAGGGAGATTAGACTAAATGTTTAGTAATGCTAATTTAATTCAATCAGTGGCTAAATATCACATCAAAGAGGATAGCAGCATGACAGGAGTGTGCTGATTATGTAGGAGGCAGTGACCTGCAGATAGAGCAAACTTGCATTCTAAGGCCACTCACTTCATGCCATCATATTAACATAAAAACCTACACAGACGACCTATGAGGGCCACATATATTGATTAAATCACAACCTATAACACTATGTGCATACCCAGATCACCAAAGAAATTGGAACAACACAATAAAACACATATAATGGAGTCTTACATCATTGGGTGGAGTAAAACAGGTATAAAAGAGGAACACAGGGGGGAAGGGACCGATAAATGTCAATACATATAGGGGAAGCAGCAAATGTAATTAAATACAGAAGTGTAAACGTTGCCCCAAGTTAGTAACAGAAAATGAAGGAAATAGATACTACAGCAGGCAAAGAGCCTAGTAAAGTACATAGCAGCAGTAGTGCCTCAGGTAGTCCAGGAACCACATATAATAGCTCATTCAATTGTAAACAAGCGTATTAACGGTCACCTCACCCATCCAGTGTCCCTCACTTACCCCACGCGTTTCGCCAAATTATAATAATTCCCACTGGATTGGGGGTCCCACTGAAAGCCCGAACTTCCCCTTTTTCCCTCGAAATGCATCCCCGATTTCCCCTGAGCTGAAGGCCACGGCCAGGAACAGTTGCTCAGAAAGGTGGGCGAGCATGCACGGATTGGGTGCATATATCGCTAGGATATGCCACCAATGACAGGTAGGTGCGGGTCCCAGAGTGTGACCCCCAAAGTATGGCGTGCTTAATATGCACGCCATGCTCACCCTTCACTATGGGAGTTCTGAAAACAGCCAACCGAGCGCACTCGACTATTTCCGGAACTCCCATAGAAGTAAATGAAGAGCGCACAGCGCAAGCGCATCCACCTCTCCATTCACCTCTATGGGAGCTCCAGAAATAGAGTCAACTCCTTTAACTGTCTATGGCACTGACGAAGACAGCCAAGTACAACGCCCGGATATATTCATGCTGTCCAAGGAGGAGCAAGGACCATGCTGAACCGCCACATCATTCAACTCGTCCTGATCATGGCCTTGCAGGTCAGAAATGAAGGTCGCGGGACCCCCATTCGGGAAGTCAGTGGGGTTCCTGGCTGTCGTGGATAGAGGATAACTTACCTGGAATACCCCTTTAAAGAAGGAAGGTAAGAAGATAAGGTGGAGATACATGGTAAGTTGTCTGTTGTAGCACGGTATCCCACAGCATCCTTTTAATGCCTTACAAGAATGCGCTCCACTCTACGAAGAAGCTTGGCTCCCCAAAGGGCTGGCATTCGGTCTATGTGACATGCTTAGTGAATGCGCGTACAGATGCCATGACTAAGTCCATTAAATTAACATTCCTCAAGGGTTGTGGAGCAAGAGAAATGTCTGCAAGTAGACACCCCCTTTAAATTCGAGCAGACTTTTATTGTATCATTTAAAGAATACACAAATAAGCAGTTCTCCAAAATGAAAAGGATTTGTCTGAATACATGACCTTTTACATGCCTGCCATGCCAATGGGGTTTCTTCTGAGGTGCCTGGTCCTTCTGAAGAGGGGCTTATCCACATATATTCCCTACTCCCTGATACGATGGCTCTCAATGGCTGAAAACTATTGCAGAACGTTCACAGAATTTTAATGCATCACCTGCAAAAATATAGGGATGTGTATCTGGCCAGCGACGAGAGAAACTCTGTGGCTGATTCTCCACTGATCCTGAAGAAGGGTCGTAGTTCCCTGTTCTCAACGGACAAGAAGCTAAACGTGAGCAGTCTCTTCCCATCCTAATGATTAGGAATGGGTTCCCCTATTTATCTATATAGTGCCGCCGCCAACATAATCCGACTGTCATCAGTTTGACCTCCTCTGATCCCATTGGGACTCACAATCTTAAAGCCCATCTGTCAGCAGATTCGTACCTATGACACTGGCTGACCATGTGCGCTTGGCAGCTGAAGGCACCTGTGTTGGTCCCATGTTCTTGGAGACACGGCTCCTCTTACCTTGACTCCCTGCATCATAGTGATTTATAATGCAGTGAGTTCCTTTCTGTCCACCGGTCTGTTGTACTGTACTCACATGATGTGAGTACAGTACAACAGATCCGCAGTCAGATAGGAACTCACTGCATTATAAATCACTATGATGCAGTGAGTTAAAGGGGCGGTCTCACTTCAGTAAGTGGCATTTATTATGTAGAGAAAGTTAATACAAGACACTTACTAATGTATTGTGATTGTCCATATTGCCTCCTTTGCTGGCTGGATTCATTTTTACATCACATTATACACTGCTCGTTTCCATGGTTACAGACAACCCTGCAATCCATCAGTGGTGGTCGTGCTTGCACAATATAGGAAAAAACACTACCCTATGTGTGCTCCCATGGTCCCGGCCACTAGAGAGGCTGGTGCTTTTTCCTATAGTGTGCAAGCACGACCACCGATGATGGAGTGCAGGGTGGTCTGTAACCAAGGAAACGAGCAGTGTATAATGTGATTTAAAAATGAATCCAGCCAGGAAAGGAAGCAATATGGACAATCACAATATATTAGTAAGTGGCTTGTATTAACTTTATCTACATGATAAATGCCACTTACTGAAGTGAGACGACACCTTTAAGTTGAGAGGAGCCACCGTCAGTCTGGGAGATGCAGCCGAAACATGCCCGTGTTTCCCAGACTGCACACAGTAGGGTGCGATCGGCCTAATGAGTATGGGTTGTACTGATTCCCCAAAACGCCTGATCCTTCGTTCCCACAGGAGTTGAGCAGGACACCACCAGACGCCGCCGTATCCCCCAATCCCCTCTTCCTAACAAAAAAACATGCACACTCGGCAGAGGACTGCAGGCCGATAGGTATTAAAGGTGTACAAACACCTTTACCTATGGTTCCCATGTTTTTCTAATCCTGCATAAGGCTCCATTCACACGTCCGTGGTGTGTTGCGGACCCGCACCCCTATAGAAATGCCTATTCTTGTCCGCAAGCTGCGGACAAGAATAGGACATGTTCTATCTTTTGCGGAGCTGTGGACCTGAAGATCGGGGCCGCGCTCCGCAAATGCGGATGCTGACAGCACACTGTGTGCTGTCCGCATCCATTCCGTCCCCATAGAAAATGAATGGGTCCGCAAAATTGCGGAATGAATACGGACCCATTTGCGGACGTGTAAAGGGAGCCTTACCCCTTTTACATGGAAAATAAAAGTTGGAATCTGACCGGCAAGTATGGTCCACTGGTCTAGTTCCCTAGGGACTTATCAGGAGGTCCTTCACCATAAGTACATCATGGTACACTAAGGAACAAAAGAACAAACAGTAGAAAATGAAGTAAAATAGAAAAAAAAAAATAAGTATTGACCTCTTCAGTCCTGGCTGATCCAGCCCAGATGACGCCCCATAGGCTTTCTTTACAGACTGTCTGAACTCCAGGATGACGTATTGGCCTCAGCGGTGGTCACAGCCAGCGGCTGGCTGCCACAGTAAGCTTGTAAACAAAGACCGGCAGGCACCACCAGAGCATCTCGGCTGGATCGGTGGAGGACTGCGGAGGGAGAACAACATGCTCTACCATATCTCTGTCTCCCGATTGCCTAGATCAAACACAGACATATATCTGACCGAACTCTGCCCTGGAGAGGACCTCTGTCTCTGGTGGGACCTCTTGGTCAAGCCTATACACATTCCTGGGTAACTACTACGCTGCAGCTGCTGTACATGCGGCTTAAAGGGGTCTCTGTGCCAATATCATTAATGGCATAGCAATGAAATAGGGCTGGCCAATGGAGGTCACGTGAACAGGGAATGTGTCGCAATTAGTGTTGAGCGAACTTGTGTTTTAAGTTCGGCGTCTAAAGTTCGGCGTCATCGAAGAATCGCGTTATGGATTCCGCTTCCACGGTCCATAACGGAATTTAGAATCCATAACGCGATTCTTCAATAACCCGAACGTTAGACGCCGAACTTAAAACACAAGTTCGCTCAACACTAGTCGCAATGCCTAAACCAAGGGGAACTTCAGCTGTTGCGAAAATTCAACTCTCAGCATGCTCCATTCACGTCTATGTCAGTTCAGAGACCAGCTGAGCAGGTACGCACGCTGGGAGTTGTAGTTTCATAAAAGCTGAGAGTGTCATTGGCTGCTGAAACCTGGTCTAGGGTGACCCTGGGTCCTGCAGAAGGTGAAGAGGCCGCAGTTCCTTCTTTCTGAGGATCACCTCAGGGTCCTAAAAGTGAATCCCACCAATCACACATTGAAGGTGTGTCTAAGGGCTCATTCAGACGACCGTATGCAAACTGTGTGGATGCTGGCCGTGTGCGTTCTGCATTTTCGTGATAGAGAAGCCTATTTCTGCTCTGTCCGCCTCTCTTGCAGCCCCACTGAAATGAATGGGCCTGCATCCGTCCTGCAAAACTGCAGAATGGACGTGGACATATGAATACAGTTGTGTGAATGAGCCCTAAACCGATATGCCATCAGTGTTACTGGTGGAAAGAAGCCTCGCGTTAAAGAGTATTAACCCTTTAAACACGACAATCTTTCTTTATACTTTTTAATCAGTATTCGTATATAGAATACAATGTATCCGGGCAGCATTGTAATTCTGCCTACGGGAAATGTTGGATCTGTCAGGAAGAGGTTCGTTATGCAACACAGATCCTTTGATGAGATGACAGGTGCAGCGTTCTGGTCTCTGTTTAATGGGAAGAGAAACACGCACTTCGTCAAATAGACTTGCTCCATGTCTTGACAGCAAACAAAATTCATTCAAGGCAAAGTGAGACGGCCAAGCAAGCAGAGCTCCAATCTGCGTCCATTCTCAGGGCGTCAAGTCAAAGGAGGACACGACGGAGTGAAAAGTCAAACAGAAAGTTAAGAAAAGCAAAGACAGTGAAAGTCTCCAAATTTACATCACAATAGCCGGGAACCAGTCTCCGACTCACATTATGGGAAAGATTCTCAGGCGCCTGTGTAATTAACCCTTCCAGAGTCAAATTTCAACCAACTTGCCAGTGTAAAACTATCAGAGTGTGAATGAGCGATGACCTTTGATGGTCCAGTGTGCGGATTAGGCCTCTTTTACACGAACGTGTGATGGCCGTGCCCGTGCCGCGGACCGCACCTTGTGGTCCACAATGCACAGGCACCGACCGTGGGCCAGCCGCATGCGGATCGCGGACCCATTCACTTGAATGGTGTCCGCGATCCCTCTGTTCCGCAAAAAGATAGAACAAGTTCTATCTTTTTTCGGAACGGAAGCACGGAACGGAACACCACGAAAGCACTCCGTAGTGCTCCCGTTCCGTTCTGCACCGCATCTCCAGATTTGCGGACCCATTCCGCAATACGGCCACGGGGGACACACGGTCGTGTCTAAGAGGCCTTAAGGGCTCATTCACACGAACTTGTGCTGCCAGTTGCCGTATTGCTGCCCGCATTTGCGGATCCTCAATACTCGGGCACCGCTCCGTGTGCATTCCGCATCACGGATGCGGACCCATTCACTTAAACGGGTCCGCAAATCCGGAGATGCGGAACGGAAGCACGAAAAGGAACACTACGGAAGCACTACAGAGTGCTTCCTGGGGTTCCGTTCCGTGCCTCCGCACCGCAAAAAGATAAAACATGCTCTATCTTTTTGCGAAACGGATGGATTGCAGACCCATTCAAGTGAATGGGTCCACGATCCCCATGCGGCCGGTCTACGGTCAGTGCCCGTGCATTGCAGAACGCAATTTGCAGTCCACAGCACGGGCACGGGCTTCACACGGTCGTGTGAACAAGCCCTTAATGTGTGAATGCAGCAGACGGAGGGTTTCAGGCCGATAGTTTCCTATCATTTGCAAATGGACACTCCTGTCCTAAGAAAGTTGTGCAAAGTAATTAGTGAAAGTCCTACAGCATGCGTGTCTTGTAAGGAGTTTGGCTTCTCGGTGATCTTGGTCGTGCAGCAGCTGTTGCACCCAAGGGTCGCAGTGGGATCTCAGGGTAGCGTTGCTTGCGTAGAAATTATTCAGGCCACGACCACAAAATAATAGTCCTATTCTTGTACGTAATGCGGACAAGAATACGCCATGTTCTATATTTTTGAGGCAGCCACGGAATGTATATACTTTTGTGGCCCCAATGAAGTGGATGGGTCCGCATCTGACCCGCAAAAAATGCGTATCGGAGGCAGACAAAAAATACGTTTGTGTGCGTGAGCCCCTAAGGTACAGCCACACGGTCATGTTTCCTAATGAAGTTTTGAAAGCCAAAATCAGGAGTGGATCATAAAAGGAGAGAATATATAAAGAACAGATACGACTTCTCCGCTTTCTTGAATTCACTCCTTGTTTTGGCTTCTAAAACCGCATGAAGAAACCTGACCGTGCGGTGTACCTAAGGCCTCTTTCACACAAGCGATATGGATTGTGTCAGAATATGTTCAGGAAAAAATGTATGGTTTTGCACTTAAGTTCAATAATTTTTTTTCCTTCAATTGGGTTCCGTGTGTGAGGTTTTTTTTCCATCCGGATTGCATGCGTATTTCACGCGCTTGAAGAAAAACTGAAGAATAAAGGTCAACATCTCCTAGCAAGTACATTGCATCCGGATGCCTTCCGTTTTTTCACTGAAGCCCCATTCACCTCTATGGGGCCAGGGCGGCATGAAAAACGAGGAATATAGAACATGCTGCGATTTTTCATGGAACGCAGAAATTGTGTGTGAAAACTGGACATGGACCAATTGAAAATGAATGGGTCAGGAATCAGTCTAAATGCTATGCGTTCGTTACATGCATTGCATCCGGACGATAAATCGTTTGTGTGAAAAGACCCCTCAGGACTCATTCACACGAACGTATGTGTTCCGTTCCGTGCATTGGGGCCACAATTTGCGGTCCCCAATGCACGGAGAACGTTCCTGAGGCCCCCGGGACGGATTGAATGGGTCCGCATCCCTCCGTTCCGCAAAAAGATAGGACATGTTCTATCTTTTTGTGGAACGGAACCCCACAGAAGCATTCTGTAGTGCTTCCGTTCTGTGCTTCCCTTACGCACCGTTCCACATCTCCAGATTTGTGGACCCATTCAAGTCAATGTGGAAAGCACACAGAACGGTGCCCGTGTATTACGGATCCGCATATGCGGTCCGCAATACGGCAACGGGACACCTACGGTTGTGTGAATAAGCCCTAAGGCAAAGAAAATTCCACCGCGGATCTTGCTGCCAGCCAGCATTTGAAAATCCACAGTGTGCACAATTCACACTGCAAATCGTCAGCAATTTCCCCACGACCTCAGTGTGGGCAGGCACGACCACTATATACACTGCTCAAAAAAATAAAGGGAACACTTAAACAACACAATGTAACTCCAAGTCAATCACACTTCTGTGAAATCAAACTGTCCACTTAGGAAGCAACACTGAGTGACAATCAATTTCACATGCTGTTGTGCAAATGGGATAGACAACAGGTGGAAATTATAGGCAATTAGCAAGACACCCCCAATAAAGGAGTGGTTCTGCAGGTGGTGACCACAGACCACTTCTCAGTTCCTATGCTTCCTGGCTGATGTTTTGGTCACTTTTGAATGCTGGCGGTGCTTTCACTCTAGTGGTAGCATGAGACGCAGTCTACAACCCACACAAGTGGCTCAGGTAGTGCAGCTTATCCAGGATGGCACATCAATGCGAGCTGTGGCAAGAAGGTTTGCTGTGTCTGTCAGCGTAGTGTCCAGAGCATGGAGGCGCTACCAGGAGACAGGCCAGTACATCAGGAGACGTGGAGGAGGCCGTAGGAGGGCAACAACCCAGCAGTAGGACCGCTACCTCCGCCTTTGTGCAAGGAGGAACAGGAGGAGCATTGCCAGAGCCCTGCAAAATGACCTCCAGCAGGCCACAAATGTGCATGTGTCTGCTCAAACGGTCAGAAACAGACTCCATGAGGGTGATATGAGGGCCCGACGTTCACAGGTGGGGGTTGTGCTTACAGCCCAACACCGTGCAGGACGTTTGGCATTTGCCAGAGAACACCAAGATTGGCAAATTCGCCACTGGCGCCATGTGCTCTTCACAGATGAAAGCAGGTTCACACCGAGCACATGTGACAGACGTGACAGAGTCTTGAGACGCCGTGGAGAACGTTCTGCTGCCTGCAACATCCTCCAGCATGACTGGTTTGGCATTGGGTCAGTAATGGTGTGGGGTGGCATTTCTTTGGAGGGCCGCACAGCCCTCCATGTGCTCGCCAGAGGTAGCCTGACTGCCATTAGGTACCGAGATGAGATCCTCAGACCCCTTGTGAGACCATATGCTGGTGCGGTTGGCCCTGGGTTCTTCCTAATGCAAGACAATGCTAGACCTCATGTGGCTGGAGTGTGTCAGCAGTTCCTGCAAGACGAAGGCATTGATGCTATGGACTGGCCCGCCCGTTCCCCAGACCTGAATCCAATTGAGCACATCTGGGACATCATGTCTCACTCTATCCACCAACGTCACGTTGCACCACAGACTGTCCAGGAGTTGGCAGATGCTTTAGTCCAGGTCTGGGAGGAGATCCCTCAGGAGACCGTCCGCCACCTCATCAGGAGCATGCACAGGCGTTGTAGGGAGGTCATACAGGCACGTGGAGGCCACACACACTACTGAGCCTCATTTTGACTTGTTTTAAGGACATTACATCAAACTTGGATCAGCCTGTAGTGTGTTTTTCCACTTTAATTTTGAGTGTGACTCCAAATCCAGACCTCCATGGGTTGATAAATTTGATTTCCATTTTTTTATTTTTGTGTGATTTTGTTGTCAGCACATTCAACTATGTAAAGAACAAAGTATTTCAGAAGAATATTTAATTAACTCAGATCTAGGATGTGTTATTTTTGTGTTCCCTTTATTTTTTTGAGCAGTGTATTTTTTTTTTTTATAAAGCCGCTGCATATATGCACAGTGGGGTAAGGCCCATTTACACAAACTGATTGCCAATACAGGATCTCAGATTAGCCATATTGTTCCCTTCGCTGAAAACAAACGGAATGGGAGCGTCAGAGACAAGAGAATGCGATCAGCCCCTTCCCATTCATTTCTATGGAGCGTAGCTGTGCGACCAAGGCCAGATATCTGGCAAGCAATGGGGAAGCGCGGGGCCCTTGTTCATAATCGTCTATGTGACGCTGTGGTACAAGCTTGTCAAAGTCAAGCGCCATCGTTTTAACACCATGTAACCTTTGAGTTCAGTCGGCTGTGCTGATTCATTACATAATATATCAGTCTCTAGGAATACAGAGCTGCATCGGGGCTCCCGGTCTCAGAGAACCCCTTTAGATGATATCATTCTGTCCGCCCGCAGCTGGTGCAGGTCTCGTCATACAGTTGCAGCATCTTCTAACCATATCTATTTTGCAGTCTGCAAAACGCAGATCCCCAAATATGGATACCATCCGTTTTCTGCATCCATATGTCTGTTCTGTAAAATGTCCTATTCTTGACTGCAAATGCGGACCACAGACCCACTGGGTATGCAAAAAAATGTGTGTGTGTGTGGGGGGGACACGGACAGTACCTCTGTTTTGCGGACCGCAAAATACATATGGTCGTGTGAATGTACCCTAATCCTGGACAACCCCTTTCACATTACATCAGTCCAGAAATACTGCTGGGATGAAGAAGGGTCGGACCATGGGAATTTTACTATCTCCAGTCATTTTATTTTTTTCCTTTTAGTGCTACTCAGCCCTGATCTCTGTTAACAATTTTATCTAATGCCGGGGGAACAGCAGATTTGTGGGATACACAAGGCCAAGGAAAATACACAACCCGGCCTGATGAAATAAATACTCGGATAACAAGGCAGAGAGCGGAAAAGGGGCAGATAAAAATGTGGGCTTAATAAAAGATGCAGGAAGGCTCGTGCAAACCCAAATGTACACAGTACAGCGACCAGACGAGGAGCCGGGCCTCATGTATCGGGACCCTATCAGGGGAAATGGCCGTTCTGCCCCCAGTGTCTCTAAACTGTGCTGGATAAATGGATGTGGCGACCATACTACGACATAGAGGCACAACATGCATTTGCTGAGGGACCCTGGGCGAGAGGACCCTTTCCTAGTGTGCCCTAAGATGGTGAGAGCCTGTGCAGGACTGCTGAAGGGAAACTGGCCCAGAGGTCCTTCATGGGTGGCAAATCCTGTCACCGTAACCCCGTAATGGTGGGCCCATTTTTACCGATCCATTCTTTGCTATGTACAAAGCAAAACATGGCGAATATGGCACCACACGGCTGGCATCAGTGCCAATGGTGAGGCCAGGCGTCATTGAACTGTACAGGGAGTGCCTTGACCGGAAAAGTGTGGGGGGGGGGGGGGGGGGGTCAACAGATTCCATATCTCCCAATGGATGAGAAGCCCAAAGGTGGGACCTACACCTATCGGGTAATTAGGACAGAATATCTTAGTAGGAATACATACCCCTTTCAAATAAACTAGCCATGTGAAGGTCACAGCAATAACCCTTAAAGGGTTGGCCACTTTCCAGCTACTCTTGAATAATGTGTGTGTAAGATGACTATATGGCACTTACCAATGTAGCCTTTGTTGATATTCTGCACCATTTTCTATATTTCATAAGGTATGCCCCTTGATGGCCAAGTCCTTTTTGCTGTCCACAAAATGGCTGCAGATGGAGGGTCATGTGACCAGGCAAATCCTACACACATCATACAGGTTGTCTCTTTTCAACATTCCCCCCTTTTTTAAGAAGGGTTCTACCAAAATTTAGCTGACCACAGTATGTCCCGCTGCTGGACTCCCCACTGATCAGCTGTGATCTGTAAGGGAACCTGACAGTAAGGCCTCATGCACACGACCGTGCTGTTTTATGCGGACCGCAAACCGCAGCCGCCCGTGTGCCTTCCGCAATTTGCGGAACGGAACGTGCGGCACATTGTAGACATGCCTATTCTTGTCCACAAAACGGACAAGAATAGGACATGCTATATTTTTTTTGCGGGGCCTCGGAACGGATCATTGAAGTGAAAGGGTCCGCACCCGAGCTGGCAGTCAGTGCACCTAGAGTGAAATCTCGCCCAGCCCCTGACTGTAGTAGTTTTCACTCCTTCACCAGGTAAATTTGCCAGGGCTGAAGTCCTGTCCCTCGCCATTCCTAAGTGGCGAGGATGGTGTAAAAACGCCAAAGTGAAAAAATATTGTCGAAAGTCTGTTTAAAAAATTTTAAAAGGGGGGTCTTGCAATTTTTTTCTCCTGTTAGTAAATGACCCCCATTGTTATCAGCTAAACCTAATAAGCAGTGATTAAGTCAAGGTCGACCTTCCTGTGTTCTTAGCGACTACCTTGCACCAGAACATATCGTCATTATCTATCTGAGCTTTGGTGTAAATGGCGCTGCTTCACAATGAAATATAAACACGAGCGGATCATGTTCCTCGCACCTTTTACTGTCTGACAATAGAATCACTTCTTTTTGTTAAATATAAGTCATGACTGCCCTTTAAACTTCGCTCGCCCCGTGGGAAACACACGATTTCTACAACTGCAGAGACTTGGCTGAAATTTTTCTCACCTCGGGCCATAGTTATTCTTGGCAGATTTGGTACAGAAATTGTAGACTTTTCTGCAACAAAAATCGGATGCGTATGAACATACCCTTAAAGGGGTTGTCTACCCATGACGACCCCTTTCTCAGCTATCAAAAAAAAACTTTATGCCACTTGCACAAGTTGCGGAATATGTGCAGCATAATAATGTACGGTGATCCGTCTCCGTACAGCGGTTCTCATGAAGACAACCTCTTGTCCATATGAACATCATGAAGGTGGTACCCCTCTATGAGGAAAGCCGCTCTGCGTGGTACTGCGGGCGTGCAACGCGCCCACATTCACTATCCTTACCTGTGGCAGCCTGATACTGCAGCGTTATCTCGCCCTATAACCCCCAGCAGCTTCCATTACAGTTTCCCTATTCAAATCAATGGCGAAGAATCGCCACAAAAACAGCACAAACGGTATCCTAACGGAACAAACGAAAATTGATGAACATCGTTGAACTCAATGGGGGTCATTTACAAAAACTGGCTTTTTACGCGCCATTTTTTGGGGATAAAAAATTTGAAAGACCCCATTTTGCAACTAGTTAACATCTGTGCAACACAATTTTGTTGCACGCGGCATTTTTTACTCTGTCCTTGCCTCTTAGTTGTGGCGGGGTGAGGTTGGGGCGTAAAAGAGGAGTAAAAATTACATCTGTCAGGGGCTGGAGCAGTTTTCAGTCCAAGCGCGCAGACTGCCGGAGGTGCGCCTACTTGTCATAAATTAGGCGCGGGGCTATCAAAGACTGGTGTAAAATGCTGGTCTTTGATAAACAACCCCCATTGCCCCAGTGGAGGAGGGGGAGAGTAAGCCGCTGCCTGCTGCACCTCTGTGATTCAATACACTTGAGTCATTTGTATACGTCGTGTATATTGTTGCTTTTTTTCCCATTTACTGCTTTATGTAGAGATGTAATATTATTCCTCTGGATGTATGTGGCCCCGTAGACTCTCGCAGCAGCAGTTGGGTTATTTACAACAAGCCTGAAAGGAGAGGACATCCGTATGGCGTAGTGAATGAAGCCAGCTGAATTATTGAAGCCGGGTATTGTGCTCGGTGCTGATGACATTTGGAGTCAGGTGCAGCTCCCTGCCCTCTCCCCCTGCAGGCATCATGGCCGCTCTCTGCTGCTCTTCAGGGATTTGAGAACTAACTCGCAGGATTTGGACGGGGGTTACAATGTGACAAGTGACAGGCAGGTAAATGCTCTGCAGTCCCAGGACATTGTACGCCTTGACGATAATTACTGACAATGGTTAATGATAACCATTATGTTATTAAGGGAATTTGCTGCATCATTTTTTGAAATTTTTGGTTAATATCGGACCAACAATGTGCAGCGATGTATAGGACTGAGATCTGCAAAAACGGAAATTCATATAATTCATTTTATAGGGGATTACCTTTAAAAAAGTTCAGACCAATGGGGTACCAACTGCTGGGACCCCCCCAAAAGTAGTCATTAAAGTCAAGGAGAGAAATGTGACTCCCCATTCAGTTCATTGACAAAACTGCGGCAAAAAGCGACACGAAAAACTGCAAACATGATTCCATGCCCAGGGTGCATGCACACATGATTCCAGTGCAAAGGGCGAGATCCGGGTCAAATCCACGTCAAACTATGCAACTAAAACATGAGGATTTTGGTGCAGATATGCAACGAAATCCGCACGACTATCCATCCACTCGACAAATCTCCATTTAGTGTTGAGCGAACTTGTGTTTTAAGTTCGGCGTCTAAAGTTCGGGTTATCGAAGAATCGCGTTATGGATTCTAAATTCCGTTATGATCCATGGTAGCGGAATCCATAACGCGATTCTTCGATAACCCGAACTTTAGACGCCGAACTTAAAACACAAGTTCGCTCAACACTAAATGGAGATTTGTCAAGTGGATGGATAGTCGTGCGGATTTCGTTGCATATCTGCACCAAAATCCTCATGTTTTAGTTGCATAGTTTGACGTGGATTTGACCCGGATCTCGCCCTTTGCGCTGGAAAGGGTAAAATCTGCAAAGAAAACCGCACAAACAACTGGCATGCTGCGGATCTCAAAATCTGCGCCGCAGGTCACTGTAGACATGAGACTTTGAAAATCTCATCTGATTAGCTGCTACTGTATTAGGCCTCATGCACACGACCGTATGTATTTTGCGGTCAGCAAAACACGGATCCGCAAAAAATACGGATGACAGCTGTGTGCATTCGGTATTTTACGGAATGGAACAGCTGGCCCTTCATAGAACAGCACTATCCTTGTCTGTGATGCGGACAATAATAGGACATGTTCAATTTTTTTGCAGAACGGACGTATGGAAACGGAATGCAGACGGAGTAACTTCGGTTCTTTTTGCGGACCCATTGAAATGAATGGTTCCGCATACGGTCCGCAAAAAAAACTGAACGGACACGGAAAGAAAATAAGTTTGTGTGCATGAGCCCTTACGCTGAGGATTTTCCACTCAAATATGGAAAATCAGCACGTAATATGCACCGCGTGCGGGCACCCCTTAAGGCTCTTTTCCGTCCGGATGAGGTGTATAGCGAATGCATCCAAACTGAATCCCGACCCATTCATTGCAATGGGTCTGTGCACATTGTTTTTCACGTATCAGGAAAAAACGCTGCATGTTCTAAATTGTGCGTTTTACACTCAGCTTTGACCCCATAGAAGTGAATGGGGTTTGCATGAAAAACGGAAGGCATCCGGATACAATGCGTTTTTCAATGATGGTTGCTAAGAGATGTGAGTTTTATTCTTCAGTTTTTCTTCACGTGCGTGAAAAGCACATGCAATCCGGACGGAAAAAACTGAAACACTGCACGCAAACGCAGACAATACTGATTCGACTTGCCTGCAAACCCATCAGTTTTTCCCTGAACAGATCCTGACACAATCCGTACGGCCTCTTTCACATGGTCAGTATTTTGCATCAGTATTTGAAAGCCAAAACCAGGAGTGGAACCTTCAGAGAAAAGGTATAATAGACATATTTGTGCCTTTTCTGTGTTTTGGACCCACTCCTGGTTTTAGGGCTCATGCACACGGCGGTACCATGTTTTGTGGTCCGCGAAACACAGATATCATCCGTGTGCATTCTGTATTTTGCGGAACGGAACAGCTGGCACCTAACAGAACAGCACTATCCTTGTCCGTAATGCGGGCAATAAAAGGACATGTTCTATTTTTTTGCGGAACGGTCTTGCAGACATATGAAAAGAGAATGCTCCGTTTTTTTGCAGCACCATCGAAGTGAATGGTTCCACATGTGGGCCGCAAAAGAATAATGCAACGGACACGGAAAAAAAAATACGTTCATGTGCATGAGCCCAAATACTGATGCAAAAATACTGACTAAATACTGACCGTGTGAAAGAGGCCTAAGGGCTCGTTCACACGAACGTTTTTTGCGTTCCGTATACGGGTCGTTTTTTTTAGTACCGTATACGGAACCATTCATTTCAATGGTTCCGCAAAAAAAAAACAGAATGTACTCCGTATGCATTCGGTTTCCGTATTTCTGTTTTTCCGTTCAAAGATAGAACATGTCCTATTATTGCCCGAAAATCACGTTCCGTGGCTCCATTCAAGTCAATGGGTCCGCAAAAAAAAGGAACACATACGAAATGTACTCCGTATCCGTTCCGTTTTTGCGGAACCATCTATTGAAAATTTTATGCCCAGCCCAATTTTTTCTATGTAATTACTGTATACTGTGTATGCCATACGGAAAAACGGAATGGAACCGGAAACACTACTGAAACAAAAACCGGAAAAATGGATCCGTTAAAAACGGACCGCAAAACCCTGAAAAAGCCATACGGTCGTGTGAACGAGCCCTAAGCCTAGTTTCACACCTGTTGTGTGAATTGCAGCAGGCTATTCTCTGCCGGAACAGGCTGTCCAAATTCTCTGGATCCGGTGCTGCCGGATGCCGATGGAATGCCCGCCGGCCCCGTTAAAGTGGTTGTTTCATGTCAGACAATGGGGGCATATCGCTAGGATCTGCCCCCATAGTCTTATAGGTGCAGGTCTCACCGCTGGGACCTGGACCTATATCGGGAAAGGAGCCCTGCAAGGTGGTGGCTGGAGGACTCCGGTCCGGCCACCACCAAGCGCTCACCTGATAGAAGTGAATGGGAGCGCACCGTGCATGACCGGCCACCGCTCCCGTTCATTTCTATGGGCCCAACGGAAATAGCCGAGCCAGCGCTTGGCTATTTTCGTCAGCCCCATAGGAAATGAATAGAGGGCGACTGCGAATGCGCAGTGCACTCTCCACCACTTTCGGGGCTCCATTCTCGATATAGGTGCAGGTCCTAGAGGTGGGACCCGCACCTATCAGACAATGGGGGCATATCTTAGCACAAACGCAACGTAGATTGCAAATCGGATTGCAAGTGGAGGCATTTTCGTTCTTTTTTTTTGCGGTACCATACGGGCTACAAAAAAAAAAAAAGAACGGATACGGACAAAAAATAAGTTTGTGTGCATGAGCCCTAACTAGTGTTGAGCGAACTTGTGTTTTAAGTTCAGCGTCTAAAGTTCAGGTTCGGGTTATCGAAGTATCCCGTTATGGATTCCGCTACCACGGACCATAACGGATTTTAGAATCCAGAACGGGATACTTCGATAACCCGAACCTTAGACGCCGAACTTAAAACACAAGTTCGCTCAACACTAGCCCCTAACCCTTAGCTACCACCTGTGTAGTTGCTCCGCTTCTGTGGGACTACAAGTCTCAGCAGCTCACACACTCGACGCCTATGCCGTTGCTGACAAGATGTTCCGCAGCAGTGGCTACTCAAGTGCGGTCGGACTACAATTCCCAAGACATCATGAACCAGCAGACGGTGAGGGAGATGGAGCCCTGCAGTTCCTACAACTCCCATCATGTATCTGCAAAAGTCTGCAACTAATGAGACTGCTGTGGAACTACAAGTCACAGCATGGGGCTAAGGCAAGATGTTCTGCAGCTGCAACAACCTACGACTACTGCAGATCCCAGCCTGTCAGAGTTTGCAACAAAGCACAGGTTGGTGTCCCCGGCAAGATGTTCTGCAGCAGCCGCAGCAGCAGGGAGCACAGCGGCAATACTCACTGATCTGCCGGAATGTCTCCTCCAGGAGCTCCTGCTGAACATGTCCGGGCTGTGGGGTCCTCGGGGAAGGTCTGGGGGTCTCTCGGTGTCGGTCCCCGGCTCCTCTCGGCTCTCACTCGCTTCTCTCTCATCAATGAAGTGAGTCAGGAGCGAGGTTTCCGTGTGTGAAGCTCCACCTCGCCGGGGACATGGAGGAGGGGGACCTGGAGGACACCGGCAGCCAGGACGCCCCCTCAGCGCCAGTCACAGAGGCGCCCACCAGCCTCCTCCGCACACGGGAGGCGCACCTGAGCCGACATGTCGCCGACTTTACCTCAGAACCTCACTGACAGGGTGCTGCTGCCGCACACGGTTCTGTCTTGTGCGGTTTTTTGACCCCCTCCCAAAAAAAAAAGCATAAAAAACACGCTCAGCGTTTTGTAGCTTGTTTTTTAGGTGTTTTTGGCTGCTTTTCCACAAACGCATGGAAATCCGTGCGTATTCTGCCTCCTGAATACAGACTGTCATCAGTATTGGCGTACACACCGAAATCCCACCGGCAGCAGCGTCCTCTCTGCCCCCCCATTGGCAGCGCTGAGGAATACGGAGCAGCGGCCTGAGGGACCATGCA
Organism: Bufo bufo; assembly: GCF_905171765.1. NCBI lineage: Eukaryota > Metazoa > Chordata > Amphibia > Anura > Bufonidae > Bufo > Bufo bufo. The sequence goes on along the minus strand of NC_053397.1, from coordinate 27,644,692 downwards.
CACGAACGTAGTTTTTTCCGCTTCCGTTTAATTTTTTTTACAGGTCCGTGTGTGGAACCATTCACTTCAATGGGGATTGAAAAAAAACAAAAAACGGAAATGACTCCGTGTGCATTCCGTGTCTGCATGTCCGCTCCGCAAAAAAAAATTTTGCGGCCAAGGACAGGCATTGTTACAATGGATCCGCAAAAAAAAAAACGGATGCAACATGGACGTCACAGAGATGTCATCTGTTTTTTTGCGGATCCGTGTTTTGTAGACTGTGCAAAATACATAGTCATGTGCATGAGCCCTAAAGCCGAAGTTTGTCCCTTCTCGGTGCGGCCGCGGCTTTGAGATTGAGATGTATGGGAGGCAGAGAGGATGCTGCCCCCGGCGGGCTTTTGGTGAAATTTCGGTGCCGCAGTCCTCACCAAAATTCTGCAGTGTAAATGGACCCTAAGGGCCAATTTACACTACTTATTTTGAAAAACGCTTAAATAAAAACTGTGCGGAATCGGCGGTTTTTCGACATGTCTTTTTATTTTTTACCAATGGGTGTTCACTTCAGTACAATGCTGCATTTTCAGCTTGAGGTTTTTCAGGCAGATCTGCACCAAAAAAGCGCTTAGAAAATGCATGGACTTAGGGCCAGTTCACACAGAGTTTTTTGGTGCTGATTTTGGAGCGTTTCTGCCTCAACAACAGCTCGAAAAACGCCTCCAAACAGCCTCTCATTCATTTCAATGGGACGCAGCGCGCCCTATCTTGGGGCAAATTCGGCGCAGAATCTTCAATTGAAATGAATAGGAAGCAGAAAAAAAACAGCTCGATGTAAGGGTACTTTCACACTAGCGTTTTTCTTTTCCGGCGCTGAGTTCCGTCCTAGGGGCTCAAATCCGGAAAATAACTGATCAGTTTTATCCCCATGCATTCTAAATGGAGAGCAATCCGTTCAGGACGCATCAGGATGTCTTCAGTTCAGTCTTTTCAGAAAACCGTAGCATGTTGTATTTTTACCTCCGGCCAAAAATCCTGAACACTTTGACTGAACGCCGGATCCGGTCTTTTGCCCATTGACTTGCATTAACGCCGGATCCGGCGCGGTGTGTTCAGTCAAACCGAACCTGGCTTTTGCATGTTAAACCCGGAAAATGTGAAAAAAAAGTTAGAAGTCCATAAATGGCGGATCCGTTTTTTCCAATGCATTTTTTTTATTGTGATCAAAATCCTGATCAGGATTCAAATGTAATCCGTTTTCACACGTTTTTCCGAATCCGGCGGGCAGTTCCGGTGTCGGAATTGAACGCCGGATTTAAACAACGCTAGTGTGAAAGTAGCCTTAGTCCATGCTTTTTTTTTCCACATCAAAAAAACTTAGGCTGAAAATGCAGCTTCGTATTAAACACCCATTGGTTAAAAAAAAAAAAGTGTCAAAAATGCTGAGAAAAAAAACGTGGATTCAACTCTCATTTTTTTAAGCATGTTTTTCAAAATCAGTTGTGTGAACGGGCCCACAGTGGGTTTTACTGTGGAATCCTGCTAGCTCTCTGCCTCCCATTCGTTTCAATGGGAGGCAGCGCTGAGGAATACGGAGCGGCGACTTAAAGCCACTGCCACGCCGACAATGGACATGTTCCTTCTTGGCGTGGCTGGAAGCCGCCGCTCCACAGTCTTCAGCGCTGCCTCCCTTTGAGATGCATGGGAGGCAGAGAGGTCGCAGTCACCGGTAGGTTTTTGGCAAAATTCCGGACCAAACTTTTTCGGTAAAACTCGCCATGTAAATGGACCCTAAGAGAGCCTTCACATGCTGCGTATACGGCTTTCCAATACGCTCGGATACATTCACGCAGCAGATTTTGACGCTTAGGCTCAGTTAAGGATGCATTCACACGGCCGATTGTATTTTGCGGTCTGCAAAATGCAGATCCGCAAAAAATACAGAAGACGTCCGTGTTGCATCTGTTTTGTTTGTGGATCCATCGTAGCAATGCCAATTCTAGTCCACAAGAATAGCACATGTAGATCTTTTTTGCGGGACTACGGAACGGACATACAGATGCGGACCGCACACAGTGTGCTGTCTCCAATCCGCAAAAAATGTGGATCGGATGCAGACCAAAAATACGGTCATGTGAATGGGACACTGATTGTACGCGGAATCTGCGTCAAGAATGGACAGGACACGTTTTTTACTCCTTGTATTCCCAGATCCATAACTTTTTTATTTTTTCATTCACATAGTTGTATATAGAATTGTTTTTTTTTGCGGGACAAGTTGTGCTTTCTAATGGCGCCATTTAATATTGCATTTCCGCTGTAGTTTTATGGATTTTGTTTTTTATGGCGTGACCTGCAAGGTAAAACTGACCTGTGCCCTTCATTCGCTGGGTCAGCACATTTAGGCCTATTGCACACGACCGTATGTATTTTTTGCGGTCCGCAAAGAATACGGATGATGTCCGTGTGCATTCCGTATTTTGCGGAACGGAACAGGCGGCCCCTAATAGAACAGTCCTATCCTTGTCCGCTATACGGACAATAATAGGACAAGTTCTATCTTTTAGCGGAACGGATATATGGAAATACAGAAACGGAATGCACACAGAGTACCTTCAGGTTTTTTTTGCGGACCCATTGAAATGAATAGTTCCGCATGCGGTCCGCAAAAAAAACTGATCTGACATGGAAAGAAAATACACTCGTGTGCAAGAGGCCTTACAGCGATATCACATTTATATTGTTTTTCTGGTGTTTTATTACTGAAAAAAAGCAAAAAACTTTTTGGGGTAGGTGAAGTAATGGAAAAATGGCTATTTAGATTTTTTGTTTAACTGCCGTATGGGAAAAATATTGGGCATTTTGGGATGCAGCGATGCCTATGATGTTTAGCTTTTTGATGACTTATTTTAATTCTGGGGAAAGGGGGTGATTTTAATTTTAATTTTTTGTAACTTTTTTTCAGGCCCTTAAGGCCAATGCGATTATCAGATTGTCATTTCTATTTGGCGATCGCATTCAGTCCATTGTGAAATAGAAGACTCCGTATATCCCAATGTACAGTAGTGCTGCCACCTGCAGGCCTTCATTGGAACACCTGCACAAGGCCTTGTAGTCTCCAGCAGACTCAGGCCTTTCACAACAAATTAATGGCTCCCCCGATCTCCACGTGGGGGAGCCGTTCCAGGCCCGGAAGCGCAGCATCTGAGGGTATCATCTGCTTGCTTTCCGCATCTGTATGTCCATTCCACAAAAAGATAGAACATGTCCTATACTTGGCAGCAAAAGGCGGACCGTGTTAGTGGGTCCGAAAAAACACACCCATAATTTGCGGATCCGTGTTTTGTGGACATGTGCATGAGATCTTTTGAAAATCATGTGAAATCCGAATGTGACCGTGCTCATCAGTATACCCCACATGGCATGTAGGCAGCCAAACCCAAAACCACACAGACTGTGCAGCAAACATGAGGTCTTCTTCTAGTGGGGTTTATTCCAGTTTCTTCAAATGTTATTCTTTGTACAATGAAAGGTTATACATTTTTCCAATATACTTGCTGTAAAAATTCCTTGCAGTTTTTCAATACCTCTGCTTGCTGTCATTTAATAGCAACCTTCTTTCTTTACTTACAGTATTCACAGCTTTGTAAGCCGATCATCCGGGTGTCCATCACCGGGACATATTTTTATCTTTACTTTTTATTCCCCGGAAGTAAGCAATAAAGGTTTCTATGGATTGAAAGGAAGCAGAGATCTTGACAACGGTGATGGATTGTTACAGAAAGGAAAAGCTGTTTTACTTTTCATTATACAAAAAAAAAAAAGCTACATTTTTAGCAACCAAAAATTCTGATAAATAACCAACCATGCAATATGTGGAGGTCAGGGTCCAACTGACGAGGGCCACTTTTTGTTATAGCCCTACCTTTTGGTTGACAGGGTAGGGTTCCGATCAGGGTCCAACAAAGCCATAGCTATAGGGGGTGCAGAGACTGCAGTCGCAACCGGGCCTCGTGTCTGAGGGTTTCTAAATCTCTCCCTACCACATAAGACGCCAGTGGTATTCATGGTAGGTTGGGGTTTCTGTTACATTTTTTGAATTGGGCCCCAGGAACTTTTCGTTGCACTATAGCTGGGGCCCTCTTCATGACAATCATAGGCCCTAACAGGATATATAGAAAGGGGTTGTCCCTGAAGCCACATGCTATACATGACTAAAACAAACTAACCTCACTGGAGATGGTCCTGGGAGGCAGCGGGGGTAAAATGAATGCAGCATTTTAGAGGGAAAACCTGCACTGTAATGTGTGCACTGTATGGCAGAGCTTTTAAATGACCCCTGTTGTGATAGTTGGACTGTGTGCAATGTTTTTTATTCTATATTCATCAACCAGATATCATTTAGATCTGAAGTTACATAATAGTGTCAAATCCTAAATCCGTATGGATCATTAGTATACGTTATGCTGTATTAATAGTCAGCAATTACATTGGAGCCGTTAAGTGGTGATTATCTGTATTAGTCACTTAGTCTTGGGGATATATGCAGAAGGTATACACTTATTGGCAGCTGCGACAGATGATTCAAGGCCAAATGCATTATTTCTTGGCAGCGCTGAAAGAATCATTCTCATGGAAATCGCAGTTGCCAGACGAACCTTCATTTGGTACTAATGTACAGATGAGACATTGCCACTTCTGATCTGAAGGCTATAGACACTTTGCAGCAATATTTTTTTATTGTTAGTTTCCTTTGCAAATGCAAAATTAAACAATTTTCTAAATACTCTTCATTATAAATGTTGTACCATTTTGCTTTTGCAGAGTGTGTGTGAGTCCATGTTGAGATGACATTAATACTGGATGGCCTCTCCTCTTGCTGCGATCAGGCTGCCACTCTGGCATAATAATGGTCATACAGATGATAGATATCCTCCCATGGTATGTCATTCCAAGCTCATTCAACTTGGAGCCATAGTTCAGCCAAGGTGGTTGTTGGCTGCTGTTCATGGGAGATCCATCACCCCATCCTGAGGAGAGATCTGGAGATCAAGCCGGTCAGGGGAGTTGCTGGATACCCTGCAGAACGCATTGTGTAGTGTAGTGTACGGGGACTGTAATGCCCGTCACTACAGAAGGGTCACTTGTGTGCTGTCGTCCCCCTTATCTATGGGGAAGTTGGTACAAGTCATCTTCATAATGTAATGTAATGCTATGTATTTCCCTGTTACTGTGAAATGTGCATGTACAGGCCTGCTAGGGGTGTCATTCCAGCTCTTAGTCACTAGAGGGAGCTAGGGAGCCCTAGTCTATATAAGGCCCAGTCAGGGAAGGGAAAGTCAGTCTAAGGTTGATAGTCTAGTCTAACCAGAGATTAGACAATGTCAGAGTCAAGTCCAGGCCTGAAGCCTGCATACCAGGAGAGGGTATTGCAGTCCCTGTAACCGGGTTCCAGATCCAAGGAGAAGGTTCCCCTCCTAAATATATATATGCAGAAGCAGGAACACCACAGCAGATCAGCCTGAGGACACTGGGAGAGTTCAGAAGTTTCTAGAGTCAGTGCTGGGAGAGACAGAGGCAAGTCCAGAAAAGCAAGAGGTACTAAAGACAACAGAGGAGGTACTTGATCATTATAAAACCAAGGATATAAGCCAGAGCTAGGGCATTGGGCCTTGGAGAAGAGTTTCTATGTTCCAGGATCAGTCAGGAATAGAGTGCAAGCCGCCTGTACTACAAATCCTGTGTCTAACACTCTGAATGTCACCTTGCTATATATATTGCCTGCATCAAATGTACTGCAACTAACTGTCTGCAAAGGAACTGCGCTTCCATCTATGTCCATGCATGATGACTACTAAAGTTTGAGTTCTGCTTTAACATCACGTAGTTCCTCAGTTATTCCTGCTATCAGCAAACGGCGTGCCACCGTTTAATTGGCACTGGCGTCACGAACATTTCTCATCATCACCTGCCCTTGCAGAGAGTCAGCCGTCTCAGGTTAGTGTCTATTGCACTACAACACCCAGGAACATTTCTAAGCCTAACTTGAGTACGCTGCACCTCTCTTTTGGCGTCACGAACAGGATACGCACGCTTTCTAGTGCAAGAAGCGTGAACTTTGTGCCTTATACAGTTGCCCTGTGACCAAAGTGACAAATTGCCTGTTTTATTAAAGTGGACTTTGTGGACTGAAAAACATACCCAAAGTGTCCCAAAAAGCGCCGTGCAGTGTTGCGCTATCAAGAGGAAAGAAATCGCCACATCGGAGTGTGGTTTTGTGGACTTTTCATCATCCTGCTTGCTGTCAGTGAATAGACAGCGCTTCTACCAAAGATGGCCGCTGAGGCTACTGAAATAGCTGCTGCGTCATCTTCATCCCGAAAAAGCGGGAAAAATTGGCGCCTTTTTGAGGAAATAGCGGGAAGGAGTTCAAGGTCAGGCGCCACTGCTTATCTGGACATTTGCATGTCTGCCAGCATGGACTCCGCCTTTCCCATACTGGAATACCTGGGGGGCGGCCTCCCAGTGCAATGGGAGGATCTGGCTGATCTTATTGGCGCCACCCTGTCGCTCTCCAGAGAAGGATCGAGCATGTTAGAGAGTGAGCACTGCGTTGCTGCAACGTCCGCGCCTGAAATATCAAAAATGGATAATGTTGGTGTCGAGCCAGAGGAGGCTCCACCGGCCTACTCTCCGGGACCGGAGAAACCCGCCTGCCTGCCACGGGAGAAAGAACCAGAGCCCTGCTATGGCTCTTGGAGAGACTTCTTTCAGCCCTCTTTCAAGTGGTCCTCATTAATGGCAGAGATCCGGGAGGCCGCTATAAAGCGGAATACCAAGACTAAAATATATTATGAGGAACTGACCAAGACTATCCATGAACGACACACCAACACCCAACCCCGCCTGGAAAGGAGAAAGGGGTTGGTGGTGTCCTTTGACAAAACCCGTGGCCACGGGTTCATCCAAGATTATCTAACTGGCAGAGACTTGTATGTTAACAGAAGATCTGTCAAGAGAGACTACCTCCCTTCCTATCAGCACAGCCTCCGCGAGGGAGAGGAAGTGGAGTTCACCCCTGCCGAGAGCCTGAGAGGCCCTTATGCAACTGCCGTGACCCGTCCCAAGCGAGAACCTGAGGACTGGGAGGCAGAAGAAGACTACTCTGGCTGCGAGCGGGAACCTGAACGGTCTCCAGAGCCGGCCCATCACGCCTTCCAAGAGCGGGGCTCCTTAATTGGGCCTAATGTCTTCTGGCAGCCAACCGTGTTGGAAAAATGGGTGAGCCCCATCCTTCCCCCGAGCTGCCTCGTCGGGAGAAGACCGTACAAGACATGGAGAATTTAAAAGGACTTCGGGTTACCTTGGAGAATATCCGGAAGGGTAGGAGACCCGATGCGCCACCGGAATCTGCAAAGGCCGCGTCCGAGCCATCGTTGACTGTACCTGCGCTGGCGGCGCCAGCAGAGGACGGCGATTCCGACACAGAGAGCATTGGTGACCAGATCGTCCGGCTGGAGGAAAAGTTGCGGGAGCTGCGCAAGATTGCCACCGCCAGGATCCGGACGCCGCCTAAGGAGGATGAGGTAAGGGTGCCTGTCACCACCCGTAGACCACCTTCTGTCACCCCCGCTCCGTTGCGGCCCCAAAGAGGACCCGCTATTGCTGTGAACTGCTGCACAGAGCCCACCGGACCGCTTGCGGCGGCGGTACCCAGTGTCGCACCACCCACAATCATTATGCCGGGACCGGTACGGTCCACCCGAGGGTCTACCCCTAGGCCCATGGGGCCAATACCTATTAGGGGCCCCTTTACCTTGCAGCTGCCCCCTGACACCGTTATGTGGGCACATCCTCCTGTAGAGGACTACTACAGGCCGTACTTGCCAGCAGAGCCGGGTAATTAGGACATACCCCTGTGAATCAGCCTGCTAGGCCTTTGCTTTATTTCACCAAAGAATGATGTTGTTAACCCTTCCAGGACAGGAGTCCTATGTTTTCTGGTCCTTTGTTGCTGCTGCCAGTTCATCCACGGCTCAGTGGTAGGTGTCACTCACTGAAATAATAAACTCAACAAAGCCAAGTTTGTTTCCAGGATCTCCTGCCTGCTTTTGCTATTTTCCACCACGTTGTGCCTGTTCCGTTGTTGCACCTTTTACCCTTACCCCCCTTTTCAGGTTGATCAGGGGTATTACAGCACTTGTTTTATATTATACAATTTTATTGTGCAACTTGATACTAAGGAACCGTGCCCGGAGATAGACTCAAAAGAACCTGAGCCTCTGCGATTTTTGCTCTTTTAAAAGGAAATGTGCCCAGAGATGGACTCCACCGCATGAGAGCCTCTGTGATTTATAGGAAAATAACCTGGGTACGGACTCATATTTGTTCTTTGAGCCTCCAAGAACTTTTATACTGTTTTACCGTTTCTTGCTGTTCTAATATGGACTTATTCATTGTCATGGACTATCCTGGTATTAATGTCACGCTGTGCCAGGTCAGCGCCCCAGTTCCATTCACTATCCTGAGAGAAGAGAACGACGCCCCTTGTCACCACCCTTCACCTTTGCCAATTGGACCTGATATGAATGTAAATGCAGATGAATGACATATATGTATGCCTGCATGTGTCTTTTTCTATTTCAGGTGAAAATTCCAGTTGGGCGGGCCCTGATGGAGTACGAGGTCGTACTCATCTTAACCCCTTAAGGACCGGGCTCATTTTCACCTTAAGGACCAGGCCATTTTTTGGAAATCTGACCAGTGTCACTTTAAGTGCTAATAACTTTAAAACGCTTTGACTTATCCAGGCCATTCTGAGATTGTTTTTTCGTCACATATTGTACTTCATGACACTGGTAAAATGAAGTCAAAAAAATTATTTTTTTTTTGCACAAAAAAATACCTAATTTACCAAAAATTTGGAAAAATTTGCAAATTTCAAAGTTTCAGTTTCTCTACTTCTGTAATACATAGTAATACCCCAAAAAATTGTGATGACTTTACATTCCCCATATGTCTACTTCATGTTTGAATTATTTTGGGAATGATATTTTATTTTTTGGGGATGTTATAAGGCTTAGAAGTTTAGAAGCAAATCTTGAAATTTTTCAGAAATTTACAAAAACTCAATTTTTAGGGACCAGTTCAGGTCTGAAGTCGATTTGCGAGGCTTACATAATAGAAACCACCCAAAAATGACCCCATCTAAGAAACTACACCCCTCAAGGTATTCAAAACTGATTTTGCATACATTATTAACCCTTTAGGTGTTGCACAAGAGTTATTGGCAAATGGGGAGGAAATTTGAGAATTTAATTTTTTTGTCAAATTTTTCATTTTAACCCATTTTTTCCACTAACAAAGCAAGGGTTAACAGCCAAACAAGATTGTATCTTTATTGCCCTGACTCTGCCGTTTACAGAAACACCCAATATGTGGCCGTAAACTACTGTACGGCCACACAGCGGGGCGTAGAGTGAAAGGTGCGCCGTATGGTTTTTGGAAGGCTGATTTTTATGGACTGGTTTTTTGACACCATGTCCCATTTGAAGCCCCCTGATGCACCCCTAGAGTAGAAACTCCCTAAAAGTGACCCCATCTAAGAAACTACACCCCTCAAAGTATTCAAAACTGATTTTACATACGTCGTTAACCCTTTAGGTGTTGCACAAGAGTTATTGGCAAATGGGGATGAAATTTGAGAATTTCATTTTTTTGCCTAATTTTCAATTTTAACCCATTTTTTCCACTAACAAAGCAAGGGTTAACAGCCAAACAAGACTGTATCTTTATTGCCCTGACTCTGCTGTTTACAGAAACACCCCATATGTGGCCTTAAACTACTGTACTGGCACACAGCGGGGCGCAGAGTGAAAGGTGCGCCGTTTGGTTTTTGGAAGGCTGATTTTGCTGGACTGTTTTTTTGACACCATGTCCCATTTGAAGCCCCCCTGATGCACCCCTAGAGTAGAAACTACATAAAAGTGACCCCATCTAAGAAACTACACCCTTCAAGGTATTCAAAACTGATTTTACAAACGTTGTTAACCCTTTAGGTGTTGCACAAGATTTAATGGAAAATAGAGACACAATTTCAAAATTTCAAATTTTTGGCAGATTTTCCATTTTAATATTTTTTTTCCAGTTACAAAGCAAGGGTTAACAGCCAAACAAAACTCATTATTTATGGCCCTGATTCTGTAGTTTACAGAAACACCCCATATGTGGTCGTAAACAGCTGTACGGGCACACGGCAGGGCGCAGAAGGAAAGGAATGCCATACGGTTTTTGGAAGGCAGATTTTGCTGGACTGGTTTTTTTGACACCATGTCCCATTTGAAGCCCCCCTGATGCACCCCTAGAGTGGAAACTCCAAAAAAGTGACTCCATTTTAGAAACTACGGGATAGGGTGGCAGTTTTGTTGGTACTAGTTTAGGGTACATATGATTTTTGGTTGCTCTATATTACACTTTTTGTGCAGCAAGGTAACAAGAAATAGCTTTTTTGGCACGTTTTTTTTTTTGTTATTTACAACATTCATCTGACAGGTTAGATCATGTGGTAATTTTATAGAGCAGGTTGTCACGGACGCGGCGATACCTAATATGTATACATTTTTTTTATTTATGTAAGTTTTATACAATAACTTCATTTTTAAAACCAAAAAAATGTTTTAGTGTCTCCATAGTCTAAGAGCCATAGTTTTTTTTAGTTTTTGGGCGATTATCTTGAGTAGGGTCTCATTTTTTGCGGGATGAGATGACGGTTTGATTGGCACTATTTTGGGGTGCATATGACTTTTTGATCGCTTGCTATTACACTTTTTGTGATGTAAGATGGCAAAAAATGGCTTTTTTTACACTGTTTTTATTTTAATTTTTTTACGGTGGTCATCTGAGGGGTTAGGTCATGTGATATTTTTAGAGAGCCGGTCGATACGGACGCGGCGATACCTAATATGTATACTTTTTTTTTATTTATGTAAGTTTTACACAATGATTTCATTTTTGAAACAAAAAAAAATCATGTTTTAGTGTTTCCATAGTCTAAGAGCCATAGTTTTTTCAGCTTTTGGGCGATTATCTTGAGTAGGGTCTCATTTTTTGCGGGATGAGATGACGGTTTGATTGGTACTATTTTGGCGTACATGCGACTTTTTTGATCACTTTTATTACCTTTTTTGGGAAGTAAGGTGGGCAAAATTTCAATTTTCTCATAGTTTTTATTTTTTTATTTTTATGGCGTTCACCGTGCGGGGAAAGTAACATGACCATTTTATAGATCAGGTCGTTACGGACGCGGCGATACCTAATATGTGTAGTTTATTTTATTTTTTTAATTTTTATTCAGTGATAAATGTTTTTTTTTTTTATCTTAACTTTTTTCACTTTTTTTTTACATTTTTTTGACCCAGACCCGCTTGGTTCTTGAAGATCCAGTGGGTCTGATGTCTGTATAATACAGTACAGTACAATATATATTGTTCTGTACTGTATTTTACTTACACTGAACAGATCTATGCTTTCAGCATAGATCTGTTCAGCACCATGGACAGCAGGACGCCTAAGCAGGCGTCCTGTTGCCATGGGAACCCTCCCCGTCTGCTCAGAACTTCGCAGACGGGGAAGGGTAAGCACGGGGCTGAGGGGGGCTCTCTCCCTCTCCATCGGGGGGCTGCAAAGGCACAGCAGCCCCCCGATGGAGAGGGAGGGAGCTCCCTGACCGATGACAGTTAACTTTTTCCATACAGCGGTCCGTACGGACCGCGGTATGGAAAGGGTTAAACGGCTGACATCTGCACAGATGTCAGCCGTTTATACCAGGGTGCCAGCAATGTGCTGGCACCCTGGTATACCCACTAGAAGCCAACGATCGTTCATGGGGAGGCGGGCGGGGGATCGCGATCCCGCCTGCCGCACCGCCCGCCTCCCGCAACGCCCCCACCGCATGCGACACCCCCCCGCACCACCCGCCGGCATCAAATCATGCAGGGGTGCAGGAGGGGGTGAAAAATATAGATTTTAGCCACTCTAAAGTTTCTGATCGCCGCGGTCAGGGACCGCGGGGATCAGAAACTGCAAAAAGCGCAGCAAACCGCAGGTCTGAATTGACCTGCGGTTTGCTGCGATCGCCGACACGGGGGGGTCACATGACCCCCCCTGGCGTTGTCACAGGATTCCGGCTGAAGGATTTCAGCCGAAATCCCGTTCCGTTTAACCCCTCGGGCGCCGGAATACAGATTTTAAGTCAGGACGTACCGGTACGTCCTGTGTCCTTAAGGACTCGGGAAATAGGGCGTACCGGTACGTCCTATGTCCTTAAGGGGTTAAAGCAGTGGGGTATGTAGTGTACGGGGACTGTAATGCCCGTCACTACAGAAGGGTCACTTGTGTGCTGTCGTCCCCCTTATCTATGGGGAAGTTGGTACAAGTCATCTTCATAATGTAATGTAATGTAATGCTATGTATTTCCCTGTTACTGTGAAATGTGCATGTACAGGCCTGCTAGGGGTGTCATTCCAGCTCTTAGTCACTAGAGGGAGCTAGGGAGCCCTAGTCTATATAAGGCCCAGTCAGGGAAGGGAAAGTCAGTCTAAGGTTGATAGTCTAGTCTAACCAGAGATTAGACAATGTCAGAGTCAAGTCCAGGCCTGAAGCCTGCAGACCAGGAGAGGGTATTGCAGTCCCTGTAACCGGGTTCCAGATCCAAGGAGAAGGTTCCCCTCCTAAATATATATATATGCAGAAGCAGGAACACCACAGCAGATCAGCCTGAGGACACTGGGAGAGTTCAGAAGTTTCTAGAGTCAGTGCTGGGAGAGACAGAGGCAAGTCCAGAAAAGCAAGAGGTACTAAAGACAACAGAGGAGGTACTTGATCATTATAAAACCAAGGATATAAGCCAGAGCTAGGGCATTGGGCCTTGGAGAAGAGTTTCTATGTTCCAGGATCAGTCAGGAATAGAGTGCAAGCCGCCTGTACTACAAATCCTGTGTCTAACACTCTGAATGTCACCTTGCTATATATATTGCCTGCATCAAATGTACTGCAACCAACTGTCTGCAAAGGAACTGCGCTTCCATACATGTCCATGCATGATGACTACTAAAGTTTGAGTTCTGCTTTAACATCACGTGGTTCCTCAGTTATTCCTGCTATCAGCAAACGGCGTGCCACCGTTTAATTGGCACTGGCGTCACGAACATTTCTCATCATCACCTGCCCTTGCAGAGAGTCAGCCGTCTCAGGTTAGTGTCTATTGCACTACAACACCCAGGAACATTTCTAAGCCTAACTTGAGTACGCTGCAGTAGCATGGGCAGACGTGATCTTGATAGAACACTATATCTAACTGAGTCAAAAAATCCAGTAGGACTGGTACCACAATGTCCTGAACATACCAAAGGCTAGCCAATGTTCCTTTTATGAATGCCAGACGGGAACGGCCATGGTAGCTAATGGTGCCCCACACTATGCTACCTGGTGTTGGTCCTGTGTATCTCCAGACTATACAGGATGGCAGTAGGTGCTCTCCAGCCTTCTTGCAAACTCTGATGTGGCCATCATTAGTACAAAGGCAGAACCTGCTCTCATCACTGAACACTATTGTTTGCCATTCTTACCTCCAATGGGCTCTCTCGTGGCACCAATGTAGGTTCATTTGGCAATGATGAGAAGTCAGTGCCAAACGAGCTAGTAAAGTTCTGTCCTAACAGAGTCAAAAAAAGCAGTAGAACTTGTACCACAATGTCCTGAACATACTGAATGCTAATCAATGTTCCCTTTATGAATGCTATGGTAGCTAATGGAGCTCCACACCATACCACCTTGTGTCGGTTCTGTTCTTCTCCACACTATGCATGACAGCAGTAGGTGCTCTCCTGCAAACTCTGATGTGGCCATCATCAGTACTGAGACAGAACCTGCTTTCATCACTGAAGACTATTGTTTGCTATTCATGCCTCCAATGGGCTCTCTCACGTTACCAGTGGAGGCGCTCTTGGCGATGATGAGAAGTCAGTGCCAAACGAACTAGTGGAGTGGGGGAAAGCTGTCCTAACTAAGTCAAAAAATGCAGTAGGACTGGTTCCATGATGTCCAGGACATACCCAGGTGGGAACGGCTATGGTAGCTAATGGTGCCCCACACCATAACACCTAGTGTTGGTCCTATGTTTCTCCACAGTAGGCATAATGGCAGTAGGTAATCTCCAACCCTTCTTCAAACTTAAATACAAAGATAAAACAAAAGAACACAGCGCCTCATGTGCAGTATCGCCTTGATGACAGTAATAGTATATAGTACTTATTGCGCTTTTACCGAATACTGTTGTGAGGAGTCACAAGAGCTATGTGAGCCTTGCTGGTATCTAACCCCACCAGCTTAGGGGATGCCTTGCTGCTGCCCGGTCTCTCCCCGTCTCGTTCCACGAGCTCCAGAAGAAATTGCTTGCAGGATATAGTGTGAAAAAAGTTTGATACAAAATATTGTTATGGGGACGCCTTCTATACATATCCACCTATCTGTTGATACAGATGTATTCTTTGCGATGCTGCGAGGTTCACTGCCTCGCAGTGTCGCTATACTGTGTTCACAGTTGCCGGGCGCTCTCCTATCACGGAGCGCTCAAGCTGTAGTTGTCAGTCTTCTAGGGCGATCACGTTTGATACAAGACCGCCCTCGAGAGCCTACACTTTGTCCTCGAGAACAATTATTTTATATATAACAATGTAACCTATCATCAGTGCAGAGGAACCGCTATGGGGGCACGAGTAGCGCCGGCCTTCGCAAATATTTTTATGGGAAAATTTGAAGTGGAATTTATTGTAAACCATCCCACCTTTCAAAAACATATCAAATATTACAAAAGGTATATTGATGACAAGTTTATGATCTGGGACTGTAATGGAGAAACAGCCATTGGGGAATCTCTTTTACCCTAAATTTTAACAAAACGGAAATAGAATTTCTAGATATTGTCATTTCCAGCCAAAACAACCAGCTCGCCACGAAAACATATTTTAAAACAGTAGACTCTAATAGCTATATTGACTATTCAAGCTTTCACCGCAAAAAGTGGTTAAAAAATATACCCTATAGTCAATGCAGAAGGATTAGGCCACTTTCACACCTGCGTTCAGTGCGGATCCGTCTTGTATCTGCACAGACAGATCCGCACCGATAGTGCAAACGCTTGTATCTGTTCATAACGGATCCGTTTGCATTATTCATAAAAAAAAAAGTCTAAGTCAAAAGGGATCCGTCTTGACTTACATTGAAAGTCAATGGGGGACGGATCCGTTTTCAATTGCACCATATTGTGTCAGTGAAAACAGATCCGTCCCTATTGACTTACATTGTGTGTCAGGACCGATCCGTTTGGCTCCGCATCGTCAGGCGGACACCAAAACGCTGCAAGCTGCGTTTTAGTGTCCGTCTCAAAAGCGGAACGGAGACCAAACGCAGCCAAATTGATGCATTCTGAACTGATCCTTATCCATTCAGAATGCATTGGGGCTGAACTGATCCGTTTTGGGATGCCTGTGAGAGCCCTGAAACGGATCTCACAAGCGGACCCAGAAACGCCAGTGTGAAAGTAGCCATAGACAGAACTGCACCAAGGATGAGGATTTTAAATTACAAACGAAAATTCTGGAAAAAGGATTTAAAGAAAAAGGTTTCCCAAAACAGCTTGTGAAGATGCCATAAAAAAAGAGCAGTCTACAACCGCAGAAGGAGAATGCCTAGCGACTACTACCAACTCAAAAGAAACTTTGGAAAAAGTCTGGTTTATTACCCAGTACACTACATCCAATATACGGATACAATATCTAGCCAAACATCTTCCCAGCACTCCGAAAATCACAGACGTGCACCTACCATCAAAAATATACTGGCCCCGAGTAGACCAAAACGACATACTCAAACAAAAGGGGAAAGTATACACAACCGTTGCACTGAGAAAGGTAGCTACAGATGTGGGGCAAAAAACAGTTTATGCTGCAAAATCATTACACATAAACAAACATCATTCAGCTCCAGTCATAATGGGACCATGTTCCCGATAAAATACCATCTCACTTGCCATTCCACTTACATGATATATCTGATTGAAGGTGGATGCGGCCTACAATATGTAGGCCGCACCACACAAGCTCTTCACTGTCGCGCCAACCAACACCGATATAGCATCCGAAGACAATATTTGCAGCACAGTGTCTCCAGACATTGTGCTTCTACCCCAGAAAAAGACAAACATGAGATTAAAATTACCCCCATTGACTTTATACCGGAAAACCCGTTCAACCGTTTTGAGAATTTACAGAAAAGAGAAGTCTATTGAATTTATCAATTAGACACGCTCAGTCCACGAGGACTCAATGAAATCAGCGAGACTATCTTATAACAATGAATGATATGATATATCCGTCTTATGCCAGTTTTTATTATTATTGTTTTTTTTTCTTTTTATATGTATCTAAATAATACCTAGTGCGGACCCTTTTCCTATCCCCAATCATGATTTTATCCCCATTTATGTTGTTTATCCCAACCCGATGGATTGCAGAAAAAGGTTTGAGCATGTAACCTACATGTAGTGGGGAAACACGTTCTAAGAATCATATATACAGGAATAAGTATATATATATATATACACTGCTCAAAAAAATAAAGGGAACACTTAAACAGCACAATGTAACTCCAAGTCAATCACACTTCCGTGAAATCAAACTCTCCACTTAGGAAGCAACACTGAGTGACAATCAATTTCACATGCTGTTGTACAAATGGGATAGACAACAGGTGGAAATTATAGGCAATTAGCAAGACACCCCCAATAAAGGAGTGGTTCTGCAGGTGGTGACCACAGATCACTTCTCAGTTCCTATGCTTCCTGGCTGATGTTTTGGTCACTTTTGAATGCTGGCGGTGCTTTCACTCTAGTGGTAGCATGAGACGAAGTCTACAACCCACACAAGTGGCTCAGGTAGTGCAGCTTATCCAGGATGGCACATCAATGCGAGCTGTGGCAAGAAGGTTTGCTGTGTCTGTCAGCGTAGTGTCCAGAGCATGGAGGCTCTACCAGGAGACAGGCCAGTACATCAGGAGACGTGGAGGAGGCCGTAGGAGGGCAACAACCCAGCAGCAGGACCGCTACCTCCGCCTTTTTGCAAGGAGGAACAGGAGGAGCACTGCCAGAGCCCTGCAAAATGACCTCCAGCAGGCCACAAATGTGCATGTGTCTGCTCAAACGGTCAGAAACAGACTCCATGAGGGTGATATGAGGGCCCGACGTCCACAGGTGGGGGTTGTGCTTACAGCCCAACACCGTGCAGGACGTTTGGCATTTTCCAGAGAACACCAATATTGGCAAATTCGCCACTGGCGCCCTGTGCTCTTCACAGATGAAAGCAGATTCACACTGAGCACATGTGACAGACGTGACAGAGTCTGGAGATGCCGTGGAGAACGTTCTGCTGCCTGCAACATCCTCCAGCATGACCGGTTTGGCATTGGGTCAGTAATGGTGTGGGGTGGCATTTCTTTGGAGGGCCGCACAGCCCTCCATGTGCTCTCCAGAGGTAGCCTGACTGCCATTAGGTACCGAGATTAGATCCTCAGACCCCTTGTGAGACCATATGCTGGTGCGGTTGGCCCTGGGTTCCTCCTAATGCAAGACAATGCTAGACCTCATGTGGCTGGAGTGTGTCAGCAGTTCCTGCAAGACTAAGGCATTGATGCTATGGACTGGCCCGCCCGTTCCCCAGACCTGAATCCAATTGAGCACATCTGGGACATCATATCTCGCTCTATCCACCAACGTCACGTTGCACCACAGACTGTCCAGGAGTTGGCAGATGCTTTAGTCCAGGTCTGGGAGGAGATCCCTCAGGAGACCGTCCGCCACCTCATCAGGAGCATGCACAGGCGTTGTAGGGAGGTCATACAGGCACGTGGAGGCCACACACACTACTGAGCCTCATTTTGACTTGTTTTAAGGACATTACATCAAAGTTGGATCAGCCTGTAGTGTGTTTTTCCACTTTAATTTTGAGGGTGACTCCAAATCCAGACCTCCATGGGTTGAAAAATTAGATTTCCATTTTTTTATTTTTGTGTGATTTTGTTGTCAGCACATTCAACTATGTAAAGAACAAAGTATTTCAGAAGAATATTTAATTCATTCAGATCTAGGATGTGTTATTTTTGTTTTCCCTTTATTTTTTTGAGCAGTGTATATAGGCCTCCATACATTTATATCTAATACATGAACCAATCGCAGGCAATGTGCAACTATGAACCCGTTAGTTTTTATTCTTATATATTTATTGCTCTTTTAGTCATATCAGTTTTACGTTTTTTCCTATGTATTTATCTAGTGTTTATTTTTATCTTTGTATATGTTAGATGTGCTGTAGCGAGAGAATAAGATATAAACCCAAATAGGTGATAACCATATAATACTTCCAGTACCCATCCTAACCTTTCCCCCCCCCCCCCCTTCCATATGTGCAGGAATTTATAGATTATTCCTCCTGCATATATAAAATCCATGCAGTCAAGCCTCACAGCCCAGCAATCACTCCCTGGAGAGGGATTACCTGCTAGTAATGACAGGTTCAGAACGAGCAGGGGCGGTCTTGTATCAAACGCGATCGCCCTACAAGACTGACAACTACAGCTCGAGCGCTCCGTGATAGGAGAGCGCCCGGAAACCGTGAAGCGACACTGCGAGGCAGTGAACCTCGCAGCATCGCAAAGAATACATCAGTATCAACAGATAGGTGGATATGTATAGAAGGCGCTCGATGTAGCGTCCCCATAAAAATATTTTGTATCAAACTGTGCATCTTTATATCAACTGTTGTAGGAATACTGAAACAATACAATGAACCTGAAACATAACAACAGCGGCGTGTCCTGAGAAAGAGGTTCATTGATAGCGAACCTCATTACGCAGAACACGACCGCTCCTGTCACTCACCTGATCCGGTCCCCAACCTTCTCCTTAGATGAGCGCGCCAAAAGTGTTATTTAAACTATGCAGCATGTAACTAAATGTTATTCTGTAATATTGTCCTGATGAAGGGGACGTTCCGCCCCTGAAACGCGTCAACTGACATTCAATAAAAGAACATTTAATTATACCGAAGACTCATCTGTATGCCAGCAGCGCCGTACGAGCGGTCTTTCACATTTTTTCACCCTATATCCTGCAACCCTTCTTCAAACTGTGATACGGCCATCATCGGTACCGAGGCAGAACAATTGCTTGTTCGTAGGAGGGCTGAAGAGCTACCATGCTAGCTACCACGGCTGTTGGATACCGACTTATTGGTGCCGAACAATCTGTAAAATGATGGTTGATGGGATAAGTTCCCAGAAATTACACAGTTATATTTTTATCTCATGCAGTAATGACGTACGGATTATTCCATTAATCACACTGTAAGTGCTTCCTCCGGTTTGCTGGGAGCGGTTCCTATTGGAACTTTACCTTCCTACAAAAGTATATGTTACGAGGCTTAGAGGCGCAGGTTGTGGGTTCTGCCGGCGTACTCGTACACGGTGTTTCTGGTGCGGTACATTCTTATTACGCTGTTTCCATAACAGCGACATGAGTGATATTTGCACGGCGCCATTATCTTGTACCCGCTATGTGCTGACATTTCGGTCCTGTTAATAATAACTCTATAGACTTGCTGCGGAGCACAATGAAAATACCTGGCGCTGGGAGGGCACGGTGACTCCGCGCAGATAAACACCGGCCGCCTTGTACACTGTGATGGAAATGGCTTGACATCAGTCCCTGGAACAGAGAGGAAGCCAAACAGATTGTCAGTAGGAGAAGGCGCTCAAGGAAAATATCGAGCAGATACCAAATTAAATTCTGAGTTTTAATGATTGCATCTGTGACGGATTTATCCTTCTGAACAGAAATATAAGGAAGTGAGGACAGATAAAGTGCCCGCTGTATTTTTAGAAGCCCCATGTGGTTAACCATTTCACTAACAGGGTCTTTTAGGCATTAAGAGGAACCTGTCACCTGGATTTTGTGTATAGAGCTGAGGACATGGGTTGCTAGATGGCCGCTAGCACATCCGCAATACCCAGTCCCCATAGCTCTGTGTGCTTTTATTGTGTAAAAAAAAATGATTTTATATAAATGTAAATGAGGCTACTAACGTTTCCGGGGCCCAGCCACGCCCTGTCATTCTTTATAAAGGGCTAAAAACAAAATCCCTTTAAAGCAGAAATTGCACTTGTCCTAAAGGGGTAAATGTTCTCAGAGCTTGCTTGTCGGCTTTGTATTTTTTATTTCGGTTTTTTTTTAGGTCCCATTCACACGGACGTATGGCTTCCAGCGGGTCTGCAATACACCGCCACCGGCCTTGTGAACTCTGTGCTGCGGTACAGACCCATTGACTTGAATGAGCCCACAATCCGCAACATACGGCAAAAAATCGGACATGTCTAGAGATGAGCGAAGTAATGGAAAATTCGATTCGGCTGCTTTGCCAAATTTTACAAAAAAAAGGTTGCTCTGTGATTAATTACTTTGTCATGAAGCGCATTTTTTTGTAAGTAGCGAGTGCGCCGCTCCCCATAATTGTACCCCTCAGATGCCGCGTTCATAGCTGATTGTGGCATCTGACAGTAATAATTCAGTGAAAATTTTTAAAAATATAAAATCATACTTACCTCATCGATTTGATTGCAAAGGGCCAGCCGCCGCCATCTTGATTGAAGATCCAGTGCGAAATCTTGCAAGGCCCGTGATGATGTCATCACGTTGGCCCGCGTGGTGACGTCATACATCACCACGCGCAGGATTTTGTGCGGGATCTCGAATCAAGATGGCGCGCTCAAACAGATGAGGTATGATTTTTTTTTGTTTTGTTTTTTGCTGCTATTCAGAAAAAAACTATTCTTTACCACGAAGCACGAGGAAATTCAGCTTTCCCTTACGTCCTACCAGAAGCACAAATGGGGTTAACCACCCCCGTGGACTGGTAGGACCGGCGGAATGTTTAATGAGCCCAAGCATAATAACTCAATTATATGAGTATCCCCTTAAAAGGAGAGAGTCAACCCCCAGCCCACTGTGTTTTTTTCTGTCCTCCCGGACAGATGGACTCGGCAGTTGATCCCCCCCCTTTCTCTGAAAGTGCGGGGATCCTTATTTCTTTGGGTAACGCTGTCGCCCCCCTTTTGCTTATGTACCTCTTTAATGGCCGACGGCTTATCTGCTGCCAGGCCCCGCGCTGTTGCGCCTGGCTGAGGTAGGTTGGTGGCGTCCTCGTTCCAGTTTTTCGGTCCCCGGGGTTTCTCCGTCGTGTCACTTCCGGGTATTTCGTTTCAACGCTATTTTTTTCGCGTTTTTCTCGTGCTAATTTTATTCATTTTATTTGCATGTTTTCCTCCTGTTGGATGATTTTTCAGTGACCTCTTCTTTTTAGGGATTTTATAGATTTTTCCTCTGTGGGCGGGGGAGGGGGTTGGCTGATCCCTCCCCTTCCCCTATTTAAAGGGTTTCTATCACTTCGTATGACATAATTAGCTGTCAGACACTAGCGATCTGCTAGTGTCTGCTCTGGCCAACCATCCTACTATAATCACTTGTGGGGCAGCGGTTTTGCTAAAAAACTAACTTTTATAAATATGCTAATGAGCCTCTAGGTGCTATGTGGGCGTCATTAGCACCTAGAGGCTCCGTCTACCTTCATACACAGCCGCCGCCCAGCGCGTCCCTCCAGCCCGCCCATGTCCTCCTCCGTGTGACGCAGCGGCCGAATTCTCGCGCATGCGCCGTGCGCGGCTGTATTCGGCGCATTTGAGATGTCTGAGCTCGGAGCGGTCAGACATTCAATGCGCATGCGCCGAATACATCCGCGCATGCGCATTGAATGTCTGACCGCTCCGAGCTCAGACATCTCAAATGCGCCGAATACATCCGCGCATGCGCATTGAATGTCTGACCGCTCCGAGCTCAGACATCTCAAATGCGCCGAATACAGCCGCGCACGGCGCATGCGCGAGAATTCGGCCGCTGCGTCACACGGAGGAGGACATGGGCGGGCTGGAGGGACGCGCTGGGCGGCGGCTGTGTATGAAGGTAGACGGAGCCTCTAGGTGCTAATGACGCCCACATAGCACCTAGAGGCTCATTAGCATATTTATAAAAGTTAGCCGTGCGCGGCTGTATTCGGCGCATTTGAGATGTCTGAGCTCGGAGCGGTCAGACATTCAATGCGCATGCGCCGAATACATCCGCGCATGCGCATTGAATGTCTGACCGCTCCGAGCTCAGACATCTCAAATGCGCCGAATACAGCCGCGCACGGCGCATGCGCGAGAATTCGGCCGCTGCGTCACACGGAGGAGGACATGGGCGGGCTGGAGGGACGCGCTGGGCGGCGGCTGTGTATGAAGGTAGACGGAGCCTCTAGGTGCTAATGACGCCCACATAGCACCTAGAGGCTCATTAGCATATTTATAAAAGTTAGCCGTGCGCGGCTGTATTCGGCGCATTTGAGATGTCTGAGCTCGGAGCGGTCAGACATTCAATGCGCATGCGCCGAATACATCCGCGCATGCGCATTGAATGTCTGACCGCTCCGAGCTCAGACATCTCAAATGCGCCGAATACAGCCGCGCACGGCGCATGCGCGAGAATTCGGCCGCTGCGTCACACGGAGGAGGACATGGGCGGGCTGGAGGGACGCGCTGGGCGGCGGCTGTGTATGAAGGTAGACGGAGCCTCTAGGTGCTAATGACGCCCACATAGCACCTAGAGGCTCATTAGCATATTTATAAAAGTTAGCCGTGCGCGGCTGTATTCGGCGCATTTGAGATGTCTGAGCTCGGAGCGGTCAGACATTCAATGCGCATGCGCCGAATACATCCGCGCATGCGCATTGAATGTCTGACCGCTCCGAGCTCAGACATCTCAAATGCGCCGAATACAGCCGCGCACGGCGCATGCGCGAGAATTCGGCCGCTGCGTCACACGGAGGAGGACATGGGCGGGCTGGAGGGACGCGCTGGGCGGCGGCTGTGTATGAAGGTAGACGGAGCCTCTAGGTGCTAATGACGCCCACATAGCACCTAGAGGCTCATTAGCATATTTATAAAAGTTAGTTTTTTAGCAAAACCGCTGCCCCACAAGTGATTATAGTAGGATGGTTGGCCAGAGCAGACACTAGCAGATCGCTAGTGTCTGCCAGCTAATTATGTCATACGAAGTGATAGAAACCCTTTAAGGAAGCAGTGTGCACCAGTTCGGTCTCTGGCTGCACATGCTTTTCAAGCTAGCCTTTTTTCATACCTGCCTCCGGTCTGTTTTTTTTTTACCTTTCTTTTGAGATAGGCAATTTCCAAATGTCTTATTTACCCTTTTTTTCCCCGCAGTGATGTCGTCTCCGCGGGATTCGGAAGGCAGGAAAGTGACTTCCAAGAGGAAACATCTAGCCTGCTTGTAGATTGTAGCGCTCTGCTGGAGGACAGCTGTCCCTACTCCAGATGTGACAGCTGTCGTTCAAAGGTTCAGCCCTCGAGTGAACCTACGATGCAAGAGATGTATCAGTGGGTGAAGACCTATGTGGATGGCTCTATTAAGGGAGTCATAGGCCTGCTGGATGAGAGGCTATCCTATGCCTGCCCAGGCCCCTATGGAGACCTCTGTCCCGGTGGAGAGACCTTCTGTGGTCTCCTTAGATTCTTCCTCCTCGGATGAAGAAACGACACAGAAATTGCTCAAGTCCATCAGGTCGGATGTTGACCCGGGGGAGCCTTCCGATCCCGCTAGTCGGGCACCTCGTGTCTTCAAAGCAGATGAGACCCTCCTCTCTGTCATGCGTACAGAGTGGAAAAGCCGGAGAAAGGTCCAGTTTTAACAAAAAAGTTTAAATCCATGTTTCCGACGGCTAAACCCTTGGTGGATTCATGGGGGTCCATTCCTAAGGTGGACATGGCTATTGCCAAGTTGTCCAAGCGCACTCTGGTCCCTGCAGACGATGGGTCTAGTCTGCAGGATCCCCTTGACAGGAGAGCAGAGTGCACCCTAAGACGGGGTTATACGGCAGCTGCGGCTTCCGCTTTTACAGCCATAGTGGCTTCTGAGGTCTCTACTTTCCTCCAGAGGGTTTCCCAGGAGGACATACTGGCTGCCTTCAAGTCTATCAACCTGGCAGATTTTTTGTGCGATACCGCACAGCAACAGTTGAAGCTAGCGGCCAAATCCATGGCCCTGGTGTCGGCGGCCTGTAGGCCTCTATGGCTTAAGCCTTGTGTCGCTGACAATTCCTCGAAATATAGTTTATGTGGCCTCCCATTTGAGCCCAACCGTCTGTTCGGTTCGGAGCTGGATAAAATCATAGAGGGCCTTTCAGACAAGAAGGGGAAAAGCCTTCCCCAGCAGTCCTTTCGAGGGCGGGGCAGACAAGACCGCGTAGGTAGGTCTGGCCTGCAAGCAAGATCTCGAAGGGACTGGAGAGCGCAGCAAAGGGGTTCGAGGCGCTCTCGTGGAGGAGCAAAAGATGGAAAATCTACCTCCTGACTACGGGCCTCTTCGAGCCTCTTGGATAAGTCCCGTTACTCCTGCCGTCCTCCCAGAAACCTTCCCCATTCCTCTACCTAATCTACCTGTCGGGGGTCGTTTCTCCCACTTCAGGGAAGAGTGGATCCGAGAGATCTCTGATCCCTGGGT
Source organism: Bufo bufo (assembly GCF_905171765.1). NCBI lineage: Eukaryota > Metazoa > Chordata > Amphibia > Anura > Bufonidae > Bufo > Bufo bufo. The sequence goes on along the minus strand of NC_053397.1, from coordinate 27,620,001 downwards.
TCTAAACATCATTTCCGAGGAATATCTAATCAACCTCTCCTCTATTCCTCAAGACAGGTCTGTCAAGACCAACCTTCTACAAGCTACAATACAGGCGATCCTGGAGTCTTACATTCAGGACTACATCTGCAAGGGGGCTCTGGAGGAGGTTCCGGCAGGAGAACGGGGCCTAGGGATCTATTCACCAGTTTTTTTGGTTCCCAAAGCTTCAGGAGATCTCCGGATGATTATCGATCTGAGGTATTTCAATCGGTTCATAAGGAAGGTGAAGTTTCCTATGGAAACTGTCAGGTCAGTAGTTCACGTCCTCAATCCTGGATGGCAACCCTGGACCTCAAGGATGCATATCTGCACATCCCGATCCATCCTGCTTCCAGGAAATATCTTAGGATCGCGGTCCAAGTTTCTGGGGTCGTCAGGCATCTTCAGTTTGTTGCCCTTCCCTTTGGCATTTCTTCTGCCCCTCACACTTTTACCAAGGTGGTGGTTTCTGTGGTGGCGGCTTTGAGACTTCAAGGACTGACTATCATTCCTTATCTGGACGACTGGCTTTTGAAAGCCTCTTCTCTAGCGGTCCTATCTCAACATCTTCAAGTAGCAATCTCCTTTCTGTTCCGCCTAGGTTGGATCGTCAACTGGCAGAAGTCGAACGTGAGCCCGTCGACTTCAGTAAGATATCTAGGCTTCATAATTGACTCCGCTGGGATGTCTCTCCAGTTGTCCCCAGAAAGAAGATCATGTATTCAGAACACGGCAGAATTCCTTTCCGTTCCCCGGTGAGTCCCAGTCCGGACTCTCATGAAGATGTTGGGGCTCATGTCAGCGTCTGCGGAAGCAGTCCCTTGGGCTTTATGGCACCTCCGTCCTCTACAGTCGGAGGTCCTCTCCAAATGGGGTGGCAGCCCTGCCTGGCTAAGCTCCCTGTGCTCCCTGTCTTGGCAAACTCGGTATTCCCTCAGATGGTGGTGCCATCTTTTAGACGGGAAGTCTATGACCCAGCCAACCTGGATCATATTGACAACAGATGCGTCCCAAGTAGGCTGGGGCGCTCACCTAGATGACACTCCAGTTCACGGAACCTGATCTCCTCAGGAGCTGCTCCTCTCATCTAATCTCCGCCAGATTCAAGCAATCCTGCTAGCCCTCCTTCATTTCGCCCCTCAGGTCCGGGGCAAAGCGGTGAAAGTCCAGTCAGACAATATGACTGCGGTACTGTACATCAACAAGCAGGGAGGCAAAAGATCACTACCCCTCTTATTAGAGATCGGGGTGATTCTGGATTGGGTAGAGTCCAGGCACGAACCTTTCCCATTTATCTGCAATCCACATTCAAAGCTCCCTCAATATGATAGCGGATCGGCTGAGCCGCGGTCTTCCAACAGTGGAGTGGTCTTTATATCCGGAGATATTCAAGCAGATAGTTCTCAAGTGGGGGATGCCAAAGGGGGATCTCATGGCAACAAGGTTCAACGACAAGGTGGAGAGGTTTTGCTCCCTTTACAGGGAGGACAACCCCCTGGCGATAAACGCTCTGTCAATATCCTGGAGGTTCAGGCTTGCTTACATCTTCCCTCCGTTTTCCATGATTCCGAGGATATTGATGAAAATCCGTCAGGCCATCATACCGTTTTGCCCGAAAAGATCCTGGTTTACCCAGCTCACTCAGATGAGTCGAGGACAATATTGGAGGCTCCCCCCGCAGCAGACCTTGGTGTCGTGGGACACTCACCTCTGCTCAGATCTGCACAGATTTACCCTGACAGCCTGGAGGTTGATCAGTCCCTTCCCGGAGTAGAAGGGCTTTCAGAGTTGGTCTTGAGGACACTGTCTCATTCTAAAGCGGACTCTACCAAGAGAGCCTACTCTCGTATTATGAGGATATTTTCATCCTGGTGTACCTCAAAGGAGGTGGCGTCTGCACATCAGCCCCTCTCTGCTATTCTTCAGTTCCTGCAAGACGGCCTTAATAGGGGCCTTGCCCCTTCTACTCTGAGGTTTCAAGTTTCAGCCATATCAGCTTGCCTCAACAGGCCTTTTTCTCAGGACCAGCTCATCAAACAGTTCCTTAAAGGAGCTGAAAGATTAAAGCCTACAGTACTGAGACCCATTCCTCAATGGGATTTATCAGTAGTTCTCAGGGGGTTAGCATCTCCCCCCTTTGAACCGTTAGAGGAGGTGGATTTCAAGTTTGTCACTTGGAAGCTTGTGTTTCTCCTTGCAGTGACTTCGGCCAAGAGGGTCTCTGAGCTTCAAGCTCTCTCAGCACATAAGCCCTATATGATCTTTTTACATGACCGGGTCCTTCTTAGATTCCTCCCATATTTTAGGCCTAAAGTTCCTTCCTTCCAGAACATCAACCAGGTGATATCCCTCCCTGTTCTGTCAACATCTTCCACCTCCTCCGAGGAACCTATTAGACATCCGCTGGACGTCTCGAGATGTCTCCGGATCTATATGGATAGATCAAATGAGTTCAGGAAAGATGAAAATCTTCTAATCCTGTTTGCCGGTAAGTTTAATGGCTGTAAGGCATCCAAACCTTCCATCAGTCGGTGGATTAAGGAGGCTATTAGGGAAGCCTTTGTTTCCCAATCTCTGGATCCTCCGGAGTTTGTAAAGGCCCACTCTACTAGAGCTGTGGCTACTTCTTTTGCCGAGAGGAGTCTTCTGCCTCTCGACATGATTTGTAAAGCTGCCTCCTGGAGCTCTGAATCGACATTCATCTCCCATTATAGACTAGATGCCAGACTAGCTGAGTTTTCGGCGTTTGGGCAGACTATTCTTAGTTCTGCCAGGCAGGAAGTACCTCCCTAGGGGTTTCTTCTTGCTATCTCCCCATCTGTGCTGCTGGTAGGACGTAAGGGAATCGTTCATTTCTAACGATAATTTGTTTTCCCTTAGTCCTAACAGCAGCACACAAATATCCCACCCTAGTAAGTCTAGTTTTTTTCTTGCTATAAACACAGTGGGCTGGGGGTTGACTCCCTCCTTTAAGGGGATACTTAATTGCTTAAATTGAGTTATTATGCTTGGGCTCATTAAACATTCCGCCGGTCCTACAAGTCCACGGGGGTGGTTAACCCCATCTGTGCTGCTGTTAGGACTAAGGGAACACAAATTATCGTTAGAAATTAACAATTGTGGCGAATCAAATTTTCTCTGTAATTCATCGCTCAACACTAGACAAGTCCTATATATTGCGGTGCAGAGGCACGGACCCGAGAGCCCATGGAAGAGTTTCTGTGAGCTTTTGATCTGTGCCTCCACATGTCCTATCTTTTGCAGTATGTTGCGGATCACGGACCCATTCTAGTCGATGAGTTCACATGGCCGGTGCCCATGTATTGTGGACCCGCTGTTTGAGGTCTGCAACACAGGGCACGGAGTCCATACGTTTGTGAGAACAGATCTGTGACTACAGTTTAGCTACAGTGTCTACAGCGAGTCTGGGGTAGTCTGAGCCACACCCGGTCTTATCATTGGTTCAGCTGCTGCTCTTTCCTTCCTTCTGCTGCTCCTCCACCTTCTGTGACCCTGCGTTCATGGGGATCCAGGAAGTCCCCCTGATGAGAAAGCCATGGAAAATCCCAGTGCTATAGTGGGAAAACCCTTTAAAAGACATTGCACCACTCTGTCTCAGGTTGGCTATGCCGGACTTTTTCTAGAAGCTGCATGGTTGGCTCAATATAGTCGATGGCCAATGACGTGGACTGCGGCTGACAAGTGCCATTGTGCTTCCCTATTGCCACTGCCACATCTACACTCTCTGTACAGCCTCATCCTTGACAAATAAAATGAGATTCGCTCTAAACTCGATTGCTTGCATTTAATAATAACCTTCCTGATAAGGAAAACACAACCTAATGAGATTTGTTACAGTGACTGCTGCAAAGTATTGTGAATCATAAGCAAGGACATGGCTCCTCGCACCGCATGCGGTCATCTGGTGACACTAATGTACAGCAATACTGTGTCTGAGATCTATAATATGGATAAGGGAAAAGACAGTTGTATAATAGTCCCAGTAAGCAGTGACCAAGCATGCTGCTGCGGTATTTTCTCCGGCTACATACTGTAAAAGGGACGGAACGGAAGACATCCTGATCCATACTGAACAGATTGCTTTCCATTCGGAATGCATTAGGACAAAACTGATGTGTTTTTTTTTCCGGTATTGAGCGCCTATGACGGAACTCAATACCGGAAAACTTTAAAGCTAGTGTGAAAGTACCCTTAAAGGGGTATTTCCAGAAAAGTAAATTGTTGCCTATTGTATGATCATTGGGGGAACCAATTCACCAGAATGGGGGTTCTGAGTCCTCACTGCCTCTTCAGTGGATAACCACGGTGAGGAGTATGGACAGGAGATAAATAGATACAGTAGAGTAGATGATAGATAGATAGATAGATAGATAGATAGATAGATAGATAGATAGATAGATAGATAGATAGATAGATAGATACAGTGGATAACAGAGAGATAAATAAACAGATAGATAGATAGATGGATAGATAGATACAGTAGATAACAGAGAGATAAATAGATAGATAGATGGGTTCCCATATGTGCTTTGAACTCCAGCAGTCTGTTCTGGTGGAGGAACAGACTGCCGGAATTCACTGTCTTCGACATTCATGCCAGCTCTTGGTCAGACAAAAACTACTACACTCAGCATTTTATTCTCCGGCTTAAAGTGACCTTATCCCATTACAGTAAATGAGGATCTGGCGATGCAAGGTGGTATCCAGATATCCTGGATACAGTGAACTCCAGCAGTCTGATCCGCCACTGGAATAGACTGCCTGAGTTCAAAGCGCATATGTTAACCATAGACAGGTAGCTTACAATAAATAGGTAGATTAGATTAGATAGATAGATACCTGTAGATAGATAGATAGATACCTGTAGATAGATAGATAGATAGATAGATAGATAGATAGATAGATAGATAGATAGATAGATTTAAAAACAAAGATAGCAAAAAGATGGCAACACCAAATAAGGGGATGTGTAGCCACAGGAAACTTGACCGACAAACATAAAAATAAAAAATGTCAGCACTCCCCAGAATCAGTGAACAGTGTCCTTTTATTCGCCCAAGTGTCCGCAGTCTTTCACGCCAGCATTAGAGCCTTTCTGCTGAGCTGGAGATAGGCTTATTTTGTGTTTCTCTGTGGAGCTATGATTTTTGTGCACATTGCTGACCCTCGCCTGCTGTATATAACATCAGTAATTTGGGGTCTGGAGGCTATAATACGACGTATCATATCTTTCTGCCTATATATCTCCACAATGGTTGTGGAGAAGGCAGGACATAGCGCCGACCCCCGGCTGGGAGATAAATGATTATTCCGTCCTTCAGAAGAATGATACGGCTGACCTACTGTGCACAATTTGGCAGATCCATTTTTTTTTTCCCCGTGAAGGACTTGCTAACAGTAATCTCCACACCTTACCAGTTCACCTCTTGCTCCTTGAAGGAGATTTTCTATATTGTATGTGCAGTTTCAAAGATAGGACTTGTACTGTAAAAATCAGATGTTCGTGCGGAATAATTGACTTTACTGCCAAACAGGAATCTGATCGGAAACTGGCAAATTTCTGTGGCCTAAATCTGTCAGGCTCTGTGGAAAATTAGTGTTTTGTTTTGTCATTGAAGATGTATTTGCTGGGGGTTTTTGTGTGTAGAATTTTTTGTAAAAGTACAGAGAAGTTTTCCAGTTTTATCTCTATCTGTTTAATTATCTATCAAATATCTATCATCTAATATCTAACTATCTACCGTATCTATATATCTATCTAATAAAAATTAAAAAAGATGGCAGCACCGGAAAACAGTAATACAAATGAAGACAGAGAAGTGCGAGCCTAAAGGACTCGGAGTCTCGGACTATAGTCCAAATAATCAAGAAATAAAAAATCAGCAGCAGTCTCTGAGAGTGCTGCTGATTTTTTTAATTTATTTTTTATCTATCTATCTATCAATTTCATATCTATTGTCCGTCTATGTATCAAGGAAAAAATTGTTGGGCTTTTGGATTTCAACATGCCCCAGGCTTTCTTTCACACTTGTGGAAGAGTGATCCGGCAAGCAGTTCTGTCGCCAGAACTTACAAATGCATTGCAAGAACGGATCCATCTCTCCAGATGTCATCCGGAAAAACGGATCCATTATATATTTTTTTCACATTTTTACCAGTCTGCGCATGCGCAGTCCGGAAGGACGGGTCCGGCATTGCAGTATTTTTAATGCACTAATACATTTCAACTGATCTGGAATTTTGGACGGAGATAATACCGCAGCGATAATACCACAGCATGCTGCGGTATTTCCTCCGTCCAAAACGCCGTTCAGTGACTGAACTGAAGACATCCTGATGCATCCTGAACGGATTTCTCCATTCAGAATGCATGGGGATATGCCTGATCAGTTCTTTTCCAGTATTGAGCCAAAGGACGGAACTCAATGCCGGAAAAGAATAACGCTAGTGTGAAAGTATCCTAAAGGTCCATTTATATTGGCAGAGTTTCAGCCCAATTATCAGGAATGAGTATTCTTATGAACGCTCGGTCTTTATAATTGCCCCATGTAAGTGTGCCTCTGAGGCGGAGGCAGTGTAAACATGATCACACCTGGCCCCGTCAATCAAAGTGCAGAGGGCGTGGCAGTTGCAGAGAGAGCTGATCCCAGTGGGGTAACGATCGCGGTCGCAGAGGGAGAGGGTGCGACAGTGACCGGCGGGGGGGGGGGAGGCCCGCAGCCCCGCAACTTGCCGCAAGTCTGCTTTTAATGGCCAGTAGGGGCCTCTGTGCCTGTCCGGCGGCACAGCACTGTGTAGTGTTACCTAACCTTTACCACCCCCATAGCCTCTCCGGCACTGCGTCGCACAAGACACTTTCTTGCTCTAATGGTCCTGCGAGACCCGTGACCTCAGCGGCCAGTCTCGTGGGATCACGCAGGTTGACGGGATGACGCGGCGCACGCTGGATGTAAAGTGGATTGCGTAAGAACAAGACAGCGTTAACTCAAGTCCGGAGCGGTACAGCGTAAGGTAAGTATTTTTTTGGGGTATGTGTAATGTGCACACGGTCACCGCCAGCTTCATACTCACGGGGGGCACCTGGCAGTGCGGCACAGTGGCACGCCGCCCGCACTTGATAAACTTAATGGTTGACAGCTCACCGCCATGCCCCGCCAGCCATATGAGGGCGGGGCACAGCAAATCCTTCATACAGAGTGGCCCAGCCCCGGGGGCAAAATCATGAAATATGTACAGAGGGGGCAAAATGGAATATATACGGGGGGGAATGGAATATATACAGAGGGGGCAAAATGGATATATATACTGAGGGGGCAAAATGGATATATATACTGAGGGGGCAAAATGGATATATATACTGAGGGGGCAAAATGGATATATATTTTGGGGCTTCGCTCTGGTAGATAGGGTAAGCTGGCGCAGTACAGAGGCAAAATACAAGTTCTTAACTCAAAAAGTCAGTGTTTAGTCACACTTGAGGCAATTGCACAAAACAGCACGTAACTTTACAGTCTTGGTGTTAATTCACACACAATGGAAAGTTCATATAACACAAGTCACCTTGCTGGCAGTTCTGCCTCCAGTAGTCCACAGCAGGCTTTAGGGGGCCTGTTTCCCCAGCGTGCGGCTCTCAGCCCTCCAGCACGACACAAAGCCTCAGATCCCAAAAACAGAGACATCTCTGGGTTTTTGGGCTACAAAATTCAGGGCAATGAAGAAACCAGCTGGGATACTCTGATTAAAAGCCCTAGGCAGATGGGCGGGAGTGCAAAGTCTAAATATGGGGAGCCACCCCCCCCCAAATATACAATGCAAAAGAGAGTTAAACCAGCGCCTCCAAATTATGTATTAAAAGGGGGCCCAGGTGCACGCTACCATGGCTGCAATACAATAGCAAACAATTACTACAGTTAGCAGCACACACACGCATATATATATACAGTTGCAAGAAAAAGTATGTGAACCCTTTGGAATGATATGGATTTCTGCACAAATTGGTCATAAAATGTGATCTGATCCTCATCTAAGTCACCACAATAGACAATCACAGTCGGCTTAAACTAATAACACACAAAGAATTAAATGTTACCATGTTTTTATTGAACACACCATGTAAACATTCACAGTGCAGGTGGAAAAAGTATGTGAACCCTTGGATTTAATAACTGGTTGAACCTCCTTTGGCAGCAATAACTTCAACCAAACGTTTGCTGTAGTTGCAGATCAGACGTGCACAACGGTCAGGAGTAATTCTTGACCATTCCTCTTTACAGAACTGTTTCAGTTCAGCAATATTCTTGGGATGTCTGGTGTGAATCGCTTTCTTGAGGTCATGCCACAGCATCTCAATCGGGTTGAGGTCAGGACTCTGACTGGGCCGCTCCGGAAGGCGTATTTTCTTCTGTTTTAGCCATTCTGTTGTTGATTTACTTCTATGCTTTGGGTTGTTGTCCTGTTGCAACACCCATCTTCTGTTGAGCTTCAGTTGGTGGACAGATGGCTTTAAGTTCTCCTGCAAAATGTCTTGATAAACTTGGGAATTCATTTTTCCTTCGATGCTTTGAGCACCACGGATGCGTACCCATTCACTTGAATAGGTCCGCAATTCTGGAGATGCGGAACGGAGTCACGAATGAAACACCGGTAGCACTACGGAGTGCTTCCGTTGTGTTTATTTCCATTGTTCCGCACCGCAAATAAATATGACATGTTATATTTTTTTGTGTTGCGGACAGACCACGGACCCATTCAAGTTTATGCACGGATGTTGCCCGTCCCCAATTGCGGTCCCCAATGCACGGAACGGCCGCACAACGGCCATGTGCATGAGACCTAAACCATAGGAAGAATGAAAAAACAGCGGCACTCACCAAAGACCTTCTGTAGCTTTATTACTCCATCATACTTAAAAATATGGCTGAAGCGGGTACAGCACAGTGAATTGCAACACCCGTTTCTCGCTCCCTGCGCTTCCTCAGGCCTACACTATATATATATATATAGATCGATATGTATATATTATATCACCCCAATCAGACAGTCCTTATTTATTTTCCCTAATCATGAAAAATAATCTGCACACACCATCGACAGCTGTCTCCAATACTTGGCAAGACAATAGTTTGTATATTAGCACAAAGATATAAAAATAAAATAAACGGTAATAAAAGAAGAAGCCTGAAGTGCCGTGCATGGTTCCAGGTCTTATTCTCTCTGTTTGCCTTCGGGGCTTCCTTAACCAGCTGCCAATTTAGGATATTTAGTAGAAAATGCCACCGAACTTCCAGTGCCTAATGCAGATGATTAATATTTATTAGCCCCTGTCACCACTCACAGATGAGCAGAAGAACCTCTTAGGAAGACTTTTCCTGTTGTTTTTTCTTGCAGGAATATTATCATATAGATGGCGGAACAATCTATGCTCTTCACATTCGTCAGTGTACCTGTGATCGTCTGCTGCAAATGATGCTTTTCTGGAATATGTTATCTTTGTGGTCAAGGTCCTGGGTCTTCGAACTTATGCTCTACACCACCCATGAAAACTGTGCCAATTATTTTTAGAATATATCTATATAGCATTCGGAGCTCTGCTTTTCTCATACAGATCTCTTAAAGGGGTTATCCCATGATTGATGTAAAAAAAGGAAAATCAGACCTCATATAGTACATAACAATACCTTTTTAACAAAGCTGGAACCAGCCCTGTACCTCACATGGATCCAGAGATCTCTCCATTCATTGCCCCAATTGCTCTGCTAGATGATCTTCAGCCTGGAAGCTCAGGGGCATGTCCTTTCTGCTGCAGCTCTATCCCTGTAACTGCCACAGCTTGTAACAGAACATATGGCTGGTGGCACTTGAAGACTTAGGCCTCTTTCACACTACCGTATGGCTATTTCAGTGTTTTGCTGTCTGTTTTTCACGGATCCGTTGTTCAGTTTTTTTGTTTCCGTTGTGTTTCCGTTTCCGTTCCGTTTTTCCCTATGGCATATACAGTATACAGTAATTACATAGAAAAAATTGGGCTGGGCATAACATTTTCAATAGATGGTTCCGCAAAAACGGAACGGATACGGAAGACATACGGATGCATTTCTTGGCGGACCTATTGACTTGAATGGAGCCACGGAACGTGATTTGCGGGCAATGATGGGACATGTTCTATCTTTCAACGGAATGGAAAAACGGAAATACAGAAACGGAATGCATACGGATTACATTCCGTTTTTTTTTTGCGGAACCATTGAAATGAATGGTTCCGTCTACGGACCGTATACGGAACGCAAAAAACGGCACACAAAACGGGAAAAAAAAAACGGTGGTGTGAAAGAGGCCTTAAACCACCTAAGTTACACGGACAAAAAAATAAGGAAAAGAACAAACAGCAGGTGGCGCTTTACAAATACATTTTATTGAACAGCTCACCGGCTATACAAAAGTTTTAATTACATGCAATGTATAGGGTTTTTTGGTGGAAATCTTCCTGTGTGCTCAGTACTTACCCCTCCGTCCTGCGGGCGATTCCGCCCTCTCTGCTGCAATCATGTGACCGCTTGGCTCTTCTGCTCAGGATCCGACCAGATTTATTTCTTAGTCTTCCTGTTCAGCTGCATACTGTAAACGCAGCTAACAGAAAGACTAAGGGTATATTCACACAGAGGATTTTGTCCGCTACTAACTCCACCATGGACCCCACGGCAGAAACTGCTGCATTTCGGTCCGGTTTACAACAACGAATCCACACTGAAATCCCCGCTGAAAATTCCCCCGTCTGAACACATCCTTAGGAACACATCTGGTCAGGTTCTGAACGGAAGAGCCCTTATCCAATGGTCACATATGTGCAGTGGGGATGGAGGAACCAGTGGCGTGAAGTATGGGTAAGTACTGAGCAGGCTATCTTTTCTTCACATTACATATTAGCATTTTCAGCAAAGCCTGAAGAACCCTTTAATCCCCTGCACAGACAAAATTGAATTACACAATTTGTGTTTCCTGCAACCACCAATAGAGGGAGCTTGTTGCATGCTGTTTATGTATTTGAACTCAACAATAAAACAGTGTGCAGTGAGCTCCCTCTAGTGGTGGCTAAATGCAGATTTTATCATATAACTTTATAAATGTACATGGGATTTGGAGCTTTTTATTAAAAACAAAAGGAGCTCAGATCACTTTAAAAATACTGTGAGAAATGAATTGGCACAAAATTTTGGACCAGAAAATGGCATGGTAATTACAATTTGAATAGAGAATTAGAGAAAGAGAATTTCCTTATATGAGCCTTGGTTTGTTTTTGCCTCCTCCACAGTCATTTACGTAGCAGGGGTTTCCAAGGATAGAAAGCATTTCATTAAACCGTGTAAGCATACTTACCTTTTCTTTGCTGCTGCTGCTCTCAGGGTCTTTGATAGAGTCCCCTGCTGTATGCTATAGATAGGGACAACCAGCGGCATAGCTATATGGGGTGAAGAGGTAGCAGTTGCTACCGGGCCCAGGAGCCTGAGGGGGCCCAAAGACCCTTGTGGCGCATAAGAAGACACTGATATTATAGAAAGTTTTGCTTCAGGCAGCAGGAAGGCCATGTGCTTCCCTGGCCACAAAGTACTGAGGGAAGGGGGCCCAAGCTGAACTCTTGCACCAGGGCCCATGGGCCTTTAGCTATGCCCCTGGGGACAACATGTCATATGAGGAAGGGTTGTCTTACACAAATGAGCACCGACCAATCATATAAAAGTTGATTGTCCCTTGTTTAAAGTGCCTTTCACGTGTCATCATCCAGAATACCTTTTTAAGGATGCAATAACTTAACGCGGAAGTTGTTGAAACGTTGAAAAAGTCACAATGTTGTCCCGTCTTCAATTTGGGGAGCCTCCAATAATTATACTTGTATTTTAAGAGTGTCTGGTGCCTAAAAGGAAATCCATGTTAGTTCTTACCTGCAAGGATGATTTCTGAAGCCAGTTCAGTTTCTTCAGTTTTTTTTTTTTTTTGGGCTAAGGTTGGTATTGAGGGTATAGGAGATCCAGCTGGTGTAGGCCATGCCTCCTAAGTATCCCTCTTTTGGAGGGACAATCCCTCTTTTTGACTCATGTCCCTCTTTGCTACCTGGGTAATAAATGTGCAATAATAAACTTAAAGGGGTTTTCCAAGACTTTACTACTGATGACCTATCATCTGGATAGGTCATCAGTATCTGATTGGTGGGGGTCTGACACCCGGGACCCCCGCCGATCAGCTGTTTGAGAAGGCACCTGCGCTCCTGCCTTCTCCGTCTCCTACATTTGTATAGCGGCTGTGCTTGGTAAGGTGCTCGGCCACATTCACTTCTATGGGGCTGAGCACGATACCTCCTGACTAATTTGCCATTGTCAACGATAGATCCTCCAGGCCACATTTCGTCCCATATAGATTATGTATGGCTGCTGACACACAGCCATCTGTCCAACTGCAAAGCTGAAGCTTGTTGCCAAGTAAGGACGCGGACCTTCTGCGTCCCTGTGTGGGTGGACGGTGTTATATTATTTTAGTACATCTCATAGAAAGTACAAAACCTCTCTCGTTCAGGCTTGTTCTGCTGCTTTGCACAAGGTAAGCTGTCCAAGATGATTCAGGGCTGGAGTGAGTCCCTAGGTGTCCACACCCAGTTTCTTCTTAGCATCACCTCTTTGATAACAGTATAATCAATCTAAGAAAAAACTAGGATTCATTAGATTATATAAGGAAGAAAATGAGAATGTTCTCAGTTGTTCATCGTAATTTGTTTTGCTTCTGCCCACCCAAAATCTGCTGCAAGTGACAGACAGCTGCTTCATGGTGACTCATAGTGGTGACATTGATTGGACTTCCTTACCACTACTGGTACATAACCATTACAAAGCTAGGTCTATCCATTTCTGATAGATAGATAGATTTAGAAAATGTGTTATTTTGTAAAGCAGATAGGTGTTACGTGTATGATTGCTGGGACCCCCACAATCACTAGAAGGGAGCCCCTAACCCCCCTAGTTCTCCTTATTGCATGATCGGGGTAAGGAGGATTTTGAATGAAGGGACAGTCGACCATTTAAACACTATAGGACTGACAGAGACAGCCAAGTACAGACAGAAAGATAGAAAAAAATGAGATCGATGCATACAATCCATATCAAGGCAAAAACAGCTCCATAACTCCATGCAATTATACCTGGCCCAAAGAGTTGATGCTCAGTGTGTTTTACTGTGAATCGCCACAAAAACGGCAACAAACAACTTGCAGGATAACAGGCCGAACTGGATGGACAAATGTCTTTTTTCGGCCTTATGTACTATGTTAAAGCCGTTTTCTGCAATGATCCTCAGGACCTGAAGGACTTGCACTTGGTCACATGACTTCTGCAGGTCCTCAAGCCAGAGGGGAGAGCAGCAAGGAAGCAGAGAAGTTGAGTGTGAACTTCATACAGTAAATGCATGGGTTTTGTCTGGGATTTGTATTAATTTCTGGCCGAGCACCTATATTTAAGTGTTTTTATGAGTTTGAGGAGGTCTGCATTTATTTAGGAGGTATGTTTCAAGTCTGTATTTAGAAGGTATAGTTTGGGGGTGGAGTGTCTGTAATTGATCAGGGATGGTCTGGGAACTGTAATAGTTTATGGTCCTGAGGTCTTTAAACATTAAATGAATTTTCCGAGATATTTTAACTGATGACCTATCCTCTAGATCAGGCACCAGCACTCACAGCAGCACATTGGCCATCTCGCAGCCTTGCCTAGGCCATGTGATGTCACGTTCATCAGTCACATGGCCTTGGCGCAGCTCGAGCTGAGAGAAGGCAATACAGCGAGCCCCGATGCCTTCTCAGAGTATCATCAGGGGTCCCGGGTTTCGGACCCCAAAACGATCAGATACCGATGACCTATCCAAAGAATAAGTCATCAGAAAAAAAAAAAAGTCTCGGAAACCCCCTTTAAACATGGTTTGTATTTTTTTTCTGGGCCCGTATTTATTTTGGGGCTTGGTCTGGGAACTGAATCCAGGGGTTTGAATTTATTTGTGCCTTGGCAGCAATCTGCACTCGTCAGGAGAAGTTGTCATGGTGGTCTACACAGATGAAGAAGAAAAGAGAACATCTACAATGAGAGAAGACGTCACCAGAGCTGTCACCTATCCTGAAATGTATGTTACAGTAGATAATCATATCCCACAAAAATAGTCTCCATGTAGCCAGGCCTAATTGACATTTCTCGTGTCAAGAAAATTTGTTCCTACACAGTCTACTGTCAGAGATGATCGGACACTGTCAGTATGGAGGCACACTGCCCCTTGGCCAACAAAATGCTTACAGCCAGTTGTCAATGCTAGCACATAAAGGTGGTGTTGTCTATACGTATAGCATGGCAGGGGAGCAATGCTGAACGGGAGGGGGGATTTTAATAGATTTCGAAAGACACTTATTTAATTGAGGTATAGATTATGCTTTCGACATGGCTGCTTTTAGGCAGAAGACATTGGAAATTATGCACTCGGCACCAGGGGTGCACCATGAATGAGGCCAGGTGAGGCGATCGCCTCAGGCAGCACCAGGTAGGGGAAAGAGGGGGGCAGCAGAAGGGCCATGGGCAATGAGCGCTTTCATTGTGGTGAAGGGGTTAGGGTAACAAATTGGCATGGGGGGGGGGCACAGTTTCAGTTTTCGCCTCAGGCAGCAGAAAGGCTAGGTGCACCCTTGCTCGGCCTCTCCAGCTCCTGTGATCTAATTTAATGTATAATTATGTTTATTCGTTCATATATGGACATATATTTAATATCCAGAAATTAGTTTAAAAAGCACACAAGCTGGCATATTCAAAGACGCTAGTTCTAATTTATATAATTAAGGCTGGGGCAGGTAGTTTGCAGATTTTAATTAGTTAAATGTCCTGCTTTTACATCAAGTGATGATCTAATGGGCTCAAACCACAGCCAAAAACTGACGAACCGAGATGCAAAACATTCTGAGAAACGCCTGTCGGTAGATTAGGTCTGCAGTGCCCTCTTGTGCTCAAGGGATGTATCACAGTATATTTACACAGGACCAGGTTTGTTGCAGAAATTTAAGTCTACTTTCACATTTGCGGCCAGGTGTTCCAACCAGCTGTTCCGGCTGAGAATGATGGAACGGTCAAACGTTTTCTTTCCGGCCGACTCTCAGTGGGGTCCGGCAGGCAGTATCTGGCATTGTGGCATTGAGAACTCCTCCAAACTCTGCCAGAGAGGCAGCCACAGGTGTGAGACTAGTCTATAGTGAAGAAAGCAAAACTTGTTTTCCATTACAAAATGCTTTACTGGAATTAAAAAATGTAATTGCATTGCAGTTTCTGTAACAATGTAAGCGATAAAATTATCACAATATTCTATTAAAGAAATGCCAGAATTGCTTTGTTTTTCCTCAAAACAAAAACAAACAAAAAAACATACTAAAAAGTGAACAAAAAGTTGAATGCTACCCTAAAACAAACGAGCTCGTCTGGCAAATAAAATAAAAAAAACTCACAAAGCCATAGCAATGAAAAAAATGCTTCGGTCTTGGAACGGGGGAGCCAAATAACTTTTTTTTTAAAGTGTTTTTATTTTGGAAAAGTATGAAACTAAAACCTTTATAAATTTGGTAATCCTATGATTGGAATGGCAGGGAGAATATAGTTAACATGTCAGCTTCCTTCACATGGTAATGAATACAAACAAAAATAGCGGCATTGTGTTTTTTTCCTACTAGTTGCATGGTTACATCCCTGACAAAAATACATACAAGTCATAAGACTTGAAATACGCCCTCTTGTCGCCTGTGTCATTTAAATGTGTTTAAAACTTGAGCCCCCTGACATGTTTCGCCGAGGGTTCGGAGTCTTCAGGGGATGTGACTGCCCGGTCCCCTGAAGACGCCGAACGCTCGACGAAATGTCGGGGAGGGCAGCCCTTGAGCTTTCAATGTTTAGTACAGTTAGTGAGCGCAGCATAGGGAGATACATGTACAGCGGCAGAAGAGATAT
The DNA here is from genome assembly GCF_905171765.1 of Bufo bufo. Lineage (NCBI taxonomy): Eukaryota > Metazoa > Chordata > Amphibia > Anura > Bufonidae > Bufo > Bufo bufo. Next base: position 27,603,955 of record NC_053397.1, on the reverse strand, counting down.
AATATAGGTAGCAGCGAGCACCAACGCTATACAGGGAGTGCAGAATTATTAGGCAAGTTGTATTTTTGAGGATTAATTTTATTATTGAACAACAACCATGTTCTCAATGAACCCAAAAAACTCATTAATATCAAAGCTGAATATTTTTGGAAGTAGTTTTTAGTTTGTTTTTAGTTTTAGCTATTTTAGGGGGATATCTGTTTGTGCAGGTGACTATTACTGTGCATAATTATTAGGCAACTTAACAAAAAACAAATATATACCCATTTCAATTATTTATTTTTACCAGTGAAACCAATATAACATCTCAACATTCACAAATATACATTTCTGACATTCAAAAACAAAACAAAAACAAATCAGTGACCAATATAGCCACCTTTCTTTGCAAGGACACTCAAAAGCCTGCCATCCATGGATTCTGTCAGTGTTTTGATCTGTTCACCATCAACATTGCGTGCAGCAGCAACCACAGCCTCCCAGACACTGTTCAGAGAGGTGTACTGTTTTCCCTCCTTGTAAATCTCACATTTGATGATGGACCACAGGTTCTCAATGGGGTTCAGATCAGGTGAACAAGGAGGCCATGTCATTAGATTTTCTTCTTTTATACCCTTTCTTGCCAGCCACACTGTGGAGTACTTGGACGCGTGTGATGGAGCATTGTCCTGCATAAAAATCATGTTTTTCTTGAAGGATGCAGACTTCTTCCTGTACCACTGCTTGAAGAAGGTGTCTTCCAGAAACTGGCAGTAGGACTGGGAGTTGAGCTTGACTCCATCCTCAACCCGAAAAGGCCCCACAAGCTCATCTTTGATGATACCAGCCCAAACCAGTACTCCACCTCCACCTTGCTGGCGTCTGAGTCGGACCGGAGCTCTCTGCCCTTTACCAATCCAGCCACGGGCCCATCCATCTGGCCCATCAAGACTCACTCTCATTTCATCAGTCCATAAAACCTTAGAAAAATCAGTCTTGAGATATTTCTTGGCCCAGTCTTGACGTTTCAGCTTGTGTGTCTTGTTCAGTGGTGGTCGTCTTTCAGCCTTTCTTACCTTGGCCATGTCTCTGAGTATTGCACACCTTGTGCTTTTGGGCACTCCAATGATGTTGCAGCTCTGAAATATGGCCAATCTGGTGGCAAGTGGCATCTTGGCAGCTGCACGCTTGACTTTTCTCAGTTCATGGGCAGTTATTTTGCGCCTTGGTTTTCCACACGCTTCTTGCGACCCTGTTGACTATTTTGAATGAAACGCTTGATTGTTCGATGATCACGCTTCAGAAGCTTTGCAATTTTAAGAGTGCTGCATCCCTCTGCAAGATATCTCACTATTTTTGACTTTTCCGAGCCTGTCAAGTCCTTCTTTTGACCCATTTTGCCAAAGGAAAGGAAGTTGCCTAATAATTATGCACACCTGATATAGGGTGTTGATGTCATTAGACCACACCCCTTCTCATTACAGAGATGCACATCACCTAATATGCTTAATTGGTAGTAGGCTTTCGAGCCTATACAGCTTGGAGTAAGACAACATGCATAAAGAGGATGATGTGGTCAAAATACTCATTTGCCTAATAATTCTGCACGCAGTGTATAGCTTGCTCAAGTTGGATAACGGATAGTCCAATATTACAATATAGACCGGGCAGCGCTCACACTGATATTTTTAAACTGTCTATGTCTACAGAAAATGTTTTAATTCAAGCATTAATAAAAGTGAAGTTTTAAACACATTTAAATGACACAGGCGACAAGAGGCCGTATTTCCAGTCTTATGACACGTGTATGTATGAAGTGGTGTTGACAAACGCCATCAACTGTGTTTTAGGGTCTACTAAACTAAATCCCTGGCAAAAAAAAACACGATTGGCAAGGTTTTGTGGGAGCCAAAACCATTTCATATGAGCTCTGCCTGGACTGGTTGACCCTCTCAATGACCTGTTCTAGGCGTTGTCTCATCTAGTCAGCCAGCGCCTCTTTCAACTACCGGGGTAAAGGGTCATGTTACACAGGCCGTCTCCTGCCACCTACATGCTTGGCCATTTACTATTACTACAAGCTGAGGGAGATCATTCAGTGTTTTGCCCACATCAGAACCAGGTTTTACTTCAAATACTTAGGCCTCTTTCACACGGGCGTTGCAGGAAAAGGTGCGGGTGCGTTGCGGGAACGTGCGCGATTTTTCCGCGCGAGTGCAAAACATTGTAATGCGTTTTGCACTCGCGTGAGAAAAATAGCGCATGTTTGGTACCCAAACCCGAACTTCTTCACAGAAGTTCGGGCTTGGGATCGGTGTTCTGTAGATTGTATTATTTTCCCTTATAACATGGTTATAAGGGAAAATAATAGCATTCTGAATACAGAATGCATAGTAAAATAGGGCTGGAGGGGTTAAAAAATAAATGAAAAATATTTAAACTCACCTTAATCCACTTGCTCGCGCAGCCGGCATCTCTTCTGTCTTCTTTTTTGCTGTGTGCAGGAAAACGACCTGTGGTGACGTCACTCCGGTCATCACATGGTCCGTCACATGATCTTTTACCATGGTGATGGATCATGTGATGACCGGAGTGACGTCACCACAGGTCTTTTTCCTGCACACAGCAAAGAGGAAGACAGAAGAGAAGCCGGGCTGCGCGATCAAGTGAATTAAGGGGAGTTAAATTATTATTATTTTTAACCCCTCCAGCGCTATTGTACTATGCATTCTGTATTCATAATGCTATTATTTTCCCTTATAACCATGTTATAAGGGAAAATAATAATGATCGGGTCTCCATCCCGATCGTCTCTTAGCAACAGTCGTGAAAATCGCACTGCATCCGCACTTGCTTGCGGATGCTTGCGATTTTCATGCAGCCCCATTCATTTCTATGGGGCCTGCGTTACGTGAAAAACGCACAAAGAGGAGCATGCTGAGATTTTTACGCAACGCAAAAGTGATGCGTGAAAATCACCGCTCATGTGCACAGCCCCATAGAAATGAATGGGTCCGGATTTAGTGCGGGTGCAATGCGTTCAACTCACGCATCGTATCCGCGAGGAATACTCGCCCGTGTGAAAGGGGCCTTAAAGGTACCTGCTTGAAACGCAGCACTTGAAACGTCGGGCAAATGACATTTCAATGAGATGTGTAGTAATTTGTAGCTGTGCCTGATTTCCCAGCAATTGCTTTGGAGCTCTACTCCACAAAACCACACTTCGTAACCTTTACATTTTACTGCATTAGTTGCCAGGCAACTCACCAAGATTTATAGGAACATCTTTGTTCCATCTTAGGGAGACCATTTTCTTGCCTCCACAAATAAAGTCTAATAAATCCGATCCCACAATATAATGTATAACTTCATAACGATCAATCCTTGATGACTGCAGATTGACTTCGGCCACTTGTGGCACTGCAGCCTTGCAACCTAATGCAACGTCTCCCAAATTGCAGAACAAAAACACTGTTGTATTTTAATTTATTTTGCAATTCCAGTGTCATAGTGTGATGCAACCTCATTTGCTTCCATTATGTGGCGAGGTTGCAGTGCTACACAAATTGTATAGCCGTTTCACACGAGCGTGTGCAGTCCGGAAATCACACTCGGTGATCCTCTGTTCTGGACATTGCTCACCTTGCAGGAGCACAGGGCATTATACTGATTTATAATGCTGTGTGCCTCTGCATGACTTTACTGCTACAGAATCATAGTGACAGCTTTATGTCAGTACGATCCTGTAGAAGGAAGGTCATGCAGAGGCACATATAGCATTAGCGTACTTTCACACTAGTGGGGAGGACGGATCCGACAGGCTGTTCACTCTGTTGGATCCGTCCTGCCGCTATTGCGCAGTGCCGCCGGACTGCCGCTCCATCCCCACTGACTATAATGGGGACGGGGCCTGAGCTCCGGCGCAACACGGCAGTGCGCGGTGAGAGGCCGCCAGACTAAAAAGTCGGACATGCAGTACTTTTAGTCCGGCAGCTTCTCGCCGTGCTGCGACAGAGCTCCGTCCTCATTATAGTCAATGGTGAAATAGCGGCAGGACGGATCCGACAGGGTGAACAGCCTGTCGGATCCGTCCTGCCGCTAGTGTGATAGTAGCCTTATAAATCATAGTGCCGTGCGCACCTGCAAGACAAGTAGTGTCCAGAATGGAGGCGCACGCTCATACACGGAGCGTGATTTCCGGGCTGCACACACATGTGAAGCAGCCTTTAGGCCTCATGCATACAACTGTACAATGTTTTGCAGTCCGCAAACCGCAAAATATGGATGCCGCCCGCGTACATCTCCCAATTTCCAAGGGCCCTATTGTCAAAATGCCTATTCTTGTCTTAAAAAAGGACGGGTCCTAACACCAAATACTACCTGTTATGCGCCATAATGGCCGCCATAAAGTTCAGGAAGTGTTGGATCCAGTGTGGCCTGCTCTCACTGCATTCATTGGAAGCTGTCAGACACAAGGAGAGGTATAGAGTGGGCTCGGCATGTAAGTAATAGAGGCCATTATGGCACCAAAAAATGGTAAAAGGCAGAGTGGACCCAGCATGCATGTGGATCCAACACTTCCTGGCCATTATGGCGCATAACAGGTAGTATTTAGTGTTAGGACCCGTCTTACAGAGATCGCCTTGACGTTCGGCAGACCGGCCTCAGATGATTTTCTACAAAATGCATTTGCCAAGCGTCTCACTTTATAAATAAGCGTAGCATTAGCACTATAATATTTTTTGTGACTATGGCATTATTGTACTTTATCTGGTTTGCAGGGTGCTGTTGCATTGTCTTTTTTTCTCATTTAATTTTTTAGGACATTAGAAGGCTTAGAAGATTAGAAGCAATTCTTAAAATTTTTAAGAAAATTGCCAAAACCCACTTTTAAGAGGACCAGTTCAGGTCTGAAGTCACTTTGTGGGGGCTTACATAGTGGATACCCCCATAAATGACCCCATTGTAGAAACTACACCCCTCAAGTTACTTAAAACCGATTTTACAAACTTTGTTAACCCTTTAGGTGTTCCACAAGAATTAAAGGAAGATGGAGATCAAATTTAAAAATTTCACTTTTTGGGCAGATTTTCCATTTTAATCCAATTTTTTCTTTAACAAATTGATGGTTAACAGCCAAACAAAACTCAATAATTATTACCCAGATTCGGCGGTTTACAGAAACACCCCACATGTGGTCATAAACTGCTGTATGGGCACACGGCAGGGCACAGAAGAAAAGGAGCGCCACATGGTTTTTAGATGCCATCTCCCATTTGAAGCCCCCCTGATGCACCCTTACAGTAGAAACTCCCACAGAGAAGGCAAGAAAGGAGTAGGAGTGGCCCTGTATGTGAAAGATAGCATTAAATCTAACCTAATACAAGTTGGTGAGGCCAACATAGAGTCAGTTTGGGTTACGTTGCAGTTTGCTAACCATGCAGTAACTCGTGTAGGTGTGATATATAGACCACCTGGTCAAGTTAAAGAACTAGATGATCTACTAGTTGAAGAAATAGCTAAAATGACAATGAAAGGAGAAGTTATCATTATGGGAGATTTCAATCTTCCAGATATAAACTGGAAAACCAAAATAGCAAGTTCTACTAGGAGTACAGATATTCTAAATTCCCTACTGGGGTTATCTCTACAACAAGTGGTTGAGGAGCCAACCCGGAGGGAGGCCATTTTGGATTTGGTATTCACAAATGGGGATTCGGTATATGATGTCATTGTAGGCGAAACCTTGGGATCTAGTGATCACCAGTCAGTGTGGTTTAATATAAGAACTGTGAAAGAGTCCCACCACACAAAAACAAAAGTTTTAGATTTTAGAAAAACTGACTTTTCAAAAATGAAATTAGTCATAAATGAGTCCTTATCAGACTGGAACGGATTACATGGAGTCCAGGAGAAATGGGACTACTTAAAAGGTGCATTATTGAAGGCAACAGAAAATTGCATTAGACTTGTCAGTAAAAGCAAAAAAAAGGAAGAGACCACTGTGGTACTCAGCAGAAGTGGCCCAAATCATTAAAAATAAAAAGCTAGCATTTTGTAATTATAAAAAAACCTAGAGCAATGAAGATAAGGAAATCTACAAGATTAGGCAGAGAGAGGCCAAGCAAGTTATAAGAACTTCTAAAGCGCAGGCAGAAGAAAAACTAGCTCAGTCTATGAAAAAAGGGGATAAGACATTCTTCAGATATATAAATGAAAAAAGGAAATTAAAACAAGGAATAACTAAATTAAAAACAAAGGACGGAAGGTATGTAGAAGAGAATAAAGGGCTAGCCGACTGCCTTAATGAATACTTCTGTTCAGTTTTTACAAAAGAAAAAGGAGAAGGACCTCCACTAGAAAGGATGACTAATAAATCGTTTGATGCATGTATCTTTACAGAGGAAGATGTTCTAAGTTTGCTGTCTAAGGTGAAGACAAATAAGTCACAGGGGCCTGATGAGATACACCCAAAATTATTAAAAGAGCTTAGTGGTGAGCTGGCAAAACCGTTAACAGATTTATTTAACCAATCATTAGTAACAGGAGTCGTCCCGGAAGATTGGAAATTGGCAAATGTCGTGCCCATTCACAAGAAAGGTAGTAGGGAGGAATCGAGCAACTATAGACCAGTGAGTCTGACATCAATAGTAGGCAAATTAATGGAAACCCTATTAAAGGATAGGATTGTGGAACATCTAAAATCCCATGGATTGCAAGATGAAAAACAACATGGGTTTACTTCAGGAAGATCATGTCAAACAAATCTTATAGATTTTTTTGACTGGGTGACTAAAATAATAGACGGTGGAGGTGCAGTAGACATCGCATATCTAGATTTTAGTAAGGCTTTTGACACTGTCCCACATAGAAGACTTATCAATAAACTGCAGTCATTGAGCATGGACTCCCATATTGTTGAGTGGATTAGGCAGTGGCTGAGTGACAGACAACAGAGGGTGGTAGTCAATGGAGAACATTCAAAACAAGGTCATGTTACCAGTGGGGTTCCACAGGGATCTGTACTGGGACCAATTTTGTTTAATATCTTCATAAGTGATATTGCAAAAGGCCTCGATGGTAAGGTTTGTCTTTTTGCTGATGACACAAAGATAGGTAACAGGGTTGATGTTCCTGGAGGGAAACGCCAAATGGAAAAGGATTTAGGAAAACTAGAAGAATGGTCAGAACTCTGGCAACTGAAATTTAATGTGGATAAGTGCAAGATAATGCACCTGGGGCGTAAAAACCCAAGGGCTGAATATAGAATATTTGACACAGTCCTGACCTCAGTATCTGAGGAAAGGGATTTGGGAGTAATTATTTCAGAAGACTGAAAGGTGGGAAGACAATGTAATAGAGCAGCACGAAATGCCAGCAGAATGCTTGGATGTATAGGGAGAGGTATAAGCAGTAGAAAGAGTGAAGTGCTTATGCCGCTGTACAGAACACTGGTGAGACCTCATTTGGAGTATTGTGCGCAGTACTGGAGGCCATATCTCCAGAAGGATATAGATACTCTAGAGAGAGTTCAGAGAAGAGCTACTAAACTAGTACATGGATTGCAGGATAAAACTTACCAGGAAAGGTTAAAGGACCTTAACATGTATAGCTTGGAAGAAAGAAGAGACAGAGGGGATATGATAGAAACTTTTAAATACATAAATGGAATCAACTCGGTAAAGGAGGAGAGCATATTTAAAAGAAGAAAAACTACCACAAGAGGACACAGTTTTAAATTAGAGGGGCAAAGGTTTAAAAGTAATATAAGGAAGTATTACTTTACTGAGAGAGTAGTGGATGCATGGAATAGCCTTCCTGCAGAAGTGGTAGCTGCAAATACAGTGAAGGGGTTTAAGCATGCATGGGATAGGCATAAGGCTATCCTTCATATAAGATAGGGCCAGGGACTATTCATAGAATTCAGATATATTGGGCAGACTAGATGGGCCAAATGGTTCTTATCTGCCGACACATTCTATGTTTCTAACTCCCAAGAAGTGACCCCCATTTTGGAAACTAGGGGATAAGGTGCCAGTTTTATTGGTACTATTTTTGGGTACATATGATTTTTTGATCATTCATTATAACACTTTATGGGGCAAGGTGACCCAAAAAATTGGTTGTTTTAGCAGTTTTTATTTATTTAATTTTACAGCGTTCAGCTGAGGGGTTCGGTCAAGTGACATTTTTATAGAGCAGATCGTTACGGACGTAGCGATACCTAATATGTATACTTTTTCTTGTTTAAGTTTTACACAATAGCATTTTTGAAACAAAAAAAATTATGTTTTAGTGTCTCCATGTTCTGAGAGCTATATTTATTTATTTTTTTGAGCGATTTACCAATGTAGGGGCTCATTTTTTGCCGAATGAGGGGACGGTTTTATTGGTACCATTTTGTGGGACATATGCCTTTTTGATTCACTTGGTGTTGCACTTTTTGTGATGTAAGGTGACAAAAATTGCTTTTTTGACATTTTTATTTAATTTTTTTTATGGTGTTTATCGGACTTGGTAGATCATGTGATATATTTATAGAGCCGACTGTCACGGACGCGGCAATACCAAATATGTCTATTTTATTTTTAACAATTTTTTTTAATTCCTTACTTGGGTAATTTTTTTTTTTACACGTGAAACCTTTTTTTTTTTTAATTTTACACTTTGCGTCCCCCATAAAGTCATGCAAGACCTCTGGGGGATATTTAACTTCACTTTATTTTTTTGCTGTTGATCTTTCCTGTAACTGGGGCTGACATAGTAGCCCCAGTTACAGGATGAATACACCCCCCAGAGAGGCTGTACAGCCTCAGTGCAGGGCTGATCGAGGTATGTGAAAGATCCTCACAGCTCCTGCACTCTCCCAGCCCCGGCGATCACATGACCGCCGGGCCAGAACAGGTAGCGTATATCGCTTTTTGCGCTGTGTATACAGCAATCTAGAAGGCAGGGACACCTGGGCACTGTCCCTGCCTTCTCTAAGGGTTGCCCTGCTGTCACTGACAGCGGGCAACCCAATCTGCAGCTGCACGATTAGCGTGCAGCTGCAGTTTCTGAATGGACTTTCAGGAACGTCCATTCAGAAATATAGAACCACCTCCCGGACGTTTTTAGTCTATGGGCGCATGGGAGGTGGTTAAGGTTTGTGACAGAGCTGGATCTTGACATAGGGGCCACTTTAGGCTCATTCAGACAGCCGTATGCTAATAAAAATTGGGGGTCAGTCAGCACATCCAGTGCGCATTGCCATGGCTGACAGCACAAAGGCAAAAAAATATACAATGCAACAGAACTCTGCAAACCAAATAAAGTACAATAATGCCAAAAAATAGAAAAGTATTCTGGTGCTAATGCTACGCTAATCAATTTGAGATGCTTGGCATCCCCTGAATATAATGGAGGCCGTTTTGGCACCATAAGAGGCATAATACACTGCTCGAAAAAATAAAGGGAACACAAAAATAACACATCCTAGATCTGAGTTAATTAAATATTCTTCTGAAATACTTTGTTCTTTACATAGTTGAATGTGCTGACAACAAAATCACACAAAAATTAAAAAAATGGAAATCTAATTTTTTAACCCATGGAGGTCTGGATTTAAAGTCACACTCAAAATTAAAGTGGAAAAACACACTACAGGCTGATCCAACTTTGATGTAATGTCCTTAAAACAAGTCAAAATGAGGCTCAGTAGTGTGTGTGGCCTCCACGTGCCTGTATGACCTCCCTACAACGCCTGTGCATGCTCCTGATGAGGTGGCGGACGGTCTCCTGAGGGATCTCCTCCCAGACCTGGACTAAAGCATCTGCCAACTCCTGGACAGTCTGTGGTGCAACGTGACGTTGGTGGATAGAGCGAGACATGATGTCCCAGATGTGCTCAATTGGATTCAGGTCTGGGGAACGCGCGGGCCAGTCCATAGCATCAATGCCTTCGTCTTGCAGGAACTGCTGACACACTCCAGCCACATGAGGTCTAGCATTGTCTTGCATTAGGAGGAACCCAGGGCCAACCGCACCAGCATATAGTCTCATAAGGGGTCTGAGGATCTCATCTCGGTACCTAATGGCAGTCAGGCTACCTCTGGCGAGCACATGGAGGGCTGTGCGGCCCTCCAAAGAAATGCCACCCCACACCATTACTGACCCAATGCCAAACCGGTCATGCTGGAGGATGTTGCAGGCAGCAGAACGTTCTCCACGGCGTCTCCAGACTCTGTCATGTCTGTCACATGTGCTCAGTGTTAACCTGCTTTCATCTGTGAAGAGCACAGGGCACCAGTGGCGAATTTGCCAATCTTGGTGTTCTCTGGAAAATGCCAAACGTCCTGCACGGTGTTGGGCTGTAAGCAAAACCCCCACCTGTGGATGTCGGGCCCTCATATCACCGTCATGGAGTCTGTTTCTGACCGTTTGAGCAGACACATGCACATTTGTGGCCTGCTGGAGGTTATTTTGCAGGGCTTCTTCTTGCACAAATGCGGAGGTAGCGGTCCTGCTGCTGGGTTGTTGCACTCCTACACGTCTCCTGATGTACTGGCCTGTCTCCTGGTAGCGCCTGCATGCTCTGGACACTACGCTGACAGACACAGCAAACCTTCTTGCCACAGCTCGCATTGATGTGCCATCCTGGATAAGCTGCACTACCTGAGCCACTTGTGTGGGTTGTAGACTCCGTCTCATGCTACCACTAGAGTGAAAGCACCGCCAGCATTCAAAAGTGACCAAAACATCAGCCAGGAAGCATAGGAACTGAGAAGTGATCTGTGGTCACCACCTGCAGAACCACTCCTTTATTGGGGGTGTCTTGCTAATTGCCTATAACTTCCACCTGTTGTCTATCCCATTTGCACAACAGCATGTGAAATTGATTGTCACTCAGTGTTGCTTCCTAAGTGGACAGTTTGATTTCACAGAAGTGTGATTGACTTGGAGTTACATTGTGGTGTTTAAGTGTTCCCATTATTTTTTTTGAGCAGTGTATAATGTGGGCTCGGCATGCATGTGGAACCTGCATTCCCTGAATATAATGGAGGCCAGTATGGCACCAGTTAATGTGGTATTTAGTGTTAGGTTACAGTTTTACAGAGATAGTCTTGACGTTCAGCAGATAGGCCCAAATAATTTTGTTCAAAATGATTTGCCAAGCGTCTCAAATTTATTAGTGTAGCATTTGCACCAGAATACTTTCTATTATTTTGGCATTCTTGTACTTTATTTGGTTTGCAGAGTGCTGTTGCATTGTATATTTTTTTTGCCTTTAGACAGCCGTGTGCTGTCCGCAAAAATGCGGATATTTTTTGCAGACAGTTCAGCATGTCAGCTAAAAAAAAAAAAAAAAACAGATTGCATTGCACATGTTTGCTGACCCATAGACTTCAATGGGATTTTCACTGACAAGTATAGGACATTTTATATTTTTTTCAGGAGCCAAAGAACAAAAGAAAAGGGCCACATAGAAGTGAATAGGTCTGCATCCAATCCACAAAAAAAAAAAAAAAAGCATACAGCTGTCTGAATGAGCCCTTAATATGGTGGATCTGGTGATCTCTGTAATGGGGACACCCCTTCGCTTGGTTTTCCTTCCCTGGAGGGATATCTAGCTTTCACTGTGTTAAAGACTCACTTATTTTGCATATTAGTTTCACAGGGAGCTTTGCACTTTGGATTGCTCCGTTGAGACTCTGCTGTGTTTTTTGTAGCTTGTCTCCAAGATCAGCTATTGTCTTGACTGCTTTCTGAAAAAGGCATGGAAAGGGCAGGGGTCCGGGGTCAGTGGGCCCAGCACATTCAGCTTCATTTATGCTAGGTGCCTGGTGTAAAAGATGACAAATCTATGACCGCTCTGAGATGCCATCGTTTTCTGTTTAGGCACAGACTGCTGGAGAAGGAACCGAATATATTACAATCTGCAGACTAGGGCTTGGCGATTATGGCAAAAAAACCAAACAAAACTATTTCAACTTCATGGATGATTATCGATTTTTTTTCTAGTAATAACTTTATTTTTCGGCCAAAATAACAGATCGCATTAAGTTTTTTTGCTGATCCATAGACTTCAATAGGGCCATGAATTTAGGAAGGAACCGGCACTCCTTTGTACTGCAATTATATCAAGTTTATTCGCCACTCATAGAAGAGGAGACGCGCGTTTCGGCACATGCAAGTGCCTTTATCAAAACAATGTGAGCAGCAGGATCCTAACCGCGCACCCATACCTTCACACAGTGCCGCCCGACTATTCGTAGCCAGCCTTCAATAGGGCCATGTCCTGATTTTCACTGACAAGTATAGGACGTTTCTTTTTTTGATGAGCGGTGCAATGGAAGAAAAGGGCCCTATAGAAGTGAATGGGACAGCATCTAATCTGCAAAAAACGGATCCACATTTTTGCGTACAGCATACGGCCGCCTGAAAGAGCCCTTACACTGCTGTTGAGAATAGAAGAGGTGGGACCAACTACTGGAATTCCCCCAATGATGTTTTTTTATTTTATGCTAATTATCCCGTGTGCAATGAGGGCAGTGCTCTTGCACATCGCGGTACCTGAGGCTCAGCTCCTTTTCCTTCCCAACAGCGTCCCCACCACTATGACTGACAGGGCCAGGCAGTGAAGAAGCACTCGCACCTGGCCCTTGAGTCTCACGATTGTGTATTTGGCCCCTTTCTTGACATAGGTGCACGTCCCACCTGTAACACTTGCCCCTATCAGACATTTGTGACATAGCCCATCAATATGCCGTAAGTGTCCAGATGGACGACCGATGGAAATGAAGACATACATCCCAGCAAAGTTCAAATATTTATTTCCAAAATCTGTGTGGACATTTAGACGAGGATACCATACTGCTTCAGAACATCTGTATACTTTTGAATTTTGCTTTCGACGTTCTTCTCTGCCTGCTTCTTCAGTTTCTGAAAATAGAAAAAAAAAATAAATGCATAGTAATACTCAGCCAGCCGTGAGAAAGGGCAAACATGGCAGTGAGGGGAGAAACTATTTAATTCCTTCAATACATATGTAGATGAACTGTAAACCAACGCAAAATATAATGTACTACATTAAGAATTTCGTTAAGTCCTTAAAGACCCATGCACCACACTAAGACATACAACTGATTGACAGGAATATGCAGAAACTGTGCTAACAAATTCACATATCGAAACCAAGCCTAGGCCTCACTCACATGGAGATTTGGAAAAATGCCTTAAAAGCGCCACTGCCATTGTTTTCAATGGGAGGCAGTGACTGATACTTTCTCCTGCACGGCGGTCTTTGTTTTTTGCAGTGGAAAGCGTGCAGAGACCATGGCTGGTGGCCACACACTAGTTATCCTTATTGAATTGGGCTAATGAGTGTATGGAACACAAAAAAAAAAGAAAAAAAGTCTCAGCCTCAGATTTAGGCTACATGCACACAATCGTTCTTTTTTGCTGTCCGCATCTTTTGTGGCCCCATTGAAGTAAATGGGTCCGCATCCGAGCCACCAAAACTGCAGCTCAGATGCGGACCAAAACAACGGCCGTGTGCATGAGGCCTTAAGCTGTAGGTCACAGGCAAAATACTTATTTTTCTGACAAGTATTTTGCCAGTGTGAACATACCCTTAAAGTGCTTCTCCAATGTCAAGGCAGCATCCCTGGACAGACACTATAATATCATACACCAGGGCCTAGCAAGTGGCCTCTCCTGTAAAGACCTAATATTTGTAATGCCAATCACCACTGAAGGGAATCTGTACTTTATAAAAAGCCTCCTGTAGATAACTTAACACCTATACAAGTCCAGGTAGTATCGATCAGCACTATTGCATTACTGCACCAGTCAGCAGTCTCAGATGGTAGTGCATGTGAAATGGTTTCATTGTAGTGAAACTCAAGCACAAGGATCATCATTGACCAGGCTGAAAAATTCTGGTGTGCCAGCGCTGCAATACCCCCATCAGTACTGGTAGAAACGAGAGCAAGTGTGATCAACCTCCTGTGCCACACACATTAGTACCCGTCACCTCTGCCCCTTATCTGTTTTAGTAGCTACTTCCATTCCCATTTGCAATTACAATTCTGGAGAATCGTTTCATATGACTATTTTGCGCCATCCTTTTCCACCGGGTGTTGGGCTACTTTCACATCTGCACTTTGGTTTACAGTTTTGAGATCCGGCAGAGGACCAAAACGGTTCAGTTCGAGTTAACACACCAGGATTCATCTGTTCCATTAGAAATAGAACAAAGCCGTCACTAAACAATGTAAATCAAGGGCTGACAGATTCGGCACCATTGACATTGTTTTTTTGTGACAAATCCGGTTTGTTCTGTTTCGATGAACAGACAAAACTGCAGCGGTTTTCTGTCCAGTCACAAAACGGAATGCGGTCGGAGCGGATGACATTCTGATGCTTTCTGAACGGAGCATACCCCATTCAGAATACATTGGCCCTAAACAATCTTTTTTTGCCTGGTTCTGAGATCCTCTAACGCAGGCATGCTCAACCTGCGGCCCTCCAGCTGTTGCAAATCTACAACTCCCATCATTCCCCGGCAAGCCTACAGAAGGGCATGGTGGGAGTTGTAGTTTTACAACAGCTGGAGAGCCGCAGGGTGAGCATCCCTGCTCTAACGCAGTGTTTCCCAACCAGTGTGCCTCCAGCTGTTGCAAAACTACAACTCCCAGCATGCCCTCACAGCCAAAGGCTGTCCGGGCATGCTGGGAGTTGTAGTTTTGCAACAGCTGGAGGCACACTGGTTGGGAAACACTGCTCCAACGGATCTCAAAATGCTGATGTGAAAGTAGCCTTACCAGTAAACTGTGCCTTGCACCGAGCTGATAAGGACATTTGACAGCAGCTTACTCTCAATCCAACATGTTCTTTTCAGCTGGACGAACTAGTCTGTGCACTGGGACATCTGACGCTGTATAAAAACGCTGTCTCATGGAAGACACTCTTAAAGCGGGTTGTCTGGTGATAGGTCATCAATATTAAATCGGTGGGTTCCAACTTCGAGCACCTCCACAGATCCAATGCACCTCTGCATTTTCTCCACCATTTATCTGCTTGCCATAACAGCGACAAGCAGTGTAATTACAGCTCAAGTGAATGGGACGGAGTAACTACAACTACTGGAGGAGCTGTAATTCTAATGCTCCCCGCTGCTATGTAGACAGCGAGCAGGTCAACACTGACGAGAAAGCAGCACTTGTAAGAGCACTGCAGTCTCTTCAAACAGCTCATCAGCCAGTGCCGAAGGTCGGACCCCCACTGATCTGATATTGATCACTTATCCTGAGAATAAGTCATCAATATTGGACACCAGATACCCCCTTTAACTATAGGGTCACTGCTCCCTCACTAGGATGACTGAATTACAATTCATCAGCCAATATTTCCTACAGGTGAACTGTCCAGCCCCACTGCTGCTACAAAAATACACCCAGACAGGCACTGCCCATCACTGCATTATTAGAATATGATGCAGCTGCTTACAACTCGGCAACCCACCCAAAACCAACGTTTACCATTATGCACAGAACTAGATATCGTAGGATACATCTTACTCACCATGACCAGCTTCTTTTTCTTGTAGTACAGATTGGCCTTTGCCTTTCTTTTCTCTTCAAGAGTGGCAGTCACAGCCTGGTACTTCCAGCCAACTTCATGGGCAAGGCGACCAAGGTAAGCAAACTACACAGATCCAAATACAACCATTTAGACTTCTCAAATGACAACTTACCAACACTCAAACACTAAGACATCAATACTATCTAAGCCAAAAGTCGCATACCTTTCTTATTGGCTTCAAGCGCACGATCTTCAGGGCAGCAGGGACAACCATACGCTTCCTCTAGATGGTGAAAAACAATGTGCCAATTATCTAGTATAAAAGAACGTCTTACCACAGCAACGCATTAGTGGATGCTCGCTTACCTTGTCATAGGGAGGTGGGATACCATCAAAGACCTTCAGCCTTTCCAAAGCAGCCTGTCCTCTCTTGGTCTTGTGTGGAAGCATTCCTGAATGCAGAAGAAAGTAATTCACATTATACACGTTAATCTCCATAAGTCACCTGTGTGTTACCTTTAAATGGGTTATTTGTCATTTCCAAAATTGCCTGATGTGAGCCATTGCTGTAGAGGAAAAAAAAAACAAAAAAAAAAAACTATACGGCACCGCAGCTCTGGTCCCCTGCCTGGTGTTTTCATACAAGCCTGCAGTAGTGACAGAGGTATATGACAAGACCACTGAGGCCAGTGACTGGCTGCAGCAGTCACATACCATATATTCCTCTGTCATTGCTGCAACCTAGCATACACACACTAGGAGGACTGGAGCTGAGAACACCCAGGGAGAAACAGCTGAACATAGAATGATTTGTCATTTTACAGCATTACCTTGCCACAAGGACATTTTAGAAATAACGCAAACATGAAAAGCTAGAAACCTTGCTGTAGATGATATATATATATTTTTTTTACAATGTTAAGATTCGAGGCTGAAAGCAATTTATATTCCTAAAGACTATTTACACCAAAGAAAATACATAGCCAGTAACTCCGTACCTCTTACAGTCCTCCAGAAGATGCGGCTGGGTGCTCTGAAGTGGTATGGTCCACGGGAAGGGTTTGTGTTCATGCGTTTGCGCAGGAAAGCAAGGTACTTAACTATTGGAAGGGGGGAGAAAAAAAAAAGCATTCATGTAAGCAGTTGCATGAAATATACTTCTCATGTAAAAGAACCAGATATTTCTAATAGCTAAAGGGTAGTGACTGGACTGGGGACAACTGTCACCTCACAAAAACAGAGGTCCCGCGCCCCAATTTGAAAGGAGTGCTAATCGAGCATGCCTGTTGTGATTCCATGCAAACTCAATGGGACTTTCAGAGATACCCAAGCATTGTACTTGCCCAGCCTACCATAGTGTGAAAATGGAGCAGCAACGCACCTGTTTGACCCGCAGGTGTTGGGGGTGGGGGTTTCTGGAATTCGATACTGATGACCTATTTACAGAATAGGTGATCGGCATTTAATTGGTGGGGGTCCGATACCTGGGACCCCCGCACATCAGCTGTTTGAGAAAGCACTAGCGCTCCTGGCTTCTCGCAGCTTATCAAGCACAGTGCCTGTGCTTGGTATCGCGCTGAGCCCCATTGAAGTGAATGGAGCCGAGAGCGATACCAAGCACAGCGTCTATACACTGTACGGTGCTGGGTGTAGTGAGCTGCGAGAAGGCCAGAGCTCACAGGAACGCAGGTGCATTCTCAAACAGCCAGATATCGGACCCCCAACGATCAGATGCCGATGACCCATACTGAGGATAGGTCATCGGTAGCAAAATCCCGGAAAACTCATTTAACTGTTTACTGCCCCTGTTTTTATGTTATATTATATATTGTTGACGGGAAATCTACAAATATTACAGCCCCACCTTCCCTCCGCGATTAGCTTCGTACTGCTTGATTAGGTTTCTTTATCAGTATAACATGTAGAGGTAATACCATTTAATTGTACTTATCCCATCAACATTTATTCTAGCTCTAATGACTAATAAAATTACATTTTGTTCTGTCCACTTCCATTATGACAGCCACTGTCACATTACCGCTTTACAAGTGTCCACTATCCACTTCTCTCAACACTTTTGTAAAAGGAAGCATACCAATAAAGGAAAATTTGGAAAAATAATTGTCAAAATTTATATATATCTGTACCAGCTATTCATAAGACGTGAAGGGTAAATTAGCCATAATGCAAAGTGCTCAAAACTGGAATTCTTACGTTTGTTGCGGTAGAAGTTGCCAGAAATGTTGATGCCTTCACATCTCACAACCACCACTTTGCGCCCTAAGGGAAGCAAAAGAGGATTGTATTAGACATTCATAAACAGGACTGTAATTTAGGGGTTTAGACGATGTCTTGGTCTCAGATGGTAGTGCATGTAGTGATCTCATGGTCGTTAAACTCGTATGAGAAACTTTAGGCTCATCAATGACCATTTGCGTTTTTCTTATGCGCTTCAACACTTACCAAGCAACACTTGCTTTGCAACAATAGCAGCGAGACGACCAAGGAGATGTCCTCTGCCATCGATGACCAGAACCTGCATAGAAGACCCACACGTCAAACAGGCAGTAGCGGCCGGCACCATTGCATTACTCCAGCAGTCAGCAGTCTCAGATGGTAGTGCATGTGAAATGGTTTCATTGTAGTAAAACTCAAGCACAAGGATCATCATTGACAAAACGCTCACATAAATGAGATGCAGCTTCCACCTCTGGGACCTGCACCTACGTGAAGAACAAGCCAAGGAATGAACGACGGAGGTGGCCGAGCACTGTCTCGGGATTTTTCTGTAACTCCCATAGAAGTGAATAGAGACCATGTGAGCCACCTCTGTTCATTCGCTACCTCGATGCAGTGGCCTCAACTGGTGGGATGGGTCCAGAAAACCCTCCTTTCTGCAGACGTTGGTGTCATAGGTGGCACCTGCATCTATAGGGCATTTATAGCCTAGCCTGTGAATATACCATGAATGTCTAAGTTGGGAGCTCCGCTAAGTGCAGAACAGTTGTCTAAAGAGCCCTTTATACGTGCCGATTAACGCGCGTTCATAGGAACACTTGTCAGCAAAACACTTGCTCACCGGGTAGTCGCGTCATTCATATGGCCAACTAAATTCTTGTTTGTTGGCACCAGATTGTGCTGTTTACACAGCCTCTGCTGCCGGCAAATAATGAGCCTATATGGGGAGGAGCAATGGCATTAGCGAGCACTCCACCCAATACTGTGGAGGAGATGGCTGCATGTAAATACCGAGGTCTTCTCCGCTGATGAGCAGGCGATTGTCAGGGAAGGACGCTACAAAACTGGTCCATGTAAAAGCACATTAAAGAAAGTGCTTGATAATTACCTGATTTGAAGCTTTGAATCCTCCGCCGATGTTCTTGTAGAAGCCAGGGAGACCCCCCTGGATGAGTTTTTGGGGCAGCTTCTTAACCTGTAGTAAAATATACTTTGCATGAGCACATTATGGATGACAAACAGGTGATCGGTATTAGGGATCGACCGATTATCGGACTTAACGATATCAGCAGATATTCATGATTTTATCTAACCTTGCCGATATGACGATAATGTATCCTGCGCTGCTCGCTTATGAGAAAACATGGCGCCACCATGTTCAGCGGAGAAGGGAGGGAATTTCCTTCGCTCCTATGACGCAGCCACCGCAGAGCCCAATAAAATGAGCGGGCTCTGGCGCTGCCCGCACCACTGCCACCAATGAATGTCTGGCTAATAATAAAGCAGGAGGAGAGACGGGGGAGGGTTTAACGCTGCGCAAACGGTAGCCTCCTACTCCTGAGTATCCTCCCCAGAGTCAAACAGCCAGCATAGCAGGTGCCTGCCTACTGTACCCGCCTCCTGAATCTGTATTAAAGGTTAATTATCATTGGTGGCACAGTAGGCCAAACCCCCTAGTATTAAAGTCATTGGTGACAGTGGCCACAGAGTCCCCTCCTCATTTGTGGCAGTTCTGATCGGAGCCCCAGCAGCGTAATCCTGGGGCTCCGATCAGTTACCATGGCAGCCAGGATGCCACTGAAGCCCTGGATGCCATAGTCAGCTCACTGCCCCCTCGACTTGAAGCCTGACTAGAGAAGTGCGCCGGCAGGGGGTAAATTAACGTTTTACGAGCTTTTGCTTCATCTGCCTCCAAGAAGAAAACAGTCATCGTAAACACGCTGCTGGCTACTCTCAGGTACTGCTGGTGGCTTGAGATGGTCTTTGGAGGAGACAGGTTCCCTTTAACGTACAGAGCTGAAAGCCAGGCACTCTTTTAGGGCACATCAATGCTACTGGTATAACCTTAATAGAGGAGAAAAACCTATTCTGCATATTTTAGGGGGTTTGCATCACCCCAACAAGAGGATACACTAAAGCCAGACACAGACGAGTGAGATCAATGCAAGGAACTTGTGTGTCAGTGTGAGCTCCCGTCCTGACCTCAGCTCCATCCTCAGGACAGGTCATCAATATCAGAAGGGCGGGGCCCCGACTCCCGGCTGATCAGCTGCTAGATAGGCCGGTGACATCACGTTCAACGGTCACATGGTCTAGGGGCAGCTCAGTCCCACTCCAGTGAATGGAGCAGAGTCGTAATACCAAGCACTGCCACTATCCAAAAGACAGCACCGTGCTTAGTAAGGCTACTTTCACACTCACGTTGTGGGCCGATCCGTCATGGATCTGCAAAAACGGCTTCCGTTACCATAATACAACCGCATGCATCAGTCCTGAACGGATCCGGTTGTATTTATGTCTTCTATAGCCAGGACGGATCCGTCTTGAACACCATTGAAAGTCAATGGGGAACGGATCCGTTTGCTATTGTGCCAGAGAAAACGGATCCGTCCCCACTGACTTACATTGTGTGTCAGGACGGGTCCGTTTGGTCAGGCGGGCAGCGTTTTAGGAGTCCGTCTCCAGAGCGGAATGGTGACTGAACGGAGGCAAACTGATGCGTTCTGAGCAGATCCTTTTCCATTCAGAATGCATCGGAAAGCCAAAACGCAAGTGTGAAAGTAGCCTACGTTGTGGTGCTCACAGAGAGTGCTACGCGTCTGACCGATGCCAATTTGACAGCCCCTTTAAAAAGGTTGTGCCAAGTCATGCAGGACCAACCGCTCCATTTCAGGGGGCGACTGGTGGACGTCCCAGCAGTAGTGCCCTCACCTACTATGCAGATAGGAGAGAACTTCACATAACCGGAACACCCCTTTAAAAAGGTACCTACAATAAACTACGATGCACAGCGAAAAGTCTTAGCTGCCATTAGCAACCAGAGATCACCTTTCGCAACCTTAAGAAATAAAAGGGGAGCTCTGATTGGTTGCTATGGGCAACTAAGTATTTTCCTGACAGTTTTTATAAATGAGGCAGTGTTTTATTGATGTCACTGTTCACATTGTTTCAGGTAAGTGGCTGATACCAGAGAATCTAGCGGGTGTGAGTGGAGTATACTGGACTGTGATGGAGGGGGGGGGGGGATCCAATTGCCAGTCGGACCAGTAAATCCATGAGAAGCTACAGGATACCCAGCAGCTGACACAGGGGACGCCCGGAGAAGCAGCATGGAGGCGCCGCTCCAACGTGATGTCCGCAGCCGGCTCCAGTCCTAACAGGGCTCATCCCGCAGAACGCACGACACGGACGTAAAGCAAGCTCGCTGGCATCGGCCGCGTTACCATAGACGTGCACGGGGAGCGCTGGACCACCGCATGAGCCCGGCACTCTCAGGCCGCAGACCGTACGGCAGTTATTACCGCAGCCGCACCGCATCCCCTGGGGGTCCAGACCGCCCCACCCTCAGCGCTCGGCTAATAGCTCACGGACACTCCGCCGCTCAGCCGAAGTAAAAGAAGAGCTGCCGGGCCGGAGCCTCTCACCTTAGCCTGCGCCATCTTGGGCTGCCGGACGAGAAAGAGACTCGCGCTTGGCCACGGGGTCTCCAAAAGGAAGGAAAAGGGGCGGAAGTGACGAATAAGACACGCCTTCTGTCAGTGGAACACAGCTGGGACAGGATGAGAGAGGAGGCGTCCGGCCGTGACGTAATTACGCAATGGAGATGGGGGAGGAGTAAAGCCAACGAACCAATCAGCTTTCTCGGCTTTTCGAGGGCTTTGGAACGCGTGATTTGCCAGTGAGTACGAGCCTTGCAATGTATGCCGGGAGTTGTAGTTCTGGGGCTGAGCAGAGAACCAAGTTTGAAAATGGGCTGAAATCGTGATATAATGAATATTATAAATAATGAGAGGGTTGGCTGCAGAAATCATAGAGGTCCATAGCAAAGGAAGAGCTATGTATTTAGCTATCTCTACTGAGGGGTTCTCAGAAATGTATATCTATATCAGTATGAAATAGGTGGGGGTCTGACTCCTGGCACCCAGCTGTTTGAGGAAGCCTCCAGAGAGCTGCAGCTTCCTAGCCTCTTACCAAGCACTGCGCTCCCCATGGTTTGGTGGCTGTGCTTGGTATTGCACCTCACCCGCTTCACTTGAATGGGACTGAACTGCGCCTAGGCCGATAATCATGACATCCCATGGCCTAGGAAGTGCTCGCTCACAGACCACCACGGCCTTGATCGGTGGGGGTGCCGGGAGTCAGAGCCCCGCCAATCTCATATTGATGACCTATCCCAGAAAACTCCATTAAAGGGGTTTTCTCATCTCAGACAATGGGGGCATTTCGCTAGGATCTGCCCCCATTGTCTTATAGGTGCGGGTCCCACCGCTGGGAGCCGCACCTGTATCGAGAACGGAGCCCCGAAAGTGAAGGAGAGCGCACTGCGCATGCGCAGCCGCCCTCCATTCATTTCTATGGGGCCGCCGAAAATAGATCGGCTATTGCCGTCTGCCCCATAGAAATGAATGGGAGCGGGGGGCGCGCATGTGCGGCACGTTCCCATTCACTTCTATGGGAGAGGCGGGGATTAGCGCTTGGTGGTGGACGGACCCCGGGAAATCTGGGGTCCTCCAGCCACAGCGCTCCCCGCTCCATTCTCGATATAGGTGTGGGACCCGCACCTATCAGACAATGGGGGCATATCCTAGCGATATGCCCCCATTGTCTAAGATGGGAATACCCCCTTAACTCAGTTTTTCTCCCTTGCAGCAGCCACAAGGGGGAGCTAACTGAATATCAATAGTCGTAACATCTAGTATTGAGCTGATATTGGACCGTATGGCCCTAGGCAGGAGCCCAGTCTGCACTGGTTTGTCGTACTGGTTTATTTTGTAAAACGAATAGAATGTTTATGGTGACAGTCAGCGAGAGAAAGTGTCTGTTCTACGGAAAGTGACGGAAACCTCCATCTGTCAGAAATCTATGAGGTCTTCCTGTTTCGTTATGGTCGCCATTACTGCGGAGCATAACGGTTTTACAGTAAAGATCCAGTATGGACTGGAGGACAGAGTAAGGGCTCATTCACACGAACATGTGATGCCTGTTGCCGTATTGCGGACCGCATTTGCGGATCCGCAATAAACAGGCACCGTTCCGTGGCACACTATGTGCTCTCCGCATCCGCATTTCCGGAGTGCGGCCCTGAACCTTCAGGCCGTGGCTCCACAAAAAATAGAACATGTCCTAATTGCGGACAAGAAAAGGCAGTTCTATGGGGGGGGGGGGGGGGGGGGGGGGGGGCGGCCGGGTGTTATGGCTCCAGGAAGAGACATGGAACGAAAAACGAAAAAACTGAAAATCGCTGCATCAGGAAGGGGTTAAGGAAGACTATTTAAAATGTTGCTTAATTTTGCATTTATGAAGCCGGTGAATTATAAAAAAAA
Source organism: Bufo bufo (assembly GCF_905171765.1). Lineage (NCBI taxonomy): Eukaryota > Metazoa > Chordata > Amphibia > Anura > Bufonidae > Bufo > Bufo bufo. The sequence goes on along the minus strand of NC_053397.1, from coordinate 27,580,631 downwards.
AGTGTAAAGGAGTTTATAGCCTTTAAAAAAGTAAGTGGGATATGATCATCTTAAAGGGGCTTTCCAAAACTTAAATATTGATGAGGTATGCTCAGGATAGGTTATCAAATCTGATCTGGGGGTCTGACTCCTGGGACTCCTGGCGATCAGCTGTTGGAAGGGGCCACGATGCTCCGCTGTAGCTTCTTCCTCAGCCTGTGACATCACAACCATCGATCCCATGGCCTTTGTGCAGATCAGTCCCATTCAGGTGAATGGGATTCTACTGCAGCCACTGTGCAATGTATGGTGTTGTGCTTGGTATTGGGGCTGAAACGATGACTCAATTGAATCGAGTAACTCGACACAAAAAAAAAATCATCAATGCAATTTCTTTGCATCGAGTAAGCTGATGGCACTGGGGGGGAACCTGCTGGCACTAGGGGGCAGCCTGATGACACTGGGGGGAGGGCCTGATGGCATGGGGGGCTGATGAGTTTTCATAAAGAAAAACGTTCTTTTAATTTGTTTTTTGGTATTAATCGATAGAATACTTGATTACAAAAATAGTCGATAGCTGCAGCCCTACTTTGTATAGTAGAAGAGGCTGCATTGCGTGTCTGAGTGCTGTGGCCCCTTCAAACATTTGATCACTGGGAGTCAGACCTCCACCAATCAGACATCGTGAGGATATATCATCAGTGTGCGCCCATGTGGAGCTGAAACGCCGTCCCTTGGGCAGAAAGAAAGAAGAGCGATTACATCAGGTTATCAAACATGATTTTGCTGTATTTATAAGGTGGGCAGGGGTTATACTTATATGTTTTTAATACACATTAGAAGACCTATGCATGCATATATATAGCTAAATATGCTTATTGGGCCTGTCAGTGTCCCTTTAAGTCTCGAAAAACTCCTTTAACCCCTTAGGGGACTTGAACATGCAATCTTCTGATTGCTTGTCCCTTAGGCTCCATTCACACGTCCGCAAAATGTGTCCGCACATGTGTGCGGACCCATTCATTTTCAATGGGGCCGGAATGTGCTGTCCGCATCCACATTTGCGGATCCGCACTTCCGCATCCGTGCTTCCGTTTCCGCAAAAAAATAGAACATGTCCTATTCTTGTCCGCAATTGCGGACAAGAACAGGCATATTCTATTAGTGCCGGCAATGTGCGGTCCGCAAAATGCGGAATGCACATTGCCGCTTTCCGTGTTTTGCGGATCCGTGGCTCCGTGTATCTGCAAAACACATTGCGGACGTGTGAATGGAGCCTTAGACTGCACTAAAATACTATTGCAGTCTATGGGATTCTGACAGGCTGTCTGTGAAGTGGTGCCTCAGACACAGCTTTGCAGGCAGCTAACCATGACAGGCCTTGGAACCTTCACAAGGCTCCAGGCTATCATGGCAACTGATCGAATTTTGCTGCAGTGGGTCTGATCAGAGGACAGAGGGACCCCCCCCCCCCCTCCCATTTGTCTAAACCCAACAATGCCGCAGTAGCATCTGAGGGGTTAAATGACTGGGACTGGGGTCGTCACTGATCCTAATCACTGCCGGCTGGAGCCTGTTGTATTATACAGCCAGAACCCTTCATGTATGGAATGAGCTGCCACACTATGACATTTCCAGAAACACTGTGAGGGCTACGAAAAATAGATATGTCCGATGTATGTGCTGCACATGTTTGTTCCTTAAATGAGGGGGTTTGGGATTACCAGCCTCTCCGTCTCCTTCTTGATTGACTGGAACAGGTGAGATGACTATGCAGCAACCCTCACTGCCCTAGACCACCAGGTATACTGACGTTAATCCCATCATTGCCCTAGACCACCAGGTATACTGACGTTAATCCCATCATTGCCCTAGACCACCATGTATACTGACGTTAATCCCATCATTGCCCTAGACCACCATGTATACTGACGTTAATCCCATCATTGCCCTAGACCACCATGTATACTGACGTTAATCCCATCATTGCCCTAGACCACCAGGTATACTGACGTGAATCCCATCATTGCCCTAGACCACCAGGGATCTGTAAGTTAAACACTTCAGTGTCCAAGACTGCCAGAGATGATGGAATTAACAACCTTACTGTCTTAAGACGGAACAGCACCCAGGTCGCTAACTGCCCCACTTACAAAGGTTTATTTGGGGGAAAATCGACAGCTATGCACCTCTTTTTTTTTTTTATCAAGTAGTTTTTTATAAAGTTTGCAATTTTTTAAAAACAAAAGTAAAAATACAAAAATCAACCCCAGCGTCCTGACTATCACTTTTGAAAGTTTCAAGCTTCCGACAATCATGTAGCCTCCCAGAGGGGAAAGAGCCCAAAAACCTATAACTTTATACTAAGAGTGAAGAGGCATGGCTGTGTACATGGAAATATGGAATACCATGATATGTTATAGTATTGTAGTTTTGCATTATAATAGTACATGAGTATAGAAGGACCACATGCCATTTTCAATTAAATTTTCTAATTAAAAGGGTTATTATAGTAGTAAACAATCCCATTTTAATATTAAAGGTGCAAGGCCTGGTTAGACCTCTGGATAGATCGTCAGTATTTGATTGGTGGGAGTCTGACACCTGGGACCCTCGTGGATCAGCTGTTTGAGAAGGCAGAGGCACTCTTAGTGCCGCGGCCCTCTCACAGCTTTTCCTCGGCTGTATGACGTCACATTCATCTGTCCCATGGCCTAGGCACAGCTCAGCCCCATTGAAGTGACTGAGAGAAGGCCGCGGTGCTACCGTGAGTGCCAGTGCCTTCTAAAACAGCTGATCGGATGGGGTTCTGGTTGTCAGACCCCCTCCGATCAGATACTGATGACCTTTCCTGAGGATAGGTCTTCAGTATAAAAGTCTCGTAAACCTCTTTAACACTCCCTGTTTCAAATACGGTGGTCCCTCAAGTTACAATATTAATTGGTTCCAGGACGACCATTGTAAGTTCAAACCATTGTAACTTGAGTTCATAAGTCTATGGAAAACCAGTATTTGCTTCCAAAGCCCAAAAACGTCATTCCAAGATAAGAAAAAGTGAGAAATAAGCAGACGGATAAAGCAATTCCTTAACTATAATGCCTCGTTCACACGTCAGTGTTTGGTCAGTGATTTCCATCAGTGATTTTTGAGTCAAAACCAGGTGTGGGTCTAAACACAGAACAGCTGCAGATCTTCAGGGCCGGACTGGGGATAAAAACCAGCCCTGGAAAAAGTTGCACACCAGCCCCACAGCATTGCGTCATTATTTACTTGTTTATAATAGGAGAAAGCATTCATTTTAAAACACGTGTGTAAACACGAATAGGAACTTTGCCCCACGATAGCTCTTTTGTAGAACCCCCATAAAAACTTACAGTTACTTGGCTTGGCCCTTGGGGATCTCGGACGCCACTTCCACACTTTGGCCTGGGGGGCTCGGCGGAGCTGATGTTGTGCTTTATCCTAATGAGAAAGATTTTATGATAAGGATTTGGAGAAGGGGCAGAGGGATAGCAGAGCAGGGAGAGTCTGGTTGCTGCTACTAGGGGGTCATACCATGGGGGAGTAATAAAGCCCACCATAATGCCCCCCCCAGTAGTAATAATTCTCCTAAGGCCTCATGCACACGGCCGTGAGCGGTCCGTGGTAACCCGGCCGGGATTCCTTCTGACAGCAGGAGCGCACGGCGTCATTAGTTGCTATGACGCCGTTCACTTCATGCCGCCGCCGCTGTACAGTGATACACTCGTATAGATTATACGAATGTATCACTGTACAGCAGCAGCGGCATGAAGCACACAGCATCATAGCAACCAATGACGCCGTGCGCTCCTGCTGTCAGAAGGAATCCCGGCCGGGTTACCACGGACACGGACGTGTGCATGAGGCCTTATAATGTGCAAAACATACCCCTTTGTAATGCCCCCAGTTGAGCTAATGTTCCCATAATGTGCCAATATAAAATACCCCTTCTCAGTGCCCCCGTAGATTACCCCCATAGTGCTCCTCCCCCCCCCCCTTTCCCCATAGTACCCACCATAATGTGTCCCAGTATAAAATGCCCCTATACAGAGCCCTCATATAAAATACCCCTTCTTTTTAGCCTCAGTAGATGCCCCTATAGTGCCCCCCAATAATCTGCCAATAAGATGTGCCCCCATAGATGCCCCAATCATGTGCCAGTAGCCAGAGCCCCCCCGTATCATGTGCCAGTAGCCAGAGCCCCCCCATATCATGTGCCAGTAGCCAGAGTGCCCCCGTATCATGTGCCAGTAGCCCCCCTATCATGTGCCAGTAGCCCCCCCTTTTTATGTGCCAGTAGCCCCCCCATCATGTGCCAGTAGCCCCCCCATCATGTGCCAGTAGCCCCCCCATCATGTGCCCGTAGCCCCCATCATGTGCCCGTAGCCCCCCCATCATGTGCTAGTAGCCCCCCATCATGTGCCAGTAGTTCCCCTTATATGCCAGTAGTCCCCCTTATGTGCCAGTAGCCCCCTTATCATGTGCCAGCCCAGTAGTCCCCCTTATGTGCCAGTAGCCCCCCTTATGTGCTAATAGCCCCCTTATCATGTGCCAGCCCAGTAGTCCCCCTTTTCATGTGCCAGCCCAGTAGTCCCCTCTTATCATGTGCCAGCCCAGTAGTCCCCCCTTATCATGTGCCAGCCCAGTAGTCCCCCCTTATCATGTGCCAGCCCAGTAGTCCCCCCTTATCATGTGCCAGCCCAGTAGTCCCCCCTTATCATGTGCCAGCCCAGTAGTCCCCCCTTATCATGTGCCAACCCAGTAGTCCCCCCCTTATCATGTGCCAGCCCAGTAGTCCCCCCTCATCATGTGCCAGCCCAGTAGTCCCCCCCTTATCATGTGCCAGCCCAGTAGTCCCCCCCTTATCATGTGCCAGCACAGTAGTCCCCCCTTATCATGTGCCAGCCCAGTAGTCCCCCCCCCTTATCATGTGCCAGCCCAGTAGTCCCCCCCCTTATCATGTGCCAGCCCAGTAGTCCCCCCCTTATCATGTGCCAGCCCAGTAGTCCCCCCCCTTATCATGTGTCAGCACAGTAGTCCCCCCTTATCATGTGCCAGCCCAGTAGTCCCCCCTTATCCCCCTTATCATGTGCCAGCCCAGTATTGTACCTATATAAAAAAAAAGAAAACACTTATACTTGCCTCCAGCGATGCGATGCGATGCAGGCCTCTTCCGGCCTGTGTCCCTCGCTATATGGCTCAGGCGGCGCGATGACGTCATCGCGCCACCTGCACTGGCCTCTGATAGGCTGCCAGCACTAGGCCGGCAGCCTATCAGAGGAACAGGAGGGGACACACCTCTCCCTCCCCTGCCGCAGCACAGGCATCTGTATCGCTGTCCTGAGGACGGCAATACAGATGACTATGGAGATGAGCGCTTCCGCAATTGAAGCGCTCATCTCCTGCTCTGCCCTGCCGCGGCTGCCCCCACTTGTCACCAGGGCCGCGGCACTCAGGCCTGCCGGCCTACCGGGAAATTTCCCGGTATCCCGGCAGGCCAGTCCGGCCCTGCAGATCTTTCCCTTATATCTTATGTCTGTGGAGGCTCCAGTCCTGGTTTTGGCTCACAATCACTGATGGAAATCACTGACCAAAACACTGACGTGTGAATGAGGCTTAACAGTCAGGAATAGATGCTAGAAGCTGTAAATCACTTTTTTGGTGGGAATAGGGGCTTCTTCAGGGTCTTGGCTAGTACATACCAGAAAAATAAAATGAAGCTGCAGTTCACCTAGTATCTAAAGCAGGAATGACCAACCTGCGGCTCTCCAGCTGTTGCAAAACTACAACTCCCAGCATGCCTAGACTACTTACAGCTATCAGCCCACAGCAGGGCATGGTGGGAATTGTAGTTTTACAACAGCTGGAGGGCCGCAGGTTGAGCACGCCTGATCTAAAGGAACGGCTCCTTCTTGCACAGACTGCGCAGTACAGAACATGCAGAACCACAGGGGAACTACTAGTCAAACAATAAAGGTGTTTTACCAGTCGATTTGTTGGATCTGAGGCATTGTATGTTGAATCTAGTTTCAACTTACGATGGCCCAGAAAAAGACCAATGCAGGTTGAAAATATCATATCCTGAGGCCATTGTATCTTGAGGGATCACTATACAAATTTCTTGAGCCTAATTAGTCCTTTGTAGCTGAGAAATAAATTCTTGTTTCGTGGGCAGATGCAGCTGAAAGTTACATGCGGACCACAGTCATCCAGTATGAAGAGAAGCTAATGGGGGGGGGGGGGGGGGGGGGGGGATGCAAGCTAAACTATTGCACCAGGGCCCATGAACCTTTCGCTATGCCCTGCATAACACAATATCTATAAAAGTTGCAAACATCTTACACAATTTTGACCACCTTCATGCCAGATAAAAAGGTAACACACCACGATAGAGATTTAAAAAATAATTTATTTGTTAATAGGTGAACACCAGTAAAGCTATGATCAGTGCATATTAAGTATCTAATACAATACAAAACGGATACAAAATGAGTGAACAGAAATTTGACATTTGATTTTGTATATATATTAAAAAAAAAAGAAAAGACAAAAACCTTTTGTGTGTAAGATAATTAGCACCGGAGATGTAGGAAGAGGTATGTACAAGACAGAATGCTTACAATAAGCACATATCAGACGTGGAGCTTCTTTGAAATTAATATAATTTATACCAACCCTTTAATTGTGTAGATACAGTGCATGAATGGAACAATACAAACCATTAGGAATATAAAACACATAGGAATCCAATCCAACGCTGCTCATAGAAAAATATTGTTAGCCATTTCTTATATAAAACACTGACAAAACAATAATCCAAAGTTAGGTATAAAAATCTAGACTTTAAAAAACACTTAGTAGAAATTCTGACCTAATCCTTTTCAGTACTCGGCTGGATGGATGGATGGGACTAAGGATTATGGGAAGAGAAGTTTGCTGAACACTTCACCTACATCTGCTCTACCCTCATTGTACTGTTCTGGTCCCTTCATTCTGATTGCTGTGGTCCAGAGGGTCACCTGTGACTATTGGTGGTAAGTCACCAATGGAAATTTCTGGGAAAGCCCTATAAGAAGCTTTCCAGTGTGAAGAGCTTGCATAGAACATCTCATGTGTCTGCTTCTTTGACTCCCGTGCGTTTCTCTGCACTCATGTAATGCACAAACAAAAACTACATTTTTAGGACTCACTGGATGTGTACCCATTAGGCCTCAGCTTCAGAATGGCAATAGACTGTAATAGCCTATCTTTGTCTCTCCAGAGCATGGGCTGATTGGCCATAGACCTTACAGGGAAATTTCCCGGTTTGTCGATGCCCAGAGGGCCGCCCAAGCCCCCATCTCTGCCGCTGGCTGTGTATATGCTAAGCTATCAGTGGTAATTAACTGTGTGAGTATCACTCATATACCCAGACAGCAACATGCCCTCCTGAATTTGACTATGTCCCGCATCTCACCTCCTAAGCTCCCTCCTCCATATCTTAATCAGAGACAACTGGAAGAGGAGGAGAGAAAAGGGCCTCTATTGGTGGCCACCACAGAGGGGCAGCATTTGGGGCAATATAGTGTGCGGCACTGTGGTATGTAGTATTTTGCGCTACGCTATTGCTGACCCCCCCCCCCCTTACTTTTGTTGCCCCACCGCCTGTCAATTAAGACCCTCCTACAATATGGAGACACTTTTAGGTACTGTATTCCAGGACCACTTTAGGTTCCAAATCCGCCCCTGCTCCAGAGTAAAACTTATGGAGGACAACAAGAGCTAGAGTGCTTGACGGAGGGGCACAACCCCTGCTTTCGGGTGAAATGTTAAGCCCAAGACTTGTAGCATACATTTAGCCAGTGGGTGTGCAGCTCTCCTATGGATTCTACATGTTGTTGCACATTTTTAACCAAGCAATGCCCAACTGGTGGTCTCAATACGTCAGTAAGACCAAAGTCTTCTATAGTTAAGAGGTTCTCGTAAAATGGACTGTTTCTAATCTTATCATCTTTTGCCTTCATGTTTAAAAAAGCCATCCTAAAGGGAACCTGTCAGTTTACCACCCTAAACTGGCACCATGCTGGAATAGATGACCTGAAGATCTTTCCAAACGTTTTTCCAGATGCAGCAAAAGCGATGAAATCAATTTTTAAATTGCAGGTCACTGTATGGTAAGGAACTTTCATGAGTCAAGTAGGCATTCCCACAGTATGGAAGAGTCATGCTGTCCGGTGTCCAACTCCTCCAGTCTTCATTGACATCCCCCTCAGCATTTCCTCCAAATATTGCAAATACGCCATTGCCTTATACTCCCTGGCAGTGCACAGAACAACGAGGTGAACTGTGCCCAGCTTCGTTACTGTACACCTTACTGCACCACACAAGCCCGAGGAGTATAAGGCAATGGCACATGTGCAAGGTTTGGAGGAGCCTGGTGGTGGCTACAGTAACTGAGGGGATGTCAATAAGCACTAGAGGATCAGGGTCAGACACCGGACAGGTTCACTTGGTTTGATTGCCCATCTCATGAGGCCCAAAGGGACAGCCTGGCTACATCCCAAGAGCGTGGCCATATCCAAACCTCCAAACAATTATCTTGTAGCTCACCACTAGCTGTTTATGGCTTACATGTTGTAAAGCTGTTGAAGATCAATAATTATACAAATTAAATGGATGAAAATAATCAGAAATACTTCATTAACGATGCAAAATATATTTCAATATCTCTTTTTTTGTAATATATGTAATAAATATGTAACAGATTCCATATTTTATACATTTGCATTTTTGGAATTGTTTTTGTAATAATCCATATTTGATCAAAACCAATGTACATTTTTCTTCTTGAGGCAAGTAGTGATGCATTCATGTGGACCAGTCGAAGTGGATAATTAGACCTAAATACAACCTACCCTATGTTGACAGGGATGTTCACTTTCAACCCCTCTACTCGAGCCAACTAAGCTATCCGGTCTGCCTGGTACAGCGGTCTTCAACCTATGATTCTCCTGCTGTGTGTCATAGGTTGGAGACCACTGCCTCATGAGGTTTCCAGATGCTAAATCTCTATAGTTCTACGTTAGTGGAGTCCTCCATGCAGGTAGGTGCCTCTGAAGTATCCTAATGAGGACAGTAAGTTTACCTGATTATGGGAATGGAAGAACTGAAGGTACACAACCCCTATAGATGTATCCTGGTAATATTAATGCTGGTGAGCAAGCCATTCATGGATAAGAACACACATGTTTAGCTGCAATTTTTATTATCTGTTTCAAAAATTCTTCTGGCACGTATCCATGGTTGATGAGTTGTACTATTCCCAGGCCACCTTCATGTCTTCTGGGTTTAGGTATTGAGAAGATCTAGTGGAGTCACTGTACAGTAGATATAACACAGGGATGATTCTCTCTAGACAATCCCTTTGTTTTCATTTCCCCTACAGCGCCACCGCAGAGGAAATGAAGTATTACATGGTAACCACTGAAATCTATGAGTTATCTGAGTAATGGACGGAAGCAGCAGGTCCTCCAGAGAGAGAAGATCTTTGTAGCTGCTCTTCACTCCCACTGGTTGATGTTGGTTCAAAATAAAGGGATCCTCACCTCAGAATGCCCTAATAGGGAAGTTGAAAATGTTTTTTCCAAACCAGACAATCTGCACACTCTCTAAGGACTTGTTTGCACAAACAGACCCAACCACTCTATTTTTGTTTTTACCAAAAATTGTCTTTTGGTAAAAAAAAAAATTCTCCCTCATGCTGGAATTCATCTTTGTTTTCTGTGATACAAAGATGAGATACGTGAATGAGCCCTACAAGGATGCAGGGACATAAATGGAAGACACAAAATGAGAGCTGAGGGATGAGAGCATCCCAGCCTATGGAGAACTGGCGTGAAACTCCTGTTATGGGCACCTCGAGGTCCACAACACCTCCTCATATGGAGCAAAGTTGTAGTTATCCCCTTAACCCTATATAAAGGCTTTGGGTACAGGCTCTTTTTAGTGGACGTAACAGTATCGATGGCATACAATTCATGCAGTGTATAAAAATATTTCAACGTCATTATCATTTTCTAGAGTACATTTCTTATTGTAACCCCATAGAAATCCAAAAAATAATATTTAAATCTTATATATTCAATAAATATTTCTAGAGATATTTCATTTTTTTTCTATAAAAGGCACCATCGTTGTTTACTTTCAGCTCATAGTGCAAATAATTCCCTTTTTTATATATAAAATATTACATTAAACACATACAGAATTCACAATGTTATTATACAATTGACCAACTCTTAGACATGAGATATGAAGTGCTATACTTGGCATTTCCCTTGAAATGTTTCATCTAGTAAATTTCAGAAAGTACCTGTACACAAAGCAGACCTCTCATGGAATATGATGGGGGTTGAGGGGACCTTGTAAATTTTTGTTCTCACTAGCCTTCTATTATTGGGTCTCACTAGTCCACTAGAGGATCTTCCTGTGGGCCAGGCCCTTGACACAATTATGGGTACAAAGGTCCATTAGAGGACAACCCCAATAGGAAGTGAGTTTGGGGCCAATCAGTATTTTTTTCTTAGACATTATTGATAATACGTCCTGTGTTCACAATGATGACTACAAAGTGTACAATGCAGTTAAAACTGGACGTGCACATATTCTGTAGTGGGCCCAAGGAAACCAAATCCTACACCTATATTTATGAAAAATCTGTTGCGCAACAGACCCTGATGGATCCTATTGACCCATGGGTCCAGTAGGTATCCAATATTTTTATATGGAAGAAAACTGTCCCTCTAGTATCACCTATAGGTACATATTATGTGTATCAATGTCTGACCCATTGAAGAGCCTATCACTAGTAATAAGTTAGAGCAACTGGACTTAGAATTCTAATTGAGAAATCCAGTTAGATGACTAGAGAAACATCTTCAAGAGAAAATCTGTCTTATTACTATTGATATATCATGACCTGCATGAATGAGAACCTTCACAGACACGCTGAAGAGCCCTTGAACATGAATAGTGATATCAGTCAAACCAAAGACACCCCCATAGTCATGGGTCATGGCTGTTCAAAGGGTTGGACATTGACTTACAGGATAGTTGTAAAGGGTACAGATAAGCACACCACTACTATTCTGGCAATGTGAATGTGATGGCATTTACCATAAAGAGAGGTCTGCTGGTGTCCATCATAAATGTAATGATTATACATGGCTCTTGGCACTACTAAGGCTACTTTCACACTCGCGTTTTGGGCGGATCTGTTTGTATTATTTGTAACATAGCCAGGACGGATCCGTCATAAACTCCATTGAAAGTCAATGGGAGACGGATCCGTTTTCCATTGTGCCAGATTGTGTCAGAGAAAACGGATCCGTTCCTATTGACTTACATTGTGTGCCAGGACGGATCCGTTTTGCTTAGTTTCGTCAAGCGGACAGCAAAACGCTGCAGGCAGTGTCTTGGTGTCCGCCTCCAGAGCGGAGGCAAACTGATGCATTCTGAGCGGATCCTTTTCCATTTAGAATGCATTAGGGCAAAACTGATCCGTTTTGGACCGCTTGTGAGAGCCGTTAACGCATCTCAGAAACGGAAAGCCAAAACGCGAGTGTGAAAGTAGCCTTAAGATACAGGTGTCATCTGCAAGAAGCCACCATAAAAAAAACTGGTCTCGAGATATTAAGGAGCACCAGAGTTGCATGGCATTCTATATATATATATCGCTTGAAAAACAAGACATTACTCCAATGTGGGTAAAAAGTTGGTGGACCCGCTTATTACCCCAAAAATACAGTGGGTACACCACCTTTAACCTACATTGGAGTGCTGCTTCGTTTTTTCAAGATGAATCTCTGGACTATCAGCCAAAGGTCTTTGGGGGAATTGCACCTAGAATCTGCATCCGTTTATGACAGTGATGCTGCTGTTTCTTTATATATATCTATAAATCTATGGGTAATTGGCAGTCAGACATCTTGACTGGCACCTGTAAGATAACTGATGTAACAATATTTTTTCCCATAAACATTTTGTAGAAAATGCCAAGCATACACTGTTAATACTTGCGAAGCACCGGAGGCTTATTAGCCAACTAGAAAAATGATGGACAGTTAAAACCTGTGACAACAAAGCATCACTCATGTCAATATGCTACATATGATGTAGAGCATGTAAAATGCAGTGGATGGACTGCAAAAGTGGAACGAAAAACTAAAGTAAAAAAAGCAGCCAAACCACTTCACTGATGACGGCTCCAGACACGTGAGAGGCTGGAAACACGTTCCGCAGGGGAGGGCTTACAAGAGACATTTTACATACACAAAATATTAAAATAAATAACCTCAGATAAATATTATTCTATACACCACTTGGTATACAATCTATTTACACGTGTACAAAGGGTGAGGAAGAGGTATTGCGACACGAGTCTTTATCCATCTGAACTTCTCATATCTTCTTATTTTTAAAGCACCTGTAAGAAAGAAACCGTGCCTAAGATTAGTTTATAATTATCATGGGTTATTTAGAGTCTGTCTAGTGTTATTTCGAACACTAATAGACAAATGTCGGCTGAACCCACTGATTTTGGCGGGCTCAAGTCTACCATGTGATACGTACAAGGACATCTCGATTGTCCCCTGATGGCAGATGTTGGGGGAAAGAAGAATGAGGCACATTGGATTTCTAGATGCCCTGTCCTTGTTGTCAAAGCAGATAAGTTACCACCAGAGGTTTCTGGCAACCCTAACCCTAACTTGTTCCTCTCTTTCCACTGAGAACACATGAAAGCTTTGCAGAGCCATGGGTACATATGTATGGGATGGTTGGGACAAAGAGCTGTTGGGTTGTAACGAAGGGTTGGGATGAAGAGCTGTTGGGTTGTAACGAAGGGTTGGGAGGAAGAGCTGTTGGGTTGTAACGAAGGGTTGGGAGGAAGAGCTGTTGGGTTGTAACGAAGGGTTGGGAGGAAGAGCTGTTGGGTTGTAACGAAGGGTTGGGAGGAAGAGCTGTTGGGTTGTAACGAAGGGTTGGAGGAAGAGCTGTTGGGTTGTAACAAAGGGTCGGGAGGATGAGCTGTTGGGTTGTAACAAAGGGTCGGGAGGAAGAGCTGTTGGGTTGTAACGAATGGTTGGGAGGAAGAGCTGTTGGCAGAATAAGCATTCAAACAATATGTATGACCATGTAGGATGCAATTGATCAATACCAGAGCTATAGCTAGGCTTTGCTTTACTTTGTACAAAAATTCTGTTTTCTTCTCTAGTCCTGTATCTAAGTACCCTTGTCAAGGCAGAGTGGCTTGAACATTAATAGTGATGTTAGTCAAACCAAAGACACCCCATAGTCATGGCTGTTCAATGGGTTGGACATTGACTTACAGGATAGTTACGTATAGGTAATTTGTTTCCGCCTATGGATCTAGTCCTGTATCTAAGTACTCTTGTCAAGGCAGAGTGGCCTGGTGGTGTGTTCCTTGCCACCCAGAACACCTGCTCTACCAGCCAGATGAAGATTGGAAAAGAGGTCTCAGTGACAAGAGAGAAGGGCAAAAGAAGCCAAAAAAATAAATATGGCTGGTTCATTTTGCACCCAAAAAGGTCTACGAACTCCCAATTTGATTTGATGTGTCGAAACATATGCACGTATTGCAAGGATGCCTTGAACCTGAATGGTCACCATGTAATACATTTCCCCCTGCAGGAAAAGCCCAGCTAGATGTGGTTGTCCCCTGCAAAGTCAGCTGTTTGTTGGGAGCTCCAGGATCAGGACTAGAGGCAATCATTTGATTTCCTGAGGGGCAGGTTTCTGAAAAGGGTTGTCTCTAATAATTGGAAAATCCAGTTACAAAATCCATATAAACCTGTCAAATTCCCTTTTAAACAGACCATATCTCAAAATAGTAAACTCAGGAGGAAACATTGTCACTTTAAGAGGAAATTGCAAATCTAAATGGTGTGAACTGCGGGAACATAGCCAGTATCATGAGAACAGTGACAAACCTGCCATATAGATGGCTAACAGCTGCTATGGAGCCTGGTAGTGCTCCTGGCATCACTGTGAGGCACCGTGGGGGCAAATCTTGGGGGAAGGTGACTATATAAACCAGCACTAAATGATGGGACACCTTCACTCTCATGAATTCCACTTAAAGGGAACCTGTCGCCATAATGATGCAAGGTAAGCTACATGCAGCAGATTATAGAGCAGGAGGAGCTGAGCAGATTAGTATATAAATTTGTGGAAAAAAGCTTCAGTAAAACTTGTAATTTATACAGTTTTATTCCTGCTCATTGTGGGTATTGAAGTCAAGGAGGCGGTCCTATCAGTGATTGACAGCTATCTCTGTATACACAGTCATAGAGGGAAGGCTGTCAATCACTGATAGCACCACCTCCTTGACTTCAAAGCCCAGAATGAGCAGGAATTTAAAATACTGAATCCATAAAATATCCATTTATATATATAAAATATACATATATATATATATATATATATATCAGTCTGCTCAGCTCCTCCTGCTCTATAACATACTGCCAGCAGCTCAGACACCATGTTCAACGTGACAGGTTCCCTTTAACAGAATGATCTCTTACATTCAATTCTATGGCAAAAATAGCCATTTACTTTCAGAGAGGACGTTTTTGTGGTCTCTGTGCACTACTCACCCTTACCAGTTCTATAAAAGCTGAACACGGAGGCCTGTTGCAGAGGACGGAATACATTTCCCGCAGTAACCACCACATTTTCCTGTGACTTTGGTTCCATCCTGAAAATGAAATAGAATCCTTTTTAATTACATTTTATAATTACATTTTACTCTCCACTACTTCCAACGCAGATAAAAAACAGATTGAATAGAATAAAATGTTAGGCCTTACTAGTGATTTGGCTATTTCAGTCACTGCATAGTTGCCTTGCGACATCCATTTTGTTGCTTCTGATACAGAAAGACCGGTTCCTTTAAGGTTCATGCTAAAACGACCCTATGAGAAAAGCAGTAAGACGTCTGAGAAACTAATATGATAGCGATGACTTAAAACCATGAAAATAAAAAAATTAAAGGCACTGTTCATGCAACACAAGCCATTGTGTACGTAAGGCTTGGGCTACACAACATTTTTGGCCACTCATCACAACATAATGAAAGCGAATGTGGTAACGTTGTGACCCACAAGTGGCCGCAACCTTGACATACAAGTCACCAGAAATTCAAACTTGCCTTCTGAGTCTAAGGCAGGGATGGCCAACCTGAGGCTCTCCAGCTGTTGCAAAACTACAACTCCCAGCATGCCCAGACTGCCTATAGCTATCAGCAGGGCATGGTGGGAAATGTAGTTTTACAACAGCTGGAGAGCCTCAGGTTGGCCATGCCTGGTCTAAGGGATACTGGGAATGTTAGACCGGGTCCACAGCATACATGAGCTGGCTATACACAGTAGATACAGTATATGTCGGCCAAAACCTAATGATTGCGGAGGAATCGGTTGACCATCTCATGTGTATGAGGGGCCTCCCAACGATAGCAGATGTAGGAGAGAAATTGAAAGCATGTTGGATTTCAACATGGCAGATCCTTTTGCAGCAGCTTTCTCCCCTCTCCCCTTCACAACACATGTGTATGAGGGACCCAGGAGAGATATCCAGTGTTTGACCAATAGTTATGTCATGTGTATGGCCAGCTTTATATAGCACCCTTCTCTATTTCTTTACCAAAAGCCATGTTCTTCGGTGTTTGCATCTGTTATCACAGCCCAGCCCTAAGATGGGTTTAACAGACTTATCTGCTACAGGTAGTCTTTATATCCAAAGCCTGATTAGGACTCCTGTCGAGATGATGCTCAGCTACACCTAAGAGCAGGACCCTTGCTACGTGAGGATCAAATGGAGCTCATGGAAGATGACAGACAACTCCCTTTGATTTAATTGGTAACCCTGTTGTGTCGACAATGCGTTTTTTGGGGGCAGTCAGTAGAACCTCTAGGGTCATCATCATGTCAGTAGAGATCCAGTCATCCATACTGGGCAACTCTTTTTATTATTAAATCTGACCATAGACCATGAGATGCTTTATAGCAGATCCACCAGTGGTAGTGGATCAACATGTACAGTATACTGGATTGTTTGTAGATCTGCCAAGAAATATGTGATGTCTATGGCTTTCGAAGGAAGAGATACAGTAAGAGTTAACCTCGCTATAGATATTAGCTATTGGTGAGACATACTGCATGTCTGATTTCTGTCTGCTTCCTATTAAAACACAGTAACTGAATACAGTAGGATTAGGGAAATGTGTTTTTTTTGTCAGAGTAACTCTGGTTTCTTACCTGAGGGCACTTTGCTGCACTGTAACAGTCTCCAGCTGTGGCAAAGGGAACAGGTCGTCCATCAAGAGTACGTGCAAACTGCAGATCCGTGGCTGCGGAGGGAGAGAAAGCGCAAATCGATTCAACATGTTCAGCTGGTGAAAAGCGATGATGACAAAATGACTAGTGGATCTAATCGTATTCTGCGGCACGTCGACTGATCGATCATGCATATAGGGTGAGAGGCGATCTCATTCATGTAATTGGAGTCATTGCCACAGCGTTAGGGAGAAGTCTTTTGATGATGTGGACATAATCCTTGCTGAGATCACCGCTCAATGTAGTTGTTTGCTTTGCATCAAGTCTTCTTCCACTACTACTACTGTTCTTGCTGCTGCCCGCCACATTGTGCCTGCTGTGCTGCCCCCCACATTGTGCCTGCTGTGCTGCCCCTCACATTGTGCCTGCTGTGCTGCCCCTCACATTGTGCCTGCTGTGCTGCCCCCCACATTGTGCCTGCTGTGCTGCCCCCCACATTGTGCCTGCTGTGCTGCCCCCCACATTGTGCCTGCTGTGCTGCCCCCCACATTGTGCCTGCTGTGCTGCCCCTCACATTGTGCCTGCTGTGCTGCCCCCCACATTGTGCCTGCTGTGCTGCCCCCCACATTGTGCCTGCTGTGCTGCCCGCCACATTGTGCCTGCTGTGCTGCCCCCCACATTGTGCCTGCTGTGCTGCCCCCCACATTGTGCCTTCTGTGCTGCCCCTCACATTGTGCCTGCTGTGCTGCCCCCCACATTGTGCCTGCTGTGCTGCCCGCCACATTGTGCCTGCTGTGCTGCCCCCCACATTGTGCCTGCTGTGCTGCCCCCCACATTGTGCCTGCTGTGCTGCCCCCCACATTGTGCCTGCTGTGCTGCCCCTCACATTGTGCCTGCTGTGCTGCCCCTCACATTGTGCCTGCTGTGCTGCCCCTCACATTGTGCCTGCTGTGCTGCCCCCCACATTGTGCCTGCTGTGCTGCCCGCCACATTGTGCCTGCTGTGCTGCCCCCCACATTGTGCCTGCTGTGCTGCCCCTCACATTGTGCCTGCTGTGCTGCCCCTCACATTGTGCCTGCTGTGCTGCCCCTCACATTGTGCCTGCTGTGCTGCCCCCCACATTGTGCCTGCTGTGCTGCCCCCCACATTGTGCCTGCTGTGCTGCCCGCCACATTGTGCCTGCTGTGCTGCCCCCCACATTGTGCCTGCTGTGCTGCCCCCCACATTGTGCCTTCTGTGCTGCCCCTCACATTGTGCCTGCTGTGCTGCCCCCCACATTGTGCCTGCTGTGCTGCCCGCCACATTGTGCCTGCTGTGCTGCCCCCCACATTGTGCCTGCTGTGCTTCCCCCCACATTGTGCCTGCTGTGCTGCCCCCCACATTGTGCCTGCTGTGCTGCCCCTCACATTGTGCCTGCTGTGCTGCCCCTCACATTGTGCCTGCTGTGCTGCCCCTCACATTGTGCCTGCTGTGCTGCCCCCCACATTGTGCCTGCTGTGCTGCCCGCCACATTGTGCCTGCTGTGCTGCCCCCCACATTGTGCCTGCTGTGCTGCCCCCCACATTGTGCCTGCTGTGCTGCCCCTCACATTGTGCCTGCTGTGCTGCCCCCCACATTGTGCCTGCTGTGCTGCCCCTCACATTGTGCCTGCTGTGCTGCCCCCCACATTGTGCCTGCTGTGCTGCCCCTCACATTGTGCCTGCTGTGCTGCCCCCCACATTGTGCCTGCTGTGCTGCCCCTCACATTGTGCCTGCTGTGCTGCGCCCCACATTGTGCCTGCTGTGCTGCCCACCACATTGTGCCTGCTGTGCTGCCCCCCACATTGTGCCTGCTGTGCTGCCCCCCACATTGTGCCTGCTGTGCTGCCCCCCACATTGTGCCTGCTGTGCTGCCCACCACATTGTGCCTGCTGTGCTGCCCACCACATTGTGCCTGCTGTGCTGCCCGCCACATTGTGCCTGCTGTGCTGCCCCCCACATTGTGCCTGCTGTGCTGCCCCCAACATTGTGCCTGCTGTGCTGCCCCTCACATTGTGCCTGCTGTGCTGCCCCCCACATTGTGCCTGCTGTGCTGCCCCTCACATTGTGCCTGCTGTGCTGCCCCCCACATTGTGCCTGCTGTGCTGCCCCCCACATTGTGCCTGCTGTGCTGCCCACCACATTGTGCCTGCTGTGCTGCCCCCCACATTGTGCCTGCTGTGCTGCCCCCTACATTGTGCCTGCTGTGCTGCCCCCCACATTGTGCCTGCTGTGCTGCCCACCACATTGTGCCTGCTGTGCTGCCCACCACATTGTGCCTGCTGTGCTGCCCCAGTGATGTCTATTGCTACATCTGCTGAGCTGCCATAGATGCCACCCAATACCGCCCTTTACATTATGTTTGCTGTGCCTCCCACTATAGTTCTTGCGACCACCCCAATTGCCCTTTATTTCCTTGTCTGTTGTACTGCCCTTTATGCCACGTAGTACTGTGCCTATATGGTGCCCCAGATGCTCCATAATAATATGCCTGTTGTGCCCCCTTATATTGTGGATGCTGCCCCCATGCACTGTGCCTGCCACCTCTGTATACTGTGCCCCCTGCCCCTTATGTGCCCACTACCCCTACCTCTACACTCAGCACCAACACTGTTCCAGCTCTGTGCCATCTCTCCAAGGTCCATGAGGAAATGACTACGAGCATCCATCCGCTCACCATCATTCCCTGCTCCTCCTAATGACATCACACTCCACACGTCATATTTTATTTCCATCATTTTTCAGAAACAATGTAGCAAAACAAGTGTAAGAACTGCAACATGTTCATAATTCCTTATTTGACTGTATCTGTGGCCTAAGGATATGGATGCAGTTGAATACCAGGGACCGGACAACTTTTCAGCCACAGGCCACTTTAGCCCCTACTGTCTCGTTGCTTGCCTCCACTGGTCTTTGCCTCTTCCCTAGCAGAACTATAGAGGTCCAAGACCTAGGAAACAGGTATCTAAGCGACTTGGCTTAGGTCTCTAAAGGGTCATTTAGATTTTGATCCGGGGTCTATAAGCCAGGGTGGCCTCGTCTCTGCTCTGTAAACAAGGGAAATCTGTAAATTGGGGGTCTAGGGCCTGTAAACAGGGGGGAAGGTCTGGTCTGTGGTCTGTAAACCTGAGGTCAGTTCTGGGGTCTGTAAATGAGAGTCTGATGTGGAGTCTGTAAACAGGAGAGGACTGGCGTCTGTAAGCAGAGGGGTCTGTAGACAGGGAGGGTCTGCCCTGGGGTCCATCATTTTAGGAAGCATCACAAGCTATTTGTTATTCAAATTTTATATGTTGTGGGTAGGTACATTATAAAAGGATGGGGAATAAATCCCACAAATCTTGCTCTGTTATGGAATCTCTTTGATTTCAAGTATGGATACGTTTGTAGGGAATTATATCGACAGTTAAATACCAGATCCATATGCATACAGGTGAAAATATCGTGCAAATTTAATTTATTTCAGTAATGCAACTTAAAAGGTGAAACTAATATATGAGACTCATTACAGGCAAAGCGAGATATTTCAAGCCTTTATTTGTTATAATTTGGATGATTATGGCTTACAGCTTATGAAACCCCAAAGTCACCATTTTGAGGTCCCCTTTGCTCAGGGGGTATGGATTAATTAGCTGACTAGAGTCTGACACTTTGAGCCTAGAATATTGAACCTTTTCACAAAATTCTAATTTTAAGCTGCATTAATGCAATTCCTTTTAATTTGCATTACTGAAATAAATGGACTTTTGCACAATATTCTAATTTTTCGAGTTTCACCTGTATACTATATACCCTATATTCAGGTCAGGCAGTTACAGTTACATCTATATTCCACCCATAATCCTGCCGGTGGCATTTATACGTACAATGTACTCACTTATAATTTGTAAAGTTGTCAGATCCAACCTCACTTTACTGAAGGTGGAGAAGCCAGCGGCTGTGTAGTCTCTCCTACATGGACAGTCTTCTCTCCGGCTCCCATTGTAGGGGCATTCTGTAGGGTTCTGTAATCTGGAACATAAGAAAATACGGTCCATGGGTAAATGAGTGCAAATACACTGCTAACGTTATCTAATTTGCATGGAGGTTTTTACATATGCGCTCCATAGATGCCAGTTCTTACCACCACCTCCCACAGAAGTCAACAGAGACCAAAAAAATCTTATACATTTAGGCCTCATGCACACGACTGAATGTATTTTGCTGTCCACAAATTGCGAAATCGCTAAATACAGATAGGCCCCTTTCACACGGGCGAGTTTTCAGCGCGGGTGCAATGCGTGAGGTGAACGCATTGCACCCGCACTGAATCCGGACCCATTCACTTCAATGGGGCTGTGCAGGTGAGCAGTGATTTTCATGCATCACTTGTGCGTTGCGTGAAAATCATGTTCTATATTCTGCGTTTTTCACGCAACGCAGGCCCCATAGAAATGAATGGGTTTGCGTGAAAATCGCAAGCATCCGCAAGCAAGTGCGGATGCAGTGCGATTTTCACGCATGGTTGCTAGGAGATGATAGGGATGAGAAACCCCGGACCCCATTAAAGTAAAATGACTGTATTATTTTCCCTTATAACATGGTTATAATGGAAAATAATAGCATTCTGAATACAGAATGTTTACTAAAATGTCGATTGAGGGGTTAAAAAATAAAAAAAATTAACTCACCTCATCCACTTGATCGCGCAGCCGGCATCGTCTTCTTTCTTCTTCTTTTAGGACCTGCAAAAGGACCTTTGATGACGTAATCGCGCTCACCACGTGGTGAGTGCGGTGACGTCAGTGCAGGTCCTTCTGAATGAAGATAGAAGATCCTTCATTCAGCAGGACCTGCGCTGACGTCACCACGTGGTGAGCGCGATTACGTCATCAAAGGTCCTTTTGCAGGTCCTGAAAGAAGAAGAAAGAAGACAATGCCGGCTGCGCGATCAAGTGGATGAGGTGAGTTAATTTTTTTTATTTTTTAACCCCTCAATCGACATTTTAGTAAACATTCTGTATTAAGAATGCTATTATTTTCCATTATAACCATGTTATAAGGGAAAATAATAAAATCTACAGAACACTGAACCCAAACCCAAACTTCAGTGAAGAAGTCCGGGTCTGGGTACCACATTCAGTTTTTTATGCATTGCACCCGCGCGATAAAAACTGAACAACGCAATCGCAGTCAAAACTGACTGAAATTGCGTGCGCACTCACGCGGGTTTCCCGCAATGCACACGCGACGCATCCGGAGCAAATCCAGGACGCCCGTGTGAAAGAGGCCATACTGTCTATGTTGCATCCGCATTTTGACTTCAATCGGTCCGTGGTCCGCATTTTGCGGCCAAGTATAGAACATGTTCTGTCTTTTTGCGGAACTAACTTACGGATGCGGAAAGCAAACGGATTATCAGAATATGTCTGCAAAATGTGGGCCACGGACTCATTGAAGTCAATGGGTCTGCAAAAAATGTGGATGGCACATGGACCGTATCCGTATTTTGTGGATCCAAGGTATGGGACCGCAAAACGTACATAGGCCGTGTGCATGGGGCCTTATAAATATCACTGAGAAATCTCCTTGGGGGTACCATATGAGATTTTCCTCTCCTAGCAGTGCACCCTCTAAGTGGCTGTATACTGCTGCAGATATGCCGTGCAGTTCACCATCCAGAGACGAAAACAACATGAAAGCCAGATGTGCCAGTACTGTAGGTCAGAGCACCACACAGTACGGTATTTCAATCATACCTGTAGCCAAACACTTCGGAGTAATTTTCTGCCTCATCACTTATGAGAGTCACATACTCCTTTGGGCTGTCTGACTGCATCCCGGAACAATAAACCTAGAAGAAAACCATCGTTATTGGTGTGAGAGCGCCCGCAGCCATCCATAAATAATAGAAAGCGTAGAACATCATGGAAGGCTCCCCATGAAAGATGAACTCACCTTTATTATTTTTTCTTGAACTGCTATATAGTGTTCGCCGTCTTCGCCAACCCTCCGGAGTCTTTTGACGTCTTGACAACTTTTTGGTAAATCGCCTGAAAAATAGGTGAGTTATTTTATTCCAGTGATTGTATAAAATTCAAAAAACAGAATTACAGAAAAAGCGGCACTCTTGTCTACAGGTCTATTCTGCGGCATGAACAGAGCTGAGAGGCATAACCAATGGACTAGACATGCTGGGGGTTGTATGTAGTTGTCGCAACAGCCACAGGTTGGTGTCCATAGCAGTACACTGATAGGGAGCATGTTATTGTTTCCAAAATACTTAGGAAAAAGGGTCTCTGGCAGTAATTTAAAGTTGGGCCATGAGAAGCCATGCCACCTGCTAAGCACCACCCACTTCTAAAAGTGGTGGTCTTGCAACCACTTGATGTCTCAAGATGTTCAGAAGAAGTTTTCGCTGCTCTACAACAGACTGCCTCTCTGTGCTGTACAGGCTTGAGTTAGGTCAGACTGCAGGAGGCATATCCACAAGAAATCAAACTTCATCAGGACAACATAGATGCATTAAAAAATACAAGAGATAATCAAAAAGTATAGCTGCCATGTAAATACTATTAATAAGTCAACAGGGCCTGAGATCTGTATATTTACACCATTTTTCTGATACAGAGTCAAAAATCTTCAGCCACCACTAGAGGGAGCTTAAGAGATTGCTGAAGACACTAAACTGAATAATAACATAGTCTGCAGCAAGCTGATTAGCTTCCCCTAATGGTGGCTGAAGATGCTTAAAAAAGTCACTCAACTGATGAATATGGAACAAAGCTGGCCATACCTGTTAAATTAAAGGGTTTTTCCAACTTTTTTTTAATTGATGTCCCAGCCTCACGACAGTGTCTGATACCCGGGACCCCTGACGATCAGCAGAAGCCTGAGTGTTGGACCCCCACTGCTCAGATACCGATGACCTAAAGCACTGTATCTGGCCAGCTGAAGTCACATGAAATCATTTTCCATCTATTTATATATTGGTCTTAACGTCCTTCTCCGCGATATTCAGTGGATGGACAGAAGGAGGGAGGAACACCATTTACATACCACAGACCACTCAGAGAATGAATTCTGCTTACAGTCATGGGGGTTGTAGCACGGCCTCTTCTCCTCTGGTCTCATATCCATGGGGCACATGTTGCTTGGCATGTCATCATTGGTTAGGCACTGCACAGAACGCTGCATAAACCCAGCTCCACACGTCACAGAGCACTGCGGATACAACAGAATGGGGAATCAGACCTGGGCAACTTGTCATATCATGGATATCTTCATCCAGTGGCCTACCCCCATGATGGTCCCCAGTGTTGGCACCCAGCACAGAAGGGCCTGTTTACCAGCCCCAACCCTTTCTTTGAAGGCAATTCAATTCTTCTGGAGAGGGTCCTGCACAGGTTCTTGCCACCTATTCAGAACTGGGCCCCCTTGGAAAGGGTCTCATAGCCTCCTCATGATAGCTATGGCCTTGTTTTCACCCCTGGAACGTTGGCCCAAATTTACTAATGTGTCCGCAGCTAAGATCGGACTGAAAAGTGGTACAATTTGGTACAATTAGGGTTTTCCCAGACTTGCTAGAAAAGGTGTGGGGATTTTTGTAAAGAGGGGTAAACATTTTGCACCAAAATTGCACCACAATTCTGGCATAAAATTCTGTCTCAAAGTAAGCCAACCAAGTCCAAGCCCCTATGATATGTGGTGCAGGTCTAGACGGCCTGTCTAAGGTTACGCCATCTATAGGATTAGTAAATCCAGGGAAGGGGGAAATACTCCTTGAAGAGACGCAGTGGTGTATGGAGACTCATTTTCAAGGAATGCTCCATGGGGAAAAAAAGTATGGAAATGAGCTCATAGCACTCAAACCAGAGGTTCCTCTAAAAAGAAGGGTGACCTTATTGGGCAGACTAGATGGGCCAAATGGTTCTTATCTGCCGACACATTCTATGTTTCTATTGGCACTCCAGCTGTTCTGAAACTACAGCTCTCATCAGAATCTTCCTTTCACTTCTGTGGGCGTTTGCAAATTGTGGATATGCAAAATATGGATGTGGTCCATGTGCCGTCCCCATTTGTTTCCAGACCCATTGACTTCAATGGGTTTGTGGTCCGCATTTTGCTGACATATCCTATCTTTTTGTGGAACGGACATACGGATGAGGAAAGCACACAGACGATCCATGTGCTTTCTGCCTCCGTATGTCCCTTACGCAAAAAGATAGAATATGCCCACAAAATGCAGACCACGGACCCACTGAAGTCAATGGGTGTGCATAAAATGCGGATGCAAAATACATACGATTGTGTGTATGAGGCCTTAGAAGAACTCTTCTGGAGAGCTGAAGGCTGCTGACCCCTTCCTTAGGGTGCATTCACACGACCATATGTATTTTGCACTCTGCAAAACCCAGATCCGCAAAAAATACGGATGGCGCCCAAGGTGCATCCCATTGCAGACCCATTGTAACAATGCCTATTCTTGCTCTCAAAACAGACAAGAATAAGATACCGTTCGATCTTTTTTCAGGGACTGCGTAATGGACACACGGATGCAGATAGCACATGGTGTACTGTCCACATTTTTTGTGTCCCCGTTGAAATGAATGGGTTCACATCCGATCTGCAAAAAATTCTGATTGGATGCTGAACAAAAACACGGTCATGTGAATGGGGCCTTTGACATAGCTCAGGAAGGGGGATACTGCTGATATGAGCTACTTTGCATGGAGCGTTGCCTGCAAATAAGGCCTCATGCACACAAAAAAACGGATCCGCAAAAAATTCAGTATTTTGCGGAACGGAACAGCTGGCCCCTAAAAGAACAGTCCTATCCTTGGACAATAATATTTTTTTGCGGAACGGAAATACGGACATGCGGAAAACGGAATGCACACGGAGTACCTTCCGTTTTTTTTTTGCAGACCCATTGAAATGTATTGTTCCGCATACGGTCCACAGAAAAAAAAACTGAACGGACACGGAAAGAAAATACAGTATACGTTCGTGCACATGAGGCCTAAGTCTCTTTAATGAGAACCAGCACCCCCTGGAGCTGTGTCTACAGCATCTCACCCTGCCGACCAGCACCCTGCTCTGTACTGATGAAGGACAAGAACCCCCAAACACCCGTCTACAGATGGGTCGCCCTTTCTTTTGGCTGACATGGGCTAAGTATCACATAATGCTCACCTTCCCCCAGTTGCCAACCCTCCATAAAGCCATCACAGGACATTCTCCTAAGAAGCAGCTCTGCACGTTGTTCGGCTGGGTTCCTGGGCAGTTTGCAGAACTTTGGTAGCCATACTCGTAATGATCTTTTGCTGAATACACTTCACTGCATGACACAAGCCTCTGCCGATAGCCCATTCCACATGTTACCGAGCACTGGAAAACAAAAAACAAAGCATCAACCATAGAAGCGAGGAGGAAAATCATGGCTCCTGACTAAAAACAGAAATCGGTGCTGCACTTTCCTCAGTTATTCCTCCCGGAAATATATGAATGTATGAATAAATTGCACAAATGCACACTGCCCAATCAGCGCTGGCAGTGTCCGACTGTAAAGGGACAACCCTTATTGATCGGAGGGACTGGTAACACAGTTGATACATTTACAAGAGGAATAGCAGAGGAATGGCACCACTCAAAGATGGTTATTTTATGAGGAATGCAAGAATTTACTAAAACTGACATCAGGAGGGCTGACAGGTCTCCCCAATTCATTTGATGTATAGAGAGAAATGATGTACCTCTGACCACTCCCCGGTTATCCAGATGTATTCACAAGACTGGAGGTTGCAGCCGTCCACATCCGATGGCCTGCTGTTATCATCGCAGTGAAAGGCCGGGACTTCCTTGTCATTTCCATTAGTGCAGTACACTTTACGGTAGCGGAATCCGCCATCACAAGTCTTACTGCACTGCAAAAAAAAAACAACAACAACACATTTTTTTGTTTCGGTTCCCTCATTTATATCAGTAACGTTTTCTGAAGATAATTATATTAATTGTCCTTGTACCCACCAATGACTTTCCAAAGAAATGTCACATGTCCATCTGTTTTACAATTTACATCCACTTATAATCTACACAAATGATAATTGTGGGTAACGGCACTCCTTATAGCCAATCTGCCTCCACTGCGGTATTTATAATTCTGCTCCTGAGCTCAGCTCTCACCATATTCTATAGAGGTTCAGTGTCTGCCCTGCATTCTGGTCATTTTTTCGTTTTGAGAAGGCCTCATGCGCGCGGCCGTGGCCTTATTGCGGCGCGCAAACGGCGGGTCGTCAATCCACGGCCGCCGGCCGCGTGTGCCATGCATCACGGATGCGGACCCGTTCACTTGAATGGGTCCGCAATTCCGGAGATGCGGAACGGAGTCACGGATCGTGGTGTTTCTTTCCGTTGTTCCGCACCGCAGATAAATATGACATGTCGGACAGACCACGGACCCATTCAAGTTGAATGGGTCCGGCCCGCTGCACGGATGTTGCCCATGTATTGGGGACCGCAATTGCGGTCCCCAATGCACGGAACGGCCGCGCGACGGCCGTGTGCATGAGGCCAAAGTGATAACTTTTTCCTTAGCACTATTTAGGGTGTTTGGAAAAAAACCTGATGTGGAATCCACGTAGGGCCCCCGTTCATAAGGCGGAAATCGACGCTGTCAAAATCCGCTGCTGTGGTTTCTGCCGCTGTTGTTCACTTCAGATGCCGCAGACCCACTCTTGGCTTAGCGTCACTGAACAGAGCCAAGCTGCGACCGGACAGCCGCCATAGCTTCGTGTGGAGGCCCTCCGCACACCGCACTGAGAAGGGACACGTCCCTTCTTGGTGCGGTTTTGGCTTTTAACCGCCGTGCCGAAAAGGGGGCAGACTATACACGAACATCAGAATTTTGGCTTGGAAAATTGTAGGGGCAAAATTCGCCATGTGGTTCTGTGTGGAATGCACTTTTTTCAGACGTGGGTTTGGACGCGGTTGTTACGTGCTTTTGACATGTTTTTTTTTATCCTGCCCATTTCAGTGGGAACTCCGAATGCAGATTTCACACAGAATCCATCTCAAGCATGGACAAGTCACTTCTTTTTTCCATGGAAAACTGCGGTTAGAGGGGGGGGGGGAAGGGGGGCACTATGTAAATTCACATGTGGATTTCCCATTTAAATCAATGGAGAAGGTCTGCATCTGTTTTTTGGTGCGGGATCTGCACCAGGAATGCGTTGTGTGAACATACCCTTAGGCTCCTTTCACACAAACGAGTTTTTCGCGCGGGTGCGATGCGTGAAGTGAATGCATAGCCCCTGCACAGTCAGAAGTTTTGATCCGTGAGGGTCCTACCGCTATTGATTGCTAAAGTGTTGCAGAAGTGCTCAGCCAATATTTCCTGTATTTAAAAGAATACCACACCTATCATACCATAGAGGTCGCTATAGGGCCCCTGGAAAGAGGAGCCCCAGCCCCGGTCTGTCTCATTCCTTATTTTAATGGGTTGAGAGAACCGCTGCCTCTACAAGCCCTAAAACATGAGCAGGAAAAGGATCATACAAAGGAGATGGCGGGGTGGGGGCACAAAGTCCTCAAATCCTAGGTGGTTAGGAGCCAGAAGGGGACGCCATATTAATCTTTCCTATGTGGCTGTCTTTCCTTACAGATGGAGGTAATTGGCCTGCAGATCCACTACTGTCCACTGTGTGTCACTGTTGCACCATCCTGACTCTGGAATGATATCACTGTATTACTAGCAATGAATTACACATGTGCGGCAGTAAAATGCATATAACTGCTTTACAGAGCCATTATCGACGCTTGCGCCTTATTATACAACGGAAATTTCTTAACGTCCAAAATTTCATTGACAGGCTGATCGACTCTTCCCCCACTTGCCGTCAATTAGAAGCAGAACGCTGTATCGTAATGTAGCTATCTTCACATAATAAATCAAACTATTATGGCATCTGGTTTCACAAAGAAATACTAAGGGAATGAATCTTTTGAAAGTATGTCGCAAAAGTATGATCCTCTGGAACATGTCCACACATATCCTGTAAGTGCCACATTTGCTATATCGTCCAATTGGTCTGTCCCCCTTCCCCATCTCTGGAAGTCATGCAGAGGTCAAACCCTTGTCAGACAATGGTCACTCCATCTTGAAGCTTCTGTCTAATACAGCAGTTTTTCGTGGCGGTGGCGATTGTGCACGTGTGCCGTGGCCCCTCCAAACAACTTATCTGTGGATGCTCTGAGAGTCGGACCCTTAAATGATCTGATATTGATGGTGTATCCTGAGGTTAGGTCATCAATATCCCGACACCAGAAAACCCCTTTAAGGGTAATTTTTATGGATTTTGAGGAAAGTGAAAAAGGAGAAGCGGCAGCAAGATGAGATAAAGATAAGGATGGTTCTGGGAGTCAGTGAGGCGGAGTCTAGGAGTGGGGAGCCAGTGAGGCGGGGTCTAGGGGTGGGGAGTCAGTGAGGCGGGGTCTAGGGGTGGGGAGTCAGTGAGGCGGGGTCTAGGAGTGGGGAGTCAGTGAGGCGGGGTATAGGAGTGGGGAGTCAGTGAGGCGGGGTATAGGAGTGGGGCATCAGTGAGGAGGAGTCTAGGAGTGGTGAGTCAGTGAGGAGGAGTCTAGGAGTGGGGAGCCAGTGAGGCGGGGTCTAGGAGTGTGGATTAAGTGAGGAGTAGTCTAGGAGTGGGGAGTCAGTGAGGAGTAGTCTAGGAGTGGGGAGTCAGTGAGGAGTCTAGGAGTGGGGAGTCAGTGAGGAGGAGTCTAGGAGTGGTGATTCAGCGAGGAGGAGTCTAGGAGTGGGGCGTCAGTGAGGAGAAGTCTAGGAGTAGGGAGCCAGTGAGGCGGGGTCTAGGAGTGGGGAGTCAGTGAGGCAGGGTCTAGGAGAGGGGAGTCAGTGAGAAGGAGTCTAGGAGTGGGGTGTCAGTGAGGAGAAGTCTAGGAGTGGGGAGTCAGCGAGGAGAAGTCTAGGAGTGGGGAGTCAGCGAGGAGAAGTCTAGGAGTGGGGAGTCAGTGAGGAGGAGTCTAGGAGTGGGGAGTCAGCGAGGAGGAGTCTAGGAGTGGGGAGTCAGTGAGGAGGAGTCTCGGAGTGGGGAGTCAGCGAGGAGGAGTCTAGGAGTGGGGCGTCAGCGAGGAGAAGTCTAGGAGTGGGGAGTCAGCGAGGAGGAGTCTAGGAGTGGGGAGTCAGTGAGGAGGAGTCTAGGAGTGGGGAGTCAGCGAGGAGAAGTCTAGGAGTGGGGAGTCAGCGAGGAGAAGTCTAGGAGTGGGGAGTCAGCGAGGAGGAGTCTAGGAGTGGGGAGTCAGCGAGGAGGAGTCTAGGAGTGGGGCGTCAGCGAGGAGAAGTCTAGGAGTGGGGAGTCAGCGAGGAGGAGTCTAGGAGTGGGGAGTCAGCGAGGAGGAGTCTAGGAGTGGGGAGTCAGCGAGGAGGAGTCTAGGAGTGGGGAGTCAGCGAGGAGAAGTCTAGGAGTGGGGAGTCAGCGAGGAGAAGTCTAGGAGTGGGGAGTCAGCGAGGAGAAGTCTAGGAGTGGGGAGTCAGCGAGGAGAAGTCTAGGAGTGGGGAGTCAGCGAGGAGAAGTCTAGGAGTGGGGAGTCAGTGAGGAGGAGTCTAGGAGTGGGGAGTCAGCGAGAAGGGGTCTAGGAGTGGGTCGTCAGCGAGGAGGAGTCTAGGAGTGGGGAGTCAGCGAGGAGGAGTCTAGGAGTGGGGAGTCAGCGAGGAGAAGTCTAGGAGTGGGGAGTCAGTGAGAAGGGGTCTAGGAGTGGGGCGTCAGCGAGGAGGAGTCTAGGAGTGGGGCGTCAGTGAGGAGGAGTCTAGGAGTGGGGAGTCAGCGAGGAGGAGTCTAGGAGTGGGGAGTCAGCGAGGAGGAGTCTAGGAGTGGGGAGTCAGCGAGGAGGAGTCTAGGAGTGGGGAGTCAGCGAGGAGGAGTCTAGGAGTGGGGCGTCAGCGAGGAGAAGTCTAGGAGTGGGGAGTCAGTGAGGAGGAGTGGTGGGCCTTTAGTTTAGGAAATATAGGCGTGGCTTATGGGGCTCAAATTGGTGCAATTTTAAACCCCCTTTAAGATGATCTTAGCCAAGAAGGTTATAATTAAAAACCTGTGCGATTATATGATCGTTTTTCTCTACGGTACTGAAAACAATCAGATCTTACCAATGGAAATCTGCCCCACTGCTTGGTGGAACACATCGTTCAGGCAGCAGAATATTTCTCACTGGTCACTGGTGGTCCGATTACAGCATTTAGTTTACCACTGCCCAATAAAAGGATATATGAAACAATGCAACACAATATTTTACAATTATTTTTTTATCTGTTAAGGATTCATGCACACGGCCGTTGTTGTGGTCCTCATCCGAGCCGCATTTATTGCGGCTCGGGTGCGGACCCATTCACTTTAATGGGGCCGCAAAAGATGTGGACAGCACTCCGTGTGCTGTCCGCATCTGTTGCTCCGTTCCGTGGCCCTGCAAAAAAAAAAATAGCATTTCCTATTCTTGTCCGTTTTGCGGACAAGAATAGGCATGTCTACAATGGGGGCCGCCCGTTCCGTTCGGCAAATTGCTGAAGGCACACGGGCGGCTTCCGTTTTTTGCGGATCCACGATTTGCGGATCGCAAAAAACGGCACGGTCGTGTGCATGAGGCCTAAGTCTGTGGTCAGTTTTGGTCCTAAATACATTTGTGCAGTTCACATTTCTGACCACTAGATGGCAAACTCTACTTTTCGTTTTGCTGACGGACTGCTGGTGAAAGAAAATGATTTCCTTGGGGATTTCTAGAAATCTATAGATCACGGATGCAAGCTGGTGTAATGACAAGATGCTAAAGTACAGAAAAAGACCCAATGACAGCATATTCAGACTCTACAGAAATAAAGAAGCCGTTCTCTAAGCTGGAAGATATAGCGGTAATCAACAAGTCTCCCAGACACGTCAGCAGCCACTACAGTTATCATTAATATTCAATGCACCCTCTGCTCTGCGTATGTGAGAACTACAGACCATTCAGGGTTCCACCACGCTCACCTTTGTCCATGTGCTGTGTCTGGGTTTACAACTTGGCGCCATTTACATTAATGGGACCCCTTCATTCGTAATTGCTGAACCCCTTTAATATTAGAAAAAATATCGCACTCTAAAGAATTTTACGCACTGAATATGGCTGCAGGTTGGTGGCGGGCCGTGATTTGGCAAGACAGTGCCCCCAGTCCACCATTAATAGTGGTTTGTTTACAAAGAGCCTTGACCTCACCTCCACTGGAAACCATTAAATGCTAATTTTAACCCTTGCCTTCTAGACCAGGCTCAGTGCCCACCCTTACAGGGCCAAGCTCCCTCTATGATCCATAAGTCCTTAAAGGTATATTCCAGTCAAAAGTTATCTCCCATTTATAGCATAGGGCAGTGATGGTGAACCTTTTAGAGACCGAGTGCCAATCTTCAACCAAAAACCCTCTTATTTATCGCAAAGTGCCAACACTGCAATTTACCCTGAATACTACAGTCCAATATAGTACATCTTCTATGTACTTTATCATTTGGCTATAAAAAAAACTGCCTACATTTAGTGCGCTGCTTGTGCTGTACATAGTGTGCCCTGTGCTGATGAATGGCGGGTAAAGTCTAAGGCATACCAATACCAGTGCCATAGGTTCGCCACCACTGGCATAGGGGATAACTGTTAGATCACAAAGGGGCTGACTACTGGGGACCACCACTGATTGCTAAAGCTCCGAATGGAGTAGAGGATCAAGCATGCCGCACCATTCATTCTCTATGGGACTGCTGGAGATGGTTAAAGGGGTTCTCTGGGCTTTTAATATTGATGGCCTATCCTTAGGATAGGTCATCAATATCAGATCATGGGGGGTCCTACACCCGACACCAGTGATTCCTCTGACTGACTGAGCCGATCTATGTGAAGCCGCTCGGTCAGATAGCAGAGCAGAGAGACGCTGGCAGCAGGGAGGAGCGTAATCTGATCCTAGAGTTGAAGCCAGCCCCGCCCACCTCGGCCTGCAACCAATCAGAGCTCAGGCAAGCAGCTCTTAGTCACACACTCTACAGGAGGGAGTCTAAGAATCGAATGAGTCATCTAAAGATCCGACTAGTTAGAGACTCATTCGATTCTTTAAATTAAAAGTCACTAGAACAGTTTACACTGAGGGCCGGAAGAGGCTGCATCGCCGACATGGAGGTAAGTATAAGTGTTTTTTGTTTTTTTTACAATAGTTTTACAAGAACATTGGGGGGCTCTTATTACTGGTACATTGGGGGGGGGGGGCTTATTACTGGCACATCGGGGGGCTTATTACTGGCATATTGGGGGGGCTTATTACTGGCACATGATGGGGGGGCTTATTACTGACACATGATGGGGGGGCTTATTACTGACACATGATGGGGGGCTTATTACTGGCACATGATGGGGGCTTATTACTGGCACATGATGGGGGGCTTATTACTGGCACATGATGTGGGGCTTATTACTGGCACATTGGGGGGTCCTATTACTGGCACATGATGGGGGGGATTATTACTGACACATAATGGGGGTCTTATTACTGGCACATGATGGGGGGCTTATTACTGGCACATGATGGGGGGCTTATTACTGGCACATGATGGGGGGCTTATTACTGGCACATGATGGGGGGCTTATTACTGGCACATGATGTGGGGGTTTATTACTGGCACATGATGGGGGGGCTTATTTACTGGCACATGATTGGGGGGCTTATTTACTGGCACATGATGGGGGGGCTTATTACTGGCACGTGTTATTACTGGCACGTATTTTTTGCACTATTATAAGGAGAATTATTTCTACTGGGGGAGGGGGGGCATTATGGTGGGCTTTATTACTCCCACATGGTATGACCCCCTAGTAGCAGCACCGGCCTCTCCCTGCTCTGCTATCCCTCTGCCCCTTCTCCAAATCCTTATTATGAAATCTTTCTCATTAGGATGAAACACAACATCAGCTCCACCGAGCCCCCGGCCAAGTGTTGAAGTGGTGTCCGAGATCCCCAAGGGCCAAGCCAAGTAATTGTTAGTTTTCATAGTTCTGTAAGCACCCTTGTTCTGTGGCGGCGGACAGAAAATATTCTGGAAGTGGCCCTGCCGAGACCAGGCTCTGGATCCGCCACTGGTCTGGACTGCTCACAGGAGTGTGCATTTCTTCTATACTGTTATCCGTATGCTCTGACCTGCAGAAATCGGCACTCGCTCTGTAACAACTAACAGGCAGTACCTGTAGACTGTAGCCTGGCCCTGTTACCGAAGCTAGCCGGGTGGTGTAAGGTTAAGGTACTAGTAGAGATGAGCGGCCGCTTAATCCTGATTTAAAGTTTAAGTTACTGCGGGATATGGATTACAGTTTAGAAATGTCAAATGTACACTCCTGTGAGAAGCAGGGAGGGGGATCTGTGGATGACACTGTTATGGAGGGGGAAATGGGGATGACACTGTTATGGGGTGTATCTGTGGATGACACATATAGCATAAGATGCTATATACGGTATGTGGCATCCACAGATCCCCCCCATAGCAGTGTCATCCACAGATCCCGCTCCCTATAAAAGTGTCGTCCACAGGCAGCTAGGACATGTTAAAATCTAAGTGATTTTTTATTTATTTTTTTTAAACCACAGACAGCAGGACCTTTCTTTCCTGTTGCGGTTTTAGGTATTGGGTAAAGTATCGCAGCATTTCTAAGCATACTTGTGTAAATGTATCGTTGCTATAGCTGCCCCCCCTACTTTTGTCCTGGCCCCCAGTGTGCCCCCCTAAAATTTGAAAGCTAGAGACGCCACTGCCCGACACCCCTGCCGATCAGCTGTATGAAGGGAAGGTGTGTGAAGTGCACGTACCGTCTACCGAAGAGAGAAACAGTATGGGCTTCAGGTAATGAGTTTCGATCCAGAATTCAGTTCTCATTAATGGAACCCATACTCCCCGGGGTTCCCTAAAAACTTTAGTTTAGTTAAGTGCAGGGTCAGACCCAACTTACTTCCAATGTCCACTCAGAAAGACAAAGACATCTATTGGTCATCAGACTGAGGATCGAGGACACTGGAATTAGTGCATCGCGCGCTTCTCGTCCGCTGTCAGTTCTGCAGAACTAATATTTAGGATGTAGGCTTGTTTCAAGGGTGACCGCCAGAGACCGGAACTGTGACATCAAACCATTGGATGGCGAGCACTAGACACTGACCTGCTGGTGGGACCTCCAATGATCGGCTAATGTGAGAGGGAATTGCAACTGTGCTATTCCTCTACAGCGCCACCACAGGGGAAACAAAGTATTACATGATGTCCACTGAAATCAATGAGCGATCGTGTCGTGTACAGAAATGCTGGATCCTCCAGAGTGTTGGATACTCTTGATAATAGATGAGGGTCCTAAACCTAGCTAGGAATTCCCTAGAAAGGAACATGACAGATGGCTGACCACCACAGATTGTATGGGTCCCCAAACTCTTGGAGGCCAGAGCTTTCTGGGGCTTGGTGGCACGTGACTGCTGAGGTCCGTCATTGGAACTGTAGTGAAGACAGCTCTGGACCCACAGAGCAGGAACTGAGCAGGTAAGGTCCTGCTTGGTGGGTGGTAGTGGTGAATTAAAAAATTGTGGGGTACCCCTTTAAAACCAAAGACTAAAGCACTAAACTACCGGACATCAGGGGCTGGAGCACTAAGTTACTGCACATTTTTCTAGATCTTTTGGAAAAGTTGAAGAGCTTGTGAACCCGTAACCGTACAGAAGAATTATTGATAGTTTTGGTCAAATTTTAACAGAGCTCAAATCTGAAACAATGCCCGCCGGCCTGTATGTGCAGCCACGCTTGAACTTTAACCCTTTCTCTGCCTGCCCTGGAGTCATGCACAATTACTGGCTGAATTTGCATCTTTTCATTTCTACTTCCAAACCAGCGGAATCGATGAGACAAAGGAGCAGAGGGACAAAAGACGAATGACAAAGTGAAAAGGATTTTTTTTCTTTTTGTCCATAATTTTCCATCTCTTGCCAATCAGATTTACCACAAACTAATTGCAAACTACAATTTATTTTATTGCAGGGTATAAGTGCAATGTAAAAATTTTTAATTTTTTTCCCACATTGACAGGTAAAACAATAGGACCTGACTGATCCCCTTTATGCTAACATTTCACGATTTCTGTTCCCACCCATCTATTATAAGGACTTCACAGGTGTAATTTGAAACTCTTAGGTAAAATATTTTCTGCCTGTTCTCCTCATATGCAGAATCCTCTACCTAACCACAGAGTTAAAATATAAAATTGTGCCACCACTAGGGGGAGCTTTAGAGCATACTGCATACAGGCTTATGAGTGAGTACAATGGAAACTGTATATGCAGTAAGCTCCACCTAGTGGTGTCTGGAGGAAACCAGAATTTTACCTTTTAAAGAGATTTTCCTGGATGTTTATATTAAAGGCCAATGTTCATGGATGATCTGTCATGGCGGACAGGATATAAGATGCACAGATAAACTAAACAAACAATTTTTCTAGGCGAGAAGCTGGGGATAAGGTCACCTCCTAGCAAATCCCTAACAGCTCTCCCTATTCTGCTTTGCCTACATTCAGACCCTAAAGGTGGGAATAATGTGTCCTCGTGCCTGGGCTGAGAATACCCTAAAATCCCTGAGATGGTGAAAGGGGAAAAGGGGCAGCCTGCTCCCTCAGAACCAGGAGGGGACAGACGACACTCAAACAGCCTAGACAACAAACCTAAGAAATCAGAAACCAACTTATCTTATCTGAGCAGGAAAAGCCAATCCTTTACTCCTTGCTTCCACAGCCTGACAGAAGCTATAACCCGCACGGAACACTGGGAGGGGAGTAATTTAAACCAACGACCCCACCCAGTGCACCTGAAGGGAGGCGGATCTAGCATGACTCCAAAACAAAACAAATGACTAGACACGTGCTGCTAATCTGGCAGACCTCCGTACATAGTCTGAGCAGGGCATGACATGATCTAATGAAATCCAAGGTTATGCCTTGGAAAAAATGAATATTTTTACCACTAATTCAATCATCCTAAAACAGTAATGTCTTTAAGGTAATTCATAGAACTATGGGGGATCAATAGGGGACCACCTCTTGGTTCATAGTACCACAGCCCGCCACCCAAGACAGGAGTGCTTGGCACTTGCTTGCACTTCTCTTGTCTTGTAGAGAGAAGGACACAGTATTTCAGCTGTCGTTACTGTGACCAGCTCTATGTCAGTCTACACTGCCCACGTGAAAAAAGAGTTGGAGCCCACCTATGTTGAGATCTATCTCTACAGGACCCATCGCAGCATCAAGCTTCCTTGCTGTCTTACATTAAGACCTTTTTCTATGCCTGAAACAGGTGTAGAAAATGGTAAATGAGACGAGCTTCCCGACCCGTCCCCACCCACGCCACGCCCACTTTTTTAGACCTGGCGTGAGCAGGGAAAAGTGGAAGATTGCGGCGCAGCTAACTGTGAATAGTGTTTTGCTGCCATCACTGGTGAAAAGCGGTACTGCAAGGTAGAGACGTAACTGTGTGTTAGTTTATTCACAGGAAGAAGGAGGGTAAAATTGTGGAGACATGGGGTAAATACATAAGATTTTTTTTTTGTATTTTTATATTTACCTCCACCAACATAGATCCAGCGCCGGCTTTGCACCCATAAAGCTCTGTTTCAAGTATCCAATAAGTGTGTTTAATAGTGCAATATTTTCCAATGCTACTACATACCATTTGCTAGAAAAAAAATTGCTTCCAGGAAGGTGGCCAAAATGGCGGTTTTGCTTATAATCCTGATGTATGATGAGCTAGCAGGATGTTATGAGTTAGGCCATTCTACTCGTAAGGGTTACTGTGAACTAGGAATGCGTTAGCAATGGGTCCCGGAAAGCATGTGTTACCCTGGTCACCCCCCTGCTGTCAGAAAATGACCCAGCATAACAACAGCTTATTCAACCTGATGGGAGGCTTGACTCCTTGTTGGCAAACTGCCTGTTCCATTTTCTGTCACAGGCAACTGTACCGTCGGAGAACGGTTGTGACATCTGCATGTACTCCATTAGTGTGGAGCAAGCAGCAAGACCCCAGTCATAGGGTCTTGTTCTAGTACCGACTCCCCTAATAGTGCCAGTCATTGAGGGTGCCTTAAATCTCTAGGATATGCCACCAATGTAAGATAGGTACAGAACCAGCACCTATCTCTAGAAATGGGTGCCCGAAGTGGAGGAAAGCACATCACGCATGCACGGCCACCCTTCATTCTATGGGAGTGCTTAAACTAGCTGATCGGCATGCTTGACTAGTTTCGAAAGACCCACAGAAATTAATTGAGTGTACACTCCACACCATTCACTTCTACGGAACTGCCGGAAACAGCCGAGCCAGCTATTTTTGGCAATCCCACAGAAATGAATGGAGGGCGCATGCGCGGTGCGTTTTATGTTCACTCTGGGTGATCCGTTATAGAGATAGGTGTGGGGGTCCCAGAGGTGGGACTGGCACCTCGCTGACATATCGTAGCGATATGCCACTTAGGCTAGTTTCACACTAGCGGCAATGAACTCCAGCAGGCTGTTCCGGCGGGTGAACAGCCTGTCAGATCCGTGCTGCCGCTAGTGCACGCGTGCCCCCGGACTACCGCTCCGGCCCCATTGACTATAATGGGGGCGGGCCGGAGTTCCGGCAGCAGCACGGCAAGCATGCAGAGAGGCGGCCGGAATAAAACTATGACGTGTCAATGGGGCCGGTGCTGTAGTCCCGGGGCACGCGTGCACTAGTGGCAGCACGGATCCGACAGGCTGTTCACCCGCCGGAACAGCCTGCCGGAGTTCCTTGCCGCTAGTGTGAAAGTACCCTAAGGCTACTTTCACACTAGCGTTTTGGCTTTCCGTTTGTGAGATCCGTTCAGGGCTCTCACACGCGGTCCAAAACTGATCAGTTTTGCCCTAATGCATTCTGAATTGAAGAGGATCCGCTCAGAATGCATCAGTTTGCCTCCGTTCAGTCACCATTCTGCTCTGGAGGCGGACACCAAAACGTGGCCTGCAGCGTTTTGCTGTCCGCCTGACGAAGCGGAGATCTGCAAAAACGCTTTCGTTACAATAATACAACCGCATGCATCCGTCCTGAACGGATCCGGTTGTATTATGTCTTCTATAGCCATGATGGATCCGTCTTGAACGCCATTGAAAGTTTTCTATTGTGCCAGATTGTGTCCGAGAAAACAGATCCGTCCTCATTGACTTAAATTGTGTGCCAGGACGGATCCGTTTTTTTTCTGACACAATAGAAAACTTTCAATGGTGTTCAAGACGGATCCATCATGGCTATAGACATAATACAACCGGATCCATTCATGACGGATGCATGCGGTTGTATTATTGTAACGAAAGCGTTTTTGCAGACCCATGACGGATCCGCAAAAACTGCTACTGTGAAAGTAGCCTAATGTTTGAGGTGAGTCTAAGTCAATGTATGAAGGTGATCTAAAGTGGTATTCCGATTACTACAAATGATCCCCTAGATGGGGAACAGCTCACTGACTGTGTCCTCCACTGATCCTCAGAACAGGGGTCCCGTTACCCAATCCTAATGGAGCATCAGGTCGAGCATGCACCCTGCTGCTCCATTCATTCTCTATGGAACTGCTGGAGATATAAATAATGTGCCTAATGTTATAAAGTTAGGAAGGACTAGATTATAAAGGATCCTCCTTTGTCTTCCAGTTGTTGTAGTCCAGGGATGCTTAACCTGCGGCCCTCCAGCTGTTGCAAAACTACAATTTCCAGCATGCCTGGGCAGCCTCCAGGTATTAGGGCATACTGGGAGTTGTAGTTTGGAACTGGAGCTGGAGGGCCGCAGGTTGAGCATCCCTGTTATAGTCCATACTGAGCAAATTTACCTTTTAGCAGAATACTCATGGTATGAGAGTGACATATCTATTCTACAGGGGTCACAAACATGGCTGGGTATAGTGGTGTGTAATCTGTGTGGCTGGACAGAGCCCACCGCTGTCAGTGCAGCAACTGGCACTGATTGCCTTGGTACCCCAATCTTATACCCCCAATCCCACATATTGTACCTCAAGCTATGAAAAATCAGATCTGCAGGATGAGACTACATTCCTTAAAGGGGTTGTGATCACGTTTACACTGCCTGGCCCTGTCAATCAAAGAGCAGAGGGCGCGGCAGTTGCAGAGAGAGCAAAGCCTCTAGGTGTACTGGCAACGCTCCCATTGCTCCTTAAAGGGGTTCTGCAGTTTGCTTAAACTGATGATCTATCCTCTGGATAGATCATCAGCATCTGTGAACAGAGCTTAGCCCCGCCTAGGCCAGTTCATACTAGTCGTGACGTCACTGGGCTTGCAGTAAACAGAGAGAAGGCCGCGGCGCTACTGCCAGCGCCGCTGCCTTCTCAAACAGCTGATCAGCGGGGGTCCTGGGAGTCGGACCCCCGACGATCAGATGCTGATGATCGATCCAGAGGATAGATCATCAGTTTAAACAAACTGCAGAACCCCTTTAAGGCTCATTTGCATGTATTAAAACTAGGGATGAGCGAATCGACTTCGCATAAAACATCCGAAGTCGGTTAACATAAAACTTTGTTCGAATACTGATAGGGTGCGAGATCTCCGTATTAGAATGTATTGGCTCAGATGAGCCAAAGTTATTACTTTGTGAAGTCTTGCGAGACTTTGGGGAATAACTTCAAAAATTAATTTCTACTGTTAAAAACCTTTTCCCGAACTTGGGTTCGGTCCCAAGGTACCACTAGGTAGAAATCTGCTGATATATGCCCTTTAGTTTGTGGGGTGGCTAGTTTACAGTATGAGTAATTTTTGGGCTGCATTATTTGGGCACTAAGTGGTAAATCATAAGGCTGGGGCATCAGTAACAGTTAATGTACAGGGCACCAATCAGCCAAGGCCAGCCCTGACCGCAGGTATGTAAACCATCAGAATCAATACAAAGGTTCATGTAAGATCTCCAGTTCGGGATGATGTATTTGAGGACAGTATACTCATTTTTGCTTTTTAATGATTTATTATATGCTAGTTCTCTCCAGTTACTACTATAAAGCCACAACTCCGAGGATGCAGCTAGATTTGCAAATGCTGGAGAGCCACAGGTTGGAGACCGCTGCTATACACTAGGGTTGACAAATATATTTGGTGGACTGCAACTGCTCATCTACAGGTTTAGGCCTCTTGCACACGACCGTATGTATTTTGTGGTCTGCAAAAAACGGATCAGCAAAAAATACGGATGACATCCGTGTGCATTCTGTATTTGGCCCCTAATAGAACAGTCCTATCCTTGTCCGTAATGCGGACAATAATAGGACATGTTCTATTTTTTTGCGGAATGTAAATACGGACATAGGAAATGGAATGCACAAGGAGTAACTTCCGTTTTATTTGTACGGACACGGAAAGAAAATACTTTTGTGTGCAAGAGGCCTTAGGCCTCACGAACCCTGCAAGATCACCACACGGAGTCCCTTAGGCTACTTTCACAATTGCGTTGTTATTTTCCGGTATTGGATCCAGCAGATGATCTCCGTACTGGAAAAAAACAATTCCATTTAGTCCTCATGCATACTGAATGGAAAGAGATCCGTTCACGATGCGTCAGGATGTCTTCCGCTCTGGCAGGATTCCGTTTTGTGCTGCGAGCTGCGGTTTTGTGTCCTGTCATAAAAACTGAAAAAAAAAAAAAACAGATCCATCACTGAAAACAATGTAAGTCAATGGTGACAGATCCGTTTTCAATGTATTTAGTGACGGATCTGTTTTTTTTTTCCGATTTGATTTCGCACAACCGCATCCTAATGTAACGGATGCATCCTGATGTGCAAAATCAAAACGGATCCGTTTAATTCCGGATCTGCCGGATCTTAATTCCGGGATTAACAACGCAAGTGTAAAAGTAGCCCTATTATGTGCTTCCTTTCATGTAGCTCCACCTCATTTCTGTATACCTCTGTGCGAAATTGGATTCATATGGAAGTACAGTAAGGCTCCATGCACCTCTATGGATGCCCTTCTAGGGAATTTTCACATACAGCGGTTCCTTTGCTGTTTTCGGATGCAGAATTTAGAGCCAAAGCCAGAACTGGATCCAGTGGGAAAAAGAAGTATAAGTCCTTTGTTTATATTTTCCATTCCCTTTGAATCCACTTATGGGCTCGTTCACACGAACGTGTGCTGCCCGTTGCCGTATTGCGGACCACATTTGCGTATCCGCAATACACGGGCACTGTTCCGTATGCATTCCTCATCACAGATGCGGACCCATTCACTTCAATGGGTCTGCAAATCCGTAAATGGAACGGAAGCACGGAACGGAAGCACTACGGAGTGCTTTTTGGGGTTCTGTTCCGTGCCTCTGCACCGCAAAAAGATAGAACATGCTCTATCTTTTTGCGGAACGGAGGGATCGCAGACCCATTCAAGTGAATGGGTCCACGATCCCCATGCGGCTGGGCCACGGTCGGTACCTGTGCATTGCGGACCGCAATTTGCGGTCCACAGCACGGGCTTCACACGTCGTCATGTGAACAAGCCCTATGGTTTGGGCTCAAAAACGGCATCAAAAACCTTAATAACTGTTTGGTAACTACTTGCATTCCCCAATAAATTACCACCAGTCTGCCATAAAGTTTCAGATGGGTGTTACCAGTTTATATATATATTTTTTTTTTTTTGGGGGGGGGGGGGGGGGCTGTTACTGCACAGTCTGACACTGGTACCAATGATTGGTTACTGTCAGAGTGGGCAGGGACACCCCCAACTGGTTACACCCATCTGGACCTTCACAGCAATCTGCTACCAATACATTTATAACTTCTAGTATGAATAATATGGCGCAACATAGAGTTATCTGAAAATAGGCTCTGGAATTGCAATCACATGGAGAATGCAAGTAGTTACAAAATCAGGCATGTCAGGAGAGGTGACAGATCCTCTTTAAAGGGGTCGTCTCACTTCAGCAAATTACATTTATTATGTAGAGGAAGTTAATACAAGGCACTTACTAATGTATTGTGATTGTCCATATTGCCTCCTTTGCTGGCCGGATTCATTTTTCCATCACAATATACCCTGCTCGTTTCCATGGTTATGACCACCCTGGAATCCATCACCGGTGGCCCTGCTTGCACACTTTAGGAAAAAGCAGTAGCCCATGCGCGCTCCCATGGTCCCGGCAACCAAATCGGCCGACGCTTTTTCCTATAGCATGCAAGCATGACCACCACTGATGGATTGCAGGGTGGTCGTAACCATGGAAACGAGCAGGGTATAATGTGATGGAAAATGAGTCTCGCCAGCAAAGGAGGCAATATGGACGATCACAATACATTGGGAAGTGCCTTGTATTAACTTTCTCTACATGATAAATGACATTTTCTGAAGTGAGACAACCCCTTTAAATCTCTGTACCACGCGGAGGCGTAGTACAGCCGTGTGCATGACACCTTCTCGGAGAATGTACTACTACCTCATCCATACTGTAGGGAGAAGTCACAGAGCTTTACATCATGAAAATGCAGAAAGTGGAATAAAATAAAACACCTGCGTGCAGTCATCATGTTTCAGTCAATATAAAAAGTAATTAACCCTGCACCATTGTAGCGCACACTTCCTGGAACCGGCCTGGATACTTCCCTCCTCTTCCTCGCTTCAAAATTAAGTTGTCACTTTTTATGTCTCTTCTACGGCAGAACCACAAGAACAGCTACTCCGAGATTTATAACCTGCGTCTCCGGGAGGAAAGCAACTCCTGCGGTGGGATTAATTAGCTACTGCCAAGTCACCATAAAGAGGAAGTCACCAAGGGGCATTAACCCCTTCAGTGACAGGGGGCTTCCTGCAACAAAGGTGGGTTCATCTGGCAATTAATTTGTGAGTATTCATCATGCTAACATGTAATATCATATCTCTGCCGTTTTAGTGTTAATAACATCCAGATTATTGGTTTCATGTAAATCTCTAACAACTAATGTACTCTGCATGTTGTTTGCTAGATGGCTACTTCCCAGATACATTTGAGACATTTAAAGGTGCAGTGAACTGACCATAGACCCTACAGAAAAATTTCCCAGTGGCCCAGTGCTTCGGGGGCCACCCGAGCACGCCTCATGGCCACCAGCTGGATACTAGGCCTGCACGATATATTGCCAAAGCAATCGTATCGCGATGATCGACGATTGCGATATGGCGATTCGGCCGACCCAAAAATGCTGCGATTACCTACAATGATACACCCGCCGCACAGCGCGGTCGGCGGGTGTATCAATAGAGGGAGGAGGGGCTGGGGGCTGGCATCTGGAATGACAGCGGGGCCCGGTGCAGTCCCTGTATTCTAATGCACCGGCCCCGCTCACTTTTGTATATTCTTTTCTAACCTGCATTGTTAAAATATAATAATCATTTGTAATCCAGCTGTATTACTTACAGCTAAGTTCCGTAGCAGAGAGGAGGGAGGAGGCAGGCCGGGAGGGCGGCGCGTCACTCACTACGTCATGCACCTGCACCGCCCACTTTATGAATGAAGCAGGCAGCGCCCTCCCGGCCTGCCTCCTTCCTCCTCTCTGCTACGGAATTTAGCTGTAAGTAATACAGCTGGATTACACATGATTATTATATTTTAACAATGCAGGTTAGATAAGATTATACAACAGTGAGCGGGCCGGTGTATTAGAATACAGGGACTGCACCGGTCCCCGCTGTCATTCCTAATCCAGATGCCGGGCCCCACCCCCTGTATTAGGGGTCATTCACACTGCAGGGACACTGTTATGGGGGGGAAGGGAATCTGTGGATGGCACATAGCGTA
This sequence comes from Bufo bufo, assembly GCF_905171765.1. Lineage (NCBI taxonomy): Eukaryota > Metazoa > Chordata > Amphibia > Anura > Bufonidae > Bufo > Bufo bufo. The sequence continues at coordinate 27,536,432 of NC_053397.1, read as the reverse complement.
AGATGCTATATATGTGTCCTCCACAGATCCCCCCCATAGCAGTGTCATCCACAGATGCCCCCATAACAGTGCCATCCAGAGATCCCCCATGACAGTGCCATCCACAGATCCCCTATAACAGTGTCATCCACAGATCCCCCCCATAACAGTGTCATCCACAGATCCCCCATAACAGTGTCATCCACAGATCCCCCATAACAGTGTCATCCACAGATCCCCTCCATAACAGTGTCATCCACAGATCCCCACCATAACAGTGTCATCCACAGATCCCCCCCATAACAGTGTCATCCACAGATCCCCCCATAACAGTGCCATCCACAGATCCCCTCCATAACAGTGTCATCCACAGATCCCCCATAACAGTGCTGCCGGGGCAGTATTTTGTGCGCACTGTAGTATTTGGTTCTGCTGGTGCAGTATATTGTGCTGCAATGTGGTATTTGGTTCTGCTGCAGGTGTCAGACCTCTACTGATCTGATATTGATGACCTATCCTGGTCAATAAGTTCTGGAAAACCCCTTTAAGCCCTCCCCAAGGGGTCACCTGAGGGCACCCCAAATAACCGAGAACACCCACTTTTAGATGACGTTTGCATAAACCCCACTTCTATTGAGGTAGGTTACTGGGATTGCCCTGGCCTATCTTAATCATACAGCGCTCTAAGGGGGAACCTGTGGAGTCCCTGCAAGCTACCTTTGTCTCATAGCAACCAATCAGAGCGCAGCTTTCATCTCTTAACTTGCTCTGGTAAAATGAAAGCTGTGCTGTGATTAGTTGCTATGGGCAGTTTGGATAAATGAGGCCTATGTGTGTAACCACTGTGCTGCATCCAACTAACAGGACAGGGAAAGGGATGGGGTTTATGCAAACTTGCAGCAAAATTGGAGGTTCCTGGGCAGATAGGAGGCAGCGCTTTAAAAGTCTTATTGATTTGGAGCATATTACAATTAGTTTCCTTGTCGTTTTCTGTATACCAGAGAGCGACCAATCACAGAGCAGCTTTCATTTTTCCAGAGCAATGTAGAAAATAACAGCTGAGCTCTGATTGGTTGCTATGGGCAACAGGGCCAGTTTTTAACCGCCTCCGGACCGCCTAACGCAGGATCGCGTTCCGGGGGGGCGGCTGATTCATTCCTCCTAGACGCATATACGCGTCATCTCGCGAGACGCAAGATTTCCTGTGAACGCGCGCACACAGGCGTGCGCGTTCACAGGAACTGCAGGTAAGCGAGTGGATCTACAGCCTGCCAGCGGCGATCGTTCGCTGGCAGGCTGTAGATGCGATTTTTTTAACCCCTAACAGGTATATTAGACGCTGTTTTGATAACAGCGCCTAATATACCTGCTACCTGGTCCTCTGGTGGTCCCTTTTGCTTGGATCGACCACCAGAGGACACAGGCAGCTCGGTAATAAGTAGCACCAAGCACCACACTACACTACACCCCCCCCTGTCACTTATTAACCCCTTATTAACCCCTGATCACCCCATATAGACTCCCTGATCACCCCCCTGTCATTGATCACCCCCCTGTCATTGATCACCCCCCTATAAGGCTCCATTCAGACGTCCGTATGTGTTTTACGGATCCACGGATCCATGGATCGGATCCGCAAAACACATACGGACCTCTGAATGGAGCCTTACAGGGGGGTGATCAATGACAGGGGGGTGATCAGGGAGTCTATATGGGGTGATCACCCCCCCTGTAAGGCTCCATTCAGAGGTCCATATGTGTTTTGTGGATCCGATCCGTGGATCCGTAAAACACATACGGACGTCTGAATGGAGCCTTACAGGGGAGTGATCAATGACAGGGGGGTGATCAGGGAGTCTATATGGGGTGATCACCCCCCTGTCATTGATCACCCCCCTGTAAGGCTCCATTCAGACGTCCATATGTGTTTTGCGGATCCGTGGATCCGCAAAACACGGACACCGCGGATCCGCAAAACACATACGGACGTCTGAATGGAGCCTTACAGGGGGGTGATCAATGACAGGGTGGTGATCACCCCATATAGACTCCCTGATCACCCCCCTGTCATTGATCACCCCCCCCCGTAAGGCTCCATTCAGACATTTTTTTGGCACAAGTTAGCGGAAATAGATTTTTTTTGTTTTTTTGTTTTTTCTTACAAAGTCTCATATTCCACTAACTTGTGACAAAAAATAAAATCTCACATGAACTCACCATACCCCTCACGGAATCCAAATGCGTAAAATTTTGTAGACATTTATATTCCAGACTTCTTCTCACGCTTTAGGGCCCCTAAAATGCCAGGGCAGTATAAATACCCCACATGTGACCCCATTTCGGAAAGAAGACACCCCAAGGTATTCGCTGAGGGGCATATTGAGTCCATGAAAGATTGAACTTTTTGTCCCAAGTTAGCGGAAAGGGAGACTTTATGAGAAATAAACAAAAAAAAATCAATTTCCGCTAATTCGCCATGCCCCTCATTGAATACCTTGGGGTGTTTTCTTTCCAAAATAGGGTCACATGTGGGGTATTTATACTGCCCTGGCATTTTAGGGGCCCTAAAGCGTGAGAAGAAGTCTGGGATCCAAATGTCTAAAAATGCCCTCCTAAAAGGAATTTTGGCCCCTTTGCGCATCTAGGCTGCAAAAAGTGTCACACATGTGGTATCGCCGTACTCAGGAGAAGTTGGGCAATGTGTTTTGGGGTGTCATTTTACATATACCCATGCTGGGTGAGATAAATATCTCTGTCAAATGCCAACTTTGTATAAAAAAATGGGAAAAGTTGTCTTTTAGAGAGATATTTCTCTCACCCAGCATGGGTATATGTAAAAAGACACCCCAAAACACATTGCCCAACTTCTCCTGAGTACGGCGATACCACATGTGTGACACTTTTTTGCAGCCTAGGTGGGCAAAGGGGCCCACATTCCAAAGAGCACCTTTAGGATTTTACAGGGCATTTTTTACGCATTTGGATTCCAGACTACTTCTCACGCATTAGGTCCCCTAAAATGCCAGGGCAGTATAAATACCCCACAAGTGACCCCATTTTGGAAAGAAGACACCCCAAAGTATTCCGTGAGGGGCATGGCGAGTTCTTAGAATTATTATTTTTTTGTCACAAGTTAGCGGAAAATGATTTTTTTTATTTATTTTTTTCTTACAAAGTCTCATATTCCACTAACTTGTGACAAAAAATAAAAACTTCCATGAACTCACTATGCCCATCAGGAAATACCTTGAGGTGTCTTCTTTCCAAAATGGGGTCACTTGTGGGGTAGTTATACTGCCCTGGCATTTTAGGGGCCCTAATGCGTGAGAAGTAGTTTGAAATCAAAATGTGTAAAAAATGCCCTGTGAAAACCTAAAGGTGCTCTTTGGAATGTGGGCCCCTTTGCCCACCTAGGCTGCAAAAAAGTGTCACACATGTGGTATCGCCGTACTCAGGAGAAGTTGGGCAATGTGTTTTGGGGTGTCTTTTTACATATACCCATGCTGGGTGAGAGAAATATCTCTCTAAAAGACAACTTTTCAAATTTTTTTATACAAAAGTTGTCATTTGACAGAGATATTTCTCTCACCCAGCATGGGCATGTGTAAAAAGACACCCCAAAACACATTGCCCAACTTCTCCTGAGAACGGCGATACCACATGTGTGACACTTTTTTGCAGCCTAGGTGGGCAAAGGGGCCCACATTCCAAAGAGCACCTTTAGGATTTCACAGGGCATTTTTTACACATTTTGATTTCAAACTACTTCTCACGCATTAGGGCCCCTAAAATGCCAGGGCAGTATAACTACCCCACAAGTGACCCCATTTTGGAAAGAAGACACCCCAAGGTATTTTGTGATAGGCATAGTGAGTTCATGGAAGTTTTAATTTTTTGTCACAAGTTAGTGGAATATGAGACTTTGTAAGAGAAAAAAAAATCATCATTTTCCGCTAACTTGTGACAAAAAATAAAAAGTTCTATGAACTCACTATGCCTATCAGCGAATACCTTAGGGTGTCTACTTTCCGAAATGGGGTCATTTGTGGGGTTTTTCTACTGTCTGGGCATTGTAGAACCTCAGGAAACATGACAGGTGCTCAGAAAGTCAGAGCTGCCTCAAAGAGCGGAAATTCACATTTTTGTACCATAGTTTGTAAACGCTATAACTTTTACCCAAACCATTTTTTTTTTTTACCCAAACATTTTTTTTTTATCAAAGACATGTAGAACAATAAATTTAGAGAAAAATGTATATAGAAATGTATTTTTTTTGGAAAAATTTTACAACTGAAAGTGAAAAATTTTATTTTTTTGAAAACATTTCGGTAAATTTCGATTAATAACAAAAAAAGTAAAAATGTCAGCAGCAATGAAATACCACCAAATGAAAGCTCTATTAGTGAGAAGAAAAGGAGGTAAAATTCATTTGGGTGGTAAGTTGCATGACCGAGCAATAAACCGTGAAAGTAGTGCAGAATTGTAAAAAGTGGTCTGGTCATTAAGGGTGTTTAAGCTAGGGGAGCTGAGGTGGTTACCATGAGGCCCATGTGGACGAGATTAATAAAACTGTCTGAAAGTAAAGCTGTTTGTTGCCCCTGTCAACCAATCACAGCACAGCTTTCACTTGTCAGGAGCACTACAAGAAATGAATGCTGCACTGTGTTTGGTTGCTATGGGCAACAAAGACCGTTTTCCTTTTGTGCACCGTTCACACTGGGTTCTTTTTGCCAGCAGAATCTGACTTAGGGCTCATTCAGACAGCCGTAGTGTTTTCCGTCCGCAAATTGCAGATTCGCAAAACACGGATACCGACCCATGTGCGCTCTGCTCTTTGCGGACTGCACATGACTGGCACTATGAAAAAAAATGCCTATTCTTGTCCAGACAAGAATAGGACATGCTCTATATTTTTTGTGGGGCCGCGAAATGGAACAACGGATGCCGACAGCACACAGTGTGCTGTCCACATCTTTTGCGGCCCCATTGAAATGAATGGGTCCGCACCCGTTCTGCAAAATTGTTGTGTGAATGAGCCCTTAGAATCTGTTCTGGTTTTCAGTGGAAAGCTGTTCTACACGTAACACGGCTATGGATTATAGCCTTTATGTACTTTTTTGCCTCTTGTGAGGTTCCACTCACGATTTGACGGGGGTCCGCGGCAATCGAATGGAAAACTTGTGGTTTCTGCCGTGGAATATGTGGCAGATTTTGCCTTTGTAAAAAAACCGTCCTGTGAACTAGCCCCAACATTGTTTTTTTTTGCGTGGGGAGCACTGTTCTCAACTTTTTTAAATTTTTTTTTGCATGAGTCGTCTGATAAATCTATTAATCTATATATTTTTTAAATCGCAAAATTATCGTATAAATTTTATATATTGTGAAGTTACAGACCCTGCATTTGCTAGCTTCACTTGGGATCCTGTGGAGCCTTTTTTGGCAGAGAGACTCGCTGGACTTAAAGAAAAAAAAAAAATCCTACATCAGTCATCTGATTTGTATCAGGAGCAGACTGAATGCCTGCGGAGTGTAAACTCTGGCAATCTGACAAAAATCTACGGACGCACTCGAGCTGCAGCTTACACCTCACAGGAGTAACGCGATTCCGACCGACGTCAGGATGAGCATCTTGTACGTTTTAAATATTCTGGAGCGGCCCACCCCCCGGATCTCCTACTTACGTCTTGCCATTCTTCTGCTTTCCAAGTGTAAACTGGACAATCCTCTCTTTGGCAAATTTGCTCTGACACGGGTCTCGTAGACTGATTGCACTCTGATGCCCCGGACAATTTCTGAGCACCAATTTGGCAGTGAAGGCTCCTCTGCTGCACCCCTCGGCCGCACGTTACTGAGCACTAGGACACAAGACACATTCTGTAAGTCACTTTTTTTATCTACTGATCGAATAGAATTACACATTTAGATTTAATGTCAACACCGCCAAATTTAAATTTTGTTTTTGCAAATTATAAAATCGCGGAGCAACTAATACATTTTACATTTTTGCATTTATTAAAATTTTTGCGATGTTTTAATTTTTCAACTACAATCATGCAGAACTATAGTTGTAATGATTCAATTTTCATTTTATTGCTTTGTTTTATTTTTAATTTGTGTTCATTTTTATTTTGTCTCATTTTTACTTTGTGATATTTTTATTGTGTATTATTTTTACTTTGAGCTATATTTATTTCGTTATTTCTAATTAGTGTTATTTTTATTTAGTATTTTTTTTTAATTTGAGCTCTTTTTATTTTGTACCAATTTAAATTTGTGTTTATTTTAATTTTGTATCATTTTCAGTTTGCATTAGGGCTCATGCACATGAGCATATGTATTTTGCGGGCCACAAAAACGGATCCGCAAAAAAATACAGATGACGTCCGTGTGTATTCTGTGTATTGCGGAACGGAACAGCTGGCCCCTAATAAAACAGTACTATCCTTGTCCGTAATGTGGACAATAATAGGATATGTTCTATGTTTTTGCGGAACAGACACATGGACATACAGAAACAGAATGCACACAGAGTAACTTCCGTTTTTTTTTGTGTTGACCCATTGAAATGAATGGTTCCGCATACGGTCCGAAAAAACCCCGAAATGTACACTACTGTATGTTCGTGTGCATGAGTCCTTATTTGGTTGTTGTTTTTTTTATACCTCTTTCTAACATTTTTTTTACAATTGTTGTTATTAGGCAGTTATGCATAAAAATTATTAAAATACATATTTGTATAAAACAGACATAAACGATCAGATGTTACAAAAAAAACATTGGATAAAACACATTTTTTGAAAACACAACATTAAATAAGCCTTGGGGTAAAGTACATAAAGTATTTTCGACTACGGTCATTAACATTTATTCGTTTTGTCCATCTGCTGTACAGATTTCACTATAGTGTCAGCTGATTCATAACCCACTACTACAGGATATGGAACATGCAGATGTAGCAGAGCTGTGTTTGCTGTTTAACTCTTTGGGGCTGCATTGTTTACGAATGGAGAAAAACTTTTTTTATTTTTTTTTGTAACCTGCAGTCCCATGTAAACCTAAACACTGATATCTTGATGATTTGTGCTAAGTGGCATGCATTTTGGCTGGAACTGACAAACTTAGCTTTGCTACACTACACTTCTTTTGCATTATCTACAACTCAGCTGCATTTTTCGTGATATAGCGATATATACATGGATTTATTTGATAAAAATAACTGATTTTATTATCATTGGTTGGAAATACAGTGTAGTGTTTGGTTATTAAAACATTTCTCCATGTTATCTGGTTCTGTCTGGTAGAGGCTGTTCACACAATGGGTTAAATGTCCACGCTATTTTTGTGTCTGTTCCTGACAGTTAATTTAAGCAATTATGTCGTTTTCCAAATAATACAGAAATTACTAAAAAGGTTAATGGGCAGATTATGCAATGTAATGTTAGTTAGGGGCCGATGCCAGAAGCAGCTGCATGTTCTCCTTGTGTGCTCTTCAGGGCAGTGGTCCGATCTTGGATCTGTTGCTCGTTTCTAGGAACGAGGTGATGCCTTGTGGTGTATTTGATCACAATAATACCCTTCAAATCTTAAAGGGGTTGTCCATGTTTTTTTTTCGCTATTGTAACAAAGTGCTGGAAGCCTCTCAAAATAATTAAAAAAACTAACCTTACCTTCCCGAGGTTCCTCCGATCCAGCGCCACCTCCTCTTCCCTGGGCTGCAGCAGTCATGTATTGTTTTGGCTGTAGTGATGAAGTCTCGTATACCACTGCAGCCAATCACTGGCCTCAGATGGCACAAGACCGCCAATGATTGGCTGCGGCGGCATACAGGACCTTACCACTGCAGCCAAAAGAGGAGGATGGAGCGGTGGCGCTGAATCGGAGGGGCTCTAAAAGGTAAATGTCATCTGTTCCACTATTTGAACAGGCATCATGGCACTTTGCTACAATAGGGACTACATAGGCCGTTGTAGGGACTACGTGTGCCGCTGTATGGTGCCTTTATAAAACGCCTTATTACGGAAATATGCTAGGGGAGAATACCTTCATGATATATCAGAGGTATACGGAGGTACAGCCTGACAATTTCTACGTGTGCGGAAATTGTACAACCATGTGCATGAGGCCTTAAAGAGGTGCTCCAGCTAGAAGCAATTCTCACCTATCCAATGGAAGAGTGATAAATGCTAGATCGTGTGGGGTTCAACCGCTATGACCCCCTCTGGTTGTCAGAACATTGGACCCAGGTCCATTGTCCCTCTAGCTTGGAGGAGTTTTGATGAAGTGGCGGTTGGTACTGTGTGAGGACAGTAGATAGGTGATCAATGCTTCAGTATGGAACCCCAATAAGTAAATGTAGAGTCCTTCTGTAATTTCTCATCAGGGAGTCTTTCAGACCTCAAATGACAGATTTTTTTCAGCTCTGCTGTTTACTAATGAGAGGTTGGAAACTTGGAATGCTTGGGCTGCTGCTTAGTAATACAAGATGTTGCCAACAGGTGGCAGTACTGGACCAGTACTCTCTAGTTTAGGTCTGGTACTGACAGTCACATAGAGCTGATGGGCTGGTGGTGGTGGGGTTACATGCACCTTCAGCACTTTTGGTCCTAGCTGCCTTTGGTATTTGGGATTTAATATTGTGAATATTGTTAAGGCCTCATGCACACGAGAGTTGTTTTATTCCGTGTCCGTTGCGCCGTTTTTCGTGATTTTCTGCGGACCCATTGATTTTCAATGGGTCCGTTTGCCATCTGCGTCCGTGATCCGTGGTTTCAGTCCGTCAAAAAAATATAACCTGTCCTATTATTTTCGCGGAAAATGGTTTGCGGACCTATTCAAGTCAATGGGACCGCTAAAAAACGCGGAGGCACACAAGATTGTCGTCCGCGTCCGTGCGTCCGCGTCCGTTTTTTTCCTATCATTTGCATGGCAAACCTGTCTTAGACTTTTTTTATACATTCCTTTATGTCTCGTGGTCCTCCAAAAATAAAGGAAGACACACGGAAACAAAAACGGAAACGGAACAACAGAACCCCATTTTGCGGAACGGAACACAACAACGGTCGTGGGCATGAGGCCTAAGACTGAGAGTTAGAGGTTATCTAGGATCAGAATGTTCATGGCCTATCCTCAGGAGGAGGGACCAAATCTTGCATAGTTGCTGACAGTCCCAAATTTACTGGGCTTATCCTAAATGGGCTTAAAAGGGTTTTCCAAGACTTTACTACTGATGACCTATCTTCAGGATAGGTCATCAGTATCTGATAGGTGGTGGTCCGAGACCCGGAACCCCTTCTCATCAGCTGTTTGAGAAGGCACTTGTGTTCCTGTGAGTGCTGCAGCCTTCTCACCGCTCACCAAGCACAGCACCCTACATTGTATAGCGGCTGTGCTTGGTATCATAGCTCAGCCCCATTCACTTCTATGGGGCTGAGCTGCGCCTAGGCCACGTGACCGATGAACGTGTTTGTCACTGCCCTAAGAAAAGCAGATAGAAGGCCGTGGCGCTCACGGGAACGCCAGTGCCTTCTCCAATAGCTGATCTGCGGGGGTCTTGGACGTTGGACCCTCACCAATCAGATACTGATGACCTGTCTTGATGGTAGGTCATCAGTATTAAAATCTCAGAAAAACCGTCCGTCTACCTCTAGTCTGGTAGCTGTGGTGCAGGAAATTGCAGCTTTGTGACATTTCCTCAACCATAGTTGCCAATAGTCCACAATTTGCCAAGATTGTTCCGAATTTTTACGGACAATCTTGGCAAATTCGCTTGTCCTTGCCTAGAAATAGGTGGGATTATTTATGTAAACCCCATCTAGAAGTGGGTGTTACCTGTCGGGTTTGGAATGTGCCCTGGGGGGAGGGGGTATAAGTCACCTCAAATTTGCCAGTGGAAATTTTGGTAAGTATTCTTGAATGCAGCTGTATTGCACTGTGCGTCGCCAGAAGCTCCACTGAGCAGGAGAAGTGCCGAAGTGACAGAGGAATTAGTTACCTTTTTATGTGAATTTTTTTGTAAATATTCTTTTAAGAGATTTTGTCCAACAAATGCTGGGAAATAACTACTAGAGGCGGCCATGACAGAGGTCATACAGGTTGATACCCAACTTTCATTCAGAAATTGGGACTGTCAATTTGCCAAAATTGTTCCGAATTTTTACTGACAATCTTGGTAAAATCGCTTGTCCTTGCCCAGAAATTGGTGGGCTTATTTATGTAAACCCCATCTAGAAGTGGGTGTTACCAGTCAGGTTTGGAGTTAGTTACCTTTTCATGTGAATTTTTTTGTAAATATTATTTTCAAAGATTTTGTCCAACAAATGCTGGGAAATAACTACTAGAGGCGGCCATGACAGAGGTCATACAGGTTGATACCCAACTTTCTGAATGACATCTGTGCCTACAATCCATGAGAAACTCCTAGGACAGGACTTCAGAACCTCCTAAGATAAAATGGGACCTGGTTGATCTACGATTGGAATCATGATTTATGATGATTTAACTTAAATATTTAGAGCGTTTTTAAATGGGTTCTCCAGTTTGAATCAATATTCTTTGATTAAAATAATTATACAGGGTGGCCCATAGCCAGTCTAGAATATCTCCAAATCAAACTGCCTAATAGTAAATCTGTCTTATTTGTCCATAGCAACCAATCAGAGCTCAGCTTTCATTTTCTCAGAGCCCTGTAGAAGCTGAAAGTTGAGCTCAGATTGGTTGCTATGGGCAACTAAGACATATTTACTCAAGCAGTTATTAAATCAAAGCATAGCATGAGGAGGTGGGATTCAGGTTCATTCTTGTTTTTGGATATTTTTTAGTTCCTTTCCTTTTTTTGCACTCTGGTATTAGCACTCCTCCCATTCGACCAAGGTGATTTTAATTAGCAGGAGACTGCATAAGGGTCCCCAATTCCTACCAACTCTTAGTTGGAGTTCCCGAGAGCATATGATAAGGTGAGCTTTGACAACTCTTCACATGGTGCGGTGCTGCATGGCGGCCATTGTTGCTGTGCTGGTGGGGCCCAGTGCCAGGGTGGCATTGCCAAGCAGGGGTGCTGTTTGGCTGCTGAGTCCCGCCATCTGCTGGTGCGGTGCTGTGGCGCCGGTGGTCGCCACGCAGTGCCGTGCCAAATTTAGAGTAGGTTCCCACTCGAGGAGGCAACCTTGTTGTGGTGAGTGGGCTTATGCTTTGTGTACTAATGCCTCATGTAAGCATGCAACATAGGGGTCTGTATACTATTTATGGTGCTGAGAAGCAGTTATTTGATCAAAGCATAATATGAGGATGTGCTATTCTTGTTTTTAGACAGATTTATTATTGGCAGTTTGATTTGGAGATGTTGGAGGCGGGATACTTTTTCATGTTCCACCCTGTATATGAAGTTAGCTGTAGTTTAATAATGTATGTCTTTGAACTTTATGCTCCTATCGCCTGTCCTGGCCTGTGGTCACATGATGATGTCCGTGCAGCTCTTTCTTATTTCCTGGGATGTCATGTCCATGGGCACGTGGAAAGCAGCAACCGGAACAGTGATATTGGAGAGTTTAGGTAACTAGCTGGGTGGGAGGAGCTATAAACTAGCTGGGCGTTGTTAGGGGCGGGGCTGGAGCTGTGCCAGAGAAAAGAGAAGTGCATCATGGGTTTGGTTGGATACAACAACAGGAAGTGCTACATACAGCATGGAAACAAACCAGAGGGATTTGTTCACATGGTCAAAACGGGTCAGGAGAGTCCAAATTGAAAAAAATAAAGCATGGGGAAGATGTACGTGAGGTAAGCAACTACATGAGCGTATCTGTTAAATATCATAGTGATCCTGGAAAGACCCTTTAAGGGGAAGCACACGGAAAATGCTCATTTTGACAAGACAAGTATCCTGAAGTCAAATGAAGTGTTTTAGACTGAAATATTCGGGTACATGTTAGATTTTAGATACTGTGAAGTACACGATGTGACAAGAGTTCTGTTTATGTACAGAATGTCTCAGATATGGCTTACATTAAGTGAAATTCTCATAGTCCTCTGCCAAATGGCCTCACGACTCTGCTGTGTCTAGCCAATGTGTTTTCAGCATGTTGTGTTAGCCGTGCCACACGTCTGTGCCATCTTTTGTTAGGTACTTTCATGAGTGCACACATCAAAAATGTATGACGAGACGCTGGGCATTTATCAAAACAGGAGCTGTGTGACTGATCAATGGAAAGGGAAAATGAGACACAACTCTGCGTGAAGTCCATGGTCCCTCAGTACAGTACGGTCACTTGTCAATGTCCCTGGACTGGCTGGAATGGTTTGGATTGATCTTTAGAACACTTTTGCTGTCTTTTTGGCTGATTTTTAACATAAGACCTATGGGACGTCACGGTCCTGATGGACGGATGGAGTAAACTTGGTGACAGTTGGTCACAGTAAACTTCGGCCAAAAAAGTAGCTCTCCAACTGCAATGAACATAAGGATCCCTTAAGGATGCTGTTTACTTTGATGCTTAAAAGGTCATTGAGCTTTCCTGAAATTTTTCATATGACATATCAAAAGTCATATGAACGAGAAGACAGAAGCGCTCACTTATCGAGCTCCTACTCCTTGCTGCAGGAGAGAAAGCAAGACGCACTCAATAGAAGGTCTAGGGGCCCATCCTGATTCCGAGAGGAGAGAGCGCGCTATGCGGCTCTAACAGTCGGTGGAAGTCTCCGCTCTCAGACCCCCACAAATCAGAACTTTGCCTCTCATTCTATGACATATCAAATGTTTTATGAAAACTCAGTAACCCTTTAAGACTTGATTTTTCTTGTTTTTTCATCTCTGTATTTCAAGAGACATAACTTTTTTTCCCCCACATAGCCGTATGAGAGCTTGTTTAATTCTGGACGAATTCTGTAATGCCACCATTTTCAGGTACCATCGCTTACCTTACAGATCATATGCCACTGCTCTGGTTCTCCTGGCCGGGCGCTGTGTATCTGGCTGCAGCGGTGAAGTTGCGTTGTCAGCACATCGGCAGCTGCACCCAATCACTGCCTTCTTTGGGGCTCTACTTAAGCCAGTGATTGGCTGCAGTGGTCACGTGTTGGCAATGTGACGTCATTGCTGCATCCCGGTAAACGGAACGTGGCTGGGAGAATTGAAGCCGCAACGTGGGATCTACCTAACAATCTATTCTTTATTGCAGACAGTTCACATGTGTTGTCCGGTTTCCTCCGAAAAACTGGACAACCCCTTTAACACCCAGACCCCCCCAGTGGTTCTACTGAACTGGACACAGGGCTATATTTACTAAGACTGGTGTTTTACTAAGACTGGCTTTGTCCGTGGACTGCCGTAGATTTCAGCTATAATCTACACCTGACCCCTTCCACAAAGCCTGCCTACTTTTACTATTTTTTTTTTTTTTAAAGTGGCATCATAAATTCCAAAAAGTGAAGATTTATGTGCAAAATGGCATTTGCACAAAACTTTGGACTTTTGCATGCCAGTTAACCCTTTGAGGTCTTTTCATGCTGTGTTTGCATTGTCTTTTGGACATATACATTTTCCTGACCTATACCGCCGACAGATACCACTGTGTCTAGGTATACAGTGATATCCATCACCCATAGGCATTACTACTGGGTGCCTTTATATGGAATAGTGCTGCATGCTGCTCCATTGCATTCAGCGATAGAGGAAAACTGAAGTATACGAGCCTGATGTAGGCCAAAAGGACAATCTTGGCCTTCATGGGTGAATGGGGGGCCGCCTAAGGATAGGTTTGGCATATGTCCTCAGAGATTACATGGTGCATATGGCAGACAGACACTGCAAAACACAACATGAATGCACAAACAACGCCACATTTGACGGGCTGAATGAGGCCTCCTGGTCGTCACACACGCAGCTTTTGGTACACTTTCTGGTACATTATTTTAGGCAAAGGGGTGGTTACAAAAGTAAGGAAACATAAAAAAGGCATTGCACCATTCATCTCTTATGTATCCGCTCCAGTGCTTAGTTAAAAAAAAAAAATATCTAATTTTTTTTTTTTTTTAAAGTACACCCTTTGCAAGAGTAGGGGACAGATATGGGAACTCTCGGTATTATGGCCGCTCAGGGATTGGTTCACACTGAGCAGTCTCTTCTGAATAATAGGCAGTTGTAGTACATGACTTCAAGGCCGCAGCACAATACCGCTCGCTGCAGCCACTTGTCGTGTTAATGAGGTAAACAGTAGCTAACAAGACTACAGACAAAGGGTCATTCATGGCAAGCAAGCATCAGGCTTCTGCACCTGCCCTGAGGGCACATACGTCGATCACAGCTTCATTGGAAAATACAAGATTTTTCCACTGTGCTTTGCTGGGTAGTGGATATGTGATATGCCCCGTATACGCATATGAAAATGGGGTTCTAGGAATATGTGTGAGCATAGTGATCTATCCGAGCCAGGCAGCTGACCATGCAGATTAGATACATTTCGGCTCTACTTGCCAATTTTGGCAGACCCGGTTGACCATCTGATGTATAGGGTGACCTCCCACTTCTCGGCCAGGGGCGGATTGGCCATAGACCTTACAGGGAAATCTCTCGGTGGGCCGATGCCCAGGGTGCAGGCTGAGCCCTCTTCACGGCCGGCCAGTGGAAGTTTTTGGGAATGTATTTTGTGCTAATGGCAGTATTTTGTGATGGACTGTGGTATTTGGCTATGCTGGGGCGGTATAATGTGCCACAATATGGTATTGCTGGCCCTGCCTTCTATCAATTTGGACCCGACTACAAAACGGGGCAACTTTTAGTATTTTTTCCAGGACCACTTTAAGTTCCCAGTCCGCCCCTGTTCTCAGCCAACAGCAGACTTTGAGGGAGATAAGGATCGGTCTGTTGGATTTCACCATGCCTGATCCTTTTGTTCTTGGAGAGATGAGCCACCAGTCGAGTCTAGTTGCACCCAGGGCCGGCGCCACCAGTAAGGCGACTTAGGCAGTCGCCTAGGGCGCCATTTAGCAGGGGGCGCCTGTTGCGGTGTAAAAAAAAAAAAAAAAGTTGGTTATATAAGTTCGGCCGGCGGCGCCCCTCATGCTGTGCCTCCTGAATCTCCGGCCGCCGGCTCATTGCTGCGCAGCCTGCGCCTGCTGTGTGTCTGCTCTGTGCTTTTGTTAATGTAGCGTGGCCGAGCTCTGTTCGGTCCGCAGTACAGGAGCTTTTGTTTCCTGTACCCAGCCGGACTGACAGGAAGTGCTCACTTAGTGTGCACTTCCTGTCAGTCCGGCTGGGTACAGGAAACAAATGCTCCTGTACTGCGGACCGAAGAGAGCTCGGCCACGCTACACTAGAGGTGTGTGTGTGGGGGGAATAATGAGAGTGACAAGGGAGGGGGGGGGGGGGGAATAATGACATTGACAAGGGAGGGGGGTGCCGGGGTGGAATAATGAGAGTGACAAGGGAGGGAGTGGGGGAGAAGAGAGTGACAAGGGAGTCCCCAGAGCCAGACCAAGAGCCAGACTGCAGCCAGAGACCAGATCCTCTTATTGTCCTGATGGTAAGTAGACAATGCAATATGTTTATTATGTAATTGTTTAGTTATTAATACTACATTGGAAAATAATTTACCTCACATTTAGGGTCCATTCACACATCCATGTGTGTTTTGCGGATCCACGGATCCGCAAAACACGGACAGCAGCAATGTGCGTTCCGCATTTTGCGGACCGCACATTGCCGGCACTAACAGAATATGCCTATTCTTGTCCGCTATTGCAGACAAGAATAGGACATGTTCTATTTTTTTCCGGATCGGAATTGCGGATCCGCAATTCCGGATCGGGGCCGCACGTCATGCGGCCCCATAGAAATGTATGGGTCCGCAATTCCGTTCCGCAAAAAAAGACAGCTACAAGAAGCTGGATTAACCCTAAGGGAAACCTAGCAGTTCTTTTTATTTAAAAGCTGAGAAAGGGGTGGAACATATGTGATGTCATGATATGGGCAGATCCTCTGATAAGGGGGGGGGGCGGCAATTTTTATCTTGCCTAGGGCGGCAAAAATCCTTGCACCGGCCCTGGTTGCAGCTTTCTCCCATCTCGCATGCATGCATCGCCAAGCTGAGCTTACATGTGTTTGGAATGTGTATGGCCCGCTTTATACTACAGAAACATGCAGAGTAGCAGGTGCCTGGGTCTGAGCATAAGGCGTTTTTCACACGAACTATATGGATTGTGCCAGGATGCGTTCAGTGAAACTCGCACCATTTCGCAAGCAAGTTCAGTCAGTTTTGTCTGCAATTGCGTTCATTGTTTCAGTTTTTCTTTGCGTGTGAAAAAAAAATAATAATGGAGATTTATAAACATCTCATAGCACTCATCAGTGAAACACGCAATGCATCCAGACTGCATCCGGATTACAATGCGTTTTTTCACTGAAGCCCCATTTACTTCTATGGGACCAGGGCTGCGTGAAAAAAGCTGAATATAGAACATGCTGCGATTCTCACTCGACGCAGAAATGATGCGTGAAAACAATGCTCATGTGCAAAGACCCATTGAAATGAATGGGGCAGGATTCGGTGCGGGTGCTATGCATTCACTTCAGGCATTGCAACCGCGCAGAAAACTCGTTTGTGTGAAAGGGGCCTAAAGGTACATTTAGACAGGGCAATGAGAAGCCAACAACTCCACTGAATGAGTAGCCAACTGTTGGGACGGAACGCTTCCTTCCCAACAGTCTGCTACTCGTTCAGTGGAGGTGAAGCATTGAATTTACATGTAGTGATCACCTCCACAGTTTGAGGACGAGGGATCGCTACTGCCATCCCTCGTCTTCATAGGGCTGCCCAGAAATGATCATTTAGGTGCGTGCATAAATGACAGTTTCACCCGATGAACAAGAGATTCACTCGTTCACCGGGTGATCTGCAGCACCTTTACACAGGGAGATTGTCTGGAACGAGCTTTAGCAGGAAAATTCCATGATTTTGGATTGAAATGTTGGGAGTAATGCGTTTTTGCACTTAATATACACAGTCGAGTCACATTATTATGACCACTTGCTACTTTTGACGTCACCAGCATGTAGCTTATGAAGGAAGAAGGAACTCACGTGTGCTGAGCTGGCTCGGTGGGTATATAAGGTGTGCGATAGGCTGTCTGCACACATATCCCTTGTTGCTGTCATCGGTAAAAGGGACGAGTTGCAACAAGGGCTAATTATTGGCTTTCGGGCCGCATTTCTGAGAATGCGCAGTTTGTGAACTGTACTCGTGCTGCTGTGGTGATAATTTATCGTGAGTGGACAAATGGCTCCACGGTGAATAAGTGATGTGGAAAAGGCGGAGCACCACGTGCCATTGATGTGAGAGGTGAACATCACTATGAAGGTGTGTGAAGGTGGACCAACACGCTTCGATGAGCAGCTAACCGCCAAAATGAACCAGGGGACTACTAGACATGTGTCTAAAACAACAGTTCAGCGAACCCTACTGCATATGGGGCTCCAAAGCAGGCGGATAGTCACTGCACCTCTGCTAACGAAGTCGCATTAGCAGAAAAGGCTTCAATTTTCACAGCAGTATTGGAATTGGGCCTTCGCTGATGGTTGCCATCTCCAATGAGTAACGTTTTCCTCTTCATCAAACGGATGGATGTTGGCGTGTCAGGGGAGAACCATCAGAGAACAAACACCCTGCAACCATTGCTGAAGAACACAAGCTGGTGGTGGCAGCGTTATGATCTGGGGAAGGCACTCTCCACCGATTTGGGTGTAAATTCATCCTTGCAGATCACTTACACCCATACATGTTGATTACCTTCCCTGGGGCAGATAGGATCTTCCAGCAAGACAATGCGAAATGTCACACGGCTACAAATGTCTGACATTGGTTGGAAGAGCATGACCAAGGCTTCCAAGTACTACCCTGGCCCCCTCATTCCCCAGACTTGAACCCAATTGAGCATCTGTGGGACCACCTCGATCATCGTGTTCATTCTGTGGACCCTCCCCCATGCACCCTCCAGCAGTGGTGGGATGCACTGTGGTCAGCGTGGCTCTGGATACCTGTGACAACCTATCATGACTTTGTGGAGTCACTTCCAGCCCGTCTAGCTGCTGTCCATGCTGCACTCTGGATATTGGCTGGTGGTCATAATAATGTGACTCAACTGTGTATGAGTATATGAGAAAGCCCTAACATGTTTCTCCACCTAAATGTGTTTTTTTTTTTTTAATAAAAATATAATAAGTAGAGGAGGTTTAAAGGGGTTGTATGACATTAGAATAACATGGTTGCTTTTTACCCGAAACTAGACCACCTTGGTCCATAGGATGTTTGTGGTATTACAGCCCAATTTCTTTGATTCACACAAACTTTGCAAGTCCTGCCAAGTTTCTTGCTTCTTCTTTCCCCTTAGTGAAAGCCTGAATCGAGTGAAGCAGAATGGTGCTCTGGGGCACCCCTTTAAGTCTATATTGTGACTAAGTATTTGTACGTAAGTAATCTTGTAAGTAAGACTTGGGTGTGGTGTTCCCTTTTAAATATTTTTTGGCTGTGCATTATCCCAGCGTGATATAGGCCATTGTTTACATTTATAGCCTAGAGTATACCCTGCGTCGGGCTGGTCTCACCGTTACATAAGAATATATCCGGTCCTATGTATTCTCCCATGTAACAGTGGGGCTGTTGTTTGGTGACTCCGGTTTGGGGCATATAGGATGGTGGCCAGGTAATCCTGGCAGGAGATCACACGCAGCATACTATTCTGTTGTGTGACTTGCCATGAATGGAATAATACCTACAGAGACTTGTAGCAGCGTATCCTCTGCCAGGCCATTGTGCACAGTTCAGTCACCGTCGTCCTCCTCCTCAGTCATAGATGGAGAACATTAATTGTGCCAGATGAGTTTAACTATTTGTGACCCACAATTCAGCCTAAGGCTCTGTTCACAGCTACGTCGGAGGTCCTGTGGCAGACTCTGTCGCGTTCGACAGCTGCACGCAGTGCCATTTGTCCCGTCGAAACGACAGACACCTTGACAGACCCCACTGTAAGTCAATGAGGGTCCGCTGGTGGTATCCATTTTGTGATGGACCTGGCAGAACGCTGTGGCTTCTGTTAGGAATGAAAGCCTCCACGCAGATGTAGCCAGAACCTAAGGCTGGTTTCACGTGGCCATAATAGGATTGCATTTCAGTGAACCTATTATGGATATAACGCCTGGACCCCTGTGGTTCTACTGCAGGGTTCCTCAACTCCAGTCCTCAGGGCCCACTTGCTGGTCATGTTTTCAGGATTTCCTTAGTATTGAGCAGGTGATTATAATTATTGCCCATGCATCAGGACTTACCTCAGGCATTCATTCTGATGGATATTCTCAAATCATGTCTGGTAGGTGGGCCCTGAGGACTGGAGTTGAGGAACACTGTTCTACTGAACTGGGTGATTTACGTAGTAGAACCGTAGGACTTGCAGCCAAGATACGGATAGCCTTAGGCCAGCCATACACATTAGATAGCTGTCAGCAGAACTCTCCGGACCTGCTCAACTTATGAGTGCAAGTGTCCTAAATGAAGAAAGGGAGAAACCCGCTTCCTGACTCTTCTGGCAATAGCTTATTGGTCCCCAATCCAACAACCTCCATACAGCCCTAATAAACATTAGATAGTAGGCCCAACTGAAATTGGCCCGCTTGACCAACATTTATCTAATATCTAGGGCTATCTGAAAGGTGTTGTCCAGTATTTTGATACTGATGGCCTATGCTCATTGTAGGCCATCAATATCTGATCAGTGGAGGTCCAAAACCCTGCACAGCTGTGCAGTGATGGAGCCACACAGCTCCATCCATTGTGTAGCTGACGGACCTGATTACTGCGGCGCTGCCCCCACTGAAGTGAATAGGAGCAGAGCTCCAGTCACCGGCTCCGTCCACTACACAATGGACGGGCATGTGTGGTTCTGGCACCGGAGGTAGACCCTAACAGATGACAGATGTCGGACCTCCGTCAACCTAATATGGATGGCCAATCCTGAGGATAGGCCACCAATATTAAAATACTAGACAACCCCTTTAAGGCTGGAATCACCGCATAATAGCTGCTGCACCTAAACCTCCTGCAGTCTTTACCGTTCTAGGCAGTTCTAATGGAAGGAATATGTATGCGTCGTCTTCCAGAATTTCCGAGCACAGATAGAGGCCACTTTTAAGCATATTCCATTCATCCACATTATTTCACCATTTTTCCATGCATGATATAGAGCCAACGTTAGCCTATGATGCTATATCAGGGCAAGCGATATGTGCTTATCTGTGCTACTTTCAGCAGTTTTGCCCATTAAATTCTAAGTAAAGTGATCTATAATATGAAGGCATCCATATGTCATGGATATACTGCATCTGCGGGGACTTTTTATGTCTTTTCTGCTGGTGCCTAGAAGACAGCTCATCAATCGTCATATGTAATTGGCCTAACAAATGACATAATTACCAAAAGCTCTGTAAAGCCTGGTTGTATATTACCCTTATCCATACTGATCACTCAGTCACCATCTTTTCTTGTACCTCCGAGCCCCTCGCTCCCGATCTCCTCCTAGACTTGTTCACTTTCATCTGTTTTATCTTAGTGGGGCCCATATGTCCTAGTAATCCCAGATAATATAATTGACAACAAATGCAATGCTGCCATAATATACTAAATATTTGAACATGTCGGGCAGTGTACTATCAAACACATGCTTCCTTTCTCTTCTCTCATGTAAACTGTGAATTAAGGACTCTATTATAAACCAAGGCATTCCTCCTCCTTCGGGCCCATATAGTGGGTGAGCTTTCCAACCCCATGAGAGTCTCCTGAAGGGTCTCACATTGCAGTTATAAACATTTTAGGAGTGTTCCCTCTTAGACATTATTGACAAACCCAAGGGATATGCCAAGAAAGGAGGCCCCCTGACTCCTGATCGGCAGAGAGATGGTGGTGAACACTGAATGGAGATGCAGCCGTGCCGACCATGCACCCTGTTCTCTTCAGACACTTATGGCCTATCCTCTGGACATGAAGATTTGGGAAATTTGATCTAATATCTAAAGCCTGTTTAACACTATGTGTAACATACAGAGTAACCTCCTCCCTCCCTCTCGCAGCATTTCTGGCAGTCAATCACAGAGCTTAGAAAAGGCATTGTGTGAGATTTGTCGGTATCTGGGAGTAATAATTGTGGGAAGTAACGATAAATCAGACACATTTTTTGCCATATGTTTCTGTTGTGGACAGATTGGTAGACAAGTTAATATAGAAAATGTTCTAATGCTGTATATAATACATATTATTATCATATATTATTATATACATGATACACAGCCTCTGCCAAAGAAGTTGCATCGTCAGAAAAGGCTTTAATTGTGGCTGCAGTATCGGAATCGGACCTCCGCTGATTGGCAGAGAATTGCCCTTCTGATGAGTTGCGTCTTCTGCTTCATCAAATGGATGGACGTTAGCGTGTCAGGGGAGAAACATCAGAGAACATACATGCTGATTGTCTTCTGTGGGGCAGATGAGATCTTCCAGCAAAACATTGTGACTAGTGTTGAGCGAACTTCTGTTTTAAGTTCGGCGTCTAAAGTTCGGCTTCCGGTTAGCGGAGAATCCCGATATGGATTCCGAATTCCGTTGTGGTCCGTGGTAGCGGAATCAATAATGGCCAATTATTGATTCCGCTACCACGGACCACAACGGAATTCGGAATCCATATCGGGATTCTCCGCTAACCGGAAGCCGAACTTTAGACGCCGAACTTAAAACAGAAGTTCGCTCAACACTAATTGTGACGTGTCACAAGGCTAGAACTGTCCAACACTGGTTGGAAAAGCAAGACTAAGGCCCCTTTCACACGGGCGAGAATTCCACGCGGGTGCAATGCGTGAGGTGAGCGCGTTGCACCCGCACTAAATCCGGACCCATTCACTTCAATGGGGCTGTGCAGATGAGCGGTGATTTTCACGCATCACTGGTGCGTTGCGTGAAAATCGCAGCAAGCTCTATATTGTGCGTTTTTTCACGCAACGCAGGCCCCATAGAAGTGAATGGGGCTGCGTGAAAATCGCAAGCAAGTACGGATGCGGTGCGATTTTCACACATGGTTGCTAGGAGACGATCGGGGTGGGGACCCGATCTTTATTATTCTCCCTTATAACATGGTTATACGGGAAAATAATAACATTTTTATTACAGAATTCTTAGTAAAATAGTGATGGAGGGGTTAAAAAAAAAAATTCATAAACTCACCTGAATCCACTTTAACGCTCAGCCTGGCATGTCTTCTTTCTTTTTTGATGAAAAGGACCTGTGGTGACGTCACTGCGCTCATCACATGGTCCATCCAGTGACGTCATCAAAGGTCCTTTAGCCAGGTCCTGAAGAAAGTAGAAAGAAGAGGAGATCCTCTACGCGATCAAGTGGATGGGGTTAGTTAAATTTGTTTATTATTTTTAACCCCTCAATGGACATTTTAGTAAGCATTCTGTATTACGAATGCTATTATTTTCCCTTATAACCATGTTATAAGGGAAAATAATAAAATCTACAGAACACCTAACCCAAGCCCGAACTTCAGTGAAGAAGTCCGGGTTCGGGTCTGGGTACCAAACATGGCAATTTTTCTCACGCGCGTGCACTCGCTTTGCACTCGCGTGGAAAAATCGTGCATTTTCCCACAACGCACCCGCATCTTGTCCGGCCCTCACACGCGACGCCCGTGTGAAAGAGGCCTAAGACTTCCAAGTCCTCTCGATCGTCATGTTTGCTCTATGGATCCTCCCCCACGCACCCTCCAGCAGCCGGGGGATGCACTGCAGTCAACATGGCTCTGGATACCTGTGACAACCTACCAGGAACTTATTGAGTCACTCCCAGGCCGTCTAGCTGCTGTCTGTGCTGCACACAGCGTTTTTTTTTTTTGCTTATTATCTGGTGGTCATAATTATGTGACTCAACTTAATTTTACAGTACCGTATATATAGTTACAAATCATTCAGTTAATTTCCTACTAAAACACCCAAAATGACCACTGAATCTAAATCTAGAAGTTGTCCTAAGAATGCAATATAGGCTTTTTTTTTTTTTGCAATATTTTTTTTTTTTTTGCAATATCTCTTTATTGGAAAATTTGTAGACCACTATGTGGCGTCAATTATAGCTTCCACAAAGCTTTCTAGGGTCAGAAATAAATTTGCCTGGTTACAAAATACATCCCCTCCGCTGCAATTACTGCATAACTAGACAGATTTGAGATTGTAGGTAAACTCTGGAGCGACTAAGGTTAGACATGGCCACCAGAGTATCAAAGTGTCAGATCTGACAAAATAATAACGGAGCCAATCACATGTCTCTAGAGTCTGTTTCTGGATGGTCACAAATAATTAGTTAGGTTTTATTGATGATCAGTGCTGTGTGCACGATGATGGCAGCAAAGATTACAATGAATTTAAAGGGAATATTTTATTGAAAAAAGACCTATTGTTTACATCAAGTTTTGATGTAAAACATATTTTTTTAATTTTTTGGGTGGTTATTTTTAATTTATCATGTCATTACCTATAGTTAAAAAAAAAATCCCTAAATCCTGCAGTTTTTGCACTGGCCACTAAGCCAAACAGTAGGTGCCATTTCTGGGTCTGTACAGATCACATCTCAGCAGTCATCTCATTATCATCACAGATTGGATTACAATGACAGATATCACCTCTATATAGAAAACACAGGACCTGCCATTCACAATAGGTGATATCACAGCTTATCTACTCCCTCCTGGCCTCGGCACAGGTCACAGAGCATGCCTAGAAAACTCTCCCATAGAAGTCAACGAATCAGCTCCTGTTAACAACATCTCAGGTAAGATGGCTGACCCCATAATCATGTTCAGGAAATAGTATAAAAAAATATATACAATCTGAAAATAACAGATTAGAAAAAAAAATGCATATGAGTCGCTATCTGGTCTTACCCGGCATAAAAAAATTACAGGTGACACATTCCCTTTAAAGGGGCATGATATATTCTGTATCGTTGGAGGGTGGCCCTCAGAATCATTTCCTCTGGTGGGCCTAATGAACTGCTGGACAGGCTCCCTTGTGGGACATGGAGCCAAAAACTGTAAGAAACCTCTGTCTGTAGACCATGCTTGGGACTACAGTTCATTTCCATTCATCTGAATGGGGCTAAGCTGCAATATGTGGTGCTCTTTCTAAAAAGAAGAAAACCCTCTAATCTTGAACAAGTCCTTTAAGAAATGGCTGAATTAGATTTTTAACAGCTTGACAGAAGAGCACCAGTCCAGGATTTATGTGTAATCCGGAGCAGATGTTCCGTGTCTACGGGTGACAAGACATGTGAGAGCAAATAAACTTTGCCTTACTGGAAGTGTTTAGCATAGAGGAGAGAGGCTCCGTCACATGTGAACCATTTCTAGGTATTACCAGTAATTGCGGATGGGATTACCAGAGCTGACAGTTATGAGTTTTTGGTTGGAGGGACTGGGAAAATCTCCTGCCATCCTTAATTACTGGGGTCATATTAATCCAGCAGCCCGTGTGCTTTTCCAGCATTAGGACGCAGTATGGGTCCTCAATTACAGCGCCAGTAAAAGCACCGGGGCAGATTTCACACTTAATGATACAAATAATTGTATGGGGAGATATGAGGAGAGACCTAGGATGCCCAGAAATATGAACCCGCATTTGCAGGATGAGCTATTCCAGGAGGCCCCTTTTAGAGGACGCCCATGTTTTATTACTCGTCAACACCAGTATTTTACTGATTCACAAAACCGCCCAGTTGTATGGAGCTGTAATATGGCACCCATAGCCTTCTATAGGGTCCTGTGGTATCTTTATAAGTCTCCGAATTCATAAGAATCTATAGGCTTTCTTTGTTCCTCTTATACAACCCCAATAATGAGCACCGATCCGCGATATACAAGTCGTTCACCCCCCCCCCCCCCCATTCACTTTGCATATTGTCGATGCGTGCATGCTTGCTGCAATCTTCTACAAGAAGGATGGGACTGAAGTAGACTGATTCTTAGGAGGAGTGTGGTTTCAGTGGTTGGGCCTGCAATGGGGATTTGGGGTTGCCCTATTGGCATTTCATACCTTTACATTGGTAACCCCCCCCTACAAATGAGATCCTGCTGGTGATCAGCCGATCGGAGGAATCTGCCTGTTTGTCCTGCAGTGGCCACCACAGGACATAAGTGGTATTACACTGGCTCTCCTCCCTGGGAGCAGAGGCCTCCTATGACATCCATATGTCCTAATAGAAAAACCCCTTTAAATATGAGTATAAATATAAGTAATTTTGGGATTTGTACTGCCAAACATAGTAATAGATATATACTGATGTAATAGGTATGCGTTTTTTTCTTGATTTTGCATCCTGGTCTCACTGAACTGAAGCTGCTGTGTCTAACTTCCCATGCTCCATTTTTTTCTCAGTTTTATCTCTTTTATCTTAGAGGTCCTGGCATCCATCTAGTTGTCAAAAAAAATTCCGACTGAACTCTAAGGAAGCGTTAACTCACAAGTGCAGAGATCACCCGGCTTTGTAGTGCAGTGAACATGGTATATTTCTATCTATACCTCATGTGCCGACGGTTCTGCATGTGGAGGGCATATGGATTATGAAGCTTTTTCCCTCTCTCTCCCTCCTTAATAACTTTCATACAGTATCTAAATAGTTCTACCATATAGTGTCATCATAACACTGCCATATATTGGCCACACAATGCTAGCATTCAATGCCCAATTAAAAAAAACTTTTATTGTCCAAATAATACCGCTATACAATACCTAAATAATGCTCCCATACAGTGTCCACATAATACCAACACATAGACCCGTGGCTCTTCAGGCTAAGGGAACACACAGTGGAGCAGAATGTTTATATGCTCCACTTGTAGGTAGCTCCTCAGGGTCCAGCCCACATGATCTTCTAGGAAATGGAGGCCTTGGGCACTTGGTCAGTTTGCCACACCAAAAAGAGACTGTGCCCCCCATGCTATCTACATGGACTAAATTAGAAGCCAACACTTGTCCAAAAAAGACCTATGTACTGCATGAAACCAAAAAGTGCTTTGAGTTGTATAACTTACTTTTCCCCACTCTCCTGCTTTCCACTTTGGGCACCGGCCCCCTCGACATTTTTTCTGTATGTTTGGCTTTGCAAGGTGCTTGCAGTATTCATTTCCCACATTGGAGCCATCTTTAGCCACACAGTACACGGCCCTGTTCTTCACCCCACGCCCGCAGGACACAGAGCACTGTAAGGAAAGCAGAAACAAAATACGTTATTAATTGATTTTATGGCTATAAAAATATAATACATATATAAAATATAATAAAATCCATAGATGAAAATTACAAATTACTACTGCAAAGCTGCTCGTAGACAAGCCCTTGAAACCTCTGGCATTGATTGGCACAAGGCATCCATAGATGGGCCAATATCTAGTTGACCAATATCTTGGTGTTGGTAGGACATCTACTACTTCTATCTATGACTGTACTACCTGCGATACCTGAATTTGGTTCGTTTATTCATTATGTAAGATAACCTGACCATCCAGAAGCAGTTACATGTAGTCTACTCTGTTATCAGTGTTCTTCAATGATATGGCTGGAGGAAGAGGGTCCGCAACATGTCCCCCTAACACATATCTCAAGTACCCACTATATATAAGCCTGCTATTACGAGCATATCTTATATTCTTGTTGTACTTATCTAGGTGGTGTATAGTTTAGGTTTAAAAGCTATAGACACTTTCAGGGCAACTTATTTTATGATTTTATTTTACTAATTTTGGGCTAAAAAAAATGTTTTCAATTCTTTATTAAAAGTTTTCAGCCGTTTTTGAGTAAAGGGGTTAAAAAACAGTCTGTTTGAAGAGCATCACTCTACAGTCCCGTCAGCTGACTGCTTATGTAAAGCCTTATCTCTGATCTCCTGACCTCATAGACACTCATTAGCGCTAAACTCTTATCAAACTGATAGGAATTAGGCTTAAATAAGTGTTTATGAGGTCAGGTGGGACTGAGAAATAATACTCTGCAGACAGACTGATTTCTAACCCCTGTATCTCAAAAATGACTGAAAATTTTTAATAAAGACCAATTGAAAAAAACAATGTTTAGCACAAAATAAGTAAAATGCAATCACATAAAATATTACCCAGAATGTGTCCATAGCCTTTAAAGGGA
Source organism: Bufo bufo (assembly GCF_905171765.1). Lineage (NCBI taxonomy): Eukaryota > Metazoa > Chordata > Amphibia > Anura > Bufonidae > Bufo > Bufo bufo. The sequence continues at coordinate 27,509,242 of NC_053397.1, read as the reverse complement.
TTTTCTTAGAATCAACACTTACCAACTATCCTATTGGATAGGTGATATGTATCTGATCTCTGTGGGGCTCCACTGCTGAACCTCACAATCACGAGAACTGCCCCCTCATGATTGGAGCTGTGGCCAAGCATGTGCAGGATTGCCGGGACTATATTCAGCTATCTCAGGCAGTCCTATAGAATGGAGTTCCAATGGAGCACCAGTGCACATACTTAACAGGGGACACAGGATTCCCCCCCCCCCCCATTCTTGGATCAGTTGGGGTCCCAGTGGTTGGACCTTCAGCAATCAGACACATCATCTATCCTCTTAATAGGTGATAAGTTTTGATTCTGTAAAAATCCCTACAGGGCCCCTATAAGAAGGAAACTGTCATTTTTGAGCCATTTTCTAAAAAAAAAATTTGAACAAACGGTTAATTCTCCAAAAACAACATGACTTGCAATGCTCTTTCTAAGCTTTTGTTTCATTTCATTTTTGTAGGCACAGTGAGGACTATCTCACAAAAATATCCGCGCTCCACAAACAAAATGTCATGCGTTGTCCTATTCATAGCCTATTCAGCCTTCCTTCACAGGTTCAGTGAGCACTCTTGGTCTTGACCACTTGTGGCATTCTGACACGTTCACTTTGATTCCTTATAAGACTCCTCCATGATGTTAGAATCAAAAGAACTCTGCACAATGAGCGAGATTAAACATGACAGCTGCTCGTAATGCCGGCCTCTCAAACAGCACAGCGCATTTCGCTCCGCCTATCAACACGCGGGTTGATCATACGCTGCTCCAAAAATTAAGATGCCGGTAAATTTTCCCAGATAATGTCATGTTTTTTTGTTGTTTTTTTTATTTCAACAGGGAATAAAAACATCAAAGGGGAAAAGGGAGACAGAGGCCCCGATCACAGAGCTGGCCTCCGGTTCTTGACACTGCCGCCCATACTAACTGCTGTGCTTTTATCACTGGAAGAATGCTATTTGGTATGGTCAGTAAGCTGCATCATTGGCTAGGCAAATACAATGTTCTCAGAGATCAAATATAATTGGATAGGTCAGGGTGGTCACAGAGAGACTGTCTTAGTAATCATTAAATATACTGGGAAGTGATGCGAGAGGAACAATTATAAATCAAATCTAATAGCATCCTAGATATCCCATCTATGGGGGAGGAGGGGTAACCTTCTGCTCCTACAATTGTGTGAGCAATTATTGGCCTACACAGCAATATATAACATGTGCAGGGCGGTCATAGACATTCTGCTGGTCACAAATGTTGGAACTGGAGACCATATTACTTTGGTTCAGACCTCAATGGAGATAAGTGGACATGACAATAGATGTCTACAGAAAAACTTAAGGACCATTGGAACCCATTTTAGTTGGTTGGCTTCTGTCCACGACTCTAATATAATAGATCTACAATAAGAAACAATTGAGGCATCCATTTTTTGAATTGAAGTAGTTTTTAGAAAGACTAGTGTCTAAACTGAATACATAAAGTATATTATACCCAACATTACATACTGTGTAATACTGTGTATGTTTAATTGTCCTCTTGGATCCCCCCCCTTAAAGAGGTTCTCTGGGAACTAAGAAAATGAAAATTCTTAAATATGACTTTATTATAAATATATTCCCAAATACCTTTCATTAGTTATAATGGTTCGTTTTGTCTGGAGAGCAATCATCATTGGAAATAAAATGGCCGCCGTCCTATTAGGACACACAAAACCTGTCCTAATCATGCAGGAGGACAAGGTACTTCACAACACTGAGCTAAAGAGCTGCCTCATCCTCCTCTCTGCTCTGCTTGTCATGGATTATCATCCTGAATACAGTTTAATATGATCTTCAACTGCGTCTCTGTCGGAAGTTCATGAAGTACATGAAGAGTTCATGGAGTTCATGAAGAGAAATGAAGTACAGAGAGGAGGTGGGGATGTGGATAATGAGCAGCAGCTCTTGTATGCAGTCTCCATTACCATAGCAACACATTACCACAGTCTGTCCTGTCCGTCCTCTCTGTATTTCATGTCTCATGAGCTCCATTCCTACAGAGATTCAGCTGAAGATCTTATCAGCTGTATTTAGTATTATAATCCCTGACAAGCAGAGCAGAGAGGAGGATGAGGCAGCTCTTTAGCTCAGTGTTGTGAAGTAACTTGTCCTGCTGTGTGATTAGGACAGGTTTTGTGTGTACCAATAGGACGGCGGCCATTTTATTTCACCTAATGATTGCTCCCCAGACAAAACGAACCATTATAACTAATGAGAGGTATTTGGTAATATATTTATAATAAAGTAATATTTAAGTATTTTCATTTTCTTAATTCCCAGAGAACCTCTTTAAAGTATTCTGTAGACCTGTGGCATAGCTAGAGTGGAAGCAGAGGAGGTGGCTACTGCGGGCCTAAGCTGAGAAGGGGTCCGTCTGGGAGAAGAACTGATAGATTTTATTATCATGGCTTCCTCAACAGTTTTATACATTGACATTATATACAGTGACACTATATACACCGACATGACATACAGTATATATGTGTAGAAAATGGAAGGAGCCTGGTCTTGACTAGCTGCAGGAGTGGGGGTTTCACGGAAAGAGGAGTTCCTGGGGGGGGGGGGGGGGGGGGGGAGGGGGCATTCAAAAATTTGCTGTGGAGCCCAGTCACTTCTAGTTTCACCACTCTTGTAGACTGTGGTGATAGGTTCCCTAGCAAACACATGACTTCCTGTTTGGATGACCACCATTTCAATGCATATAGCTACATGCACAGAAGTGGTCACAAGAATTTCTATCAGCTCCGCAGGAGACTTCCTTTACATATTATACAGCCTTATTTAGGTCAGTCACACTCGGGCAACAGGAAGCCTAAGAAGGCATTAAGAAAATCTTGTAATGCACTGTATATCTGTATAATGAGAGGGGCTTAGAAGAGGTACCATGTAGCAAGTGGAGATAGGCTATGGAGGGGTATTACCATCTTATAAAGTATCACTAGGATATGGCGTCACTTTAAGATCGGCGGGGGTCTGACCTCTGGGATCCCACCAAACCTGAAAGTTAAGGGAATACTGCACAGTTGTAACAAAAAAAAAATATCGGCATGAATGCACCTTCTAAACAGCAAGCAAATACGCAGGAGTATATACAGGAGCATAAACCATGGCGTGTAACAAAGGCCGACTGTCCTCAGGAACAGATGGACACCATAGGAGATACCTAATTTGTTGCAGAAGTTAACGTGATGGAGAAGCAGCAGAAGTTTTCCCCTAAATTGAGCTGTTTATCACCATTTTCAGGTCTCGAAGAAGACTGAAGTATTGACAGCAAAGTGATGTGCTAGAGTGGGAGACGGATGACATATATTGTTATCTGCATGTAATATTCATGATATTTGTTGATGTTCTGTTGTTTTCTCTCTCCTTTCTTTCCTCCTTTTCTTCCTTCTTTGCTTTTCTTTCATTTCTTACTTCTCTTTCTTCATTCCTTCCATCGTTCACTTTCTTTTCCTGTTTTCCCCTGCTCCTCTTTCTTCCTTCTGTTCTCTCCTTCATTCATTGCTTCCTACCTTCTCTTCTCTTCCATCTCTCCTTTGCTTCTTTCCTCATTCCTTCCTTCTGTCCTTTTTTCTTCCCTTCCTTATTTCTTGATTTTCCCTTCTTTCCTTATTTTTTTTATTCGCTTCCTTCTCATCTCTTGTTCCTTACTTTCTGTTTTTCTCTTCATTCCTTCTTTCCATTTCCTTTAATATCTCCTCTTTATTCATTTCTTCCTTCCATTTTCTCTTCTTTCCTTTTTTCCTTTCCGTTTCTTCTCTTTCTTTATTCATTCTGTCATTCTCTTTATTCCTTCTCTTCTCCTTCTACCTTTTATTGCCTTCCTTCCAGTCCGTCCACTTATATATTTCATCCATACCACACAGTCTGACCCTTATCCTGGTTTACACATATAGTGTAGGTTAATGTCTTGCGCACAATATTCTTCTTACTTCCTTTACCTGACGTTAATCCGTTCCGTGGCCCCGCAAAAATTATGAGGCATGTCCTATTCTTGTCCGTTTTGCGGACAAGAATAGGCATTTCTATAATGGGCCTCCTGTTCTGTTCCGCAAATTACGGGCGGCATCCGTGTTTTGCAGATCCGCAATTAGCGGACCGCAAAAAACTGCACGGTCGCGTGCATGAGCCCTAAATGAGGAGAGTGGAGTTTTCCTTGCCAGGATGGAGGCTATAAAAGGTGAAATGCATTGATTTGCTGCATGGTATTTTCTGACCCATGCACGTTGTAATTAAGGCCTCTTGCACACAAACGTTTATTTTTTCCGTTTCCGTTACGTTTTTGCCGGTTACGTTTGCGGTCTGTATGCAGAACCAATAATTTCAATGGTTCCGCAAAAAAAACTGAATGTACACCGTATGCATTCCGTTTCCGTATTTCCGTATATCCGTTCCGCTAAAAGATAGAACTTGTCCTATTATTGCCCGCAAATTGCTCCATTCAAGTCAATGGGTCTGCAAAAAATACGGAATTGCTTACAGAACACATCCGTATGTCATCCGTATTTTGCGGATCCATGCCCACTTTGCCCATGCGTTTACTGTTTACAAACATTACAGTACATTACAGTAATCATTTCAAATTTTATGTTTCTGTTTGCGATCCGCAAAAAACGGATCGCATACGGAAACCATATGGAGATGTTTTTGCGGAAATACTGAACGGAAACGGAAACACAACAGAAACAAAAAAAGGAACAACGGATCCGTGAAATACGGACTGCAAAATACAGAAAAATACATACGGTCGTGTGCAAGAGGCCTAAGTGATATGGCAAATCTTTCTAGCTTTAATTTGCTATGAGCAAAAACACCTTTAACATAGTGCTTGAGAGATAATTAGCAAGTGACTCTAGTGTCACTTGCTAATTAGCCTTCATAAGTAGATGCCATGTTAACAAGACTGAATGAATGATTATCATTTGCTACTTCTGTATTCCACTTCAATTATTCAAATGTCTTTCATTTTACTAATCTCCTGAAACGAGTCCCATTGTCTTTTTAGTTCGTGGTCGTTTAAGGCACAGGTCAATAAAGCCTTTATACCCAGGATCCTGGGACCTCTCTACAGCCAGACTACAGTGTAATAGTCCTAGTTACTGTCTTTATAAAGAGAGAAAGGTTCTCCTAATCTTACAAAGTATCTGTGTTGCTCCTCAGTGTCCCGTTCCATACACTATAGGTCTTCCAAGACAATACATTTCGCTTTTTGCTATATACTGTACAATAGGTTTCTTTTTATGGTTATCTATTGTTTCCTCATAATCAAAGGAAATAGATTTGTAAGCGAGCAAAATCACAAGGGGCTGCAAACTGAATGCAGAGAGAATTTCTGCTTTAGGCTACATGCACACAACCGTATGTGTTTTGCGGTCCGCAAATAAAAAAAAAAACGGATGGCATCCGTATGCCATCTGTTTTTGTTTGCGTATCCATTGTAACAATGCCTAAAACGGACAAGAATAGGACATGCTCTATTTTCTTTGCGGGGCTACGGAAAGGGCATACGGATGCGGATAGCACACGGTGTGCTGTCCGCATTTTTTGCGGACCCATTGAAATGAATAGGTCCGCATCCTATCTGCAAAATAAACGGAACGGACACGGAAACAAAATACGTTCGTGTAATTATTTAAAATGTACAGAAATTAGGCACCAAAGATAACCTCTTAAATTATGACCTATAACAGCATATAGACGTCAGAGAAGGGGATCCTCCACTTTGGATCCCCCCTATGACCTAGAACTAAAAACTACTAAGCAAGAGCAGCCTCCATACGGCAGACCCAAGTCATCCATATATTTAAAAGGATTTTCAGAGAATTTACTATTGATGACGTATCCTCTGGATAGGTGATAATTTTCTGACCGATAGAGATTTACGACCCCTGGACCCCCGCCGATCAGTTGTTTGAGAAGGCACCGACACTTGCAGTAGCGCTGCGGCCTTCTCGCTGCTAGCCAAGCACAGCGCCGTCCATTGTATAGTGGCTGTGCTTGGTATCGCAGCTCAGCCCCATTCACTTCAATGGAGCTGAGCTGCACCTAGTCCTTGTGATCGATGAATGCAACATCACATGACCTAGACTAAAGCCTCATTCACACGTCCGTGCTCAAATCCGTGAGCAGGTGGTCAGTGATGCATCCGTGAAGCAGTCCGTGAAGGATCCGTGTTGGGTCCGTGTGTCCATTTTTTGCTGTCCGTGTGCCATCTGTGTTTCACTGACACTGAACAGCTGAAAAATAATTTTCAAAGCATCTCTTTCTAATGATCCGTGAAACATGGATGGCATCCGTGTTGCATCCGTGGTTTTCACAGACCCATAGACTATAATGGACGTGATGGATCCGTGAACACTGACAAAATAGAGCATGCGTCCGTGCTAAAAACACAGACCGACGGACCGTGCTATAACACTGATGTCTTAATACACACAATAAAATGAATGGGGACGCGTGCTGTCCGTGAACGTATTTTCTTTCCGTGTCCGTTCCGTTTTTTTTGCGAACCGTATGCGGAACCATTCACTTCAATGGGTCCGCAAAAAACGGAATGGAATTTACTCAGTGTGCATTCCGTTTCCGTATTTCCGTTCCGCAAAAAAATAGAACATGTCCCATTACGGACAAAGATAGGACTGTTCTATTAGGGGCCAGCTGTTCCGTTGCACAAAATACGGAATGCACAGGGATGTCATCTATATTTTTTGCGGATCCGTTTTTTGCGGACCGCAAAATACATACGGTCATGTGCAAGAGGCCTAAGGGTACATTCACACGTCCACGGACGTGGGGCCGCAAAAGATGCGGACAGCACACAGTGTGCTTTCCGCATCTGCACCTCCGTTCCGCGGCTCTGCAAAAAAATACCAAAAATAAACATGTCCTATTCTTGTCCGCAATAGCGGACAAGAATTGGCATTTTCTATTATAGTGCCGGCGATGTGCAGTCCGCAAAATGCCGAACGCACTTGGCCGGTGTCCACATACGGACGTGTGAATGGACCCTAAAGGGGTTATCCCATGATTAAGGTCTCATGCACACAACAGTATGTATTTTGCGGTCTGCAAAAAATGGAGCCGCAAAAAATACGGATGACGTCCGTGTGCATTTCGTATTTTGCGGAACGGAACAGCTGGCCCCTAATAGAACAGTCCTATCCTTGTCCGTAATGCAGGCAATAATAGGACATGTTCTATTTTTTTGTGGAACGGAAATACGGACATACGGAAACGGAATGCGCACCCATTGAAATTAATGGTTCCGTATACGGTCCGCAAAAAAAAAAAAAGGAACGGACACGGAAAGAATAGAAGTTCGTGTGCATGAGGCCTAAGGTAAAGAATGAAAATCTGCCATCATATAGTGCATGACAATCTCCTGTACCTCACATGGATCCAGAGATCTCCACATTCATGGCTCTGCTAGATTTATTTCAGGCTGGCGGCTCAGGGGTGTGCCCTTTCTGCTGTAGCTCTTTCTCTGTAACTGCCACAACTTCTAACAGACAGTAAGGCTTTTTTTACACGAGCGAGTATTCCGCGCGGGTGCAATGCATGATGGGAAAGCATTGCGACCGCACTGAATCCGGACCAATTCATTTCAATGGGTCTGTGCACATGAGCGTTGGTTTTCACGCATCACTTGTGCGTTGCCTGAAAATCGCAGCATGTTCTATATTCTGCGATTTTCACGCATCGCTGGCCCCATAGAAGAGAATAGGGCTGCGTGAAAATCGCATTGCCTCCGCAAGCAAGTGCGTTTTTCACGGAGGGTTGCTAAGAGATGTTGTTTGTATACCTACAGTTTTTTATCACGCTCGTGCAAAACGCATTAAATCGCATTGCACCTGCGCGATAAAAACTGAACGTGATTTCAGGCAAAACTGAATGAACTTGCCTGCGAAATCGCGCATTTTTCACTGAACGCATCCGGACCTATTCCGCTCACGCTGGTCTGCAAGGGGCCTAACAGTTAAAGATTTAAACTGAGCATGTGCGACCACCGTAGGCGCCGTTGACAAGAAATAAGGAAAAGAACAAACAGCAGGTGGCATACACATATGTTTTATTGACTAGCTCAATGGCTATACTACATTTTAATTGTATTAAATTATATTAAATAATACTTAGTATTCCGATCCGGGTGCTGGTTTAAAAAAAAAATTAGAATATTTTTCTTGGCACAACCCCTTTAAAGGGAATTACGCTAGTTAAAAGGGCCTATTAGATTTTTTTTAAAAAAGGACCCTGCATTTTTTCATTTTTTTTTTCAGAAACAGCACCACTTTTGTCCACTGGCTGTTTTAGGTACTGCAGCTCACATGAACTCGCGTTTCTGGAAACAAGTAGACATTTTTAGGGTCTAGACAGGTGACTTTACACGAACCTCTCGTGATAGTGTTGTGGCTGTCAACGAACGCATGGAAAGAAATAGTGATCCCAGTCGTCCCAGTTGTCTCTCCAGTTTCCATTCGCTCCTACCGAATTCTGCAATTCGGGTCATACCTGGGGCTATGCTCTCAAAGGCAATGCGAGGCAGGAGAATATGTTCCTCATTACTTTTCGGCATAACTGAGGTAGAATTTCCTATACATTAAAGCAAACCGGGTACTAGGAAAAATAACAACAGCAATTTCACCACATTGAGACCTTTCATCAATCTCCTAAGCCAGAGAGCGAATTTAGTTAAAAACAGGACTTTGTATTAAAATGTCACCGTATGACCTTTTTTTTTTTCCTGGGTAAAAGCTCTACATACGCAAAAATATCCGTATGTGTTTACATTGTGTCTGACAAAGCTAATAAAAAAATGTGTTTTCTTGAAAATAACAGAACATTTCAATTTTGTGTTCCAGGTACGCACAGCGGAGAAGTATAGATGATTTCGGCATATGTATACCATATGCGCAGAACCCAGCAGGGCGCTTATTTTAAGAACAGTACTTTACGGGCCCCCGGAATGCTTTGCATATGTCACATAGAGTTCTAACAATCACAAGTAGGACAATCTGATGTGTTTCTTTCTTGCAAGAAGATACATAATCACTGGAGCTGGTTTGTAACTGTTTTCGAGTTCTAGGTAATATAGGAATGTTCTCCAATTTGGTCTTACCATGAGATGACATTAGGAAAAAGAAAAAAAAAAAAAAACGGCATGGTTTCTTTATGAAACAGCGCCACTCTTGTGCGCAGGCTGCACGTGGTACTGCAGCACATGTATTGCCGAGCGGCGAGACGAGTGGCGTTTTTCTAATCTCATATACATGGTAGGGGCACTATTTCTTGAGGATTTCCGATCTCTAAATGGGATAGAATGAAATGAACTGCTACATTTATACCCTGCAAGGGGCCACTCCAGGAGAAATGTATTATCAGAAGGGGCCTCCCTGGTGATAACAGCTGATCCTCAGGGCCTTAGAACAGCTGCTTCTGATCTAAAGCAGTTGTCTTCATGATAGACCTTTTTTATTTTTGAGTGAGTTTTATATACTTTTTTTAGGACAGTTCATATTTGATCAAGAACCAAAAATGTTAAAGGAATTTAACTGAACATTTAAAGGGCATCTGTCAGCAGATTTGTACCTGTGAAACTGGCTGACCTGTGACATGTGGCAGGTGTTGGTCCCATGTTCCTATGTGCCCGTATTACTCAGAAAAATGAAGTTTACTATATGCAAATTAACTTCTAGGAGCAACGGGGGCGTTGCAGTTACTCCTAGAGGCTCAGCTCTCTCTGCAACTGCCACTCCCTCTGCACTTCGATTGACAGGACCAACATCATCACACCTGGTCCTGTCAATCAAAGTGCAGAGGGAGTGGCAGCTGCAGAGAGAGCAGAGCCTCTAGGTGTAATGACAACGCCCCCGTTGCTCCTAGAGGCTCATTTGCATATAATAAAACATCCTTTTTCTCTACAATGTGGACACATAGGAACATGGGACCAACACAGATGTCTTCAGCTGCCAAGCGCACATGTAACAGGTCAGCCAGTGTCATAGGTGCAAATCTGCTGACAGATGGAAGCTTGAAGTCTTATTCCAATAAGACTTTAGATAAAAATGTATTTATTTCCAAAAAATAATATATATTTACATTTTTTATCAGCCCTCCCACATTTCCACGCAGTGCAGCACAGTTTGGAGCACTCCATTATCAGGGCAAAACCTAAAGCGCTGCTTATTCTAAGCTTCAAACGGCATAGCGTTCAGGGTCTGTCAAAGCTGTCACCACCTCTGTCTGCACTGTAATGACGAGTTACTTTTGTAACTTATTTTTGCTTTAAAAATGCTCCAGTTTTGAGATATTTTCTTTGCTTCATAATAATGGCGCCCCCGGTGTTTAATCTGTATAGTAATATGCAAGTCCACTTACTGAAGAGGTCACACATGCTCAGTTCAATCCTTCCATTGCCACCAGCCATATCTACTGTTAGAAGCTGTGGCAGTTATAGGCAGAAAGTTGCTACTGAAAGGAAACGAGGAAGGACACACCCCTGAACTGCAGCAAAAAGGACACACCCATGAACTGCAGCAAGAAGGACACGCCCCTGAGCTGCAACAAAAAGGACACGCCCCTGAGCTGCCAGCCTGAAATAAATCTAGCAGAGCAATGAATGGGGAGATCTCTGGATCCATGTGAGGTACAGGGCTGGTTCTAGCTGTGTTAAAAGGGTACTTTCACACTAGCGTTTTTCTTTTCCGGCATAGAGTCCCGTCCTAGGGGCTCTATACCGGAAAATAACTGATCAGGCATATCCCCATGCATTCTGAATGGAGAGTAATCCGTTCAGTTTGCATCAGGATGTCTTCAGTTCAGTCTTTTTGACTGATCAGGTAAAAGATAAAACCGCAGCATGCTACGGTTTTATCTCCGGCCCAAAAAACTGAAGACTTGCCTGAATGCCGGATCCGGCATTTTTTTCCATAGGAATGTATTAGTACCGGATCCGGCATTCGGAATGCCGGATCCCATGCGCAGACCAAAAAAAAAGGTGAAAAAAATAAATGCCGGATCTGTTTTTCCGGATGACACCAATGCATTTTTCTAAATAATCAGGCATTTTTAAGACTGATCAGGATCCTGATCAGTCTTACTAATGCCATCAGTTGGCATACGTTTTGCCGGATCCAGCAGGCAGTTCCGGCGAAGGAACTGCTTGCCGGATCACTCTGCCGCAAGTGTGAATTTACCCTTAAAGTAGATTGTCATGTATTATATCTGATGACCTTTCATTTTTTTCATCAATCATGGCATAACCCCGTTACTTTCTTACTAGCTGGAATTCATAACCACATACAGGTTGTCTGGCTTTTTAAACGAATTGCCCTTTTCGAATCATATTCTCTAAATTCCTCTTTGCGGTCATGCTTGCCAAATATCCATTGCATCTATAAAATGTAGATGAATTTCCCCTTTAAGTAGAAGGGCTTCATTTTGGCAGCAGCTGGTACCCGCAGCACCCTGTAACACTCATTCAGCAGCAAATAAATGACTGTAACGTTACATTACACAGAACATTAGTTTGCATTCTCCAAAAAAAAAAAGGCAGGAAAGAGCAGGACGGAGTGATCCCTGGTCTTAAGGATTTCTGTGCCTGCTTTCTGAGCAGCTACAGTGTCGCAAGAGGCCTCTAGGGGAAGGATGATTTACGAGGTCATTACAGTACGTATTAAGAGCAGTTCTTCTCCTAGGCAGGATACAAAAATGTAAGTGCTAGCTTTCAGAAAATTCCTGCATCTGTTGCTAGTAAAAGTTTAGGGGAGATATGTTGGTTGCCATGCATCTCCAATATAATAAATGCCTTGTACTGTATTGGATTGCGGTCTGTAGAAAACAACGTATACTCATATTATACACAGACCATGCAATTATATGGGGGCCCCTGCTGCCCCCTGGCAGCGCCCCCTATTTCAAATGCATCTTCGTCCTTAAGGTTGCAGTTGAATACAATAGTGAAACAGGGAGCTGTCAGCGCCCTGCCCCACCGTTCACTCTGCAAGTGGTGGTATCGTGTGGATGCGATGAAGTGACATAGCCACCGGATAGACCAGAGCAGATCTGCATTGAGAAATCTGCTTGGTTCGTCGTGGGAACGTGGCTAGGTGGGTATTCATGATAGAGACACTAAAGGGGCATCATATTGTGTTGGGGTCACATAACACAACACCATTGTGTGTTGGGGGGAAAAGGGCAGTATTCTGTGTTGGGGGCACATAAGGGACAGCACATTTTGCTGGGGGTCATATAAAGGGCCATATTGTGTTGAAGGCAGATAAGTGTTGTTATACTGGATTGGAGACACATAGGGAGCACAAAATTGTATTGGGAGCACATAAGGGGCATTATAATGTGTTAGGGGCACATACAGGGGCATTATACTGTGTTGGGGCACATACAGGGGCATTATACTATATTAGGGGCACGTAAGGAGCACTACATTGTGTTGGGGGCACATAAAGGGGCCTTATACTGTGTTGGGGCATATAAGGAGGCATTATACTGTGTTGGGGCATATAAGGAGGCATTATACTGTGTTGGGGGGCATATAAGGGGGCATTATACTGTATTAGGGGCACATAAGGGGGCATTATACTGTATTAGGGGCACATAAGGGGGCATTATACTGTATTAGGGGCACATAAGGGGGCATTATACTGTATTAGGGGCATGTAAGGAGCACTGCATTGTGTTGGAGCACATAAGGAGGCATTATACTGTGTTAGAGGCATATAAGGAGCACTACATTGTGTTGGGGGGCACATAAGGGGGCATTATACTGTATTAGGGGCATGTAAGGAGCACTGCATTGTGTTGGAGCACATAAAGGGGCATTATACTGTGTTGGAGGCACATAAGGAGGCATTATACTGTGTTGGGGGCACATAAGGAGGCATTATACTGTGTTGGGGGCACATAAGGAGGCATTATACTGTGTTGGGGGCACATAAGGAGGCATTATACTGTGTTGGGGGCACATAAGGAGGCATTATACTGTGTTGGGGGCACATAAGGAGGCATTATACTGTGTTGGGGGCACATAAGGAGGCATTATACTGTGTTGGGGGCACATAAGGAGGCATTATACTGTGTTGGGGGCACATAAGGAGGCATTATACTGTGTTGGGGGCACATAAGGAGGCAGTATACTGTGTTGGGGGCACATAAGGAGGCATTATACTGTGTTGGGGGCACATAAGGAGGCATTATACTGTGTTGGGGGCACATAAGGAGGCATTATACTGTGTTGGGGGCACATAAGAAGGCATTATACTGTGTTGGGGGCACATAAGGAGGCATTATACTGTGTTGGGGGCACATAAGGAGGCATTATACTGTGTTGGGGGCACATAAGGAGGCATTATACTGTGTTGGGGGCACATAAGGAGGCATTATACTGTGTTGGGGGCACATAAGGAGGCATTATACTGTGTTGGGGGCACATAAGGAGGCATTATACTGTGTTGGGGGCACATATGGAGGCATTATACTGTGTTGGGGGCACATAAAAGAGCATTATACTGTGTAGGTGGCACATATTGAGCACTACATTGTGTTGGGGGGCATTACACTATGTTGGAGGCACATAAGGTGGCATTTTAATATGTTTAGGGGCACATAAGGGGGTATTATAGTGTGTTGGGGGCACATAAGAAGCATTAAATTGTGTTGGGGGCACATAAATGGGATATTGTGTGTTGGGGGCACATAAGGGGACATCATACATTGTGAGGGACATATAAGGGGGCATTATATTGTGTGGGGGGATCATAAAGGGTCACCATATTAGTGGCTTACCAGTTCCTTGGAGTGGATCTTAGTGGAGCTACAGGGCTGAGCTTAGTGCTGTGACAGAGGCCCCCACACATAACTTTGCTTGGGGGCCCAGAAATGCTAAATTCCCCCCGATCATACTAAATAAACATGCTGTAACATACTGGTTATATATGCACTGAATGCATTGATCTGCATGTAGCTTATCTATAGCTGTCGGGCAATTGGAAAGGCAAGCCAAGCTTTAAGGACCTATGATGATTACCGAATTATCATTCAAGAAGTCAACTTGGATCCGATTTTCTTGCTTTGAGCAGGGTTTGGAGCTATCATTCAGGCGCTCTTATGCTGTGGTATACGTTGTATGTGCGCTGTATACTATATTATCACCTGTAGCCTCTTGAAACGTGCTAGCCTTACAACAGCTTGGAGATCTCTGCTGTAGGAGATATTATTATTTTTAAAAATACTATATAAATATTCCTCCCAGGATATTACGGAAACATGTTTTTATGTGAATGGCGTCGACATCCACGGTAAGCATTCATTTCAATTCTTTCAGATTTCTTTATACTGGTTTAGGAATGCGTTGGGGTCACCGGGATACAGGCAGGATCCGCAGATCATTGATTCTGACCCAATCTGTAATCTGAGGGTTGCCATGACAACATGCCGCACGCCTCGTCATTCAGACAATTGAATTTCAAAGTTCACCAGATATTGGAAGCGAAGGAAAGCGCATTGAAAATACAGGACAATTATAACACAAAGGCCGTATGTGACATTTATGTCGCTGCAGTTTTCTTCCTCTGTTCAGCTGCATGACAATAGTGACATCTATTTACGGAACAATAGAGTCAGAATCTCGGAGAATGGAGCGGGCTTGAAATCAGTACAATCAAACATCTACATGTATTTACAGGGAGATACTACTATACGGTCTGATGCACACGGCAACATTGTGTGCACGTAGCCTGTATGGAGGGGTATGTATGACACAGCTGTCGGCACTATGAATGTTGCCATATGGTGCCTCGGTGGTACGATTCTGTATTATAGCGAAATCTCTATTCACTGAAAAGTGGATGTAAAATTAAAATCTAAGAACTTTATTGATATACACTAAAAGCCCAGAAATGTGAAAGTGATAATGAAATGAAAAATAAAAAGACAATGGCCCAACTAAGCCAGAGTGTTTTTTTTTTTCATTTAATTATCATTTTCACATTTCTGGGCTTTTATTGTATATCAATAAAGTTCTTAGATTTTAATCAGTGAATAGAGATTTTTCCCTTGGATGGAGTTATGGGATCAGTGAATTATTACTATTATTATTATTTTTTTTTTTTTATGTATTATGGAGAAACAATGCTTCTAGGGGGAGAAAAGCTCAGTAATATGGTATCTGATAGAAGCTGGCACCTTCCAGATCATACTTGCCAACTCTCCCGAAAGGCTCCAGGAAAAAGAGAGAAGACCTTCCGGATTTACAGAAAAGTTGGCAAATCTCCTGGGTGCCCGGAAAGCCGCCCGGATGTGACTGCTGCTATGTCTGTATTCCTATAGCTGCGCCCCTGGCACCTCTGTAGAGGAATACAGGGGTACAGTATGGGGCCTCATAGGCTTCAATGCAGATGTTACAATATGGTTGTATTTCATTCTAACAGAGCCATGAAAAGCGAATGGCGCAAAAGAAACAAGCGTGAAAATGAAGTATTATTTGTGTTACGGACCACCTGCTGTGCAGCAGAAGTCATGATATTTTGGGGCTCATTTATGACAATTAATGTAGATGAAAACGGAAGTGTTGCCATGGTAACAAGTCAGGTCATGGCTTACATCTTATTATCTCTATTAGAAACATGAAACCTGTCATTTAAGGAGGACCTATCCACTCTCCCGACACATATCTATTAACAAATTCCTCCGAATATAACAATTCTGGAGCATCTTTTCTTAAAGCTCTGCACTGTGTCATTCCTCTGTTATACCTCCTAGGAATTTATAAATAAATTGGCATTTGGGGTGTGTGTCACTGTCTAATCAAAGCTGACTGTGTAGGGACACGCTCCTTTTACAAGGGAAATTAGTAACTCCCAGTTGTCAATGTATTCAGAAGTTTTTAAGCCTCATGCATACGTCCGTGAAACACGGACCGTGTGATACCGGCCTGGATGTCTTCTGAGTGCAGGAGCGCACGATATACAGTACAGACCAAAAGTTTGGACACACCTTCTCATTCAAAGAGTTTTCTTTATTTTCATGACTATGAAAATTGTAGATTCACACTGAAGGCATCAAAACTATGAATTAACACATGTGGAATTATATACATAACAAACAAGTGTGAAACAACTGAAAATATGTCATATTCTAGGTTCTTCAAAGTAGCCACCTTTTGCTTTGATTACTGCTTTGCACACTCTTGGCATTCTCTTGATGAGCTTCAAGAGGTAGTCCCCTGAAATGGTTTTCACTTCACAGGTGTGCCCTGTCAGGTTTAATAAGTGGGATTTCTTGCCTTATAAATGGGGTTGGGACTATCAGTTGCGTTGAGGAGAAGTCAGGTGGATACACAGCTGATAGTCCTACTGAATAGACTGTTAGAATTTGTATTATGGCAAGAAAAAAGCAGCTAAGTAAAGAAAAACGAGTGGCCATCATTACTTTAAGAAATGAAGGTCAGTCAGTCAGCCGAAAAATTGGGAAAACTTTGAAAGTAAGGGCTATTTGACCATGAAGGAGAGTGATGGGGTGCTGCGCCAGATGACCTGGCCTCCACAGTCACCGGACCTAAACCCAATCGAGATGGTTTGGGGTGAGCTGGACCGCAGAGTGAAGGCAAAAGGGCCAACAAGTGCTACTCCTTCAAGACTGTTGGAAGACCATTTCAGGGGACTACATCTTGAAGCTCATCAAGAGAATGCCAAGAGTGTGCAAAGCAGTGATCAAAGCAAAAGGTGGCTACTTTGAAGAACCTAGAATATGACATATTTTCAGTTGTTTCACACTTGTTTGTTATGTATATAATTCCACATGTGTTAATTCATAGTTTTGATGCCTTCATAGTCATGAAAATAAAGAAAACTCTTTGAATGAGAAGGTGTATCCAAACTTTTGGTCTGTACTGTATGATCGATACCAGTGCATCACTGTACTGCGGCGGCAGCAGGAAGCGCACGGCGTCATAGCAAGCAATGACGCCGTGCGCTCCTGCACTCAGAAGACATCCAGGCCGGTATCACGCGGTCCGTGTTTCACGGACGTGTGCATGAGGCTTTAGGAGAAATAACAGAGGAATGGCCCATCGCAGAGTTCAAACTCTTGCTTTATGGGAAATACAAGTTTGTGCTAAAATGCACATGTCAGGAGATGTGAAAGGTCCTCTTTAATTGTTTGCTATAGAGACACGTCACTGCTGAAGCCAGTGGTTGGGTGCAGAGGGTCTGGTGATTATGCCTATATCGGGGAGGAAGAAAACAAACCCCGGACCGGAAGATGGGGGCAGCACGGAGGAGCAGTGGAGTGGAGCAGGTAAGTATGCTTTCAGTTGGGGGGGCAGGCTGCCGGCACCTGTTACAAATTGTGTATTCCCGGACAACCCCTTTAAATAATAAACAGTTTTAGGCTACATGCACACGACCGTATGTGTTTTGCGGTCTGCAAATTGCGATCCGCAAAAAAAAAACGGATGACTTCCGTATGCCATCCGTTTTTTTTTTTGCAGATCTATTGTAACATTGCATAAAACGGACAAGAATAGGACATGTTCTATTTTTTTTGCGGGGCTACGGAACGGACATACTGATGCGGACAGCATTGAAATGAATGGGTCCGCATCCTATCTGCAAAAAAAACAGAAACAAAATACATTCGTGTGCATGTAGCCTTAAGTTAAGAATACTCAAGAAGATGATGGATTTTTAATCCCTACATGAAATGCAGAACAGGTAAGTACTGCTCTAGGGTGTGCATTACTCATTGAATTATTTGCTTAAGTGTCCACCTTTTAAACTCCCCTTTCGTTTTTTTAGGTCTAACATTTTGGGGCTGATTACATTCTTCATATATCTTGATAGTGGCAAAAACTCTTTTTTTCCCCCCAAAACAGAGCTCTAAATTCTGCATGGAGACATAGGTTAAATGATAAAATACTAGAAGATTCATCTGCCACTAGAGGGAGCTTGATAGCTTACTGCATACGCTTTTATTATAGAGATCAATGTATAAGTTGTATGCAGTAAGCTCTTAAGCTCCCCCTAGTGGTGCCTGCTAAAAATTTGTGGAGCTGCGTATTAGAAAAGTTAAGCTCTGACCCCTGTAAATGTATAATTAGGAATGATTAGGAAACATGCACTTTAGGGGGTTCCACAATTTGCACATTGCCTTGAATATGTCACATTATCTGGATTTGACCTGTGATGCTGGAAGATCACCCTAGTTATGGTTATTGATGACTTTTCTGACGTCTTCATACAAAGCATCTCAAATTGAAATAAAAAAGTGAAAAGAAATGTGAACATCTTTTTTTAAAGGCACAGTAACCTGATTTACGATAAAATCACTTTAATTACAGCATCTTTGGGACCTACATGTGTAGACATTTGTTTTGAAGAACACAACCCTACAGTAAGTACCACCCATAAAGTAAGTATAAAGTGTTAACCCATCTGGGATAGTCTTCTATTAATTCCAACCATGAAGAGGGGGCTCACATGCCCTTCTGGATCCGTGTCCTTCAATCTAATGCAGTCAGGAGAAGAGAAAAGCCGAGTGAGAATGTGGAGTGACAGGGTAATAATGAGATGAAGGGGCCGGTGAGAGAGAGAGGACGGAGAATACATTGAAAGAGGCATTAATGATGAGACTGTGGAAATGTCAAGTTAAAAGGACTGAAGTCTTTTGTGACCCTCTTCACCCCTTAATCAGAGATCTTTCAAATCCTGACAATGGCCCGGTTTCATCAAACAGCCATTCCGTGTATCATGTGACCACCATACAATACAGGGGGGCGACTGAAGCCTCACCATGTTCATGCACTAATTGTCAGAACGATATGTCCTACATAGAAGAATAAGGCCGCCCAGCACAAGAAGGTCCACAATCACAGCGATGTCACAGAAGTCAAACACCAAAATATTTAGTTTAGGACAATTTTTGCTTCTCTAATCCCATATTTTTACCAATGGAGAATTGAAACTGGGACCTACCCTTCTTGTGGTTGGTACATGCTCACAAAGTGCTCAATGCATGCATGCCTGTTCAACAACCCCCCCCCCCCCCCCCCCCTCCTCCTAAACATCCCATATAGAAAGAACGGCAACATGACCCTTGAACTAGCTATAGGGCCTATCGGGAGCCTTCCTACTTGTTCACACCACCAACAGAGAAGGGGGTTGGGGCAAATTACCTTCCTTCATGGAACGCCTCATTGTCCTAACTTTAATACAGCCTTGACACTACCCATTGGTGATCACTTTATATGTCGGTTCTTGTCATTAGTAGGCATCATTGCATCACTCTATATGGAAATTACCACTAATTTGGACTTTAATTCATTTTGTCCCTGACTCTGATGTAGTCTACAGACTGGTTGGGGGATTAGGAACTCAGCGGTAGGGAGTGCCGAGCTGAGAGTTGTACCCGATCCTGGTGCCTGAGGGAGTCCAATGGCTCCTCTACCACCAGTACTAAAAATGGAAAGACAGCTGTTGGGCCATGCACCAGATTTTGCATTGGTGCCCTAGAGCTTCAAGTCACGCCTCTGTTGGAGGTCTGTAACCAGTTCGTTTTGAAGTGTCCATGGACATCCAATAATTGTTACAATCTGCAATGAATAGTAAACTATAAGTATGTCTATGGTGCCAAAATTATCTCAATGGAGCAAGTATTTTCAATTCCCCCCCCCCTTTTTTTACCAGCATAAATATCCAGCCTAATCATCATGGGTCAAGGCTGGTGACTTTTGGTACGAGACAGTCAAGGTTACCGCCATGCAACCACCATGTTTGTGCCACTTCTCCTATTGGAACACAGTGCAGTCACATGAAGGTTGGGGTGACTACTGCTCAACCGGGAGCTCACATGGAACCTTAACCTAATTTTTTTTAATATGTCCAACACATGGGAGGCTTTATATATGAACACTATAAACATCACATGGTATCTAAAGATGCAGTGTAAAAATCAAAATCATCAACTTTTTGAAACACAGGTGGTATAATTGTATTATACACCAGATTTCAGAACAGTATATCCACGGTCAGATATTTGGAGTTTTAGGGGGCGGGTGGGAAACCGCAGTTGATCAACCAATTGTAGCCCCTTAGGTGGGTTTCTATGTGAACTAGTTGCAAGTGTTTGCACTGTGCTTCAGCCCTGAACCAGCTGGGAAAATACCTCTTGCTTACTCAGGCAGTAAAACTGAAATATGGAATCCTCATGCTTGTTGTAAAGGATTTTCAGAAGTCCGTACCATGATGAGACTGGCGGTAATAACAGACTGATATTACGGCTGTATTTATTATATTATTATGTGGTGCATTTACCATGAGCCGGGGAGTTTCGTGGGACCTAGACTCACAACCAAGCTCACAGACTATGCACATCAGAGAAAAACAGAAAAATAACTGGAGAGTTGATGTCCAGGATTAGAAAAAAAACACAGCTGCTTCCAGAAACAGTGCCACACCTTCCTATTGGTCGTGTCTGGTACTGCAGCTCTGCTCCCCTAAAGTGAATGGGGCTGCGGTGCAATACCAAACACAACCCGTGGGCGTGTGGAGTTGTTTTTGGAGCAAAACAAAGCAGCCATGTTTTTGTACTGTTTTGAAATATGATAGATGTCACAATGTCAGCTGACACCTTTCCTTAAAGGTGTTGTCCCACAGAAAATATTCTACAGTTTTTAAACCAGCGCCTGGATCTAAATATTTTTGCAATTACATGTAATTAAAAATTTAGCATAGCAACTGAGTTATTTAATGAAATCTCTCTGTCTAGCGCCACCTGCTGCTTGTTATTTTTCTATATTCTCTGTCCTGCTCTGAACTGAAGCACATGCTCAGTTCCACCAGCTTCAACTGCCACCTGTGGCAGCAGAAAAGACAGACACCTGAGAAAAGGCATGAATCCTGGGATAACCCCTTTAAGCTGGTCATACACATTAGGTAAATGTCACTGAACCTAATGATTTCAGAAGGATTTGCTGAATGATCTACTGTGAATGGAGGGGCTTCTGATCGTTTTCTGGTGGCAGGATATTAGAAGAAAGAACGATTGGGCATGTTCAATATCAACAGGCCCTATCCTTTGGTCCCTAGGGAGGTAAGTTGCTGCCAGAGGGGTCTTTAATGCAGCTTGCTCCCCTTTTCCTAATAAAATAAAACATGCATGCTAAGTCAACAGCTATTGCATGTGTAGGGGCAGCGTAACTGCTGCAGGACACTATGAAAATTTACAAGCCAGGGATGCCCAACGTGCGGCCCTCCAGCTGTTGCAAAATGTGGTATATTCATTAAAGGGGTTGTCTCACAATACACATAATACACCTGTAGGAGAAAGTTTGTAATATATTTACTGTTCCAAAGTTGTGTGGATCGGCTTCCCCGAAACCCCGTCAGAAGACAATACTTACTCTTCTGCAAATCCACCGACTTCATGTCTTTTACCGGGTTTCTGGCCTGGGTTATGGATCAGGTGTCCCTTTTGCTGTGGATGGGGCCAGAACTATTCCTCTCCCTGGCGCATACGCAAACTCCATAATCCAACTCCTCTGCACATGCACCAAGGAGAGGAATAGTTCTGGCCCAATCCACAGCAAAAGTGATGCCTCATCCATAACCCAGGCTGGAAACCTGGTAAAAGACATGATGTCAGTGGAAACAGGATTTTCAGAAGAGGAACACGTTACCAGGCCCTGGGGAGACCGATCCATGCAACTTCAGAATGGTAAGTGTATTATAGACTTTCTCCTAAAGGTGTGTTATGTGTAGTCAAGGTGGCTTTGCAGGACCTGATGGTTTTTGGAAACTGTATATAATTAAATATACACACACTCTTAGCATATGAACATTAAAGGGGTTTTCTGAGACCCCTAAAATATTAGGTTGCTTGAGCAATGATGTCCCCAGCTCTAGTACCTCACATGCCACTGAGACCAATGGTTGTCTGGGTTGGTTGGGGACGTCATCTCTACTGCACCGAAAGTAAAGACTATAGACGCTCGCCCGAGCAGCGGTGCTGAAATGGAGGGAAGCCGACAGGTGAGTTCTTTTGTTACTATATAACAATCCTTACCATTATCTAAAATTTGGGGGTGGGGGTCTTAGAAAACTCTTCCTCAACACAGAGCGCATTTATACGACTGTATTTATTTTGCGGTTTGCAAAGGGCAGATCCGCACAAAATAGAGGATAAGGTCTCTGTGACCTCCATGTTGCATAAGTTTTTTTTGCAGACCCATTGTAAAAATACCTATTATTTTCCACAAAATGGACCAGAATAGGACATGTACTTTTTTTTTATGGACTGCAGAATGGCCATAGAGACATGGTGTACTGTCCACATTTTTTTTAAATGAATGAATCCGCAAAAACTGCAGATTGGATGCGGACCAAAAATACGGTCGTGTTAATGGGACCTTAGGTTGATGAGAAGGAATGTTAAACTTGAAACTCCCATACTTCCAATAGTGGTGCCCCCAGGGAGCTAACATTTATTTCTGGTACACTGGGGAAAATGTAAAAAAAAAAAGGTTTGGAAGGAAAAAAGTGAAAAAGTTGCCCAACGCAACCCCAAAAATCCCTTCATACAACACAGTCTAGTTGTTTTGCTAGAGTGTTCCTTTAATTTTCTTAACCTTCTTGCACAAAGTTGTCACACACTCTTATTGATTTGTCTGATGCCCACAAATCTGGCAGCCTAGACAAACCATACTCAAGTATCAGAGAATTCAGCAGCTAAACAAGTCATAATCTTACAAGGATGAAGATGATGGAGATCTTATCACGGAGAAAGCTTTTTGTCATAAATTCACTCCCTCACCAGGGGACAATTTCATCTCAGCCTTATTATCGAGAGGCTGCGAGGCCCTAATAACCATCATCAGGGCTGACATGAAATACCCGACAACAGAAAGAAAAATTATGGCTAGAAAGTAATTGTAATCATTCTAGCCGTTGCTAATCATATGGCTGAGAACATAATGCAGGGACGGCGGCGATTGATAGAAAGTCAGTGTAAGAACTGCTGTACTGTGCAGCAGCGAAACGCGTGAGCCCATCTGGAAGGATGCTAAAGGAACTGAGCTCAATTCTAACCAGGAACCATGGGGCAAACGGGACCCTGCTCCACTACGACCCACCCCAGGGGCAAGTAAGTTTGGTAAATAAAAGGCTTGTGAGATATAAGCTGGCTATACACTTGAGATAACTGTTGGCCCAGTGCTTGTTTAGCCGACAGCTATCTCTGCCTATTCTCCCACACATATGAGCATACACTCACCTAAAGAATTATTAGGAACACCATACTAATATGGTGTTGGACCCCCTTTTGCCTTCAGAACTGCCTTAATTCTACGTGGCATTGATTCAACAAGGTGCTGATAGCATTCTTTAGAAATGTTGGCCCATATTGATAGGATAGCATCTTGCAGTTGATGGAGATTTGAGGGATGCACATCCAGGGCACGAAGCTCCCGTTCCACCACATCCCAAAGATGCCCTATTGGGTTGAGATCTGGTTACCAGGTGGGGGCCATTTTAGTACAGTGAACTCATTGTCATGTTCAAGAAACCAATGTGAAATGATTCGAGCTTTGTGACATGGTGCATTATCCTGCTGGAAGTAGCCATCAGAGGATGGATACATGTTCTCATTCTGTTTACGCCAAATTCGGACTCTACCATTGAATGTCTCAACAGAAATCGAGACTCATCAGACCAGGCAACATTTTTCCAGTCTTCAACAGTCCAATTTTGGTGAGCTCGTGCAAATTGTAGCCTCTTTTTCCTATTTGTAGTGGAGATGAGTGGTACCCGGTGGGGTCTTCTGCTGTTGTAGCCCATCCGCCTCAAGGTTGTGCGTGTTGTGGCTTCACAAATGCTTTGCTGCATACCTCGGTTGTAACGAGTGGTTATTTCAGTCAACGTTGCTCTTCTATCAGCTTGAATCAGTCGGCCCATTCTCCTCTGACCTCTAGCATCCACAAGACATTTTCGCCCACAGGACTGCCGCATACTGGATGTTTTTCCCTTTTCACACCATTCTTTGTAAACCCTAGAAATGGTTGTGCGTGAAAATCCCAGTAACTGAGCAGATTGTGAAATACTCAGACCGGCCCGTCTGGCACCAACAACCATGCCACGCTCAAAATTGCTTAAATCACCTTTCTTTCCCATTCTGAGATTCAGTTTGGAGTTCAGGAGATTGTCTTGACCAGGACCACCCCCCTAAATGCATTGAAGCAACTGCCATGTGATTGGTTGACTAGATAATTGAATTAATGAGAAATAGAACAGGTGTTCCTAATAATTCTTTAGGTGAGTGTATATGTGCATTAGATGGGGCGAGGAGAAAAATCTGCTAACTCTGGCAGTGAGAAAGGAGGAAACGAAAGGAGCAGGCAGATGAAATCCGCTTTGTCCTGCTAAACGATGAGCAGACACCCGTTGTGATTACCAGTGTTGTCCGTGCGGACACTGCTCCAAGAAAGGATATGTCCTCGTGGTGCAGGGATGGAGGATAGGTAGTGGAGGCATGAACGGCAGTGCAACTTCCTATTGAAAACATTGGGAGATGGTTTTCACGCCGCCACGGCACCCCATGGATTTTGGCATGGAACCTGCACAAAATTCAGTGGGCAAAAGCCTCCATGTCGATGAGGCCTAAAGGTGATGGCAATAGAGGTACTTCACAGGAAACCATCAAACCTAAGGCAGACCCTACAGGTTGCAGGTTTTGTATGTTGTATTAAGTAGATGAAGAAAGAAATAAAGACATTTTGGGGGTGCTTGCTGGAATGAGGACACTTGTTGTGAGGATAAAGTATCTGAATTCTGAATCTTTATTTAGACTATGTGTTTTGGCACTGGGTTAATGCCTTCCTCCCTGTTGTATGGCAGATGTTTGGCAGATCGTATCCTACCAATTGCTGAACATAGCCCTAGGGGCACAAACAGGCATGGGATTTAGCCAGTTCTCCAGATCCGGTTGTTAAAATTACAACTGGATCGGTGAACCGTGTTAGGGTACTTTCACACTAGCGTTAAAGTTTTCCGGTATTGAGTTCCGTCACAGGGGCTCAATACCAGAAAAAAAATGATCAGTTTTATCCTAATGCATTCTGAATGGAGAGCAATCCGTTGCATCAGGATGTCTTCAGTTCAGACACTCCTACGGTATTTGGCCAGAGAAAATACTACTGCATGCTGCGGTATTTTCTCCGTCCAAAATTCCGAAACACTTGCTGGAATGCCGGATTTTCCATTGAAATGCATTAATGCCAAGTGTTCCGGCAAAACGGAACAGAGCTTTAAAAATGCAAAAATAAATAAATAAATACCGGATTCGTTGTTCCGGATGACACCGGAGAGACGGATCCGGTGTTTCAATGCATTTGTTAGACGGATCCGGATCCGTTTACAAATGCTATCCGTTTGCACGCGGATTTCTGGATCCGGCAGGCAGTTCCGGCCATAGGTTTGTTTTGTTCAGAGCTGTAATAGGGCAACCATTTCTTGCTTGTAGAAAATAGCTCTAATACAGAGCCCTATAAAGTCGCCATGTAGCGTCACACAGAGGCCCTTTAAGATTTCATATTCAGCCACTGATTTTCTAACACTGCTACTAACATCTGAGATTATACAACAGATACACCAGAATCGCGAACACGAAATAATGAAATAACACTTGGGTTACACTCTATGTTTCTTTAATGCCGAGCGTTATTATTACCAGGGAACATCATCTGCAATATTCATCGAAAAATTAAATTAGAAACCTAAAAAAAAAATAATGCATTTCATTCCATCAACACAAACACGGAATGCAGAAGTGACTCAATCGCGTCATCCACCATTTTGCATTCTGGTCAGTGACGCGCTCGGCTTCTTGTGAATTGCAAATGTCCTTGAATTAAAAATCCTTGCGCATAAAGACATGAAATTCCAGTGCGTTTATTATGTTGTGAGTCAATATGTTCTATGGAGGAGATTTACACCGTAAAGATGGGGACAATAATACACAAAATGCTGAGCTTTAGTAGATCATAGTTTGTTCAAAGACATTTCCGGGATCTTACATTGATGGCTTATAGTTAGGAAAAGAGAATCACTGTCTACAAAATGAAAAAGCTTTTGCGTTTTATAAGAAGAATACGTCACTGCCTAGTGAGAAGCGCTTAAAACTCAAAGTAATAAATACTTTATTCCTTTTTTATGGTTAAAATCAGAGGAGCTCAATAACCGATCCCTAATCAATGGGTCTATAAGCAGGAAAGGGTGGGTATATGCAACATGTACCCTCAGGTAGCGTGCCCTAAGGGTGCGTGAGATATGTGTGTGGTCTCAACACGTGTTGCAAACTCAGTGAATGTATGGCTCAAGTACAAGCCCCCACTGAGGCAGAAATACTCACTGGAGTGCAATGGCCTCTTAGTACCTGATCAGTAAAAAGATTGAAGGAGTGCCTTAAGCAACCCCTCATGGCTGGCCATGCGCTGGAGAAGATTAGGATACGCTCACTCTGGCCGAGAATGTGCGTCCTATGGGTGATGAAAGACACTGCCACCATTAAGCAGGCCACAACCTACAATCCAGGCTGCTCTGGTGCCTGGATCCATTGGGAAGAAGAAGAGGAAGGATAGTGGGTCTGAGCCTCCGGAGCATGGGAGCACAGCGGAGTGGTGGTGGGCAGAGGCCACCTTCATAACAAATAGGACCTTTTTGCTGTTTAGTATTAGATGTTACAACCAACTAAAACCACACGTACTTCACTTCCTTACAGAGACGTAGCTATGGAGGATGCAGAGGTCGTAATTGCACTTAGGCCCTGATGCCTGAGGAGACCCAAAGGTCACTTTCCCATATGAGAACACATCAGGATTATAAACAGTCCATGGTAGGTAGGGGGCCCCTATTAAAAATTTGCCTTGGGTATAAAAAGGTCAATTACAACTTTTGTGGTCCCTTATATGTGAGTCTCGATCTAGATAGAGTAGAACCACACAATGTCAATGTGATATTGTGGAATTTATGATATAGCAGTGTATGAGGGCCCAATGCCAGTTTTCAGGAATGAACATTGGTGCAAATGCTCGTTCCTGGTAACTGGCCCATGTAAAGGCACCGCTGATCACACGCTGTCAGATGATAGCATGTTTTATGTATTGCCAAAAATTGTACAAATGACTATAAGTCCCCCTAGCAGTTTGCATCAGGCTGTGTCAAAGGCACTTTAAACAAGCACTGATTAACTTGTATATTCTCGATCGGCGCTCATTATTGGCCTAAGACTATCCTCAGTCCTATTCATTACAAAATATAGCAATACTGTATTACTTAGCATAAATCTATTCTGTGTCTATTCCTGTCAGATATACCTACACCAGTCACATGTACAAAATACTGTATATGGAGACACCTGGACATCAATAAGTTGTGGCATAATTGTGGTACTTGTGATAAAAAGTTGTGGGTGCCCTGTGAAGATCATAAGGATTTTCACAATATGATTGATGAGTGACTTTTCCCCCTTAGGAAAACATTGATGTTGCTGTGGTTTTACCGCGACTCGCAGGTGCTTTCTATATTTTCCTACGGGAAAGCAAATCATCGGACATGTCACAACGTCAAGTTCAATTTCAACCATGGTTTTACCCCACATAGAAATGGTGCGAGAGTAGTCGAGTACATGAAACTGTGGAACCTTAGCCTAAACTTGGCTTGGCCCAAGCCTTTCCCTCACACACTGAGGTCATTGTTGCCTTCACAACTACTTGCCTTCAAAGAATAACCACCGAGTAAGGTTATATTGACGAGTCAAGGTTGTGTAGCTTTTTTTCCATTATTTGCACAAAATGGAAGTCAAATCCTGCCAGAACCGCTACTTGACCGCAACCTGTGAAGATCCTTAAATGCATAATAAAGGAGCTAGATGTAACACTAGTCTGTAGCATCATAAAACAAATGTAACATCACTGTAACCGAAATCCTAAAGTTTCCTTGTTGTCATCCTACTGCGTATCAACCCATCAGAAGTCACCCGGGAGGTCCGTTACTTCTCACAAAGCTGCTCATTGATGTCCAAGGGGCCCTTTACACTGCCCGATGTTCATATGAACGCTTGTTAGCAATAATTTGCCTTTGTAAAGGTGCTGCCAATTACGCAAAACGCTCGTTCATCAGGTAATAGGATTGTTGGTGCGGACAGCTGGCAGTAGATTGTGTCTTCTAAGCACACTCTGCTTCCGGCAAACAATGATTCTGTATGGGCATGAGCGATGGCATTAGGGATCACTCCTTCCCATACTGTGGAGGAGATCACTGCATGTAAATGCAGCTATCTCCTATCCTGAGAAGCAAGAGTAATACCCCAGACCTGGGGTTATTAATATTGTGTACTGTAATTGCTGGATTTTATAAATTTTATTTGCAATTCTATGTAATGTTATATAAGTCAACTGTACTATGTCATATTATCCAGAAGGAGGAGTTAATGATTGGCAATGAATGGCTATAGCAGGGCTTAACCACCCTGTTCCAACCCTCCTGGTAGAAGTCTATTGTAATTTAGCAATTTACAGCCAGAGTTTGGTGGAGAGGGGACATGAGGGGGCCTGTCCAGATAGTTGGGGAGTGAGGAAGCAGATCATAGAGCACCCACTCCTAAGAACCATATCGTTTTCCCTGTGAGAAGTGCAGGACCCAAATTATCCCTCTCTTGCTATAAAGTGAGGAAGCAGCTCATAGAGCATCCCCTCTCAAGAACTGAAGAAAGGACTCAAGTAAAGCCTTGGGATCCCAGACAACAGAATGAACTGTAATAGCACTTCTACAGACACCCTCATCACCAGACAACCGCTAGGCCAGCAACATTTAAGTGCAGAACTGCAGAAATCCAACCAGCCACCATGCCGCCTCAGCCAGAGAAGAATTTCACTAAAGCCTGCTGCTACTGGATGTATTTCAAGTTCTATGCTGCACTTAGTAAAAAGTTTTGAACTCTGTTCAACTCTGGCTTAATTTTTTAGTGCTACAACTTTCACTGCAGTGGACCCCAAGGATCGACGGCCTGAGGAAGGACAACATGACAAAACTACACTGAGCCACTACCACTCCCATCCTCTACGCCGGCTGCCAAGGGGCCTTGCTGCACAAGTGATTGTCAAGAAGGAACGCTTCCTTCCCAACAATCTCTTGCTACATCGGGTCATGTAAAGGGGTCTTAATATCTGCAGGAATAGGATATGTATTTGTATGCAATATGTGGAAGAGAATAGATCCCCTTTGTATCGTCTCAGGGTCATATACTGGAAGTAATCTAACCCACAGCTGCTCCTGGCTCCATCCAAAACTTTACAAGGTTGTATTTTCCAAAAGCCATTGTTCCTCAAACAGGGCACATGTTTATTTAGCTGCGCAAACATGCACTGTGTCTGCCGTAAGTCAAACAACCTCTCGGAAGTGTTCATTTGTCTGGGTTTTGCAAAAAGTCCATTGCACCGCATGCTTGTAAAAGAGAAAACGCAGATATCACTGCTTAAGCTAACACTATCCTATATACACAATGCCCCACTTTCAATCTGTAAACCGTAAGGCCAAGTTTATTCAGTATAAACATGCAGACATTCTTAAGCGGGGCCTGTCTTTCACATATTTAGCAGTTGAACAAAACATAATCTATAATTATTTTTTCTACCAAAGAGAGCAGCTATTCTAATTTTAATATTATGTGAATTGTAAAATCAGGGGCAGGCAGGCCATAGACCCTACAGGGAAATTTCCCAGTAGGCCAATGCCCAAAGTGCTAGGCGCATCACTTATGCACCTGGCCGGCGGCGGAAAGCGTCCTCCTGCATTTAACTGTATTGCTGTCCTCAGGATGGGGCAGCAGTATTTTATGCTGGACTGTGGTATTTGGTTCTGTTGGGAAGGTATTTTGTGTTGTACTAGAGTATTGCTTGCCTTGCCTAATTATGTTCACCCTGCCTTCTATCAATTTGGACCTGCCTACAACATGGGGACACTTTTAGTTTTATTTTTTCTTTCCCTGTTAAAGTATTATAGGGATGGTCCCCTGAACATTTGCTGGTCACAGAGTGTCCTACTGTTAGGCCTCTTTCACACAGGCGTTGGCGGGAAAAGGTGCGGGTGCGTTGCGGGAAAATGCGTGATTTTTCCGCGCGCGTTCAAAACATTGTAATGCGTTTTGCACTCGCGTGAGAAAAATCGCGCATGTTTGGTACCCAAACCCGAACTTCTTCACAGAAGTTCGGGCTTGGGATCAGTGTGCTGTAGATTGTATTATTTTCCCTTATAACATGGTTGTAAGGGAAAATAATAGCATTTTTAATACAGAATGCATAGTACAATAGGGCTGGAGGGGTTAAAAAAAATATAAAAAAATTTAACTCACCTTAATCCACTTGCTCGCGCAGCCCGGCATCTCTTCTGGACCTGTGGTGACGTCACTCCGGTCATCACATGGTCCATCACATGATCCATCACCATGGTAAAAGATCATGTGACGGACCATGTGATGACCGGAGTGACGTCACCACAGGTCCTTTTCCTGCACACAGCAAAAAAGAAGACAGAAGGAGATGCCGGCTGCGCGAGCAAGTGGATTAAGGTGAGTTTAATTTATTTATTTATTTTTTTAACCCCTCCAGCCCTATTTTACTATGCATTCTGTATTCAGAATGCTATTATTTTCCCTTATAACCATGTTATAAGGGAAAATAATAATGATCGGGTCCCCATCCTGATCGTCTCCTAGCAACCGTGCGTGAAAATCGCACCGCATCTGCACTTGCTTGCTGATGCTTGCGATTTTCACGCAACCCCATTCATTTCTATGGGGCCTGCGTTACGTGAAAAACGCACAAAGAGGAGCATCCTGCGATTTTCGAGCAACGCACAAGTGATGCGTGAAAATCACCGCTCGTGTGCACAGCCCCATAGAAATGAATGGGTCAGGATTCAGTGCGGGTGCAATGCGTTCAACTCACGCATCGCATCCGCGCGGAATACTCGCCCGTGTGAAAGGGGCCTTAGAATTTTTTGTGATCAGTTGTAATCGTTGGGAGAACCTGGAAGCAAGTGTATAGTTCTCCTGCAGCTCCACCACAGGGGAAATTAAGCATTACATGCTTTTCATTATGCCGGGTCCTCCAGACTTAAAGATGCTCTTTGTTGCCACTTTATGATCAGGCTAATTGAGGTATTTTAAAATGGGGTTTTCTAAACCAGACCAGACCCTTAAAATGTTATGTAAAATATCTTGTAAAATTTTATGTAAAATGGCTATTCTCAAACTGTGATGCAATCACTATGTACAGTTCAGTGTTAACATCTTTTCCTCACCCCAAAGCATCTCACCATCCCAAGCTCCTCTATTTGGTCAGCGCCTACTGTATGCATTAAGTCAAGCGGCTTCAAATAAACCAACACCAGAGGTTGTGCCCTGAACAAAGATGATATCATGGTGTGCCCTGGAAATGACATTATCAGATGCCACACTGGTGAGACGCAGTGGTCAGGAGGTAAAACAGACCAGTATACCAGAGTATAGTCAGTAAAGCCCAAACTGCAGTTCATAGCCGAAACTTATGGGGTTTTTCAGTCTTATGTTAATATCAATTAAAGGAGTTGTCCCATCTCACACATTGGTGGTATATCACTGGGATATCTCTAGGACGGAGGTATTTTTGGAGGTCCCCTAGAAATGAATAGAGCGTGGTCTGCTCTCCTTCACTTTGCATGTTCCATTCTAGCGATATGCCATTAATGCTTGAGACTACAGAAACCATTTAATGTATAATGAAAAGTTTAACAACTTTGTAAAATGCTTTGTTTAATCTCTGCTTTCTGTCAGTGAATGGAAATATTTAATTCAGAGACTACATGTCTCAAAAAAGCTAAATTTGGGCTGAGCAGATGCCCAGAAGACCACCAAGATGAAGACATCCAGTATTTGTGCTCTGTAAACACCTATTTTGGAAGACCAGATAAAACCCTGCTCCTGTCAATCAAAAGCACAATCTCCCTTTTGAGCTCTGCAATGTTTGCCTAGTCAATACCACTGAAGCAGTTTCTGCCACTTATGGACAAGATATCTGTGGTTGACACAATCTTTTTGGCCAATACCTCTTATCTTCCTTGACCCCAATAAACATCTGCATTTGTCTCAACCAGGCATGCATGTTATGTCAAAAGTAGGAACAAATAATTGGCATGGGGGGGGGAGCAGGATTGCCATTATACACAGAGACATGTCTTGTGTTTAAATTGGCCAACGAATGAACGATATGTATGTATATTTTATTTGCACGTGCAATTGACTGGATTAATCAGTGCTTTAGATTGTGCTGTGATTTACTTCTGTGCTAGAGGCAGACAGAGCTGCTTCCTCTGAATGTGTTCACACAGAGCTATAGCAATGGCTGCCGCTGAGATCGTGCACACTCAAATACTGGCAAATGACAAAGTAAAACTTGCTGTCGCATGCGACTGTGAATCAATCCTATATGCATTTTCCTTATCTATGGGGACATTTTTACTGTTGCATTTTTGCATTTTGATTTGATGATGTTAATAAAACAGTAACAATATTAAAGAATATATGAAAAAGAGACGTGTCATTTAAAGTTTATTTAGACTAAATTGCTTCCTTCAAAAAAAGGTTTAAATACATAAAAAATAACCTTTATGGTAATACTGCGCGTTTAATGCCTATATACACTTACTGCTGAGGTCAGAGCATTTGAATTGCTTTGGAAGATCAGGAAAATTTGCATTATTTTTCTTTCAGAGCCTCATGTCTAAAAGGAGTTCGATATATTACAAATATTATTTTCATAAAGTGCCTTAGAACCAAATATATATACAGTATATATTTATGTATATATAAACAGATAATAAACCTTGTGAATATGAAATATACAGTGAAGGTGGCACTGAACTCCGTGGTCACATCATTTACAAAATGTAATTACTATGATAATTTTACATATTTGTACAACCCGCCAAAGCATATGTCTATCTGGATATGCTACATACATAAAAAATAAGAAATAGCACCAAAAAAACAACAACTATATATACAGGTGAAACTCTAAAAATTAGAATATTGTGCAAAAGTCCATTTATTTCAGTAATGCAACTTAAAATTAGAATTTTGTGAAAAGGTTCTATATTCTAGGTTCAAAGTGTCAGACTCTAGTCAGCTAATTAATCCATACCCCCTGAGCAAAGGGGACCTCAAAATGGTGACTTTGGGGTTTCATAAGCTGTAAGCCATAATCATCCAAATTATAACAAATAAAGGCTTGAAATATCTCGCTTTGCATGTAATGAGTCTATCTCCTATATTAGTTTCACCTTTTAAGTTGCATTACTGAAATAAATGAACTTTGCACGATATTCAAATGTTTCGATTTTCACCTATATATATATATATATATATATATATATATATATAGATAGATACATATCTATATATATTGTACATTATATATATACTGTTTAATATATATATACAGTACAGACCAAAAGTTTGGACACACCTTCTCATTCAAAGAGTTTTCTTTATTTTCATGACTATGAAGGCATCAAAACTATGAATTAACACATGTGGAATTATATACATAACAAACAAGTGTGAAACAACTGAAAATATGTCATATTCTAGGTTCTTCAAAGTAGCCACCTTTTGCTTTGATTACTGCTTTGCACACTCTTGGCATTCTCTTGATGAGCTTCAAGAGGTAGTCCCCTGAAATGGTCTTCCAACAGTCTTGAAGGAGTTCCCAAAGATGCTTAGCACTTGTTGGCCCTTTTGCCTTCACTCTGCGGTCCAGCTCACCCCAAACCATCTCGATTGGGTTCAGGTCCGGTGACTGTGGAGGCCAGGTCATCTGGCGCAGCACCCCATCACTCTCCTTCATGGTCAAATAGCCCTTACTTTCAACGTTTTTCCAATTTTTCGGCTGACTGACTGACCTTTATTTCTTAAAGTAATGATGGCCACTCGTTTTTCTTTACTTAGCTGCTTTTTTCTTGCCATAATACAAATTCTAACAGTCTATTCAGTAGGACTATCAGCTGTGTATCCACCTGACTTCTCCTCAACGCCACTGATGGTCCCAACCCCATTTATAAGGCAAGAAATCCCACTTATTAAACCTGACAGGGCACACCTGAGCAGTGAAAACCATTTCAGGGGACTACCTCTTGAAACTCATCAAGAGAATGCCAAGAGTGTGCAAAGCAGTAATCAAAGCAAAAGGTGGCTACTTTGAAGAACCTAGAATATGACATATTTTCAGTTGTCTCACACTTGTTTGTTATGTATATAATTCCACATGTGTTAATTCATAGTTTTGATGCCTTCAGTGTGAATCTACAATTTTCAGTCATGAAAATAAAGAAAACTCTTTGAATGAGAAGGTGTGTCCAAACTTTTGGTCTGTACTGTATATATATATTATATATATATATATAATTCGGACAGTAACAATAAAAAGCAACACCTAATACAATCTTATCTTGACATATAAAGTTGAATATGTAATGTCTTGTTTCGAAAGAAAGAAACAAGCACATTACAACAATACAAATAATAGATTTTCCTTTGGTTTGAAAAGCAAAAATGAAATAAAAACAGAAATGCTTTAAATGAAAAGACAGTTTGTTGTAGAATGTGATACTTGCTATACAATAAATATTTGAAATATGAATATTCATTGCAATGTTTCATACACATTTTGTATGGTATGTTCCATTTACATAAAAATTAATAAATACAATAAGAATAGTAATAAAAAAAAAGTAATAAAAATAACGCATTTCAGGTATATGTCCCTTTGTTGCGCTGATAGATTCTCTCTCTCATACAGTACTCCTTGATGGACAATTAAAATCGATAACTCTCATTTAAGACTGCGAGATAAATATTTTTAAAGCATAATTTCATGGCAAGGCATAAAAAATAAAATAAAAACAGTCAAAATGATGACTTACAAATATTACTAATATAAAATGATATTTTACCTAATTTGGTGCTTAAAGAAGACCTGGCAGCTTCCTGAGATTCCTGTTTTTCGCAAACACTTGCATTTCCTATAAAGCAGCAATACTGGCACAGCTTTTGTTAGACCGCTGCGTTGTTCAGTTCCTTGGTTATTCCTCTTGGAAATGTGTGTCTCAATCGTCAACTGAGATTTAGCATGTTTCTGTCAGAAGGGGGCGTCTCTACACAGTCTGACACTGTTAGATCTGATGTCAGAGTGTATAAGAACACTTCCCATTGACACCCAGTTGTTAAAGTTTTCCGAGATTTTGATATTGACGACCTATCCTCAGGATAGGTCATCAATATCAAATCAGCGGGGGTCCAACACATGGCACCCCCCGCCGATCAGATGTTTGAGGAGGTCACGGCTTTCCAGTGAGCGTTGCGGCCTCCTTGCAACTTACCAAGCACAGCATGATCCATTGGCTAGAATCTGTGCTTCATATTGCAGGCCCCTTCAACCTAAATGGGACTGAGCTGTGCCTAGGCCACGTGACTGATGAATGTGACGTCACATGACCTCTTCAAACAGCCGATCGGCGGCGTTGCTGGGAATCGAACCCTGCTCATCTAATATTGATGATCTATCCTAGGGATGGCCAACCTGAGGCTCTCCAGCTGTTGCAAAACTACAACTCCCAGCATGCCCACACTGCCTACAGCTATCAGACTATAGCAGGGCATGGTGGGAGTTGTAGTTTTACAATAGCAGGAGAGCCGCAGGTTGGCCATCCCTGATCTATCCTGAGTATAGGACATCAATATCAAAGTCTCAGAAAACTCCTTTAACTTACTACTACCTTTTCAAGAGTTGTAACAGAGAAACAGCACAATGCCGTGTTTCATTAAAAGAGGATTTAAAATTGTTATTACATGGGGAATGCAAATATTTAGTAAAACAGTCATATCAGGAGAGACGATGTATCTTTTATCATACATATATTTATGTATTTATTGTGTTATTTAATTTTTTTTTTCATTTCTCTCCATTTGTTTTTCTCATAAATAGAGAATATTTATCAGATATCACAAACTACAACCAACGTTCTTTCCTCTAGTGAATAAAGCAAATATTCTAAACCATGTCAAATAAATATCCTAATATAGGTCATAAAATTGTCCTTGATATTAAGGAGACTGACCACAGGACTGCACTGATGGCATAGTAACATGTAACTACTTAAAAACAAATCTAAAAGATAATTTACGTTAAATAAAATAACTACTAACAAATCCTTGATATTCTCCATGATAGGTTATCACCAATTTTTTTTTTACATGTATTTTTTTGGGGTAGCTGTTTTATATGCAATTCATGTTTTAGATTGAATAGCCCTTAACACTGTAACAAAAATGTAACAGATATTTGACTGTGCATCACGTTTTACATAACACGATGAGGTCACATGAATCAAAGCCCGTTCTTTTCAAAGGAAAAACATGCCGAACTGATTTTGAGGTGGA
This sequence comes from Bufo bufo, assembly GCF_905171765.1. Lineage (NCBI taxonomy): Eukaryota > Metazoa > Chordata > Amphibia > Anura > Bufonidae > Bufo > Bufo bufo. Next base: position 27,472,656 of record NC_053397.1, on the reverse strand, counting down.
TACAGTAAGAAAGGATTTACATCAAAACTGACAGTTGTGCCTAGCGCATCACTAAGGGCAGTGTTCGAAGAAACAACTTTGTATCTAGATGGAAGACCTTAGTTTTATAAAAATAAATGATGGATAGAATTCCATTTGTCATTAGTTAAAAAACAAACAAACAAAACAAAAAAAGTATGGTCATACCGAGCTCCAAGGACCTGTATTCCACGCAGAATCTGGAGGACAACTATGGGTGTTACATTGTTCGCGGTCCGGGGGTTTATCCAGTATCTCACAGCTGAGATCATTGAATCGCTCCCCGTTCGGTCTCTGACATACCACAAGTCTTGTCCTTGTCCCGGAACCACATTTTTTTGAACACTGGAAATTGAAGCAAAGGATATTTTTAGTCATCTTATAGGGGTTGTCTCATATTACACATTGGAAGGCATTTCTCTAGGATATGCCACCAATGTCAGATAGATGGAGGCCCCACCTCTGGGACCCACACCTATCTCCAGAACATGACCCCCAAAGTGATGGGAAAGCACGGCCGTCCTCTATTAACTTCTATAGGACTGCCGGAGAGAGACGAGCTAGGAAATGGGGCGGTTGCCGCACTTGTGCTGTAAGCTCTACATTCATTTCTAAGGAACTTCTGAAAATAAAAGGGCGCGCTTGCTCAGCTATTTTCAGAACTCCCATAGAAATTATTGGAGAGCATGCTGTGCATGCGCAGCCCACTCTCCTTTACTTCCAGGGACCCGTTAAGCTGAAGACAGGTGCGGGTCTCAGAGGTGGGACCTATATCACTTTGGTGGCATACCCTAGTGGTATGCCATCAAAGGTTGAGATGAAACAACCCCTTAAATACAGTTGTCAAACCCAAAATGATGTCAAATTATTAAAAAATCTGACTGTGATATGCGTCTGATTTAGAGAAAACCTCAATGTTGACTCATAATGGGCAGGGTCTCACTGGCCCACAAGAGGATCCTTCAGTAAGTCCAGTCCTTAATACAATAATGGGCTTTAAAGATCCAGCAGATAACTTCATTTGGAGGTGATTTTGGAGTGAATCATAAATTTTAAGTAATTTGAAAGAGGAGATGTCCCCTCTCCTGACATGTCTGCTTTAGTGACTACTCACATTCGACATGTAATAATAATTCTGAAGCATCTATTCTTATGACTCCATGTTGAGCCATTCCTCTGTTATTCTTTCTAAAAGGTTAGGCAGCAGTTTGCAACAAAGGTCCATCTGGGTGTAACCAGTTGGGGTTGTGTCCCTGTACAGTCTGGCAGCACTGATTGGAAAGTGTCACACTGTACAGGGACACCCCCCAACTGGTAACACCCAGATGAACCTTCGATACAAACTGCTGGCAATTCATTTATAACTTCAAGAATGAATAATAGAGGAACGGCACAATATGCACTCATCAGAGCAGATACTCCAGTATTGTTATTACATGAGGAAAGCAAGTAGTGCAAGTGACAGCTCCTCTAAAACTTCCTGCCATACGTAGACTGCTTATACCTGACCAGGTGAGGAATCTCTTGAGGTGTTTGTGTTGCATCCTCTACTAGAATATTTGTAAATTAGAGGAATCGTTAGAATTCTTTCATATTCAGTTTACGCTAACTAGTTAATTAAGTAAAATTACCTCCCCCCAGTTGCCAAAGGCCCACTGAGGACAAGGTCCAGATTCACATGGCCGTTGCTCAGCAGGTTTGCTTCTCTCTTCACAGTTGGCAGCTGGATACCCGTTTTCGTCTTGGCAGACCACCACACGACGCTGGAATCCACCCGCACATGTGCTAGAACACTAAAATGTAAATGTGATAATCTTGACTAATCCGTCTTTATTACTGACCAGTTATACATTTAGCTGGGTCCCTCTTTACTCTCAACTCTCTTCCCACCTTGATAAATACTGCAGGAGGCTGTGGAACTAATTACTCATATATGAAAACATAAATTTTTATCTAAATGTTTAAGACATGAATACTGCCCTGTAATGCCCACGCAAAGCTACCATTTACTGCCTATTAATACCGCCATACGCTATATAAATAATACTGCTATAAAGTGCCCTTAATACTCTATAAACCAACAAGAGCATTTTGGGGCCCCTACAATGTCCTGCTGATGGTGAGATTTAGTGAAAAAAAATGAACAAATCCAAAAGTAGGTACACTTCTAGTTTAGTGTGTAGGATAACATGGAAAAAGAAGTATAATACTTAAAGGGGGCATCCCACAAATTTTTTTCGACAGTTTTCAAACCAGCAACTGGATCTGAATACTTTTGTAATTGCATGTAATTAAAAATTTGCATAGCCGCTGCGTTATTCAATAAAATGTATCTGTATAGCACCACCCGCTGTTTGTTTTTTGTCTTATTTTTTTGTCCTGCTCACTGAGATGGCCGCACATGCTCAGTTTCATCCTTCAACTGCCTCCTAAGTTGTGATAGGGCGAGAGCTGCAGTGGAATGGACACGCCCCCTGAGCTACGGCAGAAAAGACACTCCCTTTGAGCTGTCAGCTTGATATAACAGGACTGGTTCTAGTGGTTGTCATGTACTATATGATGTCTGATTTAGATTTTTTTACATTAGTCATGGGATAACCCCTTCAATAAAAAATTGTGGTCCGTGTAAAATAAATGATGGCAAATAACAGGTATGTAGAACTTACCGCTCCCCATGGACCTATTCTCCATTGACTTCCACTTGAACCAATGGAGCGTCCACCATTCCTATTCAAGATTGCCAGGGTTGGGTTCGATCTGGCTTTTTGGTCGGTGTTTGGGAAGGGATGAATTGGCCGGCCATAGTCGTGGTTGACATAGTGACAAGGGGGCATGGAACACTCTTGCTCGGTCTGTGGACTGTCATCCGGATCACATTCGTTATTGTCTAATGACTGGCCGAGGAAATCCACACAAACCACTTGCCTCACTGCCTTCCCTTGGCCGCAGGTCACCGAGCACTGGAGTAAAAATTAGAAAAATATTCCAAATATTCCACAGTATTCCAAGGTTTAAATATTAGCTGCACGATAGATGTGACTCAGTGGTCATGGACATAAAACAGTGGATCAGTGGTTAGCACTAGTGCCTTGCAGCCCTGAGGTTCTAGCTTCAAATCTAACCAAGGACAACATCTGCGTTGGGTTTATATGTTCTTCTAGTGTTTGGGTGGGTTTCCTCTCACACTCCAAAAACATATTGATAGAGAACTTAGATTGTGAGCTCCACCGGGGACACAAGCAATGATAATGTCTATAAAGCTCAGCGCTATATACGTGAGTAAAATAAATACATTTTAGTATGCTTTTTATATATTTCGAAAAAGTTTAGTAGACCCTAAACAAAGTGTATCGCAGCCTTAGCGAAGCATGCTCAGTTTAGGAATTCCATGACCAATTCCACCATGGTCTAGAATTAGACACTGTCTCAGGACTAAGAAAAACGGTTGAATTGTTTATCTGGTTTAGAAAACCCATTTTAAATACTTTATAATTGCATTCAATTTGGATCTCCATCAATTAGCCATATCAGAGAGCAGCTACAAAGAGTTTCTCTCTCTGGAGGACCTAGCACATCTCTACTGATTTCAATGGGCACTATGCAATGCTTAAAGGGATTTTCCAGGATTTTTATACTGATGGCCTATCCTCGGGATAGGTCGTTAATATGATATTGTCAGTTGTCTGACCCCGACGATCAGCTATTTGAAGAAGCTGTGGCACTCACCGGAGCTCTGGTGAGCGCCGCGGCCTCCTCGCAGTTTACCAAGCACAGTGTGGTCCATTGGATAACGGCTGTGGTTGGTATCGCAGCTCAGCCTCATTCACTTGAATAGGGCTGAGCTGCGCCTAGGCTAGGTGACCTATGAACGTGACATCACATGGCCTAGGAAGAGGCCTAAATGCTCACCGAATGCCATGGCCTCTTCGTATAGCAGATCGGCGGGGGTTCAGGGAGTCAGACCCCCACCGAACTGATATTGAGGACCTATCCTGGGGGTAGGCCATCAATATGAAAATCCCAGTGCTCTCAGTGGTGGCACGGAAGGGAAAATGAACAGTTTTTGGTGTTCCCTGCAGATTGAGGTCCAGGCAGCAGGACACCCTGTGATGAGCATGATGATTTTTGATTCCTTTTAGTTGGGATGCTGATCTTCGTTTTTCTATACGGTATAAAACACATAGTTTTCATGTGATGTGCTTACCGAACTCCATTCCAGGGCTTTCCATTGTCCGCACGGTGTCACTGTACACACTTCCGTCGCTGACGGCTTAGGCAGGTGGGAACAAGCTGCTTCATCCGCCACTGCACCTTGATCATCGCGGCAGCTGACGTATCTCATTCTGGTCCCTTTACCACAAGTTGCCGAACACTGGGAGATATTGAAAAGATCTATGATTAGGAAGGAAGCAACTGGAATAATTTCCCCAGGCGCCTCAAGCAAAACTCCACAATTTACAGAATATTGATATTTTTTTCTCTCTTGAACATCTGATGACTGGGAGTGACATTTCTGGTCTTACTACTAATTTTGCAATTTTAGGAACGAAACATAATCCTATAAATTCTGAGAATGAAGGTCACAGTAAATTCATGGAAGAGATCTTATTAGTGCCTGTGCCTGTCAGCTTATCCAGTGACCCGGTGGTTCACAAAGGGTTAATGCAATGGTTTACTATTATAGGATTAATGCAATGGTTTATTATTAGAGTTGTTACCAGGATCTTTGCTGAGACTATATATTTTATGCACTATGTCCTCCAAAAGGCTATATACCAACATGGGCAACAGGGGCGTTGCTGTTACACCTCGAGGCTCTGCTCTCTCTGCAACTGCTGCTTCCTCTGCACTTTGATTGACAGGGCTAGGCAGTGTAAACGTAATCTCTGTCAATCAAGGGGCAGGGGGTGTGGCAGTTGCAGAGAGAGCAGAGCCTCTAGGTGTAACGGTAACGCCCCCGTTGCTCCTAGAGGCTCATTTGTATACATTAAAACATCATTTTTCTCAGCAATGCGGACACATATGAATATAGGACCAACACAGATGCCTTCAGCTGCCAAGCGCACATGTAACAGGTCAGCCAGTGTCATAGGGACAAAACTGCTGACAGATGCCCTCTAAAAACGTATTTCTATAAAATACTCCACATGCTGAAGTTAACAAGCCGTGTATACTGCACTGTGAATGATGTAAAAATCCCAAAGAACAATGGCAAAATTGCTATTTTTTATTCTATCCCAAACCCAGAATAAGTTACAAGTACCCCAAAATGGTTCCCTTGAACGATACTCCCAGTCTTTCAATATGGGTTAAGAACTGGACGGGGGTGGGGGGGTGTTAGATGGAGAAGGACAATTCCCAATATTTCATCCAAACCACCTCCAAACCTGATGGACAATTTAATAGAGCGTTTTTACTGGTTCTTTTAATGCAGCACATGATGTATAGTAAACATAAGTCATCTGTGTTTATTGGCGGTCATGAGCTGGAATATGTAATGCGCATACAGACGTTAAATATGATTAATGATCTGCGTAAGGAGGTCGAAACCACAGACTAAGCTGAAGGAGCTCAACACATGGCCTGAGAACATCAGAAAAGAGCCCGTAAAATTCAGCCCTATCGATAGAGGAGCTGACGCATTTTAGAGAAGATGCAGCAGAACTCGATAGTCATCAATGTAGGTGCAGGAGGCAATTCATTAGTAAAATATACTTACAGGCGTCCAAGATCCAAATCTCCATTGTGTCTTGCTGTGGGCTATCTGTTTGGTCTCAGGAATGCCCGGGCACGCGGCTGTTTCACAGTCCTGTCAAAATCAGTTTGGTTTGTTAGGCAGCTTCCTTTCCATAATTAATGCCTTTTTGAACTGGTTGCTAAGAGGCGACGTTCGAGGCTGATGTCAGTCACTCTACAGCTCTGGATGCACAATTGGGGCCAAGCCTAGGGTATATGCGTTTCCTATTTTTTTTATGGAATAACTCTTAGGGGTGGATACAAAAAATAGAGAGGCCCCTGTTCAAAAACAATATATGGGCCCCTTGCTTCCCGTGATAGTCAGAGTGCAACTCCTGCACAGGTCTTCAGAAAATCTCTGGGACAAGGGTTAGGCTGAGTAGACAGCCTCCTAGGGTACCATTATGGGGGGACGCAATGGATTAGTAAATTATGGATTGCAAAATATAACCAAAACAATACTCTGTCTTTACATTCCTTTGTACAAGTGACGGAAGCCCAGAGGAATTAGTTGAGGCTGGTGGAAAATGGGTAGTATGTACTAAAAATAAGAACGCCGGGAGGGGAAGAGAGTGAGTGCCAGGAGGGCATTTAAATGAGTAATTGTTTATCTGACAACTATAATGCTTTACTTCAGGGACGGAGGGTGGTGGGGTTCATTCCGGAACACCTACCATGGTCACAGACTGAACCTGTCCCACCCTTGCTCACCAGTATACCGACCCCACAGTCATGGAATCAATAGCACAAACTAGATTGTGTAGGGAAACACCCTATTAACAAAGGGGGTGCTGACATCCAGTCGTCAATTTAGTCATACGTTTCTAGGAGCAATAACAGAGGAGCAGCACAATGGAGAATTGTAAGAAAAGGTGCTTCAGCGACACATCTCCTACAGGTCTTCTTTAAAGGGGTGTTCCCATCCAGACATTTATTGCATAGCCACATGATATGCCATAAACTGCTATTGGTCTCATCTCTAACAGTTAAGAACGAGGCCCCGTCTCATGTCACCATGAATGGAGAGGTGGCTGTTCCTGTGCAACTCTCTTCATTTACTTCTATAGGAGTCCCAAAAATAGCTAGTAAGCTTGTTCAGCTATTTTCAGAACTGTCAAAGAACTAAATGGAGATAATCGCGAAAGCACGGCCTTCTCTCCATTCCTGGTGCAAGATAGGGCTCCATTCTTGAGATAGGAGTAGGTCCCAAAGCTGCGACCTGCAGCTATCAGACATTTATGGCATATCCTTTGGAAATAATATCCAGATGGCTATATACCCCTTTAATTCTTTGCCAATGGCATGCAAAAGTTTAGCTGATTGGAGATACCCCAGTCATGGGCATAATTTGAAGTTCATCGACCCGATGCAAAATCTGCAACATGAAGCCAGATATAACTGAGCAGAGAGACCATCAGCCCCCATATAGGTCTCAGGTTTGACTACAACCTCCCCGTCCTTCCTGATTTTTCCTGGTATTGCAGAGAATCTCACCTGAGCGTCCGTAGGTCGGGTTGCGGCATTGCACTCACTGTCATCCACTACTGCTCCATAGGCTCCCACGACACATTTCACAGCTCTCATCTGATAACCGGTTCCACAGGACGCCGTACACTACACATGAAAATACAGACATATTGATTATACCTGACAATGCACTGCAATTTATGAAAATCTGTACCTTTTTTTCCTTACTTGAAAAATTTCATTGAAACTGATGTCAGCTCACTCACCTACTGCTTGGAGTTATCATGCTCGATTTGGTGCCTTCCAATGCAGAAGTAAAGAATCTCAAATAACAGAACTTAGCAAACTTTTGGTTCTTGGAATTGGGAAGTAAGCTTTGTATTTAGGGTAAATCTCTAATCTTACAACATCACATATTACAGTCTGGAAGGTGAGATGATCATTGATAGAACCTGTTCCAGCCCCTTTCAGTCTATGGGGGTTTCCAATCCAACACATCTGAGCATTGAAGGCATTGGAAGCATACAATAAGAGCTACTGGAGTCAGGGGCAGATGCTATCACCTACCTAGGTGATAACCATTTGTAAATTGTTTACAGTGCCATAGTGTCCAGCAGAAAAAAATAAAACACCATTTGTAAATCTGGATGTTTTTTATGAATTGTTCCAGGACCAGTAACATGGCCAAGGCTTCAATACAACAGGGGTGAGGAACAAGGAATGTGTGCAGTGACCCAGCATCACTATGTATCCCAAATGGTTAGGTATGGTTAACATTGGCAGCTTTGGTCCAGTTTCCCCAGGTGATGGGCTTGTCCCAACCCCTGGTTAGTAAGTCTGGTTGCATGTGTGAGTTCCTGAGAAGTAGGGCTGAAGAAAAGTCTGATCCAGGAAACACTATTGCTGAGACTGAAAGCAACTGAACTGAGAGAATATCCCTGAAGATAGGAAAGCCTGAAATACATCCAAGGCCATGCCTGGAAAGACAGTAAGGTACAGCATGTTCATGGCAAAAAGACTTTACTGCTTGGGGTCTGGGTATATTGCTTTGGTGTCCACCACTCTTTGAGATGGACTGACCATCTGGATTTAAGATAAGCACTCTGTAGCCTGGGCATTGCAAAAAGAGTTGTGGAGAATAGAATTGCACATCTCTGGTTATTTGGGAAGACTGCAAAGTGTGTCTAGAAACAGCTACCATCATTGCTGCCTATACACAGCAATTGGGAAAATTCTACTATGTAACATACTTTGGAACTGTGCTTATTGTTGCTATATGTTCTGCAACTCCCATCATCTATTTAGTAAAGAGGGCCTGCTCATTGACTCCACCATCTATCCACCAGCCCTGTCATCATCCTGCTGTCCTTCCTTGCACCCTGCCAATCACCCAACATCTAGGGCACCCAAACTATCACCAGGCAGGAGCCTCTGAAAAAGCCCAGGGTGTGCCCTGAGGAAAGAAATTCACGTCCTAAGGGAGCATTCCCATCATCCTCCCAGCTCTCCCCTTTAATGTTGCTGCATGTGGTTTTCCCACTGGTTGGTCACACGTTATTTTCTTCCCAGTGTCCAGCAGCATTGGTCTACTGTTCTCCCCTATCCAGCGTGTGCAGATGAATGCTGGTGTCTCCTAGGGTTTGGGGTTTCCATTTTTTTGAGGACTGAAGTCTGGGGTTTGAATATTTTTTGGGTCTGGAATTTGAGGTCTGAATTAATTTTAGGGCCTGAATTCGTCATGTGCACTGCTTATGATTCAGCAGCATTTGATTTAAGGTATTCTGGTGGGTGACCTATACAAGGGGAAAATGTCCACTAAAACATGAGCGCTGACCAATTTTATTTGTCCACAGGGTGATTCAAAGTAGCATTCCATATTATTATCCTTTAGTTCAGTATATTACGCCTGGTTCATATTATTTCTCTACAATGTTACAGTTAATGTATAAAAGAAAATAATTGTACCTGCCCCCATGGACCAACTTGCCACGAGGCACATTCCTGCTGTTGACAAGTCTGAACCGATGCGGGCTTAGTCTCTTGATCACAAACTCTATCATTTACTCTGCTTTCTCCAAACTGGCACCAGGTCTGACGATGTTTGTGACCCTTTCCACAAGTCACGAGGCACTGCAAGTAAAGTGACCATACCAAGATTTACCATATGATCTCTATGCTTAACCAAAAAGCTAGTCCTGATATGTCAGGGTTACAAGAAACAGGGAGGGAAATAAAAAGGTTCTCCAGTTTGGACAATCCATACTTGTTAAAAGGGTTCCTTGAAAAGAAACTAATCATAGAGTTACCCCCAGCGATCAGCTGTAATCTTTGAGAAAACCTGTCAATAAGGGTTCATTTTCCCTGCAGCGCCTCCACTGGGCAGATTAAGCATTACACAGTGCCGATTCTGGTGAGTGAACGTGTTGTCTTTGTAATGTTGGACAGGACAGGTCCTCCAGAGAAAAAGACACTCTTTATGATTGTTCTCTACTCTCGTCAAAACATGAATCAAAATTCACTAATGGCTAAAATGAAAATGGGTTTTCTAAACTAAACAACCCTCCAAAAATTACCCTCCTAAATAGCCGAACGGGCTGAGCTATGCTGTTTCCTTACCTCTCATTCAATGCTATGGGAGTTATGGAAACTGCGTAGTACAGCCCACTCGGCTGTTTCTAAATATGTTCTAGTAGTCACCAAAAAAAAAATTTAAGAGGTTGTCTGGTTTGTTTGGATCTTACGTTCCGTATCCTCATTTATTAGGCTGAGTCCAGAAAAGCTACAAAGAGTATCTCTCGCTTTGCAGGACTTGGCACATCTGTCATTGATGTCATTGTAATTGTAACTGTAAATAATATAATAAGTGATAGCCAACATGGTTTTACTAAGGACAGAGGCTGTCAAACTAACTTGATTTGTTTTTATGAGGAGGTGAGTAGAAGCCTGGACAGAGGTAGATATTGTGTTTTTGGACTTTGCAAACGCGTTCGATACTGTCCCACATGGACGACTAGTGGGTAAATTGAGGTCTATTGGTTTAGAAAATATAATTTGTAATTGGATTGAAAACTGGCTTCATGATCATATCAAAAAAGTTTTGGTCAATGATTCCTACTCTGAACGGTCCCCGGTTATAAGTGGTTCTGTGTTGGGTCCGCTACTATTTAACTTATTCATTAATGACATGGAGGATAGGATTAATAGTGCTGTTTCTATTTTTGCAGATGACACCAAACTATGTAATACGGTATAGTCTATGGAAGATGTTAATAAGTTACAAGCTGACTTGGACAAACTTACTGTTTGGGCCTCCACTTGGCAAATGAGGTTCAATATAGATAAATGTAAAGTTATGCACTTGGGGGCTAATAATCTGCATGCAGCATATGTCCTAGGGGGAGTAAAACTGGGAGAGTCACCGGTTGACTTCTATTAAAAGAGGTATGGACTTGCGGGACAGGGATGAAATATTACCACTATACAAAGTAAGGCCTAATCTGGAATCTCAGTTCTGGGCACCAGTTCATAAAAAGGATGCCCTGGAGTTAGAAAAAGTGCCAAAGGAGAGCAACTAAACTCATAAAAGGCCTGGAAGATCTTAGCTGTGAGCAAAGATGAAAAGAACTGAATTTGTTTAGTCTTGAAAAAAGACATCTAAGGGGGGACATGATTAACCTGTACAAATATATAAACGGATCATACAAAATATATTGAGGGAAGCTATTCTGTGTTAAACCCCCTCAAAAAACAAGGGGCCACTGGCTACGCCTAAGAGGCAACAAGCATTCTTTACAGTAAGGTTTAGATGACTTTTTATTTCAAAATAACATTGAGGCTTATGACAATGTATAGAAATCATGTCCTACACACCCTTTCCCTCAAAAGGAAGATGGACGTTGATCCAGGGATTTGTTCTGATTGCCACATCTGGAGTGGGGAAGTATTTTTTTTTCTCAAATTTTTTTTTTTTTTTTTTGCCTTTTTCTGGATGAATATAGCAGGATTACAGTTTGGACTTGATGGACTTCTGTCTTTTTCCAACCTTAACCACTTCCCGTCCGCCCATAGGATATAAACGTCCTATGGGTGGACCTCTATTTCTGAAAGCACGTTTTAGAACGTCCTTTCAGAAATAGCAGCTGCACGCTAATCGTGCAGCTGCTGATCGGGTTGCCCGCTGTCAGTGACAGCAGGGCAACCCAGAGATAAGGCAGGGACAGTTCCCAGGTGTCCCTGCCTTCCGGATCGCTGCAGACACAGCGCTCACCGAGCGCTGTGTATGCAGAGCAGGAAGCGCTATGCGCTTCCTGTTCCGGCCCGGCGGTCATGTGACCGGCAGGACCGGAGAGTGCAGGAGCTGTGTGAGGCCTTTCGGAGACCTCGATCAGCCCTGCTCTGAGGCTGTACAGCGCTAGATTGCTGCTGTACAGCTTCTCTAGGGGTGCATTTCCACTGTAACTGGGGCTACTATGTCAGCCCCAGTTACAGGAGAAATCAACAGTGAAAAAAAAAAGAAAAAGTAAAGCAAATGTCCCCCAGAGGTCTTGTATGACCTTATGGTGACGAAAAGTGTAAAAAAATAAAAAATAAATAAAGGGTTGAAAAAATAAAATAAAAAAAAGTTTCACATGTAAAAAAAAAAAGTCCCCAAGTAAGGAATAATTTTTTTTTTAAAAATAGAAAAAATAAAATAAAATAGACATATTTGGTATTGCCGCGTCCGTAAAAACCAGCTCTATAAAAATATCACATGACCTAACCCCTCGGGTGAACACCGTAAAAAAATAAATAAAAAAAAATGTGTCAAAACAAGCAATTTTTGTCACCTCGCATCACAAAAGGTGCAACACCAAGTGATCAAAAACGCGTATGTCCCACAAAATGGTACCAATAAAACCGTCACCTCATCCCGCAAAAAATTAGCCCCTACATAAGAAAATCTCTCAAAAAATAAAAAAACTATAGCTCTTAGAACATGGAGACACTAAAACATCATTTTTTTGGTTTCAAAAATGCTATTATTGTGTTAAAGTGAAACAAAAAAAATAAGTATACATATTAGGTATTGCCGCGTCCATAAAAACCAGCTCTATAAAGATATCACATGAGCTAACCCCTCAGATGAACACCGTAAAAAAAAAAAAAAACTGTGTCAAAACAAGCAATTTTTGTCACCTTGCATCACAAAAGGTGCAACACCAAGTGATCAAAAACGCGTATGTCCCACAAAATGGTGCCAATAAAACCGTCACCTCATCCCGCAAAAAATGAGCCCCTACATAAGAAAATATCTCAAAAAATAAAAAAAATATAGCTCTTAGAACATGGAGACACTAAAACATCATTTTTTTAGTTTCAAAAATGCTATTATTGTGTTAAAGTGAAACAAATAAAAAAAGTATTCATAATAGGTATTGCCGCGTCCGTAAAAACCAGCTCTATAATGATATCACATGAGCTAACCCCTCAGATGAACACCGTAAAAAAAAAAAAAAAAAAACAGTGTCAAAACAAGCAATTTTTGTCACCTTGCATCACAAAAGGTGCAACACCAAGTGATCAAAAATGCGTATGTCCCACAAAATGGTACCAATAAAACCGTCACCTCATCCCGCAAAAAATGAGCCCCTACATAAGAAAATATCTCAAAAAATAAAAAAACTATAGCTCTCAGAACATGGACACATTAAAACATAATTTTTTTGTTTCAAAAATGCTATTATTGTGTAAAACTTTAATAAATGATAAAAAGTATACATATTAGGTATCGCCACGTCCGTAACAATCTGCTCTATAAAAATGTCACTTGACTGAACCCCTCAGGTGAACGCTGTAAAAATAAATAAATAGAAACTGTGCTAAAACAACCAATTTTTTGGTCACCTTGCCCCATAAAGTGTTATAATGAATGATCAAAAAATCATATGTACCCAAAAATAGTACTAATAAAACTGGCACCTTATCCCCTAGTTTCCAAAATGGGGTCACTTCTTGGGAGTTTCTACTGTAAGGGTGCATCAGGGGGCTTCAAATGGGACATGGCATCTAAAAACCATGTGGAGTTCCTTTTCTTCTGCGCCCTGCTGTGTGCCCATACAGCAGTTTATGACCACATGTGGGGTGTTTCTGTAAACCGCAGAATCTGGGTAATAAATATTGAGTTTTGTTTGGCTGTTAACCATTGATGTGTTAAAGAAAAAATTGGATTAAAATGGAAAATCTGCCAAAAAAGTGAAATTTAAAAATTTGATCTCCATTTTCCTTTAATTCTTGTGGAACGCATAAAGGGTTAACAAAGTTTGTAAAATCGGTTTTGAATACCTTGAGGGGTGTAGTTTCTACAATGGGGTCATTTATGGGGGTATCCACTATGTAGGCCCCACAAAGTGACTTCAGACCTGAACAGGTCCTTATAAAGTGGGTTTTGGCAATTTTCTTAAAAATTTGAAGAATTGCTTCTAAACTTCTAAGCCTTCTAACGTCCTAAAAAAATAAAATGACATTTCCAAAACGATGCTAACATAAAGTAGACATATGGGGAATGTTAAGTAATAAATATTTTATGAGGTATCACTTTCTGTTTTAAAAGCAGAGAAATTGAAATTTAGAAAATTGCGAATTTTTCAAATTTTTGGGTAAATTTGGGATTTTTTCATAAATAAAGGTGAAATATTTTGACTCAAATTTATGACTATCATGTAGTACAATGTGTCACGAGAAAACAATCTCTGAATGACTTGGATAAATAAAGGCGTTCCAAAGTTATTACCACATAAAGTGAGATATGTCAGTTTTGCAAAATTAGGCCTGGTCAGGAAGGGGGCAAATGGCCCAGATGGCAAGTGGTTAACAAATATGTAACTATATGATATCAATGGAAACTGTGTAATGCTTAATTTTCTTTGTAGTAGAATTAATCACTTGCTGCTGGATTAACCATAGTTTACTATGTATCTCTGGGGATGGTAGCAGCAGGGCAAACTGTGATCAGCTGATCGCGACCATTCTAACAAAAAGTAGACATGAATAACCTTATAGATTCCGTTCATTCATCTTTTGGTAACATCCATATTGGATTCAGCATACATTGGAAGGACACAGAAGGATGTTAAGAAATTTTCAAACTCTAAAAATGTTATAGTTTAGTAAATTTACCAGTGTAAACTTTCTACAAAAGTTCCATGATCAAACGTGAGGTTGTCACACTTACATCTGACCAGTCACCTGTCTTCCATTGCGGACACAAGACGTCGCTGCATCTCTGGTCTGTTAGCTTCTCTTGTTGGCTACACTTGGAATCATCGAGAACCTCACGGAAGGAATTGACACATACTGCTCTCCGTCTCCTTGTGCCGGTTCCACAACTTTTAGAGCACTGTGCAGGAAACCAGAGTCAGAAAGTAACCATGATAAGTCCAAGCTGTTCCAAGTAAGGCATAATCACAGTGAAAAATGCTATCAAATTACCCTCAATTTGAAGGTCATGGATAAAAACCACTGCATTATGACTAATCCTATGATGTTCCTAGGCTGTGCAACTTGTCTACTCACTGCTGAAACATGCTACATCTTGAGGAACCATTGCCCTAATTTCATTGACCACTACTGTGATGTCGAGATCAGATATCTATCACGATCAGCATCTAGTCTGAGTTATGTAGAAACCTCTCTGCTCAGGCAATACTAACTTCTGACCAGGCTGAGTAGCTCCATCTTCCAGTGTTACAGTCCACATAACATTTCTCCTTGCTGCTGGGCTTCTGTAGACCACTGCAGAACCGATCATCTACCTTCTCCATCTTTCCTTCTGACTTGATGACTTTGGCACAGTAGAAATCAAGCGTTCGGTAGCCTGGGCCACACTGGGCAGTGCATTCACTCTTTCTGTCCATGTGCCACCTGTGAATATCTGATGTTAGCTTTGGCCAGGTTGGAGAATGTATTAATAAAGGATCATTCCTTGTATAAATTACCTTAATTCACAGTCAGCGTTACAGGGTTCAGTGACGAGCTCAGGCTGGGAAATGCGATCACATCTTTGGTCTGAAACCACCAGATGATCAGAGTCCCTTGTACATATAGGCTTTCGCTTCCTTTCTCCTGTGGAAAGAGATATGTTCAGGCTTCATGACAGGTAAGGAATAGCGATGCTGGTCTATACATATTACAATACTATAAAAACGGCAATAATAAAATAATATTAGAATTCTCCACATGGAGATAAATAGGAGAAAGAAAAGAAAGGAAAGAACGATAGAATGAAGTAAAGAAAGAAAGAAAAAAAGAAAGAAAGAAACAGACAGATAGATAGAGATAGATTAGATACCTAGATAGATAATATAAAAAATCCAATAACAAAATAACATCAGAATTCTCCCAATGGAGATACATAGAGAAAGAAAGAAAAATATACCATATATAAATAGATCATAGATACTGTATATACAAGTTATGTATATAGGGATAGATAGATAGATAGATAGACAGACAGACTAGACAGACAGACAGACAGACAGACAGACAGACAGACAGACAGATAGATAGATAGATAGATAGATAGATAGATAGATAGATAGATAGATAGAGCCTGGCAATGTGTCTTGAACAATCTATATTTTAATTATTTTGATGCATAAAATAGATAGATACAATACTAATAGATACAGTAGATAATAAGAATGAGATGGATAGATAGATTAGATACATAGGTAGATATGAGATAGATTGATTAATTGATTTGATACATAGTTAGATATGAGATAGATAGATAGATAGATAGATAGATATACATTTATCTGGCAATGTGCCTTGAGCAGCATTACTGTCCATATTTTGATTATTTTGATGCATAAGACATTAAATAACCTGACATTTTGATCACCGATCACAGCTTCCGTGTCCGTCTCAAACTACTAATGTTATCTGCTATTATTTGGTCTTCAAAACCCGATGTGATTCCCTTCAGGGATAATGTGAAGGTGATGCTTATGTTCTGCAGTCTATTTTCCTGTGGACTTAAAAGCCATAGGAGTCCATTGAGAGAAGGTTCTTATTTATCTTCCGTGAGAATAATATGACACGTTTTCGATGTGATTGTCCGCGCCATTCATCAAAGTGTTAGAGGTGCCGGACAAGCTCCATAGAATAACAATGAAAAGTTTCTCAATCCAAGCAAGTGGAACAAGAACCTTTGAATCGGCTATAACACTGAAGCGCCGGACAGCAGGGACTTCAATGCATTTCTAATGAGGAGATCGGTAAGTTATTGAAAAGGCAACACAGATGGGCATCGGTAAATTCTACAAGCGTCTCTCCGGTAGTTGTGACAAAAAGAGAAGAAAATACTAAATTCTAGCAAGCATGAACCTGTCATTTTGCTAAGAATGTCACGTCTAGAAGGAAGTGAGTATCAGGGTAAGTTCAATGTACGAGGGAGCTGCACAACATAAAACATATTAAAGGGGATCTCTGCTTTCGACAATCCTTTTTTGCTACGGAGGTACTCAGATCATAAGCTGATTGCAAAGTGTAGAATGGTTGGGAACCCCACTGATCAGAAGAACAGGGGTCCCCCCCCCCCTCCACCCATTTGAATGGAGCAGTGGTCAAGCGTACGCATTGCTGCTCCATTCAAACTCTATGGGACTGCTGGTTTACTTGGCTATCTCTGGCAGTCCTATAGAGATGTATGGAGCGGCAGCATGCAGGCCCAACCGCTGCCTTATTCATACAGAGGGACACAGGATGCCCATTCTTTGGATTGGACCCCACTGATCCAGCAGTCCACTAGACAAGAATTTACTTCTTGTAATAAGAATACCCCTTCAAACTGTTGCAACCATTTACTTTGATGGCTTATAAAAATAGAAAAGGCAATATAACTCCATGATCAGACTACACAAGGCTTGCTTGTAGTCTGTTACCATGGAAACCCATAGCTCAGCATAGAAGCTGTAGACACAGAACAGCAAGATATTTTAATAAAGACTATTAGCAAAGGTGCTTCAAGGGGTTGTCCCATGAAAAATATTCTACAGTTTTTCAAACCAGCACCTGGATCTGAATGCTTTGTGTAATTGCATGTAATTAAACATTTATAATAGCTCCTGAGTTATTCAATGGAATCTATCTCTATAGCTCCACCTGCTGTTCGCTCTTTTTCTAAGTTCTCTGTCCTGCTCACTGAGACAGAAGCACACACTCCATGCTTCGTTCCATCCTTCAACTGCCACCAGCTGCAGCAGAAAGAACACACCCCTGAGAAAGGACATGCCCCCTGAGAAAAGACATGCCCTCTTAGAAAGGACATGCCCCCCGAGAAAGGACATGCCCCCTGAGAAAGGACATGCCCCCTGAGAAAGGACATGCCCCCCGAGAAAGGACACACCCCTGAGAAAGGACATGTCCCCTGAGAAAGGACATGCCCCCTGAGCTGACAGCTTGAAATAAATCTAGCAGAATAATTAGAGCAATGAATGGGGAGATTTCTGGGTCCATGTGAGGCACACATGAGGTAGAAAGAGTTTGTCAAGTGCTAGTTTATGTTTCATTTCATTGAGTCATTTTGTGTTTACTAAATAAATCTAAAATATACTTGCCGCAGACGAATCTTAAAAATAATGAACAAATGTGACTCAACCAACCTCAACAGAGTTTGTCTTACCTTGGCAAATTTTACTACATGCCTGCCATGGTCCGTAAGAATTCCAATAGAAAAGCTGAGGTTTATCTTCAATTGGAATATTAAAAGTATATCGAACATCTGGGTTATATAAATTCCCGACTGATAATATCTAAAGAGAAAGGAAAAAAATTATAGTAACACCTTTAAAGCCAATGTGCACCCCTTCGGAGGCAATTTTTTTAATGACTGCATGTTACTCATTTTTGGCTAAAAATCATTATTTCAATTGGCCTAATTAAAAATATTGAGCCATTCTGTCACAAAGGGTTGTTTTTCTAGCTGTGTGACTGGTACTTCCACTTTGTGTCATCTAATAACCCTTATCTCTAAACTACTAAGAGGTCATAAACTTATTTAAGCCACTTTCTTATCAGTAAGATAAGAGCTGAGTGTTTATAATGTCATAGAGCAGAGATAAGGAGCCCATCAGCTCCTGGTCTGACGGAAAAGACTGAAAATCCAAAGGGTGCTACTAGAGCATGTCAGCTCTGTACAGAAAAAAGGATGCCATATTTTTTAATAAATACCAATTAAAAAAAATATTTTTAGCTTAAAATGAGTACAATGCAATAATAAAAAATATTTGCCCCCATAGGTGTACATAGCCTTTAAAGTAATTAGACGGGATTACATAAAAGGCTCTGATTGTTTTTCAGAAACAGCTCCACTCTTGTCCATAGGCTGGGACTGGTATTGCAGCTTAGTATCACTTCATTAGAGCTAAGGTGTAGTTTGTGTGTTTTCAAGTTCATCGTACAGGTTCGGGTTATCTAAGATTCTCGTTATGGATTCTGCTACTGCGGACCATAATGGAATTCTATGACAGCATGCACTATGGAAGCCTATAAGAGGCATTCCGTATTACATTCCTTCATAATAGAAGTCTATGGCCTCTTATAGGCTTCCGTGGTGCATGCCGTCATAGAATTCCGTTATGGTCCGTAGTAGCAGAATCCATAATGGGATTCTTAGATAACCCGAAACTTTACACCAAACTTAAAAACACAAGTTCGCTCCACACTACTAAGCTGCAATACCAGACAGGTGCTGTTTCTAGAAGAAAAAAAAGGCAGCTGCTTTTTCTAACGCTACAGTAATTTTTAGCTTATTTCAGGGTAGAAAACCACAATTTCTTCGAGGAAGAGCTGTATTACCTGCAGCACAATTTCTTGGTCAATTCGATCTGTGCAATTAAGTCTCTCCACTGCGTGGTCTGACCCACTGTATTCAATCACTGCGTTGCTCAATTTGATTTCCCTTTTGAACATACTGACCACAAAGTCACCATTTAGAAGGAATTCCCCGTTGCTGTTTGATAAAGCTGTAAGGAGAAAGACAATAACTCATATAAGAGCCTTGTGACACGTCGCGGAGCTCCCAGGGTCAAACACAGCGGTTACAGAGATCTATGATCTGCAATACACTTTGTGAATTTATTGTAACCCTCACAGTTATATTAATCGGTGGGTTCAATTGTGTCAGCGCCGCGGATACCACAAAGAAGTGTCTCTATATTCAAAGAGACACTATTATCATTACAATTATTATTCATCATTTATTAAAAAATATAGCAAGTTAAAGGGGTAATCTGCTTAGGACAATGTATTTTTTTATTCAAAGGGTCACAGGTATCCTACTGCTGGGACCTCCAGTGATCATCTGTAATCTGTAGGGAAATCTGTCAGTAAGTGATTAATTTCCCTGCAGTGCCACCTGTGGTGAATGAAGCATTACATAATTCTCATTGAAATTTAATGGATTGTCCATGTAAGATAAGCTCTATATAGCTGTTGTACGTTTTAGGTAAAATATAAGGGTCCTAAACGCAGGACCTCCCTCCATTATCTCAAGTTGTGTCCAACTGGCCTAGCTGCGTAGAGTGTATTTGGAAAATCTTCAGACCCTTTCACTTTTTTTTCACATTTTGTTATGTTGAGGCCTTGTGCTAAAATAAAAAAAATATCAAGTTTCCCCCCATCAATCTGGACTTAATAGCCCATAATGAGAGAGTGAAAACAGCATTGTAGACATTTTTGCAAATTTATAAAAAATAACCAACCTCCTCGAGATGTTTCTACACCTTGATTATAGACTCCTCAGGTAAATTAATTGATTGGACATGATTTAGAAATACACAGCCCTGTCTATTTACGGTCTCACAGCTGACAATGCAAATCAGAGCAAAAACCAAGCCATGAGGAGGAAATAACTGCCTGTAGAGCTCAGAGACAGGATTGTGTAGAGGCATAGATCTGGAGAAGGGTACAAAAAAGTTGTGGTCAAGACCACAGTGACCTCTATAACTCTAGAACTAAGACTCTTCCTAGAGCTTGCCGCCCCACCAAGCTAAGATATCGGGGGAGAAGGTCCTTGGTGAGAAAAAGGTGACCAAGAACCCAATGGTCACTCTGGCAGAGCTCCAAAGATCCTGTGTGCAGATGGGAAAAACTTCCAGATGGTCAACCATCACTACAACATGCCACCAATCTGGGCTTTATGGCAGAGTGGCTAGAAAGATGCCTCTCCTCAGTAAAAGACACATGAAAGTTTGCAAAAGAGTACCTTAAGGACTCTCAGACTTTGCGAAAGAAGATTCTCTGGTCTGATGAAACAAAGACAGAACATTTTGGTCTCAATTCTTAGCGTGATAAACTTGGCACTGCTCATTGCCTGCCCAATACCATCCCTATAGTGAAATATGGTGGAAACAGCACCATGCTATGGGGGTGTTTTTCAGTGGCTGGCACAGGTAGGCTGCTCAGGGTTGAAGGAAAGCTGAATAAAGCAAAGAAAAGAGATATTCTTAATGAAAACCTGATCCAGAGTGCTCTGGACCTCACACTGGCCAGATAATGACCCTAAGCTTACAAACAAGACAAAACAAGAGCGGCTTAAGGACAAAGCCTTGACTTGAACCTAAGAGAACAACTCTGGAGAGGCCTAAAAATGGATGACGGTCCCCATCCAACCTGACAGACCTTGAGAGGATCCACAAAGAAGAATGGCAGAAAGTCCCCAAATCCAGGTGTGCTAACCTTGTGTCATCATCCCCAAGAAGACTGGAGGCTGTAATCGCTGCTAAAGCTGCTTCAACTAAGTCCTGAGTAAAAGGTCTAAATATTTATGTCAGTGCAAGATTTTAGTTTTTCCTTTTCAGTAAATGAGCAGATTTCTAACATTCAGTTTTTTGCATGCAAAATGATGGGGAAAACTTTTTATTAAATTTAGCACAAGGCCACAACATAACAAAATGTGAACAAAGTGAAAGGGTCTGAAAACTTTCTGAATGCTCTAGGTATGAAAAGAACATATACTGTAATTTAATACAGCTACAACTTTCATAATCCACTATGGAGAATATGCTGAAGGAGATGGAAAGGAAGGAAGGAGAAGAAAAAAAGGCAAGGAGGAAAGAAAGGAAGGAATGAGATGTATGGAAAGAAGGGGCAGAAGAGAAGTAAGGAATTAAAGGAGGAGAGAGGAGTCAAAAAGGCAGGAGGGAAAAATGAAGGGAGGGAAGGAAGGAACAAAGGAAAGAAGGAAAAAGGAAGCAATGAAGGAAGGGAAAGAATGGGTGAAAGGGAAGAGAAGGAAGGGAAAGGAAAAAAATGGGGAAAGGAAGGAAAGGAAAGAATGGGGGAAGGGAAGAGAAGAAAGGATAGCTAGAAAACGAAAGAAAGAAAGGCAGGAAAGAATGGATGGAAATGAAGAGAAGGAAGAAAGGAGGAAGAAAGGAAGATCTTTAAAAAAAAAAACAAGTCTTTAGGAAGACCAGCCCCTTTTCCTGACCAGATTTCCTGTGACATATTGCTTTCAAAATAAAGGTAAGTAAATTATAGGACAAATCTATTGGGCATAACTAAATTTATAATTTCTAATTTGTGACCAACATGGGTCCAACCAGATCACCGGGAAATGGGCGGCTGCATTGTCAATGTAAAAGCTTGTGTCATTCATGTGTTCAGAATCATCAACAAGGTGGATTGCCTCTTCTGTAAACTATAATTTGTGTCAACAGCAGGAAATATTGCAGCGCTCACCGTCTGACAAGAGTTCATTTTGAGTACTTTTGTTGCTGAAGACAAGCGACTGGCCTACAATTCCTAAATTGCTTTTTCAGATCTATTACGCCTATGCTTTTCTAGAACTGTGCTTGAACAATAAAGCTTTGTGTAGCCGGTCATAATTCTTAAAGCAGATGAAATTGCAGTTTGAGGGATATATGTCTAGTGGAACAACCTTACCAATGAGTCACAGTAGGCAGAAAATTGATGCCGAAAATAAGAAAAGTCTTTTTTTTGTTGTATTTTTTTATGGTTTCTTTGAAACAACTGTTTGTAACAGAGACACAAAAACAGTTCTAGAACTAAAAAGTGTGGACAGGAAGATTTGTCAAAACCTTATGAAGTGAGGGTTATACTGTATGAAAGGACCTGTTTTAAGTGTATATCATCAGTGGTGGTGACTGGTGAGTTAAGCCCTTTCATATCTTTGCTCTATATTTTCTTTGTTTACACTTGGACAATTTGTTGCAGAGAATATTTCTACTGAAAACTCACTTCCATTAATCTGAATCAAGATGTTTTTGTGCAAGACCCATTCAGATAAGAGGGACAGTCACAGATTTCTCCAACAAATCTGTCATATGTGAATATAAGCTAAAAGAGCAAATCCGGTCAGGTACAAAAATTCTGCTATGTGTTCACACTCGTGTTTCTGCCCATAGGGATCAGTGTTATACTTAGAAAATGTAGTATTTCCATGTTAAAACCGACATAAATGCTGCTGGGACTGATAGAGAAAGCCTGTGAGTCCTGCTTCCCCTCTCCACATAGAAAAAGCCTGTGAACCATCTCCTGACCACACTTAGTAATTGACAGTCTTTCTTGCATGTGTTTGAGTGGGGATGCAGAACTCCTAGGCTTTCTCAATGTGGGTGGGAGAAACATGAGTGGGCGGGGGAAACAGGACTCACAGGCTTTCTGTATGTGGGCAGAGGAAGCAGGACTCACAGGCTTTCTTTGTGTGCGCCCGGGAAAGCAGGACTCACAGGCTTTCTGTATGTGGGCAGAGGAAGCAGGACTCACAGGCTTTCTTTGTGTGAGCCCGGGAAAGCAGGACTCACAGGCTTTCTGTATGTGGGCAGAGGAAGCAGGACTCACAGGCTTTCTTTGTGTGCGCCCGGGAAAGCAGGACTCACAGGCTTTCTCTATGTGTGCAGGTAAAACAGGACTCACAGACTCTATGTGGGCAGGAAACAAAGGATTCAGAGGCCTTCTCTATGTGAGTGGGGAAGACAGGACTCACAGGCTTTCTCTATGTGTGTGGAGGAAGCAGAACTCACAGACTCTCTCTATGTTGGCAGAAAACACGGGACTCACAAGCTCTCTCTATGTGTGCCGGGGAAGCAGGACTCACAAGCTTTCTCTATGTGAGTTGGAGTGGTAGGACTCACAGGCTTTCTCTATGTGTGTGGGGGAGCAGGAATTATATGCTTTCTCTATGTGAATTGGAGTAGCAGGACTCACAGGCCTTCTCTGTATCTATGTGAGTAGGGGAGACAGGACTCACAAGCTTTCTCTATGTGTGCGGAGGAAGCAGAACTCACAGACTCTCTCTATGTCGGCAGAAAACACGGGACTCACAAGCTCTCTCTATGTGTACAGGGAAAGCAGGACTCACAGGCTTTCTCTATGTGAGTTGGAGTGGCAGGACTCACAGGCTTTCTCTATGTGAGTTGGAGTGGCAGGACTCACAGGCTTTCTCTATGTGTGTGGGGGAAGCAGGCCTCATAAGCTTTCTCTATTTAAATTGGAGTAGCAGGACTCACAGGCCTTCTCTGTATCTATGTGAGTGGGGGAGACAGGACTCTCTATGTGTGCAGAGGAAGCAGAACTCGCAGACTCTCTCTATGTAGGCAGAAAACACGGGACTCACAAGCTTTCTCTATGTGTGCAGAGGAAGCAGAACTCACAGACTTTCTCTATGTAGGCAGAAAACACTGGACTCACAAGCTTTCTTTATGTAAGTTTGAGTACCAGGACTCTTAGGCTTTCTCTATGTGTGCGGGGGAAGCAGGACTCACAGGCTTTCTCTATGTGAGTTGGAGTAGCAGGACTCACAAGCTTGAGGAAGCAGGATTTATGGGCTTTCCCTGGCAGCAGTTACACAACTTTTAACATGAAAATACTGAATCAAATCATATAAAACAATGTATCCTGAATCTCAGCATCTCTCCCTCTATCTTATTCTCCCCTCTAACAGACCTTAACAGGGACCTAGATGGTTGTGATTTTGCCCTGGGTGCTCGGTGCCCATTGGAGTGCCAAAAACCACTTTGTCTTGGGAATGATAATGACATTCAGGGCTACGGCAGCAAACTGAATGTTTTCCATGTGTGCAGGAAGGACCAGCTATCGGAATGGACGTACATATAATGCCCACCACATAAACTACTCATAACACCGTAGGTGATATCTCTGGGGCTAAAAGTGACAACTACCCTAATCGGAGAAGGCGTCATTTCCCTTCCTCCAGCCATTTGTAAGTGGAAAGAAAGGAAACAACTGTAAGACTAGAGTAAAAGTTAACCAATATGAATTATATTGGTGAGGAATATAAATGGGCACGTTGATACTTTTGGCTGAGAACCTCATTCAACCTTCCTGGAAATATTTTTTATTCTACCCACTTTTAACAGGATTAAGGATTAATGACAAAGAGACGAATAATCTAATTCCTGCAGGTTCCCCGGTGACGACTTCCCTCTTCAATGGATACATCCGAGATCTTAATACACATTGACAAGGCATTTTTTTTCCTTCCTTTTAACCCAAATCTTGAAGTATGTGCAGCGTGCTCTATTTACCGGGGCAAACTCTTTACAAGAGAAGCCGTTTCCTGAAAACAGCAGTCTACTGCACAACTTCACACTAATGCAATTACTTAGCTAATTTCCTGAGTTTGCTTGTCTGCCATTTCATCCTTCACACGGCCGCGTTACAGTGAGGGCTCTCCACAGAAGAAAGCGAGGGCACAAAAGAAGAGTCTTTGAAGGGAATGAGGGATGGGGGGGGAGAGCTAACATTTAAAAAAGCATTGTTAAAAACAAACGGAGGGGGCCCTTTAAAGTTCAACCAAACTATCTTTAGAAGTCAAAATTTCAAGTTTTGTTGCATCTAAGGGCTGTGGTGGGAGTAAAACTGCACAAAGGATGACTTAAAAGGGCGATATCTACAATATTACATTTGCAGCTTAGTGCAATTCATCATAAGGACGAGTACAGAGAGCGCCAAAAATAATCAGGGGGTCCCAAGGGAGTATGGTATATCTCTGCTCCTTCATTATTGATCTAGTCACTCTGGAAAAATCAATGACTTGCTCTATAGGCCATTCACTCACATTCTAAATGTCAATGGATGATTATAAATGGTCCCAAACTGCCCAAAGACTTGATGCAAAGTGCTGTTTTACTGTGTGTTCTGCCACGGATGCCTCTGAAGGTCCTTAAGCCAAAGGGGAGAGCAGCAAGGAATGAGAGGTGGAGCTGCAGAGCAAATGTATGGAGTCTGGTCTGGGGTCTGTATTTAGAGGGTCTGAGTTTATGTAGGGGGTCTGCCCTGGGTGTGTATTTAGGTGGCCTAAATTTATGTAAGGGTTTGGTCTGCATTTTTATTCAGTGGGTCTTGAGTCTGTATTAGTTTAGAGAGTCTGGGGGTGTGGTTTAGGTGATATTTATTTACGGTGTCTGAGACTGTATTTAGAGGGTCTGGTTTAGGGGTCTGTATTTCTTTAGGGTTGATCGGGGGACTGCAAGGTCATGTCCGCATTTCACATTGTGGTTGTTGTTGTAGGTTTGCCCAGAATTCACTGTATACAGTGAAATCAATAATAAAAATCCAAAGATGCCGCAGGTCTAAAATCTACGATGTAGGTTTGTCACCTCTCCTGCCATGTTTGGTCTACTTAATCCAGCACTGCGCTAGATATGTCCTTGGAAGATCTGACACATGGCCCAATAGATATGGATTTTTGACAATTCCTGCTTGTTAGAAGGGCACTCCAATACTACACTGATCAAAAAGGAAGGACCCACCCAGTGATCCTCTGTGATCTGTATGGAAACCTTGCAACAAGTGTTCAATTCTCTTACAGTGCCTCCACAGGAGAAATATGGCATTGCATGGCACCCCCTGAAATCAATAGGCAGTCCATGTAAGCTGGGTCCTCCAGAGTGATCTCCAGTCAGATGAGGGTCCACTATTGGGAACTCTCTAACAGATTGCAATGGACATACCCCACCCACGTCAGTAGTCTGTGTACACAAGATCTTTCTTTGGAAAGGTCTCAAAACTTCAGAAGCCCTTCAAAGAAATATTGTTTTTCTCTTACACAAGAAAACATATATTGAGAACCAAAAACCTTTATTAAGTCCAAATTTTTGGTCCTGATTCCATCTGCTCTGTATTTTTTTTTTTTGCAGTTTTAGAAAGTCCCTTGTGGTGCTTTCAGTTGCACCCACTGCTTGTAATATACAGGTCTGTATGCGCATACATGACACTGGAAAGTTTAGGGTTTGGCTTGTAGCAATCACTACCATGCATAATCCTGTAATTACTGTAGGTAGTACTTATGGAAATTAATACAAAATGACCCATTCACTGGTAGCATATAGAGGCAACAGAAAAAAGTAATTATCTCATTGCCTGGTGATTTTTAAAGCATAATGCGCTGATGAATTGGTTAATTAGATGTTATATATAGTCCCAGTTTGTGCTGATTGTACCAGTCTCCTGGATACTTATTATGACTATTTTGGCAATGCAGTTTAAATTGAAGGGGGGTGCAAATAAATGTACATAATGCTAGGGAATATATTTAAAGGGGTTCTTCAGTTTGGACAATCTCTTGTTATTAGATGGGTCGCTTGATAATAAGCTGATCACAGTGCCATGTTGCTGAAACACCACTAACCAGCGGTGGGGAAACCTGACAATAAGCATTAAGTTTGCCTGCAGCGCCACCTCAGGGGAAATAAAATATTACACAGTGCTCATTCTAATCAAAGAGTTGTCTACGTAATGCAGGACAGGACAGGTCCTCCAGAGCAGAAGACACTCTTTGTAACTGTAACTGCTGAAGATCCTGAACAGAAGACCCCTCTCCCTCGGAATACTCTGATAGGGTACATGATAATAGGCTTTCTAAACTGGACAACCCCTTTAAATTAACCATTCCCCAAACCTACAACCGAGCAGATAAAATAATGCCATTCCTTATTTGTCTACTTCTTGAAAAATAAAACAAATAAAGTCAGGGGCAGACTGATCTTGAGCTATGCCAGGCTTTAACTTTCTTACTAATCAACACAAAAAGTAAAAAAATTGTTCTATGAGTTTAGATATACCCTGGAGGACAAAAACAATGTGTGAGGAGATGACATGTTCTTCTGAAGATCATAAGAGATTGGTGTCCTGTGATGTCCCGTGCCTATGACTTCTAACCATTGTAAAAAGGTGCAAGGAATCATCGTGGATGATAGGTACGTGTCACCGAGGTTCCGCCTGGTGACCGACCACTCTCCTCTCAAGTGGATGAGCCAGGCCAAAGAGAGAAATGCCCAAGTCAGGTGGTTCCTGTCCTTACAAAACTTTAAGTTCTCCGTAGAACACACGGCAGGCCGGTTTCAGGGAGTCGCGGAAGCTCTGTCCCGAGTATACTGTAAGGCATGTGTTCACCCCCTCCGGGTTGAACAAAGAGGGGAGGCATGTAATAAGGTACAAGGAATCTTCGTGGATAATAGGTACGTGTCACCTAGGTTCCTGGCCTCGGTGGAGGGAATGAGAGCCGGTTTTTATGTGTCAGCAGTAGTTGCTGTTTGACACCTCGATACTTAGTATGGCTGTAATAGCTGATCCGGGACGGCTCTCACTGGGAGTAGTCAAAGTGCTGGGTCGGTGACGACTCCCCATGTTCCAGGCCGGGTTTTGCCAGGCATAAAAACCAGCCAGCGCTGCCAGGTAGAGAGGATTAACTCTGTCTGACAGTGGAGCTCAGGAGGTCTCTGTGTTGGGATCTGAGGTTTTGTGCCGGACT
This sequence comes from Bufo bufo, assembly GCF_905171765.1. NCBI lineage: Eukaryota > Metazoa > Chordata > Amphibia > Anura > Bufonidae > Bufo > Bufo bufo. The sequence goes on along the minus strand of NC_053397.1, from coordinate 27,444,656 downwards.
GGAGGACTGAGACCCGTGTGCAGGGCGAACAGGCCTCCTAAAGCCTGCTGTGGACTACTGGAGGCAAAACTGTTAACAAGGTGACTTGTGCTATATGAACTTTCCATTTGTGTGTAAATTAACACCAAAGACTGCAAAGTGACATGTTGTTCTGTGCAACTTGAACTTTCCATTTGTGTGTGAATTAACACCAAAGACTGCAAAGTGACGTGTTGTTTTATGCAACTGCCGCAAGTGTGAATAAACACTGAAGTTTGAGTTAAGAACTTGTATTTTGACTCTGTACTGCATTTACTTACTCTATCTACCAGAGCGAAACCCCACACCATGTTTGGTCACATTAAGGGCACAAAGGCACAGAGGTGTAATGGATCCATGGTGTAGGGACCCATAATACAGCACCCGTAGCCTGCTGTGGGCCAATACCATACCCTTTGCATACAGAGTCTTAGAGAAAACATTTTTTGTCTGGAACTTAAAGGGGTTCTGCACTTTCATTTAACTGATGATCTATCCTCTGGATAGATCATCAGCTTCTGATCGGCGGGGGTCTGACACCCGGGACCCCCGCCGATCAGCTGTTTCAGAAGGCAGCGGCACTCCAGCAGCGCCGCGGCCTTCTCACTGTTTACCGCCGGCCCACTGACGTCACGACTAGTACCAACTAGCGCGGGCGCGGCTAAGCTCTGTTTACTTGAATGGAGCTTAGCTGCGCCCACGCTAGTTGATACTAGTCGTGACGTCAGTGGGCCGGCGGCCCGGGCGGTAAACAGTGAGAAGGCCGCGGCGCTGCTGGAGCGCCGCTGCCTTCTGAAACAGCTGATCGGCGGGGGTCCCGGGTGTCGGACCCCCGACGATCAGAAGCTGATGATCTATCCAGAGGATAGATCATCAGTTAAATGAAAGTGCAGAACCCCTTTACGCTTCTGTGCCCCAATGCAAAATCTGTAACAGAGCCCCCTCTACCATTCTACCATGGTACTAGAGCCCAGGTATATCCAGTAAATTTGGCATTTGCCATTGCACATCGTATCATAGTGATATGGCATTATGTTACATCGGTATTCTCCGCTTAGGCTATTGCTTCTAGGGGATGATATGTCACCTCACAAGGCACATGAAGTGCCTACAGATCAATAATGCTGATCTACAGGATCCCTGCATGCAGTTTTGCTGGGTATGTATCAGGCCTTAGATTTCTCGCCATTGAAGAGCCTTGTTTGACCACACACGTAACTATCTACATTGGTTGAAACCCAAATATTAGGCTTTGACCTTCCATGCGCAAAGCTGGCCATATACTTTAGATTAAAGGGGTTTTCTGGGATTTTCATATTGATGGCCTGTCCTCAGGAGATCCGGTGAGCGTCGCGCAGCCTTCTTACAGCTTACCAAGCACAGCGCCATCCATTGGATGGCAGCTGTAATTGGTCATCCATCTCAGACCTATTCAATTGAATGGGACTGAGCTGCACCTAGGCCATGTGACCGATGAATGTGACATCCCATGGCTTAGGAAGAGGCTGCAACACTCACGGAGCATGGTAGCCTCTTCACATAGCTGATCAGCAGTATGGACTCCCGACGATCTGATATTGATTACCTCTCCGGAAGAAACGCCATCAACATTAAAATCACAGAGAACCTGTTTGAAGTCATCCCGATCCTGTGTTCCTACAAAGAAAAACTGCTGCAAGATTCCTCTTTACAATAGAATAAACATGCAAGCTTTCCATTAAATGTGGGCAAAACTTGCCAATTTCAGCAGGATCATGGGTGTCGCTATAGGGGGTGCAGAGGTAGCAGTCACTACCAGGCAGAGGAGCCTGAGGGGGGCCCAAAGACCCTTGTGCCATATAAGAAGACACTGTTATTATAGAAAGTGCATGCTGGTTAGGTAAAGAATTTGGCATGGGGGGGGGCGTTTTAATTTTTGCCTCAGGCTGCAAACAGGCTATGTGCTTCCCTGCCCCTGGCCAAAAAGCACTGAGGGAGGGCGGCCCAAGATGAACTCTGGCACCAGGGCCCATGAGCCTTTAGCTACGCCCCTGGTCAGGACCATCCAACCATCTAATGTGTACGGAGGTGGCTTGATGGCAGATGTTGGGGGAAGAAGGGTTGAGTATGAAGGATTTCAACATGCCCGATTCGTTGTTATCAAGGAAAGCTGCCGCCAGGGGTGTCTGGAAGTGGCGTACTCCCCTCTCCATATAGAGAACACATGGACCCTTGGCCCAGTGGGGGGGAGGTCAGGAGCTATCTACAGTGTGGCCACTCGTAGGAGAGGGGCAATTTAAATGATAGACATTTAACAATTGTCATCAAGACAATCCACAGGGCATATGAATGCCTTATTCTGTGTTCCCACAAAGGAAAAACTGCCGCAGGACGCCTCTCTCCATTATAAGAAACATGCATGCTTAATTAGAGGTTGGTCGGGGGGATAGCTGTCAGATGAACGGGCTTTCTCCATCTGCTATCTAATGTGCATGTCCTGCTTTAAATGATCACAGCCCGAGAACTTTCGCATCATATATCTTTAGTTATTTGAAGTCTTTGATACAAGTACCGGAATGCAATGACCTTTTGAGGCCACGTCCCAAACTTGGATTTACACTCCTCCTCTCCAAGAACAAAACTTCCCTTCCAAAAAAAAAAAAAAGAAACTAAATTCCAAGAAGTCCTTTATACAATGACATTTTTATTCTTCACCACGGTGAAATTTTAACACGAGGGAGTAGACGCCTTGGGCGGCCGCTCACACCAATGAGTCTTTAGACTCGATGACAGTGTTAAATTCCTGCTACCACCTCACAAAACGACTGTGAAGTTCACACTGAGCGGTCACACACGCTCACTGAGCTGTGAAATGAGCCTAGGCGCGCGCGCTTTTCCATTTGCATGTAGATAGTCAGCGAATAAATAGATGATCTCGACAAGGGCTCGCCACCAACGAGATTCACCGTTCAGTGGGAAGGCGAAAAAGAAAGACCCTATTTTTCTGGTTAAGGGGCTGAGGTTGTTGATTAATCTGAGAGCCGTTGAGGTCTGCACGCTAGATGCCTCCCCGATGCAATGTCTGTATAGCTCCTATTGATTTCTTATTCAGAAACCCAACTTCAAGGGATGTTACAGAATACAGATGGAGAGGGCTCTGTACAGACCGGAGAGGTTTAAGAGCAGACGACAGTGACAGTAATCAGGTCTATTACATCTAGTTCCATTATAGACTAAAACTAGCTTAAAGGGCATCTGTCAGCAGTTCTGTACCTATGACACTCGCTGACCTGTTACATGTGCACTTGGCAGCTGAAGACATCTTTGTTGGTCCCATGTTCATATGTGTCCGCATTGCTGAGAAAAATGATGTTTTAATATATGCAAATGAGCCTCTTGGAGCAATGGGGGCGTTGCCAATACTCTTAGAGGCTCAGCTCTCTCTGCAACTGCTGCACTCTCTGCACTTCTATTGACAGGAGCAGGCAGTTGAAATGTGATCCCTCCTGGCCCTGTCAATCAAAGTGAAAAGGATGCGGCAGTTGCAGGGAGAGCTGAGCCTCTAGGTGTAACGGCAACGCCACCGTTGCTCCTAGAGGCTCATTTGCATATAATAAAACATCATTTTTCTCAGCAATGCGGACACATATGAACATGGGACCAACACAGATGCCTTCAGCTGCCAAGCACAGGTCAGCCCATGTCATAGGTACAAATCTGCTGAAAGATAGGCTTTAAAGGGAATGGAAGAATTTGTCACCTCTGCTGACATGTCTGGTTTAGTAACTACTTGCATTCCCTGTGTATTTATAATTCTGCAGCATCTATTCTAATGAATCTAGGTTGCGGTATTCCTTTATTATTCCTACTAGAAGTTATGAATAAATTGATAGCAGTCTACAATGAAGATCCAGCTGGGTGTGTCTCTCCACAGTCTGACACTGGCAGCACTGATTGGATACTGTCCGACTGTGCAGGGACACACACCCAACTGGTAACACCCATCTGGACCTTCACTGCAGACTGCTAGAAATTCATTCATAACTTCTGGCAGGAATAATAAAGAAATGGCACAACACAGAGTCATAAGAATAGATGCTCCAGACTAATTATTACATGGGGATGCAAGTAGTTACTAAACCAGGCATGCCAAGAGAGGTGACAGATCCTCTTTATGTCTATACGGCAACATCTGGCTTTAGGATCATCGTCACCAAAGCTGTTATGGATGTACCGATATTACGATTACGTCACTCCTGTTATTCCAGTGCTGTCTTAATATTATATCTTTTACGCCAGCACATTAAATCTTCCTACTAGGTTTGTGTACATCTCTCACAACATGACATTTGTGTAACTACAACAAAAGCACAATGTGAACTGTCTGCAGCCGTCGAGTGACTGGAGGATAAGACAAGAGACAGCAGGGAAGAAGGCAATGTCAGGCTGAATGAAGGGTCGGAGCCTATGGACAAACAGCAGAGCCCCTATATTCTGTAAGGATCATCCTAACTCAAACAAATCATGGAAGATCATGAAGTAGTGGCGACACCTCCCAAGGTGTTATCGGTTCTTAGAACATCACATGATGTAGAATTCAGAGTAAGGATGAGCTTTTGCTAGGAGATCCCCATAAGCTGCTGGATACAGAACAGACCCACATCATTTACAATAACAATTTAGATTTCACTGCTGAGCCCTGCTCTGAATTTAGAGCTGAAAGCTGATACAAGGACATAGTTTGCTAGAGACAGAGAAGAAATGGGAATATATGAATATGACACCTTAAAGGAGAACTGCAGGACAAACTGTTATAATGTGTTACACTTAGTGCAGAGCCTGCGGAGGTGGAGCATAAGAAATGGATTCCCTGATTGGTGCTCTTTGGACCACCCCTGAGGTGCTGCACTGGGCATAATAAAGGGTATCAGTTTTGTCCTGAGTGTTTCTTTAACCCCTTAAGGACTCAGCCCTATTTCACCTTAAGGACCAGGCCATTTTTTGCAAATCTGACCAGTGTCACTTTAAGTGCTGATAACTTTAAAACGCTTTGACTTATCCAGGCCATTCTGAGATTGTTTTTTCGTCACATATTGTACTTCATGACACTGGTAAAATGAAGTAAAAAAAATTCATTTTTATTTATAATAAAATACCAAATTTACCAAAATTTTGTAAAAAATTGCAAATTTCCAAGTTTCAATTTCTCTACTTCTATAATACATAGTAATACCTCCAAAAATAGTTATTACTTTATATTCCCCATATGTCTACTTCATGTTTGGATCATTTTGGGAATGATATTTTATTTTTTGGGGATGTTACAAGGCTTAGAAGTTTAGAAGCAAATCTTGAAATTTTTCAGAAATTTTCAAAAACCCAATTTTTAGGGACCAGTTCAGGTCTGAAGTCACTTTGCGAGGCTTACATAATAGAAACCACCCAAAAATGACCCCATTCTATAAACTACACCCCTCAAGGTATTCAAAACTGATTTTATAAACTTTGTTAACCCTTTAGGTGTTCCACAAGAATTTATGGAAAATAGAGATACAATTTCAAAATTTCACTTTTTTGGCAGATTTTCGATTTTAATAATTTTTTTCCGGTTACAAAGCAAGGGTTAACAGCCAAACCAAACTCAATATTTATGGTCCTGATTCTGTAGTTTACAGAAAGACCCCATATGTGGTCGTAAACAGCTGTACGGGCACACCGCAGGGCACAGAAGGAAAGGAATGCCATACGGCTTTTGGAAGGCAGATTTTGCTGGACTGTTTTTTTTGACACCATGTCCCATTTGAAGCCCCCCTGATGCGCCCCTAGAGTAGAAACTCCAAAAAAGTGGCCCCATTTTAGAAACTACGGGATAGGGTGGCAGTTTTGTTGGTACTAGTTTAGGGTACATCAGCGATGGACTGGCCATCGGGAGTACCGGGAGAATCCCGGTGGGCCGATCGAATTATGGGCCGGCCAGGGCCGCCAGGCATCAGGGGGGTAAAGCTCCAGTAACAGCAGGCAGTGTGGGGGCGGCGCTCACTCACTGACGTCACACGCCTGCTCCTCCCACTAGGCGGCGCAGGCGCGTGACGTCAGTGAGTGAGCGCTGCCGCCCGCACTTGTTACTGGAGGCTGGAGGCGGGAGCTGAATGTAAGGTACTGGTAGTAAAGACTCTTTACTAAAGAGATGAGCGCTGTGCCCCCACGTGTAGTAGAATACCTACCTGGAGCCAGTGCCAGACTGTGCACAGAAAGGGCACTTTGTCACTGTGGACAAAGTATGGCACTTTCTGTGCACAGATTGGCTCTAGGTGGGTACAGTGTGGCACTGCAGTCACTAAGGGCACTATTTATCTGGGCATAGTAGGGCACTATCTGCCCACATAGTCAACATATGGCGCTCTGGGCACTGCCATATAATAGTGTGGGTACGGTACGGCGATATTTGGTTCTATGTGGGCACTGTATGATTGTGGGCAGATAGTGCCATACTATCCACAGATAAATGGCGCATTTAGTGCCTGTCGTGCCCACATAGTGCCATATAGAACCCATACTCGGAAAGCGCCATACTTGTGTAGACAGAGTATAATTATAGGCAAAGTATGGCACTTTCTGCCCACGTTTTAGCTCTAGGTAGGTATGATATGGCACTTTGTGGGCACTGTAGACACTAAATACACAACTTATCTGAGCATAGTATGCCCAGGTCTTCCCACGGTCATACAGTGCTCAGATAGCGCCATGTTATGCACAGATAAATGGTGTATTTCTTGCTTATGGTGCCATACAGTACCTACCTAAAGTGAAAACCTACAGTACTTTGGCCACAGTCATACAGTGCCGACATAGAGCCAAAGTATGGCACTTTCTATGCACCTAGGTAGGTACTATATGGGTACAAATGCGCTATTTTTCTGTGAATAGGAGGGCACTATCGTGCTCTATGTGGGCACTGTATCACTATTAGGGCAGATAGTGCCATAGAGACAAAATGTCTCCCAGCACATTATACATGGCTCGTCATCATGGTTACGACCTCCCTGTAATCCAGCATTGGTGGTCGAAAAAAGCACCAAACTATGTGCACTCCCACAATCCCGGCTACTCCTATAGTGTGCAAGCATGACCACCGCTGCTGGATTACAGGGTGGTCAAAACCATGGAAACGAGCAGTGCATAATGTGATGGAAAAATGACTCCCGCCAGCAAAGGAAGCAATATGGACAATCACAATACATTAGTAAGTGCCTTGTATTAACTTTCTCTACAAGATAAATGCCACTTGCTGAAGAGACATAACCCCTTTTTTGAGTGTGTTTGGGAAAAATAAAGTGGGCCGGTCTGGCTGAAGTCCAGGGCCACTTTATTGTCCCAGTCCATCCCTGGGGTACATATGATTTTTGGTTGCTCTATATTACACTTTTTGTGAGGCAAGATAACAAGAAATAGCTGTTTTGGCACCGTTTTTATTTTTTGTTATTTACAACATTCATCTGACAGGTTAGATCATGTGATATTTTTATAGACCAGGTTGTCACGGATGCGGCGATACCTAATATGTATACTTTTTATTTATTTATGTAAGTTTTACACAATGATTTCATTTTTGAAGCCAAAAAAATCATGTTTTAGTGTTTCCATAGTCTGAGAGCCATAATTTTTTCAGTTTTTGGGAGATTACCTTGGGTAGGGTATGATTTTTGCGGGATGAGATGACGGTTTGATTGGCACTATTTTGGGGTGCGTGTGACTTTTTGATCGCTTGCTATTACACTTTTTGTGATGTAAGGTGACAAAAAATGGTTTATTTAGCACAGTTTTTATTTTAAAATTTTTACGGTGTTCATCTGAGGGGTTAGGTCATGTGATATTTTTATAGAGCCGGTCGATACGGACACGGCGATACCTAATATGTATACTTTTTTTATTTATGTAAGTTTTACACAATAATATAATTTTTGAAAAAAAAAAATCATGTTTTAGTGTCTCCATATTCTGAGAGCCATAGTTTTTTCAGTTTTTGGGCGATTATCATAGGTAGGGTCTAATTTTTTGCGGAATGAGATGACAGTTTGATTGGCACTATTTTGGGGTATATATATGACATTTTGATCGCTTGCTATTACACTTTTTGTGATGTAAAACCAAAAATGGTTTATTTTGCACAGTTTTTATTTTTTATTTTTTACGGTGTTCATCTGAGAGGTTAGGTCATGTGATATTTTTATACAGCCGGTCGATACGAACGCGGCGATACCAAATATGTATACTTTTTTTTATTTATGTAAGTTTTACACAATAACAGCTTTTTTCAAACAAAAAAAATGATGTTTTAGTGTCTCCATATTCTGAGCCATAGTTTTTTTATTTTTTACGCAATTGTCTCAGGTAGGGGCTCATTTTTTGCAGGATGAGGTGACGGTTAGATTGGTACTATTTTGGTGGGCAAACGCCTTTTTGATCACTTACTGTTGTACTTTTTGTGATGTAAGGTGACAAAAAAATGGTTTATTTAGCACAGTTTTTATTTTTTACTGTGTTCATCTGAGGGGTTAGGTCATGTGATATGTTTATAGAGCCAGTCGATACGGACGCGGAGGTACCTAATATGTATACTTTTTTTTTTCCCCTATTTTTTACCAATTTTTATTAACTTTATTTGGGGAAAATGAAGTTTTTGTTTATTTTTACTTGGAACTTTAAAAAAAATTTGGGGGAAAACTTTTATTTTTCCAACTTTTTTTTCACTTTATTTTTTGTCCCATTTTTTTGGACTTGAACTTTTGGGGGTATATTCCTTTACAATGCATTCCAATACTTCTGTATTGGGGCCTGTGAGATCCAGGGGGCTGGATCTCACAGGCTCTTCACCGGGAGGCAGCGCAGATGCCTCAGGAAGGCATCGCGCTGCCTTCCATGCCATCGGGTCCCCCCCACAGCCCCATGGGGACCCGATGGCACCACTGCCGCACCAGGTAAAAGCCGCAAACCGCAGGTGTGAATTGACCTGCGGTTTGCGGCGATCGCCAACACGGGGGGGTCACGGGACCCCCCCGCGCATTTAGCCGAGGTGCCTGCTCAATGATTTGAGCAGGCACCTTGTTCCAATCACTGCCCGCCGGGCGGCGGTGATCGGAACAACATATGACGTACCGGTACGTCATGTGTCCCTAAGGTGTTAAAGTCTTAAAGTTTTTACTTTTTTTTTTTACATTTATAAGATTATTTACATGAATTGAATTCTTGCCCAGGCATGTTGATATTACTATACCCAATGTATATTGATATTACTTGACCCAGCTTGGGAGCCCACGATAGACTCAGTCCTGACAGGAGGTCTATAGCACTCTAGTTATGATTTAATGATTTACCTTGAAGGGGTTGGCTCATCTCAGATATTGATGGCATATCGCTAGGATATGGCATCAATGTCACATAGGTGCCAGTTCCACCTCTGGGACCTCCTATCTCCAAAAGTAGGCTACCAAAGTGAATGGAGAGCAGCTACACATGCGCAACCACCCTCCGTTCAGTATGGGATCTGGCTTGGCTACTTATGGCAGTCCCATAGCGATGAATGGAGCAGAGGTGTACTTACAAGGTGTGCTCTGTTCACTGCTATGGGACTTTAGAAAACAGCCAATTGTCCCATAGTTCCACAGTGATGAATGGAGAGCACACTGCGCATGAGCGGTGTGCTCTTCTTCACTTTGGGTGCCCCGTTGTGGAGATAGGAGTAGGTCCCAGAGGTGGGACCCGCATCTATAAAACATTAATGGCAAATCCTAGAGATACACCATCAATATCTGAGATGAGCCAACCCCTTTAAGAATCTCAAACACTAAAATCACTATAAACAAAACCTTTGAACAGCGCATCATATTCCAGAAATATATTCTAACCCAATTAAAGTGCTACAGTAGACATTTCATCTTATCACAATACCCTACATTGCATGTTCTTACAATTTTTAGGACTATAGACTATTAACTCCAACTGCTTTTTATACTAGAAGTAGATGATCTGTACACTGAAGCACCAATTTAGGTCCCACAATCCCATATTTGCCAGATTTCCTATGCACTACTTCTCCTTGAGATTCCTAAACGAATACTCTACAAATAATACCAAAACAGTCACCATGTTGCTGTACAAAGTTATAAAGAGTTGAATTTGAGATGTGACCAAGGTACTACTGGGTATGATGGATGTGATGATGGATGAAGCTTACTAATGTATGCAGCATGTGCTTCTATGCTTCCATAATTGAGGCACCTGTACAACAGGCAGTCATTATTCTAGCTTCAAAAACAAAGTTAGCTAGTCAACCCTAACACTGTATAGTACAGTAAGCTTACAGTAAGCTGTCTAGCAGGGGCGGACTGAGAACTTAAAGTAGCCCTGGAAAAAAACTGAAAGTGGTCCTATGTTGTACGTGGGTCCAAACTGAGAGAAGAAGGGCAACAGAAGTAGGCAGGGCCAACACATGTAGGTAGGGACTAAAGAAGTAGGTGGGGCCAACACATGTAGGTAGGGACAAAAGAAGTAGGTGGGGCCAACACATGTAGGTAGGGACAAAAGAAGTAGGTGGGGACAACACATGTAGGTAGGGACAAAAGAAGTAGGTGGGGCCACCACATGTAGGTAGGGACTAAAGAAGTAGGTGGGGCCAACACATGTAGGTAGGGACAAAAGAAGTAGGGGGGGCCAACACATGTAGGTAGGGACAAAAGAAGTAGGTAAGGCCAACACATGTAGGTAGGGACAAAAGAAGTAGGCAGGGCCAACACATGTAGGTAGGGACAAAAGAAGTAGGTGCGGCCAACACATGTAGGTAGGGACCAAAGAAGTAGGTGGGGCCAACACATGTAGGTAGGGACAAAAGAAGTAGGTGGGGCCAACTATACTGTGTTCCAGAGTAAAATACCGCCCAAGAGAAACCAAATATCACAGTGCAGCACAAAATACCGCCCCGGTAGAACCAAATATCACAGTGCAGCACAAAATACCGCCCCAGTAGAACCAAATATCACAGTGCAGCACGAAATACTGCCCCAGTAGAACCAAATATCACAGTGCAGCACAAAATACCGCCCCAGTAGAACCAAATATCACAATGCAGCACAAAATACTGCCCCAGTAGAACCAAATATCACAATGCAGCACAAAATACTGCCCCAGTAGAACCAAATATCACAGTGCAGCACAAAATACCACCCCAGTGGGCCCCAGTAGAACCAAATATCACAGTGCAGCACAAAATACCGCCCCAGTAGAAACAAATATCACAATGCAGCACAAAATACTGCCGCCTGCATCACAGTATGAAACTGTATCATCACTTTGAATATGGCAATATAGTTGAATTCAGGAGGACACCTGCAGACACTGGAAAGATGCATAAGGACCTAATGCTCCTACATTAATACTGAGAGCACCAGCACTGGCTGGTGGTCATAAGGAGATCTTGGATGCCCCCCTTTGCATTGGCCTACCAGGTAATTTCCCTGTGGGGTCTATGGCCAGTCTACCCCTAATGTCTAATTTAGCAAACTCATTTTCAAATACCACATTGGGTCATTCTGTCTGTAATACAGTAGATATGGGTCCCTTGGTCAGGACCGATCATTGACAAGCCATAGCACCTACAAAGTGTGTCTCTCCGGGGAACTCAACACATCTATGCATTTTGCCTACATGTGCAATGCTTAATTTTTCCCTGTGGAGGCGCTGTAGGGAAATTAAGTACTTCCTGCTAGGTTCTCTTGCAGATAACAGTGGATTGCTGACGGTCCCAGTGATCAGCTTATTTCTGGAGGAGCCTTTCAACAAAGGGGGCAGTAAAAAAAAAGTGCGCCACCCCTTTAATGGAAGCTATTTGAACTGTGCCATTGTTCCTGTGACAATAACACCTAAAATAAGACTTGTAACTGTGCAAATGTGAGCCAGAAAAGTGTCAGCAGAAATTGACTTCAGCACAGGCGAAATATTTATGATCTCTAATGAGAAGCCAGGAGGGCTTGCCAAGATGAAGACACAGTCTGTACTTAACATTCTCTGCAGAATTCAAACAGTGTGGTCTCACCAAGGTAGTTGTCATCTTCCGGCTTCCCTGAGTAGCTGTGCTGCCGCACATCAATGTTAGTAGCGCCGGCTGGAATACGAACCACAGTGTTGTAGCCTGGGAAATACAAAGGATGAAGCGCACGGTTAGTTCAGATTAATGGACAGGATGTTCCTAACAAAGGCTGAGCGGGTTACACTTCTGCCAAATGCGCGTAGCATCACTTCAAAACACAACTTTCTATGTTTACAGAGAACAAAGGAAGAAAAGCATGGCCGCCCGTCGTGTTATGCTTATATGACAAAGACAATCTGTGCAGTTGCGTCTGAGACGTATTTTTACAGCCCATTATATGATACTCCTCTTGCAATTTTTGGATTGTCTCCTACAGTTGTTTAGACGACCTTGAGTAACAAAAGCACTGTCATTCCCAACAAGTCCTGGAGCCTTCATCAGGTTCCAGTACCTGTCCTAAGAAGTCTGAGGAGTCTGAAGACGAGAAAAGTCTTCAGAAGTTTTTCAAACCCTCCAAAATAATTAACGAAGAAGTAAAAGTTTCCCAACCAGAACAAGTGATGGAATATTGCTAGGATATACAGTCAAGTACTGATCAGTAGGGATCTAACCACCAGGATCCTCACCAATCTTCTGAATGAAATAGAAGGGGGTGCTTGCTACACAAACGTGTCGGACTGGGGTTACTTGGGCTCATCAGAGAGAAAAAAATTCTGAGCCCAACCCCTAGATCATCAATAGTCTAATAGCTTTTGAATCAAAGAAATAAACCCTAGTGGCAGGTGATTAGCTCCAAAGGCAGTTCCAAATGAGATTTTTCTTATGGACCTTTAGAGCCCATTATGGCTTCAGAGACTGGGCACACCGGAGGATACTCTGGTACTTTGGTAGGCCAGTCTGACCCCAGTGGCAAGTGATTAGCTCCAAAGGCAGCTCCAAATTAGATTTTTCTTCTGGACCTTTGAGACCCACTGTGACTTCAGAGACTGGGCCCACTGGTAGATCCTCTGTTACTCTAGTAGGGCCAGTCACACCCTGTTGCTACATACGTTCTTAGGCTTCTTCCCAATTTTCCCCGTTCAATGGCACGCTCATCCACCTGCTGTACAGGGCAATGCAACCCCCATTTGTTTGGTTTCTGCTCTTTCGTTCTTGGACCGCTACTGTTCATGAAGTGATGGCATATCCTAGTAGGATCCAAGCATGGGAATACCACTTTAAGGCTGCTATAATCTGGCTGAATTTTTTTGTCTATTTTGACGTAACACCAAGACCCTTGTGGTTCTACTGAACTGATCACTCAAAGGTTCTATGGTATCTAAGTTTGGTGTTAGCCGAACCTGCTCATTTTGGTGAGACTGGCCAACCATGGTGGTACCTTGACTCTTCCACATAGGCAGATGTTGATGGAAAGAAAGATGTGGAATTTAAACATGCTAATCTTTTGTTCTCAAGTGAGATAACATTGACTGACATTGGCTTATCACCCTCTCCCTGTCTAAAACTGATGCATGCTTGCCGAGCCTTTTGTGAACATATAGTGGGTTGGGAGGAATAGCTGTTGCTGAGTGAGCATTCTTCTGCCAGGTGAAGAACAAACCTTCAAGGGTTTCTAACCATAATATACTGAAAACAACCCCTCACATTAAAGGCACCTACCGTAATGTACTGTGTTATACGTTCCAGCTATTGTTTTGCAGGATGAGTTGTCTCCGCCACAAACACCACATTTATCTCTTCTAGCTTTCGAGTTTAGGATGTGATCACAACCAGCTTGCTTTAAAAAAAAGATAGGAAAAAAAATATCTATGAAAAAAGTATTGGGATACTGTCTACATCATTTATATCACAGTACAGGCTATTCTTACCCCTCCAGTTGACGTCCCGTCTCTAATTACATGACGTGTGACGGAACTGGCATAGAATTATAACCCAAATACAAAAATATTCCAAAAACATCCCCTATTTTCCTATAATAGAGCCCATCCTGACCATAGGCTGTGGACTTGAAGCGCCACCAATGGTGCCCATTGAAATCGATAACCTATCCATTTAATGAGCCGACATGTTGGGTCCGCCACAGAAAGAGACCCTCTTGGGCCAAGTGTCCTTTTCTCAAACTATTTGCCAGTCACCTGCACAGAAATAACTGGATAATGGGTTAAACCGTTAGGCCTTTGTTTAGCAGACATTTTCTTGAGCCTGTAGATGGCACTGTTGCTACTATGATCCACACCACGGTTTGGTCAGCTGCAAAAATGCTTCCAGTATTTGGAATGAGTATCAGGACAAAACATTAAATGGAAGCAAGTGGCTCAAGTCTATTCAATGAAATAGGCCCAAAAGCCCAATTATATTTAATTTCCAGCATCGTCTTAAAGTTTCTGTTGTTATAATAGTTCTCCTTTAAATTCTACAAAAATGACCCTGCCCTAGACTTAAAACCAGTTTCTTTGATTTATTTTTAAAAGCTGTGGGTCTATCCCAGATCCTCGTACACTAGGCCGGATTTGGAGAGAACTGACTGCCCTGTGGTCTGTGACAGCTTGCTGACAGGTTCCTTTTTTAATATACTGAAGAAGATTAATTTTTATATCATAATTCTATGGACACTGTTGATGGCAATATTCCATTTAAAGGGCATCTGTCAGCAGATTTGTCCCTATGACACTGGCTGACCTGTTACATGTGCGCTTGGCAGTTGAAGGCAATGGTGTTGGTCCCATGTTCATATGTGTCCGCATTGCTGAGAAAAATGATGTTTTGATATATGCAAATGAGCCTATAGGAGCAATGGGGGCGTTGCCATTACTTCTCGAGGCTCTGCTCTCCCTGCAACTGCTGCGCCCTCTAAACTTTGATTAACAGGACCAGGTGTGATGATGTTTTCACTGCCTGGCCCTGTCAATCAAAGTGCAGAGGGAGCTGCAGTTGCATAGAGGGTGGAGCCTCTAGGTGTAATGGTAACGCCCCCATTGCTCCTAGAGACTCATTTGCATATATTAAAACATAATTTTTCTCAGTAATGCGGACACATATGAACATGGGACCAACACAGATGTCTTCAGCTGCCAAGTGCACATGTAACAGGTCAGCCAGTGTCATAGGGACAAATCTGCTGGCAGATGCCCTTTAAAGGGGTTGTCTTCAAGAAAGTTTGTACCAGAGGTGTAACAAAGACCTATGGGGCCCCATTGCAAAACTCAGAATGGGTCACCGCACCACCGTGACCACCTTCGGAAGCATTAATATGCGAAGATTATGATAATGCTGGGTATCCTAATGCACAGGGAAAATGCACACAGTGATGTCACTATGGTGTGCTAACATACATGTTCACAGTGATATCACAATATGACATGGTGATGTACAGAAATAAATCCGTAATCAGTAAGCAGTATATGCATTACAAACTGCATATACAGTATGTCTGGGTGGAGGTGGGTCCCCTTACTTATTGGGGCCCCATAGCAACAGCTGCTGTGTCAGCTCCCCTGGTAGTTACACCCATGATTTACACTCACCCTTTGCAACCATTTTTTTGTGCTCCAGTGCATCAAAAACTACAAAAATGAAGCAATTTTGCCTACAGATCCAGTGCAGACCTATGTGTTTCCGTGGTTACAACAGATCACAACTGGTGTTTTTTTTTTTTGGTTTTTTTTTGTACAGTCATGCTCCTATATGTCCCCTGAATGTATAGGAGTAGCATTGCAGGATCAGAGCAAATCAGGGTCTGTAACCATGGAAACAAAAATGTCTGCATAGGAGCTGCGGACACAAAACGATAGGAGATCTTTAATCAAGATTATTTGCAAAGTTGCTTTATTTTTACAAGATGTATTGAAGGAATAAAAATGGTTGACATCACAGCTGCATAGCTATTAGCATTAGCCATAAATGCTCAGGCACCCAGCAAAAATACTGATTAGAGCACAAAATATGTAATAATTATAAAAAGCTGGAAAAGCCCTTTCATAATTTTCCCATAGGATACAATGAAACTTCACATAATGTCATCTGTGATTGACAAAAGGGGTACCTCGCCCTCACGACTGGACACAAGCACAATGGCTCTTTTCAGGGCGACATGACAACACTGCCAAATCTTAAAAGACCATTCAAACAAAAGACTGGAAACACTGTATGGCATTTCAACATTTACTACTGGAACTTTACTGCCTGCTGCTCATAGCAATGCATCTACGTAAAAGTGCGAATGAAGGGAGAAGGTAATCAGGAAAAACGAAGAAAAAGTCACAAAATGCTGGGGTTCAAGGGCGGCATTAAAATCCCCTCCTCTAGTACAGCATAGTAACAATATCTATCTATCTATCTAGAAAATATATAAAGGTTGGGCAGCACAGCTGTATATCAAGTACAGGCGGAGTGCCAGCGGCTGTGAAGGCGACCCCCCTTCAAATACTAAGCGAAAAAAATTCCACAGCACCTCCAAGGCGTAAAATAGTAGCAAACTTTATTCATCAGGCCTGCAACGTTTCGATCCGCTTCCTGGGATCTTTCTCAAGCAGTGACAACATTTCAACATCAAATGTCTATCTATCTATCTATTATCTATCTATCTATCTATCTATTATCTATCTATCTATCTATCTATCTATTATCTATCTATCTATTATCTATTATCTATTATCTATCTATCTATCTATCTATCTATCTATCTATTATATATTATCTATCTATCTATCTATCTATCTATCTATCTATCTATCTATCTATCTATCTCCTAATATCTATCTATCTATTATCTATCTCTCTATCTATCTATCTATCTATCTATCTATCTATCTATCTATCTATCTATCTATCTATCTATCTATCGAATAGCAGATTCACCAGGGGAACCATTGCAGCAGCTTATATTTGAAGAGATAGATAGATAAATAGACTAATAGAGAGATGTATAGATAGATAGATATGAGATAGATAGATAGATAGATAGATGATAGATAGATATGAGATAGATAGATAGATAGATAGATAATATAGATAGATATGAGATAGATAGATAATATAGATAGATATGAGATAGATAGATAGATAGATAGATAATATAGATAGATATGAGATAGATAGATAGATAATATAGATAGATATGAGATAGATAGATAGATAGATCATATCTATCTATCTATCTATCTATCTATCTATCTATCTCATATCTATCTATCGTTTCAAAGATAAGCTGCTGCAATGGTTCCCCTGGTGAATCTGCTATTAGTGGCCACTACTGGAGAAATGTAGTATTACACGGGGTCACTGAAGGTCTTCCATTTAAAGGAGTTTTCCAGGCTCTTAATATTGATAACCTATTCTCAGGAGAGGTCATTAATATCCAATCAAAAAGGGTCTGATCCCCCTGCACCCCCACTGAGCAGCTCTTCCCTGCAGCCACTGGCACTGGAACTATCACTTTGAATGGAACAGGAAGCACAGCTCCGTTCAGAGTGTAGTGGTCATGCTGGGCTACTGCAGCTCAGCTTTTATTGAAAAGTGCTAGTTGCAGAGAACAGCCAGCTGGTGGCGTTGCAGGGGGGGGGTCGGACCCTCATCCTTCCATTATGGAAGCGCTCACTAATACACGGTAGGACTGAGGAGTGGTGAACGCAGTGCTCCTTGTGTTGGCTGTACTCACTGCTCCCTGGTTTTCTTCTGCCAGTGCCTCATGCTGTGCTGTGACCTGACGTCGCACAGCGTAAGCGTGCACTATGATCTGACACTGTGCAACGTCAGGTCACATTGCAGCAAGGCACTAGCAGAAGAAATGCAAAGGGCGGTGATTGCAGGAAAAGCACGCTGGATCTGCGAGTGGCAGCACAGTCCCATCCGGAGCAGGAGACATCATTTATTTATTGTATATCTCATCTGAGGTCTGATGGTGGTCTGATCTGAGGTCTGATGAGGAATGGGGGTCTGATCTGAGGGTTAAATCAGATGTCTGATGAGGAATATTTTTTTCTTATTTTCTCCTCTAAAACCTGGGTGTGTCTTATGGTGCAGGAAATATGGTAATTCGTATTTATCTATATCATATCCATTTATCAAATTCATATCTATCTATCTATCAATCTATCTATCTAACCTCATATCTATCTATCTATCTATCTAACCTCATATCTATCTATCTATCTATCTATCAATCTATCTATCTATCTATCTATCTATCTATCTATCTATCTATCTATCTATCTATCAATCTATCTATCTATTCTCATATCTATCTATCTAACCTCATATCTATCTATCTATCTATCTATCTATCTATCTATCTATCTATCTATCTATCTATCTAACCTCATATCTATCTATCTATCTATCTATCTATCTATCTATCTATCTATCTATCTATCTATCTATCTATCTATCAATCTATCTATCTATCCTCATATCTATCTATCTAACCTCATATCTATCTATCTATC
Organism: Bufo bufo; assembly: GCF_905171765.1. NCBI lineage: Eukaryota > Metazoa > Chordata > Amphibia > Anura > Bufonidae > Bufo > Bufo bufo. The sequence continues at coordinate 27,426,134 of NC_053397.1, read as the reverse complement.
TATCTATCTATCTATCTATCTATCTATCTATCTATCTATCTATCTATCCTCATATCTATCTATCTAACCTCATATCTATCTATCTATCTATCTATCTATCTATCTATCTATCTAACCTCATATCTATCTATCTATCTATTATCTATCTATCTATTATCTATCTATCTATTATCTATCTATTATCTATCTATCTAGAAGAAGATTTCCCAAGAAAGGAGAAACAGCATCATCCAGCTCATCAATAGCGGTATCTTGACCAAGAAAATAGCTGAACTGCATCCTGTAAGCGCCATGCAGTTGGAAGAATACAAAATAAAGTCCGTCCATCCATTTCAAAGCCAAGAGGTGGATGTCCAGGCAATGGAATCAACAAGTCGGCTCATCACAAGGTCTATCGTTTCTGGTGCAAAAAACACGGCAGTGGAGGCGGCTCGTATGCTTCTTAATAGTGAGATCACAGACGTCCATGTAAGCACCGTGCGACGCGCTTTAAACAAGTCTGGAATGGTGACCCCGAAAAGGGTGAAGAAGCCGTGACTTCAATATCGTCATAAGAAGTGTCTGCTCTAGTTTGCAAAAAAGTATGAACAGTGGACCGTAGAAGACTGGAAATGGGAGATTTGGAGTGATGACATGAGAGTCAATAGACTGGGCTCTGATGGGGGAAGAGGGGGGGGGGGAATCGAAGGAGCTGTAAAGGAGGAAGCCTGATGATATGGGGTTATTTCACAGCCAAAGGCATTGAATACTTGACCAGGTTCGATGGTGGTCTCAGTGGCAGCATTGTCCCATCAGGAGCAGGAGAGGTTATTTATTTATTGTATATCTCATCTGAGGTCTGATCGTGGTCTGATCTGAGGTCTGATGAGGAATGGGGGTCTGATCTGGGTTGAATCTGATGTCTGATCTGAGGTCTGATGAGGAATATTTTTTTCTTATTTTACTCCTCTAAAACCTGCGTGCGTCTTATGGTGCAGAAAATACGGTAATTTGTATCTATATTATATCTATTTAACTAATTCATATCTATCTAATTTATATCTATATATCTCCTAATATCTATCAATTTATCTATCTATCTATCTATCTATCTATCTATCTATCTCCTAATATCTATCTATCTATCTATCTATCTCCTAATATCTATCAATTTATCTATCTATCTATCTATCTATCTATCTAATTCATATCTATCTATTATCTATCTATCTATCTATCTATCTATAGATCTATCTCCTAATATCTATCAATCTATCTATCTATCTATCTATCTATCTATCTATCTATTATTGTATACATTAGCCAACAAGTTCTTTGATGTATACAAATCATTTTCCTTATAGATATGATATGCACTTATTTTTTCTTCTAAGTACACAGCACAAGAAGTAAAAATCAGCTCTGCATAAATCAAGTGCATAAGTATTTACCCGACACAGTCCTTGCACACAGATATCATTTGTGTCCGGTCCGCACGACGTCCCATCGACAGCTCTGTCCCTGAGCTGATAATAGGCTGTGCTTCCTGCCACCCGGCAGAACAGTTTACAGCGGTCCTTCATTAGAACTGCGGACAGATAGAAATTCTTTGTCAGTAACGCTTACATCCAGCAGAACGAGAGGAGGACACGACCCACCAGCACTTACTTCCGCTGTATTTAGGTACCCAGCGCACGTTAGGAGGTAGGCCATTGATATTGAAATGTTTGCCATCAAAATCGGAGCACTGCTCCTCTCTGAAATCCTTCTTCTGCTTCAAGCAGGGCTCAGTATTACAAGACTTAAATTTCATCCTGCGTCCCACGCAGTATTTGCCACCATTCTTTGGCCTGGAAAAACAAAGTGAAAAAAGGATGGGGAGCTATTTTATAATACGCCATCTTGAAGGGGCTTTTACATGTGAGCAACTCTTTTCCATAGAGTATGTCCTATTAGGACATATGGACATCATAGAGGGCGGGAAAATCCAGTGGGAAGAGCCATAGAGCTAGAACAGAGCCACTGCAAAGAGCGGCTCATTGTCTGGAGGACTCAGCGTGACCATGCATTACAGGTTTGCCTATTTTTCTGAATGGTTGCCATGTAATGCTACATTTGTCCTGCAGTGGCCGCTGGAGGGGAAACGAGCAGGTGCATAAAGTTGGCACAAAGCAGTGATCACTTGATCACCAGTGCAGCTAAATTATAAGAGGTGGTCCAAAAGGAACAAACCCTAAAATTATACATTTAATACATAAAACATAGGAGATGACATATAGACGCAAGGATAAAATAAATAGTTTTTAAAAGGAATATTCTCTTTATGTGCATTTATAGCCTATCCACAGAATATGCCTTAAATGTCCGATTTATGCACATTCTGTGGATATGCCATAAATTGTTAATATGGGAATACCCCTTTAAGCTATTGCTATGATGACATCACTACGGCACTGCTTTCTGCATAATGTAACAACTTAATTCTGATACAGCAGATGACATCAAGCCTCATGTTCTAACAAAAAGAGTGCAATACCAGAAACAGCCAACGAACAAGGGATACAGGAGTTGATATCTTATATAACAGCAAATGTTCTTACTCAGGTCTGTTGCATTCTCGGATGGCGGTTTTAATCCCACCACTGCAAGATCTAGAGCAAGCACCAAACGGCTTCCAAGGTCCCCAGGAACCATCGACAATCGAAGCGTCACGTTCTTTTGGAATACACCAGCCATACTTGCAGTGCTGCAGCAATGATAAACATAGGGTTAATATCAAGATAATACATGATCTCTTCTTGGTACTGACGAGGGATTAGATTATTGTTTAAAATCTGCTTAATTTTCAAGACATCTTCTTGCATTGACTGAACAAGATGAGATTTCACCTTCTCACCATAAAAGGTTTTCATTTTCTGGCAGCAAGCGAAGATCGTGAAGATACTGAGGAGTACATGACATTGTGCCTCTGGTGGGGGTTTGTGAACAGTAATGAGGAGAAAGGGGGCGCTGTAGCAAAAATCAAACTGGGTCTTCCCTTGTCGTGCTGGGCTTTGTCACCTGAGATAGAAAAACTTGGTGCTTTCTTCCCCCTCCACCCCATTTATGTGACCCTTAAGCCAATTGTCAAGCATCAGGCTTGCTATTGATGCAGTCCTGGAGAGGGAAGCCCATCTCTGGTTCTCGTCACCTAACACTAAAGGCAATTGGGTCAACTGGGAATTGGGGACCTCACTGTGAGGCCCCATAGAAGATACATGGGCTGCCTGTATGGTATGTATTCCCTTGCTACTAAAGGGAAGTTTCCAGTGACCTTCCATGCAATTTTGAAGACCATCAACCAATGTTTTCTGCTTCTTGGAACTTCTGCGTCTGCCCTCCTTATTCCTTATTAGCAGAGAATGTCTGAATCAGCTCAACCAAGGTCGCACCAGGCTTTAAGTAAATGCACATGGCCAATGGTTGAGGCCATCTTATGGTATAATCAGGTAAAGAATATAAAAAGGCATAGAGAAGACATCTACAGAATGGCTCATTGTACCCATCAATAATAAATCCATGATTGCACAGTGGATCCACTTTGCCACTTGAACAGATATGGCTTGGCACTACTCCTACGGGTGTTATCTAAGCCCCCCCCCACCCCAATATTAACCCTTTAACCCCTGTACAGGCATCTGGACTTTGCTGCAGGGGAACCAACAGGCCACTACCTCCTGGAGTAGTTTCTGTTTAGGTGAAGGGTCAAAGCCAAGAAGAAACAGGTATAAGTCATTACATGGGCAGACAAACATACAACAGCACACCTTTGCAGGACACTAGCAGACCAGCATTGAAAGGTGCCTTAAGTACTCCAAGGTGGCCATCCACTGGCTGGTGATGCTTAGTGTGCACGGACACTTTAAGGGAACGCATGTTCGTGTTATAGGTAGGGTGAGTAGGGCTTAGCTGGTGAGCAGCAAACCGCTGTCTGTGTAGAGGTACAGAGCTACTCTGGGGGCCAAACCCACTGGGAAGAAGAAGGTCCGCACCACTAGGGACCGGAATGCTCGAGAAGGTCAGCAGAGTAATGCTATGGGGTAACAGCCAAGCTGATGGCGAACTGTCTCCATGACGCTGTAGCATTTCAGAGCCTGTTGGTATTTCATGGTGCCCATGTTCTGGCAAGGTAGTTCCCTTTAACTAATATGAGTACAATATTAATGAGCATAATACAGTGTGAGCCTGAGCTTTCTACTTTTAACACCTTTGTTCACCTAGGGTTGACCTAGCCCACCAGAGTACCAGTCCACCAGATGTTCCTCCAGTGAGCCCAGGCTTTGGCACAATAATTATCCCATAATACAACAGGGCCTTCCAAGGTCCAGCAGAAAACGGCACCATGTGGAGGTGAACCTGGGTTAGGAGCCAAGGCAGAAAAAATATATGTGGTATGCGTTTAGTCGTGACCTACAAAAGAAGTTGACTACTGCCATTACAGTGCTGGGAACTATAGGCCCCATGGTTGCAAGCAGTATGTTGGAAACTATCATGCCAAGGGACAAATGTAGGCAGCAGGGGCAACTTCTCTTAGCTGTAGATGACCAATGCCTGGCAGGACTTGCACGATCACCTGAATTTGACATAGTGTCCAGAGCAAGAAGCCCGCCTATATAATGATCACAATACATGTGGTACAACTGATGCAGCATTACCATTAACAGCGCTAATATCCATATATGTTCTTCAACAAGGAAATATTATACTAAAGTTAAAATGTGAATGTAAAATATCAAATTATCATCGTGCAGCAGAGAAGAATATGTTCTCGGGATATAATAAAGTTGACTTGTGAATGAATCAAGAATCTTTCTATGAAACTTTATCTCCTATGACCTTACTCGGTTTCTCGTACTTGAATTTTTCTTAAGCCAAGCCTCTTGCACCTGGGGGTCAACTTCTAACAATGGCCGTAACTTTATCCTCTTTCACACAGTACATAGATGGAATTTCTATTCCACCTGGAGAATGAAAATTCCTTCCTTATCAACAAGTGCTATTTCAGATTTTATACCAATAATTACACGGAGGATGGCTTTCCGCTCATGATTGCCCAATTGTGGCTGAGAAGTCTGTATCAGAAGGAGCTTTCTAGACTGATCCAGATTAAATCCGAGCCGCATTGTACAGATAATTTTGCCTCTCACATGTCTATACATATTTTTTTCCTCTTGATACTTTTTCTGCGAATGGTCACAATAATCTGGGCTGAATAATTTCTTAAAGGGGTTTTTCCGGGATTCATATTTTGATTATCCTTGATTGCCTATCCTCAATATCTGAACAGTGGGGGTCTGACTCACGGCACCCAAGGTGATTCGCTTTTTGAGGAGGCCACGGCGCTCTGGTGAGCGCTGAAGCCTCTTACTGGGCCACTGACGTCACGTTTATCGGTCACATGGCCTTTTTGCAGCTCAGTGCCATTCAAGTGAATGAGGCTAAGCTGCAATACCAAGCACAGCCACTACACAATGTTTGGTGCTGTGCTTGGTATGCTAAGAGGGGGCCGCAGCACTCACTAAAGCACTGCAGCCTATTCAAATAGAACTCCCACCAATCAGATATTGATGACATATCCTGAGTAAAAGCTATAGGTTCTAAATTAGCTACAATACTATAACCAGAATCGGTTAATACCGCTTTTAGGCCAGTGTCACAGGGTTAAAAAATATAACCCTGAAGTGTATCTTCATTATGCCATATGCAACTAGCCTAGGTTCATGCACTCAGCAAAGCCATGCACATGGAGCCTCTATAGCGGGGCACATGGTGTCTCTATGGTTCCCTTTTATGGAATGGGTCACCATTTGGGCCTCTGTGTGACTGTATTCTCCACTAGAGGCTACATTTAAGGAATAACCATATCTATATGACCAAGGGATGCAACCTACTGCCGTTTTTCTCTCTCTGGTTACCTCTTTATGAAGTCAGACATGTATAGAGGTTCTGTATGGGTCCAGGTGTCATATAACAAACATGCATTATAGTTGTGTTGGATTCTAACTCTCGGTCAAGCATTTGACTTGAGGTGCCCATCCAGAAAACAACAAAGGGGACGAGCACCAGGCACCCATCAAGCACCTGACTGGTGGGGGGTGGGAGTAAGAATCTCACTGATCTGATATTGATAGGTCATTATTTCTTGGGCTACATAACCCCTTGTTATAGTGGAACTCCATGCTTGTCGCCAACCTGATATCCAGTGCAGACATGGGCACTGAGTCAATCACCCTGTCCTTGCTGCTGGTTCACCGGATCTGCTTCCCTTCCTCTGCCCTCTTGCAGTGGGCCCAGCCGTCTTCCAGCTTCTACTGCAGGCCGTGGCCTGCGTTTCCTTGCACAGCCAATCCACTCTGCACATAGGACTCGTGCTCCCCATGTTTTAAAGGGATACAGCGTGTCCCTTAATCTTCACTACACGACAGCTGGTTACCCTACGGTACTTTAGGCACCTTTCCCTATGGGAGGGTGCCTGAGAAATAGGTGTTTATGGGATGCTAGTCCCTGCAAAGGTGTTCTGTTCTGTTTGATTGACCGTGTACTGACCTCTTCCTGATTCCTGACTCTGACCCACCACTGCATGACCTGACCTCAGACTTGTTTCACGGATTCACATGTACCCTTCACATCTACACAGTTTGCCTGATCCCTTGGTGCCCCGCACCAATGTCTCCGACCCCCATGGTCAAGCTGTCAACCATACCGGGACTACTCCAGGGGGTAGCGACCAATTGGCTCACCTCCAGCGAAGTCTAGAGCCTTGTATACGATTTAACCCCTTAGTGACCTTTTTACTTATGTAAACAAAGGGGGTTTAAGCTATACAGCTGGCTTTAATCAATGATTACATGTATCCAAAATGATGCATTAAAAACTAACTTGGTCTGCAAAAAATAAGCCCTCATACAGGTATATTGATGAAAAAACTAAAAAGTCATAGCTCTTAGAATGCGATAAAACCATTTTTTGCGTGGTCACTAAGGGTAAAGGGTGAATACCAGGGGGCTGCCAGGATAATGCCTTTAGGTTTAGCCCAGTTAAACCAGTTGTCTGGCACAGTGGTTCCAGACCCACTGATCGTTACACCCCTTTATATATCGGGACACTAACTAGTAAACAAATATAGTCTAAAATGGCACAAAAATAATAGTTCTGTTCTCGAGCAAACAAAGAACAAGCCATACTTTCTGGATTATTGGACTGGTGTTTATTTACCCCGTTAATTAAGATAAGAATAAACTGTGTATGATAATGTCCGTCATATAATAAGCAGGAAGGAGAGATGAACGTGTCCAGGGGATTACATTATTCTTGCCCATTAGCGACCAAAGTCAAGGTCGCTGACATAAACCCTCAATCATTGCCTCTGTTTTTCCTGTTATCTTTTTAATTGTGGATGGAGTCATTTTAAAACATAGCAGCAGGGACGTTTCACCACAATGCACCTCGTTCCCTGGGTCTGCAATTGGGGTGCAGCGAAGTGTAACTGTGGGAAAAGTGAAAATCACATGGGAATGCACAGACTCTTTGTGTAGGATTTTTACTGCTTGCTGTATGACATCAGCATCTCCATGATGGCTCTTTCATGGTCCGACATGTACAAAACCATTCCCTGCCATGACAAAGACCCGTTTATTCAAATAAGAAACAACAAAAAAAAAAAAGTTTTCACCTTTCCGGGCTCGCATTCGGTCCCGTCCGCCCAAGGGGTGTGTTGAGTCCGGCAGCCCTTGTGAGGCCCCTCTGTGTTAATGCACCACAGTCTCCGACACTGCATTTGCTACATGGGTAGAAACGAACGCGTAGTTAATTCCCAGGCAGTTTAATGTATAACACGTAAATGTATCTATTCAGCCAAAAATTGCCTACACTGCACTTTAATAAAACACTTTCTCAGAGCTCGGCTTCATTGTTCAAAGAAAGGAACCCACTTTGTTGATGACCCTCGTTCTGGCCTCGAACAACCTATTTGAATATGGAACAAAGTTTACATTCACGAAGGGAAATGCGGTAAACCTGGGAAATGCACATTAATGGCGAAAGGACATACTGCAAGTCCCACTGCAAACGGAGAAGGAAATAATCCCATGTTATTAATCTGGCAATTATGCAAATATATAATTTATATTGTAGGAATATTAATAGCTGTGGAAAGAGAAGCGTGACAGCTAGCTACTGGGAAATGAAACCCTGCTGACGTCTAAATGGGTTTAGGGCTTATGGACATGGCTGTTCTATGGCTTCGTACCAGTGCTGAGTTGTATGGGCTGTAATACTGCACCCACAGAAGACAACCGGTCTTTACTGCACTTTACTTTCAGGTTCGTACTCTGCACAGGATGCAGTATTAGGCTCTATGCACAAGACCATATTTTTGGTCCGCGTCCGATCTCCATTTTTTGTTTCAATGAGGCAAAAAAAAAAATGTATGTCTGTTCTGTCCTACAAAAGAGATAGAACATATCCCGTTCTTCTCCATTCTGCAGACAAGAATAGGCATTTTTAACATGAATGAGTGGAGCACTGAAGCTTTTTACGCTCAGATGCTCCCCCTGTGCTAAATTGCGCAGGATAAGGACATTTTCTTGAGATCCGGTGACAGACCGGGCTCTTCATGGGTAAGCTTTTTACGCTACGATGCTCCTCCTTGCACTGTGCTGCATCGTGTAGGGCATTTGGACACTGCTAGGCGGCTCTGATGGGCGGTCAGGCTAGGGCAGAGCTAAAGACCATCCATTAGTGCCGGTGACGTCATCGGGCTCACTGCTAGGCAGAAGCCTCCTCCTAGCAGTGTCCAAATGTAAACAAACAGCCCTTGCCCTGCACGACGCATTGGAGCGTAAAAAACTCTGATGCTCCACTCATTTATGGGGAATGAGTGCAGATTGGGTTGTGTCCGGGTTCAACTCTGAACCCGGACAACCCCTTTAAGAAATCTGATTTGTATGCCAACTATGCTTGAGAAATAAATTGAAAATTTACAATGAAAAATGTGAAATTTTTGGATGGGTTTTGTCAATTTCAAAGGGTTTTTTCTGACTTTTTTTTTATAATGAGAGTCTGATCAGTGGGGGTCTGAAACCTGGGACCCATGCCAACCAGCTCTTTAAGGAGGCCACAGCGGTCCAGTGAGCTTCGTGGACTTCTCACTAAGCACAGCACCATCCATTGGTTGTGCTTGGTATCGCCGCGCAGCCCCATTTATTTGAATGGGACTGAGTTGAGCCTAGGCCACATGACCGGTAAATGTGATATCACTGGCCTAGGTTAAGCTGAGAGAAGGCCACGGCGTGGTCTCCTCGAACAGCTGGTGCGACACCTGGGAACCCCACCGATCCCAGGAGACCGAGTCTCAGCAGTATAAAAAAGTTGGAAAATCCCTTTAATGAAACTACTAGGGGTTTTCCAGTGGGAAAAAATGATGGCAGAAGGCTCAGAGGGGGTTAAAAAATAAAAGAACAGATGCTGACTTCACTATCCCCTGGTGCTCCCATCCTGACACTGCCCTAGCTGATCTCAACTTCCTCGGCACACAGGAAATACTTGCTCGGCCAATCACTGGCTGAGATGAGTCTCTGATCTGGCCAATAATTGGCTGAGTGGGCATTTCCTGGCATTACCCGTGTGTCAAGCTGGGATCAGGAAGTAGAGACTAGTGGAGACCTGGGAAGCTTTGGAAAGAGAGCAGCGGAGGATCAGCAAAGTGAGTATCAATTTTTTTGATTCCTCCAAACTCTTTTTTTTCCGGCTGGAAAGTCCCTAAAAAGGGGTTTCGAAGTGTTTAATGCTATTGACCTGTCCTCAGGATAGGTCATCGGTATCTCATTGGTGGGGGTCTGACAGAAGTCGTGTGAGTGCCATGGCCTCCTTGCAGCTTATCAAACACAGCACCATCAATTGGATAGCAGCTGTGCTTGGTATTGCAGCTCAGTCCCATTCACTTGAATGAAACCAAGTTGCACCATGGCCATGTGACCAACGAACGTGGCGTCACTGGCCTAGATCGGCTGAGGAGTCCAAACCCTACTTATCAGATACTGATAACCTATCCTGAGGATAGGTCATCAGCATTAAACCCTCGGAAAATCCCTTTAAATTCAATAATATAATAGTATGCAGTAAGCTCCCTCTAGTGGTGGCTGCAAACATGGAGAAACCATCAACAGTATCGCAACACAGCTCTAAAATATTGAATACACTCAAAATATAAAAGTACTACTAACCATATACGGGCACACCTGCGATCCAGGCCCAAATATCAACTCACATTGCTTATTGACATTGTATATGACACCGGGCAGTTGCTGAGGCATGGAGTATGATCTTGATACAGGTTCATCCAGCAAGCATTCACCATATCCTGTGCTGGAAGGGAACGATACAGAATCAGCACTGGATAAACGTCCATCTCTTACATTGCCTTTTTGTAATTTTACAGCGAGTAACACAATGTACCATTCAATTTTTTTTTTTTTTCCCAGCAGCAAATAATACCTTTCTTGGTGAATCCTAATCATCAAAACCCATCATATTCTGGCAGTTTGCAGCACTATTGGAGATGTCTCTATGGCAGGTTTAGAGGAGCAATCGCGTACTGAAAATTATTCAGGCAGAGCCGACATGAAAGCCAAAGACAAGAGAAACTGCAGGGACCTTCTCCATATTGATTGCTCGATACAGTTGTCAGTCCTATTATTTAGTGGAATTCTGGCAGATGCATCCAAATCAGAGAGGCACGCTGGGCCTCTGATGATGGATATTATATAAGAGGATTCTATATGATGATAGATATTACCTGTTCTATATGATAAATTATCATATACAATCGTGGCCAAAAGTTTTGAGAATTACATAAATATTGGAAATTGGAAAAGTTGCTGCTTAAGTTTTTATAATAGCAATTTGCATATACTCCAGAATGTTATGAAGAGCGATCAGATGAATTGCATAGTCCTTCTTTGCCATGAAAATTAACTTAATCCCAAAAAAACCTTTCCACTGCATTTCATTGCTGTCATTAAAGGACCTGCTGAGATCATTTCAGTAATCGTCTTGTTAACTCAGGTGAGAATGTTGACGAGCACAAGGCTGGAGATCATTATGTCAGGCTGATTGGGTTAAAATGGCAGACTTGACATGTTAAAAGGAGGGTGATGCTTGAAATCATAGTTCTTCCATTGTTAACCATGGTGACCTGCAAAGAAACGCGTGCAGCCATCATTGCGTTGCATAAAAATGGCTTCACAGGCAAGGATATTGTGGCTACTAAGATTGCACCTCAATCAACAATTTATAGGATCATCAAGAACTTCAAGGAAAGAGGTTCAATTCTTGTTAAGAAGGCTTCAGGGCATCCAAGAAAGTCCAGCAAGCACCAGGATCGTCTCCTAAAGAGGATTCAGCTGCGCGATCGGAGTGCCACCAGTGCAGAGCTTGCTCAGGAATGGCAGCAGGCAGGTGTGAGCGCATCTGCACGCACAGTGAGGCGAAGACTTTTGGAAGATGGCCTGGTGTCAAGAAGGGCAGCAAAGAAGCCACTTCTCTCCAAAAAAAACATCAGGGACAGATTGATCTTCTGCAGAAAGTATGGTGAATGGACTGCTGAGGACTGGGGCAAAGTCATATTCTCCGATGAAGCCTCTTTCCGATTGTTTGGGGCATCTGGAAAAAGGCTTGTCCGGAGAAGAAAAGGTGAGCGCTACCATCAGTCCTGTGTCATGCCAACAGTAAAGCATCCTGAGACCATTCATGTGTGGGGTTGCTTCTCATCCAAGGGAGTGGGCTCACTCACAATTTTGCCCAAAAACACAGCCATGAATAAAGAATGGTACCAAAACACCCTCCAACAGCAACTTCTTCCAACAATCCAACAACAGTTTGGTGAAGAACAATGCATTTTCCAGCACGATGGAGCACCGTGCCATAAGGCAAAAGTGATAACTAAGTGGCTCGGGGACCAAAACGTTGACATTTTGGGTCCATGGCCTGGAAACTCCCCAGATCTTAATCCCATTGAGAACTTGTGGTCAATCCTCAAGAGGCGGGTGGACAAACAAAAACCCACTAATTCTGACAAACTCCAAGAAGTGATTATGAAAGAATGGGTTGCTATCAGTCAGGAATTGGCCCAGAAGTTGATTGAGAGCATGCCCAGTCGAATTGCAGAGGTCCTAAAAAGAAGGGTCAACACTGCAAATACTGACTCTTTGCATAAATGTCATGTAATTGTCGATAAAAACCTTTGAAACGTATGAAGTGCGTGTAATTATAATTCACTACATCACAGAAACAACTGAAACAAAGATCTAAAAGCAGTTTAGCAGCAAACTTTGTGAAAACTAATATTTGTGTCATTCTCAAAACTTTTGGCCACGACTGTAGAACACCCTTATATAATATTCATCATCATATAGAATCCCATTTTATGCATTTGTGTCCCTGTGTACATGGGACAGCCTCTGTCTCAGTTGCCTGGTGGTTCCTAGGTGCAGGCTGGCCCCACCTTTCCTTGCTGTGCCTGGAGCTAGCTTAGTAACTGAGGAGTGAGAAGCAGCCCTTTCCTCGGATGAGAGAGGCTGCAATGTATATCTGCAGAGGAACTCAGAGAGGACATCTATACCATCAAATTCCCCTGTGCACAGCCTTGGGAAACTGCATATGCCAACATACCGCGTAATAAGTTCAGTGCCAGTGTGACCCATCTACCAACTGCTGCAATAAAGTACAATAATTTTGTTGCACTAAAACCTTCCGCATCGTACTGCCGTCTGCACCACCATAACGCTGCATTGCCAGCCCTTCCACGCGACCCCTGCCTTGCACCTCAAAACCCATAATTACCAAGGGCACCTCTTCTAACACCAGGCAGGACCCCAAAGCAAGGGATTTCCCTTCCCATCACTGCATGGCCCAGGGGAATGTCAGAGTGAGTAGGACTACTTCCATTATTGCAACAACCACTCCTGTCCTCTGCTCTAGTCCCTTCCCGGGCCTTTGCATATAGAATCCCCTGATATAATATCCATCTCTAATATCCATGGATATTATATAAGGGCGTTCTATATGATGATGTGTATTGTAGTATCATACCCCAATATCAGGACATCATACCCCTGATATTGGGACATCATACGTATGAGGTCCTCTTTTTGAGGATGTAATGTCCTCCTTTTTTGTGGTTATGAAAATGGCCACCCTAGACACAACCCAACTGGTAACACTCAGCTGGACCTTCACCGCAAACTGCTAGTAATTCATTCATGAATATCTGGTAGGAGTAATAGAGGAATGGCACAACACAGAGTCATAAGAATAGATGCTTCAGAATCGTTATTACAAGGGGGATGCAAGTAGTTACTAAACAGGTTCTCTTTCATGTACACTTAGGTGACAACTGGATCATTGTCTTAAAAGAGTTGTGCAAAAAAGGGCCAGACGTGTAAAGAGAAGCGTATTTACCTGGTTTCCGGCTCCCCACTACTTCTCTGCTCCGCTGGGATCCCTTGTTGAAAACATCCAGTTTTGACATCACTGCAGGCCAATCACCAGCCTCGGCGGAGGCCGGATCCTCTTGCGTCATGTGACCATTTGTCATGACCTAAAGGGGTTGTCTCACTTCAGCAAATAGCTTTTATTATGTAGAGGACGTTAATACAAGCCACTTACTAAATTATTTTAATTGTCCATATTGCTTCCTTGACTGGCTGGATTCATTTTTCCATTGAAACCCTGCAATCCATCATCGGTGGTCATGCTTGCACACTATAGGAAAAATCACCAGCCTCTCTGAAAGCCAGGACCATGGGAGTGCATAATGGCTGGTGCTTTTTTATATAGTGTGCAAGCACGACCACCATTGATGGATTGCAGAGTGGTCATAACCATGGAAATGAACAGTGTATAATGTGATGGAAAAATGAATCCAGCCAGTCAAGGAAGCAATATGGACAATCAAAATACATTAGTACGTGCCTTGTATTAACTTCTTCTACATAATAAATGAAATTTGCTGAAGTGATACAACCACTTTAAGGGGAGACGGTCACCATTGCGGCAAGTGGCGATGTCAAACTGGATGTTCGCAGCGAAGGAGCCCAGAGGAGAAGGAGCGGTGAGCTAGTGACGGGAAGCAGGTAAGTAAGCTTCCCTTTACAAGTCTGGCTAAGTGGGAAGGGGCGGCGTGTTGCCAAGAACCCCCCCCCCCCCCCCGCAATTCTTGCAACAATCCCTTTAAGCATGCGTCCTTCCTAGAAGATGCCTGTTGCATAGAAACAAAGAGGCCTGCTAGCATTAAATCCCAATCATATTATAAGCAAACCACACACTGTGCCATTAGACTATAACAAAAGGGGCTTGGGCATGGCATTGAAATGTTCCTGATGCTTTGCAGAGAAGGCCTTGTTTCCTCTCGCCGGCCAGGTATCCCCTCTCACTGTCATACCAGGACGAAATGTCCAATTAGAAAATCCTAGGCCAGCATGAGACCACCGGTTACTGTGGTTACCCTGTTTCTACGGGCAAGGAATGCTCAGCGAGGGATGCCAGCAGACAGAGATTACGCCTTTTTTTATTTTTTTATTACGGCATTCAGGGTCTGTAATAATTTATTAGCTCGAGAAGACCGGCTTCTTGCATCACGCTAAGAGACTTTGTGGGAGTCCGCCTTAGAATGCAGAGACACTGCTGAACGTCTCGGCTGCGGACCGCGGTCCCTCCTAGTGTCACCAGAGACAAATAAATGTGCAGTATTAAAGCAATGTACGAGCAAGAAAATGGCAGGTTCTGACATCTGAGCCATCCCGCGCAAGATCTAGCCGAGGTTTCTCAAATCTGTTTTGATGTACTGTGTATACCTAGCTGACAGGGATTGGAGGGCCATCCATGCATGAAGGAAAAATACAGCAAAAACGCCAGTAATCTCTGATGTGACAAAACACTTTGCAATATGCACAAATAGAGGTTTCACGTATTTCCATGCCTTTGACGGGATGGTGGGTATTTGAAGCGCCTTTAAGCTTTGCAAGGGAACAAATTTCCTTTAAAGTCCTCAAGGTGACACCAATTTTAACAATCCTTCCCTGGTGGAATCTCTAAAAGAAGTGTCTTCAAAGCTTTAAGCTTTTTCTAAGATGTTTTTTTTTTTTCCGAAAGATTTCATTACCATATGAAATGGACAAAAAAAAAAATATTGTCAGTTTAGGGAATGGAGAGAGGGTACAAAAAGAGAAGTTGGGTGAAGAATTTTGAACCTGCATATAGCAAGACAAAAGCTGGTGTCGTGGTGTGGTTCCAAAGTAAGGTATGCCTCTCAAACCCTTGTTCAGTAGTCCCCAACCAGTGGCTCATGAGCCACATGTGGCTCTCAACCCCCTGCTGTCTGGCCCACCATGGGAGTCGTGAGTTATGACTCTATGTACTGGCAGTTTACATTGTTAGAGATGTATCCTAAGGCATTTTTTAAAATTTTTGCAATGCTAATAATTTTTTTCATTTGGTCTTTATTAAAAATGTTGAACCCTTGTCTCTGTGCAACCTTGAGATTCTCTAGTAGCAGGCTCTGAATTTTCACTCTGCTCCTTCAGGCAGGTCAGCTGACGGCTCCTTATCTCTTACATTATAAACTCTCATTATAACTCAATTCTTATCTGACTGATAAGAATGTGGCTTAAATAAGTGTTGACCACCTTTTAGTAATTTAGAGATAAGGTTTATAAGGTGCAGCCACAAAGTGAAAGTACCATTCACACAGCTAGACAAACAGTTAACCCTTTGTGACAGAACGTCGAAATAATTTTAAAATAAAGATCAAGCAAAAATATGATTTTAGCACAAAATGAGTAAAATGCAATCAAGAAGACATTGCCCACTGAAGGTGCACATAGCCTTTCAATTTCACACTGAAATATTTAGCAGCAAATGTTTTTGTTTATCCACATTCAAAATTTCGCTCTATTTTTGAATTGACTGTTGCCCCGACCATCATTGAAAAGTTGAACATGGCTCGCAACATACAAAAGGTTTGGGACCTCCGCCTTAGATGATGACCCCAAGCCTCTCTTGAAACCAAGACCCTGACAACAAAGCCCATCCAATCTTTTGGATCTGCTGCGTTCCACCTTGTTCGGCTCCTACAGAGGTGTAGCTAGACTTTTCTTCAGCCTGGGGAAAATATTTTCCCGCCCTTGCCCTTATCCAACTAGAACCCGGCACCTAGAGCAATGTCCCACTAGCTAGTTCAGCTACTCCCTACTCTCCAACCTCCCTCAAACCCAACTACAATGTGGTTGGCAACTTGGGACTGTTATGAGGACACAGTAGGACCATAGGAATTTGACACATCAAACTTATCACTCCACATCTACATATTGCTCCTTAGGCATGGATGTTGTCTAGTGGTGAGTTCCCGTGTCTCACCATGCTTTGACTGGTGATGCCTAGAATGATAATTTAACACAACCAATTAAAGTCGGTCAAACTATAATGAAGTAATGGGCTAAACCCTTGGTCAATATTAGAAATCACAGTGAACGGGTAGCTTTATAATATTTAAAACATAACATTTAATGATGTACGTAGATAAAATAATGGGCCCTACTATGCTTGACAAAGATGAATAGTTGCCACTAGTAACACTTTTCTCCTGAAAAAATGGGCGGAGATATGGAGGGACCAATAAGGGATAGTAATAAAGTAGGGAGATAGGATGAAGGGTAGCCAGGTACCAAGGCAGAGAGACACAGTGCTGGGTCACTTTCCCTAGATCACCCTGTCTCTCTATATCCTCCTCTTATCTAACACAATATCCCTATTGCAACCCTTCCTTAAGATGGACTGCCCAGCTTTGCCCGATAGCCAGAAATGGTCCTTAGGTAGTTACCCTAGCACCAGGGGAGGGGGCAAAAAAGATGGCAAAGATAAATGTGATGAATCAAGAGCAAGCGAATCCACAACTGGTGTGAAATCGCCTACAGTACCAGACACGTTCATACACAAAATAAGATATGTTATCCAAAATAATTAACACTTAATGATGGTGGTGTAGTCCCGACGCGTTTCCTCAGTGTTACCTGATTCGTCAGGGGACAGAATTATATCTAGAGAGCCCTTAGGCTGGGCTCAGTTATCCAACAAAATAGGGTCACAGGGGGCACACTGATAAATCAAGCCCACAAAGCTTTTACAGTCTCCCTAGTGGTGGAGAACTGTACTGCAAATGAGGTATGAAGATGAACAATTGTGTGACCTCCAATCGGTCAACCGTTGTAAAGTTAGAGACCGAGACACCCTCTATTTTGTAAGGCCTGTGGTGATTCCTGGTATTTAATCCTCTATCCGTGTGGACAAAGAGATCTCAGGTGCTCAATGTTTAATGCACACCAATGTCCAGGTATAAGTGTCCAGACCTGGAGGATAAACCAGGAGTAACCAGAGGTCAATAGTCTTAACCAAACCTAGTTATATTGTTTGGTAAGACTTCAATCCAAACCTAGTAAACCGGTGATCATATATTCATAAATGCTTCTCATTAACTGAAAGTATCTATTCAATACACTTCCAATAAGAAAAGCATTCTGTCAGTTGATAGTATCAGTTTAACACACATTGTAACCGATCCCCCACCAGTGATGTCACTAGCGGACGTTTAAGAGACGGTACAACATAACTTATCTCATGCTAGTAACAGTCTGGTATAAAAGCATAAGGTAATGAGCAGCTTATCTGTCCAGTCGTTGGTAATGACCGTTCCCAGATATGGATGGATGGAGGGTATTCCCTGGCGTCCCGCGTGTAGCACTGCTACACGCGGGACGCCAGGGAATACCCTCCATCCATCCATATCTGGGAACGGTCATTACCAACGACTGGACAGATAAGCTGCTCATTACCTTATGCTTTTATACCAGACTGTTACTAGCATGAGATAAGTTATGTTGTACCGTCTCTTAAACGTCCGCTAGTGACATCACTGGTGGGGGATCGGTTACAATGTGTGTTAAACTGATACTATCAACTGACAGAATGCTTTTCTTATTGGAAGTGTATTGAATAGATACTTTCAGTTAATGAGAAGCATTTATGAATATATGATCACCGGTTTACTAGGTTTGGATTGAAGTCTTACCAAACAATATAACTAGGTTTGGTTAAGACTATTGACCTCTGGTTACTCCTGGTTTATCCTCCAGGTCTGGACACTTATACCTGGACATTGGTGTGCATTAAACATTGAGCACCTGAGATCTCTTTGTCCACACGGATAGAGGATTAAATACCAGGAATCACCACAGGCCTTACAAAATAGAGGGTGTCTCGGTCTCTAACTTTACAACGGTTGACCGATTGGAGGTCACACAATTGTTCATCTTCATACCTCATTTGCAGTACAGTTCTCCACCACTAGGGAGACTGTAAAAGCTTTGTGGGCTTGATTTATCAGTGTGCCCCCTGTGACCCTATTTTGTTGGATAACTGAGCCCAGCCTAAGGGCTCTCTAGATATAATTCTGTCCCCTGACGAATCAGGTAACACTGAGGAAACGCGTCGGGACTACACCACCATCATTAAGTGTTAATTATTTTGGATAACATATCTTATTTTGTGTATGAACGTGTCTGGTACTGTAGGCGATTTCACACCAGTTGTGGATTCGCTTGCTCTTGATTCATCACATTTATCTTTGCCATCTTTTTTGCCCCCTCCCCTGGTGCTAGGGTAACTACCTAAGGACCATTTCTGGCTATCGGGCAAAGCTGGGCAGTCCATCTTAAGGAAGGGTTGCAATAGGGATATTGTGTTAGATAAGAGGAGGATATAGAGAGACAGGGTGATCTAGGGAAAGTGACCCAGCACTGTGTCTCTCTGCCTTGGTACCTGGCTACCCTTCATCCTATCTCCCTACTTTATTACTATCCCTTATTGGTCCCTCCATATCTCCGCCCATTTTTTCAGGAGAAAAGTGTTACTAGTGGCAACTATTCATCTTTGTCAAGCATAGTAGGGCCCATTATTTTATCTACGTACATCATTAAATGTTATGTTTTAAATATTATAAAGCTACCCGTTCACTGTGATTTCTAATGGTGATGCCTAGAAGACAATGTTTGAGAAGCAACTGTACAATGCAGGAAACCTTGGTGCAATCAAAACCAGAGCTACTCTTTAATCTTGTTTTATTAATTGGTAACATTTACTTCAGTTTAGATGTCTAATATTAAAATTCCTTTTTGCCCTGGCATCTGGAAGTCGGCCTATTCTGAAAAAACTGGTCCATGTGGAATGATTTCCCAAGACTGAAAGTGGAAGATAGAAGAATTGTGATACTTACTCTAGGAACTGTGTGATGTACTTCCTGCTACATTTGGACCACATCCAAGGGTTGGTGTAAAAATTGAGAGTTGGAGCCATGACATGTTGTTGCTTGCCTCCCTCTTCTTTACACTTATTACTGTCATCGTGCGGCATATTGAATCTGAGGAAACATGGAGATGAGTCAGTTAACAATATGCAAGATATGTTCAAGTATAATCAGGGACAGATTGAGGAGACAAAGCAAGGGCACCAAGGATTACAAAAACTGCACCTGCCCCCCAATTAACACTCTACAATGTATCCTTGGGTGCTGTTTTATATCATCATGAGATAGATACAGAGATTGATAGACATGACATAGATAGATAGACAGATAGATAATAGATAATATATAGATAGATAGATAATAGATAATAGATAGATAGATAGATAGATAGATAGATAAATAGATAGATAATAGATAGATAGATAGATAGATAGATAGATAGATAGATAGGAGATAGATAATAGATAGATAGATAATAGATAATAGATAGATAGATAATAGATAATAGATAATAGATAGATAGATAGATAGATAGATAGATAATAGATAATAGATAGATAATAGATAGATAATAGATAATAGATAGATAGATAGCTAATAGATAGATAGATAATAGATAATAGATAGATAGATAGATAATAGATAGATAGATAGATAGATAATAGATAATAGATAGATAGATAGATAATAGATAGATAGATAGATAATAGATAGATAGATAGATAGATAGATAATAGATAATAGATAGATAGATAGATAGATAGATAGATAATAGATAATAGATAGATAGATAGATAATAGATAATAGATAATAGATAGATAGATAGATAGATAGATAGATAGATAATAGATAATAGATAATAGATAGATAGATAATAGATAGATAGATAGATAGATAGATAGATAATAGATAATAGATAGATAGATAGATAGATAGATAGATAGATAGATAATAGATAATAGATAGATAGATAGATAGATAGATAGATAGATAGATAGATAATAGATAATAGATAGATAATAGATAATAGATAGATAGATAATAGATAGATAGATAATAGATAATAGATAGATAGATAATAGATAATAGATAGATAGATAATAGATAGATAGATAGATAGATAATAGATAATAGATAATAGATAGATAGATAGATAGATAGATAGATAGATAGATAATAGATAATAGATAGATAGATAGATAGATAATAGATAATAGATAGATAGATAATAGATAATAGATAGATAGATAGATAATAGATAATAGATACAGAGATACTGTAGATAAGATAGACAGACAATACAATAATGGTCAAAGATAGATAGATAGATAAAAAATCTGATAGATAGGCAGGCAGACAAATACTTTAGATGGATACTGTACTTTAAAAAGATACTTAGACAGAGAAGTAGATAGATTAATAGATATTTAGATAGATAATGTAGATAAGGGTACTTTCACACTTGCGGCAGAGGATTCCGGCAGGCAGTTCCGTCGCCGGAACTGCCTTCCGGATCCATCAAAACGTATGCAAACCGATGGCATTTGTCAGATGGATAAGGATCCTGATCCGTCTGACAAATGCATTGAAATGCCGGATCCATCTCTTCAGTGTCATCCGGAAAAACGGATCCGGCATTTATTTTTTTCACATTTTTTTTGCGGTCTGAGCATGTCCAGACCGCAATGCCGGATCCGTTTTGCCCGAACACTCGGGGCCGGATCCGGCATTGAAGCATTTCAATGGGAAAAAATGCAGAATCCGACATTCCGGGCAAGTGTTCTGGAATTTTGGACGGAGATAAAACCGCAGCATGCTGCGGTATTATCTCCGTCCTGATCAGTCAAAAAGACTGAACTGAAGACATCCTGAACGGATTGCTATCCATACAGAATGCATTTGAATAAAACTGATCAGGACGAAACTCAATGCCGGAAAAGAATAACGCTAGTGTGAAAGTACCCTTAGATAGCTAGATAGATAGTGATAGTAAAATGAGTGTTTACACGCAGAGATTTTCCAATATGATATAGACAATTCTTTTATAGTATATAGCGTTTTATACATGGCTATCACCACTCTTTGGCCTGTCTTGTAACACAGATAATAGCAGATTAGTTTTTGCATTACGGACTATATGTGGTCACATAGCCGCAGAGATTATTGCTGGATGAGAAAAATCATAGCGTGTGAACCCACTGTGAGGTTTGATAGAGAAAGGTTTATTTCAAAGACAAATGTATTTACATGAAACGTACACATGTCCAAGCTCATGTGCTATCGTAAATGCCGTGCTCAGGCCGTTGTCTTCACTGATGGAACAGCTCCTGTATGGATCACACACTGTGCCAAGCTCTGCCAGACCTGAAGATTAACAAACGTAAATCAGGGAAATTATATCACAGATCATTAGTAGAATATAACTTTAGGAGATAACTGATGCTAATTTATATAACAATACAATTCCATGGAGACAATTAACAAAAAAATAAAAATAAAATACAAGTAAATAAAAATAAATTCCCATCATCTAGTTATATAGAATCCATATGCTCAATTTTTTGTAAAATGGCAGTATAAAAATAAATAAATAAAAATCTTAAACAAGAAAAAGTGTGTTTATTAAAATTAATAAATAAATACTATCTATCCTATCTATCTATCTATCTATCTATCTATCTATCTATCTATCTATCTATCTATCTATTATCTATCTCATAACCATGGACACAAGCAGTGTATAATGTAATGGAAAAACGAATCCAGCCAGGAAGGAGGCAATATGGACAATCACAATACATTAGTGAGTGCCTTGTATTAACTTTCTCTGCATAATAAATGCCACTTGCTGAAGTCACACAACCCCTTTAAGTCCCCAAGCACCAGCTTTAGTATTTGTTTGTTTTTAGAACTAATCGAGAAACCAATGTAAAATGTAAAAAAAAAACATTTGTACCAAAAAATTAATACAATGATATATCTTACCTAATGTATCACATTTCTCTTGGGCTCTACATATATCCTGTCTGAAAATGAACAAAAAAAAATTATAGTATTTTACCGAGGAAAAAATCATAAGACAATTTTTCAAAACTGGTGCAAAGAAAAAAAAGTGGCGCAATTAACCAAGTTGCTCCAGTTTTAATAAGTTTTCCCCATACGGTTTTATGTTTATGACCAGATCCACCGGTTTGAGACAAATATATATATGTATTTATATAGATAGATCTAGATTTTTATTTTTTTTGCATTTGTACAATGGACTGATATTTCTATTTGCACTGAGAAGCGGGAGAACGGCGCATACATGATTTCCACACACTAGACTTTTCCATAAATTAAATTTTAATTCACAAAACAGTTTTGAGCCACTTAGAACAGCAGGACCTCGGCCTCGGGATTAATGCGTTGACGTAAGACTCGCTAAATGAAATATCTGCTGCCGGTGACAGTGTGTTAAACTAATCGCTCACCCCATTTATCACATTTTACATTAACACCTGCGAAAATCAGGAAAAAACAGCACGCCGGCCGAGAGACTAGAATATCCTTATTCCCATAACCCTGCAGTTACTAAAAAAGCATGAGTCCTTCTGGGCCTTGTAGTCCCATTTCAGTTTAAGGCTACATTCACACGTCAGTATTTTTCTATAATCCGATTTTCTGTCCGTTTTTTGCGGATCCGTTGTTCCTGAAAATGTTTCCGTATGTCATCCATATGTCATCCGTTTTTTGCGGATCCGCAAAAAACGGAAAAATGTATAAATTTCAATAAGCAAATAAAGTTGTTTGGATTTCTTTAAAAAAAAAAAAAAAAAAAAAAAAATTAAAATGTAATTTCCAGGAACGGATTCCGTATAAAACGGATGACATACAGAATGACATCCGTATGTCATCCGTTTTTTGCGGATCCATTGACTTTGTATTGTACCAGGATCCGATTTTTCAGGAAAAGAATAGGACATGTTTTATATTTAAACGGACATGCGGAACGGAACAACGGAAACGGACAGCACACATTGTGCTGTCCGATTTTTTCCAGGACCCATTGAAAATGAATGGGTCCAGATCTGGTCCTGATCTGTTCCTGAAAAAACGGAACAGATCAGGAAAGAAAAAACGGACGTGTGAATGGACCCTAATGCCTCATGCAACCGGCAACACCACTCTATATGGTCTGTATTATGGAGCTGCAGTTATTCTGTGTAATGCATTTTTATGCCTCCGTGAGGCGCCGTATTCTCCCCTAGAAGCAATGTTTCTAGGGAAAAATAAGTCCATTATATGGAGAGGAGCGGTTTTTGGCACCATATTGAGGACTCGTAGCTCATGGTCCCTAAAGGTATATTTTTTTATAAAAAAAAAAAAGGAATATCAAGAAATAAATCTTGTCCTCCTTTGTACAGATTCCGCAGAAAGTTGGGCGATGACCCATAGGGCTGCCATTACTGACCCCATAGAGTATGCCAATCAACCTGATTGGTAATGGTAAATCTGCTCTCATGGTGATGGACTCTATATGACATGGCGTCATGGAAGCTGTAATGGTGGCCCTACTGGTTTTCACTCATCTTTCCTATAAGGAGTTATAATTAAGTAATGGAAGAATAAATATTAAAGGGTTTAGATAGAATTTGAAAAACATGGTTGATTTCTTCCAAAAACCATCTGTCCACCTCCCAACCCCATTCCAAATGAAGAGAAAAAAAAGACTTCCTCATTATTCCTTACAACGTCCTTCAGACTCCATAGCTATTATCTATGGGCACATGCACTAATATGGTCAGGCTGTTGCCTAGCAACAACCACGGCAGTTAGCGGTGACTACACCGACTCTCCCTTACAGAGGCGCGTATTACACCTCTCCTCCTCACTTGATTTCCATAGAACTCATCAAATTATCCATACCTCCATTAAACAGTCCCGCTTTTGTGGGATTGTCCCATAGGCAAGACTGAAAAGAGGAGGAGTCTATGCTGATTTGCATAAAAGGGGCATTTCCTGGCGTTCCCATTCAGAAAAGGGGGGGAGGGGATTTGCCTTACCTTGTTATTAGCACCGCTGTATCGTGATGGGAGTGGTGGTTGTCATCTGGGTTGTTCTGAGACTGTTGCCATATGCAAAAGTTTTTTAAGGTCGTCTGAGCATTGTAAGAAATAGATGGACCCTCCTGGCCAAACAGAAAGAGCACATATCCCGATGAACTTATTTATAATTCTGCACATTCCCTATTACATCAAAAATATATATTTCCGAATTCTACCGTACCTGCTCATCGAGGACTACAGCCAATTTTACGATGGCAATATGGATTAAATTCCCGATGCTTGGATCCTTATAAATGGAGGCTACCTGCGGGAAACAGTAAATTATTTGGCCTGGGTTCATATTAGGGCATGTAAAACAGTGAGTTTTTTTGTGACTCAACTTAAAAGAATCTGTCATCAGAAAATTCACAATGGTCGGCCAAAAGCAGCCATTTTGGACGACTTTTATCTCATGTGTATGGGCAATGTGTATATCACCAGGAGACTCGTTGATGAACCAGGCACAGTGTCTCGTAGGTCTAGCTCAGTTGAATGTAATAATACCTTTCACTTGGCGATCCGTTGCTTCATTCTGGAGAAAAAGCACTTGCAAATAAGTGCACCCAGGGCGGGCCTCCTCCTCCTGCCTCTTCTGCCAGCCCCTCCTTCTCCTTCCTGATTGATGGCGCCAGCGGAGATGACTATGATGAAGGAACTTGGCCCAGCCAATCGGGAAGGAGAAGGAGGAACTGGCAGAGGAAGCAGGAGGAGCAAGGGTGCACAGAGTGGCTTGGGCCCGCCCTCAGTGCACTTAACTGCTCATTTGCATATGGATTAAAAGTACTTTTTCTCCAGAATGAAGTAACTGATCTCTAAGCGAAAGGTATCATTGCATTCAGCCGAGTTAGTCCTACGAGCTTTATATCTAAAATTTCAATACTGCAGGGGATCAGACTCCATACAGAGATTGTTTGTACTCTGTAACCATGGAAACACATAGTTCTGCATAGAAGCTGTATACACAAAATGATATCTTTTTAATCAAGTCTATTTGCAAATGTGACTCTTTTTTTTTTTTATATATGTTTGCAACGGTGTCCATATACTTGAAAGGAGCAGTGCACATAGCAATATATGATAAAAGTAGATACGAGATAAACTTGTCCCTACTATTTGGCAGCCTGCAAGATTTTCTGCATGTCCGTGAAATAAACAGTCTTGGAATCTTAAATTAATGGGATTGGGAATGCTCTTCTGTTTTCGGCTGGGGAAATGGCTGAGGGTTGGGATTTAGTCAAGGGAGCGAGGCTTAACCATATTTGTGTCCTACTGTAGACAGGGCACAGGGAGGAGGCTCCTGCTGTAGACAGGGCACAGGGAGGAGGCTCCTGCTGTAGACAGGGCACAGGGAGGAGGCTCCTGCTGTAGACAGGGCACAGGGAGGAGGCTCCTGCTGTAGACAGGGCACAGGGAGGAGGAGGGGGGGCATGGCTGATCTTCAGGGACACATACAGTAAATATGTTTATTTATATTTATCAGTTTTAATCAAATGCAAGAAGGAGATTTATATATTTTTTTTTTGTGTGTGTGTGTTTTATGTTTAGTGTTCTTTTAAGCACCATAGTCTTATGACAATTCTATGATGCGAGAAACGTGGGAAGAACTGACAAGCTATAAAGGTTTTTCAAGGCAAAGTAAAAGTAGCAACCTACTGTATACATCCCTTATTATTATTTCTCTAGGAATAAGGGATTGGGCTACAGAATTTTGTTGCCTACCTAGCCCACCAGAGCTAAGCATTTTCTCGGCACCCACTAAGGCAAATCTGCTCGAAGATCTGGAGAACACGAGGTTGCCTAATATGTTTGTAAGTGAATATTTATGCAGAAGTAAAATGTTGATAGGTCTCACTTATATGCAGAGAATGTAATGCTGTTAAATAGCGTAAAGAACATCTGTGACATTGTCATTTCATGGTGGATTAAGCATTTTTGCTACAGTACCCAGCAAACCATCTGGGGAGCATAAGCCTTCCATACAGTTTCATGTCTCTGCCCATTTAAGAATAGCTTATGACATCAAGTGACTGAAAAATATACAGCAATGAAAGGCTCCGTAGTTGGGTTATAATGCTCAAGGACACTGGAGATCAAATCCTCCATTGGTCTTCTTTCCTGACAAACCAGTCTCGCAAAATACTGAATTGTTTCTATAGTTTTATGTAGTACCATAGTTTATAAGGCTAAAAAAAAGACATTTGTCCATCCAGTTCAGCCTGTTATCCTACGAGTTGATCCAGAGGAAGGCAAAAAAAAACTAACAAACCATGGAGTAGAAGCCAAAAATCCCAACTGTAAACAGACAATCAGAATAACTCCCTGGATCAACGACCCCTCTCTAGTAGCTATAACCTGTAATATTATTACGCTCCAGAAATACATCCAGGCCCCTCTTGAATTCCTTTATTGTACTCACCATCACCACCTCCTCAGGCAGAGAGTTCCATAGTCTCACTGCTTTTACCGTAAAGAATCCTCTTCTATGTTTCTGTACAAACCTTCTTTCCTCCAGACGCAGAGGATGTCCCCTCGTCACAGTTACAGTCCTGGGTATGACTAGATGATGGGAGAGATCTCTGTACTGACCCCTGATATATTTATACATAGTTATTAGATCTCCCCTCAGTCGTCTTTTTTCTAAAGTGAATAACCCTAATGTTGATAATCTTTCAGGGTACTGTAGTTGCCCCATTCCAGTTATTACTTTGGTTGCCCTCCTCTGAACCCTCTCCAGCTCTGCTATGTTTGCCTTGTTCACAGGAGCCCAGAACTGTACACAGTACTCCATGTGTGGTCTGACCAGTGATTTGTAAAGTGGCAGGACTGTGTTCTCATCATGGGCATCTATGCCCCTTTTGATGCAACCCATTATCTTATTGGCCTTGGCAGCTGCTGCCTGACACTGGTTTCTACAGCTTAGTTTGCTGTTTATTAAAATTCCTAAGTCCTCTTCCATGTCAGTGTTTCCCAGTGTTTTACCATTTAGTATGTATGGGTGACTTGCATTATTCCTTTCCATGTGCATAACTTTACATTAAATTACATTAGTCATTGGATGAAAGGATTTTCCAGGGGTAAAGCTTCTACTTCAACGAAGACGAGTACCCGTAGGGTGCTGTGGATGGCGGTGGGGGTGCTATGACTAGTTATGATGCCTTTTTGGCCTGCAGTGGGTGCACCATGGGTGAGTGTGGGGCCTCTAAGACTGCTAATGGGTGAGCTGGGAATATTATTGTGAGCTGTAGTGAAAAGTAGGCCCAAAATGGGGCACTATGACAGACAATAGGCCGCTGCCATAAGGGGCACATCTACTAAGTAGATTTTAACTACTAGTTTGGAATGCATGGTGGGGTTTCTGCTGAAGATTTACAGTTTGTAATTGCATGAATCTGCATTTGGGGCTATTCCCCACATGGCTACCTGGATTAGCCCCAGCAGTAGGTGGAATACAGGCAGATTTCATGTGGATTTTGGAGAAGAATACGCATGGGGATGCACATTAAGATTATGCAATCCTAATATGCTTTAAATAGGCACTCTGTGGCCCCCACTGTATTGTGGCCCCACACATGCCACTATATAAAGGCTCTGTCAGGAACAAAGGATTGAAATCCAACTTGTCTGAACTCGCTTTCCGTCGATTTCTGCCCTCCGGTGACATACACATGAGATCATCGGCCAATCTTGACAAAAAACAGCTGGTTTGGCCCACATTGATGTCATGTGTATGGCCAGCTGGCTGGAAACCAATATGGCTGTCATCCCAGTTCTCAACTTCCCTAGCTTCCTCAATGGCAGATATGCCTTGTGATCCTGTAATATATCCTCTTTTTAGGTCACTTTGCCATTTTGCAGCCTGGCCGAGTTGGGTAACAGTCAAATTGGCGGCCATATTACTTGTCTTGAAACAGATTAGAAGGGTCGGAAGAACAATTCTGCTGGACAGAAGAATAGGAATCAATGGAAAGAAGAAGAAGATACTTACTATGGACATCAGTGTCAGAACATAATGTTGGAGATTAGCACCGTGATATTCAACCATCTTGTTGTCAGCCACCACCATCACTTCGACATACCGAGGGTAGGACAAAAAGCGCTTTGTTCTTTTGTGACTGTGCGTCCCATTGATCTTATCAGCGTTATTGTATGAGGGATCCTGGTTTGTTAGCAGCCCCGTTCTTAGATCGGTTACGTCTGAGAACATGATGTTCTGTTCCCGGGGGCTTACCCTCTTCCTTTTTCTGAGGGAATTTGATTTTTGACCTGTAGTAAAAAAGTTAAAAAGGAGATGATATAAAAACAACAAAAAAAGACATAATACCACCTGTATAGCTCAGCCATGGCATCAAGCACAACTTAGTAACTGTCACCTCTGTAGACATTGCAGATTACCCAACCTGGAAGACGTTCCAAGCCTTAGGGGCTTTAAAAAAAAATCCTGGCTGCAACACCTAAAATTGATATGAGGAGCACTCCTGAGTACAATGAAATAGCTACTGCCTCGGGCAGCAACTGAATTGGTGGCATACTTGACTCGTATAACCTGGTGAAGGGTAAAATAAAAGACAAGCATCAGCACTGTAATCATCGTTATTTACAGGGTTGGTGCCATATGGAGGACATGTTGTTATAGCTTTAAAGTTGTTGGAAAGACGGATGAGAAATTCCCCGCCGCTCATGCTCTGATGCTTCCCGTTTTCTCACTGGTCTCTACATCCTGCTCTGTACACAGGAGATGACCGCTAAGCCAATCACTGGCCACAGCAGTGACCCACCTCAGCCAGTAATTGGCCGAATGGTCATTTCCTGTGGGTCAAGCGGGACCAGGAAGTAGAGAGCAGTGAGGGTCCAGGAAATGACACAATGGGAGATGTGGGGCATCAGTGAAGTGAATATGATTTATTTTATTGTTATACACAGTTCCAAGAGAATCTGTCATCAGTGACCTCCCTATCAAACAGTTTGCAGAGACAAATAGCTGTGTTTCAACTGATTAAAACGCTGTTTTCCTTTAGTTGATCTGAGGCTCAGTTCCTGAGTTATGATACTTTTTTTTAAATATGCAAATGTAGTGCATTGAGGGCTTCATCATTGCTCTTGTTGCTCCCAACCTCTGCTCCTTTCTATGGCCACCCCTTCTCTCCTTTGCCACTGCCTGGCCCAGTCAATCAAAGCAGCCAGGGAAGGGATGACCACAGAAAAGAGTGGAGCTTGGTAGCAACATGAGCAACGGAAATGTCCTCATTGCACCACAGGCCTAATCTGCATATTAGGAAAAAGTATCGTAACTCAGGAATGGAGCCTCAGATCAACAAAATAAAAACAGCGTTTTAATCAGGTGAACCACAGTTGTGTCTATGCCAACAGATAGGGAGGTCACTGAGGACAGATTCCATTTAAAGGGAACCAGTCACTATGAAAATGCAGTCCAATCTGCAGGCAGCATGTTATAGAGCAGGAGGAGCTGAGCAGATTAATAGATAGTTTAATAAAAAAAGATTCAGCAAAACGTGCATTTTATTCATTTAAATCTCTGCTCATTCTGGGTTTGGGAGTCTGTAAAAGAAGTACTTGGAGGTGTTTAAAAACAAAACAAAACCTAGGATGATTAGGGGGAGAACTATCTCAGGATGCAGATTATTCTTATGGTTAAAAACAGGTTCCCTTTAAATCTCTGCTCATTCTGGACTCAGGAGTCATGTGGGCGGTCCTATCAATAATTGACAGCCTTCTCCCTATCAGTGTACAGAGACAGCTGTCAATCACTGATAGAAGTCATGTGGGCGGTGCTATCTGGATCCGGTGCTGCCGTATGAGGATGGAATGTCCGCCAGCGGTTCGGCGGAGTTCCTTACGCATTCCGGCAGATAAGTGGATAACCAGCCGGACACAAACCGCTACATGCTGCGGTTTGTGTCTGGCCAATCCTCCGCTTGCTGGAACAGCCATATTGGAGTTTCACACCGGGGGTGTGAAAGTAGCCTTACAGGAATGGATGGAGCAGCAAAAATCTTGATCATCCATCACTCTCACTCCAGCCTTACAAAGGGGACACAGGATCCCCATTCTCATGATCAGCGGGGGTCCCGTTGGTCAAACATCAATATGTCTCCAGTAAATTAAAGGAGTTCCCTGCTTCAAGCAACCCTTTTTGAAAGCCCAGCAATGAACTGTAATGTACAAGAGACCCTGACATAAAGTGTTACATTATCCCACAGCGCCACCGCAGGGGAGCTGAAGTATTACACAGCTCCATTTGAAATGAAAGGACTGAATGGGACCTCCACAGGGAGAGACACTCTTTGTAGCTTCCCTCAGTTCTGGCTAGTATATGATTTACTTGAACAAGTAACTCCTATTAATCCAGAAGTCCTTACTAAGGAATCTGACAATAGGTTCTGAAAATCAGACAACCCTTTCAAAATCCTGAAATTTGCTAAAAAACTTATTAAATGTCAACCAATATTGCCAGATGGCTCCCATCAAGCTTTCCTAGACTACTGAGCAGTTAACCTGCCTATGAATAGAGCACTAGTAGTACCACTGCGACATGTGGGAGCACTACAGGCGACTGCCATATGGCTTTCCACCAGCTTTATCAGACCCCTGAGGAGTAAACTAAAGCCATTTATATTCAAGAGGGCCTGTCAATGTGCCCAACATGTCGGTTTAAGCAAATACTGGCAGTCCCTATGAAATAGCAATTCTGGAGCACCTTTTCCTGACTCTATGTTGTACTGATCCTCTGTTATTCCTTTTGGAAATGTATGAATTAAGATATTACAATTTCCATGGTCAACAAGATGTGTCCTTCACACACTCTGAGAGTCACAATGTCTGAAAATCTGCCGCCTAATTTCTGAAACATTTGCTTTGTTTGATGTTACGTGTAGAAGGTCCCATTCGTCTTGCGTAAGTCGGAGTGACCTTTCAGATACTCCCTGCTATTTTTAGGCGGCTTTTCATTTTGGACTAATTAGTATGTGCTACAATTTCCTCCATTCTAATTTCCGGGCTCTTTTTTTTTTTTTTTTACTCCGCTTCAGTCTTAACTCTCTTAAGTTTGAATGGAATTTAAGCTTCTATTAACAGCAAATTAGAAAAAGATAGAAAGAACCCCGGAACCAAGATGCAGCAAATAAACCCTGTGTATTACATTAAAGGAAATGATGACGGCTGAAAATGTCATCTACAATGACATCAGCAAAAGCCAAGTGTCGCACAGATGACAAGGACAGATAGAGAATTAATATAAAGATAATAATTACATAAAAAGAAGATAGAGATGGATATGAGAGAGATAGGTAGATGACTAGATAGATAGATAGATACTGTAGATAGAGAGATATATAGATAGATAGATAGGAGATAGATAGATAGATAATATAGATAGATAGATAGATAGATAATAGATAGATAGATAGATAGATAGATAGATATGAGATAGATAGATAGATAGATAGATATGAGATAGATAGATAGATAGATAGATATGAGATAGATAGATAGATAGATAGATAGATAGATAATATAGATAGATAGATAGATAGATAATATAGATAGATAGATAATATAGATAGATAGATAGATAGATACTGTAGATAGAGAGATAGATAATAGATAGATAGATAGATAGATAGATAGATAGAGAGATAGATAATAGATAGATAGATAGATAGATAGATAGATAGATAGATAGATACTGTAGATAGAGAGATATATAGATAGATAGATAGATAGATAGATAGATAGGAGATAGATAGATAGATAATATAGATAGATAGATAGATAGATAGATAGATAATAGATAGAGAGATAGATAATAGATAGATAGATAGATAGATAGATAGATAGATAGATAGATAGATACTGTAGATAGAGAGATATATAGATAGATAGATAGATAGATAGA
The DNA here is from genome assembly GCF_905171765.1 of Bufo bufo. NCBI lineage: Eukaryota > Metazoa > Chordata > Amphibia > Anura > Bufonidae > Bufo > Bufo bufo. Next base: position 27,393,762 of record NC_053397.1, on the reverse strand, counting down.
TAGATAGATAGGAGATAGATAGATAGATAATATAGATAGATAGATAGATAGATAGATAGATACTGTAGATAGAGAGATAGATAATAGATAGATAGATAGATAGATAGATAGATAGATAGATAGATATGGGATAGATAGATAGTAAAAACAAACTCCATGGCACTTTTAATTGTAGTAAAATAAAAGAGTGTTCTTTAATCACCAGATAGCAACGTTTCAGTCCTCTCAATGGGACCTTGCTTAGGCTACTTTCACACTAGCGTTTTTCTTTTCCGGCATAGAGTTCCGTCACAGGGGCTCTATACCGGAAAAGAACTGATCATGCATTCTGAATGGAGAGTAATCCGTTCAGGATGCATCAGGATGTCTTCAGTTCAGTAGTTTTGACTGATCAGGCAAAAGATAAAACTGTAGCATGATACGGTTTTATCTCCGGCGAAAAAAACTGAAGACTTGCCTGAATGCCGGATCCGGTAAAAATGTGAAAAAAGATACAAGACGGATCCGTCCTTGCAATGCATTTGTGAGACGGATCCGCATCCGTCTCACAAATGCTTTCAGTCAGCGGAGGATCCGGCGGCCAGTTCCGACGACGGAACTGCCCGCCGGATCACACTGCCGCAAGTGTGAAAGTAGCCTTAAGCAGTGACAAAGTTACAATGGTGCCAAGTGCAGATATAAATACATCTTCATGATAGATAGATAGATAGATAGATAGATAGATAGATAGATAGATAGATAGATAGATAGATAATGGAGAGATAGATAGATAATAGATAGATAGATAGATAAGGGTAGTTGGGGAAGTTATTGCTGCAGTGTTGATTTCGGTGCAGTGACAATATACCCGACAACCCAAGGTAACCGCTGAGACTGCAGCGATCACATGGAGCAGTTGGTGATGTTATTGCTGTGGTGCCTGTAACCACATGTAACATCACCGGGACCACCAGACTGACAGTGCGGGAATGGCAGGGGATTGAGCAGGTGTTGATTTGTCTATTTTATAACATTCCAGGCCGTTTCCAAAATTTTTGAGGGTCCCAGAAAATCCTTTTAAGATCTATATATATATATTTTTTTTACTGTCTGGTAATATCCAGGTCATATAAGTAAATCAGACCAACGCCTTGATGTGGAGGATTGTGACACCATCAGCACAAGCCCAATGGGTGGCGGGAGATTGACCCCCTCTTCCTGGCAAAAAAAACTACATTTTCCCTTTTTAGCTTAAGGTTCACTTTAAATATCCCCTGCATTTCAGATGTGAATCCAGACACGGGTTCCGCCCATCATCCACACAAGCGATCACATAATGTAACCCGCCTAATCCGTGCATGTGACTGGGCCGAGCAGCAAAGTTAAAAAGTTAATTATTGCACAAAGATATTAAATGTAGGCCCTTGTCACATAAAACGTAACCCTACACATGATAAAAGTCTCAGGCGCCCATGCTAAATCAATATGCAGTGTAAGCAGCGGGGTGGTAAAGGGTTAATCCTTAACTCCAGCAGCCTCTTTTCATCATGCATAAAACAGACAGAAGACAACTAAAACGAAATGGAAACCCTACTTTTATCCCTAGTTTGAGATTAGCAATATAATTTAAAATTTTCAAAAACAAACAAAAAAAACTTGAGTAAATGATACCACCAAAGCACAGCGCCGTACATTGTTTAGTGGCTGTGCTTGGTATTGCGGCCCAGACACATTCATGTGCATAGGACTGAGCAGTGCCTAGGCCATGCAGGGGTGCACCACCGATCAGGCCAGGTGAGGCCATTGCCTCAGGCAGCACTAGGTAGGGGCAATAGAGGGGCAGCCAAAGGGCCATGGACTGAAGGGAAGGGGTTAGGTTAAGAAATTGGCATTGGGGAGGGAGGGGCGCCGTTCCAGTTTTCGCCTCAGGCAGCAGAAAGGCTAGGTGCACCCCTGAGCCATGTGACGGATGAACGTGACGTCCCTGGCCTAGGAAGAGGCTGCAGCGATCACCGGAGCTCTGCTCCTCTTCAGTCAGACCCCCACTGATCAGATACTGATGACCTATCCTGAAGATAGGTCATCAATATCCTACTCCTGGAAAACCCCTTTAACTATTGGAGTAAGTCAAAGTGTGAAATTCATTGGGTACAACTGCTATAACAGGAACTGCAACTAATTGAGCCTCATCAGTGGAGGTTCCAGATTCTGGCACAATAATAGACCCTTATAGTCCAGAAGAAGACAACCCCATTTGGAGCAAATCACTTACTACTTAGCAGGATCGGCTCATGGGGTATACAATCTGTGCCCATCAGCTCTCCAGAAACCCTGGGAGCTGAGGGTTTTGGTTACCACACATCCTAATTTTGTAGTATTTTTATCTGGACATTGTGTAGCAGGTATTAGACTGCTTTCAGTTTGGAGCTGTCATTTGGTCACTGTATGATGGTATAATTAGAAATATGGGTCTTATGGCTGCTCTCTCCCCATACGTGTTTCAGAGCTACCAGCTCCTTCTTCAGTATGGGGAGAGAGCAGCCATTAGTCCCATATTTCTAATTATATTGGCCAATATACTGAAGGATTGCGGAATATACAAAGAATCCGCCATTTTCCCAAAGATCCCGCTCATCAGAACACGTGGCACGCCAACGGCGGGGATTCGAACACGTGACACGCCGACCGCGAGAATTTTCACCACCCGGAAGTGACGTCACCGGAAGAGATATCGCGCCGGCAATACTCGTGCAACCCACGCGCGCAGTAAGGAGGACGCCACCTACCACTCGGACGGCCGGAGAAGGATACAGGAAGACCGCACATAGGAGTGGTAACGTACCCATGTGAAATCTTTATCTTCCAGATCCGGCCTCAATACAAGTTGAAGCTCCTATATAGGAGTATATACAGAAACTATTACTTGTATCTACAACTATTCCTACTTACTGTTTACTATAAGGGATCACCAATTACTTTACATTTAAAGAGACCAATATTGGGATCATCCAACCACCTATATGAACTGCTTTTTGTGATTTTCTTATATATTTAATCTAGTTTTGCATCTTTTTACATTTTTTGACTATATGAATTTTTTACGAACTTTTTATGGACCCTTTTTTTGATTATATGAATTTTTTGATCATATGAATTTTTTACATGGACTATACGAATTTATATATGGACATAAACTAATACCTATCTTCTTCTTATATGGACATAAATCAACATCTTTTATAGGAACTAATATTTATTTATTTATCTATCATCTTTTTATTCTCTAAGGAGTGCGCACATCCTAACTTTCATTAAAACCATACATTTTAAAGAATAGATATACAACTATATGTTAATTACCATCTGGTATTTTTAAACCATCCTATCTTTATAACCTAATAAATAATATCCATAGACCCCATTTGCTGCGAGTGCCGCCCATTTATTCTATTTTTATTTCACTACCCCCGAAGCTTTGGGTTAGCTTCTTCGGACTGAGCACAGCCGCGATTCTGCCACTAGAAGTGAGCCACCATAACTGCATATCTTTATTTTCAGATCATGTCTGCTCTTTTATTGCTTAGGAGTCCAGTGGGCGGTCCTATCAGTGATCAACAGTCTCCCCTCTATAACCGTGCATACAAATTAGCTGTCAATCAGTGCATAGGACCGCCCACTGGACTCCTACGCATAGAAAAGGGTAAGGAAGAAAATGGATGAAATACACGTTATACTAGATATCAATCTGCTCAGCTCCTCCTGCTCTATAACATGTTGCTTGCATATACATGTGACAGGTTCACTTTAAGTTGTCTTCTGATATCTCCAAAATCGGTATTTTTGCCATATGACTACATTTAGGCTGGTTATCCCTCAAAGAATTGTTTGGTGACCACCTATCATGTTATCCCTCGAAGAATTGTTTGGCGACCACCTATCATTCCCCATTATCCATCTAATGTCTAGGGGGATGGCGCCGGATTTTGACATATGCGCCATCCCCCTAGACATTAGATGGATAATGGATGGAAATCTGCAAGGTCTGCTGTTTTGGTATAGCAGAGTCCACTGTGCACGTAGAACCAGTGTCGGACTGAAGTCTCTTGGGCCCACCAGAGGAAATTATTCTGAGGACCTACCCTATATAGGATCTTAAAGGGGTATGCAGGTTGTTTCAAGGTATCTCCTATCCACAGGATAGAGGATAACTATTACATCGGTGGGGGTCCTACTGTTAGGACCCCCACCGATCACGAGAACTGGGGCCCCCCAGCCCTTTGCAGCCCCCCTGAAGTGAACACGCACGCATGTGCAACCAGCAGCTCCATTCATTTATATGGGCGTTCCGGAGATAGTTGAGTACAACGTGATCGGCGTTGGTCCCAGTGGTTGGACCCCCACCGATCAAATAGTTATCCCCTATCCTGTGAATAGGGAAAAAATTTAAACAACTGGAATTCTCTTGTTAAGAGCCTTGTTTTACTAGGAATCCATTACTGTCAGCGCTTGGGCCCACCGGAAGATCCTCTGAGGCTCTAGTGGGCCTGTCCGACCCTGTGTAGGGCCCATTATGTGCGTGCAATCCAGAATAATCAGCTAAAAACCATAATAAACCATAAAAAGGCACAAAAAAAAAATTACCGGAGGTTAAACCTCACAAGAAGAGTCATTTGTTATAGGAATGAAGTGAAAGGAGAAGTCTTACGTGGAACCCTCTAAGGAGAGAAGATGTCTTCAGCCGAGATCTGATTCTGTCTTTCCATATGTAATTAACGAGATGATCTATCATCCCCGACTCTGCTCTAATGTGCAGCATGTGGGCAGTGTGCACGCAGCGTACAGGTTCTGGGATGAGGTAGGGGGTTTTATTATCTATTAGGTTCTTACAGGAGATTTCCTATGAAAGACGCTATGGCATATCGATGAGATACTGGGTGGGTCCACATCAGTCCCAAGAATGAAGATAACCGAGACATCACGTCTGTACAGAATACGTGGAAATGTTCCGTTATTCCTTGAAATAATTTTAGTAAAAATATTGCATTCTGATTTCAGAACCAGACAATTATACATTGAGAGGAGCGGCGCCACACAGGCACTGCTTATCTCTTCCTGCAGTCTTGTAGGAATCTCCTTCTCCTGGCCCAACCACTGACATACAGTACACCCTGTTTCTTTGAGAAGAGGTTCTTCAGCAGTTGTAGAGCATTATATAATACTGTGTGTCAGCTTCTGCAAGACACGATAACACACACCACAGCTGCTGCAGAACATCATAATACACACCTCAGCTGCTGCAGAACCTCATATTACACACCTCAGCTGCTGCAGGACAAGATAACACACACCTCAGCTGCTGCAGAACCTCATACTGCACACCTCAGCTGCTGCAGAACCTCATAATACACACCTCAGCTGCTGCAGAGCCTCATAATACACACCTCAGCTGCTGCAGAGCCTCATAATACACACCTCAGCTGCTGCGGAACATCATAATGCACACCTCAGCTGCTGCAGGACAAGATAACACACACCTCAGCTGCTGCAGAACATCATAATACAAACCTAAGCTGCTATAGAACCTCATAATACCCACCTCAGCTGCTGCAGAACATCATAATGCACACCTCAGCTGCTGCAGAGCCTCATAATACACACCTCAGCTGCTGCGGAACATCATAATGCACACCTCAGCTGCTGCAGGACAAGATAACACACACCTCAGCTGCTGCAGAACATCATAATACAAACCTAAGCTGCTATAGAACCTCATAATACCCACCTCAGCTGCTGCAGAACCTCATAATGCACACCTCAGCTGCTGCAGAGCCTCATAATACACACCTCAGCTGCTGCGGAACATCATAATGCACACCTCAGCTGCTGCAGGACAAGATAACACACACCTCAGCTGCTGCAGAACATCATAATACAAACCTAAGCTGCTATAGAACCTCATAATACCCACCTCAGCTGCTGCAGAACATCATAATGCACACCTCAGCTGCTGCAGAACATTATAATACACACCTCAGCTGCTGCAGAACATCATAACACACACCTCAGCTCCTGCAGAACATTATAATACACACCTCAGCTGCTGCAGAACATCATAATACACACCTCAGCTGCTGCAGGACATTATAATACACACCTCAGCTGCTGCAGAACACTATAGTACACACCTCAGCTGCTGCCGAACACTATAGTACACACCTCAGCTGCTGCCGAACACTATAGTACACACCTCAGCTGCTGCAGAACATTATAATACACACCTCAGCTGCTGCAGAACACTATAGTACACACCTTAGCTGCTGCCGAACACTATAGTACACACCTCAGCTGCTGCCGAACACTATAGTACACATCTCAGCTGCTGCAGAACATTATAATACACACCTCAGCTGCTGCAGAACATTATAATACACATCTCAGCTGCTGCAGAACACTATAGTACACACCTCAGCTGCTGCAGAACACTATAGTACACACCTCAGCTGCTGCTGATCATTAAAATACTTGGGAACTTTATATTAATGAATTGATGCTCTACAAGAATCCCCACCCCTTGTTCTTTAAAAAGGGGTTCTGCAGCAGCTGAAGTGTATATTTTCAGGTATAATGTACCTCCGACTATTAATTATAAGGAATATTTGCAGTTCCTTCAGAGTTTTGTGTCCTGTATAAAGGTTCTGAGCGCAGCCTCCTGCCTGTATGTGGTCCAGGTCCTCCTTGGTGACATTCTTATGACATATAGTAAGGGGGAGATTATCTCATATATAAACTATAAAATGGTGTTGAGAGGAGATACTGTCTATATTTATCCCCGATATCGAGAAGGAGTCACACATCCTGTACGGCAGTGGAACATTTATCTCATCGACATTATCCTAAAGACAAAAAAAGGACCAGGATAAGATAAAAAAATATAAATTTAAAAAAACTAGAATAAAAAATTGCGGTATATAAATAAATATGGGGGGCCCGCTGCCTAAAAGCTTCTCGATCTGGAGTTTCCCTGTTTACTTCCATGCATTGTTCCACAGTCACCGGGACAGAAATAGCCAAATACTGGAATTACTGCGCTAAATTTATCCAACATTGGAGGTTCCGGGTTCTGGATTCTATGGAGCCGATACAGACTAAGTAACGGCACGATATGTTATTACACACAGGAAGAACTTTATTCCGTGGCCTAATTTTCTTGAGCTGTAGTTTAAAATATATTGGATTGAGGCCCGTACATGAAAATGGCCTATTACTTTTCTGTACTGTGTACTAAATGTGTGGATAATGTCAGCAAACAGCTGTTGACGGATCTGTTATTGTTGCTGCTGGTTGTATATTGGTATAGGGGGAGATTTATCAAACTGGTGTAAAGTAGAACTGGCTGAGTTGCCCCTAGCAACCAATCAGATTCCTCCTTTCATTTTTCACAGCTCCTTTGGAAAATGAAAGGAGGAATCTGATTGGTTGCTATGGGCCACCAAGCCAGTTCTACTTTAATCCAGTTGAATAAATGTCCCTCATAGAGTATTGAAAAGGGCTGTGGGTCTTCTATATTAAAGGGGTTTTCCAAGATATTTTAGCTGATGACCTATCCTCTGTATAGGTCATCAGTATCTGATAGGTGTGGGTCCGACACCCGGGACCCCTATCGAAAGGCACCGCCGCTCGCAGTAGCTCCGCGACCTTCTCTCAGCTCACCAAGCACAGTGCCATCCATTTGATAGTGAGCTGTGCCTAGGCCACGTGACCGATGAACGTGATGTCACATGACCTAGGAAAAGCTGTGAGAAGGCAGCGGTGCTACTGCTTTCTCGAACAGCTGATCGGCAGGGGACCCGTGTGCTGATCCCCCACCAATCAGATACTGATGACCTATCCCCAGAGGATAAGTCCTCAGTTAAAATATCTTGGAAAATCCCTTTAAAACATCAATATTCCCAATAACATCAAGTTTCCATTAACTGACAGAATGCAAGTAAAGAATTGAAAAACAATAGAGGAGATTTATCAAAACTGGTGTAAAGGAAAACTGGCTTAGTTGTCCATAGCAACCAATCATATTTCACCTTTCATTTTGCAAAGCAGCTCTGAAAAATGAAAGGTGGAATCTGATTGGTCGCAATGGGCAACTAAGCCAGTTTTTATTTATACCAGTTTTGATAAATCTCCCCCGGTTGGTTATTATTTGGTTACCTACAACCAAACCCTCAAGTTCTTCCGCCTGTCGCTTCTCGTGCCCCCATGACAACACTTCCAGTTGTCTCCTGTGGTGATTCAGCCCTATGATATTGTATTGACCAAATCACATCTAATTAGACCGACCATAGGCCGAACCACAGAGCAGCAGAACAGGAAGGGTTATCATGGGGACACCGTTCCCAACAGTCCCGATTTCTGCTGAAACAATATCGCAAACTGGGTTGAAAAAGGGGCGTAACTTATGAAAGCTCCACCCCCAAAGTGGGTTAAATGTCACGGATGCTTCTGAGCCCCTGGACACCAAGTGCAGGTCCTTACCATGCCACAAAACAAGGACTGTCACCAAACCATTCTGAACTATCTGGGGACCTCATAGCCATTGCACAGGCGTCCTCCATGCTACCTGATTACAATAAATGCTCTTTAAAGGGCACCTGTCAGCAGATTTGTCCCTATGACACTGGCTGACCTGTTACATGTGCACTTGGCAGCTGAAGCCATCTGTGTTGGTCCCATGTTCCTATGTGTCCGCATTACTGAGAAAAATAATGTTTTAATATATGCAAATGAGCCTCTAGGAGCAACGGGGCGTTGTCATTACACCTAGAGGCTCTGCTCTCTCTGCAGCTGCTGCGCCTTCTGCACTTTGATTGACAGGGCCAGACATGATCACGATTTTACTGCCTGGTCATGTCAATCAAAGTGCAGAGAGCTCGGCAGTTGCAGAGAGAGCAGAGCCTCTAGGTGTAATGGTAACGCCCCAGTTGCTCCTAGAGACTCATTTACATATATTTAAACGTAATTTTTCTCAGCAATGCAGACACATATGAACATGGGACCAACACAGATGCCTTCAGCTGCCAAGCGGACATGTAACAGGTTGGTCAGTTTCATAGGTGTCAGACGCCCTTTAAATGGCCCCTCGGTTATTATAAGATAATATGGCAAAAGGATAAGATTGGGAGACTTGCTGCCTGGTTTATTGAAGCCCCGCTCACTTCCTTCAGGCAGCGCACTAGACTAATGCTTTTTATGGCACACTTATCTATTGATTGTCAAGTCGTGAAACAATTCCGTAAGAATAAACAGCGAGATTCACGGCGAGCCCGGAGATGATTCCTTAATCCGCGCACTTACATAAACTATGGCAGTAAAACTCAGAGCTAGTTTTATAGGTGGAGCAGATCTTGAGATGTCACCATGCGAGGGATTAATTAATGTTATAATGGTCACACAGTGACGCCCCCGCCTTATGCATCCCTCACTGACGCCCCCCCTCAGTGACGTCATATTTATCTCTTTTTTAGTATCTGCCTTGTCGTTTCGCTGGAATGCCTTGGAACAAATGGTAATAAATTTATTTGCCTTTCATTTTCCTGCTATTGTCTTGGCTGCATTATGTTGAGCGATACAACATTGTTATTGGAGTCTATATCAAGGGTTTCATAGTTGTCGTAGAGGCGGGAAGAATTATTATTTTTTTTTTATCACAATGAAGGTAAAGCTGGGTGGGGGCTACAGTCAGGGTCACCCAACTAGCGATGACTGGAGTCACACTGGGTGACCCAGGGGTGAAGAAGATCAGTCAGAGCACTGATGAGGTGCAGAGTTATTACAGTACAGCCGCACGGTGCTCTCTATCTCCTGCCCTGTAATGATCTCTATGGTCAGCGCATGTTCGGGAGAGGAAGTGGAATGCAATGAGCACATCTAGGGAGATTGATGAAAACTGCCTAAAAAAAAATAATAATGTCCTTGTTGCTCATAGCAACCATTCACAGCACAAATTTCAATTGTCAAGCGACAAAAGCTGCGCTGGAATCCATTGCTATGAGCTGGTGGGACAACTTTGGACCCTTGGGAGATGAGAAGACCCCTGACCATCATAAATTAATTACTGTAACCCTCTTCATTATCTTAGACTACCAGCAATGCTTTGGCCCCACAATACACTTGACCACCAGGGATGCTAGTCCATACTTGCCAACTCTGACAGAACATGGGAGGCTCCTAGAAAAAGAGAAGACCTCCTGGACTCCGCGGCACCACAATGACTGATCGCTGCCACAGCTGAGGTCATTGATTGGTCAAGTGGAAATGGCCAAGAGTATCAGTATTTTAAGGCAGCATGGAGGAGTAGCCGTAAGCTCCTGGGTCCGATGCAAAATTCCAGAGAGGGCTGCCATGCCCGTTTATGTTACTGTTACATAGTAACATAGTTTTTAAGGCTGAAAAAAGACATCTGCCAATCTAGTTCGGCCTGTTATCCTGCAAGTTGATCCAGAGGAAGGCAAAAAAAAAACTGTGAGGTAGAAGACAATTTTCCCCACTTCAGGGGAAAAAAATTCCTTCCCGACTCCAATCAGGAAATCAGAAAACTCCCTGGATCAACGACCCCTCTCTAGTAGCTATAGCCTGTAATATTATTACACTCTAGAAATATATCCAGGCCCCTTCTGAACTATTTTAGTGAACTCACCATCACCACCTCCTCAGGCAGAGAGTTCCATAGTTTCACTGCTATTACCGTAAAGAATCCTCTTCTATGTGTAGTATCCCACTCCAGGTGGATGGGAACACTCCAAATTGCTATATGTAATTTCATGCCATTTTATGAATTTTCTTTGTCACAGTTGCTAAATTGCTAAATTCCTATTTCTGGCTGATGAATGCATTACATACATCCAATACTAGAGGTCTCTGTAACATCATTTATATAGCTCAGCCACAGGAAGTTAGTTAGAGATGAGAGGTTAGGAGTGAGGAGTTAGGAGGAGAGGAGACCAGGGGACCATACTACTGCAACCTTTGTAGTCCAAGACTAGGACTTATTGATCCTTTACTGTAATACCCCTTCTAGGGATCCCTTCCAGGGATTAAGAGAATAATTGCTGTATCTTGTGCAACCTTTTCAAAGAATGGAGCAGAGAGTTTGCCTGCCATGAGGGAGACCGCCCTTGGGTGGCCGAATCACTGAATATTGCTGAATCGCTAAGTGCTGAATATTTAGTTACAGAGGATCCACACTATATTGAAAGGCTGAGTAACCAGAGCAAGATCAGGAACCAAGTATAGTAAGATCATCACTCCTACACCCCACTGAGCCTGCTATTGGAATTTGCATTTCTACCATCTTGATGTAAGACAAAGTGCTGCTATTGGATGATACTTATTTCAAGATTACAATTTACAAGTAAAGTTCCTGTTGGTTCAACTACTGCCTCTCTCATCATTCCACTTCATCTCCTAATTGCACCTCACGGTGCTGATGTCACAAACACAGGGGCCCAGCCACCAAAGCACCCTAAACACCTATACCATCAAGGGCACCTCAACTTCCATCTGGCTGGTGTTCCCTGCAAAAGAGAGTGCCCCGGAGGATTTGGTGCTGTCTTCCTCATCAATGCACGCTGACCCAGGGAGCTGCAAAACCGTGAGTACGACTACTATCCTCATCAGCCCACTGTGCCTCACGTGTTGCCCCTGCGGTCCGGTCCGCTGCATATGTTTGTGTACCTTTCCTCCAGATGCAGAGGATGTCCCCTCGTCACAGTCACAGTCCTGGGGATAAATAGATAATGGGAGAGATCTCTGTACTGATCCCTGATATATTTATACATATTAATTAGATCTCCCCTCAGTCGTCTTTTTTCTAAAGTGAATAACCCTAATTTTGATAATCTTTGAGGGTACTGTAGTTACCCCATTCCAGTTTTTACTTTAGTTACTCTCCTCTGAACCCTCTCCAGCTCTGCTATGTCTGCCCTGTTCACAGGAGCCCAGAACTGTACACAGTACTCCATGTGTGGTCTGACTAGTGATTTTTAAAGTGGTAGGACTATGTTCTCATCACGGGCATCTATGCCTCTTCTGATGCAACCCATTATCTTATTGGGTAAATATATTGGAAATAGCTCACTAGTCCCACAACCATAAGAGGTGCACAATCTGATGAATTCACCCTTCAAATTGTATAACTGTCAATGTAGGATTGGCACACTCAAAACATGCGGAGCCCCACGGAGTTGAAACAGTTTATTATAACTACGTTTGATAAAATACAATAAAATACATAAAATAAATTAAACAATGGTAGTAGTTTTGTAATATTCGAATCAACTTTTTGCAGACAAAGTATCCTGGATGTTCTCAATAGTGGATGGGTCTGCAATAACATACAATAGATGCTTAACTGCAGATCCTAACAACAGGGTGTTGTCTTGCAAATAAAACACACTCTAGGTCACTACAGTCCATATGTATACAAGTCACAAAATATTCAGAAGGACTGTTTGAATTCCAGGAGGTTGCATCAAACTCCGGTTATATTCATATGCAAGAAAAACGCACTGAGAGACTCTACATGCAGAAAAGCGCGCATACAGTGATTTCCTATGCAGGCACTATATTCCTATCTCTGTATATCTACAGTTTCTGCAATCCATGCATTCCAAGGTTGTTATAGGAGTTTTTCATAAGAATTTTCTGCATGCATTTATATTTGTATTTTTCTGAAGAATTCTATTCAGGAGGATCCTCAAAGAAGTTATTCCACACAAAGTCCCGACTTGCAATATTCCTTCCCATGTGCATAACTTTACATTTGTCAGTGTTAAACCTCATCTGCCACTTCTCTGCCCAAGCCTCCAATCTATCCAGATCCCTCTGTAGCAGTATATTGTCCTCTTCAGTGTTAATTACTTTACACAGTTTAGTGTCATCTGCAAAAATTGACATTTTACAAGATCATTAATAAATATATTGAAGAGAATAGGGCCCAATACTGACCCCTGAGGTACTCCACTAGTGACAGTGACCCAATCTGAGTGTGTACCGTTAATAACCACCCTCTGTTTTCTATCATTGAGCCAGTTACTCACCCACATACAGACATTTTCTCCCAGTCCAAGCATTCTCATTGTATATACTAACCTTTCATGCGGTACAGTGTCAAATGCTTTGGAGAAGTCCAGATATACGACATCCATTGATTCGCCGCTGTCAAGTCTAGACCTTACCTCCTCATAGAAACTGATTAAATTAGTTTGGCATGACCGATCCTTCATGAAGCCATGCTGATATTGCGTTATTTGCTTATTTTCATTGAGGTACTCCAAGATAGCATCTCTTAGAAAACCTTTAGTTTACCCATGACAGATGTTAAACTTGCCATCCTATAGTTTCCTCTGTTTTTGGACCCTTTTTGAATATTGGCACCACATTTGCTATGCGCCAATCCTGTGAAACACCCAATGTCAGTATAGAGTTCTTAAATATCAGAAATAAGGGTCTGGCTATGACATTACTTAATTCTCTTATGATACAGGGGTGTATGCCATCTGGTCCTGGCGATTTGTCTAATCTTTTTAAGATGCCGCTGTACTTCTTCCTAGGTCAGACAGGGCACTTTTAATTTACTATTACATTCTGCATTTCATCTGACAGTTTATTTTCCTCAGTGAATACAGTGGAGTGTCATCTGCAAAAATGGATATTTTACTGTGCAAGCCTTGCAGTGGAATGGTATGACTGCTTTTAGTTGGCTAAATTTAGCTTTTTTGAAGTTTGGTATTTTTGTTCCTCCCTGTAGAAACGCTCTTTTGAATGATAATTGGAAGGTTATTACTTTATGGTCACTATTTCCCAGGTGTCCCCCGACCTGCACATCTGTTGTTCTGTCAGGCCTATTGGTTAATACTAAGTCCAGTATGGCCGTCCCTCTAGTGGGGTCCTGAACCAGTTGGGAAAGGTAATTGTCTTTGGTTATTGCCAAGAACCTGTTTCCTTTATGAGATATACAAGTTTCAGTTTCCCAGTCTATATCTGGGTAGTTGAAGTCCCCCATAATAACCACATCATTATGATCTGCCGCCTCGTCTATCTCGTTTAGTAGTAGATTTTCTGTAGACTCTGGTATATTAGGGGGATTATAATAAACTCCTATTAGTAATTTATTATTATTTTTGCCTCCATGTATTTCTACCCACAGTGACTCCACATGTTCATGTCCCTCACTTATATCTTCTCGGACTGTGGGCTTTAGACAGGACTTTACATAAAGGCAGACCCCTCCCCCTCTCCGGTTTTTGCGATCCTTTCTAAACAGACTGTAACCCTGTACATTAACCACCCAGTCATAGCTATCATCCAGCCATGTCTCAGTTATTCCCACTATGTCATAGCTATCACCCAGCCATGTCTCAGTTATTCCCACTGTCATAGCTATCATCCAGCCATGTCTCAGTTATTCCCACTGTCATAGCTATCACCCAGCCATGTCTCAGTTATTCCCACTGTCATAGCTATCATCCAGCCATGTCTCAGTTATTCCCACTGTCACAGTCCTCCTCACACATCACTAATTCCAGCTCCCCAGTTTTATTAGTCAGGCTTCTGGCATTAGTATACATACAATTAAGAGGTTTATGTATATTTTTTACCCTACACCTTTCCTTCTGAACTGTTCTTGTCCCTCCTTCCATTCCTCCCCCAGTCCCACTACCTCGCCCCCGGTCTCTATCTGCACTATCTTCCCCTCCTATAATGTAATTACCCTCCCCCCCAGTCCCTAGTTTAAACACTCCTTCAACCTTCTAGCCATCTTCTCCCCCAACACAGCTGCCCCTTCCCCATTGAGGTCTCTATGATAGAGCCTGTAGGTGACAGAGAAGTCGGCCCAGTTCTCCAGGAACCCGAACCCCTCCTTCCTACACCAGTTCTTGAGCCACTTGTTAACCTCCCTAATCTCCCGCTGCCTTTCTTGTGTGGCTCGTGGTACCGGCAGTATTTGGTTAAATACTACCTTTGAGGTCCTTGCCCTAAGCTTGTGACCTAAATCCCTAAAATAATTTTTAAGGACTCTCCACCTACCTCTAACTTTGTCATTGGTTCCGATATGTTGCTCTCTCATATATGGCAGAGGAGGCTTTGTACCCCTTCAAGCACTAGGGCTCTGGTGTTATCGCAGCCTCTGCACCCCTGTGGGCTCATCTACACGAATGTATTTTATTGTTTCCGTGTCCGTTTCATTTTTTTTCCAGATAGGATGCGATCCATTCATTTCAATGGGTTCCGCAAAAAACACAGAGAGCCCACCGTGTTCTGTCCGCATCCGTATGTCCGTTCCGTAGCCCCACAAAAAAAAATAGAACATGTTTTATTCTTGTCTGCTTTTGCGGACAAGGATAGGTGTTGTTACAAAGGATCCGCAAAAAAAAAAAGACCAATATGTCACATGGGCATCAAACGTACTTTTTGCAGATCCTCGGCCCTATAGCTGTACCTACCCATCTTGGTGCAAATTAATACTGTATGACATGCCTGTGCTCAACCAGATACTGGTACCAGACCCCTGGGCCTTGGGTCCAGAGGAGGTACGAAGGTTCCTCTGCCACATAACAAGACACCGGTATTAAAGGGAATCTGTCACCTGGTTTGACCATATTCCAAAGGCGGTACTGCGCCTGCGCGAGATTTCAGCCGGACTAACTGAAGATTCAAGGTGCCTGGTTTGAATGAATTAGCTGACGTACCAGAGGGGGTGGCGCCATTAAACTAGGCTGTGGGACGATACTGCATAGCGAGGAGGCTTGCTTGGGCTATAGACTAAGGCGGGCTAGGCACTGCAGGGGGGCGTTACTGGGCTCAGAGGGTGAAGAATAACGCCCCTCTGGGCACCTTCTGGGTTCATTTGCATATCACAAAGATCGCTTTTTTAGCAAAACGAAAGCATGAAAATAAGAAAGAAAACCACTGCAGGAGAGAAGGTATTTTATTACACATGGCAATGGTGAGAGCTGAATATGGTCAAACCAGGTGACAGATTCCCTTTCAAATAGCACACGGTAGATCTCACTGATTTTGCACTAGGACCCAAGAACTTTAAGTGATACTTAAGATGGCAAAGGAAGAATGCTGCAGTGACACTCGGGCACTTGTATTGGCTCGCGCTCTCACTTTACATCTTGAGGAAGAAAACTCAAGGGGCCAGATTTATCATTAGCTCAGGTCAGAATAATGGAGTGAAAAAGTCCCAATAAAGTCCCAAACGCTAAAACTGCGCACAAATTTGCGACTTTTTTCTGCTCTGCACTATGCTCGCCAGTTTTCTGAAAGTGGGCGTGTCTTCTTATGTAAATGAATCTCTAGACAGATTTACTATTGGGACTATTTAAAAAAGTCGCAAAAAAGTCGCAAAAAAGTCCCAATTTCACTCCAGTGAGGACCATGCTTATCTTATGAGACTTTTTAATAGAACATGCGACTTTTTCATAAAAACGTGCGACTTTTTCGTAAAGACGTGCGACTTTTGTAAAGCTGCTTACTGACGGATAAACTGCTACCGTCAAACCACATTTATTACAGTCTTAAAGGGCCGATCATAAATCTGACTTGGCTAAAACTGACTTTAGCCATATGTTAAAGTGGAGTGAGCTGTCAGAGTAATGATAAATCTGGCCCAAGGACTTTTTTCCTAATTCCAGGTGGTTTTCTTAACTTTGAGGAAGTCCCCGTTAAGAAATCAGCCAGGTATTGGGTCTCCCGATATTTTGTCTTAGCAGCTTTTAACATAAAATAAGAATAAAGAATCATTATACAGTATATATATATATATATATATATATTGATATACTTGTATATTTTACATTGGGACATTTTGTAAAATTTAAGAAAGCAGTGAGCCGGAATTCGTCCTACTGCATGTGCTTCCCTGTTCCGCCTCATTACCTGTGATGCAGGTAAGGGCTCAGGCGATGGTAATCTACTCCATTCATGCTGTTGTATAAAACCACAATAAAGATCTTCAAAGATCTTTGTTTCTTGTTTAATTAACTCCTCCAGAGCATTCCTTCACTCTGTGCTGGACTCCATTCCTAAAGAGGACTTCTCCCCTTTCCTTACATGTCTGTTTTAGTAACTACTTCCATTCCCCATGTAATAACGATTTCAGAGCATCTATTCTTATGACTCTATGTTGTTCTAGTCCTCTATTACTCCTACTAGAAATCCTAAATGAATTGCCAGCAATCTGCAGTGAAGGTCTAGATGGGTGTTACCAGTTGGTAGGTGTGCACAGTCTGACACTGGAAGCACTTATTGGATACAGGAACACCCCCCCCCCCCCAACTGGTAACACCCATCTGGACCTTCTTTGCAAACTGCTAGCAATTCATTCATAACTTCTAGCAGGAAAAATTAATGAATGGCACAGCATAGAGTCATAAGAATAGATTCTCCAGAATTGTTTTTTACATGAGGAATGCAAGTAGTTACTAAACCAGACATGTCAGGAGAGGGGAGAGGACCTCTTTGAAGAAGACGGCCAGTTACCTATAGGTTGATGCAGAAATCGTGTATACTTGTAGGTATTGCTGAATTTATTCTCTATAGTGTTTGCTGTATGCTATTAGCTCTCCATCCACCGACAGCCACCTCCATCCTCATAATGAGCTCAGGCTGCTTGCCTCTCCCCCATGCTTTATACTGCAGCCCTGTGTGCTCAGATTCATTGCTGTGAAAACTACTATAAGCTCATCGGGAAGTCAGTGCAAACCAGTTTCCATTTCCCAAGGATAAAATGATCCAACTTGACTACCAATTAGATTTTCACTTGACGGCCATATATCCCAAAGCAAATGGGACTCTGGATTAGGAGAATCTATAGTCAGCTTTTGGCGCTTTCTATTTTTACCCCACAGCTGACCGTGGTTTGGGTCCGAACCCTAGTTAACGAAGGAGCATGGGGGCACACGTGAAAATAAGTTGAAGCAGTTCCCAAGGATCGGAAAAGCGCAGATGCATTCTTTAAAAATGGTGCCACGCCCGGCCACAGGATGTGTGTGGTATTGCAGCTTAACCTTATTCACTTTAATAGAGCTGATCAGCAATGGTAGGGTAACCGGCAGCGACTAAAGGGTTAACTAATTTCGACTTGAGCAGATCTGCCTGTGGTTGCCATGATGACTGCATTCTTACAATGGAGACACTTAAGGACGAGTGTGACAGGAACCTTAAGAGGGAAACTGACTCACGGGATTGATAACAGTGGAGAAAGAATACAAGTAACTATCTTCTTGAGAAGATAACCGAACCCTGTAAGTGAAGTGAAAGAGACTAATGGGGATTAGAAAAAAGGGCTGTTTTTTTTTTTTTTTAAAAAACAGCGCCACCCTTGTATATTGGTTATGCCTGGTATTGCAGCTCAGCACCCATTGGCTTGAATGTTGCAATACTAGACACAAGCCATTGACTCTTTTTCTAATCTGGGTTATCCGGGATAGGTCATCAATATCAGATCTGTGGGGTCTAACACCCAAAACCCCTGCTGCTCATAGAGCTCCCTGCCTCTTCCTAGGGCAGTGACATTGGTACAGTGATATCAGCGCTACAGTGACATCACCGTCACGTGGCCTAGTTGCAGCTCAGCCCCATTCGAGTCAATAGGGCTGAGCTGCAACACCAAGCACTACTGATATACAATATATGGCGCTGTGCTTGGAAAGCTCCCGGGAGCCCGCAGCACGGACTAGAGCTCCAGTGAGTGCAGCGGCTCCCTGAAACAGCTGATCGGCAGGGGTGTCGGGACTCGGACGCCTGCCGATGTGATAATGAGGACCCATCCTGAGGATAGGTCATCATTCTCTTTTCCAGGATAACCCCTTTGATCCTAGGTCTACACAACAAATTCAGTCGCCTGTAGCTTAAAGGGATATTCCCATCACAGACAATGGGGGCATATCTCTAGGATATGCCCCCATTGTCTGATAGGTGCGGATCTCACCTCTAAGTCGAGTACGGAGCGGGGCGATTGGCTCCAAAGAAATGAATGGGAGCGTTGGTTGCGCAAGCGCTGTGCGCTCCCATTCACTTGTATGGGGAGGGCGCTCCAGCAACCACTCTCCACACTCCGTTCTCGGCGTAGGTGCGGGTCCCAGACAATGGAGGCATATCCTAGCGATATGCCCCCATTGTCTGTGATGAGAATACCCCTTTAATCCTTCAGCACAGTGGATGCCCTACGATCATGAGGCCGGGAGAACCTGCTCGTTGATCCTCATCTTCCTAGCTCTGACATTGGGCTCCTGTAATGAATCCCAACAATATCCTGACTCTGTCCATTACTATAGCCTACAATGAGGAAGACATACTAAAATGCATAGCAACAGCCATTAAAGAGGACCTTTCACCGATTCTTACCCTATGAACTAACTATACAGACATGTGGAGCGGCGCCCGGGGATCTCCCTGCACTTACTGTTATCCCCGGGCGCCGCTCCGTTCTCCTGCTATGCCCTCTGGTATCTCCGCTCACTAAGTTATAGTAGGCGGAGATACCAGTCCCTAAGTTATGGTAGGCGGAGTCTGCCCTAGCGCTGGCCAATCGCAGCGCAGAGCTCACAGCCTGGGAGGTTATTTTCTCCCAGGCTGTGAGCTATGCAATGCGATTGGCCAGCGCTACAGAAGAACAAGGGCAGACTCCGCCTACCATAACTTAGGGAACGGAGATACCGGAGGACATAGCGGCAGAACGGAGCGGCGCCCGGGGATAATAGTAAGTGCAGTGAGATCCCCGGGCGCCGCTCTCCATGTCTGTATAGTTAGTTCATAGGGTAAGAATCGGTGAAAGGTCCTCTTAGTCCTGACTTAAAGTCGTTGTCCCATGAAAAATAGTTTACATTTTTTAAACCAGAACTTGGATCTGAATATTTTTGTAATTCTATGTGGTTCAAAATGTAGTATAGCCACTGAGTTATTCAATAAACTCTATTGGGGTCATTCATCAAACTGGTGTAGAGTAGAACTGTCTTAGTTGCCCATAGCAACCAATCAGATTCCACCTTTATTTTCCAAAGAAGCTGTAAAAAATGAAAGGTGGAATCTGATTGGTTGCTATGGGCAACTAAGCCAGTTCTATTTTACACCAGTTTGATAAATGATCCCATATCTGTATTGCGCCACCTGCTGTTTGTTCTTTTAATTATTTCTCTGTCCATCACGGTGACATCGCTGAGGTGGAAGCACATGCTCCGTTCCATCCTTCAACTGCCGCCAGCCAAATCTACCATTAGAAGCTGCAGGCCGGCATGCGGTATAACTAGCCACGTCAATTTCCAGCTTGGTCTAACATGGTCACCACTTTTATTTATTTCGGAACCGCAAAATACCAATTTTGACAACATTTTTTTAAATGGTCAACCACACGTGCAACCCTTTCAAGCACATGACCTGATATTGGTCTACATCAGGTCAAGCAGAAGATGTCCTACCTAACATCATTGCTCTATATCCAAATATGAAATCAGACTGAAATGCTATCAGCCATGAGCCTCATCTTATTACCCCATTCACTGTATTTTAAGACAATAGCACATTCACATTCAATGACGGAGAAAGTTTTCAAAAAGTCTCCAATATATTTTTGAACGATTCGCTTCGTCTGATTATTTTGGATGTCCGGATCCATAATTCACCACGTCCGTGACCACGACCACCCTAATTTAGACACATCAAAGGGAATGGCTCATGGTTGTGCTATGTGTTGTTTCAGTCACAGTACATCAGAACAAGGACCCTTTTTCCTTCACAAGTGTCTGGCCCTGGTTCAAGGACCGAGAACGGTTCCTTCATAATGGCTATCCAAATAGTAACGACACTCAAAAACTCAATGGTCTTTTTGAAAAGGGGGAACGACTGAATGACCTTTCTAGTATGGAAAAAGCATCCAAGTAGCTCAAGGAAAAACATGTTTTTTAGATATATTAGGGCTCAGGGGAGATGCTGTCATTGGCTTTTCTTCACTTGTTTCCTCAGGTTGTCCATAAAGTTGTTTTCCTTCTGCTCTACAGGATATGTGGGCAGAATCCAATGGCTTTACCATATGACGGTGAGGTTTACGGTGTCAGCAGAGACATGACATGTGCTATAAAATAACAACATTCATCTGCTGACCCCGGGGTAGGCAACGTGCAGCTTTCCAGTCAACACTCTACTAACAAGGATGGACGTACACAGATCTCATAGGGCCCCATAGCAAAACTTAATAGGGGCCCACTCGTCCCACCCAGTTTCCAGTACGTGTGCGACAATGACTGCGAAGCAATGCAAAGCGCCACGCCACAGATCTCTTATGAATTTAAGTTTTTCTCTTACTATGGGAAAAAATTTGAATAAAGAAAATAAATTGTAAAAACTACCCTCCACCTCACACACATTATACGACAGGTGCTTCATAAGTATGGCACTCATTCTGAACACATTATCTCTCAATGTATTTACAGCAGACAACTGGCAAAAATACAATCCTTCCCTTCTATTTCAAAGCTGTCTGCCTGCTGCCACCACTAGGGGGAGCTCAGTGCATAGGAATGTATACAGTTGCTATTTAGTGAAATAGAAGCTGAAATAATGTTTGCATGAGCTCCAACCCAGAGGCTGCTGAATGAAAATGCACTGTTTTCTTGTCGGGATAAGAGGAAGGAGTTCAGCGCTGGCCCCCTTTGCCCCCGGGCCCCATAGCAGTTGCATGGTCTGTCTCCATTGAAGGTATTCCACTGCAATTCCCAGCTCTCGGACCTATATCCAGAACAGGGGTCTCTTCATCTCTGTTCTGTGAGATAGGCAACTGTCCCATTCATTCATTATCTCCTTAGTATGTACCTTCTTACTCGGTGGGACAAGTGTCCTTGTCCCCGATTCTAGAGATTGGTGTGGGACCACATCTATCCTGTGGATAGGCCATAAAAGTCTAAGGTAGGAATGACCGATTAAAGGGGTTGTCCAGAATTAGAAAAACATGCCCGCTTTCTTTCAAAAACAGCACCACCCCTTCCACTAGAGCCAAGCTGCAATACCAGACAGAACCCATGGACAGGGGTGGTGCTGGTTTTGGAAGAAAGCAGCCATGTTTTTTTTTAATCCTAGACAACCCCTTTAAGTATTGCATTGTACCCTATGGGCTTTCTATGTAATGCATGGGCAGGTCCTCTCCTCCAGAACGAATAATGTTCTTTATAACCACTCTCTGATCAAGCTGATTGTTGTATTAACCCACACTGCCCTCATAGGGTATTAGGAAATGGATTTTCCAATCCAGACTGCCCCTTTAATTCCCATAAAATGACCAGCAAAAAGAAAAAAAGGTGGTTGCAAAAAGAAAAAAACAAAAAGCATTTGTTTCTAAATTATGTCATATAGAGATACAATTAAACACCAAACAACATAGAAAAACATAACATATATATACAACAAAAAAAAACTTTCAATAAAATAATACATTCTCAAAACATTATAGGGGACCCCTGCCCAGCACCCCCTTTTTCTCATACGTTGAAGGATCCAACATCAGTGCAGAAGAGCTTGCTGTGAAGCCTCCCCAATGCGGGGCCCCCAGATTTACTATTCATTTGGTCACACATAAAGAGTGTCAATGATTCATGAGCGGTTAACCCTGTCAGGGAGGGGGCACGGATTCTGTTACCTGTCGTGTCACATGTCTTTTTCTCCCTTGATGCATTTCGCTGAGGTGTGATGTGTCTGTACACTACATGCGGCTTGTTTTCCTCTTCGTCAAACTCTCCCCCGTCCGCCGAGAGCAAAGGTTCAACAAAATAGTCCCCGTCCTGAGACTTGAAGGTGCCGAGCTGTGAATAGGAAGCAAAGGAGATGGTGTGAAGGGGTTAAAAATATGAAGTTGTGCCATGAAAATATTCTAAATATTTTAGGAACACTTTTGTAATTGCATGTAATTGAAAAAATTTTGAATCGCCACTGAGTTATTCAATAAAATGAATCTGTATAGCGCCACCTGCTGTTTGTTCTTTTCCTTATTTCTTGTCCCCCTCAGTGAGGTGGTCGCACATGCTCAGTTTAAATCCTAAACTGTCCTCAGCCATATCTCCTGTTAGAAGCTATGGCCATTGCAGGGAGAGAGCTACAGCAAAAAGGACATGGACCCTGAGCTGTGAGAGAGAGAGAGATCTGCAATAGAAAGGATATTCGGAGCAGTGAATGTGGAGATTGCTGGATCCATGTGAGGTCCAGGGCTGGTTCTAGCTTTGTTAGAAAGACATTGTCATGTACTATTTGTTGAATGATTTTATTTTTTAAATCAATCATGACATAACCCCTTTACATTTTTTAGCATTCTCGATTACACCAGGCAGGCGGTTAGTGTTGCTCCCCCTTCATTGTTTACCTGGAAACAGCGCCATACACCTGTTTGTGGCTCTGCCTGGCACTGCAGCGCAGGCCTATTAAGAGTGTAGGATACTTTCACACTTGCGTTAAACTTTTCCGGTATTGAGTTCCGTCCTAGGGGCTCAATACCGGAAAAAAACTGATCAGTTTTATCCTAATGCATTCTGAATGGAGAGCAATCCGTTCAGGATGCATCAGGATGTCTTCAGTTCAGTCACTGTACGGTTTTTGGACGGAGAAAATACTGCAGCATGCTGCGGTATTTTCTCCGTCCAAAATTCCGGAACACTTGCCGGCATTATTTTCCACTGAAATGCATTAATGCCGGATCCGGGCCCCAAGTGTTAAGGAAAAAACGGATCCGCATGCGCAGACCTTTAAAAATGTGAAAAAGATAAATACCGGATCCGTTTTTCCGGATGATAACAGGAGAGACAGATCCAGTATTGCAATGCATTTGTAAGACGGATCCGCATCTGGATCCGTCTACAAATGGTACCCGTTTGCATACAGATTGCCGGAATCCAACAACGCAAGTGCGAAAGTAGCCTTAGCTGCAGTACCAGGTGCAACAACAGCCAAAGACCCTGCACCTATCTAAAAAATAAGGGGGCTCAACACAATGGAAGCATACAGGTATTTAAGGGGGGTTTCCAGAAGTTAAATATTGGTCGTCAATATCCGATTGGCGGGGGTCCCGACACCCTTGTCAATCAGTGCTTCGACAAGAACTGCGGCCTCCTCTGAAGCCAGTGACTAGAGATGAGCAAATTTCATATTTTGAATTCGTTTACTGGTAGAAGGTGAATTACGTTATGGATTCCGTCACCATGGACCACGATTCTATGATGGAATGCATAACGGAACGCCCTTAGAGGCATTCCGTTATTCATTCCGTCATAATAGAAGTCTATGGGCTGCAAAACGGATCCGTTCCGGTTCCGTAATCTGGATTCCCTTGTCAATTCTGTAGGAGATCCTTCAACTAATCACTCATCAGTTCTAGCACTTGTCTCCTCATTCGTGACCTCTGGGCCCCGTTAAGGCTCTAGGACTTGAGTGCAGATGCAAATTTTGCACCCCCCTCCCCCCTCCCTACTGTTACACCCCTGGTTTAATTATCATCTACAGCAGGGATGCTCCACCTGCGGCCCTCCAGCTGTTGTAAAACTACAACTCCCACCATGCCCTGCTGTATGCTATCCGGGAATGCTGGGAGTTGAAGTTTTGCAACAGCATACAGACCTGCGATAACCAACTAGATGCAACTACAGAACACGCTACATCTTGACGATGCACCGTTCAGCCCTAGATCATAATTTCCAAAATTTTCTACATGCTGACTGGTCAGGAATGTTTGTGCTGATGGAACCAATAACAGACAAATCAGTCATCACGACAGGTAGCCTAGCCAATAACTGGAAGCAGATGTGCACCAATGGTGCAAGCAGACCTTGATCATTTCAAGAACTGGATATATTGACCCACAAGCTCATCACGTCTATAACATCTAATTCCTCCTCTGAAGTAGACCATGCTTTGCATATAGATGACTGCACCCCAGAGAGGGGTATGAGACCTTCAGTTCATAGAGAGAGTTGATATTTATGGTAGCATGGCCTTCTACCCAACCTCAGAAACAATTTCACGTTTACATACAGATAGCTCCATATCTTTATGCTTATTTTGTAGTCATTTCTGGACACCCCATTTTTCCAGTGCGCACCCCTTGTTGGGCTTAGATAGTTCCTGCTTCATGGCAAGTCAATAGTCCTGCAGTCATCCCTCGATTACTACTATTCCCAGGTTGCAATATGCTTGCAATTAAGTCCTCTGCACCTCCCCACATCATCTTCTTCTTGGTAGCGGGAATGCAGATGAACTTGGCAACCCATGCGCATCCATCAATGGGTATGAGCCGCCTAATGTGTCTCATATGTATGTGTAATCGTTATCACGCATGCGCTGTTAAGAAACATGCGTGGTCTTTATTACGCATGTGCTGGCCAGAAACGTGTAGTCTTTGTCAGGCATGCACAATAGGCGTTGTCTTTATCACACATGCGCTGTAGAGAACATGTGTGGTCTTCATCATGCATGCGCTGTTGAAAAGCGCGTACTCCCTATCACGCAGGCGTATGCCCTGTTGAGAAACGTGCGGTCTTTGTCACGCATGCGCAACATGAGTTGTCTTGATCACACATGCGCTGTAGAGAACATGTGTGGACTTTATCATGCGTGTGCATGAGCTTAAAAAAATATGTGGCACCACACATGCACTTTTGAGCCTTTATTGTACTCTCTATCACGCATGCGCTGTTGAGAAACACGTGCTATTTATCATGCATGAGCTCTTGGGATACATGTGTAATTGTGTAGTCTTTATCACACATGCGCTCTTCAGAAATATGTGGTCCTTACCACGCGTGCATATGCCTCCATCACGCATGCGCCGTTGAGAAACGTGTGGTTTTTATCCAGTATGCTTTCTTGTGCTACGTACTGTATGAAGCCTTTATCATGCATGCGCTGTTCAGGAACGTTTGCAGCCTTTACCATGCATGCACGTGCATTGTCGAAACATACTGTATGTGTGATCTTTATCATGCATGCGCTCTTCAGATACAGGTGTAGCCTTCATCGTGCATGCGCTGTTGACAAATATGTGCAGCCTTTACCATGCATGCTCATGTGCTCGAGACTACCTTCATCGCGCATGCGCTCTTGAGATAAATGTGAAGCCTTTATCATGCAGGTGCTGTTGAGTAATAGGTGTTAACTTTATCACGCATATACTTGTGTAGCCTTTATCATGCATGCGCTGTTGAGAAACATGTGAGCCTAGCCTGCCAATGTATTTGATGCCACTAATGACCACAGGTGCCTTAGCCAGCTGGGGCAGATGTATGGCACGTGGTCTTCAAACCAAGAGGAAGAGAAGTGGCAGGTTATGTGACACGGATTGGAGTTGCAGGATCTGTAAGAAAATGTAAACTTGGGTATATCACATAGTCAGTCAAAAATCTTTTAAGACGGGATTTCAAAAATAACTAATTCATCCTTGAAAATTCCTTTAAGATAAGCCCTAATGTAGACATTATAGAGGGAGATCCCCCTCCCTCTCCTTCCTACAGTGGAGAGCCGCTGACATCAATAAGAAGGGTGTGGACAGGTCTATAGGCTGATATGTAAAAGTACCGTTGAGACAGTAGTCACAATATTCTGTGCAGAAGACAACTCTACCGAACATACACATTCCCATACGCCATGCACAAGAAAGCAAAGAGTGGTTTGAAGTTAGTGTCCCTTTAATCTGCTGTGACGAAGCTCAGATGGAAGCCAACCCTCATGGTTCTTTTTCTCAACAAGGGCTTTTTGGCAGATGTTTCAGCGTTTCTGAAGAGCTTTCAAGTTGCCTAGAAAGTAGTAAGTGTATCGCGAAGCGGAGATGCTTGAGTAGAGAAAAAATGACACTTCTGCAAATTGTGTTGAATTTCAATAAAAAGAAAATCGACCTGAATCTAGACGTACAGGAAACCGCTTCCAGACTGCATCAGTGTCCCCCCAGCTAGTGGCCCTGGGCAAGGGGCTAAAAATGACTGCTTTTAATGTGCATTTATAGTCTCCAGCGGGGATGTCGTATAGTAGCAGCCAGTGCAGGAGACCTAAAAGCCTAAGGCCCCTTTCACACGGGCGAGATTTCCGCGCGGATGCGATGCGTGAGGTGAACGCATTGCACCCGCACTGAATCCGGACCCATTCATTTCTATGGGGCTGTGCACACGAGCGGTGCGATTTTCAAGCACGGTTGCTAGAAGACAATCGAGATGGGGACCCGATTATTATTATTTTCCCTTATAACACGGTTATAAGGGAAAATAATAGCATTCTTAATACAGAATGCATAGTACAATAGGGCTGGAGGGGTTAAAAAAAAATAATTGTTTTTTAACTCTTCTGTCTTCTTATTTGCTGTGCACAGGAAAAGGACCTGTGATGACGTCACTGCGGTCATCACATGGTCCGTCACATGATCCATCACCATGGTAAAAGATCGTGTGATGGACCATGTGATGAGTGCAGTCATGTCATCAAAGGTCCTATTCCTCACAGATGAAGACAGAAGAGAAGCCGGGCTGCGCGAACAAGTAGATTAAGGTGAGTTAAATTTTTATTTTTTAACCCCTCCAGCCCTATTGTACTATGCATTCTGTATTCAGAATGCTATTATTTTCCCTTATAACCATGTTATAAGGGAAAATAATAAAATCTACGCAACACCGAACCCAAACCCGAACTTCTGTGAAGAAGTTCGGATTTGGGTACCAAACATGCCGATTTTTCTCACGCACGTGCAAAACGCATTACAATGTTTTGCACTCGCGTGGAAAAATCGCGCATTATACCGCAACACACCCAGCCAAAAACATGACGCCCGTGTGAAAGAGGCCTAAGAGATACTTCAATTCGGCACAATGGAGATCTGCCGCATGAATCAGAAGGTCCAAATAACATTTAAAGGGATTTTCTGGGACTTAAATGTTGATGACCTACCTTGTCGATAGGTCATCAATATCTGATCGGTGGGGTTAGGGATCAGCAGTTAAAAGGGGCCTCAGCGCTGTGTCCTCCTCAATGATGCTACGTGCAGAAAGTCACATGGACTTTCTGAAGTTCTGTCCCATTCAAGTGATTGGGACTGAGCTGCAATACCAAGTGCAACAACTATATATCGCATGGCGATGTGCTTGGTATACTATGAAGAGGCTGCAGCGCTCAACCGATCAAGCAGCTGATCAGTGGGGTTCCTGGGACTTGTACCTCAACCAATCTGATATTGATGAACTATCCTGAGGATGAACCATCGGCTGCAGCATGGTTCAGGCCTGGAAGACTTTGATATGATCTAAGTTTCTCCAATAATTTACATTGTGTGGGAATGGTTGGGAGGCATACAGTATACGTCTATTTAAAGGGGTTGTCTAGTTTAGTTAATAGAAGTGTGGGTGGGGGATCTTCTGTTCAAGATCCTTATGTCTTGTCCAGAATGGAGTGTAGATACAAAGGGTGAACATGGCAATAAGTGTGGTAGACTCTTGGCCAGATCCCTACGTGAACAAAGGGCAAGGAATTATATTCCACGCATTGCTCCACCACGGGGACCAGTGTTACATAATCCTGACTCGATTGCAGAAGCTTTTTCTCAATTTTATCAGAACCTATACAATCTTCCTCAATCCAGTCAATCTAGTCAGATCTTGAACTCGGCCATGAGCTCCTATTTGGTTAAGTCAGGTTTACCGAAATTACCGAGTGAGGCCATTGAGAGTTTGAACAGTCCGTTTACAGCTGATGAGATTGGGGAGGCCCTGAAATCAATGCAACCTAGTAAGGCCCCAGGCCCAGATGGCCTACCAGCCTCTTATTATAAGAGATTCCTTCCCCTCCTGCGTTCTCCCCTTACCAATGCCTTGAATAAATTAAGCTCAGGAGTGCCTCTCCCTAAAGACATGTCTCATGCACACATAACTGTTATCCATAAGGAGGGCAAGGACCCGACCGCTTGCGCCAGTTACCGGCCTATTTCTCTACTTAATGTGGACATTAAGCTCTTCGCAAAGGTTTTAGCCACCCGCCTGACCCCATACCTGACAGACCTTATTCACCTAGATCAGGTGGGTTTCATTCCCTCAAGGGAGGCGAGAGATAACACCACAAAAGTCTTGAACCTGGTACATCTGGCCAAAATTCAACGGTCCAATCTATGTCTCCTGTCCACAGATGCCGAAAAGGCTTTTGACAGGGTAGGTTGGCCTTGGTTATTTGCAGTATTAAACCATGTGGGTGTGGAGGGTTCCTTATTGACGTGGATCCGCTCCTTATACTCCTCTCCCTCGGCAGCCGCAAAGGTTAATGGTGTCCTCTCGCCTCCCTTTGAGATCAGGAATGGTACACGCCAGGGTTGCCCTCTATCTCCTTTAATTTTTATCCTCACCCTAGAACCACTCCTGAGGACTATAAGGAATAACCCGGGCATTTCTGGTCTCATGGTAGAGGAAAAGGAGTTTAAGATAGCAGCCTATGCAGACGACCTGTTGTTCATGATAACCAAGCCTCAAGTTGCCCTCCCTAACCTAATTGAGGAATTCAAAGTATTCCATAACTTGTCCAATCCTAAAATTAACTTACAGAAATCGGAAGCGCTTAATGTCTCCATTCCACCGGCTCTAGAAGCCGAACTGGCGGGCTCCTTGCCTTTCCGTTGGGCAACAGGTTCCATTAAATATTTAGGCACAATGATTCCCAGGGATTTGCGTGAGCTTTTCTCCAGGAATTTTACTCCTCTCTTAAATCGGATCAGAGATGACCTCAAGAGATGGTCCAAAGGCCTATATACGTGGTTTGGCAGGTGCGCCATTTTCAAAATGAACGTCCTCCCACGCTTACTGTATCTGTTTCAGACCCTTCCTATCCACATTCCGGCCAGTTTCTTCTCTGTTGTACATCGGGATCTCTTTAGATTTCTATGGGCGGGGAAAAATTCGAGACTGTCTAGATCCTTATTACATGTGCCGAAGGAAAGGGGGGGCCTGGGGATCCCTGATCTAAGAAAGTATTATGCAGCCTCTATGTTTCAACGTGTGGTAGATTGGTCCCGGCACACTCAGTTCAAGCAATGGATCTCAATTGAGCAATTCACATCACGAACTCCTTTGGCCCTCCTTCCATGGACGGATAGGAAGGTCCCGAGTGACCTTTCTTCCCATCCTCTCATAGGTCCTACCTTAGCTCAATTCCGTAAGTACCAACAGATATCTACAATCTCCCCTGCACCATCTCCAATGTTCCCTATCCTAGGACATCCGGACTTCCCAGCGGGTTGCTCAGGGGGTCCGTTCGCACAGTGGAGGTCGAGTGGTAGGTGTAGGGCACCATTCTTCAGAATTTCTGGCAGATGGCTCACTTACTCTGAACTATTAGGTCGGACAGACCCCTGTCCTCTAGGTCCATGGAGATCAAGGCAGCTACATCATTTCCTTTCTTCTATTCCATCCACTCAGGGATATGATAGGGCACTCACTTCTTTTGAAAAAATATGTATAGGTTCCGGACTATATCGGCACTCTCTCTCAGAATTATACAAGGCATTGGGAACGCCGGGTTCGGACTATCTCCCACCTTACTCAGCAACATGGGCTCAGGACTTGCAGAGGGATATCTCCTCCGACCAGTGGCTTAGAATTTTCCAGTTTACTCATAAATCATCCATTGCAAGTAAATATCAGGAGGCCAGTTACAAATTACTATCGAGGTGGTATTATGTTCCTACCCGTCTCCAAAAAATGTTTCCGTCGGCTTCTCCTCTATGTTGGAGATGTGATGCCTACCAAGGTTCCCTTCTGCATATTTTCTGGCAATGTGACAAAGTTAAACCATTCTGGGAGGCTGTCCAAAAGGCCCTGGCCTCCATTTTTCCCTTTTCAATCCCTAACACACCAGAGTTTTTCTTACTCTTTCTTTCGGACTTGCCGTTGATATTACTTCGACGATCTTGTCTACGTTATCTGGTTATAGCAGCTAGAGCTTGTGTCCCTGCGAGGTGGAAGTCTGGTTCGCCTCCCTCCGTGGGAATGTGGATTCAGAAGGTTGAAGAGATTCGGAGAATGGAGGAACTCACAGCATCTTTGAAAGGTGGTAACAGAGCTTTTGTTGCTATGTGGTCTCCTTGGTTCACCTTTCAGGACTCCGCGGAGTATCGGAATTTGCTGTCCTAAGAGTCTAGACCGGACACTACTGTACTCTTCATTTATCCCCCCCTGCCCCCCCTTAAATCCTTTCCCCCTCAATTCTTCCTTTTGTATCCTTGTCTTGTGCCCCCCCCCCCCCCCCCCCATTCATGTCATTGTCTGTCAAATTTTCTTTTATTTTCATGCTATGGCTACATTTTCTATGGCCTTTTTTGATTTTTGTATGGTTCTTGTTGATGAATCGATGTGCCTTATTGTCACCATGGGCTGAACATCAAACACAGACGTATGTGTTGTAATTGTTTGTAAATTGTTGGATTATGCTTCATGATATCAGTCGGCATGGACTCGACTATTATTTTCTAAAGTATGTGATTCAACATGCAATAATGCTGTTATTTTTACAAAATAAGAAATAAAGAATTAAAAAAAAACAAAAAAAAAACAAAGGGTGTCTCTTGTTCTGGAAGATCTGTCCTGTCCTGCATTACACAGACAAACCACTGGTTTAAATGGACATCTTGTAATGCTTAATTTTCCCTGTGGTGGCACTGCAGGAAAACTGAACACTTACTTTTACTTCCCCAACAGATTAGAACAGATTTATGAGGGTCACAGGGATTGTCTAAATCGAGCAAACCTTCTAAGAATGCTGAAATAGATAGAGTTGGTAGTAAGGTAAAACTCCTGAGAATTGTAAGAGCAGATAGTGGTGATTGTTACCACCATCTATGAGTCCAAGGTAAGTCACAAATAGATCAAAAGAATAGAAGAAGAATATTTAAAGACTTAACACAAGAAGAAGAAGAATATTAAAAGACTTAACACAAGAAGAAGAAGAATATTAAAAGACTTAACACAAGTCGGGGCCTCGTGGGTATCTCCAGCTATTTTGGATTCTGAAGGGAAATGGTCTTTCAAGTCTACTACATAAAAAGATCTCTGACTACATGGAAGTATCCCAGCTCCCTTCTTATAGACGGCATGTAGAAAGGACATAAAACATGCCAAAGCTCCCAGTGAAAAGCTTATGAGTGCATTACTGTAAAACAGATTACAATGTAAAGTATATTGAAGACAGATGGCACTCGTATGAAATGATGTCCAGGAGGTAAACTGGCAAGTGGTATCTTCCTGTTATTTTGACCCCTGGACTATATAGATGCATTAGAGGGCACTAAAAATAACAGGATATGGATAATCTAATGTATGGTTTTTGCTTTTAAGGGACGTGAAGTTAATGCTTTCCATGACAAGAATTAAGAATTCAAGTAAAAATGTCCTGACGATTATCCTGCTGGTCTGGGGGTAACATGTTGATAAAACTATAAAAATTAGGGGGTCATTTACTAATCTGAAATACACCTAAATTATATATATATTATATATATATATATATATACAGTACAGACCAAAAGTTTGGACACACCTTCTCATTCAAAGAGTTTTCTTTATTTAAATGACTATGAAGGCATCAAAACTATGAATTAACACATGTGGAATTATATACATAACAAACAAGTGTGAAACAACTGAAAATATGTCATATTCTAGGTTCTTCAAAGTAGCCATCTTTTGCTTTGATTACTGCTTTGCACACTCTTGGCATTCTCTTGATGAGCTTCAAGAGGTAGTCCCCTGAAATGGTCTTCCAACAGTCTTGAAGGAGTTCCCAGAGATGCTTAGCACTTGTTGGCCCTTTTGCCTTCACTCTGCGGTCCAGCTCACCCCAAACCATCTCGATTGGGTTCAGGTCTGGTGACTGTGGAGGCCAGGTCATCTGGTGCAGCACCCCATCACTCTCCTTCATGGTCAAATAGCCCTTACTTTCAAAGTTTTCCCAATTTTTTGGCTGACTGACTGACCTTCATTTCTTAAAGTAATGATGGCCACTCGTTTTTCTTTACTTAGCTGCTTTTTTCTTGCCATAATACAAATTCTAACAGTCTATTCAGTAGGACTATCAGCTGTGTATCCACCTGACTTCTCCTCAACGCCACTGATGGTCCCAACCCCATTTATAAGGCAAGAAATCCCACCTATTAAACCTGACAGGGCACACCTGTGAAGTGAAAATCCTTTCAGGGGACTACCTCTTGAAGCTCATTAAGAGAATGCCAAGAGTGTGCAAAGCAGTAATCAAAGCAAAAGGTGGCTACTTTGAAGAACCTAGAATATGACATATTTTCAGTTGTTTCACACTTGTTTGTTATGTATATAATTCCACATGTGTTAATTCATAGTTTTGATGCCTTCAGTGTGAATCTACAATTTTCATAGTCATGAAAATAAAGAAAACTCTTTGAATGAGAAGGTGTGTCCAAACTTTTGGTCTGTACTGTATATATTTCATCTGCGCTGCCATCTGGGATTTTCCCCCGCTCACGCCAGGTCTAAATGTGTGGGTGTGGCATGGGCGGTAAAGGGGCCGGCAGGCCTATCTCATTCATCATGTGTAGAAAACGGCTTGTCTTACATTTAGAACTGGCGCTGGATGCGCCGAAGTTTTGGAGAGGCTGGTGCCTCTTCATAACTCCGGCGGATCCACTGCCAGTGCAAGGCTTTATGAAGACCAGCGTCGAAAACGCAGTTTTTTTTATAAATATGCCCCTTAGTTTTTATCATGAATGATGACTGTCATTTTAAAAACTTTGGGGGACATTTACGGCACTTTTGCAGCGTAAAAAAGTCACTAATTATGGCGCACGCCATATTGGCACAATAATTTGTGACTTTTTAAGCTTCCACACCAGAAGGCGGGGCTTAGCGGGAGGGGGCGAAAGCCTATCACAGCTAGTTGGATTTACAATAACTTGCATCAAAAACTAGCCCCTAGCTGGCATAGATTTGAGTTTCTGGCGCACAGAGCGGCAGAGATGCGACTAATTTATTGAGAAGCATTTGCCTCTTAATAAATGAGGCATATCTTACTACAGTGCACAGGGGATAAATGACCCCCTGTGTCTTTTTGGGGTCCAAAGTTGCTGGTTCATTTCAAAATATACAGTATCTTTATGGAGGTCAGAGCTTAGTTTGTCTGATACAGGGCTCCAAATCCAAGTCCCTTCCGTTATTGAGAGGTAATGCTAAAATAATTTGCTTAAACAAGCTGTCTCTGTAGCTGTGGAGAGAACATGCTAATAAAGTCCTGTGATTACAGCAGCATCAACACTGATTGAAATGGGCAGCAGTCTCTGCTGTATGAGAGAGGTGTGACTATGGGGGTGTGCTAATGGGGGACAGGGCTAATAAGAGTGATGTGAGTTAGCAGACTTATACTCCACTGTATCTGTAACATGGCAGACAATGGTAATGACTTCTGGTTAGTGAATTATGAGCAAGGAGAGATTTCCTGCACAAATAGCAAAGCTTCAATACAAAGGTTTCAAATAGGTACTATACATGAGGATCAAAGGGCACTGTGAAGTTATTAATATTCACTGAATCCCACAGGAAAAATCTGGAGCTGATTCAGAAAACGGGCATTTTAAACCAAATAATTGACATTTAAAAGCCACTGACGTCAATGTAAACACTTGACCTTGTGTGCACAGTAGATTTGGGTACCGCAATTTGCTGTCCCCAATGCACGGGCAACATCCGTGAGGTTTCCGCAGACGGATGCAGAGCCATTCAACTTGGGTCCGCACAGCAAAAAAATTAAATATGTTCTATTTTTTTGTGGTGCGGAGGCATGGAGAGAAACCCAGCGGTTAAAATACGCCATAGAATCCGCTGTGGAAAATGGCCGTGGTGTAATCCACTATCAAAAGGCAAACAGCTTTCCATTGACTTCAGTGGTAGAAACGCCACCACTTTCATTAACAACTGTGTAACATCTGCTGGTATCTGTCAATTTACAGCAGAGGCAAACGTGCTAGGCAAAAGCTACCTATGCAATCACCCTAAGGGCTCATGCACACGACCGTATGTATTTTGCGGTCTGCAAAACATGGATCCGCAAAAAATACGGATGGCGTCTGTGTGCATTCCGTATTTTGCAGAACGGAACAGCTAGCCCCTAATAGAACAGTCCGTAATGTGGACAATAATAGGACACTAACGTATTTTCTTTCCGTGTCCGTTCCGTTTTTTTTTTGCGGACCGTATGCGGAACCATTCATTTCAATGGGTCTGCAAAAAAAACGGAAGGTAGTCTGTGTGCATTCCGTTTCCGTATGTCCGTATTTCCGTTCTGCCAAAAAATAGAACATGTCCTATTATTGTCCGCATTACGGACAAGGATAGGACCGTTCTATTAGGGGCCGCCTGTTCCGTTCTGCAAAATACAGAATGCACACAGACGTCATCCGTATTTCTTGCAGATCCGTTTTTTGCGGAGACGCAAAATACATATGGTCGTGTGCATGAGGCCTAATTCAGTGGAACAGGAGGCTGACCTTTTGCATCAGAGCCCACATAATTGCTTCATGCAGTGACATTATGGACGGCATGCTAAGAAGTGATAGATCTGTCAGCTATGTCTGTGCTGCAAAAAAAGACTAAGGCCTCATGCACACGACCGTTGTTGTGTTCCGTGTCCGTTGTTCCGTTTTCCGTGATTTTCTGTGAACCCATGGACTTTCAATTGGTCCGTGGAAAACTCGGCTAATGCACCGTTTGTCATCCGCGTCCGTGATCCGTGTTTCCAGTCCGTCAAAAAAATAGGACCTGTCCTATTTTTTTAACGGACAACGGTTCGCGGACCCATTCAAGTCAATGGGCCCGTGAAAAAACACGGAGGCACACAAGATTGTGTTTTTTTTCTATCATTTGCATGGCAAACTTGACTTAGACTTTTTTTTGCTTTCCTTCATGTCTGGTGATCCTCCAAAAGTAAAGGAAGACACACGGAAACAAAAACGGAAACGGATCACGGAACAACGGAACCCCATTTTGCGGAACGGAACACAACATGAGGCCTAAGTCTCAATGTCTCATGTGAAAAAACAGTTTTCCAGAATCTTTTCCCGCCATCATGATCGTAGATGTCACCGTCGGTTTTTTTCAGGACTGCATGTCCCATAATGCTGCAGACATACTGTATTACCGCTCAAGTTATATAGGTCATTCCAAACCGGATCCATCGCAGATGCAGACATAAGGCACAGGAGAGGCTACAGGCTGCGCTCTGTGCGGCAGCGTGCATGTCACAGGCCATGTTATCTCTAGCCTACTACAGGGAGGCACAGACAGGACTGACTAGCAGTGGTCTCACAGCCATCTTATTCTTCCTAATATAACTCTTTTTCGTGCCCCCCCCTTCTACAGCTGATCTCTCCTCACACCATGCACTTTATATATGTGCATTACGCAGGTATTGGCGGGTGACTTCCCTATTTTTTTTATATTTTTTTTTTATAAAAGATGGCTGGGCCGCTGTATAAAATGAGCACTTTTTACCTTTTTTGCCCCCTCTATTTCCTCACAGGTCCCAGCATGCTGCACTAGTGAGTCTGGTAAAATGCCGGGTCCCACAACAGAAATCCGACGGACTCTATTATAGTCAGTGTGGTCCATGAGGCACCATTGCTGTCCATTATGTGATGAATATGACGCTTCCGTTATTTGCATTGATCTGCGCAGAACAACCGAAAGAAAGAAAGAATGCTGGTGTGAACGCCGCCTAACAAGTATCTTAAAGGCCACTGGTGATAACTCGGAGATCCTTGGTTTGCCTTAGCAATGGTATTAAAATTACAAAGGACCGGTCGCCTCTCCTGACATGTACTAACAATTCTGGGGCATCTATGTTGTGACATTCCTATATTATTCCTACTAGAAGTAAATGTCCAGATGGGTGTTACTCGTTGGGGGGGGGGGGGGGGGGGGGGGTTGTCTCTGCAGTCTGTCACCAGCAGCACTGATCGGATAGTGTCATACTGTGAAGGGACACGCCCCAAACTGGTAATGCTCACCTTCCAGCAGGAATAATAGAGTAATGGCACAACACAGAGTCTGAAGAATAGATTGTCCAGAATTGTCAAGTCACGTGGAACGCATTTCGTTACTAAAACAGACATGTCAGGAGAGGTGAACGGTCCCCTCTCTAATACAATTAGGAGGAAGTCCATCTCAACCTTTCTGGGAAAATCACATGGCAGTGCTTAAAGGGGCTTTCTGGGAGTTGTAAACTGATAACCTATCCTTTAGATAGGTCATCAATATCTGATCAGTGGGGGTCCGACACCAGGGACACCAGCCAATCAGCTGTTTGAGGTAATAGCGACGCTCGAGTGAGCGTCGCGGCCTCCTCGCAGCTTAGCAAGCACAGCGCCGTCCATTGTATAGTGGTCGTGCTTGATATTGCAGCCCAACCCCATTTACGTGAGCTGCCCCTAGGCCACGTGACTTGTGAACATAACATCATCCTCCTAGGAAGAGACTGATCGGCGGGGGTGCCAGGAGTCAGACCTCCACTGATCAGATAATGATGATGACCTATCCTGAGGATAGGCCTTCAATAGCAAAATCCCAGAAAAAAAACAACTTTAATCCTGAAAGTTTTCTAACTTCTAAAACTCCTTAAAGTTTTGGAACTTTTTCCTTGCAGTTTAATGGGCATTTGGACTCTATTCTTGACTATGAAGCCAAGAGGTCAGTTTATAAAGCTGACAATCAGCAGATAAAAATAGCGCCAGTAAAGATTTTACCAATAAATCATCAGCTAACGAGCGATCTCCGCAGCGCTCTATGACACATTCATTAATGTAGTATTTATATTGGCCAGGAGACAGCCGGTTCCCCATATCTATCCAAAGCTGCGCTGGGCTGACGGCTATGCTGACTTAACCACGATGGTGCCAGGCAAGAAGAATTGCTAATGCTGGCCTTAAAGGGGGTTCCCAACTTTGGGCAAGTAGGAGTCCTCTCAATGCATCCCATGGCTGGTTTGTGGGTGCACAAAGGGGGACTGGGGTGAGGATCGACATACAACGGCGGGGGATCTATTCATGTCTTACTGTACTGAACAGGGCTTGTCAGTCTCCCTTTAAATATGAAGGGGACATGGCGAATAGTGAGCTGATCATAGGGGTTCCCAACAATCTGGTATTGGTGGCTTATCAATAGTATAGTCCCTTTAAAACCCCTTTAAAGGGATGTCTACTTCAAAAACAGCGCCACCCCTGTTCACGGGTTGTGCGTGGTATTGCAGCTTTGCACCATTCACTTGAGTTGAGCTGCAATGCCACATACAACCTGTGGACAGGGGTGGTGCTGTTTCTGGAAATAAGCAGCCATGTTTTTGTAATCCTGTATGACTCCTTTAATAAGGACTCGTAGGACAAACCTTGTACGGCAACTCTAGATTTGGGCCTTGGACAATTTTAACGGATACTAGCATTTCCACTAGTCATAGTAACCAAAATATCTGTGTGCCTATGGCTAAAATAAGGGGCTTTTGCATCAATTAAAGGAAAAGTTAAATTATTTTATAAGTATTCTGATGAAGTAGCATCTAGTAGAGACGAATGAATGGATTAGTTCACGTCTCAATCACTTGGGCAGTTAATGAATAAACTCTGGAGCTATAGCGGCCAACGCGTCACCTGCTCTAACATGGGCCATTTACAAAGTGACCATGACCCCCCCCCCCTCTTCCTCCAAGTCGGTATCATATTAGTGTATACAAGCTGCTGTTGGGTGTGGGGATATCACACCTGCAAGGGTGCACAGACCAAAAAAGCACCATAAACAGCTGCTCCAGACCCACAGCCAAGGCCTAGTTCAGATTGGCAGAGGTCCAACTCTCGGCACCTCTGCCGATCAGCTGTTCGAAGAGACCTAAGTGCTCCAGCACAGCGCCGTACATTGTATAGTGGCTGTGCTTGGTATTACAGCCTAACCCCATCCACCTGAATGGGACTGAGCTGTGCCTAGGTCAAGTGACCGATGAATATCACATCACTGGCCTAGGAAGGGGCCTAAGCCCTCACGGGGTGCCGTGGCCTCTTCAAGCAGCTGATCGGCAGGGGTATCGGGAGTCTGAACCCCCACCAATCTGATATTGATGACCTATCCTGAGGATAGGCCATCAATATTAAATTCCTGGATAAACTCTTTAAGTACCCATACATGCTCGGTTGAGCTGAGAGTACATGTGTATGGAGGGGTTGGGAAAAATTACGGTTGGCCAAGGTCAAACAAACTTTTACTTATTGCATGTTTATGGCCAGCTTAAGTTTTGGAAGGGTTTCATCTAGGGATCCGAACCGAACCCGAGTTCGGGAAATGTTTTTTTACAGTACAAATTAATTTATGAAGTCGTTACCCAAAATCTCGTGAGACTTGACGAAGCAATAACTTCGGCTCATCGGAGCCAATACATTCTAATACTGTACGGAGCTTCTGCTCCGTACAGTATTGGAACAAAGTTTCATGCAAATCGACTTCAGAGGTTTCATCCGAAGTCGATTCGTTCATCCCTAGTTTCAGCGTATCGGGGCATGTGTGCAGATACCGGTGTAACTAATGGTTGGATTTGACATGTGATGATGTGTTTGTAATGTTTAAAAGCAATAGCGTACTTAACATGTAGGCAGACCACGCCACTGCAATGAGAGAGCCATGGTCTAGACTCCTCCTTCTGCTTCCCACCAGAAAACAGAGGCATTTTACTGCAGCCACCACTAGAGGGAGCTCAGTGCAAACTAATTTTACAGCGTCCATTGAGTTAAATGCTAACTGTATACATTTGTGTGCACTGAGTCCCCCTAGTGGTGGCTGCAGGGAGCCATTTTTGTAATATTTGAGGAAAGGCAGAGAGTTATATCTGCCATATTTATGAAGCAACTGTTACACTTTTTCTGACATAGAAGTCAGAAAACATTCAATTCAACTGGAGTAATTGTTTGGTCAGTGCTGTGGTTCACAATGTTATATGCCAAATTTTGGGGCAACGAAAAATGCTCATAGAACTCCATGCATTTTGCAGATTACACTCCCATATACACGTCACAGGCAAAATTATTGCATTATCAAGGGGTCTTTAGCAGCAGAGTAACTACAGTTGACTTTTTAACATCTTTTCTGGGGTTAAATTCAACGGAGTGAACATTGAGAACTTCCTGGTACAAACGTTTACATGAGCACAAGATCTCCACAGGAGGCTGCAAGCCTCCGAAATCCTGTTTAAGAATTTCTCCCTCCCACTAAATGGAAGTCATCCTGAGTATTTGTAGACGGCAGGAGCAGAACATTTTTTTATGGCTCATGCAGTTCATATTTGAAGTAGCTCTGTAATTAATTTTACAAACTCAATCAATGAGCTTAGCAACTAATTATCTCTTCACCTCGTCCAGAGCCTTCAGGTAAACTGTACAAAGTGGGACAATAAAATGATCTGCCCAAACCCCATCGCCCAAAGTTCCCTATACATGAAGTTATTCTTCCAGTCTAGTCCAGTGCTCAGACACAGCATATCCAATAATGTGGAGAGTTTACACATCAGATTGACCAAAATAGGCAAGTTTGGCCAATATCAAGTGGGTTAGCCCATACTAGCATTATGAGTAGTTGCATTAGCCAAAACATCTGTGTGTCTATGACCAAAATAAGGGGCTTCTGCTTCCCTTAAAGGCACTTTCCTAAAAAATAAAAAAAATAAAAAATTGGCAAGTTTGGCCAAGTGTGTTGGCATCTTAAAGCACCATCTTTTTCCACACCATGTTGGATTGATTCAGTCCTCATTTCTAAAGTTTTCATGAGTCATACATTCCTTAATTGTAACTACAGAGAGCCTTGGGGTAGGGTGGGGGGGTCTGGGTACAGGTAGATGTCTTGCCAACTGCTGGTATCTGTGGGATATCTGCCCATTTATGATGGGAGCAGAGAGCTACTCAAATGGAAAGACAAGATCTTATAACTATCGACCAGACTTGGCAAGCAGTAAGTGGTCCTGTCAGCTGGATTAGTATGTGCCCATATGGTGTGATATCGACAACGCCTATGGATTAAAAAGATATTGAAACCATAATGACTATCATTGGTCAAGTTTAGGGATGTCACTTTAGGAGGTACAGAGGTACCATAGCATTCACACTCAGGCTCCGGTGCATGAGGAGATCCAAAGGTCCTCTCTGTCTCATAAGAACATCTATAATATAAATAGCCGATGGAAATGATAGAATGTGGATGGGGCTCAGATGCTTTAAGTTACTTCTCCGGCCAAGTTGGAGTATGCATTTAATGGTAGAAGCAGTGACTACAACCAATGGGTAAAATAAAATAGCCTTTATACCTCCAGCAAATTTGGCAACGTTTCGACCCACCCAAAGGTCTTCCTCAACCATTGGATTGTATGTGAATACATCTATCCTTCTATCACAGCATGAGAACCCAAAATAACTCTGAGATGCCTTCTGAGGTCCATAACTCTATTTTTTGAAAACCGAAGGAGCAACTCCAGGGGTCAATTTGGTTTATTTTGGCTTTCCGGGTCCAGTTTTTCCACTAACTGAATATTGTTTAAATCAGCAAAGCTTTACATATTTGCCAAGTGATATTAGAAATCTACTTACCTTGTCAGGGTTAAAGTACATGTGGGGGGAGGGAGGCTGCCAGTAGGCTGAGATCTTAGCTCCATATCATATCTTGAGGCATTCTCCACTTCTGTTTTCTGCCGTGCAGTATCTTGAGTCTTCTCCTCTCCTGTCGTGTTTATTTGGTTCATATAGTGGGACACAAGCAAGAATTCCTAGCTGACGGAGCTGGTGTCATAAGATTTATTTAAAACCTAGTATGTATCTTGCATAAGACTTTTAGAATTTTTGAGTTTTAAACAAATTCATTTGATTGCCGCTAAAGTCTTGCCAACAGAATGAAAATAATTTCTGGTGTTATTGACCAATGTTTTAATATATAAAGACGGGATGTAAAAAAAAATTAGAACACCCGACATATGATAAGCTCCATTAAAGGGGATTTCTAGCCAACCTTTTTTCATATAGACCCTAAATTTGCAATATTTCTTGCCTCAAAATGTTTGCTCCAGATCTCAGTCAACTAAGATGAGGTGACTTGTTGTCCACAGTCATATCAATTGCTCAATGGCTGATTGAGAGCTGTCACACTTGTTATGTTCAGTGGGTGTGGGACCACTGTGTCAATGAACCGGTTTGACTTTGGGCCAAACGTAAGGGCTTTATCCTGGCAGTCCCCTAGTATTTACCCTTTTAGTGTGGTTGACAGCTGACCCACAGAAGTTAGAGACACCAGTGCGATGTACCGAGGGGCCAGGCAAAACTTGTAGTCAGTAACAGGCTGAGATCAGGGCAAGCAGAATTTGTGAGCATTCGAGCAACAGTCCAGAGGTCAGGACAGGCAGCAAAGGGTCAGTACAGAGATCAGGAAACGGTCAAGTCAGGAGGCAGATGGACAGGCAGAAGTCAGTACATAGGCAGACTAGCAGATTATAGCTCCTTTGCAGGATCTAACAAGCTAGTGAACCTATTGCTCAGGCAGAGAATGAGACAAACAGCATAGTATGTATAGCAGAAGCTGTTTAGCACATTAGAAACAGCCTAGAAGCTCCATGCAGAGCCAAAGGACGGTTTAACCTTTGCAGAACTGAAGAATAAGGTGAGGATCAATGAAGAACATCCCTAAAAGACACACAGGACACCGGCGCCAGGGCCCCCTGCCTGAACGCTGGACCTGCAACATACATAGGATGTGTGGAGTGGCGCCTGTGCCCTCCCAAAATAGCGGGACAGAGGCGGGCACGAGCCACTGACGTAACAACACTAATTACCATTGCAACACTTGGTGTAGTAGTCTCAGTGAAGCGAGAGGGGGAAGGGAGAAGGAGGGGGGGCACTGGTGTGTAGCTTTAAAGGCATAGTTTATTATTTTTACATTTCTTGCAGGTTGTGGGGCTTCAGGCCCAGTGAATCCTTTAATGACACTGACGCTCAAAAACAAATATCAAATAGCCCTTCTATGCAATGCATGGGTCCCGAATTGGACCCCTGTAC
Organism: Bufo bufo; assembly: GCF_905171765.1. Lineage (NCBI taxonomy): Eukaryota > Metazoa > Chordata > Amphibia > Anura > Bufonidae > Bufo > Bufo bufo. Next base: position 27,350,654 of record NC_053397.1, on the reverse strand, counting down.
ATTGAAATTATTTGCATAACTCGTACGACGTTAAGAACTCAGTGCACCTCAATGTAGCTTAGACAATTGAACAGCAGTCAATGAAGGACTAGAACGTTACTGAAAATATGAATATTTATACTAATTATTATTATCTTAAGGTAATAATCCATCTACAAACTATACATGCCCTTTAGAGTAATTAAAATATATATATATATACACCTCAGAGTTTATAAAATTCAAACCACTTAAGGTGGTATTCTTAAAATGACAACCTCTCCTTCAAATGCAAATTCATCCTGGATTTTAAAACATTTCTTATCATAGGTATCTTTTATAGGACTATAATAGTTAATAAATAGAAAATCAATTTTAAGATTTTTTTTTTCAATTCCACTTTGGAAAAATAAATCTTTCCGGCTCCCTTAAATGAAACTCCAGTCATAGAAACTCCACCTACCAAACAAATGACAACAACAGTCCAGTGTAGAGCCAGACTGGGGAACAGTGTAGCGTTGGTCTGGGTTTCGGGATCCTGCTTTCAGGATTTTCTGGTTCATTCCCAAGGAAATTATTCATCTTTTCTGTACTCCACTACCTTACAACTCAACGGAGATTCCCAATGTGTTTTGTGTTTTAAAGGGATTCCTGGATTTAACTCAACATCTGCTGGTATGTATTCCTACTCAGGATGGATGCCTGATTACCCAATACGCTTTGAGGGTTAAGTTGGCCCGTCTGACACACAGAGATATTCAGATACTGCATCTGACCATTAATCGTCTATATATCTCACACTGACTTATCCTTTACGACTCATCTGTTTTTATCAGATTATGATTAATGGTCATCGACAATTTCACAACATGTGAGATATATCTTCCTAGGGCTTCACAAGATCATATCCGCCCATTTCCTTATCACCGATTTGCACTAGAGTCACTTCCCAGCAGATCACTTAAGAATCATCTGATATGTTGTACAACACAGTAACATTGTAACATATTCTCCAGTAATTGTGTAAATATTTGTATTATTGCCTTAGTATTAGCAATAATATTTTACAACATTGCAAAATAACCATCGCCGAGCAGTTACATTGCAACAAATAAGTCATTCTGGAAACTTTTTAAAGTAATCTACACGCAGGTTTGCAAATTCTCTAGCCTTCCCAGGTCACAGCAGCTCCACCTTAAAAGTGCCCAGAAGTCTGCAAACTCTGATGTATTCTGTGCAGCAGACACTGGGACCCCCCCCCAGCAGTCCCTCCCCCCCCCTCTACTATGACTGTCCAGCCCCCTGTTTCCGCTCCTATCAGAATGATGTCACCAATCCCTGTTCTCCCTGTGAGGGCACCAGCCCCTTGGCCAGCACTGTGTGAATGTGCATGCCCCCCAGTGACACCAGCAGTAGAAGAATTCCCCTTCTACCATCACCTAAGCTCAATGATACCCTGACTGCCAGCAAATCCCCTTTAGGATGTCACTTGTCTTTGCACAATCAATGAAAAATTAAATCTGAATTTTATATGATGTAATAACTGGCAAAAAATAAAATACCGTAATTGCAAAAAATAAATAAATTAAATAAATATTTTTGCAAAAGTTTAACTTGCACATTATCTATCTATCTATCTATCTATCTATCTATCTATCTATCTATCTTTGCTTTGTACAGGACAACTTTGACCACAGTTAATACATACTTATGACATAAGTATGAGGGGGGTTAACATTTCTCCTTATGGAGGAATATGCTTTAAGGCCTGACTTATAGGATAGCTACCTTACATCTGGTGACAACAGAGGCTTTCTTTTTTTGGGAAAGGAAGCTGATTTGGAGATCTTATTACTCACGACATAGTCAGCTCTGCTACATCTAGAATGCAAAGTCATGCACTGTGCACCCCACTGTCACCCAACAGAAGACTCACCATTCCTGAGCACAGGCTGATGACTGCAATATGCTCTGCCCTTGTATTCACATGTCCAGTGTAGAAGCAATGCCCAAAGTCAGTGTCATGATTGTAGTAATCAGTCAGGTTCCTCTCAGGTTTCCCATAGAGGCTCACAGTTAAGACCGGTGCAATAAATCCAGAATTGGCACTGAGGTTCAGTAAGAACTTCTGTCCAAAGGCTGAGAGTCTATAATGGGTGGTAGAGTTGAGCCAGGAGGGGTCTGCGGGGTCTGCAGAGGGGTTGACATGTCTTTTTTTCCTTTTGAAGTGCATGTTCTTGGGGTAAACTTCTCCAAACTCATTCACTCTTGTGGGTGTCACTATCTCATAGTCACCCAGACTCTGGAGGAGCTGAGCTGCAACAAAAGTGGACACATAAAAAGCTAAAGTTATAGTAACATTGTCTTCAAATAACAACAAAACAGTACAACAGCATAATAAAGTATCAATCATATCCCAGTGCAGAACATGGCCAATACGAAGCTTCCCCATTCATACAGCAGTAGTTACCTTGCCTTGGGAGAAGTTTAGGTCCTGCTGTTGGTGTTACATTCAAGACGTCTTGTAGAAATAGAAGTAATCCCAGTAGCCAAAAGGCAAGATGCATGTTTGTCATGGGAAGCAGCAGCAGAAGATTTTTTTTTCTTTTTTTATTCTTTTTTTTGTGGTGCTAGGGTTCCCTCCTGCTCTGCAGAAAATTAATTCTTCCCCCCCACCCCCAAATTCCTATATTTGCAGCTCCCTAAACTTGGTAAGTGTCTCTGAAGGGGGCACCACTCTCCACCACAGAGAGGTAAGTCCTTAGAAATCCTCCTTCATGTAGCAGGACCACCGGGCAATCCAGCATAGTGAGTGCACAGGGGGAGAGCAGGCTTGGAGGATTTTGTGTCTCCTACTACTTTGAGTGAATGCTAGATTGCTGAGAATACAGCAGAGATGGTGGGGGGAAGGCCTGGCCGCCGGTGGGCTGGGACATGCAAATCCCAAATCTATCACCACTACTCCAGGATACAGCTGGATGCTGGAATACCACCCCTGTCTCCCTGCCAGGGCAGCCGGCTCTTCTCTCATGGTGAAGTGGAAGTGGGATTTTGAAGAATATCTCTGATTCCCTCTAATGCATGACTTAACAGGGGCGGAGGAGGGGGGCAAGGGGCAAGTTTGGAGATTTGGGGAATGTCATTGTAGTAAGCGGAACCACCACTGTAGTGACAGGTTTGGAAAGTCTTTAAAAAACACTACAAAAAAAAAAGAGCTGGGAGGTTTAGGGTACTTTCACACTAGCGTTATTCTATTCCGGCATAGAGTTCCGTCCTAGGGGCTCAATACCGGAAAAGAACTGATCAGTTTTAGGCCTCATGCACACGACCGTTCCGTTTTTTGCAGTCCGCAAAAAACGGAAGCCGTCCGTGCGCCTTCCGCAATTTGCATAGTAGACACGCCTATTCTTGCCCGCAAAACGGACAAGAATAGGACATGCTATATTTTTTTTTTGCGGGGCCACGGAACGGTGCAACGGATGCGGACAGCACACTGAGTGCTGTCCGCATCTTTTTTTGCGGCCCCATTGAAGCGAATGGGCCCGCACCCGAGCCGCAAAAACTGCGGCTCGGATGCGGACCCGAAAAGCGGTCGTGTGCACGAGGCCTTATCCGGATGCATTCTGATTGGAGAGCAATCCGTTCAGGACGCATCAGGACGTCTTCAGTTCAGTCTTTTTGACTTTTCAGGACGGAGATAATAACGCAGCATGCTGCGGGTTTTATCTCCGTCCAAAATTCCGGAACACTTGCCGGAATGCCGGATCAACCGCAATGCCGGCAATTTTTTTCCCATTGAAATGCATTAATGCCGGATCCGGCCCCGAGTGTTCCGTCAAAAACGGATCCGGCATTGCGGTCTGCGCATGCTGCGATGACACCGGAGAGACGGATCTGTCATTTCAATGCATTTGTCAGACGGATCAGGATCCTGATCCGTCTGACAAATGCCATCAGTTTGCATACGTTTTGACATAATCTAGAGTTGTGGTAGGGAAAGTTACACTTTAGGGCTCATGCACGTGGCTGTAGTTTTGCTCCCATTTTTTGCGGCTCAGTCCCGTTCGTCTTAATGGGGCTGCAAAAGAATCGGGTTCGCATTAGTGTTAGTAATTCTGTTATACTGTCCCGTTATAACAGGGTTATTACCGAATAAAAACAGAATTTTAGGATGTTTTTCCGCACAACGGAACCCTTTAGAGTCATTCCGTTTTTTTCTTTGTCCTAATACATTTCTGTTGGCACAAATAACGGTTCCGTTTTGTATGATGGAAAATAAAGTTCATACATAACGGAACAAAACGGAACCGTTATTTGTGCCCATAGAAATGTATTATGACGGAACAAAACAGAATGCCTCTTAAAGAGGGTCCTCCAGTTAGGACCCTCATCTATTATAGTTGAGAGTGGCTACGAAGAGCATAGCTCGTTCTGGAGGACCCAACATGTCCCTACATTACACAGATAGCCTATTGATTTAAATGAGAACGGTGTAATGCTTCACTTCTCCTGTGGTGGCGCTGCAGGGAATCACTGCTGCTGGGTCCCACGATAGATTACAGCTGCGTGGAATCTGAATTTCACGGCTGGTTTGCTCAATGGAGGGATAACCCCCCTCTCCCCTTTGTGGGAACCTAAAATGGCATTGCGCTAAAAGATGGTCCTTAATTTTAAGGAGTTCTTCAGCCTAGTCAGTGGCGTCCTCATCTTGGAGGCAGATCGTGTCACTGCGAACCTCTTTTGCTTTATGTAATGCAGCCACTAAAGGGAGCTCAGTGCATAGAGATTCTAACAGCTTCCACTGACTTCAGTGATAACTGAGCTCCCTCTAGTGGTGGCTACAGGCAGGCAGTTTTTATCATCTACTGTGTGAAGGGAAGCTGGAGACATAGAGCTATACGGTGGGCATTTCTTAATGTATTTACTCCAGTACATTGAGAGATATGGAGGAAAATGTATCCTCTAAAAGGCACAAATTATAGCGCACGCATATGGGAACGCCAGGTTTGCTAAATGCTCCTTATGGTTTTCAGAATGAGTGTCATACTTGAATCAGATGGAGCATGACTTTTTTAAAATTATTAACCCCTTTGTGTCATCTTCTGTACATGTGTAGCAAATGCCGGGTCTTTAAATATGGTGCTCACTCCGGAGCTGAGCGTGGGCTGTAGGTGGGAGCCTGCTGTTTTATTCTGATCATGGATATTTAACCCTTAAGATGCCATAGTAAACCTCAGGCAGGGCCTAACAGGAACATTGCAATTTTGCCCATAGACTGCAATAGTGAACTATCAGCATCCCCTGGCACTCCAACTGTTCTAAAACTACAACCCCCAGGACGCTCCATACACTTCTGTGAGAGTTACAAGAGCAGCTGAGCCGGTGTGTATGATGGGAATGGTAGTTTCAAGCAGCTGGAGTGGCGGAGGTTGTTGATCCCTGGTCTATGGTATCAGAGATCCAATTATTTCAACATTCAAACCCCCCTAGGGGGCGACAAAAATACATTTTCAAAAAGTTTTTAAAAAGAATAATAAAAAAAAAATATCAAATCACCACCTTTCCTCATTTTACAAATAGAAATAAATGAATAAAGATCATTGGTATCACTGTGTCCGAAAATATGAAAGTATTTGTCCTGTAAGGTGAACCGTGTAACAGAAGAAAAATCGAAATGGCCGAATTGCCATTTTTTGGTTGCTTTGCCTCCGACTTTAATAAAAAGTGATCAAAAACTCCTACTTGTTACAAAATGCATCAATAAAACTTCCAAACCGCAGGCGAGCAATGAGAGCTGGAATCTGATTGGTTGCTTTGGACAATATGGCTGATCTTTCTTTCTCTTACCTCTACGGTCAGGAGGCCCTCATGTACTTTGCTGGTGGGCCTTGTAGTAACTCAGAGGATGTAATAGAACGTAAGATAGAGACATGGCCCCGAGCAGATGAGCGCTCTGCATTACTTGGGAGAATAGCTCATTATGGCCGCTAGAACATTAGGAAATATTACCAGTTCATAAACTCCTCACGTACTGATGACTTCTCCTCCCCGCCATGAAGAGGAGGTTGAATTCTGATACTCGTGACTGCGTTTAATTATGCCAAGCCTAAAGTTCTACTCTCTGCTGAACGGGCCTATATTCATTTTATGGTAAACGTACAAAATCTGCCGTTTGACATCCTTGTGTCGTGCAATGATTATTTCCGCGATTCATTGATATAGCTGAACACGAGCTTATATCTCAGCATATGGAATTTAAAGGGATTTTCCGGAAGAAGAATTTTTCTTAAAGGAGTATTCCAATTTTGGACATTGGGGGCATAACCCTTTAAAGGGGTTGTCTCATCTCGGACATTGGTGGCATATACGTAGCCTGATACCCTGACGTGACGTACGGACAAGTACAACGTGTGATCTTGGTGATGGGACCCTTTTCTGTGTCAGGGACTGACTAGGGCGAGTAGGAGGTTCCTGACACGGGATCGCCTCTATCGGGGCGGCTATTCCGTTTTTGAGGCGGGGATCAAATAGAGATAGGGAGAGAGATAAGGAATTCCTTTCCTTTTCCCTATCGCCTATTATAAACCACTGGTAGGAGATGGTATGAAGTTATTTTATAGTTTCTTGATATTAAAAGCTAAGTTTTAGTGGTGTCCTTTCTGTGATGTCTACTTTTCTACTCCTCTGTAATTGACATATATACCTAGCTAGGATGCACTGCCACCCGCCGTTCCTTTCCCATAGAAGTGAATGGAGCGATGGCCTCACTCGTGCGATGCGCCGTCCATTCATTTATATGGGACAGCCAGAAATAGCTGAGTGTGCATAGAAATGAATGGAGAGCATGCCACGCATGTGCAGTGTGCTCTTCTTCACTTTTTATAATATTTATATTATTTATTACATTTTACAATACAGTTTGACATCTTGCAAAATAATTTCATGTTATACAATCTCCCATGGTGATATGCCATTCTTTCATTACTTGGATACATTTTTTTTTTTTTTGGAAATAGGTCCAACAGAATCTATTATTCTCAATATAAAAGAGAATATTATTAATAATATGAATCTTAATGTTATAATTAACCTCTAGTCTCGAGATTCCTTTAGGGTTACCATATAGCTCTAGGTACTATGGATTATTTGAACTAGAAGAATACAGGTAGAAGAATACAAGGGAAAAAAGTCTAGACTGAAGCCTATAGAGCAGGGCCAGAAACAGGCGAGCGTGCTCAGCTTCCTCTTGGTTCACAGCAGGTATGTCACCCGGCAGGATGGGGTCGGGGGCTTCAGTTCTGGATATAGGTACAGGTCTCAGAGGTGGGACTTGCATCTATCAGACATTTATGGTCACCTCTGCAAATAATCTCCTCCTCAGGGGTGGGATTAACATTTTTAACAACAGTTTCCCTCCTCAACGGCGGAAATGCGGCGTCACGACACACGTTTACATATACATACACCATATACATGCAACACACATACACATATATATGGTACACATACATAAATACACCATATATATACACTACACACACACCACCCAACTAAGGAGCTAAACTAACAGCGGCACGCAAAGCAATGATAGCGAACATCTCCAGCTGCCCTGCTGGATCGGGACTCAGCCGGTAACACGGTTCCCCGATTCAGTTGTAATTTTAACAAATGGATCTGGAGAACTGGAGGGAACTGGCTGAATCCCATGACTGCTCCTCCTGCATTGAGTCACCAATGGTCACTTTAGCTGGTAGAGCAGAGGACCCTAATTCTCCTGATAGGTGAACGTCACAAAGACCCACAACCGCCCCAATGTGTCTCAGTCTGACTCATAATGATAGGGCCTACGGCAGCGGTTTGCGGTAAAGTCGCAGGTTTTCTCATCCATTGTGCTACCTCAGTGTAAGGGCCCATGCACACAACCGTAGCCAATTATGGATCTGCAAAATACACATAGCAGCCGTGTGCGTTACACATTTTGTAGAAAGGAACGTCAGGCCCATAATAGAACAGCCCTATCCTTTTCCGTAATGCAGACAAAAATAGAACATGTTCTATATTTTTGCAGATGCCATAGAACAGACATACGAATCCGGACAGTACACGGTGTGCTGTCTGCATCTTTTGCGGCCCCATTGAATTAAATAAGTCCGCATCCGATCCGCAAAAACTGTGGATGCGGACAAAAAAACGTTTGTGTGCATGAGCCCTCATCCAATGGGGGAATCAAGTGCATGTGACTAGGAGACTGCAAAAATTACAACCATGTCATAAGTGTTGCGACAGTTTCGACTCCCCCCATGATAAACCTGCGACTTTATCACGACGATTGAACGTTGCAATAAAGCGCCCACCTAGAATTAGACTTGATCTTCTTTGTTATTGCAGCCCGATGTAACAGTCAGCTATATGAGGATAAGTAGGCGGCAGGTAGGTAGCATATACAGTACTTATCGGCATAATTGGGGGTTTTGTTCATAGCAGCTATCTCTCTGTGACACGATTTCTGCATAGTAAAGAAATAAGCTGTATTCTTAGAGGTGGTGCCGTCAGCCTCCTGCCTTAAAGTGGAGGCTCAGATTAATAACACAGAGTTTATAGAGGACTGTGCTTTGTTTAAGTGGAAAATAAATGTTCATCTGCAATGTGAACAGCTTCAGGAACCTCTTATGAATTGCAAATCTCAACTTCACCAGGATCTAGGAAGCAACTATTAGCACGCAGCGCCACCACCAGTGCAGGATTTTAGCGGTACTGCATGTCATACAATGCATTTTATTGCCATAGTTCAGTGAAATGATACAACTTTTGATTGCATGTAGGAGATACAGTGACGTTTCTTAACGTTGTATCGGCCTAGGAGGTAAATAAGGAGGGGAAGCCAGTGGAAATATACAGTATAAACAATAGGGGCATGATAGACAGAGAGATGATAGAGATAGATACTGTAAGTACAGGTGCTAATGCAGAATGCCTTGTTTTTGCCCTCACAGGGGCTGTAACCCCTGGGGCACATTCTCTGTCAGCTCTATCCCCATTACTACATTTAAGATAGACAGATAAATGTGATATTGATAGATGATATAGACAGATATATATAGTAGATAGATGATAGATAAAACATGATTGAAAGATAGATAGATAGATAGATAGATAGATAGATAGATAGAAGATCGATCGATACCTAATAGATAGATAGATAGATAGATTGATAGATATGTGTTAGAAGAGATAGATAGATAGATAATGTGTTAGATATCTATCTATCTATCTATCTATCTATCTATTATCTATCTCTATCTATCTCCTATCTATCTATCTATCTATCTATCTATCTATCTATCTATCTATCTATCTCCTATCTATCTATCTATCTATCTATCTATCTATCTATCTATCTATCTATCTATCTATCTATCTATCTACCTGGATCCTACTTTGCCCAGGAGAGGCATGTGTTAGAGAAGGTCCCGTCTGTTGGAAACCACCTTGTCGCTGGTAGATGGGCAGGACACATTTTTTATTAATATGTGCAAAGCTTCTACTTTTTCTTACAGTAAGTAGAGCATTTATGCAGTTTACTTTTTAATATATTAACCGTTCACTTATGTCTTTGTGCATCAAGCAGTGTGCTGCTACTTGTAGTTCTGCGTATTATGTTGCAGCCAAGGTAGTTTGCACCTGCGTTCTTATCTACAGTATATATGTTATAGAGGTGCTGGTTTAATTTCCCCTTTTTTGTTGGATAGAAAGATAGATATGAGATAGATAGATGGATAGATGGATAGATAGATACAGAATGTATAGCATGATATATAAATAATACAGGAATTCTGTGACCGTATTAAATCCCAGATCCAGTGTTTTCATGCAGATCTTGGATGTATGTGGTGACCTATGAATGCCCGTATTTTACAGTACAGGGAACCCATTGAGTTGAGGTCCAGGTGCGGGGCCCTCACTGACAGTTCTGGGTTCTCTCGTAAACACTTTCAAGATAAGCTACAGTTCCCTAAAATAAAGTGATGCGATCATACAGTCGTATCACTCAGGAAGATGGAGAAGGATCTGTATGAAGCACTGGGGCTGGAATCTTTTTCACACTGACTTTTTAACTGTGTTGAATTTTTTTGTGAAAATACAAAATCAAAGAACCTGATTTCCCTAGAAACCTGAGTGAAGTGGAGCACAACGACCATCAAATTCTGTGTATAGGGGTTGTTCAACCCTGGAGATCTTTTCTACGGACCCCAATCTGTCTGTCTATCTATCTCATATGTATTTATCTACATAATATACTTATCTATCGATTTGTTATCTAACTACCTATCAATCTACCAGTCTGTCCGTCTATCTATCTATCTATCTATCTATCTATCTATCTTATCCCTTTGTTGATCTATGCATGTAACATGTTTAAATGGACGACTCTTCTGCTCTTCTGTGAAGTGATGATAGAAGTTCTGGTGGAAAACACTGTTTACATGAAAGTCATCCAGCTAAAACTTCATATGATTCTTGGTGTATTTTGGCAGCGCTGCTGTTTCCACATGTTGCTCTTATGTTAGTCTAAATAAGAGATTTCTTGCTCTTTAAAGAGTATTGGATTCCCTTGTGTACAGTGCTGCACAATACATGGCACTTTTAAATACATGATCCAGTTTCTTAGACAAACGCCAGCTGAGTCATACTGCATGATATCGCTGTTACCTGCATCCTCAGCACTGACTCTGCACCCTGCTGTTACCTGCATCCTCAGCTCTGACTCTGCACCCTGCTGTTACCTGCATCCTGAGCACTGACTCTGCACCCTGCTGTTACCTGCATCCTCAGCACTGACTCTGCACCCTGCTGTTACCTGCATCCTCAGCACTGACTCTGCACCCTGCTGTTACCTGCATATTCAGCACTGACTCTGCACCCTGCTGTTACCTGCATCCTCAGCACTGGCTCTGCACCCTGCTGTTACCTGCATCCTCAGCACTGACTCTGCACCCTGCTGTTACCTGCATATTCAGCACTGACTCTGCACCCTGCTGTTACCTGCATCCTCAGCATTGACTCTGCACCCTGCTGTTACCTGCATATTCAGCACTGACTTTGCACCCTGCTGTTACCTGCATCCTCAGCACTGACTCTGCACCCTTCTGTTACCTGCATCCTCAGCACTGGCTCTGCACCCTGCTGTTACCTGCATCCTCAGCACTGACTCTGCACCCTGCTGTTACCTGCATCCTCAGCACTGACTCTGCACCCTGCTGTTACCTGCATCCTCAGCACTGACTCTGCACCCTGCTGTTACCTACATCCTCAGCACTGGCTCTGCACCCTGCTGTTACCTGCATCCTCAGCACTGACTCTGCACCCTGCTGTTACCTGCATATTCAGCACTGACTCTGCACCCTGCTGTTACCTGCATCATCAGCACTGACTCTGCACCCTGCTGTTACCTGCATCCTCAGCATTGACTCTGCACCCTGCTGTTACCTGCATATTGAGCACTGACTTTGCACCCTGCTGTTACCTGCATCCTCAGCACTGACTCTGCACCCTTCTGTTACCTGCATCCTCAGCACTGGCTCTGCACCCTGCTGTTACCTGCATCCTCAGCACTGGCTCTGCACCCTGCTGTTACCTGCACCTTCAGTACTGACTCTGCACCCTGCTTTTACCTGCATCTTCAGCACTGGCTCTGCACCCTGCTGTTACCTGCATTCTCAGCTCTGACTCTGCTGTTACCTGCATCCTCAGCACTGGCTCTGTACCCTGCTGTTACCTGCATCCTGAGCACTGGCTCTGCACCTTGCTGTTACCTGCATCCTCAGCACTGGCTCTGCACCCTGCTGTTACCTGCATCCTGAGCACTGGCTCTGCACTCTGCTGTTACCTGCATCCTCAGCACTGGCTCTGAACCCTGCTGTTACCTGCGTTCTCAGCTCTGACTCTGCACCTTGCTGTAACCTGCACCTTCAGTACCGACTCTGCACCCTGCTGTTACCTGCATCCTCAGCACTGGCTCTGCACCCTGCTGTTACCTGCACCCTGAGCACTGGCTCTGCACCTTGCTGTTACCTGCATCCTCAGCACTGGCTCTGCACCCTACTGTTACTTGCATCCTCAGCATTGGCTCTGAACCCTGCTGTTACCTGCATTCTCAGCTCTGACTCTGCACCCTGCTGTTACCTACACCTTCAGTACTGACTCTGCACCCTGCTGTTACCTGCATCCTCAGCACTGGCTCTGCACCCTGCTGTTACCTGCATCCTGAGCACTGGCTCTGCACCTTGCTGTTACCTGCATCCTCAGCACTGACTTTGCACCCTGCTGTTACCTGCATCCTCAGCACTGGCTCTGCACCCTGCTGTTACCTGCATCCTCAGCACTGGCTCTGCACCCTGCTGTTACCTGCATCCTCAGCACTGGCTCTGAACCCTGCTGTTACCTGCATCCTCAGCACTGACTTTGCACCCTGCTCTTACCTGCATCCTGAGCACTGGCTCTGCACCTTGCTGTTACCTGCATCCTCAGCATTGGCTCTGAACCCTGCTGTTACCTGCATTCTCAGCTCTGACTCTGCACCCTGCTGTTACCTGCACCTTCAGTACTGACTCTGCACCCTGCTGTTACCTGCACCTTCAGTACTGACTCTGCACCCTGCTTTTACCTGCATCTTCAGCACTGGCTCTGCACCCTGCTGTTACCAGCATCCTCAGTACTGGTTCTGCACCCTGCTGTTACCTGCATCCTCAGCACTGACTCTGCACCCTGCTGTTACCTGCATATTCAGCACTGACTCTGCACCCTGCTGTTACCTGCATCCTCAGCATTGACTCTGCACCCTGCTGTTACCTGCATATTCAGCACTGACTTTGCACCCTGCTGTTACCTGCATCCTCAGCACTGACTCTGCACCCTTCTGTTACCTGCATCCTCAGCACTGGCTCTGCACCCTGCTGTTACCTGCATCCTCAGCACTGACTCTGCACCCTGCTGTTACCTGCATCCTCAGCACTGACTCTGCACCCTGCTGTTACCTGCATCCTCAGCACTGACTCTGCACCCTGCTGTTACCTGCATCCTCAGCACTGGCTCTGCACCCTGCTGTTACCTGCATCCTCAGCACTGACTCTGCACCCTGCTGTTACCTGCATATTCAGCACTGACTCTGCACCCTGCTGTTACCTGCATCATCAGCACTGACTCTGCACCCTGCTGTTACCTGCATCCTCAGCATTGACTCTGCACCCTGCTGTTACCTGCATATTGAGCACTGACTTTGCACCCTGCTGTTACCTGCATCCTCAGCACTGACTCTGCACCCTTCTGTTACCTGCATCCTCAGCACTGGCTCTGCACCCTGCTGTTACCTGCATCCTCAGCACTGGCTCTGCACCCTGCTGTTACCTGCACCTTCAGTACTGACTCTGCACCCTGCTTTTACCTGCATCTTCAGCACTGGCTCTGCACCCTGCTGTTACCTGCATTCTCAGCTCTGACTCTGCTGTTACCTGCATCCTCAGCACTGGCTCTGTACCCTGCTGTTACCTGCATCCTGAGCACTGGCTCTGCACCTTGCTGTTACCTGCATCCTCAGCACTGGCTCTGCACCCTGCTGTTACCTGCATCCTGAGCACTGGCTCTGCACTCTGCTGTTACCTGCATCCTCAGCACTGGCTCTGAACCCTGCTGTTACCTGCGTTCTCAGCTCTGACTCTGCACCTTGCTGTAACCTGCACCTTCAGTACCGACTCTGCACCCTGCTGTTACCTGCATCCTCAGCACTGGCTCTGCACCCTGCTGTTACCTGCACCCTGAGCACTGGCTCTGCACCTTGCTGTTACCTGCATCCTCAGCACTGGCTCTGCACCCTACTGTTACTTGCATCCTCAGCATTGGCTCTGAACCCTGCTGTTACCTGCATTCTCAGCTCTGACTCTGCACCCTGCTGTTACCTACACCTTCAGTACTGACTCTGCACCCTGCTGTTACCTGCATCCTCAGCACTGGCTCTGCACCCTGCTGTTACCTGCATCCTGAGCACTGGCTCTGCACCTTGCTGTTACCTGCATCCTCAGCACTGACTTTGCACCCTGCTGTTACCTGCATCCTCAGCACTGGCTCTGCACCCTGCTGTTACCTGCATCCTCAGCACTGGCTCTGCACCCTGCTGTTACCTGCATCCTCAGCACTGGCTCTGAACCCTGCTGTTACCTGCATCCTCAGCACTGACTTTGCACCCTGCTCTTACCTGCATCCTGAGCACTGGCTCTGCACCTTGCTGTTACCTGCATCCTCAGCATTGGCTCTGAACCCTGCTGTTACCTGCATTCTCAGCTCTGACTCTGCACCCTGCTGTTACCTGCACCTTCAGTACTGACTCTGCACCCTGCTGTTACCTGCATCCTCAGCACTGGCTCTGCACCATGCTGTTACCTGCATCCTGAGCACTGACTCTGCACCCTGCTGTTACCAGCATCCTCAGTACTGGTTCTGCACCCTGCTGTTACCAGCATCCTCAGCACTGGTTCTGCACCCTGCTGTTACCAGCATCCTCAGCACTGGTTCTGCACCCTGCTGTTACCTGCATCCTCAGCACTGGTTCTGCACCCTGCTGTTACCTGCATTCTCAGCTCTGACTCTGCACCCTGCTGTTACCTGAATCCTCAGCTCTGACTCTGCACCGTGCTGTTACCTGCATCCTCAGCACTGGCTCTGCACCCTGGAAGCTGTGTTAGGGTCATTACTGATGTTAATATAGCAATGGCTACAAAGTGTCATCAGCTTTGGACAATGTGTTTCTGTTAGAAGGGTCCGCCAAAGGTAATCCGATCAGAGGTTGACCTGCCCAGTAAGTGATAAATTACACTGCAGTGCCACCACTGGAGAAATGAAGCATTATACAGCTTAATCTGCAAGGGTTCAGAGTCCAGCATAGGAGTCCTGAATCCCCTAAATTAGGCTCACTTATGTTGTATTTGCATTTTGCAAATCTGACATATTTTGCTACAAGATCTGAGGTGGAAATCTGAGGATTACACCCGAATATCCGCTATGGACATGCCGCACCAGGATTAGACCCATTGTTCTTCAATTTGTGCCAGAAATAATGTGCGTGCTACTTTTTTTCACAGTGGACTTTCCTTCGCACTGGCACTAAAAAACCATCCAGAAAATTTCTGTTGTAGAAACCCAATCACATATTCACACGCATGGGATGTAGACTGTTGTCAAATGTGATGTGAGGATCAAAAGCTGTGTCAAATCCAACATGTGGAGCCTAACCTGTCGCCTCTCCTGTAATATTTCTATGCCCATGAAACAATACATGTATGAATAAAATTGACAAGCAGGCCATACCACTGCCGTCGTCAACATGCCTTACTGACATGGGAATGGTAGCTCTGAGCTGCTGTATACATTATATGCATATATTTCCAGGAGGAGCAATAGAGGAACAGCACAATGTAGAAATCTAAGGATAATGCTCCATGTATTTGCTCTTTTAGGGGACTGCATATATTTTCTAAAGTAGGAGAGGTGACAGGTCCTCTCCAAAGAAGTGAGAATACTATTATTGGGGTCCATAATCTATTGTGGACGTTGTGAAATTAATCTAACTATACAGTGTAATTGTAGGATTATGTATATCACAATTTTATGTTTAAAAAGACTGAAAGCTAAATTTTGGCTGGAACAAGGTCTGTTCCAGATGTACAGATTGTGAGCCCTTGGGTGACAAAGACACCCCTTCACTAACCTCACCCTTGACTTAATCAGGACCTGTCCCCTCTCCTGACATGTCTGTTTTAGTAACTAATTAAATTCTCCATGTAATAACAATTCTGGAGCATCTACTCTTATGACTCAATGTTGTCCCATTCCTTTATTAATCCTTCTAGAAATTATGAAAGAATTGCCTGCAGTTTACAATGAAGGTCCAGATGGGTGTTACCAGGTGGTGGTGTGTCCCTGAACAGTCTGACAGTGGCTTTTGGCCGGCAAGTATCAGAATCCAGCTGTAGCTCTTCTGACTTTGGCTGGATGTGTTGCATCTCTAGGCCACCGGTGATAGATGATGATGACTTGGAGACCTATTTAATGGACAATAGTCCTCCAACGACTTGCCTGCTAATTGAAGTCTATTACCATGCATGCCTCCTGCTTCTGTGTGTTTTTGACTCAGAACTTGATCTTCCTCCTTGACATTGTTCCAGCCTTGCACTTCGGATACTTCCATTTCTACTTGTTGTCGTCCCCCCCCCCCTCCTGCACTCTCACCTTATCTTCTGATCTGTCACAGAAAAGCCAGACACAATGAACTTTTGACTGTCTGTTTCTTTTAGTCAGACTTTTGTTTAGAACTGAAAACATTTTGGTCATTTGCATTGACTTGTATTGTGGCCCAATACAAGTCCATGGCAGCCTTGAACTGCAACATTGTTTCCGTTAGGCTGTGCTTCTCCAGCTTCACCTCTCCCACTAGAAGGTTCTGGATCAGTTAGAAACTATATAAAGGTATAGCAGTGAGAGACCCTAGTTTTCTGCAGATAGGGACCAATGTTTAGTGGAAGAGATTCTACCAGACTGCAGGTGGCCAGAACAAGATGCTGAGACAGGGATAGCCTTTTGAACAGGGAACCAGCCGGACAACTAAGCCACAGACCCTGGGACACCAGTCCTTTTTACCAGCCTCCTAAGCAAGAGAATGACTGCTAGCTCAGGCATTTCCTGAACATGGAACCTTTTGCTACTAGAGGGAAGACTGAAGAAGCCAGCTCAGTGCCTTGCCTTTATTGTTTTGTACTTGAGTTCCTCCAGTAAAGAAGCACACAGGTTTTCTGCAAACCCTAACTATCTGGACTTATTTTCCACTTGCATTCAACACACCTTAAGATCCCTTCCAGAGAGTAGCAACACGTGGTCACACCTCAACGGTGTCTGAGGGACCCAGCATAGCATTGGGGGCCACCTCAAATCCACCACCTCATTTTCTGATCTGTCACATCCTGACCACCCCTGGTGATGACCATTTTTACTACCACCTCACCTTCTGATCTCTCACATTCTAACAACTCCTGGTGATGGCCCTCTACACTCCCACCTCATCTTCTGATCTGCCACATCCTGTCCACTCCTGGTGATGGCCCTCTACACTCCCACCTCACCTTCTGATCTGCCCCATCCTGACCACTCCTGGTGATGACCCTCTACACTCCCACCTCACCTTCTGATCTGCCACATCCTGACCACTCCTGGTGATGGCCCTCTACACTCCCACCTCACCTTCTGATCTGCCACATCCTGACCACTCCTGGTGATGGCCCTCTACACTCCCGCCTTATCTTCTGATCTGTCACATCCTGACCCCTCCTGGTGATGGCCCTCTACACTCCCACCTCACCTTCTGATCTGCCACATCTCGACCACTCTACTGGTGATGACCCTCTACACTCCCGCCTCATCTTCTGATCTGTCACATTCTGACCACTCTTGGTGATGGCCCTATACACTCCCACCTCACCTTCTGATCTGCCACATCCTGACCACTCCTGGTGATGGCCCTCTACACTCCCGCCTTATCTTCTGATCTGTCACATCCTGACCACTCCTGGTGATGGCCCTCTACACTCCCACCTCACCTTCTGATCTGCCACATCCTGACCACTCCTGATGATGGCCCTCTACAGTCCCACCTCACCTTCTGATCTGCCACATCTCGACCACTCTACTGGTGATGACCCTCTACACTCCCGCCTCATCTTCTGATCTCTCACAAATATCAATTGCATAAATTGTGCATCTTTTTTTTTTTTTCATGAACTTTGGTTGCTTTTTAAGTTGACTTTCCCCTGAGGCCCAGATTGATTTCATCAATAGCAAGGTCTCCTTCTAGGAGAACACATGACAAGTAGATCTGTATCTAATTCTAAACACTAACCTGCAATATAGAGAGCACAGCAACGTATTTTATGGGCTGTTCACACTGGCATGTGTCTCTTCACTGGAAGCTGTAATATACTGGTATAGTAATTGCATCCAGATACTGAATCTGCTTCCATTGGCCTCAAGGTGCCTTCATCAAATACCTCGGTCACTATGTAATGTGCAAGCCATATGAGAGTAAACCAATGCAAGACTGATAAAAACCCATCCATAATGTATTATATGACTGGATTACAGAAGACTCTCCATTTTCGGTTCCTTATTTCCTTTCATTAGTTCTGCTTCTCAGCTTTCTCCAGGGGTAACTATGTGTTGCCACCTAGTGGTTGTATATGATATGTACATAGTTTTTTTTTTGATAGCACATGTAGAAAAGTCATTATTTGAATTTTTCCAAGAACCATTTCTCTGGTGTCTCATGCCCTCCATTATTCTGGGCTTGTTTTGGCCTTAATTCTTGCAGATAACATTATGTTCTAGAGGTATTTAACTGTAGACGCATTGCTTTTAGGGGAAATATGGTGGATTATGGAGACACCATACAGTGGCACATACATGCCACCATTGTTTGAGCCCTTTGACCAGGGGTATAGCTAAGGAGAAGCTACCTGGGTCTTGGGTGACAAGCAGGGGTGCTAGAATGCAACGCCCTTCCTTGACCAAGATATTTAGCACAGGGTTAGATCTGCAAATTGACCCTTAAAGATGGATGTCTCTGGCTGATATCCCTAGTCATGTTTCATTTCTCTTTAAGGCGGGTTGGAGTTGGACATTGGGTAGTTACCTATAGGTAGCACTGGAGAGACAGTCTTCTTCTTTTTGGAAGAGAGTTCATTTGCATACGTTTTTCCCAGGAATCATTGGCAGTAAAACTTCAGCTGGATCTCCACAAGGAGAACCAATACTCCCTAAAAGCCCCAGGTGAAAAATATCCTAGTCACATTCCCCGCCAATGATAGTCTATCAATGGTCCGAACTCTTTCCCATCTTCATAATTTTCTCTTCGTTTTCTTATCTCGGCGCCTGCAGTAAAGAAAAGCGCTGCAGACACTGTTGTCGCCTGCTTCAGTAGCCATTGCTTTACTGGTTAACCAGATGATATAGCTGTAGATGTTGTATAGGTGTGAAAGGTACATAGATACTCACTAATTTGGGGCCATTGACTCCACATGACCTGAGGCAGCTATAAATCTTTCCCAGCCCTCATCTTACCTCTGGAACCTCTTCACAAAGCGGAGGAAGCAGCTCGCAGGGTATCAGCTTTCAGAGAACAGGCTGCGGCACTTTATATTTAATGGTTTGCAGTAAAAATGACATTTAAGAACATTTGACACTTTTGAAGGAAGGTAATAAATGACATGCAGACAGACCCAACACGTGTAAGTATCAGAGGGGAAAGTGAGTCTTTGATATTGACTTTCCTACATGGAAGGGGGGATTTCTGTCTGGTTACTGCAACTTCTCATCCATTATCAGGGACATTATCATGATGATTTTTTTCCAAACACCCTGGCTCAAAGTTACTAACCCTGTCTAATTTGTACAGTACACAAAGCAAACAGACGGATGGTCTTATAATGTGCCAAACTCATCATCATGGCTAATGGTGGAGGATAAATCTGGTGCATCTTTAAAATGTCTGGTTTTAGATTATACCACCTATTTGTTTTGGCTGAAAATCTGTACACCTGCCCCAAAAAATGTGTCCACCTGGCATAAAAATCTATGCATATAACCCAAAACAGGATCTGAGCGCATGCATTGTAATGATGATCAACCATATCCAATCTAATGCAACCTTTCTGCCAAAATGGATGCCCCATACACATCAGATGTCTGACAGATCTTGTTCAAAATGTGAGATTCCACGAGTGTCAGACTGTGGTTCCTTGGGCCCACCAGAGAATGATTCCAAGGGCTCACCCCCTGTATTGTAAGGGTACATCTATACAAAACATGTGTGGTAAGATCTGGTAGGGTTTTGGGAATCAACTCAAGAAATAAACCCATGTGGCAAGTGATTGACCCCAAAGACATGATGAAAATATCTTCTGATACCCTGCACCCACCAAAGTATTCTCTGATATTTTAGGGATCCAGACTAAGTCTGGTTTCCACTGATGGCATATGATATAATGTGTTGATGTTGAACTAGTTTAAGGAGGTACTATGATGGTGGGGCCCTTTTCAATCCCCCTCCCTTGACTTGACAAGTAAAAATCAAGTTTGTCAGGATTGCCATCATAACCCCAAACCCAGTAGGTACGCTAATGGCATCTGTCCAAATCAATACTATGAAACCTCTCTACAAGAAGACCATTACCCATATTGACCAGCTTTTTCTGTGACAAATCATTACATTTTCCATTTTGGCCTCTCCTTCAGAACGCTTCCCCCTTAGAAGAACATTTTTTAGAGCAATTTTGGGTGGTCGGTGGTGACTATGACAGTGACCGATAAAGCAGAAGCCTTTCTACTTCTCTGCATTGTCTACTTCTCTGTGGTTGTCAGAAGGTGTGTCCCTAGAAACTAATCTCCTATATTCTGGTTCATAATGCAGAAGCAGAAATAAAATTTGGCATCAGTCAAACCTTGAAGAGGTTCTATTAATCAGATATTTCTTCAAATAAAATTAGCTGGAGAACCTATTTAAGAAACTGGAATATTCTGCATATAAACCCCTGTTTTTCGCTTTATAAAACACACTTTTTTCCGCTAAAAATTGGGGTAAAAATGGCAGTGCGTCTTATAACCAGAATACGTATGAGCGCTTCCATTCTGGAAGCGCTCATTAGTATGAAGGAGGTGGATGAGCGATGAGTGTAGCGCAGCTAGTGCTGGCTGTACTCACCGCTCCGGGCCCCGTGCTACACTGTATCCTGACAGCATATAGGACGTAGTGCACAAAGGCATGCACTATGCGCTGTGCGTGTATGAGCGCAGAAAGAGTGTGCTGTCTGGAACAGGAGAGGTAGGTTTTATTTATTTTAAGTCTGATGTGAGGTCTGATGAGGATTGGTGGTCTGATCTGAGGTCTGAAACAGATTGGGGGGGAGTCTGATCTGAAGTCTAATAAAGATTGGGGGTAGATCTGAGGCCTGATAAAGATTAGGGGTCTGATTGGGGGATCTGATACAAATTAGGGGGTATGATCTGTGGTCTGATAAAGATTAGGGGTCTGATAAGAATTGGAGTGGTCTGATCTGAGGTCTGATGAGGATTGGTGGTCTGATCTGAGGTCTGATGATGAATGGGGGTCTGATGAAGATTGGAGGTCTGATCTGAGATCTGATGAAGACTGGGGGTCTGATCTGAGAACTGATGAAGACTGGGGGTCTGATCTGAGGTCTGATGAAGATTGGGTTTGATCTGAGGTCTGATAACGTTTTGGGGTCTGATCTGAGGTCTGATAAAAATATTCTTTTTCTGATTTTCCTCCTCTAAAAGCTAGGTACATCTATAATCAGTCACTTCTTATAAAGTGAAAAATAAGGTATTCTAGATAAATATTTCAACCAATGAGGATCACAACAGATTAGGGGGCCTGGAATTGCTTTCCACCCTCTTGCCTCCCATGTTAAAGATTAATAGTAAAAGGGACCCAGCTTTCCCTCCCTCCTTCCTTCCTTCATTTTGTTCTTTATGAAGCAGCCAGTGGTCATCATCATTTTTGAGTGAGCTTGGAAGGCCCCATGCCAAATGTATCAGTGAGCTCCCTTGATTGCTAGTTGCTCCTCTGATATACAGTATCTCTCATTTTTGCTCCTATTTAGCAGCGTATGACCTGTATCCGCTTACCTGTGATTAATTGCAAGTGGCAATGATGAGTATTTATCCTGTGATGTCGTCTGTAGGCCCCAGATGAATAAATTGGTTTTGTCCATTCCTTGGAGCCTAAGTATTCCCATTGCTGCTAAATGTCACGGCCCCCCTGGCCGTCAGCTCTTGTCAGATGTCAGCGATAAGATGAGATCTGTAATACTAGCAGCCGCCTTTTCACTGGAGCACAGAAAGGAGCCAGTTTGGCTGCACTCTTCACAAGTGATCAGTTTAGTCCTTCAGAAGTTGTAAACTCTAGAAGAATGCAAAGGTTCCCAATATAAGGTTACCACAGTCTCAGGATTTCACTCCCGTGATTATTACAGTCTCAAAGATAAATCATCTCCAATGGGAGTCTTGATTTGATCGCTATCTCTGATGGGGGTTCACATACTTTTATGTGTCTGGCATACATATATAAACATGTCTGGGAGTGCTTTTTTTCAACTTGTGTGCAGGACATCTGAGGACAAATAATGGAAAGTGGATTGAGAAGACTGAGCTCTTGTATGGCCAGTTTATTTGAACATACAGCCACATATCAGCTGTGGGATTAGCCTCCTTGTACTGTGGGTTGTTACTTTTGGAGATACATTTTTGTCAGGAGTGTTCCTGAAGATGTTAGTCACAGAATGTCCAGTTGCCGAGAACCCCAGTGATCAGCTGTAATCGGCAGGTAAGTGTTCGATTTCTCTGCAGTGCCACCACAGGAGAACTGAAGTATTACACAGGTCCATTTGAAATCAAAGGACATGCTGGGTCACCAAAGGAGAACTGAAGTATTACACAGGTCCATTTGAAATCAAAGGACATGCTGGGTCACCAAAGGAGAACTGAAGTATTACACAGGTCCATTTGAAATCAAAGGACATGCTGGGTCACCAAAGGAGAACTGAAGTATTACACAGGTCTATTTGAAATGTAAAAAAAAAACATGTTTGGTCCTCCAAAGCAAGGGACACTCTTTGTAGCTGCAGCTCCAGGTTGGTCGCAGTTTGGTTGCTTAGGTCCCAAGTGATCAGCTGTAATAGTCAGGCAAGGGTTAAATTTCCCTGCAGTGCCACCACAGGAGAACTGAAGCATTACACAAGTCCATTTGAAATCAAAGGACATGCTGGGTCCTCCAGAGCAAGGAATAGTATTTGTAATTGTAGCTCTAGGCTAGGTTGGTCACAGAATGTCTTGTTGGTAAGATTACCAGTGATCAGCTGTAATCGGCAGTCAAGTGTTCAATTTCTCTACAGTACCACTACAGGAGATGTGAAGCAGGGGCGGACTGGGAACTTAAAGTGGCCCTGGAAAAAAATACTAAAAGTTGCCCCGTTTTGTAGTGGGGTCCAAATTGACGGAAGGCAGGGCCAGCAATACCATATTGCGGCACATTATACCACCCCAACAGAGCCAAATACCATAGTCCATCACAAAATACTGCCAGCAGCACAAAATACATCCACAAAAACTTCCACTGGCCGGCTATGAGGAGGACTGAGGTGGCCCCCTGGGCATCGGCCCACTGGGAATTTTCCCTGTAAGGTCTATGGCCAATCTGCCCCTGAACTGAAGTATTAAACAGGTCCCTTTGAACCTGTTTGTCACAGAATGTCTGGATGCTTAGATCCAGTAGCGTAACTACAGTGCTATGGGCCCCAGTGCAAACTTTGGATCGGGCCCCCCCCCCCCCCACTCCAGAGGTGGCAGATTTTCTTTACACTAAGGGCTCTTTCACACGAGCAGATGAGGGTGAGGGTAATCCGCTGCGTGAAAGAGAGCCAAGCCCCGTTCCGGACAGCAGAGACACGGAGCAGTAACATGATGGATAATGCTCCGCGCCTTTCTCTGATCTTTTTACTACAAAATCACAGTGAGATAAAGTTGTCACCATGATTTTGTAGTAAAAAGTTCACAGAGAGGCACGGAGCATTATCAGTCATGTTACTGCTCCGTGTCTCTGCTGTCCGGAACGGGGCTTGGCTCACTTTCACGCAGTGGATTACCCGCACAGGATCCGCTCGTGTTAAAGAGCCCTAAGCCCAATGCATGGCTACACTCACCCAGTCCTAACTAATAAAATCTGGTCCTACCTCATCCAGGGTGTCGCTGGCGTCGGCGTGATGTCCGCTGGATCCAGAACAAGGTCCCTGTGGTGATAGAGAAAAAAATGATAATCACATAAGAAAGGGATGGTGACTGCCCCTGTGAAATCACCAGCAGGGGGCGCTGTGCTGGCCTGTAAGACTGAGCCATGCCAATGTATAGCAGGGTAATCTAGGACATTTCTCCTAAATGCTACTACACAGTACTAATGCCCACATTGTGGCCCCTCACAGTACTAATGCCCACCTTGTGGCCCCTCACAGTAATTAAGCCTGCCTTGTGGTCCCTTCAAAATAGTTATGTCCTCCTTGTGGCCCCTCACAGCAGTTATGCCCAGCTTTGTTCCTGTCACAGTAGTTATGCCTACTTTTGTATCCCCTCACTGTAGTTATGCCCAGATATGTGCCCCTTACAGTAGTTATGCCAGATTATGTGCCCCTCACAGTAGTTATGCCAGATATGGGCCCCCTCACAGTAGTTATACCCAGATATGTGCCCCCTCACAGTAGTTATACCCAGATATGTGCCCCTCACAGTAGTTATGCCAGATATGTGCCCCTCACAGTAGTTATGCCAGATATGTGCCCCCTCACAGTAGTTATACCCAGATATGTGCCCCCTCACAGTAGTTATACCCAGATATGTGCCCCTTACAGTAGTTATGCCAGATATGTGCCCTTCACAGTAGTTATGCCAGATATGTGCCCCCTCACAGTAGTTATACCCAGATATGTGCCCCTAAAAAAACCAGTGAAGCAGGGAGTGGAGAGGTCTCCCTGCTTCACTCTGAAAACAAACTGCCTGGCAGCAACAAGAACTGCCGGGCCGAGTGAGTGCGCCCCCCCCCCCCCTCCTCCCCTTCTTGCCTCTGCGCCCCCTCACGTTTGAAGAGCGCTCTGACGGGGCCCGGCATTGTCAGTGTACTTCATGCCGGGCCCCGTCAGAGCGATCCCATTACACGTGAGTGCAGCGTGTCCCCTCCCCCCGTTAGTCGCGGTCGCAGCTGTAATCTGTAGGCAAGTGTTCAATTTCCCTCCAGTGCCACCACAGGAGAAGTGAAGTATTACACAGGTCCACTAGAAATGTAAAAGACATGCTGGGTCCTCCAGAGCTAGGGACACTCTTTGCCATTCTTTGGTCTAGGAAAAAAATGAAAGGTCTCCTATTAATTTAGGGTTTCCAAAAGTGTGTCCCCTGAACCAAGATTTGGATAAATATTCATACTGTGTAGGTAGAGTGGATATAAAAAGTCTACACACCCCTGTTAAAATTTCAGGTTTTTGTGATGTGAAAAAATGAGACAAAGATAAATCATTTCAGAACTTTTTTCACCTTTAATGTGACCTATAAACTGTACAAATCAATTGAAAAACAAACTGAAATCTTTTAGGTAGAGGGAAGAAAAAATATAAAAATAAAATAATATGGTTGCATAAGTGTGCACACCCTTCAACTAATACTTTGTTGAAGCACCTTTTGATTTTATTACAGCACTCAGTCTTTTTGGGTATGAGTCTATCAGCATGGCACATTTTGACTTGGCAAGATTTGCCCACTCTTTGCAAAAACACTCCAAATCTGTCAGATTGCGAGGACATCTCCTGTGCACAGCCCTCTTCAGATCACCCCACAGATTTTCAATCGGATTCAGGTCTAGGCTCTGGCTGGGCAATTCCAAAACTTTAATCTTCTTCTGGTGAAGCCATTCCTTTGTTGATTTGGATGTATGCTTTGGGTCGTTGTCATGCTAATAGATGAAGTTCCTCTTCATGTTCAGCTTTCTAGCAGAAGCCTGAAGGTTTTGTGCCAATATTGACTGGTATTTGGAACTGTTCATAAATCCCTCTAGCTTAACTAAGGCCCCAGTTCCAGCTGAAGAAAAACAGCCCCTTGGCATAATGCTGCCACCACCATGCTTCACTGTGGGGATGGTGTTCTTTTGGTGATGTGCAGTGTTGTTTGTGCGCCAAACATATCTTTTGGAATTATGGCCAAAAAGTTCAACCTTGGTTTCATCAGACCATAACACCTTTTCCCACATGCTTTTGGGAGACTTCTGATGTGTTTTTGTAAAATGTAGCCTGGCTTGGATGTTTTTCTTTGTAAGAAAAGGCTTTCGTTTGCCCACTCTACCCCATAGCCCAGACATATGAAGAATACGGGAGATTGTTGTCACATGTATCACACAGCCAGTACTTGCCAGATATTCCTGCAGCTCCTTTAATGTTGCTGTAGGCCTCTTGGTCGCCTCCCAGACCAGTTTTCTTCTCGTCTTTCCATCAATTTTGGAGAGACGTCCAGTTCTTGGTGATGTCACTGTTGTGCCATATTTTCTCCACTTGATGATGTCTTCACTGTGTTCCATGGTATATCTAATGCCTTGGAAATTCTTTTGTACCCTTCTCCTGACTTATAACTTTTAACAATGAGATCCCTCTGATGCTTTGGAAGCTCTCTGTGGACCATTGGTTTTGCTGTGGGATGCGACTAAGAAAATGTCAGGAAAGACCACCTAGAGCAGCTGAACTTTATTTGGGGTTAATCAGAGGCACTTTAAATGATGGCCGGTGTATGCTAACATGATTTTGAATGTGATTGCTTAATTCTGAACACAGCTACATCCCCAGTTATAAGAGGGTGTACACACTTATGCAACCACATTATTTTTTAATTTTTTTTGTTTTCTCCCCTCCACCTAAAAGATTTCAGTTTGTTTTTCAATTGAGTTGTACAGTTTATAGGTCACATTAAAGGTGGAAAAAGTTCTGAAATGATTTATCTTTGTCTCATTTTTTTACATCACAGAAACCTGACATTTTAACAGGGGTGTGTAGACTTTTTATATCCACTGTAAATGCATGTATACTATAACCTAGTCATATGTAGCACTGGTTTGTACGTCTCACCCAAAGTCACCTGCAAAGTTTCATAAAATTTACTGTGCGGTGTAATGAACAAATGTTATAAATCCCATCGGGCACTGTTGGTGCTCATCACGTGATGGATCTGGTTCCCCATTAATATCAGTTTTCTGCTGCTATGACGGAACAGAAAACCGGAAATAACATGTGCAGATGTGAGCCCAGCCTTATAGGAACCACACCATATATAGCAGTAGTAATATAGTCAGATAGTATAGATTTACGGGGGGAGAGCCCCTATAACGTCTCATATGATAAGCTCCTTGTGGGTTACTTATGCAGCATGCCGGGGCTCCCTATGGAGGATGCGCGCGTGAGCGTACTAGTGATAAGGTGCCGAGGATAGTAGTACTCATGGTTTAGTTGTCCCTTGGGGCCGACAGTGCAGTGGATGGGAAGACAGCACAAAATCCTCCGGGGCACTCTCGGTTGCAGGGAACACCAGCCAGATGTTGGTTGAGGTGCCCTTGATGGTAATTGGTGTAAGGTGCTTTTGCTGTGCAAAAGGGGCAGCTGCCCCGAGCCCAGTTGCTCCTGGGGGCCCCAGGCAGCTCCGTTTCCCGACTCCCACATTCACTTGTGAGCGAGCGTCGCGTGGCTCGCTGCTCACATTAGTGGAGGCACTTGATACTGGCACATGGGGGAGGGGGGTTGGCACTATGATACACATGGCACTGGCACATGAGGAGGCACATGATACTGTCACATGTGGCGGGGAGGGCGGTTGGCACCTGATACTGGCACATTTGGCACTATGATACTGGCACTTGGGGGGAAGGAGAGAGGCACTTGATACTGGCACTTTTTTTTGGGGGGGGGGGAGAGATGGCACTATGATACTGGGACATGGGGGGGGAGGAGAGGCACTTGATACTGGCACTTTTGGGGGGGGAGATGGCACTATGATACTGGGACATGGGGGGGAGAGAGGCTCTTGATACTGGCACTTTTTTTTTGGGGGGGGGGGGGGAGAGATGGCACTATGATACTGGGACTGCCATACATACGTGTAATTTTAGTAGAAAACTGTGGCTGAAATGGCCCTTAGCAGCACTCTCTGAAATGAGCGTTGCTAAGGGCCACCCGTCTTCTATTTGAAAAGGGGAGACGGGCTGTGCGGGAGCTGTGCTTCTGCCTCCTGTGCCCTCGCCGTGGCCACAGGCATCTTAAAATCTAATGCTCAGGTACTCTAACTAACCTGCCTTCCCTGCGATAATCCCTCATGAAGACAGGTGGACCTTAGCATTTCAGGGGGCCCAAGGAAATTCTTGCCCAGGGTCCAATCAATATTAAAGACAGCCCTGCCCCTGGTTCGTGACGCCAGCACCATTAGGTGCAAATGTTGGTGGTAGTAGTTGAAATGATGATATAGAATAAAGGAGACTAGAGCTTTTAACAAACTCCCAGTACTTTAGTGAAGCTGTTCCACAGATCATCAAGGTATGTAACAGTCATTTACATAAAGGCAGCTTTCACAGTGATTTACATTAGTTCCCAGAAGTTGCATAAGGAATCGTCCTCTATAACAATCAGTCTTTCTCTCTCTTATTTCTCCAGGCTGGAGGGAGGAACTATCTCTGTTGTACTGTATAATGCTGAATTCTCTTCTAGGAATACTATACTCGCAAATGGCCCTTTTGTCTTTAAAGGGCTTCTGCAGTTTTTTTAAACTGATGATCTATCCTCTCAGCATCTGATCGGCGGGGGTCCGACACCCGGGACCCCTGCCGATCAGCTGTTTGAGAAGGCAGCGGCGCTCCAGCAGCGCCGCGGCCTTCTCGCTGTTTACCGCAGGCCCAGTGACGTCACGACTAGTATCAATGGCCTGGGCGGGGCTAAGCTCTGTTCACTTGAATGGAGATTAGCCCCGCCCATGCCATTGATACTAGTCGTGATGTCACTGGGCCAGCGGTAAACAGCGAGAAGGCCGCGGCGCTGCTGGCGCGCCGCTGCCTTCTCAAACAGCTGATCGGCGGGGGTCCTGGGTGTCGGACCGCCGCCGATCAGATGCTGATGATCTATCCAGAGGATAGATCATCAGTTTAAATAATTATGGTGGATAGCTTGTAGCTTTGAATCTCTCCACCTGATGCAAAGGAGTCTGGAGTCTGATAAGTGACAGTTACCTTCCTTTGTCAATATCCTCATTCACTCTCTGGGTAGCCTGGAGATACTGTCATCTTTTCAGTTTTATGGGCTGGTGCATGGAACTAAGTATGGAGCTTTTATATCTCTGCAATATGGCTGCTGAGGTTCAGGTTGTCCTCAGACATGACACACTGACCTTCTTCTTCCTGCACTGTGTGTGGGGCGGAGTCAGACCCGGGAGGCTTGTTAGCCCCTCCCCCTCCCTATGCAACTTTACAAGCACAGTTTACATTAGGCAGTGTGTTTCAGGACCGCGCACTTACTGTCCAGTGAACCCCATAAAGCTAGCAGGTTGCTCTCTTCCTATATAAGACATAATCTGCTTATTTTATGTTTTATGATGTTCCATCATTCTGAACGCTTTAGTTAATGTTTTATCATAGATTTGCCGATAACAATGTGCCTGCCAATAAACTGGGATTAGATATACTGTATATTCTATGTTCTGGCAAAAAAAACAAAAAAAAAAAAAAAACCGCCTCAGACAATCTGTCTGTTATAACACAAGAAATAAATTGCTTTCCACATTCCAGATGGGAAGCTGTAAATCTTTCTGCACAAAAAGCCTTGGACTATTTTTCTTACGATATCCTTCTCGTTCGTAAGAAGTAGAGAGCTGGTAAAATGGAACTAATTCTACATTTCCTGAATGTATTTATTTTCTATGCCTCCGTATGTCGGTAATCAGCCGTATGAAACAAATGGAGATAGATCTGTGGATCTCATTGTAGATTACATAGAATTATCCACGGTGCCTTCTAGTCAAATGGAATTATGTGATTTATGCCAAATTAATAGCACTTAATATCTGATATAATGAACACCGTAAGTAGATGATCAGGTAGGTGTACTTAAAGGGAGCCTGTCAGCAGGAAAATCACGGATAAACCAGGCACCGTGTCTTGGAGGGCTAACTTTACTTAATGATCTCATTCTGGGGAAAAAGTACTTTGGATCCATATGCAAATGAGCAGTTAGGTGCACCCATGGCAGGCCCAAAAACTCGGTGCACCCTTGCTCCTCCTACTTCTTGTGTCAGCCTCTCCCTCTTCTTTGACAGGACAAGGTTTTTCCATAGTTATCTTACTTGGACCTGTCAATCAGGCCCGGCAGAGGAAGCAGGAAGATCAAGGGTGCAGAGAGTGTTGTGGGCCCGCCTTCGTTGCACTTAAATGTTCATTTGCATATGGAATAAAAGTACTTTTTCTCCAGAATAAAGCCACAGATTGCTAAGTGAAGAGCGAGCCCTATGAGACATTATACCTGATTTAGCACTGGTGCCTTGCGGTGCTGTGGTCCCGAGTTCGAATCCGACGAGGGACAACATCTGCATGGAGTTAGTATGTTCTCGCTGTGTTTGCAGGGGTTTCCTCCGGGTGCTCCGGTTTCCTGCCACACTCCAAAAACATACAAATAGGCAAATTGGCCTCCTATGAAATTGACCCTAGCGTGCATTGTGCGTTGGGATCGAGTGCCTATATGGCAGCCACTGACTTCCCAGGGAGTTGCCCCGGTGAGAAAAGCGCCTTACCAATGTTTGGGCTCGTTCACACGAACGTTTTTTGCGTTCCGTATGCGGGCCGTTTATTGCGTTCCATATATGGTCCGTATACGGAACCATTCATTTTAATGGGTTCGCAAAAAAAAAACGGAATGTACTCCATATGCATTCCGTTTGTCCGCATTTCCGTTCCGCTACATTTTGAGTCTTGTCCTATTATTGACCGCAAATCACGTTCTGTGGCTCCATTCAAGTCAATGGGTCCGCAAAAAAAAGGAACACATACGGAAATGCATCCGTATGTCTTCCGTATCCGTTCCGTTTTTGCGGAACCATCTATTAAAAATATGTTATGCCCAGCCCAATTTTTTCTATGTAATTACTGTATACTGTATATGCCATACGGAAAAACGGAACGAAACAACGGAAACAAAAAACAGAACAACGGATCCGTGAAAAACGGACCGCAAAAAAAACCCGGACCGTATGTGTTTTGCGGATCCGCCCAAAAAAGTATGACGTTCCGTATGGCATCCGTTGTTTTTGCGGATCCTTTTTTTGGGTCCACATCCTATCGGCAAAAAAAAACGGAATGGACACGAAAACAAACAACGTTCGTGTGCATGTAGCCTTAGGCCTTAGGCTACATGCACCCGAACGTTGTTTGTTTTCGTGTCCATTCCGTTTTTTTTGCCGATAGGATGCAGACCCATTAATTTCAATGGATCCGAAAAAAAACGCAGACAGCACACTGTGTGCTGTCCGCATCAGTATGTCCGTTCCATTGCCCCGCAAAAAAAATTGTGCATGTCCTATTTTTTTCTAGTTAGCGGACAAGGATAGGCATTTTTACAATGGATCTGCAAAAAAAATGGATGCATACGGAACGTCATCCTTTTTTTTTGCACATTCGCAGTTTGCGGACCGCAAAACACATACGGTCGTGTGCATGTAGCCTTAATTAGTAAATTTCCTGGTGACGGACTCATTTTAAGGGTCCATTCACACATCCGTGTGTGTTTTGCGGATCCACAGATCCGCAAAACACGGACAGCAGCAATGTGCGTTCCGCATTTTGCGGACCGCACATTGCCAGCACTAAGAGAATATGCCTATTCTTGTCTGCTATTGCGGACAACAATAGGACATGTTCTATTTTTTTCAGGATCGGAATTGCGGACCCGGAAGTGCGGGTCCGTAATTCCGGTTCGGGGCCGCACGTCGTGCGGCCCCATAGAAATGTATGGGTCCGCAATTCCGTTCCGCAAAATGCGGAATGGAATTGCAGATGTGTGAATGGAGCCTTAGGCTGCATTCACATGACTGTATCGATTATGCGGTCTGCAAAATATGGGTGGGTTCTTTGTGTGTCCTGCACTTTTTCGCGGGCCTCATTGCAAAAATGCCTATCCTTGTTCCCAAAACGGACAGCTTGTGGCACGACCACACGGATGTGGACAGCACTTGGATGACATCTATGCTGTCTGCATTTTTTGCTTCCTTATATAAGTGAATGGATCTGCATGCTATCCCCAAAAAATGTGGATCGGACCCAGACCGAAAATACGGTCATGTGAATGTAGCCTTAAAGTAATGCTCTGTATGGGCAACCCCTTTTTGCTTCAAAAGACCCTCCCATGATCAGCAGTGATCAGTGGCGTACATGGAGAAGTAAGGGCCCCATAGCAAGGATCAAACCGGGCCCCACACTGGACAGAAGGGTTTCCGCCTAAACGCCTTTCAATGACCCTGGGGCCATTTTTCCACTGCCTCATTTTCTAAAAGTTGTTCCTTTAGAGGGTAGAGTCCTGACCCTGGTATCCATGTGTCATGATGATTGAACCCTTCATTACTGGAATGATCTCAGGCTGGATTTCAGAAGCCATATTCCTATGCCTTGGGTGGCAAATATTACACTATGGCGCTCCCAACTTTATAACGTAATGGCATCATGATGGCTGCACCTCACCAGACGAGGGATTGGCCTGATAGTCACACTTCTTCTTACTTCTCATACGGGAGACCATTTTTAGTTTAAAGGGTTTGTCTGGTTTAATTGAACAATCTCTTCACTTGAATGGGGATGAGTTGCAATACCAGAAACAAACAATGTACAGAAGAGGCGCTGTTTCTGCAAACAGAACCTTCTTTTTCCTCTTAGACAACTTCTTTTAATAAAAGGTCTTTATCAGGAACACCACTGCCAGAGTGGAAAGCGGCCCCTGTCTTCCGAGGACCAGTCCTGCCTACACATGACGCCAACAGTCTATTGATTTCAGTGGGCGCCATGTAATGCTTCCTTTCCCCTGTGGTGGCGCTGCAGAGGAGTTGAGCACTTGTTGCTGGGTTGTCTACTGATTGCAGCTGATCGTTGAGGATCCTGAGACTCCCCGTGATCAGCTTATTTTCACTGAACAGACCCTTTAAAGGGCATCTGTCAGCAGATTTGTCCCTATGACACCGGCTGACCTGTTACATGTGCGCTTGGCAGCTGAAGGCATCTGTGTTGGTCCCATGTTCATATGTGCCCACAGTGCTGAGAAATATGATTTTTTGATATATGCAAATGAGCCTCTAGGAGCAACGGGGGCGTTATCATTACACCTAGAGGTTTGGCTTTCTCTGCAACTGCTGGGCCCTCTGCACTTTGATTGACAGGACCAGGCAGTAAAACCGTGATCACGCCTGCCCTTGTCAATGGGCCCCTGACAGATGCCCTTTAATATTTCCTGCAACATATGTTATATTTTCCAGGTGTGGAAGATGGACAACAGCTTCATCTTCTGTAAAATTTAAAAAAATTAATTATGCTATTTTTTATTTTATTTTTTGCGTCGATGGGTTTCTACCAATTCGTAAAGACAGGGAACATTTATTATAGATTCACATTTGGTTTTACTTAGGGGAATATTGCATTTGTTGCTGCATGATTACTCAATAGAGAGCAGAATCGCGGGGCAGATGATGTCATTCCTCATAATGTAGTATAGTAATAATGAAGATGTCAAATAGACATGTTTGTTCATACTGTTAGCAATAGCACAGAATGTTTTCGTATCCGCTAATGGTTTTCAGATGGATTCATGCAGTAAAACATTTAGCCAAAAAGCCAGGACCCCAGCAAGAAACGTTTTTTTTTTTTTTTACAGAATTGGTCTGAGCGTCTTAATTGTGCGGCCCAGGAGTGTTATTGAGTTTGGGTAATGTCTGCGATGACATCACAGGCCGCGGACGACGCTCTTTGAACATTTGGATTTCGAGAAAGAAAAATATATTGGCTTGAGCTTCAGTGCAAAAAAAGATCCCTATTTACAACCCTATGTTTTATTCAAAAATAGCTCAGTGATTAAAGAGATTGCCTCGGATAAGAAATCTTCATAAAAACAAGACGACCGCGGCCGGGGCAGGAACGCAGCCCTCCTTGTGTCTTATGCATCATGGCTCTGTATCAAATGATCTGATTGCCGCAATATGTGTCTTCTAAAAAAAAAGATTCCATTTTGTAAATTTCCTGAATTATGGATATATTCCGTTTTTATAACTTTGTGATGAATGTTTGAATATTGATGCACGGGTAAGTTCTGGCATGTCCCTAAGGCTTCATGCACATGGCCGTTGGTCAATTTGTGGTCCCCAATGCACAGGCAACATCTGTGCGGATTCCGCGACAGATCCAGACCCATTCAACTTGAATAGGTCCGTGATGCGTCCGCACTGCAAAAAAAATAGAACATGTTCTATTTTTTAGCGTGCGGAGGCACGGAGAGAAACCCCACGGAAGCACTCCGCATATTGCGGATCCACTGTTTGTGGGTGGATTACGGGCCATGGCCGTGTGCATGAGCCCCAAAGAGGACAATCCATTTTAGACCTACGAGTGGGATACCCATCTATTTCAGCAGGACTAGCTGACCATGTGATGTCTATGGAAGGTTTGGCCAGCATTTCGGGGGGAAGGATCATGCACGCTGACATTTAACATATTTCATTCTTTGTCCCCTGAGGTGTCTTAAATGGATATACACGGGCCAACGAGCAGCAGATTGTCGGGAAAGAAGCGTTCCTTCCTGACAGTCGGCTGCTCGATCAGTGGAGGTATAGCCCTACATTTACATGCAGTGATCACCTCCACAGTATGAGGACGAGGGATAGCTAATGCCCAATAATTTTCCCGGATTATCTGCATGTGACGAATACCACGCCTTGTGCCCCGCTTGACGTCACCTACGTCGAGCTCACAAGACGCAGTATGGTCACGCGTTACCCAAGCGTGATGTTACGCCCTCCAGAGGAGCAGGTAAGGTCAGCTTGGTACAGGTCACACAGACACCTCCTGTCCATGCGGGCGCAGAGAGGCAACAAGCTGAGAGAGCCTTTTCACTGCCGCAGTGAAAACAGCGCTGTCTCAGCCCGGGTATCTGCCACCAGCTTCTCCCGCCAATGGGATTATATAGGGTGAGAAACCAACCCGGGGTAGCTTATAACTAGGCCGAAACATGGACGTGGGGATTCGTGATCGAGATACAAGACAGCACAAGATTAAAAAATATATTTAATTGCCTTAACCCCTTAAGGACACAGCCTTTTTACACCTTAGGACCAGGCCATTTTTTGAAAATCTGACCAGAGTCCCTTTAAGTGCTGATAACTTTAAAACGCTTTGACTTATCCAGGCCGTTCTGAGATTGTTTTTTCGTCACATATTGTACTTCATGACACTGGTAAAATGAAGTCAAAAAAATAATTTTTTTTGCACCAAAAAATACATAATTTAACAAAAAATTTGGAAAAATTTGCAAATTTCAAAGTTTCAGTTTCTCTACTTCTGTAATACATAGTAATACCCCAAAAAATTGTGATGACTTTACATTCCCCATATGTCTACTTCTTGTTAGAATTGATTTGGGAATGATATTTTATTTTTTGGGGATGTTATAAGGCTTAGAAGTTTAGAAGCAAATCTTGAAATTTTTCAGAAATTTACAAAAACTCAATTTTTAGGGACCAGTTCAGGTCTCAAGTCACTTTGCGAGGCTTACATTATAGAAACCACCCAAAAATGACCCCATCTAAGAAACTACACCCCTCAAGGTATTCAAAACTGATTTTGCATACGTTGTTAACCCTTTAGGTGTTGCACAAGAGTTATTGGCAAATGGGGAGGAAATTTGAGAATTTCATTTTTTTGTCTAATTTTTCATTTTAACCCATTTTTTCCACTAACAAATCAAGGGTTAACAGCCAAACAAGACTGTATCTTTATTGCCCTGACTCTGCCGTTTACAGAAACACCCAATATGTGGCCGTAAACTACTGTACGGCCACACAGCGTGGCGTAGAGTGAAAGGTGCGCCGTATGGTTTTTGGAGGGCTGATTTTTATGGACTGGTTTATTTACACCATGTCCCATTTGAAGCCCCCTGATGCACCCCTAGAGGAGAAACTCCCTAAAAGTGACCCCATCTAAGAAACTACACCCCTCAAGCTATTCAAAACTGATTTTACATACATCGTTAACCCTTTAGGTGTTGCACAGGAGTTATTGGCAAATGGCGATGAAATTTGAGAATTTCATTTTTTTGCCTAATTTTCCATTTTAACCCATTTTTTCCACTAACAAAGCAAGGGTTAACAGCCAAACAAGACTGTATCTTTATTGCCCTGACTCTGCTGTTTACAGAAACACCCCATATGTGGCCGTAAACTACTGTACGGGCACACAGCGGGGCGTAGAGTGAAAGGTGCGCCGTTTGGTTTTTGGAGGGCTGATTTTGCTGGACTGTTTTTTTGGCACCATGTCCCATTTGAAGCCCCCCTGATGCACCCCTGGAGTAGAAACTCCATAAAAGTGACCCCATCTAAGAAACTACACCCCTCAAGGTATTCAAAACTGATTTTACAAACTTTGTTAACCCTTTAGGTGTTGCACAAGATTTAATGGAAAATAGAGATACAATTTCAAAATTTCACTTTTTTGGCAGATTTTCCATTTTAATATTTTTTTTTCCAGTTACAAAGCAAGGGTTAACAGCAAAACAAAACTCATTATTTATGGCCCTGATTCTGTAGTTTACAGAAACACCCCATATGTGGTCGTAAACTGCTGTACGGGCACACGGCAGGGCGCAGAAGGAAAGGAACGCCATACGGTTTTTGGAAGGCAGATTTTGCTGGACAGTTTTTTTTTACACCATGTCCCATTTGAAGCCCCCCTGATGCACCCCTAGAGTAGAAACTCCAAAAAAGTGACCCCATTTTAGAAACTACGGGATAGGGTGGCAGTTTTGTTGGTACTAGTTTAGGGTACATATGATTTTTGGTTGCTCTATATTACACTTTTTGTGCGGCAAGGTAACAAGAAATAGATTTTTTGGCACGTTTTTATTTTTTGTTATTGACAACATTCATCTGACAGGTTAGATCATGTGGTAATTTTATAGAGCAGGTTGTCACGGACGCGGCGATACCTAATATGTATAATATTTTTTTTATTTATGTAAGTTTTACACAATGATTTCATTTTTAAAACAAAAAAAATGTTTTAGTGTCTCCATAGTCTAAGAGCCATAGTTTTTTCAGTTTTTGGGCGATTATCTTAAGTAGGGTCTCATTTTTTGCGGGATGAAATGACGGTTTGATTGGCATCTATTTTGGGGTGCATATGACTTTTTGATTGCTTGCTATTACACTTTTTGTGACGTAAGATGACAAAAAATGGCTTTTTTTACACCGTTTTTATTTTAATTTTTTTACGGTGGTCATCTGAGGGGTTAGATCATGTGATATTTTTATAGAGCCGGTCGATACGGACGCGGCGATACCTAATATGCATACTTTTTTTTATTTATGTAAGTTTTACACAATGATTTCATTTTTGAAACAAAAAAAAATCATGTTTTAGTGTTTCCATAGTCTAAGAGCCATAGTTTTTTCAGTTTTTGGGCGATTATCTTGGGTAGGGTATGATTTTTGCGGGATGAGATGACGGTTTGATTGGTACTATTTTGGCGTACATGCGACTTTTTTGATCACTAAGGTGGGCAAAATTTCAATTTCATCCTAGTTTTTTATTTTTTATTTTTATGGCGTTCACCGTTCGGGTAAAGTAACATAACCGTTTTATAGATCAGGGCGATACCAAACATGTGTAGGGAATTTTATTTTTTTCATTTTTAATCAGTGATAAATGTGTTTTTTGATTTTTACTTTTTTTTCACTTTTTTTAACTTTTTTTTTGACCCAGACCCACTTGGTTCTTGAAGATCCAGTGGGTCTGATGTCTGTATAATACAGTACAGTACAATATATATTGTTCTGTACTGTATTTTACTTACACTGAACAGATCTATGCTTTTAGCACAGATCTGTTCAGCACCATGGACAGCAGGACGCCTGAGAGGCGTCCTGTTGCCATGGGAACCTTCCCCGTCTGCTCAGAACTGCGCAGACGGGGAAGGGTAAGCACAGGGCTGAGGGGGGCTCTCTGGGGGCTCTCTCCCTCTCCCATCGGGGGGCTGCAAAGGCACAGCAGCCCCCCGATGGGAGAGGGAGGGAGCTCCCTGCGCTGTTAACCTTTTCCATACAGCGGTCCGTACGGACCGCTGTATGGAAAGGGTTAACGGCTGACATCGCATCGCAGATGTCAGCCGTTTACACCAGGGTGCCAGCAATGTGCTGGCACCCTGGTATCCCCACTAAAACCAACGATTATACAAGGGGAGGCGGGCGGGGGATCGCGATCCCGCCTGCCGCACCGCCCGCCTCCCGCACCGCCCACACTGCCCGCAACCCTCCCCCTGCACCTCCCACCGGGCTAAAATCACTCGGGGGGTGCAGGGGGAGGGATACAGATCTATTTTAGGAATACTAAAGTTTCTGATCCCCGCGGTCAGGGACCGCAGGGATCAGAAACTGCAGAAATCGCAGCAAACCGCAGGTCTGAATTGACCTGCGGTTTGCCGCGATCGCCGACATGGGGGGGTCACGGGACCCCCCCGCGCATTTAGCCTAGGTGCCTGCTCGATGATTTGAGCAGGCACCGGGTTCCGATCACTGCCGGCCGGGCGGCAGTGATCGGAACAACACATGACGTACCGGTACGTCATGTGTCCTTAAGTACCAGGACATCATGACGTACCGGTACGTCATGTGTCCTTAAGAGGTTAAGGGCACACTAGATATAACACAATACACAGAGAATATATACAGTGGTCTGAGGTTACAGATACTGGAGATATAGGTACAACAGGGTTAAGCAGAACAATAAGTCAGTTTACCAGATATATGAGTCCTTTGGGTAGTGGTGAGTTCTAACGTCGGAGGCAGTGATGTCAGCTGGTTGCAGGTCCCTCCAAACACATTGCACGATGTGACCCCCTTTCAGAGAAAGACCCGCCTGCTTGCTGCACAGGCCTTTTTTAACCTGTAGCCGGCCCCTCCCGGCCTTTGGGAGGGGTCCACCCCCCCTCTGCTGGACTGGCTGCAAATGACCCACAAAACCCTTTAGGGTTCATAGCTCCAGTCCAGAAGGTCACAGGGAGATGGTTCTGGGACCAACGGATCCACCTGGGTTCCGGCTACAACTAGAGTCCAAACATGGTGCCGCTATTGGGTTCCTGTGGGGAGATATGGATATCTCCCTTCCCTGGCATATCCCACCCTCAAACAAAGACCATGGGCATGTTCATCGTGGCCACCGGGACACAAATATGTATCTGGTTTGCGCCTGCGATGGCCGGGTGATTCATAATTCCTTATGAAATGTAGGTGTCAACATGTCTGGGAGTTATCATTGATCCTGGCAAGGGCTGATACCTCCTGCTGGGGTTTTTTCGGCAGGATCCATGCTGTCTGACTGGAGATGTGAAATGTAACCAAATGGTGGGTGTGAGGACATGACTGACAGTAAATATTAATCCATATTCCTCACACTGCACATCTAAATCCACCTTTATTCCACTTTCCCAACTGGAAACACAAGCATATTTGGCTGAACCAATGTGATTAAATAGGAGTTATCAGGAATGGCTTGTTCGGCATATGGACACTTTAAAGACATTGACCCATTAGGACAAAATGTCCTCTATATGCAGGATAGAAGGTAAGTTTCAGATCAGCGGAGATCAGACCACTGGGGCCCCCATTAATCATGAGAATAGGAGCCTGTACTCCCTGTTTTAATGGAACGGCAGTCATTCATGTGCGCTGTCGCTCCATTCTGCTCTATAGGGTTACCGGAGATAGGCAAGCGCTTGTACTAGCCTAAAACTCCGGCACTCCAGCTGTGGTGAAACTACGACTCCCAGCATGTTCTATTCATTTCTATGGAGTTCTGAGAACAGCCACAGCTGGACCGCCGGAGGTTAGCCTTCCCAGGACTAGGCTGTCTCCAGCAGTACCATGCATGCGTGTCTGCCGCTTCATTCAAATGGGGATCATTGTCCCCTATTCATGATCGGTGGGGTCCCCGGTGGTTAGACCCCGGTCAATGAGATACTTATTCCCTATGCTGTGGCTCCATACAAAATGGAGCTGTAGTATAGCATTGTGCATGAGCCTCTGCAAAATAACATCTGCACGCTTTTGGGTCAAAGCTGGACCCCCCTGAGGTCCAGTATGAGCCCATGATGTAAAATCATGGGATGTTATGATCCCTGCTCCACACAAAGATGCCCCCAAAAATGATTCATTTTTGAACAAAAATGTGTAAGCACTTCGTGGCCTGTCCTGTTTGCCGGACGGTCCTGAGAAATTTGGGAGGTATGCATGAGGCCTTATACCACAGACAGGGCATTATCTGTATTGTCTGGTGCAGGTAAAAATTGGACGTATTGCCAGGGGCAGATTGGGAACCTAAAGTGGCCCTGGAAAAAAATACCTAAAAGTGGCCCCATATTGTAGGATGGTCTAAATTGACAGGAGGCGGGCCAACAAAAGTAGGGTGGTCAGCAATACCATAGCGCAAAATGCCAACATACCACAGTGCCGCACATTATTTTGCCCCAAAAGCGGTCCTTCTGTGGTGGCCACCAATAGAGGCTATTTTCTCTCCTCTTCTTCCAGTTGTCTCTGATTAAGATATGGAGGAGGGGGCTTATGAGGTGAGATGCGAGACATAGCTGAATTCAGAAGGGCATGTCGCTGGCCGGGTCCATGAGTACCTGATTCTAACAGAGATAATTACCACTGAGAGCTTATCATGTACCCATCCAGTGGCAGAGATGGGAGCTCAGACAGCCCTCTGGGCCTCGGCCCACCGGGAAATTTCCCTGTAAGGTCTATGGCCAATCCGCCCCTGCGCATTGCCCACAATAACCAATCGGGACTTTAGCTCACACGGGTTGAAAAGTTATAGAAATGATCTCCTCGATCACTCTATTCCTCTATATACACAAGGCAACCATTTCTAGCCTCCAGTTGGCCACCAACTGGCCAGTGTAAGTGTAAGACAGTTCTAAAATGACTCCTAGGACATGATTTGTTTTGGCGCCGTCATCTGCAGGTCGTAAGCAAAATCTAATTCTGCAAATAATATGCCTGGGGAATCCATACTATGTGGTCTGGAAAAGACCGAATATTGGAAAAAAAACTTTAAGAAACAAGGGAATTTGAAGTCAAATGAGTCTGTTGTGGCCCCAGAGATGACACACTGCAGAACCTGAGCCTGGTGCAATGTCTATCTTGGAAGATTAACTATGTGTATTCAGCACAGATCCTTCATTAGCTGCAACTGATATGAGAGCTGAGAGCGGCTCCGCTGCCCCCCTGGAGTCTCTCCCTCTGAACCGTCCAGGTGGCGACTGGTTCTGCTGGGAAATGGCCTTGAAATAAATAGACCCACAGGACACACGGTGAGAGAAATAATTGGGGGACTCCTGAAATGCGTCGCGACCGGGGTTAAAAAGAAATCCGCAGAGCGAAGCACTAAACAGAGCTTACAGGCGCGGCTGATAATAGAGGAAGATAAGGTCCTCGTCACGGCCGGTTTACCTGGATCGCTCATTAAAAAGATCAGATTTCCAGTGGGTGAAATAAAATCTAGAGTCAGCAGCGATTGAAGGTTTCTCACTCTTAATGAAGTTGTGACAAATATATAGAATACGAAAATCTAAAAAATATGCAAAATAAAATTCATTTTGTGGCGACTTTAGTTTTGAAAAAAAAAATTCATCAAATGTATGGAGACGACTGGGAATAATAA
The DNA here is from genome assembly GCF_905171765.1 of Bufo bufo. Classification (NCBI taxonomy): domain Eukaryota; kingdom Metazoa; phylum Chordata; class Amphibia; order Anura; family Bufonidae; genus Bufo; species Bufo bufo. Next base: position 27,309,049 of record NC_053397.1, on the reverse strand, counting down.
CTTATAATCGTAGGTACATCTAAACCTAGTGGTTAGCGAGTGCGCATATCAGTGCCTATTGGTTTATTTATTATTATTATTTATTATTAAAGCGCCATTCATTCCATAGCGCTGTACATATGATAAGCGGTGCACATACATAATACAGACAATTGCACTAATCATAAACAAGACGAGTTACAAACTGGTACAGAAATACCCCTTTACGGCCTTAGGCCTCTTTCACACGACCGTTTTTTTTTTTCCGTTTTGCGGGCCGTTTTTTGCGTTCCGTATACGGTCCGTATACGGAACCATTCATTTCAATGGTTCCGCAAAAAAAACGGAATGTACTCCGTATGCATTCCGTTTCCGTATTTCCGTTTTTCAGTTCCGTTAAAAGATAGAACATGTCCTATATTTGGCCGCAAATCACGTTCCGTGGCTCCATTAAAGTTTATGGGTCCGCAAAAAAACGGAATGCATACGGAAATTCATCCGTATGTCTTCCGTATCCGTTCCGTTTTTTGCGGAACCATCTATTGAAAATGTTATGCCCAGCCCAATTTTTTCTATGAAATTACTGTATATGCCATACGGAAAAACGGAACGGAAAAACAGAACGGAAACGGAAACACAACGGAAACAAAAAACGAAACAACGGATCCGTTTAAAACGGACCGCAAAACACTGAAAAAGCCATACTGTCGTGTGAAAGAGGCCTTAAAGGGGTATTTCCATCTGGGACACTGATGGCATACCAGTGCTGGCACCTCTGGGACCCGCTCCTGGCTCCAGAAGCGAATGGAGAGCAGTCCACGCTTCGTTCACAGGTATGGCAGTTCCGAAAAATAGCTGAGTACTGGCCCAGGGATCGGCAACCGTCGGCGCTCCAGCTGCTGTGAAACTACAACTCCTAGCCTGCAAACACACTCTGCTGTTCTTCTAACTCCCATAGAAGTGTATGAAGCATCCTGGGAGTTGTAGTTTCTGAACAGCTGGAGCGCCGGAGGATGCTCATCCCTGCCATAGCCTAACGATATGCCATCAATGTCTGAGATGGGCCAACCCCTTTAAAAGGATTCTGAAACCAGAATAGACCCCTTTAAATGAAGGCATGTAGCAGACCTAAGGCAGCCCATTGGGGCACCATCCGAAAATGTTCCCTCTAGGTAGATTGATAGGACAGTATGTGCTGTAATAACAATTCTGGAGCATCTTTTTACCTGTAACTCTATGTTGTGCCATTCTTCTATTATTCCTACTAGAAGTTTCAGATTGAATTGGCAGCAGTCTGCATTACAGGCCCATATGGGTCTTACCAGGTTTCCCTGCACAGTCTGGCACTGGAATCTACTCAAACAGTACACACAGGGTACATAGAGCATCTGAAATAGACATCTTGCATTTATCAGTCTGACCATAAACAGTCCTGGGGACCAGAGATTGACGAGCTCCTTCAGTCACACGTGTACGTGGCTGTCTCTCTGCAAAGAATAACTAGTCCTCCTTCCATGTGAGGAAAATTGGGGCACTGGACTTACACTGACACTTATCTGGCGGCCCCTTCTGTGTGTGTCATAGATGGAAAAAGTGCACTGCTGAGATCACAGTGCACTGAAACTACACTGATACGGATGTGTGCCGGCCGCGCCCGTATTGTGGCCCGCGAACAGCGGGTCTGTATTATACAAGCACCGACCGTGTGCGCACCGTATCACGGATGCGGGCCCATTCACTAGAATACAGTGCACTGAAACTACAGTATACTGATACTAAGACTACTTTCACATCTGCATTTTTACTGAATCCGTCATGGATCAGCAAGAAACGCTTCCGTCATGATAATACAACCGTCTGCATCCGTTCTGAACGGATCCGGTTGTATTATCTCTAAAATAGCCACGTGTTCGAGAAAACGGATCCGGCAACATTGACTTACATTGTGTTTCATGCCACATGCCGTTTTGCTCCACATCCCATGCCAGGCAGAGAAATGCCGCTTTGCATGCGCAGACCGGAAGGACGGATCCGGCATTCCGGTATTTTGAATGCCAGATCTGGCACTAATACATTCCTATGGAAATGTAGTCTTCAGTTTTTTTGGCCGGAGATAATACCGTAGCATGCTGCGCTATTATCTCCGTCCTGAACAGTCAAAACGACTGAACTGAAGACATCCTGATGCATCCTGAACGGATTGCTCTCCACTCAGAATGCATGGGGATAAAACTGATCAGTTCTTTTCTGTTATAGAGCCCCTAGGACGGAACTCAGTGCCGGAAAACAAAAACACAAGTGTGAAAGTAGCCTAACTTCACTGTAGTCATCTGCATTTTTATCCTCTGTGACATCGGCGGTCCATTCACATGTACATATGTGTTTTTTTGGATCCGCAAAACACAGAAAACGGCAATGTGCGTTTCGCATTTTGTGGACCGCACATCGCCTGCACTGTCATAGAAAATGCCTTTTCTCGACCGCAATTGCGGACAAGAATAGGACATGCTCTATTTTTTGAAAGAACGGAAGTGCGGATCCAGAAATGCAGATCCGCAAATGCGGATGCGGACAGCACATTCCGGCCCCATTGAAAATGAATGGGTCCGCACCTGCTCCGCAAAATTGTGGAACTGTTGCGGACCCATATTGTGGACGTGTGAATGGACCCTAACAATTAACAATTAGTGACATTTTGTAGATTCGGGCTCCTGCTTCGCTAAGCTAAGAGTCAACATGCAGTTCTCTTAGCTTGGCGGAGCAGGCAGAAGCAGGAGCCCGCTCTGCTCAGCTAATCCTGGCATAGTACATGGGTACAGGGTATCCATGTGCTATTCCAGGAGGTAGTAAACCTCTGGGAGGCACGGGCAGGAGCAGCAATATGCGCTCCTGCCCGTACTCCCTGAGCTGCTGTGGCCCCATTCATAAATTTCACACTCCGTACACTGCTGAGCTGTCAGCGGTGGACAGAGAACTGAGTTTTAGGCGCACAGGGAATGGTTCGCTTTAGGGAGGAAAAAGTATAATAAAAATAAAACATTAATAAATAAATTATATTAGAAAAAGTTTTATTGGGGCATTAGGGACATCTTATTAAAATTTCATACGAAGGTTTAGTTAGGCCCCTTTCACACGGGCGAGTATTCTGCGCGGATGCGATGCGTGAGGTGAACGCATTGCACCCGCACTGAATACCGACCAATTCATTTCTATGGGGCTGTGCACATGAGCTGTGATTTTCCCGCATCACTTGTGCGTTGCGTGAAAATCACAGCATGCTCTATATTCTGCGTTTTTCACGCAACGCAGGCCCCATAGAAGTGAATGGGGTTGCGTGAAAATCGCAAGCATCCGCAAGCAAGTGCGGATGCGGTGCGATTTTCACGCATGGTTGCTAGGTGACAGTCTATTCACTGTCTTATTTTCCCTTATAACATGGTTATAAGGGAAAATAATAGCATTCTGAATACAGAATGCTTAGTAGGTGATCAATTGAGGGTTAAAAAAAAATAAAAAAATTAACTCACCTTCTCCTCTTGTTCGCGTAGTTCCCGTCTCTTCTTTACTTCTCAAAAGATGGACTACCGGCTAGGACCTGTGGTGACGTCAGATCACATGGTCCATCACCACGGTGATGTACCATGTGATTGGAGCATGTGATCTGACGTCACCAAAGGTCCTTTAGCCCACAGCTCATCATTAAAGAAGTAAAGAAGAGACGGGAACTACGCGAACAAGAGGAGAAGGTGAGTTAATTTTTTTATTTTTTTTTAACCCTCAATTGATCACCTACTAAGCATTCTGTATTCAGAATGCTATTATTTTCCCTTAAACCATGTTATAAGGGAAAATAATAACATCTACACAACACCTAACCCAAGCCCGAACTTCTGTGAAGAAGTTCGGGTTTGGGTACCAAACATGCGTGATTTTTCTCACACGAGTGCAAAACTCATTACAATGTTTTGCACTCGCGGGGAAAAATCGCGGGTGTTCCCGCAACGCCCGTGTGAAAGAGGCCTTAGTCTTTAATTATTTGAGGGAGCAGTGCTTACTACATGTCTTAGATGAAAAAAATTATCCTAAATGCTATATACAAAAAAGGAACAAAATGTCACTAATTGTTAATTGTTATAGAGAGTTGCGCCGGTCTGACAGAGGAAAAAAATGCAGATGACTACAGTGAAGTTAGATCTTAGTAGCAGGTTTTAGAGCAAGGGCCTAGACAGTATTAGGCTACTTTCACACCAGCGTTTATCCTGGATCCGTCATGGATCAGCAAAAACGCTTCCGTCATAATACAACCGTCTGCATCCCTTCTGAACGGATCCGGTTTTATTTATTTCTGAAATAGCTGAGACGGATCAGTCTCTAAAACCATTGTAAGTCAAGGGGGGACGGATCAGTTTTCTTTTGTGTCTGAGAAAACGGATCCGTCACCATTGACCTACATTGTGTGTCAGGACGCACCACATCGCCGACAGAAAAACACTGCTTGCAGCGTTATTCTGTCCGCGAAGGGGACGCAACCAAACGGAACGGAATGCATTCTGGTGCACTCTGTTTTGTTCAGTTTTGTCCCCATTGACAATGAATGTGGGACAAAACAGAAGCGTTTCCCCCCCCCCCCCTCTATTGACATCCTATGACGGATCTCAATAACGGAAAGGGAAAGCACAGATGTGAAAGTAGCCTAAGTGATCAGATAGGGAAGACTCTGCATTGCCAAGTTCTAATCTCCCAACAAACACAACATTTGCTCTGAGTGATGCCTCAATAAATTTCCATTTCAGAATGTTAACCAGCGATTCTACCTCCTTCCTGCCCCTTTATAAGCAAAAACATCTGCCGCTTGCCTGCTGGTAAATCGCCATCATTCCTGTAGTTCTACAGGAGCTTGTATTCCCTATAATGCTACGCCGCATCCTTTGGGAATGAATGTGTTAAATGCACAGTAAAAAATAAATGAGTGGAACGCCCGGGCATTGCAAGACCCATGTGAAGAAAAGGGTTCGGCGGGGAGCTGTCATATTCCTGACAGTGCCCTGGTAATGACAGTAAACTGGTACATGGCGGTGCTTTTTCAATTACTTATGGAATTATGATGCAGAATCGGAGCAGTGTGTCATGGATCCACGCTGGGCCATTAAATTGCTCGCTATTAAAATGTCTCTCTAGTCTTTGTGTTTACAGACCGAGGCTCTGTACTTAAGGAACGGTCCAGTCAGCGTTTTCAGCTGTTTGCAGTAGGATGATAACATTAAGGTGTTTTGTACAGTTGCTTCTCAGAGTGCTGGGGGGGGGGGGGGGGGGGGCTGTGCCAATGAACAAACACAGCGCTACTACATCTCGCTGTCTCAGGCTCAGCCCTGCTACCTTAGGGCCAGATCAAGATTGTTGAAGGACCCTAGGAAAAACATATACACTGCGTGCAGAATTATTAGGCAAATGAGTATTTTGACCACATCATCCTCTTTATGCATGTTGTCTTACTCCAAGCTGTATAGGCTCGAAAGCCTACTACCAATTAAGCATATTAGGTGATGTGCATCTCTGTAATGAGAAGGGGTGTGGTCTAATGACATCAACACCCTATATTAGGTGTGCATAATTATTAGGCAACTTCCTTTCCTTTGGCAAAATGGGTCAAAAGAAGGACTTGACAGGCTCAGAAAAGTCAAAAATAGTGAGATATCTTGCAGAGGGATGCAGCACTCTTAAAATTGCAAAGCTTCTGAAGCGTGATCATCGACCAATCAAGCGTTTCATTCAAAATAGTCAACAGGGTCGCAAGAAGCGTATGGAAAAACCAAGGCGCAAAATAACTGCCCATGAACTGAGAAAAGTCAAGCGTGCAGCTGCCAAGATGCCATTTGCCACCAGTTTGGCCATATTTCAGAGCTGCAACATCACTGGAGTGCCCAAAAGCACAAGGTGTGCAATACTCAGAGACATGGTATCACGGTCGGCGTGACTATCACATACGTGACGCAGAGGGAGGGAACAAGGAAGGCCCTGCCCAAGTGAGAGGGAAGGTGGTGACCCCTGACTCACCTAGCGGCTGGCACCTGGCTGCCCTGACGTCCCTAGACGGGTTCCTCACCCGTACGCCGATCACGTGCCTAAAGCCCTGGCTTTCCCTAAGCTGAGCCCTAGATAGTGAACAGGGCGGTGGGAACACTAGTCCGCACCACTAGCTCTAAAGGAAAACACCAAGGGAAGGACAGACAATACAAACTCAACATGTAATCCCAGGTGGGCGAAAACAGGAGACAACAAGAAGCCCAACAGGGATCCGGAGGGTAGCACTCTGGAACGACAACCAGGATTCACAACTCCAGTGGGTCAGTATAGATGTCCAGGCAGGAAGCTCTATAACTGGCAACTAGAGAAGTGTGAGGGGAGAATATAAGGAGGTTGGGAGTGGCAGACAAGAAACAGCTGAGGAGGAGAAGCTACGGATCCCTGATTGAGACAAAAAGGATAGCAAGGCAAACACAGAAAACAATCACTAAGAAACAACGTGATCTTTAGATATAGAGCGCGCAGCCACCCGCTGCGACCTCCTGACCCCGGGTATAACGGAGTCAGACGTGGCTCTTGATACCCTCGTGACAGTACCCCCCCTTTCACGAGGGGCCTCCGGACACTCAGGACCAGGTCTCTCCGGATGAGAGGTATGGAAAGCCTGAATTAACCTGTTGGCGTTTACCTCTGACGCTGGAACCCACATTCTTTCCTCGGGACCGTAACCCCTCCAATGCACCAGATACTGAAGAGAGCGGCGGACCCGACGAGAATCAACAATTCTGGCTATTTGAAACTCCAGATTACCATCCACAATAACAGGAGGAGGTGGCAGTGGTGATGGTTCTAGAGGTGGAACATACTTCTTGAGTAACGATTTATGGAAGACGTTATGGATCTTAAAAGTCTGTTGTAGCTCCAGGCGAAAAGCCACAGGGTTAATAACGGCTACTATTTTATAAGGACCAATGAACCTAGGGCCCAGTTTCCAAGAGGGAACCTTCAACTTAATATTCCTAGTAGACAACCACACATAGTCATTCACTCCTAGGTCCGGACCTGGCGACCGTTTCTTATCGGCCATGCATTTATATTTACCACTCATCTTTTTCAAGTTAACTTGCACCTTCTGCCATACCGATGAAAGAGATGAAGAAAACCTTTCCTCTTCGGGAACCCCAGAAGACCCCCCCCTCTTTGAAAGTACAAAATTGGGGATGAAAACCGTATGCACCAAGGAATGGTGACTTGCCAGTGGACTCCTGATAATGATTATTTATGGCAAACTCAGCTAACGGTAAATATGATGACCACAACTCTTGGTTTTCAGACACAAAACACCTTAAATATGTTTCTAGGTTTTGGTTGGTACGCTCAGTCTGTCCATTCGACTGAGGATGGAAAGCTGAGGAAAAGGACAAGTGTACCCCCAAACGGGAACAAAAAGCTTTCCAAAACTTAGAAATAAACTGGGTTCCCCGATCCGAAACCACATCGGAAGGGACCCCGTGAAGCTTCACGATTTCACTGATAAACACCTGAGCAAGAGTTTTAGCATTAGGAAGTGCGGGTAGCGCAATAAAGTGTACCATTTTGCTAAACCTGTCTACTACTACCAAAATAACTGTTTTACCCGCAGACAACGGTAAGTCAGTGATGAAATCCATTGACAGATGTGTCCATGGCCTATTGGGGATAAAAAGTGGCAATAAAGACCCTGCTGGACGTGTATGAGAGACTTTCGCGCGTGCACAAGTAGAGCAAGTAGACACGAAATCCATTACATCCTGACGCAACCTTGGCCACCAAAAACGACGAGATAATAGCTCCAAGGTTGCTTTACTACCCGGGTGCCCAGCAAGTTCCGAATTATGATGTTCTTTTAATAATTCAAGACGCAGGTTTAACGGTACAAACAATTTCTCTGAGGGGCAAGAGGCCCGGGCGTCCCCCTGGGCCTCTAACACCTTTCCCTCTAGAACAGAGTGTACAGCAGAGACAACCACTCCTCTTTGTAAAATAGGTACCGGATCACTAACATTACCCCCTCCAGGGAAACTACGAGATAACGCGTCTGCCTTGGTATTTTTTGCCCCAGGACGATAGGTGATTACAAAGTTAAATCTGGTAAAGAATAGCGACCACCTAGCTTGTCTAGGGGTGAGACGCTTAGCCGATTCTAGGTACAGAAGGTTTTTGTGATCCGTAATCACCGTGACGGGGTGGATTGCTCCCTCTAAGAAGTGACGCCACTCTTCAAACGCCAGTTTAATCGCCAACAGTTCCCTATTTCCAACATCACAGTTCTTCTCTGCAGAAGATAATTTTTTGGAAAAGAAAGCGCAAGGGCGCCATTTGCCAGGAGACGGACCCTGAGACAATACAGCCCCCACTCCCACCTCTGACGCATCTACCTCAACAATAAAAGGCTGGGAGACATCAGGTTGAATTAGAACAGGTGCCGAGGTAAACCTCTCTTTTAGAGAGGAAAATGCATTTTTAGCGGCGTCAGACCATTTGGAAAAATCAGTCCCCTTCCTAGTCATGTCGGTAAGGGGTTTAACGATCACTGAATAATTTTTAATGAACTTTCTATAGAAATTTGCGAAACCCAAAAACCGTTGTAGGGCTTTAAGGTTCTCATGAAGATCCCAATCTAAAATTGCCTGGACCTTCCCAGGATCCATACGGAAACCTGAAGCAGATAATAGATATCCCAGGAACTGTATTTCCTGAACGGCGAAGACACATTTTTCAATTTTCGCATATAATTTATTAGTCCGTAGGACCTGCAGTACTTGCCTGACATGCACCTCATGTGTTTTCAGATCAGCCGAATAAATTAAGATATCATCTAGGTATATGACTACAAACCTGCCGATGAGATGACTAAAAATATCATTAACGAAATGTTGGAAGACAGCGGGGGCATTGGTCAGACCGAAAGGCATAACTAGATTTTCATAATGGCCCTCAGGGGTGTTAAAAGCTGTCTTCCACTCATCCCCTTCCCTGATACGAATCAGATTGTAGGCCCCCCTAAGATCAAGTTTGGAGAACCACCTAGCACCCGCAATCTGATTAAAAAGGTCAGGAATGAGAGGAAGAGGGTATGGGTCTCGGATGGTTATCTGGTTTAGCTCACGGAAATCTAGGCAAGGACGCAGGCCCCCATCTTTCTTTTTAACAAAGAAAAACCCTGCAGCCACGGGTGAAGAAGAGGGTCTGATGTGTCCCTTAGCCAGACTCTCGGAGATATAATCTTTCATGGCTTGTCTCTCGGGACCCGAAAGATTATACAACCTGGACTTGGGTAATTTTGCACCGGGAATCAGGTTAACCGGGCAATCATAAGGACGATGAGGTGGTAGCTTCTGACAACCCTTTTCAGAAAAAACGTCCTCAAAGTCCGAAATAAATGTAGGTAGGGAAGCTATGGAGGCGATTAAACAATTGTTATTTAAGCAATTCTCTCTGCAATGCTCACTCCACTCCAATATCTCCCTGGCCTGCCAATCCACCACTGGATTGTGCGCTACCAACCAGGGAAGACCCAATACCACAGGAGAGGGAAGGCCCTCCAGAACGTAACATGAAAGACACTCATTATGGTGGTCCCCTACCCGAAGGTGTAAATTATGAACAATGTGGGTGAGGTTTCTCTGAGACAGAGGAGCCGAATCTATAGCGAATACGGAAATAGGTCTCTGCAGCGTGCAGAGAGACAAACCCATAGTGCGGGCAAAATGGGCATCTATCAAATTTACCCCTGCTCCACTGTCTAGAAAAAAAGAAATAGACTCCGTCTTAACACCAAAAACAATAACCGCTGGTAACACAAATTGAGATGTTCGTATGGAGGAAACGTATACCCCCCGGCTGACATCCTCCGCACAGCCTGGGGTTAGTAGTTTTCCGACGGTCTTTTGTTTTTGAGAAAGGAGGGACAGACATTAATGAAATGACCCTTCCCCCCACAGAAAAAACAAGCCCCCCCCCTACGGCGAACCTCAGGAGGACGGACCTGACGAGAAGTTCCGCCTAGCTGCATAGGCTCATCTAAGTCAGTACAGACTAATTGTTGTTTGGGAGAGGTAACCAATTGCTCAGGAATTTTCGATCTCTCCCTAAGACGCCTATCTATTCTGATAGAGAGGGACATAACAGCATCAAGGGAAAGGGGGGTCTCATACAGCGCCAGTGCATCCTTAACCCTTTCAGATAACCCAGAGCAGAACTGACTCCTGAGAGCCGGGTCGTTCCACTGAGTATCCGTAGCCCACCTACGGAACTCTGAGCAATATTCCTCTGCTGACCGATCTCCCTGTAGGAGTCTCCGTAACTTCGACTCAGCCAGGGCGACTCGGTCAGGATCATCATATATGAGACCCAAAAAATCCCTCCACTGACCGGAGAGCCTGGGAACCAGGGGGTAACGAGAACGCCCAGGATTGTGGGTCCCCCTGAAGCAGGGAAATGACAATCCCTACCCGCTGTTCTTCATTACCTGAGGAGTAAGGGCGCAACTTAAAGTATAATTTGCAGGCCTCACGGAACGTCGCAAATTTGTCCCTTCCCCCAGAAAATCTGTCGGGAAGAGCAACCTTGGGTTCTGTAACAACCTGGTTACCCATAGCAACTGCTGGGGGTGCGGTCTGCTGCATTTGCTGCTGTTGTTGGAGGACAGACGACTTCAATCCTGCCACCTCCAAAGACAGGCCTTGAAGCTGTTTTGCCAAGGCAGCAATAGGATCCATATTGGATTCTAAGTAGAGAAAAAAAAACAACAAAAAAAAAAAATATATTTTTTTTTTTCTCAAAAAGTAAAGGCCAGTTATAATATCACGGTCGGCGTGACTATCACATACGTGACGCAGAGGGAGGGAACAAGGAAGGCCCTGCCCAAGTGAGAGGGAAGGTGGTGACCCCTGACTCACCTAGCGGCTGGCACCTGGCTGCCCTGACGTCCCTAGACGGGTTCCTCACCCGTACGCCGATCACGTGCCTAAAGCCCTGGCTTTCCCTAAGCTGAGCCCTAGATAGTGAACAGGGCGGTGGGAACACTAGTCCGCACCACTAGCTCTAAAGGAAAACACCAAGGGAAGGACAGACAATACAAACTCAACATATAATCCCAGGTGGGCGACAACAGGAGACAACAAGAAGCCCAACAGGGATCCGGAGGGTAGCACTCTGGAACGACAACCAGGATTCACAACTCCAGTGGGTCAGTATAGATGTCCAGGCAGGAAGCTCTATAACTGGCAACTAGAGAAGTGTGAGGGGAGAATATAAGGAGGTTGGGAGTGGCAGACAAGAAACAGCTGAGGAGGAGAAGCTACGGATCCCTGATTGAGACAAAAAGGATAGCAAGGCAAACACAGAAAACAATCACTAAGAAACAACGTGATCTTTAGATATAGAGCGCGCAGCCACCCGCTGCGACCTCCTGACCCCGGGTATAACGGAGTCAGACGTGGCTCTTGATACCCTCGTGACACATGGCCAAGGTAAGAAAGGCTGAAAGACGACCACCACTGAACAAGACACACAAGCTGAAACGTCAAGACTGGGCCAAGAAATATCTCAAGACTGATTTTTCTAAGGTTTTATGGACTGATGAAATGAGAGTGAGTCTTGATGGGCCAGATGGATGGGCCCGTGGCTGGATTGGTAAAGGGCAGAGAGCTCCAGTCCGACTCAGACGCCAGCAAGGTGGAGGTGGAGTACTGGTTTGGGCTGGTATCATCAAAGATGAGCTTGTGGGGCCTTTTCGGGTTGAGTATGGAGTCAAGCTCAACTCCCAGTCCTACTGCCAGTTTCTGGAAAACACCTTCTTCAAGCAGTGGTACAGGAAGAAGTCTGCCTTTTTCAAGAAAAACAATATTTTAATGCAGGACAATGCTCCATCACACGCGTCCAAGTACTCCACAGCGTGGCTGGCAAGAAAGGGTATAAAAGAAGAAAATCTAATGACATGGCCTCCTTGTTCACCTGATCTGAACCCCATTGAGAACCTGTGGTCCATCATCAAATGTGAGATTTACAAGGAGGGAAAACAGTACACCTCTTTGAACAGTGTCTGGGAGGCTGTGGTTGCTGCTGCACGCAATGTTGATGGTGAACAGATTAAAACACTGACAGAATCCATGGATGGCAGGCTTTTGAGTGTCCTTGCAAAGAAAGGTGGCTATATTGGTCACTGATTTGTTTTTGTTTTGTTTTTGAATGTCAGAAATGTATATTTGTGAATGTTGAGATGTTATATTCGTTTCACTGGTAAAAATAAATAATTGAAATGGGTATATATTTGTTTTTTGTTAAGTTGCCTAATAATTATGCACAGTAATAGTCACCTGCACACACAGATATCCCCCTAAAATAGGTAAAACTAAAAACAAACTAAAAACTACTTCCAAAAATATTCAGCTTTGATATTAATGAGTTTTTTGGGTTCATTGAGAACATGGTTGTTGTTCAATAATAAAATTAATCCTCAAAAATACAACTTGCCTAATAATTCTGCACTCCCTGTAAGCACCTTTCAATATTGCGGGAAGAGGAAAACCTTCTAAATAGTGTGCCCTATGCTGCCTGAGTAAGAAGAAATCTATGCCAAAAGAGGTACCACTGATACAGTGCCAACATTATACTGTATAGTCTTATAACGCCTACATAATAGTGCCATAGAGTACCCAAATAACAGTGCCCACCTTGGTATAGGACAGAGAGCTTAAACTATCTATCTGTCTGTATCTCCATCTATCTACCTATCTATCTAATATCTGTTTCTCTATATCATATCTATATATTATCTAAGAAGCGTCGGCTCAAGTTTGCAAAAAAGTAAGAACAGTAGACCGTAGAAGACCGGAGACGAGTGATTTGGAGCGATGAGACGAAAGTCAATAGACTGGACTTTGATGGGTGCAAATGCGTCTGGAAGAAACAAGGGAAAAGGGGGCTAACGGATCGAGAAATTGAAGAAACTGTAAAGGTCAGTTGAGGAAGCCTGATGATATGGAATTGTTCAGAGCCAAAGGTGTTGGATACTTGACCAGGATCGATGGTGGTCTCAATGCTGAGCTATAAGACGGGTTACTTCGTACACTCGACTACTATGAGTATGAAAAGGACGACATAGTGTTCCAGCATGAGAACGACTCGAAGCATACATCGAGATTGGCGAAGAAATGTTTCAATGATAATGAAGTACAGGTGCTGGATTGGCCCCCACAGTCCCCAGACCTCAAACCAATTGAACACTTGTGGGTAGAGAAGAAGAAAAATCTGTATCAACCAGTATGTACCAACATTGGGAACGTGTAGATGAGACCTGGGAATAGTGATGGACGAACATCGGCTAGGATGGTTTGCGAACTCGCGTTCGCTATCAAATATTCGCGAACCGCGCGTTTGCGGTGGGCACCATTGACTTTAATGGCAGGCAAACCTGAAAATCCTTCAGGTCATATTTGCAGCCACCAAATTCTTACTAGAAGAGCACAAATAGTCCCACAATATGGACAGTGACATACCAAAGGGGGATCATTGGCAAAAATTCCCACCAAAAATATGTATTTTAATCAGGGGCCATTTTTATGTGTCTTAAAGGGAAACTCTCAAAAATGTGCCCTGCTGGAGCCTAGAAATTTTTTATTTTAGGCCACGGGAGTACAGGACCCTTAAATTAGGCATTCACCTGACAGAAAAGAACTTGTGATGATGTGGCTGGAGGTACATTAGGCGGTCACTGGATAAAAATTTTACTGTAGGCCACTGGAGTAGAGGCCCCAAAAATTAGGCATTCACCTGACAGAAAAGGCCTTTTATGCCGCTCTATATACATAAGACAATGACCATTCTTTGTTATGTCTGGTGGCGGATATGTGTGGGCTGGCATGAGGAAATTCTATTACACATGGTCGTCACAGGTGTTGAACTCCTCAGAGATCCATGCCTCATTCATTTTTAGAAATGTGAGGTAGTCCACACTGTCGTGAGCTAGGCGAGTGCGCTTATCGGTCACGATACCTCCTGCTGTGCTGAATGTCCTTTCGGACAGGACACTCGACGAGGGGCAAGCCAAGAGTTCCATGGCAAATTGTGCCTGCTCTGGCCACAGGTCAAGCCTGCACACCCAGTAGTTCAGGGGTTCCTCGCTTCTCAGAGCGTCCACATAGGCCGTTAACCCGATGTAGTCGGACACCTGTCATTCTAGGCGTTCCCTGAGGCTGGATCCCGAGGGCGGCTATCGATGGGTTGGCTGCAAGAATTATTTCATATCTGAAGTGACCAACACATCTTCAAACCGCCCTCTTCTTGCAGGCGAGGTAGGATTGGTACCCGCAACTGTTTCGCTGTGGGTGGAAATTCCTCTGCCAGCACCCGGAACAGCAGAATGCAGCATCTCTTGCAGCAAGGCCTGGAAATGCTGCATTCTGACAGCCCTCTGTGATGCTGGTAACATGTCGGCTATTTTGTGTTTATACCGGAGGTCTAAGTACGTTGCCACCCAGTACTGGTCCTTGCCCTTTATGCTTTTTATACTGGGGTCCCTCTTCAAACACTGGAGCATGACGGCCCCTAGTTGCACTAAATTGGAAGCAGTGGAGCGCCCTGGCTCCTGCTCATCGCCCAGGAGAATGTCGTCCTCGGTCTCCTCCCCCCAGCCACACACAACACCAGGGATCCCTGAAAAGTTTAAAGTCCCCCTCAAAGCCTGCTCTTCTTGCTCCTCCTCCTCCCCCCAGCCACCATCCTCCTCTGACTCCTCTTCAGACTCCTGCTGACTTGTCTCAGATGGAGTAGCCCCCCGGGAATTCATTCAGCATTGCGACTTTCTCATCTTCCTGCTCCTGCTCCTCGACGGCTTGATCAATGACACGACGCAATGCACGCTCCAGAAAGAAGGTGTAAGGTACGATGTCACTGATGGCGCCCTGGCAGCGACTGACCAGTTTGGTGATCTCATCAAATGGCTGCAGGAGTCTGCATGCGTCACGGCGCGGTGAAAAGAAACCAAATTCCCCAGAACCTGTCCTGCTGCAGAGTTCGTACAGGTAGTCGTTAACGGCACGTTGCTGCTGGAGCAGCCCATCAAGCATATACAAGGTGGAGTTCCAGTGCGTCGTGCTGTCACAAATCAGACGTCTGACAGGCAGGTGGTGTCACCGCTGAGTCATGGTCGTGTAAGATCTTTTAAAATGGCCAGAGATTTTCCTGGCCTGCCGCAAAACGTCCTGGACCCCGGGGTATTTGGCAACAAATCGCTGCACGACTAAGTTCAGGACATGTGCCATGCACGGCACGTGCGTCATTTTGCCCTGTTTCAGCATGCTCAGCAGATTGGCACCGTTGTTGCACACCACTTTACCAACTGTCAAATTGAGCAGGGTTAGCCACTGATCGGTCTGTGTCGGCAGAGTTGAAAGCAGTGCAGGACCGCTGTGACTATTGGCTTCCAGGCACAACAGCCGCAGCACAGCATGGTAACGTCTCACCTGGCACGTCAAATAGGTTCTGGAGAGCTGGGGGGCGCAGCGGAAGAGGTGGTAGCAGTGGAAAAGGAGGAGTCAGCCGAGGAGGAGACGGAGGATGAAGAAGGAGGAGGAGAAGAAATCCACAAGGGAGCCACGGGTTACATGCTTGACGGCTGTCAGAAGGTTTACCCAGTGGGCAGTAAAAGATATGTACCTTCCCTGCCAAGTTTGCTAGACCACATGTCTGTGGTCAGATGTATCTTGGCATCGACACTGTATGCCAGAGATAAATTCACTTGCCGCTAAACGTGGCCATATAGCTCTGGGATGCCCTTCTGGGAGAAATATTTCCTTCCGGGGACCTTCCATTGCTGTGTGCCAATGGGCACAAATTTTTTAAAGGTCTTAGAGTCCACCAGTTTATATGGCAGTAGTTGGCCGGCTAGCAGTTCCGACAAGCCAGCGGTCAGCCGTTGAGCAAGAGGGTTATCCGGCGTCATCAACTTTTTACGCTCGAACATTTGTTCCATGGAAGCCTGCCTTCTTCCAGATGAACGTGACAACGGCATGGTGGAAGGTGGAGTGAAGGACAAATGGGAGGAGAGAGGAGAAGGAGAAGAGGCAGGACATGGAGCGCCGGGAGTGTGGCTTTGTGGGTTCTGATGGTGTTGCTCCCACTGGGCTCAGTGATGGGAGGCCAGGTGCCTTCTTAAGGCGGTCGTCATTGGGTGAGTGTTCGGCTTACCGTGACTTATGCGTTGACAGCACAGGCTGCAAATGGCAACACTATTGTCAGCAGCTGACACGTTAAAAAAAGCCCACACTGCGGAGCCATGTGTGGCAGGCACAGCACTATGAAGTCCGTTTTGCTCTGGTCAAGTGGATGTGTCATGGGTCAAAGTTTGGTGCAATGCAAATGAATATGGCACCAGCGAACATCGCCATATGTTCGCATGTTCGGCGAATGGCAAACGCGCAAAGTTCACCGCAAAACGACCACCGGGCGAACCGCAAGGCCATCTCTACCTGGGAACAGATTTCGATCGAGACATGCTTGAATCTGATCGAGAGCATGCCCAGAAGGATTCAGGCAGTGTTCAAAGCCAAAGGTGGATTTACAAAATAATAGCAAAATAATAAAAATGAAACTTTAGAATTTTAGGAGCACAACAGTAACAATGCAGTTACATGAGAAGAAACTGCAGAACTAATCATATGCTAAATAGTTGCAAGTCCAAGATGATTGTTTGTAAAATGATGGGAGTCTCACATTGGAAGCCGTAGTGGATGATGAGATATGGAGCCTGAAAGTCAAAAGTTCAAAACATTGTTACCCTTTGCTGGTCAGCCTATCGATCTATCTCATAATTATCAATTAATCTATCTATTATCTATCTATCTATCTATCTATCTATCTATCTATTTATCTATCTATCTATCGATCTATCTCATAATTATCAATTAATCTATCTATCTATCTATCTATCTATCTATTATCTATCTAATAGAAGGGTGTAGTTAGGGTCTGACATATTAGAATATAATAATAATATAAGTGTATTTAAAAGGTGGGATGTCTTGTTACAGATTTTTTATTGGGGCTCAGGAACTTCAAGTTACATTTCTGTATGAACGTATTCTGTGCTACATTTAAAGAAGTCTGTACCATTATTTCTGCCATCTGCCGTTCCCACACTGGGTTAAAGTTATTTCTATACGTTTCCATCATCTTTGCTTTTCTTGTCCACTCATCGATTTTATTTATTTTGCTGCTGCAGTTTCTTACTGAGACGTCTTGTCAGCGCTGTGTAGATGGATTATATGGTAAATACCATTTCTACTCCCTGACTGTTTTCTTTCCTTAACTCAGTGTCAACTGAGGACCTGTGATACTGTAAATGTATCTGTAGAATGTTCCTGCCGAGATGAAACTGATAGAACATTCCACAGATCCCGCTCAATCAATCAAATCTTCCCGCTGATCAGTGATAAGCAATGGTCATTAAGGATTTCATGTCATTTTCTACTTTGCAAGTTTGACTGCAGTCATCCATAGTATAAACGGTAACAAGGTACTTTCACACTGTTTCTTTTTTTCCCCCCATTTTTATGAGTGGCATTTTTAGTAAGCATACTACATACTGTACAATAAACCTTCCAGGGCTATTTCTGCTTTACATTTGAGCATTTTCAGCAAAAAACTTATTTAGAACAACATGGACAAAATATCAACAGTCAGCAAGTGTAACATTACAGTGATTTATCAAGTCCTAGCTTCTCAGGTTAATTTTTTTTTATGCACTTATATATTCCGCAGCACTTTACAGACATCAGCATCCAACTGTCCCTAATGGGGCTCACAATCTAAGGTCCCTATTGGTATGTCTTTGGAGTGTGGGAGGAAACCAAAGTACCCAGAGAAAATCCACTCAAACATGGTGAGAACATACAAACTCCATGCAGATGTTCTCCTTGGTTGGATTTGAACCTAGGAACCCAGCGCTGCAAGGCACCAGTGCTAACCACTAAGCCACTGTGCTGCCCATTTTACATATCAAGAAAGGAACCATATGACTAGGGATCCCCTAAGGACAGCCTCCAACAAGTATCATCACTAAATAAATACAAAGTGAGTATGCGTACTAGGCCTATATACCAAGTAGCAACACCAAAAAAGAGAACAGGCACAGCACGACTAGCAAAATATCTAAACTTTATTATGGTTCCCGAAAGGGGAAAATCCAATAAAATACAATAACAGACAATACAAAACAATGGTGGATGACACACAGGGTGGAAGGATCAAAAATAGACAAGGTACAGCATAAAACAATGTTGGATAAGGCCAAAGAGGTACTAAATGATAAATAAATACCCCAGTGGGGGACATATATGCATGACCTCACCAACCATGGACAAGATATTGAAGCCGGATTCAGTAGATACTTTTTAAAGTGCAAAGTGCATAAAGTACAATGTACATGGACAATAAATTGTAGTATATTAGATAAATAATGCCATAAATAAATACCAGAATAGTGATCCAATGAGCCCCAATGCATGTTTCGCATAAGCTTCCAACGTGTCATCCACGTGTCATCCACCGTTGTCATCCACCGTTGTTTTGTATTGTCTGTTATTGTATTTTATTGGATTTTCCCCTTTCGGGAACCATAATAAAGTTTATATATTTTGTTAGTCGTGCTGTGCCTGTTCTCTTTTTTGGTGTTGCTACTAAGTATCATCATCACTAACAGCATCATTATATCCATGGTTAAGTCCAGGATGCCTTAGTATCACAACGTATTCAAAATAAAAAAGAGCAATAAAAGTTACTGTAATAATGATTATAATGATAATAAAGACAACAGTGATAATGATGAGTGTCACATTCAAGGCCATGTAGATCCCCTTCATCAAAAAGGGGCAAAGAGGGCTTTAAGACGAAGAGGTGCATCAAAGAGGGGGGAGGCAGTTGCGAAGCCCTGATAGCTAAGTTCCTAAGAGGGTAGATTCTTCCCCCTCTCGCCTTTTGTAGTGTCCCCCCAATCCTCTACATGCCCTCCAGGCTTCCCAAATCCTCACAAACTTGTGATGTGCCCCATCTCCCAGGAGGACAGTTCTTCAAATCTGAAGATTTGGTCAACCTTCTGTTTCCATTGTTCTAGAGAGGGCAATTCAGTAGAAAGCCAGAATGTTGGGCTGAGAAAGCGGGCTGCCACCACAAGTTGCTTGAAACGGGGTGTTAGAGTTACACCATCTGTATTTCTATATAAACCCAGCAGCGCACTGAGAGGATAGACAGGGATCCTAGTCCCACAGATCTTATTGCTGGTCTCATAGATACGTGTCCACCAATCTGCAACAGAGGGACACTGCCACCAGATATGGAGGAAGGTGCCTCTGTCTTTCAAGCATCTCCAGCATGTGTCTGAGGCCGAGGTTGAGTATAGGCAGGCTCTCATTTTCAGCATTTTCCAAAATATCTCTATCACTTTTTTTTTCTACAGCCTTCTGTATAGAACTAGAAAAACGCCCTGGAAATGGAAATGGAAATGGCACAGGGAGAAGCGGCGGCGGCCGTGCGGGAACCAGGAGCGGCGCAGGGGAGGGATGAGCCAGGTAAGTTCAATCAGTGTGAGGGGCCCGGGCATATGAGGGCACATTTCCAGGCTCGGATAACCCCTTTAAGGGGTTGTGCAAGCATGGTAGGACTTGTAAAGGAGACACTACTTACCTGCTTCCCAGCGCTGGCTCCCTGCTTCTTCTCCTCCAGGCCTGCGATTCTCCGCTGGGCTCCCTCAATGTAAACATCCAGTTTGACACTGCTGCAGCCAATCATTAGCGGAAACAGAATCCTCTTGGGTCATGTGACCATTTGTGAGCGCCGTGTCCTCCTCCTAGGCTAGTGACATCAGGTTCCTTGGTCACATGGCCTAGGTGGCAGCTCAGTCCCATTCAAGTAAATGGGACTGAGGTGCAATGCCAAGCACTATACAATGGATGGCGCTGTGCTTGGTAAGCTGTGAGGAGGTGGCAGTGCTCACCGGAGCGCCGCAGCCTCCTCAAACAGCTGGTCGACAGGGTGCTGAGTGTCGCCCCCTACTGATCAGATACTGAAAACCTATGCTAAGGATAAGTCAACACTATTAAACACTAGGACAAGCACCTTAAAAGGTGCAATTAATGATGGTAAAAACTATTTAGACAAAAGAAGTACCCCAGAATTCTGTTTTGAAGGAAAAGGGGTTTTCAAGATTTATGTGAATGAAATGTTTACACAACTTTCTAGTATATTTGGTGTTCAGTTCCTGAGTGAATGAAACCATTCTTGTTTATATCTAGGGACAGCGAGATACAAAGCTATTCCTGCTCTGAGAAAAGAAGGGGATACAATTGTATCCTGTGTAGACAATGCTCTGTGATGTAAGCAGCCTGGACTCTGCACTGATACATTGTAGCAAACAGAGTTTTGTGCAGCTGCTGCTGATGTATGTATCTCACAGAGCATTGTCTGCACTGGATACAATTGCATTCACTTCACATTTAGCTCAGAGAAGGACTAGGCTCTCATAATTTTTATAGTGCTTAGTATTTATTTCTATGAAACAGGAAAATCCCTTTAAAACCCATGAATATTAAGATGCTTCCTTTTTAAGACATGGCCATAAGGACAAGATTTGTAAACAGTAGAGTTAAGGATACTCTGTTTCCACTTGTCATATACTGTATGTAGCTAGTACCCCGACACTCGTCAGTTTATATTAAGCAGATTGTTTTATTGATGCATAGACTCACAATAATCCCGGACAAATGTAAAATTGTGATTGCTAGAAATACTCTATACAATTGGACGATTCGGTCCTCAGCACAATGAGTCTTAGGCTACTTTCACACTAGCGGCAGCCTTCTCCGGCAGGCTGTTCCGGCGGATGAACAGCCTGCCGGATCCGTGCTTCTGCTAGTGCACGCGTGCCGCTGGAGGTCCGCTCTGGCCCCATTGACTATAATTCCGGCCACCTCTCGGCGTGTTTGCAGTGCTGCCGCGGGAACTCCGGCCCGCCCTTATTATAGTCAAAGGGACCTCCGGCGGCACGCGTGTACTAGCGGCAGCACCCGCCGTAACAGCCTGCTGGAGAAGGCTGCCACTAGTGTGAAAGTAGCCTAAGGGCTCATTAACAAGAATGTAAGTTGCCCGTGCCCCAAATAGCGGTCCGCAACGCACGGCACCAGCCGTATGAACCCGTATTGTGTAATGATCAATGTAGGCCAGGTGTCTAAAATAACAGCGTAACAAAATCCAAACACTCATACTCTGTGATTATTGCTTTCCTGGTTTAATGCACTTAGAATAAATCAGTTAATCCTATAAAATAAATAATTGTTAATCCGGAATAATCAGATATATGCAGAAAAGAGCCCATCTGCATCCTGCCGTCACAGCTATGTGATGTGCAGTGCTTTGTATCGATGTTTGGTATTATACATAATTGGATTTCTATGCACTTTTCAGATTTTGGCTTGTTTGTATTCCTGTTTTTAGATATTCATCAACATCCGATTCAGCAGAGGAGGATATTAATGGGTTAAAGTGCATGAAAGGGTTATACATGTCTCGCCGTTATCCCACCAATGTCAGACAGGTGCAGGTCCTACATCTGGAACCGCTTCTTTCTCCAGAAAGGGCCGCCCCAAAAGTGAAGGAGAGAGCACTTGGCTACTTTCAGAACTCCTATAGTGGTGAACAGAGGGTGGCCGCGCTTGCGCAGTGCGCTCTCTTTTGCTTTGGCTGGCCTGAGGCTATGGACCAAAGATGAGCAAATCAATTCTGCCAAATCGTAATTCGGCCCAAATTTTCAATAAAGCTTGAATTCTAACTAACCCAAATTTAGAACGAATCAGAAAGAGAGAGAGTATGGAATGCTACTCTGGATTTCTGGGCAATATATATTCTCCTCTTGGCTTCTGGGAAAGATATCTGATGCCGACAGGCGTAAGATGTGCTAATTTTCATATATTTTTCCCAGAAACCCAGAGGCACATTGACTGGCTTGAAATACTACTCGTGTGTGTGTGTCTATATATATATATATATATATATATATATATACAGTATATTGATATGTTAGTGTTGGCAGATTCTGAATTATCCTTCTTTGGACGAATCTTTGAGATTCATTTACAAAAGAGAATGAGCTCCCAATCGCCAAACATGTATTATATCATATAGGCTCCACTGAGGCTGCATGAAGATGGCAGCCAGTAACTGGAGACTATGTGAGGCTTGTGCATGCGCAGTTACTGTAGGTAGAGGTGCATGCATAAATATATTTCAGAACAAAGCCGAACCCAGATTCAATTTGTATGCTACAATCACAGGGCCGTCTTTAATATCGATTGGACCCTGGGCAAAAATTTACTTGGGCCCCCTGGATCCTGCCTTCCCACACCTTAGCATGCAATCGCGGCCTCCACCACAACACACACAAAAAATCCACACACCTGGTAGAGTACAGTGAATGACTGTAAATACTTCCAGTTCTGAAGACTCCAGCGGCTCAGGATCAGTGCTCTGGGCAGCTGGGCTCAGGGCTGGAAGTGGGCACCGCTCTGCAGGAAGGAGACCGGGGCTCGGCTCACCCTAGCGTTACAGTGCACCCCACAGTATGCAGTATAGCACCCTATAGTATACAGCAACCCACAGTATGCAGTATAGCACCATATAGTATACAGCACCCCACAGTATGCAGTATAGCACCCCACACTATACAGTATACAGCACCCCACAGTATACAGTATACAGCACCCCACAGTATACAGCACCTCACAGTATACAGTAGAGCAGTATAGCACCCCACAATATACAGAACCCCACAATATACAGCACCTCACAGTATACAGCACCCCACACTATACAGCACCCACACTATACAGTACAGCAGTATAGCACTCCACAATATACAGCACCCACAGTATACATCACCTCACAGTATACAACACCTCATGGTATACAGCACCTCACAGTATACAGAATACTGAACCTCACAGTATACAGCACCCCACAGTATACAGTAGAGCAATATAGCACCCCACAGTATACAGCACCCCAAAATATACAGCCCACCACAGTATACAGTACCCCACAGTATACAGCCCCCCACAGTATACAGCACCCCATAGTATACAGTAGAGCAGTATAGCACCCCACAGTATACAGCCCCCACAGTATACCGCACACCACAGTATACAGCCCCCCAAAGTATACAGCCCCCCATAGTATACAGTAGAGCAGTATAACACCCCACAGTATACAGCCCCCCACAGTATACAGCCCCCCACAATATACAGCACCCCACAATATACAGCAACTTACAGTATATTAGCATAACAGCCCCTGTCACCTTTTCCTGATGTAATCTTCACAAAAAAAGCTCCACAGTTAAGGCAAACTTCTCCTGAAGCAACACTCCTGGTAGAAAGAAAGGACCTTTGATGACCTCATAGACATGTGACCAGTAATATTGCTAGGTTACTGGTCACATGGTGATGATGTCATCTAAGGTCCTAGAGAATCACAGCTCTCACAGTACGCTGCCTGGAGTGCCGGCAGCACCCCCCTGTGTAGCTGACAGCCTGACACCCGGGGCAGTGGCTAGCAGGACTCAAGAGGCAGCTGCCTTGGACCCCCCAGGAGCAACTAGGCCCGGGGCAGCTGCCCCTTTTGCCCCTTGTTAAAGACGGCCCTGTACAATCATGAACGAATTCTTCTAAATTCTGAACGTTCTGAAACACATGCATGCGCCGCTACTTATAGTAATGACACATGCGCAGGACTCACATAGACTCCCGTTATGCCGTCTCAGTAGAGCACATACAATATAATACATGTATGGCGATCGGGAACTCAGTCTCTTTTGTAAATTAATCTCAAAGACTCGGATTCTTCCAAAGCAGAACGAGTGCATTTATATATATCTACACACACAGACATAGCAGAGCTGGGTGTGCCATTTGGCACAACGACAGTAAATAAAAAAATATTTGCATGGTGACCTACAGAGAAATCTGATGGAGAGTCATTTATTTATTATAAGGAGCGTCCTGCCCGCCTCTGTCTCATTGGTACTATGGCCTTTCCCTGAAGAAGGCTCGTCTGCAGTCAGGATGAATTAATGCACAGCATGGCAGTGTGGGAGAGAGGCGTACACGATTTATTAGATGAAATAACCTCGGTACAAGCAGTGCTTGAAATTTGTGATTTATAACCCTTCCTGGCAGAAGGACTCCCCTTATGTCTAGGTGACAGATCCAGCTGGAGACGTCTTGTGTATAATACTTCTCATTTCTTATGTCCCTTGTTTCCTCAGGTCTGGATAGTTAGGCTCTCCACAAAGACAGGAATTGTTTTCTTATATAATATTATGGCTGCTGTCATATGAAATGGATAGAAGGCATGTCAACCAAGGTATAACCCACCTTTTGCAACTCTGCACGGCCTAGCACTACCGGACGGAGCAATACTGAGAATATTCCTGGTCTTTTTGGCTCAAACATTCTGTGTCGATCAATTTCTTAATATGTATTTATTCCGCATCCAGTAAATGATAAAATTCTGATGGTCTGTTTCTGCCACTAGGGGGAGCTTAGGAGCTAAATGCTTTACTCTGCTTTTTTCAGTTATTTATTTATTTTATGCACTTATATAGCGCTACTATATTTCTCAGCGCTTTACAGACATTAGCATCAAGCTGTCCCCAATGGGGCTCACAATCTAAGTTCCCAATCAGTGTGTCTTTGGAGTGTTGGAGGAAACCCATACAAACACAGGGAGAACATACAAACTCCATGCAGATGTTGTCCTCGGTCAGCTTCGAACCTAGGACCCCAGCGCTGCAAGGCACCAGTGATAACCACTGAGCCACCATGCTGCTCATAGTTAATTGTATGAGCTACTTAGCTCCCTCTGGTGGTGGCTGAAGGTAGACAGAATTTTATAATTCAGTTCTGTGTTTCTGCAGGGGATCTGGAGCTCTGTATCAATAAAACAAAGCTCTGGGCACAATAAAGACATATTGAGAACGTAATCGCCCCAGAATTCTGCACTCATTTATACAAAAAAAAAGAAAATGGCATTAAAATCGCGAATAGATTCAGTTGCGGTATTGACTCTGTACGCCAGGGGTTTATGAAGACTGTACAGTAAGGATAATATTCAGACTGCAGCTTCTTAACTGCAAATTCCTAAACCTTAGATCTGGCCAAAGACTTCTATTATGATGGAATGGCACTTATAGGCTTCCGTGGTGCATGGTGTCATAGAATTCCATTATGGTCCATGGTAACGGAATCCATAACAGGATTCTTTGCTAACCCGAAGCCGAACCTTGTATGCCGAACTTGAAAACAGAAGTTTGCTCGACACTAGTCACTTTCCTTCCCTACACAGAAGTGAATGAATCTGCTGTAGCTGCTAGATCGTTCTTCACAGTCCCATATTTAAGGACTGTAAAAACAGCACTTGCGAGTAATATTTAATCAAGGAGTTGGCGAGGATTAGAGAAACGTGTCTGTTTTCTTCCATGAACAGCGCCACACCTATCTACAGGTCGTGTGTGGTATTGCAGCTCAGGCCTGTGGTTGTTGCAGGAAGCAAAGCAGCCTTGTTTGTCTCACCCTGCACAATCCCTTTAATTTGCCTTTTTTTTTTTTACTATATAATGGGAAGAGGTGACTGAATTCTGTATGCAAGAGGACACTCGTGAACCATGGACATACGGTGAACCATGAACCATGGCTATGCATTAATTTTATTGAAGGCAAGCAGATTAATTGGAGACTGATCATCGGAACTTGACCATTTTAGGAAAATGTTGGCTGCCAAACTTTTCAAATGTGTTAAAAGTGACAATATTCAAGGATAGGTCACCAATATCTGATTGGTGAGGGGTTCATATCACCTATTGGAAGGGGCCACAGTGTATAGGTGAGCGCCGCAGTCTCTTCCGGTGACGTCACGTCCATTGGTCACATGACATTTGGGCAGCTTAGACCCCTGTAAGTAAATGGGGCTAAGCTGCAATACCAGGCACAGCCACTATACAATGCATGGCGCTGTGCTGGGTATATTACGAAAAGGGCATTATTTAAAGGGGTTCTCCCATGATTAATGTAAAACATGAAAATCAGACGTCGTATAGTACATGACAACCTCTTTCTAACAAACCTGTACCTCACATGTATCCAGAGATCTCCCCAATTCATTGCTCTGCTAGATTCATATCAAGCTGGCAGCTCAAGGGGTGTGTCTGGCTCAGGGGGGCGTGTCCCTTTTGGTAAAGCTCTTTCCCAATCATAGCACAGGAGGCAGCTGAAGGATGAAACTGAGCATGTGCGACCACCTCAGCGAGATGGACAGAGAAATAAGAAAAGAACAAACAGCAGGTGGCGCTATAGAGATACATTTTATTGAATGACCCAGTGGCTATACAAAAGGCAATTACAAAAGTATTCAGAACCAGGTTCTGGCTTTCAATATTTTTTTGTGGGGCAACCCCTTTAATTGTCAGAAAACCCCTTTAAATAATTTACCTTAGCTATGACTTAAGATGTTATTTCGGTATATCTGGTTACATGGTCTTTAAGATATGGTCAGGTTGGCCCACTCGGGTACCAGAGGATCCTTCAAGGGCCCAGGCTCTGACATGGTAATGAATTTTAAAGGTCCATCAGAAAGCAGCCCCCTTTTGGAGCTTTCATGGACGGTGTCTCCTTCATAGGTGGATCCACAAGTAACCTATTAGAACTTCTTGATGGAGGATGGGCCCTCAGAATCATTTCCTCTGGTGGTCCTGCTTCGTAGCCCCCCATTTCTTATAGTCATGGTCTACTCTTGGGTGTGCCTGTTCAGCTGCAGTACACGCTCCCTCATTTACTCCTCTCATAAACTAAACTCTTTAAACAAATTACTCCTAAGCTGCTACTTATTTAATGCACGTCGACCGGGGGAAGTGTGCAAGAGGTCACACTTTTGCATACATCGTTTGAAGATGGTTGGAGACTCCGATTTTTTCTTTATGGCTGCTCAGGGTCTGATCTGCAGAAAGAAGGGAAAAGTCATGGCTATGGAACTCCCAGACTTCCATCCCTGGAGTACTGGGCTGTGGAGTCCTTGGACGTGTTTAGATTATACTCGTTAAGCCAATTTATTTACCCAGATACTTCCCTCTCTTAGAAAAACATAAAATGTATGACAGATCATTGAAGAGTTTGAAGGACTGTTTAGGTTTCATGTATATGCAATGAAGAATCCGGGTTTGTCCGAGTTACCTAAAACTGGGCCCCACACCACTGAATGCCAGGAGAAAAAGAGGTGACTGCAGGATGTTTTTTTAATTTTTTTATTATTATCATTTTTTATTTTAAGGCATTTAGAGGCATGGGGACCCATTTTATGTTACCTTTTTAACTAGAAGTTTAGAAACTTTTGATTCGGCTGCTTCAAAATTCGTCACGGAGTACATTTCTTTGCATGTAGTGGGCACAATCATGGGGAACGGCGATTGCGCCAACCCCTGTCGCTGAACCCCTCAGATGCCGCATTTGTCGCTGATCCCGGCATCTGAGGATACGATTGAGGCCTTTCAGGGGTTAAACAGGGTAAAAATAAAAAATATGTAAATACTCACCCTATCCATTTGCTCACGTAGAGTCCTTACTAATGCATTGTGATTCATAGCCATGGAAACGAGCAGTGTATAATATGATAGAAAAATGAATCAAGTCAGCAAAGGAAGCAATATGGACAATCACAATGCTGTATATTAGTAAGACTGCAGCATCCCAAGATACCAAAGATCCGCAAGCTGCAATGTACAAAGACAACAGAGTGTTCAGCACTACAGATATACAGACTCTACTGCAGGTGAGGGGATAACAAGTTAAGACACCCATCCCCATAGTTTAGGGAAGGCACACTCAAAAACATGCTTTTACAAATGGACACCTATAGCCACAAGTTCTAGCTTATTGCTCTCAGCGAAGGCAAATCAGGGAAGAGAAGGACTGCTCTAGAGTGCTATTGTCTGCCATCCTGCCTTCCACCATGCCTCATCATCTGGGAACCAGCCCTGTACCTCACATGGATCCAGAGATCTCCCCATTAATTGTTCCAGATGTTCTGCTAGATTTATTTCAAGCTGTCAGCTCAGGGTGTGTTCTTTCTGTTGCAGCCCTCTTCCTTTCACAGCTCAGGGGGCGTGTCCTTTCTCAGGGGATGTGTTATTTCTGCTGCACCTCTCTCCCTATCACAGTTCAGAGGGCGTGTTCTCTCATCTGCAGTTTTCTCTCTCTGTACATTCACATGACCGTGCCGTGTTTTGCGGTCCACAAATTGCGGATCCTCAAAACACAGATACCGGGCGTGGGCCTTCTGCGTTTTGTGGAACGCACAGGGCCGGACAAGAATAAGACATGCTCTATCTTTCTTGCAGGGCGCGGAAACGGAACTAGGGATGCAGACAGTACGACAGATGTGGACCCATTCATACGGTCGTGTAAATGTAGTCTAAGGCCCCTTTCACACGGGCGAGAATTCCGTGCGGGTGCAATGTGTGAGGTGAACGCATTGCACCCGCACTGAATCCGAACCCATTCACTTCAATGGGGCTGTGCACATGAGCGGTGATTTCCACGCATCATTTGTGCGTTGTGTGAAAATCGCAGCAGGTTCTATATTCTGCGTTTTTCATGCAGCGCAGGCCCCATAGAAATGAATGGGTATGCGTGAAAATCGCAAGCTATTTTCACGCATGGTTGCTAGGAGATGATAGGGATTAAAGCAAACCCGGACCCCATTAAAGTGCATTCCCTGTATTATTTTCCCTTATAACATGGTTATAAGGGAAAATAATAGCATTCTTACTACAGAATGCTTAGTAAAATGTAGATTGAGGTGTTTAAAAAAATTATAATGAACTCCCCTGTTCGAATTGATCGCGCAGCCGGCATCGTCTTCTTGCTCCTTCTTTCAGGACCTGCAAAAAGACCTTCGGTGACGTAATCACGCTCACCACATGGTGAGTGCGGTGACGTCAGCGCAGGTCCTGCTAAATGAAGATAGAAGGTTCTTCTATCTTCATTCAGCAGGACCTACGCTGATGTCACCGCGATCACCACGTGGTGAGCGCGATGACGTCACCGAAGGTCCTTTTCCAGCCAGGTCCTGCAAGAAGTAGAAGAAGAAGTAGAAGAAGAAGAAGAAAGAAGACGAGGCCGGATGCGCTATCAAGTGGATGAGGTGCGTTAATTTATTTTTTATTTTTAACCCCACAATGGACCTTTTACTTAGCATTCTGAATTAAAGAATGCTATTATTTTCCATTATAACCATGTAATAATGGAAAATAATAAAATATACAGAACACCGACCCCAAACCCGAACTTCAGTGAAGAAGTCCAGGTTCGGGTCTGGGTACCACGGTCAGTTTTTTATCACGCGCGTGCAAAATGCATTGCACCCGCGCGATAAAAAATGAACATCGGAACGCAATCGCAGTCAAAACTGACTGCAATTGCGTACCTACTCGCACGATTTTCCCTGATCGCAGAAGCAACGCATCCGGACCTAATACGGACATGTTAGTCTGCAAGGGGCCTAACTGTCACAGCTTCAGGAACAGTAGATATGGCTGGTGGCAGTTGAAAGCTGGAACTGAACATGTGCGGCCACCTCAGTGACTAGGGAAGATAACAAACAGCAGGTGGCGCTGTACTAAATATATATTAAATAACTCAGTGGCTATAATACATTTTTAATTACATGCAATTACAAAAGTATTTAGAGCCAGGTGCTGGTTTGAAAACTGTATAATATTTTTGTGGGACATCTGATTTAGTTGCCCATTGGACGTGAATTTTTGAAACCCAGATCGGGAGACTATAAAATGTTACAAAACAAAAATAAAATAACATGGTAAGAGGCCGCCTGTCCTGTCCACTCCTCGCCCAAGCCCTGGCTAGAGAAGACCAGCGAAAGGACAAAAACCTTTTCTTCTCTTTGTAATCCTTTATCCCTATGACTCAGGAATAGGTAATATTCAGAAAAGGTTTTCCATATGTTCAACTGGGGGATGTATGGGCCAAATCTCACAGTCCCAAATCAAAAGTGTTCACATGCTACGATAAACCTTCCCGATCTGCAGAACCTCCAGATTGCGGGGTCAAGTTGCTTTACTATTTCAGACCATTACTTGTAAAGCTTTTGATATTTGCAGCATATCGCTCAGGAGAGTTAAGTGCTAACATTTGTAGCAGAATACTGGCCTCTTTGACTGCACTTAGTGCATCTTCTTTCAAGTATCAGGAGATATTACTTCACTGTGTTCTTACGGACCAGGTGACGTAATGACTGTGGAAGCTGACCTTCTTGTTGTTATTCTGTCTGATCTATTCTTCTGACATAAAGCAAAGTCCCAGCCTGTTTGGTTTACACATTGTTCACGCCTACTTAAGCATTCGTTTGTGCTTCCATGTCTAGAGTACAGCCGTCATTTTACGTTTTTTTTTTATCCCGAGACCCAACTCTTTGATGGTAGAACCAGAAGACTCTCGCCCCAGATTTATTAACGTTTTAAGATACTTAATCTAGAAAGATTATTGAAATGATAGGATTGCGATATATACGGAGCTGCATATGATGGGAGGATAGAAGAGAATTGTGGAGGAGCGTGTTATATTATTCAATTATTATATTATTAAAGGGATTTTCTGAGATTCTGATCCTCAAGATAGGTCATCACCATCGGATCGACGGAGGTCCGACACCCAGCACCCCTGCCGATCAGCTGTTTGAGAAGGCTGCTGCGCTCCATTGAGCTCAGCGGCCTCCTTGCAGCTTGCCAAGGACAGCGCTGTCCATTGGATGTGCTTGGCATTTCAGCTTAGCCCTATTCACTTGAATGGGACTGAGCTGCACCTAGGCCATGTGACCGATGAACGTGACGTCGCTGGCTTAGGAAGAGGCCATGGCACTTACCAGAGTACCGCGGCCTCAGCTAATCGGAAGGGGTGCTGGGAATCGGACTCCCCACCGATCCGTATCCTAAGGATAGGTCATCAATATCAAAATCTCAGACAGCCCCTTTAAAGGAACAGTCCAGACAGAAATTGATACACTTTCTAAAGCAGGGACTGAGGGGGAGGAGCATGACACAAGTATTCAAAGGACACCAATGTGTAATGTCTGCTCTGCCACAAGCAGAACACATTGTATTCGTTTTGTGTACCTTTAAATTTAGTTGTGCTCCTCCCTCTGACAACTTTATCTGCAAACCTACTTCTCACTTTCTTTTCTAGAGTGTTTCTGCAGTCTTTATGCTGTTATGATTTATTTATTTTTATTCCACAGTTGAATGGATGCCATGGACACACTGGGAAATATTGGAGGACAGAAAGAGATGTAAAGGACAAAATGAACGTGCAATCTTAACCTCCTATTTAACCTTTTTTTTATTTATTTTTCTAGCTGCACACCCATGCCTTATGTTAGCCATTGCTTTTTTTATTTTACAGGCTAGGTTGCTTTTTAAAGCCTTTTTTTTTTTTTTAACAAATTTGTTTATTTTTGGTTTTTTGTTAAATTGTCTACCATTCATGATAAAAGATGGCATAACATTATGGCAAGAATCAAGCAATACTTTATGTGATTTAAAGGGGATGCTTCATCAGAGAAAACTGCATAAAAAAAAACATCAGATGATGATCACCTCACATTCCCTTTCTGGAACTCCCCAGACAATAAGTTGATTCTGCCCTGGGAAGCCTAGGCCGGTCCAGTGTTTCCCCTGCTGCAGCCAATGCATGGGAAATGTGACATTACATCCTGAAAATTGGTCGTCCAAGGGCGGTTTGAGTCCTCCAAAATGAGAACTGTGTAGGGATGAGTGAACTTGTGTTTCAAGTTCGGTGTACGAAGTTCGGGTTATCTAAGAATTCCATAACTTATGGTGGTCCGTGGTAGCGGAATCCATAACGGAATTCTTAGATAACCCGAACCTTGCATGCCAAACTTGAAAACAGAAGTTCACTCATCCCTAGGTATAAGCAAAGCATCACATCTGCAGTACCTCAGACCTGAGGGTATCTGCAAAAGTTTGGCTTGTTATGTAATGATTGTAATGTTATGTCATGTTAGCACAGTACACCAGCAGGTGAGGTGTGGTTGGCATCTGAAATGGGACTAACCATCCCATTCCTTCCATCTTGGTAGGAGTGGACTGGTCCTATTTCCTGCCAGGATAGTGAGGAAGCAAATGCTATTGCTCCTGCTCCTAAGGCCTAAGGGACCAGAGAACCAACTCATCTGTGAGACCACTACTCCAGAAAGACAGCAGGAATGCAGAACTACAGATATCCTAAAAGTTACAGCATTTACAGTCAGCAGAGTGACCAGCAACCTTAACAACACAGACCCTGCTGCAGGTGAGGCACTTTAGCTCAGACACTCATCACCAGTAGAGATGAGCAAATTTCTCAAAAAGTTGATTCGGCCAGTTCGCCAAATTTTTTTAAAAAAATTGGTTCGATCCGAATTTATTTGTGGAGAATCGCGTTACAAAACTGCTATTTCCTGGCTGCAGAGAGCCATTATTGTGGTGTTGAACACTGTGCCTTGCAGTAACACGCATAGGGAGTCTGCTGTGGTAGTGAAATAATACAGTGAGTCCGTATGACATGTAGATGACAGGCGTCGCTCTTAGAATCACTGCGCACTTCACTTATTTGTGCAGTTATGCGGGCAAAACTGACCAAATAACTCAAGTATGAACTCATGGGTCTCATTTGTTCTATATTATTAGAGTCTCAGTGGCACCCAATCTTGGGGTAACCACCGACACTCCTTTATGTGGATCGGAAGTGCTTCGGCAGTACCCACCTCTTCTGGGACATCCGCTGATACCCTCTACATAGTTATCTTTCCCTTGTTAGGGTTCCCTTGATTAGGGACTAACAAGGACTGGATAGTAATAGGTTCGGGGACAGGGAACCTCCACCATCAGGGGGTCGCCCTGGGCTGAGCAGTCTAGGGGGCAAATTAGGGTGAGACATTTCTGCCCTTGCCCGGTCCATAAGACTCTGCTCCTCTCCCCCGTTCTCCTTTTCTTTCTATCCTGTTACTGTGGATTTCCTGCTGGGGGTAAATACTCCCCTTTAGGAAATTCAGGTACTCACATGTCTCCTTGCACTATAGTGGTATATATATATACCAATACCCCTTTTTGATATAATAATAAAGGTATTTTTAAAAGTCACCTTTTTTCAGTTGCTTTTCTCTTTTGATACTCTGGTGACAGTAACATCCTAGTACTAATCTAAATGATTGCTAACAAGTATGAACTCAGCCTTACAGGTCGATGTTAACGTCAAGAAGAAGTGCACTCCTTTTACACCGTCGGCAGCTGATTCCACATCAGTAGCGGATCCAGAGCCTGGTCTCGGGGGGGGCACTTCCAGATTATTTTCTGTCCGCCGCCACAAAACAATGGTGCTTATAGAACAGAGGTATACTGTATATTGTGTGGCACAGTGTATGCTATATGTGTATAACAAACATATTTCACATGAAAACTTACAATTACTTGGCTTGGCCCTTGGGGATCTCGGACACCACTTCAACACTTTGGCCTGGGGGGCTCGGCGGAGCTGATGTTGTGTTTTATCCTAATGAGAAAGATTTCATTATAAGGATTTGGAGAAGGGACAGAGGGATAGCAGAGCAGAGAGAGGCTGGTGCTGCTACTAGGGGGTCATACCATGGGGGAGTAATAGAGCCCCCCCCCCCAGTAGAAATAATTCTCCTTATAATGTCGGTGCAAAAAATACCCCCTTGTAATGCCCCAGTAATAACAGCCCCCCCATTATGTGCCAGTAATAACAGCCCCCACTTTATGTGCCAGTAATAATAGCCCCCCATTATGTGCCAGTAATAACAGCCCCCCCAATGTGCCAGTAAAAGTATTGTATATATATAAAAAAAAAAATAAACACTTATACTTACCTCCTTGGCAGCGATGCGATGCAGGCCTCTTTCTGCCTGTGTCCCGCGCTGTACGGCTCAGGCGGCGCGATGACGTCATCGCGCCGCCTGCGCCGACCTCTTATAGGCTGCCGGCCTTGTGCCGGCAGCCTATGAGAGGAACAGGGAAGGCACACACCTCTCCCCTGCTCTTCCGCACAGCCTTCTGTATCGCTGTCCTGAGGACGGCGATACAGATGACTATGGAGATGAGCGCTTCCACAATGGAAGCGCTCATCTCCCTGTGCCCCGCCGCCGCCGCCCCCACCTCTGAGCAGCTCGGGGGGGAAATTGCCCCGTTGCCCCCCCCCCCCCCCCGATCCATCACTGTTCCACATAGGTGTCTACAGAACCTGTTCTATTAAACGCTTATACAAGTAGAGCCCCCCGACAAAGTGGAGAGGGTGTCAGCAGTAAGTTTGTGTTGATGTCACTGTTTTTCCCTTCCTCTGATCCATCAGAACAATAACCCCCAAAAAACGGATCCTGTCTGTAGAGCATCCGCCTTCACTTGGTCAGCATTTGGTCAGTAATCCATCAGTATTGCTAAAGCCCAAAAAAAAAACTAGGAGTGGATCCAAAACAGAGATGACACGTGAATGGAATATTTGCATGTCTTCTGTGTTTTGTTTTTGTACCCACTCCTGCTTTTGGCTACCAAATCATAAGCCAATTCTGATTAAAAAAAATAGGGACCATGTCATGCAGGCTTTACAGATTTTACATAGACAGGATCCTTTGTGCATCTCATTTTTCCTTCCTTCTGACAGATCTGAAGAAAGGTCAAATAAATGATGATGTCAGCCAGGCCGAAAGGCAAAATAGTGGCCGAGTCATGAAGTGGGGAGGGTGGGAACAGCATGAGTCCACAGAGTAGCCTTATGACATAGTGGTGATGTGGAAGCAGCATGACGAGACCACAGAGTGGCCCAATGACAGAGTCTGAAGGTGGTGGCATCAGCAGCATCAGGAGGAGGCTACAGAGTGGCATGATGAAGTGTGGAGGTGGCAGCAGCATCAGGAGGCCACAAAGTGGCACAATGACAGAGTGTGGAGGTGGCAGCAGCAGCATCAGGAGGAGGCCACAGGGTGACACAATGACAGTGTGGAGGTGACAGCAGCAGCAGCATGAGGAGACCACAGTGTGGCACAATGACAGATTGTGGAGGTGGCACCAGCATTAGGAGAAGGCCATAGGGTGGCACAATGATAGAGTGTGGAGGAGGCTGCAGCATCATCAGGAGGCGACAGAGTAGCACAAAGACAGAGTGTGGAAGTGGCGACAGCAGCATCAGGAGGAGGCCACAAGGTGGCTCAATGACAGTGTGGCGGTGACAACAGCAGCAGCAGCAGCATGAGGAGACCACAGAGTGGCACAATGACAGAGTGGGGAGGTGGCAGCAGCAGCATCAGGAGGAGGCCACAGGGTGGCACAATGACATTGTGGAGGTGGCAGCAGCATCAGCAGCATGAGGAGACCACAGAGAAGCACAATGACAGAGTGTGGAGGTGGCAGCAGCAGCATCTGGAGGAGGCAACAGTGTGGGACAATGAAAGAGTGTGGAGGTGGCAGCAGCATCATCAGGAGGCCACAGAGTGGCACAATGACAGAGTGTGGAGGTGGCAGCAGCAGCATCTGGAGGAGGCAACAGTGTGGGACAATGAAAGAGTGTGGAGGTGGCAGCAGCATCATCAGGAGGCCACAGAGTGGCACAATGACAGAGTGTGGAGGTGGCGGCAGCAGCATCAGGAGGAGGCCATAGGGTGGCACAATGACAGTGTGGAGGTGGCAGCAGCATCAGTAGGCCACAGAGTGGCAAGGTGACATAGTGTGGAGGTGGCATCAGCATCAGAAGACCACAGAGTGACCCGGTGACAGAGTGGGGGAGGTGGGTGGCAATACCAGTACCAGCTGAAGATGGTGGGTGAAAGAAGGAGCACTTGGTATCAGATGTGTGGCATCAGGCGGGTGGCAGCATCAGAATAGTAGCTGAGGCAGGTAGCCAGAGGAGACCGGTCTCTTTTGTGTTGGTGTGGCACCATGGATGATCTAGTTTGATGCATCAGGCATTGGTGGGTGGAAATCCTGGCTGATCCACGCCTAATTCATCTTGACAAAGGTCAGTCTCTCCATATTTTAGGTGGACAGGTGAGTTCTTCTTGGGGTAACTATGGCCCCCGCCGCACTAAACACCCACTCTGATGCCACACTACTGGCCGGGCAGGACAGCTTTTCCAGGGCAAACTCTGCCAGTTGTGGCCACAAATCAAGTTTGGCTGCCCAGTAGTCCAGCGGATCTTCAATGTGGGGTGGCAGGGTGCTGTCCAAGTATGCCACCACCTGCTGTTTTAGGTCCTGCTCCAGGTTTAGCTGCTGCTGGTGAGTAGTTTCTTAACTAGGTGGGTGAAGAAAGCTGCTCATCAGCGACTAGATTCAAGTTGCTGCTGATGGAGCTGGAACTGCTCCTACCCCCCCCCCACCCTGCCACAGCAGCCATGGCAGAGGAACGTGAGCGCAGAGGGCCCCTCCGGTCAGACCTGCGAGAGGATAGATGATGGCGCAGATAGGCAACGGCCAACCGACTACATAGGATGTCTCTATAGTAGTTCAGTTTGTCCTCCCTCTCAGCGGGTGTAAAAAAGGTCCCCATTTTGGACCAGTAGCGAGGGTTCAACAAGGTGGAGAGCCAGAAGTCATCTCTCTGCTGAATGGTGACAATTCGGCTGTCACTACGCAATCAAGTGAGCATGCATCGGGCCATTTGTGCAAGTGACTCGGAGGGACTCCCTGCCTCCATCTCCACTGCATACTGCCACGAAGTGCCTGGGTCATCTGCCTCATCTTCCTCATCTCCCTGTAGCTCCTCTGGCTGCTCCTGCTCCTCCTCTCCTGTCACCTGTGTAGAAAAACCACCCATTTCGCTACACATTGCTTGTGCTCCAATGTCCTCCTCCTCCTCCAGTTCACCCCCCACAGGGCTCATGTGGCCGTGAGATCTAGGCGCCATATCTCCAGTCCCCTGACCAGCCAGATTTACCAGCATCTGTTCCAGGAAATGAAGCAGTGGGATGACATTGTTCATTCTGTAGTCCTGGGGACTGACAAATAACGTGGCCTCCTCAAAGAGCCTGAGCAAACAGCAGGTGTCTCGCATGAGGTGCCACTGGCTGACATCGAAGTTACACAGGGGAGTACTCCTGTCCGCTTGGATCATCAAGAAATCGTTTATGGCCTTTCTCTCTTCGTATAGTCGTTCCAACATATGGAAGGTGGAATTCCAATGGGTGGAAACGTTGCATATCCGCCTATGTTGGGAGATGCCGTTCTGCCGCTGCAGCAGCTCAAGGAGGGTGTGCTTTGCGGTGTATGAGTGGCTGAAGTGCATGCAAAGTTTCCTGGCCATTTTTAGGGTGTCTTGATGATGGGTGGAAGACTTCAGGAACCGCTTGACAACCGGATTCAACATGTGTGCCATGTAGGCCCGCATGGCTCAGCCTTCCTTGACGCAGCGCCGACACCATGTTTTTCCCGTGGTCGGTCACCATGGTTCCGAATTTGAGTTGTCGCGGAGAAACCCAGGATTCGATTTCTTGATTAAGGACACAGAGCCATTCATCCCCTGTGTGACTCCGTTCGCCCAGGCAAACGAGGTGCAGAACAGCGTGGCACCACCGTGCCCTGCACATGTGGTATGCTGGAGGGGCACTGTGCATTGTCTCTGCAGTGGAGACTGAGGACACGGTGGAGGATGAGGAGGCATAGAGGAACATTGTCGCAGGACCAACGGCGTGAGAACGTAGAGGCGGAAGCGGCATCACCTGGCCAAGTTGCTGGTGTGACTGTGCAGGAACCACATTCACCCACACCGATAGGCTCAAGGACTGGCCCACCTTCTGTTCTACATATGTGTGCAGGGCTGGTACTGCCTTTTTGGCAGAGAAATGACGGCTTGGGACTCTCCACCTCGGCTCGGCACAAGCCATCAGTTCTCTGAAAGGTGCAGAGTCCACCACTTGGAAAGGGAGGGACTGCAGCACCAGCAACTTGGCCAGGAGCACATTCAGCTTTTGCGCCGTAGGATGAGTGCACGCATACTGTTGCCTCTTGGCAATCGCTTTGGTGATCAATTGCAAATGGAATGACTGACGAGGAGTAGGAAGAGGAGCAGGAGCATCAGGACCAGCAGATGATGGAAAGGACAGACAGCTCCCTTCGGCTGAGGTGGTGGAGCCTTGACTCGGCTATTTATAGGGCTGGCTGGCTGGCTGCTGATTGGCTGCATGCATGGCATTGTGGGTGATCCCTCGTTCCCAGAGTTCCTTGCTCTGGGTCCAAACACGTGCAGCAGCCATTTTAGGAAAAAATGCGATTTGTTACCACGATGTCACCGCCAGCTCTCTGAGAAGCTGTGGCAGACGTTCTTCTGTACCTCTTGCATGATGTTCTTTGTTTTGGTTTCACTTTGTCATCTCTTTTCCTTCTCCCAGCTGTCATCTATTTACACTGATTGCCTCCCTTTATATTCCCTCCCATACTGCCTCACTTTGCGGTTTATACTACTTCCTGGATTGTGTTCACTGCAAGAGGCTGCAACTGCTGGTTCCTCAGATAAGTCTTTTCCTTTATTTGTGTTTCCATGCTGGCTTGATTCTAGGTGACCCTGACTCCTTCCGTATTAAGTGCAGGGAGCCGGTGGTCGTGTTCCCTCACTATTATAGGGTTTTCAGGTGTCACTCAGTCTAGGTACGAGGGCATGCAATTATCTATCATAAAGATCTTTGCATGGGAAAAGCAGTCAGGGAGAGCTCTAGGGGTTTTATAGGGCTCACCCATATGTTCCTTAGTTTGGGATCAAGTCAGTCGGATGTTTATTTTTAACTTCCAGTTTTCTTCTAGACCATCCGTGACACACGAAGTGTGAGGAAATTTGGATTCGGTGCAAATCGAATTTTTCCTGAAATTCGGATCGAATTAGACTAAAGTCTGCTTTACACAGTGAACACCTACAGCCACAAGCGCCAGCTTAAAGCTGTCAGCCTGAAGTACAGGAGATAGACATCAGCAAGACAACATGCTAGAGATGCCTTTATCAGCTACTTTCCCAGCCACCATACCTCATCATCTGAACTAGGGAGAGAAATTGCACTGTATACATACTACTGCTGTATGTACTACAACTCCTATCTTGCACTAAATAAAGAGAAACGTTTATTTTTCTACTTCTGGCCTGATTCCTTATACCACTTTTTCACTACACCGATCCCCAGGGAGCAACGGCAGTGATATCTTCTCATCAGGGCCACTACCACTCCCTCCTCTGCACTGGATCTCAGGGGCTTGCTGCACATCCCACCAAGACTGCATTAAGTGGTGAAAGGGGTGATAAATGTTCACTCAGGGGAAAATGTAGTATTACATGGTAGCCATTCCTGATAAATGGTTGTCCAGGGATAGTTTAAAACCCCCAGAAAGGCAGCTACTCGCACAATGTGCCTCTGCTTTATGGCTCATAGAGGGGCCCCAAGCAAAGGATTACACATGTAACACTCCAGAGTGGTGTTACCACTTCTGCACCCTGCTACTGTCTTTATTGGTCTAACCTCATGTCATCCTATGCATTTATTCCAGGTCCTCCACAATGTGCATCTATAATATTGTTTGCAACTGTTATGTTCACATGTAATGTGTCTGGTTCACCAGCAGGTGGCAGCAAACACGGCAGAGCTATAGTTAGATAGAGTGGAACTCACTATTCCATTACCCCCCCCTTTGGCTAGAAGTGGGCCAGTCCTGCTTGCTACCAGAAGGAGGTGGGGCAGTTCTGGTTTGTGCTGGTTGAGACTCCATGTTGGAGCTGACAGGATTCAAACCTATTCCTTGGCTGAAGATAAGTCCGACTAAAAAGTGAAGTGCAGCATAAAGTAGAAGCCAAGTTACAAAGTCAGCTTGTCAGTACAGCAGAGTGAGAGAAGGATATAGCAGAGTTGAGTTTGCCTGCCAGTTTAATGCTAAAGCCTGCTGAAACTAAGACAAAGCCTGAAACTGTTTAAAGAAACGTTTATTGAAAGTAAAGCTGCCATTGAACTTCATCTCAAGGTCTGGACTCAAGTTATTTCTTCAAATCCCTTAATTATTCCCCCTATTTATTGCTTCGGATAATAATAAAGCCAGGGGTCCAATCGTATCCAGGTAGGAGCACCGTGACACACATAAAGAGACATTTTATGCCGCACCATACCACTCAGCATTTCCTACACCTGGGACGCGCGTTATAGAGAGGGGAAGCGCCTGTTGCACACACAGATGACTATGTTGAGGTTAATGGGGTATTCCCAGTGAATGCATTTATAGTGTATCCTGTAGGTGAGTGATGTAAAATCCCTGGAATGGGTATGTGTATACCCAGGGGTGCACCTAGCCTTTCTGCTGCCTGAGGCGAAAACTGAAATGGCGCCCCCCCACCATGCCAATTTCTTAACCAAACCCATTTGCCACAATGAAAGCGCTCATTGCCCATGGCCCTTCTGCTGCCCTCCTCTTGCCTCTACCTGGTGCTGCCTGAGGCGATCGCCTCACCTGGCCTCATTGGTGGTGCACCGCTGTGTATACCTCCCCATTTGTGTGCACCTACATCACTGCACTGTGGAGGAGTTTCAATGGCGATGTATTCCAATTTATAGGTATAGATGGAAACATCAGCATTCCCTTTTATGAAAAAGTGCTGCACATTGTCATTAATTTTTGCCGGGAACATACGTGGGCAAAGGGAATGCGAGCTTCACACATAGAAGGAAAAAAATGAATGATTTCATGAAATCGTTTTGAAAAGCATTGAATGAAGAACACTGCGCTCATCCCACCTCTCGATATACAATGGGACTGAGTGCATTATTTGATAAGGCTTTACATGCTGCATGTAAAAAGAACAGTTTGTGACATAACCTGGCAACATTTTATTTAATGGATTGTGAATAGCGGACAGAAATCAATGCAACCTCAAAACAAGATTGAAAAAAAAAAACATTGATAGGTTATGTCATAGCTTTTCAAAAGTCATCTCCTCTAAAAGGTGAAAGGATTGTAATAAATCTATTCTTCCATTGGTCTTCTTCTGTAGTCAACAAAGGGTTTAGGCTGGCACTCGGAGGTCAGCGGTGCACGTGGCGGGACCAGTCCCAGCAAAGTACAAAAGGAATCCCGGCACTCGATCTTCAGTCAAATTAATTCTCTTTTATTGTAAATGTCATAGGGATTCCTATTGTTCTTCTATAGTCCAATATAACGTTATGTCATATTTTTTCTTCTAGAAAATGATCTTCATAAATGCACCATATTTTTCACCCTCTAAGACAAAGGTTTTAGAGGAGGAAATA
Source organism: Bufo bufo (assembly GCF_905171765.1). Classification (NCBI taxonomy): domain Eukaryota; kingdom Metazoa; phylum Chordata; class Amphibia; order Anura; family Bufonidae; genus Bufo; species Bufo bufo. The sequence continues at coordinate 27,267,616 of NC_053397.1, read as the reverse complement.
AGAAAAAAAATATTTATCATCAGACCTCAGATCAGATCCCCACTGTTAATAAGACCTCAGCTCACGATCCCAATGTTAATCAGACCTCAGATCAGACCCCCAATGTTACCTAGATCTCAGCTCAGACCCCCAATCAGACTCCAAAGTTAATCAGACCTCAGCTCACGCTCCCAATGTGTTAATCAGACCTAAGATCAGACCCCCAATCAGACCCCCAAAGTTAATCAGACCTCAAATCAGATCCCCAATAATGGAAGTGTTCATTAGTATTCACCCTATGAGACACAATGCAAAATCCCCCCCCCCCCCTCCCCACACACACACACACACACACACACACAACACACTTTTGAGGGGGAAAAAAAGTGGGTCTTATAGGACACAAATATGGTAACCGTAAAATGGTGCCAAGGCAGTACAGGTGGCTCTGCTGCCAGGTCAATAAGAGGTCCAAACATACCTCTGGACAACCACTTACCACCCACTAGTAACTGTATGTCTCTGTTGGTAAATTCTTGTATTCCTCATGAAATAGCAATTATGGACCGTTTTTTTTTTAGAACTCTATATTGTGGCATTCCTCTGTTCTCTTTTAAGCAATGCAACCACAGGGCAGACCGTAAATGTCAGACTATGTTCTCCACCTTTTTTGAACAGGTAGCCGTACTTACCTCTGCGTTTACTGGATGTGAATATTTTAGGCAGGTGATCAGTCTGCTCTTTGGGTGTCCAGGCACCAGAAGAAAACTTCTGAGATTCAATGGAGATTCAATGGTCCTTTTACAAGAGCAATTAACCCCAAATTTTAGCTCTACATTTTTCCTTTTTGTTTGACCTGCTTTTCCAAGGAAGGTTATTTTCTGGAAGCTATCCCATTTTGCATCTGCTCTCTCTGCTGGCCATTCTTAAGCTGACTGACCTGTTTCTAGAATGTTCCTCCTCTCTATTTAGAGAGGTTGACACCAGCCCCATCCAGTGGTAACGGCGAATATGACCTGTGAACACCTAGTACAAACCGGATTCCAAAAAAGTTGGGACACTAAACAAATTATGAATAAAAACTGAATGCAATGATGTGGAGATGGCAAATGTCAATATTTTATTTGTAATAGAACGTAGATGACAGATCAAACGTTTAATCCGAGTAAATGTATCATTTTAAAGGAAAAATACGTTGATTCAAATTTTAACGGTGTCAACAAATCCCAAACAAGTAGCAATAAGAGGCTGGAAAAAGTAAATTTGAGCATAACGAAGAGCTGGAAGACCAATTAACACTAATTAGGTCAATTGGCAACATGATTGGGTATAAAAAGAGCTTCTCAGAGTGGCAGTGTCTCTCAGAAGCCAAGATGGGTAGAGGATCACCAATTCCCACAATGTTGCGCAGAAAGATAGTGGAGCAATATCAGAAAGGTGTTACCCAGCAAAAAATTGCAAAGACTTTGCATCTATCATGATCAACTGTGCATAACATCATCCGAAGATTCAGAGAATCTGGAACAATCTCTGTGCGTAAGGGTCAAGGCCGTAAAATCATACTGGATGCCCGTGATCTCCGGGCCCTTAAACGACACTGCACCACAAACAGGAATGCTACTGTAAAGTAAATCACAGAATGGGCTCAGGAATACTTCCAGAAACCATTGTCAGTGAACACAATCCACCGTGCCATCCGCCGTTGCCAGCTGAAACTCTACAGTGCAAAGAAGAAGCCATTTCTAAGCAAGATCCACAAGCTCAGGCGTTTTCACTGGGCCAGGGATCATTTAAAATGGAGTGTGGCAAAATGGAAGACTGTTCTGTGGTCAGACGAGTCACGATTCAAAGTTCTTTTTGGAAATCTGGGACGCCATGTCATCCGGACCAAAGAGGACAAGGACAACCCAAGTTGTTATCAACGCTCAGTTCAGAAGCCTGCATCTCTGATGGTATGGGGTTGCATGAGTGCGTGTGGCATGGGCAGCTTGCATGTCTGGAAAGGCACCATCAATGCAGAAAAATATATTCAGGTTCTAGAACAACATATGCTCCCATCCAGACGTCATCTCTTTCAGGGAAGACCCTGCATTTTTCAACAAGATAATGCCAGACCACATTCTGCATCAATCACAACATCATGGCTGCGTAGGAGAAGGATCCGGGTACTGAAATGGCCAGTCTGCAGTCCAGATCTTTCACCTATAGAGAACATTTGGCGCATCATAAAGAGGAAGGTGCAACAAAGAAGGCCCAAGACGATTGAACAGTTAGAGGCCTGTATTAGACAAGAATGGGAGAGCATTCCTATTTCTAAACTTGAGAAACTGGTCTCCTCGGTCCCCAGACGTCTGTTGAGTGTTGTAAGAAGAAGGGGAGATGCCACACAGTGGTGAAAATGGCCTTGTCCCAACTTTTTGGGGATTTGTTGACACCATGAAATTCTGATTCAACATATTTTTCCCTTAAAATGGTACATTTTCTCAGTTTAAACTTTTGTTCCGTGATTTATGTTCTATTCTGAATAAAATATTAGAAGTTGGCACCTCCACAGCATTGCATTCAGTTTTTATTCACGATTTGTATAGTGTCCCAACTTTTTTGGAATCCGGTTTGTACATAAATACACAGAAACGTAGTTACTATACAAAAATATATTTTTAACCACTGTTTTGGTCTGCTTTGCAGTGGGACACTGCACATGAGAGTAGACAATAGACATCCTATAGTTGGGTGGAGCAGAGCCACCATGTTATTCACTTGAGCACATTAAATCAAGCTTGATGAATCCATCTCGGTAGGGAGTCTTAGACAATGCCCAATGAGAAAGTATTAGCTCTTCTCCGGAAGGCTGAAAACTGTCTCTCTAGTGCCACATTTATATAGGTCTGACCCATTCAAGAGCCTCGTAACATGACCTAGGATATAAGCCAAACTAAAGACACCCATCTGTAGACACCTGTTTTTACCCAACCAGGCCACTGTTTGGCTTCCTACACAGGCCTCTCACCCAGCCAACCAATATCTGTACTGTTGAGGGGCAAGAACCCCGAAACAGCTGTCTACAGAAAACCCCTTTAAACATTAGTAAGGAATGGGTATTACTTTTATTTTGAAGTCTGCTTTCACTTACTGTACTTAAAACTTATCTGAATATCATTTGCAGCCTTCACACCTGGTATGACCATCTGACGTATACGCACATTGCCGGTGTGGTGTTTATTTGTGTAGTACGCCACCTTTATTATGACATGTAGTGTGTATGCCTTCTGGCATTATCTGGAATGCATGGTGTAACACGGACTACCTTCAAGACGTCACTATTTATAGCTGTACCCCAGCCTTCTCCACGTAAACACTTGAAACAGATCAAAGCTGAGATCCTGAACACATCTGGAAATTCAAAGACTAAAATTATCCTAAACGCCCCCAAAATTATAAAAAGCTGATTAAAGAAAGATTAGCCTGGATTGAACAGGAAAGAACATTCTGCTCCATTTTGAAGGCTGTGAGACAATACGGGGCACGGAACATGTACTAGATGACATCAGAATTACACAAAATTATCGACTTAAAGGAGATCACCGTCCAGAATGAACATCTATTTGTAAACGTAGCATTTGAGTGATTTAAGGAGTTTAAAATCCCTTTTGGTGCCTCGTTTTCAGGTTCTACATTTTTAAAAGGTTCATTCACTTTTGCTGTCCTTGGTGGGTGCTCCTTTCAGGTTTAGTAGAACAATCTTCCTTCCTGCTATCACATAGAAGATTGGACAGTGAGGGGGATAGGGAAATTTCATTTGTAAACTGTAATTACTAATCTCTAAAGTGTGTGGGCAGCTTAAATAGTCACTTACCCTTCAGTAACTATTGCAAACATCTGTAGTACAGGTGAACATAAGAAACTTTGTAATTAATTGTATTAGAGCAAAATGCCTCTTTCTCCACTTCAGGCTCTCCCCTCAAAAGTTGTATTTCCCTTCTTGAGAGAGTAACGATGAATTGTCAGTTCACTAAAGGATCATATTTCATGCTGCAGAAGAGGTGAGAGAAGGATTAAGTGGATGGTCTGTCTCAAGAGGCTTAGATTAGGAGGGAGAGGGAAAAAAACCTGTTAAGTGGAGAAAGATGCATTTCCTCCAATAAGATATTTTACAAAGTTTTGTATATTCACCTGTACTATGGATTTATGCAAAGTTATGTAAAAGTTAGGGACCATTTTGAAGGAATTGTCTGGAACCTAAACATTGATGTATAATGTACAGCATTATGCTTGGTATACTTTCAAACAGCTGATCAATGCGGGTGTCGGGTGCCAAACCCCGAACGATCAGATATAGATCAGAAAATCCTTTTTTAGGCTTATAATCTGAGACATACCTAGATAAAAAGATAGATAAATAAATAGATAGATAGGATATAGGTAGATAGATAGCATATAGGTAGATAGATGATAGATGGATTCATTTAGGATCAATGTATAGTCTGTACAATCTTTGAGATATGCACTACGGACAACATCTATGTGATCTTGGCAGTGACCATGACCTCTGAGGATGTGTTCCTGCCTCGCTGGCAGCTTCTTCTATCTTCACTGAACAGGACTTGCCAAAGGGCCTGCGATGTACGCTATTACATCACCGCGCTCTCCCATGTGGTGACATCATCGCGCATATCACAGGACCTTTGGCAGGTCCTATTCAGTGAAGATAGAAGAAGATGCTGCAGCGCGATCAAGTGAGTTTTTTTTTTTAAACCCCTAAATGGCCATGCTGTTTTGCATTCTGTCTTAAGAATGATATTATTTTCCGATATAACCATGTTACAACGGAACATAATAAAGTAAAGTTCGAGTCCCCATTGACTTCAATGGAGTTCGGGTCAAGTTCAGGTCCCGAACCTGAACTTTGACCTGAAGTTCGTTCGAACCCGGCGAACCCCTATTTGTGAACATACCACCTACTGGATGCAAAACTGACCTCTTTGTAAATGGCATGATATGACTCAGGACTGGAGAGAGACTGCACAACCTGGTCCGGCTAAACACGTCCCACCTTTCTAATTAGCACTTTGACAATTACTGGAAATCGGGAAGTGAGAACACATTCAAACACTCATTCAACTTCCCTGATACTGTAAAAGGTCAGGATTCCAGCCATTGTTATGTCCGCCAGTTCTCTGCTAGTTACTGGGCTCTTAATGCCACTGATTGTGAGAACCAGAAACAAGATGATATCGTAGAGCTGTGATAGAGATATCAGGCAATTGTAACTGGATTCGGAAACAAATCAAGGACATGGAAACCTTTCCCTCTGCCAAGATAAACTCACCTCCTATACCGCATGGCAGAGGTTTATGGTGACCTATACTTTAAGGAGTAAGATGGGTAGACCTAGGGAAGCAGCTGCTGTGGTAGTGTGAGGAATTACCTGATTAGCAATTGTGCGTTTAGACTTTGTGCAGGCCTCAGTGGTTTCTTTAGAACCTCCAGGTCCTCAGCCTTTACAGGGATATGGACTCCTGCTGGGCGTTCCCTAGTAGCGCCTGCTGAGTAGTAAGAGGGATTAATAGATCCTCCTGATTATTTGATCATCCACACCTCTGGATAAGCCTGATCAGGACCTAGCCTTTCTGCTGCCTGTGGCGAAAACTAAAACAGTGCCCCCCCCCCCCCCTCCCCAATGCCATTTTATTTTACCAAACCCCTTCCATTCAGCCCATGGCCCTTCGGCTGCCCTCCCTCTTGCCCCTACCTGGTGCAGCCTGAGGCCATCACCTCACCTGGCCTCATTGGTGGTGCACCCCTGAGCCTGACCCCTGTGATTGGCCAGGAGGACCTCTGAGCATTGGCTTCTTTATGGTTTTCAATATCTCTGCTTGTTGCCATTGAATGAGCACCTTCATTTAATTACAGGAGCTAAAAATCTCTCCTGTACATGGGTTGATCACACTGAGAGGTATGATTCTTTACAGTTACAGTACAACTATTTATCTTTTCTGCTGAGACATTTACCACCTCATGGCCAGGAAAGATCATCAGTATATGAAAGTAAAGCAAGGAGGGCTCCCATTGAATAACAGCAAGCAGAGGTAAAGAAAGTCTGATGGCACATCTTACCCAAGGATAGGTGTCATGAACCAAACTTAATAAGACCTACGCTGAGGTTTATAGCAGTGGCATAATGGAAAATATTTCCCTGATGACATCACCGCACCTACCCAGGGCGCTGGTGTGGTGACGTCACACAACAACCCCCCGTGAGAGATCTCGCACGGTATCTTCAATCAAGAGGGCCACGACGGCCTCTCCGTAAGCAAATGGATAAAGTGAGCATGTATTTTTTTTCTTACCGCCTTTCAGGAAAAATTGTGCGAGGACATTATGACCGTGGTCGTTCTCTTCCCCTCAACCCTTCCCATACTAATTCCTTCCCCCCTTTGTTTGCTGACAAATCAGTTCCCCCAGAGAGTTAGTCCCACATAGGTCCCAAAGGGGATGGGACCAACCATGGTGCTCTCCAAGGGCCCATAGTACCTCCACAGAAGTGACTGGAGAGAACCATGAATGCGCGACCACCAATCCATTCACTGCAGCCATGAGATGGGACACAGTTCCCGAAATTCAGGTCCCAGAAGTGGATACACTATAAGTGCTCAAATGTGAATAACCCATTAATGGGTTTTCCAACTTTTTAATAGTTTTTGGCTGCCCTCTTCTCCACCGGACCTCTGGAGGGAAGCAAACATACCTGCTCCCTGCCAATCAGTCGTGGCACCTTAAGGCCACCACTGTATTAGCCACTTGGGAGAGATGTTACCACTGTGGCCAGTCATTGGTTGCAGTGGCACCTGTGACCTCTCTCTGTGTCAGAGGTTTACAAGCGGGAATCGGAGAGCGGTAAACGCAGCGGTGGAATGAAGGAACCAAGTGGTCGGAAGTAGGTGAGTATGAGTTCCTCCAGAGTTACTTTGTATTTGCACTTTCATCACCAAATCTATGTTGTTTTGAGACGTGTTTAGCAACATGTATGTGAGAGAATTCAGTATCCAGGAGCTGGCTGCTTTATGATGTGTGGGAAATTGTGCTTAATTATATATCTAAAGTCTAAAAATATGGCACTACCCTTTGACACCCATAATTACACCCGTCATGTGCCCCACAACATCTGTTCTGGTTGGTGTGCTGACATAGCTAATTATGGCAAACAAACATGAATGTGCTTATTTAGCGAAGCTCGTCTTTAGATTTGTTTTATATAGTTTTGGCCGAAGCCGTTTCCAGACTGCAGTCAGCAATTAGCAAAGAAAGGGTCTGAAGTCCCAAATGAGAGAAGATTTCCCTTTGAAGTTGTGATGGGACAATGTAATGTAAGAGTATGAACTTCACAGCAGAAAAGAAGAAGAGAAATTCCCTCGTATGCATTGGATGACGATCAGATAGTTAGTAATTCAGTCCTGAGGATTAGCACAAGGCAAATTTTTAGGATTCATTTTGCTTAATACAAATGCTGGTTTAGGACAGGACAAGGTCAAGGCACCAACAGAACCACCATCTATTTATGTATCTATCTATTATCTATCTATCTGTACTGCAAGTGAAAATGGATGTCATATCCCAAGCCTAGGGCGGCAAGTAGATTCTACACAAAACAATCAGAAGGCATCAAGGGCGGACTGACAACTTAAAGTGGCTCTGGAAAAATAGTCAGTCCACCCCCGGAATGCAGTTCCACGACATTTGGCTACAAGCCAAATGTTTAGCTACAGGTGTTCCATTGATCTTGCGCCACCGCTCTCAAAGACTATTATGGTGCACAGCAAGATGGCAATGGGGGCCCGAATGGAGGTCTATCATCTTCAGCAATGAGTCCTGCTTTTGTCTTGGGCACAATGATAGCTTGAGATGGTCAGGAGACCACATAAGCCATGAAGATCCCTCCACAAGGGAACGTCCCACTGGTCCCACTCCTGGGATTATGGTGTGGGGTGGCATAATGTATGGTAGCTGGACCCCGCTAGTCTTAATTTCAGGTGCACTAACAGATCGACGATACATTGATTTGGTTGCGTAACCAGTGGTACGGCCATTTCTCCAAAGTGTCCCAGGAGTCATTTTTCAACAGGACAACACTCATGCTACTGTGAGCAACCTACCTGGCCTAAATGCTCTGTCGTGGACTGTAGAGTCTCTAGACTTGTCCCGTTGAGCACATCTGGGATGTCACTGGTCCGCAGTTGCAAAGGGGGATGTAAGCAGCAGATCTTGATGATGTGTGTGCCCAAGTGCATTCAGTGTGGCAGAACATTCCTCAGGCACCCATTAATAACCTCATTGATAGTATGCCAACACATGCCACTCCCACTTTTTTAGACCTGGAAAAGTCGAAACTAACCGTTGCGCCACAGTCTGCACCTGAAATAGGACTAATATAGGCGCATTTGGGGATAATAAATGACCCCCTTTGTTTCCATTTTTAGCATCTACATATCATAAACTTGTCTGTCGATCCTCTGATTTTCATAATTCCATGACTTTTCCTTCTTGGAGTTGCAATATCAGTTTTTGAAGAGTGTATCTATCTATCTATCTATCTATCTATCTATCTATCTATCTATCTTCTGTATCTATCTATACTACAGTAAAAATGGAAGAAATGGCAGCACCAATTGTCAAATGGTACGTCGGGTGCTATGTCCTAGGGTGTAACTTCTTACCCAAAAAATATTCCAGAAAATGGACAGCACTTCCAGTAGAAAAACAGTGGTTTATTGGTCCATGTGGTACAGTGAGGCAACGTTTTCGTGTCGAACACAGAGCCTTTCTCAAGCATGTACTACAGTATACATATAGTTAAATAGGACCTTTCATCTCTCCTGATATTTCTTCCATAGTAAATACTGGCGTTCCGAATAAATTACGAATTCTGGTTCATTTTTCCTTCAAACTCTGTGATATAATGTTCCTCCTTCCTCTTGGAAAAGTATGTAAATTTACAACTGTATGTTACCATTCCACTTGTCATTGCACTGTGCCCCCACATAGTCTGGCACAGAGAGCACTGATTGGACCATGTCATACTTTGGACTTTAGGGTCTCCTGCCCTCCCAGGAATAGTGTTTTCCTGGAGAAATATCCTCTTTCGGCCTATTTCCAGAAGCACTCATAATACAGGACTTCTTTCTAGCTTGCTCTCTAGCAGACTATCTAACCAGGGGGCAGGACCAACCTGTCTCCCGGGAACTACACTAAGAACTGCCAGTTTTACCTCTTTTCTGCCTATGCATAGCCTTATGGGATACATGCACAGATCATCACAGTAAACTTCTTAACAGCTTTTGAAATGTAAACCTTAACATTAACCCTTTAGCAGTGAACTCACAGCATTAACTTTTTAGTTACTGCACAGGAGCACACTCTCAACTGGTAAATTTATTCACAAATTTCTAGGAGGAATAACAGAGAGCCAGTAGAGCATAGCATTAAATCCAGATTTGTAAATTCCTATGGAATATTAAACATATTAAAACTAAAATATCTAGAGAGGAGAGGTGACTGGTCTTCTTAAAACCAAATCTTATATCCATACATACACTTGCATAGATTTCTTGGAGAAAAAAGAATGTAAACCTCAACTATGCGCCCAAAGCATATCATGAAAGGGGTTGTGTCACAGCGGCATCTGCTACTGGCACAAGAATGACCTAGAAAGGGGGCTCTGATCAGGGCACCCCTCTGTAGCCCAGAGAGAGAGAGGTGGCCACAGTACAATAGTGCTGTCCTGATGAGAATTCTCCTTTAATATGCAATGATTGATTTTCCAAGACTTAAAAAAGTCCCTAGAAGATCAGGACAAGACATATGTCTATTCTTACACCGTCATCTCATTTCATTCAGTAGCAGCAGTACCAGGCATTACTTCACCCTATAAAACATTTCTCTGGGTGCCCGTCATGTCCTGTGCTGTGACAGGCGAGGCACTCCCGGGGGAGAGGAAGAGGATGTACGCTGGACCTTCCCTGAATTTACAGGGGATTACATTGCTGTCAAGAATCTCAACCAAAAATGTTAAAAAGACAGACCTGAGGGCCAGTCATTAAACCGTCACATATCAGTCTTCTTATAGTAATATGGTGAGCAAAACTACAGAGCAGGAACAATAGAACGCTCCAGATAATTATCAGACATCAGATCCAATCTGCTGGTAAAATAACAGTTACTATTTATAACGATGAGTAGCAGAATCTATTTATCTACTATCTTTCCTACAGTATACATATAGTTAAAGAGGACCTCTCAACTCTCCAGACTTTTCTACCTTAGTAAATAATGGTTCCCCATAAAATACGAATTTTGGATAATTTTTCCTTCAAACTCCGTGATATAATGTTCTTCTGTGATACAAATTACAACTGTATGTTACCATTCCACTTGTCAATGTAGTGTGTCCCCACATAGTCTGATACAGTCAGCATTGATTGGACCATGTCATATTGTTGACTTTGTGGTCTCCTGCCTGGTGGTGGCTGGGCTGCCCTTGTCTATCTATTGACTATCTATCTATTATCTATCTATCCATCCATCCATCCATCCATCTATCTATCTATCTATCTATCTATCTATCTATCTATCTATCTATCTATCTGTCTCCATTAGTGTTGATCACGAATATTCGAATTTAGAATTTTTATCGCGAATATAGGTACTTCGAAAATTCGCGAATATTTCGAATATAGTTATATATATTCGTAATTTCGAATATTTGAATTTTTTTTTCGAATTCGAATATGACCCCTCCCGCTCATCACTAGTCTGCATCTATTATTTTATCTATGCAAAACAGCATCAAGTAAATAAACATTAAAATAAAGTGAGAGCAATATCAGAAATATCTTCTGACTTTGGTGTGAGGTTTCCAGATTGAAGCTGAGTGCACAGCAAAGACCCCTGCTGAGATGATGGACTACTGGACTACTGGACTCAGGAGGGACGCTGACACACTAGACGGACGGGGGGGTTGTTGATGTATTTTGCCTTCGACTTTGCAACTTTAAAACCTATGACTCAAAAATGCCACCTATTTTATTTACAGAGAATTACGTGATGTGCTATACATACAGGAGCGGTCATCAGCACGTCAGATCCTCATCAATGCTGCTTAATGAAAAGTATCTGTAAGTGTCTCCTGTATGTGATACACAGTAAATGGAGTTTTTATAAAATATACATAATTTACTTAAAAAACACCCCAACAATCTTTAGAGGCTCATACCCATGGCAGAGCTTACGGCTCATACAGCACACTTCATGTCTACAGGCCTGTAAGGTGGACCTATAAGCCTTCTGTGTGCCATTCTATGGTGCCACCATGGGGCTCTGTTTTGTACCCTAGAATTAATACACTTTTTTTGTCCCAAAAAGTAAAAGGAGGAATAATATGGGCCCATACTGGTAGTCTATGGACATGGATTCATAATACAACCCTGTGCATTGCACCTAGTGCCCAGGTTTCATATGGGTGCCCATCTCTAGAGGGTGTTGCAGTAGCAGTTCTACCAGGCCCCTGGTGCCTTAGGTGACCCGAAGGCCCTGTTTCTACATTGGAAGACATCAATATTACAAATAGCACATGGTACGTAGGGGCTTTCATACAGATTTTGTATTGGAGCCCTATATCTTCAAATTAAACGTCAGTTAATTGGGTGAAGACCTTTTGCTTGGGGACACAACTTGCATGAGGTTCTCTTAGATCCTCTTAGAACATTTCAAGGTTTAGGGTATTCATGTCCCACATGATCAGGCAGACTGTGATAGTTGTCTCTGGTCCAGATGGCAGAGTAACCGTAGAAGTCACGGCTTATATCATCAAGCCCATCTCTTCCTGTAGAACATAATGTGGAAACTGACCTAAGCATGGCCAGCCATGATCATATATTTAGATCTCTAATTCTATGTGGGCCAGAAGTACAAGCGACATGACAGGATCCACCGAGAAGGTGTTTGGCCCCCCCTATAGTCTTCTTCTCGTAGCTGGCACATGACTTTTTATTTGCCACATGTGACTTTTAAATTAAGGGACGGTGTAATAAGTTATGTGGGAAGTTAGAAAGTAAAATAAGGTCTCCGCTATTAAGTGTCTCCTGAGCTTTGCAGAAAGCTAAACCAGTCACCAGTCTCAGATGTCAAATCAGTACAAGTAAAGCTGGAGGATAATTTGGCATTTTGTGAGCTGTCTGTGGAGATTGCTGTGCCCTCAGGATGATGCCTCTAATCCCTTCCTTGGGTCACGGCCGGGGCAGAGGAAGGAACTTTAGTAGAAATTGCAGAAACCTGCACCTCCATCCAGTAAGCAGATATTCATGAGGCTACGTCCTGCTGATTGGCTGAGAGTCATGATTTTAAGGCATGTAAGGTTCAGGTGGACTGGGCAACACACAAACTTGTGGATTGGGTTGCGATTAACACATTTTTTACAGATTTAGACTGTGCCTGGCTCCATGCATGTTGTATGTACATACAGTGTAAAACAAAGCAGTAATCAGGATAATATAAAGCTGGAACAGTCTCTGCATCTCCATAATGATTGAGCTGAGGACAACTTCTGAACAATATTGTGCTTAGCCTCTGTATATCCCAGGTGCCCACTTCTGGAGATATCCATCTCAGAGATGCAACTTGGCTATTTTCTACAGGAGTTCTGTGGCTTGTACATTCCTGGGTTCCTTTAAACTCCACTTGCCTAAACCTGCAGCGGTATTCTGTGGGTTTTGATGCTCTATACCAGGATAACAAGGTTGCAACTTCCTCCTGGCTAACTCTTAAGTTCTCTGGCTCTTTGGTACTAGGTCTCTGGCTCTCACTGAGCTACACACTCAAATTCTGCACACACATGCACACACTGGAGCAGCACTCCCCATCCACTTCATGTCCATGTTGAATCTTCTTCTTTGACTGTCCTAACCAAGAATCTGATGCCCTCCGCTGTAATAAAAAAAAAGAGTAGACAGAGATCTTAAAATTGTTAAGGAACTGAAATTAGATATTATATTAGAAAATATATTTGAAAGTTGCAGAAGCATTAGATACCTCAAACCTTAAGTTGGTGGTCCAATCTGGTTGGATTCCTTCAAACCTTCACTGAGACGTGCAGATAAATAGTTCTGTGTCTCCAGGTAGACGGTAGCTATCCTGTAAGTCAATGTTTTACCATATAAACCGGCTTTGAGAACTTAATTTAGGATTATAGCCAAGCCTGTACCTAATCTTCAGAAAGCAGTTTTGGGGTGATTGCCCCTTATCTGTGCAGGGCTGGTTAAGCTGGGTGAGAGCTCTTTCTTGGGATCTGGGGGGAAGGAGGGGGGGGGGGTCTGCATTTTTTTTTACTCCTTTTGGAGAGTGTCCACCTGGTAGACATATGGAGACTTATAGGCTCCTCACCTGGTTCACTCAATCATGTTTTAGGTCTGGGGTGATCCCATAAATGTACTATATTGGCCTATAGGTTTATGGACCATGAAAATCATTGGAATCCTAGGTAAACATAAAAGAGTAAGATAAATTCTTGTCCTCACAGCCCCTGAGATGTATTTACTCTGATTTACAACCATGGACCTAAGGTCACTCAGAGTTGTCACATACCAGAAGCATCATGTCACTGTCAGTCATGTCTCAAGAGGATGACTGTCACGTATCTATAAAGAAGGAAGGTGACCTAGGCAGTTTTTTAGGCAGGGGGAAGCATTAAAATAGACAATATTTGTATTCTGGTGATATAAGGTAGATGGTGACCTCTTAAAAGGGGCCAGTAAGAATTGCTTGTATAGTGCGGGTGACTGCCCAGCAAATCACAGGAGGGAGCTCCATATAAAAAACTGTCTTTAGCCTCGGTCTGGCACCAGTTCTTGTAGTTACCTGGCTATACCTGCTCATCATTAACTTGACCAGGATTGTTTGACTTCGCTATGCTTGTGACCACCTTATATCTCAATTGTGTTGCTGACCTTCTCCAAATCTTGACCTCAGATAGAATTTTTTTTTTTAAATAGTTCACACCCCTACTGTATATTCTATTGCTCCCCAAGCCTTGCTGTTTTTTCCTGCATCCTTTAGTGCTGCACTCTCTGGACATGGTAATGAGGCGTCCATGGCTAGATGTGTTCATTTGCTCCGCTTCTCTGGTCCACTTCAGAGACCATGGATCCAACACACACTTGAAAGGGGTTTTCCAGGACTAGAAAATCCATGGCTTCTTTCTTCCAAAAACAGCACTATGCCTGTCCACACCTGCGGAGCTCCAGACACAGGCCATGGGCAGACGTAATGCAACTTTTGGAAGACGACTGTGTTTTTCCAATCCTATACAACCCCTTTAAAAGCGCTATCCTGCTTACAGCACTTATGTACAGGATAGGTGATAAATGTATGATTGTTGGTGGTCTGATTGCTGGGACCCTCAACCATCCGAAGAACAGGATCTCCATTTGAATGTTGGTCCATCACTCCATTTACTTCTATGGGAATGGCTCAGTGACTGAGATGTACTTAGCAGTCCCATTGATGTGAGTGGACCAACATATGCACTACCGGTCTATTCAAACGGGGAACTGAGGGATCCCCATTTTCAAGGTTGCTGGTGGTCCCAGCATTTGGACTCCCAGTGATCATACACTGACGCTCTATCCTGGAAATAGGTGATAAATACTGTTTGTAGGATGTCCACCGTAAAGGAGTTTTCCAGTAATATCAATTTTTAAGCAAGTGTCCTCAGTCTGCCCCCTGAACTAGAAGATTCATACTCACCTGCTCCATGCCGCTCTAGTCCTCTGTGCTGCCTCTGCTTTCTCTATCTTCTGATCCTGCCACTGTTTAAATCCGTCAGTGCATGGGCATGGTCACATGCACCGCTGCAGCCAATGACTGGCTTCAGTGATGATGTGGCCATAAGAAGCGCATTACTGTTGAAGTCGTCATTGGCTGGAGCAGTACATGTGACCATGCCCACCCACTGCCAGATGTAAACGTTGCGGGGATCAGCATGGAGGACCAGAGTGGCGTGGAGCAGGTAAGTATCAATCTTCTATTTCAGGAGGCAGGCTGCATGCACTTCCTTAAAAATCTATATTACCGGAAAACCCCTTTAAATTCTGGGGCCAGAAGAGTGCAAAGCCCTAAACTGAAGAGACGTTAAAATGGCGGGTCCTACCAGTCAAGTACAAGGTTCTTTACCCAGGGACACGTTCCACATGGCTGTTTTATGGCTGCAGAAGCTGGACTACCTGTGGGTCTACTGAACCAAATTTAGATGTCCATTGGGTAAAGCTGGCCTAGTGAATTTCTTTCACAAAACCAAGTGGTCTGTAAAGACCTATGAGATCCTCACTGCGGTGACCTCCTAGCTTCCAGACACTTGGCATCCTTCAATCTAAAGGCAGACAATAGCGTCTAGAGAGTTTAATAGACTTCTTAGTCACATGCTATTTCATTTGCGTTGAGCTAAGCATATTCCATCTCAATGACTGGACGTTCACAGGAGACTTAACGCAATTATTCGGGAACTTCACCGCTCTGTCAGAAGTTGCCGTCATTAGCTGTGTACATAGATGATTACGACCCCGTAGCCCAAAGCCTAGTAAACATTCTGTGTTAAGACATGAAAGTTCATTTGTCCGAGGCTTATTTACCACATGTGGAGGGGCTGACGTTGCAGGCTTGGACACTTACTACAAAAAGAAGCTGTGGTTCCCCTCTCATGTCTTAGCATGTGGCAAATTCTACTTAATCCTTGATGAAGACAAGACTTACACATTCAATGCGTCCCTGTGATCCTCGAAGTCTCTCTTCTTGTTTCTTGGGGATCATGCACATGACCATATGTATTTTGCGGTCTGCAAAAAACAGATCCGCAAAAAATATGGATGACGTCTGTATGCGTTCTGTATTTTGTGGAACGGAACAGCTGGCCCCTAATAGAACAGTACTATCTTTGTCTGTAATGCGGACAATGCAGACAATTTTTTTGTGGAACGGACATACGGACACGGAATGCACACAGAGTAATTTTCAGTTTTTTTGCGGACCCCGTAAATGGGCAAAAAAAAAAAAAAGGGAACGGACACTGAAACTAAAAACGTTCGTGTGCATGAGCCCATATCTTGTATGGGAAGGACATACAGTATGTTATAGCAGAGGTGTCCATACATGTGATGGTCACTGCTAACAGTATGGATAGAGAAGACAATAGTTAAAGAGCACCTGTCAGTAGGACCAACCCTACTAAACCAGGCATATGGCTGGTAGGGTTGACTGGACTGATTATAATGATACCTGTGTCGTGAAAATCAGTTGCAGTGTTCCTGAGATAAAAATAAATTTATTCTTAATACAAATGAAGGCTTCTGTGCACCGAGGGTGGGGCCTAACTTCTTGGTGCACCTCAGTTCTTCAGTTTTCCAGAAGCTCTCATTTGCATGAAGCTTTTGGTTATTTTCAACCAATTTTCACAAGACAGGTACCATTTGAATCAGCAAAATCAACCTGGATTATACCAGGCAGTATGACTGGTTTACTAGGGTCAGTCCTGCTGCCCTGTGCCTTTTTAAAGAGTTTCGGATTTGGACAACTCCTACTTATCAAGAAACATTCCTTGACAATAAGGTTATTACAATGTGTCTACCATTTGGAACCGCCAAGGATCTGATGTAATTTTTAGGGATACCTGGAAGTAATTAATTTCCCTGCAGCACCCCCACAGGTGAAACAAGGCATTACACTGTGTCCATTTATAACAATGCAATTTCTGTATAATGCAGGACAGGTCCTCTAGAGCAAAGGAGACTCTTTGTGGAAACCACACCAAGGAAAGAAAGCAAAATCAGCCATTTGTACATACCTTTACAGTATACCTGTCATGCCCCGCTCTGACGATGTGCGGAGGTCGGCCAGGATAGCAGCACGAGTTTAGTGTTTGTTTTGGAACCGTGCTGGATCCGCCTCTCATCAGGTGCACTGGGTGGGGTCATTAGTTTAAATAGCAGACCATCCCAGTGCTCTGAGCGGATTATAGGAATCACTGTGGTCTTGGAAGCTAGGAAGGAAGGTTGTCTGTTCCAGCTCAGAAAGATAAGTGTGGTTTTAGTTTGGTTGTTTTGTGTCATCTCTCCCATCCAGGTTCTGTGCGAGCAGGCTGCTCCTATTTCCCCTCTTCACCATCTCAGGGAATTTAGGGAGTTTCAGCCCAGGCACGGGGACACATCATACCTACCACCAAGGTCTGCATGTGGGCTGAGCAGTGCAGGGAAAGAGGTCAGGGATTAGCTAGGAGGTGACCCTTCACCTGTCCCTCGCCCAGAGCCTGGTTGGTGGTTTATTTGTGAGTCTGAGTGCACGTCCGCCGTGACAATACCAAGCACAGCGCCGTACATTGTATAGTGGCTTTGCTTGGTACTGCAGCTCAGGCCCATTCACTTGAATGGGACTGAGCTGCACCTGGGCCATGAGACCAATGAAGTGCTCACTGGAGCGCCATGCCTTCTCCAAACACCTATGGGGGTGCCAGATCCCACCCATCTGATCTTAATATTTTGCTCCTGGAAAAACCCTTAAGAGATAAGTGGCGCCAAATGTCCATCGGTGTCTTGTATAACTCCTGCTAATGGAACAACACGATCTCTGAGATGAGCGTGCATGCTTATGTGAAAGTTGGTTCACAGATAATACTGCATGTCAAAGGCTTAAAAAAAAGAAAATGTATAATAATGTTCTCGTTGTAAATTCAGCGCGGTTCCTCAGAAATAGCAGATAAAAAAACGTTTAGCGAGAATCATTTATCTGTTTAATGGCTTGAAAAATCCCCTGTTACAGCACTGCAGACTATTTTATTTTCGGTCATGTTTCAGGATTGGTAATTCAATTTAAAGGCAATTTAGTGCCATAAATGTGTCAAAGTGAGCAGTAAAAGCAAACAATAACAATGCTCGAGAGAATATGATTCCGAAAAAAATCCAAGCTGAGGAAATCAGCGTTGTGGAGATCACGTGTCTGTCAGTAAGTGAAGACTTTATTTTAGAAGCAGTTTTATGATTCTGTATCCGCTTTACATCTATGGCGTTTACTAACAGTACCCCTCAAATATGAGTACAATTAAAGGGCTGTCCCCACCTTTTTGTAAAATATTCTGTATTGCCAGAATGCATTAAAAGGGTTATCCAACCCCTAAAATGCCTCTCCATACACCCGGGACCCTGACAGAGGTTATACTTACCTGGCTCCCCGGCACATGACGCCCGCCACTGCATCTCGGGTGACGCTAGGGAGGCCTTTTCCTGTCGCGGACTGCTATAGGCTGCCCCCCCTGATGCTGGGTGTTTTAATCCGTGCAACACGGAGATGCATCGGTGGCCGTGCGGGCATCAGAAGTGATGCGGGTGCAGGGGAGCAGGTAAGTATAACCTATTTTAGGGGTTGGATAGCAAAGTTGGATAATAAAGTAAAATAAATAAAAATTAGTCTTGATTAAAGATCTGCTATGTTTTTTTTTGTGTATAGAGCTCCCATACTTTGTATTTGTCTCCATGGTTACATAATACAAACTAACTAACCTATGTTAGTGAGAATTAGGGCACCAATAGGGAGAATGACTTTACCTTTAAAGGGGTCTAACGAGATATTTTATCCTATTGATAGGTCATCTGTATCTGATCGGTGGGGGTCTGACACCCGGGACCCCCGCTGATCAGCTGTTTGAGAAACACCAGTTTTCTCGCAGTAGCTCCGCTGCCTTCTTTCAGCTCACCAAGCACAGTGCCATACATTGTATAGTGGCTGCGTTTGGTATCGCAGCTCAGCCCCATTCACTTCAATGGGGCTGAGCTGCGCCTAGGTCATGTTACAGATGAACATGATGTCACATGGCCTA
Source organism: Bufo bufo (assembly GCF_905171765.1). Taxonomy (NCBI): domain Eukaryota; kingdom Metazoa; phylum Chordata; class Amphibia; order Anura; family Bufonidae; genus Bufo; species Bufo bufo. The sequence goes on along the minus strand of NC_053397.1, from coordinate 27,248,727 downwards.
GACTAAGCTAAAAGAAGGCTGTGGCGTTACTATGAGCGCCAACTGCCTTCTCAAACAGCTGATCGTCAGGGGTAGAGATGAGCGAATTTCTTAAAAGTTCGATTTGGCTGATTAGCCAAATTTCACAAAAAAATTCGCTTCTTGACGAATTACTTCGTCACGAAGCTGACACGAAGCACGAGGAAATTTGGCTTCCAGGCGAATTGAATTTATCCTGAAATTCGGATGGAATTCCAATTCGTGGGATTCGATTCGCTCATCTCTAGTCAGAGGTCCTGGGTGTGGGACCCTACAGATCAGATCCAGAGGATAGCTCATCAGTTAAAATATCTAGTAAAATCCCTTTAAGGCCCCCCATATTTTTTTTATACATGTGTTTGAGCAACACAAAATATCTGCAAGGTCTGAGGCAATCCTTTCAGGGTGACCATAGACATGAGATGAATGCTTCCTTGAAATACAGTATATATTTTTTTCAATCTCCATTATGTCTAGAATTTAAGTTTGCAATCTTCAATCAAGGCAAAGCTCCCAGCTGGAACCATCCTACAAGATATGAGTTTTTTCAGGACCAATCAATATTTTTCACATACCGTACTGTATCTTGGAGTTTCTTATTTCTCTTTTATTACTCGACAGCTGTCAATTTGTATTATAAAGCTGTCACATTTATAGGTGTATGCGGTATTGGATTACTACTGTTATAGGTATGTGAAAGTGTGAAAAGTGAATAAATAATACTACAATTTCTTTCTTTCTCTCTTTCCTACCTGAGCCTACAAAACTTTACCAAGACACCTAGATAGCAAGGTGTCCCACAGCAACTGATATATGAAAACTGTCTCTTACTCCACCGATGCCAGGAACCTCGGTGACACATACCTATCATCCACGATGATTCCTTGTACCTTCTTACATACAACCCTGAGGACAGGAACCACCTGGTCACTCAGGCATTTCTTTCTTTGGCCTGGCTCATCCACTTGAGAGGGGAGAGGTCAATCACCAGGCAGAACTTTCTCCCCAACAAATAGTAGCGGAGAGACTCAAGTGCCCACTTGACAGCCAGGCACTCTCTCTCCACTATACTGTACCTGGTTTCGGCTGGGGTAAGCTTGCGGCTTAGGAAGACAATGGTATGCTCTCCCCCCCCCCCCCCCCCCCGTTAACCTCCTGAGACAGTACAGCACCGAGGCCTACTTCGGAAGCGTCCGTCTGTACTATGAATTCCCGCTTGAAGTCAGGCGTCACCAAAACCGGGCACCCACACAGGGCTGACTTCAAAGTGGAGAAAGCCTCTTCCCGCCGATCATCCCAGCGAACCATCACAGATTTTCGTCCCTTCAAGTGCCCTGTCAATGGCGCAGCCACAAAGTGATAGCCCACCATTCCATGGAATGACTTTACTTGCCTCGTGGTGACAGGCTGGGATCTATTCCGAATCGCCTCTATTTTGTTCACTTGAGGTTTGATAACTCCGCGCCCAATGACCTACCCCAGGTACTTAGTCTCCTCTAACCCTATCGCACATTTTTTTGGGTTAGCGGTTAGCCCAGCCTTTATAAGGGAGTCCACTACAGCCTGTACTTTGGGTAGGTGACTTTCCCAGTCGGTATTGTGAATGACGATATCGTCTAGGTACACCGATGCGTACCGACGATCGAACTTAGAAATCTCTTAACGTCCTGTCCTGTTTGGGTATCAATACTATAGGACTGGCCCACTCACTTTTAGACTCCTCAATAACGTCTAGTTGCTGTATTAGCTGCACTTCCTCCGAGATGGCTTGTCGCTGAGCCTCGAGTACCCGGTATGGTTTTAACCGGACTTTTGCCTGAGGCTCAGTGACAATGTCATGTCGGACTATGGAAGTGCATCCAGGGAGGTCGGAGAACACATCCGTGTTCCGGCTAATAAACTCCCTGGCCTCCTGAGCCTGTTTAGAGGAGAGGCTATCAGCAATTCTTTCTGTGGCAGCTGCTTCCCTTGCTACAGACAGAGGGTCCGAAACCGCTTCCCCTAGAAAACCTGGCCGCGGGCTGTCTTCAGTACAGGTTTCCCTATCTTTCCACGGTTTGAGTAAATTCACATGGTACACCTGCTCCGGCTTTCGCCTCCTTGGCTGGTGTAGCTTGTAGTTTACCTCTCCAATTTTCTCAAGTACCTCATAGGGCCCCTGCCACTGGCCAGGAACTTACTGTCCACGGTCGGCACAAGAACCAAAACCGATCACCTGGGTTAAAGATCCGGACCTCTTTGGCTTCGTCCAACAAACTGTGAGGATGTCTGCCATATAGCAATTCGAAGGGCAAGAACCCAGTAGAGGCCTGGGGCACCTCTGTCACAGCGAACATGAGATCCCAGTCCTTCCTATCTTTAGACACCGCCCTTTTTAACATGGTTTTTATTGTTTTTTTAAACCTCTCAACGAGAGGTTTGCGGAAGGTACACGGACTGTTTGATATGCAGCAACTTGCAGAGTTCCCTCATGACCTTGGACATAAAAGGGGTCCCCTGGTCATTCAGAACCTCTTCAGGTAGCCCCACTCGAGAGAACATTTCCATTAACTCCTAAGCTATCAGTTTAGCCGATGTATGTCGCAGTGGCACCGCCTCCGGTACCGAGTGGCGTAGTCTAGGACGACCAAGATGTGTTGGTGTTCTCTAGCTGACTTCGGTACTGGGCCTATGAGGTCCATCGCGATTCACTCAAACGGTAGCTCGATGATCGGGGGAGGTACCAAGGGACTGCGGAAAAGGTCCTGGGGGCTAGTTGCCTGGCAGGTCGGGCAAGACTTACAGAATTCATCCACCTCCCTAAACACACTGGGCCAGTAAAACCGTTCTACTATTAATACATTTTCCTAGGCTCGGGACAGGGTTGGGTCCTGGTGTTCTGCAGTACCAAAATTATCCCCAGAGACATTGAGGTCTGCCAGCTCAGGCCCCAGCGGCAAGTCCTCTACATCTGCCACCATTACACTCAGTGGGGTTGTCTCCCCCTCTTCCACCAAAGTGGTGGTCACCGCAACCGCTGGCCCTTCGGCCTCAGGTTCCCAGAGTTGTGGCCTCCCCCCGGAGCAAGGCCACTCTGCTGGGGTTACCCATGGGTATCAGTCACTCTCGAGGCAGGCCACAGTGCCGGAAAGCCCGGGAAGTCTCTCCCTATTATAAGTTTATTGTGTAAGTTTGCGGCAACTTCCACTTCGTGAATCCATCTGCCGGCCCCCGTGGTTAGAGACACCAGGGCAGTGGGATAGTCTTTTAAGTCTCCGTGGATGCACATGACCCCGTGGCCCTTACTAGGGACACCAGACTCCCTCCGGTGGAGTCCAGCAGGGCCTCCGCTGGAGTGTCTCCCACTTCCACCTGGCACAAGTGGTTTAGAGTTTCTGGGGTACCCGCTGCACACAGCTTCCTGGCATATAACGACTGACGGAAGCCATAGTTTGTGTCCATGGGTTCCACCGTATGTGGACAGCCAGCTCATACATGGCCAGGCTCCCGACACCGCCAGCAGACTATCGGAGCCGGGTCCATAGGGGGATACATTTGGTTGGCTCAAGTCCCCGGGTCTGGGGTGGAGATTTATGGGGTTTGACTGCCCCCCTCCCGAAAGAACCCACCTTAAGATTCTTAGTAGCCTTGTAGTGCTCCACCAGGTCCACCATCTCCAGGGCATTGCCAGGAGACACCAGGCCGATCCAGTGCTGGAGAGGGGATGGAAGAGCCCTCCAGAAGATATCAGCCAATAGTCTATCCAGCATAGCCATGGGACTCAGCACATCAAGCTGTAGCCACTTTTGCAAGAGGTGGAGTAAGTCATAATATTGGGGTCTCGCAGGCTCAGTCGGCTTAAACCCCCACTGAAGTACTCGCTAGACCCGGACATTCACCCCCAGTCTGGCCAAAATCTCACCCTTTACTTTTTGGTAGTCAGCCGCTTGATTGTCCGGCAAGTCGAAACACACCCGCTGGGAATCGGAGGCCAGGAATGGAGCGACGACCTCGGCCCACTAGTCTCGGGGTAGCTTCTGCCTTGTGGCCACTTTCTCATACATCGCCAGGTAGGTTTCGATGTCGTCTGCAGGTGTCATCTTGCACGTACTGCCTTCCAGGCATCGTGGACACTCGAGGTTGCTCCTGCTGTCTGCAAAGCCATCACATGTTGTAGCAGCAACTGGTTGATCTCTTTCTGCTGCTTATTAGCCTCGCATTGGTGCAGATTTGTCTCCCGCTGCTGCAGATTAGCCTCCATGAGGGCCTTCACAACAGCCTCCATGTTGTTGTGGGGCACGGGTTGTGATACAGCCGGTTTAATGTACGACATACAACCGTGCCTGAAAAAATGCAGAAACCAAAAATATTGGCGTTCACGCCAGCCTCACTGCTCTTGCCCGCATCCTCTACCAATTGTGGGGATTCGCTCTGGTAGACAGGATAAGCGGGTGCAGTATAGAGGCAAAGACACATTTGTAACTGAAAAACTGCAGTGTTTATTCACACTAGTTGCAGGGTCACAGTATGACAGTCCATTTTCAGTATTGGTGTTAGTTCACACCCAAAACAGTTCATACAGAAAAACGTTCACCTTTGATCCTGGATGTTTAATCCACACCCGGCTATATGCTCAGCCTCAAAAACTCCACCTGCAGGCTTTAGGCGGCCTGCTTACCCGACACACTGTCTTTAGCTTTCAGGCCACACACAGGCCTCAGATATCAGCAGAGTTTCACACAGCTCCAGTGTCAGAGAGGAGTAATCCACCCACCTGACACTGCTGGCTGTGGGGAGTAGTCACCCACCCAGCACTTTGACTACTCCCAGTAAGAGCCGTCCCGGATCAGCTATTTACAGCCATACTAGATAGCAAGGTGTCATACAGCAACTGAAAGGCCAGGAACCTCGGTGACACGTACCTATCACCCACGATGATTCCTTGTACCTTCTTACACTATCTATCTATCTATCCACCCATCAAATATCTATCTATCTATCTAATATTGTATGTAGCTTGCCATTAGAAACACATAATATTATGCCACAAAGCATAACATTTATACAGTTGACATTTTTGGATTTGCACAGCATTTCCTTCGGTGTGGGCATGCTGGTATATTTGTGATTTTTTATTAAATCTCATTGGAATTGTGAGAAGACAAGCCATGCCTAAGTGTTGCTGTGCTCTAATTTGTCAGAAAGTTTATGTTAACGCAAGACCCAAAAAATCGCTTCAAAGTCTGAAACCGTCCTTGGCACTTTAAAAATAATATTTAACATTTTGAACTCTTCTGACATGTCTGTAACTCAGAGCTGCTCGTCTGGAAACGTACGGTCCAGCATTTGATGTAACTGCCTGAAGATATAAACATTAAACACAGCTGCATTAAGATAGGACAAAGCATTGATCCGTCTCTTAGCTCACAGCCTAAGGTACGTCCAAAAAAAAATGAAAACTAAATATACAAATCTCCATATGCCTCAAGACTCCATGACTGGTCAAAGTGACCAGGCGCTAGATGTAATATGAGAAACCTTGGTTCATCGGTTATAAATGTGTATAATTCTGTAAATAATGGATATCAGGAAAGATTGGATTTCTATGAACCTGAAAGGGCACATTATCCTATCTGGTTATTTGTGATGCAATCTGTGACTTTTCCCTGATCATGCCAGGTCTAAAAAAGGGGGGCGTGGAAGGGGATGGGCCGGCAGGGCCCTCTTATTCATCATTTTCTACGCCTGTTTTATGTGTAGAAAAAGGTCTAAATGTAAGACAGCGAGGAAGCTGTCTTACATTTAGACCGGCGCTGGATATGCCTAAGTTATGTAGAGGCTGGCGCCTCTTCATAACTCCGGCGGATCCACCGCCAGCACAGGGGCTTATTAAGACCGGCGTCTAAAACGCTGGTCTTAAAAAATTACCCCCATAGTCTTGATTAGAATTCTCCAATCATTTTGTTTATACAAATATGTGTCTCCTTGGTGACAGACTACAAACAAATTCAGTGTAGTCTGAGATTAAAGTCATACTCTACGACTTCTTCTCAACGTACGGAATAAGGGTTCGTGCACACAAACATATTTTTTGTCTGCATCCGATCCACATTTTTTCCAGGTCGGATGTGGACCCATTCACTTCGAAGGGGCCAAAAAAGATGCGGACTGCACTCCGTATCCATATGTCCGTTCCGTGGCCCTGCAAAAAAATATTACATCTCCTATTCTTGTCTGTTTTACGGACAATGATAGGACAGTTCTATAGAGGGCAGGACGTTCCCTTCCACAAAATGCGGAACACACATGGCTGGTATCTATGTTTTGCGGTCCACAAAAATGGCAACAGTCGTGTGCATGAGCCATAAATGTTAGGAAAAGTTGAGAATAATTTTAGAAATGTTCTTCGAGATTAGAAATAAGGTTTAGATGACTGACTTGCCCATATGCAGTGTCTAGAACTGCAGCTCACTCAAATGAGTTGCAATGCCGGACAAAAATGTAGACCATGACTTGCACATAAAGAATTAAAGGGGTTAACTAAGACCTATATTGCCCCCCCCCCCCCCCCAAAATGCCCAGGTAACCATACTGGTTATACTTACCCCATTCTCCAGCACCCAAGCCTCCCTAGCAACATGGGTGACACATAGGAGGCTCATCCCTGTTGCGGCCTGCTATTGGTTGCCCACCCCACCGTTGCCGGGTGTTTTGATCAACGTAACAGGGAGATGCAGCGGCGGCCATGGGGGCATCAGAAGCAACGCGGGTGCCGGGGAGCGAGGTAAGTATAACCTGTAAGAGGTGCCCGGGCATTAGGGGGAAACATTATAGGTCTTGGATAACCCTTTTAATATCTAGAGTATAAGAGATGTAACTATAACGAGCGCAGTAGTTATGGTCACCTCAGAGGTCACAAAATGTACCTCTGCCTTACACGGAGATACCAGTACTAAGGAGAGAAGTCATAGCTGGGGCCCCATTACGGATTTTGCATTAGGGCCCAGAAGCTTTGAATACAGTAGATAGGTACATATTCTGCTAAGAATATTCCACAATATTGTGTGCAGTGATACATGTGTTACCTAAGTCTATGTAAGGGATGAGACTTATGCAACCTCACAAGCCGCCTTAGGCTATGGCATGAAGAAGACCACCCCTGATGTTACTGGCCTGAACCTCACTACTAGATCACAATCTTCTGTTTTTGGGCAGACTATACTCACATAAAGGGGAAGACTAAGTGCTTAACTAGTCCAAACGTTACCAGCAAGTCAGGAAATTAGACATTCACCTTGATGCCTCCCCCTCGGAGGTATGTGTGTGGGTGACACATCTAACCCCCACTTCTAGCAGGTCTCTCATTGTAGTAGCTGTAACACGTTCTACCTTCTGTGCTGGCAGCTTCATTTTCCATGTTTGTCGCGTTCCTGGCACAGACACACGGATCGGAATTTCTCAGTAGAATACGTTTTAGACTATGCAGCTTGCCAGCACATGAAAGGACAGGAAACTTCACAATGTGAACACTTGTGTCTTGGATTGGCAACTAAATCACAGGAATTCAATATAAATAGGAGCTAAAATAAGTGTGACAAAGGGCCCACCGCGTATATCAGGTATAAACATCAGTGGTCTATTTGCAGATGGGAATTTTTGCAGCAGAGTTCTTTTTTTTTTCAGGTTGACATCTATTCTCGGAAAACCTGGGCATCCATCATTGTACATTTTGATAATATACGTAAACATTGCCACGTGTGTACCAACCAATTTCTATGATTGACCCCCGTATGATCATTGGAAAATAAGATGCTCTTGCCTAAAGTCTTAATTAGTGTTGAGCGAATCCAAGTCCACGAATTTCAGGATAAATTTGATTCGCCGCGAAGCTGAATTTCCTCGCGCTTTGTGGTAGCGAATCGATTTTACCTAAAATAGTGTAAAAAACAAAAAAAAACATACTTACCTCATCCATTTGCTAGCGACGGGCTGGCCGCTGCCATCTTGATTGAAGACCTCGCACGAAATCCTGTGCACGGTGACGTATAAGGTCACCACGCCGAGATGACGTCATCAGGCCGCACGAGATTTCACACTAGATCTTCAATCAAAATGGCGGTAGCCGGCCCATAGCGAGCAAATGGATGAGGTAAGTGTGACTGCACCCACTACTTACAAAGAAATGCTAATTTTTTTGTAAAATTCGGCGAAGCAGCAGAATAGAATTTTTGAATACTTTGTTCATCTTTAGTCTTAATCCTCACCCGTTGATGCATCATTAAAGGGAGTATGGCACCGGGTAATTCACGGACAAACCCAGCACAACGTCTTGCAGGGCTAGCTCAGCTGCATGTAATGATACCTCTCACTTAGGGCTCGTTCACGCGTGATGACCATTGCCGTATTGCGGACCGCATTTGCGGATCCGCAATACACGGGCACCGTTCAGTGTGCTTTCTGCATCACGGATGTGGACCCATTCACTTCAATGGGTCCGCACATCCAGAGATGTGGAATGGAAGCACGGAACGGAACACTACGGAAGCACTACGGAGTGCTTCCGTGGTGTTTCTGTCCGTGCCTCCGCACCGCAAAAAGATAGAACGTGCTCTATCTCTTTGCGGTACGGAGGATTCGCGGAACCATTCAAGTGAATGGGTCCATGATCCCCATGCGGCTGCCTAACGGACGGTGCCCGTGCATTGCGGACCGCAATTTGTGGTCCACATCACGGGCACGGGCTTCACACGAGCTGACAGGCTCCCTTTAAATGAATAAACTACAAGTTTTACAGAAACTTTTCCCATAAGACTATATCAATCTGCTCCGCTCATCCTGTTCTATAACATACTGCCTGCAGATTACACTGCATTCCCATGGTGATAGGTTCCCATTAAAGGCCCTCTGTCAGCAGATTTGTCCCTATGACACTGGCTGACCTGTTACATGTGCGCTTGGCAGCTGAAGACATCTGTGTTGGTCCCATGTTCCTATGTGTCCGCATTGCTGAGAAAAATTATGTTTTAATATATGCAAATGAGCCTCTAGGAGCAACGGGGCGTTGTCATTACACCTAGAGGCTCTGCTCTCTCTGCAATGGCCGTGTCCTCAGCACTTTGATTGACAGGACCAGGCAGTGTAAACGTGATCACTCCCTGGCCCTGTCAATCAAAGTGCAGAGGGCGTGGCAGTTGCACAGAGAGCAGAGCCACTAGGTGTAATGGTAACGCCCCCATTTCTCCTAGAGGCTCATTTGCATATAGTATAACATCATTTTTCTCAGCAATGCGGGCACATATGAACATGGGACCAACACAGATGCCTTCAGCTGCTAAGTGTAACAGGCCAGCCAGTGTCATAGGTACAAACCTGTTTTATTAACTACTTGCATCCCCATGTAATAACAATCTAGTCTTAAGGATCTATGTTGGGCCATTCCTCTAATATTTGTGGCAGAAGTTATGAATCATTTGCTGGTAGTTTGCAATGAAGATCCACATGGGTGTTACCACTTGTGGGTGTGTCCTTGCACAATCTGACACTGGATACATTGGTTAATGTCAAACTGTGCATGGGCATGCCCCCTCCAACTAGTAACATCCAGCTGGACCTTCACTGCAAACTGCCATTAATTCATTCATACAGTAACTTCTAAAAAGAATAATAAAAATGGTACAACATAAGAATGGATGCTGCAGAACTGTTACCTCATGAAGAATGCAAGTGGTTATTAAACCATCAGGAGAGAAGACAGCTCCTGTTTAAATGGGCACCAACAGAGTTATATCATCAATTATTCATTCTAAAGTCACCCTGTGTAAAAGGATCCTTATACAGCAAATCTGCATGTAAAAAATCCCCAGCATGTAGGTGGGCATTGGAAAATCCCACAGTACTGTGCCGTGGAGTGTGGAGAACTCTATGAATCTGCATTCAATAAGCGCCCTCTAGTGGTGGCTACATGTATCCAGAATTCTGTCATTTAGAGACCAAGATAAAAATATAGTATGAAATGCTTCCGAATTTTACATCTGTTAACATTAAAATGAAACCCCCAAAGTGATAGGAACACACTGAATACATACAGCATCTAATGACTCGTCCACCTCCTTCTGAATGCACTGAAAGGTCAGAATGGTCCATCATTTCAATGACTGCTTCATAAGTGACAACTTGACATTGGACATTAATGAAAAATGTGCAACTCGCAGTGCAGAAGGCAGATAAGTACTTCTTCTTGTGTGTGAACAGAATCATGCGGGTGGACATACTTTGTGGTCTGTAAATGAATCCTACTGACAGGCATCTATCTATCCGCTATCTATTGTAAGGGATAGTTTACTTTTAGGGGGTCGCCATCACAGATTACTTCACCAGACAAGGGTAGAATGTCCAAACTCGTGTTTTATTCCGGACGTTTCAGCAAAACAGGTTATGAAGTCGCAGCTTATCACGTGTGACATCAACACAAAATAACAAACCCTTGCCCGGCTAGGCTCTAACTAAACACAAGTGTATCCCTGACTCACCTAGAGAGCCCTGTTCACACATGGAACACAAATGAGGCTTTTCTCAGCCATTCAGTCCAGCAACCTCCAGGCTGTGACCCTTCAATACCTTTTGGGGGATTGTGGCCCAGTAGTCCTCCCGACTCTGGCCTCGTGATCCTTGTTTCACAGGCATCACCACGTCCCCCAAAGTTCAGGCTATCGCCTAGCCTTGTGGCCCCTCACCTGCCCCCCCCCCCCCCCCCCCGGCTGAGACCACTCACACAGAGCCTCACCAGGACTCTGCTTCACAAGACACTCCAGAGTGAGACACACCCAAGATCCAGTGGCAGGATTAAATAGGATCCCTGGACATGAGCATGCCCTAAGTCCCGGACTGGAGCATGGGGAACAGGCACCCACCCAACACATTGCCTGTTCCCAGTAAAAGCCTGCCCTGAAATAGCTAAACCAGCTACACTATATATATGGTGTCCCCCAACTACTTTAGTGGACACCTGAACTAGGGCTTTTACTCCACCAAGGCCGGGCCCCTTGGTGACACGCTCCTAGTGCACACAACACCTCTTTTATCCTGCTTCCCCGTGACTTTACTGCATACCTCAATGTTCACATTGCCACACTATCTATCTATCTATCTATCTATCTATCTATCTATCTATCTATCTATCTATCTCTCTTATCAATGTATCCCATATCTATCTATCTAAAAAAAAAAAAAAAAGAGAAAAAAATAATTCCACGGCACCTCCAAATAAAGTAATCCAGTGTGTCCTTTTTTCACTAATGCAATGTTCCAGTCCTCTTACTGGGACTTTTTTCAAAGTTGATATGTTCATTGGGGGACAGTCTGATGACCTCCCATATACATTAGATGGTTGGTCAATTCTGTCAAAATTAGTGGGTTTTGCCAACATTTACCTAATGTATACAGCCGGGTTTATACATTCAAGTCATTTTATTTTCATCTCGTACAACCACATCAATAACATATTAATAATTTCCCAATAGGTTATATATCCCAGTCAAAAGGAACCCAACATAGAAAATAGAAACTCACAGTGGCTTATGCTGGATGATAACTTTTTTGTGTGGCTAAACTTTTGACTAACTTTATATCACGTTTTACATTGGCTTTATATTGCAACTGAATTTAGTCTCAAAATTCTGGTGCAATTCTAATGGGAAAAAAAAGTTGCATCGTAGGTCACACCCTTTCTCTTTAAACTGCACCCCTTTCCAGCCAGGGCACACCCCTAGGTGAGCTGAGTGCAATAGGTTTTTCAAAAGTTTGTAAGCACATTGAATGGCAAGGTCTATTCACAGACAGATTTATTAACGGTACAAATCTTTGCCAGCCAATGAGTGCAAAGATGAATCCAGCTCCGCCGCATCTGAAGACAGTATTAATCCCCTTGGTAAAGTTGACGTCTCGCAAGGAGTCATTTCTATTTATTACTCAACAAGAGCAATCAGAGCGAAACTTCATCATATTTAAGGAGATGATGAAATCTGTGCTTAGCTCGTCTGCCCCATCATTTATCTACGTCTCGTGCATGAATATTCGAGCACTCTTACGAGAAGTCAATTACTTACAGGAAGAAGACATAATGATAAACATAAAAAACTTCACGACCATCTCGCCTGCGGCTCTGCTTGTCCCTTGCTGATTGGATACATCAGCGTCTGCTGCCATCTGCCTGGAGCTTGAGGCTCCTGGGCGCATTTATCTTTCTGTATTATCTTCCGCTTTATACCGCAGCAGTGATGAAGAAATACAAGTACATCTAGAGACTGTCTGAAACTTTTCAAAAGCACAGGTTATTCTAGCGGAGAATACATTTTTTGAAAAACTGGACCATTCATGGTTAAAAAAAAATATATTGAATTCTTACAGATCCCTCTTTGCGCCCATCCCAGCTGCTATCCGCTTCCTGGAATGTCTTGGAATGCCCACACAGCCAATCACTGTGAAGCAGGTCGCCACTCTGGCTGGTGATTGGCTGAGTGGGCAGTCCAAACCATTTCCTGTGTGTCTAGCTGGGAAAAGGAAGTGAATAGCAGCAGAGACCGGAGCAGCACTGGACACATGAGGCACATACCGTGGGGTCTCCAAAACCTGTACTCCTGGCACACACCATGCTAGTATTTTATAGTTACATCACAGGAGTCTGGGACCCTCACTTCTCAGGAAAATGGGGTTCCCCTCATGGCTATCCTATCCTATCAAGAAGAGGTGGAGAGGTGGCCAAGTATCCATGAGGATCTCTCTTTTAAATTGAATTGCTATCTCCATAATTATCACGGACTTCGGTGAAAAGGCCATGCACATGGGAAGCCACCTCCTCTCCTACATGTGACTGAGACAAGGGTCAGAGGTTAGGTGGGTTCCCCACCAACCTTAACGGGAATCTGTCCCCAGCGACCTCCTTATCCAGCTGTTCGCATAGACACGTTGTGGTGATTCACCTGATTAAAACCCAGTTTTCTTTTGTTGATCGGAGGCTCGGTTCCCAAGTTATGATACTTTTTCTTAATATGCAAATTAGGCCTAAGGGGCAATAAGGGCGTCACCACGTGGGAGAGCGCGGTGATGTCATCGCGCACATTGCAGGTCCTTTGGCAGGTCCTGCTGAATGAAGATAGAAGAGACTGCTGCAGTGCGATCAAATGGATGAGGTGAGTTTTTTTTAACCCCTAAATGCCCATATTCTTTTGCATTCTGTCTTAAGAATGCTATTATTTCCCAATATAACCATGTTATAATAGAAAATAATAAAGTGAAGTTTGGGTCCCCATTGACTTCAATGGGGTTCGGGTTCCAGGTCAAGTTCGGGTCCCGAACCCGAACTTTGACCTGAAGTTCGGTCAAACCCGGCGAACCCGAACTACCACGGGTTCGCTCATCCCTAGTTATCAATATTAAAAGACCGGAGAACAGACCCCTTTAATGACTACAACCATTGCCTATGGAGAAGGCACAGACTGCTTTTCAACAGACTCAATACTTGCTGGACGATGGCAGAAGGGTACACTACCATATACACTAGCTCTAGGCATCATCAGTACAGACCTCAAACCCAATGGAGCAATTCCAAGAGTAACATTATATTATGTAATTACAATTTATGCAATTACCATGATATAATCTTTAATGTGACTATAAGGGTGGAGCTTCCCATCATTGTATACACATACTATTTGAAGGAAAGCATGCTGGGCAATACTGGTTTACTTAACACAAATCCCTTTGTTCCAAGAATAGAAAGAAACTTTTTATTAACAGGACAGATACAAACTGTAAGAAGCTACAATGTAACATGCACTGTTGGAATTCTCATGTGGCGCCAGTTAAAATTGGCTGAGGTTTATTACCATTTGAACATCAAATATGCAAGAATTGGATGCAAAATGTAATAATTTAGTTATGGTTTTAATTACTCTTGCTTAAATGGGAAAAAAAATGTTATGTAATGTTACATCTTAAAGAAAATGTCCTTAAAGGGGCTGTGTCACTTCAGCAAGTGGCATTTATTAGGTAAAAAAAAAGTTAATTACAAGGCACTTACTAATGTATTGTGGTTGTCCATATTGCTTCCTCTGCTGGCTGGATTTATTTTTCCATCCCATTATACACTGCTCATTTCCATGGCTATGACCAGGGCCGTCTTTACCGCAGGGCAAAAGGGGCAGCTGCCCCGGGCCCAGTTGCTCCTGGGGGGCCCAAGCAGCATTTTACTTGGATTTTACTTGGGCCCCCTATATTTTGTTGCCGCCGCCGCCCGCCGGCCCTGTAACATAACAAAGTCATGGTCCGGACTATAGAAAGAGAGAGTGAGGAGGGGGCGGGGCCCGGGACCGCTCTGCGCTCCGCTCTGCTGCCTGGCCTGCCTGTCTCTTTAACAGAGCAGACCAGTGGCTGCTGGAGCGTGATGCAGCTGCCGCACAGGCAGAGAGAGGAAGGAGGCGGAGCCCCAGCCAGCAGCCACAGCCAAAGCCAAAGCCAAGCACCTAACAGAACTTACAGGTCAGTGGTAGACATGGGGGGGGGGGGGGCTCATATAGGACAGGGGGGGGCTCATATACGACAGGGGGGGCTCATATAGGACAGGGGGGGGCTCATATAGGACAGGGGGGGGCTCATATAGGACAGGGGGGGCTCATATAGGACAGGGGGGGCTCATATAGGACGGGGGGCTCATATAGGACGGGGGGGGGGCTCATATAGGACAGGGGGGGCTCATATAGGACAGGGGGGCTCATATAGGACGGGGGGCTCATATAGGACAGGGGGGGGGGCTCATATAGGACAGGGGGGGGCTCATATAGGACAGGGGAGCTCATAAAGGACAGGGGGGGGCTCATATAGGACAGGGGGGCTCATATAGGACAGGGGGGCTCATATAGGACAGGGGGGGGCTCATATAGGACGGGGGGGGCTCATATAGGACAGGGGGGGCTCATATAGGACGGGGGGCTCATATAGGACGGGGGGCTCATATAGGACAGGGGGGGCTCATATAGGACAGGGGGGCTCATATAGGACGGGGGGGCTCATATAGGACAGGGGGGGGCTCATATAGGACAGGGGGGGGCTCATATAGGACAGGGGGACAGTGTGTGCTTTCCTGCTACTACATCAACCCCCCCCCCCCCCAGGGATCTTGGGGGCATTAAGGGTTGGACTTTAACTCCTTGCTGCTGATGTTGAGTGTGCCAGTGTGTGTGTCCGTCCCTGTGTGTGTGTGTCCGTCCCTGTGTGTGTGTGTGTCCGTCCCTGTGTGTGTGTGTCCGTCCTTGTGTGTGTCCGTCCCTGTGTGTGTGTCTGTTCCTTTGTGTGTGTGTGTCCGTTCCTGTGTGTGTGTGTGTCCGTCCTTGTGTGTGTGTGTCTCTCCCTGTGTGTATCACCATGCCCACAGTGTTCCTATGTCTTGACGCAGCTGCATCAGAACGTTCTGTGCGGGACAAGAGGAAGAAGATGGAAGAGGAGGCAGCGCCAGCATGGAGTCCGTGCGATAGACACAGGGAGGCACACTAAGGACGAAGGTAACACTTCCACATGATCTACACTAGTGTTATCTGTGGTTTTACATAGGACTGCAGGTAACACTACCACATGATCTGCACTAGTGTTATCTGTGGTTTTACATAGGACTGCAGGTAACACTACCACATGATCTGCACTAGTGTTATCTGTGGTTTTACATAGGACTGCAGGTAACACTACTACATTATTTAGCACTAGTGTTATCTGTGGTTTTACATGGGACTGCAGGTAACACTACTACATTATTTAGCACTAGTGTTATCTGTGGTTTTACATAGGACTGCAGGTAACACTACCACAAGGTTAGCTCGCACAGGGCGCCTGAACACCTAAGGCCGGCCCTGGCTGCGCACCCCAGCGCCAAGGGATGACGTCACTGATGTAATATGCCTCTTATATGTGGAGAGCGGTGATGTCACAGATGTAATATATTACCTATATATGGACAGCGGTGATGTCACTGATGTAATATATTACTTATAAGTGATATATTACATCAGTGACATCACCACTCTCCACATATAAGTAATATATTACATCAGTGACATCACTGCTGTCCACATATACCGGTAAGTAATATATTACATCAGTGACATCACCGCTCATCACATATATGTGGAGAGCGGTGATGTCACTGATGTAATATATCGCCTATATGTGGAGAGCGGTGATGTCACTGATGTAATATATCACTTATATGTGGAGAGCGGTGATGTCACTGATGTAATATATCACTTATATGTGGACAGCGGTGATGTCACTGATGTAATATATCATTATATGTGGAGAGTGGTCATGTCACTGATGCAATACAGCGCTCCAGATGGCGAGCAAAATGGTCGCCAATGTGCCTTAAAATTTGCAGATGGCGACAAGACTTGTCATAGACTACAGGCCTGAGGTCTATTTGGTAGTGAAATCCCAGCGCAGGCAGGCGTGATGATGTCATCACGCCCGCCTGTGCCAGGACGCGGTGAGGTGTGCGCGTCTGCGTTGCACCATCCCTCGCCGTACCAGCAGCTAGTGAGCGCCAGTGAAAGGAAACAGGTGAGTATAAGATTTTATTTTTATTTTTTTTAAGGTGTGGGAAGGCGGGATCCAGGGGGCCCAAGTAAATTCTTGCCCAGGGTCCAATCAATATTAAAGACGGCCCTGGCTATGACCATCCAGAAATCCATCAGCGGTGGTCGTGCTTGCACATTATAGGAAAAAGCGTTGACCTCTCTGGTGGCCGGGACAGCGGGATCACACATAGGTTGGTGCTTTTTCTTCTATAGCGTGCAAGCACGACCACCACTGATGGACTGCAGGGTGGTCATGACTCCTGGAAAAGAGCAGTGTATATTGTGATGGAAAAATGAATCCGGCCAGCAAAGGAGGCAATATGGACATTCACAATACATTAGTAAGTGCCTTGTAGTAACTTTGCTCTAAAACAGTTTCTTTTAAATTTTCTGATGATACACTCCCTTTAAGAAGGTTTCTTGCGGGTTTGTCATATGGAAGGCTGTAGAACAAATCTTATTTTCAAAGACCTGCTTAACTAATGAAAGTTCATGGGTGACTGACATACAATGTTTTTCCCTTAAAATAAAAAAAATCAACTAAGTCCATATCTCTTGTAATTAGGCTCATGTAATTGTAGTGCAGGGCAGCAGAGCATGGACATCTATGTGCTCATGTGTGACTGTAACTATCCCATATGCAATAATACTGTCCAAACAATGTGCCACGTTTAATACATTCATGATTTACTATTGGTATTTATCACATATTTAGGTCTCAGCTGAACATTCCCTGATAGTACAGTATAGAGAATTTTTAAAGCGAATGCCCATGCTCAAAGGGGCATTGATATCTTATAAAGTGGGAGTGTATCGCTGGGATATACCATTACGTTATGATCATCCTGATTATGTGACTAGAGATGAGCGAAGTTCTTAAAAATTCGATTTGGCTGCTTCGTCAAATTTTACAAAAAAATTAGCTTTGTGACAAATTACTTTGTTACGAAGCGCATTTCTTTGTAAGTAAGTGGCACAATCACGGGGAGTCGCTGATCGCGGCATCAGAGATTAATATTAAAGGGGTTATCCCATCATAATGATCACTGTTAAATCTGTTAATGATTTGACAGTGATCATTTTTGTAAATATACTTTATTAACAAATTCCCACCGATTAGGAGAAAATTCATCCCCACTTACCTTATTGTTGTGACTCGGTTTCCCCTGGTTACGACCACCGCTCTTCCACAAAATCCCGATGGTCGCGCTTGCCCAGAAGACTTCTTCTTTTCTCCCGGCTGGGCCACTCGCTGTCCTGAACGCGCATGCTGCCGCGCATGCTGCCGCGCATGCGCGACGGTGACTTCTTCCCGGCCAGAATAGTACAGAGCTGCGAACGCGCATGCCGGCTCTGTACTATACTGGCCAGAAATAAGTCACATTGCGCATGCGCGGCAGCGTGCGCGTTCAGTCCAGCGCGCGGCCCGGCCGGGAGAAGACTTCAATCAAGATGAAGCCCGCCCCCAGCCAGAATCCAGGAAGTGAACGCGCGGTGGCAGCAGGTAAGTATAAAAACGCAAAGTGGGATAACCCCTTTAAGGCCTTTCAGGAGTTAATCATTTAAAAAAAATTTAATTGTACTTACCTCCTCCATTTGAGCGCGAAGAGGCCGTCGCAGCCATCTTGTTTGAAGATTCAGAGCGAAATCTTGCGCAGTGTGTGACATCATGCTGGCCGGCGTGGTGTCATCATACATCACCGTGCACGGGATTTTGCAAGGGATTTTCAAGCAAGAGGGCCGTTGATGGGGTGAGTATGATTTTTTATTTTTTTTTTACACCATTTTAGGGCAAATTGATTCATTACCATGAAATTTGGCTTCCCGGCAAATCAAATTTTTCCTAAAATTCGGATCGAAGTCCACTTTGGATACTTCAATTCGCTTAACACTAGATGTGACACATGGCTTCTGAAACTGCACAGTGAACATCGTAAAAACAGAACCCCAATCCCCCCAAAAATTGTGGAATTGCAGACCAGACACCTGAATATAGACCCATGAATAAATGCATCCCTCAGAATACATACAAACCCAAGATTAGCTCCTTTAAACAAATCCAGATCCAGATCACCTAAATACAGATCCAGACCTTCTAAACAAATAGAGACCCTCTAAATACAGAAACCGTGAGCACACACCCTAAATACAGACCCCCTCAAACAAATACAGACCCCAGACACTTATTGGCTGACCTTATCCTTCTAGATGAAACTTTGTATCTCAGTTCTTTGGCTTAAGGACCTCCACACATCTGGTCATGTGTTTTGATCTGGTAGGTCCTTCAACAGTAACAAGACCTGCAGAGAAGAGAGATAAGTATTTTTGGGCTCACCGCTCACCTTCTCTCTATTCAGCCATGATGGCTGTATTACTAGTAAGTCCAGTTGAAGGCTGGGGCATTTTTCAACTGTATCTGTACTCAGAGACAGTTTAAAAATGGCACCACCATTGCTGGTCTGTGACCAGGTAGGCGTGTGCAGGTCCATTGTTTGTCCTAAATTGGCCCTGGCTGCTGACTACTAGGGGGTCCAAACCTGGGATTCCTTTTGATATAGAACAGAACCGTTGGGACAAGTACCATTCTTGATACAGGGAACAAATTTTAACAAAATATGCAAAAAACAACCTATTATAACATCTGTGTGTTAAACAATACCCAGGCCATCAAACATAGAAGTACAGATGTGTCCTTCCTTACCTTTCCTCTTGGAACAGCATATCCCGTCTGGCTCTAGTTGAACAGCTTTAAAAAAAAAGATTTTGTGATACTCTGTCCTGAGATGCCTATTCGATATGTCCTCTTATGTTTAAGCACGGTTACTCACCTGTTCCAGATCCAGCACCAAGCACTGCACCAACCCAAGCTCTGTCCCCACTCCTGCATGTCTGGTGGTCACTGCAACCCAGTGCACTCTGATTGCACCATATCACTGGGTTTTTTAAACCTGGCTCTAGTGGCAGGATGCTGCCTAAGTATCAGGAAATTTAGTGTCCTTGATGCCAGTCTGTTCATCTTTCGGTTCAGGCAAAACATCTACTCTGCTGAATCCAAATCTTCTACATTTGCCCTGCTACTATGTGAACCCTGCTGCCAGGGGTGGATTGACCATAGACCTGGCAGGGAAATTTCCCGGTGGGCCGTTGACAAAGCAGACGTTTTTGGGGATGTGTTTTGTCCTGCTGGGGGCAGTATTTTGTGATGGACTGTGGTATTTGGCTCTGTTGGGGTGGTATAATCTGCCACAATATGGTATTGCTGGCCCTGCCTACTTGTGTTGGCCCGGCCTTCCATCAATTTAGATCCGACTACAAAACGGGGCCACTTTTAGTATTTTTTCCAGGGCCACCTTAAATTCCCAGTCCGCCCCTGCCTGCTGCATCCAACTCTGATACATTGGCCTTGACACTACATCAGCTTTGCTCCACCCAGCTCTTCTGCATTGGCCCAAAAACTACATCATGCTCTGCTACATTCCACTCAGTTATATTGACCCTGCTGCTGCATCAGCTCTGCTCCATCCAACTCTGCTGCATTGGCCTTGCCTCTATATCAGCCCTGCTGCATCCAACTCTGTTACATTGGTTCTGCAACGATATCAACTGTGCTCCATCCAACTTCACTATGCCAAGTGTGCTTCAACTCCTCTCCATCGCCGCGCGTCCACTGCTCAGTCTCTGCTCAGCACTACTACAGCATTGCTGCGCCAGGTGGTTTTCATCTCTGCTACATTGTTGTACTTCCACACCTCAACAACAGTACCATCATTACTTAGTGTCTTAGTAGATCCACCTCACCAGGTGAGATAGAAGACATAGGTTTCCTCCAGGTACGCCTGTTTCCTTCCACACTCCAAAATACAGATTAATTATGAAATTGGTCCTTGGGTAGGTTGGAGATTTGGAAATTGGATTGTGAGCCTCATTGGGGACATGGGTTGGCTCAACTGGTGACCATTGGTGGTAGAATTATG
The DNA here is from genome assembly GCF_905171765.1 of Bufo bufo. Classification (NCBI taxonomy): domain Eukaryota; kingdom Metazoa; phylum Chordata; class Amphibia; order Anura; family Bufonidae; genus Bufo; species Bufo bufo. The sequence continues at coordinate 27,228,137 of NC_053397.1, read as the reverse complement.
GAGTGCAAGAGGCAGAAGATCTGAAGCTCCACCAAGAATGTAAATAATTTGACCTGCTCACCGAAAGCCTCTGTAATAAAGTCTAAACCGTAATACAAACTAGAATGAACATATTTACATAGACAGGTATTAATGTATCATATTGAATGTAGTAAAGCCTCTCAGAAAACATGACTACACACTGCAATATGTTTAGGCTTTTGATATATTCAAATTCTTTGCTTGGCCTTCACAATTCACTTCCAGTTCTCTTTTCAACCTCCTCCATTTTTCGCTGTCAGTTTTTTGGCACTTAACCCCCTCTCAAGATTTGCATAGCAAGTAAAGGCCAACAAAAGCAGCTTCTAAGAGCCTGCATCTCCTCTTATCCTAATGCTTGCAATTCCAATAAGACGCCATGACGTGCCTTACTGAGCAAGCCATAAAAATGGCATAAAACTGGACTGTTGGGAGTGCCCGGGAGGAGGACGTGGTCGTGTCGAAATCTGAAGGCAGTCACTTGAAATATGAGCTTGTCAAATCTTTTATGACTATGAATAACGACTGATAGTGGATGAGAATAAAAGCGGAAAAAGCGGCAGAATTCCTGCAAGAAATGATGTGTAGACGGGAGGTTCTGCTACAAAAGGCAGACGGTATGGAAATAAAGGTCAGTGCTCTCCTAAAATACAGCTAGCTCATATTCAGATCATTGTCTTACCATAAACCTACTTGCAGTGTAGTAGTAGCAGCAAGTAAAGTAAGGGGGTCATTTATTAAGACTGCCGTTTTAGACACCGGTCTTAATAACCCCTATACCTGACGGTGGATCCTCCGAAGTAAGGAAGAGGTGCCGGCCTCTACATAACTTTTGCGTATCCACCGCCGGTCTAAATATAAGCCAGCTTCCTTTCTGGCTTAAATTTAGACCATTTTCTACGTCTAAAATGGGCCAGAAATACGCCTAATATAGGCGTATTTCTGATCGTAAATGACCCCCTAAATGTATTGGGGGCCTGCTATGACCCTATTATGAGAATCCTAGGAATTCCAGACTATTTTTAAGGGGTTATCCATGATCAGGCGACTCCAATTGTGCCGCAGTTACCTCTCGGATCAATGATAGGTCCTTGGTATTAATGGTGCTGCACGCGGATAAGGGTCCGGCCTATGGGTCCCTAATATTGCCCTAATGGGGTCCTACACTAGCCCTGAGGCTTAACTACGGTACACCCACTAGAACAAGGGTGTCCCGTCCGGAACCTAACCCTAGAATTGGAGACCCTGAATAGACCTCTCCTAGAAAATCCCTACATGCATGTTTCACTTACGGGTGAGCGTAAGACTCATCAGGGGAAACAGCAGGGAGCTGGGCAGTTAAATATGATAGGATTCACAGATGATGTGCCATGTGCATCCTTATTGCACAGGTTGCAGGCTATGAGGACTGATGCTACTCAAAAAGAAGCCTGACAAGCTGTTGCACAGGGTGGAGAAATTAGATAGTGTCCCCCCCGCTCTGGGCCCGATGTGGTCAGCAATGACATCAGTGCCTGTTCGAGTTTAAATCTTGTACCTGCCCCCAAACCGAGGCTTGGTTTCCGGATGTACCTCAGTTGTGCGGCGCTTAATTCAACCGCGCATGCGCCCAGAAGGTTTCCGGAACTAGCCTTGGGAACGAGGCTTGGTTTCAAAGCCACGCCTCCGGAGCGCAGCGCTAGATGTAGTAGCGCATGCGCTGTAGGAGGCCGGTTTGTCAACTTGGAGCACACAGACGTAAGGTGACGTCACTGCGCTGCATCCCGCAGATAGATGCGAGATACTACTCAGACCTGGTTCCCGGGCGACGGGGACGCATCCCGGCTCCGATCGGATGCGCATCTTCAGATATGAAGTTGCGTATATATAGTGTGGCATTTATAGCATAGATTCCACACAGGGAAAGGATTACTTGAATATGGTGCCCCCCATACACATGCAGAGCATATGTCTGGAGAGGAGCATAAACGGGCACCAGAGAGCTAAGTCTGCTCATAGATAGTTGGTGATCTTGAAATCGGGACATTTAAGGCAATAACAGAAACAAATAGTAGGGGAGTTACAAAAGGATATTAGCAAATATATTATGGCAGGGTTTAACATTGATTCAAGGGTCCCTTTCTATTCGGGGCCCAGATATTGTAGTGTGGAGATACTAAATGAAACAACTAAAATTGAGCTGCTCACTAAGGCCCAGAGGTGAGACCGTTCGCAATACAAATGTCCAGTGGGCTTCACGCTGCAACAAAACTCTATCCCAGTCTCCCCCTCTTGTTGGGACCCTCACATGTTCAATGCCCATGGCCTTGATACATCTTGGATCACCCCGGTGACATTCTTGAACATGCCTGGACACAGCCATGTCCCTTTTATTGGCAATGTCACCGAGGTGTTCGCCCAGGCGTCTATGCAATTCCCGTTTTGTCTTCCCAATGTAATCCTTGCCGCACTCACAGGTGATTTTGTAAATCACCCCCTTTGTGCGGCAATTGATGAAGTCTTTAATTGGGAATGCACGTTGCAGATTGTTGCTAAAGAAAGACTTCCCTGATTGAATGATGTGACAGGCTACACAGCCACTACATTTAAAGCTGCCAATGAGTCTGCGATCCAGCCATGTTCCTGGTTGGGCAGGTGGCACGTAGTGGCTGTGCACCAAAAGATCCTTGAGACTGCTGCCCTTCCTAAACGTGATCTGTGGATAATCATGTATGACCTCACTGATATCTGGGTCCATAAGTAAGATAGGCCAGTGTTTCTCAAGGATCTTTCTCGTACGGTCAACAGTACCATCAAAAGTTGCAATTAGACGGATTTTACGGTCTTCCACTTTTTTCTCCCTAGGCACCAATAGTTCTGTACGTACAGTTGACATGGCCCTACGATACGCCTTCCTCAGGACATCGTCAGGATATCCTCTCTCCGAGAACCTGATCCTGAGGATGTCTGCTTGTTTTTTAAACTCAGCTGCATCTGAGCAGTTACGTCGAAGGCGCAGGTATTGGCCACATGGGATCCCTTTTTTCAGGGGTACAGGGTGGCTACTGCTCCAATGCAGAACCGAGTTTGTCGAGGTTGGTTTCCTAAAGATGGTGGTGGAAAGTTCCTCCGATTCTCTCCTAGAAATCAATATATCCAGGAAAGAGAGGGTATCCGTACTGGATTCATGAGTAAATCTGAGCCCAATACTGTTAATATTCAGACTATTCGCAAAATCTGAAAATGTGGATTTTGTGCCATTCCAGATTACGAAAATGTCGTCAATATACCTCGCCCACATGATTATGGGGGCGGGGTCCGACAACACGTTGTCTGCAAAGACCATAGTTGATTCCCACCAGCCCAGGAGCAAATTTGCGTAGGTTGGCGCACAAGAACAACCCATCGCTGTGCCCCTGAGCTGGTGGTAGAGCCTGTTACAGAACAAGAAAAAATTGTGGGTAAGCAGATACTCCAAAAGTTTTAAGATGAACTGATTGTGCGCGATATACTGACGTCCCCTCATGCTTAGATAGTGCTGAACGGCCCCGAGACCCACATTATGAGGGATAGATGAATACAAGGCCTTGACGTCTATGCTGCCCAAAATCGACCCCTTATCTACACTGACACCTTCCAATCTCTTGAGGAGGTCCATGGTGTCCCTGATGTAAGACGGGAGGGACACCACAAAAGGCATGAGAATCTTATCAATATAGATTCCGATGTTCTGGCAGATACTGCCAATTCCAGATACAATTGGCCTTCCTTTGAGTGGATTGGTGCCCTTGTGGATTTTGGGTAAACTATAAAATGTTGCAAGTACCGGGGATTTTGGATACAGAAAATCTTGTTCCTCCTGAGAGATCAATTTCTGAGATCTAGCATCCTGGAGGATATTTCTTAATTCAAGGAGATACGGCTCGGTTGGATTCGAGAGAAGTATCTCATAACCTTTTTTATCTTTAAGTAGTTGTTCGCACATAAGTTTATAGTCATCCGAGTCCATGACTACTGTGTTGCCCCCTTTGTCGGATGGCTTCACGGTAATCGTGTAGTCCTTCCTTAAGGCAGTAATGGCTTCCCACTCATCCCTTGTACAGTTAGATGAAGGAGCAAAAGGGCTGATTGATGAAAAATCAGCTGTTACAAGCTGGGAGAAGACATCTAGACAGGATATATATCGCTAGGGGGTGGCATTTTCATGCTCCTATTTTTAAGTGCAGTGAAGGGTCCCTCCCCTTCCTGGCCGATATCTCCCTCTCCCAAGCTGTCTAGCAATCTAACATCGGGAAGCATGTGTGTAGGTATCCCAAGTTCCAAACACTGTCGTTTCTCCTTGTTTTTAAAGAATTTATGCCATCTCAGTTTACGCACAAAAAGTTGTAAATCTTTGGTCCACGAGAAGGCATCGAACCGACATGTTGGAACAAAGGATAGGCCCTTGCTAAGCACAGTCATTTCAATAGCACTGAGTGGTCTACGAGATAGATTGATTATTTTGGGGCCTGCTGATCCCGTGTCTTGGATCGGTTCCTCAGTGGGTATGTCACCCCTTGATCTAAAAAATGGGAAGGTTGACTTCCCACGTCCTCTGAGATTTTCCACTGTGCGGAACATCTTGTATTTTTTAATAATACTTTGCACTGTAGCCACTGGAACTTGAAAACATTTAGAAATGGCCTTGTAGCCCTTTCCTAACTTGTGAGCAGCCACAATGCGCAGCCGCAGGTCCTCACTGAGCTCCTTTGTCTTAGCCATGACTGTCCACAAACCAACTGCAGAGAGCTGCTGTTTTTCACCTGTTGAGTTGAATAAAACAGCTGTTCCCAACTAATCAGGGTAATTAGGATGCTTTAGAACAGCTTGGACTATTTTGAATGGTATAGAACTTTTGGTTTTACCACAGACTGTGACAGTTTGTGAAGGGTATGAATAATTTTGGACTGGACACTTTTTGCTCAAATGTAAATAAAAGCTGAGAAATGTTTTTTTTCCACAATAATGCCTCTTGTACATCGTCTTATTATCTTTCGGGAGACACCTATGTCATTTCCCGTCAAAAAATTACTTGCTGGTTGAATAAAGGTAACTTTAAGTCAAAATTTGCCAGGGGTATGAATAATTATGGCCAGCACTGTACGTACAGATTAATTATGGTCGGCGGCACACTGGGACAGGGCAAGGTTCTGACAACTGATTATTTTATTGTCAGCATAAACATCTGCTCATTCGGCGTCTGACGTGTTTACATCTGGCAATGACTGAACGAACACTAGATCATCAGCCTGTAAAAGAGCCTAAAGGGGTTGTCCCATACAATAACTGTCCAGCGGGTGCGGACCTTCTCCCTGCTGTGAACATAGAGGAAGCTGTACATGCACAGTTCTCTCCATTAACCGGACATGCATGGTGTCCTCTCTATTCATCTTTGGGACTTCCAAAAATAGCTGAGCTAGCACTTGGCTATTTTCAGATGTCCCATAGTGGTGAATGGAGATAGCCGTCATGCGCAACTTACTCTCCATTCACAGCAGGGTTCAGTTCCTGAGATAGGGGTCAGTCAGAAAAGTAGAACCTGCACCTATTGACTATTTATGTCATATCCTATCCTATATATCAGGGAATTACTTTACATGAACTATAAATTAGTATATGACAAGTGAAGCATTGCATATGCAGCGAGCCCTGAGGAGCTGGTGCAGAGGATGGGAGTGGTAGTGGCCCTGATAAAGTGTTGTGTCACAATGTACTCCCTCAGGCCGTTGCTCCCTGGGGATCGGTGCCGTGGAAAGGTGGTTTGCTGAATCAGGCCAGAAGTAAATGTATAAAAGTCTCTCTTTACTTAGTGTAAAATATAACATATGGCACAGCAAGCAGTTTTAAGTACAAAGAACAGTTTCTGGCATCAGATGAGGAAGTATGATGGCTGGTTGGATGGCTATTTAATGGTACTTGCAGGCACTTCTGGGTATGGCTGTCCACTGTGAGATACAAGCTTGTACTTAGTCTGACCTAGTGGTGGTTTCGGTGATGGGTGTATGAGATGTAGTCCCTCACCTGTAGCAGCTGTGATTTCGCTGATTTTGCCTCTTCACACTGAAGCTTTTTGTAAGTAGTGTTCTAGATATGGTCCTTTGGCGTAGGAGCTCAGGCATATGCTTCCTATTTCCTTGCCTTCTACTCAGGAACTGCCCCTCCTGGCAGGAAGCAGGACCAGCACACTTTTACCAACCATTACAAAAAAATCAATCTCTACCTAAAACATGAATTGTAGATTGTAAGCCCTCGCGGACAGGGTCCTCGCTCCTTCTGTACCAGTTTGTAACTCTTGTTCATGTTTATTGCAGTTGTTTTGTATTATGTACTGTGACACAGTGAGGGGTTGTGTCTGGCAAGGCAGGTATTTTGCTGCCAGCATGTGTGGCTGGGCTGATTTCCAGCCAGGTGAGGTTAAATACCGGACTACAGTTTAAGTGCCGTTCCGGATTTTGACAGCACCTGGCAGTCCTTAAATAGGCAGCTGGGCTAGGCAGAGATGTCTCTGTTTTTTGGGATCTGAGGCTTTGTGCCGTGCTGGAGGGCTGAGAGCCGCACGCTGGGGAAACAGGCCCCCTAAAGCCTGCTGTGGACTACTGGAGGCAGAACTCCCAGCAAGGTGACTTGTGTTATATAAACTTTCCATTGTGTGTGAATTAACAGCAAGACTGGAAAGTTATGTGTTGTTTTGTGCAATTGCCTCAATAAACACTGATGTTTTGAGTTAAGAACTTGTATTTTGCCTCTGTACTGCGCCCGATTACCCTATCTACCAGAGCGAAACCCCACAATTGGCGGAGGATGCGTGCAAAATGGAGGCTGTTGTAAAGGCCTTCATGGAGGCTAATCTGCAGCAGCGAGAGACAAACCTGCAGCAATGCAAGGCTAATAAGCAGCAGGAGACTAACCAGTTGCTGCTATAACACATGATGGCTTTGCAGACACCAGGAGCAACCCTGAGTGTCCACGATGCCCGGAAAGCAGTCTATGCCGCGATTCCTAAGATGACCCCCGCAGACCACATCGAAACCTACCTGGCGATGTACGAGAAAGTGGCCATCAGGGAAAAGCTACCCGGCTGAGGTGGGCTGAGGTCGTCGCTCCATTCCTGGCATCAGATTCCCAGCGGGTGTATTTCGACTTGCCGGACGATCAAGCAGCCGACTACCAAAAAGTAAAGGGTGAGATTTTGGCAAGACAGGGGGTGAGTGTGTTGGTCCGGGCACAGTGGGTACATCAGTCGGGGTTTAAGCCGGCTGAGCCTGCGAGGACCCAGTATTATGAATTACTCCACCTCTTGCAAAAGTGGCTACAGCCTGATGTGCTGAGTCACACGGCTATGCTGGATAGACTAATAGCTGAAATGTTCTGGAGGGCTCTGCCACCCCCTCTCCAGCACTGGATCGGCCAGGTGTCTCCTGGCAATGCCCTAGAAATGGTGGACCTGGTGGAGCGCTACGAGGCTACTAAGACTGTTACAGGGGGTTATTTTGGGAGGGGGGCAGTCAAACCCCGTAAATCTCCATCCCAGACCCGGCGACTTGTACCAACCAAACCCACCCGGGGGGGGGGTACCCTCTACGGACCTGGCTCCGATAGTCTGCTGGCGGTGTTAGGAGCCGGGCCATGTAAGAGCTGACTGTCCCCATCAGGTAGAACCCATGGATACTAACTATGGCTACCATCAATCGCTATATGCCAGGAAGCTGTGTGCAGCAGGTACCCCAAAAACTGGTACGGTCAGCGGAGTATACTGGCCGGAAAGTCGGGGTCATGTGCATCCATGGAGACTTAAAAGACTATCCCACCACCCTGGTGTCTTTAACCACAGGGGCTGGCAGATAGACTCGCGAAGTGGCAGTTGCCCCAAATTTACACTACGAACTTATAATAGGGAGAGACTTCCCGGGCTTCCCGGCACTGTGGCGTGCTATGAGAGTGACTGATACCCATGAGACAGGGGTAACCCTAGCAGAGTGGCCCGGCTCAGGCAGGAGACCAGAACCCTGGGAACCTGAGACCGAAGGTCCAGCGGTAGGGGTGACCGCCACTTCGGTGGAAGAGGGAGAGACAACCATGCTAAGTGTGATGGTGGGAGACGTGGAGGACTTGCCGCCGGGTCCTACATTGGCAGACCTTAATGTCTCAGGGGATAATTTTGGTACCATCCAACGTCGGGACCCAACCCTATCTCACGCCTGGGAAAATGTGTTAATAGTAGATGGTGAACCACAACTACCTGGGGCAGAGTCAGTGTTTCCCCTTTTTGTGGTTCATCAGGATATGTTGTATCGGGTAAACCAACTACGGGGTGAGCCTATTGAACAGTTGGTGTCCCCAAGGCTTATCGCAAGCTTGTGTTAGATCTAACCCATCAACACGTTCTCGGGGGTCGCCTGGGGCTTCAGAAAACTCAGGATCATATTCTACAGCGGTTTTACTGGCCCAGCATATTCAAAGAAGTGGAAGAGTTGTGTAAGTCTTTCCCGACCTGCCAGATAACTAGCCCCCAGCACCATTTCCGCAGTCCCTTGGTACCTCTCCCGATCATTGAGGTACAGTTTGAGCGAATTGCTATGAACCTCGTAGGCCCAGTACCGAAATCCGCTAGAGGACACCAACACATCTTGGTCGTCCTATACTATGCCACTCGGTACCCGGAGGCGGTGCCACTGCAACATACATCGGCTAAACTTATAGCTAAGGAGCTAATGGAGATGTTCTCCCAAGTAGGACTACCTAAAGAGGTTCTGACTAGTGTTGATCACGAATATTCGAATTGCGAATTTTAATCGCGAATATCGACACTTCGAGAATTCGCGAATATTTAGAATATCCCAAAATATATTCGCAATAGCGAATATAAAAAAAAAAATTATGCGAATTTTATGCGAATTTTCGCAATCAAGAAAATAATGCCTGGAGATCACGAATTCGCGAATTCTCGAATATATGGCGAATATTCGCCCAAATATTCGCGAAATATTGTGAATTCGAATATTGCCCCTGCCGCTTATCACTAGTTCTGACCGACCAAGTGACCCCATTTATTTCCAAGGTGATGAGGGAACTCTGTAAGTTGCTGCACATAAAACAACTACGGACGTCCGTTTACCATCAGCAAACGGACGGTCTGGTAGAACGGTTTAACCAAACATAAAAAAATATGTTGAAAAATGTAGTGTCTAAAGATGGGAAGGACTGGGACCTCCTTCTGCCCTATCTCATGATCGCAGTGCAAGAGGTACCCCAGGCCTCTACTGGGTTCTCGACATTCGAACTGCTATATGGCAGACAACCTCGCGGTCTCTTGGATGTGGCCAAATAGGCATGGGAACAACAACCCACTCCACATAAAAGTGTCATTGAGTATGTTACCCAGATGCAAGATCGGATAGAGAAAGTGTTGCCTCTTGTTAGGGAGCATATGGAGGCAGCTCAGCGAGCCCAGAGTCAGGTGTATAATCGTCAGGCTTGGGTCTGGATCTTTAACCCGGCTAATCGGGTTTTGGTTCTGCAGCCGACCGTGGACAGTAAGTTCCTGGCTAGGTGGCAGGGGCCCTATGAGGTACTCGAGAAAATTGGAGATGAAAACTACAAGGTACACCAGCCAGGGCGGCGAAAGCCGGAGTAGGTTTACCATATGAATTTACTCAAACCATGGAAAGATAGGGAAACCTGTATAGAAGACAACCCGTGGGTACCCAAAGGCTTGGCGACAAGCCATATCGGAGGAGGTGCAGCTAATGTTGCAGCTAGACGTCATTGAGGAGTCAAAAAGTGAGTGGGCCAGTCCTATAGTATTGATACCCAAGCCAGATGGGACGTTTTGGATTTGTAACGACTTTCGAAAACTTAACAAGGTTTCCAAATTCGATGCGTATCTCATGCCCCGGGTGGATGAGCTCATCGAGAGGGTAGGACAAGCCCTGTATTTTTCTGTTTTGGACCTCACGAAAGGGTACTGACAGGTGCCCTTAACGGAGGCTGCCAAAGAGAAAACTGCCTTAATCACGCCTGAGGGGCTGTATCAATATAAGGTCTTACTCTTTGGTCTGCATGGCGACCCCGCCACTCTTCAGCGACTAATGGACATTGTGCTTCGGCTACATCTTTGGTACGCTTCTGCTTACCTGGACGATATTGTCATCCACAATACCGACTGGGAAAGTCACCTACCCAAAGTGCAGGCTGTAGTGGACTCCCTTCGCAAAGCTGGCCTAACCGCTAACCCAAAAAAATGTGCAGAGTCATCAAAACCCAAGTGAACAAAACAGAGGCGATACGGAATTGGCCCCGATCTGTCACCACTAGGAAAATAAAGTCATTCCTGGGTATGGTGGGCTATTACATGAGGTTTGTTCCCCACTTTGCTACTCTAGCCGCACCCTTGACAGGGCTCTTGAAGGGACGAAAATCTGTGATGGTTTGCTGGGATGATCGGGCGGAAGCTCACCCCAGCAGAAACCAGGTATAGTATAGTGGAGCGAGAGTGCCTGGCTATCAAGTGGGCACTTGAGTCTCTGCTCTACTATTTGTTAGGGAGAAAGTTCCGTCTGGTGACCGACCACTCCCCTCTCAAGTGGATGAGCCAGGGCAAAGACAGGAATGCCCGGGTCACCAGATGGTTTTTGTCTCTGCAGAACTTTAAGTTCTCGGTAGAACACAAAGCAAGCCGGTTGCAGAGAAAAGCGGATGCCCTGTCCCGGGTGCATTGTCTGGCATGTGTCCAGGGGGGTATGTGACACAGTGAGGGGTTGTGTCTGGCAAGGCAGGTATTTTCCTCCCAGCATGTGCGATTGGGCTGATTTCCAGCCAGATTTGGTCAAATACCAGACCGGAGTTTAAGTGGGTTTTGGCAGCATCTGGCTCTGGCTGTCCTTAAATAGGCAGCTGGGCTCAGCAGAGATGTCTCTGTTTTTGGGATCTGAGGCTTTGTGCCGTGCTGGAGGGCTGAGAGCCGCATGATGGGGAAACAGGCCCCCTAATGCCTGCTGTGGACTACTGAAAGCAGAACTGCCAGCAAGGTGACTTGTGTTATATGAACTTTCCATTGTGTGTGAATTAACACCAAGACTGCAAAGTTATGTGTTGTTTTGTGCAATTGCCTCAAGTGTGAATAAACACTGATGTTTTGAGTTAAGAACTTGTATTTTGCCTCTGTACTGCGCCTACTTACCCTATCTACCAGAGCGAAACCCCACAGTACGTACACCCCCTTATCATGTAATGAATGAATGGCGCTTTAATAATAAATAATAATAATAACATAATAAAACATAACATAATAAAACATTGCAAATACCCTTAGGTCTGGGGTATTGCGCATGCACATTAGTAAGATCACTATGCTCACTCTAAGGCCCTATGCACACGACCGTTGTTGTGTTCCGTTCCGCAAAATGGGGTTCCGTTGTTCCGTGATCCGTTTCCGTTTTTGTTTCCGTGTGTCTTCCTTTATTTTTGGAGGATCACCAGACATGAAGGAAAGTAAAAAAAAGTCTAAGTCAAGTTTGCCATGCAAATGATAGGAAAAAAACAGACATGGACGCGCGGATGACAATCTTGTGTGCCTCCGCATTTTTTCACAGTCCCATTGACTTGAATGGGTCCGCGAACCGTTTTCCGTGAAAAAAATAGGACAGGTTATATTTTTTTGACGGACTGGAACCACGGATCACGGACGCGGATGACAAATGGTGCATTAGCCGAGTTTTCAACGGACCCATTGAAAGTAAAAAAATGGAACAACGGACACGGAATAATACAACGGTCGTGTGCATGAGGCCTATCAGTCTGTCTGTGGACACGTGCCGCCATACGAGGCACCTGTAAGACATAATATTCCCCCCCTACAAACATTTACCTCTATTATACAGCAAGAAACATGCCACATTTTCCTCTCACAGATTTCCTGGCACACAGAGGTACAGTGTTGGCCTGTGTAGCGTTGCCCACTGATCTGGACAGCCTACTACGTGCAGACACAAGATATTGCCTTTATGTCAACGATGCAACAATCCAGCACGCTTTGCAAAAATTGCACTTTACTTATTTCATAGAACCCTCCTTTGTGGAAGTCAGCAGTTACATAAGTGGTTATTTAGATTAGAAAAAAATTGGAATTTACCCATTTCTGACAAAAAGTAAAAAACAAAAAACAATGTAGAAGAGAAAAGAAACAGCAAGACAGATGTTTGTGGGCAGCAAAATGAATGTATTAGCAAAATAAAAACAGATGGCATTGCATAAAGATGTGATGTGTTGCATAAATGGTATGAAAGGGAATAGATCACATACCCAGCTACATTTTGTGAGATGCAGCACTTAAAAAAACAAACACCGGATCCATCATCACAAGCTATAGAGCAGATAGCAGCCCCTTGTATTGGTTGAGTTATTTCCATCTCCATAAAATGCAAGCTACCGTACTTCTTCTTATTTTAGGGGATTTATCCACCTTTTATGGGATTTGGGGTATATTAGATGGTATGATTTAATATTGACAGATGTCTCATGTACTAATTGATTCACTAACAATGTGAACTGGAGGTTAGGGTACTTTCACACTTGCGTTGTTTGATTCTGGCAGGCAGTTCCGTTGCCTGAACTGCCTGCCTGATCAGGCAAACTGTATGCAAACGCATGTCATTTTTTCTGACTGATCAGGCATTTTTCAGACTGATCAGGATCCTGATCAGTTTGAAAAATGCCTGATCAGTCAGAAAAATGCATTGCAAAACCGGAACCGTTTTTTCCGGTGTCATCAGGCAAAATGGATCCGGTATTTACTTTTTTCTCATTTTTAAAGGTCTGCGCATGCGAAGACCGGAAGGACGGATCCGGCACTAATACATTCCTATGGAAAAAAATGCCGGTTTCGGCATTCAGGCAAGTCTTCAGTTTTTTTTCTCCGGAGATAAAACCGTAGCATGCTACGGTTTTCTCTTTTGCCTGATCAGTCAAAATGACTGAACTGAAGACATCCTGATGCAAACTGAACGGATTACTCTCGATTCAGAATGCATGGGGATATGCCTGATCAGTTCTTTTCCGGTATAGAGCCTCTATGACGGAACTCTATGCCGGAAAAGAAAAACGCTAATGTGAAAGTAGCCTAAGGGCCCTTTCACACTTGCGGCAGGACGGATCCGACATGCTGTTCACCATGTCGGATCCGTCCTTCCGCTATTTCGCCGTGCCGCCGGACCGCCGCTCCGTCCCCATTGACTATAATGGGGACGGGGGCGGAGCTCCGGGGCAGCACGGCGGTGCAAGGCGAAAGCCGCCGGACTAAAAAGTCGGACATGCAGGACTTTTTAGTCTGGCGGCTTTCGCCGTGCACCGCCGTGCTGCGCCGGAGCTTCGCCCCCGTCCCCATTATAGTCAATGGGGACGGAGCGGCGGTCCGGCGGCACGGCGAAATAGCGGAAGGATGGATCCGACATGGTGAACAGCATGTCGGATCCATCCTGCAGCAAGTGTGAAAGGGCTCTTAGTCGTGCTGTGCACTTAGATGGCTCTTAACTTTGCTCTTTCTCCCCTCTTGTAGTACCCCAGACCTAGGGATACTACAAATTGTATATTGTTATTTATCATATTGTTTGCTTCTGGCTTTAGTTCCCAGCAAGGAATGGTTGGCAAAGGTTGGCAAGGAACAGGCTAACCACCCTGTTCCTCCCCTCTTGGTAGAAGTGGGCTGGACCTGATTCCTGCCAAGAGGGGGAGTTCCTGTGTGGACACAGAGAGGAGAGGAAGCACACTACAGAGCTCCTGCTCCTGATACAGAATTCTCCAGAGAGTAAAAGTAAGTATAGCCTTGAGATTCCAGACAACAGTATGAACTGCTACTATTAGCATTGAAGACACTGCTGCGAGGTGTGGGATCACAACCAAGCCATCCATCACCAAACTACCACTAGGCCAGTAGGGCAAAATTGCCACCAACCCACCTGCCTCCATATCCTTACTGGTGCCATAGAGGATTTGCATTTGAAGCCTGCTGCTACTGTATGTATTCAAAGTTCTATGTTGCACTTAGTAAAAAAAGACTTTGTTATGTTCATACTTTATCAGGGCCACTACCACTCCTACCCTCTATACTGGCTCCTCAAAGGGTTGCTGCACTCTCACAGCATATTTCCAAAATATTTCTTGAGTTAAGACAGACTGTAACAGGATTTCCTCTCCTTCCTCTCCCCTTTCACAGCATCTCTCCCTTAGGCTGGGCATACACATTCAATAGCCGTCGGCCCTATAATCGTTTAGCCGACTGCTCTTTCTAGCGACTACCTCCAGGGAGAACAAAAGGATGGGGTGAAATTATTCATATCACCCAATCTTTCTGTCTCCAGACATCATCCGTCGGGGGAGAGTCAGGAGCTCCCAAAGCAAATTAGAGTGTCAGCCAAACCCACCTTTCTTGGTTGCTTCAGATGTCAATACACTAGTGTAGGCTCGGACTGGCCCACCGGGGAGCCAGGGAAATCCTTGGTAGGCCTCTGCCTAGTTGAAGCCCCGCCCCTCTCCTAAGAAGCCTCGCCCCTCATGGACATCTCTCTCACCAGGAGCAGCTCCAGAAACTGGACCAAACACTACTTTGTGGTTACAGGACCTGTGGTGATGTCACAATCATGTGATCAGCCATGTGTGTGGGAGTAGTTAGGAGAACACAGGCTCTGTGTAGGACTGTGATAGTGGAGAATGCAGAAGTACTTTATGTATGGAAGGTGTGTATAAAGCAGGGCTATGTCAGTGTAACCCGTCTATTGTACAGTTTTCTGTGTGTAATGTGCACACAGTAGTTCTATCTGTGTAATGGACATGTAACAGAGCTGTGTGTGCAATGTGTATATAGGAAACTATCTGTGTAATGGGCATGTGGTAGAGCTGTGTATTTTATGTATATAGTAGCGTCAGTGGGACCCTGTGTATGGCAGCGTCAAGTGGGCGCTATGTACGGCAGAGTCAGGTGGGCGGAGTGTATGGCAGCGTCAAGTGGGCGCTATGTACAGCAGAGTCAGGTGGGCGGAGTGTATGGCAGCGTCAGGTGGGCGCTATGTACGGCAGAGTCAGGTGGGCGCTGTGTACGGCAGCGTCAGGTGGGCGCTGTGTACGGCAGCGTCAGGTAGGCGCTGTGTGCGGCAGCATCAGGTGGGCTCTGTGTACGGCAGTGTCAGGTGGGCACTGTGTATAGCAGCGTCAGGTAGGCCCTGTGTATGGCAGCGTCATGTGGGCGCCGTGTATGGCAGCAGTGCTCTTATGTTTAGTGTATGATGTTGGATAAATGTAAAATTGTCTACATTTATTTCTGCATGGTAGACTAGCAGTTCCCTGCAGAAATATCAGCCTCATAACGTTATGTGGGCCTATGCATTATATACAGTATATGAATTACCGCAAAATTTGTACTCCTCCCCGGCTAAAAATACTCCTCAAAAAAGTTAAGAGGAGTATTTTTACTCTTCTGAAAAAAATGTAGTGCGACCTCTGGTCTACATATTGTACAGCAGTGGCAGGCAGCCCCAGCTTTCTTCTGGCAAGCGCCGCTGCCTGCCCGTTCAATAGGAAGTCTTGAAACCACGGGCGAATCTAGATTCCACTCGGTCACGAGGGGAATAAAGAAAACAAGAGGGAAGGGGGGCGCACAATAGGATAGTGCAACACAAGTGTCAATTGACTGAAGGAAAAAGGTGCTCACCTTTTAGGGTTGTGCTAGAAATAGTCACAACACTGTTGTAGACTTGTAGGGAAATATATAGACCCTTTTTGTCCAGGAATGCAGCCGCAGAAGAAGTTTCTTTGGGATCGGATGCCCAATCCCCCAAAGGATGCTTGTAGGAAAGGAGGTTCTGGTCAGGCTTCACCAGTGATTTTGCGCCTAACCCGATCCTCCTTTCCTACAAGCTTCAATAGGAAGAGCAGAGCTACACAGACATACAGAAGGTGGTGAGATGATCTTGATCATCTTGCCACTTAACTTGCCCTGCAGTGATGCTGGCGTCTGGCGCTGCCATCTTTTAGTGGGTGGCAGGACCCGCCTCTTGATACATGTGGTGCGGTGCCTGCGCTTCCTTCGCACTCCCTGCGCTGCAAGCACGCTGCATCCTCACAGAGCCCTGCCGCAAGCCCATATTCTAGAGTCTGCAGAGCGCGGCGGCGGGCTTTTACTGTGCTCCTGAGTGTGCAGACGTGCTGGTGGTGCTGCTGTGTCCCCCATGAAGCAGAAGCTGCCTGTGACTCAGTGGTAGACATCACAGGCTGCCGCTAGTCCCCCAAGACAGTATTATATATGGTAATATAGGTAAATCTAGAGTTTAATAAAAATATAATTTTCCATTTTACTGCATTCCCCTCTGTAAATTACAACTCCTCTCATGCCCTGTGAGATGCAAACCTTCAGGACCTACTGGGAGTTGTCGTTTTCCTGCAACATGCTGTCATTTTATATCACAATTATGATTGCATGCTACAAAAATTTTAACAAAAATTGCTAAAAAAGTCATACACACTCCAACATGCGGTATCAATATAGTACAGATCGGCCCCTCAAAAAATGAGTCCTTACACATCTCCGTAGACGTAAGTTTATTTCATTTTGTGCTTTAGTTGTTTTGTTTTTTTGTATTAACCTATAAGATACCTAGGTTTCAAGTAAAAAACAAAACAAAAAAAAACGCAGCTTTCCCATAATAAAGTCATATAAAATTATAATTAACAGAAAAAAAAGAAAAACAGACATATATTAGGTATCGCTGCGTCTGTAACGATATAATAATATCACACGATCTATCCACTCAGGTGAATGCCATAAAAAAACTACATAAAAACAGTGCCAAAACAAAGTCTAATGCCAAGCAATCTAAAAATTGTATGCACTCCGAAATGGTACCAATCAAACTGTCACCTCATCCTGCAAAAAACAAGCTCCTACATAAGACAATCCCCCCCAAAAATTAAAAAAATATGACTTTCAGAAAATGGTAACACAAAAAGATATTTTTCACTGTGTAAGGCCTCATGCACACGACCGTATTTTTTTGCGGTCCGCAAAACGGGGTTCCGTTTTCCCGTGATCCGTGACCGTTTTTTCGTCCGTGGGTCTTCCTTGATTTTTGGAGGATCCACGGACATGAAAAAAAAGTCGTTTTGGTGTCCGCCTGGCCGTGCGGAGCCAAACGGATCCGTCCTGAATTACAATGCAAGTCAATGGGGACGGATCCGTTTGACGTTGACACAATATGGTGCCATTTCAAACGGATTCGTCCCCATTGACTTTCAATGTAAAGTCTGGAGTCCCTTTTATACCATCGGATCGGAGTTTTCTCCAATCCGATGGTATATTTTAACTTGAAGCGTCCCCATCACCATGGGAACGCCTCTATGTTAGAATATACTGTCGGATATGAGTTAGATCGTGAAACCTCATTTCCGACAGTATATTCTAACACAGAGGCGTTCCCATGGTGATGGGGACGCTTCTAGTTAGAATATACTACAAACTGTGTACATGACTGCCCCCTGCTGCCTAGCAGCATCCGATCTCTTACAGGGGGCCGTGATCAGCACAATTAACCCCTCAGGTGCCGCACCTGAAGGGGTTAATTGTACTATCATATCCCCCTGTAAGAGATCAGGGCTGACAGGCAGCAGGGGGCAGACCCCCCCCCTCCCCAGTTTGAATATCATTGGTGGCCAGTGCGGCCCCCCCCTTTCTCCCTCTATTGTAATAATTCGTTGGTGGCACAGTGTGCGCCCCCCCGCCCCCCCCTTCCTCCCTCTATTGTAATAATTCGTTGGTGGCACAGTGTGCGCCCCCCCCCCTTCCTCCCTCTATTGTAATAAATCGTTGGTGGCACAGTGTGCGCCCCCCCCCTCCTCACTTTATTGTAATAAATCGTTGGTGGCACAGTGTGCGCCCCCCCCCCTTCCTCCCTCTATTGTAATAAATCGTTGGTGGCACAGTGTGCGCCCCCCATCGGCCCCCCTCCCTCTATAGCATTAACAACATTGGTGGCCAGTGTGCGGCCTCCCATCTCCCCCCCCCCCCCCCCCCGATCATTGGTGGCAGCGGGTTACTAGCAATAGTACAATAGTAAAAGATTCATACTTACCTGGGAGCTGCGATGTCTGCTTCAGGCCGGGAGCTCCTCCTACTGGTAAGTGACAGTTCATTTAGCAATGCGCCGCACAGACCTGTCACTTATCAGTTGGTGGAGCTCCCGGCCGGACACGAAAATCGCAGCAGCCGGTAAGTATGAATCTTCTACTATTGTACTATTGCTAAGTAACCATGGCAACCAGGACTGTAGTAGCGTCCTGGTTGCCATGGTTACCGATCGGAGCCCCAGCGATTAAACTGGGACTCCAATCGGAACTCCGCTGCCACCAATGATGGGGGGGGGAGATGGGAGGCCGCACACTGGCCACCAATGTTGTTAATGCTATAAAGGGAGGGGGGGCCGATGGGGGGCGCACACTGTGCCACCAACGAATTATTACAATAGAGGGAGGGAGGGGGGGGGCGCACACTGTGCCACCAACAAATTATTACAATAGAGGGAGGGGGGGGGCGCACACTGTGCCACCAACGAATTATTACAATAGAGGGAGGGGGGGGGCCGCACTGGCCACCAACCTATTATTACAATAGAGGGGGGGGGCCGCACTGGCCACCAATGATATTCAAACTGGGGAGGGGGGGGGGGGTCTGCCCCCTGCTGCCTGGCAGCCCTGATCTCTTACAGGGGGCCGTGATCAGCACAATTAACCCCTTCAGGTGCCGCACCTGAAGGGGTTAATTGTGCTGATCACGGCCCCCTGTAAGAGATCGGGTGCTGCCAGGCAGCAGGGGGCAGTCTTGTACACAGTTTGTAGTGTATTCTAACAAGAAGCGTCCCCATCACCATGGGAACGCTTCTGTGTTAGAATATACTGTCAGTTCTGAGTTTTCACAAAGTGAAAACTCAGCTTTGAAAAAGCTTTTATGCAGACGGATCTTCGGATCCGTCTGTATAAAAACTAACCTACGGCCACGGACGACGGACACGGATGCCAATCTTGTGTGCATCCGTGTTCTTTCACGGACCCATTGACTTGAATGGGTCCGTGAACCGTTGGGCGTGAAAAAAATAGGACAGGTCATATTTTTTTCACGGCCAGGAAACACGGATCACGGATGCGGCTGCAAAACGGTGCATTTTCCGATTTTTCCACGGACCCATTGAAAGTCACGGCCACGGGTGCACACAACGGTCGTGTGCATGAGGCCTAAAACTTAAAGGGATTGTCTTATAGATGTGGGTCCCACCTATATCCGTAACAGAGCCCAACAAGGTCGTGGCTGGAGGACTCCGGTCCGGCCACCACCAAGCGGTCTCCCCATAGAAGTGAATGGGAGCGCACTGCCCGACGGAAATAGCCGAGCCAGCGCACGGCTATTTGTGTCGTCCCCATAGAAAATAAATGGAGGGCGGCTGCGTATGCGCAGTGCGCCCTCCACCACCATTTTCAGGGCTCCGTTCTCCATTTAGGTGTGGGTACCAGCGGTGTGACCCGCACCTATAAGACAATTGGGGCATATGCTAGCAATATGCCCCCATTGTCTGAGATGAGACAACCCCTTTAATGGAAAAGAAAATAGACATATTAGGCATCGCTGTGTCTGTAACGACCTGCTCTATAAAAATGACATGACCCCTTGCCCCAAAAAAGTGTAGTATTGAACGATCAAAAAATCATATGCACCCAAAAAATTCAACAATAAATATGTCAACTCTTCCTGCAAAAAAGGAGCCCCTACACAAGATCATTGGCAGAAAAATAAAAAATATATGGCTTTCAGAAATGGAAACATGATTAAAAAAATGCTTTATTATGTAAAAAATAAAATAAAGATAGACATATTGTCACAGTGTAGTTTTACTGTGACACGGGTTAGGCTAGTTTCATACTAGCAGCAGGGGACTCCGGCAGGCTGTTCCGGCGGGTGAACAGCCTGTCGGATCCGTCCTGCCGCTAGTTTACGTGTGCCTCCGGACTGCTGCTCCCCCCCCGCTGACTATAATGGGGGCGGGGCGGAGTTCCGGCGGCAGCACGGCAGCGCACGCCGATAAGCGGCCAGACTAAAAGTAGATGTTATTAATGAATCTGCCACTGAGTATTACACTAACTACTCGAAGACGGGCGGCCGAATAAAAGTTGTGAGGTTGAGTGATCTTAGCTCATAACTATATCATGTCAAGGGCCTGGTATCTTGCCATGTTTACTGTATCCTAGCAATCATCGGGCTTGATTCCAAAAAGTTGCTAAGCAGATTTTTCTATGAAATAAGCCTGCAACAACGTATGCAATTAATGAGAACATTTTTCCTCTCATGTCTTATCTTCGTGTATTTATCTCAGCTCAAGCTGGAGATAACAAATAATCTCTGTGCTAAATTTATAGAGCTCTGAGAAATTAAAAAAAAAATGTAGAAGAAAAATGTTAAAAGCTGCGCCTTTTTGAAGTAAATCAACACCTCGATCCCACGTGTTGTTTGGTTGAGCGATAAACGCCTTGAAGTTCGCAGAGAACTAAAATGTTTTCTTTTGTCAAAACACTTCTGTTTTCATGAATTTATATTAATTTAAAGGGGAATTCCGTCTTGAAATGAAAGCAGCGGAGATGGACAATATGGAATCGATGTTACTTTTGATTCAGTTTCTTAAAGAGGTTGGACAATTATGACTTATTTACAGGATGAAAAATGCCTGATCACTGGTGTCCTCACAACAGGGACATCCATGATCACAAGAAAAGTGGTTCTGAGCCTACAGTTTCTGGAGGACTTTGAAAGCCATGGTGGTCATGCATGTACAGTACCACTCTATCCGTCAATCCCTAGCAGGGCATATATAGCCACTTTTCTACAGCATGGTACCAGCTCTATCCTACTCTACTCTGTTTTTGTACAGGGTAATTTGCTTTCCACTGTAGATATGGTGTCCACTCAATATAGCTGGTGTATCAGTGTAGTAAAGCTTCTCTGGGACCAATCACTAGTCAGCAGTGTGGTCGTGTGACTTTATAGTTCCAAAAATTACCAGTTACTATTTTCAACTTTGGCGCAGTGGAAAAAAAAAACTGGGTAGAGCAGGGTAAAGTTGAGCCAGTTCCATGCCAAGGAAAGGGTCTTAAATGGCTTCCTGTCCATTCTTACTCCTCTGGACTGGAGGCCTCAGGACTCTCATTCTAGTGCTCAGTTGGCCTCCACGCAGTTGGGTCCCCAGGAAAAAAACATATCTAAAAATCCCACCAAAGAAAAAAGAGAGAAGCAAAAAGTGAAAATCACTCTTGGCACCAGAAATCAAGGGGAAAAGTGCGATCTTAGTATCACGTCTGGTATGGCAAATAACAGACGTGTGGCGCAGAGGGAAGTCAACCAGGGTGCCCTAACACAAGGGAGAGGGAGGAGTGGTGACCCCTAACTCAACTAGCACTGGCACCTGGCTACCCTGACGTCCCTAGATGGGTTGCTCACCCGTATGCCGATCATGTGCCTCGTCCCTGGCTTACCCTGAAAGAAGCCCTAGGTAGTGAGTAGGGCGGTGGGAGCACTAGTCCTCACCACTGACACCTGGGGTAACAACAGGGAATGGACAAACAACACAAACACCACATATAATCCCTGAAGGGAGACAGTAGACAATAGGACACAAACTGGAGAGAAACGGAGAACAGGCAACACTGGTTCCAACTGCTCCAGCAGCTCCACAGCAACGCCACCTGAGATCAGAATAGATACCTAGAAAGGAAAGTCTATATCTGGCAACAAAGGAAGTAGGAAGAGAGAATATATAGTAGCTGGGAGTGGCAGACAAAGACCAGCTGAAAGAAAAACTACTGATACCTAGATAGGACAAAAAGGATCATAAACCAAAACAGGAAAACCTGGACCGGAATCCATTTCCACAACTAGGTCATGGAGCGATCCCTTGAAATAGGGCAAGTAGCCACCAACTGCAACCTTCTGACCCCAGGCGCCACAGGGTCAGCGATAGGTCGTGACACTTAGGCTGGGGGAAGGTTTCACATGACCCATCTGACCAAGAGAATCTGGCAAATCATTTTCAAAATCTTGTAAGAGAAGTTGTTAGAAGAATTGCATCATGGTCCTAAATGTGGGCAACTCCAAGAAAAACATTGTGGCCATTTTTTATATTATATTATATACTGTATCTGTATAAATTTGGTTATGTATTTTTTTCATTGTGTTTTAAGAGAAATATTCAGTTATAAGTAACCATAGACGTGCCACATAGACCCTGGGTCACCAATAAGATAATACAACTGGCTGGTAGGGTGTCAACACCTGTCCTCATCTACTGTACCCAAGCCACTGCACTAAACCTGCACAGTTTCTCCATATAAAATGAATGAGGCCCAATGGGTTCCATTTATTTCAAATAAGTGAATCCACAAAGACCTCCAACCAATTTTCCCTGCTCCCAAAAGAACACACAAAATCATAATATCCTCTTTCCATTTCATCTTCCTTGTGTGTGGGAATGGAGACAACATAATTTATATGCAGCGCGGGTTCACTGCTTCTCTAACAACAAATTTCCAAATTTCAATTTCTCTACTTTTATAATAGATAGTAATAACTCTAAAAATTATTATTACTTTACATTCCCCATATGTCTACTTCATGTTTGGATCATTTTGGGAATGCCATTTTATTTTTTGGGGACGTTAGAAGGCTTAGAAGTTTAGAAGCAAATCTTAAAAATTTTCTGAAAATTTCCAAAACCCACTTTTTAAGGACCAGTTCAGGTCTGAAGTGAGGCTTACATAATAGAAACCACCCAAAAATGACCCCATTTTAGAAACTACACCCCTCAAGGTATTCAAAACTGATTTTACAAACTTTGTTAACCCTTTAAAATTTCCATTTTAATCAATTTTTTTCTGTAATAAAGCAAGGGTTAACAGCCAAACAAAATTTAATATTTATTGCCCTGATCCTGTAGTTTACAGAAATACCCCATATGTAGTCGTAAACTGCTATACGGGCACACAGCAGGGCGCGGAAGGAAAGGAACGCCTTATGGTTTTTGGAAGGCAGATTTCACTGGGATCATTTTAAGTTGCCATGTCACATTTGAAGACCCCCAATGCACCCCTAGAGTAGAAACTTCAAAAAAATTACCCCATTTTGGAAACTACGGGATAAGGTGGCAGTTTTGTTGGTACTATTTTAGGGTACATATGAATTTTGGTTCCTCTATATTACACTTTTTGCGAGGCAAGGCAACTAAAAATAGCTGTTTTGGCACCGAAGGGAAAGAGTTCCCGAAACGCGTCTGGGCTGCACACCTGTGAAAGAAGCACCTCCGCACCTTATGCATGGCCACGCAAATAATAATATAACGGAAGAATTCGGATTTCCAGGACGCAGAGTACAGAATCTGCTAAGTATTGCTCTTCATTGTCCGGACACAGACCACTTCCAAAATCCCGCGAGATCCGGGATCAGCAAACCACAGGAGCTACAAGCTAGACGCCGGAATTGTTCCACGCCGCTTATCCACCGCTCACGTCCATAGAGGCGCCCACGAGATATACTGAGTGGAAGGTAGGAACATTACATCTCTGAACCGTATGTGATGAGGCATACCATCTGAATGTGTACGGTAACCTGACTGTATCACCGGCATCTAAGGACACTGAGGTACGCATTTTCATATGAGCAGGAACTGTTTGGCTTATCTGCCTAATTGCCATATTAACATTGGACCAGCGCATATGAGCCTGCAAACCCACTGACTATTCAAGTGTGCGCACTGGACAGTGAAGCGCAACATTATTAACAACTTCTTTGATTTAGTTACATATATACTACAGCCGTTCTGAATACAAGAGACCGACACTATTTAACCATCCCTATTTGTGGTATTTAATATTATGTATTTTATCTTTAGATTTTAGATTTTATGGTATAAACATACACGTGTGATATTATTATGATTTAATTAAATTTTATTCCACTGCTACCTTGGTCCAAGTGTTGAGTGCTCGCCCTAATTTTGATTTTAGCTACATTTATTACTAGAGGAGGGGTGTTCCTCTATACTGGGCTAGAAGCACCTAATCCAGAACCCCGCCTGAGGTGAGCCACCATTTTGAGTCTATACATATGAATTTTGGTTGCTCTATATTACACTTTTTGCGAGGCAAGGCAACAAAAAATAGCTGTTTTGGCACCGTTTTTATTTTTTGTTATTTACAATATTCATCTGACAGGTTAGATCATGTGGTATTTTCATAGAGCAGATTGTTACGGACGGGACAATACCAAATATGTATACTTTTTTTGGTTGTTTGTTTCAGTTTTACAT
This sequence comes from Bufo bufo, assembly GCF_905171765.1. NCBI lineage: Eukaryota > Metazoa > Chordata > Amphibia > Anura > Bufonidae > Bufo > Bufo bufo. The sequence goes on along the minus strand of NC_053397.1, from coordinate 27,203,721 downwards.
AATAAAGCATTTTTTTTTTTAAATCATGTTTTAGTGTCTGCATATTCTAAGAGCCATAGTTTTTTTATGTTTTGGGTGATTTTGTCTTATGTCCGGTCTCATTTTTTGCGGTATGAGATGACGGTTTGATTGGTACTATTTTACGGTGCGTATGACTTTTTGATCGCTTGGTATAACACATTTTTAGTGATGTAAGGTGACAATAAATGACTTTTGGTTTTTATTATATATTTTTTACGCTGTTCCCCTGAGAGGTTAGGTCATGTGGTATTTTATAGAGCAGGTTGTTACAGACGCGGCAATACCTAATATGTCTTAAATTTTAAATTTCTTTTTACATTTAACACAATAAAAGCATTTTTGAAACAAAAATCATGTTTTAGCGTCTCCATAGTCTGAGAGTCATAGTTTATTTTTATTTTTTTGTCTATTGTCTTAGGTAGGGGCAAATTTTTTGTGGAATGAGGTGATGGTTAGATTGGTATGATTTTAGGGGGCATGCACCTTTTTGATCACTTGGTGTTGCACTTTTAGTGATGTAAGGTGACCCCAAAAATTTTTAGCACAGTTTTTTGTTATATTTTTTTACGGTGTTCATCTGAGGGGTTAGGTCATGTGATATTGTTATAGAGCCGGTCGATACGGACGTGGCGATACCTTATATGTCTACTTTCCTTTTTTTATCCTTTTTTAAAAAATTTGGGGGGAAAAGGACGCTTTTTTTTTTTTTTTTTACTTCAAACGTTAAATTTTTTTGTAAAGATTTTTCTTTTACTTCTTTTTTCACTTGATTTTTTGTCCCACTCTGGGACTTTAACTTTTGGGAGTCTGATCCCCTTTACAACACTTCTGTATTGTAAAGCATTGGCTGTAAGTGTATTACTGAATGTAATACATTTACAGCTTCCTGCCTGTGAGATCCAGGGGGCTGGATCTCACAGGCTCTCACGGAAGGCAGCCATGATGCCTAAGGAAGGCATCGGGCTGCCTTCCCTGCCATTGGGTCCCAGTTACAGCAGCGCAGGGACCCAATGGCAGCTCCGATCCCCACAAGGAGATCGCACGTGCCGTGGTCAGCGCTGACCGTGGCACATCAAGGGTTAATACACTGGTACACCAGGGGTCCGGCTATCAGTGACTGCCAGACCCCTGCCGTGGATCGGGCGGGCGTAGCTCCTGCACCCGTCCGATCAGCGCGCCGTACATGTACGGCGCTGGGCGTTAAGTCATGTCCGGTTGCGCCGTACATGTACGCCGCTGGTTGTTAAGGGATTAATCTGGTGCTCTCGACTCTTTGAGACATTTGAGACTCAGTTGTCTTTGTATAGGTTTGCTTGCATAGATATAGTAGACATCAAACTAGGTGGATCTGTTAGCTTGGACCCTCACTAATTGCTTAAATTAGGGCCCATAACATTCACTGGAGATACTGGACCCCTTTCATGCTGCCGCAACATTTCATTTCAATACAACACAAGCAATAAAACACGAATGACCTCAACTTGGCTTTCCTAGAGTCCAGAGGTGCCACTCAACAAAGCTGGGTGTCAACCGCTGCCAGGTCTGTAATGGAGGCCAGTGTTGGCCCATAGATGTATGTGGGGTCTTCGGTGAGTCATTGAGCTCTAGGTCTATCCTACCTTATGCTCAAAAAAGCATAAAGGATGTTTTTCCTGCCACTCAAGGCCAGTGAGACCTGACATCTGCACATTATCCCTGGTAGTGACACGGCCACTAATTGGGGCCATGTTGGTAGTTGCCTAGCATTTCCAGGAACATTTATACAGTTCACAATTAGTCTAATAGGGTTTTTAAGAGCCTGACAGAGAAGGACGACTCAAGGGTAAATATATCCAATGGTGATTTTCATCTACTTCATGGAAATCTGCTAATCATTGGTGAGTTATGCAGTAAGAAGCTGGTGGTTGACATTCCATTTTGGAAGACAATTGAGTAAGTAAAGTAGATTGTTGCATTGCTTTAATGTACAGATGGAGCAGACTTCACAGCAACATTTAGCTAAGCAGCTTACCAATTAGCTAGATCATTATCACAGCATTTTCCTTTAAACTCACTGAATGTACTCATGACATGCTACAAAATCATGTAAAAGTCCAGAAAAATCTGTTCCACATTTATATTATCACTTTACAGCATTTCTTTGAAAATAGTCCATCGGAACGATTTACGCCAGTTATTTGCTCTTAGCTTAGTCCTCTGCTATCAAATGTCAACATTTAAAGGACATTTCTATTTTGCAATAAATTATAATAACATTTAAAAATAAATAAATAAATAAATAAAACAATTTTGTCAATGGTCTTCATTATAAATGGGATATAATTTTGGGTATACGGCTCCTATGTAGTCCAATGTATCTCCAAGGCTACAAACAAACCTTGTATAGTCTGATCCTGCTCATCATAATGGCTTCCATCTGTCTCCTAACTTTTGCTCATCTACTGAGCCTATGTAAATGGAGGCAGATAGCAAGAGTATGACTGCAGGTAGGACTGTACTGGGTTTGTTTGTAGTCTGTTACCATTAGAGACATGAAGGTCTGCATAGGAGCTGTGTACCCAAAATTAGGAGAAGGCTTTCTGGAGACTTTGCAAAAAGGTGGACATAAGAGAATCAAAGAGCCCATGACCTAGCTCAAGGGCCCATAACCATTTTATGATGGGATCCATACTATAATGAGAGTTATGGGCCCATACTGGTTTTATATGGAGGCATATAGAGGTTTTTCTTATGGGTTAATGCGAACTCCATGAGATAAAAATGGGGCATATTCCAATTCATGCCTAATTATGAAGATAGAAGCATAAATAGTAGGAGAAAAGTGGTACCTCACATATTCATACCTCCCAACTGCCCATTATTATTGTGGCATTGTCCTGCAATTGGACCTTATTGGTGGCAAAGCTTATGAAAATACAGTATGTCGAAATTGGGAGGTTTAGTGGTAAAGCTTGATACCATCTCTGAATTCAATTGTTGGCCTATGGGTAGATATGAGAGAAGCGATTCATCTAATCAGCAAGAGTTCTTCAACTTCGAGGGTCTGTCACCACTGCTATAGAAGCACTCCATGCTGCTTGATTGACAGAACCGGACATCTCACCCGGCCTGACAATCTCGCTCCTGCACCGCTACTGGCGGAAGGGTATTGGCTCTGCTTCCACAGCGGCAACTGTACATGCTCTTGCAATTCGGAGCAATGGCGCAGGTGCAATATTGTCAGAGCTGGCCCTGTCATTTAAGCAGCCAGGGAGGAGCTTCTTCAGCAGGGGGGACAGCTCCTAGCAGGTGAAGAACTCTTGTTTAAGAGATAAATTGATTCACTCATCTCTACCTACAGGTAATCCATCTATGGATAATCTGAAACATGCTTACCACAATATAGAACCATAGAGACATTGCCGTGTGCGTGACGCCTTATAATAAGTGTTAAGTATGTGTTTCTCCTAGATATATCGAATTGCAAGGAAAAACCTACTATACACAATCCTCCGACTGAAGCACATATACAGTATAAGTTAGTGTTCATCAATGAATGAGAAATCTAACTAAACTTCATTGAGTTCCAATTGTCAATGTCAAACATTAAAAGCCTCCATGCCATATTTTTGCCCAGTAAAAGGCGCCCTTAGTATTTTCCTCCTTGCTGCTGCGAAACTGCTTATCCCGCTGTTGTTACACTTGGAGGAACAGCCAATGATATCTAAATGGATGGACAAAGTCAATCAGATACACCGGCTGGGAGAACAGATCTCATGATAGATTCATGAAGACCTGGGCACCCTAGGTTCAACTTAGGAACTCCATACTTACCATATAGGCCCCTCTCTATGGATACTTTTACTCTTTCACCTAATTGCACTTTTAATGCCATCCACTCCCTAACTTCTCCATTTCTAAGTCTCAGTAGACCATAGCCCATTGGTCTCTCATTGTGCACCAAGAGTTCTTCCTCGGGACCATTGTTAATGTTTGTGTTAACGTTCTTTGCTTTCATAGATTTTAGTTCCTTCTTCTCATAATATCTATGGCTGTGTAACTGAGGCCTTCATGCCTTCTCTTAATTCTATTGCATTTTGATTAGACTCAATGTTAGGGTGTTGGATTCATATAACCTCTAATGAAATGAGATTTAAAAAAAAGTTGCCCAAGGTTTACTTAGCAAATCTTAGACTTCTGTAGGATTTTGTGTTTAGGGGATTTTTTGGCTTATTTTGGCCTCAGGACCCTATGAATCAGAATTTGTGTCCTGCTGTGAGAAGTGTAAAACACTATGCAAAATCCATTTAGAGGCAAGTTTAGCTACAGTGCATCAGTGCATTCAAAAAGTCTTCAGAGCCTTTCACTTAACAGTACCGCATAATCAGAAAGTGAAAACAAAATTTTAGAAATGTTTGCAAATATATTAAAAAGGAAAAACTAAAATTTTGCATGGACATAAGTATTCAGACCCATTGCTATGACACGACATTTTGCTATGTGGGCCTTCCATTTCTCTTTACCATCTATGAGATGTTTCTACACCTTGATTGGAGTCCAGGGATAGATCTGGAGAAGGGGGCCAAAAAATTTCTGCTGCACTGAAAGTTCCCAAGAGCACAATTACCTCCTTAATTCTTAAATGGATGAAGAATGGAAAAACCAGGACTCTTCCTGGAGCTGGCCATACCACCAAACTAAATAATTGGGGGAGATGGGTCTTGGTGAAAGAGAGGTGACCAAAAACCCAAAGGTCACTTTGGCTGAGATCCTGTTTGCAAATAGGAGAAACTTCCAGAAGGTTGACCATCTTGCACTACTCAACCAATCAAGGTTTAATGGCAGAGTGACCAGAAAGAAGCCTCTCCCCAGAAAAAGGCAAATGAAAGTTTAAAAAAAAAAGCACTTAAAGGATTTTCAGACTGTGAGAAACAAGATCCTCTGGTCTGATGAAACCTACTGTAGGTTGAATTTTTTGGCCTCAATTCTAAGCATCATGTTTAGAGGATACCAGACACTGCCCAATAAAATCCCTACGTGAAGCATGGCGGTGGAGGCATTATGCTGTGGGGGTGTTTTTCAGCAGCCAGGACAGGGAGACTGGTCTGGGTTAAGGGAAAGCTGAATGGAGCAAAGTACAAAGATATTCTTAATGAAAACCTGATGCAGAGTACTCTGGAGCTCACACTGGGCTGAAGGTTCACCTTCCAGCAAGACAATGACTCTAAGCACACAGACAGAACGACACAGGATCAGCTTAGGGACAACTCTGTGAATGTCCTTGACTGGCCCAGCCAGAGCCCTGACTTGTACACATTTGAACATCTCTGGAGAGACCTGAAAATGGCTGTCCACCTACGGTCCCCATACAACCTGAGAGGGCTTGAGAAGATCTGCAGAGAAGGATCTAACGACAATCCCCAAATCCAGGTGTACAAACTTTGTGACATTATACCCAAGAAGACTGGAGGCTGTAATCACTGCCAAAGGGGCTTCAACTAAGTTCTGAGCAAAGGGTATGAAGACGTATGTGTCACGGAACCATGAACCAGACGTACAACAAGAGATAAGAGAAAATAAGAAGGCTTTATTGAAAATAAAGCTGTAAAGCAAAAGTCCAAACGTATGGTGAAACTGAGCAGAGTCTTTGCGAAGCCAGAGGTCAGGAACCAGAGGGGTAGTCAGACGAAGCCAGGATCAGGAACCAGCAGGGTAGTCAGACGAAGCCAGGATCAGGAACCAGCAGGGTAGTCAGACGAAGCCAGGATCGGGAACCAGAAGGGTAGTCAGACGAAGCCAGGATCAGGAACCAGAAGCAGCAGCAGTCTTAGAAGCATGTGAACACAAGAGGACCAAGCAAGGAACTGAAGCCACAGACCTCCTATATATATGAGCTAGGCATCCAGCTCCTCCCAGTGGGAAGGAGGAGCCGCAGGGTGGAAGGCTACAAGAAACCCAGAAACCAAGATGGCCGCCAGCACATGTCAAACGAAGGAGAACAGCAAGAAGGTAAGACCATGACAGTACCTCCCCCTCAAGGGCCCCTCCTCCGCGGAGCACAAAACGGTTTCTGAGGGAAGCGTGCGTGGAAGGCTCGGAGCAAGGCAGGAGCATGGACATCTGCGGAGGGAACCCAGGAACGCTCCTCTGGACCATAACCACGCCAATGGACCAAAAACTGCAACCGACCGCGGACCAGGCGTGAGTCCAGGATATTGCTCACCTCATATTCCTCACGATTGCCCACTTGGACCGGACGAGGCCGAGGAACCGAGGAAGTGAAACGATTACACACCAGTGGCTTCAACAGGGAGACATGAAACACGTTGGAGATCCGCATGCCAGGAGGAAGCGCAAGGGCATAGGCTACCCGGTTTACTCTGCGAAGCACTCGGAAGGGACCAACAAAGCGAGGCGCCAGCTTGGGAGTGGGCACTCGAAGGTTGAGGTTGCGGGTGGACAACCATACACGGTCTCCGACCTGGTAGGAAGGAGCAGGAGCTCGTCTGCGATCAGCCTGGAGTCTCTGGCGCTGCGCAGAGACCTCAAGGGACTTCTGGATCTGTACCCAAGAAGCACGTAGGACGGAAAGGTGATCCTCCACAGCCGGAATATCCTGGGGAGAGAATACCTCCGGTAACACGGCAGGTTGGAACCCATAATTGGCCATGAAGGGAGACGTCCCAGAGGAAGAGTTCACCGCCGTGTTCCTGGCAAACTCAGCCCAAGGCAGGAGGTCAACCCAATTGTCTTGGTGATCGGAGACATAGCAACGAAGGAATTGCTCCAAGGCCTGATTGGATCGTTCTGCGGCCCCATTGGACTGAGGGTGGTAGGCCGAGGAGAAGGAGAGATGAATCCCCAACTGGGAGCAAAAGGCGCGCCAGAACCTGGACACAAACTGACTCCCCCGATCCGACACAATCTCCTTGGGCAAACCGTGCAACCGGAAGACCTCCCTGGCAAAAATCGTGGCCAACTCTTGTGCAGAGGGTAACTTCTTGAGAGGAACACAGTGGCACATTTTGGAAAACCGATCCACAATCATGAGAATGACCGTATGGCCTCGGGATGCAGGGAGGTCCACAATGAAATCCATCCCCAGGTGTGACCATGGGCGCTCCCCGGTGGCTATGGGTTGCAGAAGGCCCAACGGAAGGTGCCGAGGGGACTTACTCTGGGCACAAACGGAGCATGCCGCTACATATGCGGCGATGTCGGAACGTAGGGAAGGCCACCAGAACAGACGTGAAACAGCCCAGGACAGCTGATTCTTTCCAGGATGCCCCGCGGTCTTGGAGTTATGGTAGGTTCGCAACAACCGAGTGCGCAACTCCTCAGGCACAAAACATCTGCCGTTGGGTCTCCCAGAGGGAGCACCAGATTGAGCCGCCAAAATCTGCTCACCCAGGGGAGAGGTCAGGCTGGTGCGAATGGCGGCCAGGATCTGATTCGGAGGTATGACCGAAGTCGGAATCGACTCCTCCCTGGACAGCTCGGAGTACTGCCGTGATAAGGCATCCGCCCTGATGTTCTTGGAACCGGGTAGGTAGGAGACCACGTAATTAAAACGTGACAAGAACAGAGCCCATCTGGCCTGACGTGGTGTCAATCTCTTGGCCTCAGAAAGGTAGGTCAGATTCTTGTGGTCCGTCAGGATGAGAACCGGAACCACCGAACCCTCGAGCAAGTGCCTCCATTCTTTAAGGGCCTGCACGATGGCCAATAACTCCCTGTCACCAATCTGATAGTTGCACTCCGCGGAAGACAGTTTCCGGGAGTAAAACCCACAAGGAAGCAGAGGACCCTCTGGTGTTCTACGCTGAGACAGAAGGGCGCCTACTCCCGTCTCAGACACGTCCACCTCGAGGACAAAGGGCAACCCAGGGTTGGGATGCGACAGAATCGGAGCCGATACAAAGGCGGACTTTATGGCCTCAAAAGCTCGGATGGCCTCGAGCGGCCAGACCTGGGAATTACTGCCCTTCCTGGTCAGATCCGTGAGAGGCTTGGCCAGCATGGAAAAGTCCCTGATGAACTTCCGATAATAATTGGCGAAGCCCAAAAAGCGCTGCAGGGAACGAAGACCACTGGGCTGGGGCCACTGTAAGACAGCCGAAACCTTCTCAGGATCCATGGAGAACCCCTCAGCGGAAATGATGTAACCTAAGAAGGTTACCTGGGATCGGTGAAATTCGCATTTCTCAAGCTTACCGAACAGCTTGTTCTCTCGTAACCGTTGCAACACTCGTCTGACATCCAGAATGTGAGCCTCCATGGATTCAGAATATACCAAGATGTCATCCAAATAGACCACCACACACTGCTGCAACAGGTCACGGAAAACATCGTTGATGAATTCCTGAAAGACTGCGGGCGCATTGCACAACCCAAAGGGCATAACCAAGGATTCATAATGACCGGTCCTGGTGTTAAACGCGGTCTTCCACTCATCGCCCGCCTTGATCCTTACCAGGTTATATGCCGCCCTCAGGTCGAGTTTGGTAAAGACCGTGGCCCCTTTAAGGCGATCGAACAGCTCGGAAATCAAGGGTATCGGGTAAGCGTTCTTGATCGTGATGCGATTGAGACCCCTGTAATCGATGCAAGGCCTCAACTCACCGCCCTTCTTTTTCACAAAGAAAAATCCAGCCCCTGCCGGGGACGAAGATTTGCGAATGTGTCCGCGTGAAAGCGCCTCCCTCACGTACTCCTCCATGGCCTCATTCTCCGCTACCGACAGTGGATAGACTTTGCCACGAGGAGGAACGGCACCAGATTGTAACTCTATGGCACAATCGTATGGGCGGTGCGGAGGTAGGGCAACCGCGCGCACCTTATCGAATACATCCCGGTACTCCTCGTATTCAGGAGGCAACAGAGAGTCCGAGGAAGTACACAGCAACTTGACAGACCCATGGATGCAACTAGCCCCACACTGCGGTGACCACGAGAGGATCTCGACCGATCTCCAATCGAAAGTCGGATTATGCTTCTGGAGCCAGGGGTACCCCAAGACCACCGAGTAGTGTGGAGACGAAATAACCTGGAGGCAGACCGACTCTCTGTGAACGGCACCAATGGCTATCCCCACTGGAAGGGTCTCATGAGTCACGTGTGGCGGCAGAAGGGGTCTGCCGTCTATCGCCTCAAGAGCCAGTGGGGAACCTCGAGCCTGCAGAGGAATGGAATTGGCGGCAGCGAACACACTATCAATGAACAAACCACCAGCACCAGAGTCCACCAACGCCTGGGTCGTCACCGAGCCCCCGACCCAGGAGAGGACAACAGTGATCAGTGGTTTGTCAACACGGGAAACCGGGGACGAGGAGACTCCACCCAAGATCTGCCCCCGACAGGATCTCAGGTACGAGCGTTTTGCCGGACGGTTCGGACATGCCAACCGAAAATGCCCACCGAGACCACAGTACATGCATCGGCCCTCGCGTCTCTGGAGTGCCCTCTCCCCCTCGGACAGGCGAGCAAACCCCAGCTGCATGGGTTCACCCCCAGACAAGTCATCCCCAGGAGGCGTGGGAGGAGAGGGAGGCACGGGTGGGACAGCAAACGTAGGCACCAATCTGTTAGAAGACCTCCGCAGGTTCTCCTTAAAGGAAGGTCTCTCCCTGAGTCTGGTGTCAATCAAAATCAGGAAAGAAATAAGAGACTCGAGCTCAACTGGTAGGTCCTTAGCTGCAACCTCATCCTTCAAGGCATCCGAGAGACCATGAGAGAAAGCAGCGACCAGAGCCTCATTATTCCAGCCCACCTCTGCTGCCAGGGTACGAAACTCAATGGCGTATTCAGCTACGGATCGTGAACCCTGTCTGATGGACATAAGGAGCTTCGCAGCAGAGGCAGCACGAGCCGGCACATCGAATACCCTCCGAAGAGAAGCAACAAAACCGGAAAACTCGGCAACCACCGGATTGTTGTTCTCCCATAAAGGGCTGGCCCAGGCCAAGGCCTTGTCCGAGAGCAGCGAGATCAAGAAGCCCACCTTTGATCTCTCAGTAGGAAAGGCATGTGGCAGCAACTCGAAATAAATGCCCACCTGGTTAAGGAAACCTCGGCACTGAGTTGGCTCTCCCCCAAAGCGCCGTGGAAGAGGGGCAGAACCGGTCATACCCTGAAACACCGCAGGCGCAACAACAGGTGTCGGAGTAGACTCTGGCGCAACAACCGGAGCGGCAGTAGGAGCGAGCCCAGGAGCGACAACCGACCCATCGGCAACGGGAGAGAAATGAGCCGTGCGTTCAAGCAGGGTTTGCAACGCCACAGCGAACCGACCCAACAGGTGATCCTGCTGATCAAGTCTGGCAACCAGCGTGGGTAGCGAGGATGGCCCTGTACCGTCAGAAGTCATGGCTTGGTCCTAATGTCACGGAACCATGAACCAGACGTACAACAAGAGATAAGAGAAAATAAGAAGGCTTTATTGAAAATAAAGCTGTAAAGCAAAAGTCCAAACGTATGGTGAAACCGAGCAGAGTCTTTGCGAAGCCAGAGGTCAGGAACCAGAGGGGTAGTCAGACGAAGCCAGGATCAGGAACCAGCAGGGTAGTCAGACGAAGCCAGGATCAGGAACCAGCAGGGTAGTCAGACGAAGCCAGGATCAGGAACCAGAAGGGTAGTCAGACGAAGCCAGGATCAGGAACCAGAAGCAGCAGCAGTCTTAGAAGCATGTGAACACAAGAGGACCAAGCAAGGAACTGAAGCCACAGACCTCCTATATATATGAGCTAGGCATCCAGCTCCTCCCAGTGGGAAGGAGGAGCCGCAGGGTGGAAGGCTACAAGAAACCCAGAAACCAAGATGGCCGCCAGCACATGTCAAACGAAGGAGAACAGCAAGAAGGTAAGACCATGACAGTATGTCTGTGTAAGATTTTAGTTTTTCGTTTTCAATAAATTAGAAAACATTTCTCATTATGGGGTATTGAGTGCAGAATGATGGGGAAAATTTTAACTTTTTTTTATTTTAGCATAAGGCCACAACATAACATGAAAAAATAGAAAGCGTCTGAAGACTTTCCGAATTCACTGTATTATTTTAACCCTTTGAGGATACTACAGTTTTCTGTTTTTGCATTTTTGTTTTTCACTCCCTGCCTTCCCGGAGGAATTATTTTTTTATTTACACGTTGATGTAGATGTATGAGGGCTTTGTGCTCTGCCTAGCTAACATAGAGAGGGGATGTGTAAGGATGCACTGAAGCTGAGAAAATGGGAAGGAAAGTTCTAACATGAAAAACAAGTATATGGGACAAAAAATATGCAGTTTTTGGTGTACTCTGGATAGATAAAAAAAATTGTTATGAAACTAGATAATTCCTTTATGGCAAGGGCCATCTGTACCATAAATGAAGCAAAACAACTGATGTAGGGCCCTTAGGGTACAGACAACCATTTTGGTTTCCTAATGAAGTTTTGGAAGCCAAAATCAGGAATTGGTCATAAAAGGAGAGAAAGTATAAAGGACAGAGATGACTTCTCTTTTTTTGAATTCCCTCCTGGTTTTTGCTGCATCGGAAAACCTGAACATGTGGTTGTACCCTTAGAGAGAAATCTCAGCCCTGGTTGGTCCCACTGCATGCCATGGTGGACAATTGGCCCACGCATTATAGAAAGGGTGTAAAGAGGGAAATAAACACCAAGCCCTTCTGTCCCAGGTGGTAAACCATAGGAAAGGTTGACATCATGGTAACTGATATGAACTCCCTCATGGAGACCACTCTTTTAAGAGTCAATGCAAGATTTAAAAAAATTCTTAGAAAGTATGTAAGTCCTTTCTTCAGCCCCTCTGTGTTCTCACACTGCTCAGCGGACAAAGATTTATTGTCATTCCGAGAAAATAAAGAAAGCTCAAGCTCCAGCCTGTCTTTCTACAGTCAGTGACGTTCAGTCAGGTCCACTCAGATCAGGACTAACGTTATCATTGATAGGAGCAGAACATGACAGGACTGTTTGAAAGCTTTCGACACTGTATCAAATGTTTATTGTTTTTTCCTTAATATTGATGCAGTCAAGCAAGAAATGGCGATATGTGGAAAATATGTGCACGGTGTGAGAGAAGGAGACCACTCATTGACCTTGGTGGAACCGTATCCAGCTTGCCTTTCTTTCTTTGTTACCAAGGAGAGAGTTCTGTTTGTATCTAACATATCAAGGTGTCAAAATATTCTTCTAACGTATTATCATTTTGACAAGTAGAAGTATTATTTGTTCCAGGAAAGTCCACACACAGAGAGCCACCCGGTATATCACTGTATGGAAGGTACAGTTACAAGAAAACCTTATTGAGCCCTTCAGAATTATCTGGATTACTGCAGTGAATACTGATAAATTGTGATCTCATTGTTTTCTAAGTCACAACAAAAGAGAAATACAATGTAACCAAACTCATAACATACAAACCGTTCTACCGTCCATGTCTTTCATCAAGCACCCTGGGTAAACATCCACAGTGACGGGAGAAAAAGGAAGAGAACCCTTGTGTTAATGACTTCTTCAAAGTTAAGATGAGATTGGAAGAGTGGGATTCACGGGTACATTTGCCATTAAATAAAGGCACACTAAGCCTAGTTACTGACTAATCAGTTCTTCTTAAGAAGAATTGGTTAGTGTAAATTGAGCCTCGATGCAAACAAGGTCAGGAGACATTTGATGTTGTATAAAGCTATAAAATATAGAAAGGTCCAATTCTAAAATAATGCAAAAAGGACACATCCTGACATGTGATAGGGATAGAGCTGCAGCAGAAAGGACATGGGCCATGAGAAAGGACATCCCCCTCTGCCCTTCCAGCCTGAAATAAATCTAGCAGAATAACTGGATCAATGTGAGGTACAGGGCTGGTTCTAGCTTTGTTAGAAAGGAATTATCATGGACTATATCATGTCTGAGTTTCACTTTTTACATCAATCATTGCATAACCCCTTTAAGAAAGTGGCATTTAAAAGTTGTGACTCTTTACACTTTCTCCATTCTCCCCACTTTTGAAAAAAGTGAGTGGGATTTAATGGCACGGACATGGCCTCCCGTGGCCCAGCAGATTTGCTATAGTTTATGCCAGAAACTAGATGCATGCAATCAGTCTTGGGGAGATTTACAAATTAAAATACTCCATATTTTAGACACTTTTTTGCCTTCCTTGACAAGGGGGAGGGCTGAGTGGGAAGGCATGTTGCTTGCCAGAAATAGGTATGGCTTAAACTGCAACAAAATATGCCTAAATTTTGCCATCATTTTCAAGCAAAATTCCGGTGCAAAATAAGTAAACTAACTAATGGTAAAAATGATACCTTCAGTAAATGTGGAAGAACAGTTCTCATTTGACTCCTCCATACCCATACATACTCAGTTTGACTGAGATTGGATGCATTTCCAATGGGGAGAGAGGAGAAAGCTGCCACTAGACACCTTTGGCATTGTTTTTTCTCCTGGGACAACAAAAAGAGTCAGGAATTTGGCAGCTCCTCATCGATTTAAAAAATGGCAGGTTCAATAACAATAGTCTAATGTCTATGAGGACCTTTAGACAATCTTAAAACGCGCTAATGTAACACCCCAGAGTAGTGTTACCACTTCTGCACCTTGCTACAGTCTTTATTGGTCTAACCTCATGTCATCTTATGCATCTATTCCAGGTCCTCCACACTGTGCATTTCTAATGTTATGTAACTGTTCATGTAATGTACCAGGTTCACCAGCAGGTGGCAGCAAAAATGGCAGAGCTATCTTAGATAGAATGGAACCTTCTATTTCATTCTAACCCCCCTCTGGAGAGAAGTGGGCTTGCCCTACTTCCTTCAGGAACGGTGGGGACCTGTTAGAGTCAGTCTAGTTCACCCCCAGCTAGGGGAAGGTTGTGCAGGGGCACGTCTCTGCTGCTCAGCCAGAGCACCTTAAGCTCTGCTGGCCATGGAGGCCAAAGCTTGAAGCCTCAGGAGCCAGGAGGAAAATTCCCTGGCATAACCTAGAGTCAGACTACAGAGAAGAAGTGCAGCATACAGAAGAAGCTAAGTTATACAGCCAGCCTGTCAGTATAGCAGAGAAACAGATATAGCAGAGTTGAGTTTGCATGCCAGTTTCATGCTAAAGCCTGCTGGAACGAAGACAACGCCTCTAAACCGTTTTAGAGAATGTTTATGCAAAGTAAAGCTGCCATTGAACTTCATCTCAAGGTCTGGACTCCAGTTATTCTTTTATCCCTCAATTATTCCCCCTATTTTTGCTTCGGAGCTAAAGCCTGGGGTCCAGCGGTATCCAGGTAGGAGCACCGTGACACACAATAAGAGACATTTTAGTCCGCACTACACCAGTCGGCATTCCTACACTTGGGACGCTTTATATAGGGGCCGTGGGGGGAGGCGCCCGTTGCACTAGTAAATCTGATGATTCCTTAGACTGTCTAAATATTTGACCGGATTAGTAAATTGGCCCCAATTTGTTCTGAATGAATGTTCAATTTTTTTTTAATTCTCGTAAGATACACGATTTCCCATTTGTCACTTTGTAACACTGTCATCAGAAAACATCTGATTTTGCCATCTCCTCTTGCAACATATTATCTAATTTGGGCCAGTTATCAGGAACTGTTATAAAGCGCCAGCGTTACTGGAAAAGTATTCAGCATCACATTGAATGTTCCCATTCTGCTTCCTCGCAGATCCGTTCATTCAACAGTGATGATCCCGACTCATGAAAGGGCCAGCTGCCCCTAAATGGTGATGGCAGCAGATTGAGGAAATTCAGGGCAGGAAATCAGCAAACTTTAAAAACTTTAAATGTGGAAGGGAAGTGGCACACAGCCTCCGTAATTATGTATCAAGAGGAATGTAGAAGAGAATTTTTCCTGTTGCATAATAAGGGGTCGCGGGAAATGATTCTCTTGCTGCCGCTGAGGATACTCGCTATATAAAAATGTCCCGTCCCAAAGAAATTTATGATATTTCACTTTATCTGAGGAGGAAAATTATGTCTTTATAATGTTTCTGTGATTGCATATTGTGTTGTGGTGAAACGCCTGATTAGATATCTATATGTAGAGGATTCCTCCTGCAGTTTACATTGTGAATATAACGAGGCCCTGAGGTGACATCATATGTTTCCTGTTATGTTGCTGTGTCATATAGGCACAAAAACACACACACATCCTACAAGCGCTCTACACTATAACTGTCCCAAAACGCTATTTACTCAGATGATCGAATCGTTCATGTAGCACCCCAAATAAGCGGCGTGCCGGGGAGGGGGGGTCCGCCCCGGGTGCCCGTTCTCAGGTGGTGCCAGAAGCAATGAGAGCTTCCATCAGTACAGATAGAAGCGCTCATTGCTGGAGCGCCGGGAGCTGCGGTCCTGTCATTTACTGACCGCTCAGCTCCCTGCGCCCCTTCTCTTCTTCAGGCCGGCTCTCTGAATGATGAAGCAGGAAGACTTCTGCTCCTTGCTCCATCATTCAGCCTGCAGGCACAGATTGCATGTGGGAGGAGCCTGCAGCCCGGGAATCTGCCTAAGCTCCTCCCACACAGTGCTGCAGAGCTTAGGAACAGACAAGGTGAGTAGTTACTGAATTTTTTTTTTTTTTTTAACACAGAAGGGGCACAGAGAGCTTTACTATTATTAAGGGGGCACAATGGGCATTACTACTGTGAAAAGGACATAGAGGGCATTACTACTACAAAGGGGCACAATGTGCATTACTACTATGAAGGGGGCAGAATGGGCATTATTACTATGAAGGGGGAACAATGGGCATTATTACTATGAAGGGGCACAATGGGCATTACTACTATGAAGGGGGCACAGAGAGGGCATAACTACTGTGAGGGGGACAAAATGAGGGCATAGCTACTGTGAAGGGGGCACAATTAAGGGATAGGTACTTTAAGGGGGGCACAATGTGGGCATAACTACTGTGAAGTTTGTACAATGAGGGCATAAATACTGTGAGGGGGCACAGTGTGGACATAACTACCATGAGGGGGCACATTGTGGATATTATTAGGGGGCACATATAAGTACTGTGAAGGTTGTATTGTAAATTGAGGGCAATGCTACTGTGAGGTGGCACAATTTTGTTTAAGTAATTGGGGGTGCCAGAGAAAGGATCCGCCCTGGGTGCCAAACACCTTAGGAATGCCACTGCCTTAAATTATCTATCTATCTATCTATTTATCTATTATCTATTATCTATCTATCTATCGATCGATCTATCTAATTCAAATTCAAAATAGCTTTATTGGCAGGACTAAATACATATTAGCATTGCCAAAGCTAGTGTGAATTGGATAGGGGTGGGGGATGGGGATAGACACATCCAGGGTGGTGGTATAGGAGTCCATGGTATATCAGGTTCCTTGGGGTAGAAGAAATTAGGAGGACCGGTGGGTATGGGTAACCCCTCGAATTTGCCTATTTCTGGAAACCCGTTGCGAGCGCCAATCGTAATAGGTTGGTAGGAAGGTAAATGTTTAATATAAAGTACCAATACACAACAATGTACTACACTGGGTCTCGGGTGCCTAAGAGACCGTTAGCTGTAGTATCATACAAGCCAATGTGAGGTCAATGGATAGAGCGAACAAGCGGAAACATAAGGGTAAAATACGTCTAAAAAGATACATGTATCAAAAAAATACTAAAGTATCGTATACTTCTTACTCACTTCACGAGGGGGGTGGTTTACCAGGATAAGCAAACACCCCCCCAGCCTGGATCGCTTCTAGGATTTTACAAGATGAAGGCAGCCAAACAGACGGGTGCTTCTGTTCACTTGTCTTTATTAGGGTAGATATCCAGCTCAACGCGTTTCGGGACAGGCACGTCCCTTCATCAGGAGCAATCATTGCTTCTGATGAAGGGACGTGCCTGTCCCGAAACGCGTTGGACCGGATATCTACCCTAATAAAGACAAGTGAACAGAAGCACCCGTCTGTTTGGCTGCCTTCATCTTGTAAAATCCTAGAAGCGATCCAGGCTGGGGGGGGTGTTTGCTTATCCTGGTTAACCACCCCTCTCGTGAAGTGAGTAAGAAGTATACAATACGATACATGTATCTTTTTATACGTATTTTACCCTTATGTTTCCGCTTGTTCGCTCTATTCATTGACCACACATTGGCTTGTATGATACTACAGCTAACGGTCTCTTAGGCACCCGAGACCCAGTGTAGTACATTGTTGTGTATTGGTACTTTATATTAAACATATACCTTCCTACCGACCTATTACGATTGGCGCTCGCAACGGGTTTCCAGAAATAGGCGGATTGGAGGGGTTACCCATACCCACCGGTCCTCCAAATTTCTTCTACCCCAATTATCCTACACAAGCGGACGCACTAGTCTGCTTGACAAACCCTGAGCAGCCTATCTACCTACTCTTTCTCCTCCACATTACTCCTATAAACCCCTGGCGCCTCAAGTTTTTCAGATCAAGTGGAGTCCTTTCCATCAGATTTGACTAACCCTCAAACCTTCTTTCTCCTTTTATATCAGGTTCCTCTCAGTTTATGGCAGGAACTGACCTATTGTGCTTCTATGGCCGTTGTGTTCTGCTCTTCCCCCAGCAGTGGGGAGAGTTTCTCTTCCTCCTCCATGGAAGTGAAGTCTGAGCAGAGATCAGACAGTCTTCTGAAGTGGGTGTCCCTCACTGCTGAGTATTTGGGACCTCATACTCCACAGCCTCCTGGTCACACTGCTGCCACAGTCTGCTCTTCCTAGGTTGTACCTCTGTTGGTGCCGCCCAGATTCAATGAGCAGGCTGTGGGCGCTCAGTCTGTAGCGGCTCAGGATCTGTCAATCTCTGGGGTTGGGGAGTTTCTCCAGATATGGAGCTAGTTTGTACTTTGCTGGCTCTGGTAGATTCTTAGCTTCTGTGTTGTTCTTATGTTCCAGATGCTGATAAACTCCTCCCTGCTCTTGTGTATTGTCTTCTGCACTTGTCCATGTATCTGTGGTGCGTTGGTCAGGGCACGGGTGATGTTCTGGGACACATGCTGGTGTAAGGCGGACACGGCACACCGTGAAAAATAGTGGCGACTGGGGACTGGAAGCATTAACCGACTGGAAGCATTATCTGCTGCAATCCAACCGACTAACTGTTCGCACTGGTCCGACTTGGACAGTGTTGTCGTGCGCTGCCCAGCTAAGTTGGACATGAAGCTGGGTACGGTTTTCTTACTTTTTTTTTGTGGTGCACTGGCAGCAGGCACAGTTTCATTGTGCCCAGTGCCACGGCCTCTGCGTGAACCATCAGCATCAGGCCCACTTCCCCGTCCCTTAGTGCTTGCCTTCTTCATATTGCCTTCTTCCTCTCCTAACAGCAGCTGTCCCTGACTCGAAATGAGCCGAACCCGCGTGACCGGGTGCTATATAGCACCAGATGACGCGTTCCGGCCAGCCAATCACTGTAATGTAACATAGTAACATAGTACATAAGGCCGAAAAAAGACATTTGTCCATCCAGTTCGGCCTGTCATCCTACAAGTTGATCCAGAGGAAGGCAAAAAAACCCTGATCCAGAGGATGGCAATACTTACCTGCACGTTTATTGGCTGCTTAGCAGGCGCCAAACGTGCGGGGAGGAGACTCGAGCATGGCGCTTGAGCACATGTGGTACTCGGCCGAGTATCACCATGTGCCGAGCATAGCGATGCTCGAGCCGAACAGGTATTCGGCCGAGCATGCTCGCTCATCACTAGTGATATATATTCGTAATTTCCAATATTCTAGATTTTTTTTTCAACAGTAACCTCCCTTCTTGCTTGTTGGCCAATGAGAAGGCTGCAATGTATTTGTCACAGCTTAGCAACATCCCTAGCAACCAATAGGAAAGTTGCCCACCCCTTACTATATAAGAACCTCCCCAGCAGCCCTTGTATGCAGTATTTTGCAGTTCTGAGAGAGAGACAGGAGTGTTATTGCTGTGCTCTCTGCTTTCCTGTGTCATTACATTAGTTAGTTAGTTAGCTTATATATATATAATACAGATAGTTAGTGGGAGATAGTCAGTGTAGGTTAGATAGTGATAGAGTGTAGCTGATGTGTCTGCTGTCCATACATATTTGCTACATACATAGTGCTATATATGTATGTATGTATGTATGTATGTATCTATGCTATATACATATGCAGTACGCCAGTCCTTCAGGGTGAGCGAATGTGAGGTCACGGGTTAATAGGCAGAACGAGGGTTGCTCTTAGTACTCACGGTTTGTAGAAGACCCTGGGCAGCGTACAGCAGTGATGGAGAGGCTGGCACATAGATCCTCTGGGGCACTCTCTGAATATAGGGACCAGGCCGGGTGGTAGGTGAGGTGCCCTGGGTGTTGGAAGTTTAGTGTGCCGGTGGCAAGATCCCTTACAGTTCGTGACGCCAGTGCCGGTAAAGGTGGTACACCGATTTATTGGAGGGATAATTGAGGTGCACACGTTTATGGTGAACTAGAACTCCACTTTACTGAACAGTTCAACTATATACAGGCTTCAGACAGTTGCAGCACGCCAGACCTGCAGGGTATTGCGATAGTGAGGTCACGGTTATGGGCAATCGAGGGTTACTCACTGTTTGGAGGAGAACCCTGGGCAGGCATGCAGCAGTAAAGGAGAGGCAGACACAAGTTCCTCTGGGGCACACTCTGGATGTAGGGACCAGACCTGATGGTGGATGAGGTGCCCTGGATGTTGCAGGTATTTTGAGTGCCTGAGGCAAGGTCCCTTTAAGGATCGTGACGCCAGTGCCTGTAACGGTGGCACACTGGTTTGTAGGAGCAATAAGTGAGGTACACAGGTGGTATAGTGAACCAAACGTTGCTTTACTTTGAACAGTCGAACTTTGTACAGAGATGATGATTATGCAGTCCCTTATATCACAGATGTCAACAGCAGGTTTATTTTCAATAATGGCAGGTATTAATCATGCAAGATACTTGGAGGGTAAATAGTTAATGCTTGGCAGACAAGGCTGCTCTATCCCCTCAGCTATTCTAAGTGGCTGGATCCCAAGGCCCAGGTGCCTAAATGCTGGCTTTAATCCTTGGTATTAAATCTTCCTCCCGTATTGACCCTTGCTTTTATGTTATAGTACTTCTGCCCATCAGCTTACTTGTCTGAGCTGGTTGTATTGTTCCTGCTGTGAGGGAAGCTGCAGGTTTCTCCCAGGAGGTACATCTCTTCTCTTGGGGTGACTCTACTGAGCTAAGCTTAGCCTCAGGAGCTTTAGGCTGACTAGGTTACTCTTCTAGCCACCTGGAATGAACTAACTCTCCCCTGTCTGGGCCTACCAATATATACTTAGGGCTCTCTAGCTCCCTCTAATGTCTAGGAGGCTAAACTACACCCTAACAGGCCTAACACCCAGATAACACAGGGAAATGCATAATTAAACAACACATTAATGCAAAAAGGCTTGTTAACCCTTGTGGAGTGCCCACCTTTACCTAGTGGGACACTACACAGTTCCATATGAAGTAGATTTTGTAACAGGCAGGCTTTACATTAATGGCAGGTAGAATCCTAGCAAGATTACTCAGAGGGAATCAAC
Source organism: Bufo bufo (assembly GCF_905171765.1). Lineage (NCBI taxonomy): Eukaryota > Metazoa > Chordata > Amphibia > Anura > Bufonidae > Bufo > Bufo bufo. The sequence continues at coordinate 27,183,176 of NC_053397.1, read as the reverse complement.
TTACAGATCAGGCTGTACTTTCTGCAGAATCCTGTCTGACTTTCTCCAAGGCCCGGATGCCTAATAGCTGGCTTTATCCTTGGGTAGGGAAACCTTCCTCTGGTATAAATCCACTTGCTGCAAAAAAACTTCTGCCTTTCAGCTTTCTACTTGGCTGGATACAATTAGCACTGCTCTGTACTTTGCTTGATGCAGGATGACTTCAGGAGGAAACTTCTTCTCCTGGACTAACTTCTGAGCTTTGCTTACTCAGGACTTCAGGCAGGCTAGACTGAGCTACTTAGCCTCCTGGACTGGACTGGACTCACTCTTTCCTGTCTGGGCCTAACTATATATACTAGCTCCCTCTACAGCTTGGGAGGAGAAACTACACCCCTAGCAGGCCTGGTACACAGGAAATAACATGAAAATACACATTATAATGTAATGCAAAATACAATAGCAATTTCCCACAGGAGGTGGGGGCAACATGTCCCTTAGTAGTGCCCACCCTTACGTAGTGGGACACTACACATACATAGTGCTGTGATGTCACAAGTTCACAACAATACTTAGTGCACCAATCACTAATAAGTAGTCAGACCTGTTAAAATGTGAAGTTGCACGTATTGCGGCAAAATATTTGCATCATTGGTGCCTATTTCGCAATCGCGAATATATTGGAGCACTCTATCTGCATATAAAGCTATTGTAATGTTCTGCCGTGCCAACCATTTTCTCCAGTCTCAGGAAACTTCTAGCAGCTTGAAAAATGTAGCATAAGTGACCCACGCCCGTATTTCGAGCGCATTACACGAATATTACATTGCCGATTTTTCGCGATCAAGAAAATAATTTCGAATTCTCGAATATATGATGAATATTCTACCAAATATTTGCGAATTATCGTGAATTTGAATATTGCCCCTGCCGCTAATCACTATTCTGGAGTGCTTGGTTTTTGGGGGGCTTCTTGGTGCAGCAAGGTTTTGTGATAGTAGGAGCTTGGACTTCTGCTATGTAGATGGGCTCTGAATGACAGTGTCCTCTTCTGGACAGCAAGGTATAGTGGGAATCTGCCCAACTTTGTTCGACAGGCGTTGTTTGAGGTGCCAGGATAGACCTGGAGAAGGTGTTTGCAAAATTCTAGATGGAATATTTCTGTTGTCCCAGAGACCCACTTTGACCAGTCTGGGTATGTATCTGGACCCCAGATTTCACTGCCATAGAGGAGGATTGGGGCGATGATGCTATCAAAGATTTTAAGCCAGATGGTCACTGGTGCTTTGAGATTATTCAGACCCTTTCTGATGGTATAGACCTGTGATGGCTAACCTCCGCACTCCAGCTGTGGTAAAACTACAACTCCCAAGATGCACACTTGCTTGGCTGTTCTCAGAACTCAGTAAAATTGATGGAGCATGCTGGGAGTCGTAGTTTCACCTCAGCTGGAGTGCCGGAGGTTAGCCATCAATGGTATAGAAGGTTTTGCATGCCTTGCCTTTCAGTGTCTCTATGGCTTTCTTAAAGCTCCCTGACTTGTTAATATCTAGTCCCAGGTTGGTGTACCTGTTGGATTTTGAAAGTGGACAGTTGTTTATCAGGAAGGGAGGACATCCGGCTGGTTTCTGGTTTCTCTTCTGGAACGCCATGACGTTGGTTTTCTTTGGATTGATGGGCAGAACCCACGTGATGCTGAATTTCTCCAGGATTTCCAGGTTAACTTGAAGACCTTCTCGCTTGGTCATAGTAGGTCTATCTATCTATCTTTCTCCTAATATCTATCTATCTATCTATCTATCTATCTATCTATCTATCTCTCTCATATCTATCTATCTAGTTCGCAATAATGATGAGATTATGTAATTTAGAAATGTTTGACCTGCAAAAACATTTAACAGAAATTATGCTTTTGTTGATTAACATTTTTAGAAGTGAGCCTATTACCCTACAGTTTTATATAATATATACCAGGTGCATCTTTTTTCTTGGTCAGTGCTGCCCCACTCTGGGCTCCTGACAATTTTCCATTCTGTTCTGTAATATACAATAGGACATAATGCTATTGTCTCAATAAGTGTGTCATCACTCCTTCATACCAAAGACATCCAAGACCGCCTGGAAGCAGCTGCAGATATCGTCACTGTGTCTCAGTATTGGTTATACAAGCTGTGTGCCTGCCTCGTCCTAATATAAATGGATGATTAGCTAATAAACACAGATGAGGTAGTTCTCCGGAATGTGAAATTTTCAGATTCACTGCAAGTCTTGAACCTAGTGGTAAAAGCATCATCAAGAGTAGGAAACTTGGATCGAAACCTGAAGGACCCTGTTAGAAGTCAATGGGATCCATCAAGATTTGTTATGGTCCATTTGAAAATGTATTGAAAATGTGTTCTGCTTATCTGTCATGGTCATTGTGAGGCGGTCAAGCGTGGGTATGATGGTGAGGGGTATTACTAGTTTTAACCCTTTCCTTTCCAGAGGCCACAGCTTAGAGGGAACACTGCCCACAGGTTGCTGCACACCTGTAGGGCCACCCTCCGGCCCAGAGACAATTAGACCTACAGGTGAAACTCGAAAAATTTGAATATCGTGCAAAGTTCATTTATTTCAGTAATGCAACTTAAAAGGTGAAACTAAAATATCAGATAGACTCATTACAGGCAAAGCGAGATATTTCAAGCCTTTATTTGTTATAATTTGGATGATTATGGCTTACCGCTTATGAAAACCCCAAAGTCACAATCTCAGGTCCCCTTTGCTCAGAGGGGTATGGATTAATTAGCTGACTAGAGTGTGACACCTTGAGCCTAGAATATTGAACCTTTTCACAATATTCAAATTTTAAGTTGCATTACTGAAATAAAAGAACTTTTGCACGATATTCTAATTTTCCGAGTTTCACCTGTAGAGCGGGGATCATCATAGTGCTCCTTGTGCCTTTCTAGTCAATCCTTCATCTAATGAATCAAAATGTATCGCTAATTTTGAGGCAAGGGAACCTTGGTGCCTTTTGTTTCATAGTGCTAAGGCCCCCCTTGCCTATAGGGCCCCTGTGCGACAGCACAGGCTGCACCATTAGTATGGCTGGTGTTGTTCCAGCCTGGACTCTTTGAGGGGCAGTCCGGCAGTCCAGTTTGGGCTCAGATCACACTGAATCAGATTGATTCACATTTTAGAAGGAACAGAACAGCACATTATACTTTTTACTTTTGATCTGTCTGAGCATCTGTCCACAATCAATGAATAAACGGCCCATCAGCCCTTTACCCTGTGATGAATTTTCTTCCCATCCCAACTATAGAAATTATAGTACACGTGGGTGAAAATGCCCAATGCAGCTGTTCTTAAAGGGAAAGGCAGTCAAAATAATCTGATCTATCATACAGATATGCAAGGTTACACTTTTCATGGATGTGATCTCACACCGTCAGCAATTTCCTGAATGAAAAGCCATTTGGAAATTATTGAACACCTTTAGCACTGCTCAGAGATTGAATCTCCTGCGTATCTGACCCAATATTCATAGCGAATGACCATTCAGAGACACTGGGGATCAGTGCCGGTCTGAGCTCACAGACTTTGCCAACAAGCGTTTTTCATCTTTATATATAAAGTATATAAGCATATTTAAAGGTGATGTCTAGGATGTTCCAAAAACAGTGCCACAGGTTATGTCTGACATGGCAGCCTAGCTCCATGAAAGCGAATGATATCACACACCACCTATGGACATGTGTTATGCTGTTATTGTGGAAAAAGCTATGTTTTTTAAAATTTTATATAAACCTTTTAAAGTGCACCCATTTTGAATATAAGATGGCCATAGAGGGTTTAATTTGGGTACTAAGTGAATGATTTTGATAGCCCCGAATTTCACAAGGACTGTACAGTGGGCGTCCTAATTACTGGCATTGATCGACACCATGTCAGTATTCCTAAGTGAGTCTCATGTCACTTTAAAGAGCGTTGTCAATAGGTTTAACCCTATTAAACCATACATGTTCTCTAGTGGGGTTGATCCTGCTGATTAAAATGATATCTGTCTTGTGAAGATCGGTTGCGGCGTTCCCAAGAAACAATACTTTTGTTCTTTGTGTAAATGATGGCTTCAGCGAATTGAGGGGTGGGGCCAGCACTGGAAATCTGAGGAGCTGAGGTGCAGAGAGGGGCTAGACCCTCCCCTCGGTAGACCAAAACCCTCATTGGTATACGATTTTCACAAGACAGGTATCATTTTAATCAGCGGGATCAGCCCTACCAGTGCACGAGAGGTGAGCTGTAATAAATGCTGTATTTCCTGTAATGCCTACTGAATTGTGACTCCCACTACTTTTTGCCGTAATAACGCTGTTATAATTGAAAGCTGAAAAGATGCCGTTGACAACACAATAGGACAATTTTCCTCATAATTTCTACACATTAATAATGCCTTCTGTGCAAAAATAACAATTGTTGATGGATTGCAACGCTTGACATCTAACGCTACAGGAAACAATTGGAATATTCAGTCTCCGAGGCGGCTTCTGAAAAGAAGGAGAAATATGTGATGGATTGACATCAAAAATGTCCTTGAACTACACTTAGAGCATCTCTGCATAGATCAGCACAGAACCATGATTTCATTCTAGGAACTATTTGTGGTTCTCGGGTAAACGAGAGCTCGCGATCAGGAGAATTATCAACGCTGGTGCTATCGAGCTGTACAGCAGTTGCCCTTAGCAACCAATCAGATTCCAGCTCTCATTTTTCAGAAGCCCTTTTCAAAATGAAAGTATTAATCTGATTGGTGGCCATGGGCACATACTCCACTTTCACCTTGTACTAGTTTTGATGACCCTCCCGTGGTGCTATGTTATACCCATCACATTAAGAATGTCATGTTTCTTGAAGTGTTTAGAGACTGATCACTACCCGTGATTTACAAATATGTGTGTGGTAATCAGTCTCTAATTCTTATCAATATTTGAATCACCCAAAAATGGGATATTTTAAGCCCAACTACCGCTCAGCCGAACTGAGCATCTGTGTATGGGAGATTCGGAAGCGATAGCGGTGTACAAGCAGTTTTCAAAACAAGTTTCCATAATGGCTGTGCTTCTTTGTACAATCATAACTGTGAAGGAACAGGTCTTTTTTGGGCTTCCCTAATGTCTCTTTAAGCCATATTAGTCCATGTTCCAGCTGCACAGCTAGATGCATTTCACTCAGAAACAAGGAGTATCTCCCTTCTGTGAAATTTGCCAGCACTGTACTGCTGTGACTAGAGATGAGCGAATAATTGAAAAGTTCAATTCGGCTGATTTGCCGAGTTCTACAAAAATATTTGCTTTGTGGCGAATTACTTCGCCACGAAGCGCATTTTTTTGTAAGTAGCGGGTGCAATGACAGGGAGCTGCGATAGCACCGCCCCCATCATTGTACCCCTCAGATGCCGCGTTCATACATGATCGCGGCATCTGAGTTTAAAAACTGTGTAAAATTAACAATTTCAAAAAAACTATTAATCAAACTTACCGCCTCCATTTGCACAACGCACAGGATTTCGGCCGAGATCTTCAATCAAGATGGAGGCTGGCGGCCCGTCGCGAGCAAATGGAGGAGGTAAGTTGGCTTTTCAAACAGCTGATCGGGGGGGGGGGGGGGTGCTGGTAGTCAGCGTCTACTGGTCAGATATTGATGACCTATTCTGAAGATAGGACATTAATAACAAACGTCCGTTTAAACTGGAAATTCATTAAGAAAATACCTTTTTGAGAAGACCACCGCCTTATCCAGAAGACCGCTGCCTTATACTTATCTAATGCATACCGGCCCTGAAAGTGGAAATTTTCCTTTTGTGTTCACCCCTGGAAAATCTCCTGGAGCATATGCCAGATGTAAACCTTTGTGATATGCAACTGGCATTATTATACAGTTGCTAGAAAAAGTAAGTGAACCCTTTGGAATGACCTGAATTAATTACTAATAAAAAGTGCTCAGATTGTTATCTAAGTCACAATTATAGACAAACACAATCTAAGGCTACATGCACACACTGTCAGTTTTTCATGGCCATTTTGCATCAGTGTGTGCATCCATTTTCTGGCCGTGTGTCCGTTTTTAATCTCTGTTTTGCATCAGTTTTTCATGTCTGTTAAAAACGGACATGAAAAATTGATAATTTGATTGGCAGTTATTTCTAGACCCACCCTTCTGAGAACACCCACAGGATGCTGGGCCCCCAGCTAAAATAATTTCCCCCATACTGTAAAATTTTCTTTTTTTACTGCTTTAATAATGCCACCAATGTAGGCCCCCATTTTAAATAATGTCCCTCATAGTGTAGATTTTTATTTTTTATGTCCCTGTGTCCCCCATGTAGGCCCCCAGCTAAATAAATGTCCCCCACTGTGTATAGAATTTTTTTTTAACTGCCCCTAGCTTTAATAATACCGCCAATGTAAGGCCCCATCTTAAATAATGTCCCCCATAGAGTGTATTTTTATTTTTTTAGGGCCCCCAGCTTTATAATGTCCCCCATGGTTTATATAATGCTCCTATAGTGTCCCGCAGCCTAAAAAATTACTTAGACGGCCGTCACACGGCCATTATTCACTGTTGTGTGCATGAGGCCTAACTAAACCACCAAAATAACACTAATAACAGTTGTACCTTTGAGCACATTTCATGAACACCCACAGTGGGGGAAGAAAAAGTAAACCTCGACTTTGATAATATGTAGATCCACCAAATGTCACCTGTAGCTGCAAATGAGATGTGTACAATATTGAGAGGGAATTCTGGTTCATTTTTCCCTGCAAATGTGTTTCAGTTCATCAAAACTTGTCGGAAGCTTTGCATGCTCTGCACCCTACAGGTCATGCCACAACTTCTTGATAGGGTTTAGGTCAGGAGGACCCTGACTTGGTCATTCCAAAACACAAATCTTTTTAAACCATTCTTTAGTTCATTTAGTTGTGTGCTTTGGTTCACTGTCTTCTTACATCACCCAACATCTCATCAGCTTGAGGTCATGGATGCTGCCTTGACATTCTTCTGTAAAATGTTTTCATACACCTTAGAAATATTGTTCTCTCAATGATCTCAAGGCAACTAGGATTTAAGACAGCAAAGCAGCCCCAAACCATGATGACCCTGTGGTTTTGGTGTTGGTGTTCTGCTTGCCAAAACCCATTATGGCTCATCTGAAGTTTGCCCAGATCCCGTAGATTCTCCACAAAATGTTCTATGGATAGCACAAATGCACTATGCTCAATGTTTCAGAGAGGTCAGGATTTCAGGAGTAGACTACAACCCCATCACCACCAGCACTGAAGGTCTCATCATACACATTATGTATATGATATATTATATACATGAGCACTGCGCATTTCATTTGTATTATGGAAGAACTACATTTTCTCAATTGGTTCGAGCTGTTTGTATTAGGTCAGGAGAAATGATTGCAGTTAAATCACTCAATCCAGGAGTAAAGTGCACATTAATGTCATTCTCCTTCAGGTCTCAGTGCAACTCCCAGACTGGCTTATGTATGGCGGACTATTATGTAAATCAAACTCATCTGGGATCGGTCTTAAAGACATTAAGGTTGGCCCACGGCCCATTCCAGCAATATGGTAGAAATCAAAATCCCCTGACATTTGCTATCCAGGACTGCGCTGTGGCTAGAAATATTTCCCCGTTCATTTGTAGGGTATGATGAGGTTGGCCAAACCCCCCCCTCCCCCCTCACTGAGGGCAGCATAAAATAGTGACAGACATGCTGATTTTAGCAGTGTGTCACTCATGAGCTAAAAGTAAGTGGTTGCTGAGAACCAGCATCATAATCATTGCAGCCCAGGCCTTGAAAAGAGTCACATCTACCTGAGAAGAGTCATGGTTATCCATAATTTCCTGCTCTCTCGCCCATCTGCTGATGATTGGCAGTTCTCTCCTAGAGAGAAAGGGAGAAAACTAGGTAGAAGACCGCTGAAATCATCTCACCTGTCTCTACTTTATTCTGCCATTAGTATGGGCAGCATAAAGTTGATGACAGGTTCCCTTTAAAGAATTTAGGGGACAGTGGCTGGAAAACCAAATCTAATGACACAGAACAGCAATTCCAAGTAGGTAGATGACTGAAATAAGACCAAAGATACATCGGAATTCAGGAAAAATTATATAAAAAATGGAGCAGCATGATGGAAATGATGGAAATGCGAAGTGGTCCAATAACCAAATTCTGTTCAGTTCATGACTTAGTACAACAATCTGGTTGCTATATACAATAGAAGGCAATTTGCAAAACGATTTCAAAAATATCTTACATCGACTTCTGCAACCATTTCTTGAAGGAACATGGGAAGTCAATTATATGAAAGCTTTGTTTGGAATGCCTAAAACTGATGCCCGGCATGGTTGACCTTCCTTAGGGTTAGCCCTGGAATAGTAAAGAGCTGACGTGCACTGAGGGGCTAGACCCCCAACCTCAGTGCACCTAAGCCTTCCCTTCCCTGTATGGAACTTTTACATTAAATTTTTCCAAAAGCAACTTTACTTCCAATTATTTCTACTTGGTCCAGTTTCATTCCTGCTATTCGTTATCCATGGAATCATTCACTGGGCCAGCTTCAGACATCTAAGTCCCTGGTCCAGCTGAGTACCTCAACTCTTAAGGTACTCATAGGAATGGAGGCTACTATGATGGCATTGTGCCATTCAGTTGGCTCTTGGGGATTGCAGGATCATTATTGGATACATAGCAAATAGAAGGGAACCTTGTAACACAGGGTTCCTCAACTCAAGTTCTCTGGGCCCACCTGCTGGTCATGTTTTCAGGATTTCCTTAGTATTGAGCAGGTCATTAGTGTCAGTGCATCAGGACTTACCACAGGTGTTCATTCTGTGGGATATTCTCAAATCATGACCGGTAGGTGGGCCCTGAGGACTGGAGTTAAGGAACACTGTTGTAACAGATCCCTTGATTTAGTATTTTTCCTTTTATGGCTCATGAGATTCAAATTTTAATGGCCTATCCTCAGAATAGGTCATTAATAGATTGGTGGGAGTCTGACATCCGGCATCCCCACCGATCAGCAGTTTGAAGGAGCTCCGGTGAGCGCCATGGACTCTTCCTAGGCCAGTGATGTCATGTTCATGTTACGGACAGTGGGTGTGGACCTCCTGTGCCAACTAACCAGTTTGGCTTTGGGCTAAACCTAAGGGCATTGTCCTGGTGGTTTCCTGGTATTTACCCTTGAACCCCTATACAGGGATCTAGACATTACTGCAAGGAACCAACCAGGCCGCTATCTCCTGGAGTAGTCCTGGTGTAGTTGGCTGCTGACCCACCTAGTTAGAGACACCAGTGCAAAGCACCAAGGACACAGTCCAATAGTCAGGGCAGGCTGAGTACTTGTGGATTTCAAATAGCAGTTCCAGGGTCATCACAGGCTGAGTGCAAGCATAATCCAGGTCACAGTTCCAAGGTTGGGGCCGGCAGCAAGGAGCGGAATCGGAAGATAAACAAGGTTTGGTACATGGATATCCAGACAAAATCATCTCAAAGCTCAGGCAAGAAGGTGGAACCAAAGCCCAGCTAAATAGGGAGACTGTTCAGCAACCTAACCAGCACCTGGACAGGGGAAGAGGGAAAGCATTAACTTTCTCAGTGCTGAAGGAAAGTTTACAGAGCTCTAATCTCAATTCACACAGGGAGAGCAAAGCGACGTCCGCGCCTGCCCAGGACAGCAAGACCGCGGCGGGCATGACAGTTCATCAGTCATGTGGCCTAGGCGATGCTCAGTCCAATTCAAGTGAATGGGCCTGGGCTGTGATACCAAGGACAACGGTTATATAATGTATGGCACTGCACTTGGTAAGCTGCCAGAATGTGACAGCAGCTCACCAGAGCAGTGCAGTATCTTCAAACAGCTAATTAGCGGGTGTCTCAGGTGTCGGATCCCTGCAGATCTGACATTGATGACCTGTCTTAGCACCTTTTCTGAATCCATTTCAGCTCATTTTATGGCTGACTACATCCTTAGACAACATTTAAGGGTTCTTCTTCACCTTTATACAGGTGAAACTCAAAAAATTAAAATATCGTGCAAAGTTTATTTATTTCAGTAATGCAACTTAAAAGGGGAAACTAATACCGTATTTTTCACCCCATAAAACGCACATTCCCCCCCCCCCCCAAAAGTGGGGGAAAAGTGCCCCTGCATCTTATGGGGCGAATGCTGGCAATTTACATCGCAGTCTGCGATGCATTAGTGAGGAGGGACTGTAGTAGGCGGGGAGAGCGGCGGGCAGTGCAGGCACTGTACTCTGTCCCCGCCGCTCAGTATGTACTGTATTATACGTAGTGTTAATCATCAGATCTAAACTGAATAATGATGCGCTCCCCCTGCTCCCCATGTGTACCGTACTTACCGGTACACATGTCACGCTCCTGTAGTAAGCACTAGCAGCTAGCAGGCAGGCCGGGCGGCCGTAACTCACAGAGGTCACGTGCCTGCTCCGCCTACTTTATGAATGAAGTAGGCGGAGCAGGCACGTGACCTCAGTGAGTTACAGCCGCCAGGCCTGCCTTCTAGCTGCTAGTGCTTACTACAGGAGCGTGACATGTACCAGGAAGTACATGGGGAGCAGGAGGAGTGCATCATTATTCAGTTTAGATCTGATGATTAACACTACGTATAATACAGTACATACTGAGCGGCGGGGACAGAGTACAGTGCCTGCACGGCCCCGCCGCTCTCCCCGCCTACTACAGCCCCTCCCTAGGAATCTGTGAATGGGATAATGATGGGGTGGGTCTGTGGATGGCATTATGATGGGGGGATCTGTGGATGGGACTGTTATGGGGGGATCTATGGATGACACAAATAGCAGTGTCATCCACAGATCCACCACCCCATAACAGTGCCATCCACATATCCCCCCCATCATAATGCCATCCACAGATCCCCCCCACCATCATAATGCCATCCACAGATCCCCCCCACCATCATAATGCCATCCACAGACACCCCCCCATAACAGTGCCATCCACAGATCCCCCACATAACAGTGCCATCCGCAGATCCCCCACATAACAGTGCCATCCGCAGATCCCCCACATAACAGTGCCATCCGCAGATCCGCCACATAACAGTGCCATCCGCAGATCCCCCACATAACAGTGCCATCCGCAGATCCGCCACATAACAGTGCATCATCCACAGATCCCCCATAATAGTGTCATGCACAGACCGCCATTAGTTCAAACCCACCAAAAGCACACCTTTTGGTTAAAAATATTTTTTTTCTTATTTTCCTCCTCAAAAACCTAGGTGCGTCTTATGGGCCGGTGCGTCTTATAGGGCGAAAAATACGGTATATGAGATAGACTCATTACATGCAAAGCTAGATATTTCAAGCCTTTATTTGTTATAATTTGGATGATTACGGCTTACAGCTTATGAAACCCCAAAGTCACAATCTCAGATACCCTTTGCTCAGGGGGTATGGATTAATTAGCTGACTAGAGTGTGACACTTTGAGCCTAGAATATTGAACCTTTTTACAATATTCTAATTTTATGTTGCATTACTGAAATAAATGAACTTTTGCACGATATTCAAATTTTTGGAGTTTCACCTGTAGATGTTGAGCACAGTCGCTCAGTTGTTAGCACTGGTTTCTTGCAGTACTGAGGTCCTGGATTCAAAGGGAATACTTGCATGGAGTTTGTATATTATTCTCAGGTTTGTGTAGGTTTCCTTTCACAGTCCAAAGAATATACTTAGGCCTCTTTCACACGGGCGTTGCGGGAAAAGGTGCGGGTTCGTTGCGGGAACATGCATGATTTTTCCGCGCGAGTGCAAAACATTGTAATGCGTTTTGCACGCGCGTGAGAAAAATCGGCATGTTTGGTACCCAAACCCGAACTTCTTCACAGAAGTTCGGGCTTGGGATCGGTGTTCTGTAAATTGTATTATTTTCCCTTATAACATGGTTATGAGGGAAAATAATAGCATTCTGAATACAGAATGCATAGTACAATAGCGCTGGAGGGGTTAAAAAAAATAAATAAAAATTTAACTCACCTTAATCCATTTGATCGCGCAGCCCGGCATCTCCTTCTGTCTCCTTCTTTGCTGTGTGCAGGAAAAGGACCTGTGGTGACGTCATTCTGGTCATCACATGGTCCGTCACATGATCTTTTACCATGGTGATGGATTATGTGATGACAGGAGTGACGTCACCACAGGTCCTTTTCCTGCACACAGCAAAGAAAAAGACAGAAGAGAAGCCAGGCTGCGCGATCAAGTGGATTAAGGTGAGTTAAATTATTATTATTATTTTTTTAACCCCTCCAGCGCTATTGTACTATGCATTCTGTATTCAGAATGCTATTATTTTCCCTTATAACCATGTTATAAGGGAAAATAATAATGATCGGGTCTCCATCCCGATCGTCAACTAGCAACCGTGCGTGAAAATCCGCATCCGCACCGCATCCGCACAAAGAGGAGCATGCTGCGATTTTCACGCAACTCACAAGTGATGCGTGAGAATCACCGCTCGTGTGCACAGCCCCATAGAAATGAATGGGCCAGGATTCAGTGCGGGTGCAATGCGTTCAACTCACGCATCGCATCCGCGCGGAATACTCGCCCGTGTGAAAGGGGCCTAATAGTTAAAATAGGCTTCCTATGAAACTGACCCTTGTGGGTGTTGAGCATGATCACCTCTGACTCCCTTGCTCCACAACCATCTGTGCATTCGAGTTCCTTGCGTGAGAAAAGCACATTACAAATGTTTGTCATTGTCATTTTTTCTAACTTTTGAAAAGTTCTCCTCCATCTTACATGCACATATAATTACCTGACTAAGGAATAAATAAAAAACAAGCGGTTTATATGATGTCATTGTTTGTCACAGGTGTGCTGAGAGACTTGATCCAAGATTTTCAACATCAAATGATGCTGTAGCCGGCCAAAAATATTCATCCAGCATGGCTTCTCATGTTGTTTATTTTGGACATTAGCGTATTGAGGATTAACAGAAACCTGACAGGATGGCCTGCAGCAAGACTCTGGATACTAGGCTTGATCCTAGGCAAAGAGCCGAGGAATGATGTATTAATGACCCCTAAAGAAAGGAGCTCATGTAATGAAAAGAATTCCTGATAACACAGAACTTGAGACATGATGCCTGAGAAAACTTTTTGAAAAATGGGTCGCTTTTCAATAAAAAAAAAAGATCACCTTTGAACAACCCATTATAGATTTGTGATGCATGGTTCAAGACTGCAGCCACCACATTATGTCAGGAGCCCAGGGGCAGAATCGCCTCTCTTGGTGCCCAGTGCCAGGTTCTCCTTCAGCGGGATAGCTGTCTGATGGACAATCATTTGTCTCCAGTTGCATTGAATATAAATGCTCATCATGCACAGCAACGGCAGCATTTCCTGCAGATTGAACATTTGATCATCTAGGCTTACAGAGCATTGTTTCTGCCTTTTTAAAGTGAGGAGGTGATTCACTCTTCAGGTTCTGTCAGCAGATTTGTCCCTATGACACTGGCCGACCTGTTACATGTGCGCTTCACAGCTGAAGCCATCTGTGTTGGTCCCATGTTCATATGTGCCCGTATTGCTGAGAAAGATGATGTTATAATATATGTAGATGAGCCCCTAGGAGCAATGGGGGCGTTGTCATTACACCTAGAGGCTCTGCTCTCTCTGCAACTGCTGCACCATCTGCACATTAATTGACAGGGCCAGGTAGTAAAAACATGATCATAATGCTTAAAAATCACAATGGTGTCTGCGTCAGATCGCGCTGTGTAATCGTGATCTTCTGCCGGTAAACCGCTGCCCTACATGGGGACAAGGAATGGTATAACAATCGCTCCACCCCATGGCGCAGAGCAGTGGTCCCCAACCTTTTTTGCACAAAGGACCGGTTTCATGCAAGACAATTTTCCCAGGGACCGGGGGGGGGGGGGAAGGGGGCGGTGGTTCTGGGGCGGGGCTTAAGGGGTGGGCGGAGCTGACTGATTCACGCGCATAACAAAACACAAGGTGCATATTAAAATATATAACACTATATAATGACTATATAAACTGACTATGGTCTCTGCTGCACTGGTCTCTGCTGCACTGGTCTCTGCTGCACTGGTCTCTGCTGCACTGTACCGTATTTTTCGCCCCAATAAGATGCACCTAGTTTTAGAGGAGAACAATAAGAAAAAAAATTTTTTCATTACACCTCAGGTCAGACCAGCAATCAGACCCCAATGTTAATCAGACCTCAGATCAGACCCCCAATGGCTCAGATCAACCCCCAAACCTTTAGCCATCTATCAGCCCCCAATGTCAGCCATAACCCCCCCCCAATGTCAGCCATAAACCCCCCAATGTCAGCCATAAACCCCCCCAATGTCAGCCATAAACCCCCCCAATGTCATCCATAAGCCCCCCAATGTCAGCCATAAGCCCCCCAATGTCAGCCATAAGCCCCCAATGTCAGCCATAAGCCCCACATTAGCCTCTCATGTCCGCCATAAGCCCCCATTAGCCCCTCATGTCAGCCATAAGCCCCCCATTAGCCCTTCATGTCAGCCATAAGCCCCCATTAGCCCCTCATGTCAGCCATAAGCCCCCATTAGCCCCTCATGTCAGCCATAAGCCCCCCATTAGCCCCTCATGTCAGCCATAAGCCCCCCATTAGCCCCTCATGTCAGCCATAAGCCCCCCATTAGCCCCTCATGTCAGCCATAAGCCCCCATTAGCCCCTCATGTCAGCCATAAGCCCCCCATTAGCCCCTCATGTCAGCCATAAGCCCGCCATTAGCCCCTCATGTCAACCATAAGCCCCCTATTAGCCCCTCATGTCAGCCATTAGCCCCTCATGTCAGCCATAAGCCCCCATTAGCCCCTCATGTCAGCCATAAGCCCCCCATTAGCCCCTCATGTCAGCCCCATGTAACTCATGTCAGCCATCAGCCCCCAGTGCAAATAAAATAAAAATAAAAAAAAGACTGCCCTGATCGCCGTGGCCCGGCTAACAATCCTCCACGGCCTGGCGGTTGGGGACCGCTGCCACAGAGGACATCGCTAGCTATCTGCCGACTGCCAGGAGGAAACACTTCCCTCCCGACAATCATCTGTGGCATCAGGGTGTCTAATACACCTTTTAAGTGTCTATAATTACAGACTACAAATAAACTCTCTGTAGTCTATTGCTACAGTCATGTAGGCCCCCTAAGAAGGGGTATTTTATACTTGCAAATTATGGGGGACACTGAGGGCATCTACTGGGGCACAATATATGGGGCATTTTATACTGGTACATTATGGGGGGCACTAGGAGGAAGGGGGGAGAGGAGCACTATGGGGGCATTTACTGGGGGCACTATTTAGGGGTATTTTATACTGGCACATTACGGGGGACATTAGCTCAACTGGGGACATTACAAGGGGGTATCTTTTGCATTGTCACATTATAAGGAGAATTATTTCTACTGGGGGAGCATTATGGTGGGCTTTATTACTCCCCCATGGTATGACCCCCTAGTAGCAGCACCAGACTCTCCCTGCTCTGCTATCCCTCTGCCCCTTCTCCAAATCCTTATTATAAAATCTTTCTCATTAGGATAAAACACAACATCAGCTCCGCCGAGCCCCCGGCCAAAGTGTTGAAGTGGTGTCCGAGATCCCCAAGGGTCAAGCCAAGTAATTGTAAGTTTTCATGTGAAATATGTTTATGTTATACACATATAGCAAACACTGTGCCACACAATATAAAGTATACCTCTATACTGTGCCCCACAATGTACAGTATGCCTTCTGGTAGTGCGGCCAGAAGAAGCGCAATCCACTGCGCGAAACGGCCGTAGCCGCCATTCATCTGCAGGAGCCCGTCCGCCCCAGCACCCCACTCATCCGTCCTGTATGAAAGATTAATAAAGAGCAACACTTTTTGAAAACTCCGGTGAGTGCCGCATATTCTTCTTGTTATCCCTACATTGTCGCAACCGACCCAGAGAGTAACACGTAGCTTAAGGCTGACATGTCAGCCTGCATTTGTGGGAGGGGCGTAGGCGCACTTAAAAGGAGGCACGCCCTCTTCCCATGTGCGTGCGTTTTCAGTGCCATTCCCGCCATTAACGTCACGCCCTGTACTGCCGTGCTGCTCAGCAGGTAAGTTTCTGCGAGTCCTCCACCGATGCTCGTCGCTCGTTCCGGCTGCCAGGGTAAGTTAAGTGCTATGTTCCCGAACCCCCTCCCCAGCGTGCTTCTCCTCCTCTGCCCGGTGCAAATCACTACCCACCTTTTACTCCAGGTGGTGCGGCCGGCGCGGTCCACGCTTCCGGCGCCGACATGCGAAGGTCACGTGGGACGCCGGGCAGCTCCCCCTCACGTGACGAGCTCCCCCTCTCGGCTCCGGGCGCCGCAGCGGCTTGCTCTCATTCCTGGTCCGGCCCTGTCACCCAGGGGTTGGGTCCGTCCTGAGCCAGGGCCGCGCCGGGGGTGCCGCTTCCACTCCACCGCAGCTGCTGGCCGGCGGCCGGCGGTTGTTAGTTTCAATAAAGTTAGAGAAAATAAAAAAAAATTAAAAATAAATACACACTTAAATCTTCAACGGCACCCGGGTCTCAGGCGCTGGCGTCCTCCCTCCCCTGTTGTCACACGGCCGGCTGTCTCTCAGGCTCCCTCTCCCGGGCCCGGTCTGCGCGGCGTCCCTGTTTCTCGCCAACGCCGTTGAAGTCCTCCCCCCTGCTGTCACATGGCCTAGCTGCCTCGGGCTCCCTCTCCCAGGCTTCGATCTGCGCCCCCCTTTCTGGCTCCTGTCGCATCGCCGGTCGTTCACTTGCCCTGCACACTCGGTGGGGGCGGGGCGGTGCCGCGGGGGGGGGAAGGGGTTCCTCTCATTCCTGGTCCAGCTCTGTCGCCCAGGGGTTGGGTCCGTCCTGAGCCAGGGCCGCGCCGAGGGTGCCGCTTCCACTCCACCGCAGCTGCTGGCCGGCGGCCGGCGGTTGTTCATTTCAATAAAGTTAAAAAAAAAAAAAAAAAACACTTTTAAATCTTGAACGCCACCCGGGTCTCAGGCGCTGCTGAGGTCATACGCAAATCACCAGGAATGTCAGACCGTGTCTGTCATCCTAGTTCAGTACCATTTTTTCCTCCCTAGACACAATTAATTTATTAAATCACTTACACATGTCAATTCCTTTGGCGGGCGCATTCTGGTCTGCATATCCTCCCCTTAATGTCATCTATCGTTTTGCAGACCCCGGTTGAAGCGTCACTCTAGCGGCTCTCGTCAGCCAGGTTGCCCTCATTGGTGTCGTCTGATCCAACCACCGCTCTGTCACTTCGCCAAATCCACGGATACTTCCGGTAACTGCTGCTCTTCCCGCACACTTGCCGTGTCTCAGTCCACGCTGCAATACAACTTCCAAACCCTCTTGTCGCCCCGCGTCAGGGTCACTTCCTAGTCTCAGGGTGGTCCCCAGTCACGGCCCAGATCACGTCCCGTCTATTGCACCAGGTTTGCTTCACTATCTTGTCGGTCGATTGCACGCTGTCACTGTTTCGTGTCGGGCCTGGGTGTCGATGGTTGATCCTCGCCTCTTGCCATCCACGGGCTGTTTTTCCGGGCGTTCGCTCCGTCTTCCCCTTTGGCCTGACACCTTCAGATGCGCGTGTTGTTGACTTTTCTGCCTGGCACGCTCCAGGTTTTCCGTTCACGTCCCACCATGTCGGGTGCCGACCACGGTTCAGGTTCACGGTTGTTGTTCATGTATCATCTGTCACCCGTCACTTTCAAACTCACCTCAATTTCTGTTGCCAGTCACGCTTCAAACGGCTCACATATTGCAATGTTTCAATTGTTGCCTGTTACGTTTCAGGCTTACGTTTTCTTTTCTGTTGCCTGTTACGTTTCAGGCTTACGTTTTTTTAATATATCATGTTGCCTGTTACGTTTCAGGCTTACGTATCCACTGTACCACGACTGTTGCCTGTTACGTTTCAGGCTTACGTTTTCATTTATCTGTTGCCTGTTACGTTTCAGGCGTTTACGTTTCTAATATATCATGTTGCATGTTACGTTTCGGGCTTACGTATCCACTGTACCACGACTGTTGCCTGTTACGTTTCAGGCTTACGTTTTTAATTTATCATAGGTTGCCTGTTACGCTTCAGGCTTACGTGTTATTTTCATTATCTGTTGCCTGTTACGCTTCAGGCTTACGTGTTATTTTCATTATCTGTTGCCTGTTACGTTTCAGGCTTACGTTTCAATTCATCATCTGTTGCCTGTTGCGCTTCAGGTTTACGTGTTTAACTTTCAGGTGTCCCTTGTCACGCTTCAGGCTTACGTTCTCATTGATCATCTGCTACCCGTCACGCTCCGGGCTTACGTTCATGTCACGCCGTGTCTGCCACCGGCTGCGCATTGATGTACGTTTCCGGTTTCGGTTGCCTCTTACGTTTAGGGTGCACGTTCGTCACTTCTCATGCCATGGTTTATCGCGCTCAGGCGTTCACACTGTTAATTTACTGTTTCTGTCGCCTGTCATGCTTTAGACTCGATTCGGTAGTCCTTTCTCCGGTACGATTTCAGGTTTGATGTTTGTTTGTTTTTTCTTCAGTTTCATTTCCCTGTCTGGGGGCCAAGTACGGTTAGCCTTCTCACGTCATTTCACGCTTAGTCCACGGTCCCGCCGTTCAGAGCACTAGACACTCGCTCTCGCTAGTCCTCCTTTAACCACCATTCACGACTCGGGTGTCGCTTGCAAGGTACGGGGCTTCCTGGTCAAATGTTATTTTCTATTTGTCGCTTCACAGCTGCAGTATGTCGCATATTTCCAACATCGAAGAAGCCCTATCGGTACCGGAAAGACCCGCATCCGAGCGGCCCTAAGGAGTTGGTCAATTCAGAAGTTGATTGCAGAGCTTAACCGGAGAGGGATCCAATACCCTGCCTCCGCCGTAAAGCAGAGCTGTATAGGGGCCACTAGTACGGCGGCCAGGCTTCCTAATGCGGCCGCAGACGCCTTGTCCCGCTTTAATTTCAAAACTTTCTTTCAGGTCATGCCAGCGGCAGACCGAGTGGGGCTCCCTCCTCCGAGGTATCAAACTCTCGTGATGGAGTAAAACCTTTTTTGTCGCTTCAGCAAAATCTTGATGCAGAAGTCTTTATCTTGTAACACGGCCAGGAACTACAGGACCGCTTAGAACACCTTCATCAGGTTCATGTGCTTACATCCAAGACAAGACACTGACAAGTCCACTTACATCACAGCTTGCATAGCTTACTATCATACTGACCGCAACTATCCTTTAACACCATCAACGATATTTGGCCGGAGTCCAGCATTTCTCCATGTTGGAGGACCCCGAAAGTAGGTTGGTTTTTCTGTCCCAAACGGTTAGGGCAACACTCAGGGGTGTTCAGAGGAGTAGTCACGCGGCCATCCCGAGCAGGTAGGCTGTTTCAGGGGAATTATTTAGAAAGCTTTCCACCTCCCTAGATGGTCTTCCTTTTGGGCTCCTTTCCAGCACTGTCATAAAGGCTGCCATGTACCTTAGTTCCACGGGTTCTTAAGACCCAGCGAATTCACCCACAGTTCAGCCAGGTCCAAGGGTTTAACCAGGGGCCAGCTGGTATGGCACGACGACCATTTCTCCTCACATCTCCTCACTTCCAAAACCTCGCAGGTGGGACCACCAGTGCAGGTGAAGTTCTTCCAGTTCACTAGCGCATGGTGCCCGGTCCAGGTACTCAGGAGCTGGCTGGCAGCTCTGGGGGACTCCGCCCCTGACCGCCCATTGCTCCCGTTCCAGGCCTCGGCCCTCACGGCCTCGCAGTTCATCTCCCACGTTCGCACCCTGGCGGCGGGCTTGGGTTTCACCCCCAAGACCATTTCAGGGCACTCTTTCCGTATTGGAGCTGCATCCGCGCTTCAAAGCATAACGTCCCCGGCCACGTCCTCCGCAGAATGGGTCGATGGCGCTCCTCAGGCTTCACACGTTACATACCTACCCTCAGGCCGAGATATCCCAGGCAATCCACAGTTTGGTATTGTAACTTGGTCAGCTGCATAAAGGTTTTTTCTCTCCCTACTTGTGTGTTTTTTGCCCCCTTTTAGGCTTACCCGCGGCATGGCTAAGGGCACCTCTCCAGCCATATTAGTTTAGGCAGGTTGGTTTCCTCTCTCAGGTCTCGGCACGTTCGGGGCGCTAGCTCTCTGCCGTAGCCATGACCACAAGTAGCTTAAGGCTGACATGTCAGCCTGCATTTGTGGGAGGGGCGTAGGCGCACTTAAAAGGAGGCACGCCCTCTTGCCATGTGCGTGCGTTTTCGGTGCCCCACCCTCCCTCCCCTTTCCTTTCCATACTCCTCAGGGTATGCCCCCTTTTAGGCTTACCCGCGGCATGGCTAAGGGCACCTCTCCAGCCATATTAGTTTAGGCAGGTTGGTTTCCTCTCTCAGGTCTCGGCACGTTAGGGGCGCTAGCTCTCTGCCGTAGCCATGACCACAAATTATTTAAGTCACCTGAGGAGGGAGATAAATTCTAAAGTTTGCTATGATGGGGCCCAGACCTTTCCAGTTACGCCTCTAAATAGTAACCAACTAACTTAATAATTGGTCGTGGAGGTGAACCTTCCCTTTAATCTAGTATCCCTTTAAATTCTCTACGCCTAAACCACTTCCATTGTGAAGTTTTCCTAAATCAGTTTTAGCCGTGTCTGACAGCCCCATTACTTTTGTTCCATGTTGGTAATTCCCATATGATCAAACATGTGTACCTAACTTACTTTTTCTGCTCACGATTTCCTTATTTGCTTGATCCGAACCACTAATTGTGGGATTTTTTTGCTGGGTAAATATTGCATCACCTAAGCTCAGCTAAAATGAGAACAATTTGTTTGACTTGATTTGGCAGCGAACTTGCTTTTTTTGCAAAAAAAAAACTAAATTGAGTTGAACGTTATTTTTGGAACCAGCTGAAACTTTTGATGTGGTAGAAAAGCTATTCCAGAAGACCCTTGTGGGCCGCAGCCAGACGTGCAGCATCGCTCTTCTTTTGGTCTAAAGTTTTGTAAACCTGACCGATTCCAATTTGATCTGTTCTCTCACATTTAGGCCTCATGCACACAACTGTATGCATTTTGCAGTCCGCAAACCATGGATCCGTAAAATACTGGTACTGGCTGTGTCCATGCCGAAATTTTCTCACTACCTTCACTAGAACTGCCTAAGCAAAATGGACAAGAATAGGACATGTTCTATAATATGGGGAATAGCCACACGGAAGCGGCCGTGATGTCATCAGTGTGCTTTCTGCGTTTTTTGCGGACCTATAGAAATCAATGAGTCTGCCAAAAATGCAATGTCGTGCATGAACCGAAACTACGGTCATGTACATGAGGACTTGCATGCACTTCAGTAAAGAATGCACACTCTCCTATCCGGGCAGAGTCAGAGTTTATTTTGAGCTTTCTGATTCTGATGAATAGGATGCCAGAACTTCAGTGAAGAATGACACTTAAGTGCTGGCTGGATTTGTTTTTCTATCACTTATCGTTTCCATGGTTATGACCACCCTGCAATCCAGCAGTGGTGGCCGCACTTGCACACTATAGGAAAAATCACTGGCCTCTCTGGCCAGGCTAGTGCTATTTCCTATAGTGTGCAAGCACGACCACCGCTGTTGGATTGCAGGTGGACGTAACCATGGAAACGAGCAGTGCATAAGGTGATGGAAAAATAAATCCAATATGGCAATATGGACAACACATTAGTAAGTGCCTGGTATTAACTTTGTCTATATGATAACGATAGGATAAGGATAGATCACCAATATAAAAAAAAACTTTAATAGTTGACTCTGCATACTTCTGGACATCCTAGAGGGTGACACTTATGCAAAGGTGACAAAAGTAGGCAATTCTGGGATATTTTGTGGACATTCTTGGGTGGTGCAGAAGTAGGGCTCGAAATAACCTGCAAATGGGTAATCAATTTTGGGGAGGTATTGACTATCTAATATATGGTTGGGCCAGGTCTGCCATTCCAAGACCAACTCTTTATTAGTGGCTCCATGCTATGGTTAAAAGAGGGGTCCTGAGACCCCCTCTAAGGCATAAGGATGTGGGTTTTCTGGGTGAGACAACAGCTACAGTTGTAAGAAAAAGTATGTGAACCCTTTGGAATGATATGGATTTCTGCACAAATTGGTCATAAAATGTGATTTGATCTTCATCTAAGTCACAACAATAGACAATCACAGTCTGCTTAAACTAATAACACACAAAGAATTAAATGTTACCATGTTTTTATTGAACACACCATGTAAACATTCACAGTGCAGGTGGAAGAAGTATGTGAACCCTTGTATTTAATAACTGGTTGAACCTCTTTTGGCAGCAATAACTTCAACCAAACATTTCCTGTAGTTGCAGATAAGACGTGCACAACGGTCAGGAGTAATTCTTGACCATTCCTCTTTACAGAACTGTTTTAGTTCAGCAATATTCTTGGGATGTCTGGTGTGAATCGCTTTCTTGAGGTCATTCCAGAGCATCTCCATAGGGTTGATGTCAGGACTCTGACTGGGCCACTCCAGAAGGCGTATTTTCTTCTGTTTAAGCCATTCTGTTGTTGATTTACTTCTATGCTTTGGGTCGTTGTCCTGTTGCAGCACCCATCTTCTGTTGAGCTTCAGCTGGTGGACAGATGGCCTTAAGTTCTTCTGCAAAATGTCTTGATAAACTTGGAAATTCATTTTTCCTTTGATGATAGCAATCCGTCCAGGCCCTGACGCAGCAAAGCAGCCCCAAACCATGATGCCCCACAACCATACTTCACAGTTGGGATGAGGTTTTGATGTTGGTGTGCTGTGCCTCTTTTTCTCAACACATAGTGTTGTGTGTTTCATCTGTCCACAGAATACTTTGCCAGTACTGCTGTGGAACATCCAGGTGCTCTTGTGCAAACTGTAAACGTGCAGCAATGTTTTTTTTGGACAGCAGTGGCTTCCTCTGTGGTATCCTCCCATGAAATCCATTCTTGTTTAGTGTTTTACGTATCATAGATTCGCTAACAGGGATGTTAGCATATGCCAGAGACTTTTGTAAGTCTTTAGCTGACACTCTAGGATTCTTCTTCACCTCATTGAGCAGTCTGCGCTGTGCTCTTGCAGTCATCTTTACAGGAGGGCCACTCC
Organism: Bufo bufo; assembly: GCF_905171765.1. Lineage (NCBI taxonomy): Eukaryota > Metazoa > Chordata > Amphibia > Anura > Bufonidae > Bufo > Bufo bufo. The sequence goes on along the minus strand of NC_053397.1, from coordinate 27,159,980 downwards.
TAGGGAGAGTAGCAGCAGTGCTGAACCTTCTCCATTTATAGACAATTTGTCTTACCGTGGACTGATGAACAGCAAGGGTTTTGGAGATACTTTTATAACCCTTTCCAGCTTTATGCAAGTCAACAATTCTTAATCGTAGGTCTTCTGAGAGCTCTTTTGTGCGAGGCATCATTTACATCAGGCAATGCTTCTTGTGAAAAGCAAACCCAGAACTGGTGTGTGTTTTTTATAGGGCAGGGCAGCTGTAACCAACACCTCCAATCTCATCTCATTGATTGGACTCCAGTTGGCTGACACCTCACTCCAATTAGCTCTTGGAGATGTCATTAGTCTAAAGGTTCACATACTTTTTCCACCTGCACTGTGAATGTTTAAATGGTGTGTTCAATAAAAGCATGGTAACATTTAATTCTTTGTGTGTTATTAGATTAAGCAGACTGTGATTGTCTATTGTTGTGACTTAGATGAAGATCAGATCACATTTTATGACCAATTTGTGCAGAAATCCATATAATTCCAAAGGGTTCACATACTTTTTCTTGCAACTGTATGTTTCATAGTGGTTATTAGTGTGAAACAGTGCAAATATCAACCCACCTCCCACAGAATATAGACATCCGTTCTCCGATGCTACCTGGGGGGTATTTTGTCTTTAGCCCCCCCCCCCCCCCATTTCCAAATTCATTGTCATAACGTTTGAACTACTACGATCCATACCTTCTCTCTTTGCATTTATTTATGCATCTTCAAAAGCAATCCAGATGTCATCATTATCACCGGTTAAACGCCGGACCCTTCAAACGTTTTTAATCTGCTTGAGCCCAAATCCAAACATTCTTTCCCAGAACAAAGTTCGGAGAAGGACTCTGCTGGCTGAAGAATAACATTGACTTTTGTTTGTATGAAAATTCCCGAATCATAAAGCTTTGTGTTTCTAAGAGGTGAAAGGGAGAGGCCTCTGATGTTCTCCTGCCTGTAGATCATGTTTAATCATCTACATCCTGCTGCAAATTTAGGCATCAGTTCTAACAAATCTGCCCCGGTTTTACCTGATTGCTCGCCGCTGAGTTCCTTTCCTTTAATTATTGGCCTAATATAATGTTTACATTTCTGGAGAAATCAAAGCGAGCAATCAGCAGGAGGTTTTATGTTGCACTCGTACCTTCGTATCCAGGTATAGTTACTAATTATTCCAAGGGGATGCCCGGCCCTGCTGGTGGTGTTCAGTTACAGTAGATACATGCAGGCAATTGAATCCTGGCTTCCTGCATCACTTTTCTACAATATTAGGGGACGGAACGTCTGAGAAGCTACAGTGCTTGCTAACGTCTACAGGTGTCATGGTTATTAAAAAATTTTTGGGCATACAAGGTTTCAATTTTTGACCCGATTGAAAACGCAAGTGCAGATATTGACCTTTCTGGTCTTACGTTGAGCAGGAAATAAAGGACTTGTGCAACAAATAAAAATGTGGCAACTCTTCGAATATGGGTATCTTCATCCTGTAAAGTGATGACATATAGCTAGGGTAGACCTCCCCGTTTTGATCGGTGTGGATCCAACCTCTGTGACCTCCACTGATCCTGAGAATGAAGCTGTCCCATACTGCTTGTTTAGTGCTGCTTCCTCTTCGAAGTTCTCCATGAGCTCCTGACCACCCAGCTATGCAAGGAACTTCATCAAGTCCTTTCATTCTCAGGACCTTTGAAGATACCATAGTTCTGTCCACCTCCTAGCAATATACTCATGTCGCGATCCTCATCTTCATTCATAGTGCGTTCAGGTACCAATGGAAAGAAAATGTTAATTGACTATTTCAATGGCTCTAGTATTGAGATGTCATGCTCAAGTTTACATCTGCTACATCTGGACCATCACTTTACAAGATAGAAAACGCTTTAAAGGGATGGTAGACAACCCTTACTCATGAGGCTTGTTAGAGAAAAAGGATGTCATAGAGCGAGATTCTTCTCTCTTGGCGTCCTCTACGAGCAAGAATGGAGAGCTATTGAGTAAGAGAGGCTGCTGTGCTGGCAGGTTCAAACCTTTCATGTATCGCATTTCCCTTACAATCACTGCAACATGGGAAACGTGTAGCTGGCCGCGGCTTCCCCTAGTTCAGCTGATTGCTACATTGATTCGAAACTGAAACAACCCCTTTAAATATCGATACATAGACATGTTTTACCCAAATACTTACTGTATATACAGTGACAATAAAACTAACATTCAGTTAATAAATAATACCACAATAGTAAAAACTCCATAAAGTGTCCACATAACACAGTATATCCAACAGGGGCGTTGCTAGTGTCTAAAAAGAACCGGGGTCCAAGCCCCATTAAATATTGTCCAATTCTCTAAGTCAACCAATCGCCCCCCCCCCCCAACCACTCCCCCTGCAAACACTAGCATGCTTGCTATACAGCTATACAGCAGCACATACCTCTCACATCCAGGGCCTCCCAGGTGACGTCTCCTCTGATGTAGATCTTCTCTGTCATCATCTTCTCCATTCGGTCCGGACACTTCTCTCAGCTGCCTCGTTTCTGCAGAGTGCGACACACAGACATCTTAGCTTCCTCACTTTTCTGTACCCCCAAATACTATCCTGAAGAAAAATGAGTGCCCCCCATAGTAACAGTACTCCTCATAGTCCCACCAATAGTAATTCCGTTCTAGAATGCCCTCATTATTAATACTGCTCCCCAAGAGTGCCTCCATTAGTAGAAGAGCCCTTCAGTATTAATAATGTCCTTACAGAGCCCCTAGTAGAAATTAGGCCACCTATTGTTATCCCAGTGGTAATAAAGCTATATACAGACCCCTCAGTAGTAATAAGGCCCCCATAGTGCTCTTAATAGAAATAATGTGGATCTAAAAGTCCCTCCTATAAAGCCCCCAGTAGTAATAAGAACGCTTAATGTCCCCTGGATTTAAAATGTCCCCACAGTGCCCCCAGTATTTATAATACCCCATACTGTTATAATGCTCACCCTGAAGTGCCCCCAGTATTTAGATTGCCCCTTACTGTTATAATGACCACACAGTGCCCCCAGTATTTATATTGCCCCCTACTGTTATAATGCTCGCCTTGAAGCGCCCCCAGTATTTATAATGCCCCCTGCAGTGCCCCCTGTAGTTATATTTCTCCATTTACCGTCCTCAGAAATTATAATTCCTTAGCCTATCCACCATACAGTCCCATGTAAATAACATTATTTCCCTCCTCTGCCATAGAGTCCCATGTAAATACCATCACACCAGCTGCCTCCAATATACAGTCCCAGGTAAATATCCCTCTCTATCTACAGCCCCGTCCAAAATACAGTCCCACGTAAATAACATCACCCCCTCCACAGCCACCTTCAACATACAGTCCCATGTAAATAACATCACTCCACCCCGCTGTAAATAACTTCAGCCCTAACATACAGTCGCAGTTAAATAACTACAACTCCGTCATAGAATTGCGTTATGGTCCGCGGTAACGGAATTTTGCTTTTACCACCAAACGAAGCGTGAACGAATTGAATAACATGAAATTCACTCATCTCTCATAGGGATGTGATAATTATGTGCACAATTGTATGAATACATTATGATGTGCTTTTTATGGCACTTTTAGCACTTTACTTTTGCTTTTTTTATGTTTACTTATGTATATTGATTCATGATTCATTGCACATGCACTTTGTATATATATATATAATCTGATCTGTTCACACGTATAACTGCTTGAGAAAGGCTCTAGTGTTGAGCCGAAACGTGGCGTACCCCATGGGTGAATAAAAGCATTTTCTTCATTTTTACTGATTTTGGAGTGCTGCTTTTTTGCTACTTTATCTATCCATCCATCCATATCATCTTTCTTTCTTTCTCTCTCTCTCTGGATTGCTTGTACATTTCTATCACCTTATCCCGCTCGTCTTGACGCCTCCATAGAAGTGTATAGATGTTTTCTGCGCCTTCTGTTCTGAGTCAACAGAGAGCATTAGACAATTGTTATCTCCGATGAATGTAAGGAAAGCGCTGCCCTGGGGCAGAGGATGAGCAGTCAGAAAATCCTGACCATTGTTTGCTGAAACCTTAACATCTGGCGTTTAGCAGTTTGCAGATACGGTTACTGCCGCCGAGCGCTTCCTCTGCAGCTCAGCCCAAGGCTTTTCTGCTCCCATTACAACTGTATTAGGACATTACCTAGATTGCCACAGGGTGATAGAGAAGGATTTATGGAGATGCAGGCAGTCAGGGCAGAATGTAATAGAGACGTCCTAAAGGGCAATACTTCTGGTTATTTACACATGGTACATGGCAGAGTTCAGACAAGGACACGGATTACAGAGGAGAAATTCACAAACTATTACGTCTGCAAAAAACCAACAAATGCTGCTTGTTTAAAGTCAATGCCAGAACACCACCACAAAGGACCAGGAATAAAGTATGGTTCGTGCGGAAAAACCGGAATGCTTGGATATGCCGAACATGCATGTTTACTGTCATCAGGATCCGCAGCTGTCAGGGCATGCTGGGAGTTGTAGTTTCACAATGACTGGAGAGCCACAGGTTGCAGACAGCTTCCAGAGAACATGTATACGGCTTCATATTTATAGGTTTAGTGATGGCAAGTCCTTGTTAAAGAGCATCTGTCAGCATGATCAGCCCTATCAAAGCAGCCCTACTTCCTGTTAGGGTTGATCATGCTGAGTGAAATGACCTCTTTCTCATGGCCCTGTTTTTGAGAAAGATAATGAGTTGTTCAGACCACTAAGGGGGCAGGCCTGGCTCCTCGGAGCACCTCTTCAACACTTCCTTTCCCCCTTAGGCACTGCCCTCTTCTATTGAGCCACAGGGTCTGGTACCCTCGCTATCTTTATGCTTTATCCCTGTAATCCCGCTCATGCACCGGGGAATGTTCAGTCGGCGCATGCGCAGTGCATGTCAGTCAGCTTTCCTCACTGCTGAGATCTGAACGGTGCATATGCCGGTGACATTAAGATCTCAGTACCGGGGAAAGCCGACTGCGTTGTACTGCGCATGCACCAATAGAGCTTTCATCTGCGCTTGTGCAAGATTACAGAGTGCTCCTTGGAGCTAGGGCCAGGCATCCTCACTGCCTGGCCCTAGCTCCTCAGAGCACCTCTAAGGTGCTCCGAGGAGCTAGGCACTGAACGCCTCATTAGCATATGAAGTAAACGGCAGATAAAAAAATTAATGGGGCAACGGATTTTAACAAGAGAAGGATCGTTTCACTCAGCAGGATCAACCCTAACAGGTAGTATGCCTGGTTTAACCGGTGTTGGCCCAGAGCTACAACAAGGCAGAAGGTGACTTGGGAAACAGACATTGGAGAAGAAATTACTAGTGATGATTTGTATAAGATTGTGGCTATTGAATCCATTATTTCATTAAGGCTTCATGCACACGACCGTATGTGTTTTGCGGTCCGCAAATTGCAGATCCGCAAAAAAAAAAGGATGACATTCCGTATGGCACCCGTTTTTTTTTGCGGATCCGTTTTCTGTATCCGTTGTATTCACTTTGTGAGCTGAAGCATCTCTCCAAGAGTCAGGGGTTGGGGGGGGGGGGGGGGGGGGGAGCGATTGGGTTGATTGTTGTTTTCTCTTTTCTTTTTCATACTGAATTAAAGTACCGTATAAAAATAAATAATGAATAAAAATGGCTGGTTTAGTTAATAGGGTTGATCACGCTGACAGGTGTTCTTTAAAAAAAAAATTAAAACCATTAGCAAATCTGCCACTGGCGGATCCAGGGGGGGGGGGGGGGGGGGGGCAACGGGGCACAGGGAGATGAGCACTTTCATTGTGGAAGCACTCATCTCCATAGTCACAGTACACAGATAGATGTGCTGCGGTGGGGCAGGGGGAGGAGAGGCGTATCCCTTCCCTGTTCCTTTGATAGGCTGCCAGCACTAGGCTGGCAGCCTATCAGAGGCAGGTGCAGGCACTCAATGAAGTCATCGCGCCGCCTGCACCGTACAGCGCGGGACACGGGCCCGAAGAGGCCTGCATCGCATCGCTGGCACATGATTGCGGGGGCTCTTGTTACTGGCACATGATTGCGGGGGCTCTTGTTACTGGCACATGATTGGGGGTGCTTTTGTTACTGGCACATGATGGGGGGGATCTTGTTACTGGCACATGATTGGGGGGCTCTTGTTTCTGGCACATGATTGGGGGGGCTCTTGTTACTGGCACATGATTAGGGGGCTCTTGTTACTGGTACATGATTGGGGGGCTCTTGTTACTGGCACATGATTGGGGGGGCTCTTGTTACTGGCACATTATTGGGGGCTCTTGTTACTGGCACATGATTGGGGGGGCTCTTGTTACTGGCACATGATTGGGGGGGGGTGCTCTTGTCACTGGCACATGATTGGGGGGTGCTCTTGTTACTGACACATGATTGGGGGGGGGTGCTCTTGTTACTGGCACATGATTGGGGGGTGCTCTTGTTACTGGCACATGATTGGAGGGGGCTCTTGTTACTGGCACATGATTTGGGGGGGGTTGTTCCTGGCACATGATTGGGGGGGGGGTGCTCTTGTTCCTGCCACTTGATTGGGGGGGTGCTCTTGTTCCTGCCACTTGATTGGGGGGGTGCTCTTGTTCCTGCCACTTGATTGGGGGGGGGGGGGTCATGTTACTGGCACATAATTGGGGGGCATCTATGGGGCACATTTTACTGGCACATTATTTGGGGGCATCTATGGGGGCATTTATTAATGGCACATTATTGGGGGGGCTCTTGTTACTGGCACATGATTAGGGAGGGCTCTTGTTACTGGCACATGATTGGGGGGCATCTATGAAGGCACATCTTACTGGCACATGATTGGGGGCATCTATGGGGCACATTTTACTGGCACATTATTGGGGGCATCTATGGGGGCACTTCTTACTGGCACATTATTGGTGGGCACAAAAAAGGCCACAGAAAAAAGGGGTATTTTATATAGAGGGCTCTGTACAGTAGCATTTTATACTGGGACACGTTATGGTGGGTACTATGGGGAAGGGGGGAGAGGAGTACTATGGGGTCATCTACTGGGGGCACTATGGTGGGCTTTATTTCTCCCCCATGGTATGACCCCCTAGTAGCAGCACCAGACTCTCCCTGCTCTGCTATCCCTCTGCCCCTTCTCCAAATCCTTATTTTGAAATCTTTCTCATTAAGATAAAGCACAACATCAGCTCCGCCGAGCCCCCGGCCAAATTGTTGAAGTGCTGTCCGAGATCCTCAAGGGCCAAGACAAGTAACTGTAAGTTTTCATGTGAAATATGGTTATGTTATACACATATAGCATACACTGTGCCACACAATATACAGTATGCCTCTACACTGTGCCCCACAATATATAGTATACCTCTACACTGTGCCCCACAATATACAGTATACCGCTACGCTGTGCCACACAATATACAGTATGCCTCTACACTGTGCCACACAATACACAGTATACCTCTACACTGTGCCACACAATATACAGTATACCTCTACACTGTGCCCCACAATATACAGTATACCGCTACACTGTGCCCCAAAATATACAGTATACCGCTACACTGTGCCACACAATATACAGTATACTGCTACACTGTGCCACACAATATACAGTATACCTCTACACTGTGCCACACAATATACAGTATGCCTCTACACTGTGCCACACAATATACAGTATGCCTCTACACTGTGCCACACAATATACAGTATACCTCTACACGGTGCCCCACAATATACAGTATACCTCTACACTGTGCCCCACAGTATACAGTACACCTCTACACTGTGCCCCACAATATACAGTATACCGCTACACTGTGCCACACAATATACAGTATACCTCTACACTTTGCCACACAATATACAGTATACCTCTACACTGTGCCCCACAATATACAGTATGCCGCTACACTGTGCCACACAATATACAGTATGCCTCTACACTGTGCCACACAATATACAGTATGCCTCTACACTGTGCCACACAATATACAGTATACCTCTACACGGTGCCCCACAATATACAGTATACCTCTACACTGTGCCCCACAGTATACAGTACACCTCTACACTGTGCCCCACAATATACAGTATACCGCTACACTGTGCCACACAATATACAGTATACCTCTACACTTTGCCACACAATATACAGTATACCTCTACACTGTGCCCCACAATATACAGTATGCCGCTACACTGTGCCACACAATGTACAGTATACCTCTACACTGTGTAGTCTGTTCTATAAGCACCACATGGTGGCAGTGGACAGAAAATAATCTGGAAGTGCCCCTCCCGAGACCAGGCTCTGGATCCGCCACTGCATAAAGCCATAAAATAATACCAATAACTGTAAGAACATCTATTGTCTATAGAACAAAGAGGTGCTCATTAGCCTCGGAAATAAAAATCTCACTTATCTGCATGATTGAAGATTCCTTAAGATTTGCATTAAGTGAGAAAGGCGAAGCCAATTAAGAAAGTACACATTTCTTAGTTATTGAGAATTACTTCCAGCAAAACTCTCGATGTAGGGGCTCAAAACTAGGAAAAGACAGATCTGCAGCGAATGACCCTTCAGAACTCCCACCACTTGCCTCTGATGGAAACTGAAGCCCGGCTGGGGGGATCTGGCATGACATGTGCCCTGAGTGCTGTTTGCCATGGCGGCTGGGGGCACCAGGGACAGACTGGCAACTTAAAGTGGCCAAGGATAAAAAAAAGTGTCTTCATGTTGTAGGTGGATCCAAACTGAAAGAAGGTACTGCCAGCACCAGCACAAGTAGGCGGGGGTCAGAAATACAATTGTGCAGCACAAAATACTGCCCCATCAGAAGCAAATACACAGTGCAGCTCAAAATACCGCCCCATCAGAAGCAAATACACAGTGCAGCACAAAATACCGCCCCATCAGAACCAAATACCACAGTGCAGCACAAAATACTGCCCCATCAGAGCCAAATACACAGTGCATCACAAAATACCGCCCCATCAGAACCAAATACACAGTACAGCACAAAATACCGCCCCGTCAGAAGCAAATACACAGTGCAGCACAAAATACCGCCCCATCAGAGCCAAATACACAGTGCAGCACAAAATACAGCCCCATCAGAACCAAATACACAGTGCAGCACAAAATACCGCCCCATCAGAACCAAATACACAGTGCAGCACAAAATACCGCCCCATCAGAACTAAATACCACAGTGCAGCACAAAATACCGCCTCATCAGAGCCAAATACCACAGTGCAGCACAAAATACTGCCCCATCAGAACCAAATACACAGTGCAGCACAAAATACTGCCCCATCAGAACCAAATACACAGTGCAGAATAAAATTCATTCCCAGAAGAGACAAATACCCAGTGCAGCACAAAATTCCTCCCCAGCAGAAACAAATACCACAGTGCAGCACAAAATACGAAGGAGATTCCTTGATGCACTGAAGCCCTCATTTACATAAGAATTAAAAGACTTTTTTTTTTTTCTTTCTTATAAATTATTTTCACAAGACAGGTATCATTTTAATCAGCAGGATCAGGCCCAGCAGGCAGCAGGGTTTACTAGGGTCGATCCTGCTGACAGGTGCTCTTTAACCTATTTTGTAAACTATAAGGTTGTAAATTTTGGGTTGCAAGTTAAGAAATGCTGGAAAATGTTGTTCAACAGTGACAGCAGTGAAATAGGAAGTAGCTAACTTCTTGGTTTCCTACATGGACCTCGATGGAAATCAGTGGAGATGCCCTAAAAACTTCTGGACAGAAAGACATGACGTTTTCAAAGAGGACCTGTCCCCTCTCCTGACATGTCTGTTTTAGTAAATAGTATTCCCCATGAAACAGCAATTATTGAGCATCATTTCTCATAGTGTAGTGTCCCACTAGGTAAATGTGGGCACTACACAAGGGTCAATTGGGCCACGTTGTTCTCCACCTCCTGTGGGACAGTGGCAGTGTATTTCACAGTACATTTTAATGCATTTTTAATATGTGTTTATGTGTATTTTCCTGTGACATGTGTAGCAGGCCTATTAGGGTGTAGTTCATCATCCTAGGCACCAGAGGGAGCTAGGGAACTCCTAGTATATATACTTAGACCCAGACAGGGAGGAGTCAGTCTGTGTAGTCAGGAGTCTGTGTAGAGACAGAAGAGAGTGTGCACCTTAGCCAGAGAGAAGCTGAGGGCCACATCCTGACATGCAGCTAGACAGCCCAGGCTTCTAGTTGACACCACGAGGCTAGTGAGTGTGGATCAGCCTGCCTGAGGATATTGAGCCACAGTTAGCTCAGAAGATTTGTCACCAGGGGAAGAGTTGCCTCCTGAGTAACCAAGTTCCCACAAGCAAAGCAGAGCCAGTATTTCAGCTAGACAAGTAAGCTGAAGGGCAGAAGGATTTATACTTAAAGCAAGGATATATACGAGAGGAAGTTTGCTACCAAGGATAAAGCCAGCATTAGGGCATACGGGCCTTGGGATAAAGACAGACAGGAGTTCTGAGGAACAGTGTACAGTATTTCTGAGGAGAAGGTGCAGCCTGATCTGTGAGTGTGTTTAACCCTCTGAGTATCTTGCAAAGAACATTGTTGCCTGCCATAGATGTAAAAGCCTGCTTGTGATGTGACACTGCTATGTGGAACTGAACCGTTTTTCAGTAAAGAAAGTTTGGTTCACCACAACAACGTGTTCCTCACTTATTACTACTATCAATCGGTGTGCCACCGTTACAGGCACTGGCGTCACGAACCTTAAAGGGACCTTGCCCTAGGCACATTAAACATCTGCAACATCCAGGGCACCTCACCCACCATCAGGCCTGGTCCCTATATACAGAGAGTGCCCCAGAGGACTTCTGTGCCAGCCTCTTCATCACTGCTGTACGCCTGCCCAGGGTCTCCCTACAAACTGTGAGTAACCCATAGCAACCCTCGTTTGTCTAAGTAACCGTGACCTCACATCGCAATACCCTGCAGGGCTGCGTACTGCAATAGTCCTAAGTTGTGCTGTTCCTCTGTTATTCCTCCTGAACACTTATGAATAGACAACTGGGCGTTACCATTCCATTCCACTTATCAAAGGAGGACACTCTCCTCCCCAACTAGTAACACACAATTTTCAATATGTTTATACTTTTTTTTAGGAGGAATAAGAGCGGAACATCACTTCACAGTATTCTAAGCAAAGATACAATTATTTACTACAACAGACATTTTAGGAGAGATCCCCTTTAAGGCCTCTTTCACACGGGCGAGTTTTCAGCGCGGGTGCAATGCGTGAGGTGAACGCATTGCACCCGCACTGAATCAGGACCCATTCATTTCTATGGGGCTGTTCACATGAGCGGTGATTTTCACGCATCACTTGTGCGTTGCGTGAAAATCGCAGCATGCTCTATTTTGTGCGTTTTTCACGCAACGCAGGCCCCATAGAAGTGAATGGGGCTGTCTGAAAATCGCAAGCATCCGCAAGCAAGTGCGGATGCGGTGCGATTTTCACGCACGTTTGCTAGGAGACGATCGGGATGGGGACCCGATCTTTATTATTTTCCCTTATAACATGGTTATAAGGGAAAATAATAGCATTCTGAATACAGAAAGCATAGTAAAATAGCGCTCGAGGGGTTAAAAAAAATAATAATAATTTAACTCACCTTAATCCACTTGATCGCGCAGCCCACCTTCTGTTCTGTCTTTACCATGGTAATGGATCATGTGACGGACCATGTGATGACCGGAGTGACGTCACCACAGGTCCTTTTCCTGCACACAGCAAAAAAGAAGACAGAAGAGAAGCCGGGCTACGCGAGCAAGTGGATTAAGGTGAGTTAAATTATTTTTTATTTTTTTTAACCCCTCCAGCGCTATTGTACTATGCATTCTGTATTCAGAATGCTATTATTTTCCCTTATAACCATGTTATAAGGGAAAATAATACAATCTACAGAACACCGATCCCAAGCCCGAACTTCTGTAGTTCGGGTTGGGGTATCAAACATGCGCGATTTTTCTCACGCGAGTGCAAAACGCATTAAAATGTTTTGCACTCGCGCGGAAAAATCGCGCATGTTCCCGCAACGCACCCGCACCTTTTCCCGCCACGCCCGTGTGAAAGAGGTCTAACAAACACACTTGTCTAAAACATCCTGATATACAGTCCTGATCAAAAGTTTAAGACCACTTGAAAAATGGCAAAAAAAATCATATTTTACATTGTTGGATCTTAACAAGGTTCCAAGTAGAGCTTCCACATGCAACAAGAAGAAATGGGAGTGAGACAAAACATTTTTGGAGCATTCAATTAATTGAAAATAACAAGTATTAATTAAACTGATACAGGCTGTTTTTCAGCTGATCCAAATTTTAGGACCACATGCCTTTAAAAGGCCAAATCTGTGCAAAGATGTGGATTCATTGTCATTTTCTGTCAGGTAGTCACACGTTGTGATGGCAAAGGCAAAAAAACTCTCCCTTTTTGAACGTGGTTTGGTTGTTGAACTGCATAAGCAGGGTGTCTCGTAGTGCGCCATCGCTGCTGAGGTGGGACGCAGTAAGTCATTTGGAATTTCTTAAATGATCCTGAGGGTTATGGAACAAAAAAGTTAAGTGAAAGACCCAAAAAAATGTCATCAGCACTGAGCCGGAGGATCCAATTGGCCGTCCGTCAAGACACTGGACGATCCTCGACCCAAATTAAGGCCCTTACTGGTGCTGACTGCAGCCCCATAACCATCAGACGGCATCTGAGACTGAAGGGCTTCAAAAACAAAAAACGTCTTCAAAGACCTCGTCTCCTTGAACGCCACAGAACTGCTCGTTTGGACTTTGCAAGAGAGCACCAAACATGGGACATTCAAAGGTGGAAGAAAGTTTTATTCTCTGATGAGAATTTTTTTTACCTTGATGGTCCTGATGGTTTCCAACGTTACTGGCATGACAAGCAGATCCCACCTGAGATGTTTTCTACGCGCCACAGTGGAGGGGGCGCCATAATGGTCTGGGGTGCTTTTTCCTTCAGTGGAACAATGGAGCTTCAGGAACTGCAGGGGCGTCAAACGGCCGCTGGCTATGTCCAGATGTGGCAGAGAGCATTCCTCATGACTAAGGGCCCTCGTCTGTGTGGTAACGACTGGGTTTTTCAACAGGACAACGCTACAGTACACAATGCCCGCAGGACAAGGGACTTCCTCCAGGAGAATAACATCACTCTTTTGGCCCATCCTGCGTGTTCCCTTGATCTAAATCCAATTGAGAGCCTTTGGGGATGGATGGCAAGGGAAGTCTACAAAAATGGACAACAGTTCCAGACAGTAGATGGCCTTCGTGCGGCCGTCTTCACCACTTGGAGAAATGTTCCCACTCACCTCATAGAAATGCTTGCATCAAGCATGCCGAAACGAATTTTGGAAGTGATAAACAATAACGGCGGAGCTACTCATTACTGAGTTCATGTTTGGAAATTGGATTTCTGTTTTGGGGGGGTTTAGTTTTTTTTTGGAGGTGTGGTCCTAAACTTTTGATCAGCTGAAAAACTGCCTGTTTCAGTTTATTTGTTGTTTTCATTAAATTGAATGCCCAAAAAATGTTTTGTCTCACTCCCATTTCTTCTTGTTGCATGTTGAAGCTCTACTTGGAACCTTGTTAAGATCCAGCCATGCTAAATATGATTTTTTTGCCATTTTTCAAGTGGTCTTAAACTTGATCAGGACTGTACATCCCCTACGGTTCTATTCAAATCCAACCTTAAAAATAAAAAAATAAAGACTTTTAGGCTATTTGTCAAAAGCAGAATTAATAATGTGAATTTTTCACAAAAATGAACATGTTAAAACCAGCAGCAGAGATATTCTGGTCCGGCATTAGCCAGCGGGAAGGTCAGTCTTCAGTTAGGAAGAGAATGTCACAGAATGTCAGCGCATCCAAGTGACTGCAGATAGGGCTCATATAAGTGCTACACTGTGTGCGGAAAACGGCATGTGACGTGAGGATGGCATGATGGAGGTGGTAAGTCCAATGCTAAGGGGCTCACAGGTCTCCTGCCACATCTCTGAAGCTGGATCTTCCCTGACCACACTTAGGGGATGGAGGGAGATAGTAAAGGGTTGTCTAGGATTAGAAAAATTGCAGCTTTCTTCAGAAAACAGCGCCACACCTGTCCACAGGTTGTGGGTGGTATTGCAGCTAAGTCCTACTCCAAAGTTGCTTACCTGCGATACCAGACACAATCCATGGTGTAGAACAGGCATGCTCAACCTGCGGCCCTCCAGCTGTTGCAAAACCACAACTCCCAGCATTCCTGAACAGACTCCAGCTATCTGCCTACAGCAGGGCATTGTGGGAGTTGTAGTTTTGCAACAGCTGGAGGGCCGTAGGTTGAGCATGCCTGGTGTGGAAGAACATTTTTCTAATCTTAGAGATTCCTTCAAGCTGCTGACTGCTTTAATCATGGAAGGTTGCAGTGGCGTTGCGAGGGGGTGCGGGGGGTGCGGGCCGCACCGGGTGACACCAGTCTGATGGGGTGTCACCCGCCGGAGTTCTCCTTACTTCTCGCAAGCACGTCTGCCCGGCCGTCACGTGGTGAAGGGGGTGTGACTGCCTGGTGAGTGGCGCCGCGGCGGATGCACTGCAGGAGCAGCCAGCAGGCCTAGGACTCGAGTCTGGAGCTAATGGATTGGGTGGTGAGTCACGTGACAGCAGTGACTCACTCACACAGCCAGCCAGACCTGCCACTGCCGCGCCTGAAGGAGGAGGAGGTGTGGTAAGTAGCGCAGAGAGTGCATATTGACTTTATATTTAGATTATTTCATTTAATACCCCATTATAGTATTTATTAAATTTAGAGGGGGAGGGGGGGGTTTGGCCTCCAGGTCCAGCCAGGTTAAAGCTTGAACAGAAGGTGGAAATGCACTTTAATGCTCTATGACTCATGGAGCATTAAAGTGCATTTCCTGGAAATGCAGCAAACTACATAATGGAGGGCAGTGTCGGGGCAAATTACTTAGTGGGGGGGGCAAATTACTTAGTGGGGGGGCAAATTACATAATGGAGGGCAGTGTGGGGGGCAAATTACTTAATGTGAGGCAGTGTGGGGGGGCATATTACTTAAAGGGATTCTGCACTTTGTTTTAACTGATGATCTATCCTCTGGATAGATCATGAGCATCTGATCAGCGAGGGTCCGACGCCCGGGACCCCCGCCGTTCAGCTGTTTGAGAAGGCAGCGGCGCTATAACAGCGCCGCGGCTTTCTCACTGTTTACCGCTGGCCCAGTGACATCACGACTAGTATCAACTGGCCTGGGCGGGGCTAAGCTCTATTCAAGTGAACAGAGCTTAGCCCCGCCCAGGCCAGTGATACTAGTCATGACGTCACTGGACCAGCGGTAAACAGTGAGAAATCCGCGGCGCTGCTATAGCGCCGCTGCCTTCTCAAACAGCTGAACGGCGGGGGTCCCGGGGGCATATTACTTAAAGGGATTCTGCACTTTGTTTTAACTGATGATCTATCCTCTGGATAGATCATGAGCATCTGATCAGCGAGGGTCCGACGCCCGGGACCCCCGCTGATCAGATGCTCATGATCTATCCAGAGGATAGATCATCAGTTAAAACAAAGTGCAGAATCCCTTTAAGTAATATGCCCCCCCCACACTGCCTCACATTAAGTAATTTGCCCCCCACACTGCCCTCCATTATGTCTGTGTCGGACCCTCGCTGATCAGATGCTCATGATCTATCCAGAGGATAGATCATCAGTTTAAAAAAAGTGCAGAACCCCTTTAATGTGGGGCAGTGTGGGGGGGCATATTACTTAATGTGGGGCAGTGTAGGGGGCAGTATTATAATTATGGAACTCTAGAAGGGAATTACTATGGGTGGGACTATGAGGAGCACAATTACTATGGGGGCACTATTATTTCTTCAGGATAGTTTTTGGGGGAATTGGGGAGCACAGCGAGCCGCAGGATAACACTGTGGGGACTCCAGGTTGGGGGATGATGATAGAAAAGTGAGGACACTAAGATGTCCGTGTTTCACACTCTGCAGAGATGAGACGTGGCTGAAAGAAGTGTCTGGACCAAAAGGAGAAGATGATGACAGAGAAGATCTACATCGGAGGAGACGTCACCTGGGAGGCCCTGGATGTGAGAGGTATGTGCTGCTGTATAGTATAGTGTATTTATGTATGTGTACCATGTATATGGTGTATTTATATGTATGTGTGTTGGATATATATGGTGTACGTGTCCCGACGCCACGCGCCCGCCGTAGTAGGGAATCTGTTCTCAAAAATTTTAATCCGACCCCCCCCCCAGTTGTCGATCTGCCTGCTAGCACCCCCAACCCCCCTTCCTGTTGGCAATCTGTCTGCTTAGCCCCCCCCTCCCACATCAGCGGTCTGTTTACTATCCAAACCCTCCCCCCCGCATTACCGCTTGGGTCAGTCGGCAGGCTCAGTGAAGGACGTAAGGGGTGTCAGCGGCACCGCGGCAGAGCTTGAAGGACGTCCCCTACGTGACTCATCCTGGGGGGGTGACACCATTTTCTACCGCACCGGGTGACACCAGCCTTAGCAACGCCACTGGAAGGTTGGTCCATCAGTGTGAGATCATGTGGTACTGTGTGGGTAGGCCGTAAAGCCAAGGTCTATGGCTGAGGGAATCTTTAGGTCTCTTTCACGCGTTCGTGACGGATTAGGTCCGGATTGCTTGCGGATGCGATGCGTTTTTCACGCAGCCCCCTTCACTTCTATGCGTGAAAAATGCAGAATATAGAACGTGCTGTGTTTTTTACAAAACGCAGAACTGATGGGTGAAAAAAAATGTTCATGTGCACAGACCCATTGAAATTAATGGGTCCAGATTCAGTGCGGGTGCTATGCATTCACGTCACGCATTGCACCCGTGCGGAAAACTCGCTCATGTGAAAGGGGCCTTAAGGGTATATGCCATCAGAAAATGACCTATTGTTAAACATTTTATGTTAAACATATGTTGTTTGTTTTTTTTGAATTTTTGGTGTTTTTTTTTATTTTAGTGTCAGTGTCTGTATTAAAAAAAAATTATGAAATTCTGCAGAGTATAGATAACATAGGATCCACCCTTCACAATAGGTGATGGTCACAGCTTATCTACTCCCCCTCTCTGAAGCGTGTCTACAAAACTCTTCCACAGAAATATGCCACTATTTCGTTTTAAATGGCAGAAAAAATTGCACCAACTATCCGTGATTCAGCTGGAAGTGAAGTGATTCTCAAGCTGTGTCTTGAGATTGAATTTTCCTTCTGATATTAACGGACATAGGCCATACGTTTGCACTACATCTACTCTTATGGGTTCCCATTGTACATGGGCTTATGTGCCTTTTAAAGGGAATTTGTCACCAGCGACCTCCCTGTCCAACTGTTTGCACACACATAGCTGTTGTTCACTTGATTAAAGCTCTATTTCTCTTTAGCTGTTCTGAGTCTCCGTTCCCGAGTTATAATACATTTTACTTATATGCAAATTAGGTCTTTGGTGCAATGAGGGAGTCACCATTGCTCTTGTTGCACCCAAGCTCTGCCCCTTTCTGTGGCCAGACCCTCCCTGGCTGCTTTGTTTTATTTAAAGACTTTGTGCAACTTTTCCTACCAAGTAAAGGCAAACGTAAATGTTGAAATATGTTAAAGGCTATGTACATCTTCGGAGGCAATTTTTTTATGATTTCATTCTACTCATTTTTGGCTAAAAAATAATTTTTTCAATTGGCCTTTATTAAAACTATTGAGCCGCTCTGTTTTTCTAGCTGTGTGACTGGTACTTTCACTTTCACTTTGTGCCGTCATACTTATTTAAGCCACATTCTTATTAGTAAGATAAGAACTGAGCTATAAAGAGTGTTCAGGCAGCCAGAGATCAGAGATAAGGAGTCCGTCAGCTCCTGGTCTGACGGAAAAAATAACAGGGTGCTACTAGAGCATGTCAGCTCTGTACAGAAAAAAGGACTTCATATTTTTAATAAAGACCAATTTAAAAAAAAAATATTTAGCTCAAAATGAGTGCAATGCAATAATAAATAAAAAAAATTGCCCCCAAAGGTGTACATAGCCTTTAATATATCAACGAGCACAAAACATTAACCATTTATGTAGGACACTACATATACAGTATGATGCCAAAAAGGAGACTAGACACACTGTAGAATGGAATTGGCTTTTAATAAGTTTAAGAAAAGCAAACTGAGAGGAACAAAAAAAATTCTCGCAAAAAAAAACAACCCTATTAGACGATGTATTTCGCATGTACAAACAATGATGGCGCTCGGATGAAGCTGTGAATTTAAGCAGAGCTGTCCTGATAATGAATATATTGTCATGGGCCACTCGAATATTAAAATAATATTTCACAGTTCTAGCATATGAAATTACCCCAGAGCAAAACAGGTATGATTATGGTAATGCGGGTGATTATTCTAATGAATTTCCCCTGTTGAGCACAGTCAGGTTTTTCGGCGATGCTGCAGATTGTCTTTTATTCAATTCAGTTTGTAGATTTGCATTCCCCAGTTGCTTCCACGTGCGCGATGACTTCAGAATGGCTGGTTTTCAGCGCTGTTACAACTCTTTCATTTTATACCATTTCCTGATTGCAATCTTAAAGTAGAAGTTCACCTTGGACTCACGCTGAAGAACGTATTAGGGAATTGCATTTACTAATGGCGCCCTCAGCTCGTTTTCAGAGGGTTGTGATAATGGCAGTTTTTTAGCCTCTGATCCGAACTCATAGCATCGCAGATCCCTACAGTGCTGTGAGTTTGGGTCAGATAAACCCGTGGTTGGGCTGTGACACGTCCCAGTAATGTGTACGTATAATACATCTGGTGCTTGGACGTGTGAATCCGGCCTAACGCAGTGTGGGACTGGGGTTCCTTGGGCCCTCCAGAGAGTATGCTGCTAAGGGTCCATCCTCCATCATTACAGAACATGTACACATCCACTTGTATGGTGACCTTCAATACTTGAAATCCATTCCTCTTGATCTCCCGATACACATGCATGCTCGGTTCCGCCTAAGGAGAATAAACTGCTGTTGGACACTCTCATGGTGGTCTCCTTGGGGAGAAAATGATCCAACATCTTGATATTAAACATGCTTTTTTCCTCGACATCTGGCCCAACATCTAAGACTTTTATACTGATGATCTATTCTCTGGATAGGTCATCAGAATCTGTACGGTAGGACTCCGACAACCAGGACACTCGCGATCAGCTGTTTGAGAAGCCACCGGCGCTCGCAGATACACATGTATCCTCATCAGTTAATATAAGGCTCGTATATCTGAGACCAGAGTATTCTCTGAAACACTGAAATTGCAGTAAGCCCAGGAAGGGGAGCAGGAGATGGAATAGGAGTAACAGTAGTAGTGGCTATGCTGGTGATAGTAGTACTCAAGGTGGCTATCTTCCCTCTGGCACTCGTTAGGGTTGTGACTGGACTGGAGGGTGCATCCTTTCTTCCCTGGGGGAACACCCTGATATTTGGGCTTCTGCCTGATGATAGTTGGGGTGCCCTTGGTGTTGTGTGTTTGTCTGGATGCAAAGCAGGACTTTAAGCATAGTGGCTGGCGGATGGAGGAGTCAGAAACCAGGCCATTTGGTTGCAATTAATAAAGTCTCTCTTTAGTAAAGCGCAAAATGGGAGTAGTAGTTCAAATAACACTGCAAATCTTTCCCAAATGATAGCATATGGATATCACCAATAATAAGGTTTGTAGTAATCCTTCTCTCTGGAGAAACTTGGGCATGCAATAAAGTTGCTAGTCTAGTAAGGTTCTGCAATTCCTGCACTGAGGGGTGCAGATTTAAGATATGGTTGCTCACAGTGTGGAAGGGTACGTTAGCAATGTTCCCTCTCCCTGCAGTAAGGTGACTCTGCCATAAATGTGCACAATGCCTTGCTATCTGACTCCAATGCCTTGCCTTTTGGGTGCTTGACCTTCTAATTTCCTTCGCTGTGGAGTAGTAGAAGCTTCCTTAGTTGTAGGAGTCTCAGAGGTGAGGGTTCTCTGAGCTTGGGCCTAGTCCTGAGGAGCTTGCATATGTAGGTCTTCACTGTTCAGGCATGACTAGACTGTCTACTGAGTAACTAATCAGGAGGTGGACTCAGGTCCATCTCCTGGCAACCTGACTCAATCTGCCAAGAAATTAACCATTAGTTGCCCTTAAGCTCTTAAGTATAGAAACATAGCAAATCACAACATTCAACTTAGCTATTCAGCATTATAACAAATACCCTTTTGCAGTAACTGTTACTGGGGTACTGCACATTCACTAAGGAAAAATGGTGGTCAGTAAGGTCTATTTTTCCATCTGATAACGGTCCAGAATGCCTCCAGTCTTCCTTCTTGTTCCATACCTGCTCACTGTCTCAGGATGCTCTATAGCAGATGCTTCGGAGGGGATCAGACAAAACATCAGAAAAGCATTTGCTTTGAAACGAACCCTTGTTTGGAAATACCATCCACCTTCTGAGTATTTTCTACATTAGACAAAACCTGCTATAAACAAAAGACAGACGTTTGTGCAATTAGTTCCCAATCCAGCGGCATCCGTGGCGGAAAATGCATGCTAAGGGAATTCTCGACGACCAAGACTGGAAAGACTTCCATTAGGAATTCCTTTCCTATACCGCACATATAACCCTTAAATCACCCAGGGGTGTAGGGGGTTCTTGCCACACTCTGGGTTCCTACAGCCTCTGGGAGTGGAAGGGTTAAGTGCTCAATGTCATGCGAGGAGGAATAACGCGCAGCTTGTTACCACAACATTCGTAAATGGGGCTGCATTTGGGTTTGATTATGATGAATTGACCGCTGTAGTCTACGTACATCCAGTACGACTCACTTATGTTGCCTTGTGGCCCCCTAAATCGTCTGCCTTGTAATTAGGCCTGCGCGAATTTATTATATAAATCCTCGGTGGCTCTAGAAGAACGCTGGATCAGCCGCGCAGGAAGATCTACTGTGCTGGATGAATCATGTCACTGAGTGAAGAACATTATGTCAGACTTCTTCTATAAAGCTTCGTGCTGGACCAAGAAAAAATGTCTAATTATATGTGAATACACCTAACCCTATATACTGTATGTAGTGAGTAGATAACGATTAGAAAGATAGATAATAGATAGATAGATAGAAAGATAGATAGATAGATAGATAGATAGATAGATAGATAGATAGATCCAAGCGAAAAAATGAGGCCGCTCTCCAGAGTATGGTAATGCTTGGCAAAAGCCTCATTGCAGACTGATAAATCTGTAAGTCCATTTCCAGTGTAAGTAATCTGAGAAGTGGGAAGTCATTAAGCAAATAGAAATGTTCTGCATACTCTTTGTCCTCTTCATGTTTGACCTGATACCCCAGTCTTTATCCCTCAATTTTAGAAGGGACCCTCTAAGCTGAACCCTCCTATGTAATGATCCAATACCATCTGCTTCTCTGGAGGCGGCATCCTTGATTACTGCGTTATAAGTGGAATCTGGTAGCATCAGGCCAATGACTATCATCTATGTGTTGGGAAAACTGCTGATATTCAGATTTTCAAAGCTCTCCTTGAGCTAAGTCTTTTTGCAGCCCCTATAGTCTAAGTTTTGAACAAAAGCTTCATCCACAAAGCAAGACCCAAACTTGTAACAAAGGATGCAGCTACCATGGAAGCAGTTGGAAATGGCACCCAAGCCCTGGTGCCTGAGGGGGTCCAAATGGCTTGTGATACTGTAGGTGTGAAGCCTGTTACAAATTTTGCATTAGTACCCAGGAGCTTTGAGTTACACCTATGCTTATACAGTGGGCACACATCCAGTTGGACTTATCCCTTTTTGAGGCTTCCACCTATCCAAGAACCGTACATAAAGGAAGAGGGAACTCATCTAAGGGTTATGCAAGTCATGGACCTGTTCTAACCTACAATGAAATGGACTCCAAAAATGTCCTATCTCTCGCCATCAATGGAGTCCTAAGCAGGGGAGGGCTGGCAGCCTTAATCCTGGGGGACAAATCCAGTCAAGTGGCCCATTGCACCACCGAATCAGCTCACCATCCACGCCCACCTTTTCCTTGTTTTATAACAAATATACAAATGTAATACTAACCCCTCCATCCACCCCTCCCTTCTCCATCCCTCCCCTTCTCCAACCACCCAGCACTCTTACTCACATAAAATAAGTAATATATATAATATAGCTTACAGTGAATGACTGTAAATACTTCAAGTTTTGAAGACTCCAGCAGGCTCAGGATCAGTGCTCTGGGCAGCTGGGCTCAGGCTGGAAGTGGGCACCGCTTTGCAGTTCAGGAAGGAGACCAGGGGTCTACCTCGGGTCAGACCACCAATCAGACCCCCAATGTTAATCAGACCTCAGCTAACAGCCCCAATAAGATCCCCAATGTTAATAAGAACCCAATAAGACCTCAGCTCAGACTCCAATATGAATGGCCCCCAATCAGACCTCAGATAAGAGCCCCATGCCTCTCATCATCCCCCAGCAGCTCTCTATTAGCCTCCAGTGCCTCTCATCAGCCCCCAGTACCTCTCATCAGCCCCCATCAGCCTCTCCATCAGCCTCCAGTGCCTCTCATCTGCCCCCAGTGCCTCTCATCTGCCCTCAGCAGCCTCTCCATTAGCCCCCAGTGCCTCTCATCAGCCCCCAGCAGCATCTACATCAGCCCCCAGTGCCTCTCATCAGCCCCCAGTGCCTCTCATCTGCCCCTAGTGCCTCTCATCAGCCCCCCTGCAGCCTCTCTATCAGCCCAAAGTGCCTCTCATCAGCCCCCAGTGCCTCTCATTTGCCCCCAGCAGCCTCTCCATCAGCCCCCAGTGCCTCTCATCTGCCCCCAGTGCCTCTCATCTGCCCCCAACAGCCTCTCCATCAGCCCCCAGTGCCTCTCATCTGCCCCCAGTGCCTCTCATCTGCCCCCCAGTGCCTCTCATCAGCCCCCAGCAACCTCTCCATCAGCCCTCAGTGTCCATCAGCCTAAATATAAAATAAAATAAAAAACACTTTTCCTGCTCCTGGACGCTGCCGACATGCCGCTCCTCTCCTCCAAATCTATCTGCATCTGCTGTCGGCTGTGCAAGGCTGCGCACAGCATGACGTCACAGAGCGCCTTACACCTGTGCGCAGCCCTGCACAGCCGACAGCCAAGGACCAGGAAGCGGTGAGTACAAAGCCTTCACTGCTTCCTGGTCCTCCGGTGCTCAGATTTAGACAGCGGCCATTTTTACCGTGCTTTAGGGCGGCCCCCCGTCCCAGCCAGCCCCTGGTCCTAAGGCTCGTGAAGGAGGAACTCAAGTCCTAAGAGTCATGCAACTCATGGAGCTTTTCTAACCTGCAGTGGAATAGAGTCCATAAATTGCCTGGCTCCCTCCATCATTGGAACCCTAGTTTCTTGTGAAAAGGGAACTTAAGTGCTGAGAGCCATATAAATCATGGTGCTGTTCTTACTTACAGTGGAATGAACTCTGTAAATTGCCTTGCTCCCTCCATCAATGGAGCCCTAGTGCTTGTGAAGGAGAAGTTCAGGTGCCAAGAGGCAAGTTATGGAGCTGATCTTACCTATAGTGGAATAGAATCCATAAATTTCCTGGTTCCCTCCATCAATGCAGCCCTAGTGCTCTTCAAGGGGGAACTGAAGCGCCAAGAGCCATGCAAGTCAATTTTTTGTCTCCCTCCATCAATGGAGCCCTAAGGCTCGTAAAGGGGGTCCCAAGAGTCATGCAAGTCATGGCGCTATTCTGAACTGCAGTGGAATAGACTCTATAAATTGCATGGCTCACCCTAGCGTTGCAGTGCCTCTGTGTGACGTCACGGCGCGCGGCGTACACATGGGGCAGGGGAGATCGGGAGGAGGAGCAAGCTGTATTTTTCGTGAATACAGCTGCAGTGAAGCAACAAGGGCACAGAGCCCCTTTTAGTGATACTGTGGTAGATGGTACACACTAACTCTCCCCTGTCTGGGCCTACCTATATATAACTAGGGTTCTCTAGCTCCCTCTAACGCCTGGGAGGCTAAACTGCACCCTGACAGGCCTGACACCCAGATAACACAGGGAAATACAACAACACATGGCAGTAAATGCAATAAACACATTAACCCTTGTGTAGTGCCCACCTTTACCTACTGGGACACTACATACTCCCACGCTATGACGTTGCCCATCCTCGGCGCAACATGGAGGGTCCGCCCATCTGGAAACGGCAACCTGAAAGACAAATGAGAACATGCACATACAGCAATCACCACAGTAACAATATAAAAATAGACAAACAGTGTCACTGAAAGGAGTGGTGAAAAGGGGCGTTGTTCTCTTCTCTCAGGATATGTAAGGGAACAGGGGCGCTGACCTGGTGCAGCGTATCAATAATACCAGGATAGTCCATAATAATTTAAACAAACATAAGTCCTTGGAGGCTCAAAGGATCATGAGTCCATACCCAGGCTTGCAAAGGGTTAAACAGGGGTTTCCCGTGAGGGGCTACCTGGGCCCATAATGTAGTCTCCAAACCTCACAGGTGGGTGCCCCCTGGTAGAACAAGTGGACCTCCTTACTGGCAGGGGTTCTTCCTGCCTGGACTCGGGAAGGTCAGAGGAGCCCACCGCCTCTGGAATTACTTCAGGAGCTCTTTGGGGCAAGGTGTCCTGAGGCTGAGGGCTAACAGGAACGGGAGTCGGAACCATTAAGTTCAACCAGGGTGTGAGAAACCAGTGTAGCGGCTCTTTGTCATGGATTAAGTTCTCCACAGCCTGCATAGGGTCCATAGGTGGAGCCGGCAACTCCGCTTCAGAAGGCTTAGGCCCAATATCCTCTGCCGCTGGTTCTCCTTCTATACAAGGCTTGAGACGGTTCCTATGAACGATTTGGGAACCTTTTCCTTCTCTGGAGACTTGATAAATATGTGTTTCAGCATTGGGGATGGCAGAAATAATATAGGGAATCCTTTCCAACTTGCTGGTCCGGTGGTTGTTTTTCAACCATACCTTGTCTCCAAGAGCCAGGGGTTCCGCATGGGCAGCCTGATCATAGTCTTTTTGCTGCTTTTCTCGAACATTCTCCATGCGTTCCTGGACGATCTCCTTAGCATTGAGGAGACGTCTTTGGTGTTCCACTACCCAATCAGTCCTTGGCAGTGGGTTAATCACATCCGGCACTTGCACACCCAGGGAGTGATCCACAGGCAATCTCCCTTGTCGGCCAAACATCAAATAGAACGGGGTGGAACCGGTGGAACAATGAATGGTGTTATTGTAAGTGTACATGAGCTGCGGCAACAGAGTGGGCCAATCACCCCTCGTCTCAGGGGGTACTGCTCTCAGCATTTCAATGAGAGTCTTATTCATTTTTTCGCAGAGTCCGTTACCTTGCGGATGGTAGGCAGTGGTCCGGACTTTCTGGCAGTTATGCAGCAGGCACATCTCATGGAACATCTGCGACTCAAACGCAGACCCTTGGTCGGTGAGGATCCTTTCTGGGCAGCCGTAGGGCAGTAGAAAATGCTTCCAGAACGCCTCCGCTGTAGTCTTGGCTGTCAGGTCTTTCACAGGCACTGCTACGACAAACTTGGTGAAGTGATCAATAATAGTCATGGCATAAGTATACCCCGAGCGACTCGGCTCCAGCTTCACATGGTCAATAGCAACAAGTTCTAAAGGAGTTTTACTTACGATAGGATGGAGAGGCGCCCTCTGGTCATGGCGTTCAGTTCGCCCCACAGCACAGGCAGTGCATTCTCGGCACCATTTCTCAATATCTTCTCTCATCCCAATCCAATAGAATCTTCTGCGAATGGTGGCCTCAGTCTTCTGCACACCGAAGTGTCCGGACTGGTTGTGATACATATCCAGCACCAGGCTGGCATCCCGACATGGTAGGAGAATTTGATACACTCTATCACAGGACACTGGATCCAGACTCCTTCTGAGCAACAGGCCCCTTTGAAGGAATAGTTGGTGGCGATGTCTCCACAGTCTCGCTAGTTCTGGGTCTGCACTCTTCCTGCGGATTTTCTCAGGGATTTTCCCACTGGTAAGGAAGTCAAGCAGTTCACCGAGGACTCTACTTTCGGACTGGAGCTTAATCCATCTTTCTTGCTCGCCTCTGGACTCAGGACCATCTGATGAGGGAGGATCAGCAGCAGGGAGATCTTCAGTATGGATATTATCCTGCTGGGCAAATTTATTGTAGAACGCTGGCATTTCCACTTCTTCCCAGGCATCTTTTAGTTCATCTGGGACCTCTGTAGTGGGAAGCCGCGACAGAGCATCAGCGTTATCATTGGATCGGCCTGCCCGGTATTTCACAGTAAAGTCATAGTTGGCAAGGCGGGAGGCCCATCTTTGCTCCAGTGCCCCTAATTTGGCTGTATTCAGATGCGCCAGGGGATTATTGTCCGTGAAGGCAACAAATGGTGTGGCAGCGAGATAGTCTTTGAACTTTTCGGTCACAGGCCACACTAAGGCAAGAAACTCCAGCTTGAAAGAACTGTAGTTCTGGTCGTTCTTTTCAGCTTCCTTCAGGGATCTGCTGGCGTAGGCAATTACCCTTTCTTTGTTATCTTGCACTTGAGCCAACACGGCCCCCAGGCCTCTTTTACTGGCATCAGTGTAGAGGTGGAATGGCTTCTGATAATCTGGGTAACCCAGAACAGGGGGTTCAGTCAACTTCTTCTTTAGGAGTTGAAAGGCAATTTCCCGTTCTTCGTTCCATTCAACTGGAATAGGAGTTTTTGGGCTCTTCTTTGGATGCCCCCTCAGGAGTTCCTGGATGGGATCCGCAATTTGTGCGAAATGCGGGATGAAACGCCTGTAATACCCTGCAAAACTGAGAAAGCTTCTCACCTCTTTCACGGTCGTAGGAGTAGGCCAGTTGCGGACAGCAGCAAGTTTATCAGGATCAGGCTGTACTCCTTCGGCCCTGACAACGTGCCCGAGGTATTTGACCGCTGGTTTCAGCAGGTGCCACTTGGATGGCTTGATTTTGAGGCCATATTTAGTAAGAACTTGGAACACCTCACCCAGGTGTTCTAGGTGGTCCTCATACGTCTTGGAGTATATAATAACGTCATCCAGGTATAATAGAACAGTCTCAAAATTCCTATGGCCTAAACAACGTTCCATCAGCCTCTGGAACGTTCCTGGAGCGTTACACAGTCCAAACGGCATATAATAGAATTCAAACAGGCCCATAGGTGTAGTGAAAGCAGTCTTTTCTCGATCTTCTGGGGCCATGGGTACTTGCCAGTACCCACTGGTTAAGTCCAAGGTAGAGAAATAGGCTGATGACCCCAGGGCAGTCAAGGACTCTTCAATGCGTGGCAATGGATATGCATCTTTGTGGGTGATTTGATTAATTTTTCTGTAATCCACGCAGAACCTTATGCTGCCATCTTTTTTTCAGACAAGAACTAGGGGCGCAGCCCAGGGACTATGACTGTCCCGGATTATATTAGAGTCTTTCATCTCTTGTATCATCTCTTTCACAGACTGATAGGTAGTAGGTGGTATGGGTCTGTATCTCTCCTTAATAGGAGGATGAGAGCCAGTGGGTATGGTGTGTTTGATTACACTGATCTCTCCGTAGTCCGTGGAGTGTTTGCTGAAAGCCTGGTGGTGCTCCTTCACCAGCTTCAGGACTCCCTCTATTTGCTCCTTTGGGGTGGATTCGTTCCCCACATGTAGTTCTTCCCACCAGGATGTCGTAGGGAGGCTGCTGCTCTGTGTGGTCTGGAACGTCTCCGTGGCAGGCAGACGGATCACATCCTGGAAAGACACTTGAAAAAGCTGAGCAACGGGGCAGTGTTTAAGGAGAGTAACGGGATGATCACCAAGGTTAATTAAACGGACAGGCACTTTACCTTGAGACACGGTCACCAGGCTCTTGGCTGTCTGTATGAAGGGATGATTTTCAAAGGGAATAGGTTCTACTAGGGCTTGATAGTCCTGGCCCTGGATCCCTAACACAGCACGGCACCAAAGGATGATCTGGGAGTTTGGAGGCAGAATTACCGGCCGGTTATCCCGGATCCGGACAGTACAAATTTCTCCTTTTTTGTTGGCGAACCTTTGTTGAGCACACAGCACACTAATAGTCTTTTGAATAACTCTTCTGGAAGCAGGTGAGGCTGAAGATATAGTTTGATTTAATGCATCAAGCACTTCGGAGTAACAATTTTTTAGAACATTAGTCCCTAAGATCACAGGGTGTCCTCCTTTATCTCCTGCTTGTACCACAATCACGCCTTGCTGTGGCAGGGTGGCTTCTCCCACCTGAAGGGTAGGTTCCCAATACCCATGCACTTTCACTGGCTTACCGTTGCTGGCAATGATATCTAGCCAGGACTCTGGTGGCTGGGTGAGGAGACTTGGATCCCAGAACTTGTCAAAGGCAGGCCGTTGAATGGTGGTGACCTGTGACCCAGTGTCCAACAGGGCTTCAAAGGGTATCCCGTTGATACATATATTAATTTTTGGACGGGATCCTACATACTTAGGCATCCAGCTTGGATCCTTTGGACCTACTGTTCTACCTCCCGAGGGGCGGTCCTCTGCCTCAGGGGTTGCCCGTTTAACTGCCAGCACATTGATTCGGTATGTCCATATTTCTTACAATGGTGGCAGACAGGCTGTTTTCTACTTCTGGGCCGGTAACTCGGTCGCCCATCAGGTTCTTTTGGATATACATCCCTATAGGCAGGTGGGAGTATTGGAGGAAAAGGGCCTTCATCTTCCAGTAACAATGGTCTCTCCCACTCCTCGATTTTCTTACACACCTTCTCTAAGCTTAGAGTAAGATGGTTCACCTGCTCCATTAGTGCTGCCACTACATCTGTGACTGGAGCCTGGGTGGCCTGACTGACTCCTGTAGGCCCCACATTAACAGTCTTTGGCTGACAAGCCTGAGGTTCAGGGAAGGCTGCTGGCCCTGGAGCAGGGTTCTGGCCTAGTATGCTGATGGCCAATTCCTTAAAATCCAAAAATGTACAGTGGGGGTGTTGAGCTGACAACATCCGTAGCTGGCCCTTTAAATGCTCGGTACTTATGCCCGCAACGAACTGCTCTCTAAGAGTCTGGTCCTGGTCCTCAGCTTCTTTAGGATCCACTTGGACTACAGCTCTCAGTGTCTCTTGTAAGGACAGGGCAAAATCGCGGAGCGACTCTCCAGGCTGCTGCTTTCTACTGAAGAAACGCATTTTAACTTCTGACACCGTTCTGGCCTCAAATGTGGTGCCCAAGCGATCAAAAATCTGTTCCAGGCTACTCTTCTCAGAGCGGGGCCACAACATGACTTCCCTGCAGGCGGCCCCTTCTAACTGAGCTAAGAGGATCTCCATTTGCTGTTCGGCAGTTATGGGATAAAGCCGGAACAAGGCCAGTATCTGCTCCCTAAAGTCCTTTAACATGTGGGCTTCCCCTGAATAACGGGGGAACCAGGGGGCCCCAAAATAATACGGCATGGTTAACGGCATCAGGCTTGGTGGTGCCGCGGCGGCAGGGGCCCTAGAGTCGGCTGTGGGTACTTCAGAAGGCACGACTGGGGCCGCCTGCCCGATTTCCTCAGGTGCGGACATGGCGTTAATAGGTGGGTATGGCCCTTTAAATGTAGCGGAGCGGACCGGAGCGGAAATGGTAATAACTTTTTCTAAGTAAAGTCTTTGGTCACTAAAGGGATCCTCTCCGGTGCCCTGGCAGGGGTCGGGAATGTTCCGGTAAGGTAATCGGAAGAGCCGGCAAAAGTTTAAAGTCTGTACTTACTCCGGTGATGTTCGCTCCAGATCACGCGAGATGCGTGGCTACATGCGTTGAGCGTCCTGCGTACAGCGTCAGCAGGTGGGTGCGGTCTCTCGTAGCTCCGGGACTCAGGTAGGCGGCACCTTTCCTTCCAGACAGGGCGGCGTTCTTCCTCCTTGTTCTTTTTTCGCGCCAAAGTCCTCTTTTTCGCGCCAAACAGTTCCACAAGGCGCACTTGTAATCCAACTCAGGTTAAGTGGGCAAAATCGCTGTCGATTCACTGACAGCAAGCGGTGGCTTATGCAAACGGCAAACAGTCCAGACAGTAAAATCTTCACACCGCAAATTATTACAGTTCACTTTGGCCCAGCAATTTTCAATAAAGCGATAGGGCTTAGTCACTTTAAGGCAAATAATAGCACACAGTTTTTATATCCGCAATGGCGCAGGAATGATCGTATCCTGTTCGTGACGCCAATTTATGCAGCACGCCAGACCTGCAGGGTATAGCGCACGGTATAGGCAAATCGAGGGTTACTCACTTTTCTGAGGAGAACCCTGGGCAGGCATGCAACAGTGAAGGAGAGGCAGACACTAGTTCCTCTGGGGCACACTCTGTAGATAGGGACCAGGCCTGATGGTATGTGAGGTGCCCTGGGTGTTGTAGGTGTTTTGAGTGCCTTAGGTCAGGTCCCTTTAAGATTCGTGACGCCAGTGCCTGTAACGGTGGCACACCGATTTGTAGGAGGATTAAATGAGTACACAGTTGGTGAACCAAACGTTGCTTTTCTTTGGAAAACAGTCCAACTTTGTACAGACAGTTACAGTTGATAATGATGATGCAGTCCCTTGAACAATACTCCACAAGCAGGTTTACTTTCAATAATGGCAGGTATTAATCATGCAAGATACTTGGAGGGCAAACAGTTAATGCTTTGCAGTGCAATGCTGCTCTATCCCCTTCAGCTATTCTAGCTGGCTGGATCCCAAGGCCCGGATGCCTAATTGCTGGCTTTAATCCTTGGTATATAAATCCTTCCTCCAGTATTGACCCTTGCTCTTTACTTTATAGTACTTCTGCCCATCAGGTTACTTATCTGAACTTGCTGTAGTGTCCTTACTGTGAGGGATGCTGCAGGTTGCTCCCAGGAGGTACATCTCTTCTACTGGGGTGTCTCCACTGAGCTATCCTTAGCCTCAGGAGCTTCAGGTTGACTAAGTGACTCCTCTAGTCCCCTGGAATACACTAACTCTCCCCTGTCTGGGCCTACCTATATATAACTAGGGCTCTCTAGCTCCCTCTAACGCCTGGGAGGCTAAACTGCACCCTGACAGGCCTGACACTCAGATAACACAGGGAAATGCATACACATGGCAGTAAATGTAATAAACACATTAACCCTTGTGTAGTGCCCACCTTTACCTAGTGGGACACTACATTTGTAAGTTGCCTGTCTCCCTCCATCAATGGAGCCCTAGGGCTCATGAACTGGGAACTCAAGTGGCAAGAGCAATGCAAGTCACGAAGTTGTTATAACCCAGTATAGAATGGACTCCATTAGTTTAGTTGCACAGCGCCCTCCCCTAGTGACCACCTACACTGCCAAACCCTGAACCAACCCATGCCCTGGGATGGGAGAATATGTTACCATGTCCCTTCCAAATGATGGAATTTCTGCAGAGATTGTAACCATCCTTTACTTAGAAACCGCAATGACCTTGCCGCCTCAGGTATATTATTTTACTTCTCATTCTCCTAAATGACGTTCACTTCTTTCCATAATTTGGAACGCATTAAGCTTTTTATTTAATTACACCACTTTCCAAATGATGTGCCCTCACAAGTTAAGGCACACATGTCCTCCCCCCCCCAATCACTACTTTGTCCTTCTTATAACATTCTGACGAGCTTTCCAATCTCAAACAACCATCCATCTTACCCGGGAGCATGTTGACTTTAAGAAAATCAATTAAAAATCCAAAGTAGTGTATAAACAGTAAATACGAACTGCTAAATCCATCTGAATTCATGTCGCAGAACGTATTCACCTCTTGCCCCCCTTGTGTTAGAATTCCCAGGAATGTCAAACGCAGCCAGCTGTTTGTGGAAGGGAAGAAAAAAAATCGCCACAGGATCTCATTTCCACCAGAGAATCCGAGACGTGTTTTCCGATGTAATCTCGGGTTATGCCAGGCATTTTAAGAAATATTCATAGACATTCTTGTGAATTTTTTATGTCGTTTATTTTATGTGCAGCTGAAGCTTCGGTTGATTATGTTAGTCCCAAACAAAGACATATATTATTAAGCAAGAGAGACCGGGGAGAAGGCGCTCAGAAAGAAATCTTAGGGCAATTTCCTGGCCCCATATTTTAAATGTTATTAAGGCAATCAACGCTTAGCGGGGGATACAAAGAAAAAATAACAGAACGGTGAGCGATGGCAACAATTGTAGGGGAAAATTACCATATTTTACAATGTTTATCTTGGAAAATCTAATATTTGGAAACTAGGTTACCACTCCTCTGTTAGCACTTCATATACAGGGTGCAAATATTTAAAGGGGCTGTGTCACTTCAGCAAATGGCATTCTTCATGTAGAGAAAGTTACTACAAGGCACTTACTAATGTTTTGTGATTGTCCATATTGCTTCCTTTGCTGGCTGGATTCATTTTTCCATCAAATTATACACTGCTCGTATCCAGGGGTTACGACCACCCTGCAATCCATCAGCGATAACCGTGCTTGCACACTATAGGAAAAAGTGCTGGCCTCTCTGGTGGCCGGGACCGCGGGAACGCCATAGGCTGGTGCTTTTTTTTCTATACTGTGCAAGAACGCTAAATTGCAGGGTGGTCATAACCATGGAAACGACCAGTGTATAATGTGATGGAAAAAATGAATCCAGCCGGCAAAGGAGGCAATATGGACAATAACAATACATTAGTAAGTGCCTTGTAGTAGCTTTCTCTACATGATAAATGCCATTTGCTGAAGTGACAAAACCATGTGACAAAAACAACACATGCAGGGCCCTGCGATTTCTTGGTCCCATCAGAGGGAATGATTCTATACTGAGCATGTGCACACTCACTTTTAACCCCTTACCAACCCACCTAGTTTGGGCCTTAAAGGGGTTCTCTAGTCTTTTTTTTTTATTATTTCCACCCCAGCCTGTGATACCTTTGGGAAAATCCATACTCACCTTCTATCGACTGCTGGCTCTCTTCACTGGTCCCAGTCTTTAAACTTGGATGAGGTCCGGTGCACTGTTGCAGCCAAGGACTGGCCTCAGCGGGGACATGTCCCCAAGCGGCATACCACTGCTGGATCATGTGCCGCTCGGGGATACATTGCCACTAAAGCCAGTCCCAGGCTTCAGCAGCGCACGTGACCTCAACCATACGTAAGTTTAAAGACAGGGACTAGGAGACCAGTAAAGATAGCCAGGGAGTTGGAAAAGAGCAGTAAGGAGTAGGTGAGTATGTTTTTATCACAGACTGGGGAGCGGGGGATAAAAAAAATAATAATATGTTTCTTTTTTATTCATCCACCCTAACAATTGCTTTCTTATTTTATGGAGGATTGTTTTTTTGCAGGGCAAGTTGGGATACATATAATTCATTAATTTTTGCCTAAAAAACAGCAACAATTTTTCAGATTTTTATTTTAACAATTTTCACCATGCGGTAAACATTACATGATCACTTTATCATATATGTGTCCTTGCAATACAATTTTTTTTTTAGTTTTTTTAAAACTGCACAACAAAAGCAATTTAAATTATTATTTTTTTTTTTTTAAAAACATGTTAGCCCCACTGGAACGTTCTGTATTAAAGTGTATTGGCACCCAGTCCAATCTTATTCCTCTAACATGACCAAATCATCTTACTGGCAGTCACATTTCAATCTTCTCTTCCTCCGGTCGTCAAATGGTCCTGCTGAGAATAACGGGCCGCCTTGCAAGGTAGACCGCCCTGCATCTCTCTATGGCATCTCCCTACTCCTGCCAGTAATATCAGCCACAGTTGTGATGAACACAAAAAAACTGCTTTGTATCTATAACACACAATGTAATGGTGAGAGCAGAGTCAATGTATGGACACACCGCCTCCGGATCAGCTCGGCTGCGCAGTCGCCCTTCACTGTTTCTGGTCTTGTCCATAGAAAAGAAGGTCAGTGTGGTATGGAAAGACCAATATTATGCAGCCAAGCTGAACCTTGAGTGGTTTGTCTCTACATTTAGGCCTGTTCCACACGAACGTGTGTCCCCCCCGTTGCCGGATTGCGGCCAGCAATACACGGGACACCAGCCGTGTGCATTCCGCATCACGGATGCGGACCTATTCACTTCAATGGGTCCGGAGATGCGGTACGGAACAGAAGCGTGATGCTAATGTCTGTAAAGCACTGCGGAATATAGTAGTGCTATATAACAGGTGCCAGAAACGGCACTCAGAAAAAGTCTATGGTGTTCCAATATGCCTTAGACTTTTGCTACCATTCATCAGCACAGGGCGCACTATGAACAGCGCAGGCAGCGCACTGAATGTAGGCGGCTATTATAGCTAAATGATAAAGTTCATGAAAGATATACTATGTTGGACTGTAGTTGTCAGGCTACATTGCCGTGCTGGCACTTCACGATAAATAAGTGGGTTTTGGGTTGCAGTTTGGGCACTCGGTCTCTAAAAGGTTCACCATCACTGGCCTAGGGGCAGCTCAGTCCCACTAAAATGAATGGAGCGGAGCCGCTATACAATGTACGGCGCTGTGCTTGGTGAGCTGAGAGGAGGCTGCGGCGCTGCTGTGAGTACCTGCGCCTTCTCAAACAGCTGATCGGTGGCGGTTCCTGGTCTCATACTGAGGACCAGAAGATAGGTAACACTTGGAAAACCCCTTGCAGGGCAGTCTACCTTGCAGGATCTCCTACTATGTAGTGTGTAGCTAGACAGGAAAAACCACGCATGTGTGGAAAGGAGTCCCCTACATAAGTGTGAACTCATTTTAGACTGTTGCTAACCATTTATTTTGCTGCAGGAAAAAAATTTACTTGGGCTGTTTGTTTCACTTCAGGACCAGAGGTCACTGTTCCTTCTGTGCGGGTCCTCAAGTCAGAGAGATGCAAGGACATGACATTTTATAGACAGACTGTGGTGGTTCTACCTTGGTGCAAAAAAAAAAAAGGCCAAGCAAGAAACAAACTGAAACACAGACTTAAAACACACAAAAAAAACTATGCCTACAATTCATATATCAGATTGTGAGCTGAGCAATGAGCAAAGTCACAAGGTAAATAAAATGTATAAAAATCCACTAAACGTAAACTTGTAGACCTGTTGGTCTCTTTTTTTTTCTGTGAAAAAAATATATATCTGCTTGGCTATTCAATAGACCTGCTGTGTGTCATCATAAAGGAAGCCCTGGAATATGTTATACGGTGGAAAATGAATGCAGCTTTGTGATATACATCAGCATAGCCTATGTGTTGTATCTACTATTTTTCTAAAAATTGCCATGTGGTGCATTTCAGATAATACCGCATTGTAATGCTGTACGAACCCCTGATTTCACTTAGTTCAGTACAGTTTTTGGAAATGTGGAGCAGGATGTGGGAAGATTTCAGCACGGTAAGATTCTTGAGTTCAGGAGGTGCCGGTTAGTGTGACCCCTAAAAATATACAAGGCCTTAAATGAACTTCCGAATGCGGTGGACCTCACAAGAGCAGAAGAATGCAAAATGTTGTTTCCAACCCTGTTTCTGGAAAGCTGAGCACAGGCACAGTGGATGAATGCAAGCAGATTTACTACTAAAAAGTGAAAATTTTATAAAATATATAAACGATGAAGATAGCCTGTCATTAACTATTTAATCCAACATCAAAAAAGTTGTATAGGATAAGAAAAACCTGGCTGCTCCCACTCCAGAGAAAGCTCCATACTGATCTATGTGTTGTCTAGTTTTGCAGTAGTGATGAGCGGGGAGGTGCCATATTCGATTTCGCGATATTTCGCGAATATTCGATTAAATATTCGTCTTATATTCGTCTAAATCGAATATTCGTCATTATTCTATTTATCTCGAATAATATGAGATTTAATTTTTCGCGTATTGCGATTTTCTTAAACTGTATAGGGCAACTTTCATATTGGTTGGCTAATATGTGCATTTGACGAATATTCGCTGAATTGCTATAACTTCGTTTTTTAGAATATTACGAATATTCTAAAATACGAAGTTATAGCAATGTATCGAAATATTCGTAAAATACACACAATTTAGCTAATATAGTGCTATAATCTTTTTTTTATAGTCTAATTTTTTGGTCTCTTCTGAACTCCATTTATGGAAAAAATTCACACTATTAAAAAAAAATACTACAGCACTATATTAGCTAAATTGCAGTCTATATGTGTATATTACGAATATTCGCTATATTGCTATAACTTTTTATAACTCTATAGATTTTTAGAATATGCGAATATTACGAAGTTATAGCTACCATAGCGAATATTCGTAATATACACATATAGACTGCAATTTAACTACTATAGTGCTGTAGTATTTTTTTTTAATAGTGTCATTTTTTCCAAAAATGAAGTTCAGAAGGGACAAAAAATTAGACTATAAAAAAAGATTATAGCACTATATTAGGTAAATTGCAGTCTATATGTGTATTTTATGAATATTCGCTATATTGCAATAACTTCGTTTTTTCGAATATTCGTAATATTCTAAAAATCAAAGTTATAGCAATATAGCGAATATTCGTAATATACCCATATAGACTGCAATTTAACTAATATAGTGCTGTACATAAAGAGGAAAATTATAAATCAGTAGTGAGAATCGTTACTGATTTATAATTTCCCTCTTTATGTAGGATAGTTTATGTTATGCGACAAATAGGCAATTACATATGCGAGTGAATCGGGGTCGCATAAGCGCTGTATGCTATTGGGTTGGCTTGGTCGAATAGACAAAAGATAGAGAATATACGCGCTAGATATTCGCTATATTCGACAATTCTACCAAGCCAACCGTAAGTTACTGTTGGCTTGGTAGAATTGTGTTGATGTCGAATATAGTGAATATAGCGCTATATTCTCTATCTTCGTCTATTCGACCAAGCCAACCCAATAGCATACAGACGAAGATAGAGAATATAGCGCTATATTCGACAATTCTACCAAGCCAACCCATTAGTGATAGTAGTAATTTTTACTATCACAAAATTTGTGATACTAAATTACTAGCACTAATTTTGTGATATTAAAGTAAATTTCTAATATGACTAATGGGTTCAGATGGAAAAAAAACGAATATTCGTTACAATGAATATATTTTAATATATTTGAAATATTCACGAATTTACGAAGTTGTAATATTCGTACTAATATTTCGCTATTCGAATATTCGCGCTCATCCCTAGTTTGCCGCTTAGCTCTGTTGAAGAAAATTATGCTGAAGTGCAATACCAGGCAGAACGTGTGGAGAGGTGTGGTGCCATTCTCTTAAAAAAAACAAAAAAAAACAACAAACAGCTTTTTAGGGTGAGATCGTTGAAACCATGGAATATCTAGAGCAGGTGCAGAGGAATACAGCCTAGGATATTAGGCAATGGGTGGTTTTTAGCACTAAGACAGGTGGACTAATTGGGTTTGTATAGTCTGGAAAAAAGTGACCTAGGGGGAGATCTAATTACAATGCACAAATATATGAATGAACAATGCATGTCCAGAAGAAAGAAGATTTTACGATCATCATAGATAAGGATTCTTTACTGTAAGAGCAGTGAGACTATAGAACTTTCTGCGTGAGGAGTATGTGATGGTTGATTCATTGAAGAAGGGCCTGGATGCCTTTCTTGAATGTAAAAATATTAAAAGTAATAGGTACTAGATTTTTGGAGATGAGACGTTAATCAGGGGATTTATTCTGATTGCCAGATTTGGAGTCTTAAAGGAATTTTGCCCCTTAAAGTGGGGTAATTGGCACTTTGCCTTCCCAGGGTTTTTTGCCCTTCCTCTGGATCAACCAATGTAAGGATTTATAGTTATGTGGTTAGGACAAAAAATTGAAGATTTAAGAGGACCTTAGAGGATTCTTGACACAAAGAAAAATGCTTACGTCATATGTATAAATGTGACTTGTATGGATCCAGTCTTATCTCTACATGGGGCCTGAGAAGAAACTTTACCCTTTTAGAGTAATTTAGCTCCATGCTTATGGTGTGTCTTCCTCGGGTTGGCTTCTCAAGCCCATGTAGGTGACTCCTCCATCTGTTGACAGCTCCAGATACTAGTGTACCAGGGATGACAAAATATTATTGAAATTTGGCCCGGGAATTTAGCACCAGGAAAAAGAGTCATAAAAAGACCATCCAAAAATGTAATGTAAAATCAGGTACTGCTATAAAAAACTAAAACAAAAAAAGCCTTGCTCACCTTTCCAATCCCTCACCATTCTAGCAATGTGATAGGAAAGTGAGCAAAGCAGTGCTGGAGAGGCAGGGCATTGGATGGATAGTAGGGTATTTTCTCTCCACCCTCCTCTTCTTACCCTCAGCATTATTCTGGTTGAAGCTGATATACGTCGTCTCAGTTGTATAGGGTCACATTTTACTGCCTTGGGTCTGACAGGCACAGTCTGACTAGCTTTAAGGGGTTCTCCATTTTGGACGATGTATTTGTTAGAATGGGACCTTTGACACAAGCAGATGAACAGGTTGTCCCACTGCTAGGACCCTATTTGTTATCTTGGGGATACGTGTACAATAACCCCTACAGCACCACCACAGGAGAAATGAGGAACTGCCACATTGCTCATTCAAATCAATGGATGTAATTCAGGACAGGATGGGTCCCCTAGAGTAGAGTGAGAGATGTTCTTTGTAATCCTGTACACTCTAGAAAATATATCAAGATCCTGAACAGAGAACCCCCTATAGTAGCTCCAGAGTTCGCTAGAGGGTTTATGAAAATGGGGTTTCGAAATCAGACAACTACTATAGTTGTCACAAAGTATAGGCCAGTGATTAAAGAAAAAATTGGAAGATCCTGTAGCAAAAAAAAATGTAAACATTGATATTTTGTAACAAAAATATTTGTAAACATTGGTCATTTTGTAAACAAAACTTTTGAAATATCCTCCAATTTTGGTTATTCTTTTCTATTTTGCAAACCACCCACTTGACAAGATAAAAGGCAGAACATTTGTTTCAGCACTTTACAGAAAAAGACGATACATTCTTTTAATAAAGACAAGCAGTCTGGATTGCGGCACTCCCCCACTCTCCCTTCTCCAGCTGCACTAGGCCTACCCCATCGTGCTGGATACTTGTGGTTTGCCCAACTTCCTGCTTTACACTACATTTTGTTTAGTGTTTAACATGCTGATGTCTTCTTGGCTATAACATCTGTGTGTTGACTTCAAAGAATTGCATTTAGGTTATTTTCTAGTAAAATGAAGGACACTCAAGAGTCTTTCCTTCAGAAAATAACATCCCAGAAGCTTGTTCATGGAAAGACTGAACTTCCTGTCTTACAAAAAGTTTCCTCTCAACTTTGTGGGTCTTCAAAGTCTTTGTAGTGGTGGTGGTGGGAGGTAGTTTTTGTTTTCAATTATTAAATGGGAATAAAATGTAATTTCATTTGACTGGAAATCACGTTCTTGGTTTATACATCGACGGGAAACACATGTTGTATGTAAGTTGTGCAGGACTCGGGTGAGGTGTAGGCTGGTAGACAAGCCTAGAGGCTGAGTTTTGTCCTTTCCTTTGAAAGAAAAACAGCGGAACCCTGAATTAATTATTTTGTCTCAACGTCTTTATTGTTTCTAAATTCTTATTGAATTCTATCTTAAACTTGATCATTTTGTAAACATTTTCTTCCTTAAACATTATCTTTAGGCAATGCTCACAGAGTCACAAGCTGTAAAAATAGGTATGAGGCCCCTAGCAAAAGTCAATAATGCTCACCCACC
Organism: Bufo bufo; assembly: GCF_905171765.1. Taxonomy (NCBI): domain Eukaryota; kingdom Metazoa; phylum Chordata; class Amphibia; order Anura; family Bufonidae; genus Bufo; species Bufo bufo. The sequence continues at coordinate 27,120,202 of NC_053397.1, read as the reverse complement.
ATCAACAGAAAATGAGTTCAAGACTTGGTCTTCACTGTGTTCGTTTGTCTTACTTTGCATTCCATGGTCTTCTGAACTTATTATACAATTTTCCCACTTCCTCTATTTGCTCTACACTTCCATCATCCCCCAGAATACCTCTAAGTTGAGTAAGGATTACTTAGTGTGGACCTTAAGGTAACCAATATGACTGCTCCTTGATAACTACACAATGTAAAGGGTATCTATGTTAGACTGCCTGAGAAAAGTCATTGAACCAGGGATTTCTGATTGACAGATTGTCTTCCTCTAGAATATACAGTACAATCTAAAGGCAGCCATACACTTGGCTGAACATTTGGCTGACAGCTGTTCCACGTAAACCATGCATGTTCAGCTCCAGAGACGGGGCATGTTTTCCGACCGATTATATAAGCCACTACCAGACACCTTCTGGCACCATGAAGGTCTCTCATGTTGGAAAGCCAACTTCCTTGACCCTTTTTTCCTCAATATATAGCAATTGGGGGGCGGGGAGTGATGAAACTCCCCATACAAATTAGATGGTCAGCCGGGCCACTGAAATTGGCGGATTCAACCAAGTTTAATACGTATGGCTACTTAAGGATAGTGGAATTTGATAGACGTTCCTCTTTTCAACCTTCAATCTTTACGAAGCAGCATGAATACCGTGTCCATTAACATGGAGATGATGCTTCTAAATTTACCTTTAATTAAGTTTAATCAAAAAAGCTGTGTATTGTGAGCATGCTGTGGCTGGTTCTAAGGGCACAGGCTGGACAGCAGGATTGCCACGAAATTGAAAGCATTGAGGAAGATTCCAACATTGTTAATCAGGCCTTAAAGGGATGTTCCTGAATTTTAATATTGATGGTCAGTCTTTCTGGATAGACCATCATTATCTGATTGGCGTGGGTCAGACATCCCGTACCCTCCACAACCAGAAATTGGCACCAAACTGCACAGCTCTGTTCTCTGTGTAGTGGATGGAGCTATAGGAATTTGTTTTGCAATGAAAGTTGCAAGAAGCTCTCAATCCAGGACGGTTTGGGGAGGAGGGTCCTTGAGGTTAATTTCATAAAAGAAGTACACTCCTTCATGGAAATAGTGTTCCTCCTCTTTCAGCAGGATAATGGCCTGGCCGCAATGCAAAAAACTATTCAATGTGTTGATTTGGCTTCCAAACTGAAACAGATTTAATCGGCTCAAATGTCTGTGGGAAGAGCTGGAAAATTAAATTGATCCAAGTAGATGCCAACCTCACAATTTTCAGGATCTGCTGCGCTCTTGGTTCCAGATATCCCAGTACACCTTCAGAGGTCTTCAGGACCCTATACCTTGATGGGTAGAGCTTTGTTAGTGGTGGTGGTGGTGGGGTGATATGCAACATTAGGCCTGTTGTTTTCATACTATTATGACAGTTCAATATTCATGCCTCTAAATCACCTCGAAGAAAAGGACCAGCACATGTTCACACCCTCATTCCATTACTTGAAGGACTCTATAGGTCAGATCCTCTTTCCCTTGCTGGGGCAAACATTTGGAAGAGTTGTGGAGCAAGGGACGAGACCAATGTGATCAGGGGCCTCCATGGCCTTCAGGCCCAATACAGTTGCTAGGGCTATCTCAATTATGCATGCACCATTAGGACCACATATGCTGCTGTGTTCGGGTGGATTCCTGTATATAAGCTACCATGCAGCAAACTTTAAATTGATACATAATATGTTAAATGCACAGTATTAAAGCCAAAAGATTGAAGTTTTTAGGTCAACTATTAATGAAAACTGGCTGCACACAGCAGACCCGTGTATCCTTATAGCTGCCGAATTTATGTGCAATGATTTTCTTGTAATTCCTCTCATCTTCCTCTCTCTTCATCTTCGCATCAGCTGACCTTCTGCTCCGTGAGCTCCATGCACTGAGGAACTACAAGCATTACAAGTTGTACTGAGACAGTGCGGGCTGTGTTTGTCCATTTACGGAATGAGAAAATGTGGCTCCATGGGAAACAACTTAATCTATTTAATTAAGATAATTGGCTGGGGGAAAGAGATAGGGATTAGCGGATACATGGCCAGAGAGGTACCCGAAACAAGCTCAAACCACACTGTACAAGTTAGCTGGGTATTTTTTTTATTTTGTTTTAAATGCATTAAAATCGATTTTTAGTCATCTGTTCAGTTTTTCTTATTTTCCTTATCACACTAAAAGTGAAAGAAACAAAACCCTACAATATAGTGGAATTAAAATGAACCTTCACCCTTTTACTTAATTTATCTTTATATGGTCAGAGCTTTGTTCCCAGATAGTGTGATTGCGAATATTCTAATCACAAATTTTTATCGCGAATATCGGCCCTTTGAGAATTTTCTGAATTTCTTTTGCAGTTCTGAGAGAGAGAGCAGTGACATTGCTGTGCTCTGTGCTTTCATCTGGATCCTTATTCAATTGCATTAGATAGTTTGTTAGCTCATATATATACAATACAGATAGTTAGTGGGAGATACTGTAGGTTAGATAGTGATATAGTGTAGCTGATAGGTTCCAGTGCAGGGTGTTAGGTAGTGTGATAGGAATTACTGTGCTGTGATAGGGATTAGTGTCTTTGTCTTTCATCTTTGAAAAAAGTCATTTGCTGTCTGTTTTTCTGTGCTGTGGTAGGGATTTCATGTGCTGAATATTTAGCAAAAGTGAGCCACGCCTGTATTCAGCGCGCATACGCGCATATTACATTGCCGATTTTCGCAATCAAGAAAATAATGACTGGAGATCCAAATTCTAGAATTTGCAAATTTATGGCGAATATTAGGCCAAAAACTTTGCAAAATGTCACGAAAACGAATATGGCCTATGCCTGCTCATCACTATTCCCTGATAACAGGCTGGTTTTCCAAGCCCTTTTTAACTGATGACCCCCACTGATCAGTTAAAAAGTCTCAGAAAATCCCTTTTAAAGGGAGTATGGCCACCTACAAAATCAGTTTCAAAGTAGTATACCGTAATGCAGAGCAGGTGTTTTCCAAAATATAATCATAGCTTTCTTGTGAAAATCTGATCCTCTAATCCTGAGAAAAGCTTCTTTTTATTTGTATGAAAATAAAGTTCTAGGTGCACCATAGGTGGAGTTGCTCCTTATGTGTATCTAGAGTCCTCTGTATCATCAATACGGGCTCTGGAATCTCACGGACTGTCACAAGTGGGGAATGGCAATGATCTGATTACTGGCAGAACAATAGTGTACAAATGGAGCGGCCCCGTCATGGTCCCACCGACAGTTATTTGCATAAAAATGAAAATCAGCATTTCTCAGTATTAGAGGGTGAGATTTTAAGAGAAAGGTATGATTAGGCTTTGATGAATCTACCCTACATTGCCCCTGTATGCCATTTTGGACGGTGGAAAACTCCCTTTAAATAATATGATTCTGGCTTCCTTCATTCACCCACTAGGGGGAGCTTCTGGAGCTTTCTGCATACTGGTTATTATTGAGTTCATGTTTAATGGTAATGATTGCTGGTCTTTTAACTGTCTTTTCCAGATGATTCAGATCTCTGTATCAGAAAAGCTGGAGATTCAGTTGCTATAATGCTATAGTGAGCAATTCATCAGCACTGAAATGTGGACCTATTTGGGGGGGGGGAAAACCAGGAGCTTCATCAGGTCTATAAATCATAATTGTTTCAGGTCTTCACTCAAAAAGTCTTTTTTTTTATCAAACGGTTTACCACTATCGCTGTTTGCTCCATCATGGTGGTTAGATACACTCTGTGTAGATACGTCCATTCCTGCGTTGGGCAGCGCTCTCTGCCACAAGCACAGCATTCTGGTTTGCCTGACTATTTCTCTACACTCTGATTGAGTCTCTTTCTTTCTGCGTATCAGCCACCTAGATCACCACGCTGGTCAGAAGATCTTGCTTAGGCTACTTTCACACTTGTGTTGTTAATTCCGGCATTGAGATCCGGCAGAAGATCTCAATACCAGAATTAAACGGTTCCACACATCAGGATGCATCCGTTCCATTTGGATGCGGTTGTGTGAAATCAAAACGGAAAAAAACGGAACTGTCACTAAATACATTGAAAGTCAATGGGTGACAGATCCGGGTTTTTAGGCTCCTAAAAAAAACTGATCCATCACCATTGACTTACATTGTTTTCAGTGCCGGATCCGTTTTTTTTTTTTTTTTTTTTTTATGACCGGACACAAAACCGCAGGTTGCAGCGGTTTTGTGTCCAGTCACAAAACCAAATGCTGACGGAACAGAAGACATCCTGATGCATCCTTAACGGATCTCTTTCCATTCAGAATGCATGAGGACTAAACGGAAAAGTGTTTTTCCGGTATTGAGATCCTCTACCGGACAACAACAACGCAAGTGTGAAAGTAGCCTTAGGCTACATTCACATCAGCACTATCATAACGGAAGTGCCGGATTCATCACATAACTGGAACGAATGGAAACGCAGATGTAAAGATAGAGTTACATGGAATCGATAGTTGAGGTGTCAGGATCACCAATGATTTCACCCTATGAAGTAGCGTTTTTCTTGTTCATCGGGTGTTCTGCAGCATGTTTACACTGGCCTCTTATTGGGAATGCGCATTTGTAGTAATGTTCAATTACAATAATCGTTCTGTGTAAATCCGCCATTAGGGTTGGCGAAGGGGGAAGGGGATGGAGCTTGCCTGGTTTTACATTACAGACGGATCAGGGAAGAAGATTCCTGCTGCAGCAAGCTCCATCCTAGACAAAGGTAGCTGCGATCTGGTCTATAATTGCTCTGGTAGGTGGAACTATAAGGCCTCTTTCACACGGGCGTTGCGGGAAAAAGTGCAGGTGCGTTGCGGGAACATGCGCGATTTTTCCGCGCGAGTGCAAAACATTGTAATGCGTTTTGCGCGAGCGTGAGAAAAATCGGCATGTTTGGTACTCAAACCCGAACTTCTTCACAGAAGTTCGGGCTTGGGATCGGTGTTCTGTAGATTGTATTATTTTCCCTTATACATGGTTATAAGGGAAAATAATAGCATTCTGAATACAGAATGCATAGTAAAATAGCACTGGAGGGGTTAAAAAAATAAAAATAATAATTTAACTCACCTTAATCCACTTGATCGCGCAGCCCGGCTTCTCTTCTGTCTCCTTCTTTGCTGTGTGCAGGAAAAGGACCTGTGGTGACGTCACTCCGGTCATCACATGGTCCGTCACATGATCTTTTACTATGGTGATGGATCATGTGATGACCGGAGTGACGTCACCACAGGTCCTTTTCCTGCACACAGCAAAGAAGAAGACAGAAGAGATGCCGGGCTGCGCGATCAAGTGGATTAAGGTGAGTTAAATTTTATTTTTATTTTTTTTAACCCCTCCAGCGCTATTGTACTATGCATTCTGTATTCAGAATGCTATTATTTTCCCTTATAACCATTTTATAAGGGAAAATAATAATGATCGGGTCTCCATCCCGATTGTCTCCTAGCAACCGTGCGCGAAAATCGCACCGCATCCACGCATTTCACGCAGCCCCATTCACTTCTATGGGGCCTGCGTTGCGTGGAAAACGCACAATATAGAGCATGCTGAGATTTTCACGCAACGCACAAGTGATGCGTGAAAATCACAGCTCATATGCACAGCCCCATAGAAATGAATGGGTCAGGATTCAGTGCGGGTGCAATGCGTTCACATCACGCATCGCATCCGCGCGGAATACTCGCCCGTGTGAAAGGGGCCTAAACTAAATTATTGAGGGGGAAAAGCATGCACTATATCTCAATCGTTTTGGAAATAGTTTATCGAGGATCTGTACAGATAACAAGGGAATAGAGTATGTTACATTCCCTATAGACCAGGGATGGGCAACCTGTGGCTCTCCAGCTGTTGTAAAACTACAACTCCCACCATGCCCTGCTGTAGGCTGATAGCTGTAGGCAGTCTGGGCATGCTGGGAGTTGTAGTTTTGCAACAGCTGGAGAGCCGCAAGCATCGGCATTGTTACAACGGATCTGAGAAAAAAAAACGGATGCAACACGGACGTCACACGGACGTCATCTATATTTTTTGTGGACTGCAAAATACATACAGTTGTGTGCATGAGCCCTATTAAGTACCAAAATACAGCAAAATGCAAGCCTGGTGGGGATTAGAAGAAAATGATAACCTTTATAGGGAACCCTCTATTTATTTGCACGTTACAGACTGTAACTAAATAGTTCTGCGCTTGCAAAACATGTTTTAAGCCAGTCTTTAATTCAAATGACTTGGATTTAATTAGATTAATAACATATTTCACGTGTATAGTTGTTGGCAGTGAAAAAAAGGGCAAGGGTACAAGTCCATGCAAAGGTACAGTAAGTGGAACGCCCTTCTATTTTAGCTTAATTTATTTTGTCTTTGAGACATGGTACTTGGAAAACGCTGATGTAGCAGATATTGCTGCCATTCCCGGACAGGCTACAATTTAGAAAGAAGACATTTATTTATGGTAAAAATAGATTCAGTTGCTCACTTTGCATGGCACATTTCCCTCGCTCATGCCTGTACACACTCATTAGTTAATCTGGATCCCCAGGCTCAATAAAAAATCAGCAACATGCTTCCAGAATTTTCAGTTTATGTTTGCTTGGGTTTTTCATTAGATCATTGTATTGTAGTTATGAAAGGAGTGTTGTCATGGAAACATTATGTTGCTTGTTTTAAATAGTAGACTATAAAATATTGAATGCATCACAAAGCACTAGTAACATTGTATTTCCCTAATATACAAAGGAGGCTTTCATTTTGTTTGCATGCGGATCAGGGTCGTTGCTAGGTTAAAAAATTCAGGGCCTGGGCCCCGAATGTCCTGCCTGCTAGATACAACTGTATTGCCATCCTCAGGACAGCTATGCAATTGAATTTAATACACTGGAAGATCTGAAGGACCTGTGGTGACATCACAGGTCATGTGACCAGCAAAACAGACAGTGGTTGAGAAGCACCTGCCATGATGTCACCATCATGTGACCAGTGCAGGAGAGGACATCAGTGAAGAGGAGAAGACCTGGGGGAAGAAGCTGAGGTGATGTCTGCTACATGAGGAGAGGTAAGTGAAGGTAGAGGCAGAGCAATGCTGAGAGTTGTGGTTATTTAACTGGGACTGTATGTTAGGGCTGAAGGGAGGGATGCTATTTACATGGGACTGTGTGTTGGAGGTGGCTGGGGATGGGGTCATGTTATTTACATGTGACTGTATGTTGATGGCGGCTGTGGGAGGGAGTGATGTTATTTACATGGGACTGAATGTTGAGGGGGCAAAGTTATTTACATGGGACTGTATGTTAAAGGTGGCTGGTGGGGGGGAATGATATTATTTACATGGGACTGAATGTTGAAGGGGTGATATTTACATGAGATTGCATGTTGGAAGCGGCTGGGGAGTAGTGTGATGTTATTTAGGGGTATTGGGGAGCACAGCAAGCAGCAGAATAACACTGTGGGGACTCCATGTTGGGGGATGATGATAGAAATGTGCGGAAGCTAAGATGTCTGTGTGTCACACTCTGCAGAGACGAGGCGGCTGAGAGAAGTAATATGAACCTAATGGAGAAGATGATGAGAAGATCTAGATCGGAGGAGACGTCACCTGGGAGGCCCTGGATGTGACAGATATCTGCTGCTGTATAGCGAGTACAGCAAAATGCTGTGTGTGGGGGGAGGGTGGAGACTTAGAGAACTGGGCCATATTCATTGGGGCTTGGGCCCCGGATCTTTTGAGACTCTAGCAACGCCCCCGGATAATCAGAGGCCTAGTATTAGTGAAGGCAAAATTATATATATAATATTCTTTAGTTTTGATATCACTAAATTGTTTGTTTTTGTAGGACCCGGACTTGGGTTCCTTCGGCCCACCAGGGAAACTATGAGGGCTGCTCTACATATCCTATAATAAAAGGACTTTAGTGACAAGTGGTTGGCTTCAAAGTCAGTTCCAAATGGGGTTGTCCTCTGCTAGCCCTTTGGACCCTATATTGCATAAAGGATTGGGCTCACTAGAGGCTCTTCTGTTACCCCAATGGGCTAGTCCAAACCTTGGCTAAACCCCTGTCCACCATATTACTGTTATCCAGAGGTGTAGTCTAAAGATTCATGGCTACATCTAGGCACCTCTCCCCTGCCGTCATGTGTTATCTACTGTATACAGTGGTGCTGTCCTCTTATGTGGTAGAAGGGCTTTTTGACCCATTAGGGCTTGATTTAACTGCAACCCTACTATCATTATCTTTGAATTGCACCATATCTAGAACTTGGTTCTCCTTGAGGAAATCCAGCTAGGTTAGGTAGTCTTACAGGCAATGTTCTGGCTCTCCTCCAGAAGGAAGAAAACTTTTCCTCTGTTGCCACCTGTAGGAGCTACTATACAAGTCAATGTCCAACCCAATGTCACCAATGTCAAATAGTGGAAAGTGCACTGCACAAACGTGGCCATCTCCACTGCTATGGGACTTCCAAAAGCTTGCTCGGCTGTTGTTAGACCACTGATAGCAGTGAAGAGCACTTGCGCATGCGCGGCTGCTCTCCTTTGCTTTGGGGGCCACATTCTGAATATCAAGTTACAGAGGTTACCCTCACTTATCTGACATTGGTGGGTGGCCTAACCTAATGATAGGCAACCAATGTGTAAAACATGGGCAGTGCAGTGGCTCAGTGGTTATCATTAGAGATGAGTGAATTTCCGCTTATGAAATTCGTTCACACTTTGTTGGTAAAAGGTGAATTGCGTTATGGATTCCATTACCATGGACCAAAAACGCAATTCTATGACGGAATGCCTTTAGAGGTATTCCGTTATTCATTCCGTCATGATAGAAGGGCTCCCCTGCATAACGGAAACGGGACAGATCCGTTTTGCAGCCCATAGACTTCTATTATGACGGAATGAATAACTGAATACCTCTAAAGGCATTCCGTCATAGAATTGCGTGATGGTCAGTGGTAACGGAATCCATGACGCAATTCACCTTTTTTCCAACAAAGTGTGAACGAATTTAAAAACATGAAATTTGCTCATCTCTAGTTATCATTGGTGCCTTAAATTGCTGGGATCCTGGGTTCAAATCCGACCAAGGACAACATCTGCATGGAGTTTGTTTGTTCTCCCCATGCTTGCAAGGGTTTCCTCCCACACTTCAAACATGTATTGAAAGGGAATTTAGATTGTCAGCTCCACTGAGCAACTGCAAGTGATGATGATGTCTGTAAAGCAGTGTGGAATATGTTGGATCTATAGTGAGTTAACTCAATCACAACATGATTAGGGGTCAGAGACACTGTTGAAAAGTTTTTTCTCCTCATCAGTACATTCTTTTACCCAACATAATCTGTTGAGGAATAGACCCTATACTCATCAGACAGTTGGCCGGTCTAACTGAAATTGAGCGTTTTGACCAACGATAAAGTAATGTTTATGGTGGCCTAGGCTGTTATTGACAACTAGGGTGAGCTGAGAGACAGAGAGGGAAGCCATTTCTCGGTGACCAGCTTTCAGAGAATTAGCCCCCCATGAGCTAATATGGCTGGTGAGCTAATGGTAGCTGCCAGGTGGCTACCTCTACCCCAGTTTGGACCGCTAATGCTTAGTCAAGTTTTCATTTTTTTAACTGGAAATGCACTGTCATTTACCATTCAACATCAATAGAAGTTCTTCAAAATGCTAATGCGTCAATCCCTTTATATTCAGGAGATAAAAATGTAGGATCTTAAACAAATCGTTTCAGTCAGCGACCATAACAAATAGATAAATATAATACAGAGGAAAATATGCTCACAATGTTTGACAGCAAATCAGAAAATGAGACGATAAGGGATTTACCCACTGGCAAATTCATCAGGGAATTTTCATCAAAGCTTGAATTTCTCAGTTCACTGAGAATGTCCAGGAAATTGGATGCAGTTTCTTTTAGCTAATTTGCAATCTTCAGCAGACACAATCTGTTGAAAAAAAATACAGCAAATGTAAGTCTTTCTGTCAGGTAATTTCCAGGTGACAGGGGATCCATGCCGCTGACACAGAGAGCAAATCTGGAGTTCTGCTGTTAATTAGGAAGCAGGGGAGAAGAAACGTGCAGCTCTCGGTGAGCTCAGACAAGCGTGGATTTTGTTCAGCCTTGCAAATTCATGACAATTCACTGGTTTTACAGCCAAAGATGCATTGTAAGTAGTAGTTTTTATGCTGGCCGATGGTCTATGCTGACATAATACGTGGTTTAGAAGAATGAAAGAAAACCGGCACTCCCAAAAATCTTTGCTGGTGATAGATTTATTGGTCACTCATATGACGCGCGGCGTTTCGGCACTCACAGGTGCCTTTTTCAAACAAGAAGTGAGCAGCAGTATGAGCACTCATACTGCTGCTCACTTCTTGTTTGAAAAAGGCACCTGTGAGTGCCGAAACGCTGCGTGTCATATGAGTGACCAATAAATCTATCACCAGCAAAGATTTTTGGGAGTGCCGGTTTTCTTTCATTCTTCTGATTTTGGGATTACCTCCACACAAACCGAGCACCCCTCAACCAGTACGCTGTGCCATCTGACTTCATTACACAATAATACGTGGTTTATTCCAAAAGATTGGGAACGTTTTGTGGATATTACCAACCAGAGCAACAATGTAAGTACCTCTAAGGAAGCCCTTGCTATTGGGTCCATAGAAAGGGAGGCCCTTGTTCAGGTTGGTCCCATTCAGTCATGAAAGCTATATAAAATGTACCAACCTGTATAAAGAAGGGAAAGAGTTTAAAGAGCGGTACCGGGATGTGATTGTGCACAGTCCAGGTACTACACTGTAAAACATTTCAAATCATTGTCATCCCCATGCCGCCTTCGGCAGTACCAATCGGTGGAGCTTATCCAGGTCATGAAGACTGTTGAAAAGGAACCAAAAAGGGTCAATGGGTGGCCGCTGTAAGATTTAAGATTGGCTTCAAGGAGAGGTTCAGATGCCATATTGAACAAGGTGTTACACTTCATGGGGGGCAGATTTGGGCCTTCATCTGATGGACCTAGAAACAGACCAAAAAATGCTAAATATAAGAAAAAATACTATGTAGCAGAGTTTTCTGTTTTGTGCATTTCACATGATCTGCTATGTTACTCTATTTCAGTGACGGCCAACCTGCGGCTCTCCAGCTGTTGTAAAACGACAACTCCCACCATGGCCTGCTGTAAGCAGTCTGGGCATGCTGGGAGTTGTAGTTTTGAAACAGCTGGAGAGCCTCAGGTTGGCCATCCCTGCTCTATTTGGCCTTTCCGGCCACCTGTAATTTTAGCGACATCATTTTTACCCTTTCCCATTTTAATTATTTTTAATTATTTTTCTATCTTTTTTTAGGTGCTACTATCTGTATGGGATGGGGTGAAGATCCCCTCTGTCTGTGAAATGCATTGCTGAAAAATAGATATCATCTTGTCTAATACATACAGGGACCTCTTCTTGTATCTAATCGAAAACCCAGAAGCGCCCGTCCATTGACCTTGTTGATGAATCCCTTGGCACTCAGCTCCTGCAGAAAATGACCCCATCAGCTCTAACAACAGTGCACCCCTATGCCTTATTATCCTTCATGACTGATATTCCCCCTCCATAAGCTGCACAAGGTTAGCAATTAAGAAGAGAGAATTGGTTGGGTGGTCCCACCATCTTCCCTTTCTAAAAGAGATGGGGATGAGCAAGGATGAGCAAATGGTTCTTATTCTGGAATGGTTGGACCCACACAACTACTTCTTTGCTGGTTGCCCCTGGGAGTCCCAATAGGGTTACGTCCTGCATTGGTGCCTTGTAATGTAGGGCGTAGGAAGCGTCATCGATAAAAACAAGAGGCGTACTTGGGGTCACATGATCTGCTGATGTCAGGACACATCTCACTGCCCTAAGGCATGATGGGACAGGAGATAGATACATGGCAAAACAGGAAGTAGCTTTCAAGCATGGGGGATAAGAGAAAGCTGCAAATGAGGTAAATTTGAAGAAAAAAAAGTGAGCTACAGTAATTGATGAAAATACATTTTAGAGTGAAAAGTAGTTTATGGCAAAAACCCTTTAAGAACAAAAGAGGAGGATAAATATGTTAACGCCCATAGATGACCTTCCTGTCCAGGACCGCAATTAGTTTTGAATCCTTTATCCTGTGCTAAGTAAGTTTTCTTCCAAATGGTAATTATATTAGTTTTAGGTTTCTTTGTGGCTTTTATTTGTTGAGGTCACATGCCAAAAACCCTCCTTTCATGCTATTGCTGGACATCAAGTATGTAAAGTCTTGTCAACTTGTTTGCAGCTGTGATTATCTCTCCCGCTGCCAATTGATCTATTAAAGTATTATCTTAGAATGTAAAAATCCCTGCCACTAAAAGGAGCCCTGTCTAAGCTCCAGCAAAAAGCTGCAGGTGTGCACTGAATATCTTATGAAACCTCACACTTTGGGACAAACTGTAGATTGATTGGAGAAACATGAAAAGGTCTTTATCTTTGACATGACAATGCTTTCTTTCAGCTGTAACGGCACTATACATCTATCCCATATTTGACATTCTATGAAGACTAAATTAAGGTCCTCTTGACAAGCAAATGTGACTGTGGATTGTGATGGAAGACATTTTGATGTCAGCTACAACCTACCCTTGACTTTAACCCCTTCTTTAAAAAAAAAGTCATGCTGGCATCACAGGTAAAATGTACTATAATGGTACATACAGGCTATTTACTGTATTTCAATGCAACGCATGGATGGCTTGGCGTGCCAATGTGGGAGCAACTCTTACTTTGAAGTGGTTGGACCTGTGAAGAGACCTTCCACAATGTGGCTCCTGGACTGTCTCCCAGTCCCCACATGTAAATTTCCTGCATGGACAGGGTCATGTGAACTGCTCCAGCCAATGACTGGCCTCAGCAATTATGTGTCTCCAAGTGGCAAGTCACGTGCTGTTTGGGGTACACAAGATCGTTAAGGTCAGTCATTTGAGATATATCACCGTTGAGGCCTGTACATGCAGGGACCGGAAGTTGAGCGTGAAGATAGTCCAGGAAGGTGGGGGGGGGGGCATTAAAAAATTGGACAACCCTTTAAAGGGTTGTCTAGGATTATAAAAAAAAAATCTGGAACTTCAAGTCAGCTTCATTTACTCACCGCAACTGAGCTTCATACCAGGCATATCATGAGCCATGGTCTGGTTTGTGGTACTGTTGCTGGAAGACAGTAGTAACCGTTTTTCTAATTCTGCCGCAGCCCCCCTTTGAAAAAGCTCTCTGTTGTGGCTCATAGAAGAGCATCTTCCTGAAGGCTAACTTGTAGCTTCTGGGCCCCAATGCAAAACATTACCATCAAACGTTAGTCTCCATCTACCGTGCTTTATTTATAACACTGGTCTCTTCATATGAGACCTTCAGGCTCCAGGGACTGGGTGCAATCACACACTCTGTACATCCTATAGCTACTCCCTTGAGATCTTTGGCATATATTTAGTGGTTGTCTTAAAAGGGTTGTCCAGGATTTAATATTAATGACCTATACTCAGGATAGGCCCTGATTTATATGATCTGTGGGGGTCATTCCAATCAGCTATTCCCTGGTAGCTCCAGCCTCGGATGTAGGGTCTGGATCTCCATAGCTCCATCCATTGTGTAGTGGATGGAGCTGGTCACTACAGTGCTTCTCCCACTGAAGTTTATGGAAATTGTGCTTTGGTTACCAGCTTCATGCACTACACAACGGATGGAGCTATGTACTTTTAGCAAAAGAGCTACTTGAGAACAGCAGATCGGTAGGGCTGGGTGTGAGATCCCTGCTCATCAGATATTGATGGTTTATCCTGAAAATAGCCTATCAAAATTTAAATCCTGGACAACCCTTTTAATGAGGTAAACCTGTTCATGATAAATAATTAAAAATTTGTGGGCAATTTAACATTTTGAAAAACTAAACAATAAGGGGTCAAACAACAATATTATTTTTTAAGAAATATTTTTTTAGAGAGCTAGAAGCAATCATCAAGCCACCAAGTTTTTATTTTCAATGCAAATATCTAGGAGCTTTTTTGGACTTCTTGTTCTTGAACGCATCAACTGAGACAAGAATGAAACGACCACCCACCAAAAGCTTCCACATATGTGATCGTCGGCACCCACATAAGTATCTGTCCCCCAATGGCCTCATAATTTGATCTTCCTATCTCAGATTCACACAATTAATTTCATTGTATTTGTAAGTACAGTTAATCTACCAATGAGCACGTGGGCAAAATCCACACAACCACAAGCAGTAAAGGGGGATATCTGGAAGCCCCTGTGCCCCAGTGCAAAATCTAGGCTCCCATCTACACTGCAGCAGCAAATACCCAAGCATCATGGTCCAGGCATGGCTGCTAATTCTGCACCCCACTACAGCTCTTTCCATGCCAGGAGACATACAAACTGCATGCAGAGTTTGCTCTGGTCGGATTCAGTTTCCAGACCCTAATGCTACAGGGCCTTAATGCTAGCCAGTGCCTGCTCCAGGTGTATGCGAGTCATTGGGCAGCAAAAATTTGACTCTACCTCACCTGATCCTTTCTTAGGGCTCATGCCACACGACTGTATGTATTTTGCGGTCTGATGACATCCGTGTGCATTCCGTATTTTGTGGAACGGAACAGCTGCCCTATAAAGTGCGGAGATCTGTCAGACTGGCTGCACATGTCTGACTTCTTTGTTTGTTTTGATTTGGGTTTGACTGGATCCACCTTCCCTCAGGTGTACTGGGTTTCATTGTTAGTGAGGCTATTTATCCCTCCTTCTCTCCCGTTGGCCTGTGCGGGTATAGTTTCTTTCTGGGAGCTTTTGATTTGTGGTTGATCGTCTGCCTCCAGCTCTGCTCAAGATAAGTCCTCTCCTTCATTTCACTTTGTGTGTTTTATCTAGGCCTCTAGGGAGAATGCTTGCTTCCTCCTGTTGAAGAAGCAGGTTGCCTCTCTCCCTTTTCTCTGCTGCTTAGGGTTTGCCCAGAGTGTTTAGGTTTAGGTACGAGGGCATGTGCATATCCACCCTAAGGGTATGCACATGGGCACAGCAGTTTAGGGAAAGCTTTTAGGGATCGCTAGGAGGTGACCATTTTCTCCCTAGCTTTTGGGCCTAGTCGTTTGTTCTGTTTGTTTTCCTGTGTTTGGTTATTTCCCCACCTTACCTACCTATCGTGACAGGTCCCTAATAGAACAGTCCTATCCTTGTCCGTAATGCGGTCAATAATAGGCCTTTTTTTTTTTTTTTCCGGAACGGACAAACAGACATACGGAAACGGAATGCACATGGAGTAACTTCTGTTTTTTTTTTGCGGACCCATTGAAATGAATGGTTCCGCATACGGTCTGCAAAAAACACTTAATTGAACACGGAAAGAAACTATATTCGTGTGCATGAGCCCCTTTATTGTGTTTCACCATATTGTCTTTGACTATCCATTACCAAGTGAAAACATGTGAAATTGTGTCAACTAATCAAACTTTTTTTTGCATTATTTATTGCATCTTTTTTTAGTATAATCTCTGAAATAATTGTGCACCAGTTCAGAAATTACACTCTATAACTTCATCCACATGTGCGTGATTTTAGGCACTGAGACCAACAGCAATCTCGGAGTGAGATAATGATCTTCCTGCAGTGCGGTGATCTCTAAATCTGTGTAGGGTCCTGCGTTTCACATGGAACATCTGCTGTAAAATGAGTCAGGTAAAGTGAATAGAAAACGTCAATCAGAGACGGTAATGATGTGGCACGATGCATTCTCCTGGAAGACTTTTTCATTTAATCCCAGACTCAACTAGGCTGACGGAGCCAGATGAAACACCTTTGGTGGGCAGGTTGATGGACTGTGAGACTGTGATAACCTGTGTGGTCCTGCATTGCTGGGAAAAAAGCACCATCCAGCTGTGAGTGGGGTTACTACCAAAATGTTTCTGATTCTGACCTACAGCTTTAGAACTTGTTGAATGCTATTCAGATGGTAGTGATGAGCAGCAGGGGCAATATTCGAATTCACAATATTTCGTGAATATTGGGCGAATATTCGTCATAAATTTGTGGGAATTCGCAATAATTTTCTTGATTGCGAAAATCGGCAATGTATATGCGCATATTGCCTCGCCGCAATACAGGCGTGGGTCACTTTTACTACATTTTTCATGCTGACTAGAAGTTTCTGAGACTGGAGAAAATGGTTGGCACGGCAGAACATCACAATAGCTTTGTATGCAGTATATATTCGCGATTGCTCAAATCAGCAATTAATAATGCACACATTTTTGGCGCAATACGTGCAACTTCACATTTTAGCAGGGTCTGACTACATATTACTGATTGGTGCACTAAGTATTGTTGTGAACTTGTGACATCACGCACTATGTCTGTAGCATGTATGTATGGACAGCAGAACTATATCACTATCTAACCTACACTGACTATCTCCCACTAACTATCTGTATTATATATATATAAACTAACTAACTAACTAATGTAATTGACACAGCAAAGCACAGAGCACAGTGATGTCACTGCTCTCTCTCTCTCAGATCTGCAAAAACTGCAGAAATTGGGCTGCTGGGGAGGTTCTTATATAGTAAGGAGTAGACCATTGCAGCCTTCTCATTGGCCCACAAGCAAGAAGCAGGGAGGGATCATGCGTTCAGATGAAAAAAAAAATCTAAAAATATTAGTGAATACGAATATATAGCACTATATTCAAAATCTTCGCAATTCTTGAAGTGGCGGTATTCACGATTAAAATTTGCGATTCGAATATTCGCGTTCCAACACAATTTAGAGGCCAATTTGTGTCTGAAGTATACTTATTCTTTAGATGTGCCTACAGTATGTATACCGTAATTAAGCCATTTCCTAAATTGATTCCTCTGCAATCTAGTTGTAGAGATAGGAAGCCACAAGGACTTTATCCTATAAGCATCGTTATGGGTGGTAAGCATACGCCTTGCTAAGGAGCAGAAATTACCTGCAGACACCTACTGTAAGTTCAGATGGAGATTTCACGTGCCACAAAATTATTGGCACTTTCAAAAAATTGCATACAAATGATCCCAAACATCCTTCTTAGCATCACTTTGCCAATAGTGATTTTTGCTTATGGCCCATTCTTCTGGGAGTCAATGAGGCTGATGTATCTGAGATTTGAGACTGGTTGTCTTAGATAATGATTCCTTCCATAGGCCCTATTAGGGTACATATAAATCATAGAATGGTGTCCCCCAATTGGGAACCCCCACTGTGTTAGCCAGAACATAGCGCTTCATGGTCTGGTGTTCTTGACCTGACCACATCTTTCATGGGTTAACCCACCCATGTCGTATTTTATTGACCTTCAGTAGCGTACCCTGGGGGGAAATGTATTGTTCACCGCATCTTCTCCCAGGTATTTTAGTTGTTTTCGTTATATAGGGTTTGTCATGATGAGACAAGATTAATTTCCCCTTTGATACAACCCCAATTTTTGAGTTAGAACTAAAACTTTAAGGAGAGTGGACCAATTTACTGTTTGTATATAGCATGGCTGTTGTAAGGGGGAAGACAGAATGATACTAGAGATAACTGTTCCTCATTCAATACCCTATTGAGCTCTGCAAAATTGCTGTTTATCCTAATAATATACAATGTACCCCAAGATTATTAACTATAATGTTGTACCTTGTTCTGCCCAGCAGAGTTTGAGAATCATTACAGATCACGTCTGCCTCAGTTTTAGTATTTCTGTAGTGATTAGTGTGGTTATAGCACTATCTAGCGGTGTTAAGTTGTATTACACTTTGTTTTTCCTGTTACAAAGACTGCTGCATTGTGCAAAGCATCCTGGGAAAGAGAAGTCTCCAGTCTCCAGAACACATCAGCGGAGCTGTTCTTTTGCAAATCACCTTCCTAAACTTTACCATCCTTGTAAAAGCATGAGAGATCTACCTTTGTTTCAGGGATATTGTGTTATGCAGAGCTGTTCAGCTAGTTATAATTGTTACTCTTGGAGTTTTTTTGTTACTACTGTTAGGTTAGACATGTAGTCCTATGTTAGGCAGCATTTTACCATGTGTTTCAGTGTTATGCAAATATTACAGTACATGCTATCTATACTTTATACTTATACTTGCTATTTGTATTCTTGTAGTTTTAGCAATCAACAATCCTGTTTTGCCAATATATTGTGTTCCCAATAAACAAGTTAGACTACAAAGAACAGTCCTCTTATTTGGAAGACAGGAATGGTTTATGCTGAGTTTCAGACT
This sequence comes from Bufo bufo, assembly GCF_905171765.1. Taxonomy (NCBI): domain Eukaryota; kingdom Metazoa; phylum Chordata; class Amphibia; order Anura; family Bufonidae; genus Bufo; species Bufo bufo. The sequence continues at coordinate 27,101,910 of NC_053397.1, read as the reverse complement.
GCACACTGTGTGAACGTGTATGAAGACAGAAGATGCCTTGTTAATTGATAAGGGAAAGCTCCAAGCCTAGAAATCCAACATGCCCAATTATTTATTTTAAATGTGGTTGCTTGGAGACACTCTAAAGTGTCTTGAGAGAGAGAGAAAGAGAGAGACACTCAGGGACTACAACTACCATCATTGTTGCTGTCCACACACAGATATTGGGAAAGTTACCTCTGTGAGATACCTTGGAAATGTGCCTTTTGCTGCTATATGTACTACTGCTCCTATCATCAATCCCGTAAAGAAAAACTTTATTTATTAAAATCAATGGGCTTGGCTATTGACTTCACCATTTATCCATCGGATTCTGTCTCTGCACTCCTGCCAAATGGTTCACCAGCAAGAGCACATCAACTACCACTAGGCAGGGCCCCAACACTAGGGTGTGCCCGAGGAAAGAATGGGTGTGCCCTCCAGTCACTGCATGGCCCTAGGGAGTGCCACAGTGGGACTAGCCACCCCAAACTGTGAGTACCACCGCCACTATTTTAGCCACTCTTCCCATCCTCTCCTCCCATCTGGGTCACTGCATATAGCCAGGGTCAGACCTAGCATCAAGAAAGCAGAATTTAGCATTGCTTTTTTGTATTACCAGTAATGTTGTATTTATATATGGTTATACTGTATATTGGCCTAGATGAAGTCCACCAAGAAAAAATATCCCACTGTTTTGCTGGACTCGCAATCAGGGACATAGGTAGAGGGGTCATGTATCCCAGGTGGGGAAAGATGGGGCCACTGTTACTGGTGGCGAATGTATCATGGGGGAAAACCATGCAGATATGGGACCCCTGGAGAAAGGGGACCAAGTCCAAGTTAGCTGAATCCTATATTTTAAGGCATGCATTATTCTGGGATCCCCTCTTCAAAGGACCTATTGCAGCAAGTCCCTGAGGATCCGGTGTAGGATGGGAGAGGTGGTGGCCCTTATGAAGTGTTGTGTGACAGTGTACTCCCTTAGGCCGGTGCTCCCTGGGAATTGGTGCAGTGAAAATGTAGTCAGAAGTAAATGTAACAAAGTATTTTTTTTAACATAAAACTTTAAATACATTAAGTAGCAGCAATCTTCTCTGGCACCAGTAAGGAAATGGAGGCAGGTTGGGTGGTGGCAGTCCAGCTGGTGGTAGCAGTTCACTCTGCTGTCTAGTGACTCAAGACCATACACGAGAAGGTTTGAGTAGTTCTCCCTGGAGAATATGTAACTGGACAGGAGCTCTGCATTGTGCTTCCTTTCCCTTCTGTCTCTGGACAAGAACTCCCCCTCTTGGCAGGATGCAGGACCAGCCCACTCCTACCAAGAGCGGAGGATCAGGGTTGTTAACCCTGTTTCTTGTCAACCTTTGCCAGCCATTCCTTGCTGGTAGCTATGTCAAGAAAGAAACAATAAAAAACATAACAATGCAAACTATTTACAAATTGTAGTAACCCCAGGTGTGGGGTATTACACACCCCCTTGGTGAAAGCCCGGTCATCATCGGGCTGTGCTTGTGATCCCTCCTGGTAGTCTTGCATCAGATGCCCAAAACCACTGTTTACACTGACCACCTCCCTCTCATTGCCGTGGAGAGCAATACATGCATGCATACATGTATATACATTGCCTAGGTTAACAATTCTAACTACCAGGGGGATATATAGCTATCGCCCGAGGGGGCCAAGTCCAAGATGGTGCTGAGGAGGAGTGCCAGCTACCCTATTTTAACTGATAAAGGTCCCAAAGCTATGGGGCTCTTGTGAGTCAGAGTCCTTGGGATCCATAGCAGGCTAAATTCCCGGAAACACACTTTCGCTCAGTACATTTGAGTCCTAAAAGAGAATGTACTTAAAAACATTGCAAAAACACTTGCGGCTCTTACTGAAATAGTCCTGTAAGCACAGGTGATGGGCACAAGAAGCTTGTGTAAATTAGAGTTTTTCCTTGGGTGCTTCTCTTCAAATGTTACACTCCACCCCCTCAGAGGCAAGATGGACCAAGGATCCAAGAAAGGATGGAAGAAAGCACAACAGGTGCAACTTGGATTAAAGGGGCCCAAAAAGAAAGATAAACAGTGGCCAGTCCTATGTATCTCACTCTCATGAAGCTCGTTGGGATGCTGGCTCTTCCAGTTTGCAGAAGAACTTCAAGCCTGGTCGGAAGCAATAGCTGTATCCTGGATGATTGTACCTCTGGCAGGAACTCCGGGGAGGGTCCTCTGGTCACCTCCTGTGGTGGAACTGAACTGCAGAATCGGTATCTGCGGCCAATGGAATGGGGTTCATAATCTTACCCTCCTGGAGAAGGTTAAGCTGCTGATCAGGCCCACTCAACTCCCCACTCTTGGCAGGGAGCAGGTCCAGCTCACTCCTACCAAGAGGGGAGGGACAGGGTGGTTAACCCCATTCTTTGCCAACCTTTGTCAACCATTCTTTGCTGGTAGCTACGGCCAGAAGCAAACAATAAAGTACATAACAATTGAAACTATATACAAATTGCAGTACCTCCAGGTGTGAGGTACTACAGTACATTATTAGACAAGGCTAAGAGTATATTGCAAGGAATCCAGTAAAGAGATGGGTGGCGAACAGCCCTCAAGTCCTCCTTTCAAGGTGGGTAATGGTGGGGTTATGTTAACTAGAAAGGATGCCTAATTTGAATCTTTGCAGTGGGTCCCCAACATTATATGAATGTCCCTGCAGCAAACCCACTTTTCATGGTGAATGTTCATGAGGCCACGACTTAGCAAAAGCAACCTAATAATTGGGGCAATAAAGTACAAGTCCATGAATGCACTTTGGCCAGGGCAGGGCAGGAGCATGAAGTTTCTGTCCTAGCTTCATCCCTGGGTGCTAGTCCGGGCTATGGTGTTTTCCACACTGTGCATGACAGAGAAGATTCTGCACTCGAAGCTGTCCATCAGAATAAATACAGACTCCCAGCACATCATCACCGTATGTTTACTGTGCAGAGCGACTTCTATCCATATGTTCTTCCAAGCAGTTACAGGATTATAGTCTCTAGATATAAATAAATACTACTTTCCTTCATGGTGTTATGTAAATTGATGTTACTTACAGTACAAAGTTCTTAGAGCAGATTAAACTTGCGCTCTGCCTTGATGAAGAGATATGCAGTCGTCGGGCGCACGGCAAGGGGTCCCTTAAAGTACATGTTTTTCGTGACGCCAGTTGCAGTAAAGCAACAAGGGCACAGGGCCCCTTTTAGTGATGTAGTAGATGGTACCCAGGTGTAGGAATGCCAGAGTGGTGTAGGGTAGCCTATAATGTCCCTTAATGTTGGTGCACGTGTCAGGGTGCTCCTACCTGGATACCCTGGACCCCATGCGTTGCCCTCCGAAAGCAGAAAAATAGGGGGAATAATTGAGGGATATGAAGAAATAACTTGAGCCCAGACCTTGTGATGAAGTTGATAACAGCTTTGCTTTCATTAAATGTTTCTCCAAACAGTTTGCAGACTTGGTCTTGGTTCCCAGCAGGCTTTGGCATTAACTGTGGCAGGCAAACTCCTCCCTGCTATGTCTGTTGCTCTCTGGCTCTGCTGCGCTGACAGGATAGCTGTATAACTTAGCTCTCTCTGGGTGCTGCAACTTTTCTCTTGTAGTCTGACTCTGAAATCTGCTATACCAGGGAGTTTCCCTCTCCTGGCTCCTGAGGCTCTAAGCTTCTGCCTCCATATCCAGCTGAGCTGAAGGTGCTCCAGCTGGCCTGGGCAAGGCACATCCAACAAGGACGTGCACCTGCTGCACACCCTTCCCCTGTCAGAGAAGACCTAAACTCGAACTAACTGGTCCCCACCCTTCCTGCAGGAAATTGGACTCACCCACTCCTCCACTGGAGGGGGGTTATAACGTAATAGACGGCTCCATTCTATGAGACTGTAGCTCTGCCGTGTTTGCTGCCACCTGCTGTTGAACCAGGCATATTACATGATAACATAGTTGCAAAATAGGAAATGCACGTTATATAGGACTGGGAATAAATACACAGGATGACACCAGGTTAACCATATGAGATAGTAGTTATGTGCAGAAGTGGTAATGCCACTCTGGGGCGTTACAGATGCATCATTTAAACATGACTTCTGCAAATGGAATAGATCTGAAGTTTTCTTATTTCAGTATAAGATCAAGGAAAAGCAAAGATCACTAAAGTATATTGAAGGCTGAACTGTGCATGGCTTCTGTCCTCCAGCAATTTCCATGCGTCTATCTTCTAGGGGGACCTTGTGGACAGGAACCTCACAATCAACCCCTTTACCCCCCTCCAGATTAATACTAAAGGGGTTGTGCTATCTTCTGAAAGTATTCCCTATTCACAAAAGAGAGGATAACTAATAATTTGGTGGGGGTCCCGTTCCCCCCAATATAATGGAGGGCGGCAGGTTGGGCATGCCAGGCCATTCATACTCTATGGGACTGCTGGAGATAGCCAAGTACAGTGATCAGCTATTTCCATCAGTCCTATAGAGAATTAATGTACATCTAATGTAAAATGTATGTAACATGTAAGAGGGATGAACAATCGTAGTAATGATCATTCATGCCCCCCCCCCCCATATAGTATCCATTGGTCAGTGTGAAGGCATTTTGAATCAATGCTGGTCAAATATTTACATAGCAGATTATGGCTAGAGATGAGCTAAGTTTTGTCAAAGTTGTTTCAGCTGCTTCGCCAAATTTTACAAAAAAATTCAGCTTTGTGACACTTGTTTCATTGTATGTAGTAGGTGCAATGACAGGGAGCGGCAGTGGCATTGCTCTCCGTCACTGTACCCCTCAGATGCTGCATTCATTGCTGATCGCGGCATCTGATAGGAATAATACAGTGTAAAATAAAATTAAAAAACTAATAAATAAATAATACTTACCTGGTCTATTTGCTCGTTACGGGCTGGCTGCCACCATCTTGCTTGAAAGTCTGGCACAAAATCTTGCGCGGCCCGAGATGACGTCATCACGCTGGCCGGCGTGGTGACATCATACATCACTGTGCAAGCAAATGGATCAGGTAAGTATTTTATTCTTATTTTTTTTACTATTTCAGGCTACTGCGACAAATCAAATTTATCATGAACTTTGTGGACTTCGATTCGCTCAACTATATTTATGGCCCCTCATTGGGCCGTCTAAGAAGACCCTTGGGGGTTGAAATAATCATTTCTTCTCTTCTGGTGATCCTCTGAAATGTTTCCCTTGAGAAATGCACCTGTAATCAGTCTCCATGCCTAAGGGATTACAATACGCTGCGTCCAGGGTGGAGGACGGGATACCCCCTCTTCAGCAATTCTTTGTACTTAGCAGTCTCATCCCCTCATATTTGCATTAACATTCGTGTCCACATTGACTCTTAGCAACTTCCTGCCCTTTGACCCCAAACATTCTTCTGACTATTAGAAACTTCCCTTGTTCATCAAACTCTCCTGAACTTAAATTGTTTAAAGGAGATAAGGAAAAGCAATGTCTGCCCATGGAATTTATTTCACTGCTTCTCAGCCGGAGTCTTTACAATGAATCATATATTAGACGGGTAAAAATGTATGGTTGAATCTGGAGGAGTAAGCAGAAACAGTTAGGGCAGGGAATTGCTAAAGAAACCAGTAGGGTGTTAAGGCGGCTAGGACAATATACATTTTTTTAATGGGGCTTCTTCATTGACACAAAGCTCCACCACAGAGCTATTTTAATTAATAGATTAGAAAATTGCCAAAATGGGCCCCCCTCTACTAACTGTAGTCAAGCTCCCGCTGCAAGTTTTGGCAGGGGAGAACATAAACATCCACTGCTTACAATGGGGGCCTTGCTACGCTCAATATCCTCTAAAACTACTTGATCGTAGGATGCATGCAACTGAATTTCTATGATAATAGAATAAGAATGCATTTTCATAGCTCACTGCATATCCATAGATCAAGGGAGTTAGTACTAACTATAAAGAGGACCTCTCCCCCCCCTCCTGACATGTCTGTTTTAGTAAATACTTGCATTCCCCATGTAATAATAATTCTGAAGCATCTATTCCTATGACTCTAGGTAGTGCCGTTCTTGCATTATTCCTACTAGAAGTTTATGAATGAATTGTCAGCAGTCTACAAAGAAGGTCCAGATGGGTGTTACCAGTTGGGGGCCTAGTGCTGGCTTGGACATAGCGTAGTGATGCTGATAGGCTGCACCACCAAGCTAAGAGGAGGGCAGAGGATAAACCATAAAAGGAGGAGGACTGGGGCTTTGGACAGAGTGCATGTTTACCATGTGAGGTGCTAAACTGGAGCATTGTGGTCTTGTATATGAGATAAGTCGGGACCAGGAGAGTTGTGGTGATCAGAGGTTGGAATTGTGACAAGGGCCTTTATGAAGCTGAATAGGAGGTCATCTGCTGAATAGTGTGTGAGTCCTAAGTGGCCAAGGATACTGAGCAAGCCCTGAGTGTCATGAGATAGTCAGCAAGACCTCAGTGTCCTTGGATAGTAAGCAAGTCCTGAGTGTCGTAGTATACTGAACAAGCCCTGAGTGTCATGAGATTGTGAGCAAGCCCTCAGTGTCCTGGGATAGTGAGCAAGTCCTGAGTGTCCTGAGATAGTGAGCAAGTCCTGAGTGTCCAGCGATAGTGAGCAAGTCCTAAGTGTCCAGCGATAGTGAGCAAGTCCTGAGTGTCCTGAGATAGTGAGCAAGTCTGAGTGTCCTGAGATAGTGAGCAAGTCCTGAGTGTCCTAGATTTCAGGCAAGTCCTGAGTGTCCTGAGATAGTGAGCAAGTCCTAAATCCTGAGTGTCCTAAGACAGTGAGCAAATCCTGAGTGTCCTGAGATAGCAACTCCTCAGTGTCCTGAGATAGTGAGCAAGTCCTGAGTGTCCTGAGATAGCGAGCAAGTCCTGAGTGTCCTGAGATAGTTAGCAAGTCCTGAGTGTCCTGAGATAGTGAGCAAGTTCTGAGTGTCCTGAGATAGTGAGCAAGTTCTGAGTGTCCTGAGATAGTGAGCAAGTCCTGAGTGTCCAGCGATAGTGAGCAAGTCCTGAGTGTCCAGCGATAGTGAGCAAGTCCTGAGTGTCCAGCGATAGTGAGCAAGTCCTGAGTGTCCAGCGATAGTGAGCAAGTACTGAGTGTCCTGAGATAGTGAGCAAGTCCTAAATCCTGAGTGTCCTAAGACAGTGAGCAAGTACTGAGTGTCCTGAGATAGTGAGCAAGTTCCTGAGTGTCCAGCGATAGTGAGCAAGTCCTGAGTCCAGCGATAGTGAGCAAGTCCTGAGTGTCCTGAGATAGTGAGCAAGTCCTAAATCCTGAGTGTCCTAAGATAGTGAGCAGTCCTGAGTGTCCATCGATAGTGAGCAAGTCCTGAGTGTCCTGAGATAGGGAGCAAGTCCTGACTTTTCTCAGATAGTGAGCAAGTCCTGACTTTCTTGAGATAGTGAGCAGGTCCGGAGTGTCCTGAGATAGTGAGCAAATCCTGATTATATAATTTGCTCTAGTACTGTTGTACTATATTCAAGCACCAAAGAGTTAACTTCCTAGGCATGAATATATCAGATTTCTGAGTTTTCTTAACATCCTGTCCTTATCTATTTAATTGCTTCCTTTTCCAGTTTCTTTTGAAATTTTCAGTTTATCTGAACAAAGCCTGATCACAGAATCTTGTTTTGTTGACGTTCACGTACAAATAAATAAGGCTTTTTCTTTTGCCTCAGTAAAATTCTTTAGTTTACATTAACGAATTACATTTTTTCTTTTCAATCTGGCAGTGACTTTTATCTTAAGGTGAATGTTTAGTTGTTTTTTTTATGTATAAGATAAAAAATTCTGTACTTAATATTATTAATTTTTTTTACAGAGAGCTAATCTACTTCTTAATATCTCATTATAGTAATATGACTTCAGTAACTTTTTACAATGCAGAACTGCAAATCTCCTGCACAGACATAGTGTTAAAGTTTTTTTCTGGGACTTATAGCAGTTATAGTAACATAGTTGCCCTATAAAAAATAAATATTATTATTACTTTTTTTAAAAATAATATGTTATTCAAATTAGCACCTGGATCTGAATACTTTTGTAATTGCATGTAATTAAAAATGTAGCATAGCCCGTGAGCTATTCAATAAAATGTATCTGTATAGCGCCACCTACTGTTTGTTCTTTTCCTTGTTTCTCTTGTCCACTCACTAAATTCAATCCTTCAACCTCCGTCCGCCCTATCTTGTGTTAGAAGCTGTGACAGTTACAAGGTGAGAGCTGCAGCAGAAAGGGCACTACCACTGAGCTGTGATAAGGAGAGAGTTGCAGCAGAAAGGACACATCCCCTGAGCTGTGATAAGGAGAGAGCTGCAGCAGAAAGGACATGCCCCCTGAGATGTGATATGGAGAGAGCTGCAGCAGAAAGGACATATCCCCTGAGTTGTGATAAGGAGAGAGCTGCAGCAGAAAGGACACATCCCCTGACCTGTGATATGGAGAGAGCTGCAGCAGAAAGGACATGCCCCTGAGATGTGATATGGAGAGAGCTGCAGCAGAAAGGACATATCCCCTGAGCTGTGATAAGGAGAGAGCTGCAGCAGAAAGGACACATCCCCTGAGCTGTGATAAGGAGAGAGCTGCAGCAGAAAGGACATGCCCCCTGAGATGTGATATGGAGAGAGCTGCAGCAGAAAGGACATATCCCCTGAGCTGTGATAAGGAGAGAGCTGCAGCAGAAAGGACACATCCCCTGACCTGTGATATGGAGAGAGCTGCAGCGGAAAGGACATGCCCCCTGAGATGTGATATGGAGAGAGTTGCAACAGAAAAGGACACACACCTTGAGAAAGGAGACACCTCCTGAGGGTCTAGCTTGAGCTGCAATACAAAGTACAGCCATTATTCAATGCACAACTCTGCCCTTGACATACAGTATTGTGAAGAGACTGCAGAACTCATGCATGTGTAGTGTCCCACTAGGTGAATGTGGGCACTACACAAGGGTCAATTGGGCCACGGGTACTCCTACTCCTGAGGGACAGTGGCAGTATATTTAACCGTCCATTTTAATGTATTTTCTATATGTTTTTATATGTATTGTTCCCCTGTGACATGTACAGCAGGCCTATTGGGGTGTAGTGTAGCATCCTAGACACTAGAGGGAGATAGGGAGCCCCTAGTATAAATGTTCAGGCCCAGACAGGGAGGAGTTAGTCTGTAGTCAGGAGTCTGTGGAGACAGAAGTGAGAGGGCATCTTAGCCAGAGATATGCTGAGGGCCTCCTCCTGACATGCAGCTAGATAGTCCAGGCTTCTAGTTGCCACCAGGAGGCTAGAGAAGAAGGATAGCCTGCCTGAAGTTTAATGAGCCTATATTAGCTCAGAAGAGTCACCCCAGTAGAAGAGATGTGCCTCCTAGGAGAAACTTGCAGTTCCCACAAGCCAAGCAGAGCCAGAGTTCCAGCTAAACACAAGTAAGCTGAAGGGCAGAGGAATCATAAATATAAAGCAAGGATAAATACGGGAGGAAGATATTTTGCCAAGGATAAAAGCCAGCATTAGGGCGTCCGGGCCTTGGGATAAAAGCCAGACAGGAGTTCTAAGGAACAGTGTACACTATATCTGAGGAGAAGGTACAACCTGGTCTGAGTGTGGATTATTATTGCCCTCCGAGTATCTTGCAAGAAATATACCTGCCATTTTTGATGTAAAGCCTGCTTGTGAGGAGAACTTGCTATAAGAAACTGAACTGTACAAAGTTAAACTGTTGTTTCAGTAAAGCAAAGTTTGGTTCACCATACCATCTGTGTACCTCACTTATTATAACTATAAATAGGTGTGCCACCGTTACAGGCACTGGCGTCATGAATCCTTAAAGGGACCTTGCCCCAGGCACCTAAAACACCTGCAACATCCAGGGCACCTCATCCACCACCAGGCCTGGTCCCTAAGTACAGAGTGTGCCCCAGAGGTCTACTGTGCCAGCCTCTCCTTCACTGCTGTACGCCTGCCAAGGGTTCTCCTACAAAACTGTGAGTAACCCTCGCTTGCCCAAAAACCATGACCTCACAGTCGGAATACCCTGCAGGTCTGGCGTGTTGCATAAATTGGCGTCACGAACAGGATACGATCATTCCTGCGCCATTGCAGAAGATAAAACTGTGTGCCGTTATATACCCATAAAGTGACTAAGCCCTACTTGTTTATTGAAGAAAATTGCTGGGCCAAAGAATTGTAAAATTTGCGGTGTGAAACTGTATTGCATGGACTGTATGCCGTTTATAAAAATAACATGTTAAAATGTGACAAACGCTAATGGCTGGGGCTGATGATCCAAGGTCAACGGTCAGGTTCTGATTGCTATTGATCTGAGCACCACAAGCGTTAGAAGACAGATATAGGGTGGCAGCTGTCAATCCCAGCACAGTGCATTCATTGTAAAAGTTCATGAGTAATGGGGGGGGGGGGGGGGTCACATTTTTCCACTGAATATTGCATAGAACCACTGAGCAGCAATTTGAGGGTAAATGTACATTTTTCACAACTTGGATAACTAGAGATCCTTATTCATGACGGAGAACCTCATGTTTAGTCGATGCCTCATTTAGAATACTCTCATTGTGAGCCGGCTTTGGAAACCAAGACAGTGATTGATGGGCCTGAAGTCTGAATCCGGAGCCAACAATCAGCAGCCCCTGAAGTAAGTACTATAGACACGTCCGTATTTCAAGCTGAATCCTGTCATCTGTATTGTATGTAAATTATTCCTTGCCTGAGGCGTACATAAAGCTTGAGTGAACAAACGAGGGAAAGACTGGGAGTTTCAAGAAGATTGAGGAGATCCATATTGCTTGAATTGCCCTCTGCTCACCAGAGCATTGAAAAAAACTGTCACGGAAATGCGTTCATAAGCAAATAAACAACGTTCACCATCTAGTACAAGCAGAACAGAAAAGTAATGAGCTTCCATGTATGGAGTCTCTGCATACACAATTATCACCCTAGCTTCCATCCTCACTATGGGCAGGACTATTGACTAGGAACATTCAGACTTGTTGAGTCTTTTGCTTGTCTATGTACAAATGTTGGTCTGACCTTAAAGGGGTTATCGCATGAACTATTTTCATACCAAAAGTCCTGAAATGATGTTTTAAAGTAATTTAGATGTGTCTGTATACAGCGACCCGGATGGAGGTGGAGAGGATGGGCAGTTGTGGCACTAATAAGAGTTATAGTGGTTCACGGTGGCTTTCCTCTCTCTGGTGCTTCCTGGGGCCATGCAGTGAATGTTGGTTGCACCCTTTCTTCCCTTGAAGCCCACCCTGGGCCTTTTGGGGGCTCCTACCTGATGGTGATTGGGGTGCCCTTGGTGTTAGGTGTATGGCAGGGTGCAAGGCAGGAGGGCAGATGCAGGGGGCTTGCAGATGGTTGGAGGCAAAAACCAGGCAATAAAGTATATCTTTACTGAATTGATGACGGAGGTAGTAGTACATATTGCACATATAGCATGCAAGGTATATGACGGTGTAGTTCTTTTCCTAATAGCTGTGTAAACACAGCAATGATGGTAGTACTACTAATACTCCCTGTATCTCTCTAAGTATACTTTGCAGTCTTTCGTTAACTATTTGTGAATTCCCATGCTGAGACGTGCAGTCCATCTCAAAATGTGGTGGGTGCCAAAGCAGTATATCTTCTCCACAGCAGTAAAGTCTTTTGCCATAAACAAGTGGTACCCTACTGACTTTATCTTGCACAACCTTTATGGTTCTTGACCTTGTAAGATGACTGTTCTCCTTTTCAGGGGTACTCTGGCGCTTTTCAGTCTCAAGAATGGTGTTTTCCTGGACGAGGCTTCACTTCGGGCCTTGTTAGCAAGAGCTCACACATGCACATCTTGTCTCTAGCTCTGACGACTTGACACTCCCCAGGAGGGAGGACCAGCACATCTCCTGAGAACCTAAAGTTAACACTGTCAGTGCTATCTGTTTGTAGCCCATTACATTGCTATTAGATATGCATAGTACATAACGAAATCAGAACTTCAACAACAAATCACAACATTTAACTCAGTAGCATTAAAGGGGTTCTGCACTTTGTTTAAACGGATGATCTATCCTCTGGATAGAATCATCAGCATCTGATCGGCGGCGGTCCGACACCCGGGACCCCCGCCGACCAGCTGTTTGAGAAGGCAGCGGCGCTCCAGGAGCGCCGCGGCCTTCTCACTGTTTACGCAGGCCCAGTGACGTCCACGACTAGTATCAATTGGCCTGGGCGCGGCTAAGCTCTGTTCCCTTGAATGGAGCTTAGCCCCGCCCAGGCCAGTTGATACAAAGTCATGACCATCACTCGGCAGTGGTAAACAGTGAGAGGCTGCGGCGCTGCTGGAGCGCCAACTGCCTTCTCAAACAGCTGATCGGCGGGGGGTCCCGGGTGTTGGACCGCTGCCAATCAGATGCTGATGATCTATCCAGAGGATAGATCATCAATTTAAACAAAGTGCAGAACCCCTTTAAATTAACCCTTTTGCAGTGATCCCACATGGGCACTCTGCTCCTACTCTTTGCTGCTGAGGATGAGCTCTAAACAAAATCAGTCTCCTTCTCCCCTCTGGCAGCTGACAAAAATAGTCCCTTTCCTCACTTCTGCTGCAGAAGAAGTCTTCTCGGCTATACTGCCATGTTGCTGCAGAGGCTCTGATCCTTCCTGCCAAGCATGGCAGAACACTTTGGCTATTGGCTTCACTGCAGTGAACAGAGGATTACAATGCAGAGTCCTGGCTGTGGGGAGAGTAACTGAGCAAGCCTGTCCAGCAGTATTCAGCTCAGAAGATGGACGTGCACATTGTTGCATTCCTTAAACACCAGGTGGGCACTATATTATGTAAGAAAAAGGATTGTTCTTCAACAGTATGTAAATGTGCTTCCTTTTTATATTCTGTACATATAAATATGATATTTAAAAAATAGTTTCTAATACTCAAGCTTGGTATTGGATGTTCTTCAGCAGCCAACCATGCCAACAAGATCTCCCATGCTCTGACCTTGTTGACGCTACATAACTTCCCTTAATCTGGAACAAGAACACCCACAGGAGCTTTGGACACCAGCTAAAAGTCAGTTCTCCTCTCTTCGTGTCTCATTATGCAGAGCATGGTGGCTAAGCGGTTAGCACTGTTGCAGTGCCTAAGGTCCCGGGTTGGAACATGACCAAAGGCCACATCTGCATAGCGTTTGTATATCCCTCTCCATGTTTGTGTGGGATTTCTTTGGAATACTGATAGCTTAATTGGCTTCACTATGAAATTATCTTTAGTAACACTCTCTTTAAATAAGAGAGGACAGGGACTGAGGACAATCTATGAGAAGTTGTGAAGTGCTATGGAATATGTTGGCTGTCTATAAACAACAGGAAATGAATGAAGAGCAGATCTTCCATGACCTACACCAGGGCCCCCATCTCGCTCTGCACCATCTGCATTTTTGCATCGTCTTCTTATCTCTTGCTTCGACTTTTTTCCTTACAACGTACATGAGGATGAGATTATGCATCGGACCGCTGGCTTGGTAATTCATTCTCGGCAACGTCATCTGAGCTCCTTATTTACACACAGCTATGTTCCGCTAATGTGGGAACAATTTTCCCCTTGCCCAATCATGCAACCCCACCGAAGGCTACTTTCACACTCACTTTTTGGGTGGATCCGTCATGGATCTAAAAAAAAAGGATCTGTTACAATAATACAACCGCACGCATCCGTCATGAACGGATCCGTTTGTATTATCTGTAACATAGCCAAGGACAGATCCAATGGGGGACGGAATCCGTTTTCTATTGTGCCAGATTGTGTCAGAGAAAACGGATCGGTCCCTATTGACCTTACATTGTGTGCCCAGACGGATCCGCTTGGCTCAGTTTCGTCAAGCGGACAGCAAAACGCTGCAGGCACAGCCTCCAGAGCGGAATGGAGACTGAACGGAGGCAAACTGTGCATTCTGAGCTGATCCTTTTCCATTCAGAATGCATTAGGGCAAAACTGATCCGTTTTGGACCGCTTGTGAGAGCCCTGAAACGGATCTCACAACGGAAACCGAAACAGCCAGTGTGAAAGTAGCCTTAAAAAAACTAAAAAACTTGTCTTCTCAAATTATTCCAAATCCTTGGATTTTCCAATTTGTCCATACTACACACAGGAGTAATCTTTACAATTGGTTCATTTTCTGTGACATAGTAGCAATAAATCATATTTCCTATGGATTTAGCTCCGCTGTAAGCATGTGAGCCTCAGCTATGTACTGTATGTGGCTATATTACTCCTCCAGGAAGGAGGACTTATGTAACAGTCAGTAAGGACTTATTCCTTGGAGTTCAGAAAAGCTTTTCTGAAAGAAAAAAAAAGAAAAAAAACAGGACAAATCACTGCACTCACAGCAATACACATAGGCCCCTGATTTATCAAGGCTGGAGTGTTACGCTGCCCTCAATGATGCCTGTGCTGCAGAAACAGGCATGTAATTTATGATGAGGGGCAGCTCCTGTGTACAATAGCTATTATCTATGGCATAACAATTATCCCTCTACTGTGACATCTCTATCTGTCATTGCAGTGAATTTTTTTATGATTGTTGCATTGCAGAATCACTTTGTATCACTGTATTCTGAAATCACTGTTTCACTGTTATCCGTGTACTGTGACATCACCTGTGTTTATTATCCCTGTACTGTGACATCACTGTGTTTATTATCCTGTGCTGTGACATCACTGTGTTTATTATCCCTGTACTGTGACATCACTGTGTTTATTATCCCTGTACTGTGACATCACTGTTTATTATCCTGTACTGTGACATCACTGTGTGTATTATCTCTGTACTGTGGACATCACTGTTTATTATCTCTGTACTGTGACATCACTGTGTTATTATAACCTGTAACTGTGACATCACTGTGTTTATTATCCCTGTTACTGTGACATCACTGTGTTTATTATCCCTGTACTGTGACATCACCTGTGTTTATTATCCCTGTACTATGACATCACTGTGTTTATTATCCTGTACTGTGACATCACTGTGTTTATTATACCTGTGTTGTGACATCACTGTGTTTATTATCCTGTACTGTGACATCACTGTGTTTATTATCTCTGTACTGTGACATTGCTGTGTTCATTATCCTGTACTGTGACATCGTGTTTATTATCGCTGTACTGTGACATCGTGTTTTATTATCGCTGTACTGTGACATCACTGTGTTTATTATCCCTGGACTGTGACATCACTGTGTTTATTATCCCCTGACTGTGACATCACTGTGTTTATTATCTCTGTACTGTGACATCACTGTGTGTATTATCTCTGTACTGTGACATCACTGTGTGTATTATCCCTGTACTGTGACATCACTGTGTTTATTATCCCTGTACTGTGACATCACTGTGTTTATTATCCTGTACTGTGACATCACTGTGTTCTTACTATCTCTGTACTGTGACATCACTGTGTTTATTATCCTGTACTGTGGACATCACTGTGTTATATCCTGTACTGTGACATCACTGTGTTTATTATCCTGTACTGTGACATCACTGTGTTTATTACTCCTGTACTGTGACATCACTGTGTTTATTATACTGTACTGTGACATCACTCTGTTTATTATCCATGTACTGTTACAGCCACTGTGTTTATTATCTCCTGTACTGTGACATCACTGTGTTTATTATCCCTGTACTGTGACATCACTGTGTTTACTATCTCTGTACTGTGACATCACTGTGTTTATTATCCTGTACTGTGACATCACTGTGTTTATTATCTCTGTACTGTGACATCACTGTGTTTATTATACCCTGTTACTGTGACATCACTGTGTTTACTATCTCTGTACTGTGACATCACTGTGTTTATTATCCTGTACGGTGACATCACTGTGTTTATTATCCCTGACTGTGACATCACTGTGTTTATTATCTCTGTACTGTGACATCACTGTGTGTATTATCTCTGTACTGTGACATCACTGTGTGTATTATCCCTGTACTGTGACATCACTGTGTTTATTATCCCTGTACTGTGACATCACTGTGTTTATTATCCTGTACTGTGACATCACTGTGTTTATTATCTCTGTACTGTGACATCACTGTGTTTATTATCCTGTACTGTGAACATCACTGTGTTTATATCCCTGTACTGTGACAATCACTGTGTATATTATCTCTGTACTGTGACATCACTGTGTTTATTATCCTGTACTGTGAACATCACTGTGTTTATTATCATGTACTGTGACATCACTGAGTTTATTATCCCTGTACTGTGACATCACCTCTGTTTATTATCCCTGTACTGTGAACTCACTGTGTTTATTATCCTCCTGTACTGTGGACATCACTGTGGTTATTACCTGTACTGTGACATCACTGTGTTTACTATCTCTGTACTGTGACATCACTGTGTTTATTATCCTGTACTGTGACATCACTGTGTTTATTATCTCTGTACTGTGACATCACTGTGTTTATTATACCTGTACTGTGACATCACTGTGTTTACTATCTCTGTACTGTGACATCACTGTGTTTATTATCCTGTACGGTGACATCACTGTGTCTTATTATCACCTGTACTGTGATATCACTGTGTTTATTATCCCTTCTACTGTGACAATCACTGTGTTTATTATCTCCTGTACTGTGACATCACTGTGCTTATTATCCTGTACTGTGAATCACTGTGCTTATTATCTGGTACTGTGACATCACTGTGTTTACTATCTCTGATACTGTGACAATCACTGTGTTTATTATCCCTGCAAAGAGATTCAAACAAATAGAGGAGCATGAGCAAGGGGTTAAGGACCAAGTACGGAAGGATGGGATATTTGGAGGGAGTGGGGTGGGGAAAAGGAAAGATATAGGATAGGGTAGTAGTAGAAGGGTGGGCACATGGGAAGTATACGACTAGAAAGAAAGGAAAGGAATATCATTCGGAGTAGAGGAGGCAGCTCACACCAAATGGGACCAGATGTCCCTGACTCGCAGGCTGCTTTAACGTCAAAGGAAGAAAAAACTGGGTGGTTGTGGGGAGCGCTTAAAGTACTGTAGAGAAGCAAGGGAAAAAGTGAACACCTGCAGATAGGGAGGTTGGTGTATGGAATGTTCCACACGGAAATAAAGGCCCAATTATAGTGCACTTAGGCCAACGACCCTTGCTATAGGTGATGATGTGTATAATGAATAAGGAAAGACTGTGATTCTTCTGATATAGCAAATGATTGGTTACTTCCCTGTGACCATAGTGGAGGTAAAACACAATGCAGAAAATAGATGATAAAGACTAAAATGTATAAAAACCAACAACTTGTTAATTTTCATTTGAGAAAATGCATACTGCACAATAAAAATGATTTACTCCCTTCACCAGGGAGGATGGCGCAAGATAAACTCAAGACACTTGTCGCCAGACCTCCCTCGCCGAGATCGCCTAGTGGTTCTCAGGTAGTCCCTGCAACGGATGACCCGGTGGACTCCAATTTTATAGACAAAGAACTTTATTTAAGTATGAGCTTGACACATTTTGGGGTCACATAAATCCCCCCTTCTTAAGGAGCAATACAATTGGTTGTATTACAGAGGTGGTATATGTGTGGTATATATTAAGGATTTGAAAAAGGACCACCAAATCGTTAATCACGGCCCTTTCTACAAATCAGAGTCCCAGATTTTATCCCCACAAATAGAATTCACTATACCAAAAAGGGAATTGATCCATGTGTGTATCCCTTTGAATTAACTTTATGTACCCCAATAACCCTGCTAGAGGTTGCGTTCCAGAGTGGAATGCATCATTTCCTGGTCATCTGAACGGAAGTGACATCATGATTAAACGATTTGGTGGTCCTTTTTCAAATCCCTATATATACCACCTCTGTAATACACCTATTTTACTGCTCCTGAAGAAGGGGGATTGATGTGACCCCGAAACGCGTCAAGCTCTTACTTATATAAAGTTCTTTGTCTATAAATTGGAGTCCACCGGGTCATCCGTTGGAGGGACTATCTGAGAACCACTAGGCGATCTCGGCGAGGAGGTCTGGCGACAAGTGTCTTGAGTTTATCTTGCGCCATCCTCCCTGGTGAAGGGAGTAAATCATTTTTATTGTGCAGTATGCATTTTCTCTAATGAATTGACAAAGCAGTTGGTTTTTTATACATTTTAGTCTTTATCATCTATTTTTCTGCATTGTGTTTTACCTCCACTATGGTCACAGGGAAGTATCCAATCATTTGCTATACAGAAGAATCACAGTCTTTCTTCTTCATTATACACATCATCACCTATAGAAAGAAGGGAAGTAACCAATCATTTGCTATACAGAAGAATCACAGTCTTTCTTCTTCATTATACACATCAATCACCTATAGAAAGAGCCGCTGGGCCTAAGTGCACTATAATTGGCCTGTTATGTCCAGGTGGAACATTCCATACACCAGCTTTATTATCCCTGTACTGTGACATCACTATGCTTACTATCTCTGTACTGTGACATCACTGTGTTATTCTGTGTACTGTGACATCACTGTGTTTATTATCCCTGTACTGTGACAACACTGTGTTTATTATCCCTGTACTGTGACATCACTGTGTTTACTATCTCTGTACTGTGACATCACTGTGTTATTCTCTGTACTGTGACAACACTGTGTTTATTATCGCTGTACTGTGACATCACTGTGTTTACTATCTCTGTACTGTGACATCACTGTGTTATTCTCTGTACTGTGACATCACTGTGTTTATTATCCCTGTACTGTGACATCACTGTGTTTATGATCCCTGTACTGTGACATCACTGTGTTTATTATCGCTGTACTGTGACATCACTGTGTTTATTATCTCTGTATTGTGACATCACTGTGTTTATTATCTCTGTATTGTGACATCACTGTGTTTATTATCTCTGTACTGTGACATCACTGTGTTTATTATCTCTGTAATGTGACATCACTGTGTTTATTATCGCTGTAGTGTGACATCACTGTGTTTATTATCGCTGTAGTGTGACATCACTGTGTTTATTATCTCTGTACTGTGACATCACTGTGTTTATTATCTCTGTAATGTGACATCACTGTGTTTATTATCCCTGTACTGTGACATCACTGTGTTTATTATCCCTGTATTGTGACATCACTGTGTTTACTATCCCTGTAGTGTGACATCACTGTGTTTACTATCTCTGTACTGTGACATCACTGTGTTATTCTCTGTACTGTGACATCACTGTGTTTATTATCTCTGTATTTTGACATCACTGTGTTTATTATCTCTGTACTGTGACATCACTGTGTTTACTATCCCTGTAGTGTGACATCACTGTGTTTACTATCCCTGTAGTGTGACATCACTGTGTTTACTATCTCTGTACTGTGACATCACTGTGTTATTCTCTGTACTGTGACATCAATGTGTTTATTATCCCTGTACTGTGACATCAATGTGTTTATTATCCCTGTACTGTGACATCACTGTGTTTATTATCCTGTACTGTGACATCACTGTGTTTATTATCCCTGTACTGTGACATCAATGTGTTTATTATCCCTGTACTGTGACATCACTGTGTTTATTATCCCTGTACTGTCACATCACTGTGTTTATTATCCCTGTACTGTGACATCACTGTGTTTATTATCCTGTACTGTGACATCAATGTGTTTATTATCCCTGTACTGTGACATCACTGTGTTTATTATCCCTGTGCTGTGACATCACTGTGTTTATTATCTCTGTACTGTGACATCACTGTGTTTATTATCCCTGTACTGTGACATCACTGTGTTTATTATCCCTGTGCTGTGACATCACTGTGTTTATTATCCCTGTACTGTGACATCACTGTGTTTATTATCCCTGTACTGTGACATCACTGTGTTTACTATCTCTGTACTGTGACATCACTGTGTTATTCTCTGTACTGTGACATCACTGTGTTTATTATCTCTGTATTTTGACATCACTGTGTTTATTATCCCTGTACTGTGACATCACTGTGTTTATTATATTAGGTGCAAATGTTACCATTGTACCTCGGAGCTAGGGATACCAGTTGTGGAAACTGCATGTTAAGATAGGGCGGCCCTGTCAAAAATATTGCACTGGGGCCCTGAATCTTCAATTTACACCTCTGTATATAAGTGTCTGGCAATTATATTAGCCTTCACAGCCTATCACTCTTTCCCGATTTTCGGGCCATTTATTGGGAACAAGCATTTATAAGAAAGCTCATTCTAGGTAACTGGCCAATGTCACTGAGCGTTTGTTTGTTGGCTGTTTGCATCTTTCATACAGAATGAAAGATGCCTGACTATCGGAGGGACATTGATCTGTGTAATAGGCTGATGCACACAAGTGCATATCGTTAATCGCCGCTCATCCTGTTCAAATATCAGGCAATGTGTTAGGAGTCTGCAAGAGGAGGATCTCATCATAATTTGAACCCACTGGTAAATATATGGACGCTAAGGAGACTTTATTACATACGACTAATTGTCTTCATTAGCAATAACCCAGTGCTATCTTCCTTGAAAAATGTGCTCCTCAAGTGGTTTATTGACCAGGCACTTCAGCAAACATCAGCATTTTTGTAGTGAGTCATCGCTGACCTCAGTTTATGTTCACATAATCCTCTGACCACTTAAAAGATAATGCGGGTATCTTGGTATGAGGTATTCAGATATCATCTGTTCTGACTATTTTCTCAGTTTGCATACATTGCCTCTGTTTTCTTAGTGTCAGCTAGTTGGCAGTTCCTTGGGTTCTCAGTCCTGGAACTGTTTGTTTATGGGGTTGTTTTAACTCTTCTTTTGTATATAAATGTTTTTCTAGTCCATTGTTGAAGGATGAAGATAAACTTGTGTCTTGTTAACGCTACATGTGCATATTGCATCTACAGACTTGGCCACATTTGGTCACGCAAGATCTGGCTTTGAAAGTGGTAGGTTATGTAAAAGAAAATCAATATGAGGTCCACATTTGGCTTCCCCGTAGCTCATTGATCTCCAGCCTGTGTTTCTCCAAAGGTTACAACCCAACTGCCCTCCATGTCCACCCATTGCAGAAAGAAGTACCATCCAGGCTGGCTCTTTATCTGTCTAGTCCTTTGTTCCCTGCCCCTAACATAAGTGGCTTCGTAGATGCCAGGCACATCATTTGTTCACTGCTGTAATACCAGATTAATCCTTCTCACATAAGAAGCAATTCTAGTTATGAAAATGCATAAGATAGGTCACTTTTGGTTCATCTAGGGTAGGGATCTCCAGCCTGTGGCTCTCCAGGATCATACTGGGGCCTTAGGTGCCTGGCTGCTGCTTTTTTCTGGACACTCCTTAGAAATAACATCTGTTGGGATGAATAAGCATGTAATCAGGGGATTTGGAGAAGATGGATGAACAATCTTTGGTGGACAGCTATCTTATGTCTATAGGAGCTAACACAGCTTCTAAAACATCAGATTGGAGGCATCTATTCACTGTAGTAATGCCACATTGTTCCTTCTCCCATTAAAAAGCAATTCCAGTTCTGAAAATGTATATGGTAGGTTTTCTGTTAGTTCATCTAAGACCACCAGAGATTCCCAACCTGTGGTTCTTGAGCTGTTGTGAAACTACACCTTCAAGCTTGCTATGACAGCTACAGGCTGTGGGTGTAGTAGTAGTAGTAGTAGCAGGAATGACCAATCTGGCATTAAAGCTGAGAAGAACAAATGCCCTAAATGCACTGTTTTACAATAACCTGTGTAAGTTCCTCTAAATATAAGATATCAGCCAAAAACCGTTCAGTCATGTTCTCCAACGGCACCAGCGCTCATTCAGCTCAACAGACATTACTTCTAAGGAGTGTGCACGAAAAAGCAGCAGCCAGGCATCTATGGCATCCCTATGATGCTAGAGAACCAGAAGTTGGATGTCACTGACTTACCTAAACCAAAAGTGGACCCAGTTCTTTCATAACAAGTTAGGTGCCCAGGACCTATTGTGTCACTTATAATAGGGCATGGAAACACACAGAAATTCTATATTATTATTAGAATTAGTGGAAAATTTAAGTTTTTTTGGGAACTTAAACAATGATGGCATACCAATATCAGCCACCCATACATGAGCCTCTGTGCCTATGTAAACAATGAAGGAGCAACGCTCTATGTCATACTGAGGAGTTAGAGCATGACAAAAGGATTTGATGCTCTGCTGTGCCCCAGAGTCTTGCTCTGCCACCTTAGCGCTTGCACTAGGCAGCCAGTCACCATCAAGGGCACCTCGATCACCACCTGGCCGGTGTCCCCTGTAATAGAGTCTGCCCCGGAGAATTTGGTGCTGTTCTCCCCTTCACTTCACTGCTGGCCCAGGGAGGCATCTTCTAAACCGTGAGTAACCGATGAACTGTTGCACTCATCGGCCCACCGTGAACCTCACGTGTTCTCCCCTGTGGACCGGCACGCAGCATAACACAGAATATCAGTTTTGCCTAGGGTATTCCTTTAAACAGGCTCCAAACCCTGAGATTCACTCTAAATATATGCACTAGACGTCAGACCCATAGCTCAGCATTTTCCAGCAATTTGACTTTGATCTGACAGATTCCAAAAGCGAATCATCAACTCCAGAAGTTTTTAGAACAAAGACTTTTGCAACTGTAAATTACTAAACTTTATACCGCCCAGCGAGATCTTTTAAGGACACAGTTCTTTCTTACTGTAGAGCTGTAAGAAGAGAATGGCATCTCCCTGTGTTATGTATTTTACCTCTTAGCTAAAAAGTAAGAAATATATATAATTATGCTGTAAGCAAAGCCACAAAATAATGCAATTATGTTTTAAATATTGCATATGCATTGCTGATACCCCATTCCTGACAAGCTGCCTTCCATTAATCCATGCTAGGGTACAATATAATCTTTTTATGAATAGAATTACTTTATATTGTGTATGGCTATTGTATGACATGAATTATCTCCAACCCTCCGGCCATCAGGCAATTATTATGCCTAAAATACAGTGAAATGGGCATTTATGTACCATATAACATTCCTGGGGCTCTCTGTGATTATATATGGCAGCTACAGAGCTATAGTTGAAAGAGTATATATGGTGGCTCACCAATTTACTGTAAACAACTGGAATTAAGGTGCTTTGCTATGTTAAGCTTCACCCAAGAAACTATGAAGGTACAAGTAATAGCTGATTAATTAACAAGCACTCTCAGCATCTGAAGTTGCATTAAAAAAACTAATATATTAATTATGGAAAAAATAAATATTGATCCAATTGGAATTAACGAGAATGCACCAACGGTATATTATCCTCAGTAATTCATAAATTATATCACTCTCATTAAGTTATCAACACAGCATCACATAATTTCATATAAAACTTCATAAAAAACTCATATAATTGAATCAAAATTAAAATTCGGTTCCCTGATTATATCTGTTATCTCATGATACTGAAGCGGAAAGTTCATAAATTACATAGTTGGTCCAGAATAAATCCCAAATGGACTTTATATATATTTTTTGGACTTTATATATACAGTATTTTTCGGTACACTTTGGGATATTTTTTGTATTTATTCTGGATTTATGACTAACGGACCAACTATGTAATTTATGAACTTTCCGCTTCAGTATCATGAGATATCAGATATAATCAGGGAACCACATTTTTATTTTAATTCAATTATATGAGTTTTTTAAAGAAGTTTTATATGAATTATGTGATGTTGTGTTGATAACTTAATGAGAGCGATATAATTTGATGAATTACTGGGGATAATATACCGTTGGTGCATTCTCGTTAATTCCAATTGGATCAAATTTTATTTTTTCCATAGTTAAAATATTTAGTTTTTTAATGCAACTTCAGATGCTGAGAGTGCTTGTTAATTAATCAGCTATAGAGCTATGCTTAACCACCAGTTCTTATACTGATGAGATATAGCCACTGCATGATCAAATGATTGCCATAGATCCTTCTCCAGTTTCTCTGGACTCATTTTGCTGGGAAAATCGAAGAACATGTCCTACAAGAATGGCTCAAGTCCAACACCAACAGAATTGGAGCCACTCCTTCCAATTGTCTTTCCGTTCTTTGTGGGAGGGGGGATATGTAATATGGGGCATAGGGGAAGGGTTATAATTATTTAGTCTTGGCCATTGCAGCCAGAGGTTAGCTGTGAATGTACATTGCCTCTGCTCGTGTCCTACATTTATGCCATCATGTGGATACAGATTAAACGTTCTGTCCACCATTGCAACCATTTTTCTCCAATGCATCTAGAATAAAACATAAAAAAATCTACCATTTTGTGTATACAGCTCCAACACATATCTCTGTGCCTTCATATTTACAGATTATGGACAAACCCTGTGTAGTATGATCGTGTCATGTGTAGTGTTGAGCGAACTTGTGTTTTAAGTTCTGCGTCCAAAGTTCGGGTTCGGGTTATCGAAGTATCCCGTTATGGATTCCGCTACCACGGACCATAACGGAATTTGGAATCCATAACGGGATTCTTCGATAACCCGAACCTGAACTTTGGACGCAGAACTTAAAACACAAGTTCGCTCAACACAAGTCATGTGTTAGTTGATCCCTTTCTATCAGTTCCCTCTTTTACTATCTGTAGGCTAACAAGAGGCACTGGTCAGATAGTGTAGAGAAAAACTTGACTGCAGGCTCAGACTACACACGGTTTGTATGTAGTCTGTTACTATGGAGACACATAGGACTCCATTGGAGCTATGGAAAGAAAGCATAGGATATTGCTGAAAACTATTTAACAAATTGCTTCATTAGTGGTTGTAGATTTTAGATTGATAGATTTAGTTTTGAGCAATACAAATGGTTGCTACGGTGGACAGAGCCTTTAAGAAGCCAATTGTGATGCTAATAGATGTCAATGTGATTTACCGTAAGTATATAGATGTGCCTCATTTGTAGAGGATGCATCAAGGTATGGATTTGCTGAGTTTTCATCAATAAATGAAACTAATATAATTCAATGAATATACACTAATACAATGTAAATAGTCAAATAAAAAAAGATACAAAAATTACAACTATAATTTATGAAACCAAAGGGAACAGTGGGTTATTGTACCTTCAAAAGTTCTAATGAAATGCCTCAATTAACCCAGATACTATTTTCTTACTTGGGGATTTCCAAACCAAAGCCCTGTCCACCACTTGCCATTCTCCAGATAAATGTCATTTAGTGGTCCACTGAAAGTTTTTATAATGATTTTATAATGTTTTAGAGATGAACGAATTTATAGAAAATTCGATTTGGCTGATTCGTGACAAAGCGCATTTTTATGTAAGTAGCGGGTGCAACAACAGGGAGCGCCGCCCCCGTAATTGTACCCCTTAGATGCCGCGTTCATACATGATCGCGGCATCTAAGAGTAAAATTAACAATCAAAAACATTTTTTTTATCAAACTTACCACCTCCATTTGCTCACGACGCACGGGATTTCGGCCGAGATCTTCAAGCAAGATGGAGGCTGGCAGCCCGTCGCGAGAAAATGAAGGAGATAAGTTAGAATTTTTTAGTTTTTTCTAATATATCAGGATAAATCAATTTGCTGACACGAAGCACGAGGAAATTCGAATTTATCCTGAAATTCGGATCGAATTCCACTTTGTGGGATTCGATTCGATCATCTCTATTAATAATGTCTATCTCGCCAGATGGGGTTGCTGCCATATGAAAGAGAAAAGTTTTTGTGAATTAACCCCTTGACGACCAGAATGTTGTTCCAAATGATTAGACACTTACAAGCAACTATGTTGGTTTAACAACATTCATGTTTGTATTTCTTGCGTTACCAAAATATTTTTTTTCGGGACACATAGGGATGTTTTTAAAATCTTTCGTTTTACAAAAATGTTTTATTTTTTGTTTTATTAGATGGGTTTTTATTCTTTCAATTTGTCTAATGACACTAAAGCATATGCATAGGTTCTCTATTTTGTTTTGGTAGTTCTGATATGATATGTGTAGTTTTTGATTACGGGGAAGCTGAGGTGATGGTTTGTGCTGCCATTGGTGGTAGTTTTTTTTTGTATTATGTTTTATACATTTTTAACTTATTTTTTAATATATTTTTTAACAAACTATATTCCCCATGAGGTTATAAAAGAGGTACAGACTAGTCTGTGTCAAATCCCCTCATTAAACAAAGGGCCACTCCCTACACCTGGAGAAAAAAGATTTGTTCATAAGAGGCTACAAGCATTCTTTACAGTAAGGGCTGTAAATTTCTGGAATAGCTGCAGGATCTGGTCACAGCAAATACACTAGATGGCTGCAAAAAAGGTTCGGATAACTTTTTATTTCAAAATAACATTGAGGCTTATGAAAATGTATAGAAATCATGTTCTACACACCCCTTCCCTTTGGCTCAACCCCTCCCTAAAAGGAACATGGACATTGATCCAGTGATTGGCTCTGATTCCACATCTGGAGTCGGCAAGGATTGTTTTTCCCTCACAGGGTTTCTTTTTGTCTTCCCCTGGATCAATTCAACAGAATTACAGGTTGGACTTGATGGACTTTTGTCTTTTTCCAACCTTAACAACTATGTAAAGACCGGGGGGAACAGCCCGCTGTTGTGACCTCAGTTTCTGGTACAGCTCCTCTGGGTCTGCTAAGACCCAACAAGTCTGTCAAGCTGGGGAGGTGACAGTCCTGCTGGATCTTAGCAGACCCAGATGAGGTGTGATCATAGGGTAAAATAGAAACCACTTCTGGTTGTTCCCGGCTGTCACAGTCATCTGGTAGATTGCAGGGTAAATACAATGGTGCGAGATTAAAGCCTGCAACTAAGCAACAAAAATGTACATTGTTTGGTCATTTGGTCACTGTTGGTTGTGAGTCATTTGTGGCACCTTCTGTCGGTTCTCCCCATGTGATGTACTTTCATAGCGTGTACTAATAATCATACCATACAGGGGTAAATTATAAGCACCATACATTATAGTGCCCAATTAATATTTCCATACATTGACCAAATAATGCTACCATAGAGTTGGCTGTAAAGACAAAGCTATACTACTTACTGGACCCTATGATTAAGGGGGACCCTATGATTAAGGGTGCTAAAAAAACACACCCGAAACGCGTCAGTGAGATGTAAGACCTGGTTTGTAACTACTATTTTGTAACTGCTTTTTAATGGAGAAGAAATAAAACTGAATAGATTTTACCAACACCGGTGGCTGGAAATCATCTACATTTGTCGCTGTAAAGGCAAAGCTATACTACCACCATATACTGCAAAAATAACATACAGGTATCCGTATTGCTGATGGTTCTCCATCCAGCACTCATTAAATAAAAGTACATACATAAAGTAATCTAATAACAGCGTTTCGTGATGCTGCTGCATCAGTGGATACTCTAAACAGTAACCCAATTTAAGAGGACCTTTCATGGGTCCAGACTTTATAAGATAAGTAGCACGTTAGGTAGGGCATAAAGCAGGGATCCTGTAGTGCTTACTATTATTCATGGGCGCAGCTCCATTTGCCCGCTGTGCCCTCTGGTATTTTCCCCGCTCAGTATGCTAATTACTAGCATCGGAACAGGGAGGAGGAGATGCCAGGGTTTCTCGATGGGCGTCTCCTTCTCCCTGACTGTAGCACTGTCCAATCGCAGTGCAGAGCATCACAGCGGAGAAAAAACCTCCCTGGCTGTGACGCTCTGCACTGCAATTGGACAGCGCTACAACCAGGGAGAAGGAGACGCCCACTGAGAAAGACTCAGTCTCCTCCTCATTGTTCCGATACTCGCCAAAATCAACGGGGGCCGCAGCAGATGAACAGGGGGGGGGGGGCTTTTGAAGAAAAAACTGCCATGGCATCAGTGGGAGCCGCCCTATAAGGTAACAACCTAATTAGACTATTGAAAAACTGATGAAAGGTCCTCTTTAACATAGCCTATACCGGATCATAGGGTCTAAAGGATTATGCTCTATTTACCCTATGTCTCCTGTGACATGGTGAATCCCCAGGATGAGATCACCCTGAATAGTTTCACACTGATGATGACGATGTACCAGGCAGAGGTTGGCAACAGGTAGACAGCAGAATAACCAGGGGCAAAGTGAGAAGCAATGCCTAGAATGAGCCACGTAGTGATGTGTGGTGCTTGCTAAATAATAAATAAATGCAAAAAAATTTAAATAAATAAAATAAATATATCTATATCTATCTTAAAATCTTTTATTATTATTATTATTATTATTATAATTTTTATTTTTTTTATGTCAAGGACAACAGGGTTGCAAATCGTGCAAATATGGACCAGTTGGGAGCAAAGTAATTAAATCAAAGAGGTTGCTTTTCCTCAGTATGCACAGATTAGAAGTAGCTCAATACTTCAATACTACATTAAAGAGCCCATTAATAGACCTCTATAGTCACCTCATCAGCAATAACACATGCATGCGTAATATGCCTCAGGCATGTCTTATCTGCAGAGATCACAGGTCTACTGGTCTCATCATCACTGCATAGATCCTACTGGATACCGACAGATATGGGAAACAATTGTGTCATTTGCCAAGACTAGACTAATGACTATATGTAGCTCGGGGGTGATTATTAAGACATACCTCAGAGTGTTATCTCTTTAGATCACTAGACTACAGAATATTTGGACTACCTCAAAGAAGTGACTTAATACCTTCTTGTAAAGACTTCATACCTGGATAATAATGAAGATGTAAAACTCGTAGGAAGGTCTGACTTGTAACATTTTAGGAGAGCAATATATTAATCAATTGATAGAGAAAAAAATTAATAGTCATTATTCAGGGGCCAAAGTTAAAGTTCCTGGCGCCGAAATTAAAATCTATTCCAAATCCACCATCCTCTATGATAACATCTATTAGCACTGGTTTCCTATACCAAATCCACTATCCTCTATAATAACATCTACAGTATTAGCACTGGTTTCCTTGGTTGTGGTAGAAAGGCCATTGGTTCCCTCGAGTATCAGATCCATTTTGTGATGGACAACCTGTGAAATCCAGATCCCTATTGTCCCTATAGGAATCAATGATATCTTAAGTTAAAGATCTGTATTGACTTCCATTGAAAGAATACCGATAAAAAGGATCACTAGACTATAAAAGACGCATCAAGGTCAATGGTCCAATGGAGATCTGTATTTCAGATTTTATTGATGTCTTTGGTATGAATATTGATCCAAATTCAGTTGAGTCTACTGACTTCTATGACAGAACAGAGATAAATATTCCAAGTCTGTACTTTTTGGGTTCTGTGGATGTAGATATAGGGTTTGTCTATTGGGGTACTGCAACCTGGGTGCTCTTTTTTATTCATCTCTATACAAAAGTTTTGAGTTCAATTTGTACATTGCCTTATCTGATAGCCAAATACTGTAAATGTGAAGATCAAAGATAGGACAGGACATAATGGTTGACATTTAAATTGCCCAATATTGCTTGTTACCTACAGTGGATACCCTTATAATATCAAATTGGCTCTTGGTGGGAAGGGCATTTTAGTGCCACACTAATTGTCCTTCTTTCCACATTTTATGGATTGCTCAAGTAACATCTCCTGGTCACCCCTAACAATTAGGGGAATGGGTAGACCTGGTAAATGGTTTGACTTTGATGGACAGTTCCCAATACATAAAGACACCCAAGAAACGGAAATTTATCCAACTAACATATAATCAGAAACAATCAAGGACAAGGACACATGGCTGAAATATGTATAACTTTATTTAATTAGAACAAAAATTGGAACAATTAGCTACTTACATATTCTAGACTGTGTTGGCTATACTTCTGTTACAAGTTGCTTCTGCCTGACCAGTTGAATCATGTCCCCCGAGGGGCTACTTGTCTGGACAGTAATGTAGAGCATGTGTTGAATTTTGGCGTCAGGTCTACTTATTCTTTATATAATAGTCCTTTGTGAAAGTAGTTAGCAAATGAAGCCAAAATCTTGAAATATATTACAATACTACAGGTAATGAACTTCCAGTGTTAAATGTAAAAAAGTTTTCCCAAGAAAAGCCATTAGCAGCAACCTTTATAGTTATACCACTGGACCTTAAGCTAACCTCTGTCCACCCTTGTCCATAAATGCTTCACCCTTTCCAGGAGTCTGTGTTCCCGGAAGATCCTCCTTGTCTACAGCAATAAGAATTCATTACAGTAGGCAAAGCTAATGGAAGAGACCCTGACCTCACTTGCACTAAACATAATAATTCCTGCAATGGAAGTTGTAGACATGCATGACCTGTGGAGACTGATGGTCATCTCCAACAGAGAGAACCATCAATCAGCTATGAAGTGTGTTGGCTGCAGATGATCGGAAACACATGATAGTTAGATTTAGAATAATATAAATCACAAAACTCAAGACTAGTGTTGAGCAAATCGAAGTTCACAAAGTGGACTTTAATCCGAATTTTAGGGAAAGTTCAATTCGCCGCAAAGCCGAATTTCCTCATGCTTCTTGGTAATGAATCAATTTTCCCTAAAGTGGCAGTAAAAAATAAAAAAATCATACTCACCTCATCCATTTGCGAATAAAGATCCCACTTGAAATCTTGAGCGCGGTGACATATGACATCACCATGCCGGCCAGCGTGATGACATTACGGACCACTTGAGATTTTGCGCTGGATCTTCAATCAAGATGGCCGCGGCAGACTCTTTGCAATTAAATTGATAAGGTGAGTATTTAAATGTTTTTTTTTTAACAGATTAGCCCCGAAAAGCCCTCAATGGTTACCTCAGAAGCCGCAATCAGCAATGAACATGGCATCTGACGGTTCAATCATGGGGGGTGGCGCAATCGCCATTCCTCATCATTGAGCCTGCTACTCACAAAGAAAAGCACTTTGTGGTGAAGTAATTCATCACATAGCGAATTTATTAGAGAAATTTGGTGAAGCAGCCGAATCAAATTTATGAAAACTTTGCTCATCTCTACTCAAGACCATACGTCGCAGGGATTGCCTGGGAAGTCTTTTTGAGGGCATCACAATCACAGCCGTAGATTTGTATGACATGTAGTGCAGACAGAATTATTATATAGAACTGGAAGAATTTGTGTCTTTTTTCCTCTTTTCTGCTTGTTTGGCCAATATATAATTTTTCTCTTGCTTGCTAAGCAGGGGAGGGCTTCCTGGTGGGATGCAAGAGCTGTGCTAAGTGCTCTGAGCCAATTAGATCTTTTCCCCTGCTCCTCCTCCTCCTCTCACAACCTAATTTTTCTCTGAAATACTTAATGAGAATCTGCAGCTGCATCTCCCTCCTCTCCCTCCTCACTGTCTTCCATTGACTGCTTTAGATAAGATGGATTTTTTTGCAGACTGAGCAGGTTTCCTAAAGGGGTTGTGCAGCCAGTACATACTCAGGATAGGTCATCAATATCTGATCTGTGGGGGTCCCACTCCTGGTACCCCCGTCAATCAGCTGTTTAAAGCGGAGGTGGCACTGCATCATCTTCAAGATTACACTGATAGTTGTCTTGCTTGCAACAGAAGCGCAGTGTAATTACAAGTGCTCCTCCCATTCAAGTGAATGGAACAAGCACTTGTAACCACACTGCACCGCCGCAACTTCCGAGATGACACGCAGATAACACGAAGTAGTGCTCGCACAAGCACTGCCTCCTCTTCAAACAGCTGATCGGCGGGGGTGCCGGGATCCCTACCCCCTTAAATCAGAAATCGATGACCTATTTTGAGGATCATCAAGGGAACTTTAGACAGCTGGAAGGTCATAAAGATGGCACTTTTCCCCCGATACTATGTGGGACAATGCAACCATGGATATAAATATACTTATTAGCATATTGGGATGTTCATCTAATGGGGGTTTCTTCAACCATTGCAGGATTCAGTAAAGGAATCCATAATCTACAGTTACATATGTAATCCTTGGACAGGCATAGCCAGGAATTTGGGTAACGTCATCTCACCCCCACAATGAATATTTTAAATTATTTTCCAAAAAGCAGAGAATGGAATAACTTAAATTATCCCCCCCCTCCCACCTCCACATGCCAAAAATAGGGTTAATGTCTTCAGTGGGTAACTGAAATGATGAATGCACACATTAAAATTCTGTAGCTACTCTCATCATTTCAAGGTCCATTTGTAGTTCAGATAACACAGTGCACATAGGCACAAAGATCTGCATGATGGTGGGTCTGCACACTTGCAGATAAGGCACTAGTTAATGGATGTCGGAATTTTATCAGCTCTTTCTAACAAGTTCATACACTTTAGTGCTAGTTGTCTGTAAAACATGAAATTAATGCAAGCTAGAGGAGAGCTTTACATTCTATGGCCGTGCTGCGCTGGAGGCTGAGAGGTTATCATCTGGTACATTGCACCCAGGATCGTCACTTCTTCTCCGAGTCTTGGTGCTCTTGTAAAGTAAATATTAGAAATAAAATAAAAAAAATAACAGCAAGGTTCAATGTGACATTGCTTTCCGTGTCTATTATTACTAATGGATTGGACTTGAGCAGAAGGTTGAGTGACTACATGTTCTAATCACTTTTCTAAGAAAGTTCAATAATTTAAAATATTTGTTTCTACCGCATCTCAGGTTCCATTGACATAATGGAAGTTTTGCCCGGTCATACACTGTAGCAGTGGCGTACATAGAAAAGTAAGGGCCCCATAGCAATGATCAAACCAGGCCCCCCACACAGGACTGAAAGGTTTCCGCCTAAACCCCTTTCAATGACTCTTGGGCCATTTTCCCACTGCCTCATTTGCTAAAAGTTGTTCCTTTAGCGGTTAAGGTCCTGACCACATTTCCACCCCCAGTAGAAGAGGGGATGATCCCACCTAAGACTGGGCCCTCTCTTGTCCTGGGCCCCATAGCAGTTGCATGGTCTGCTGCTATAGTAGTTACGCCCCTGCACTCTAGCCATTGGTTGAATGCTCATTTGACTGACCACTATCCCCTTTGACTCCCCCATGCTCAGTGTGTATGTGTTCTGAATGAGGACAATATCACTGCCAGACAACTCTGGGTGCAATGATCATGTTAAAAGTCAACAGCCAGATATTTGTCCCATCCTCTGGTGCCATATCTGTCTGTCCAGTCTTGACCCAACTAGTTGACCACACGACTCTTTGCTTCTTACATTCTCCTTACCCTTGCTCCCAATATGATTCTCTAATGAATCAATTTTTCGTTAACCCACTGCACCTAAAGGTGCCCATTCACCTTCAAAGGCCAACAGATGGCAAATAGGTGGACAGCTAACTTACCCAATTCTCCCCATACACGCTCAGTTTGGCCAATGGGAAAAGAGAAGAAAGCTGAAGGCAGATATCTCAAGGTAGAACAAAAGGATGGGGCGCAAAAATTCCAGTTTGCCCAATTCTTCTCTACCTGACATCTTCAATTTGGGGAGAGTCGGAAGCTCCCCATACAGTCTAGTAAAAAACATTTTGAATTTTGCCCTAAATTAAGGCAGTTTTTCATATTCATTTTTGTAGAGCAGAACTTAGGCCAAGTATAATAAGTTGTGCAAGTGCATAAGTGGCAATGGAGCTCTATTTAAAGGGGTAGTCTTACCACAGACAACCCCTTCCATATGGAAGTCTCTGATCAGCAGGTCCAGCTTTGGACACATAAAAAACTGTTGATTTTTTTCCCAGATAAAGCATAGGCCAACCAGATGTTTTCCCTGCAAAAGGCTGCTTGAGAGAAGTCCTAAGTGGTACTGCAGTGATTGGGTGGAGCAGCCCTGTAATGGTATGACAAGGTAGACGGAGACCAGAGGAGCACCATGGAGTAAATAGTAGATACATATTATTATTTTATTTTTTTAAGAGATTTCAGGTAACCGGCTGCTTTATCTTCTGGATAACCAAGGTGCACTAATATCCTTTCACCAATATACTTCCAAGACCATAAAGGAAAATAAGGCCCCATAGTTAAAACACAGTCCAGAAATCTCAGAACAAGGCTCATTACACCAAGATTTAGGAATGTCAGGGATAGACACACCATATGTAAAAGCTTTGGAGGGGCCCAGGAGGTAATGCCACCCTAAAGGCGGCTAGCAACATCCAACATTGTATGCAAGAAACTTATCTAATGAATTTCATGGGTCACGACAACTGGTGGATTGAGAGACATAAGGGAGTGTCCCATGATGAGCCATTGAAGTGCAAGGGGCCTGCATACTATTACAGCACTGGTTTTCACGCCCTACGTTGCATGAAATCCTTGAATATAGGACTTTGGTGTTGCTACCAAGTCATGAACTCATTGATATCAGTGGGATCATATTTCCTTGCTGACCACAGCTCATTGTTATAAAAGCTGGCGGAGGTTCAACGATCATCAAGAACACTAACACCACGGGGAGCATTTATTTTCTCAGCGCTCAGGATAAATGGGATAACATGGGATCTGTGAAGAAGAAGTCCAATATTACCAAGTAGATGGAGTCTTCGCTTCAGCCAATCCCACTTAATGAAGTGTTTACATCTGCTCCGTGACCCGAGGGCGAGGGACATTATACCGAACAGCTGAAAGAGTCACCATTTCACAATGACTTCATTGAAAACTCTATAAACAGCTTTCATTCCGGGAGCAGAGACCCTTGTCTTCTGCTCATGACTGCAACGTTCAACAATGTCAAATATTTTGACGTGTATATCCACATGATTCGTGTTTATGGTTCATTGGAAATCGGGCTCTCTTGTCTAGCGGCTCATGTAACTTAATAATGAATGCAAATGAGCAGCAATCGTGTGGAAGATATCAAGATAAACTGTCGGCTAATTTTACTGACACTAATGTGTGTTTTGCACCAAATAACCAGATAATGAGATGTAACTATTAATATATTGTGTAGACCAGTGCAGATCTATAAAAGGTTGTTCTTATTTTTGTACTTAAAGAGCACCTGTTTTCAGGATCAACCCTATCAACCGCGGTATACCGCCTGGTAGTCTTAATCTTCGTCTTGTGAAAACCGGTTGTGGTGTTCTTGGGAAAAAAATACTTTTATCTAAATATATAAAGAAGGACATACACTCACCTAAAGAATTATTAGGAACACCATACTAATACGGTGTTGGACCCCCTTTTGCCTTCAGAACTGCCTTAATTCTACGTGGCATTGATTCAACAAGGTGCTGATAGCATTCTTTAGAAATGTTGGCCCATATTGATAGGATAGCATCTTGCAGTTGATGGAGATTTGAGGGATGCACATCCAGGGCACGAAGCTCCCGTTCCACCACATCCCAAAGATGCTCTATTGGGTTGAGATCTGGGGACTGTGGGGGCCATTTTAGTATAGTGAACTCATTGTCATGTTCAAGAAACCAATTTGAAATGATTCGAGCTTTGTGACATGGTGCATTATCCTGCTGGAAGTAGCCATCAGAGGATGGATACATGTTCTCATTCTGTTTACGCCAAATTCGGACTCTACCATTTGAATGTCTCAACAGAAATCGAGACTCATCAGACCAGGCAACATTTTTCCAGTCTTCAACAGTCCAATTTTGGTGAGCTCGTGCAAATTGTAGCCTCTTTTTCCTATTTGTAGTGGAGATGAGTGGTACCCGGTGGGGTCTTCTGCTGTTGTAGCCTATCCGCCTCAAGGTTGTGCGTGTTGTGGCTTCACAAATGCTTTGCTGCATACCTCGGTTGTAACGAGTGGTTATTTCAGTCAACGTTGCTCTTCTATCAGCTTGAATCAGTCGGCCCATTCTCCTCTGACCTCTAGCATCCACAAGGCATTTTTGCCCACAGGACTGCCGCATACTGGATGTTTTTCCCTTTTCACACCATTCTTTGTAAACCCTAGAAATGGTTGTGAGTGAAAATCCCAGTAACTGAGCAGATTGTGAAATACTCAGACCGGCCCGTCTGGCACCAACAACCATGCCACACTCAAAATTGCTTAAATCACCTTTCTTTCCCATTCTGACATTCAGTTTGGAGTTCAGGAGATTGTCTTGACCAGGACCACCCCCCTAAATGCATTGAAGCAACTGCCATGTGATTGGTTGACTAGATAATTGCATTAATGAGAAATAGAACAAGTGTTCCTAATAATTCTTTAGGTGAGTGTATATATATATGTGTGTGTGTGTATGTATGTTCCGCGATCACTCAAAAACGCAACCATCGATTTCAACTAAACTTGGTATACACATCCTTTGCTACCTGGAAAGAAATCTTGTGGGGGTCATCCGCCCCTACACAGCAGCTGCAGGGAGTTTGTATGCTCCAGCTGTTTTGCTACACACATATTGCTCTGTAACTCAAAAACTCATCGATCAATTTCTACTAAACTTGGTGCACATATCACTTACTATCTGGGGAAGAATACTGTGGAGGTAACATGCCGGTACACAATGAGTTTCTGTCTGTCTCAACGTCTGTCTGTCTGTTCTTTATGCGCGACCAAATGACTGGACCGATCTTTACCAAATTTGACACACAGGTACATCAGGTGTCCGGGAAGGTTTTAGACCGGGTCTCAGCTCTCTAGGACATACCGTTCCAGACAATTACCTGCATTAGCCAATACAAGCCTGCAAGTCTTTCTCTTCATATCCCAACTGCCATACACACGGTCACATGTCCCTTATCAGCCAATAGAAGCTCGCAGGCCCTTAGTCTCCACATACACACAGTTTTACTCCAGGTTTCCATAACAACCCAGTTATTTTTCTTCACTGCTGTAGGTCAGCTTTAGGCTAGGGCTACACGACGACAATAAGTTGCATGACACATAGGGCACAACTACACTGCTACATGTGTCGCGCGACATTGATGTCGCAAATTTTTTTTTAATGATAGGCTAAGGTGTTGCACTGCGACATGTGACATGCTGCGACTGTGACGTGACAGTCGCAGAAAAATCCATCTTGAATGGTTGTTGTGTCGCAGTGGCAGCATGTCACATGTGCAACACAATAGCCTATCATTATAAAAATTGTTGAGACAAAATGTTGCGCGACACATGTCGTCGTGTAGCCCTAGCAATAAAGGGGCAGGGTGCTGTGGAGGTCACTGTTAAAGGGGCAGGCACTGTGGAGGTCACTGTTAAAGAGGCTTTCACTGTGGATGTTACTGTTAAGAGGGCAGGCCGCTGTGGAGGTCACTGTTAAGAGGGCAGACCCTGTGGAGGTCACTGTTAAAGGGGTGGACACTGTGGAGGTCACTGTTAAGGGGGCAGGGGCCACTATTAAAGGGGCAACTGCTGTAGAGGTCACTGTTAAGGCAGCAGGGTACTGTGAGGTCACTGTAAAGGGAGCAGGGTACTGTGACGGTCACTGTCAAGGGCAAATTGGTTACCGCCCTGTAGGGCAGGAGCCCCAAAACTTACCCATACCATTCTTGTGAAAATCCAGTCCTCTACTCTTGTGAAATGCTTCCTTTTATTTGTAAGCTCCATTTGGTGCACCATCACTTCACCAGTAACCCCACTCAGTGCCCTCTAATCTTGTAAGATTGACAGTTCCTGAGATTTCAGAACCAGTGTTGACACCTTGGAAGTCAAAGCCACCGAATGCGGCAGCCCCTACCATGATGCACCAAAAACCTTATTTGCATTAAAACTAAAAGAAGCCTTCAATGTCAATCAGCTGTTTCTAAAGCAGGACAGGGATGTAATATTACCAATTTACAAAGCTTTGGTGCAGCCTTATTTGGAATCTGCAGTTCAATTCAGGCATCGGCAGTCCATAGAAAGGATGCTCTGGAACTGGAAATAGTACAAAGGAGAGCGACTAAACTGATAAGGGGCAAGGAGGGTCTTAGTTATGAAAAAAGATTAAAATAATTACACTTATTTAGTCTTGAGAAGAGACATCTAAGGGGGGGGGGGGTCATGATTAACCTATACAAATATATAAATGGGCCGTACAAAAAATATGTTGAAAAATAACAGTTCCATGTAAATTTCCTTCAAAAGACTCGGGGGCACTGCTTCCATCTGAAGAAGAAAAACTATGTAACTTCTCAGGAATAGAGGCCTGAATTTTGATAAGAATGGTATATTTATATTTCTGGGAACCTACCCTACATGGAGGTATGCTTATATATTAAGCGGCCCTTTTGATCTTTATGTACAACACTGTAAGGGGAGACATGACCTATGTGAGTACATTCACTATTATAACGGCAGCTATTGCATTGAATGGGGTCGTGATCCTAGGGCCGTGGTGGAGGTAACCTGTGAGTCATGTTGCGAACCCATTCCGGTTCAATGGCTGTTACCCTGAAATCTTGGGTCATGTGACAGGTGTTACTGTCAAAATAGCGGTGTAGCCCAAGCCTATAGTTGAAGCCCAGCCTGCTGTACCCTGTTTAAAAAGCCATACTCACCTGCTCCCCAATCCGTTCCGGCTCACTGGCTCTCTTCTGCAGTCTTCTGGTCACCCTGGTATAAACTTCTGAATGGATGGGGTCATGTGTTCCACAGCAGCCAATGACTGGCCTCAGAAGTGATGTGTCCCCAAGTGGCATGTGACTCAGCAGTGAATTGTGTCCCCAAGCACCATGTGACCCAGCCATTACATGCAGCTGGATGACACGTCACTGCTAAGGTCAGTCATTGGCAGCAGCGGCACATCGTTTATCTGAAAGTTTACAGGATGGGACCAAGTCACTGCAGAAGAGAACCAGGGAGCCGAAAGGAATTGGGGGCAGGTGAGTATATATATATACAGTTGCAAGAAAAAGTATGTGAACCCTTTGGAATGATATGGATTTCTGCACAAATTGGTCATAAAAAGTGATCTGATCTTCATCTAAGTCACAACAATAGACAATCACAGTCTGCTTAAACTAATAACACACAAAGAATTAAATGGTACCATGATTTTATTGAACACACCATGTAAACATTCACAGTGCAGGTGGAAAAAGTATGTGAACCCCTAGACTAATGACATCTCCAAGAGCTAATTGGAGTGAGGTGTCAGCCAACTGGAGTCCAATCAATGAGATGAGATTGGAGGTGTTGGTTACAGCTGCCCTGCCCTATAAAAACACACACCAGTTCTGGGTTTGCTTTTCACAAGAAGCATTGCCTGATGTGAATGATACCTCACACAAAAGAGCTCTTAGAAGACCTACGATTAAGAATTGTTGACTTGCATAAAGCTGGAAAGGGTTATAAAAGTATCTCCAAAAGCCTTGCTGTTCATCAGTCCACGGTAAGACAAATTGTCTATAAATGGAGAAAGTTCAGCACTGCTGCTACTCTCCCTAGGAGTGTCCGTCCTGTAAAGATGACTGCAAGAGCACAGCGCAGACTGCTCAATGAGGTGAAGAAGAATCCTAGAGTGTCAGCTAAAGACTTACAAAAGTCTCTGGCATATGCTAACATCTGTCCTGGAGGCTGGTTTTAAAGTCAGTATAAAACTGAGTCTGCTTATATAGAACCTACCAGTAGCCATTTGGCTTCAGGAGAAGTATATGGTGGGCTCAGCGTGCATGTTGGTACTTGCATCCCTGGATCCGATGAAAGCTGTAATGGCACCGGACGGGGTTAAAAGCAGAGTGTGCTTGGCGTGCACGCTGACCTGCATTCCCTGGACTTTGTGTGGCTGTCATGGCCCATAAATAGGTAGGAACTAGTGTTAGGGACCACTCAAATAGAGGCGACCTTGACGTGGTGAGTGGCTTATTACGCTTTGGCCAAAATGTACACCAATGCCTCATCCAGCATGGAGGCAGGGCAGAATGCTGGATATAGAGTGCTATCACATATGTATTCTCCGTTTGTATATGCTAACATCCCTATTAGCGAATCTACAATACGTAAAAAACTAAACAAGAATGGATTTCATAGGAGGATACCACAGAGGAAGCCACTGCTGTCCAAAAAAAACATTGCTGCACATTTACAGTTTGCACAAGAGCACATGGATGTTCCACAGCAGTACTGGCAAAATATTCTGTGGACAGATGAAACCAAAGTTGAGTTGTTTGGAAGAAACACACAGCACTATGTGTGGAGAAAAAGAGGCACAGCACACCAACATCAAAACCTCATCCCAACTGTGAAGTATGGTGGTGGAGGCCTCATGGTTTGGGGCTGCTTTGCTGCATCAGGGCCTGGACGGATTGCTATCATCAAAGGAAAAATGAATTCCCAAGTTTATCAAGACAATTTGCAGGAGAACTTAAGACCATCTGTCCACCAGCTGAAGCTCAACAGAAGATGGGTGTTGCAACAGGACAACGACCCAAAGCATAGAAGCCAACAGAATGGCTTAAACAGAAGAAAATACGCCTTCTGGAGTGGCCCAGTCGGAGTCCTGACCTCAACCCGATTGAGATGCTGTGGCATGACCTCAAGAAAGCGATTCACACCAGACATCCCAAGAATATTGCTGATCTGAAACAGTTCTGTAAAGAGGAATGGTCAAGAATTACTCCTGACCGTTGTGCACGTCTGATCTGCAACTACAGGAAACGTTTGGTTGAAGTTATTGCTGCCAAAGGAGGTTCAACCAGTTATTAAATCCAAGGGTTCACATACTTTTTCCACCTGCACTGTGAATGTTTACATGGTGTGTTCAATAAAAACATGGTAACATTTAATTCTTTGTGTGTTATTAGTTTAAGCAGACTGTGATTGTCTATTGTTGTGACTTAGATGAAGATCAGATCACATTTTATGACCAATTTGTGCAGAAATCCATATCAT
The DNA here is from genome assembly GCF_905171765.1 of Bufo bufo. NCBI lineage: Eukaryota > Metazoa > Chordata > Amphibia > Anura > Bufonidae > Bufo > Bufo bufo. The sequence continues at coordinate 27,061,151 of NC_053397.1, read as the reverse complement.
TCCAAAGGGTTCACATACTTTTTCTTGCAACTGTATATATATATATATATATATATATATATATATAAGGGGTTATCCAAGTGTTATAGTGTGATATTGATGACCTATATAAGATTGGCAGGGGTCCAACTTATATCACATGCCTAAAATGAGGCCATGGCATTTATCAGTCTCTTCAAACAGCTGATCGGTGGGGGTGCCAGGAGTTGGACCTCCAACGAACAGATATTGATTACCTATCCTGAGGATAGGTCATCAGTGTTAAACACCCGGATAACTCCTTTAAACAGTTACAGCAGGTTGGGCTTCAAATTTTAAAAAAGTGCCCAAAGCTGGAAAACTCCTTTTAATTTTCACCGGTAATGAAAAACATCCTAAGAAACCTCCTTTTGGATTTACAGCGCTGAATGAAATGCATTACTTGACACATAGCAAATAATTAAATGTTTGCTCGCACTAGTTTGGCGCGCATTTGGACGATCAAAGCAAACATCTGGCTGGTTGCTATGAGTTACAAAAACACTGCACTATTTGCCAACGAGTTGTCCTAAAGTTACTACATGATCCTGCTTAATCCACCCAGTGAGTAATTCCTAATGAATAAAATCTAGATAAGATAGAAATAAAAGCCGAAAATAGGACAAATCCAACCCCCCTTCCCCCCATCCTCTCCAGTTGTGAACCCGATGCGAATAAGCAGCAATTGAAATGCTAAGTCTGCAGTTTGTGTCTCACTACTCATTTTCCGCTGCCGTGATCCGTAGCAATGTGACTTACGACTGTGTTAAACGGTTTCCTATCTGAAGCTTCTTGTCAATCTCCATAACTGGGTTTTTACGGCACAATCGGCAAAGCTGCAGCACGCCTTGGCACAGACAGAGCTCGTTTTGCCCACATTAAAGACTTGTTATAACAGATAGGAAGCTGCACGGGGTGCAGTCATCTTTAGATAATCATCCCCTAAGGGTCCGTGCAGAGAACAATCTCATTTTATTATGGAAATAGAAACCAGGTTATATGGGAACAGTTGGATAACATCGAAACATAATAGGAAAAAACAGCTTTGTCACTGCTTTTTGCAAATAATACAAAAGAAAGTTTTTGTTTTCGGGCCTTGCAAAGTAATGATTTAGAAAATCGGGCGGCGTCAGCGGAATTTCATGCACTCCTGGAGAACGGAAGCCTTGGAAATTAAAAACATAATAATAATGGATTTTTTTTTTAACCTTTAAAGTGTAACGTTGAACATCATTTAGTTTTTTAGGTTTACCTGCCTTAATTTTTTCCCCTGCATTGTGTTTTTTTTCCCATAGGCTTCTGTAGTATCCAGAAAATGTCAAAAATATTTTAAAAAAACCACCATTAATAATGCTTTAAGAGGAACTGTCTTTTCTCCTGACGTCTATTTTAGTGACTACTTGTATTCCCCATGTGATAATACAAGTAGAGTCCATTCTTATTGTACTGTTGTTCTACTATTCCCACTAGAGGTTTATGAATGAATTGCCTGCAGTCTGCAATAAAAGTCCAGCTGGGCGTTACCAGTTGCGGATGTGACCCTGCACAGTCTGAAACTATCCAATCAGTGCTGCCAGAGAAGTACCCCAGAGCTGGGTACTTGCAAATAGTTTTTGTTCTCTAATGTTTATAGTGTTATTTAATGCAAGTTATTGTGTTTTAATGTCATTTATTCCCAGTATGGTTCTTGTATGGGTCCTACGGGGGTTAACCAACCCTGATAAAAGGGTTGTCTCACTTCAGCAAATGGCATTTATCATGTAGACAAAGTTGATACAAGACACTTACTAATGTATTGTGATTGTCCATATTGCTTCCTTGATTCATTTTTCCATCATATTATACACTGCTCGTTTCCAGGGGTTATGACCACCTTGCAATCCAGCAGTGGTGGACGTGCTTAAACACTATGGGAAAAAGCGTTGGTCTCTCTGGTGTACGGGACCATGGGAGTGCGCATAGGAACACATGCGCAGCAGCTCTTATCCTGGTCACCTTGTATCTGCGTTGCAATGGTGATCATAACCCCTGGAAATGAGCAGGGTAGAAGGTAATGGAAAAATGATTCTAACCAGTAAAGAAGGCAATATGGACAATCACAATACATTAGTAAGTGCCTTGTATTAACTTTCTCTACATGATAAATGCCAGTTGCTGAAATGATGCTTGTAGAGAAGAAGGTTTCTGATCAGGCGCAAAACACATAGGATCCAATCCGTCTCTTATAGGTGAATCTTCTTTAATTGCATAAATAATATAGAACAACGCGTTTCGGGGCTCAAAGTGTCCCCTTCATTAGGTTAACAGTAGTCACCTGGTGACTACTGTTAATCTGATGAAGGGGACACTTTGAGCCCCGAAACGCGTTGTTCTATATTATTTATGCAATTAAAGAAGATTCACCTATAAGAGACGGATTGGATCCTATGTGTTTTGCGCCTGATCAGAAACCTTCTTCTCTACAAGCATCCTTTGGGGGATTGGGCTTCCGATCCCAAAGATACCTCTTCTGCGGCTGCATCCACGGATCCGGAAAGTCTCTCTCTTTTACTTACATACCTACATTAGAGTTGTGTCTATTATTGCACAACCTAAAAAGGTGAGCACCTTAAACTTGTTTAAAGGGAACCTGTCACCAGGATTTTGGGTATAGAACTAAGGACATGGGTTGCTAGATGGCCGCTAGCACATCCGCAATACCCAGTCCCCATAGCTCTGTGTGCTTTTATTGTGTAAAAAAAACGATTTGATACATATGCAAATTAACATAAAAGAGTCATATCTTACTTGTGTGACCAGAGAAGAGTCATATTTTCAAGCTCTGACTCATCTCAGGTTAATTTGCATATGTATCAAATCGGTTTTTATACACAATAAAAGCACACAGAGCTATGGGGACTGGGTATTGCGGATGTGCTAGTGGCCATCTAGCAACCCATGTCCTTAGTTCTATACCCAAAATCCCGGTGACAGGTTCCCTTTAACAATTAAGTTTGTATTGAACATACTACCCTATTGTGCGCCCCCCATACCCCTTCTTTTGTCTCCATGTTCCCCTCCTGACCGAGGGGGACTCTAGACTCGCCTGTGGTTACCAAGAAGTTGCTTAAATGAGACAACCCCTTTAAGGATGGGTTGTGGACTGTTTAGTCCGCCCCTAGCTCAGCTCAGTTAGTGAGTGTCTTGAGTCTGCAGAGGACGGTAGAGCTGTGACTTGGTCTTCACAAGATCTAAGTTGCAAGGGCACCCCAACTACCATCAGGCAGGGTGTGCCCTGACAGAAGAAAAGGTGCACCCTCCTTTCACCACATCTGTTTGAGGATTGGCACTCAAGCCAGAGCTACTACCAGGGGTGTAGCCATATTCAGGGACGTAACTGCCATAGCGGCAGACAATGCGACTGCTATGGGGCCCAGGGCAAGAGGGGGCCCATTTGGGATAATCTCCTCTTCTACTGGGGGTGAAAACTTGGTCAGGACTCTACCCTCTAAAGAAACAACTTTTAGTAAATGAGGCAGTGGAGAAAATGGCCCAAGGGTCATTGAAAGGGGTTTAGGCAGAAGCCCTTCTGTCTGGTGTGGAAGGGGTAATAGAAAAAAGATCCCAGCAGACGTGTCTTCAATGCTCGTGAAGTTTTATTGCATGTGACAATGTGTCCGTAGAAAAGGACGCGTTTCGGCTCAATTGCCTTTCTCAACAGTTGCCTTTCTGTTGTCACGAGCATTGAAGACACGTCTGCTGGGATCTTTTTTCTATTACACGTGGGAATCATCCTATCCCGTGCGGCGTGCACCTCAGCGTGTGCCGGCCAACTTCTTTCCATGGTGTGGAAGGGGGGCTGGTTTGATCCTTGCTATGGGGCCCTTACTTCTCTATGTACACCACTGGTTGTAGTGGAAGCAGAGGAAGGGGCTGCTTCAGGGCCAGAACTCAGAAGGGGCCCGCCCAGAAGGAGAACTGAAAGAGTTTATTGTCAGGGCCCCCTCAACAGTACCATGACATTATATACCGTGACAGGACATACAGTATATACATGTAGGAAACAGATGGAGCGGCTGCCGGGCCTGGTCTGAGAGAGCGATCTTGACTAGCCACAGGAGTGAGTGTTGCATGGGAGGAGAGGGTTTGCCTAGGGCGTTCAAAAATTTACTGTGGGGCCCAGTCAATTCTAGTTATGTCACTGGCCGCCACCATATCCATCCTCCCCCCCCCCCCCCCTCCCTTCTAGGGTTGCCACCCGGCCAGTATCTCACTGGCAAGGCTGATATTTTAGTGGACCTGCCGCTGCCTGTAATTTTTTTCGACCGGCAATATTAATTGTCAGTATACGAGGATTGATACTTTACCTCCCTCCACCCCACACCCACTTGAGTTGAGAAAAAAAAAAAGCACTTCTCCATTTGCTCGCGCTGCGGGGAACATTCGCTGCTGACTGGAGGACAGGACCTGTGAGGCATCATCACGCTGGAGCGCAGGTCCTGTCCTGAGCTTCCAGTCAGCAGGGGGCGCGCCGTTCACTGCAGAGCGGGCAAATGGAGGAGGTGAGTCCTTTTTTTTCTTTCTTTTTTTTGGCAGAAGCAGAGAAGGGGGCACTAATGGGGGGCATTATTCTTACGGGGGGCACTAATGGGGGGCTTTATTCTTACGGGGCACTAATGGGGGCACTATTCTTACGGGGGGGGCACTAATGGGTGGCATTATTCTTACAGGAGAGCAGTAATGGGGGCATGATTTTTACTGGGGGATACTAATGGGGCCATTACTCTTATTGGGGGACACTAATGGGGCCATTAATATTACTGGGGGCGGTATTAATAATGGGGGGCATTACTATTAATTCTGTGGGGCACTAATGGGGGCAGTATTAATGCAGGGGGCACTAATGGAGGCATTAATATTACTGGGGGGCATTAAAGAGGTTGTCTCACTTCAGTAAGTGGCTAGTGCTTTTTCCTATATTGTGCAAGCACGACCACCACTGATGGATTGCAGGGTGGTCTGTAACCCTGGAAATGAACAGTGTATAATGTGATGGAAAAATGAATCCAGCCAGCAAAGGAAGCAATATTGAAAATAACAATACACCCTGTACAGAATTATTAGGCAAATTAGTATTTTGACCACATCATCCTCTTTATGCATGTTGTCTTACTCCAAGCTGTATAGGCTCGAAAGCCTACTACCAATTAAGCATATTAGGTGATGTGCATCTCTGTAATGAGAAGGGGTGTGGTCTAATGACATCAACACCCTATATCAGGTGTGCATAATTATTAGGCAACTTCCTTTCCTTTGGCAAAATGGGTCAAAAGAAGGACTTGACAGGCTCAGAAAAGTCAAAAATAGTGAGATATCTTGCAGAGGGATGCAGCACTCTTAAAATTGCAAAGCTTCTGAAGCGTGATCATCGAACAATCAAGCGTTTCATTCAAAATAGCAAGAAGCGTGTGGAAAAACCAAGGCGCAAAATAACTGCCCATGAACTGAGAAAAGTCAAGCGTGCAGCTGCCAAGATGCCACTTGCCACCAGTTTGGCCATATTTCAGAGCTGCAACATCACTGGAGTGCCCAAAAGCACAAGGTGTGCAATACTCAGAGACATGGCCAAGGTAAGAAAGGCTGAAAGACGACCACCACTGAACAAGACACACAAGCTGAAACGTCAAGACTGGGCCAAGAAATATCTCAAGACTGATTTTTCTAAGGTTTTATGGACTGATGAAATGAGAGTGAGTCTTGATGGGCCAGATGGATGGGCCCGTGGCTGGATTGGTAAAGGGCAGAGAGCTCCAGTCCGACTCAGACGCCAGCAAGGTGGAGGTGGAGTACTGGTTTGGGCTGGTATCATCAAAGATGAGCTTGTGGGGCCTTTTTAGGTTGAGGATGGAGTCAAGCTCAACTCCCAGTCCTACTGCCAGTTTCTGGAAGACACCTTCTTCAAGCAGTGGTACAGGAAGAAGTCTGCATCCTTCAAGAAAAACATGATTTTCATGCAGGACAATGCTCCATCACACGCGTCCAAGTACTCCACAGCGTGGCTGGCAAGAAAGGGTATAAAAGAAGAAAATCTAATGACATGGCCTCCTTGTTCACCTGATCTGAACCCCATTGAGAACCTGTGGTCCATCATCAAATGTGAGATTTACAAGGAGGGAAAACAGTACACCTCTCTGAACAGTGTCTGGGAGGCTGTGGTTGCTGCTGCACGCAATGTTGATGGTGAACAGATCAAAACACTGACAGAATCCATGGATGGCAGGCTTTTGAGTGTCCTTGCAAAGAAAGGTGGCTATATTGGTCACTGATTTATTTTTGTTTTGTTTTTGAATGTCAGAAATGTATATTTGTGAATGTTGAGATGTTATATTGGTTTCACTGGTAAAAATAAATAATTGAAATGGGTATATATTTGTTTTTTGTTAAGTTGCCTAATAATTATGCACAGTAATAGTCACCTGTACACACAGATATCCCCCTAAAATAGCTAAACCTAAAAACAAACTAAAAACTACTTCCAAAAATTTTCAGCTTTGATATTAATGGGTTTTTTGGGTTCATTGAGAACATGGTTGTTGTTCAATAATAAAATTAATCCTCAAAAATACAACTTGCCTAATAATTCTGCACTCCCTGTACATTAGTAAGTGGCTTGTATTAACTTTCTTTACATGATAAATGCCACTTACTAAAGTGAGACAACCCCTTTAATATTATTGGGACTTGGGAGCCACAGTATGACAGCAGCTTAAGACCTCATGTTAAGCCACCCCCACCCCCCACAACCACACCCTAACTTGGCCGGTATTTTTTGTTGGGAAAGGTGGCAACCCTACTCCCCTCCCCCAGCTCCTCAGGGGCTTGCGGCACCAGTATCACTGGTAACACCCATCTGGACTTTAACTGCACACTCCAGACAATTCATTACTTAACTTCTAGAAGAAATAAGAGAGTAACGCCACAACATAGGGGGTCATTTATCAAACTGGTGTAAAGTAGAACTGGCTTAGCAACCAATCAGATTCCACCTTTCATTTTGGACAGCTCCTCTGGAAAATGAAAGGTGGAATCTGATTGGTTGCTATGGGCAACTGAGCCAGTTCTACTTTACACCAGTTTGATTAATGACCCCATAGGACTGGTAAACCACCACCAGTGCTAAATCAGGCCTGGTCATCAAGGGGTTTGCTAAAAAACTGACAGAAAAAGTAGCTGCTACTCCAGGTTTAAGTTTGTACTGACTCATAGCGCCTGGGGGGAAGGGGGGTCATCCACTGTAAACAGAGCCATGCGTGTACGATGTGCATACACTTACCTTACATACCTATGCATCATGTAGCCCACAGCCGTACCTCCCGTCACACTACGCCCTCCATAGAAAGCTCGCCAATGACCGGCTTGATGAATGATAGCTCCTTCCCGGCCGTTTACATGGCCCATTTCCTCCTACAAACATTATTTGTCAAGTCTTAGGATTGCACATATTACCAATAGAGTATGAAACACAAACCAGGCTGGATGTATGGAGAGTTTAGTCCCTGTAATTGCTAATGGAGAATTAGCGTTTGAAGTTTTTCCCCCCCCTTCCAATTCCTTAGTAATTGTTGTGTGAATGCGAGGAAAAAAAATAAACTTCAAAAACATATTTCCACCTTAACGTATGAAAAGGAACCTGTACGGTGTGTTACTGGTGTGCAATTTGCTGTGAATACAAACATCAAATGAGGTGTTTGAAGTTTAGGAAGATCTTCTTACACGGCTGTTCCCGTCATAATGGCAGCGGCTAACCTGCTGTGCTACAACATAGGCGCTAAATCATTGCTGGGTCACAGGAAGGAAGACTTCTAAAACAGTCTAAGCAGGGGCCTAGCTAAAAGCTCAGGGGCCCTGGTGCAAGAGTTCAGCTTGGGCCCCGTCCCTCAGTGCTTGTTGGCCAGAGGCAGGGGAGCACATATCCTTCCTGCTGCCTGAGGCAAACATTGAAAGGGCCCCCCCTCATGCCAAATTCTTAACCTTAACCCCTTCCCTCCAGCCAGAGGTGTCAATTGACCAGCATGCACTTTCTATAATGCCAGTGTCTCATGTGGCACAAGGGTCTTTGGGCCCCTCAGGCTCCTGGGCCCTCTGCACCCCCTATAGCTAAGCCCCTGAGTCTAAGGCTACTTTCACACTGGCGTTTTGGCTTTCCGTTTGTGAGATCCGTTCAGGGCTCTCACACGCGGTCCAAAACGGATCAGTGTTGCCCTAACGCATTCTGAATGGAAAAGGATCCGCTCAGAATGCATCAGTCACCATTCCGCTCTGGAGGCGGACAACAAAACGCTGCCTGCAGCGTTTTTCTGTCCACCATGTAAGGATCCGTCCTGACACACAATGTAAGTCAACGGGAAAGGATCCGTTTTCTTTGACACAATCTGGCACAATAAAAAACGGATCCGTCCCCTATTGACTTTCAATGGTGTTCAAGACGGATCCGTCATGGCTATAGAAGACATAAATACAACCGGATCCGTTCATGACGGATGCATGTGGTTGTATTATTGTAACGGAAGCGTTTTTGCAGATCTATGACGGATCCGCAAAAAACCGCTAGTGTGAAAGTAGCCTAAGGCTACAGGCACACGACCGTATGCATTTTGCGGTCTGCAAAATATGGATACTGTCTGTGTGCCCTGGGTCTTCCGAACAGGTCCGCAAATAATGCGTATGGCACACGGAAAGTATTCATATTTGGGGGATCCGCGTTTTGCGGACCACAAGGACCACAAAATACATACAGTCGTTTGCATGTAGCCTTAAAAGTAAGGCCGACCCGTGCCCGTGCTGCGGCCCGCAAATTGCGGGCCGCAACGCACGATCGCCGGCCGTAGGTCAGCCGCATCGGATTGCGGACTTATTCCCTTTAATGGGTCCGCGATCCGCCCGTTCCGCAAAAAGATAGGACATGTTCTATCTTTTTGCGGAACGGAAGTACGGGATGCAACCCCACGGAAGCACTCCGTAGTGCTTCCGAGGGGTCCCGTTCCGTGCGGCCGTTCCACAATTCTAGATTTGCGGACCCATTGAAGTGAATGGGTCCGCATCCGTGATGCGGAATGCACACGGATCACACACGTTCGTGTGAACTAGGCCTAAAGCTGTCTTTGTTGCAGGGCCGCATCTGCCATGAGGCAAGATAAGAATCTCGCCTCAGGCGGAGGCCGAGCTGCCTTTGAGGGAGGCAGTTTACGGGAGCCTTATAGGCCGCAGGCCAGTAGGCCTGAAGTCTTTCTGGCATTAGAGCGGCACAGAAGGTCACGATGACATCACCGCTAGCGCCTGCGCATGGTCTCATGGTCGCAATTAGGAATGATGTAAACATTCAAATATGAACACAGCTCTTTCTAACATTACCATTCATATTTGAAGCTGCTCATTTCTGCAATGCAGAGGTCAGACCATTGTCTCTCAACTCTTTTAAAGGCGGTCCGTCAGCAGTTTTGACCATGCTAAACTGCTGACAGCACTTTGGCATGATTAAGGCTGTGGAGAAAGAAGGGCAAACATGTCTTTCATGGAACTTTTATCACCAGGAGTAGTGAGAATATGAAGCTTTGCTCTGGTGAGCGTCCAGGAGGCGGAGCTTCACTGCGAAGTGTTCTCTGCATTCAACCACTACAGCTGTCACTCAGAGCAGAAGCAGCTTAATGCAAAGAGCACGTCACAGTCATGCTCCGCCTCCTGGGCACTTGCAGGGGCAGAACTTGGGTCTTGTCTATACAAAAAGGTGATATCATTTCAGGCAGGATTAGAATGACAGATAAGCAGGTAACTGCAGTAAAGTGATCTGTACAGACCAAGAAGGGGCACCTATTATTAGGCTCAGTGGCCAGTGCAAAAACTACAGGATTTTGTGGTTTTTGTTAAATTTAGATATTGACATGGAAAATTAAAAATAACATCATCAAAAATTCTTTAAACCTATGGAAAACATAAAAACAAGATTTAAACAATGAGTCATTTTCTGATGACACATTACCTTAATTAAAGGTGGAGCTCCTTTAATAGACTGCAGTTCCACTTTTCACCACCGCTGGTACAATATATTTTTCGTCCTAGACAGTAATGAAATAGCGCCCCCAGCAATCACATGATAACAGCGGATAAGCAGACATCATTATCTCAGTATGAATGTGCAGAGTGCAGCAGCTACACGTGAATGTGTGCGTCGTGTCTTCTGCGCTCGTTCCTAACAGCCTTTATATGTGATCATTTAACAGCTGTGCGTGCTGCGCCGAATGCATAAATTGCTGAAATTTCTTACTTAAGAACGACTCCCTCTTGTTTAAGGTAGATTAAAAGTCCCTTTTTTTCCGGGAAGCATTTTTAATTATGATCTTCTGAGAAGGAGAATTAAATGAATTATTCTGAATAACCAGGAACCAGACGAGAGTCATTCACTTAGGCTCCATTCGCACATCCGCAATTCCGTTCCGCATTTTGCAGAAAGGAATTGCGGACCCATTCTATTCTATTTCACTTCCGGGTCTGCATTTCTGTTCCCGAAAAAAATAGAACGTGCCCTATTCTTGTCCGCAATTGCGGACAAGAATAGGCATATTCTATTAGTGCCGGCAATGTGCGGTCCGCAAAATGCGGAACGCACATTGCCGGTGTTCGTGTTTTGCGCAAAACACACACGGATGTGTAAATGGACCCTTACCGTGAGTATCTCTGCACCATTTAGTAATATCAACGGACATCTACACACAGGAGATTACATTATATTAGAGTGTGCTTTAATATTGTCCTGTATTAAGCAAAAGTACTTGCCCCCCCCCCCCCCATAAAAGGGGTTGTCCCATAAAAAATATTCTACATTTTTAAAACCAGAACCTGGATCTGAATACTTTTGTAACATGTAATTTAAAATTTTGTGTAGTCATAGTTATTCAATACCGTATACCTGAAGAGCACCACCTGCTGTTTGTTGGTTTTCTTATTTTTCCGTCCACCTCAGTGACATCTCTGAGGAGGTCGCACATGCTCAGTGGAGGGCTATCCTTCAAGATATATCCAGCTGTATGCAGGGATGCACCTAGCCATTCTGCTGCCTGAGGCTCAGGCTGCGTGATGACACTGGCTACAGGAACTAGGACTAAAGCCTATTAGCGGAAACGGTGGGCCAGGGAGACATCACTGTCGTCACAGCATTCAACTGTATTGCTGTCCTGAGTACAGTGATGCAGTTGAATATGTAGAGATGAGCGTTTCACGATGAAAGCGCTCATTGCCGATGGCCCTTCCGCTGCCCCCCTCTCTTGCCTGAGACAACCGCCTCACCTGGCCTCATTGGCGGTGCACCCCTGGCTGTATGTCTCACTGTGGCCCTTTCAAACTTGTGCTCTATGGGGGAGATTTATCAAGGCCATCGCTTTCTGCGCGATCTTGATATTCCCTGCGCTGCACCTAATTCATGGCGACATGCAGGCCTCAACATAAATTAGGCGCATCCTGCAGCAGTTCCTGCACCTAAACAGAAATCTAAAACTGCTCAGAGCTGCCGTGGATTTTTTGTTTCATTTGCGCCAGAAAACTGGTGCAATTGAAGATAAATTTGGAGGGGCGGCTGGTCTCGTCCCAGCTTCACCCTTGCCACACCGCCACTAGTGAAAGTGGTGAAGACAGCGTAAAACTGATAGATGCAACCATTTTTTTTTTTTTAAGTCACATTTAAAAAAATCGCACCTACAACTTTTTAACGCCACTTTTCCGGCACTAGGGAGATGATAAATCTCCCCCTATGTATTTGACTATTGTGGATATTTGTGAATACTGTTATTGATGTGGTAATTTTTGGAAAGATTGCCAATATTTGGCTAAAGATTTATCTATATTTTTGAATAGATTTTTTTTTTTTTTATTAAATAGAAAATGCAATGCCTAAAGGGGTTTTCTCACTTCAGCAAGTGGCATTTATCATGTAGAGAAAGTTAATACACTTCCTAATGTATTGTGATTGTCCATATTGCCTCCTCTGCTGGTTGGATTCATTTTTCCATCACATTATACACGGCTCGTTTCCTATGGTTACGACCGCCCTGCAATCCATCAGTGGTGGTCGTGCTTGCACACTGTAGGAAAAAGTCTGGTGGCTGGGACCGTAGAAGCTCACATGGGCTGGTGCTTTTTCCTATAGTGTGGAAGCACGACCACCGCCGATGGATTGCAGGGTGGTCGTAACCATGGAGAAGAGCAGTGTATAATGTGAGCCAGATGACTAACTCAGCACTACTACAGCCGACTCATTCAGCGCTGCTGTGTCTCTACTAGTTTTACTAGTTTATGGTTTCGAGAGCCATTATCTGATGTTACCTGAAGATAATTATTTCAGTGGTAGAAATAAAGTTAAGAATTAATGAAAATGACCCCGTGAACAGTTTAACCTCCCGCTCGCAGGGCCACGATGATTGGCTGGAAACAAATGCCTCTTTATAACGTTTTGTTATCATGGCGCTGGTTGTGTCATGAGTCACAACCCAGGAATTCGCTCTCCAGAAATACGATCAGTTACCTTAATTAAGGAATTCTATAAAGCAAAAATATGATCCTCTTATCAGCCGGGTGAAGAATCGAGTAGAGATCAGAGAGCATGTAAGGACAGGGCAAGATGGAGGAGGGGAGCTGAAAAATGGGGAATATCTCACTTAGTGTCCAGCACTCCCATGCAGTGTGTCATATTGTTGGCTGCAGCCATGAGTTACAGGGTGTTACATGAGATCCTCCAAATGGTGTCACTCGGCCCATTAATTAGGAGATTGCACTGAATTAGGGCTAATTTTTTAATCTTGAGACGAAGGCCTCTTGACGTATCTTGGATAGCTGATTTATGGTCAGCCAGTTCATGACAGCAACCATTTTCTTCGAGGGTTTGAACTGTTCTTCACTATGGTGAAGGGGTTGGCCTAGGAGCCGACAACCCCAGTGGTCGGAAAGTGTGTCCCATTTAAGAAAAAGACACTCACCTGTCCACAGTTCCACAATTCCTGTGCCGCTGCCACTGTTTCGGCCTCGGCCATACCAAAAGTGGCTTGGTCCTGTGACCATCGTGGCCAGTAACTGGCCTAGTGGTCACATGTGCTTGAACGGCATATCTCCGCTAGTGACTTGCCATTTAGGCACATGTGACTGATGAGGCCAGGGATTGGCCACAACGGTCATGGGTTATGCCATTTTGACATGGGATATGCTACTGTGCCACTGGTTCAGCTGGGATAGAAAGCGGACAGGAACAGAGCAGTTGCGCTGGAACGGTGGGACTGCAGATAAGCAGTGGGTTTTTTAAGAGGGCACGACAGGAGTTGTTGACCTCTAGGCCAGACAACCCCTTTAAACCTGTGTATAGTGGGGGAGTCATGGCTGTCATTTTTACAAGAAAACGGTACCTGTGAATGCATCCCTACTAAGACAGCCTCATCTAAAGTACAGAAGGGGACCTGATGAAGATTGACTTGAATCCATTAAAGAAAGTGCTTGTGCGACAGGTGTCTGACGTAATGTCTGATCGCTGGGACCTCACCAAGGGGATCCCCACCAAAGACTAGAATGAGGGTTCCAAGACCTCTTTGTTCCTCATTTCATGACCATGGTGGGGAGGAGAATGAGTGGAGCAGTGATTGGGTGCAGCTGGCCAGCTAAAACCTGTCCTAGGTTGCTAGTATAGCTTATGTGTGTATACAGCTAAACCTGCCTTTTAAAAAAACTTAAAGTGAGAGTACAGATATTCAAGAGAGAAATATATCCACCATTTTATGTTGAATGACAAGATTGAACAGTTGAACCACCATCTTATGCATACCGCCATTTTGTGATATCTTTTCAACACGTGTTATGTACATGGACTATCTGCTGCGGAGGCGGCAGTGTTATATATGAAGAAAAGTTGAAGTTAATAAAGAAGTCATTTGAAGCATTTGGTGTGCTCTTTAAACCTACTGTTTCCATAGAACGGTGCTAGAGGAATTACAGAGTAATAGACAGTCTGGTCTAGACTAAAAGTCAGAGATAACAAAATTCTTCTAATGCCACAGCGCAAAAGGCACTTCATAGAGCTGCGCCTGCCACATTGGGCATTGCCACCATTCATGGTCTGTTTGGCAATGTATAGGGCCAATCTACTCAACGAAGAAAAGGGGAAATTAGGAGCCCACCAGGGTGAATTCTATAGTGGCACCTTCAATTGTATTCAACTGAATGCTTGTTGGGGCAAAATAAATTTTTCCCATGGGGACCATACACATGTATGCTCAGTTCAGCAATGCATGCATGTATTTTTAATGGAAAGCCACCACCAGATTTAGAAGGTATAGCAGAGGCTTATCTCCTGCCAGTGTAAAGGGTCAGGTATTAAAATTCAACTTCTTTCCTCTAACATAATTTATATAATGAGTCAGTGGCGCCCAATCACATTAGACAGTTGGCCAGCCTTACAGAAATAAGTAGGTCCAACTGATAATACTCTATTGTATATGGTGCATTGACCATTGAATTTTCCCTCTGCCCCCCAAATATGCTGATATCTATTACATATGGTCACAGAGGAGAGGGGGCCCCAAAGTACAGATCATAAAATGGCCTCTTTATGGTAGTGACAGGCTTTACACCTGGGATAGAAGGTCCCAACATTTGTTTACCCATCCACACCTTCTCCTTGACCGTTGGGTAAGTTCCCCGCTCCGGGAGTGGGGCATCCAGCACAGATTCATGCAATCCAATCGCAAGAAGAAGGGGGCCAACCAGGCACGGTTTGCCTCATTCCAGGGGCCCCTAAAAGCTACATGGTCTAGCTGTGTTGTACATACGCCCGCGTCTAACTAATGCTTGGAAAGCCCTACTAGACTGAAAGTATCAATTAAACCCTCTGGAGCCTTCTTATGAGTCCATCATCAATGGTGGGACACTTTCTAAGTGGATCTCTGTGTCTTACCACCATTTACTTTTTAGGTCCAAAATTCTATGCTGAATCATTTCTTAGGGTCCATTCACACATCCGCAGGTGTTTTTTTTCGGTCTGCAAATTGTGGATCTGCAAAACATGGACACCGGCCATGAGCGTTCCGCATTTTGCGGACCGCACCTGGCCGGCCCTGTGATAGAAATGCCTATTCTTGTCCATGGCTGCGGACAAGAATAGAACATACTCTATCTTTTTTGCCATTCAGCAAAATTGCGGAACGGATGCCGACCCATTCATACGGACGTGTGAAATGGACCCTTAAGGGGGTTATCCTGCAAGTTAAAAAAAAACAAACATCTGGGGTCATACACAGGTGTCCTTCACAAAACTCTGTGTACTTTTCTCCAGCTTTAGCTTCTATACTCACCCATCTAGAGCTCTGCTCTCTTCAGTTTCTGTGGGTGGGCATCAGCTCACCGGATGTGCCCATCAAGCGATTCTATTAACAAATAGCACTGTGGTTTTCTATCCCCTCCGTCCAATTACCTTCTCCACTTCTAGAGCGATAGAGCTATATTTTTCTAGCATGAATGAAGAGTGTGCGGGCCGCTTCACCTGCTCCACTATGAGATCACTTTGTAGACAATGAAAGGAAGGAGGGAGCTGGGAAGCTACGACCCATGGCAGTCCAACATCGAATGCACTGAATTTCGGCCAAAGGAGAAACAGGAGGAAAATCTAATTACATAAAAACCTAATATTACTTTTATTGCATGTCTATTGGATTAATACTTCATTTGAAATGTCATATTCATTGCTTAGTGATACTTTTCATTGTCTAACCCCTTTAATATGTCTTAATAATGGCTGGTGCCCCATTTTTCTGATTCAGAGTATGTACGTAGACATACATTTAGATGGCGACTGGCAGTGACCACTGGGAGACGCTTAGATTAGAAGCTCAATGCCTAAACAATATGTGGCAAGCTCCAAAGCTCCCTCTGGTGGTGACTGCAGGTAGTCATCCTTTAACTGTGGGTCTATGCAGAGGATTTGAAGCTCTAAAGATGCGTCAAGAAATAAATGATCACAATTTTGTACCTTTTTTTTAGCTTAAATGAACGGGGTGCGGTGGGCATGCCCTTTAAGTATAGGATATAGTTGAGTGCGTCTCTTGTTCTCAACGTGTTCTAGAACGTGAGCCCATAAATTAGAGAACATTTTATAACCATCTCTTCTCATTTAATTACACAGCATTACAATTGATCAGTGAGCAAATATGATCAAACGTGATTTCGGTTTTGAAGATTCATTTTCGCCTCGTCTCCGTGTCATTTAGTTATGGAGCCCTCAGATTCATCAATCAATACTTTACTATTACAGAGTTGTGAAAGTTCAATAAATTACGCTCAAGTTTGCAGCAGTTCCACCTGATTAGTTTCGGGCAATATTAATGGATGTGTAGCGTAAGAGTCGGCTAATGGCTTTTTTGTACCTACTTTTGTATGTTTTGTATTCAGGATTGTACAGAGATTATTGTCAGCTAGGATATAGATTTATGACCGGTATTACGCTGAAAATGTATTACCTCTGATTAAAGGCTCCGTATGGTGTAAAATATTAATAGAAGTCATACTCACCTTACTGATCCCTTGCCGCTCCGGTTCTGAAGCTTCCCGATCCTTTACCGATCTCCTGGTCCCACACAGGAAGTGACCACTCAGCCAATAGCTGGCCGAGGTGGGTCACAGCCGATTGGCTAAGAGGTCAATGAGATCTACGGGGGACAATGAAACAGTGAATTGGTAGCAGAAGGGGAACAATAAGAGGAGTATGACTTGACAGGGCCAGACAACCCCTTTAAAGGGCATCTGTCAGCAGATTTGTACCTATGACACCGGCTGACCTGTTACATGTGCACTTGGCAGCTGAAGGCATCTGTGTTGGTCCCATGTTAACATGTGCCCGCATTGCTGAGAAAAATGATGTTTTAATATATGCGAATGAGCCTCTGGGAGCAACGGGGGCATTACCATTACACCTCGAGGCTCTGCTCTCTCTGCAACTGCTGTATCCCCTCCACTTTGATTGACACAGTGCCACACCTGTCCACAGGTTGTGTGTGGTATTTCAGATCGGCACTATTCATAAGCCCTGTTTTTTTTTTTAACCCTGCACAACCCTTTAACAACTGTCGTTGTGGACCCATTTAAAGGGGTCTTATTATGACAACCCCTTTTCTACTGAAACATAGGTAACATAGTATATAAGGCCAAAAAAATACATTTGTTCATCCAGTTTGGCCTGTTATCCTGCAAGTTGATCCAGAGGAAGGCAAAAAAAAACTGTGAGGTAGAAGACAATTTTCTCCACTTAAGGGGGAAAAAATTCCTTCCCGACTCCAATCAGGCAATCAGAATAACTCCCTGGATCCACGACCCCTCTCTAGTAGCTATAGCCTGTAATATTATTACACTCCAGAAATACATCCAGGCCCCTCTTGAATTCCTTTATTGTACTCACCATCACCACCTCCTCAGGCAGAGAGTTCCATAGTCTCACTGCTCTTACCGTAAAGAATCCTCTTCTATGTTTGTGTACAAACCTTCTTTCCTCCAGACGCAGAGGATGTCCCCTCGTCACAGTCACAGTCCTGGGGATAAATAGATGATGGGATAGATCTCTGTACTGACCCCTGATATATTTATACATAGTAATTAGATCTCCCCTCAGTCGTCTTTTTTCTAAAGTGAATAACCCTAATGTTGATAATCTTTCAGGGTACTGTAGTTGCCCCATTCCAGTTATTACTTTAGTTTCCCTCCTCTGGACCCTCTCCAGCTCTGCTATGTCTGCCTTGTTCACAGGAGCCCAGAACTGTACACAGTACTCCATGTGTGGTCTGACTAGTGATTTGTAAAGTGGTAGGACTATGTTCTCATCACGGGCATCTAGGCCTCTTTTGATGCAACCCATTATCTTATTGGCCTTGGCAGCAGCTGCCTGACACTGGTTTCTACAGCTTAGAGTGGGTTCACACTAGCGTTAGGGATTCCGTTATGGCTTTCGGTTATAACGGAAAATAACGGAATCCATAAGACGGAAGGACGGATCCGTTCTTCTGCCTATAGACTTGTATTATGACCGAATGCAAAACAGAAGCCTTTAAAGGGTTTCTATCACCTCGTTTTGACATAATTAGCTATCAGACACTAGCGATCCGCTAGTGTCTGCTCTACCAAACAATGCTATTATAATACCTTTGTGTGCAGCCGTTTGCCTAAAAAACGAACTTTTATCGATATGCTAATGAGCCTCTAGGTGCTATGGGGGCGTCTTTTCAGCACCTAGAGGCTCGGTCTACTCACACAAAATGCCGCCCAGCGCGTCCCTCCAGCCCGCCCATCTCCTCTGGAATGCCATCCTCCCTCTGAGCCAGCGGACGAATTCTCGCGCCTGCGCCGTGCGCGTCTGTATTCGGCACAGGCGTAGTGAATGTCTGACCGCTGCCTGCACAGACATCTGCGCAGGCGCAGTGGAGATGTCTGTGCAGGGAGCGGTCAGACATTCACTATGCCTGCGCCGAATACAGACGCGCACGGCGCAGGCGCGAGAATTCGTCCGCTGGCTCAGAGGGAGGATGGCATTCAAGAGGAGATGGGCGGGCTGGAGGGACGAGCGGGGCTGCATACAATGTGAGTAGACCGAGCCTCTAGGTGCTGAAAAGACGCCCCCATAGCACCTAGAGGCTCATTAGCATATCAATAAAAGTTCATTTTTTAGGCAAACGGCTGCACACAAAGGTATTATAATAGCATTGTTTGGTAGAGCAGACACTAGCGGATCGCTAGTGTCTGATAGCTAATTATGTCAAAACGAGGTGATAGAAACCCTTTAAAAGGCATTCCGTTTGCTGTCCGTCCTAATAGAAGTCTATGGGATTTAAAACGGATCCGTCTGGGTCCCGTTATGCAAGACGGAAAACAAAGTCCTGTCGTCCGTCTTGCATAACGGGACCCAGACGGATCCGTTTTGATTCCCATAGACTTCTTTTAGGACGGACAGCAAACGGAATGCCTTTCAAAGGCTTCCGTTTTGCATTCTGTCTGGGCATTCCGTTATTTTTCATTATAACCATGTTATAATGGAAAGCCATAACGGAATCCCTAACGCTAGTGTGAACCACCCTTAGTTTGCTGTTCACTAAAATTCCTGGGTCATTTTCCATGTCAGTGTTACCCAGTGTTTTACCATTTAGTATGTACGGGTGACTTGCATTATTCCTTCCCATGAGCATAACTTTACATTTGTCAGTGTTAAACCTCATCTGCCACTTATCTGCCCAAGCCTCCAATCTATCCAGATCCCTCTGTAGTAGTATACTGTCCTCTTCCGTGTCAATTACTTTACACAGTTTAGTGTCATCTGCAAAAATTGATACTTTACTATGCAAGCCTTCTACAAGATCATTAATAAATATATTGAAGAGAATAGGGCCCAATACTGACCCCTGAGGTACCCCACTAGTGATCATCTTATTAGTGCAGGTTCTGCTTCAGGTTCCACCAAATGATCAGTTTTTAGGAAGATCAGACTGGTCATACATTTCCTCTGCAGCGCCCATCGCAGGAACAATGTAGTATTACAGGAAGACATTGAAATGAGGTTAAAGAGGATGCCCAGACATGGAAGCAGATTCCAGCAGGGACCCATTAAGCTTTGTAATGGGATCTGCAAGGGATCGGTCAGACGAGTGGGACTTATTTTACAATCTTATACCATTCTGAGCATTTTTTGCCAGGGCTGGGAAACTGAAAAATCCTTTTAAATTTGCAGGATTTATATTCAATGTATTTTTCTTTTTTTTTTACGGTGCGCTGAAATGTATTTCTTTGCTCCAAGCACCTTATTTACTTACATAATTCAATTTGCCTTCCACACCTTGGAGTCCTTTGTAATGGATGGTCACATCAAGCACAAAAATACTCAAATATTTTCCGTGTCTGAGATTTATCATTGTGTTCTGACTGTAAATATCCATAAATG
This sequence comes from Bufo bufo, assembly GCF_905171765.1. Taxonomy (NCBI): domain Eukaryota; kingdom Metazoa; phylum Chordata; class Amphibia; order Anura; family Bufonidae; genus Bufo; species Bufo bufo. The sequence goes on along the minus strand of NC_053397.1, from coordinate 27,041,155 downwards.
TCCATAATGTGAAACAGAAATGAACCTTTCCTGGGCCTGCTACGGAAGAGCCTCTTCCCTGAGCTCGAGTCACAACAGAAGCGCTCCCGCGTGGCGCGGTTATTAATCCTCCGCAGCGCAGGACACAGGCTGATGAGATCTACAGCCTGTTTTCACAGATGGCCGCGCTCTTGTGTATTTGATTAAAAAAAAAATATTAAACAAAACTGGCTGTTTCCTTTCTCTCTGCAAGCAATTACCGGAGACAAAATAGGAAAAAGTTGTGTAACACAAATGACCGGGATGGGGGGGGGGGGGGGGGGGGGATGATCAGGCAGAGCGACCAGATAAAGATATCTGTCATTCAGAATTTTTTTTTTTTTTACTGTAAATGTATTCAAAATGAAGGAACTTTGTAAATAGTTTTGTTAGAAGAGTTCAAATTCTACTTCTGTTTTGTGCGTACAGTGCCCATGCAGTGCTGTGCATCTCCATGGTAACAGACTACAAACAAACTTTGCGTAGTCACATCCTGCGGTCACTTTCCATTTTTGTTCTGTCCCTTAGAGCTCATGCCCTAAGGCGTTTTTGCGGGTCCACGAAACATGGATAGCTGTCGTGTGCGTTCCACATTTTACGGAACAGAACGTCCTGCCACCTATAGAACAGTCCCATCCTTGTCCCTAAAATGGACAAGAATAGGACATGTTTTATTTTTTTTGCGGGGCTACGGAACGGACATACGGATGCGGACAGCAGACGGAGTACTGTCTGCATCTTTTGTGGCCCCATTGAAGTTAATGTGTCTGCATCCAACCCAATCAGCATAGCCCTTAGGTGTAACAGCAACGCCCCCGTTGCTCCTAGAGGCTCATTTGCATATGATAAAACATTATTTTTCTCAGCAATGCAGACACATATGAACATGGGACCAACACAGATGTCTTCAGCTGCTAAGCGCACATGTAACAGGTCAGCCAGTGTCATAGGGACAAACCTGCTTTAAAGGGAAACTATCACCGGGATTTTGTGTATAGAGCTGAGGACATGGGCTGCTAGATGACCGCTAGCACATCCGCAATACCCAGTCCCCATAGCTCTGTGTGCTTTTATTGTTTCAAAAAACCGATTTGATACATATGCAAATTAACCTGAGATGAGTCCTGTACATGAGATGAGTCAGGGACAGGACTCATCTCAGGTTAATTTGCATATGTATCAAATAGGTTTTTTGACACAATAAAAGCACACAGAGCTATGGGGACTGGATATTGCGGATGTGCTAGCGGCCATCTAGCAACCCATGTCCTCAGCTCTATACACAAAATCCGCTGACAGGTTCCCTTTAACCACTGGGCTCCTGACAGGCAGTAAGCAGAGATCTTGAAAACTGTGAGAAATTGCTACAAAAAGTGTTTCGGAAATTTATATAACTTTACATTATACAAAGAGTAAAATGTTTGTGCTGAAAGTGGAACATCCCTTGAAGTACAGCTGGAAAGGTAGAATTTCTAAGCTTTCAATAGCATATTTCATAAATGATCAGCTAATCCAGATACATTTATATAGTTATATTTCATTAATATGAATGTATACAGTCTAATAGAGGAAATGCTGTCAATCACTGAGTAGGACCGCCCCCTGGACTCCCAAGCAACCAATGAGAAGGGAGTAAAATGAATAGAATATAACTAGTAAAGTTATCTATCAATCTGCTCAGCTCCTCCTGCTCTATACCATGCAGCCACGGATAGGACCGCACGTGCAATGTGACAGGTTCCCTTTAAGGATATTGTAGATAGAATTTGCAAAGACTAAAACTTTCTCCGAGAAGTTGTATGTTTCGGTTTACGGATATTTGCTAGAACAAATGTCCAGGCCAGCGTCAGCTGTTTTGGAGTTGTATTTTCTGTGCTGTGTAGGACGGAGGCGATAGACGTCCTCATTCATACAAGCCAACACAATGAAATAAGTTTAATTGGAGCTGAACATGAATTGAAAATCTTCCTGCGTGTCGAGGCAGTGAAGTGGAACCGCAGAACGTCCCCGCCTGATCTGGAAATATAAGGTGTAAACACGACTGAATCTGTTCTCAGCAGCGGTAGGAAAAAGACTGCAGCAAAGAATATATTGGAATTGGAATTATGGGCGAATATTACTACATCGAGCAGTTTTATCGTACAGTAGGCGGTGGAGGAACATGAGCACTTACAACCAGTGACACCTACAGGCCGAAAGGTGCTACTGCAACTGCTCGTAAAAAAATATATTATTAGATACATTCCCCTGTATGTCCCCTAAATCCTGCTTCTTGCTTATATCTAATATGGCCTCTATTGCAGTTCACAGAGTTATCCAAGAGTAAAAAAAAATAAAAAATCGCCTAGTTATGCCGCGGTACATCTCATACTCCTCTGTCGGTGCAGAGCTGTGCACATTTTCCAGCCCCTATGACATATATTGGTTGCCTCCCAGTTGTAAATAGCCATCATGTGATGCTTTATTTATCCTGTGGTGGCGCTGCAGAGGAATAGAACACATGGGGCTATCAGCAAATGTGATCTTGGCACTATAGTGCGGTATGGGGATTATGTGAGCAGACAATTAAAGAAAAAACATATGAATGGCAAGAAGGAGTTCTGCTTTGCTTGTCACCCAAAAAAAAATGTATAATTCATCATGTTTAACCTCCCTTATTTTACTTTTCTTTTTTTCTTTTTTTTTTTTACTTTTTGCAGTGCTGCCTACTTGGAAACCATCAACAAGCAGGTTAGCATCTTATTATTACCTGAATACCTAAATATACCCTGCTTTCAAATGGATTCATTAAGATGTTAATGGAGTAATGTGATCCACAGACCATTCACACCAGTGAATATTGGGGGCTCTAAGATCTATCCACAGCAGCTTGTTGACAGGCTCCAGATAGCGTTATAATTAAAGTCAGCCCTGTGTTAGGAAAGCTGCCGGCTTTCACTGAATGGCAATATTCCAAACATCCTCTTTCTTGCTCTCCAAGTACACAGTGGTGCGGAGGATTTAGTATGAGGATGAGCAGAGAGAATAATCTAGTCTTTTCTATAAACACACATGACAGTGAGAAGTGCGCACACTGCCATAACGCGGTCCAAATTAACCTTTTACTGTCCTTTCCGCTCCCACTCCTTTGCATTAAAGGTTTTGTTTGATTTTGGCCTCTTTCACACGAGCGTTTTTTTTTTTCCCCGTTTACGGGCCGTTTTTTGCGTTCAGTATACGGTCCGTATACGGAACCATGCATTTCAATGGTTCTGCAAAAAAAACGGAATGTACTCCGTATGCATTCCGTTTCCGTATTTCCGTTCCGTTCAAAGATAGAACATGTCCTATTATTGCCCGCAAATCACGTTCCGTGGCTCCATTCAAGTCAATGGGTTTGCAAAAAAAATGGAACACATACGGAAATGCATCCCTATGTCTTCCGTATCCGTTCCGTTTTTGCGGAACCATCTATTGAAAATGTTATGCCCAGTCCAATTTTTTCTATGTAATTGCTGTATACTGTATATGCCATACGGAAAAATGGAACAGAAACGGAAACACAACGGAAACAAAAAACGGAACAACGGATCTGTGAAAAAACAGATCGCAAAACACTGAAAAAGCCAAACGGTCGTGTGAAAGAGGCCTCATAAAAGGTATTTTCACTGTGGAGGACCCATCCCATCTCTGTGTAAGGGCTTATGCACATGACTGATGTATTTTGTGGTCCGCAAAACACGGATCCGTTGCAACAATGCCTGTCCTTGTCCGCAAAACGGACAAGAATAGAACATGTTCTATTTTTTTTGTGGAACGGACATGTGGACATACGGACACAGAATGCACACGGAGACATTTCCATTTTTTCAAGCCCAATTGAAATGAATGGTTCTGCATACGGACCTGTAAAAAAACGGAACGGAAACTGAAGAAAAATATGTTCAAGTGCATGAGCCCATGGACTGTGTAAATTTAGGGGAGAATGTATCATTGTTGTACGCCATTTATCAACATTTTAGCGTTTTGCAGCAAAATTTGTCTCTTCTCCCTTCTCCATCACCCTTGCCCAAAAAAATGGTCTTCCCATTGGGCGGGCTGTGGGCATGACACACGTGGTCTTATACCACCTATTGGTTAGCTTACGTTGCAACAGATTTTTGTGTCCAAATTGTGGAGCCCCTTTTCCGCTAAGTTACTCCTTTTTCCCACAAAGCTATGCCCCCTGAGTGGACCAGGTGCAGTAATCTTTTGGCTTACTTTTCTGGTTAGTAGCGGCCTGCAAGGGAGGTGTGAGGTGGAGAGGATGGGAGTGATGGCTGCCGTAAGGATGTATAGTACCCCAGAGGGGGCACTACCATTTGTATACCTAGCTACTGTCTTATTTAATTCCAGGTCCTCTGATACTGTGCCTTAATAATATTGTTATGCAACTGTTATTACATATAATGTGCCTGGTTGTCCAGCTGGTGGCAGTGTAACTTTAGACAGAATGGAACTTACCATTCCATTCTCACCCTTTTGGGCAGAAGTGGGGTAGTCCTGCTTCCTACCAAGGGAGGGGTTGGAGGAAGGTATAGTTGAGTCGAGAGTGGAGAAGTTGAGAACTGGAGTTGAGAGTTGGAGCAAGAGAGTGAAGCAGCATGGTGCCTGTGATTATGTATTGTGTCCTGGCTCTTATTTTTGTTTCTATGCCTGAACTCTTTACCTGCTCATTCTCCTTCTTTGTATTAACCTGGCAAGCAATCCAGGGAAATCTGTGGCGCACACCATAATCAACATGTGTAACAATAAATATCGGTAGCTTATAGCACTATAGAGGGCAACCAGGACTTATGTGGACATCACAGGCCCTTATAGGGTCAGCTGAGTCTTAGGTAGAATATTGAGCAAAAACAATGCAATAAGAACAATTTGCACAATGCATGTAGCATGCAACATTACATTCATTTCTCTCCTGTTGAAATGTTAAAGGGAACCTGTCACCGGGATTTTATGTATAGAGCTGAGGACATGGGTTGCTAGATGGCCACTAGCACATCGGCAATACCCAGTCCCCATAGCTCTGTGTGCTTTTATTGTGTAAAAAACCCCAATTTTATACATATGCAAATTAACCTGAGATGAGTCCTGTCCCTGACTCATCTCAGGGACAGGACTCATCTCAGGTTAATTTGAAAATATATAAAAACGCTTTTTTTACACAATAAAAGCACACAGAGCTATGGGTATTGCGGATGTGCTAGCGGCGATCTAGCAACCCATGTCCTAAGCTCTATACACAAAATCCCGGTGACAGGTTCCCTTTAATGGATACATATTTGGATGGGGAGAATTCATGAAATCTTGAGCCTACCAATATGTAGAAGGCCCTGCTTCTACTACCCCATGCTTGTCCCAATCTAAACTTCATCCCTGAAAGCTTGTTACAAATATATCTCATGGCACCTTCCCTAATATTTTGTAACCACTACATTGTGGTCTAGTTGTACATTGTGCATCCTACAGTATAGAACACTAAAGGGTATTTTTGTGCATGTATCACATTCTACGGTACTGCATGTACAATATGGCAGTATTATTTGGGTGGTGTTTTTTTCACGCTTTTAAAGGTCTTTGGTCCTTTAATGCAGTTTTAATACACACGGAAACTCATGAAATTGTTGCGCCTTTATTCTACTAATTAATTTTAATTTAATTTATTTATTAAGATTCATAATCCTCTCCACAAGAATAATGTGACTAAAGTACATTAATTACATGAATTTAATGGAAGGTGAACGCACAGACATAAATAGAGACTTCACAGCGCTCATTCATTTCTCAGACTATGTACAATATAGAAATTCATAATCCTTAACAATGCCCCATTGTAGGGTGACCTCAGCTAACCCCAGAGATAGTTAGAATAGTAAACTACAGTGTATGTGTATATACCTACTGTATGCATGTTTCGGACCTGAGTCCAGACTAACAATTCTATCATCGGTTTAAAGGGGTTGTGCAATAATGGGGGGGAGGTTAGCAACCCCCCCCCCTCCCCCATTCTGCCAGACCTGCAAAGGGAAGATGACTTCCCGATTCCCGGCGCCAACTCCCCGCTCCTTCTCCTGCAGGCCTGCGATGCTCCGCTGGACATATGCCAGTGATTGGCTGCGATGTTGTCCAGATCCCCTTGTGACCATGTGACCATTTGTCATCACACTAAGTACTTTTAGTTGTATGCTTATGAGATGTCCAGTGCACTGAGGGATCGGCCGAGACCCTCATAGCACTGATGCACCTCGGCCTTTCCACCTTAGCCACTTCCTCTCTCTCACTGACAGAGCCAGGCATCATTACTGGTCCAATGCCTGCCTTGGTGCATGCGCCAATTGTACTCTCCCCGGTCCGTGTGTGATATTTTAGGGCCAGGAATGAACGGTCGTGATGCCTGGCTCTGTCAGTCAGTAGGAGAGAGGAAGTGGGTGGGGGCGGGAAGGAAGAGGTGAAGCAGTGCTCCAAGGGGCTGGGCCAACCCCTTTGTGCTCCGAACACCTCATTGGCAAAAAGATAAAAGTGCTAATTTCCCAAAACCGATTGTTGCAAGACAGGGGACATTGCACTTTAAGGCTCTATTCACACTGCTGTCCGAGGTACACACAGATGTTTCCTTGCTCTAGTCTTCATTAAAGCAAAGAAAATCCTGACAAGAGCCAATGTAACCCAATTTAGGTCAGTTCCGGTGGTATCCATTGTATGACTGATTTGGCAGTTTGTTGTGGTTAAGCCTCCACAGCAGCCACAACGTTAGTGTGAACATTGCCATACCTCTGCTGAAGTATATTGTCTTCCTGTAAGGTGTTGATTATTTGGATTCATAAGTGAATTAAAGGCCATGAACCCCTTGCCAACCATTTTTTATTGTCCCAATGCACCAAAAATAAAAAATAAAAATGAAGCAATTTTTCATATAGTCATATACATGGCCTCATGGTTGACCTAACAGAGAAGCTAAGTGAAGCCATCAGATTATAGAGTATCGTAGTTTTCTAGTGTTGCTACCACTTTCTTCTTGCTATGTGCAAGGGTTACACTTACAACATATCCTACCATTTTATGTTTTCTTCTCTAATGCAGACCTATGCGTCTCCAAACCCTGGGAGTCTGCTCCTCTTTCATACTACCTTCTGTCTTTGACTTCTTGAAAACCTACCGAATGTACTGTATGTTACTCTAGCATGAAGGAAGGGGCACATGGAAGAGAGTTTGAATGTAGGGTCAGACTACACAGAGTTTATTTGTAGTCTGTTACCAAGGAGACACATAAACAGTAGCTCCTGGGTTCAAATCCATCCAAAAACAAAGTCTGGAAGGAATGTGTACTGTGCCATTGTTGTGCGGTCTCTGGACAACCTTGTTTCATTTCACAGTAGAAAAACAGGAAGATAATGTATGTTAATTCCGTATTTAGAGTGTGAGCCGCAGTGGGGATAGGGACTGATGTAAGTGATGATTTCTGCACAGTGCTCTGGAATATGAACGTCTTACATAAAATAAATACTTATCTGTAATAGATCCTCACTGAATGCAGTGTAGAAAGGTTTCATTAGATTATAATAAGATTAAACATCAATGTGTATCTTTCTTCAGACAACCATATTGCATAACATACAAGAGGATGAAAAATAACATGTGGAAAGTCGAAAATAAACTGCAAAGGAAAGAAGAAGCCAAAACATACTTTATTGGATATAACGTTTATTTGGCTTGTGTCATCATCACAATTATTAACTTTGAATTATATTTCCTATGCCTTGAACCCCGGCAGCCCGGTACAATAAATCTCTTAAGTTGTTTATGGTTCTTCTTGGTTATACAGTCAGGTCCATAAATATTGGGACATCGACACAATTCTAACATTTTTGGCTCTATACACCACCACAATGGATTTGAAATGAAACGAACAAGATGTGCTTTAACTGCGGACTGTCAGCTTTAATTTGAGGGTATTTACATCCAAATCAGGTGAACGGTGTAGGAATTACAACAGTTTGCATATGTGCCTCCCACTTGTTAAGGGACCAAAAGTAATGGGATAATTGGCTTCTCAGCTCTTCCATGGCCAGGTGTGTGTTATTCCCTCATTATCCCAATTACAGTGAGCAGATAAAAGGTCTAGAGTTCATTTCCAGTGTGCTATTTGCATTTGGAATCTGTTGCTGTCAACTCTCAAGATGAGATCCAAAGAGCTGTCACTATCAGTGAAGCAAGCCATCATAAGGCTGAAAAAAACACAAAAAAAACATCAGAGAGATAGCAAAAACATTAGGCGTGGCAGTTTTGGCCACGCCTAATGTTTTTGCTATCTCTCTGGTGGGTTTGTTTTAACTGTTTTAACTGTTTGGAACGTTCTTAAAAAGAAGGAACGCATCGGTGAGCTCAGCAACACCAAAAGACCTGGAAGACCACAGAAAACAACTGTGGTGGATGACCGAATAATTCTTTCCCTGGTGAAGAAAACACCCTTCACAACAGTTGGCCAGATCAAGAACACTCTCCAGGAGGTAGGTGTATGTGTGTCAAAGTCAACAATCAAGAGAAGACTTCACCAGAGTGAATACAGAGGGTTCACCACAAGATGTAAATTATTGGTGAGCATCAAAAACAGGAAGGCCAGATTAGAGTTTGCCAAACGACATCTAAAAAAGCCTTCACAGTTCTGGAACAACATCCTATGGACAGATGAGACCAAGATCAACTTGTACCAGAGTGATGGGAAGAGAAGAGTATGGAGAAGGAAAGGAACTGCTCATGATCCTAAGCATGCCACCTCATCAGTGAAGCATGGTGGTGGTAGTGTCATGGCGTGGGCATGTATGGCTGCCAATGGACCTGGTTCTCTTGCATTTATTGATGATGACAAAAGCAGCAGGATGAATTCTGAAGAGTTTCGGGCAATATTATCTGCTCATATTCAGCCAAATGCTTCAGAACTCGGCCGGCGCTTCACAGTGCAGATGGACAATGACCCAAAGCATACTGCAAAAGCAACCAAAGAGTTTTTTAAGAGAAAGAAGTGGAATGTTATGCAATGGCCAAGTCAATCACCTGACCTGAATCCGATTGAGCATGCATTTCACTTGCTGAAGACAAAAGTCAAGGGAAATGCCCCAAGAACAAGCAGGAACTGAAGACAGTTGCAGTAAAGGCCTGGCAGAGCATCACCAGGGATGAAACCCAGCATCTGGTGATGTCTATGCATTCCAGACTTCAGGCTTTAATTGACTGCAAAGGATTTGCAACCAAGTATTAAAAAGTGAAAGTTTGATTTATGATTATTATTATGTCCCATTACTTTTGGTCCCTTAACAAGTGGGAGGCACATATGCAAACTGTTGTAATTCCTGCACCGTTCACCTGATTTGGATGTAAATACCCTCAAATTACAGCTGACAGTCTGCAGGTAAAGCACATCTTGTTTGTTTCATTTTAAATCCATTGTGGTGGTGTATAGAGCCAAAAATGTTAGAATTGTGTAAAAGTCCCAATATTTATAGACCTGACTGTATGTCTTACATTAAAAGGAAAATAAAAGTTGCTAAAAATCTTTACATTATTTGTGACATTTATTTCAGTTTTCCCCACAATATTAATATAATATGCAAAATGATAGATACATAAAAAATGTTAGGATCCCGAAAATTAAATATGGAGGGATCCTCATGGGATTATAATCATCCCAGAGGTTTTACTTAGGAGTTTTTTGGCGGGAATTTTTCCCGCCAAGAAGATAAGGTTTATGGCTAAAAATAGGAAGATCACTGGGCAAAGTAGGGGAGGTTAGTGATTGGGTCAGGAAGGTACCTATGGGATTGGTTGCTGGGCAAAATTGTGTAGGGATACCCAGTAACAGGTTCGGGATTGGGTGGAAGTTTTGGGCTGGGACCAGGTTGGAGTGATAAAAAGAGGAGTTTGACAGCTGAGGGCTGTCAGAACGAATACCTGAGGAAGGTTTTGCTGCTCTCCTGTGAAGATTTGCTGTCCGTTCCTGTTTGCTGCTTTCCTTGGAGAATTGCGGTCTGTTCCTGTCTGCCGCCTTGCGGAACTTCGGAGGCGTGCGGGTGATGGCGATACTGCGTCCTGGCTGGAGTCCTGCCTGGTTGATATGTCTCCCCTTTCTGCGGTCCCTTTGGCGGTCGGCGGTTCCGGTCCAGCGGCGGAGCAGTCTGAGATGGTGACTGAAGATTCGGGTGTTCCCTCCATATTGCCTGCGCTGCGCTCTTCTGTGAGAGAGAAGAGGCAGCGCACCCGTTTTTCTCCTTCCCCATGCAGGTCTGGTCAAGAGAGGAAGAAGCTGGAGCGACGCAGTGCCTCGGCTAATGAGGGCGCCGGTAGCAGAAGCAGTCTGATGACGTCGGCGGTGCAGCAGGAATTGACGCCCCCAGAAATCGTGGACCTGAATTTTCGTTCCTCCTGCGGTTTTCAGAGTTTGGATCCTGTTCCTGAGGTCGCTGCGGCTGGGAGAGCTTCCACTGATGCCACCAATGTTCCGGTCCAGTCAAGAAGAAGGGGGAGGCGCAGAGAGGGACGGCGGCCTGTGCAGCATTCTTCCCAGCAGCTCCACTTAGGTGTTGAGCGCGGGGGGAATGTGTGCCTGGAAGATGGACCACAGCTGCAGGACTTCCCTGGATCCTCTTCAGGTGTCCAGGCTTCTGCTTCTGAACGTGGTGAGTGCACCAGTGGTCTGAGTTCTGTAATTGCTTCCTTATCCTCTGTGCTTTCCTCCTTAAAGAATTTTGTTCCCCCCCCTCCCCCTCCTCCTGAGCCGGCTGGTGTGACAGGCGATTTTTTGGACGCCTGGCGTTTTTCTGGTCAGGAGGTGGGTAGGGATTCGGATAGTGAGGAATCCCTCCCCAGGCCAGTTGCGAAACGGAAAGGTGTTTCCGAATTGTGCTATAAAGAAACGTTGCCATGTGAATTATCTCCTTTGGGTTTTCATCTCTCCATGTCGGTGAAGGAGAAGATATGGAGAAATGAATTTGTAGATATGTTATCTCTTCTTCCCGCTTCTAAAGATTTTGTTTCAAAGCTTGAGAAGCGGGAAGATAAGTCTGAGGAGGATAGAAGGCGTCCTATTCCACGGACCTTTAATAATTGGCTTCAAGCTTACTGTATTTTTTGTAGCGTGATGGGAGAGAAATTTCCTATGAAGTGTTCCGGCCTTTTTCAGCATTTAGATAATGTGTTAGAGGCGTATAAAAATTTTGGGGGAATTGGTTGGTTTATATATGATGAAGGTTTCAGACAGAGGCTGTCAAAAAATTGTATTCCAGCATGCGTTGGGGCGCAAAGGATGTTGGTCTGTGGCTGAACTTATTGTTGCCGCAGCGTTCATCCTTTGCGGCTGTGAGACAGCAGGCAGCTCCGTCAGCCTCGCATTCGCAGTTGTTTAGGAAAGGCACTTGCTTTGCATTTAATGAATCGCAGTGTAAGTGGCCTGCATCTTGCAAGTACCGACATGAGTGTGCTTTTTGTGGAGGTAGCCACCCGCTGGTTCGGTGTTATAAAAGAGATAACATGCCGGCCCAGCCTTCCAAAAAAGAGTATGTGTCTAAGAGCTTGGACGCCAGTAAAGTTGGTTTTCGGTTACCGTCATTTTGTGGCTCTGGTTGTGAATGGGTCAATAATTTGTCTTCTGTTGATCAATTCCCTTCAGTGGTTCAGTCCAAGTTGGCTAAGGAATTAGCATTAGGTAGGATTGCAGGTCCTTTTTCCTCTCCTCCTTTTGCTAATTTTCGCCTTTCCCCATTAGGGGTGGTACCTAAGAAGGAGCCTAATGCTTTTCGTTTGATTCATCACTTGTCCTTTCCTTATGGGGCGTCGTTGAATGATGAAATCGATAAAGCGTTGTGCTCTGTTAAGTATGCCACCTTTGATTCTGCTGTAGATTTTGTGCGGGGTTGTGGTAAAGGTGCTTTAATGGCAAAAGCGGACATACAGTCCGCTTTTCGTTTATTGCCGGTCCATCCTTCATGCTTTAATTCTCTAGGTTTCCAATTTAACGGTTTGTTTTACTTTGATAGATGTCTTCCTATGGGATGTTCTTTATCATGTTTTTATTTTGAGGTTTTTTCTTCTTTTCTTGAATGGGCGGTTTCTGTGAGATGTATGCGAGGAGCAGTTACGCATTACTTGGATGACTTTTTGTTTATTGGTCCGGCTGGTTCTGATGTATGTTCTAAATTGTTGGAGTCCTTCTTTACGGTATGTTCTGAATTCGGTGTTCCGCTAGCGGTGGATAAGACGGTTTACCCAGTTAATCGTTTGGAGTATTTAGGAATAGTCATTGATTCGGAAAAGGGTGTGTGTTGTCTCCCATTAGATAAGGTTGCCAAGATATGCACAGTTTTGTCTGATTTATTAAAAAGGCATAAAGCTACAGTAAGAGAGATTCAGTCTATTTTGGGTATGTTAGCTTTTGCTAGTAGGGTAATGCCGATGGGCCGAGTATTTTGCAGGAGATTGTCTTCTAAAATTTCAGGTATTAGGAATTCAGCTTTTCATGTTCGGTTGTGCAGAGAAGTTAAAGAGGATTTTGTGGTTTGGTTGGAATTTTTTCAGCAGTATAATGGTAGGTCATTTTGGCAGGAGGATTTTGTTGTGGCTTCATCTTTGGATTTATTTACGGATGCTGCTGGTTCGTGTGGTTTTGGTGCATATTGGAATGGGCATTGGTGTGCTGCAGAGTGGCATCCGGCATGGGTATCGAATGGGGTCACTAAGAATATTGTTCTGTTGGAACTGTTCCCTGTTGTGGTGGCTTTAGTTTTATGGGGTAGTTGTTTCTCTAATAAAAGGATTATTTTGCATTCTGATAATAAGGGTGTTTTATTTGCAGTTAATTGTTTGTCATCTAAGTGTCCGTTGGTAGTTAAGTTGTTGCGTCATTTAGTTCTTTTGTGTTTAAAGTTAAATATTTGGCTGAAGGCTCGTCATGTTCCTGGTATAGATAACTCTATTGCTGATTCTTTGTCACGTTTTCAGTTTCAGAGATTTCATCGGCTGGCGAAAGGGGCCGACCCAGAAGGGGAGCTATGCCCAGGGCATCTGTGGAATCTGATTTGGTCCTAGGCATGTCGTACTTGCAGTCATCTGTGGCTCCTGCAACGTGGTTGGATTACGGTCGGTCCTGGGGTCGGTGGTGTCGGTTTGCTGAAGGTAGAGGTTGGTCCCCTTATGTCTGTGGCGAAGTTTCGGCTTTAGCTTCTTGCTTAGCATTATTTTAGGATGGTTTGGCTTATGCTACAGTTTTGAGAGTTTTGTCTGGGATTTCCTTTTTTCTTAGAATTTTAGGTTCTCCTTCCGTTTTAGATTATTTTCTGATCAAGCAAGTTTTGAAAGGTTACAGGCGAGGTAATTGTTTTCCTGATAATAGATGTCGTATTTCACCAGTGTTGTTGGAGGCTTTGTGTCACGCTACTTCTAGGGTTTGCTTGGATGATTTTGAAGCATTACTTTTTTCCACTGCATTTTGTTGTATGTTTTTGGTGCGTTTAGAATTGGGGAGTTGTTTCCCAAGAATGGAAGGTCCAGTTTAGGCTTAGGGGCTCAGCATGTTCATATTCATGTTAATTATGTTTTAATTTTTCTTCCATCATCCAAAGTAGATCAATTAGGTAAGGGTACCTGGATTCGTTTGGACAAGATCAGGTCGGTTTCTATTTGTCCGGTGAGTATGTTATCTCGGTATGGGCATGTCAGACCGGTGGGTGGTAGCAGGTTTTTTATTCATGCGAATGCTTCTCCATTGATTCAGTATCAGTTTAGGTCTGTTCTTTCAAAATGCTTAAAGGATTTGGGACTTGAGAGTTTCCGCCTCACATCGCATACCTTTCGGATAGGTGCTGCCACGTCGGCAGCGGAGTCTGGTTTGAGTACGTCCGTAATAAAGAATATTGGTAGATGGTCATCTAATCGTTTTAAACTATATGTGCGTCCTGATTTTATCATTGTTTAATTCTTTTCGTTTATAGCTTTTACAGGACTCACCGTATGGATCGTCGGCCATTCGTTCGTGCATTGGGCCCATAGAAGAGCTTTGGAAAGGTCGTACGGTGACAACCTGTCCTGGTCTACAGACATCGTTAGAGTGTATTGGAACGGGGTCAGGGGCTTGCGTTGGGGAGGTTTATTGGACGTAGTTTTGGAAATGTGTTCTTTATACCCTGATCCTGATGTTATTATTTTTCATGCGGGTGGCAATGATGTGGGAAAATTCAGTACTATTGAGTTGGCATTTGGCATGAAAAGTACTATGGTCAGAACGAGACGGTTGTTTCCTGACGCCCGTCTTGTTTTTTCTGAAATGATTCCTCGTTTGTTATGGTTGTCTTGTCCAAATTTTAAGTACTTGGATAAGATCAGAATTTGAATTAATAGAATTATGGCTCGTTTTATGCCGCTAGTATGGGGACTCTCCTTTCGCCATGTGGACCTTGAAGGTGGTTTGCCCGGCCTCTATTTTTCGGATAAAATCTATTTGTCAGCAATTGGTTTGGACATTTTCAACTTAAACTTGCAGTCGATGATTTAGTTTAGTCGGCATGCTCCGGTGGGTAAAAGTCGCTCACTGATAAGGTGAGCGGACGAGTTCAGTCAGTAGTTTAGGCCGAGCTTATGGCTGGTCTAATGATTGGTTTGTTAACAAGATATTGATGATGAGTTAATTTATTGGTAATTTATTTTATGATGATTTATTATTAATTAAATTTAAGCTAATCTTTAATAAAGTGGCCGTGGCCTTATTTATTCCACCTATTTAATGTGTCCACGTGTATTTTTGTATTGTTTAAGGTATTGAGTAGTTGGTTATAGGTTTTGGGTATGATTTATAATCCCATGCTACTTACTAAATACAAAACCAGGCTTCATACAGCTCCATAGGCTAAAATTTAGAAGGTCCTGAAATTATGAAGACCAGCTGTGATCCCCTAAAGTCCAGAATCAGCAGCTCTTTAAGGGTTTAATGCATAATGCAGCGTGCTCATGACAAATATTGTTAATTACATTGTGACTCTGGAAAGAAGCCAGCACACGCTCTTGTAGCCTGCATGTCGTTATTTTCCTCATCTCTGGCTCAGCTTTCTGGGATGACGCAGACAATAGATGTCCACCTGTTATGCATCCATGTGAAGACTTACAGCCGCAGCATAGCATGAAGCAAATCTGTCTGTTAACCACAGTGACTATAAATTCATCCTGTATTTTTGTTCTGTTGTCACTCCCCCAATATTTATTACAAAGGGCATCTGTCCGCAGATTTGTACCTATGACACTGGCTGACCTGTTCCATGTGCACTTGGCAGCTGAAGACATCTGTGTTGTTCCCATGTTCATATGTGCCCGCATTACTGAGAAAAAGTATATTTTAATATACGTAAATGAGCCTCTAGGCAGGGGTGGAATTCAAAGTTTTAACAACAGGTTCCCTACTCAACTGCGGACATGCATCGTCATGACACATGTTTACATATACATACACCATATATATGCCACACACATACACATAAATACACTATATACATGGTAAGCATACATAAATACACCATATATTTACTACACACACATACCACCCAACTTTTAAAAAGCCTAAGGAGCCATGACGATCACCCTGACGAAGGCCGCGCAGCTTGGTTTCGGCTAGAGAGGTACGATCCGGATCATCATAGATAGGACCCAAAGCTTCGAAAAATTCATCTACCGACCGGAGAGACTGCGATCCGGTCGGCAGAGAAAAAGCCCATGGCTGCCATCCCCCTTAATCTAGGAAATAACCACACCGACTCGCTGTTTCTCATCCCCAGATGAGTGTGGACGTAGCCTAAAATACAGTTTAGCACCTATTTAAATAGCTCACATACACTTAAGTGCCATGCACAACGCTATTCTATAGACCACACCAATTCAATGTGCACGACAAAAATAGAATAAAAATATATCATCTTTATTGATACATATAGGAAAAGTAGACATAAACAATAGCGGATAAAATACACAGGACAGAATGGGACCTCATACCTTAAAAACACTAAAATATATATACTGCTATCCTCTCTTAGTAAATGCTGGGACAAATGTATGAACCACCACTTATAAGACTAACGTCAAAAACATGGATATACCAAATGCCTACAGCAACACCAAGTGCAACACCAAGGTTTGGCAACAAGAGGATGAAAAGATCATAAATAATAAGGTATACTGACCAGGAAGGATCCCAAAAACCCTGACGCACGTTTCGCGTTAGCTTCCTCAGGGGTTAGCTTCCCCTGAGGAAGCTAACGTGAAACGTGCGTAGAGAGATAAATACCGGCAATGGGGCGTTTGGGTCGGCAGCCCCGGGCCCAGTGTCAATGAGGGGCCCATTGCCACCCCAAACGCCCCAGTGCCATTACATATTATTTACATTTTCATTTGGCATTATGCGCAGCGCTAGTAACAGCAGGCTAGACTGGAAGAAGGGAGGGAGAGGAGAGTGAGCAGCCGCTTCCTCCAATCAGGTAGAAGCTCACTGCCTGATGTGCCCGCCTGTCACCGCCAGTTCTGTGAGAAGGTCTGACAGACATTCTTCTCTACCTCTTGTATGACGTTCTTTGTTTTGGTTTCACTTTGTCATCTCCTTTCCTTCTGCCAGGTGTCACTTATTTAGACTAATCGTCTTCCTTTATATTCCCTCCCATACTGCCTCACTTTGCGGTTTACACTAGTTCCTGGGTAAAGTGTTCTCTGCTGGAGGATGCTGCTGCTGTTTGCTCAGATAAGTCTTTTCCTTTATTGTGTTTCCCTGCTGGCTTGATTCTAGGTGACCCTGACTCCGTCCATATTAAGTGCAGGGAGTCAGTGGTCGTGTCCCCTCACTATTATAGGGTTTTCAGGTGTCACACAGTCTTAGGTACGTGGGCATGTGATCGTCTACCATTGAGACCCTTGCATGTGCATAGCAGTCAGGGAGAGCTCTTAGGGTTTTATAGGGCTCACCTATAGGCTCTATATTTTGGGATCAAGCCAGTCAGTCGTTTATTTATAAGTTCCAGCTATCTGCAACTTCACCCGTGACATTATAAACCGCCAAAACCGTCTTAAGCATGGATCCGGTTTCAGCCTTGATTGACCGCATGCAAGGTCTTTCGCTGGAGGTTGCAGATCTCCGTAAAACTGTGTCTCAGTTTCAGGTGACCGGTTCTGCTGGCGTTCATGGAGTTTGTTCCGAGCCTAAGATCTCGCTTCTGGATACATTCTTCGGGGGTAGTGAGAATTTTGTTCGTTTTAGAGAGGCTTGCAAACTCCATTTTCGCCTACTTCCCCATTCCTATGGTGATGAGGAGCAGAGGGTGGGGATAATCATCTCGCTGATCAGGGATAACGCTCAGTCTTGGGCCTTTTCGCTGCCAGTGGGGGCACGGCCCCTCCGATCGGTGGATGAATTTTTTGTAGCCCTGGGGCAGATATATGATGACCCGGATCGTATTGCTCTGGCGGAATCTAAACTGCGTCTTTTATGCCAGGGTAAACAGTCCGCAGAGATATATTGTTCTGAATTTCGGAGATGGGCAGCTGATACTGGTTGGAATGATGCTGCACTCCAAAGTCAATTTTGCCATGGTCTTTCGGAAAGATTGAAAGATGCATTTGCTTTTCATGAGAGACCAGCGTCCTTAGAGTCTGCCATGTCTCTAGCTGTTCGTATTGACAGGCGTCTTAGAGAAAGAAAGGAGACTACTCTTTCCTGTCATATTCAGCCCAAGGACAGTGGGGCTGTCTCATTCAGTGCGCAGGGGTCTCAGTCTGTCTCAATCCCCTCTGAGGAGGAGGCCATGCAGCTGGGTTTGCTTGTCTCCGATAGTAGAGGATTCAGCTCTCAGAGGAGGGTTTTTTTCTGTTGTGGGGGTATAAATCATTTGGCTAATGTTTGCCCCTCTAGGAGGTTCATGGAGTTTTCTGAGGGTAATAAAAAAATAAAAACCCTCGAAAAACTTTCCATTTGCTACTATTGGCAAGGTTGATGCGGAAATTAAAGGTTTGCCGTTTGCTTGTAGTTCCCGTTTTCTCCTACCTGCCAGGGTGGTGCTAGACAGCAAGAACATTGTTTGTGAGATTTTTGTAGATAGTGGAGCAGCTGTCAATCTCATTGATAATCAATTTGCAACAACGCATGGTTTCCAGGTATGCACTTTGGAAAAGGATATACCTGTTTTTGCTATCGATTCCGCTCCACTTTCTCAAAGATTGTTAAAGGGCATAGTTCACAATATCCGTTTGACTGTGGGTGACGCTCATGTTGAGGATATGTCATGTTTCGTCTTAAGCGGATTACCTACTCCTCTAGTGTTGGGGCTACCCTGGCTCACTAAACATAACCCCACCATTGATTGGCAAACAAGGCAAATAAATGGTTGGAGTGAGTTTTGCAGAGAGAATTGCCTCACGGCATCTCTTTCAGAGGTTTCCAGGAGTTGTCCCCTCACCGGGAGTACGACTCCCCTATTAATCTCTTCCCAGGCGCCAAGCTGCCAAAATCACGATTATACAATCTCTCCCAACCTGAAAGAGTCGCTATGTGTACTTACTGTATATCTCTGAGAGCCTGAGAAAGGGACACATCCGACCCTCGAAGTCACCTGTTGCCGCTGGTTTTTTTTTTGTTAAGAAAAAAGATGCTTCTTTAAGACCTTGTCTGGATTTCAGGGAGCTTAACCGTATGACGATTCGTGACCCATATCCACTTCCTCTGATCCCAGACCTGTTTAACCAGATTGTTGGGGCTAAAGTTTTTTCTAAGTTGGATTTAAGAGGGGCATGCAACCTAGTCAGGGTCAGGGAAGGGGACGAATGGAAGACAGCCTTCAATACCCCTGAGAGTCATTTCGAGAATTTGGTTATGCCCTTTGGTTTGATGAATGCTCTGGCCGTCTTCCAACATTTTGTGAACAGCATTTTTTATCATTTAATGGGGAAATTTGTACTGGTGTATCTAGATGACATTTAGATTTTTTTCTCCTGATTTCAAGACTCATCGGGACCACCTATGTCAGGTCTTGCTGATTCTGCGGGAGAATAAATTGTACGCTAAACTGGAAAAATGTGTGTTTGCGGTTCAGGAGATTCAATTTCTTGGTTTTCTTCTCTCCGCTTCTGGTTTTTGGATGGACCATGAGAAGGTCCGCGCTGTGCTTGATTGGGAGCTTCCTGAGAATCAGAAGGCGCTGAAGCGGTTTTTGGGTTTTGCCAATTATTACAGAAAGTTCATTTAGAATTATTCCTCTGTTGTTAAGCCACTCACTGATATGACTAAAAAGTGGTGGATTTTTCCTCGTGGTCGGTAGATGCGCTTAAAGCCTTTTCTAGTATTAAAGAGTGTTTTGCTTCCGCTCACATTTTGGTACAACCTGATGTCTCTCTACCTTTTATTGTTGAGGTGGATGCTTCTGAGGTGGGTGTGGGTGCGGTCTTATCTCAGGCTCCCTCTCCTGCCAAATGGCGACCGTGTGCCTTTTTCTCAAGGAAACTCTCCTCTGCAGAGAGAAATTACGATGTGGGAGATAGGGAGTGGTTGGCCATCAAATTAGCTTTTGAGGAATGGCGCCATTGGTTAGAGGGAGCCAGACACCCTATTACCGTGTTTACCGACCATAAGAATCTGGCCTACTTGGAATCGGCCAAGTGTCTGAACCCGAGACAGGCCAGATGGTCTTTGTTCTTTTCTAGGTTTAATTTTGTTGTTACGTTCCGCCCTGGGGTTAAAAATGTGAAGGCGGATGCCCTGTCACGTTGTTTTCCGGGAGGGGGGAACTTTGAAGACCCGGGTCCCATTTTGGCTGATGGGGTGGTCGTCTCTGCTCTTTATCCTGATTTGGAGGCAGAGGTTCAGGCAGCCCAGGCAGAGGCTTCTGATCTTTGTCCTCCTGGGAGGTTGTTTGTGCCTCTCGCTTTACGACACAAGGTTTTTAAGGAGCACCACGATACTGTCCTTGCTGGGCACCCGGGGAGTAGAGCCACAGTGGATCTGATTGCTCTGAGATTCTGGTGGCCGGCTCTTCGTAAGACGGTTGAGGGTTTTGTGGCAGCCTGCGAGACCTGCGCTCGTGCCAAGGTCCCTCATTCACGGCCATCGGGTTCTCTTCTCCCATTACCCATTCCTTCCCGTCCTTGGACGCATCTGTCCATGGACTTCATTACGGACCTGCCTCGTTCTTTAGGGAAGACTGTGATTCTGGTGGTAGTGGACCGTTTTAGCAAAATGGCGCATTTCATTCCCTTTCCTGGGTTATTCAATGCTAAGACGCTGGCGCAAGCGTTTGTTGATCACATTGTTAAATTGCATGGCATTCCAATAGACATCGTTTCTGATAGTGGCACGCAATTTGTTTCCAGATTCTGAAAGGCCTTCTGTTCTCGCTTGTGGGTTCGGTTGTCGTTCTCTTCTGCTTTTCACCCTCAGTCGAATGGTCAGACCGAACGCGTCAATCAGAATCTGGAGTCATATCTGCGCTGTTTTGTGGCTGAGAATCAGGAGGATTGGTATTCTTTTTTGTCCCTTGCTGAGTTTGCTTTAAATAACCGTCGCCAGGAGTCCTCTGATAAGTCACCATTTTTTGGTGCATATGGGTTTCATCCGCAGTTTGGGACATTCTTTGGAGAGGGGTCTTCTGGTTTACCTGATGAGGAGAGATTTTCCTCGTCTTTGTCATTTATTTGGCAAAAGATTCAGGGTAATCTGAAGAGGATGAGTGAGAGATATAAGCGTGTGGTGGATAAGAGACGTGTGCCTGGTCCGGACCTGAATGTGGGTGATCTGGTGTGGTTGTCTACAAAGAATATTAAACTGAAGGTTCCCTCCTGGAAGTTGGGTCCTAAGTTTATTGGGCCTTACAAGATCTTGTCCGTCATCAATCCCGTTGCCTTCCGTCTTGATCTTCCTCAGACTTGGAAGATCCATAATGTTTTTCACAGGTCCCTATTAAAACGTTATGTCCAACCCACTGTACCCTCCTCTTTGCCTCCTCCTCCGATTTTTGTTGATGGTAATCTTGAATTTCAGGTCTCTAGGATTGTGGATTCTCGCATTATCCGTGGTTCTCTTCAGTACCTCGTTCATTGGGAGGGTTATGGTAATGAGGAGAGGATGTGGGTCCCAGTGCCGAACATTAAGGCCACTCGTCTCATCAGGGCTTTCCATAGGTCTCATCCTGAGAAGGTGGGATCTGAGTGTCCGGAGTCCACCCATAGATGGAGGGGTACTGTCACCGCCAGTTCTGTGAGAAGGTCTGACAGACGTTCTTCTTTACCTCTTGTATGACGTTCTTTGTATTTGGTTTCACTTTGTCATCTCCTTTCCTTCTGCCAGGTGTCACTTATTTAGACTAATCGTCTTCCTTTATATTCCCTCCCATACTGCCTCACTTTGCGGTTTATACTAGTTCCTGGGTGAAGTGTTCTCTGCTGGAGGCTGCTGCTGCTGTTTTCTCAGATAAGTCTTTTCCTTTATTGTGTTTCCTTGCTGGCTTGATTCTAGGTGACCCTGACTCTGTCCGTATTAAGTGCAGGGTCGTGTCCCCTCACTGGGGTTTTCAGGTGTCACACAGTCTTAGGTACGTGGGCATGCGATCATCTACCATTGAGACCCTTGCATGTGCATAGCAGTCAGGGAGAGCTCTTAGGGTTTTAAAGGGCTCACCTATATGCTCCTTAGTTTGGGATCAAGCCAGTCAGTCGTTTATTTATAAGTTCCAGCTATCTGCAACTTCACCCGTGACACCGCCCCTCTGTGATGTCTTTGGTGGAAGTTTGCTCCCACAGATAGCAGCGCGGTAAAGTACCAGCCCTGCATTGACTTTTATCAGCAGTGATGTTCCACATGCTGACCCTCCTCTGGGTCTTCCTCCCCTTCTCTTTGCTTGTTAACCCCAAGCATTGCCTTCACTATTCCTAGGCTGTGTGAAAGGGCAGAAGGAAGCAGCAGCAGAAGCGCTCTGCATGATGGAGCTGAGGTAAGAGGAGCTGACAGGAAGACGGGCTGTTTGCTGCAGCAGTGTGACTGTACTTAGAGCTGTTAGGAGCCTTAGCTCTGCTCACTGTAGTGCATATATATTCTTTCATCAGGGCCTGTGGCATGTGCTGGATGCTCCAGATAGACTACCTCTGAGTGAAGGATGGGACATGACTAAAATTGCTCAGCTCTGCTCCCTGTTAATAACGAAGGGAGAAGTTGAGCTGTGAGACAGAGATCTAATGCTGTGGACCTGCACAAGATCTGTCCCAGGCATCACATTGACCAATGTGGACAGTTCTGCTGCAGTAATTAACCCTATAGGCTCTGCTCTGATTTACACCTATCATAAAATAAATAAAACTTAAAGGGTAAGGCCGAGTTCATATCCCGTTTTTTCCATCCGTTTCATGTATACATACAGTGGCATCCTTCATCATAGAGTTTGAAAGAAAAATGTATATGTTAACGTATATGTTTTTTCTACTGGACTCTGCAGGATAGAAAAGCATTGGGTGCAGCACTTTTTTATCCCTTTTTTCCCCCCAACATATACATAAAAATGGATGGCAAAAACATGATGTGAACACAGCCTAACCTTTTATTTAGCCCCTAATGTACCCCGCACCCTCACTAATTAGCTTTAATAATTGAACTTTTTATTGCAGGGGTCAATTATGAGTTTTGCTATGGGGCCCCATGATTTCTATGTACACCCCTGCCCCAAATAGGACCCTGGTACTAATGGCAGAGACGAGACTACCTGTGCCTCCAAAAGGAAGGACGAACAGGAGTCTTCTACAGGCCTAATACAAACAATAGGGAAAAGCAACACACATAACCCAAACAAAATACAAAAGGGAAAGGAAAGACTTAACTTCAAAGAAGCTATGGAAGCACCAGGAACTCAGCCAAGATTCAAACACAAACTACTGATCTACAAGGAAAACCTGTCAGATCAAACCACATGTTGCCAGTCTCATAGATCTCCTGCCACTCACTGTCGCCGGGACGTCCGTATGCCTTGGTACGTCCGTGACAGTACCTAGCACTAAAGATATATTTGCATACACAATATATTCAGTGCTATCCAGAATACAGCGCCACATGAAACATCCAAAATCGATTTGCATAAAACTTTGTTCTAATACTGTACGAAGGAGGAGCTCCGTACAGTATTAGAATGTATTGGCTCCATAAATTAATTTGTACTGTAAAAAAACATTTCCCGAACTCGGGTTCGGTTCCAAGTGGTACTCTCCCCTTTCCCAATGTGTCCCCCATAATGTGCCGGTATAAAATGCCCCCATAGCCCTCCTTCCCCTTCACCATAGTGCCCCCATAATGTGCCCATATAATATGTCCCCATAGTGTTCTCCCCCCCAACTCCATAGTGCTGCTATAATGTGCCAGAATAAGATTCCCCCATAGTGTCCCCCATAATGCACCAGTATAAATGCCCCTTCATAGTACCCCAATAATGTGCCTATATAATATGCCTCCATAGTGTTCTTTCCTCCCTCCAACACCATAGTGCCTCATAATGTGCCAGTATAAGATGCCCCATAGTGCCCTCACTGATGTGCCAGTATAAATGCCCCATAATCCCCCATGATGTGCCAGTAGATGCCCCATAGTGTCCCCCATGATGTGCCAGTAATTCACCCAGTAGATGCCCCCATAGTTTCTCTTATGATGTGCCAGTAGATGCCCACATAGTGCCCCTCATGATGTGCTAGTAATTCCCCCAGTAGATGCCCTCATAGTGTCCCCCATGATGTGCCAGTAATGCCCCTATGGTGTCCCCATGATGTGCCAGTAGATGCCCACATAGTGTCCCCGATGATGTGCCCGTAATGCCTCCAGTATATGCCCCCACAGTGTCCACCATGATGTGCCAGTAATGGCCCCAGTAGATGCCCCCACATTGTCCCCCATGATGTGCCAGTATATGCCCCCATAATGTCCCCCATGATATGCCAGTAGATGCCCCCATAGTGCCCCCATGATGTGCCAGTAATTCCCCCAGTGGATGCCCCCATAGTGTCCCCCATGATGTGCCAGTAATGCCCATATAGTGTCCCCCATGATGTGCCAGTAGATGCCCCCATAGTGTCCCCAATGATGTGCCAGTAATGCCCCCAGTAGATTCACCCATAGGATCCCCCATGATGTGCCAGTAATGCTCGCATAGTGTCCCCCATGATGTGCCAGTAGATGTCCCCATAGTGTCACCAGGATGTGCTAGTAGATGGCCCCATAGTGTCCCCCATGATGGGCCATTAATGCCCCCATAGTGTCCCCATCATGTGCCAGTAATGTTCCTATAGTATCCCTCATCATGTGCCAGTAATGCCCCAATATTGTTCCCCATCATGTGCAAGTAATGCCCCCATATTGTCCCCCATCATGTGCCAGTAATTCCCCCAGTTAATGCCCCCCTCATCATGTGCCAGTAATGCCCCTATAGTGTCCCCCATCATGTGCAAGTAATGTCCCTATATTGTCCCCCATCATGTGCCAGTAATGCCCCCATAGTGTTCCCCATCATGCCTCCATAGTGTCCTCCATCATGTGCTAGTAATCCCTTCAGTTGATGCCCCCTCATCATGTGCCAGTAATGCCCTCCCATAGTGTCCCCCATCATGTGCCAGTAATGCCCCCAGTTGATGCCCCCTCATCATGTGCCAGTAATACCCCCCATATTGTCCCCTATCATGTGCCAGTAATGCCCCCAGTTGATGCCCCCCTCATCATGTGCCAGTAATGCCACTTATAGTGTCCCCCATCATGTGCCAGTAATGTCCCCATAGTGTCCCCCATCATGCCCCCTTAGTGTCCCCATCATGTGCCAGTAATTCCCCCAGTTGATGCCCCCCTCATCATGTGCCAGTTATGCCCCCATATTGTCCCCATCATGTGACAGTAACACCCCCATAGTGTTCCCCATCATGCGCCAGTAATGCCCCCATAGTGTCCCCATCATGTGCCAGTAATTCCCCCATTTAATGCCCCCATAGCACGCCACATAAAAAATAAAAAAAACACTAATACTTATCTCCATGCTGGCAGCGATGCAGGCCTCTTCCGGCCTGTGTCCCGCGCAGTACAAATCTCGGCTCAGGCGGACGCGATGATGTCATCGCTCTGCCTGCGACAGCCTCTTATAGGCTGCAAGCCCAGCGCCTGCAGCCTATCAGAGGAGCAGGAAAGGGAGACGCCTCTCCCTTGCTTTGCTGCAACATTAATCTGTATCACTCATCTCCCCCTGACCTGCTTCCGCCGCTGCCGAACTCCGGATCGGGATTCAGTTGGTAACATGGTTCTCCGATCCGGCTGTAATTTTAACAACCGGAAGGAACCGGCTGAATCCCATGCGTGCTCTAGGAGCAACGGGGGCGTTGTCATTACACCTAGAGGCTCTGCTCTCTCTGCAACTGCCGCGCCCTCTGCACTTTGACAGGGCCAACAGTGATCACGTTTACGCCGCCTGGCCCTGTCAAAATGCAGAGGGTGCTGTAGTTGCAGAGAGAGCAGAGCCTGAACATAACTGATATGCACAAATTAATGGATAGTTTTTTTGTTTTTTTTCCTGTTTTTCTGACGCATCTCATTTACCCTAATAAAGTATGCGTCTTAGGCTTGTTTCTCATCTGCGTTAAGCAGACCCTACAGGCTGTTCTGGCCAGGAACAACCTGCCGGATCAGTCACTGTCGGATACAACCATGCACTGACTGAATCTCAACCGGCCCCATTCACCGGCTGCAACCTGCTAAATATGCTGATGGTTGCGCCCAGCAGTAACGGCTTAAACGAAGATGTGAAACAGGTCTTAAAACTCTTAACTTTATTGTGATTTATTAAAATCTCGGTGCAATCTTGTCGCTATGTGTGCCGATTAGCTGCCATGGACGTCGAGAGGCAGGGATCGCGGTAGTGTGCACTACTCCCACTGATCCCTAACAGCTTGCCTCCTAGATAGTGCTGAATGTTCTGCTAATTCAAGGCTATATAAACTCAGGCACAACGTCTCATATTGACATTGCCCCTAAATACCCCCAAGGATGCCAGAGATCTGGCGAAACATGTTGGGGGGGGGGGCAGTGAATGAAGCAATTTTTACAAGCAGGATGCCGCTAGTATAGATAGGTAGAAAGAGCACTCAGCACCATAGACTCTATAAGGACCCGGCGTCTGTCATGTGATATTATATCTATATTTTATCTCTTCATACAATAAATCTTGGTGTCATAACGTTTGTTTTAAAACATCTTCCAAATCATATGAATGACAAGGGAATGTCTTTGTAGAGGTGACTGGCGGACGAGGCTTCTCTTATCTCTGCATCTAAAGAACGTCATTCAACTCCTACTTAGAATGTGTCAATGCAAAGAGTTCGGTGAGAGATGTTCCCTCTGATCCTGCATTAACGTTGACATTCAAACATTGCACAAACTTCGCCCTTCTTATTGTGGTGCTTATTCAGAGGGTATATTCTTGGATGGGGGACATAGCAAAGTACAAAGTGGACTCCCAATTATAACTGTGGGGAGCATTTTCATCCAGGAATGAAAGAGTGGGTGTTTGTTTCACCCCCTATGTCTTTCTTATGTGCACCAATTGCTTACTAAATTTGCTGTTCCTTTAAGGAAAGATTGGCAGGTTTGGACGACTTTGCATTTTTTTCTGCCCATGAGCTTTCAGGCATTGCCCAAGTGTCCCAACGCTTCAACTCACTGCAGAACAATGACCTGTACTTTTTGTAAGATATACAACATGTTCTGGTCTGCTTCATGTCTATAACACAAAACCGTCTTATCTTTACTACAGGAATACATTGGTTTTCTTCAAGTGGACTGGAGTTGATCCAGATAACTCCAGAATCCAGATAGTACTAAGCAGCACTGAAACCTCTTAACCCAACTGGAGGATGGCCGCTGAGGGAAGGTCATGTATGTACCATGGAGCTTGTATGGTGAGAACCAAACCAAGAGTTAATTGTTTTTGTGATCTGGACAATTTCCTCCCAAGATGTAGGACAGTCTTATGGTCGTATCTCAGCTGCTTTGTCCAAGAAAATGCTTCCTCGGTAACTTCTACCAGCAGCTTGATAAAATCAAGACCTCTCCCAGCCAGAAACTGTCATTTGTATACTCATCAGTGAAGAGTTCAGAAGGACATTTAGCCTTCAGGGTTTCTTATAAGACCACAAGTTAAGACTGTTTAGCTTCCTCCATCATTGTGCTGACTCAGTACGCTGCTTTTTTGCTTTTTAGATACCCAGAAGGACTGTTTTCCTTCTAAATAAGACAATAGTTTATGTCAAGAATATTCCACAGAGTATTATACTTCTGCAGCGAGTCTTTGATGAGCAGGAATGGAGGATGTTAGTGGCCCTAACAATATGATATGTCACAGGGGTGTCCCTCAGGCCATTGCTCCCTAAAGCCGTGCACCATAATGAGGGGTCACCTTTTCTTCCCTCAGGATACACCCTGATTCTGGGGCTCCTGCCTGATGGTAGCTGGGGTTGCCATGATGGTAGGTGTTTGGTTTGGTGCAAGGCAGGGCATATAGTGCAATGGCCAGTGTACAGTGTGGTAGGAGTCAGAAAGCAGATCAGAGGTAGAAGAATAAACATCTCTTTTTACTGAGTGCAAAATGAGGGTCATAGTACATCCAACAACAATCTGGACATGCAAATTCTTTCCCCAGATAGCAAGGCATGGAGGGTGGTAAAGTGGCAAATAAGGGCACTCTTGATACATTATTTTGCTAAAGTCTTTCTCTCTAGAATGTCTGGCTGGTAGCTAATTATGACTGAAGTGTCCACTGCGGGATACAGGTCTTTAGAGGCACATCTAGCCAGGACATGGTTAAATGTGACGGGTGTCTTAACTGTAATCCCTCACAAGCAGCAAAGTCTGGTTAGCTGCACTGTAGTTGCAGATTACCTTGCTGACTCCTATGCTTGGCCATGCAGATTCTAAGTTATTCTTTCTTACTGTAGCAGAAGCAGTAACTCTCACAGAGATTGGTTTATCTCTGGAGCCTAAGGCCTAAGGAGAAGGAACAAATTGACATGCTTTCCTCCTTCTCATACACACTAGTCTACCTATGCCCCCCTATAATCACCAGGACCTGGTGTAATTTCTACTTTTGCATCTTTTATTACCTTACACCTGGTGGAGGTAAGAGTTATTGGGCTTATTTGGGGGATTCTGGAGTACATTGTCCTTTTTGTTGGGTGATAATATAACGGGGCCAACAATCTCAACTTTACACCTGGTGGCTTTTACCATCAGTGTAGATGATGCACAGTTATCGTGGAACATGGGCAAAGACATTTCCATGATGTGTACTGCTGGTGGAGTTGAGATTTATTGGCCTCATTTTGGGGAATCTGGTGTAGTTTGCCCCCTTTTTGTAGGGTGATAAAATAACTTGGCCAACAATGTTACCAAACAATGGTTGTAACTACCAAGGCAGCAACCAAAACAGGTTCTGTGGGGCACAAAAGGTGTGGGAGACCATATCTAGAAAGGTGAAGTTACTGATCAGTTTGGATGATGCGAGGAAGGGTGACATGGGCAGTGGAAATTTGACTGGAGATCATCAAAAAAGAACAAAACTTGCACTTGAATATTGCCATGGCAGAGTGGGACCCCACACTAATCGTTGCTATGAGGCTTCATAGATACCTGTTATACACCAGCCTTCAACATTTTAATCTAGACTTGACACTAGAATACATTTCTAATTCTTTGTTTACTTTTGTGTTAGAGGCTTCTTTAGGGGCCCCCATAGCAAATTCCATC
Organism: Bufo bufo; assembly: GCF_905171765.1. Lineage (NCBI taxonomy): Eukaryota > Metazoa > Chordata > Amphibia > Anura > Bufonidae > Bufo > Bufo bufo. Next base: position 27,012,312 of record NC_053397.1, on the reverse strand, counting down.
AAAAATGGCAGATAAACTAGCACAGTGTGCGCTGCTATTTTGCGCACTAAAATGATGAACATCTTGACAGAAATCTGAAAAACCCCTTTGTATTTTGTCCTTCGGTCTTCTTTGGTGTCTGTCATGTGACAGAGCCAACTTTGTCTTGCATTCCGTTTCTTTATAGGAACAGAATAAAGCAATGCCAGGTGCACATGTGACCAAAGCCTATCTTGCATGTAGAGTATAATTTATACTTTTAATTACAAGGAGCAGCCACTTCTATGCCTGATCTGTGATGTGGAAAGCTTTGCCCATGAAACAAAGCAATTTCCCTCCCTTCCAGTGATCTTTTGGGCACACGCCTTTTACAAGAGAAACATATTATTTTAAGCAACCTTCATGGAACGTCCTTGTCTTCTACGAATACAGTTTTCACAAAATATTCAGAGATGTTGTTTGTGTAGTGTTTAGTGGAGATTTGTAAAGGTCACCTCCATCTCTACCTTTCCAAACCATTTATTAGGGTGAAGAATTGTAAATCTTGAACCATAAACCTGTTATTATTTGTCTACAGGGTGGTCGGTGTTAGCAAGAGGAAGAAAGGATCATATTGTGGCAAGATAATAACACATTGGCTGAACTGTAGGTAAGAGCAGTGTGGGACTGGGGTGCCTAGGGCCCACCAGTAAAATTCATTCTCTGGGCCCAATGAAAAGCTATATTCAAATAGTACCTGCTCACACAGCGGTAGGCAGCTGCAAGACACTCAAGATGATTGATTGTGGGGGTTCCTGCAACGACTTCGAGAAGGCAGGTCCCTCGGGAAAGAAGATACTGGCAGGCCCGCCTCTGTACCTCAGTCATGGAAGTAAGATATTAAATGCATTTGCATGACTGAAGCTATTAGGTGTGATCAAACTGCCTCAGGAGAGGTGTTAGAACAGCATTGTAAATGGCAGACGATAGATGTTCCACCCCTCCACCTCTGTTTAACATTGGTTTCTCTAATTTTACATATCTTCTTTTACATCTCTTTTGAACCCGTCCAGTCCTATCTTGTACTATCCTGTACTATCCTCCATGTGTATTACCTAGAATAAAGAGCAGCCAGATGATAAATCGTAACTCTGCAGATATTGAGGATGTCATTACACTACCTACACAGGTAGGAAGACTATACGGGCCCTCCTTCCACAGATTAAAGCAGTGAGCAAACAAGGTCCTTGATACAAAGTCCTGATACTGGCAGATGGAAGGAGCTTGAGTGGGGTAAAGCTATAAGATGACCCAAAAGCAGTAAGTACATAAAGTTTTGGTCAGTTCTGAATTCAATTAGATGTCTAGGCTCAGGGGCGTAGCTAGAAATGCATGGGCCCCATAGCAAAAATAATTTTATGCCCCCCCCCCCAGTGCCATCCACAGATCCCCCTCCCCTAAACAGTGCCATTCATAGATCCCCCTCCCCTAAACAGTGCCATCCACAGATCCCCCTCCCCTAAACAGTGCCATCCACAGATCCCCCTCCCCTAAATAGTGCCATCCACAGATCCCTCTCCCCTAAACAGTGCCATCCACAGATCACCCTCCCCTAAACAGTGCCATCCACAGATCCCCCTCCCCTAAACAGTGCCATCCACAGATCCCCCTCCCCTAAACAGTGCCATCCACAGATCTCCCTCCCCTAAATAGTGCCATCCACAGATCCCTCTCCCCTAAACAGTGCCATCCACAGATCCCCCTCCCCTAAACAGTGCCATCCACAGATCCCCCTCCCCTAATTAGTCCCATCCACAGATCCCTCTCCCCTAAACAGTGCCATCCACAGATCCCCCTCCCCTAAACAGTGCCATCCACAGATCTCCCTCCCCTAAATAGTGCCATCCATAGATCCCTCTCCCCGACGCTCACAGGAGCACATTTATAAACTAATTAGTAACTTGAACTTTAATCATTGACATTGCTGAATGCTGATCTCTTTACTTGCATTGGATACCTTACTCTGTCTTAGCTCTGGTAACGGTACAGCAGGCAGTGCGGGCGGGCGGCGCTCACTCACTGACGTCACGCGCCTGCGCCGCCTAGTAGGAGGAGCAGGCGCGTGATGTCAGTGAGTGAGCGCCGCCCGCACTGCCTGCTGTACCGTTACCAGAGCTAAGACAGAGTAAGGTATCCAATGCAAGTAAAGAGATCAGCATTCAGCAATGTCAATGATTAAAGTTCAAGTTACTAATTAGTTTATAAATGTGCTCCTGTGAGCGACGTGGCCCTGTATATTCTAACCCCCAGGCAAGCGTGCCTGTCACCATGGGAACGCCTGGGGGTTAGAATATACCATCAGATTTGAGTTTTCACGCTCTCACTGAGGCTATGGGGCAGCCAAGCCTTAGCCGCGGACCGCCCGCGCCCCGCCCACTACACTAGTGTAGTGGGCGGGCGGTCCGCGGCTCGGGCCTGGCTGCCTGTTTGTAGTGTGTGTGTGTAAAAAAAATATATAAAATCAACAGAAGGCGGACCGGACGGGCCCCCAGTGGCGTAGAGCCCCATAGCCACTGCTATGGTTGCTATGGCGATCCCTATGCCACTGTCTGAGCTGCATTTTGATATAATTTTGGGGGCTGGTCTTGGATCTGAATTAATTTAGGGGTCTGATATTGGGTCTGCATAAAGTTTAGGGTGTGGTCTTGGACATGATCTAATTTTGGGGTCTGGTGCCTGAATTTATTTTGGAGTATTATCTGTGTTATGATCTCATTTTGAGCTCTGGTCTGGTGTCTGAAATAATTTTGGAGCCTGGTCTGTGGTTTTATGTACCCATGCCTCCATCACTTTCCATCCATTTCCCACTTATGTGACTAGTGGTGTGTCCCAGCAATCTCTGATGATTTGTCAGGTCATAATGGAGAGCTGTAGTTTCACAAGAGTGGAAATTACAATGCTGGTTGTCCTTTTTACTACGACTTGGCCCTCACCTTAACTTTCCCGCAGACCTGGTAAAAGTTCAAGGGGAGGCGATATTCATCAGGTTTCTATGGGGCCCAACACTTTCTAGTTATTCCCTTTGAAGAAGAAAAAACTTTTCATGTTGCTGCCATCCACGTAAGGCAGGATTTTGCAGTTAGGAAATTGAAAGTGAATTTGAAGATTCTTGCTCTTGCTGAACAAAACATTTTTTAAAGACAAAAAGTTCAGAATTTATTTCTTATTGTAAGACCAATTCAGGCTCAATCAGATGATTGGATCATGTGGATTGGCTCAGTAAAGATCCATGATCATTCAGCCTGCCGATTCCAGCTAAGTAGGTGGTCACGTCATCTTCTCTGTATCTCTCTATTTCATGGTCAGAAAGTTTTATTTTAAAGTTCCAGTTTGGTGCCTACAAACCAATCTGGTGCAGAGTGATGGTTCTGCTTTTGTGTCCCGAGGAATTAATAATGTGTGAGATGTCTCTGCTATTCCCGTATGAACCCGCTGTGCTGGATTTACGGAACACTTCCTGGAATCGTTTGATAATATCCACAGTGATGCATGTCGAGAAGAGATTGGTGTATGAACCAAGCTGAGGGAATTTGACCAAACCGTGCAACACCAAGTGACCAAAAAGGCGTATGTCTCACAAAATGGTACCAATAAAACCGTCACCTCATCCCGCAAAAAATGAGCCCCTACATTAGAAAATCATTTAAAAAATAAAAAAAACTATAGCTTTCAGAACATGGACACATTAAAACATAATTTTTTTGTTTAAAAAATGCTATTATTCTGTAAAACGTAAATAAATAAGAAAAAGTATACATATTAGGTATCGCCACGTCCGTAACCATCTGCTCTATAAAAATGTCACATGACCAAACCCCTCAGGTGAATGCTGTACAAATAAATAAATAAAAACTGTGCTAAAACAACCAATTTTTTTTGTCACCTTGCCCCATAAAGTGTTATAATGAATGATCAAAAAATCATATGTACCCCAAAATAGTACCAATAAAACTGGCACTTATCCCCTAGTTTCCAAAATGGGTTCACTTTTTGGGAGTTTCTACTGTAAGGGTGCATCAAATGGGACATGGCATCTAAAAACCAGTTAAGCAAAATCTGCCTTCCAAAAACAATGTGGTGCTCCTTTTCTTCTGTGCCCTGCTGTGTGCCCATACAGCAGTTTTTTGACCACATGTGGGGTGTTTCTGTAAACCGCAGAATCTGGGTAATAAATATTGAGTTTTGTTTGGCTGTTAACCCTCGATGTGTTAAAGAAAAAATTGGATTAAAATGGAAAATCTAAATTTAAAAATTTGATTTCCATTTTCCTTTAATTCTTGGGGAACGCCTAAAGGGTTAACAAAGTTTGTAAAATCAGTTTTAAGTAACTTAAGGGGTGTAGTTTCTGCAATGGGGTCATTTATGGGGGTATCCACTATGTAAGCCCCACTGTGGCGAAACCAACCTCGCCACTGGGCTTCGGAGGGGCCTGGCTACCAGCCTCTTGCCTCAGGATTATGGCCCATACTAACTTTAAAGGAGAAGACAGACCGGCCGCACAGCTTAAATCTGTCTTTGGAATTGTATTTTATGTTATGTGAGGGTACCCAGATAGCTAATTTTATTGTATTCATGTAGTCTGAGTGCCATTCACCTAATAATATGCACTCAGACTTGAGCTATCTGGGGATATGTTAAATGTCTGTGTTTACTGTAAGGGTTGTGACATTGCATGTGTAAATGGTTATTTCTGTCCTGTTGTCCCCACATGTGTATTGGCGATTTCCCTTTGTCTTGAGAGATAATTGAATTACTCCTCGGGTGTCTCCAGGGCAGAGAGGAGGAAACCATGATGCATTGTGGGGATGTATTGTGTCTGTGTATCCTGAATTGCTGCATATCTGTACTGTGTCACAGTCTTCCTTCTGGTCCCCTAGGGGCGTGTCCACCAGATGGGGACCTGCATAAATACGGGCGGGTAGCCCTCAATAAAGAGTGCCTGTTTTATCCTTCATCATGTTGAGGCTGGTGTTTGGGTAACTGATCAACACTGGCGGATTGCTATACACTGAAGTTTTGCTATACTCCCCTGTCTTTACTACTAGCTCCTGTAAGAGCTGTTCCTGCTCTCTGGTTTTAGGAGAGGTTCATCCACTGGAGCCTTGAGCCTTATCGTAGGTCCAGGGTGGGTAGGAGACGGTGAGACCTCAACCAAGCTTCGGCGGTTCGTGGGGTCTGCAGTGCGTACGGTGTCAAGTGGAGTGCTTGGAGTCCTCGGAAAGCACTAGGAGCATCTATCAACGGAGGTACCCGGTCGGGGTGCCAGGAGATCCGTTACACCCACAAAGTGACTTCAGACCTGAACTGGTCCTTAAAAAGTGGGTTTTGGCAATTTTCTTAAAATTTTTAAGGATTGCTTCTAAACTTCTAAGCCTTCTAACGTCCTAAAAAAATAAAATGACATTTCCAAAATGATGCCAACATAAAGTAGACATATGGGGACTGTTAAGTAATAAATATTTTATGAGGTATCACTTTCTGTTTTAAAAGCAGAGAAATAGAAAATTAGAAAATTGCAAATTTTTCAATTTTTTTGGGTAAATTTGGGATTTTTTCATAAATAAAGGTGAAATATATTGACTCAAATTTATGACTATCGTGAAGTACAATGTGTCACAAGAAAACAATCTCTGAATGGCTTGGATAAGTAAAAGCGTTCCAGAGTTATTACCACATAAAGTGAGATATGTCAGATTTGCAAAATTAAGCCTGGTCAGGAAGGGGGCAAATGGCCCGGATGTGAAGTGGTTAAAATAATTTATTTAATTGGCCTTTATTAAAAATATTGAGCCATTCTGTCACAATGGGTTAACTGTTTTTCTAACTGTGTGATTGGTATTTTCACTTTGTTCCGGTCATCTAATAAACCTTATCTCTAAACTACTGAGAGCTCATAAATACTTATTTAAGCCACATTCTAATCAATAGGATAAGAACTGAGCTATAAAGAACGTTTATAATGTCAGAGAGCAGAGATAAGAAACCCGTCAGCACCCCAAATGACAGAAAAGACAGAAAATACACAGGCTGCTACTACAGCATCTCAGCTCTGTAGAGATAAAGGATGCCATACTTTAATAAACACAAATATAAAATATTAGTTTTACCTCAAAATGAGTACAATGCAATAATAATAAAAAAAAAGTGCCCCAAAGGTGTACATAGCCCTTAAAAAAACAGTGTTATATAAAAGCTATGAATCTATTTAGTGGAATCGCCCCAGCATAAGACGTTATCACCACCTATCCATAGCATAAGTGATAAGTATCTGGTCTGTGACCCCCGACAACCACAAGAACAAGGTCTTAGAGTCCCTGGAGGGACAGTTCCGTGTGTACTCTGCAGCTCTATTAGTTCTTTATAGCTGTGCGCTCTCCTAAGAGATAGCAAACCATATCTAGCGATTCTTGGGGGTCCCTATAGCTACACTCATTTTTTGTTATAAAATAGACTTGCAAATATCAGGCGAGGTGAGTGTTCATGTGTTTGGAGGAATCGAGCGTTCAGCCAGCTTCTAACTTACGTGTATGGACATTTATTTATTTTTTGCCTACTTTTATACTAGCCAATGACAGGTATCTTCACGATTAGTTGCCAACTGTACCTACAGTCCTATGAATAACATGGGATCTCTTAGCATATTGTGCCAGATGACCATGTTGCTGTACACAGCTCTGCTACATCTGTCATTTTTCGGCTAGAAAATACCATAGGGAACAGAAGTGATAACACCATCTTCACAGCCAGAACAGTCACAGTTTTCCCATTATTTCCTCTCTATAAATGCTCAGTCATCACATTTACGCCTCTGTGTATTCTTAAACCGCAGCTCACTGTTTATTTCCCCCTAGTTATCAGTTTTTCGAGCAGATAATGAGTTCTAACAGTTACGTGCTGGCAATGTACACATTAATTAATTACTTACATTGGCACGATATGTATTTTTACAGAAGAATAGAAAATAGTCCTAGTAATGATGATAAAAGTTACCGTCAAAGAAACACTAGACAAAAAAATCAAGCCAATATCACACACATACAGTATGATCTGGGGAGGGGGGCTCAGAACTGGAGCTAAGTAAAATAAAATAGCGATGGGAGATTTTTGCAGCCTTTATGCCTATTTAAGAAATGAAGCTGGTCATACCCATTAGATCAATGTCGCCCGCATGCAGCGGTTTTCGTCTGGCCGATTCTCGGCATGTTTGCCAGTCACCATTATAGTGAATGGGGCCGGATGGCGAAACGGTAGCTTCCAACAATGCTGGAATGCAGACAGATCCGGCAGGCTGGAGGTGTCTAATGTAAATGTGGATCTAGCCTTATTCTCTTTTTCTCACACAAAAAAAACTGGACACTCATATGTATGGGAATAACACAAATAGACGATAAGTATTGAGGGGCTCACACTATGTCATGATGGACACAGAGGGTTCACTAACTGCTGGGTCACCCAGTCCCAGCATATAAAAGAACAATAGGTACAAAAATATGATAGGCACTCCTCTTACTGGTCTTGCAAGTAATAAAATTTATTTATTAAATCACCATTACATAAATAAAACAAATATACAGTCAGGTCCATAAATATTGGGACATCGACACAATTCTTCGATTGGGACATCGACAACATTTTCGGGTCTATACACCACCACAATGGATTTTAAATGAAACTAACAAGATGTGCTTTACCTGCAGACTGTCAACTTTAATTTGAGGGTATTTACATCCAAATCAGGTGAACGGTGTAGGAATTACAACAGTTTGCATATGTGCCTCCCACTTGTTAAGGGACCAAAAGTAATGGGAAAATTGGCTTCTCAGCTCTTCCATGGCCAGGTGTGTGTTATTCCCTCATTATCCCAATTACAATGAGCAGATAAAAGGTCCAGAGTTCATTTCAAGTCTGCTATTTGCATTTGGAATCTGTTACTGTCAAATCTCAAGATGAGATCCAAAGAGCTGTCACTATCAGTGAAGCAAGCCATCATTAGGCTGAAAAAACAAAACAAACCCATCAGAGAGATAGCAAAAACATTAGGCGCGGCCAAAACAACTGTTTGGAACATTCTTAAAAAGAAGGAACGCACTGGTGAGCTCAGCAACACCAAAAGACCCGGAAGACCACGTAAAAGAACTGTGGTGGATGACGAAGAATTCTTTCCCTGGTGAAGAAAACACCCTTCACAACAGTTGGCCAGATCAAGAATCTTCCAGGAGGTAGGTGTATGTGTGTCAAAGTCAACAATCAAGAGAAGACTTCACCAGAGTGAATAGAGAGGTTTCACCACAAGATGTAAACCATTGGTGAGCCTCAAAAACAGGAAGGAAATAACCATTCTGGAGCGTCTATTCTTATAACTTTATGTTGTGCCATTCCTGTATTATTCCTGCTAGAAGTTTATAATAAATTGCCAGCAGTCAGCAGTAAAGGTACTGCTGAGTGTTACCAGTAGTATGACTCTGTACAATCAGTGCTGCTGGTGTCAGACTGTGCATGGACACCCCCCCCTCAATTGGTAACGCCCATCTGTACCTTTACTGCAAGCTGCTGACAGTTCATTCATAATTTCTGTTAAAAATAACAAAGCAACGGTACAACATAAAGTCATAAGAATAAATACTCCAGAATTGGTATTACATGCAGGATGCAGGTAGTTACTAAAACAGACATGTCTTTAATAGGGTGAGTTACAGAGATAGCTACCTGACACCAGTGGCACTACCCTTCTCCCAAGAAATGAAGAAACATAGGCTATCCTTGTGTCCACTAAGAGGAGTAATCTCTGTAGACTTGATATTATTATTGGACCTTGTTGATGATGGCAGGATCCACCGCCAAATATCTATATTTGGTGTTTGATTTTCCCATATTCAATAACGTCTTAATGTTCTATGGTACAGTTCTTACATGTCTATAATTGGATATTCGTTAGGAAACCGGTTGGACAATCTGCAGTTACCCGTCTAATCTTTTGTCTCCACTGGAGATAAGAAGCACCAGAGATGTTGGGGAATATAGCTGTTGACCGAACAATCATTCAGTCGATAACTACATAGTCTGACTATTGGCCTAATTGACCCCCAGAGTTCATTCATGGCCAAGTTTACAGTTCGTACGAGCCAGGTCTTATGTCTTTTGAATTTGTGGATTCTCATTCATGACTTGACTTGTCTAAGGATTACTGTTCAGTAGTGTTGCACTAGGGTTCCTCAGAAATAACTGAGGGCCCACCCCCCTTCTATACAGGACATGTGATGTCCACTTTTATCTGTAATCTTTGTTGCTATCATTGTACACTCAGGATGTATCATCAATAAGATCTAACAGGTTGTGAATCATCCTATAAGAAGTAGACCCTAATGGTTGGCTCCAAAGTCAACCTCCAGAAGTGATTGTCTTCTACTGGACAATTGGGGCCAATTATTTTGTGAGAGCCTGAGCCTCTGTAAAACCCCTTGCCTTTTCATATCACAATGTCAGTTCTAAAGGTTTTATTAAAAGTTATAACACGAAAATAAAAGTGTCACGCCTTCTAACAAAGATTACAGTTCAGATGATTTTAGAAAGCGGAACAATAAATAACACTAAGGTCTCCTTTTGTAGACATGAAAGCATACTTCCAAGATTTGTCATAAAAACAAGTAAAAACACAACCAAATAGAACATAAAACTGTTTTGTCTTCAAAAGAGTTGTGATTACAAAAACACTAAGTTACAAGTTAGGCTACTTTCACATTAGCGGCAGCCTTCTCAGGCAGGCTGTTCCGGCGGGTGAACAGTCTGCCGGATGCGTGACTATAATGGGGGCGGGCCGGAGTTCTGGCGGCAGCACGGCAAACATACCGAGAGGAAGCCGGAATAAAACTACGACATTTGGCGGCATGCGTGCACTAGCGGCAGCACGGATCCGGCAGGCTGTTCACCCGCCAGAACAGCCTGCCGTAGCAGTAGCCTTAACTTCTATTTTAAACTTTTTTTGTAAGAAAAAGACCCAGATCTTGATACTATGCCATTCTTTAAAGACAAAGTTGCCGCTTAGAACCACATTTTACAAATAGTTTACGGTGTGAGGAGGTCGTAAGATGTGAAATGCTTTAATATAAACATGGGTCATTCATAGGACACATGCAGATTGTCAGTTTTTGATTCTCATTGATGGCACTTCATGAGTTGTTCTACTGCAATCAATGATCGCAATACTCTGGATCAGGCAACACCATCTGATTTGACATTCTAAGGAAAGTGGCAGAGGGGCAATATTTAAAATGTCAGGATTGTTAGTAACTACAACTATTGTTATATAGACTGGGGCAGGATGAGCAGAGTCATTTCATTGTTATTGAAGGAGATTTAATAACTGCTGGAGACCTAGCTAAGACAGGATAATAATACAAATATGAAGTTCTGTCTGCGGTCTCCCTGTCACTCCCTGGTCCGCAGCCTCTCTGTCACATGACTGTATGAATGGATCCGCATCCTTTCCGCACTTCATTTCAATGGGACCACAAAAGATTCGGACAGCACACTGTGTGCTGTCCGCATATGTAGTTCCATTCTGCGGCCCCGGCAAAAAATATATAGCATGTCCTATTCTTGTCCGCAATCAAGACAAGAATAGGCATTTTCTATATAGTGGCGGCCCTGTGCGTTGCGCAAAATGCAGAACGCCCACGGTCGGTATCTGTGTTTTCATCTGCAATTTGCGGATCGTAAAACACGGCATGGTCGTGTGAATGTACCCTGAAGCTACAGCTTGTGAGCCTGGCAGAAGCTGATAGCAAGGAAAGAGATGTAATTTTTTTTTTTTTTAGGAAAAAAACATCCCTAGACAAAGCACGATAGTGAAACGGACGTTGGGCCGGTCTCCTGCACCTGGTTATGTACTGTACATGTGTTCACTAGCTTGCAGCTGTAGCGATGGGACGCCCTGTCTCTTAGGAGATAGTGTAGGTGTTCTGAGCCTTCATTTTATATGGACGCCTGTTGGTACCGATCAATTACAACAGGTGGCATTAGTCCACATAAGCTGTATAGCTGTGTTATTTAACTGCATTAAGTCCCGTGGTTGCTGGGGACATATGTTTTCCCCATATTTTTGTACTTTTTATATATGTTTTTTATCATATTTATTGTCATGATATATGCACAACAATAAAGTCTTTTGTAATTATTTTGTATGGTGTTTTGGATTTATAGCAGTTTATGGTAATTTTCCATACGTGACATTGTGGGGCTTTTGACCTCTATTGGAGCTAAAAAAAACATCCCTTTAAAGTAAGAAGCCACCAGATCAAAAGTAATTGCACTAGAAGAACACCTGAGGGAACGAGAACAGACATCTTCAGACTGTTTAGGATCACAAGGGACTGTGTGTGATAGCAAAGGTAACACTCGTTTATGGCTATGGACTTTGCTGCCTGTGGAGACAGTATATTGACTCTGTTGTCCATATGAAGATCTGCACCCTACTGTGGGAACTTCAGTACTGATTGTAATTGTTTTACACTCCTGTGGGCAGTCCAGGAAGATTGCAAAATTTTTGTAGAGAGACTCAGGGACTACTACTACTACCATCATTGCCACACAGCCATTGGGCCTATTGCTGTTATCTGCCCTGCAACTCTCATCATCCTCAGTAAAGAGACTGTCCTTTGTTATCGCTTAACTGGGCCTGGTCATTGCCTTTACCATCTGTCGGTCCCTGCTCCTAACCTCCTGCCTCGCACTCTACCTAACATCATGGGCACCCACCTTACACCAGGCAAGAGCCCCCAAAGAGCCAGGGAGTGCACTGAGGAAAGAAGGGGTGCAACCTCCTTTCACTGCATAGCTCTATTGAGCGTTGGAGTGAAGTCAGCCGCCGGGCATCCAACCAAACCCATGATGCACTACCCCTTTCTCTGCCACAGCTCCAGCACCGCCCCTAACACCGCCCAGACATTTTATAGCTCCTCCCGCCCAGCTAGTTATAGACACTCCCCTATCACTACCACTACCAACACCCAGCTAGTTTATAGCTCCTCCCACCCAGCTAATTACATAGACACTCCCCTATCCCTGCCCCACCCATGGACATGACATCACAGGAAATAGGAAAGAGCTGCATGGACATGATCATGTGACCACAGCCCAGAGGTAAAAGAAATGCATTACAAAATTACTGCTGCCTTCATAAACGATCATTTTTAAGGATTCTAATGCAAACCAGAAAACCCCTTTAATGTTCAGCAGATAACAGTAGAAGACATAACATTGTGCTGATCCCCGGGCCTGTGCGCGTCTGTTCTCTGCTAATAGCCGGTCTGCGATGGATCTCTAATTATAGGCTGTTAATTATTATGAAATATCCACTCAATACAACTTTTTGCCTTTAAGAGCAACCGCAAGAAGCGTGGATATGCGGCACGGCTTCCTTCTTAGGGTTCTGCTCGGATTAGCCATGGTTCCGATTTCACTATGTGGATATTTTAAGCAAAATTAATGAAAAAAAGCTGAAAGAAATGAACTGGTCGGAGTGGCCTCAGGTGCTGCGTGCGGGGTGCTTTAAAGGTAAAGAAAGGAGACTTTGTTTAACACCTGTCCACCTGTCATTTAAAGTTCATTCATAAGAGAAGGTGCGGGTATTACTGGCTAGTGCAACAGCGGACAAAGAAATACGAGGATTTATACACCATTCTGACTTAAATGGACAGGACTAGTGTTGAGCGACCTTGTGATTTGCAAGTTCGGCGTTCGGGTTATCTAAGAATTCAGTAATGGATTCCGTTACCACGGACCACAATGGAATTCTATGACGGCATGCACCACAGAAGCCTATAAGAGGCATCCTGTATTGCATTGCGTCATAATAGAAGTCTATGTCCTCTCATAGGATTCTGTGGTGCATGCCGTCATAGAATTCCGTTATGGTCCATGGTAACGGAATCCATTACGAAATTCTTAGTTAACCCGAATGCCGAACTTGAAAATTGCGATTTATTATGCAAGATTGTTTTCATGTCACTTTTAAGTCTTGTTTTGCGTTGTGTGCTTGCACCAAATTTTTGAACCGGTGCACAGTCTTCTTGTATTCGGTGCAACTGCATCGTGTTGTATCACTTAGTGCTCATTCAGTAGTGTTTTGCAGCCCGCAAATTGCGGATCCGCAAAACACGGATACCGGCTGTGTTCGCTCCGCATTTTGCGGACCGCACATGGCCGGCACTATGATAGGAATGACAGCGGGGCAGCGGAACGGAACTACGGATGCAGACAACACGCGGTGGGCTGTCCGCATCTTTTGCGGCCCCGTTGAAATGAATGGGTCCGCACCCGTTCCGCAAAATTGTGGAACGGATGCGGACCCATTCATACGATCGTCTGAATGAGCCCTTAGTCTTAAAAAATGCATCAGGGGGCTGCCTAGCGTAGGATGCGACTTTATGGAGACTTTTCTGCAACATTTCAAGTGTCGCACATAGTAAGGCTACATTCACACGTCAGTATTTTTCTATATCCCGATTTTCGGTCCGTTTTTTGCGGATCCGTTGTTCCTGAAAATGATTCCGTATGTCATCTGTATGTCATCCGTTTTTTGCGGATCCGCAAAAAACTGAAACATGTATAAATTTCAATAAGCAAATAAAGTTGTTTGGATTTCTTTGAAAAAAAAAATAATTAAAATGTAATTTCCAGGAACGGAATCCACATAAAACGGATGACATACGTAATGACATCCGAATGTCTTCCGTTTTTTGCGGATCCATTGACTTTGTATTGTACCAGGATCCGAATTTTGCGGAAAAGAATAGGACATGTTTTATATTTAATGCGGAACGGAACAACGGAAACGGACAGCACACATTGTGCTGTCCGATTTTTTCCAGGACCCATTGAAAATGAATGGGTCCAGATCTGGTCCAGATCTGTTCCGCAAAAAACGGAACAGATCAGGAAAGAAAAAACGGACGTGTGAATGGACCCTAAATGTGCCATAATCCAGGTCTAATCTCACTTTTCTGCCTTAAACGTAAACCACTATGAAAAGTGGGGTGTCTCGTAAAAGTCGCAGAAAAGTTGCAAATGGCATGCCGTGCAACAGTTTTACACCAAAAACTGATGTATCAGGTTTGCTTAATGTTCCCCTTTATATTCACTATTAACCACCTCAGCTCCCCTAGCTTAAACCCCCTTAATGACCAGACCACTTTTTACAATTCTGCACTACACTACTTTCACGGTTTATTGCTCGGTCATACAACTTACCACCCAAATGAATTTTACCTCCTTTTCTTTTCACTAATAGAGCTTTCATTTGGTGGTATTTCATTGCTGCTGACATTTTAACTTTTTTTGATATTAATCGAAATTGACCAAAATTTTGGAAAAAAAATGAAATTTTTCACTTTCTGTTGTAAAATTTTTCAAATAAAACTACATTTCTATATAAAATTTTCTCTAAATTTATTGTTCTACATGTCTTTGATTTAAAAAAATGCAATAAGTGTATATTTATTGGTTTTCGCAAAAGTTATAGCGTTTACAAACTATGGTACAAAAATGTGAATTTCCCCATTTTGAAGCAGCTCTGACTTTCTGAGCACCTGTCATGTTTTCCGAGGTTCTACAATGCCCAGACAGTAGAAACACCCCACAAATGACCCCATTTCGGAAAGTAGACACCCTAAGGTATTCTCTGATGGGCATAGTGAGTTCATGGAAGTTTTTATTTTTTGTCACAAGTTAGCGGAAAATGATTATTATTATTATTATTTTTATTTTTTTCTTACAAAGTCTCATATTCCACTAACTTGTGACAAAAAATAAAATTTTACATAAACTTGCCATTCCCCTCACGAAATACCTTGGGGTGTCTTCTTTCCAAAATGGGGTCACTTGTGGGGTATTTATACTGCCCTGGCATTTTAGGGGACCTAAAGCGTGAGAAGTAGTTTGGAATCCAAATGCGTAAAAAATGCCCTGTGAAATCGGAAAGATACTCATTGGAATTTGGGCCCCTTTGCGCAGCTAGGCTGCAAAAAAGTGTCACACATGTGGTATAGCCGTACTCAGGAGAAGTAGGGAAATGTGTTTTGGGGTGTATTTTTACATATACCCATGCTGGGTGAGAGAAATATCTCTGTAAAAGACAACTTTTCCCATTTTTTTATACAAAGTTGTCATTTTACAGAGATATTTCTCTCACCCCGCATGGGTATATGTAAAAATACACCCCAAAACGCATTGCCCTACTTCCCCTGAGTACGGCAATACCACATGTGTGACACTTTTTTGCAGCCTAGGTGCGCAAAGGGGCCCAAATTCCAATGAGTACCTTTTAGGAGGGCATTTTTAGACATTTGGATTCCAGACTTCTTCTCACGCTTTAGGGCCCCTAAAATGCCAGGGCAGTATAAATACCCCACATGTGACCCCATTTTGGAAAGAAGACATCCCAAGGTATTCCGTGAGGGGCATGGCGAGTTCATAGAAGATTTTTTTTTTTTGGCACAAGTTAGCGGAAATTGATTTTTTTTTTGTTTATTCTCACAAAGTCTCCCTTTCCGCTAACTTGGGACAAAAAGTTCAATCTTTCATGGACTCAATATGCCCCTCAGCGAATACCTTGGGGTGTCTTCTTTCCAAAATGGGGTCATTTGTGGGGTGTTTGTACTGCCCTGGCATTTGAGTTTTTCCGCAATCATTACATGTATGGCCAGCATTAGGAGTTTCTGCTATTCTCCTTATATTGAGCATACGGGTAATGAGATTAGTTTAGGCCCCTTTGGTAGTTAGCTTCAGTTAGCGCCCAGCCCACCGCACTGCAGTCACTGATTCGCTGATTAGTGTATCGCTAATCAGCATTGGTACTTTTATAGTATCTGTAAGTGATCAGAACTGATCACAGTCAGATCTATAATAGTATTAGTGTCACCTTAGCTCGCCCTCCACCCAAAACGCAGTGTTTGCCCGATCAGGCCTGATCGGTCGCCCCACACGTGCGTTCACCCACGCCCGCCCCGCCGCAGTGACAAAATTTTTAATTTTTTTTTATCACTGCACATTCACTACACAAGCGCTGCGGCGATAATAAAAATCAGTTTTGATATTTTTTATCAATCGCAGCGGCCTCCGGTACTTCGCTAGCCTCCCATTTGTAAGACAAGCTTGCTTTTTTTCTTGGGTAGTCTCAGGGAATACCCCCTAAATTTAGTTGACCAAATGGCAAGTAAGGGGTATTCTTCTGAAGAGGCCTACAGGCTTCTGACCCAGTCGGATGAGGAATGGGAACCCTCATCTGACGAATCTAGCGGGTCAGAATATGAACCTGTAGAAAGCAGTGGCTCTCTGACCCAAAGTTCGGTCGATGAGGTTGAGGTCCCTGGCAGCACCAGGCGTACCCGGCCCCGTGTTGCTAGACCACAGGTTGCGCAGGATCCGCTTCAAGGGCAGCAGAGTGGGGCTGGCGCTGTCGGATCACGTGGTGAGGCATACACCAGCAGCGCAGCCCTCCCTGGACCTAGTACTAGCACTGCCGTAGAACATGGTGAAGTGGCAAGCACCAGAAGGGCAGTTGAAGCTGGTACGGTGGCAGGTGCATTAGTTCCCCCGTCGCAGCCACCGCACAGACAGGCCCGTAGAGCCCCTAGAGTCCCTGAGGTGCTGGCAAACCCTGATTGGCAGCCCCCAACTTCAGCCGCACCAGTAGTTCCCCCTTTCACCGCCCAGTCTGGAGTTCGGGTTGAGACAGCTCAGATCGGATCGGCACTGGGGTTTTTTGAGCTGTTCTTCACTGCGGAGCTCTTCGACTTAGTCGTGGCAGAAACAAACCGGTATGCCACTCAATTTATAGCCGCCAACCCAGGAAGCTTTTATGCCCAGTCTTTCCAGTGGAAACCTGTCCAAGTTTCCGAATTTAAAACTTTTCTGGGCCTTCTCCTCAACATGGGCCTGACAAAAAAGCATGAATTGCGGTCATATTGGTCCACGAACCCAATTCATCACATGCCCATGTTCTCTGCTGCCATGTCCAGGACACGATTTGAGACCATCCTGCGTTTCCTGCACTTTAGTGACAACAGCACCTCTCATCCCAGAGGCCACCCAGCTTTTGACCGGCTTCACAAAATTCGGCCCCTCATAGACCACTTTAACACCAAATTTGCAGATTTGTATACCCCTGAGCAAAACATCTGCGTAGACGAGTCCCTGATACATTTTACCGGGCGCCTTGGCTTCAAACAATACATCCCAAGCAAGCGCGCCCGGTATGGGGTCAAATTGTATAAGCTCTGTGAAAGAGCCACAGGCTATACCCACAAATTTCGGATCTATGAGGGTAAAGATCAGACCCTGGAGCCGGTCGGTTGCCCTGACTACCTGGGGAGCAGTGGGAAGACAGTCTGGGACTTGGTGTCACCCTTATTTGGCAAGGGGTACCACCTTTATGTAGACAATTTTTACACAAGTGTGCCCCTCTTCAGGCATTTGTTTCTAGAACAGATTGACTGCTGTGGCACCGCGCGACCTAGTCACCGGGGCTTCCCCCAACGGCTCGTTACCACCCGTCTTGCAAGGGGGGAGAGGGCTGCCTTGTGTAACGAAGAACTGCTCGCGGTGAAATGGAGAGACAAGTGTGACGTTTACATGCTCTCCTCCATTCACGCAGACACGACAATCCAAATTGAACGTCAACCAGTGTCATTGAAAAGCCCCTCTTGGTCCACGACTATAATTTGCTCATGGGAGGGGTGGACTTCAATGACCAGATGTTGGCTCCTTATTTACTGTCCCGCAGGACCAGACGCTGGTATAAGAAGGTGTCTGTATACCTAATTCAATTGGCTATGTACAATAGTAGTGAGCCGTCTACACGAGTGACATTTCCCCAATGTCGTTGCTGGTACCTCAAACCAACCGCCACCCCGAAAAAGATGTTGTGTCTGTAGCAGGAGTGGAATAAGGCGTGACACCCGCTATTTCTTTCCTGACTGCCCTGACCACCCTGCCCTATGCTTAGGGGAGTGTTTCCGGAAGTACCACACACAGGTACACTTAGTATAGGGATTGCGTGACACAGGACAGGCACACAGGGGTCTTAGGGCCTTTTCACACAGAGCTGCTGCAAACCTCTCCTTTCACCTGGGACAAAGTGCATAATGTACTTCGCCACATCTCTGGGCGATTTGCGCTTTGCACATTGTCCCATGGGGAAGGAGAGGTTTGTCCTATAAAGGTAAAAAAATAAAATAAAATCACAGGTAAGCAAAAAAGTTAATGTTCCAAAAGTTCAATAAAGTTTATAAAAGTTAATGTTCTGTTTCAAATGTTATATAAAGTTTTTTTTTTTCTACCTTCTAGGTGGACCAACCGATGAACCAGATGCAGCACTGATGTGCATTCTGACAGAAGCATTGCGCTGCTGTCAGATTACACAAAAGTCGGTGTATGCGGCGCTGCAAGATGAGATTTCTCCTCTGCAGTAAAAAAGATACGTTTGCCGAGGCTTATGAGCTGAGTGGCGGTGTTCATATGCTTTGGCATATGCTTTACACTGATCACTTTTTTCCCTTTCACTAGTGATTGACAGGGGTGATCAAGGGGTTAATTGGGGTGATGGGGGGGGGGGGGGGGGGGGTGTTCTGGGGCTAAATGTCTAGTGTTTGGTGTACTCACAGTGATCTGTGCTCTCTGCTGGGACCAACCGACGAAAAAGGACCCAGCAGAGAGCACAGAAGCCATTTAACACATTATATTTATAAATATAATGTGTTAAATGGCTTGTGATTCGATTTTTTGAAAATCACCAACCTGCCAGCGATGATCATTGGCTGGCAGGCTGGTGACGAACTCCTCCTGTAACTTTTGCCGGCCCGCACTGCGCATGCGCGGGCCGTCTATGTGCGTAATCTCGCGTCTCGCGAGATGACGCGCCGATGCGTCTATGAGGCATAACCCGGCCGCCCGCAGGACGCATCCCTGCGTTAGGCGGTCAGGAGGAGGTTAAAGGGCACCTAGATGAGAGTAAATCATAGCGTGTGTTGGAACTGAACCCATGTCTTGGTCTGTGTAGTGTTTCACTTGTTGAAGCAGACGTTTGTGCTCCAGAGCTGCGATTCCAAGTCTGACAGGAAAGTGGGAAACACAATCATTGTCCATCACCTTAAAGAAATAAAATGCTTTTCCGGGACTTCAATATCAAAGACCTATCCTTAGGATAAGTCATCAATATCAGATCAATGAAGCATCCACCACTAATCAGCTTCTAGGGAATGGGAGCAGAGCTGCCGTAACCAGGAACGGCGACTCCATAGCGTACAGAGCTGTCTGCTTCCCGCGCCTTACACTCTGTTATTCCTGGTAACCGTGTCTCTGTAGCACATGAGATGAATGGCAACTTCCATTCCAGTACACAACCAGTATGCATTGCAATATAAAAACACTACAAAATTAATCTGCATGACTCCATGAGAAAAACTTTCTGAGCTTTCAATCACAGTGAAATTCCACCTATGTCGAGCTGATCAGCAGTGTAAACACTGGGGTCAACACGGTAGTGGCCAGTTGAATAGGGTCCTGGGCACACTGCCATGGTATGTGTTCGTTTTGCTCTTTGTTATTTCGGAAGTCTTTTTGCTCTATAGTGTTACGGTCAGCAGGTTTTTGCCTGTTGCGTCTTCTTCTCCTGTTTATTATTTTGTTTGGGGACATGTCTCACTGCCGATCCATCACTGTGGTTCTGCTGATCACTGATGCAGACCAAGCTTGTTTGGGAAGGAGTTTCTGATTGGATAGATTTCCTTTAAAGATTTATGGTCTCTGCTGTGATCTTACCAGTGATAGTTTTCTGTGTGTTTGTATCCAGCAAATCCTTGTATTGTGTATCTCGTATCTAGTTCCTTGTCTAGTGGCTCCTTGCCCATATCATCAGTTCTTACAATTATTTTCATCCATATCTTGTTTTCTGAGTCATGGAGTTTGTTTGTGTCTTTGCTATTAGTAATGTCTTGTTTGTTTCCAGTTAACCTCTGCTGCAGTTTGGGTTTCTTCTCTGGGTCCTACACCCTCTTGATGTTTGCAAACACAAAAACAAAAGTTAGCACATCCTAAGTCGCAGGTGGTGTGCATCGCCAAGGCTGAGAATACAAAACCAAGCCAATGAATGTGAGGTTCTTAGCAAATACATTTTGATCAAAATTAATTGTGCCCATCCAACACAGCAAGGTGATCTCACGTGGACTTGAACTCTCTTCATGTTTGTGTTAGACTCAGTCGTTCAGTGTAATAAACTTACCTCTCCGGGCTCCAGCGGCGAAATCCTCAGCCTCGGCATGGCCGTGTGTGGAGAGATGTGCTGCTAAGCCATGTACCTTGGTAATGCGACTGCATCCTGTTTCTCCCCGCAGCAGGCATGTACTGGGAGAAATTAGCAGTGGGATTATTGCTCGGCTGCTCTATTACTGTGTGCTAGTGTTTCTGACTAATGGAGCGCAGAGTCATGGACCTATCAGGTTCTGATCCAGGGACTCGGTGCTCTATTTCAAGCCTTTCCTGGCCATACACCATTGCCAGTGATAGCCTCATTTGGCTCACTAGCTAGGTTCTTTATTTCCTGTTCATGCATTTGTGTACTGATTCCTCTGTGCTTCTGACCTTGGCTTGTCTTCTGACAACTCTCTGTCTGTTGTTTGGTACTGCGTAGCCCATCTGGTTCTGACTCATCTCCGTATGACTCTGCTTTGGTGTTTGTTTGCTGTTGGTGTTTGACCATCTCCGCAATTATTTAGAGTAGGGACCGTCATCCAGTTGCAGTTCTGCCAAGTAAGGCTTATACTGCAAGTAGGTAGGGAAAGTGGGCTGGGTTCTAAGTTAGGGCTCACTGTCCTTGTCTGTCCCTACCTACAGGCGTTACACTCAGATGGGGTTTTTTCATAGGGATATCTTTAGGGTCAGTGAGAGTGAAGGGTGTTTGGTTTGGAGGTCAGTATTCAGGGATAGATTTAGGGGAAAATTCATTCAGGGAAAGCTAGAATCTCAGTCAGTTTCTTATTCATTATCTTTATCCATCTTCTTCATTACCTGACTGTCATCATTATCATCAATCTGCTGCATTACCTGATAGACATTTCCATCATTTGTTTATCATTGTCATTCAGTTTCTGTCTTCTAACGGCAAGTTTCATTTCTGTACATTTGTTACCTGCCAGACAGTGCTGATATGTGCTTCATAACATTATTCTTGCGACTGTCTGGTTGTTATAGAATTAAGCCGTACTGTAAGTCCTGGGGGCATCTGACTATCGGAAGATGGCATTAGTACCTGGGAAAGGTAACTACTGTAGATGAAGTCCAGTTCTGCAGTCCTGTGAATAACAAAATGTAGACCCATTACTGAAGGAGAACCTGGACCCGTCATCGGATACTTTGGTACTCTTATGGGCCAGTCCAACCCTAGAACCAATGTAAATTTCTCTTTCCACTTACAGTACATCAACTCATGGTCATTAGGACATTATGAGTAGAGATGAGTGAATTATCCCAAAAATTCGATTCGACTGCTTTACCAAATTTTACAAAAAAATTTGCTTCGTCACGAAGCGCATTTCTTTGTAAGTAGTGGGTGCAATGACAGGAAGCGACAATTGCTCTACCCCCCGTCATTGTACCCCTCAGATGCCGCGTTCATAACTGATCGTGGCATCTGATATAATAACAATAGTTAGTGTGTAAAATAAAAAATATATAAAAAATCATGTGTACCTGATCCATTTGCTCACAACGGGCCGGTCTCCGCCATCTTGCTAGAAGATCTGGTATGAAATCTTGCGCGGCCCGTGGTGACGTCATACGTCACCGTTCACAGGATTTCGTGTGAGATCTTCAAGCAAGATGGTGGCGGCCGGCCTGTCACTAGCAAATGGATGAGGTAAGTATGACTTTTTTGTTTTTTACACTATTTCAGGTTAAATCAATTTACTACCACGAGGCAGGAGGAAATTCAGCTTCGCAGCTTTGTGGACGTCGATTCGCTCAACATTAATTATGAGTCAATTTTTTACAATTTGCAAATGTATTCACCAATTGTACTTTATGGGAAAGTGGAGAATTATGTGAGCTGGAA
Organism: Bufo bufo; assembly: GCF_905171765.1. NCBI lineage: Eukaryota > Metazoa > Chordata > Amphibia > Anura > Bufonidae > Bufo > Bufo bufo. The sequence continues at coordinate 26,990,192 of NC_053397.1, read as the reverse complement.
CGATCAGGTTGATTTGCTCAGTCTTGTAGAAAGTTTGTTACCACTACACTTCTGGCTGAGAGCTGAATGGCGAAACCATATGTGTTTTTTTTGTACAGCCAGCCATGTGGTTTTCTGCCAAGTGGCTTGAAGAGGTGAATCACATTGAAACCCATGCTTTACCATCCCTGTACAAGCCCCACAGTCAAAAACTGCATTTCCAAAAACATTGCAGCAAAACCATGTGTGTTTCTGATGTGCAGGCCCCGCAGAGCAAACGGCTGCATGTATGGGCACCTTCAATTGCTGGTTTTACTGATAAGTAATTAAGAATATAGATGGGCTGTGAAGGCATCCATGGAATTAGACATAATTAACTAATGTTGCTGATTTCTACCCAATTAGAAGAGGACAGAGAAGCTCAATTCCCAAGTGTCAGCGCCATTTGATGTGTGGGAGAACACTGGGTGCTAATGACAGGGTGACATCAATAATTACCTTAACTCTTATGAAAGGGATTCTTTTGTGAATGACAGGAAAGGAGAAAGGAGAATGTTATCTTCAAAGTGAAAACGCCCGAGTATAAATAGAGAGTAAATATTCAGTGCAATCTCTTGGTATTTCATTAAATTGCTGGTTCTCAGGCACTTGACCAACCTCACTTAACTGGGAGTTATAATGGTTAATCATGGGGTGCACAAACCAAGTCTAATAGAATGTGAGCAGAGGCAGAACAACTAAGACTGCTGCAGAGCCTGGAATATAAGAGGATCGGGGAAGTTTAGATCCTTGATATTGGGCAGGAAGAGACATTCAGTAGGGCGATACACTTGACAACACAACCATTCAACAAATAAAGATTCTCAAGCCCAGTTCTTATAGTAATCCATAGGACTCAGAACAACTGCTGCAGAGCCTGGAATATAAGAGGATCGGGGAAGCACAGATCCTTAATATTGGGCAGGAAGAGACATTCAGTAGGGCGATACACTTGACAACACAACCATTCGAAAAACGAAGATTCTCAAGCCCAGTTCTTATAGTAATCCATAGGACTCAGAACAACTGCTGCAGAGCCTGGAATATAAGAGGATCGGGGGAAGCTCAGATCCCTAATATTGGGCAGGAAGACACATACAGTAGGGCGATACACTTGACAGCACAACCATATGACAAATGAAGATTCTTGATCACAGGTCTTATTCTAATCCATAGGACTCATGCACCAGACTCGGTTGGCAATAACACTCTACACGCCCTGCCTGGCACCTATACAAACACTCAACATCAGGGGTCCCCCGACTTTTATCAGGTAGGAGCCCCACCTTCAAGGTGTGCCCGAGGGGAAGAAAGTGTGCACCCTTTTTCACTACAAGGAACCAATTAACTTCAACTGGAGAATACCTTGAAGAGGTTGTCCACTTTACAAATAACGCACCTCCAGTGACCTGCAACCTGCAGGAAAACTCAACAGCGCCACCACAGGGGAAATGGAGCACTACACCGTTGTAATTGAAATCCGTGAGCTCTCTGTGTATTGCATGGAATTGTTGGGTCCTCCAGAAAGAGCTAAACTATTTGTGGCAAAGACTGGAGAATAGAAAGTTGGAAAACCATATGTAATATGGTTTGTATTATTATTATTATTCTATTTTTCTAGTCTGAAAATCAATATACGGTTTTGGTTATAAAACTATTCTCCCATTGGGACCAATGTCTGATATTAAATTTTACTGAGATGATTACATAGGGAATAAAATGTAATATACAGTACAATGGGCTGGAGTATGCAGCTCAATAAATAGCTGTATGTATAAATATACATGGATGACGTGTCATGTCTTTATATTCTTCTGGAAAAGCGTTTTATTTAGATGTTGTTTGTTATATCAATATTGTTATGTCAATATATCAGAAAAATGATTAAATCTGAGATTAATATTATTTTTTGCATCTGGATCACCTTGCTTACGGTGATAGGCGATAAGTGTCTGATTGGCTAAAATGGGGATGATGTTTACCATCTAAATGGACTGGCGGACAAGCATGCGTGTCTCCCACTCCATCCAACTCTTTGGGGCACACAGCTGTCTTCATCAGTCCATTCACATAGGGGACACACGTGCTCCCATAGACACTTATACTATCCATCTTCTGGTCCTGGCACTGTTAGGCCTCTTTCACACTTGCGTTGTCCGGATCCGGCGTGTACTCCACTTGCCGGAATTACACTCCGGATCCGGAAAAACGCAAGTGTACTGAAAGCATTTGAAGACGGAACCGTCTTCCAAATGCGTTCAGTGTTACTATGGCACCCAGGACGCTATTAAAGTCCTGGTTGCCATAGTAGTAGTGGGGAGCGGGGGAGCGGTATACTTACAGTCCGTGCGGCTCCCCGGGCGCTCCAGAATGACGTCAGAGCGCCCCATGCGCATGGATGACGTGATCCATGTGATCACATGATCCATGCGCTTGGGGCGCCCTGACGTCACTCTGGAGCGCCCGGGGAGCCGCACGGACGGTAAGTACACTGCTCCCCGCTCCCCACTACACTTTACCATGGCTGCCAGGACTTTAGCGTCCCGGCAGCCATGGTAACCACTCTGAAAAAGCTAAATGTCGGATGCGGCAATGCGCCGAAACGACGTTTAGCTTAAGGCCGGATCCGGATCAATGCCTTTCAATGGGCATTAATTCCGGATCCGGCCTTGCGGCAAGTGTTCCGGATTTTCAGTTCCGTTCCGGAACTGAAGACATCCTGATGCATCCTGAACGGATTTCTCTCCATTCAGAATGCATTAGGATAATCCTGATCAGGATTCTTCCGGCATAGAGCCCCGACGACGGAACTCTATGCCGGAACACAACAACGCAGGTGTGAAAGAGCCCTTAAAGGGGTTGTCTGGGCTTTTAATGTTGATGACTTATCCTCAGGATAGGTCATCAATATCAGATCGGCGGGGGTCCAATCTCTGCGCACGTGCCATTTTCCTTCTCTCTTCCTGCTTGCTGCTTTAGGTCATCAATATGAAAAATCCCGAGCAACCCCTTTAACATCTGGCTGGCTATGGGCATGGCCACATGCATGACTTTAGCCAATGTTTGGCTTCAGCGGTGATGTGCTGTTTGAGACCACATTTTTTTGCCACTATAATACACTGGTAAGAACTGGTTCTACATATGACATGCTTTTTTATGGCACTTTTAAGTGGCATTTCATTCACACGTGTAACTGGTGCTTTTTTTTTTTTTTGCTGCTTTAAAAAAAAAAAGCTATGGAAAATTCATCGGAATTGAAAGAAAACATGTGTATCCCACAGACTTTCAGCTAACATATGGAGTCAGTGTTTTTCCTCCAAAAACTACACCAAAAACCTAGTAAAAAATGCAAAAATCTATGTCTGAATCCAGGCTTAGTGAAATAACAGAGTAAAGTCTACTATTAGTCAATGTGGAGATTGCCTGCAAAGAGTGTCTCTCCCTCAGGAGGACCCAACATGTCCATGTGCAGTACCCCAGACTTGGGGGTTTCTGCAAATGTTTGTACTGTATTGTCATGTTATGTATTTTCATTATATTATACCATTTATTTCAGAGAGTAATGGTTGGCAGGAACAGGGTTAACCACCCTGTTCCTACCCTCTTGGTAGGAATAATCTGGTCCTGCTTCCTGCCAGGAGGGGGAGAACATACACTGTGTGCTACAAGTTATACTTTGAGAGACTGGTATAGGTTTACACTAGCCTGATTCTTTAATCTACACTTTCACTGCATCGAACCCCAGGGAGGGACAGCGTGAGGCTCACTGCTAAATGATTAATGACATTATTCACTGCTACAGTTCAAATCAAATGGTTCACTGCTAAAGAGTTAATGTAAGCTAACTATGCGCTTCCAGTGGGACAAATAACATACATACACAGTAACATAGCATATAAGGCCGAAAAAAGACATTTGTCCATCCAGTTCAGCCTGTTGTCCTGCAAGTTGATCCAGAGGAAGGCAAAAAAAAACAAACTGTGAGGTAGAAGCCAATTTTCCCTACTTTAGGGGAAAAAATAATTCCTTCCCGACTCCAATCAGGCAATCAGAATAACTCCCTGGATCAATGACCCCTCTCTAGTAGCTATAGCCTGTAATATTATTAAGCTCCAGAAACACATCCAGGCCCCTCTTGAATTCCTTTAGTGAACTCACCATCACCACCTCCTCAGGCAGAGAGTTCCACAGTCTCACTGCTCTTACCGTAAAGAATCCTCTTCTATGTTTGTGTACAAACCTTCTTTCCTCCAGACGCAGAGGATGTCCCCTCGTCACAGTCACAGTCCTGGGGATAAATAGATGATGGGAGAGATCCCTGTACTGACCCCTGATATATTTATACATAGTTATTAGATCTCCCCTCAGTTGTCTTTTTTCTAAAGTGGATAACCCTAATGTTGATAATCTTTCAGGGTACTGTAGTTGCCCCATTCCAGTTATTACTTTAGTTGCCCTCCTCTGGACCCTCTCCAGCTCTGCTATGTTTGCCTTGTTCCCAGGAGCCCAGAACTGTACACAGTACTCCATGTGTGGTCTGACTAATGATTTGTAAAGTGGTAGGACTATGTTCTTATCACAGGCATCTATGCCCCTTCTGATGCAACCCATTATCTTATTGGCCTTGGCAGCAGCTGCCTGACACTGGTTTTTACAGCTTAGTTTGCTGTTTATTAAAATTCCTAAGTCATTTTCCATGTCAGTGTTAGCCAGTGTTTTACCATTTAGTATGTACGGGTGACTTGCATTATTCCTTCCCATGTGCATAACCTTACATGTGTCAGTGTTAAACCTCATCTGCCACTTCTCTGCCCAAGCCTCCAATCTATCCAGATCCCTCTGTAGTAGTATACTGTCCTCTTCAGTGTTAATTACTTTACACAGTTTAGTGTCAGCTGCAAAAAATGGCTGATGTGACTTTACTGTGCACTATGTATTCTAAAAGGCTCTATATGGGCAGTAAACAGTTAACTGGCAGTTCATAATGATAGTCGTGGATGGTGGGCTGGCCACAGTTTTTCATAGCTGAGTAGTTGTTGGCAAGTCAGCCAAAAGTCAATGTGTGTGTGCTGCTGTAATTGTGTAAGTAAGGCAAGCTGAAGCAGGAAAAAGGAATTCTTCTCCAGGGCGACACCATCCCTGTGAGTGAAAGCTGCCAGAAAAGCAACTTTACTAAGAACCAGCCTCTGAAGGAAGCATTGAATTTTCACAGAAAGTTGAGAACGATAAGGACATTGCGTGGACAAAAGTAAAGATAACGCATGAATGTGGATTTAGACTTTACGGCATATGGTTCAGTTTATATTACTTCAGGCACCCGCCACACTACTGAGACGAACTGGGGCCATCCGTTCTAGGACTGCACCTCGCAGTGAGGCATTGCAGAGGAATATTGAGAGAATTTACATGCCTTTGGTCATTGGAGAAGATTGCATGTATCAGTGGAAAGAGACTGAGGGAGAACCACCCTAGCAGCCATCCCCTATACACACCCTTTGGGAACTGTACCTACTGCTTGTATATGCATTGTGATACCCATCATCAGTTCAGTAAAGGAAATACCGTATTTTTCGCTTTATAAGACGCACCTGATGATAAGACGCACCTAGGTTTTTGAGGAGGAAAATAAGAAAAAAATATTTTTAACCAAAAGGTGTGCTTTTAGTCGGTTTTGAACTAATGGTGGTCTGTGGATGACGCACTGTTATGGGGATCTGTGGATGATGCACTGTTATGGGGGATCTGTGGATGACGCACTGTTATGGGGGATCTGTGGATGACGCACTGTTATGGGGGATCTGTGGATGACGCACTGTTATGGGGGATCTGTGGATGATGCACTGTTATGGGGGGATCTGTGCATGACACTAATGGGGGATCTGTGGATGACACTGATGGGGGATCTGTGGATTACACTGATGGGGGATATGTCGATTACACTGATGGGGGATCTGTGGATGACACTTATGGGGCTCTGTGGATGACACTTATGTCATCCACAGATCCCCATAAGTGTCATCTACAGATCCCCCATCAGATGCATCAGTGTGGAGGGAGGAGGCGGAGACACTCATGGCGGGGCCCGGTGCAGTGACTCTACTCTAATACACCCGGCCCCGCAACTGTTAAATACATTCAATATGATCTATATCTAACTGTATACGCACTGTTCGGTACTTACTGTAGTACCGTAAGTATAGCATTAAGACGACGCAGACCGGCATCTCCCTCGGTCATGCGCCGCCTGCCACAGCTCCCTCTGTCATGCGCCGCCTGCCCCAGCTCCCTCTGTCATGCGCCGCCTGCCCCAGCTCCCTCCGTCATGCGCCGCCTGCCCCAGCTCCCTCGGTCATGTGCCGCTTATCTCACTTTATGAATGAACAGGCAGGCGGCGCATGACAGAGGGAGCTGGGGCAGGCGGCGCATGAGAGAGGGAGCTGGGGCAGGTGGCGCATGACAGAGGGTGCTGCGGCAGGCGGCGCATGACCGAGGGAGATGCCGGTCTGCGCCGTCTTAATGCTATACTTACGGTACTACAGTAAGTACCGAACAGTGCGTATACATTTAGATATAGATCAGATTGAATGTATTTAACAGTTGCGGGGCCGGGTGTATTAGAGTAGAGTCACTGCACCGGGCCCCGCCATGAGTGTCCCCGCCTCCTCCCTCCACACTGATACTTCACTGGCTGCGCTGTGCAGCATAGCAGCCAGCGATGTATCCGCTTTATAAGACGCACGGCCATTTCCCCCACACTTTTGGGGGGGAAAAAGTGTGTCTTATAAAGCGAAAAATACGGTACTCTGTTTTACTATAACTAAGGTGGCCTTGGTGTCCATATCGCACCAGGGCCTCTGTTCTCCTAGCTTGCACCCTGCCACTCATAGATCTAACATCAAGGGCACCCCAGCTGCCACCAGTCAGGAGACCCCAAAGTCCAGGGTGTGCTCTGAGGGGAAGAGGAGTTTCTCCCATAGGCATAGCTATAGGGGGCACAGAGCTACCAGTCGCTACCGGGCCCAGGAGCCTGAGGGAGCCCAAAGACCCTTGTGGTGCACAAGAAAACACCGGTATTATAGAAAGTGCATGCTGGTCAAGTTACACCTCTGGTTGGAGGGAAGGGGTTAGGGCATGAATTTGGCATGGGGGGGGGGCAGCGTTTAAATTTTTGCATCAGGTAGCACAAAGGTTATGTGCTTTCCTGCCCCCTGGCAAGGGCCGGACTGGGAACTTAAAGTGGCCATGGAAAAAAATACTAAAAGTTGCCCCGTTTTGTAGGGTCAAAGTTGATGGAAGGCAGGGCCAGCAATACCATATTGTGACACATTATACCACCCCAACAGAGCCAAATACCACAGTCCATCACAAAAAAAAAGCACAAAATACATTACCAAAAACTTCCACTGACCAGCCTCGAGGAGGGCCCAGGCTGACCCCTGGACATTGGCCCACCGGGAAATTTCCCTGTAAGGTCTATGGCCAATCCGCCCCTGCCCCTGGCCACAAATCACTGAGGGAAGGAGGATCTAAGCTGAACTCTTCCACCAGGGCCCATGAGCCTTTAAGTATGCCCCTGGTTGCGCCCCTCTATCCAGTGTATGCGCAGCCCAGGGAGCACTGGAACAGGATTAGCCACCTTGAGTACTACAACCACCCTCAAGGCCACACTCTCATCCTCCTTTCCAGCCCAGCTCCCTTCTCGCTGCAGTGGTACTACTTAATTTTCCCTTTCGGGGTGCTGCAGGGCAATCGGACACTTTCTGATAGGTTATCCCACAGATTACAGCTGATCACTAGAAACCCAAGCAGCGAAACATCCTTTGATCAGTTTATCATCGGAGGATCCTTCAAACCAAAAAGTAATTTTCTGCAGCGGACAACCCCTTTAAGTCGACGAAGATTTGCAGAATGATTACAGCTCCAAACAATTGCAGCCAGCTTGTAAAATATTGTAAATTATCCCAAGTGAAAAGCCTTCGCACGGAGCTCAGTAACGGCTTGTGATTAATGAGCGCGCTGCTCCGCTCTGCAGAATCGCCCATCCATATATATATATATTTAGCTGTGGGAATAGGAACGTACGTACGCAGGTCTGTAATGTATGACTGCGGTTTGTAATTATTTGCCTCCAATCTCCAAATTATTACATTATTTATTGTAATTTTCACAGCATACGTCCTAGCATTCATCACCGCGCGCTAAAGTACATGCTACCCCCGTCACGGTGAAGGATGCTTGTACGTCTGGCATATTTTCACTATAAACAGTTTGGGACCCGTCGTCTGTGAATCCCCCCGAAACGTTTGTGTGCCTGTCGCTTTCGTCAGTGGTAGTACTCTGTGTCCGCTCTACGTCTGCGTCCGAACCCTAAGCCGTGGGTTTGTGCAGGTCAGACTGAGAACATCCCGTATGACGTCCGAAAATCGCTCTTGTTCAGTGAGAGCGGCCTCGTGACGGGGGGGTCAGTAGGTCGCCTTGTTCACCAGCTGCCAGTTTGCGTTACTAAGCTTCACCTGGATGGGCACTAAACTTGCAGTGCCCTGGAATGTTTTCCAAAGTCTGTTGGCGGGAGTCGGGCGGTGAAGGGGTTAAAGCTCGTGATGTCAGCGCATTCCTGTGCGGCAGATATAAATATTCACATGAGGACAAGTCCAGGAACCGTGGACGAGATGGGGGGAGAAATATTTCTCACGAGTAAAATAAACTGTCATCGGCAAGCGGTGTAACCGAAATGTAGTGAAGCGGAGTTGCTTCCAAGCATTATATGAGGGGAGAAAATGAGAGAGCAAGGGGCACCGTTCTATGGCTTAAGCTGTAGTTGATGAATACAATGCCAGAACTGCAGTTAAGACTGACACAAAGCTTGAACAAGAGCAGGGAAAAGCAACACGGTGCAGCGATGTAGGGTCTGTGGAAAGCTGGGTGATAGCCTACTGTAATAGAGGATATTCCCGGTTGTTAATCACATAGGATAACTCAGAACCTACTGCCGAGTAGTGTTGATCGCGAATATTCAAATCGCAAATTTTTATCGCAAATATCGGCACTTCCAGAATTCGTGAAGATGTAGAATATAGTGCTATATATTCGTAATTTGGAATATTCTAGATTTTGTTTTCATCAGTAACCTCCCTTCTTGCTTGTGGGCCAACCATAACACACCATGTTTCTAAACCAAGTGTGTGGCCAGCACAGCGGTCTGTATCATTTCATGTTTCTATGTTTGTTCCACTTATTATACTTATTACCTTTAAGTCTAGCCTGGTGCCTTATCTATTTTATAGGGTGGTTTAAACTGTTGGGTTGGTTATCCACCATGAACTAACATGATATGGCCATTGGGTCTGCCTGCTTTGTAGGTTGGCTAGGAAACTTTTTACCTAGCTATATACAGTCAGGTCCATAAATATTGGGACATCGACACAATTGTAACATTTTTGGCTCTATACACCACCATGGATTTGAAATGAAACGAACAAGATGTGCTTTAACTGCAGACTGTCAGCTTTAATTTGAGGGTATTTACATCCAAATCAGGTGAACGGTGTAGGAATTACAACAGTTTGCATATGTGCCTCCCACTTGTTAAGTGACCATAAGTAATGGGACAATTGGCTTCTCAGCTGTTCCATGGCCAGGTGTGTGTTATTCCCTCATTATCCCAATTACAATGAGCAGATAAAAGGTCCAGAGTTCATTTCCAGTCTGCTATTTGCATTTGGAATCTGTTGCTGTCAACTCTCAAGATGAGATACAAAGACCTGTCACTATCAGTGAAGCAAGCCATCATTAGGCTGAAAAAACAAAACAAACCCATCAGAAAGATAGCAAAAACATTAGGCGTGGCCAAAACAATTGTTTGGAACATTCTTAAAAAGAAGGAACGCACCGGTGAGCTCAGCAACACCAAAAGACCCGAAAGACCACGGAAAACAACTGTTGACCGAACAATTCTTTCCCTGGTGAAGAAAACACCCTTCACAACAGTTGGCCAGATCAAGAACACTCTCCAGGAGGTAGGTGTATGTGTGTCAAAGTGAACAATCAAGAGAAGACTTCACCAGAGTGAATACAGAGGGTTCACCACAAGATGTAAACCATTGGTGAGCCTCAAAAACAGGAAGGCCAGATTAGAGTTTGCCAAACATCTAAAAACGCCTTCACAGTTCTGGAACAACATCCTATGGACAGATGAGACCAAGATCAACTTGTACCAGAGTGAAGGAAAGGAACTGCTCATGATCCTAAGCATACCACCTCATCAGTGAAGCATGGTGGTGGTAGTGTCATGGCGTGGACTTGTATGGCTGACAATGGAACTGCTTCTCTTGTATTTATTGATGATGTGACTGCTGACAAAAGCAGCAGGATGAATTCTGAAGTGTTTCGGGCAATATTATCTGCTCATATTCAGCCAAATGCTTCAGAACTCATTAGAAGGCGCTTCACAGTGCAGATGGACAATGACCCAAAGCATACTGCAAAAGCAACCAAAGAGTTTTTTAAGGGAAAGAAGTGGAAGGTTATGCAATGGCCAAGTCAATCACCTGACCTGAATCCGATTGAGCATGCATTTCACTTGCTGAAGACAAAACTGAAGGGAAAATGCCCCAAGAACAAGCAGGAACTGAAGACAGTTGCAGTAGAGGCCTGGCAGAGCATCACCAGGGATGAAACCCAGCGTCTAGTGATGTCTATGCGTTCCAGACTTCAGGCTGTAAATGACTGTAAAGGATTTGCAACCAAGTATTAAAAAGGTAAAGTTTGATTTATGATTATTATTCTGTCCCATTACTTTTGGTCCCTTAATAAGTGGGAGGCACATATGCAAACTGTTGTAATTCCTGCACCGTTCACCTGATTCGGATGTAAATACCCTCAAATTAAAGCTGACAGTCTGCAGTTAAAGCACATCTTGTTCGTTTCATTTCAAATCCATTGTGGTGGTGTATAGAGCCCAAAATGTTAGAATTGTGTCGATGTCCCAATATTTATGGACTTGACTGTAAATCATCCTGACTTTCAGGATTAGTGCACTGATGGATATGGGCCCCTCTGATAAGTGGACTTTTACAGGTGTTCTTTGATACGCATATATCCCTGTATGCTTTTATGTGTGACTTGCCACATGCTGCTATATGGTATCCGTTTTTAATTCGTATCCCTGTGATAGTATCATTATACTTTTTATTATATGGAATTCAATAAATATTATATTTATTTACATTTTTGTAGTGTGGCTTTTTCGGCGTTTTCTATTGCCGACCCCTTACTATATACGAAACTCCCCAGCAGCCATTTTCTGCAGTTTTTTTGCAGTTCAGAGAGAGAGAGCGGTGTCATTGCTGTGCTCTGTGCTTTCATCTGGATCCTATTCCTTATCCAATTACATTAGATAGTTAGCTCATATATATAATACAGATAGTTAGTGGGAGATAGTCAGTGTAGGTTATATCCTGATATAGTGGAGCTGATTCCAGCGCAGGGTGTTAGGTAGTGTGATAGGAATTACTGTTTCTCTGCTGTCCATACAGACATGCTACAGACATAGCGCTGTGATGTCACAACAATACTTAGTGCGCCAATCAGTAATATCTACTCAGACCTGATAAAATGTGCATGTATTGCACAAAAAATATGCGCATCATTAGTGCCGATTTGTGCAGTGGCGAAAATAATGACGAGATTGCGAATTCTAGAATTTTTTGAGAATATTATGCAAAAAATTCGCAAAATATCGCGAAAACGAATATTGCCTATGCCACTCATCACTACTGCCAAGACTATTAAATTACTTCACACAACAGGAGCGTCACAGGGATTTATATCACCAGCCGCAGGGGCGTACACAGATCTCATAGGGCCCGATAGTAAGTCGGTATGGGTCCACTCCGTGTCAATCACCAGGCAACGCAGAACACAAAGTGCAATGGTCTAGAAATTTTGATTGAAAAATTTAATAAAGTCTCTTCTGCCGCAGCTGAAATATGTATTATGATTCTGCTGCAGCTGAGGTGTTTATTATGAGGTTCTGCAGCAGCTGAGGTGTGTATTATGATGTTCTGCAGCAGCTGAGGTGTGTATTATGAGGTTCTACAGCAGCTGAGGTGTGTAATATGAGGTTCTGCAGCAGCTGAGGTCTGTATTATGATTTTCTGCAGCAGCTGAGGTGTGTATTATGATGTTCTGCAGCAGCTGAGGTGTGTATTATGATGTTCTGCAGCAGCTGAGGTGTGTGTTATGAGGTTCTGCAGCAGCTGAGGTGTGTATTATGAGGTTCTGCAGCAGCTGAGGTGTGTATTATGATGTTCTGCAGCAGCTGAGGTGTGTATTATGAGGTTCTACAGCAGCTGAGGTGTGTATTATGAGGTTCTGCAGCAGCTGAGGTCTGTATTATGATTTTCTGCAGCAGCTGAGGTGTGTGTTATGATGTTCTGCAGCAGCTGAGGTGTATTATGATGTTCTGCAGCAGCTGAGGTGTGTATTATGATGTTCTGCAACAGCTGAGGTGTATTATGAGGTTCTACAGCAGCTGAGGTGTGTATTATGATGTTCTGCAGCAGCTGAGGTGTGTAATATGAGGTTCTGCAGTAGCTGAGGTCTGTAATATGATGTTCTGCAGCAGCTGAGGTGTGTAATATGATGTTCTGCAGCAGCTGAGGTGTATTATGATGCTCTGCAGCAGCTGAGGTGTGTATTATGATGCTCTGCAGCAGCTGATGTGTGTATTATGATGTTCTGCAGCAGCTGAGGTGTGTATTATGTTGTTCTGCTGCAGCTGAGATGTGTATTATGATGTTCTGCAGCAGCTGAGGTGTATTATGATGCTCTGCAGCAGCTGAGGTGTGTATTATGATATTCTGCAGCAGCTGAGGTGTGTATTATGATGTTCTGCAGCAGCTGAGGTGTGTATTATGTTGTTCTGCTGCAGCTGAGATGTGTATTATGATGTTCTGCAGCAGCTGAGGTGTATTATGATGCTCTGCAGCAGCTGAGGTGTGTATTATGATGTTCTGCAGCAGCTGAGGTGTGTATTATGATGTTCTGCTGAGGTGTATTATGATGTCCTGCAGCAGCTGAGGTGTATTATGATGCTCTGCAGCAGCTGAGGTGTGTATTATAATGTTCTGCAGCAGCTGAGGTGTGTATTATGTTGTTCTGCTGCAGCTGAGATGTGTATTATGATGTTCTGCAGCAGCTGAGGTGTATTATGATGCTCTGCAGCAGCTGAGGTGTGTATTATGATGTTCTGCAGCAGCTGAGGTGTGTATTATGATGTTCTGCTGAGGTGTGTATTATGATGTCCTGCAGCAGCTGAGGTGTGTATTATGATGCTCTGCAGCAGCTGAGGTGTGTATTATGATGTTCTGCAGCAGCTGAGGTGCATTATGATGCTCTGCAGAAGCTGAGGTGTGTATTATGATGTCCTGCAGCAGCTGAGGTTTGTATTATGATGCTCTGCAGAAGCTGAGGTGTGTATTATGATGCTCTGCAGCAGCTGAGGTGTGTATTATGATGTTCTGCAGCAGCTGAGGTGTATTATGATGCTCTGCAGCAGCTGAGGTTTGTATTATGATGCTCTGCAGAAGCTGATGTGTGTATTATGATGTTCTGCAGCAGCTGAGGTGTGTATTATGATGTTCTGCAGCAGCTGAGGTGTGTATTATGATGTTCTGCAGCAGCTGAGATGTGTATTATGATGTTCTGCAGCAGCTGAGATGTGTATTATGATGTTCTGCAGCAGCTGAGATGTGTATTATGATGTTCTGCAGCAGCTGAGATGTGTATTATGATGTTCTGCAGCAGCTGAGATGTGTATTATGATGTTCTGCAGCAGCTGAGGTGTGTATTATGAGGTTCTGCCAATATCAGATTATGAATGTATATAGAAATAATATTTACACACCTATGGGAAGCCTCCATTTATATGTATATAATACAGGATGTTATCGCACTCATCAGTTACAGCACCGGACGGGTTTCCCATTAATCAGTGACCACCCAATTCCAACCAGACACATTTCCGACAACCACTTCAGTGTTGTACGAGTGACTTGAATCTACCAGGGGAATTGCAGCCAGTGATTTTGTTTTGCCACATAATCAGACCGCCGTCCTGTTCCTCTCATTTGATCTTTTCCAAGTATAAATAATTTATAGGACATGTAGGTTATTGCCCTTCTGCTTGGAGCCTATGGCTACTGTTACATAAATTGAGACCCAATTAAGCGGATCCAGCTGCGCGCTATTTGTAAAACATTCTTCTGGATCTGATACTTGGATGCCAAGATCTCGTAGCTCGGAGAAGTCAAGGTTAAGTGTCGTGGGAGCCGTCCTCGCTGTCTGCAAGTTGTGATATTCACTACTGAGCCTTTGCCCTACAACCTCCATCATCCTTTGTTTACTTTCACCGGATTTACAGTATTGGTTTATGGCCCTGCCCCCCCTCAATTCCAAAGCGTCACATTATGCCACCTTTCTGTTATAGGCTAAGCAAAAATACTGGTAAATCAAGGGAGGACTGAAGGTTTACAGCCTCCTATCATCACTAGGACTTTTCGGCTCCTTACCAGTAATAGCACCACTCTTGTCCTTGTGGTTGTGTTCGGTATTGCAGCTTATGCACATTCACTTGACCTGCAATTCCAGATGCAGCCCATGGACAGGTATGTCACTGTTTCTGTCTGGGGGAAAAAGCAGACCCTATGTTCCGGTATGGGTTGATCCTGCTGATTAAAATGATATCTGTCTTGGTTGCAGCATTCCTGAGAAAAACAAATATCCTTTAAGTAAATGATGGCTTCAGTGCACTGAGGGACGGCTCTAACCTCTCGGTGCACCTTAGCTCCTCAGTTTTCCAGTGCTGGCTTCACCTCCTCAGTATTTTCCCCTCTTTTAAACATTCGGTCATAATCCAGTTACTGAAAAGCCATCTCTTGACCCATCCTGCACAGATAACTACAGACCTGTCTCTAGCCTCCCCTTCATCTCTAAACTTCTGGAACATCTGGTCTACTCTCACTTCATCTGCTATCTCCTTGACCCCTTACAATCTGCTTTCCATGCTGTCCAGAAACTTACCAAAGTGACAAATGACCTCCTGACAGCTAAGGCTACTTTCACATCTGCGCTTTCCCTTTCCGCTATTGAGATCCATCATAGGATCTCAATAGCTGGGGAAAACACTTCCGTTTTGTCCCCATTTATTGTCAATGGGGACAAAACTGAACTGAACAAAACTGAGTGCACCAGAATGCATTCCGTTCCGTTTGGTTGCGTCCCCATCGCGGACAGAATTATGCTGCAAGCAGCATTTTTCTGTCTGCAATGTGGACGGATCCGTCAGGACAGACAATGTGAGTCAGTGGTGGCGGATCCGTTTTCTCTGACACAAAAGAAAATGGATCCGTCCCCCATTGACTTACAATGGTTTTAGAGATGGATCTGTCTTGGCTATTTTAGAGATAATACAACCGGATCCGTTCATAACGGATGCAGACGGTGGTATTATTATGACGGAAGCGTTTTTGCTGATCCATGACGGATTCAGCAAAAACGCTGGTGTAAAAGTAGTCTAAGAATGGTGACTACTCTCTGCTCATTCTTCTGTAGCTTTCAGTAGTGATGAGCGGCGTAAGCAATATTAGTTTTTGCAATATTTCATGAATTTTTTGCATAATATTCGCAATAAATTCTCTAATTCTAGAATTCGTGATCTACAGTCATTATTTTCGCGATTGCGCAAATCGGCACTAATGATGCGCATATTTTTTGCTCAATACGTGCAACTTAACATTTTATCAGGTCTGAGTAGATATAACTGATTGGTGCACTAAGTATTGTTGTGACATCACAGCGCTATGTCTGCCCTCTGTCTCTAACATCATGTCCTCTCTCTGTCTGAAACAGAATATTCCAAAAACTGAACTGCTGGTGTTTTCTTCCATCTACTACGTTACCTTAACCTGATATTTCCCTCTCAGTGTATGGCACTACTATAACTCTGAGGCAGCACATCCACTGTAGCACTGTTGCTCCAGAACAGGGTAACTGCAAAAGCGTTTGTTGTCATATTAATTAGTTTAATGTTCTGATTTACTGCATTGTACACTTAATAGCTCTGTATGGATAGGTCAAGGTTAACTATCCTGACTCAGCCTCTTACAGGATGCTAGGAGATGGACTTAGGTCCACCCCTAGTTGCTGTGTGCTAGCTGAGAAAGAGAGAGGTGCTACATCTTCAGAAAACTAGGCTTGACCCAATTTGCAAGAACCTTATTGCCAGCCTTAGATTCTACAGAGAGAGAGACTGTGGAAGGCTGGAAGGAAGAAGTACTACAATTCCCATTCTGGTCTACATATACTCTATGGCTATACTATATTGAGGAAGATTTGCACTGTGATTTGTTTGGAAGTGTGCTTTATTTCGTTGTATGTACTACAACTCCCATTCTGCACTTTAGTAAAAAGAGAGAGTTTTTTATTTTCTACATCTGGCCTGGTTACTGACTCCAACACCATTCGCCGGCCACAGCACCTACATCTCCTGCCTTACACCCTTACAAAGCACTCAACACCAAGGCCATCAGCAGGATTCTCCGACATCAGGGTGTGTCCTCTGTCACTGCCTGGACCTAAGTAGCATCGGTGTGAGGATAGCCACTGTGATTTGTCGTTGCCAAAGCCACTACCATTCCTATCTTCCGCTTCGCTCCTCCTGGGCTTGCAGCCTTGTCTCAGTGGCATATTTGACACTGATCTTTCCTTTACCCGCTATATTCAATCTCTTACCCGCTTATGCCGCCTGCATCTTTAAAAACATCTTTCTTACTCTGGAAACAATCTTAATATACGTTCACTTCTGTATAGTCGTTACGATGCTTCATTTACTAAGTCTCCTGTCCCGTTGACTAATGAATGAGAAACAGTGCATTGTATTTTACGAAGCCAAATCTGGCTGAAAACGCGCTCGGCGGCGCTCCTCTGCTGCCGGGCAGATGTGTCCTGAACAAACACTAAAATGCAGATCTGGTGGTCGGCGGCCGAGTACCACGAGAGGTATGCATCCAGCTGTCTGTATGAGAGGCCAGTGGTGTGAGCGCCAGTTATGCAGCAGCTGTGACACAGTGAGATGTCAGGACAGAACTGGAACTGATGCTTTGCATAATCGCAGGAACACAATACCATTCACGGCCCTGACATCACTTGGCAGCAGCAGAACAAGATTTGCAGCTGTATATAAATGTACAGAATCAAGCCAAGCCAGGCCGGCGAAGAAGACACAAATGTTAGACAAAAGGCAGAACATAAGGGCAGCTTCTCTCGCTGGAAACCAAGTATTATTTCTTAAAGGGACATTAAACTGAAAAATATTACTACGCCATCAAGATACGGCGATGTAAGGAGGACTGGATCGACCTAATGTTTGGGGCATATTCCAAAAATATTGTGTATACATGGATGCCTATCCTAACGTTTCATGGGTGGGAGGCCAGCTTCTGGGAGGCCACTGTTCAGCACATTGTGACCATCTGGAACACACAAAAGACTGATTCCTGGCTCCGTTCCTGATGCTTTAAAATACCGAAACTCATGGCTTGAAAAAATTGGGCGTGCGGGGTTAGAATATGGCCCAGCATTCAGGATCCTCATCAGTTGTAAGGTGTGTCTTGTTCTGAAGGACCTGCCCATAGCATTTATTACACTACACTGGCAGTTGATTGAGTTTGATTGGACGTGTGTAGTGCTCCATTTCATTAGTACTGCTATGAATGATAGTGTCCGAAACGCGTAAGCATTGTTTGGACTGTTTTTTCGCTACTTGTATGGTTAGGGATTTAAAGCCACACTTTTAGCAGGATCCTCCAGACTATGAACATTTGTTTTTGTGTAGTGTGGTTCCTTCACAGACGGAGCAGCAGAGATCCTTTGACTGTATGGGTGGGCAGGCTATGAACAATATATGTAAAGCTCCATTTCACCTGTGTTGGCGCTGCCATGGGCACTTGCTGCCAAGTTCCCACACACATGACAACTGATTGTTGAGCTCCCGAGCAGTGGGACACCCTGTGATCACTTGGTGACTATACACTTTCAATAGCTGTTGGCCAAATGCTCATTCAGCCATGCCTAATGAACTCCTCATGCAATGACCCGGTGGATTACTGCTAAAGGGTTAAAACTGTAATTCATTGCTAAAGGTTTAATGTTTTGTTCACGCTTCAAAAGCTGGAAAAAATTCCAAATAGGGTGGAATTGGGGAAAAAAATGCAATTCCACCATCGTTTTATGTATTTCATTTTTACGGCTTTCGCTATGCAATAAAACTGACCTGTGTCCTTCATTCTCCAGGTCAGTATGATTACAATGATGTCACATTTGTACAGCTTTTATACTAAAAAAAAAAAAAAAAAAAACTTTAGAAAAAAGAAAAAAATTTCTTTGCCAAATTCTGACCCCCATAACTTTTTATAGTTATGTCTATGGAGCTGTGTGAGGGCTCTCTTTTTGTGGGGAGATCTGTAGTTTTAAATGGTATCATTTTAGAGTGCATATGACTTTTGGATCACTTTTTATTTTATTTTTTTTAAGGTGAAGCGACGTTTATATTTTAATAGTATTTTTTATACAACATTTTTTTTATTGTTTATTTTTGGGAAAGGGGGGTGAATTTAATTTTAACATTTTATTTTTTTATTAACTTTTTATTTTTTTTGCTTCTTTTTTCACCTGTTTTTTCTATATTAGAGGGGCAAAGGTTTACAAGTAATATCAGGAAGTATTACTTTACTGAGAGAGTAGTGGATGCATGGAATAGCCTTCCTGCAGAAGTGGTAGCTGCAAATACAGTGAAGGAGTTTAAGCATGCATGGGATAGGCATAAGGCTATCCTTCATATAAGATAGGGCCAGGGGCTATCCATAGTACTCAGTATATTGGGCAGACTAGATGGGCCAAATGGTTCTCATCTGCCGACACATTCTATGTTTCTATGTTTTAAGTCCCTTCAGGGGACTGGAATATGTGATTCACTTCTCCCTTATACAGCAAAAACTGCCACCTGCAGCTGTAATAGCCTTACTTTTTTTCCGAGGCTATTACAGAGAGCCAACACCTTTCCTGATTTCCATGCTGGGAAGCCATTTGGGCCCTGGGAGTGCAGGTCTCCTGGGGAAAGCCACCTCAGATGCTGTGGTCACAATTGACCAGGTCAGCTGAGGTTTTATATGTCTGCAATTGGCATTACATGTACAGCGCTGGTTGTTACTGTAGTTGCTGGGAGACCACTGGTTAGAGAGTCTGCTAGTGAACAGTCAAGGGAGAAGACCTGGAAAGGTGACAGAAAAAGTAACTTTACTGAGGATTAACCTCTGAGAGAAAGAAGCATTGAAATTGTCACAGACAGTTGAGGAATGAGTCAGTAAAGGTAACGCACACCTATGGCTTTAGACTTTACTGCTTGTGGTAAGGGTTAATTGCTTCTTGCACCTGCCACACTTCTGAGATTGATTGGCCATCCGATCTAGGACTGTACCCTGCAATGAGGAGCTGCAGAAAGTTTAGTGGTTATTTTGGGAGGATTGTATGATGTATATAGAGAGGGACTTAGAGGGGATCAGCACCTTGTCAGACCCTATATACGGTCTTTGGGATAAACCTGCCGTATTATCTACCTCATAACTGTGCCTACTGTTTATATTTGTACTGCAACCTCCACCGTCTACTTATTATAGAGAGATTTTACTTATTATAACCTACCTGGATACCGTCGCTCCCCAGGGTTAGGATACGCAGCAATAAAGGGGTGAGTTATAGTTGGTGGAGTAAGAGTACAGGTCTTTCTCTTGGCTCCAGCAGGTATTGGGTAAACTGGCAGGCAAACCTGGATACCTCGCTTTCTCTTTCTCTGCTGTGCTAGACTCTGGCTTCGGTTTGGTAGCGGGACTTTCTGACAGTTCTGGTACCTTAGAGTGGGATTAATGGTGTTCTTCGAGCTGCTTCCCTTTGGAGACTCCTGCTGAAGAACGGGGGGACATTCCCCTCACTGTGCCATCTCTTATGTCTTTTTAGTTCCACTATTAAATCTAAACTGACTATAACTTCATGCAACCCCTCCCTTGGTAGGAAGAAGGACTAGCCCACTTCTGCCCAAAAGGGGGGAGAATGGAATGGTAAGTTCCATTATATCTGAAGATCTCTCTCTCTCTCTGCCGGATACACTGCCACCTGCTGGACAACCAGGCACAGTGCATGGACATAATAGTTTCATATAGCAATACTATTAATGCACAGAAGTAAAGGACCTGGAATAAATACATAGATGACATTATTGTTAGCCTATTAGAGACAGTAGCAGGGTGTAGAAATGGGAGTGCCCGCTCTGGGGTACTACATATGTTCTCCAGAATAATGCAATGTATCACTAAGTGAAAGGCATCATTACATTCAGCTGAGCTAGCCCTACAAGGCATTGTGCCTGGTTTATCAGTGAGTCTCCTGGTGACAGACTCCCTTTAGTCTATAGGACATTGTATGGATAAAATATGTTGGGTACATGTCCATAGACAGAAGGGAACGCACACATATCAGTATATTCCGCTGCGCTACATACTTACAGTGACCTCATTGTAATCTATTATTTTACAGCTTGATTAAATTACAATGTTTCAAGCTTCTTCATCGCATAGAAGGCCGCTTATAGTAGCAGAATCCTTACATTTTATCAAGAACAGCTGAAAGATCCCTGCACGTTCTTCTGTACCATGTAATTAGAAAACTGACATAAAATGACAACCCCGACGAAAACCCTGCCTCCGTATATAAAACAAGACATTGTTAGGAGTTCTGACGGTTACCTTACAATTAAACCCTTGTGTTGTGGGGAGAATCGCGTCGCTTTGTACCGTAACATGCATCCTCTCCGTCACTGAGGAAATTAATAGAACCTTATACCCTTCATCTCAGTTTTTTGTTTGAGTTGAATTTTTTTATTTTCTTTTTTTTTTATGCTCATGTTGGAAAGGTCCAGATGTTGCTCCAGCTATATGGCCATGTGTCTTTTATTAACTGGTCTGCTGGATCAGTTTAGTTCCTAATTGCAAATTAATTTTGAGCATTTTTGTAACTGTAGCTTAGTATGATCTGAGACGTGTTCTCCTGAGTTTAGAATGGCCTATAGAAATAACCCTGGGTTGACTTAAGTGTTAGTTTAGTTTTTCCTATGGACATCTTATGTATAATAATGGACTGCAATTAAGGGGCCCCCGAAGGTTAATCTGGGATTGCATTGTTTATTTTAATTAACAAAAAATGTAAAATTGCAATAAAAAAAAAGAGTTTGGATGAGTGGCTTCGAATAGTTTTTAGGCATTAAGAGTTAAAAATATAAAATAAAGAATAAATCTCGGACATTCCCTATATATATACGCAGAACCCCAGATCTGGGGGGGGGGTCCTGAAATTGTAAATAGTTTTGCATTGTAATGTTATGTATTTTTTCATGTATCGGTCATGTGTACCAGCAGAGGGAGGTATGATTGATAAAGGTTGGCAAACTTGGCAGGAACAGGTCTGACCACCCTGTTCCTCCTATCTTGGTTGCACTGGGCTGGTCCCGCTTCCTGCCAGAGGGTGAGTTACATTGTAACTACTGAGAGGAGAGAAAGCACAAGCCAGAGCTCCTATACCCTGAGAACGATATATCCTCCTGTGAGACCAACACTCCAGAGAGACCAGCAAAATATGCATCTGTGTAAGACAGCAGAGTGATCAGTGACATACAGCTTTACAGGCACTGCTGCAAGGTGAGGGACTACAGCTCAGGCACCCATCACCTATACCACTACTAGACCTGACAAAACTCAAGTTGGAATCTTACAGTGAACACCTATACTCACAAGTGCCAATATATAGTCATCCAACCAACCACCATACATATTCAACTGGTGCTGCTGGATGTACCACAAGTTATATTTTGTACTCAGTAAAAAGAGACTGTTCTACATTTATTTATGGCCTGATCCTTCCAACTACATTTCCGCTGCACTGATCCCGGGGAGCAATGGCCTAAGGGAGTACACCATGATACAACAACTCATCAGGGCCATTACCCATACCTCCGAAATTTTAAAAAACAGAAAGAGGGACAATACAGTATATGTTGCATGTGCACCAATTTTTTTTCACACTAGGCCACGCCTCTAACTCCACCCAAAACATAATTATATACACCTACGTAGTAATTTCCCCCTTTTTGCCTGCACAGAGTAGTAACGCCCACATTGTTCCCCTCAAAGTAGCTATGCCCACATTGTGCCACTCACAGTAGTTATGTCCAGATGTGCCACCTTCACAGTAGTTATGCCCATATTGTGCCCTCTTCATAGTAGTTATGCAAAGATGTGCCCCCATCACAGTAGCTATACCCAGATATGTCCTCTTCACAGTAATGTCCAGATATGTGCCCCTTCACAGTGGTTATGGCCAGATATGTGCCCCCCTCACAGTAATTATGCCCAGATATGTGCCCCCTCACAGTGATCACATCAGATATGTGCCCCCTCACAGTGGTTACACCAGATATGTGCCCCCTCACAGTAATTATGCCCAGATAGGAGTCTCTTCACAGTGGTTACGTCAGATATGTTCCCCCTCACAGTGGTTATGGCCAGATATGTGCCCCCTCACAGTAATTATGCCCATACATGTGCCCCCTCACAGTGATTACATCAGATATGTGCCCCCTCACAGTGGTGATATGAGCCCCATTCAGAGGAAGTAAAAATAAAAAATAAAAAAACTGTAAATACTCACCTAGTTCCTCCGATGCTCACAGCTCAGATGCCAGCGTTTCCCTGCAGCAGAACGATGTACTGTCACACATCGCGCTGCTGGTCTGTGGAGGAGGCGCACAGAGGCTGATTCCTGGCTCCTCCTACACAGACCAGCAATGTGTGAGGGCATCGTGCTGCTGCTACTGCTGTGGAGCGCCGGCGGCTGAGCTTCATGGTGAAGCGGGGAGCAAACAGCTGGGTGAAAACAGGGATATGTCCGGGTTTAGCACTGAAAATGGACAACCCCTTTAAGCTTCTAGATCCAGGGCTGTCCCCGTAAATGTATGGCGCTCAGGGTAATGTCAGCCATGTTGGTTATACAGTCGGGATGAGAACAGACCGGCGCTGGAGCTGGGTGAGGTAGGTAACAATTACTATTACAGTTTACATTTCAATAGGCATTACTCCATTATCCTATGTTTTATGAATATTACCTTTCTAAAATAGAGCAAACCACTCACAGCAGAAAAACAAACCCTTTGTCTCATCCAGACAACTGACACAAAGCATATATTTGCTGTAGATAAGCCATTTTCTGTATGATTTCACCAGGACTGGACTACAAAGCGGTTAAATGGTTATTGTCATCCAGACGTTAGTCAGTCGGAGCGCGGGAGGGGGGGGGGGGGGTAGGATTCTTAACACTAATATGGAAGATTTGTAACTTAATCCTTCACTTGCATTTTCTGGTGGTGTTTTTCAAGTCTGGGATATTTCATGGTGAAATGATTACCTGCCTTCTATCAACAGGTTCTCCTACTTGGTACTTGGCCGACCTTTGACCCAGTGCGAGGCAAATATCACTCCTCAAAGGAGCAAGGCAAATGCAGAAGTGCATTTCATTAACTTTCTAATCATGCAGCATAGAGATTGAGTCTTTTAGACTAGGTCCAGGGGGGTTTATCGATCCCCAAAAAATGTTCACTGTCAGACCATTAACATTCCTATGAAGGCTACCTTCAAACTGTCCTCATTCTACTGTGCATACAGACTAATGGGTCCGGTATAAATTTATTTTGCACTTTTTTCGGTCTGTACATGCGCAGACCGGAATTCCGGATCCATTTTTCTGGAACACTTAATTACGGATCCGGCACTAATACACTTCAATGTAAATTAATGCCGGCATTCCGGCAAGTGTTCAGTCTTTTTGGCCGGAGAGAAAACCGGAATTTTCTCTGTCCTGAAATGGCAAAAAGACTGAACTGAAGACATCCTGATGCATCCTGAACGGATTGCTCTCCATTCAGAATGCATTAGGATAGAACTGATCAGTTCTTTTCCGGTATATAGCCCCTAGGATGGTACTCAGTGCCGGAAAAGAATAACGCTAGTGTGAAAGTACCCTATGAGCTTTTTATGACATCATTTCTAAATCCATAGGCATTATATATGGAGTCGGTCACCCTTTGTGGTTTTCTACAAGATTTTGGAGTGTGTCTGTGGAAATTTTTGCCCATTCATCCAGGAGAGCATTTGTAAGGTCAGATATGGGATGAGAGGGCCTGGATCACAACCTCCATTCTAGTTCATCCTAATTTTTTTGGATGGGGTTGAGGTCAGGGAAAGCCAGGATCTTCCACACTAAGCTCAACCAAACATGCCTTAAAGAGGTTGTCTCATAATGGACAATGGGGGCATATCACTAGGATATGCCCCCATTGTCTTATAGGTGTGGGTCCCACCACTGGGACCCGCACCTATATCGAAAACGGAGCCCCGCAAGTGAAGGAGGGTGCACTGCGCATGCACAGCCGCCCTCCATTCATTTTCTATGGGGTCGGCGAAAATAGCTCGGCTATTTCTGTCGGCCCCATAGAAATGAATGGGAGCGGGGGGCGCGCACGCGCGGTACTCTCCCATTCACTTCTATGGGGAGCCGGCTTTGTGGTGGCCGAACCGGAGTCCTCCAACCACCACCTTGCGGGGCTCCGTTATCTATATAGGTGGGACCCGCACCTATAAGACAATCGGAGCATATCCTAGCGATATGCCCCCATTGTCTATGATGAGACAACCCCTTTAATGGACCTTGGTTTGTGCACTGGGGCACAGTCATGCTGGAACAGAAAAGGGCCTTCCCCAAAATGTTCCCTCACAGTTGGAACCATACAATTGTGCAAAATGTCTGAAACATTTAGATTTCCCTTCATTGGAATGAAGGGACCTAGGCCAACACCATAGCAATATTCCTCCTGCACCAAAATTTAAAGTTGGCACAATGTGGTCAGGCAGGTAACATTCTCCTGGCATTCGACAAGATCAGACTTGTCCATCAGACCATTATATAGAGAAGTGTGATTCATCACTCCACAAAAGAGGTGTCCACTGCTGCAGAGTCTAGTGGTGGCTTGTTTTACACCACTCCATCTGCTTGGCATTGTGCTTGGTGATGTAAATCTTGCTTGCAGCTGCTCAACCATGGAGACCCATGCCATGAAACTCCCGGTACAACACCGTTTTTTGTGCTGAAGTTAATACCAGAAGAGGTTTGGCGCTCTCTGAAGTTATGGAGTCAGCAGAGCATTGGCAACTTTTATGCACTATGCCCCTCAACACTTGGTGATCCCGCTCTGTAACTTTACATGGTCTCCACTTCGTGGCTGAGTTGCTGTGGTTCCTAAATGTTTCCACATTGCAATTATACCAATCACAGATGATCAATGAATATATCTAGGAGGGAAGACATTTCAAGCACTGACTTGTGGCAGCATTGACATCCTATTACAGGACCATGCTAGAGTTCTGTTAGCTCTTTAGAACTTTAGAATTCTTTCACACATATCTGTAAAGGTGACTGCATGGCTGGGGGCTGGATTTTATACACCTGTGGCATTGGGACTGAATGAAACACTCTAATTCAATGATTAAGATGTGTGCCCCAAGACTTTTCTCTATGTAGTGTATATATTCTGTATCTACCAAATGATTTAAAAATAATAGTAAAATATGATACTTCTGTATTTCGTCTGTAGGTGTCATTGCTCCCAGTGGAGCATATTCAGCATATTAAGACCAAACTAACCCAAACTGCAATAGTGCCATCTATAGGTGGAATGAAGTTCCTGTAGTTAAGAAAAAATGTAATTCCAAACATAATAGTATCATTATCCTTTATTTACTGTATATAGCACCAACAAATTCTGCATATTTAATAATTGTGAAGCTCCCCACATCAATCGGGGATTTTTTTAAATTCAAAATATAATTCAATTTTTAAAAAATAATGAATAGGACTCCTAATATTCTGCATGCTGCACCTGTACACGCTACAGCGAATGTAGTAGTAATGAATGTCAGCCGAGAACCCGCCTTCAGGGAGCAGTATCCATTATGGCTCTTGGCCAAAAATTAAAGGGTTCCGTACTTTTAAATATGCACTTCTTATCTATTTTATGTTTCTTTTATCTCTCCTTCCCCTAAATTTCTATCATGATCTAACTATTTTGCTTGCTCTGGGGCTGTCATGGTAGCAGCAATTTGCATAGACCTTATGTCATGTGACCTGTTGATGCTGCCATGGCAATCCCAGAGCAAGCACAATATTTACTCACGCAGCCAGGAGATCAGGAGAATGAGCCCAAAAAAAACTGCCATTTATTTCTATGGTGTGTATACTCCCCCCTTCCTAGGTGAAATTGCTATAAAGGATATCACGTTTCTTTGAGTCTGGATCATATCAAATGTTTGGAAAGAAATATAATGCATACACGTCCTGACTTTTAAAATTCTTTGCTTAATCTGAGAAGCTGAACGTTGCAAACTGGCACGGCTAGGGATGTTAATTAACAGATTTATTAAAGGGAGGGGGTGTACTTATCATCTTTATACTCCTAGTTCTAAGGGTCTGTCCGTTACTAGTGAATTAGTACCTCCTGACACAGAAAATCAGCACATCTCTAAAGAACACTGGATGTTATCCAGGCTGGACAGTCTGTTGGCTCATAGCTTTTAATGACTTTGAAATGTCTAGATACTGTGATATATGAGGGCCCCTACTTAAGAGTAGTACTTTTATTGTATTATCTCTTATTTATATAGCGCTAATGTGGAAACTACAGAGCCAGGTCTCCCTACAGGGCTGAAATTTGGAATATCCCATTGTGTTCTGCTAGTGCTCCTCACTGTGGTGAAAGAAAGCATAGAAAACGGCCAACCTGTGATGAACATCTTCTGATTCAGACTGGGGTTTGACAGTAAGGAGTGCAGGAGTAGCAGTTACACCTGGACTTCGGTGACCAAAGGCACATAAGAAGACACCAACATTTGGTATGGTACATGTTAGCTTGGAGACCTGCTATAGATTTTACATTTCCACCCCCAAGGTTTAAATGATACTTCTGGTCTATATTCTGGCACTTTTTTGAGAAGTATGTTGGATTTAGGTTCCTTGGATCCACTAGAAGAAATGGCCTTTATGAATCATACAGTCAACTTACAAAAGCATCATCATCTTCATCATCACTTCACATACTGGAGGTAGCATCAATAAGATCTATTAGTTTATTTGGAAAGCATCCATAAGTAGACCCTGGTGGCAAGTCATTGGCTCCAAAGTCACCGCCAAAAGAAGTTGTCTTATGAGCACATCATTGTGTCTAGGTCTACTGGTAGACCTCTGGTACTTTGGTGGGCTAGTCTGACCCTGTATGTTAGAGTCAGACACTCTTTGTACCACCACTGTGTGCCTCAGTATGGCACTAGATATGTTGGTGCTTATTGGGGAGTAGGGTGGAAATACTTCCATAACAAAATGTAATGAAAAACACTTTTTATCCTTTCAAATTCCATATGAATCTTTGCTAAAAAATAAATAAATCTCAGAATACTTCTGGATGAATTCAAGTACGTTGAGGTACATTGAGGTGTAGCAGCGGTCGATAGATTCTGGATCACCTTCTCCTGCATTCAGTAATGGACCCACATGTGCTGCAGCCCTCCTGCTCCCTTCCTCTTATCAGTGACTGTACACAGAGTTTTTTATTCATTTCTCCCTATTTATAAATCCATAAAAATATATAGCTAGATCTCTCTCTAGACAGTGCAGAGGAGATTGGGGTAGGGCCATGGGTGTAGCTATAGGGGGTGCAGAGGTAGCAGTCGCTACCAGGCCCAGGAACATGAGGGGGCCCAAAGACCCTTGTGGCTAGACGGAAGGGGTAAGGTCAAGAATTTGCCGTTTCAATTTTTGCCTCAGGCAGCACGAAGGCTATGTGCTTCCCTGCCCCCGGCAACAAAGCAATGAGGGAAGGGGGGCCAAGCTGAACTCTTGCACCAGGGTCCATGAGCCTTTAGCTACACCCCTGCTGGAGCTATGCAGAGGAGTGAGGGACCATTTTCTATGCAGAGGAGGAAAGGGTTAACAAGATTGCAATGCACTCCTGGGAGATGCAGGTGCTTGATAGTCAGAAGGGAAAAGCTGTTGCCCACCCCCAGAAACTGAAGAGACCAGAGTTGCAGAGGTAGAAGTAAATAGGCTGAACGGAGTCAAAATGACACTGGAGAGCAGCATTTTACATGGATATAGTGAAAATAGTGATGGCATTACTCCAAATTGGAGATGAGCAAATTTTTTTAAAAATAATTTTGGGTCCGATTTTAACAAAGATTAGATTTGGGTACAAATACATTCAGTCCAAATTAAAAATGCTCAGATTGCCCTGCAAGGTCATGTATGACACTCTGGGGTCTCCTAGGACCGTATCCCACCACTTTCAAGCTTAGACAGCATTAGTAGTGTTAATGTGACATATATGACTATGGGTAAATGCATAGTAGCCAGTGAGAACACAAATCCTGTTTAATAACAAACCACATTGTTGGATTTTATTTTTAATTTAAAACACAGTTCACAGGTCTTCTGACCTGTTAGATAGATGACTAGTGTTGATCGAGCACCAAAGTGCTCGGGTGCTCGGGCCGAACACCTCGGGATGCTCGGGTGCTCTACAGAGCACCTGAGCACAATGGAAGTCAATGGGGGAACCCGAGCATTAAACCAGGCACCCCCTGCTCTGAAGAGGGGAGGGTGTCTGGTTCATAAGAAAAGGTCAGATGGAAACACCACTGAAATGGTTCGGGAACAGCATGGGGAAGATGTCTGGATGCATCTTGGACTCCCAGGTCGCTGCTGGGAAATATGTTGTCCAAATAGTACGCCACTTTTACTCACAAAACTAAAGATAAAATCGATTTTAAAAGGAAAATTTTTTAGGGAACATTCTTTCCTGTATATTTACTTGTATATAAAGTGCTGCCAAAAATTACAAACAAGAGGCACTCCGATACAACCTCTATATCACATAAAGGAGGGCCTCATTCACATTGTGGTAAATTGTTCATGTAATAGGACTCCTATACTCATAAAGCCTATCCACTAAGTGAAAGGGCTGCCAAAAATTACAAGGAACCGGCACTAAATAGCAACATTTCCAGGGCCAGTAATTTGGAAAGCTGCGCATTTAGTGCTATGGCCTGTGGGTGGGTGGTTGGGTATTTGCGCTTGCGTTCAAATGCCTGGGGTAAGGACATTTGTATGCTGCGCTGGGACACGGAAGTCAATGTGGTTGCTGATGGTACTTGCGAAGGTCCAAGTGCAGGGCGGGAGGTATCCTGGCCTGTGCCTTTGACAGGGAATTGGCCAGCACGTAACACAGGGGAAGAAGAGGCAGTGGTGTGACCCACAGACACATAATGTGGACCCAGGCATTCTGGCCCACCTAATACGGTGCTTTGATGCCAAGTGGCAGATCATGCTGGTGGTGAGGTTGCTAGTGTTCACGCCCCTGCTCATTTTTGTATGGCACAGGTTGCAAATTACAATTCTTTTGTCGTCCGCACTTTCCTCAAAAAAGCACCAGACTGCGGAACACCTACCCCTTGGCAAGGGAGATTTCCTAAAGTGGGTGCTCCAGTGAACAGTTCTCCCTTTTGCCACCCTACTGCCTCTTGCAGCCTGTTGCGTGCAGCAGATCCCTTCCCCTCTGTACTGCTGTCCTCGCTCTGCGTTCCACCTTCCCAGGTTGGGTCAGTGACTTCATCGTCCACCACCTCCTCTTCCACTTTCTCACTCTGCTCATTCTCCTGACTTGTTGACCTAACCACTACCTCAGTGATTGACAACTGTGTCTCATCCTCTTCATGAACCTCTTGAGACAGTAATTGCCATTGAGTTATTGGCAACTGTGTCTCATCATCATCCACCTCATTAAACAGTAATTTCCGTTCCTCACCGTCATCTTCTTGTGATTGTGGATGCTCAAAAGTTTTGGAATCAGGGATCAAGATCTGTCCCTCTTCAAGCGGGATTGGCGAGAGGGCCAAATCAAGGAATGGCGCTGAAAAGAGCTCCTCGGAATATCCGAGTGTGGGATCACTTGTTTGCCCAGACTCTCCATGGTGGGAGGAAGGAGATGTGGAGATGTGGCGCAGCTAATGTCACTGTCCGCAGTGGACACCGTCTACGGAAAAAGTACACTGGATGTCACAGATATTTTTGGGATGCGCACACTTTACATTGGAGATGTGGCGCAGCTAATGACGCTGTCTGCCGCGGCCTAACTATTGCACGCTATTTAGCGCAGGATGCACTAAAAATAGATATTGCTGCCACACACAATAGTCCTTAGAAGGACTTTTGGGTCTATAAACTTTTAGCAATTTAGCACAGGTTGCGCTAAAAATATAGATATTGCTGCCACAGACAATAGTCCTTAAAAGGACTTTTGGGTCTCTGAAAAGTTTTGGTGGTAAAAATATTCTTAAATCACTCTGTCTGTCCTTTCCTATACTCAGCTCTCCCTGACTAATAATGAGCCGAACATGCGTCATCGGGTGCTATATAGCACCCAATGACGCGTTTCGGCCAGCCAATCACTGTAATGCCAGCAGCTAACATGGCTACGGCATTACAGTGAGGGCAGTACTTACCTGCACGTTTATTGGCACGTTTAGTAGCAGCCAAGAAACGTGCAGGGCGGAGACTCGAGCCTTGCGCTCGAGCACATGCGGTATTCGGCCAAATACCGCCATGTGCCGAGCATCGAGATGCTCAAGCCGATCTGGTGTTCGCCCGAGCATGCTCGATCATCACTATAGGTGACCACTATTTTGAGAGATTCGCCCAAATCGAATTGCAAAAGATTCATATTTGGTTGAAATATGAATTTTTGGGAAATTCAAGAAGACTTGGACTTGTTTACAATTGTTTAGTTTATCTCTACTTCTAGGTAATTCATTTTTTTTATTATTATTATTATTCGTTGGATAACCCCATTAACTAGATCCTTCTGCTTAGTCTTCTGGTTTTCATCTACTATAATTCTGGATTATATTGCTGTTTTTGGAATGTCAAAAAACAGATTACAGAAATCTCTCTGTACATGGAAAAAAAAAATACATTTGCAACCTAAAACCTCCCAAAGTTAAGTCAGCAAAAAACTGTAATATTTTCCTATATTTCCACATTTATTTTGTTTTTGATCACAATCGACTTATCAAAACCGCAGCCCTTGGCTATTTATTGGACTTTTACAGTTTATTATTTGTGCCAGGTTTACACTAAGCAACGCTAGTGAATGAAATTTTGTTGTACTTGGCCAGACCTTATTGTTATCAGTACAATAAATGTTCCTGGCGCGGTTACAAAGACTTTAAATTGAATTAAAGCAAAAGCTTTTAACAAATGATCCAATTTCTGCAATGGCTAATTCCAAAATAGTATGCAAAGGTAAATTAAACGTAAAAGATATTCAGGCCGGACCGACTTCAATGGAGGATACAATGAAATAAAAACGATTACGACTTTAGAAAATTGGTTGAGTAATTAATCTTGGTTTTACTGTAAAATGAGGAATATGTTTACTGAACACGTTACACGTTGTTACATAAGATGTATTCAATGCGTAATCGCTAACGATGATTGCCAAGCCATTGTGAATGCTCCAATCCATCAAAGTAATGCAATTCAGCTTAAAAAGAAAATACCTGGAAATGTAAGTCTGTTTTAGTAAATACTTGTACTTCTCATAAGATAAATTATTCTGAAGCAGTTTTTTCGTTATCCCTCCTGGAAATAGATTGTCTAGACCTGTATCAGAGTCGCAGAGATGCAGGGATAGACACCAGTGGAGGATTATAATTGGGTGTTTGGGTCCGGCATCGCTGGGGGGCCCAACGCCAACCCAAACGTCCACAAACTACGGCGGGGCACGGGAGCACATAGTTCCTTGCCCCCCGATCACCGCTATAGGCCTGAAGCCTATGCGGTAGTAAAATCCAAGCGCAGGCGGGCATGATGATGTCATCGCGCGCCTGTGCCCGGACGCAGCACACTAATGTGTGTGCGCAGAGTGCCTGCCTACCATCTACGAGTGAGCGCCGGTAAGTATTAGCTTTTATTTAAATTTTTTGGATGTGCCAACTTTGGAGGACATTACAGGAGAATATTACTGAAGGGACAGTGGGGGGGGGGGGGGGGCAAACTACTACATGGGGAGCAAACTACTACGTTGGGGAAAATTACTAGTGTGGGGGAAATTAATACTGTGGGGGCAGTGTGGGGGACAACTACTACCGTGGGGGGAATTAATACCGTGGAGGCAGTGTGTAGAAATTAATACTGTGGGGGCAGTGTGGGGCAAACTACTATATGGGGGTAGTGTGGGGGATGTTGCTATTGGGTAGGAACTATAGGGGCATTTCTATTACAAGGACATATTAGGGGACATTATTTTTCAGGGACACTATACATGCATTTTTACCTGGAGCACAATATAGGATGTTATTATTACTGGGGGCACTCTAGGGGACATTATAATTGCTGTAGACACTATAGGGACATTTGGGGGTCATTTATCAAACCAGTGTAACGTAGAACTGGCTTAGTTGCCCACAGCAACCAGATTCCACTTTTAATTTTAGACAGCTCCTTTTGAAAATGAAAGGTGGAATCTGAGTAGTTGCTATGGGCAACTAAGCCAGTTGTACTTTACACCAGTTTGATAAATGACCCCAATTATGAGAAATCTAACGTGTCTGTGTAAGAAAACTCTGTAGAGACGAGATGCGGCTGAAAGAATTAGTCATGGTGGCCTGGGGCAAACGGAGGAGAAGAGGAAAGAGAAGATCTACATGACAGGAGATGTCACTGGAAGTAAGAGGTATGTGGTGTTGTATTCTATTATATGTAGAGCTGGCTCACTACTGTGAGCTGCGTCTCATCTTCTCCTCCAAGTCTTTCTTTATTATAATTTACCGTATTTTTCACTTTATAAGACGCACAATTTTGGGGGGAAGAAGTCAATGCGTCTTATAAAGTGAATGTGCCCAGAAATATGTCCATCACATTGCAGGCTGTTATCTAGAGACGCACCTCCAGTGTTAATAATGTGAGACGGCGCCCTCTAGTAGGAAGTGTGGGGCGGGCGGCGGTCATTGAAGCTAAATGCCGCCAGCACGCATTTTTAATAGGACGTGTGAGCGCTCAATCTGCTGTTGCTTAGCAGCACTGACGCTGTGCTGTCCTCCGAACCACACCTCCCTCCGCTACTGTGACGCTCTCCGGCACTGCTGCCCTGTATGTTGAGCTGATTGGGGGGTGAGTACGGCGGGAACTGCTGCTCTGCCGCCTCCACCAATCAGTTTAGTCAGGTGCCCGATCGCCCGCCACTACCAACTGCTCATCACTACTGAACCTCCAGAACCCCGAGTCAGCACTGCTTTACCCTGGGACTACTGGCTGTCTGTACCGGAGACTTGGTGAGTGACAGCCTGGATATAAAGAAGGGGAGCTCAAGGGCCGACCTGGACAAATACATATTACATATGGCTATAACCTCTCCTCATCTATACGAATACAACCATGTACTGCAGTACATGGTGCACTCTTTGGGATGAGGGGGGTTATAGTCACATTTAATATAAACACTGTCCAGGAATTGTACTATTATTGGCCTAAGTGTTTGCATTAAATGTGACTATAACCCACCTCATTCATAGGAACACACCCATGTACTGCAGTATATGGGTGCATTCCTATGGATGAGGGGGGTTATAACACAGGTGAATTACGGTACACTGGACAGTGTTTATATTCTATGACTATAACCCCCTCATCCATAGGTATGCACCCCTGTACTGCACATGTTTTAGTCCACCTTTTGGTTGAAAATATATTTATATATTTTTTCCTCCTCTAAACCTGGGGTGCGTCTTACATTCAGGTGAGTCTTATAAAGCGAAAAATACGGTATGTATTTTAAATTTGGCTCCTAAAAATTTAATTTGGCTCCTAAATTTTTCAGTTTAGGAGCCAATGGCTCTTGGGTATTTTTGCAGTCCTATGCAACACTACAGATAGCATAAGGTAAAAGGGTTCTCTGGGATTTATATATTGATCGCCTATCCTCAGGATAGATCATCAATATGAGATTGGTGGGGGTCCGACTCCTGGCATCCTAGCTAATAAGCTGTTTGAGGAGACCGTGATGTTCCAGTAAGCGCCGCAGCTCCTTTGCTCAGCGCTGTCATTTGATAGCACTGTGCTTGGTATTGCAGCTCAGCCCCAATCACTCGGGTGGAACTGAGCTGCACCTAGGCCATATAACGATGAATGTGATGTCATATGGACTAGGAAGAAACTGTGGCGCTCACAAAGCACCACAGCCTCTTCATATAGAAAAAAAACTAAACTAAAATGGAGGGAGGGGCCCGAGTTGGGTAGACAGCCCTGGGCCCATCATGCACTTAATCCGCCCCTGATAGACACTACTTTAGTCTAGCTTCTTTGCCAACTAATGGTTGTCTTATTGTGAGTCCAAATTTTACATCAGAATTATGGCACTAAATATCGCATCTTAGGCCTCGCACCTTCCCTTAAAACCCTTTACTCCTTCAAGCCAGTGGATAAGATTGGAGAAACCCTAGTTGCACCAAATTGCACCAAAATTAGGCCAATTTGCACCACTATTTCAAACGGATTCTAGGCGCAGACACATTAGTATATCTAGACTATAGTTTGCCAGTGCTCTGCTATAGTTCCTTCTGCCTCCATCTCAGTAGTTTGTTTATTCACCAACTAGCTTATTTCTTTCCCTCAGAGTATCATAGGAAGGCAGAAAAAAACCGATTCAAATAGAATGCATCATTGGCAAAAAAAAAAAAAAATTTTAAATCCTGAAATATTGCTATTTTAGGCTGGTCATTAAACATATTGAACTGACTGACTTTTTCTACTCTTCGAAGCTCACTGTTCAGCTTTGCTGTGTAGACTGGGACAGAAAGAACAGAGTAATCTCATTTTCATAATCAAAGCGACAGTATAGCAACACTATACATATAGGCAAGACTTTACTCTTTTAACGCCTTGGTCTCTAGGACAGTGGTCCCGAGGCTTTTTTGCACCAGGGACCGGTTTCATGCAGGACAACTTTCCCTCACAGCAGGGGGTGGGCGCGTGTGGTGGGGCAGCAGGAAGGGGTATTGGGAGGAGGTAAATCATGCACATAACAAAACACAATAGTCAATAATCTCATTTAAGCCCCCACTCAGTGACTTACAAGTGATGTCGTGTTCTCTTTACTTTTATTCTCAGTCCTGCACAGATGATGTCTCCTGACTACAACTTGTTAACGCATAATTGAACACATCTATTCAGTATTAAAGCCTCCTTTTATTCCACAAGTAGTGCCCTCTTCAAAATAGTGCCCTCTTTTCATAGAATGCCCCAGTAGTGCCCTCTTTACATAAAAGTTGCCCCAAATGTGGCCTTTTTAAATATGGTGCCCCTTAAATATAGTGCCACCACAGAGGTGGACTCTTCAAACATAGTGCCCCCAAAGTAATGGCCTCTTTAAACATAGTGCCCCCAGTAGTGGCCTCTTTAAACATAGTGCCACCACAGTAATGTCCTGTTTAAACATAGTTCACCCCCAAGTAGTGGTCCTCTTAAATATAGCCCCCCTCCAGTAGTGCCTCTTTACATATAGTTCTCCCCCAGTATATAATGCATTAACAGGGCAGTTTCTAGGGAAAAAAGCCCCCCCCCCTCCCCGGATTGTGGGCATTGTACCCCATTGTAGTTGATGGCTGTAGCGGGCATTCAGTCTGCAGTGCCGGATCCAGTGATCTCAGCTGGAACAGCCTGCCAGAATCACTAACGCAGTTGTGAAAGTAGCCTAATACAGCCCTACATACCTCTTACATCCAGTGATGTTTCCTTTGATGTAGATGTTTCTTTATCTTCTCCATTCAGACCAGACCGCCATGATGATTTATTTCAGCCATCTCTCATCTCTGCAGAGTTTGACAGACATCTTAGTTTCCTACTTTTCCATCATCCTCCCACCTTCTCAACATCCCATTATGCACCCTCAAAACTGTACTGCATAAACAGATAAACCCCCTGAAAATACTAGTTACACACAAATAGCGCCCGTTCAATAATTATTGGAACACAATGCTCTAAAAAATAACTGCACCCAGCAAATAGTGTCCCTGACACTAATAGTGTAACCATAATGTCCCCCAAAAATAACTGTGCTAAGCTGATACTGTGCCAGGGTGCCCCCACAGTAATAGTGCTCCCAAAAATCCCAACAATAGTGATAATTCTCTGCTAGAGTGCACTTAGTAGAAATAGTGCTCCTACAGTGCCCCCAACAATAATTATATCCCAGAAGTACGGTAATAATGCTCCCATAGTCCCCCAGTTGTAATAAAGCCCACTATAATGCCCCTGGTAGTAAAAATTCTATTTATAGTGTGCACCAGTGCAATAGTGCACTATTTCTACTAAGTGCACTCTAGCAGAGATGCCCCGTTGTGTGTCAGTAAAAAAAGACAAAAAAAACAAACATCTTAGTGCCCCCAGTAGAGCCAATGTTTCCAGAATGCCCTCATGTGTTCCAATGACCCGTACTGTGTGCCACTAGAAAAAACACTTAGTGCCCCCAGTTGAGCTTAGGTGCCCATAGTGCCCCTATAATTTGTGACAGTATAAAATGCTCCTATATAGTGCCTCAAAAAGATGCCCCATAGTGCTACTCCCCTGTCCCCATAGTGTCCTCCATAATGTGCCAGTATAAAATGCCCCTATAGACTGCCCCACATAGATGCCCCCATAATGGCACCAGTATATCGGGCCCCCATAGTGCTTCCCCTCTTCTCCATAGTGCCCCCCCCATATTGTGCCAGTATATAGGGCCCCCATAGTGCTTCCCCTCTTCTCCATAGTGGCCCCCATAGTGCTTCCCCTCTTCTCCATAGTTCCCCCTCCATATTGTGCCAGTATATAGAGCCCCCCGGTAGATGTGTCCCCTCATCTCCATAGTGCGCCCACATATTGTGCCAGTATATAGGGCCCCCAATAGATGCGCCCCCTCTTCTTCATAGTGTCCCCCCATATTGTGCCAGTATATAGGGCCCCCATAGTGCTTCCCCTCTTCTCTATAGCCCCCCCATATTGTGCCAGTATATAGGGCCCCCAGTAGATGCGTGCCCTCTTCTCCATAGTGCCCCCTCCATATTGTGTCAGTATATAGGGCCCCCATAGTGCCCCTCCATATTGGCCAGTATATAGGGCCCCCACCCCCCTTCTTGCCATACTGTACTATAAATAATGAAAACAATAAACACATATACTTACCTTATGCTGCTTAGCGATGTGATGAAGACTTCTTCCGGCCTGTGTCCCGCTCTGTACGGCTCCTGCACTGGCCTCTGATAGGCTGCAGGCACTAAGCCTGTAGCCTATCAGAGAAAGGGCCAAGGGAGACGCCTCTCCCCTGCTCCTCCGCACCGTTCATCTGTATCGCTGTCCTGAGGACGGCGATACAGATGAATTTGGAGATGAGCGCTTCCACAATGGAAGCGCTCATCTCCACTCCTGCTGCCTCCGGACAGAAAGGGCCCCCCTCCGGCGCTAACAAGCAAAAAAAGAGAACAATAAAATTCACCTCCCTTCAGCTGTCTGCAATGCACGCCCCTTTGTGCCTGCTGCCCCAGTACAATCAGTCGCGAATGTCATTGCGACCTCCTGCGCCGGGTCTCTGGTGGCGTGATGACGGTGTCCAGGGCTGGCCTTAGGTGTTCAGGCGCCCTGTGCAAGCTAATCTTGTGGCGCCCATACCCCCCCCCCCCCCCCCCCCCCCATGGAGAGTGGCGCCCAGGGATCTCACTGCACTTACTATTATCCCTGGGCGCCACTCCGTTCTCCCGTTATGTCCTCCGGTATCTTCGCTCAGTAAGTTATAGTAGGCGGTGTCTGCCCTTGTCCTGTGGGCGTCTCCTTCTCCTAGGCTGTAGCGCTGGCCAATCGCAGCGCACAGCTCACAGCCTGGGAGGTTTTTTACTCCCAGGCTGTGAGCTGTGCGCTGAGATTGGCCAGCGCTGCAGCCTAGGAGAAGGAGACGCCCACAGGACAAGGGCAGACACCGCCTACTATAACTTACAGAGCAAAGGTACCGGAGGACATAACGGGAGAACGGAGCGCCCAGGGATAATAGTAAGTGCAGTGAGATCCCTGGGCGCCGCTGTATATGTCAGGATACTTAGTTCACAATGTTTTTCCAGGTGAAAGGTCCTCTTTAAGTGCAAGTGCAAACAAGTACAATCCATACCCAGTGTCACCCTTATCCAGTCCCCTGCCCCTTAATCATACCCAGTGTCACCCTTATCCAGTCCCCTTGCCCTTAATCATACCCAGTGTCTGTCACCTTTACCCAGTCCCCTGCCCTCCTAATCATACCCAGTGTCAACCAAAGCCAGTCCCCTGCCCCTTAATCATACCCAGTGTCACCCTTATCCAGTCCCCTGCCCCTTAATCATACCCAGTGTCACCCTTATCCAGTCCCCTGCCCCCCTTAATTAGACCCTGCCCCCATTTAATGAAAGATATTTGGTAAAAAAAAAAAAACTCACACATTGAGTGGATCCTTCCGCGGCTCTCTGTGAAGGCGCAGCACTTGGACGCTGCGCCTGCGCCCCTAAGCTCCTCCTCCACGCTCCGGAACCTGACCTGGCAGCTGCAGCGGCTCAGCTCGCCAGGCTCGCCTCACACAATCTCGGGACGGCCTGCTGTAAGAGACCGACTGCGAGCTGTGTCGGCCGCCAGGCGCCCCTGTTGCCATGGCACCCTGTGCGGCCGCACAGCTCGCACACCCCAAAGGCCGGCCCTGACGTTGTCACTCCGCCTGTGATCCAGCATCATCATCGCGACGATCCTGCCCCTTAGTACTGCCTCATAGGCTTTAGGCCTAGCAGCCTTCAGCCTATGAGGCTAAACGGCGGGGCACAGGAACCATTAGCTCCCGTCCCCACTGGTCAACTCTGGCGTTCCTCTAAAACCAGTATTACATGGTCCACTGCCCAGTACTGGTCCATGGCCCGATAGTTGGGGACCGCTGCTTTAGGGGAAAGGATTGAACTCAATCCTACAAAATTTTATTAAACTATGAACACTTTTCTGTCCATTAGCTCCCATTCATTGCAGCTTTAGATATAGGGAAAAGTGGGTTTATCTCATGTTATATCACAATAGAAAACTACTGCAACCCATTTACGCCTGTTTCACATATTTATGTCTGAGTTCACATCACTGTTTATTGTTCCTTTCTCCTGAATGGTCAGAAAAGCTGAAAAATAAACAAAAAAAAACGGATCCTGTAAAAAATAGATCCTGTATTTTACGAATCCATTATGCTCAGTTATGCACACTGAGCGTCTAAAATAACGGATGTCAGATGGAAATGGCTAAAATGGATGCCAATCCTTTTCCTTTATTTTTCTGTTCTTCTGACAGACCAGAAGAACAGAAAAATAAACAGTGATGTGAACCTGGCCTCAGTTGTGCATGCAACTGATGCATGTGTACTGCACTGAGCATGCAGCGTTTTTCTGTCTAGCGCTATTTGACATCCAGTGTTGCAACTTGCAACTGATGGGCCAGGTGTATGAGAACAACCTCTATAGAAAACTATAGGATTAGTTCTGGTTTCAGCTCCTCTCCACTGCTTTTTGCATCAAACACTTTAAATTGTTAAAACCGTACATTAGCTCATACAATAAATCCTATTGTTTCAAAGAGGACCAGGCACTATTAGAGATACGCGAGTCTGTGGAAATTTTCCAGAGAAGGAAGTGTGACTGTGTAATACCACGGAATGGTATTACCATTCCTACACCCTGCTACTGCCTTTGACTGCTAACCACAATGTCATCTGTGTATTTATTCCAGGTCCTTTGTCACTGTGCATTAATATTATTACTCTGATACTGTTATGTTCATGTAATGTGCCTGGTTCACCAGCAGGTGGCAGCAGATATAATGCAGAGAGATCTTTAGATAGAATGAAACTTACCATTCAATTCTCCCTCTTTTGGGCAGAAGTGGGTTTGTCCCATTTCCTACCAAGGGAGGGGCAGCAGGAAATGTCTAGTCAGTCTAAGCCAGCGCAGCGTCAGATGCAGACATGCCAAGATGTAGCTGCGAGGGGAGGCCCCCCTCCAGCAGCAGAAATTCCTCCAGAGGGAAGCAGTTTATAGAGCACCCTGACTCCTTGCAGATTTACCTACAGAGTGTTGTGAGGTGGTCAACAACCAAAGGCCACAGAACAGTCCTAAAGTCCAGTGGCCAGACTAAAGATGAGTTTAGCACAGCAGGGAGAGAGACCAGAATATTTAGGTTTGCCTGCGAGATTATGCCAAAACTTGCTGGAATCAAGTGAAAGACTGCATATTGTCTGGATGCAAGTTGATTCAAGTAAAGCTGTTGAACTTTATAAGAGTCTGGACTCTTCTATTTCTCCACCTCCACCATTACTCTCCCCTTTATTGCTTCGGAGCCTAATCCTGGAGAGCGACGGTATCCAGGTAGGAGCACCGTGACACACACAGAAAACTATTGAGACCGCACCACACCACTCGGCATTCTTTAAAACCTGGGACATGATCGACCCTGGGGGGTGGCACGTTGCAACTGCAGGATCAGACTATACAGGGTAGATTCTTTATATGGAAACCCACAGGTCTGCATAAGAGCTGTAGACACAAAACGATAGGAATTGTGTATGTGTAGTGGGTGTCCTGGCTCTCCCCTGGTGATGGTGGTTGTGGGGGAAAGAAGTGTGGAGCATTTTGGATTTCATCACTCCCAAACCTTTTCTTCTCACCCACCATTGAAGATGTCTGACAGCAGATTACTCCCGAGGGGGAGGGACATTAGAGGGAAGCTGTTGGCCAAACAATCTAAAGTTCATGGCCTCTTGAAAGAAGAACAGTTCTTAAGATTATATATTCCTTATTTCTTATCAGATAAAGCCAAGATTATATAATTTCATACTAAGTAATGATTTATTGCCGAACAGTCAAGAAAAACAAAATCAGAACAGAAAATAATGCAGTAAATGTAACAGAACAGATTGCAGACAGACTGGGGGCCCAAAATATCTATCATTTAAAATCAAAAGAAAAACTTGCATGTAACAAGTACAGCTATTAAAAATTGTTTATCCGCAGTCATTTATTAAAATGTGGAGATTATTTAATAAATACAGAAAAAAGTTTGTTACTGTTGCAACTTTATGTTACGTTGATGGTTTATACAGGAGACCTATACATTTATAGACAGATATTTTATTATGTATGGTGTGTCTTTATTTTCTTCAAACAAGGTACGGTGGCTCAGTGGTTAGCACTGGCGCCTTGCAGCACTTGGGTCCTGGGTTCAAATCTGATCGAAGACATCATCTGCATGGAGTTTGTATGTTCTCCCTCTGGTTGGCCAGCATTTCCTCCCACACTCCAATCTGAATTTAGATTGTGAACCCCAATAGGACATTGAGCAATGACAGTATCTGTAAAGTGCTGTACAAGAATGAAAAATAAGTAATATCCGGATGAAAACTATTCTGGACAGATGGGCATTTCACTTTACAAATACAGAAAAAACAAATGTTCTTTGATTTGATTATAATTTATATGCAAGGCTAGATGTTTGGAAAACCTGGTATCAAGCTTTCTCACACATTCCAATAACAACCAGCAGAATTTTGAATGCAGCTCTGGCATAAAATACAGGATACATCTCAGAATAAGCATAATATATAGACTGTTAATTCCTGATGGTATAAATGAACAGCATGGAGAAGTTTCAAGATCCATTCAGAGCAGGCAATTAGCTATCTAGTGTGTACTGACCTTTACTACAGAATCCATTTATTTAATAGAGCAATCACCACACTGCAAAACCCGTACGACGGCTCAGATCTGAAATGTGACAGTTTATGTAGTTCCCAGTGGGATTTGTCATATAAATATATCGAATATGTAAATTTTATAAACATGATGCGGAAGACAGTATGTTATGTACAGAACATCATGTAATTATTTCACAGAGGAATGAGTTCTTTAATTAGCGCCACAAAGGGAAAGCTGTGTACTAGGAAAAAAGTAGGAAGGAAAGAAAGGAAGGAAGGACAGAAGAAAAAAAAGAAAGGAAGGAAGGACAGAAGGAAGGAAAGAGGAAAAGGAAGGAAGTAAGGAAAGAGAAAAGGAAAGGAAGGACAAAAGGAAGAATGGATGGATGGATGAAAGGACAGAAGCAAAAGAAGAAAGCAAGAACGAAAATAAGAAAGAAAGAAAGAAATGAAGGAGGGAAGGAAGGAAGAAAGGAAAGAAGGAGGAAAAGAAAGGAAGGAATGAAGCAAAGAAAGGAAGGAATGAAGCAAAGAAAGGAAGGACAGAAGGGAAAGAAAGAAAGAAAGAAAGAAAGAAAGAAAGAAAGGATGGACGGAAGGAAAAATGGATGGACGGATGAAAGGACAGAAGGAAAAGAAGAAAGAAAGAAAATAAGAAAGAAATGAAGGAGGGAAGGAAGGAAGAAAGAAAGGAAGGAGAAAAAGAAAGGAAGGAATGAAGCAAAGGACGGAATGACAGAAGGGAAAGAAAGAAAGGAAGGAAGGAAAGAAAGAGGAAAAGAAAGGAAGGACGGAAGGAAGAATGGATGGATGAAAGGACAGAAGGAAAAGAAAAAAAGAACGAAAATAAGAAAGAAAGAAAGAAAGAAATGAAGGAGGGAAGGAAGGGAGAAAAGAAAGGAAGGATTGGGAGGAAGGGCAGAAGGGAAAGAAAGAAAGAAAGAAAGCTTTTTGCATTTGAAGTGTGTGGATCATGTCGAGTTGTGACTTAGGTCGGGTTCACTTCTGCGTTGTGAACTCCAGGACTGTAATTGCTCTGTGTTGTTACATGCAACATTTGTAGTCCGGCTGAAAGGCAGCATATATTACCGCCATATCCTGTTACAGTGAATGGGGATCCAGTGCTGCACGGTGGTATCTGGCTATGCCGGATAGGGTGAATTCCGGCAGTCTATTTCTCCGCCGAACAGACTGCCGGAGGTCAAAGCGCAGATGTGAACCTAGCCTTATGCTTGATTTGTAACCTGAGTAGAAGGTAAGTACAAGACTGTGATATACATTAACCCCCTGCAGTCCCACCCATGTCATATGCTGGGATGGTGTGTACAGAACAGCGTTCATAGGTTAATTGGCTTCCTATTTAACTGGACCTGACGAAAAATGTAATTGGAGACAATCTGTACAGTCCTGAGGAATATTTTGGTGCTATATACTCTATAAAAATGTAATGTAAATTGATAAATCCCCAGAACTCCAATAACGGAAATCTTTACCCACCTTATAGCACAATAATAATATTTATCAATTAGTCTTAGGCTACTTTCACACTAGCGTTCGGGGCTCCGCTTGTGAGTTCCGTTTGAAGGCTCTCACAAGCGGCCCCGAACGCATCCGTACTGCCCCAATGCATTCTGAGTGGAGGCGGATCCGCTCAGAATGCATCAGTCTGGCAGCGTTCAGCCTCCGCTTCGCTCAGCAAGCGTGCAAGCAGCGTTCGGGTGTCCGCCTGGCCGTGCAGAGGCAAACGGATCCGTCCAGACTTACAATGTAAGTCAATGGGGACGGATCCGTTTGAAGATGACACAATATGGCTCAATTTTTAAAAGGATCCCTCCCCATTGACTTTCAATGTAAAGTCTGGACGGATCCGTCTGAACAACTTTCACACTTAGAATTTTTTCTAAACTATAATGCAGACGGATCCGTTCTGAACGGATCCAAACGTCTGCATTATAGGAGAGGATCCGTCTGTGCAGACACCAGACAGATCCTCTCTGAACGCAAGTGTGAAAGTAGCCTTAATGTGTCCCAATAATTCTAAAACTGCCCTCACACAAAGTTTGATGTGAGATTTCACCCATGATTCTGGGTGGGTCAGACAGGCCAACCAAACTACCAGAGCATGATCCCATGGGCCCAACCTCTGACACAATAAATGTCCCAAAAGTGCCATCAGAAGACAACCCAACTTGGAGGTCACTTTAGAACCAATCTCATGTGACTAGAGTGTATTTCATATCAGAAGATTCATAAATAATCCATTCGATCTTCTGCGTATACAATGATATCAAACATTACAATGAAATCAAACATGTACTATGTTCTGTATAGATGTTGGGCGATGATGGATGTTGGGCGTCATTTCTTCTGGAGACGTCAAGGAAACTCAGTCTGACTCTTTCACCAACCATAGCTTTAAATGCCAAAACTTTTCCTACCCTATAAATGACCGACTGCGGCTTTCACACTATTAAAGATAAAAGAGCTATTGATCTACAAGTCCAGGTCCAAAATGGAGAAAGTGATTTTCCTCATATTGACTTTGTCATCAAAATACACAAAAACCAGCCACAAGCCAAATCTTCAGAGATAAAAATCAAAATAAGCCGTATTAGAAGAAAATATAACATTTAATATCATGTCTCTGAGAGAATTTTATTTTACGGGAAGGGATAACGTTTATTAACAAGCGATTCTGGATTCTTAAAAGGTTTGTTATACTCCGGAGAGATGTCAAGGCAGATTTTATTTTCAAACACGAGTACAAAGTGGAGTCTACAAGAGCTCCATAAAAATGGATCTTGCAATAGAAAACGAACATTGCCCATTTCTA
The DNA here is from genome assembly GCF_905171765.1 of Bufo bufo. Lineage (NCBI taxonomy): Eukaryota > Metazoa > Chordata > Amphibia > Anura > Bufonidae > Bufo > Bufo bufo. The sequence goes on along the minus strand of NC_053397.1, from coordinate 26,945,316 downwards.
GCAACCTGCATGAATTATAGATCATATTATCCTCATCACACAGAGGTTTGCAGTTCATTAGTTTGCTGGTGGATGGTTACTCTTACCAACTTCACTACTGAAATGGAACCTTAAAGTGTATCTGAGTTTTCAAAAAAGTTTTCAAAATGGTTGTGCTTCTTCGTACAGTCATAACTGTGAAGGGACTGGTGTTTTTTGGGCTTTCCTAAAGTCTTTTTCAGCCATGTTATTGCGTGTTTCAGCTGCACAGCTAGATGCATTCCACTCAGAAGCAGGGGGGAGTCTCCCTTCTGTGAAGTCTGCCAGCACTATACTGCTGTGACATCCTTTCCCTTACTTCCCACTATGTTTGTCTTCAGCTCCGGAGCTCATGGAATGAATAAGGAGGGAAAAATCCCACTTACAGATACACAGGAGCCTCCTATAATCTTAAAAAGCTGTGTAAATGCAATCTTTTAATCAGGTTCAGGATCTCAGCTAGCTCTGACACCGCCCCACTTCCTCTCAGCCGCCTTCTGAGTCTCTGTTAGTAGGGACAGATATTGCCTGACCACAGGTGGCCTGCAAATTAGGTGGAAGTGAGACCCCTAATGGCCATGACTTTACAGCTTTTTCAGGTAGATGCAGGCAGGTTTTTTTTAAGGAAGTGATTTTAAAATGTGTTAGTTACACCATTCTCTATTAAATGAAATGACTCTTTAAATGGGTTCTACAGGATTAGAAAAAACATGGACATCTTCCTAAACAGTGCCACACCTGAACACAGGCTGCGTGTAGTATTGCAGCTTAGTCTCATTCTCTTCAATGGAACGGAGTTGCATTATTATACAAATCCTATTGTAAAAAGTATGAGAGCTAAAGTAAGGAGACCATACAAGGTGAGCAAGTCCTAACAGCAGGTGCATAACTATAGGGGGTACAGAGGTAGCAGTCCCTACCGGGCCGAGGGGCCCAAAGACCCTTGTGGTGCATAAAAAGACACCAGTGTTATAGAAAGTGATTGATGGTCTAGTTACACCCCTGGCTGGAGGGAAGGGGTTAGGTCAAGAATTTGGTAGGGGCGGGGGGGGGCATTTCAATTTTTGCCCCAGGAAGCACACAGGCTATGTGCTCCCCGGCCCCTGGCCACAAAGCACTGAGGGAAGGAGGGCCCAACTCTTGCACCAGGGCTCATGAGCCTTTAGCTACGCCCCTGCCTAACAGGTTATTTGACAATGGGTTTTCTGATCCAGACAACACCCTTAGGTTAATGTGGTAAGGGGTTTGGTTCAGAGGCACATTAAAGTTTATGTCACATTATAGGAATAGTAACTACAACTAAAGGTGCATTTAGATGCACCAACAATCATCCAGATTATCGGGAATGACCGTTCCTGCAAACGGTCGCTCCCAATCATCTGGCGGCCTAAATGTGCCGCTGCTCAGAAGCCATGATTCGGTATGAGGACGAGGGATTGCTATAGCCATCCCTCATCCTCATACAGGGAAGGAGATCGCTGCATGTAAATGCGCTGTTTCCTTCAATGAACGAGCAGCCAACTATCGGGAAGGAACAATTCCTTCCCAACAATCGGCCGCTCAATCGGCCCATCTATATCCACCTTAGGAAGTAAGTTTTGTAGCTGGTAGGACTCAACCGTTCTGTAGGTATTCAGATTAGGGTAATGATGATAGCATTAGGAGATAAGTGTGCTAATCTTGTAGCAGTCAGTGACCTGTCATAGGTTAGTGCTATAGAATGGAAGTAAGTGGTAACAATGTAGATACAATATAGAGATATTCACATGGGAACAAAGATGCTACCAAGAGCTGAATTATTAACACATTGCAGAACAAAAACCTGCATGAACATACATGCATTCCTTGTAGTGCTTTTATGGTTTTATAAAAAGCTGACAGAGTTGTCTTTTTATCATCTTATTCAATTGATATACACTCACCTAAAGAATTATTAGGAACACCTGTTCTATTTCTCATTAATGCAATTATCTAGTCAACCAATCACATGGCAGTTGCTTCAATGCATTTAGGGGGGTGGTCCTGGTCAAGACAATCTCCTGAACTCCAAACTGAATGTCAGAATGCGAAAGAAAGGTGATTTAAGCAATTTTGAGCGTGGCATGGTTGTTGGTGCCAGACGGGCCGGTCTGAGTATTTCACAATCTGCTCAGTTACTGGGATTTTCACGCACAACCATTTCTAGGGTTTACAAAGAATGGTGTGAAAAGGGAAAAACATCCAGTATGCGGCAGTCCTGTGGGCAAAAATGCCTTGTGGATGCTAGAGGTCAGAGGAGAATGGGCCGACTGATTCAAGCTGATAGAAGAGCAACATTGACTGAAATAACCCCTCGTTACAACCGAGGTATGCAGCAAAGCATTTGTGAAGCCACAACACTCACAACCTTGAGGCTGATGGGCTACAACAGCAGACGACCCCACCGGGTACCACTCATCTCCACTACAAATAGGAAAAAGAGGCTACAATTTGCACGAGCTCACCAAAATTGGACTGGAAAAATGTTGCCTGGTCTGATGAGTCTCGATTTCTGTTGAGACATTCAAATGGTAGGGTCAGAATTTGGCGTAAACAGAATGAGAACATGTATCCATACTCTGATGGCTACTTCCAGCAGGATAATGCACCATGTCACAAAGCTCGAATCATTTCAAATTGGTTTCCTGAACATGACAATGAGTTCACTGTACTAAAATGGCCCCCACAGTCACCAGATCTCAACCCAATAGAGCATCTTTGGGATGTGGTGGAACGGGAGCTTCGTGCCCTGGATGTGCATCCCTCAAATCTCCATCAACTGCAAGATGCTATCCTATCAATATGGGCCAACATTTCTAAAGAATGCTATCAGCACCTTGTTGAATCAATGCCACGTAGAATTAAGGCAGTTCTGAAGGCAAAAGGGGGTCCAACACCGTATTAGTATGGTGTTCCTAATAATTCTTTAGGTGAGTGTATACTGTAACATTTGTGCATTTTTGAAAATAAACAAAAACACAACAAAAATCTGAAATTAGATTTTTATGGAAATGTATAGCACATTAGCAATTTTTAAACATCGTGACTTGGGCTTCCAGAGTCATGAAAGCTTTGCATATTACACAGACAGATCTAGAAAATAAAGTGCTAATTAGTAATTGACACTAAAATGTATATGTGAAGGTGATAACACACTGGAAAAGAGACTACAGCAATGAAGCGGACAGGAGACAAGTGTAATTCTGCATTGGGCGAGTCATTTATTGTTCTCATGAAAGAAGACCGAGGGCTGGGCCCACAGGTACAGAGGGTACACGATGCCACACAGACAGAGACAACGGTTCTTTCCCAGCAGTTGAGTTTACTGAACAATGTAGTGAACAAGAAGCTGAGAATATATAAAACAGACTGGTACACAGATAATAAAAAACCAACAGTAAATGTAACACTTTCTAACAATACACCAGTAAATGCAATGTTTTCCCCAAAGTCCATTAAGCAGCCTAGCTGTACTTGTATGTTCCTGGATAAGTTCCTCGTTGGGGTGCACCCTAAGTATTGCACAATACTACAGAGAGTGCAGAATTATTAGGCAAATGAGTATTTTGACCACATCATCCTCTTTATGCATGTTGTCTTACTCCAAGCTGTATAGGCTCGAAAGCCTACTACCAATTAAGCATATTAGGTGATGTGCATCTCTGTAATGAGAAGGGGTGTGGTCTAATGACATCAACACCCTATATTAGGTGTGCATAATTATTAGGCAACTTCCTTTCCTTTGGCAATATGGGTCAAAAGAAGGACTTGACAGGCTCAGAAAAGTCAAAAATAGTGAGATATCTTGCAGAGGGATGCAGCACTCTTAAAATTGCAAAGCTTCTGAAGCGTGATCATCGAACAATCAAGCGTTTCATTCAAAATAGTCAACAGGGTCGCAAGAAGCGTGTGGAAAAACCAAGGCGCAAAATAACTGCCCATGAACTGAAAAAAGTCAAGCGTGCAGCTGCCAAGATGCCACTTGCCACCAGTTTGGCCATATTTCAGAGCTGCAACATCACTGGAGTGCCCAAAAGCACAAGGTGTGCAATACTCAGAGACATGGCCAAGGTAAGAAAGGCTGAAAGACGACCACCACTGAACAAGACACACAAGCTGAAACGTCAAGACTGGGCCAAGAAATATCTCAAGACTGATTTTTCTAAGGTTTTATGGACTGATGAAATGAGAGTAAATCTTGATGGGCCAGATGGATGGGCCCGTGGCTGGATTGGTAAAGGGCAGAGAGCTCCAGTCCGACTCAGACGCCAGCAAGGTGGAGGTGGAGTACTGGTTTGGGCTGGTATCATCAAAGATGAGCTTTTGGGGCCTTTTCGGGTTGAGGATGGAGTCAAGCTCAACTCCCAGTCCTACTGCCAGTTTCTGGAAGACACCTTCTTCAAGCAGTGGTACAGGAAGAAGTCTGCATCCTTCAAGAAAAACATGATTTTCATGCAGGACAATGCTCCATCACACGCGTCCAAGTACTCCACAGCGTATGGAAAACTTTGTCCAGCTCACCTCCCTGGTGGAATGTGTAGTCCCGGCTCCAGAGGCCCTAGGGGAGTGTTCCCGTAGCAGGCTGCAGATAAGTGAAGAAAAGGTCCCGGAGACAAATAGAGTTCCTCTTTCAGCTCTTCTTTATTAATCAAGTATGGTTGACAGACATAACCACCATGTACATGGCAGGAACGTTGACGCGTTTCAGGTGAGTACCCTTAGTCGTAACACTTTGCCATGTGTGACCCTTCAATATAAAGGAGTTAGAACACCCCTCCCCCAGCAGCGAGGAAGGAGTCTCCAGCTCCATAGGTTGCCACACACTTTGACACACCTTTTTGTTTGCTACATCAATCACGGTTGTAATTGATGGCACACTGTGTGGACATTTCTCTGGACATGTTAACCCTGGAAATACCAGCGTGGCTGGCAAGAAAGGGTATAAAAGAAGAAAATCTAATGACATGGCCTCCTTGTTCACCTGATCTGAACCCCATTGAGAACCTGTGGTCCATCATCAAATGTGAGATTTACAAGGAGGGAAAACAGTACACCTCTCTGAACAGTGTCTGGGAGGCTGTGGTTGCTGCTGCACGCAATGTTGATGGTGAACAGATCAAAACACTGACAGAATCCATGGATGGCAGGCTTTTGAGTGTCCTTGCAAAGAAAGGTGGCTATATTGGTCACTGATTTGTTTTTGTTTTGTTTTTGAATGTCAGAAATGTATATTTGTGAATGTTGAGATGTTATATTGGTTTCACTGGTAAAAATAAATAATTGAAATGGGTATATATTTGTTTTTTGTTAAGTTGCCTAATAATTATGCACAGTAATAGTCACCTGCACACACAGATATCCCCCTAAAATAGCTAAAACTAAAAACAAACTAAAAACTACTACCAAAAATATTCAGCTTTGATATTAATGAGTTTTTTGGGTTCATTGAGAACATGGTTGTTGTTCAATAATAAAATTAATCCTCAAAAATACAACTTGCCTAATAATTCTGCACTCCCTGTATTTGTAATCCACAGGGAAATGATGTCTGTCTCTTGTAACTTTAATCCTTACTCCAGCTCACAGCATATAAACACCCTATGAGCAGGCAATGAGATAGGAAGGTGTCAGCATAGGGCTATGCATTAGCTTGCATCCCATACACTGCAATGTAACTGTACTTGGAGTGTTATGGTATGTCCAAATGCCACCTCAACAGTGTGGTGCAATGTGACGCGGCAAAGCCGCACTTACAGTTTCTTGAGCAGGTTCTTGATGCTTTTTCTAATTTCCTGGTCCACTCCAGAAGTGAATCCTACAGACACGACACTCCCGGGTTTGTCGCTGCAAAACTCCTATTCGTGCTGTCGCCAGTCTCCACCGTGAGCCAGTCCATTCCCTTCCAGATATAGCAGAGATGATCCCTTGTGGTTTCCAGCAGCACCAAGCACAGCCTCCGTCTTCTCACTTCCTGCTTCTAGAGGAACTAGTGATGAGCGGGAGGTGCCATATTCGATTTCGCGATATTTCGCGAATATTCGTCTTATATTCGTCAAAATCGAATATTCGTCATTATGCTATTTATCGTGAATAATATGCGATTTAATTAATCGCATATTGTGATTTTGTGTATTTTACGAATATTCGCCATATTGTTATATATTCTTGTTTTAGAATATGACGAATATTCTAAAAAACTAAGTTATAGCAACATAGCGAATATTCGTAAATTACACATATAGACTGCAATTTCACAAATGTAGTGCTATAATCTTTTTTTTTTGTCAATTTTTTTTTTGTCTCTTTCTGAATCAGAAAGAGACAAAAAAATTTGACTAAAAAAAAAAGATTAATGCACTACATTAGTGAAATTTCAGTCTATATGTGTAATTTACGAATATTCGCTATGTTGCTAAATATTCTTGTCTTACAATATGACGAATATTCTAAAAAACTAATATATAGCACTATATCACATATATTCGTTTTTTAGAATATTTTTTTTTTCCCCCCAATTAGTACAGTTATTGCCCTCCGGCATACTCCTCCCCGACAAGCATCCACGTCACCATGGGAACGCCTGGTGGTTAGAATATACCATCGGATCTGAGTTTTCACGATCTAACTCAGATCCGATGGCATATTCTAACCACCAGGCGTTCCCATGGTGATGGGGACGCTTGAAGTTAGAATATACCGCCAGGGCGCTGTGATCCGCGTAATTAACCCCTCAGGTGCGGGTTAATTGCGCGGATCACAACGCCCTGTGCGCCCTCCCCCCCACCTCCCCAGTATTAAAATAATTGGTGGCTAGTGCGCCCCCCCTCCCAGTATTAAAATAATTGGTGGCTAGTGCGCCCTAACCCCCCCTCCCCCAGTATTAAAATAATTGGTGGCCAGTGCGCCCTAACCCCCCCTCCCCCCCCAGTATTAAAATCATTGGTGGCAGTGGCCACAGGGTCCCCCTCCCCCCTGGCAGTGGCCACAGGGTCCCCCCCCCCCCCCATCATTGATGGCAGCAGGCAGTTCCGATCGAGTCCCAGCGTAATGGCCGGGCTTTGATCGGTTACCATGGCAGCCAGGACGCTACTGAAGTCCTGGCTGACATGGTTAGTTAATCACTCAGCAGCATTTACTTACCTGCAGGGCTCTCCTCCTTGTGAGAACTCAAAGGTCTATGCGGCGCATTGCTGAAGGCATATGCGGCGCATAGACCTGTGAGTTCTCAGAAGGAGGAGAGCCCCGCAGGTAAGTAAATGCTGCTGAGTGAAACTGCCTGCTGCCACCAATGACGGGGGGGGGGGGAAAGGGGTACCCTGTGGCCACTGCCAGGGGGGGAGGGGGACCCTCTGGCCACTGCCACCAATGTTTTTAATACTGGGGGGGAGGGGGTTTAGGGCGCACTGGCCACCAATTATTTTAATACTGGGGAGGGGGGGGGGCGCACTGGCCACCAATTATTTTAATACTGGGGAGGGGGGGAGGGCGCACAGGGCGCTGTGATCAGCGCAATTAACCCGCACCTGAGGGGTTAATTGCACGGATCACAGCGTCCTGGCGGTATATTCTAACTTCAAGCGTCCCCATCACTATGGGAACGCCTGGTGGTTAGAATATACCATGGGATCTGAGTTAGATCGTGAAAACTCAGATCCGATGGTATATTCTAACCACCAGGCGTTCCCATGGTGACAGGGACGCTTGTTGGGGAGCCGAAGGGCAATAACTGTACTAATTGGGGGGGGGGAAATATTCTATAAAACAAATATATGTGATATAGTTCTATATATTCATTTTTTAGAATATTCGTCATTTTTTATCATCTAAACTCTTGATTCCTCCCTGCTTCTTGCTTGTGGGCCAATGAGTCATTGGCCCACAAGCATTTTAAGCAGGAAGGAATCATGTGTTCAGATGGAGAAAATGACGAATATTCGATATAACGAATATATAGCACTATATTCGCAATATTCGCGAATTATCGAAGTTGCGATATTCGCGATTAATATTCGCTATGTGAATATTTGCGCTCAACACTAAGAGGAACCTCCTCCCCTTACACAGGGAAAGTGTGATGCAATAAGTAATTTGCTAAGTGTAGTATGAAACCTGCATATTCAGTTTGCTATCACACTTGTAAGGGTCCAAAACAGCCCATGAATTAGCTATTTTCCAACTTTGCAAACTAAATAGGTTACTAGTATTCCTCTGATAGGCAGCTCCAATGTAGACTTTTATCATCTTATCCTTTGCTGCCATCTACTGACCAAAGTGAAATGTTGCAGTAATTATTCACAATTTGCAACATAACAGAGTAATACATTTTAGGTCCCTTGCCCCACATCCTTACACTCACTGAGAATGAGATACATATCACAGAAACTGTTTGAAGGTCTCACATTCCAGCTAGATCTAAGGGGATAAGATACAGTCAATGTCAAATCTTCTATAGATATTGCAAATGTATAACACTTAAAGGCCCTTTACAAGGCCCAATGTAGCCAGCGAATGTTGGGAAGGAAGGGTTCCTTTCTTGACAATCACTTGCTCGTTAGTAGAGAAGAAAACTGCAGTTGCAGCAAGCCCTGGAGGAGCTGGTGTAGATATATGTTGATCTCCTCTTCTCTATGTATTCTGTGTATAGGAGATGATATAGCAGCTATTCTCCACCCACTAGCTCAAAGACAACTGGGGAAACTGGCTTAGAAAAGTCATATAATGGTCAGATATAGTGTAATACACCACACATGACAAATTATTCTTGACGTGTTACAAATGTGAGTGTGGTCAGCACTCTGCTCTCTATGTGATGCGTGTGGCAGGACACATCCCATAAGTCAATATAAAAAAATCCTGACACTTACAAAAGGCTTTTAAGTCATCTTCTTTTACCGAATCATAGAAATACATGGAACGTGTTTCAACCCCTCCTAAATCTTTGTCAATTGCTCTGTAATTAAATAGTAACTGCTCATAGTCACATGATGATGATGTCAGATGTCCGACGTCATGAGCAGGGATGAGTGAATTTCATATTTTGAAGTTCATGTGCGGGTTCGTGTTGTGGTATTTACTGAATTGCGTTATGGATTCCGTTACCACGGAACATAACGCAATTCCATGACGGAATGCATAACGGAATTCCTTTAGATGCATTCCGTTATTCATTCCGTCATAATAGAAGTCTATGGCCTGAATAACGGATCCATCCAGTTTTCGTTATGCTGGAGTGCGTCATGAAATTGCATTATGGTCCGTAGTAACGGAATCCATAACGCAATTCAGTAAATACCACAACACGAACCCGCAGACGAACTTCAAAATATGAAATTCGCTCCTCCCTAGTCATGAGACTAATTACAATTACTATTTGATCGCATATGGTTATTTTATACGTATAGCAATTGATAAAGGCTTAGGATGGACCAAAACACGTTCCATGTATTGCTATGATTCAATAAAAGAAGATTTAAGAGCTTATTCTGAAAAGTCACCTGGTACATTTTAAGCTGACTTGAGAACATTATAATATTTAGGCTGTCATGTGCCCAGTGTCAGACTTGGGTTCTTTGGGCCCACCAAAGGAAAAAAATCTTGAGGTCCAACCCCTATATCATCAATAAGGTCCAACAAGTTCTTAATCAAAGATATAGACTCTATAGCAAGGGATTGACTCCAAAGACCGCTGAATAGTTTTTTTGGGGTCCACTATAGAATCAGAGCCCACTAAATGATCATCTGGGTTTTCTGGTGGGCCAGTCTGACCCTTCATGTGCCATTCCTACCCTGGTACAGAAGAGCCTTCCACAGTACAATAATCCAAGGAGACATAGAAATATGGGGACATTTCTATGAGTAAAAGATACACAAAATTGATAGATATGCAGAAATTTGAAGAGAGAGCAAAAAAAGTGATCAGGGATGTCACCACTAGAGGGAGCTAACTGCTAATAGTTTTATATGGCTAGTATTGATTTTAGTATACTGAAGCTGTATAAATCTGTATGCAGTGAGCACCCTTGTGTGGTGCCAGCCATTATGACATTGCTGAGTCCTCCGCCACCACACACATAGCACTCACATGCCCTGCTTGTATGGTACACATAACCCTGTTCCCAGCAGAAGGAGATAATGCACCTTTCATCTGCAAGCCAATCTCCATACTATCTTCTGACATATCTTGCTTTAATTCAGCAGATGATAAATTCCTATGAAAATGACTACCCATATGACTGGAGAGTACTGTCAAGGTTTGTATTTTAGCTGGGGGGGGGGGGATTGGACCCATGTGCTGGGTACCATTGAGTGTGGTGGTGAACGGTCTGCCTTGACCACTGTGTTTAGATACTGGCCTAGGATAGGGAACGGAACTTTTGCCCTTACCATGGAGGGTAGGGGTGACCAGTCTGCCTCGAGCACTGTGTTTAGATACTGGTCTAGGATAGGGGACAACTATTTGCCTTTACCATTGAGGGTGGGGGTGACCAGTCTGCCTTGAGCAGTATGTTTAGATATTGGCCTAGGCAGTGGCATACATAGAGAAGTAAGGGCCCCATAGCAAGGATCAAACCAAACCCCCACCAAACAAAACACAAGGGTTTCTGCCTAAACCCCTTTCAATGACCCTTGGGCCATTTTTCCACTGCCTCATTTGCTAAAAGTTGTTCCTTTAGAGGGTAGAGTCCTGATTAAGGTTTCACCTGCAGTAGAAGAGAGGATGATCCCAACTATGACTGGGCCCCCTCTTGCCCTGGGCCCCATAGCAGTCGCATGGTCTGCCGCTATGGTAGTTACTCCCCTGGCCCTAGTATAGGGGACTGACAATTTGCCTTTACCACTGAGGGTGGGGGTGACCAGACTGCCTTGACCAGTGTCTAGGATAGGAAACTGATTGTCCCTGGTGGGGTAAGGATAAATCCAGAGATTTGATAATGAGAATCCACAGAACGTAAATCAGATTATTTAACTTTTTCATGAACTTTTCATTTTAGACAGCCTGAAACCAGGGGAACTTGAACTTGTACTTGTACAGCCAGACAGAGGGCTTCTGTGGTGTTGGTAACATTGCACTGCCCTCTAGTGTCCTCCGACCTTAAAAGTTTATGGTGACGTTTTTTTAAACATTTAGGCAGGCACTTATCAATTGCGCAGTTTTTTTCTGTCACTTTTAAGTCTGCCTTTGGTTTCTCGTGCTGTGCCAAATTTATGAGAAGGCGCACGGGTTTTATAATTTTGCTCACATGTAAGGGTGATTTGGGATTTTTAAGTTACTATACGTCGGAGGTTACCCGATGTATTTTGCAAATGGCTGTGACATTTTGTGAGACATTTACCAGTGTCGCACATCATAAATGCACCTTAAAAGAAACAGACCAACTTCCCACATTATAGGAATATGAATATTCTTGATGTGCTGACCCTGCAAACCGCCTCTTCCATGCCGGTGCCTGAAACCGCACGAGTAGCGTATAGACAAATAGAGAGAAAAAAGATCCTGGCTTTCTTGGTGGATGTAAATCTAATAAAAATCTTCAATCTCACATGGACTCCAATAAAATGGCTTACGTTTTTCAACCTAGGGAGGTCTTAAAACCATGCTATGTTTAAAGGAGTTCTCCGGGTTCTCGTATATTGATGACCTATCCTCAGGATCGGTCATCAATATCAGATCGGTGGAGGTCCAACACCCGGCATCCCCGCCGATCAGCTGTATGAGGAAATGGCGCACACAGTGTGCACGTGCCGTCTCTTCTCTCTTCCTGCTGCTGCTATGTCTATGGTAAAGCTGGGGTGAGGTACTAGTCGGAACTGAAGCCGGGGTTGGTTTCAAATTTTAAAGTGGCTTAAAAATCAACTGCCAAAGTTATTCAACGAAGTCACGCGCGACTTTGCAAATAGCTTAGGGCTCTTTCACACTTGCGTTGTTCTTTTCCGGCATAGAGTTCCGTCCCAATGCATTCTGAATGGAGAGAAATCCGTTCAGGATGCATCAGGATGTCTTCAGTTCAGGACCGGAACTTTTTTGGCCGGAGAAAATACTGCAGCATGCTGCGCTTTTTGCTCCGGCCAAAAATTCGGAACACTTGCCGCAAGGCCGGATCCGGAATTAATGCCCATTGAAAGGCATTAATCCGGATCCGGCCTTAAGCTAAACGTCGTTTCGGCGCATTACCGGATTCCGACGTTTAGCTTTTTCTGAATGGTTACCATGGCTGCCAGGACACTAAAGTCCTGTTTGCCATGGTCAAGTGTGGTGGGGAGCGGGGGAGCAGCATACTTACCGTCCGTGCGGCTCCCGGGGCGCTTCAGAGTGACGTCAGGGCGCCCCATGCGCATGGATGACGTGATCCATGCGATCATGTCATCCATGCGCATGGGGCGCTCTGACGTCATTCTGGAGCGTCCCGGGAGCCGCACGGATGGTAAGTATACTGCTCACCCGCTCCCCACTACTACTATGGCAGCCAGGACTTTAATAGCGTCCTGGCTGCCATAGTAACACTGAACGCATTTTGAAGACGGATCAGTCTTTAAATGCTTTCAGTTCACTTGCGGTGTTACGGATCCGGCGGGCACTTCCGGCAAATGGAGTACACGACGGATCGGGACAACGCAAGTGTGAAAGAGGCCTTACTTCGGCTCATCGAAGCCCATACATTCTAATACTGTATGGAGACGAATCTCTGTACAGTATTATTTCAAAGTTTTGAATGAAGCAACTTCGGATGAAGCATCTGAATCTCACTTTGCTCAGCACTAGTCTTAATCATAACTTAATCAACCCACTTTTAAATTCAGTATTTCCCTCATGACGTGGATGTCTCCGCATGTCTGCATCATCAAGTCCCCATCATAGGGATCTGTTATATTCCACCAAAAACAGTATATAAAAAATATACCAAAATGGAGCTGTACATAATATTCAATATTCCAAAATCAAATCCTTTCTATGATTCAAACCTTTTGGTATTCTACTATCAAGCATACTCATATCCAGTAGGATTTAGTGATGTCGCGAACATAAAATTTTCAGTTCGCGAACAGCGAACGCGAACTTCCGCAAATGTTCGCGAACTGGCGAACCGGGCGAACCGCCATAGACTTCAATAGACAGGCGAATTTTAAAACCCACAGGGACTCTTTCTGGCCACAATAGTGATGAGAAAGTTGTTTCAAGGGGTCTAACACCTGGACTGTGGCATGCCGGAGGGGGATCTATGGCAAAACTCCCATGGAAAATTACGTAGTGGACGCAGAGTCGGGTTTTAATCCATAAAGGGCATAAATCAACTAACATTCCTAAATTGTTTGGAATAACGTGCTTTAAAACATCCAGTGTGTGTATACGATTGGCACTGGCAGTGGGCACACTACAGTCAGTAGAAGCGGGCCTGACACACACTGGCAGCAGGCAAGCAACTGAAATTACACTAAAGTGTAAAAATTAAATGCCTTATTTATCGGCAAGCTACTGTGCCACCCGGTATGAGTGGTTGGCACTGGCAGTGGGCACACTACAGTCAGTGGAAGAGGGCCTGACACACACTGGCAGCAGGCAAGCAACTGAATTTAGACTACTGTCTAAAAATTAAATGCCTTATTTATCGGCAAGCTACTGTGCCACCCGGTATCAGTGGTTGGCACTGGCAGTGGGCACACTACAGTCAGTGGAAGCGGGCCTGACACACACTGGCAGCAGGCAAGCAACTGAATTTAGACTACAGTCTAAAAATTAAATGCCTTATTTATCGGCAAGCTACTGTGCCACCCGGTATCAGTGGTTGGCACTGGCAGTGGGCACACTACAGTCAGTTGAAGTCGGCCTGACACACACTAGCAGCAGGCAAGCAGCTGAAATTACACTAAAGTGTAAAAATTAAATGCCTTTTTTATGCAAAGTCCTGTGCCAGCCGGTATGAGTGGTGGGCACTGGCAGTGGGCACACTACAGTCAGTGGAAGTCAGCCTGACACACACTGGCAGCAGGCAAGCAACTGAAATTACACTAAAGTGTAAAAATTAAATGCCTTATTTATCGGCAAGCTACTGTGCCACCCGGTATGAGTGGTTGGCACTGGCAGTGGGCACACTACAGTCAGTGGAAGAGGGCCTGACACACACTGGCAGCAGGCAAGCAACTGAATTTAGACTACTGTCTAAAAATTAAATGCCTTATTTATCGGCAAGCTACTGTGCCACCCGGTATCAGTGGTTGGCACTGGCAGTGGGCACACTACAGTCAGTGGAAGCGGGCCTGACACACACTGGCAGCAGGCAAGCAACTGAATTTAGACTACTGTCTAAAAATTAAATGCCTTATTTATCGGCAAGCTACTGTGCCACCCGGTATCAGTGGTTGGCACTGGCAGTGGGCACACTACAGTCAGTTGAAGTCGGCCTGACACACACTAGCAGCAGGCAAGCAGCTGAAATTACACTAAAGTGTAAAAATTAAATGCCTTTTTTATGCAAAGTCCTGTGCCAGCCGGTATGAGTGGTGGGCACTGGCAGTGGGCACACTACAGTCAGTGGAAGTCAGCCTGACACACACTGGCAGCAGGCAAGCAACTGAAATTACACTAAAGTGTAAAAATTAAATGCCTTATTTATCGGCAAGCTACTGTGCCACCCGGTATGAGTGGTTGGCACTGGCAGTGGGCACACTACAGTCAGTGGAAGAGGGCCTGACACACACTGGCAGCAGGCAAGCAACTGAATTTAGACTACTGTCTAAAAATTAAATGCCTTATTTATCGGCAAGCTACTGTGCCACCCGGTATCAGTGGTTGGCACTGGCAGTGGGCACACTACAGTCAGTGGAAGCGGGCCTGACACACACTGGCAGCAGGCAAGCAACTGAATTTAGACTACTGTCTAAAAATTAAATGCCTTATTTATCGGCAAGCTACTGTGCCACCCGGTATCAGTGGTTGGCACTGGCAGTGGGCACACTACAGTCAGTTGAAGTCGGCCTGACACACACTAGCAGCAGGCAAGCAGCTGAAATTACACTAAAGTGTAAAAATTAAATGCCTTTTTTATGCAAAGTCCTATGCCAGCCGGTATGAGTGGTGGGCACTGGCAGTGGGCACACTACAGTCAGTGGAAGTCAGCCTGACACACACTGGCAGGCAACTAACCTTAGATTAAAGTGTAAAAATTAAGTGCCTATTTTTTAAGCAAAGTCCTGTGCCACTCGGTATGACAGGGGTGGGCACTGGCAGTGGGCACACTACAGTCAGTTGAAGTCGGCCTGACACACACTAGCAGCAGGCAAGCAGCTGAAATTACATTAAAGTGTAAAAATTAAATGCCTTTTTTAAGCAAAGTCCTGTGCCAGCCGGTATGAGTGGTGGGCACTGGCAGTGGGCACACTACAGTCAGTGGAAGTCAGCCTGACACACACTGGCAGGCAACTAACCTTAGATTAAAGTGTAAAAATGAAGTGCCTTTTTTTTAAGCAAAGTCCTGTGCCACACGGGATGACAGGGGTGGGCACTGGCAGTGGGCACACTACAGTCAGTTGAAGTCGGCCTGACACACACTAGCAGCAGGCAAGCAGCTGAAATTACACTAAAGTGTAAAAATTAAATGCCTTTTTTATGCAAAGTCCTGTGCCAGCCGGTATGAGTGGTGGGCACTGGCAGTGGGCACACTACAGTCAGTGGAAGTCAGCCTGACACACACTGGCAGGCAACTAACCTTAGATTAAAGTGTAAAAATGAAGTGCCTTTTTTTAAGCAAAGTCCTGTGCCACACGGAATGACAGGGGTGAGCACTGGCAGTGGGCACACTACAGTCTGTGGGCCTGCAGCTCCTCACACACAGGCAGGCCAGGCAACTGCAATATGTATATAAAGGAAAAAAAAAAAGCAGACTAATGTTGCAGCCCTAAAAAGGGCTTTTTGGGGTGCTGTCAGGACGCTGTCCTTACAGCAGAGATCAGATGAGTCTTTCAGGACTGGAGTGGACACTGAATTCACTAGCCTAGCTATCGATTTCCCAATTAAATCAGCAGCAGTTACAGTCTCCCTCCTCTCACTAAGACTGCAGCTTCAGAATGAATCTAAAATGGATGCTGTGCAGGAGGTGGGAGGGTCTGGGAGGGAGGGTATGCTGCTGATTGGCTGGAATGTGTCTGCTGACTGTGAGGTACAGGGTCAAAGTTTGCTCAATGATGATGTATAGGGGGCGGACCGAACATCGCATGTGTTCGCCCGGCAGAGGCGAACGCGAACAAGCTATGTTCGCCGGGAACTGTTCGCCGTCGGATAGTTCGGGCCATCTCTAGTAGGATTCTCGATTTAGGATCTTTCTGTTCAGATCACCCCCTTAATGTGGACTGAAGACTCGTTCGATGTTATACCCATTATTTCCAGACTATTCAGATGACCTTGATGTCATTTTCTGAAGTGTCTCGACAGTATGGAAATATTCATCACTTTGTCATTAGAGATATCTGAAAAATGTCTCAGAATATGAGTTTTTAGATTGTTAGACCTGCATCCAACATACTGAAGGTTACATTCTCTACAAGTTGCTACAAAATTCCATTTGCAGTGTTACAAGTTATACAGGTCTTTACTGTAACTATCACCTGGAGGGGAATGGAATCCCTTTTCTTTTTACACGTGAGCATAGCCTGCATTTGGAGTGGCCACACTTGTAACACCCTATAGTTTTTAACCAGGTGTGCGATTTTTGGGGGGTGTCTAAAAATCCCTCCTTGTGGGTGCCTTTCTGCATTACCACCCAAATTCCTGAGTCTAAAATAGCCCTCAATGTCTCATCCTGAAAAAGAATCGGAGGCTACCTGTGCACAATTTTAGTAACCTGTGTGAACTGACGACTATATGTAGTTACCAGCGTCATTTGTTTTTCTTTTCTTTTTGTCCCTTTTGTTTTTTAAGACTCTCGACTAATCAGCTCCCTTCTAATCAATTGTCTGGTTTTCTTCTATGCCTGCCTCAAAACTAGG
The DNA here is from genome assembly GCF_905171765.1 of Bufo bufo. Classification (NCBI taxonomy): domain Eukaryota; kingdom Metazoa; phylum Chordata; class Amphibia; order Anura; family Bufonidae; genus Bufo; species Bufo bufo. Next base: position 26,928,303 of record NC_053397.1, on the reverse strand, counting down.
TCAGAATAACCTCTGTATATAGATCTCATATGTAGCTCCCCACTTTCCTTCTGTCAAGATGTAGCTAGACAGATTTACCACTGAATTAGTTACTTGCCCTTCCTTGATCTCTTCTTCGGATATCTGTTTTCCAGATCGATGTAACCGTCCTGCTCTCCTTTGCCATTTTTTAATTGTTCGTCACTGGTATCTGACTCAGTTATGTCTACTGTTGAGTGAATCGAAGTCCCCAAAGTGGACTTCGATCCGATTTCCAGGGAAAAATTTGATTTGCTGCGGAGCCAAATTTCCTCGTACTTTGTACAGTAGTAGCAAGTTTCAATTTTCCCTAAAATGGCAGTAAAAATTTAAAAGCTTATACTCACCTCCACACTCAAGTAAAAAAAAATCATACGCGCAAAATCATGACCAGCATGATAACGTCATCACTCCCCACGTGAGATTTTGCTCTGGATCTTCAAGCAACATGACCATGGCGGCCTCTACACGATCAAATAGATAAGGTAAGTACAATAAAAAACTTTTTTTTAACTGTAAACCCCTGAAAGGCCTTAATATTAATCTCAGATACTGCGATCATCAATGAACGCGGCATCTGAGGGCTTCAATAACGGAGGGGAGCGCAATCACCGTTCCCTGTCATTGCGCCCGCTACTTACAAAGAAATTAACTTATTTCTAGTTATGTCCAGTTGTGCCAAACATTTTCCATTGTTGTGGTTTGAAAAAGCCTCCTCTCTTAACCTTCTTTTCCAGAGATTTTGGATTAGAAACTCCTGAGGTGTCCGCATCAGTGTCACCAAAAAAAGACCAAACAGGCCGAGCACTCATAACACCTTAGTCTACTTTCACACTGGCGTTTTGGCTTTCCGTTTGCGAGATCCGTTCAGGGCTCTCACACGCGGTCCAAAACAGATCAGTTTTGCCCTAATGCATTCTGAATGGATAAGGATCCGCTCAGAACGCATCAGTTTGGTCTCCATTCCGCTCTGGAGGCTGTCTGCATTGTGAGCCAAACAGATCAGTCCTGGCACACAATGTAAGTCAATGGGGACGGATCCTTTTTCTCTGACACAATCCGGCACAATAGAAAACGGATCCGTCCCCCATTGACTTTCAATGGTGTTCAAGACGGATCCGTCATGGCTATAGAAAACATAACACAACCGGATCCGTTCAGGACGGATGCATGCGGTTGTATTATTGTAACTGAAGCATTTTTGCAGATCCAAGACGGAGCCGCAAAAAACGCGAGTGTGAAAGTAGCCTTAGTCACGGGTGTACAGTACACTGTGCTTGAGAACTACCCGCATCTATTATGGTAACCAAGGTACCAGCTCAAAAACTGAAAACAACCTACAAAAAAGAAACAAGCCTAAGATAGTACCCATAAAATCTAATAAAGCTTTATTGTGTATACAAATAACATAAAACACATTTTTATTAAAAATCACATGATACAAGGACAGGTGGGAGAAAAAGCATCCTCCAGAGATCACACACCGTACTGTAATTTACAAATGGGGGTGAATATGGAAAGGTGTGTATATTATAATGTAAGGTCTGGACTACACCCACTGGGAAAATACCCTGTAAACAACATACTGTAGCGACAAATGGTGCCAGGAATAAATAGTAATAACTGTGTCCAGACCAGAGTATAAAAAACTAATACCAATAGTCACACTCACCCATCTGCAATTGTGGTCAATGGTGGACGCGACCCCAAGAGCGTTTTGTAAAAATATTTTGTTGCCTTTTTATTTCAATAATTTAAAACCATTAAAATGATCCACAATCGTGGATAGGATGGTCAATGCAGTGAAGCCCAAATTCTCATTAAGTCTCATGGGACGCAGTGTCTTAAAGGGGTTTTGCCATTCTCAGACAATGGGGGCATATCGCTAGGATATGCCCTCATTGTCTGATAGGCGCGGGTCCCACCTCTGGGACCTGCACCTACAATGAGAACGGAGCGGGTAAATGAACGGAGAGCGCACTGTGCATGCGCAGCCGCCCTCCATTCATTTGTATGGGGCCGCTGAAAAGCGCTCAGCTAAGAGCAGTGGCCGCGCGTGCGCGGTGCACTCCCATTCACTTCTATGGGAGCAGCGCTTGGTGGTGGACGGACCCCAGGAAATCCGGGGTCCTCCAGCCACAGCTCTCACAGCTCTGTTCTCTGGGACCCGCACCTATCAGACAATGCGGGCATATCCTAGCGATATTCCCCCACTGTATGTGATAGGAATACCCCTTTAAGTGTCCATATCCATCTACTCTCCTTTTGGGCAACCTTCTTAGACATATTTCCCGCTCTTAGGGTCCATTCACACATCCGTATCTGTTTTGGGGATCCACGTATCCGCAAAACACGGACACCGGCAATGTGTGTTCTACATTTTGCGGACCGCACATCGCCAGCACTACAATAGAAAATGCCTAATTTTGTCTGCAATTGCGGACAAGAATAGGACATGTTCTATTTTTTTCGAGAACGGAATTGCGGACCCGGAACTGCGGATCCAGAAATGAGGATCTGGACAGCACATAGTGTGGCCCCATAGAAATGAATGGGTACGCAATTCCATTCCGAAAAATGCGGAACAGAATTGCGGACGTGTAAATGGACCCTTAGACCCGTTCTAATGCAATCAATACGGTAAGACTGTTCGATTTTATTCCGGCAGAATTTAAAACTTTTGTTGCTAACATTCCAGTGGGACGCCGCTGGTCCATGTAATTAGCGGGACGCCGCTACACCTTGCTTGTCCATTCTTTACTGGGACATTCGAACATCGGATTACTACTGCTAACTTATCGAATTGGGCATATTTTAGGACATTACCAATATCGCTGCCAATAGATTCGAGACTTTTCCCATTTAAAATTATTTATACGATTTGCACTAATCGACACTAACTTATCTACTGTGAATCAATTTTTCAGTTTTATCTACTCCTCGATTTTTTATGATATACTGTATCCCATTCGTTTTTATGATGTACTTTAGTTACTCCTGTGCGTCACATTTAGCACTTTGTTTATTGATAGATGCTCTCATTTGTTCCCAACGTGAATGATGTGTAGTAATAAATCTCGCCTTATCATCGGATGTTCTTTTGTTCTTACGATATAATAAATCTTGTCGTTTTGTTATATTTTGCCGGGTGATAGTTTTTTTTTTATTGATCTATGACTATAGCCCCTCCTCAGAAACGGTCTTTAAGATCAGTAACCAGTTTTTCCTATAGTCTGCAAGCACGGACACTGCTGCTGGATTACAGGGTGGTCGTAAACATGGAAACGAGCAGTGTATAATGTGATGGAAATATGAATCAAGCCAGCAAACAAGGCAATATGGATAATAACAATACATTAGTAATTGCCTTGTATTAAGGCTGGGTTCACACGGGCATCATGGATATGGGGCCGGATAAGATGCGGGTGCGTCGCGGGAATATGCACAATTTTTCCGCGCGAGTGCAAAACATTTTAATGCGTTTTGCACGCCCGTGAGAAAAATCGGCATGTTTGGTACCCAAACCCGAACTTCTTCACAGAAGTTCGGGTTTGGGTTAGGTGTTGTGTAGATTGTATTATTTTATAAGGGAAAATAATAGCATTCTTAATACAGAATGCATAGTAAAATAGGGCTGGAGGGGTTAAAAAAAAAATAAAAAAATCATTTAACTCACCTTAATCCACTTGTCCGCGCAGCCCGGCTTCTCTTCTGTCTTCTTCTTTGCTGTCCAGGAGGAAAAGCACCTGTGGTGACGTCAATGCGCTCATCACATGGTCCGTCACATGATCAATCTGTTATAAGGGAAAATAACAATGATCGGGTCTCCATCCCGATCATCTCCTAGCAACCATGCGTGAAAATCGCACCGCATCCGCACTTGCTTGCGGATGCTTGCGATTTTCACGCAACCCCATTCACTTCTATGGGGCCTGCGTTGCGTGAAAAACGCACAAGTGATGCGTGAAAATCACCGCTCATGTGCACAGCCCTATAGAAATTATTGGGCCTGGATTCAGTGCGGGTGCAATGCTTTCACCTCACACATTGCACCCGCGCGGAAAACTCGCCCTTGTGAAAGAGGCCTAACTTCCTCTACATAATGAATTCTATTTGCTGAAGTGAGACAACCCCTTTACGATCTCATTTGAACTTGGTTTCTTTCACTTTTGTAATCGATTCCTCCAACTCCATAATTTTTTTCCTTAGATTCCTGTCCAATAATTTGAATCACTGGGGGGAGGTTGAAGAGAATCTTGTATACTTTTTATTTGTAACGACGTTTCTTGCAGGAGCTTATCTTCTTGTATCACTATAGGATTAATACGTTTCAGTGAACAGTCTGTTAATATCATATTCCAGCCCTTCATAGATTCCTGAGAGCAGGGGCGTAACCATAGCGGCAGACGATGCGACTGCTATGGGGCCCTGGGCAAGAGGGGGCCCAGTTTTAGTTGGGATTATCTCCTCTTCTACTGGAGGTGAAAACTTGGTCAGGACTCTACCCTCTAAACTTTAGAGGGTAGAGTCTAAAGGAACAACTTTTAGCAAATGAGGCAGCGGAAAAATGTGGCCCAAGGGTCATTGAAAAGGGTTTAGGCGGAAACCCTTCTGTCCAATGTGGGGGGCCTGGTTTGATCCTTGCTATGGGGCCCTTACTTCTCTATGTACGCCACTGCCTGAGAGTTTATAAAAGTGGAAGCTTTTGTAAATGAAGACGCCTTGGAATAATCTATTTCTCAAGGTCTTGGCATCCCACCCCACTCTCATCTTCTTGCATAATTCCCGTAGTTAGTCTGCACACTGTCCTTTGAATCAGATATGTTTGCGGCTTTATTCAACACGGCTGGTTTTCTTGCGACTGCCGCGGCGATCCCATTCATTTCTATGGGATCACCGCTACTGAGCAATCCTGGCTGGGACCAGTGTCGCCGTGTAGCCCTAGCCCGGGGATGGGCAAACTGCGGCTCTCCAGCTGTTGTAAAACTACAAATCCCATCATGCCCTGCTGTAGGCTGATAGCTGTAGGCAGACTGGGCATACTGGGATTTGTAGTTTTACAACAGCTGGAGTGCCGCAATTTGCCCATCCCTGCCCTAGCCTAAGCGGAATAACACATGACTGTAAGATCAGACTACACAGGCTTTTCTCGTAGTCTGTAACCATGGAGACCCATACATTTACATAGAAGCTGTATCTGTAGTGGGTACTTTTTAAGCAAGACATTTTGAAATTTTTAGAATGATAAACTGGTGAAAGGTGGACCTACCGTTTGAATGCAACACTTATTGCCACTTGGCAAAGACTTTTTTTTATCGTAGGAATTTTTTGGCAAAAATGCTTAGCCACTTCATTAACCTACTCATAATATGCAATGATCATGGATTTGTTTTTATAATGTCGCCGTACACCTATGAATTAGATGAAAACTAGGCATCTGTGTGTCCTGGTGTCCAACGTAATATCCATTACCTGACCCTACGATGTACCACCGGCTTACGTACAGAGTCTACAGACGTGTGAATCTGTTGTGATAGACTGGCACAAATTACAGCTGCAATAAAAGATGAGCCGGGGCGCAGGACACAATTTACTTCGCCTCAGCGCTGACATAAAGCAATGTGAATGGTCAAGTGGCATTAACCCATTATATGTCAGTCCCACTAAACAAATTCTGCATCTCAAGCATCGCTTCACATACAACCTTCAAATGCAATAATCTACCATAGAGAAAGCCACTATGCCTGTTATGGGCCCCAAGGAGAAGGCACCTTTCCTAAACTTACCCCATATACCTACCCAGTAGCTGTTGGCTCCATATTAAACAAACCCCAGCCCCATGCCACATTTCATGCCCGTTATCCTGTCTCCCTATGGACCCGTCCCATGGCCCAGCCATAGAGTAGCAGCCTGTTTTATTTCTCTGTAGCCTTCTCTCCTGTATTATGTGCACCGCTGGTTAGTAGGACCTGTTTGTCTAACACTGGCAGAGGGCGTCTGACAGTCTATTTCTCGAATACTGAATACATTACTAGAACATAAAATGATTGTCCTCTTTGGGCAATCCCTGCTTGTTGAAGTGGATCCACAAAAATAATTTAAAGGGGTTGTCCCACAAAAAATATTCTACGGTTTTCAAACCACCACCTGGATCTGAATACTTTTGTAACTGCATGTAATTAAAAATTTTGTATAGCTACTGAGTTATTCAGTAAAATGTATCTTTATAGTGCTTATATATATTTCTTATTTATTTGTCCTGCTCACTGAGATGGCTGCACATGCTCAGTTTCATCCTTTATCTGCCTCCTGAGCTGTGATAGGTAGAGCTGAGACACGCCCCCTGAGCTGTGATAGGGAGAGCTGAGACACGCCCCCTGAGCTGCAGTGGAAAAGACACACCCCTTCAGCCGCCAGCCGGATATAAATCTAGCAGAGCAATGAATGGGGAGATCTCTGGATCCGTGTGAGGTACAGGGCTGGTTCCTGCTTTGTTAGAAAGAGATTGTCATGTCCTATAGGATGTCTGATTTTCATTTTTTACATTAGTCATTAAGCTTTGCTCACGCTCGGATGTCACCTTCCGGCAGGAGAGTTAGGTATTAATACTGAGTGTATACAATGTATATATATGTGTTTATAATGTGTGTGTGTATATCTGTGTGTAATGCGTGTGTGCCCCGTTCATATATGTGTGTGTACAATGTCTATGTACTGTATGTGCAACATGTATGTGCAATGTGTGTATATGCGTTTGTAGTGTGTGTGTGTGCAATCTTTATACCTGTATGTAATGGTTGTGCCCCTTCCATATATGTGTGTGTACACTGTGTATATATGTGTGTAATATGTGTGTGCAAGGTCTAAATATTAAGAACTTATGGTCATGTGCATGAGCCCTTAAGGTGTATGTACTGGGTATATTTGTTTGCATCATATGTAGCACTACTATATACGTGTGCAGCATATAAGTACTATGCATGTGTGTGGCACAGTGGCCCAATACATGTGTGCGGTATAGCGTTATGATGTATATATGTGGCATAGCAGTACTACTGTATGTATGAGTGCTGTATAGCGGTATGATGTACAGTTAAATTTTATGGGGGAGCGCCGCACTGAATCTTTGCCCAGGATGAAGAATTGCCTGGCTACGGCTCTGGTACTATAGACTACAGCTCGGTACGCTCAGAGGTTTTATTGAGCACTAATAGGCTTGTACACGTGAGGCCTCAGTCAAACAGCATGCAGAGGATCTTCTTAAATGGGTTTTCTGAGATTTTTTTTAAAATCTGATTAACTGTTGCTTTTGTTGTTGTTGTCGTCAGTGCATCTAATTGTATTTGGTTTCACTATACACAACTTTTTTCCATTTTCCTCTGTACATCTATTTAAAACGGTGCATTGTCCTCCAGTTCCTCTTTGCCTTCCTACGCATTTCCAGAATTTGTTTGAACCCTATGTAGAAAAACAGATCAACACAGATCAACATCTCAGAAGTGGTAATCCTGGAAGCGACCTCTTTTCTGTTGCCTCCCGCTGTGCTTAAATAATTAAGCATCGCTTCAAGTTCAAAATATTACACGTTCCTTTCTTTATTTTACAGTCATAAAACTTTTAGATTCTGTTTTACTTTAAAGGGGCTTTACCATCTGATATGCCATCAATGTTAGATAGGTATGCCCCCCCCCCCCCCCCCAGGGGCGTAGGCGTAGCTAAAGGCTCGTGAGCCCTGGTAAAAGAGTTCAGCTTGGGTCCCCTTTGTCTGCCTGAGACAAAAATTGAAATGGCGCCCCCCCCCAATGCCCTATCCCCTATCCCCTTCCCTCCAGACAGACAGAGATGTAACTTGACTGGCATGCACTTTCTATAATATCGGTGTCTTCTTATGTGGCACAAGGGTATTTGGGCCTCTCAGGCTCCTGGGTCTGAAGATAGGAGCAGGTCACAGAAGTAGGACCTGCACCTATCTGACATTGGTGGCATATCCTAACGATATGCCATCAACATCCAATATGGGCCAACACCTTTAAACCCAGAATACATTATAAAGGGGATGCATCATGTATGGAACTTTAGTTTTTTACTTAGCTGTAAGTCTGTAGAATGGAAAAAATGGGCTGTACTTTTTTTTTTAGATATATATTTGAGCTACTTTAAAAAAAAAAACTGGGCTGGCCATATTGGAGCCATACTTCATATATAGCAGGATTATTGTGTTTTATGGGAGCTGAAATGAATAGTGGTCAATTAAAGAGAAATTTCATAGATTTCATTACAGTCTCCAGGAAGGAGAACAGCCCTTCCTCTGTCAATCCCTAGAGACTCCCTCTAGGGAATGACAGGGGAGCTGCATACAGAGCGTCATCTATGTGCACAGTGTTACTACTGACTTATCTATTCCTTCATCAGTACTAGAGAACTCAAATCTGTTATATCCTGTGCTCTCTAAAAATAATGAGATGACTCTGCATACCTAACCTAGCCTACACAGCAAAGCTGACACAAGAAATGCAAAAAACAAGAAGTGTCATAATATTGTGACTACTCGTCGCCAGTGTAAAGCTGAAGTATGTATACATTTTATAGGTTGACAGTCTCACAAAGAAAAATAAAACACAAAAAATATATTTATAATAAAATCTTGATTTAAAAGTATGCCAGATTCTACATTTCAGTATTTTGGAAGGAGTCACATTCTGCACTTCTTCCTTGATGACGTCGCATTTTCTACTGGTCAGAGCCCCTGCTAGTGCCTCTCGTGTACATGCCGGCTCTCGGCTTCTTAAAGTGCCACCAAGCTTCTTCTTTTCAGCCAATGCCCAGTCTTCACATACTTTTTAGTGCCCGGTACCCAGTACCTGTGCAATAAGGCCCATAAGGTTCCCATACTCCAGTTTCATTTTTCATTGATCTGGCTTCTTATTTGCCCGCGCCTTATTATCTGATGCCAATACTGACCTTGACCTGTGTATCGTTTGCAACTGAACTCTGCCAGCCCTGACCTGTGCCTATCTGAGTACAGTTCTTCCTTGCTGCCTTGGTACCACAAATTGTTGTCTTCTATGGATCCACAGCCAACCATTGCTGAGACTTTTATGGGAGTAGCAACCTGGGAAGTACCTGTGGGAAAATCTATACTTTCTAGGTGGGGTTAAGGGTAAAGTACATAATTCTATAGACTCTGCTATCTGCTCCCATTTATTGGCAACCCAGTGAGACCACATCATCTCTAGAAGGCCTCAGCACAGACGGATTTTCCAGGAATTTCCATTAATGGCCTATATGAATGGTGTAACGCAATTTCTTCTGTGGTGGCGCTGCAGGGAAACTGAGTTACATCAGATTACAGCTGATCGCTGCAGGTCCCAACAGCAGAACACCATCAGATTTCCCTTTTAAATTGGGACCGACTAACACATTCAAGCTTCTCCGTCCTCCAGACAAGGAAACCTTGGTTCTTCCCGCTATACGTGAAAGGAATAGTGACAACTGGTTTGAGCACATGTAGGACCCAGCATTGCTAGTGACATTTTTTCCAGTCATGGGCACTTTTTGGGTGTAGGGAATCTAAGGACCAATGATGAGGCAGACAAATGTTCCTTGAATGTTTATTCCCAACCATTGGTCAATGTAAAGTGTCCATCAATTAGCAAAATTTTTCACGTGGACATTAAAATCATCAGTTGTCAGCAGCACATCCCCTTGTGTGAATAGATTATGCTATCGACAATAATGCAAGTGTATGTGCCCGAACAGTGCCAATGACTTTAAAGGGTTTCTATCACTTCGTTTCACCTATTTAGCTTTCAGACACTAGCGATCCGCTAGTGTCTGCTTTATCTAACCATCCTAATATAAGAGCTTATTGTCCTGCCGTTTAGCTAAAAAAATAACTTATATAGATATGCAAATGAGCCTCTAGGTGCTATGGGGGCGTGATTAGCACCTAGAGGCTCCGTCTACCTTAACAAACTGCCGCCGCCCAGCGCGTCCCTCCAGCCCGCCCATCTCCTCCGGAATGCGATGCTCCTCGTATTCGGCGCATGCGCAGTGAATGTCTGATCGCTTCCCTGCTCAGACATCTCCACTGCGCCTGCGCCGATGACGTCATAGTGCTCCGAGGAACAGGCGCAGTGGAGGTGTCTGAGCAGGGAAGCGATCAGACATTCACTGCGCATGCGCCGAATACGAGGAGCATCGCATTCCGGAGGAGATGGGCGGGCTGGAGGGACGCGCTGGGCGGCGGCAGTTTGTTAAGGTAGACGGAGCCTCTAGGTGCTAATCACGCCCCCATAGCACCTAGAGGCTCATTTGCATATCTATATAAGTTATTTTTTTAGCTAAACGGCAGGACAATAAGCTCTTATATTAGGATGGTTAGATAAAGCAGACACTAGCGGATCGCTAGTGTCTGAAAGCTAAATAGGTGAAACGAAGTGATAGAAACCCTTTAATGACTATTCCATGTAAATGGAAACCGAGCGTCGATCGGCGCTCGTTTCAAGTAGCTTGTGGAAAAAAGGACCAGAAATTGCAAATATCTGTATAGACTGTAGCACAGAGCAACCTTGCCTTGTCGCCATGGCTCACCTCCTTGTGTCAGCTTTAGTTATTTCTAAACCCAGCTGTGAGCATCAGATCTGCCAGCGACATCTGCAATGCTGCCTTGCTCAGATGTAAGGTTGGAGTTTCTGTAAACCGCGGCCAAATAAACATTGTCACAACATTGCAGGAACAGGTGGGAGCAGGAGACACACAGAGATGAGAACTGGCATTCTCCTATCCTAATGGTCTGCTGTTTGCTTTCAATAATGATTGCTGACATGATGGTCATTTTTATTTTTTATTTATTTTTTATTTAATGTATTTATATTTATCATTTTATATATATAGGAAGGAAGCACTGCAGCTGGAAAAAGTACAGAGGAGAGCGACTACACTGATAAGGGGCATGGAGGGTCTTAGTTATGAAGAAAGATTAAAATAATTAAATGTATTTATCTTGAGAAGAGACGTCTAAGGGGGGACATGATTAACCTATACAAATATATAAATGGGCCGTACAAAAAATACGGTGAAAAGCTGTTCCATGTGAAATCCCCTCAGAAGACAAGGGGGCACTGCCTCCAACTGGAGAAGAAAAAGTTCAGTCTCCAGAAGTGTCAAAACTTCTTAACTGTAAGAACGGTGAATCTGTGGAATAGACTTCCTCAGGACGTGGTCACAGCAGGAACAGTGGACAGTTTTAAAAAGTGTTTAGACTAATTCTTGAAAGTAAATTACATTAATGCTTATGAAAACGTGATAGGACCACCTCCTGGACTTCAAAGCCCAGAATCAGCAGGAATTTAAATGAATGAAATATAAGTTTTATACTGAATATTTTCCCATAAAACTATTTATCAATCTGCTCTTTTCCTCCTGCTCTGTTACATGACGTCTGCAACTCAAACTACATGTCTAACCTGACAGGTTCCCTTTAAGATTGTGCATGCACCAGTCCTAAAAAAAACAAAACGTAATATTCAGAGGGAATTATATTCATTCTACAAATGCTGTTTATTGCAAGATCTACCGTCTGTCAGAACCTCACAAAACAAATCATATCATTAAAAATAATCACTGCAGCAGCGGAGAAGCCTTTGGGGAAGATCAGATATTGTGGAATAAATAAAAACATTACTGACATCTAAATCTGTGCTTTATTAGCATAGAAATGCACAAATATCGGAGATTACAAGCGGGATACAGATCCATATCATTGTAACACCTTCTTACATCATTAAGTCCCTAAACAGCATCTTCTAGCTACAGCCTTTTCTAGAAGACACCTTCATGCCATGCTACTGATGTATGTAAGAAATAGAAGAAAACTGGTCGTTGGGGGGGGGGGGGGGGGGGCATCAAGTGTGGGGGCAATAATACCCCATCAATTGTCTGCCTTTTAAGAAATGTTTCCAAAAGTGACCTTTTTACAACATGTTTCAGAATTTTTATTAGGCTTTTGGGCAAAGATGGACTAGTCTAACATAGTACTAAAGGTTCCTGTGGTGGTTCTGATGGTTCCTCAACAGAATAGGGCAAAAAGGATCCAGCACAAGACAACCTTATTTGGAGTTGAACTTAAAGGGTTTGTCCAGTCGGTCAAAATGTTTAGTAAATTGATTAGAATGGTGTAAAAAATAAAATAATTGATATTCACCCTATCCAATCCCTTCTGCAGCTGCTCTTCTGATGCTTACCTGGTTCCTCCCAGTCTGCACTTCCTGGCCTGGTCTCAACACACATGAAATGGCAGGAGATGACCAATTAGTGGTCACAGCGTTGATCCGCCTCAGCAAGTGATTGGCTGACTGGTCATTTCCTGTGTGTTGAGACCAGGCCAGGAAGATCAGACCAGGAGGAACCCGGTAAGCATACAACTTATCTCACTGGGCAGCTCCTTTAAGGGTTAATTCACACAACTGTGCTCAGTCCAGGAAACATGGCCCGTGCATCTCCCGGACAGATCACAGATCCCCAGACCTGAACTGACTGCGTCATAGTGATTTATGATTCCTATCTGATCGCTGCTCTATCGTACTGCACTCATATGATAATGAAAGCACAGTATAATAGATCCGTGTTCAGATAAGAATTAACTATCAGAAATCACTATAATGCAGTTATTTCGGGTCAGGGAAGCCGTGGTCGGTCCAGAAGATGCAGCCAACACACTGGCTGAGTTTCCCGGGAATGAGCATGGTCATGTAAATAAGCCCGAAGGCCAATCACATGCCAGTAGAGTCTACTTCACAATTAACCTGCACCTGCAGCTACGGGAGGCAAGGATGGGAGAAGTGGTAGTGGTTATGCAGGTGGTCATAGAACTCACAATTCACAGTGACAATCCTAAACCTGGCTCTTCCGGGCCCGTGGAATGACAGGAGGGTGCACCCTTTCCTCCCTCTGGGCACTCACTGGAGTTGGGCTCCAGCCTGATGGTGGTTGGGGTGCCCTTGGTGTTAGGTGTTTGCGTGCAAAGCAGGAGAGTGAGTGCAGTGGCCGGCAGATAGAGGAGTCAGAAACCAGGCCAGTCGATTGCAAAAATAAAGTCTCTCTTTACTAAAGTGCAAAAATGGGAGTATTAGTTATTCTGGTAATAACAAGGTACAATTCCAAGCATATAACCATGCAATTCTTCCCCAATAGTAGCGTAAAGACAGCAGCATTAATAAGAGTTGTAGTACTCCTTCTCTCGATCTCTCTCTCCAGACTTCCAGATTTAATATACAGTTGGCCAAGCCATCTTATAGTGGGGAAGGGTGCATTAACAATGTTCCCTCTCACAGCAGCAAAATCTCTCTGCAATAAACATGCACAATAGGTTCTAGACCTTCTAACGTCCTTCTGTCTGGAGCACTTTAGTAGTAAAGGTGGTTTCTTGGCTGAAAAGGTCTCAAAGATGAGGGTTCTGTGAGCTCAGGCCTAGCTCAGAGGAGCATGCACATATAGGTCTGCACTGTAGAACAGCTAAAGACACACACCTCTGACTCTTGCTAACCAGGGGTGGACCCAGGTATACCTCCTGACAACCTAATTCAGTGAGCCAAGATATTAACCCTCAATTGTCCATACAATGCCATTAGGTATACAAACATAGCAAATCACAAAATTTAACTTTCCAGTGTAACATTCTAGCAATGACCCTTTGCTGTAACCCTTACTGGGGTACTGTACTCCCTGTACATGAGATTTTGAAAATCCCATTTATTTAGCTGGTACTGTGTTTTGCGGATAATCATTACATAATATGCACCGTGTTCATATACCCTTGAGATTGTGCTCCTCCCCTTGCAGAATCACAGCACATAACAAGATCTAAGGACTTCAATATTTGCAAAGGATCTTGCCACTGAGAGGTAGGGACACTACAAGGTCAATACCCTAAGATGGTGATAAAAAAGAGGCTGTCCAATAATGTTAATAATGTCCTAATCAGTTAATTCAAGAGAGGATGTTCAATACACCCGAAGAAGAGATGGGTACGATCACAAAACATGTTTCAATGAAAAGATATCAGTTCATAAGAACTATTGACAAATGACTCCTTGATGACAACGCTCATCAATGAGATCCAATTTTACGTTCCAATCTGTTCCAAATTGTATTTTTTTTAAAGAGGTTGTCCAAGATATTCATAATGAGGGCCTATCCTCAGGATGGATCATCAATATCAGATCAATGGGAGAACGAGTCCTGGCACCCCTGCCGATCAGATGTTCGACGAGGTTGCTGCCCTCTGATGAGCGCTGCTGCCTCTTCCTAGGCCAGTGACGTCATGTTTTTCCGGGTACCACTCAGTGCCATTCAAGCGAATGGGGCTAAACTGCAATACCAAGCATGGCCGCAATCCAATGGACGGCGCTGTGCTTGGTAATCTGCAAGGATACTCTAATCTCCTCAAACAGCTGACCAGAGGGGCTACCGTGAGTCAGGCCCCCCTCTGATCATATATTGATGACCTATCCTGGGATAGGTTATCAGTATTAAACACCCAGAAAACCCCTTTAATGAAATATAGAGGAGACATCAGATGAGGGGGCTAGGTAGATAAATAGATACACCAACATTACATTATTTATTTAGTTTTTTTCTGACCTACATTTTGTATCGACATGAAAAATCTCAAAAAGTTTATTTTTCCTTTCCTTTTTTTTCTTCCTGAAATGGCAATTAAAAGGCATAGTGCATCACTGCTGAGTACCTCAACCAAAGTGATATCACATTCTTGTTTCCATAACAACGACAGAATGCACATCAAGGTCACACGGCCCACTTCGGTTTAGCCTGTAGCAAAATCCCTGATGCTCTATGAAGTTCAGTTTTTAATGTAGTTTTCAAAGGGAAGGATTTAGAAAAAATAGTGGCGGTGTACAAACGGGATGCAAACCTGTGGAAGATATTGGTGGTTTTGCATGAGCTAACATACGTCCTTTAAGTTCTTGTACCGTCCTGGGGCACATGGTCACTCAACAGCTGGCAGACCAATTTTTCCCTTGTGTGTTTTAATTAACTCCCTGATACAGAGATGTCCCATCAAGTATTTTTTTTCTTGTTCTTTCCATGGCTGATTTAGCTGTTTGCTTTCTTCGTAGAGCACGCTATGATCAGCGGTGACCTTGATCTTAGTTTTTAACAAGCCGAGAATGGTAAAGTTATCGCCCAGCAAATGCAATGAACTCCATCTAATTAAATTCTGCCTAAGGTCACTGCAGTGCCTACTCCATTTTCTGGTTGACTTTTATCAGAATCGTAGAAGAAAGTGATGGGCAGTGATGTGAGCGATGCTGTTTCTATGGTGATGTCTCAAGACACCTCGGAATGTTAAGAATTTACTTCTTAGGGTCCATCGTTTCTAGAACCATAGTAAACAAAGCACGGGGAGTAAAAAAAATTGTTTTTGATGGCAAAATTATTTTTAACCATTGTTTACTCAACCGTATTGAAATATGGATGAAATCTGGTGCTAATATGGAGACTATATAAAAAAAATTTTTTACCAGTATTTGCTTTTTTTTAATTTGTGGTCTCCATACTGATTATGTCCCATAAAGGAGTTTTCCTGGATTTTGATACTTATGACTAGGGATGAGCGAATTTCTGTTTTAGAAGTTCGGGTTCTGGTTACCGCAGAATTGCGTTATGGATCCCGTGACCACGGACCATAATTTATTGTCTGTGGTCGTCACAGGATCCAAAACACAATTCAGCGCCAACCCCAACCCCTACTTATGACCTATCTTACGACACCTGGGATCCCACCAATTAGCTGTTTGAGAAAGTACCTGCGCTCCTGTAAGCGCAGCGGCCTTCTCCGTACTTACCAAGCACAATGTCGTACATTGTATAGAGGCTGTGCTAGGTATTGCATACCATGCAGAGCCGGAGAAGGGGAGTACCAAGAGCACCAGTGCCTTCTCAAACAGTTAGTATCATGTGTCGGACTCCCACCAATCAGATACTGATGACCTATCCAGAGGATAGGTCATTAGTATCTAAATCCTGGAAAACACCTTTAATTATGCATACATTTTTGCTTTCCTTTATTAGTTCGGCTGGTTTTACAGGGGAGATCTCATCATTGACAACCTCTTTCATATGGGAGTCATCACAGTGATCAGATAATCCCTAGACTCCAGCAATCAACAGATTATAGGGCTTTATAGGGCATATGGATAGAGATTGTCCTGGTGGGACAACTTCTTTACTGTAATTCTGTTTTGTCCATTTTTGTGATTTGGAACATCCGATTCCATTTTCGGACTACCAGTCTTGTCCAACTCAAGATTCTTCTTAGAGGAAGAAATTTCTTATGTATATACCAGATCTATATATATTGACCACTTAAAGAGTAAGGCTACATTCACACGAACTTATTTTGTTTCCGTGTCCGTTCAGTTTTTTTTGCGTATTAAATGAGGACCCGGACAAGGATAAGCATTGGGTTACAATGGATCCTCAAAAAAACGGATGCAATACGGATGTCACACGGACGTCATCAGTAATTTTTGCGAACCGCAAAATACATACGGTCGTGTGAATGTAGCCTAAGGAAGTTAATTCAGCTCACCTGACCTAGGAGCATCAGCAGGCATCTCTTGCAATAATGCATGTAATCCAAGTTAAACTCGGCACCGTTCCACAAAGTTCCACTTTATTTAATAATCCATAGCACATTGGTCACACAGGCAAGCAATCAATGGAGAAAACACTATTTGGTTGATGTGTTTCGGGCTAAAAATCTTCTTTTCAACCTGATAGCATTAGTACAAGGAAGACCATCTGTCAAGGTCCCTCCCATGACAGAGGTGAGAAGATCGGAGAGTCTGGCGGCACGTGAGGGTATCTGAAAGTCTCTCTGTTTTTCCTTTCAGTGTTGTGTTTTGTAATGACCACACCTCTTGTCAGGTGCAGCTTGTAGTCATTACTGAGGGCCTATGTTGATATTTCCTGCTGGAGTTGGTTGAGCTGGTGTGTTGTTCCTTTGGATTTCCTGCTCCTCCATTCTGCTTTAAGCTAAGTGCATTTTGTCTTGCATTTTGTTGTTCGCTTGTGTGTGTTGTTGTCTAGGCCTCACGGAGACGCTGGTTCCTTCATCTAGGAAGGAACTAGTAGTCTCATTCCCTGCCACCATTCCTAGGGCCTTTCGGGGTCTTCAGGGCCTAAGTTCCGGTGTATGAGTATTTCCACCTTCAGGGTCTACTCATACTGGCAGGAGTCAGTGAGAGGTCTAGGGATTCTTAGAAGGTCACCATCCCTCTCCCTTAGCTTTGAGGCCTAGACTCCGGTCTATTCCTTCTGTGTGTCATTTGGTGTTATCCCCTCCCCACTACCCGTGACACTATCACACAATGGTATGATTTATATTATTGAATCTTATATTATTGAATCTTATTGGAGACCCTTATATCTGGCATCATTTACTTTATAATGTTTTTTATATATTTTATAACTTTCATGGCATGATTCTCTATATCAGGGATCAGCAACCTTCAACATTCCAGCTGTTCTGAAACTAAAGCTCCCAGAATCCTCCTTCCTATTACTTTTATCAGAGTTAGGCTACTTTTACACTTGCGTTGTTGTTTTCTGGTATTGAGATCCGGCAGAGGATCTCGATACCAGAAAAAAACATTTCCGTTTAGTCCTCATGCCTTCTGAATTGAAAGTGATCAGTTCCTGATGCATCAGGATGTCTTCCGTTCCTGCAGCATTTAGTTTTGTGACTGGACACAAAACCGCTGGAAACGGATCTGGAACTGACAACAATGTAAGTCTGTGGTGACGGATCCGATTTATGGAGCCTAAAAAAACAGATCCGTCACCAATTGAATTTTAATGTATTTAGTGATCCGTTTATCTCCATTTTGATGTCACACAACTGCATCCTAACGGAACGGATGCATCCTGATGTGTAAAATCTAAACTGATCCGTTTAATTCTAGTATTGAGATCCTCTGCCGGATTACTGAACGCAAGTGTGAAAGAAGCCTTACAAGGGCATCTGAGCAAGTGTGCATGCTGGGAGTAGTAGTTTCACAGCCGCTGGGATGCTGATCCCTGCTCTACATGCACAACAGTGTTAAAGGGGTTGTCCGGGTTCAGAGCTGAACCCGGACATACCCTTATTTTCACCCAGGCAGCCCCCCTGAGGCTAGCATCGGAGCATCTCATGCTCCGATGCGCTCCCTTGCCCTGCGCTAAATCGCGCAGGGCACTGGCTCTTTTGTTTTCAATAACACACTGCCGGGCGTAAACTTCCGCCCGGTAGTGTGTTCGGTGATGTCACCGGCTCTGAGGGGCGTTCTTTAGCTCTGCGCTAGCCGTTTTACTGGCTAGGGCAGAGCTAAATCCCGCCCATCAGTGCCGGTGACGTCACCGGGCTCCCTGGCAGCCCCATGGAGAGCCCCGGTACGTCACCGGATCTCCAAACAATGCCTTTGCCCTGCGCAATCTAGCGCAGGGCAAAGGAGAGCATCAGAGCATGAACTGCTCCGATGCTCATGTCAGGGGGGCTGCCTGGGTGAAAATGGAGGGATGTCCGGGTTCATCTCTGAACCCGGACAACCCCTTTAATGATGTAAGGGGAGAAACTTTTCAAATTGAGCTTTATATAACCCATTCCTTTTACTAAAGTCATCAGTTTATGAGTAAGGACCACGTTTGGTCCAAAATGCATCAACAAGATAGCGTTTTCTCCATTGATATCTGGCAGGTGTGACTGATGTGGTACATGCCATTAACCTGTTTTTATTGGATTATTAATTGAAGTGGATTTTATACTTCATGGATTACCTTGGATTACCTATTTTTACCGATGGTCAGAGAGATAACTTGAAGGCACTGGACCAATCCAAAAAATGTCATAGTATCCTCAAGAGCCATTCATAGCAATGATTCTTCTCATTCAGCTCTTTTGGCCTTCCCTCCCCTTAGGCTTCCATGAATACGACCATATTACACATTTGTATTATACATAGTAATGTGTCCATATACTACAGTTATTGGCCCATCCTATACCTCTGTCTGTGTGCCTCTAGTTTATATACGGAAGCTCATAGAGGCACAAAATGGCAGCACATGGAGCTCTATTGGATCCATAATACCGCAGACCCCATGTGCTGCGCCATACAGGATCTGTGCACAGAGCTTTACCATGTGCATAACCTTTTATAGGGCGCCTTTGTGGATTATAAATAAAAATTTAATTTTTTTCAAAAAGGGGTTGTCCAGGATTAATAAGAAGCATAATGTTATGAACATAAACCCACTGCTCAAAAAATTGAAGGGAACACAGTATATGCCCCCAGTCACTTACATGTAAGCTTCAGGGATCTCCATCTGTCCAGTTAGGAAGCATAAGCAATTGTGGACCAATTTTGGCAGCTTTGATTACGGGTGCACGGAAAGGCGACAGAGGGACAAAAAGGGAACAGTTTTGCAGTTTTTTATTACGCTAGTCCTGGTAGAATGATGGGGTACCTACAGCCCAATCAGGAAGGCCGGTTCCTCCATATGTGCAGTCCCAATAAGGTTTACTGTGTCAGTCTTCAGAGCATGGAGATATCAGGACACAGGGAAAGCTGGTCAGGGACATAGAATGGCATCAACCCAGCATCAGGAAGAACACTACAAGAGTCCTACAAAATGACGAGCTACTGGTCTGCAGGCTATTGGTCTGCATGAGAGCCCAGCATCCTGTAGTGGGACCTATGATCGCAGCCAAACACACCGTGCAGCTCGATTGGCATTTGCCAGGGAACAGCAGAATTGGCATTTCCATCATTGGCGCCCAGTTCTCTTTATAGATACGAGCAGGTCCACACAGAGTACATGTGACAGACGTAAGAATGTAGAGTTGCCATGCTGAACATTATGCTGCCTGCAACATTATCCAGAATACATGCTTTGGCAGTGAGTCAGTGATAGTCAGGGGAGGCATGTCCTTGGATGGTCACACAAACCTCCATTTGATAGCCAACGATACCCTGACTGTTGTTAGATACCGGGATGAAATCCTCAAAATCTCTGTCAGACCTGACTCTGGAGCAGTGGGCCCTGGGATCTGCCTGCTGCAGCCTCATGTGGTCAGATTGTCTAGACAGCTCCTGGATAATGAAGGCAATGATGCCACTGACTGGTCCGCATGTTCCCCAGACCTGAATCAAGAGAACCTGGATACCATCAATTAAAGGTGCAATACAGGCAAGTACAAGTAGGGTTACCACCAATACCGGCCAAGTTAAGCCACACCCCAAAGAGGGTGTGGTTGTGGGGGCATGGCTTAACATGGGGTGTTAAGTCGCTATGTCATAATGTGGCTCCCAGTATTAATAATGCCCCCGTTAGTTCCCCCAGCAATATTAATGCTTCCATTAGTGCCCCCCAGAATGGATAATGTCCCCCATTAGTGCCCCCTAGAATTTATAATGCCCATATTAGTGCCCCCAGTAATATTAATGCCCCCATTAGTGCCCCACAGAATTAATAATGTCCCCATTATTGCCCCCCAGAATTAATAATGCCCCTATTAGTGCCCCCACTAATAGTAATGTCTCCATTAGTACCCCTAGATTTAATAGTGCCCCCATTAGTTCCCCCAGTAATAGTAATGCCCCCAGTAGTGCCCCCAATAATATAAATTCCTCTATTAGTGCCCCCAATAATATTGACTCCCCAATTAGTGTCCCCTAGAATTAATAATGCCCCATTAGTGCCTCCCAATAATATTTATGCCCCCATTAGTGCCCCTCAGTAATAGTAATGCCCCCCTTAGTGCCCCCAGTAATAGTAATGCACCTATTAGTGCCCCCAGTAATAGTAATGCCCCCTTTAGTGCCCCCAGTAATAGTAATGCCCCCTTTAGCGCCCCCAGTAATAGTTATGCCCCCCTTAGTGCCCCCAGTAGTGTCCCCCAGTAATAGCCCGTTCTCTTTCTGTGCAAAAAAAAAGGTGAGGAGTTATTTTATTTATTTTTTCTTAACACAAGTGTGTCTGTGTGTGTGGGGGGGGGGGGGTAAGTTAAAGGCAGTACTAATTAGTGCTCCACAATGGAAGCGCTCATTAGTAACAGTCCATATAGGAAAATACTGGCAAGTACTATTGCCGGTAGAAAAAACAAAATACCAGCACCGGCAGGGGCACTAAAATACCGGCTTGGCCGGTGAGATACCGACCAGGTGGCAACCCTAAGTACAAGTAGCAGCAATCACTCAGGGACAACAGCAGAGATATCACAGGACAATAGCAAATACGAGGGAAATTAGGGTTACCTAAATTACAAGATTTTAGGTTTTATGCTTTTATTTTGGACTGATCACTTGAGGGTTCTTCTGTCCAAAGATGTTCATTAGAAATGAGCGAATTTCTGCTTATGAAATTCGTTTGCGATTCGTTTACTAGTAAAAGCAGAATTGCGTTATGGATTCCGTTACCACGGACCATAATGCAATTCTATGACGGAATGCATAGCGGAATGCCTTTAGAGGCATTCCGTTATTCATTCTGTCATAATAGAAGTCTGAGGCCTGCATAACGGATCTGTCCTGTTTCTGTTATGCAGGAGAGGACTCCTCTGCATTAACAGAAACAGGGCGAATCCGTTTTGCAGCCCATAGACTTCTAATTTGATGGAATGAATAACGGAATGCCTCTAAAGGCATTCCGTTATGCATTACGTCATAGAATTGCGTTTATGGTCCGTGGTAACGGAATCCATAACGCAATTCTGCTTTTACCAGTAAACGAATCGTAAACTCATTTCAAAATATGAAATTCGCTCATCTCTAATGTTCATAATCTGACACCTAAGGAGTTTTGGTTGAAAAGTTTTACAGTAACTAGATTGAAGATTCCTAAGTTTCTTGGTCCACTTCTGGGAAATGGCTAAGGGAACTTCAATTAGGCATTCTGTGGACAAAGATCACCATGTACTGCAGGTCTAATCGAAACTAGTGCAAGTAAATGGGGTTGCCTGATAGTCACGATAAATTCTGCAGTGTTGAAATAATTGCAACTCTCATGTTGAAGCAACTTGAGGCTCGCACCTGACCCCATTCACTTGCACCAGTTGCGATTTAAGCTGTGCTACACTGCGATCTTTGGCCATACAATGTGTGTCGTGGCCATAGTTGTCTTACAGCCTTTTCATTGCATTGTTATTTATTTTACATTATCTCATTTCTACAAAAGCATAATCCATCCAAAATGTACTCTCGACTCACATTTATGTAAATTTCTGTATTAGAATCCATCTTTTTTTAATATGCCATGTGCAGACATTTCTTGTGATTTACACCCATTGTTATTTTCTATACTTCTGCCAAAATAAATGGCAGCCTATCAAATGGCTGACAGTCCCAGTCCAGGAACAAAGGAGAAATTGCATAAAATTGTAATCTGGTAGCTTACTTTCTGTACCAAACGAGAGGAACTACGTAATTATACCGAACAGTAAACATGATGTATGACATTAGAAATCCAGCCCATCTTGTGTCAACACTTCCCTCATCAGTCGGCAAGAATGAGAGCCAGCAAGCTAACCAGAGAGAATATTACTAAATTACTGGGAGAAAGAAGACATACTAGGTTCATGTAGCAAAACATGGCTGTTAATTCTTTCATTCTAGCACCAGAAATGCAAGTTGAACTTTACACTAAAGACCACCACTGGCAAAAACAATTACTGCTGCATGGTCCAGGCGCTGATTACGGAGCAGAGGAAGTTGCCAAAACAATGCCCTCTTTCTCTGACATCACTTCCTGCTTTGCAGCTATTGGCTGAAGATGTTCCTCGCAGACTTCCTGTTCAGCTTCCCCTTCCTTACACTCTGCACAAAATACTAAGGAGAAATGAAGCATTACTTATGGAAATAAAGTGGACATCTGGGTAATACTTGGACATGCTGGGTCCTCCAGAGTGAGAGATTGTCTTTCTAGCTGCTCTGTTTTCTGGCTAATTGATGGAGGTCCTGCATGTGACTGGCCCTATATTTACTCAGGATGCCCTAGTGGAGTATTTAACAATAGGTTCTCTGTAACGGACAGTGGATGAGGACCCACTGTACCAACTTACTTTGGGCTAATCCTAAGAGCGTTATCCTAGAGATTCCCTGGTTTCTACTCTTTAACCCCTATACAGGGATCTGGTCTTTGCTGCAGCCAACCCACCAGGCCGCTACCACTTGTAATAATACCAGTGTATTTGGCAGCTGAGCCACGGGAATGAAAGACACCGTTGCAAAACAATGAAGGGATCAGGCAATACTTGTAGTCTGGAAACAGGCCAAAGTCAGGGCAGACAGAGTTCAAGTGTATTCATACAACAAGTCCAAGGTCAGGACAGACACCAGAGGATCAGGGATGAAAAAACGGGCAGACAGAAAAAGCACACCATCACTAGAACTAACAAACACTAGAATACCTAAAGTTCAGGCAAAGAGGTGGAACAAGCAGCCCCGAATAAATAGGGTTGATCAGTACCTTAGTCGGCAGCTGAACAGAAAGTAAGAGGGAAGGCTAACCTTTGTAGTACTACAGAGGAGTTGCCATGAATACTAGCCCCAATACACACAGGGTGAGTGGACTGACAGCGATAGTGGGGCAGTGGCAGATATGGTCCGCCAGCTTAACATTTTCAGAAAACTTTCTTAAGACATTTGGTGAACCAATCCAGGAATCCTTGTGGCTAGCATAATGTTCTTTTTCAAAATAAACTGATATCACTGAAATTCAGAGTAATTACTTGTCCATTTGTTGATATCCAGTACAGTGTATGCAACTGAACAGGAAGACCCGGGAACACATCCAGTCAGGATCTGGGCACAAGAGCGACCAGGCAGTGTGAGCACATCTCACAGCTGTGGAATCGGCGACCCAACTGAGTGTTTTCTTTTTGTCCCAGAAATACACTTGAAGAGCTGCATCCCAATGTTTCTGTTCATATAGTGTATATACACATACATATGGTTTCAAGAAAAAGAACAAAATAACTGGATTTTTGCATTGATTTTGATCACTTGTAAAATGCAGTCTGATAAATCTAACTAATAAAACACAACAGTTGTACTGTTCAAGTTTTCTTTTGAGCACATTGACTAAACATCTATAGTGCACACCCCGCTTTTTGAGCAATCATCAACACCAAATTTTTCCTGTAGCTGCAAATGTCAATTGTACAATGTTAAGGACGAATTTTGGACTATTCCTCCTTGCAAATGTGTTTCAGTTCATCAATATTTCTTAGGTGCCTTGCATACACGGCCATCTTAAGGCCCTGCCACAATATCTCAGTAGGGTTGAAGTCAGGACTCTGACTTGGCCGTTCCAAAACACAAATCTTGTTTTTTTTAACAATTTAATTTACATGTGTGATTTGAGTACCTGTCTTATTGCATCATCCAGTTCATAATGAAGGGCCTCCTATATTACAATGGTGCATCCTTCTGGGGCTGGCTAACATTACCACACCACTAACCACTGGCAAATGAGTTTCTTGTTACCCCTTCTACTTTCCATCATTGTTAATTTAATCCTCCGCAACATTATCTGCAGCACCTATGAGATTCTTGCACAGGTGTTTATAGAGGGTCCAGCCAACCTGGTCTGGGCCCCATAATAGCCAACAGGTCTATATCTATGGTACATACACCCTTGAACCTGCTCGCAACACTAATAATCAGTCATCAATTGTGAGGGTACATGGACGTAAGTGTTTGATTCCCCAGCAGCACCTCCGCAGGTGAAATGAAGAATTACACACTTCCTATTGAAATCAATGTGGCATCAAGGTAATTGCATAGATAGAAGTTCTCAAAAATAACTAACGCCCTTTAAAGCCAATCTCTGCTATGGCTTATAATTGAGGATCCTGAATAGGAGCCCCCACCATTCTATATTAATCCAGGGTTAATTCCTGGGTTTGTAAACCAGTCAATGTAGTCTCCCAGGGGCATGAAATGAGAAGCTAAAATATTGCTTAAAAGCGTTGAAAAAAAGTTAGTATTTAATTATTATGATTATATTTGGTTCATAAAAGACACAAACGCAATTCCAAAATTTTGACAACTTCTCTCATTTAATACAATACTCTAAAGGAAACCTACAAATTTAAAAGAGTGCAGAGAAGAAGGCAGCATAATATCATTTTGTGGTTTAACACTGGCATTTATGTAATTTGTAATGCAGTTAAAATATAATACTGCCAAGCGAATAATATTTTACAATACATAGTTTTTGGCAGATTTTGAAAAGCCTGGACAGGATTATTACCAGTTCTTCTCAGAGTACATAGTCACGTAAAGATAATAGCACAAGTTGCATTTACTTTTACTACTCACCACTAAATTATGCCAGGCACACGCCTAATCGTCAAGGTTTTGTCATGTGGCAAGAAACAGATGGCAAAAAACGCGGGATGTGCTTAATTAAATTGCAGAATTGGTCATGGCTGAGTAGGGCACCAGGCCCATTAAACAGTATATATGTGAGCCACAAAGACTTCTGTAATGCATAGTGCCTTTAAAACGAGAAATACAAGTGTTGCCTGCCAAAAGCATAACTAAGGTGGCTGGAGAGGCTGGTGGACCAGGTGCTGGATGCCTGAGGGGGCACAAAAGACGAGACCAGGAAATGGAGTCTTTGTCCCAGGCGAAGGAAATACCTCCAAGAGCTACTAATCACCACTGTCACAAATACAGTCCATGGACCTCTGAGGAAGCTAGCATTTGCACTAGCGATACGCGTCAGCTTCTCTAGGCTCTCCTCACGGAGGGATCTTGATTATCCCATGTGCTACCCTATTTCCCCGAAAATAAGACATCCCCCAAAAATAAGACCTACCTCTAGTTTTGCCTATCGCTGTAATATAAGGCATCCCCCCGAAAATAAGGCCTCCCCGATTATAAAGCATCGGCCTGACATAATGCCTTACCGATTATAAAGCAAGCCACCCCAGAATGT
This sequence comes from Bufo bufo, assembly GCF_905171765.1. Lineage (NCBI taxonomy): Eukaryota > Metazoa > Chordata > Amphibia > Anura > Bufonidae > Bufo > Bufo bufo. Next base: position 26,902,281 of record NC_053397.1, on the reverse strand, counting down.
AAGGAGCTCACTGATTGGCCGCAGCCGCCACCAGGACAAGCTGCCGCCTTCTTCCGCCCGCTGCTCGCTCTGCCCTGATGGAGTCTCACAACTTGGCTGGCACGGACACACAGGGGACGGGGTGACAGGTAGGGGGGGGATATCTGATGGAAGGTGGGGGATGTCTGGTGAAGATGGGGGAGGGAGACTAAAAACGGTAATTAAAATGACACGGGGTGATCAGAGGGGGGAATCAAAATGACACAGGAGGATCAGAAGGGGGTACTAAAATGCTATAGTAATCCCCCCCCTCTGATTCTCCTGTACCATTTTGATTCCCCCTTCTGATCCCCCTGTGTGATTTTAAGTGATCCCCCTCCCCACCCTGATTTCCTTTTTTTTTGTTCAACAATAAATGTGTACCGTATTTTTCTTCATGGAAAAATAAGACATCCCCTGAAAATAAGACCTAGCGCATCTTTGGGAGCAAAAATTAATATAAGACACTGTCTTATTTTCGGGGAAACAGGGTACCACTGTGTTCCACGATAAGTATTCTTGTTCAGGCTTCACAGATATTTTATTGTTGTCCTGCTATGGTATTATTATGGCTTGGTGGTTCCATATATGCACTGTAGCACTTTATTTCCTCATCTGTGAGGAGTGCTTTGTTCATCTATGTTTTTAATCTATTTGTCTCAATAAAATCATGTCTTAATTCTTGGAGGTGCGGCTGAGTTTTGGTATTTCTTTCTATAGTGTTGCTCATGTTTGCTTTTTTTGATACCAGGCCTGCACTCCGTTTTGTATTGCTAGGTGTGCCCCTCGTTGTCCAGTGTAGCATGGCTGGATCTTAACAAGGTTCCAAGTAGAGCTTCAACATGCAACAAGAAGAAATGAGAGTGAGACAAAACATTTTTTGAGCATTCAATTTAATGAAAACAACGAATAAACTGAAACAGGCTGTTTTTCAGCTGATTAAAAGTTTAGGACCACATGCCTTTAAAAAGCCAAATCTGTGCAAAGATGTGGATTCATTGTCATTTTTTGTCAGGTAGTCACACGTTGTTATGGCAAAGGCAAAAAAAACTCTCCCTTTTTTAAGGTGGTCGGGTTGTTGAACTGCATAAGCAGGGTCTCTCACAACGCGCCATCGCTGCTGAGGTGGGACGCAGTAAGACAGTCATTTGGAATTTCTTAAATGATCCTGAGGGTTATGGAACAAAAAAGTCAAGTGGAAGACCCCAAAAAATTTCATCAGCACTGAGCCGGAGGATCCAATTGACTGTCCGTCAAGACACTGGACGATCCTCGACCCAAATTAAGGCCCTTACTGGTGCTGACTGCCGCCCCATAACCATCAGATGGCATCTGAGACTGAAGGGCTTCAAAAACAAAAAACGTCTTCAAAGACCTCGTCTCCTTGAACGCCACAGAACTGCTAGTTTGGACTTTGCAAGAGAGCACCAAACATGGGACATTCAAAAGGTGGAAGAAAGTTTTATTCTCTGATGAGAAAAAATTTAACCTTGATGGTCCTGATGGTTTCCAACGTTACTGGCATGACAAGCAGATCCCACCTGAGATGTTTTCTACGCGCCACAGTGGAGGGGGCGCCATAATGGTCTGGGGAGCTTTTTCCTTCAGTGGAACAATGGAGCTTCAGGAAGTGCAGGGGCGTCAAACGGCCACTGGCTATGTCCAGATGTTGCAGAGAGCATTCCTCATGACTGAGGGCCCTCGTCTGTGTGGTAACGACTGGGTTTTTCAACAGGACAACGCTACAGTACACAATGCCCGCAGGACAAGGGACTTCTTCCAGGAGAATAACATCACTCTTTTGGCCCATCCTGCGTGTTCCCCTGATCCAAATCCAATTGAGAACCTTTGGGGTTCGATGGCAAGGGAAGGTTACAAAAATGGACAACAGTTCCAGACAGCAGATGGCCTTCGTGTGGCCGTCTTCACCACTTGGAGAAATGTTCCCACCCACCTCATCGAAACGCTTGCATCAAGCATGCCGAAACAAATTTTTGAAGTAATAAACAAAAACGGCGGAGCTACTCATTACTGAGTTCATGTTTGGAAGTTGGATTTCTGTTTTGGGGGGGGGTTTAGTTTTTTTTGGAGGTGTTGTCCTAAACTTTTGATCAGCTGAAAAACAGCCTGTTTCAGTTTATTCGTTGTTTTCATTAAATTGAATGCTCAAAAAATGTTTTGTCTCACTCCCATTTCTTCTTGTTTCATGTTGAAGCTCTACTTGGAACCTTGTTAAGATCCAGCCATGCTAAATATGATTTTTTTGCCATTTTTCAAGTGATCTTAAACTTTTGATCAGGACTGTAGATATGAGTCTCTATACCTCAAATGGGTTATCCAGGATTTTTATCTATCAATATCTGATTGGGGATGGTTCGACACACCACACCCCCACTGATTAGCTGTTCCCAAGTACCTCCAGCACCGGAACCATGCAGAGCTGGTTACTGCACCACTTCTCCCATTGAAGTAAAGGGATACAGCGTAGCAATCATCAGCTCCCTCCACTATGCAATGGATGGACATGTGTGGTTCTGGCACTGTAGCTACTTAAGAACTGCTGATCGGTAGAGGTGGAGGGTGTCGGACCAAGACCCTTAAACAGAATTGAGAACATATGTTTCAGAGTTGAATAGACAGTAATGTGGAAAAGAGGATCTCTACTTAGGGCAATCTCTTTTGTTAGAAAGGTCCACTGAAGATAAGCTGGTCACAGGGTATGACAAAGCAAGTGGGAGGAACCAGTGAAGAGGATGGGAGTGGTAGTGGCTCTAATGAGATGCTCAGGCCGCTGCTCACTGGGAGCAGTGCAGTGAAAATGTAGGTTTGAAAAATGAGGCCAGAAATTAACAGATAACAGTCTTTTACTAAATGTAAAAGTATACATTCAGTGGCAGCAGATTCCAAGTGTGATTTCTGGCCTCAGAAAGGAATATGGAGTCAGTTTGGATGGCTACAATGTAACCCTTCAGGTGTATGTATCCACTATTTGGTCTAGACTTGAATTGTACGTGGCCTAGTAGTAGTGTGGGTGATGGGTGTCTTAGCTGTAGTCCCTCACCTTCCAGCAGTGTCTTTGATGCATGTGTAGTCTACTTTCACACTCACGTTTTGGCTTTCCATTTGTGAAATCCGTTCAGGGCGCTCACAAGCGGTCCAAAACGGATCAGTTTGCATTCTAATGCATTCTGAATGGAAAAGGATCCGCTTAGAATGTGTCACGGAACCATGAACCAGACGTACAACAGGAGATAAGTGAAAATAAGAAGGCTTTATTGAAAATAAAGCTGTAAAGCAAAAGTCCAAACGAATGGTGAAACCGAAGCAGAGTCTTTGAGAGGCCAGGGATCAGGAACCAGAAGGGTAGTCAGACGAAGCCAGGATCAGGAACCAGCAGGGTAGTCAGACGAAGCCAGGATCAGGAACCAGCAGGGTAGTCAGACGAAACCAGGATCAGGAACCAGAAGCAGCAGTCTTAGAAGCAAGTGAACACAGGAGGACCAAGCAAGGAACTGAAGCCACAGACCTCCTATATATATGAGCTAGGCATCCAGCTCCTCCCAGTGGGAAGGAGGAGCCGCAGGGTGGAAGGCTACAAGAAACCCAGAAACCAAGATGGCCGCCAGCACATGTCAAACGAAGGAGAACAGCAAGAAGGTAAGACCATGACAGTACCTCCCCCTCAAGGGCCCCTCCTCCGCGGAGCAAAAAACGGTTTCTGAGGGAAGCGTGCGTGGAAGGCTCGGAGCAAGGCAGGAGCATGGACATCTGCGGAGGGAACCCAGGAACGCTCCTCTGGACCATAACCACGCCAATGGACCAAAAACTGCACCCGACCGCGGACCAGGCGTGAGTCCAGGATATTGCTCACCTCATACTCCTCATGATTGCCCACTCAGACCGGACGAGGCCGAGGAACCGAGGAAGTGAAATGATTACACACCAGTGGCTTCAACAGGGAGACATGAAACACGTTAGAGATCCGCATGCCAGGAGGAAGCGCAAGGGCATAGGCTACCGGGTTTACCCTGCGAAGCACTCGGAAGGGACCAACAAAGCGAGGCGCCAGCTTGGGAGTGTGCACTCGAAGGTTGAGGTTGCGGGTGGACAACCATACACGGTCTCCGACCTGGTAGGAAGGAGCAGGCGCTCGTCTGCGATCAGCCTGGAGTCTCTGGCGCTGCGCAGAGGCCTCAAGGGACCTCTGGATCAGTACCCAAGAAGCACGTAGGACGGAAAGGTGATCCTCCACAGCCGGAATATCCTGGGGAGAGAATACCTCCGGTAACACGGCAGGTTGGAACCCATAATTGGCCATGAAGGGAGACGTCCCAGAGGAAGAGTTCACCGCCGTGTTCCTGGCAAACTCAGCCCAAGGCAGAAGGTCAACCCAATTGTCTTGGTGATCGGAGGCATAGCAACGAAGGAATTGCTCCAAGGCCTGATTGGATCGTTCTGCGGCCCCATTGGACTGAGGGTGGTAGGCCGAGGAGAAGGAGAGATGAATCCCCAACTGGGAGCAAAAGGCGCGCCAGAACCTGGACACAAACTGACTCCCCCGATCCGACACAATCTCCTTGGGCAAACCGTGCAACCGGAAGACCTCCCTGGCAAAAATCGTGGCCAACTCTTGTGCAGAGGGTAACTTCTTGAGAGGAACACAGTGGCACATTTTGGAAAACCGATCCACAATCATGAGAATGACCGTATGGCCTCGGGATGCAGGGAGGTCCACAATGAAATCCATCCCCAGGTGTGACCATGGGCGCTCCCCGGTGGCTATGGGTTGCAGAAGGCCCAACGGAAGGTGCCGAGGGGACTTACTCTGGGCACAAACGGAGCATGCCGCTACATATGCGGCGATGTCGGAACGTAGGGAAGGCCACCAGAACAGACGTGAAACAGCCCAGGACAGCTGATTCTTTCCAGGATGCCCCGCGGTCTTGGAGTTATGGTAGGTTCGCAACAACCGAGTGCGCAACTCCTCAGGCACAAAATATCTGCCTTTGGGTCTCCCAGAGGGAGCACCAGATTGAGCCGCCAAAATCTGCTCACCCAGGGGAGAGGTCAGGCTGGTGCGAATGGCGGCCAGGATCTGATTCGGAGGTATGACCGAAGTCGGAATCGACTCCTCCCTGGACAGCTCGGAGTACTGCCGTGATAGGGCATCCGCCCTGATGTTCTTGGAACCGGGTAGGTAGGAGACCACGTAATTAAAACGTGACAAGAACAGAGCCCATCTGGCCTGACGTGGTGTCAATCTCTTGGCCTCAGAAAGGTAGGTCAGATTCTTATGGTCCGTCAGGATGAGAACCGGAACCACCGAACCCTCGAGCAAGTGCCTCCATTCTTTAAGGGACTGCACGATGGCCAATAACTCCCTGTCACCAATCTGATAGTTGCACTCCGCGGAAGACAGTTTCCGGGAGTAAAACCCACAAGGAAGCAGAGGACCCTCTGGTGTTCTACGCTGAGACAGAAGGGCGCCTACTCCCGTCTCAGACGCGTCCACCTCGAGGACAAAGGGCAACCCAGGGTTGGGATGCGACAGAATCGGAGCAGACACAAAAGCGGACTTTAGGGCCTCAAAAGCTCGGATGGCCTCGAGCGGCCAGACCTGGGAATTACTGCCCTTCCTGGTCAGATCCGTGAGAGGCTTGGCCAGCATGGAAAAGTCCCTGATGAACTTCCGATAGTAATTGGCGAAGCCCAAAAAGCGCTGCAGGGAACGAAGACCACTGGGCTGGGGCCACTGTAAGACAGCCGAAACCTACTCAGGATCCATGGAGAACCCCTCAGCGGAAATGATGTAACCTAAGAAGGTTACCTGGGATCGGTGAAATTCGCATTTCTCAAGCTTACCGAACAGCTTGTTCTCTCGTAACCGTTGCAACACTCGTCTGACATCCAGAATGTGGGCCTCCATGGATTCAGAATATACCAAGATGTCATCCGAATAGACCACCACACACTGCTGCAACAGGTCACGGAAAACATCGTTGATGAATTCCTGAAAGACTGCGGGCGCATTGCACAACCCAAAGGGCATAACCAAGGATTCATAATGACCGGTCCTGGTGTTAAACGCGGTCTTCCACTCATCGCCCGCCTTGATCCTTACCAGGTTATATGCCGCCCTCAGGTCGAGTTTGGTAAAGACCGTGGCCGCTTTAAGGCGATCGAACAGCTCGGAAATCAAGGGTATCGGGTAAGCGTTCTTGATCGTGATGCGATTGAGACCCCTGTAATCGATGCAAGGCCTCAACTCACCGCCCTTCTTTTTCACAAAGAAAAATCCAGCTCCTGCCGGGGACGAGGATTTGCGAATGTGTCCGCGTGAAAGCGCCTCCCTCACGTACTCCTCCATGGCCTCATTCTCCGCTACCGACAGTGGATAGACTTTGCCACGAGGAGGAACGGCACCAGGTTGTAACTCTATGGCACAATCGTATGGGCGGTGCGGAGGTAGGGCAACCGCGCGCACCTTATCAAATACATCCCGGTACTCCTCGTATTCAGGAGGCAACAGAGAGTCCGAGGAAGTACACAGCAACTTGACAGACCCATGGATGCAACTAGCCCCACACTGCGGTGACCACGAGAGGATCTCGGCCGATCTCCAATCGAAAGTCGGATTATGCTTCTGGAGCCAGGGGTACCCCAAGACCACCGAGTAGTGTGGAGACGAAATAACCTGGAGACAGACCGACTCTCTGTGAACGGCACCAATGGCTATCCCCACTGGAAGGGTCTCATGAGTCACGTGTGACGACAGAAGGGGTCTGCCGTCTATCGCCTCAAGAGCCAGTGGGGAACCTCGAGCCTGCAGAGGAATGGAATTGGCGGCAGCGAACACACTATCAATGAACAAACCACCAGCACCAGAGTCCACCAACGCCTGGGTCGTCACCGAGCCCCCGACCCAGGAGAGGACAACAGTGATCAGTGGTTTGTCAACACGGGAAACCGGGGACGAGGAGACTCCACCCAAGATCGGCCCCCGACAGGATCTCAGGTACGAGCGTTTCCCGGACGGTTCGGACATGTCAACCGAAAATGCCCACCGAGACCACAGTACATGCATCGACCCTCGCGTCTCCGGAGTACCCTCTCCCCCTCGGACAGGCGAGCAAACCCCAGCTGCATGGGTTCACCCCCAGACAAGTCATCCCCAGGAGGCGTGGGAGGAGAGGGAGGCACGGGTGGGACAGCAAACGTAGGCGCCAATCTGTTAGAAGACCTCCGCAGGCTCTCCTTAAAGGAAGGTCTCTCCCTGAGTCTGGTGTCAATCAAAATCAGGAAAGAAATAAGAGACTCGAGCTCCACTGGTAGGTCCTTAGCTGCAACCTCATCCTTCAAGGCATCCGAGAGACCATGAGAGAAAGCAGCGACCAGAGCCTCATTATTCCAGCCCACCTCTGCTGCCAGGGTACGAAACTCAATGGCGTATTCAGCTACGGATCGTGAACCCTGTCTGATGGACATAAGGAGCTTCGCAGCAGAGGCAGCACGAGCCGGCACATCGAATACCTTCCGAAGAGAAGCAACAAAACCGGAAAACTCGGCAACCACCGGATTGTTGTTCTCCCATAAAGGGCTGGCCCAGGCCAAGGCCTTGTCCGAGAGCAGCGAGATCAAGAAGCCCACCTTTGATCTCTCAGTAGGAAAGGCATGTGGCAGCAACTCGAAATAAATGCCCACCTGGTTAAGGAAACCTCGGCACTGAGTTGGCTCTCCCCCAAAGCGCTGTGGAAGAGGGGCAGAACCGGTCATACCCCGAAACACCGCAGGCGCAACAACAGGTGTCGGGGTAGACTCTGGCGCAACAACCGGAGCGGCAGTAGGAGCGACAACCGACCCATCGGCAACGGGAGCGAAATGAGCCGTGCGTTCAAGCAAGGTTTGCAACGCCACAGCGAACCGACCCAACAGGTGATCCTGCTGATCAAGTCTGGCAACCAGCATGGGTAGCGAGGATGGCCCTGTACCGTCAGAACTCATGGCTTGGTCCTAATGTCACGGAACCATGAACCAGACGTACAACAGGAGATAAGTGAAAATAAGAAGGCTTTATTGAAAATAAAGCTGTAAAGCAAAAGTCCAAACGAATGGTGAAACCGAAGCAGAGTCTTTGAGAGGCCAGGGATCAGGAACCAGAAGGGTAGTCAGACGAAGCCAGGATCCGGAACCAGCAGGGTAGTCAGACGAAGCCAGGATCAGGAACCAGCAGGGTAGTCAGACGAAACCAGGATCAGGAACCAGAAGCAGCAGTCTTAGAAGCAAGTGAACACAGGAGGACCAAGCAAGGAACTGAAGCCACAGACCTCCTATATATATGAGCTAGGCATCCAGCTCCTCCCAGTGGGAAGGAGGAGCCGCAGGGTGGAAGGCTACAAGAAACCCAGAAACCAAGATGGCCGCCAGCACATGTCAAACGAAGGAGAACAGCAAGAAGGTAAGACCATGACAGAATGCATCAGTTTGCATCAGTTCAGTCTCCATTGCACTTTGGAGACGGACACCAAAACGCTGCTTGCAGCGTTTTGGTGTCCGTCTGATGAATCTAAGCCAAACAGATCCGTCCTGACACTCAATGTAAGTCAATGGGGATGGATCCGTTTTCACTGACACAATCTGGCACAATAGAAAACGGATCCGTCCTCCATTGACTTTCAATGGTGTACAAAATGGATCCGTCTTGGCTATGTTAAAGATAATAAAAACGGATCCGTTCTGAACAGATGCAGACGGCTGTATTATCTGAATGGATCCATCTATGACGGATCCGCACAAAACGCGAGTGTGAAAGTAGCCTTAGCTGTTTACTTTGATGTCTGACTTCTAAAGGAGACTCTCCAACAGGAGCAAGAACTACCCCCAGGATCAGCCCACTCCTATCAAGAGGGGAAGAATATATATATATATATATATATATATATATATATATATATATACTTATAGGGACTATTAACTTTTTAAAAATACACATATAGGATCACCACAATTGTAATGATACTCCACAGTGCATGGAGTAATATAGAAAAAAAATTATTGTATATTTGCTGTGTTTTTTTTCGCATTCCATCCCAAAATATTTCAACAATATGCTCTTCAAAATGGTGGCAATAAAAAACTTTGGAAACAAAGCATAGTTTTAAAGTTATGCCTTTCCCGATATTACATGCTTTTAATTGTGCAAGATTACAAAAAATAAAAAACAAAAATAAAAGATCAATGCAGTAACGTTACTTTTATCCCATGGTAAATGGTGTAAAATCAATGGAATTACTGTCCCCCTAAAAAAAAAAGATTGAAAATTGATTGGTGCTTAGGGGTAAAAAGTACAGTCTGCAAAAAAATTTACAAAAATTAGAATTTATTTGCCCAGCCCCAAACCCATAACACAATAGTGGTTGGCCCATAACCTTTCATTTTTCAGGAAAATCGCCTATTTTCGGAAGTCCTATAGAAATGAATGGAAAGCGCACCGTGCAATCATGGCGACTACTCCACTCATGTCTATGGGACTGCCAGAAATAGCCAAGCCAGCACTTAGCTATTTTCGTAACTCCAATAGAAATGTTGCACGGTGCTTTCTTCTTCACTTTTGGGGCCCCCTTCTAGAGACAGGTGCAGGTCCCACCTATCTGGTGGCGTGTCGCTATACCTAGCAATATGCCACTAATGCCTAAGGTGACAATTCCTTTGCCTCACTGCATGACTTGGGTTATAGGGTCAACCAAAGACACACTTCTGTAGGCATATCAAGTGCAGTGTGCCAAAAAAGTGCACAAGTATGTGGGTTATCGAAAGCCCTACACTAAAAGAGAAATATTTCCATAAACCTTTTCCCTAAACCTCCAAACCAGAAGGCTCTGAAAAGATCAGAGATCATTGACCTCCCTTCACTGAAGTTTAGGAAGGTCAATCTTTCTCCAGGTATGCAAAAGGTGGTTAGCACCCCGGAGAGCTTGGTCTCTACTCAGTGGTAGAAATAATCCGTAATAATTAAATCAAAACACCGCGCCACTCTCTTCTCTCTATTAAAGGTGCTCCATAAATGTACATGAAAATGGCCAACACTAGTGTTTCGGTCCCATATATTGGATCTCGTTTACTGCCGGGTGGAGCATGTGCTGACACGAAGGAATGTGGAGATTCAGACAGGTGTGCAATGACGTTGTAGACCATCACTGGGAAGCTAATGTGCATGGCAGAGAAATCTTTCTCCTGATTTTGTCTTGGTTGCCACCACAGCATACAACAGGAGCTATGGGTCAAAAATGTTGATTGTTCCAGAAGGGTCGCATTTCTGCGCCTCAAACTTCAAACTGCTTTTATCTCTGATCTGGTGGGCTCTAGTAATCTACGGGGAGTGCATTTAAGCCCATGACACACACCAGATACTTAAGACCTACTCCCATGTATAGAGTTATCCAACACAAGGGCCTGTGGAGAGGAGGCAGCAGCGAGGTCAGGAATGAAGCCAGGGTTTGTAAACAGGAAGGCAGGAGGAGTCATGTCTAGTAATAATCCAGAAGCTTAGTTATGGATAAGCCAAAGGCTAGAACTAGAGGAACACAACAGTGCCAAGCAAGGCAAATTGACAGGAGCCAGGAAAGGTTTTCACCTTGATCTCCAGACAATGATTTTGAGATTAAGCTGTGATCTGATCATAGTGTCTGCATAGAAAAAAAAAGCATCGTATTGTATAGCAACAGAACAAGACAACAGAGTTAACACACCTTTGCTAAGGCAGCAGGTTATGACTGAGTAAGTGAGAGAGACTAACAGTGAACCTGGAGAGGACTATAACATCTTTATGACAATGCTCCCTAGGGCTCATCCACACGGCCGTTGTGCGGCTGTTCCGTGCAATTTGCAGTCCCCAATGCAGGGGCAGCGACAGTTCGGCGGCCGGGATGGATCCAGACCCATTCAACTTGAATGGGTCTGTGATCCTTCCGCACCGCAAAAAAATAGAACATGTCTATTTTTTTGCGGCGCGGAGGCACGGACAGAAACACCATGGAAGCACTCCATAGTGCATCTGTGGGGTTCCGATATCTGTGATTCTGTTCCGCATCTCTGTGATTGCGGACCCATTCAAGTGAATGGGTCCGCATCCGTGGTGCGGAGTGCACACGGGCCGGTGCCCGTGTATTGCGGACCCGCCTTATGCCACGGGCACACAATGGACATGTGCATGAGCCCTTAGGAGGAAAGTTCTTGCCTCAATGACTAATTGAATGGTTCTCCACAAGGAGAATTAGTACGGTCTGTAATGAGAAGAAAAATAAATTCCATTTAATTGTTGACTCCTGGTAAGATTTGAGCCCAGGACCATCCAATCAGCCAACACGCTGATAGTTTGTCTATAACTTGGTTCAAAACTTTCAGACCAATGTATCTAAATGGGTGTGAAATATCTTGTACTTTGTCCACAGACCAACATTTACAACACGGTTCATTGGTATCAAAATTTATGCAAATACTCAAAAGACTGAACAAACACACAATCCAAGGAATCGTACCTTGTATTTTGTACCAGTAATTGTAGATAGTCTAAAAAAGAATAAAAGTCCAGGTTTATGTCTTTAGAAAAACAGAAGCAAGTCACCTCATCTCTCCTCGGAGAAATATGACTTCATTTCAAGATACTTCCTTTTATGTTTTTTCTTTACTTTTATCAGTGTGAAGCAAAAGGAAAGAAATCAATAGGAGTCCAAAAATTGGAAATTAAAAAGTAATTTTCCTGCAAAAGGAACTGTAATGCTTTTTTAAACCCTTTTCTCAGTCCCTATCATTTAGAATAAAAAATGCTTTTATGTCTGTTAGTTCGACAAAACCTAAGACATCCCTAGGAGGGACCAAGTCAAGGCTTGAAACAGCCCGAAGTATAAAATGTAATGCAACAGATAAATGACCAGTGCAACAATCACTACATCTTGGTGCTAAAATGTCTAGCAGGAAACCAAAGTAGATCAGCTAAGGGACGTTCACAATATTATATACAGTAATGGGAGCACTGTCAGATGGGGGGTTGCTTGGATCCACCAGAGGAAATCATTCTCGAGGCCCGAACCCTGTATCATCAAGAACGTCTAATTGGATTTGAATCAAAGAAATAGACCCTATACCAAGTGATTGGCTCCAAAGGCAGCCATTACTGGATCATTGGTGCCTAGTCGTTTATCAGAGGCTGGGCTGAGGATGCTCTGGTATCCCAGTCTGATGCTGAATGGGAGTTAAAGGGAGACTGTAATTAACCACTTCCAGACCGGGCCATTTATCCCCTTCCTGACCAGGCCTAATTTTGCAAATTTTACATGTGTCACTTTATGTGGTAATAACTTTGGAACGTTTTTACTTATCCAAGCCATTCAGAGATTGTTTTCTAGTGACACATTGTACTTAATGTTAATGGTAAATTTGAGTCAATATGTTTTACCTTTATTTATAAAAAAAATCCAAAAGTTAACGAAAATTTGAAAAAATTCACTGTTTCCTAAATTTGAATCTGTCTGCTTTTAAGACAGTGATGCCTCATAATATATTCATTAATTAACATTCCCTATATGTCTACTTTATGTGGGTATCATTTTAGGACGCTAGAAGGTTTAGAAATTTAGAAGCAATTTTTGAACTTTTTTGAGGACCAGTTCAGTTCTGAAGTCACTTTGTGGGGCTTACATAGTGGAAACCCCCATAGAAACTACACCCCTCAAGTTACTCAAAACTGATTTTACAAACTTTGTTAACCCTTTAGGTGTTCCACAAGAATTAAAGGAAAATGGATATGAGATTTCTAATTTTCACTTTTTTGGCAGACCCCGATTCTGCGGTTTACAGAAACACCCCACATGTGGTCATAAACTGATGTAAGGGCACACGGCAGGGCGCAGAAGAAAAGGAGCGCCATATGGTTTTTGGAAGGCAGATTTTGCTGGACTGGTTTTTAGATGCCATGTCCCATTAGAAGCCCCACTGATGCACCCTTACAGTAGAAACTCCCAAAAAGTGACCCCATTTTGGAAACAAGGTGATAAGGTGCCAGTTTTATTGGTACTATTTTGGGGTACATATGATTTTTAATTGCTCTATATTAAGTTTTTTGTTAGGCAAGGTAACCAAAAAATGGCTGCTTTGGCACTGTTTTTATTTTTTACATTTATCTGACAGGGTAAAAAATTATGTTTTTGTGTCTCCATTTTCTGAACGCCATATTTTTTTTCTTTTTCTGCCGATCGTCTTGTGCAGGGGATCGTTTTTTTGCAGGAATAGTTGACATTTTTATTGGTACCATTTTTGGGCACATATGATTTTTTGATCATTCATTATTACACTTTATGGGGCAAGGTGACCAAAAAATTGGTTGTTTTAGCACAGTTTTTATTTATTTTTACAGCGTTCACCTGAGGGGTTAGGTCATGTGACATTTTTATAGAGCAGATTGTTATGGACATGGAAAAACCTAATATGTATACTTTTTCTTATTTATTTAAGTTTTACACAACAATAGCATTTTTGAAACCAAAAAAATAATGTTTTAGTGTCTCCATAGTCTGAGAGCCACAGCTTTTTTTTATTTTTTTGACCGATTGTCTTAGTTAGGATCTCATTTTTTGCGGGATGAGGCGATGGTTTGATTGGTACTATTTTGGGGGGCATACGCCTTTTTGATCGCTTGGTGTTGCACTTTATATGATGTTAGGTAAAAAAAAATTGCTTTTTTTGGCACAGTTTTTTTTTTTTTACGGTATTCACCTGAGGGGTTAGGTAATGTGATATTGTTATAGAGCAGGTTGTTCCGGACGTGGCAATACTTAATATGTCTACTTCTTTTATTTTATTTCACTTTAACACAATAATAGTATTTTTTAAACAAAGAAAATTATGTTTTAATGTCTCCATGTTCTGAGAGCTATCGTTTTTTTTTATTTTTTGAGCGATTTTCTTATGTAGAGGCTCATTTTTTGCGGGATGAGGTGATGGTTTTATTGGTACCATTTTTTGGGACATACGCATTTTTGATCACTTGGTGTTGCACTTTTTGTGATGTAAGGTGACAAAAATGGCTTTTTTGACAGTTTTTTTAAAATATTTTTATGGCGTTTATAGGGCGGGGTGGATCATGTAATATATTTATAGTATAGTGATATATTTATACGGATGTGGAAATACCAAATATGTTTATTTTATTTATTTTTTCTATAAGAAAAATTTTTTTTATTACTTTATTGGGGATTTTATTTTTTTACATGTGAAACCTTTTTTTTTTTATAAAACACTTCATTTTTATTTTTTATTTTTATTTTACACTTTGTGTTCCCCATAAGGTCATACAAGACTTCTGGGGGACATTTAACTTCACTTTTTTTTTTTTTTCACTATTGATTTCTCCTGTAACTGGGGCTGACATAGTAGCCCCAGTTACTCGGGAAATACACCCCCCAGAGAGGCTGTACAGCAGTATACAGTGCTGATCGAGGTCTGTTGAAGACCCGACAGCTCCTGCACTCTCCCGGCCCAGGCGGTCACATGACAGGGCATAGCGCCTCCTGCTCTGTATACACAGCGATCTAGAAGGCAGGGACACCTGGGAACTGTCTCTGCCTTCTCTCTGGGTTGCCCTGCTGTCACTGACAGCAGATCCCCCGCTCGGCAGCTGCACGAGTAGCGTGCAACTGCGATCTCTGAATGGATGTTCTAAAACATCCATTCAGAGATAAACAACCACCCATAGGACATTTATAGTCTATCGCGGTCAAAACCATTGTTACCTACAGTACGTACGTTTTTACCCATTGGTCTTTGTATTCTCATCTGTCTCTTGTAGGTTTCTGAATATTAACATATGAGATTATTGCCATACAACAGCACACATACATTCCAACCTAGAATGCACTGGATGGAAGTGCCTCAAGCCCCGGAGGAGCAGAGGATGGGAGTGGTAGTGGCTTTAGCAGCAATAATCATTCACAGTGGCAGTCTTCACAACGATACTGCCTAGGGTCAGGGCAGTGACAGGAGGGTTCACCTTGAGGCTGGGGCTCCTGCATGACTGGGGTTCCCTTGGTGTGGGTGCAAGCAGGAGATGTAGATGCTGTGGCCGGCGTATAGTGCTGGAGTCAGTAACATCTCTGCTTACTATAGTGCAGAATGGGAGTTGAAGTACATCCAACGGTATCAAAACAGACTTCCAAATAATTCTCAATGCAAATCTTCCCAGATAGCAACATATGGATATAGGCCAGGATGGGGATTGTAATACTCATCAATGTGTGTCTCTCTCTCTCTAGGTCTGGCAATTTTAGTCTTGCAATGGTGGCTGTGATTCCCAGCTGAGGTTTGACAGGATTAAGAAACAGTGGGCTAGACCTTGTCCACATGTGAAGGGTGTTTCAGCCATGTCACTCTCACTGCAGTAAAGTCTCTACCAGCCTTAGGGCTCATTCACACGACCATGCCGTGTTTTGCGGATCCGCAAAACACGGATGCCACCCATGTGCCTTCCGCAATTTTGCGGAACAGAACAGGAGGCCCATTATAGAAATGCCTATTCTTGTCCACAAAACAGACAAGATTAGGACATGATTCAATTTTTGTGGGGCCACGGAACAGAGCAACGGATGCGGACAGCACACGGAGTGCTGTCCGCATCTTTTGCGTTCCCATTGAATTGAAATTCCTTACTGACTCCAGTTCTTTCCTTCTCTTTCTTTCTGGAGTACTGTGAAGTAAAGATGGTTTTCTCTCTGTGGATCTCTCAGAGATACTGATCCTCTGCAGTTCAGGCCTAGTACTTTGAAGGGTGAGAACATGTAGTTCCTCTAATTTCCTCCACTTGCACACAACTCACTGAGCTAGGTGCAGACCTAAGTCCAACACCTAACTTCCAACAGTGGCAGGGTCAGGATTATTAACCCTGACTGATAGTAGGCAAATTAATGGAAACCCTATTAAAGGATAGGATTGTGGAACATCTAAAATCCCATGGATTGCAAGATGAAAAACAACATGGGTTTACTTCAGGGAGATCATGTCAAACAAATCTTATAGATTTTTTTGACTGGGTGAATAAAATAATAGACGGTGGAGGTGCAGTAGACATCGCATATCTAGATTTTAGTAAGGCTTTTGACACTGTCCCACATAGAAGACTTATCAATAAACTGCAGTCATTGAGCATGGACTCCCATATTGTTGAGTGGATTAGGCAGTGGCTGAGTGACAGACAACAGAGGGTTGTAGTCAATGGAGAACATTCAAAACAAGGTAATGTTACCAGTGGGGTTCCACAGGGATCTGTACTGGGACCGATTTTGTTTAATATCTTCATAAGTGATATTGCAAAAGGCCTCGCTGGTAAGGTTTGTCTTTTTGCTGATGACACAAAGATATGTAACAGGGTTGATGTTCCTGGAGGGAAACGCCAAATGGAAAAGGATTTAGGAAAACTAGAAGAATGGTCAGAACTCTGGAAACTGAAATTTAATGTGGATAAGTGCAAGATAATGCACCTGGGGCGTAAAAACCCAAGGGCAGAATATAGAATATTTGACACAGTCCTGACCTCAGTATCTGAGGAAAGGGATTTAGGAGTAATTATTTCAGAAGACTTAAAGGTGGGAAGACAATGTAATAGAGCAGCACGAAATGCCAGCAGAATGCTTGGATGTATAGGGAGAGGTATAAGCAGTAGAAAGAGTGAAGTGCTTATGCCGCTGTACAGAACACTGGTGAGACCTCACTTGGAGTATTGTGCGCAGTACTGGAGGCCATATCTCCAGAAGGATATAGATACTCTAGAGAGAGTTCAGAGAAGAGCTACTAAACTAGTACATGGATTGCAGGATAAAACTTACCAGGAAAGGTTAAAGGACCTTAATATGTATAGCTTGGAAGAAAGAAGAGACAGAGGGGATATGATAGAAACTTTTAAATACATAAAGGGAATCAACTCGGTAAAGGAAGAGAGCATATTTAAAAGAAGAAAAACTACCACAAGAGGACACAGTTTTAAATTAGAGGGGCAAAGGTTTAAAAGTAATATAAGGAAGTATTACTTTACTGAGAGAGTAGTGGATGCATGGAATAGCCTTCCTGCAGAAGTGGTAGCTGCAAATACAGTGAAGGGGTTTAAGCATGCATGGGATAGGCATAAGGCCATCCTTCATATAAGATAGGGCCGGGGGCTATCCATAGTATTCAGTATATTGGGCAGACTAGATGGGCCAAATGGTTCTTATCTGCCGACACATTCTATGTTTCTATGTTTCTATCCATACGGAGATATGATATGCTGGTTAGGGTTGAGCGAACCCGAACTGTAAAGTTCGGGTTCGTACCGAACTTTAGGATTTTTGGACCCCGGACCCGAACATTTCAGTAAAAGTTCGGGTTCGGTGATTTCTCAGCGCTTTTTGAAAGGCTGCAGAGCAGCCTATCAACAAGCGTTTAACTGTGTGCCCTTAGAAGCCATCACAGCCATGCCTACTAATGGCATGGCTGTGATTGGCCAGTGCAGCATGTGACCCAGGCTCTATATAAGCTGGAGTCACGTAGCGCTGCACGTCACTCTGCTGTTACTAGTGTAGGGAGAGGATGCTGCTGGTGATTTCAGGGAGAGAATAGGAGAAAGTCTTTTCTCAAAACGTGAATCTAACTCAGCGATCTACATACATTGTGTTGTGTGGGTGCAAGGCACAATTTTTTTTATCCTGCCCTGAGCCCAGTGACGGAAAAAAAATAACTTTTATAAGTCAGTTAGGTGGGCGGCGGCCATTTTATGCAAGCTCAGTGCACCAGCACTGGATCTGAGCTTTTGGGACATTGAAATCCAAGCTTTAAAAACAGCACAAATAATTTGTTTTTAAAAAAAATCACCATTTTTTTGGGCAATTTACAACATCTGGTGCATTTGCAGGATTAGTCAGTGTGCAATTTAAGCTAGAAATACAGCCATAATTTTCTGGGTTTTTAAAAACACACCGATTTTTGCAAAAAAACACTATTTTCCTGATCTGCAAGTGTTAAATTCAAGTTTAATATATACAGCTTTCATATTCTGTTACCAAAAAAACACTTTTTTGGCAATATACAACATCTGGATTAGTCAGTGTGCAATTTAAGCTAGAAATACAGCCATCATTTTCTTGATTTTTAAAAACACACTTTTTTGCCAGATTCCACTATTTTTCTGGCCTTGCAGCATCAGCACATGTGAAATTCCAGGGTTATATACTGCTGTCAAATTCAGTTATTAAACAAACACCCGTTTGGGGAAAAAAAAAATTGTTGGCAGCCTTTGCTGCAGATGTCATTGTGAGATACAGCCTTTACATAGTGTGGTTCTATTCAGGTATTTGAAATACCGCCATTTGGTGCACAAATCTTTAATTGAGGCCTAGTGTGGGTCAGGCTGTGTGAGACACACCCTGTATATACAGGGCTTATATTCTTCTATTAATAAAACACACTTTTTGGGGCAAAATACACAATTTTTCAGGCCTCGCAGCATCTTGACGTTTGAAATTACAGGCTTATATACTGCTGCCATATTCAGTTATTAAACTAACACCCGTTTGGGCAAAAAAAAATTGTTGGCAGCCTTTGCTGCAGATGTCATTGTGAGATCCCGCCTTTACATACTGTCTTTCTATTCAGTTATTTGAAATAAAGCCATTTTCGGCACAATTCTTTGATAGCGTCCTAGTGTGTTTCAGGCCGTGTGAGATACACCCTTTAAATACAGGGGTTCTATTCAGGTATTTGAAATACAGCCATTTTGGGCAAACAAATTTAATTGCGGCCTAGTCAGGTTCAGGCCGTGTGAGATACACCCTTTATATATTTGGGTTATATTCAGATATTTGAAATACCGCCATTTTGGGCAAACAAAATTAAAAGAAGGCCTAGTCTGGTTCAGGGCGTGTGAGATACACCCTTTAAATACATGGGTTTGATTCTTTTATTAATAAAACACCTCTTTTTGTGCAAAATACACAATTTTTCAGGCCTTGCAGCATCTTGACGTTTAAAATTCCAGGGTTATATACTGCTGCCATATTCAGTTATTAAACAAACACCCGTTTGGGCAAAAAAGTTTATTTGGCAGCCTTTGCTGCATATGTCATTGTGAGATACACCCTTTATATATTCGGTGTTATATTCAGATATTTGAAATACCGCCATTTAGTGCACAAATCTTTAATTAAGGCCTAGTCTGGTTCAGGCCGTGTGAGATACACCCTTTAAATACAGGGGTTTGATTCAGGTATTTGAAATACAGCCATTTTGGGCAAACAAATTAAATTAAGGCCTAGTCTGGTTCAGGGCGTGTGAGATACACCCTGTACATACTGTCGTTCTATTCTACTATTAATTAAACAAGATCCTAAATTCGAGAAATATGAGGAGAGTGTCAAATAAGGGACGTGTCCCAGGTCGTGGTGCTGCTGGTGGAGCTCCTGTTGTAGGGAGAGGACGTGGTCGATCTGTGCCAGCTACACGCACAAGTGAAAACCCTTCCTCAGGTGCGAGTAGGCGACAGAACCTGTAGCGGTATTTGGTCAGGCCTAATGCAGCTCTACGAATGGTGAGGCCTGAACAAGTACAGGCGGTAGTAGATTGGGTTGCTGACAGTGGATCCAGTTCCTTTACATCCTCTCCCATCCAGTCTCCTGCTGAAAGACCACAGTTGGCACCTGCAGACGATGTCCATCAGTCTTTCACCTCACCCCCTTGCAAATCAGCCAAGCAGTCTGAGCCCCAAGTCGTGCAGCAGTCTCTGCAGTCTTCTGCTTTTGGATGACTCTGTTAGCAGGATATCCCAGGGCCACCCACCTAGCCCTGCCCCAGAAGTGGAAGAGATTGAGTTCACCGATGCCCAACCACTTATCTTTCAAGATGAGTACATGGGAGGACCATCGCAGCACGTCTCGGATGATGACGAAACACAGGTGCCAACTGCTGGGGCTTTCGAAAGTGTGCAGACCGACAAGGAAGGCAGGGGTGAAGACTGGGTGGAAGATGATGTGGAGGACGATGAGGTCCTCGACCCCACATGGAATCAAGGTCATGCGAGTGACCTATGTAGTTCGGAGGAAGAGGCGGTGGTCGCACATAGCCACCAGTACAGAAGAAGAGAGAGCAGGGTGCAAAAGCGGAGCTGCCGTCCCCTAGACAGTACGCCTGCTACTGCCCACCGCAGCAAGGGACCGAGCACACCAAAGCCAGCTCCAAGGAGTTCCCTGGCGTGGCAGTTCTTCAGACAATGTGCTGACGACAAGACACGAGTGGTTTGCATGCTGTGCAATCAGAGCCTGAAGCGAGGCATAAACGTTCTCAACCTGAGCACAACCTGCATGACCAGGCATTTAAGTGCAAAGCACGAGCTGCAGTGGACACCTCAAAAACCAAGAAAGGTCTCTGGCTCCTCCTGCTTCCTCTTCTGCTGCAGTCTCAGCCTCTTCATCCACCTCTGGAGTGACAGTGCCACCTGCCACCCCGCAAACAGAGGATCTGCCAGCAACATCACCATCTGGGTCACTAAGCATCTCCACAATGTCCCACGGAAGCGTTCAGCTCTCCAACCCCCAAACGCTGGAGAGGAAGAGGAAGTACCCGCCTACCCACCCGCGATCCCTAGCCCTGAATGCCAGCATTTCTAAATTATTGGCCTTTGAAATGCTGTCATTCCGTCTGGTGGAGACGGATAGTTTTATAGGCCTTATGGCGGTGGCTGTCCCACAGTACGTCGTGCCCAGCCGCCACTACTTTTCCAGGAGAGCCATCCCTTCCCTTCACAACCAAGTAGGGGACAAAATCAGGTGTGCACTGCGCAACGCCATCTGTAGCAAAGTGCACCTGACTACGGATACGTGGACCAGTATGCACGGTCAGGGCCGTTATATCTCCATAACAGCACACTAGGTAAATGCAGTGGCGGCTGGGCCTGAGGCGGATAGCAGTTTGGCGCATGTCCTTCCACCACCGAGGATTGCAGGGCGCTTCAATTTGCCTCCTGTTGCTTACTCCTCCTACTCCGCTTCCTCATCCGGTCAGCATAACACCTTCACCACCAACTTCAGCACAGCCAGGGGTAAACGACAACAGGCAGTATTAAAACGTATCTGTTTGGGGGACAAACCCCACACCGCGCAGGAGCTGTGGACGGGCCTTGAACAACAGACCGATGAGTGGTTGGTGCCAGTCAGCCTCAAGCCCGGCCTGGTGGTGTGCGATAATGGGCGAAATCTTGTAGCAGCTCTGGGACTAGCCGGTTTGACGTACATCCCTTGCCTGGCGCATGTGCTGAATTTGGTGGTGCAGAGATTCCTTAAAAATTTCCCCGATATGTCAGAGCTGCTGCATAAAGTGTGGGCCGTCTGTGCGCGCTTTCGGTGTTCTCACCCTGCTGCTGCCCGCCTGTCAGCGCTGCAGCGAAACGTCGGCCATCCCGCTCACCGCCTCATATGCGACGTGCCCACCAGGTGGAACTCCACCTTGCACATGCTGGCCAGACTGTGCGAGCAGCAGCAGGCGATAGTGGAGTTTCAGCTGCAGCACGCACGGGTGAGTCGCTCTGCGGAACAGCACCACTTCACCAACAATGTGAATATCAATTACATTTTCGGGTAAAATTCACCAATTTTGGTGTGTATAGTACCACTGCTATACCTAGTAGACCTGTAAAAAATAAATATAAAATTGTCAGTTACATTTTCTGTTAAAGTGTATAGTACCACTGCTATACCTAGTAGACAGGTTAAAAAAATAAATAAATTGTCATTTACATTT
This sequence comes from Bufo bufo, assembly GCF_905171765.1. NCBI lineage: Eukaryota > Metazoa > Chordata > Amphibia > Anura > Bufonidae > Bufo > Bufo bufo. The sequence goes on along the minus strand of NC_053397.1, from coordinate 26,880,459 downwards.
CCGGGTGAAATTCACCAATTTTTGGGTGTGATGTACCACTGCTATACCTAGTAGACCAGTTAAAAAAAATATAAAAATTGTCATTTACATTTTCGGAGGAAATTCACCAATTTTTGGGTGTGATGTACCACTGCTATACCTAGTAGACAGGTTTAAAAAATAATAACAGTTACATTTTTTGGTCAAATTCACCAATTTTTGGGTGTAATATACCCCTCCTCTACCTAGTTGACAGCTTAATAAATTTCAATAATTTTTCTGTTACATTCTTGGGTTGACATTATACAATTTTAGACGTGAATAAACACCTGCTCTGCATAGGTGACAGAATAAAATTTAATAAATTCTTCAGTAATTAATGCGCGCCACATCCTTTCATTTAATGCTTAAACTTTGAAAAGTTGTCACACTTTTATGCTTTAATAATTTCTCCCATAATTCAACTCTATAATTTTAAATTTTAAAAATTGATCCTCCCTTGAATGTGGTCTCTCTTTCTCACGCTCCCTCTCCGGCGTGGAACCCTGATTCCCCGCCACTCGTGATCACCATGGTAGGCGCATAAAAGAACATCGAAAGTTGATAGAGCAGATATCAAATTGGATCGTGAACATCACAGGACGTGCGACATGGTGGGGCAGTAAGTGTGGACACGCCTACACGAACTGACTGACAGGGGTCAGCCCCTGCAACTTCTGGGTCTCCAAATTGGGCACATGGCCAGAGCTTGCCCTTTACCCCTTGGAAGTGCTGGCCTGCCCTGCAGCCAGTGTATTGTCTGAACCTGTGTTTAGCATGACTGGAGGGGGTTATCACAGGTTATATTTCCCAATGTTTTGGGGTGTATCCTAATTTAAAAAATAAAATTTAAAACCAAAAAGCAGTGTAGGCTACCTCCTCCACCGCCGCTTCCACCTAGACCGCCACATCCACCGCCTCCTCAACCTCCTACTCCATATGGACCTAGTCCTCCTAGATCAAGATTTTTTTTTACGAATTTTATGTTATTTAAAGTCATTTCCTTATCCACATTTGTTTGCAGAGCACTTGCCATGCTCTTAACCACATTTTGATGCCATTTGCAGCCCTCTAGCCCTTTCCATGACATTTTTACATCCATTTTAGTCCTCAAAAGTTCGGGTCCCCATTGACTACAATGGGGTTCGGGTTCGGGGTCAAGTTCGGGTCCCGAACTCGAACTTTTTTTCAAAGTTCGGCCGAACCCGTCGAACACGAACATCCAGGTGTCCGCTCAACTCTAATGCTGGTACATAACAAGGCATTAACTTGTTAAATAACATTACATAATAAGAACAGTTTGAAAGTACCCTATTCCGGGGTACTGCATCAATCACACTATGTCTTCTACTAATGCACTGATTCTACTTCCTGTTGCCAACCAGTTACCTCTGCCCCTCCCTGCAATGGCCTGGAGTGTGCACACTGCTTGTGACATGCATGCTGCTGCACAGAGAACAGTGTGCAGCCTCTCATGGGACTTATACCTCAGTCTGTGTTTTTCCAGCACCGTGTTCACAATTTAGAGTGATTTACAAAACCCTTGCTTCTGTTACATGTCATCTGGTCTCACTTTGCGATGTCATGCCTGGGGAAAGCATTGTAGGATATGCATTTAGCAGAGCTGCTGTCTGCAGACTGTGATTTCTACAACCACAATGCCAGACTATTTTCTACTAAAAAGTGGCATGGGGGAAATAAGAAGGCTTAGTTATCGGATGTACAGTCAGGTCCATAAATATTGGGACATTGACACAATTATAAGATTTTTGGCTCTATACACCACCACAATGGATTTGAAATGAAACGAACTATATGTGCTTTAACTGCAGACTGTCAACTTTAATTTGAGGGTATTTACATCCAAATCAGGTGAACGGTGTAGGAATTACAACAGTTTGCATATATGCCTCCCACTTGTTAAGGGACCAAAAGTAATGGGACAATTGGCTTCTCAGCTGTTCCATGGCCAGGTGTGTGTTATTCCCTTACTATCCCAATTACAATGAGCAGATAAAAGGTCCAGAGGTCATTTCCAGTGTGCTATTTGCATTTGGAATCTGTTGCTGTCAACTCTCAAGATGAGATCCAAACAGCTGTCACTATCAGTGAAGCAAGCCATCATTAGGCTGAAAAAACACAACAAACCCATCAGAGAGATAGCAAAAACATTAGGCGTGGCCAAAACAACAGTTTGGAACATTCTTAAAGAGAAGGAACGCACCGGTGAGCTCAGCAACACCTAAAGACCACGGAAAACAACTTTGGTGGATGACCGAAGAATTCTTTCCCTGGTGAAGAAAACACCCTTCACAACAGTTGGCCAGATCAAGAACACTCTCCAGGAGGTAGGTATATGTGTGTCAAAGTCAACAATCAAGAGAAGACTTCACCAGAGTGAATACAGAGGGTTCACCACAAGATGTAAACCATTGGCGAGCCTCAAAAACAGGAAGGCCAGATTGGAGTTTGCCGAACGACATCTAAAAAAGCCTTCACAGTTCTGGAACAACATCCTATGGACAGATGAGACCAAGATCAACTTGTACCAGAGTGATGGGAAGAGAAGAGTATGGAGAAGGAAAGGAACTGCTCATGATCCTAAGCATACCACCTCATCAGTGAAGCATGGTGGTGGTAGTGTCATGGCGTGGGCATGTATGGCTGCCAATGGAACTGGTTCTCTTGTATTTATTGATGATGTGACTGCTGACAAAAGCAGCAGGATGAATTCTGAAGTGTTTCGGGCAATATTATCTGCTCATATTCAGCCAAATGCTTCAGAACTCATAGGACGGCGCTTCACAGTGCAGATGGACAATGACCCAAAGCATACTGCAAAAGCAACCAAAGAGTTTTTTAAGGGAAAGAAGTGGAATGTTATGCAATGGCCAAGTCAATCACCTGACCTGAATCCGATTGAGCATGCATTTCACTTGCTGAAGACAAAACTGAAGGGAAAATGCCCCAAGAACAAGCAGGAACTGAAGACAGTTGCAGTAGAGGCCTGGCAGAGCATCACCAGGGATGAAACCCAGCGTCTGGTGATGTCTATGCGTTCCAGACTTCAGGCTGTAATTGACTGCAAAGGATTTGCAACAAAGTATTACAAAGTGAAAGTTTGATTTATGATGATTATTCTGTCCCATTACTTTTGGTTCCTTAACAAGTGGGAGGCACATATGCAAACTGTTGTAATTCCTACACCGTTCACCTGATTTGGATGTAAATACCCTCAAATTAAAACTGATAGTCTGCAGTTCAAGCACATCTTGTTCGTTTCATTTCAAATCCATTGTGGTGGTGTATAGAGCCAAAAATGTTAGAATTGTGTCGTTGTCCCAATATTTATGGACCTGACTGCATGCCAGAGTTTTTCTTTAAAATGTACTTCGGCAGGTTCAAAGGCATAAATATCATGGAGACATGTATGGTCTACTCATAGGGATGAGCGAACTTGCATTTTTCAAGTTCGTGTTCGGCGTTCAGGGATATGTGCAATTCCGTTATGGATTCTGTTGTCACGGAATATGACAGAAAGCACTACAGAAGCCTCGAAGAGGCATTCCATCATAATAGAAGTCAATAGGCAGCATAAAGTCCTGCATAACGGAAACCAAACGGACCCGTTATGCTGCCCATTGACTTCCATTATGACGGAATGCAAAACGAAATGCCTCTTAAAGGCTTCCGTAGTGCATTCCGTCATAGCATTCTGTTGTATTCTGTATTAACGGAATCCATAACAGAATTGCAAAAATACCCGAACCCCAACTTGAAAAATGCAAGTTCGCTCATCCCTATCTACCCACTCAAATGGTAACTTACAGACAGAAGAAAACAAGACTACAGGGTTTCCTTGTAGTCTGTAACCATGGAGACACATAGGTCTGTTTAGGAGCTGTATATACACTGTAGTATTTTTTTTTAATGAAGACTATGTGCAGAGTTGCTTTTTTTATTTTAAATGCATTACAGCTATAAAATATTGGATTCAATTGCTACGATCTTCATTCATACCCTTTTTGGAAACCCTTTTTAGAAGCGTTAGCACCAATTGAAAGCTTACGATCATGATTACCACGGAACAGGGTGGAAAATGTAAGCTTTTCGCAACAAGTGATTAAAATGACAAGGAATGTTAAGAACGTAGCCCAGATTTCTTTTTACATTTTCGTTTGCTCCTTAGCAAGAGGTCATGGATTAACAGCGTGTATCCAGGGATTAGGAGGAGGATTGATCGTGGCATCTTGATGTAGAGTTAAAATGTTATCAAGGCAAATACATTGTAGCGTCTACTTAAAATGCAACTTTCAGACTGAGTCATCAGCTGCCCATGGTGATCACCTGTCATCAGGCTTTAATGGAACATAACCTTATCGCAAGCTGGGGTTGTATACTGTGAAAAAGTCACAATGGCATTAAATGGAATTCTCTGCTTCTCAGTGTTTTCAAATCAAAATAGAGAAGGATCATGAAGGTTTAAAAGCTGTGCCACGAGAGATACCAGGGCCAGGTTGTCACATGCATATTCATACCTTCCACGTGGCCATTTGTAGGGCACAAAGAACAATGTCAATGTCCGCCTTTTAACACCATGTAGTTTTTAGATATAGTGTTCTTTGCTGATTGAATGGGTTATAAAACATTAGAAAATATGGGTGCTTCCTTTTAAAAAACACGCCACCCCAGTCCGCAGGTGGCGTGCGGTACTGCTATGGAGCCGAACATACAATACCAGAACAAACCCGAGGACAGGTGTGCAGCGGTTTGTGCATTTTCTAATCTTGTACTTCTCCTCAATGCATCTTTATAATGGTCACAGCTCTGTTTTTGAGATATGAAACTCCAAATACCTTGCATAGACATTAGGCAGTAGGTGGTTTTGCAGCACCGAGTCCTGGGATGAAGTTTACATGTTTTTCATGTTCTGATAAGTTGTTTGGCATCTTAAGAAGTTGGCTGTTCTGATGGTAAAATTATTTGTGAGCCCCTCTGGGTAGCGGGGATAATGTGAATGGTGACTATAGTTGTACAGCTTTATGGAATATGTTAGCAGCAAGCTTATTTATCTTGCTCATTTATATAGCGCTGACATATTCCATAGCACTTCACAAATATTATCATTGCTTGCTGTCTCCAATGGGGCTCACAATCTAAGGTCCCTATCAGTATGTCTTCGGAGTGTGGGAGGAAACCGGAGAACCCGGAGGAAACCCACACAGACACAGGGAGAACATACAAACTCCATGCAGATGTTGTCCTTAGTTGGATTTAAACCAGCGCTGCAAGGCGCCAGTGCCAACCACTGAGCCACCATGATGCCCATATGATATATGAATATCCATAATATCAATAGTATGGCGTCCTCTAGTGGTTCCTGCAGGACAACATCATTTTATCATTTGAAGCCATGTCTGTGTGAGATTGTGAGACAGCTCTTATTGCATGAACACTGTTATTTTGCTGTTTGGCCACAGGAGGCCGCTATTTCCTCACACAGCTAAACAGAGTGCTGAGGTGGGCACACAGCTCTACCTGGACACAGGTGGAGCTGTGTGTCCAGAGGAAGGAAGCTGGCGTCCATCTTAGTTGCAGACTGGAAAAGTGTGTGAGAGAAGAAATCCATTAACATCCTAGCGTGGAATCACCCTTTTGCGTCCAGGACTGCAGCCAAATGTAGCTGATCGAGTCAAGGACCTGGATCCCATCCAGGAGAAGGGGTACAGCTGCCAGGATCGCTGACGAGCACTGAAGAGAAAAGCAACGGATCCTGCGGTACCGCACGTGTGTTGGATGAGCCTTTGTTCAGTTCGCAGTCACCAGCTGAGGCAGAGCAGACCCGGGTCGGTAAGACAGAGCATTAACGCACCTCAATATAAGATTGGCGCCTAAATACTAGAGACTGAGATCAAACCTGCCGGTAGTTAGTGTTGCTGAGTGGCAGGCTACCAAGTATTGCTGTTTGTTTATCACAAATACTTATTAGTTAATGTTTTGGTTCGCTCCGGAGAACAGAGAGCCCTTCACCATAATCTCCAGTTACCCAAGTGTGTTGATCGGGAGTGATATATATTAGGCACGTGCCACATTACCAGTTTTGGGGAAAAGGGAGGAGGAAATCACTGTATAGGCCGGTAAGATTGTAAGGAGCTGTGTCGCACCGTGGGCTAGCCTGTATCCAGTGGCGTAGTGAGGGGGGCCGTTGCCCCGGGCGCAAAATTTTAGGGAGCGCCAGCAGGGCCGCACCGCCATTTATGCAAAGTGAGGTGATCGCCCCAGGCTGCGCGGCCCTGCTCACAAGTGGGGGGCGGTGGCAGGTCACAGGGAGATGAGTGCTTCCATTGTGGAAGCGCTCATCCCCATAGTCATCTGTATCGCCGTCCTCAGGACAGCAATACAGATGGATGTGCTGCGGGGCAGGGGAGGGAGAGGCTTCTCCCTTCCCCATTCCTCTGATAGGCTGCAGGCCTAGTGCATCGCACCGCCTGAGCCGTACAGCGCGGGACACAGGCCGGAGGAAGCCTGCATCGCATCGCTGCCATGGAGGTAAGTATAAGTGTTTATTTTTTTATGTCACAATACTAGCTCCTGGCACATGATTGGGGGGGCATCTATGGGGGGCACTTATTACTGGCACATGATTGGGGGGCCATCTATGGGAGGCACTTCTCACTGGCACATGATTTGGGGGCATCTATGGGGGCACTTGTTACTGGCACATTATTGGGGGGCACCGTCGGGGCATCTATGGGGGCACATCTTACTGGCACATTATTGGGGGACATCTATGGGACACTTCTTACTGACACATTATTGTGGGCATCTACTGAGGCCACAAAGAAGAAGTATTTTATATGGGGGGCTCTGTATAGGGGAATTTTATACTGGTGCACATTATGGTGGGTACTATGGGGAAGAAGAGAGAGGAGTACTATGTAGTCATCTACGGGGGCACTAAGAAGGGGTATTTTATACTTGCAAATTAACGGGGAAACTGAGGGCATCTACTGGGGCACTATATATGGGGCATTTTATACTGGTACATTATGGGGGTCACTAGGAGGAAGAGGGGAGAGAAGCACTATGGGGGTATTTTATACTGGCACAATATGGGGACATTATCTCAACTGGGGGCATTAAAATGGGGTATTTTTGCACTCTCACATTATAAGGAGAATTATTACTATTGGGGGGCATTATGGTGGGCTATTACTATTGGGGGTCTAAGAGGAACATGATTACTAGTATGGGCACTATGGGAGCATTATTACTTCTGGGGCACAGTGGGGATATGTTGGGGGCACTATTACTACCATGTGTGCTCTAGCAGAGAATTATTCCTATTGGTGGGACTTTTGGGAGCACTATTACTGTGGGGGCACCTTGGCACAGTATCAGCTTACCACAATTATTTTTGGGGGACGTTATGTTTACACTATTAGTGTCAGGGGCACTATTTGCTGGGCGCAGTTATTTTAGGGCACTGTGTGCCAATAATTATTAAAAGGCACTATCTGCGTGGTACTACTATTATCAGGGGCTTTATCTGTTTCTGCAGTATAATATTGGGGAGCACAGCGGCATAGTATTGGGGGTGATAGGATGATTTGTCCAGAAGATGGGAGGATGATAGAAAAGTAGTAAACTAAGAGACGAGAAATGGCTGAAAAATGGTGGCCTGGTCTGAAAGGAGAAGATAAGGAAAGAGAACATCTACATCAAAGGAGACGCCACTGGATGTAAGAGGTATGGGGCTCTGTATTACCCTGTATGTTCTGTAGTGATGGGAGAGGGTGGATATAGAATTTGGCCCACACTGTAGCAGCCTGGCCCCAGACTTCAGGTCACACTGTGCGTGTTCTGAAATCTGGGGCCTCACACCCATCTACTACATTATCTGTACTCAGAGAGTTATCACCGTGTAATCTGTGGTGTTACATAGGACTGCAGGTGATATCTACTACATTATCTGTACACAGAGAGTTATCACCGTGTAATCTGTGGTGTTACATAGGACTGCAGGTGATATCTACTACATTATCTGTAAAAAGGGGCGTGTCCACAGGTTGGGGGGGCGCAATACTTGGCTTGCCCCGGGTGCTGGCAACCCACGCTATGCCACTGCCTGTATCTCACATCCACACGATTGTTCCTGTTCTTCAGGGTAATAACAGGTATGGCGAGGAAGAGTTAACTCTGCTTGCAGTAGGTAAATTGCGCATGTGTTTTCCGGCTACCATCGTAGGGCGCTGTGCCGTGCAACACAGGGGTCTCAGCCTCCGGGCTCAGTGTATGTAATGTGATTTTATGTTCACTGCATTTGGGAGTGTGTGTGATATCCCGTAACAGTAAAACAAAGTCTGTTCTCAAGAGCTGGTGTCAGAGTTGTTTTCCTTGTTCGTGACTTCGCTGTATCCTGGGGAGTCTACCCCGGTACACAGCCTACATCTGTACAGGGGATTTCGACATCTCAAGATCAGGGTTCTGACCTTTAAACACATACAATAAGCAATTAGAACTAGGTTTTCATTTATTTGGGTGGATACACATTTTAAAGGGGTATTCCAGCTCCCTTTGGAAAGAGAATAAATAGAGAGAGCAGTGCATACCTCTCCATCCATTCTTCACCTGGATGTGGTGGCTTCACCAGGTGGGTCCATTCTCCATGTTAGGTGTGGGTCCCAGAGTTGGAACCGTGATGGAAATGCTCCTTTAAGGGTACCGACATCCTTAGCATGTGGGTGCCCTATACACATCTGAGGCATCTCTACTATATTCTGAGTGAATAATTTCCTAGATTCTAGGTAGTACCACTGGTTCAATACTATATCTAGTGTTGAGCGAATCGAAGTGAACATAGTGGAATTCAATGCGAATTTCAGGAAAAATTTGATTTATCATGGATCCGAATTTCCTGGTGATTTGTGGTACTGAATTAAATTTTTTTATAAAATGACTGCAACACATGTTACAAAGTGAAAGTAAGAAGCCTGGGAAGGAGGGATCACCCATAATGCCGTGCAGCCAGCCAATCAGCAGAGAGCCAGTCTCCGCCATTTTACCGTGAGCTGAGGATCGGGAGAGACGTGACAGGGGCTAGGGACAGTGATTAGGAAAGACTTTCTTTGCAAAATATTACTTTTGAGCAGTTCAGGGACAGTGCGAGGATATCCACACTATAGGGATAGAGCAGGGGCCAACAGCACAGTGTAAAGCCTGGATACTAGGAGCTCTTCTATTACACCATGCTGCACTAATTGGGGTGTTCTTATACTGCTGATTTTAGGTTGTTCACATTCTTTTATACATAAGTTATTCCATTAATCCTTCATTCTGTAATTAGAGTGAAATAGCGGCTTGATACTACTGATTTTGGGGGTTCGTATGCAGAACAATTTACTTCAATGGGGCCGCAAAAAAAACAGAAATGACTCTGTGTGCATTCCGTTTCCGTATGTCCGCATGCATGGCCTTTCCGCAAAAAAAGATATAACATGTCCTATTCAAGGATATGCATGGTTACAAATGGATCCGCAAAAAAAAAAACGGATGTAATACGGATGTCACACGGACGTCATCCGCATTTTTGCGAACTGTAAAATACATACGGTTGTGTCCATACACTGAGATACACGCTCCCTGCAGCCGGGAAATAGCAGATTTTTAACGCGCTTCGTGACTAGTTAATTCGGCACTAATTGTCTGAAATTGAATTTTTAAAAATTTCTTTCATCTCTAACTATATCCATTGCTACACATTCTCTAAAATGTTTAAAGCAGCCTTCCAGCTGAAGAAAAAAGATTGCATGAGGAACTGAGGAATAAACAGATCACTTACCTGGTGCCCTACTTTTCATCCTTTTTAGCTGCAGATCCGTCAATTTCTGGGCCCCTCTTCTGTCATCCAAGATGGCCGCACCATTTATCAGACTGTCTACTGTGTGCCGGCAGCCCAAGACACTTCCCATTTGCCCAGCCCTGCTTTTGGATTGGCCAACACTGGTCACATGAGCAGTGCCGACCAATCTGCAGGAAGTGTTTAGGGCTACTGAATTCATCAGGCAGTCCATGAAGCGGTGTGGCCGTCTTGAATGGCAAGAAGTGGAGCCCCAAGAATTTACGTATATGCATCCAAAAAGATGGGCACCAGATAAGTGCTCTGTCACCTCCCTATCAAACTGTTTGCGTAGACATATAGTTGTGGTTCACCTGATTAACCTGTGTTTCTTTTGTTGATCTGAGGTTCTGTCCCTGACTTATGACATTTTTATCTTGATATGCAAATTAGGCATCTGATGCAAAGAGGGCGTCACCGTTGCTCTTGTTGCCTCCAAGCTCCACTCATCTTTCTGTGACCATCCCCTCCCAGGCTGCTTCGACAGGGAGTGGCAAAAAAAGCACGAGAGGGTCTGGCCACAGAAAAGAGCGGAGCTTGGGTGCAACAGGAGCAATGGTAATGCCCTCATTACACCAAGGGCCTAATTTGCATATTAAGAAAAAGTTCCATAACTCGGGAACAGAGCCTCGGATCAACACAAGAAAAACAGCATTTTAATCAGGCGAACCACAGCTATGGCCCCCCAGAAGAAGCGCACCTTGCGAAACATACGTCGGGCTTTCGGCTCTCCCCAAACTGGTTGGTATTCCTTATTACAGGTATTTTGCCTCTTGTATTTATGCTCAGGGTGTGGTTGGTTGTCGGCTGTGTTGGTTGTCGGCCATGCCACCACATACACCCTGCTATACCCAGTTTTTCACACAGTGAATTTTGCTGTTCACATTGAGTTGCAAAGGGAAATTTTTCCTGGGATAAGGGATGATCCATTTATGTGGTAGATGATTTATATTTATTGTCACCCCACTATCAATACCTGGTATCCCCACACTACAGTTATTGTATTTTATCTCATTGATCAGTACTTTCTGTGTTGAATTAACTGGTGATACAATAGGTCTCAAGTTATGGTTATATACCTATGAAATATTTATTACCACATATTACCTCTGCTTCGGGGTTTGCCTGTTTTCTCTACTATTCAACACATTTTTTACTCATTGTTGTATTGACTAATAAAAATGTTATTTTTGTATTTATCTGTGTGTGGTTTTGATTACTTTTAGGTTTTCAGCTATGGGTCTATACAAAGAGTTGGATAGGAAGGTCGTTGGCAACAAATTCCCTTTAAATAAGATAACTGTGACTATGGAGTTAAAGTCCTTTTCCTACATTAAATGTGTCTCCATTGCCGGAAAAATAAAATATATTTCTGTCTTGTGATCGGATTCCTATACTTATTCTCAAAGGCAATTTAAAATCTTGACCGCTTTCCAGTCTGATGCCCAGCATAAGCTGCAGGTGGACAGAGGTTAAGGTAATGCAAAAATCTTCTGTTCTCACCACCGCTACTTTGTTACAACTGACTGGTAGCATACCGCAATATGTGTGTGCATCCACCTATTCCCTCCCCATCTACAGCTAGCTTGCTAAACTTGGTCCATTACTTAGCCCAGGCACAAGGGAACAGTACTCGTAGGATAAAAGAACATAATTTAGACCAATCTGCACTTTTCATGGGAGTGAAATGAATGACTATACCGCGACTATGTCTGCTTGAACGGAAACCTTTATCCAACAGTATAGTTTTATCTTTCGTAAATCTTTTGATGTTTAGTAAAAGGACAGCTATGTCCTTAAAGGTGCTAGATGACCCATTGTTTTTAAAAAAAAAATGATTTTCTTTTCTCAAACCTGGTCATCTTAGGATCTCTTGAGCCAAGAAGAAACTTAAAGGGTTGTCTCACTTCAGTAAATGGCATTGATCATGTAGAGAAAGTTAATACAAGGCACTTACTAATATATTACTATCCATATTGCCTCCTTTGCTGGCTGGATTCATGTTTTCATTCCATTATACACTGCTCATTTCTATGGTTACGACCACCCTGTAATCCATCAGTGGTGGTCGTGCTTGCACACTGTAGGAAAAAGCACTAGCCTATGTGAGCTCGCACCGTCCCGGCCACCAGAGAGGCCGACGCTTTTTCCTATAATGTGCAAGCACAACCACCACTGATGAATTGCAGGGTGGTTGTAACCATGGAAACGAGCAGGGTATAAATGTGATGAAAAAATAAATCCAGCCAGCAAAAGAGGCAATATGGATAATCACAATACATTAGTAAGTGCCTTGTAGTAACTTTCTCTACATGATAAATGCCATTTACTGAAGTGAGACAACCCCTTTAAAGTTTCTTCTTGGCTCAAGAGATCCTAAGATGACCCCAGGTTTAAAAAAAAATAAAAAAAGAGAAAAGCAATTTTTTTTAAAACAATGGATCATCAAGCGCCACTCATCTCCAGATATCTCGAGCCAAGAGGAAAGGTAAAGAAGGACATATCTGTGTTTCCACTAAAGGTCAAAAGATGTACAAAAGTCAGAATCAACTTTACAGAAAAAAATTAATAATTTTATTACAGTTTTTTAAGTTATAGTGCAGTACCCCAGGACAGGATAACTTCAAACGGTTAATTGTTATATTGTTATCTGGTTAGGTGAAATGTTCTAATTTGCTGCATTTACCTACTCAATATTATTGTACGGATAAGTCAGGGTTAACACCTTGACTCAAGCCCTTAGTAGGCCAGGAGATGGACCTGGGTCCACCCGCCGGTTAATTAGTTCTGTGCTTAGCTGAGGAAAAGAGAACCATCATCTCAGACAGTTACAGCTAAGAAAGCGACTGTCAGAAGTCCTCCAGAGAGAGAGAGAAAGGAAAATTAGAAGGTCCAGAATCTGCAAGGCCAAGCACTGGACTCAGTCAGCAAGATACTATGCACGTTTATGGCCAATGGAGACTTTGCTGCTATGAGGAAATAATGCCAACAGATATTTTCACACTTTGAGACGGTTTGGCAAGCCGTATCCTAATTCTATTTCCCTCAGCCCGGGAATTACAGAAACATTTACAAGAACCTCATTGCTGCCTAACATTCTGCAGGGAGAGACTTTAGAAAGAAAGAAAGGAGTACCGCTGCCCCAATCATTGCGCTATCCATACATTGCTATTGCGGAAGGATTGCACTGTGTTTTATATGTTGGAACTGTGCCTTGCTACTTTTGGATGTACTGCTACTCCTATCCTGCACTTTAGTAAAGATAGACTTATTGTCTACAACCCACCTGGTTCCCGACTCCTCCATCATCCACCGACCACTGCATTTACATCTTCTGCCTTGTGCCTAGACCAAAACTCAACACCAAAGGCACCACAACTACCACCAGACAGGAGCCCCAATACCAAGATGTGCCCCAAAGGAATAAAGAGTGCAGACTCCTATCACTGCACGGCCCTAGGAGGATATCGGTGTGAGGATAGCCACTGTGATCTGCATTTACAACCATCCTTGTCAGAGTAACTATCACTCTCATCATCTGCTCATATCAGACTCTCACCTACAGTGGAATCCTTCAAAAGAAACCTGAAAACCCACCTCTTCAGACAAGCCTACAACCAGTGACCCTGCTGCCTCTATACCGCCATGACCAACTTCACCCGCACCTACTGTGTCCTTCTCCCATACCATGTAGATTGTAGGCCCTCTCTCCTTCTGTACCAGTCTGTAACTTGTCTTGTTCATGCTTAGTGCAATTGTCAGTATTATGTATGTGCACCGCTTATCATATGTACAGCGCTATGGAATGAATGGCGCTTTAATAATAAAAAATAATAATAATCTGCTCGCTCCTCCTGGCCAGTTGCAAGGAAAGGCTAAAAACAAAATCTACCGAGGCCTCCACACAGCACTATCAGAGTGCTGCAGGGAGGAAGAATCTAAAGAGGAGATAAAAGAACTGGGAGTCAAGAGAATATAGCAGCATCCTGTGTAGTTTCTCCTGTTCTACTGTGTAAGAGAAACTATGCAGGACACAACAATGTAGAGTATAGTAGTTAGAAAACCAGGATGATACAAGGTTTCTGGAAAGACATCAGATAATATTTCTAATTTTATATGACCCCTCTGAAGAAATAAGAATTTGAAACACAATTTCCCAAAGGGTGCAACCCTCTCAATGATGCAATGCTTGAGCAAGTGAGGCATTCCCTCTCGACCACTCAGCCTAAGAGACATCACATCAAATATCTCCCACAAAGGCAAATGCTACCAATGTCAGATAGGTGCAGGTCCCAGAGGTGGAACCCACACCTATCTCTAGAAGGGAGCCCCCAAAGTGAACGAAAGCACACCGTGCATGCGTGGCCACTGCCCGTTTCACTTCTATGAGACTGCCGGAAGTCAGCGCTCAGCTATTTTTGAAAATGAATGAAGAGCGCACCTCGCAAGCGAGGCCAAAACTCCATTCACTTTCTATTGGAGTGCAGGAAATACTCGAGCCAGTGCTATCGGAACTCCTATAGAAATAAATGTAGCAATACAACACCAATCTATGAGATTAGGCAACCCCTTTAAGGTGGCTATTAGTGTTGAGCGAAGCATGCTTTGGAAATCTTCATCCAAAGTCGCTTCATTCAAAACTTCGTACAGTATTAGAATATATGGGCTCCAATGAGCCTAAGTTAGGAGACGGTCCTGTTTCTCAATGGGCGTCTCCTTCTCCCTGGCTGTGAGCTGCCCAATCGCAGCGGAGAGCGAGAAGGTTAGCGCTTACTATTTTCTCTATGCGCAGCTCCATTCGCCTGCTATGCCCCCCGTATTGGTCTCCCGCTTGGTATGTAAATTCATACCATCAGTACAGGGAGGAGAAGACGGTCCTGTTTCTCAATAGGCGTCTTCTTCTCCCCGGCTGTAAGCTGCCCAGTTGCAGCGGAGAGCGTCACAGCCAGTAAAAAGGAGACGCCCATTGAGAAACAGAACAGTCTTCTCCTCCCTGTACTGATGGTATGAATTTACATACCAGGCGGGAAACCAATACAGGGGGCATAGCAGGCGAATGGAGCGGCGCATAAAGAAAATAGTAAGCGCTGTAACATGCCATCAGTATGCCCTACATAACCCTTATATGATAATGTCCGGACCTGTAAAGGTCCTCTTTAAGATCCCATATGTGTAAAGATAAAATAGAAGTAGGGACGTTGCAATGGTCAAGGTACAAAGGAATGGCCCCACTAGAGATAAGCTAATTTATTTGTCAGCTTAGGTTTCATTAATTCACTCATCTCTATTGACTACATTGTACTGGTTCCTGAAAGCGTGCTTCAAGATGGAGCTGGAAAGAAGTGAAGAGGAGTCGTCACTTTCCCATCATGCTGAGCCTGAATCTTGGTCTTGATTGATCTAGAACATAGAATATCATAGCTTGCAAAATAACAAAATAGCAGACCCCTAAGTTGGGTCTACAGAACCATGAGACTTCCAAGGTGTTCTAATATGTCTGAAGATCTGTTTTCGAAAGTAACCAAAAAGGAGGCAAATATCTCATTACAAGACTTTTTAGTTCTTAGTCATATGCTAGAATAGTTGTTATGGAGAGTCAAAAAGTTACAGCACAACGGGAAGTGGGGTGAAAAGAACCTACTTGGAAAAGAAGTGTTGGGGTCTTGCTTTGGTTTTGCTTTGTGTTGTTGATCCAAAAAATAAAAAAAACTGTCAAGACAGGAACCGTACTCCAGACATATCATCTCAGTCATTTTATGTCATCCATTCAAATAAAAAAATGAACCTGTGGAACGCCACCTTTCATAACACAAATGATAATTTTGTATTGAAAACTTTATTTATAATAAAAATAGCATTCACAGACTTGCTTGTCTAGCTACATACATTGTGTTCTGTCCCAGGTAAGGAAGCCTGTACTGGCAAAGTCCACAATCAGCTTCAATCAAATCAATGTCATGTATCAACTCCCAAACGTTAAATAAAGCAATGGTATGGACAGTGTTGAATCGATCTATGCATAGTATTGAAACAAAGATTGGCCCACAAACCTCTTTTCATCAAGATATAGAAGAACGCCATGGATCAGGTACAAGATATGATGATTGAAGAGTGTATACAAGTGCTTTATCATGGAGGTCCACAATGCTGTAACCTAGTCCTGGTCTCAAAAATGAAAAAAAAAAAAAAGAAATCTTCCAAATTACTGGTATGGATTCTGATTTCGAAAAAAAGAAAATACACCTTTACATACCTGATTCAGTTTACATTAAAATATATCCCCGATTCATCATTTTTTCTCCATTCTCAGAAATATAAACACTTATCACATTCCTTGCATGATTATTTTTTTTCGTCATAAAGTATCTTTTTTACACAGAAAAAAGGCATTTTGTCATTTTAACAAGCTTGAATAATTACAATTTCAACTCTGTACACACAATGATTGGCCATTTTTTTTTGTACAGTACCATAGCAACAACAGTGATAGACTTGCAATGCTCATTCATGTCCGTATGAAAATATGTTTGTTTTGTTTTTTTTACACAAATGCACTGTAAAAGCAGCAGATTCAGAGCGATGGCAGACATTTCGGCTCAGCTAGGCAGTAACGCAATATTGTCTTGGACCATGGATACACAGCAGACGTGATAACAGCTGCTGTAGAAGACTTACAATGAAAAAGAAAAATTAGATTTTTAGACCATGCATTGTGAACTGTATACCTCATCATTTCCATCGGAACACCATAGCTCTCCACTGTACATAAAAAAAACGCTAAAACATAAGAACAATATATATGTAAGGACAGGAGCTGTAGCACAATGGACTATTGGCTGATAATAGACCCTACAGCCATGTATTTATATGCTATATTCTATGGCAAGTCATTTTTAGCAGGTGTCTTTTGGGAATGATATCCCGAGCACTACAGGTCCACCTAACAAACCAAAAACAGCGATATAAGTATCCTTGAGTGAAGTGTGCTTGTATACGTCCCTCATTGCAATAGTAGTCTCGGGTATCTTCTCTTAGTTGCCTCCCTGCTTTTCGATCAAGTCTTCTACATTTTAATAGCTCCCACCATCGGCCAATGTAACCATAATTCATAGTTCAATTAATCATAATTCAATCAATTGCAAGTAACTAATTAACAGTCAAAAATATGTACGCGTTAATAAAGCCTGGCCAAAAAACAACCCAAAATAAAAACCAAGAAAAAAAAAAACTTGTGGTTTGCTTTCCAGTGCCATGAACATGTTCCACAGAAGAAATCTCTGGAAATAAAAGTCCATAAATGAACATTGTCAATAAAATAGCTTCTTGAAGAACATGTTATATCCCTTAGGGGTTTACATTTGGCAAATAAATTAAAAAAAGATACATCAAAAATACTTTCTTTAATATACATCAGGCACATCACTCTGTAGTAAGGTTTCATCTGCATAAAACATTTCATGGAACTTTAGGATCGTTAGGTGTTGGGTGTATCAGTAAGACACTATTAAGAATTTTTTGTTCTCAAAGCCTTCTTAGATAACAGAATGTGACATCAGATGTATCAGATACTGAGATCTGTGCTACATTCCTTATAGGCTTTTCTCCGCTGTGTTGAGGAATGTTTAGAACTTCTCATCGTGTCATATTTCAGACTGTTATCATCACGATCTTTGTTGCCAGATTTTTGATCTCGGCTCCTTCTCTCTGGGGACTTCTCCTTTCTCCTCTCAGGTGAGCGGTCTCTTCTTCTATCAGGAGATCTTTCCCTTCTTCTGTCAGATGACTTTGCCCTTCTCCTGTCAGGAGAACTATCTCTTCTTCGATCAGGTGATCTTCTTGTATCCATAAATCGATCCAGTGACTTTCTTCTTCGGCTAGGTGACCCATCCCTCTTTCGTACAGGTGACCTTTCTCTTGTTCTTCGAGGAGAATCATCTCTCCTTCGTTCATACCTCTCTCTCTCTTTTCTTTCTAAAGTATTTTCATTGCTCCTTGTTCCTTCAGTTCTTTTCTCGGGGGACATGTTTTTCTGTCCATTAACCACCATTTTTCCACCTGGTCTTGGATGCCTTGTCTCAGGGGACTTGTCTCTGCGGTTACTTTGTAGAAAATAATTTTTAGAGGACCCATTCCAAGTGTGATGGTCATTGCGTTGTCTGTAGTCCCTGTTGCCTTTAGGGTCTTTCACGTAAGTCCGTTTTTCCCCATGCTGTAATGATTTGTGAGTATTTAGTGGGTAATTGAACTCCAATGGCATGAGATGTCTTTCAGATGATAGTGTGTTCATTTTCGAAAGATTTTGTGAGCTGGCTGTGGGGCTGTTCCTGTCACTGCTGGGTTCTGGAGAGGAAAAATAAAATTAGTTTTGTATGTAGATATGTACGAGAAAGATTTCCTCTCCTAGGTTAGTGTCTGCAACACACATTTGTTAAGTGGTCAGTACAGGTATTAACTGAAGCCTGTTAATCTATTTACAATGGCTTTTATTCAGCGCAGACATTAGTTAAGTCAAGTTTGGCTTCAATCTATTGTTGCATTTTAGTGTGAGTGTTTTTCCTTTATTACACACTAATAATACAGTTGAATATCGAAGAAGGTAATGGATTTTGCCCTGAAATATGCACAATGCTGAAGAAAACTTAATTGGAGTAGATGGTCTTACTGCCACCAGCAGAGATGATAGCTTTTGGCAACTATCCACTTTCTGCTTGGATATTATCTTCTCAATCTACATTATTGGCCAATGTGTGGTCATCAACTCTATCACTCTGGTTTATAATGTTTTATAAGTACCCTTTATACTTGGGCTTGGATTAACATCCAACCATCAATGGTATAGACTAATGTTTCTCTAGTCCAGTCCTTAAGAACCCTCGTCCTAATAGGTCATGTTTTCAAGATTTTCTTAGTATTGCACAGGTGATGGTTCTTTTCAGCACATCAAGAGTCACCACAGTTGTTCACTCTATAAGATATATCCAATTCAAAATCTATGGGACTGCCGAAGATAGCCGAATACAGTACTTGACTTTACCAATTAGTCCCAAAGAGTTCAAATGGAGTAGTAGCGTCGCAACCACCACTGTTTTCAAACAGTAAATATGGAACCCCAATCTCATGATCGATGGGGTGTGAGCAGTTGGACTGCCACCAAACGGACATGTCATCTATCCTATGGATAGTTGATAAGCAGTCATTCTGGGACAAACCTTCTAAGGACTGTAGTTGAGAAACACTGGTGTAAAACCATCCATATGTTGCTGAACACATATCTCCTCCGAGGTAAGCCACCATCCACCCTTTACAATAGGGTTGAGCGATAGCTACTGCGATATGGAAGCGATCTAAAAGAACCTTCGATCCACAGTTTGACCGTAGAGAAACCCTAGATCCTTCTACAGTGGTATCCTTCTTTAAAGTCTAATCGATAACTGAGCTAAAGGATTCATTGAAGACACATACAAACCTGACACCACAAAACCAGCATTGTTAATGTGTCGCGGATTGCCAAGGATAGGAGGACATTTTGGGGTTTTCTTTTTGAAACAGCATCACTTAAGCTTGCAAACACCATTCTGCCACGTGGTTGCAATGGAATAACAAGGCTTGCATGTTTAACATCCAGTAGTGTACTTACAGATACAGTTCAGGGAGATGCAAGGTGTTCATGAGTTGCTGTCAGACTTAGTTTAGCAAAGCACAAGCAATGGGTAATAATTAGGCCACAGCACAGAAACACCTAATAGTGATTTAGCTACAAACCGTAGTTTGATTTTGGCCCATAAGGTAGATGCAAGGCTCGCCGAGCTTTTCATTTCTCATACATGCAGCGATATTAGGAGGTATCATCGCTGAAGAAGGTATAGCCCCAGCACCAAGAGAAGAAGTGAGGAACAGAGAGAAAGAAAGAGAAAAAGCAGAGGATTTAGAAACCCTACATACTGAAAGGAGGAAAGGAGAACAAAGTTATTCAATCTTCATATTTCAGGATGGTTTATTTTGAATTCCGACCAGGTTGGTAAGATGACATCCAAATAAGGCTGTGAAATTTGCAGTTTCTATAGTGACATTAGGCATCTAGGATGTGAATTTTTGTTTTTTGTTTTTTTTTAACAGACAAGACTAGAATAACTATTTTTCTTTCCAAAAACGGGAAACAGACGAGATGCCAGGAAAAAAAAATTACATTCAACAAAAAAAATAGATATATGTTATATATATACAAGTCCACAGCAGACCACAACAGTAAAATAAAAATACAAAAACTCATTACAAAATGATACAGCCTCACTGTGAAGCATGTTCCATTTAAGAGGTAATAAGCTGGAACTTCACATTTGCAATAAACAGGGGCCAAGGAACCGGCGACCCCCATGACGTTTTACACCTGTACTTTTTAGCAGCACAACTTTCAAAGTCTCTGACTTTTCTTTTAAAACAGGAAAAAAAGGAAAAAAAAGGAAAATGAAAAAACCCCCCACAGATTTTTCATTAAATTGGCTTCCTATTTTTTTTTCTCAGTGCAACAGCCATGTCGTATAGAGGCGAAACACCTCACAACAGGACAAGTCATACAATAGGTAATTTACAATACAGTGCAGCTTAACGGGAAACCAGTAAGTCATGGACAGTAAAAATATATACAGAAAATAGATGCCGGCAGCATTGCAATCCTTTACAATTCATTTGGAGGTTAATTTTTGCTTTTCCCCTAGGATAGATACTTAGAACTGGCTGAAGATGATATGTTGTGTCTGTTTGATGCTGTGGACCTTGTTCAACCGCCATCAATATTTCTGCTCTTTATTTTTTATTATGGTTTTATAAAAAAAAAATACATTGCAGTACAGTTGCTAAGAAACGCTTGGTCTCATCTGAAATTTTCTAAAATCTTCACATTTGGCAATCATTTGTTAAAGGGGAAGTATCACTTGGCTAACCCACATTTTGCCAAGCCTAATGTAAGGACTGCACAACCCAATATGAAAATAAAGTCCATAGACTCCAGGCTGCTTTCACAGATGTGGTTCGTGAACTGTGGTCCTGACCGAATGAAGGTCATATAAACCGAACTCACTGCATCATAGTCATACATAGTTATATATAATGCAGTGAGTTTGGATCAGATGAGCCACAGTCAGTCCGGGAAATGCGGCAGTCACACGAACCACATTTATTGGACCACAAAGAAGCCTTAGATTTCAAATGATCTAAAGTGCCTGTCAGACATATTGGGAAAAACGAGATCAGCCATGTTGGACTTCAACAAGAATCTGGCAGCGGCAGGTCTCTCTTTCATCAGTGAAATAAACATGCCAAGTTCAGCAAAAAGTTGAAGTATAACAGGAGGTCAGAAGAGATAAGTTTATGACCAGCGAAAAGCCACGTCAGTGATGGGAGAGGTGACAAATGCAAGGGTTTGGACAATTTTTCAACATGCTGGGAAATCTCGTGATGATCATGACCTTTCTATTAGAACAGAACAGCAGGATGAGATTTAAGGGCGTCAAGGATGGACCTGATGTTGCCTGTCTATCCTGCCGGTCTACTACAAAAGGTAGGTTGCTAAATTGTTTAAGTTTTGCTGGTTTGATGGGAGACTTCAGAAATCAATACTACAGATGAGGGATGAGTGAATCGATTCGTAGGAACTAGTTTGTCGCATCAACAAGAGTTTTTCACCTGCAAGAGGGTGTCCCCACTGCTGATGAAGCTCAACCGTGCTGTTTGATTGACAAGGCCAGACATCTCTCCTGGTCCTGACAATCTTGCACCTGTGTCGCTGCTCCAACTAGCAGTGCAAGCGCTCAGTCCACTAACCTATTTTTTCGAATATAGGATGATTTCCAGTTGTCTTGCTGATAAGATTATGGAAAGAGATTGTACAAATTGGAGAAATTATTTTAGTTGTCCACATGTATTAGATAACTGGTGGCTCAAAATCCTTACCGACCTGATACCATTATTAAAAGGGTTTTCCGGGTCCATAAAATTGATGGTCTATCCACAGAATAGGCTGATCAAGTGTTTGAAGGGTCACAGTGCTCATGCAAGTGCTGCAGCACAATTCCTGCTTACATATACTTTGTAGCGGTGGAACAGGTTACTGCAGCTTCATCCATGTGAACAGGACACAGCTGCAATATCCTTTACCGTTGCTACTAAGTATATGGCCTGCAGGTAGACTGACCAATGTGAGCAATGAGGAGACTGCAGTGCTTGCAGCTGATCGGTGGGAGTGCCAAGAGTCAAACTCTCACTGATATAGAATAGATGGCCTGATCTGAGAATAGGCTATCAATACCCTGATCTGATCCCCAAAAGCCCCTTCAACATCCTGAGCCGAAGAAATATGGTATGTCTATGTAGAGCTGAGAGCCATCTAGACACCTCCATTTACACTCATCCTTAGGAAGAGCATATTTGTAAAAATCATCAGCATCACTGACCCCCTGAGAACAGACAGCTCGGGATGTTTTCCTACCCTCCTATGAATTAGAATGCTGGAATGGAGAAAATTCCCTGACCCCATGATCATTCCTCTATCTCACATCTTCTATTCTGAGAACCTCCAGGAACATTTAAAAAAATAAGCTTAAAGAGGTTTTCCAAGATCTGACTGGAGAGCGTCCAACAACCGGGACCCCCCAGACAATATGACTGGAGAGTGTCCAACATCTGGGACTCCAAACTATCTGACTAGAGAGTGTCCAACATCCAGTACCCCAGCCGATCAGCTGTTTGAGAAGGCACCAATGCAAGCGCTGTGGCCTTCTCACAGCTTTTCCTATGACATGTGACGTCCCGTTCATTGGTCACATGGCCTAGGCGCAGCTCAGCCTCATTGAAGTGAATGGGGCTGAGCTGCGTTACCAAGCATAGCCGCTATCCAATGTACAGTGCTATGCTTGTTGAGCAGGCAGAAGGCCGCTGCGCTACTGCGAGCGCCGAGGCCTTCTCAAACAGCTGATCAGCGGGAATCCCAGGTGATGGACCCCCACCGATCTGATACTGATGACCTATCTAGAGGATAGGTCATCGGTATAAAGATATCAGAAAACCCTTTTAACGCTTAGTGGGATTGTCCTTGAATCTGCTCTATGCCCAGAAACAGCACCACTCTTGTTTACCGTATATGCTGTGTCTACTACTGCAGCTCACCATGCACTTGAATAGGGCAACCTATGGTGCTGTACTGTATCTGGGGAGGACAAAAAAAATATGGCACTTTTTTTTACCAGAAATCTCTTTATACTTTAGTGCTCCTTTAATTTCATAGTTAGAATGTTTTCATTTTACAGTTATTTTTATTTTGTGCCAATTGCTATTAGACAAAGTGAATGCTTCCCCTTTAAACATAAAAAACGATAGTAGTCACATGTCTATGCTGCAAAAATGTACCACCTGCAATGCAGCCTGTTACTAGCATGCATGGTGTACAGCAAAGAGGGACCTATCCGGGACCTATGCAGAGAAGAATGCACTAGATCCCACATAGACCGCATCATTCTATAATATCTATTCATAAGCAACTGCAATGAGCAGATTATGATGGTCTGTAACAAGTGATATGAGCGAGTATGCACCCATGGTGGCAAAAATAAAAATTTGGGATGAAATGGGTTCAGATAGATCAGCTTTCATAGAAACCTCAAAGACCTTTGGTTGGGAAAAGCCTTATATATAAATATATATGGCCCTATCAGCAGTTCTCTTAAATAGGAATATTTTACAATATAAGTTATTTAATACAGTCTTCACTAGAACATCCTCTCACGTAAAATAAAATTACGTTCTGAATATCCAGTTCCCTGATAGCATATATTTTTTTTTCTTTAAATAAAATTTCCTTTTTTTTTTAATCCTTTAAACTTTTGACAAATAAAATCTTTCTCTTATCTGGATAAACACTGCTTGAAAAAGCAGAAAATTGACAATTCACAAACTTTATGCAACAGCGCAGGCAAATTAGGAAGGAGTCAGCGTGTGAAATTCCTGGTAAGAATTGCAGCTTTTTTTTTTAAATGTTTTTTTTTTTGGTGTGTGTGTGTGTGTTTTGGAAACGTCGGATTTCTTATCTGTTACAAAAGGATGAAAACGGTTTGGCACAGTTCAACACAGTTGAGTTTTAACGAATAAACAAGGTTTGTTTTAAGTTTCTCCTTCACCAAAGATGCTACGTTGAATTTTTTTTTTTTAATTTTCCTCCTACTGAGCCCCAAGTCCACAGAAGCAAGAAGAGGTTGAGGAGAGCGGAAAAAAATCAGTACAAGCGAAGCAATTAACCATATTTCGCAAAAGTTGGTAAGACACTGGTGATTAAAAGAAAAAAAGAAAAAAGGTATTTCCTGCTCCAGATTCTTGACAGAGAGAGATCATTCATGGAGTGATGGTAGGGAGCAAAGGAATGTTTTCAGAGTTTGACCCACCATATTCTGGCACTGAACCGTCCCCACGTTTCAGACTCAGACGCACTCGTCGGCCGCCATTTTTTATTAGTTCAATTGCCCGAGCATGCTTCATGTTCTTTGTGCTCTCTCCATTGATTTCCAGAATTTCATCACCAACCTAGAAGACAAGAGAATTTTTTGTATTATTTCTATAATGGGAAAGAAAATATCAAAAAGAATTTATAGATGATGTTCAACCTTGAACTTCACCCTCTGCAAGACACAGGATGAAATCCATGACAACTCTGAGAGAAAATCCACTGTCCCCAATTATATCAGAAGGTACCCATTTTATAAATGGTTTTCTTAGGTCTTCCAGATCAAGAGCCACTAGTACGGTAGAGGGTCCCATGTCAGAAACCCCCTTTCTATGATGTGCATGTGACACTGACCACAGTGATGAACTTAGGCTCTGGTCTCATTGGAGACTTATATTTGACTGGAAAAAATAGCACAGCGTGCAGCACCACTCTATATGGCAACGGACGCCATGGCAGAAACTAACAGATCCCCTGTTAAGTCAAAGGGATCCTTCAAGTACCATTGGTGCCATATGACAGATACGGCATGCCATTATTTTTGGTTTTTCACTCCTATAATGGACCTGAGAAAATATTAACTATACAAAAGTGTGAATAGAGTCTAAAGACTGAATTGAAAATAGACTTGTTCTTTTGCAGATTCCACTTCCTCTATAGTCCAGTTCAGTTCTAAATTGGCAACAGCAGAAAAAAAACTATGTTTTTGGAATTACAGGGTACAAGACATTCTACATTTAACATTTGTTATAGTCCACTTAAAGGTTCGACTGGCCACCCTGAAGACCAGAAGCCCCAAGTGTCAAGCAGAAGTCAACCTTTGGAGTTTGAGTTTGGAGCCAGTTACTTGCCCCTAGGGTGTACTTTTTGTGGGCTCAGTCACAAATCACTTGTTCGATCTTATTCAAGAACTGTTTGATATAACAAAGTTCTGCCCACATAATTATTTCCTTTGGTGGGGACAAGAAACCCCAGTCTGACATTCTATTACGTTCTGAACAGTGGACCTGCTGTTTGCTAGTAAAGGTCCATTACTGAAAATGATAATTACAAAAATCTGTCAAAGCCATCTCCTTGGCAACAGACTACAAAGTGTTCTCTTTTGCTTTACAGAGAAAGTCATGGTTCTGTAGTCTGTTGCCATAGAGACAGCGAAAAGCAGCTAAGAGAATTTGCCTGGTAAAATATATTGATTATTAAAGCTATATTCAATATATGACCAAACTCGGCACCTTTTTCTCAGATTTACTAATCAAACAACATATTTCACGTCATCTCATAATTTGCTATTGCTTGGCTACACCTCATTGGTGGGGCTCGGCTACTGACTGTCAACTGTCAAACACATAGTGGAAACATTACAGATTTTCCATTCGGATTTGCAGGCAGAAAATCAGCAGAATATAACAGCTGTGACCTAAAGAAGATGTGATTTAAAAAAAATATCTCATCCACGTGCGACAAAAAGTATTTTTGCATACAAAGAAAAGCAGTGCATATAAATCTTTAAATCTGCAGCATATCAATTCTTTTTATGGATTTTTACCATGAATTTCACCCTTTGCAACGCATAGTATGAAATCCACAGCAAATCTGCTACAAAACCTACTGTCCCCATTGAAATCAATGGGTGACCATTTTATAAATGGTTGTCTTAGGTCCTCCAGATCAGGAGCTGCTAGTACAGTAGAGGGTCCCATGTAAGGAACTTATTTTTCTATGAAGTCCATGTATCCTAAAAGGGATTGTCCCCTTTAGCCTCTTGCATTGTCTAAACCCCTAATTGCTATAGGCTGTCCAGGCTTGCTGGGAGGGCCGCAGGTTGGGCATCCCTGGTCTAAAAGTTGGAAAATCTGATTAATTAAGATGAAAAACAACATAGCAATAACGCTCTGTTTAATAAGATCTTTCAGCACCACATCCTTGATTGTCACTCTTGGTATGTCAGAGAAAGTACGGGGAAGACTGGTAAAAAAACAGTGCCTTCCTTAATATCAAGAAGCCAATGGGCAATTCCTTTAAATGCAACATTTTAGACGTCAAAACGGTGTAACTGTAAATGCATACATACCCTCATCTTCCCACACCGCTCCGCTGGTCCGTCCTCTGCAAGACGCAGAACGTAAAGGTCCATGTTATACTCCCGGCCTCCTCGTAGGCTGAACCCAAATCCTTTAGCGCCTCTATCGAGTTCTACTGCGTACAATTCTTGATCAGACTGCAAAAACACACAAAAGAAAATAAATGGTCACGGTGTTGTAAACTAGACATACAAAGCTGTGTGTTGTCCAGGGTTGCCAACCAGAGTTTTCCTTTTTTCTGGACAACTTATCCCAAAATCACGGACAGCCAACAGTTTTTCTTGACAAAATGGAAAACCCTAATGAATGATAAAGATGACAAGTAATACATATCTATAGCTCAATATACTGATAAGAACTCACTACCAGCATTAACTGTGAGATGGAAAATGATAATTACCACCAAAATAATCTAGTCAAGTACCACCAGCCTCAAAAAATAAAATAAAATATCATCTCTTTTTTGTCACGGACTCGGGAAAAAGTCACAGATTTTTATGGACTATCCAGAAATTTCTGGACGGCTGGCAACCTTGGTGTTGTGTGACTGATATGGAGAACACAACCTGAACAGGAGTCTTAATCGTGTAAAAACTGCTGCCACCTAATGGCCAAATAAGTGACACGGTAGAATAATGCATCTCACTTTACAGCCTACAGTAAAACCTGATGTTATCGCTGCATTTTCACTGGTATGCAGCGGATTAAAGAATACTGTTCTTCCTTAAATAAGAAAAAAATTAACTATATATAATAATTAAATACATTAAAATCATTTTAGGGATTGTGTCCCTTTAAGAACACGTACAAGGCAGCAGATTTTAAAAAATGTTTTGTGATGACACGGCAGCACGAATCAAAAATGATCAGAAATTTACTTTAGATATAGGAGGCTTGGCAGCACCACTTTTTTTTTATTCTAATAAATGGATTCTGAATTCTGAAGTCCAACAGTTTATGCCGATGAATTTGCAGTCAGAACTAGAGATTTTCGATCCAGAGCTTCAAATGAGCTGCTTCCCTTCACAAAAGCATAATAAATTCTAAATCTCATACTCTGCCACTAGAGGGAGCCCACTGAATAAAGATTTATACTTCTCCCATTGTACCTACTGGGAACTTTGTACTTCTCTATGATGTAAGCTCCCTCTAGTGGTGGCTACAGGTAAGCAGAATGTAATATTATAATTGTATGGCTGCATAAGAGGAAACAGAATATGGCAGGGACCCTGATGACCATTTAAAATGCAAACAGCTACATGTTTTAGGGTATGGTGGTTTAAGAAATCTTTCAGAATGACTTCCATGCCTTGCCTCAGTAATCCCTTTAAGTTACATTATCAGATAGCTTATTATATACCTGCCGTGTTGAAACAGCTTTAAAATGTTCTCATTCTAGCTAAAATGGCTGCTTGATATGACAATACTATGCCTTTATGTACCACTATCGTTTTGTTATCAACGGTAGGAATATTTTCTAGGCACGATACAAGTATAATATCTGTCATATCCAGTTTTGTTGGATGCTCGTTTAAGTGAGTTATGGCCCTTTATCTGCTTGCTTGAAAGGCTTCTTGGATTAAGCGAGCATTGCATCAACACAATATCTGTCTCCCAAAGCTGATAAATGTGCTATGAAAAATTCCATAACCAAACAGGTTTCGGGAAATATACTTCATGCCCAATGTACTGCGAGTTACTCAAACAGATTTCCAATTATTTGGTTTGTTGCTAAAGGGTAAGGCTTATCAGGAGAACGCAAAACAACATACTGCGGCTACGGAGACCAACTCAAAGGACTCTGAACATTCCTGCAACATTCACTAAGGACATATTATGTCTAATCCTTCCTAAAAATCTACAAAATATCTAGAATGATGTTACTGAATTTGAAATGGGCCTGGCAGGTGGGGGCGCTGTTGCATAGGTCCCTATGAAAATGTTTTTGGACCAGCATAGTGGTGAAATGTGGTACTGCTCATAAGAAAAGTAACAGCACGTTTATACAGTAGCTCATTTCTGGTAGCAAAAAACTACAATAACACATGTGTTCTTAGAATTGCAAAAGGAAATTATGCAAAAATACTAAAAGAGATTATTGTCTCACAACTGCCTTAAAAGGGGTTGTCTCACTTCAGCAAATGGCATTTATTATGTAGAGCAGGCCCTCTGGCCCGCAGAATCATTTTGTATGGCTCCCGGCTCCATGCCCCCTTACCCCGCTTCTTCTAGGTCTGATCTGTGTCCTGACGCGCGCACTGTGCGCCCCGTCAGGTCACAGTACACAAAAGGGACCTAGAAGAGGCGATGCAGGGAGAAAGGAGTTCTGGATGCGCAGCACCGTCCAGAGCAAGCTAGGTAAGTTTTTTATTTTTATTGTAACGTCTGATGAGATCTAGGGGGTCCGATCTGAGTCTAATGGGGTCTGGGGGTCTGATCTGAGTCTAATGTGGGCTGGGGGGTTGATCTGAGGCTAATGGAGGCTGCAGGGGCTGATGTAGGCTGCAGGGTCTGATGGGAGGATGATCTGAGGCTGATGGGGGTCTGATCTAATTATATGTTTGACCAAATATAGCAGTCTAATTTTTAAGATGGGAATTTTGGAAGTTCGCAAACAATGTTACTAATATCCAAATGGCCCTTGGCAGAAAAAAGGTTCCCCACCCACGATGAAGACAAAGTGAATACAAGGCACTTACTAATGTGTTGTTATGGCCCATATTGCATCCTTTGCTGGCTTGAATCATTTTTCCGTCGCATTTTACACTGCTCATTTCCAGGGATTATGACCACCCTACAATAAATCAGCAGTAGACGTGCTTACACACTATAGATAAAGGCGCTTGCCTCTCTGGTGCTGGGACAGCGGGAGTACGCATAGGCTAGCGCTTTATCCCATAGTGTGCAAGTACGGCCACCGCTGCTGGATTGCAGGGTGGTCGTAACCCCTGGAAACAAGCAGTGTATTAAAAATGAATCAAACCAGCAAAGAAGGCAATATGGACATTGGATTAATTTTCTCTACATGATAAATGCCATTCGCTGAAGTGAGACAACCTCTTTAAAGAGCCTGTGTCACCATGTTCAACCAGGCATACTCCCTGGCAGTGTTGATCATGGAGAATTAAATGAGCCCTATAGCTGTAATCGGGTGTACCGTTGAAGTGACATTTTTACTTTAGTTTATTCTTATTCAAAGGTGCTTGGAACACCAAGGGACTGGCCTAATCCCTCGGAGCACCGCTTCACTGCCTCCTCTCCCCATCCCCACTTCACCTTATGCCCTAATTTACAGGGTCTGACACCCTAACTGTTAGCGCCAGGTCCAGCCTGGAATGGTTAACAAGGAACAACAGGTCCCAGAAGCTTAACACTGTGTCCCTTTAGCCTCAAATATGATTCGACATACTGTACGTAAAACCGCTGTTTCCTAATAAAATGCAACATTCATTTTTTGAAGCAATGTTTTTTTTTTTTTTTTTTTAAAGAATTCTAAAAAAGTTTTCTTACCGGTGTAGTGGGTGGAGGTTTAAATTCATATGGCGGCTCTTGCTTTGGTTTTGCATTGTTCCTATATTTAAAACAAAACAAAAAACAAAAAAATGTAATCAAGCAACGCACAAGCATGAAAATCTCTGCTGCGGATATTCCCTTAATGATGAAATCTTACATTGTTTCCTGCGCCACCGTCTGAGGCGTGTGCGTGGTCGTAATTGTGGCGATCTTTTCGGCGTTGGTCAATAACGAAGCATTAGAGGATTCTGCAAGGATTAGATATTTTCCAGAGTCAACATAAAGCAGACAGGGACCTTGTATAGATTTATTTAATAACGTTCAGTGACTGCAGTAATTATGCCGCTTATTTTGCATAATGCGCCTATTAGTTATCTGGAAAAGTGGGATCTCGGTAAACAAATGGATCTTTCACTTTAATGAATGAAGCGGTGAGACGGAGAAAATGTGTCTTATGATGTGATTTGTCTGTGTTTAACGCTGTAACACAATTATTACTCATCAATGTGCACCTGTATATTATGCAGGCAGCCAGGTTGTTCTGTTATTCTGTACACAATGGATTAACTTTAATATTAATAAAGTCGTCCTATTAGGACTACCCTGTAAAAATGCCAGGCTTAGGACTTCTCTCTATTAACCTAAGCCACTTCCCCTCTGGAGGACTCAACCCAACCACATATTAGATAGTTACCTATTCATTTGAATGGGAGCCATGCAATACCAAGTTTGTCCTGCAGTGGCCGCTGCAGAAGAAAAGTGTGGCCACTCACTGCAATAACAGCTGATCACAAGGTTTCGGCTGTTGGTTCGCCAACAGGTCCTCATTTACAAAAGGTGTTGTTGCACTGGTTTCGGTCTAGATTGCAAAAGGGGTCTATCCTTTTCCCGAAACAGCCTCTCTCTTGGGTTTTATCTAGTATTGCAGCTCAGCAGTAACACCAGACCATGGACAAGAATGGTGCTCTTTGCAGGAGAAAAAAAAATGTTCTGTAAAATCAAAATCTGCACCCTCAATGCTGTCCGAGGATGTTTTGTAAAATTATTCTTTTATACTTTATTGTATTCTACTGTCCTTAAAGGGTTATTTCTAGAAATGAGCGAATTTGAGCTTATGAAATTCGTTCACACTTCGTTTGGTGGTAAAAGGTGAATTGCGTTATGGATTCAGTTACCACGGACCATAACGCAATTCTATAACTGAATGCCTTTAGAGGCATTCCGTTATTCATTCCATCATAATAGAAGGACTCCCTTGCATAACAAACGGGACGGATCCGTTTTGCAGCCCATAGACTTCTATTATGACGGAACGAATAACGGAATGCCTCTAAAGGCATTCCGTTATGCATTCCGTCATAGAATTGCGTTATGGTCCGTGGTAACGGAATCCATAACGCAGTTCACCTTTTACCACCAAACGAAGTGTGAACAAATTTCAAAATATAAAAATTCGCTCATCTTTAGTTATTTCCATCTGGGACATTTGTGGCATATTGATGGGATATGCCATGAATGTCCGATAAGTGGTGGTCCCACTCCTATCAAAGGAACAGAGCTTCGCTATGGACAGAGCGTGCACTGAACTTGCGCAGCGTCCTCTTCATTCATTGGCATGGGACTTCTGAAAATAGCCTAGTGAGCACACTCCACTATTATCAGAAGTCCTGTACCATTTTATGGGGAGTAAGTCAAGTATATGGGGCTATCCCTCCATTCACCTCCATGGGGCTTCTAAAAACAGCAGTCTAATTTTGGAAGTCCCATAGCGGTGAATGGTGGGTTGGCTGCACATTCGCACGGTTTGCTCTTCATTCACATCGAGGCCCCATACTTAAAAATAGAACCTGATCCCATAGGTGGGACTTACACCTATAGGATATATATAACCCACAAAAATCAGCACCAGAGTCAATTGCCCACTGTGCACATGATCACCAGATGAACATCCAGAATGTACAAGCGAACAAAAGACCACAACATCGCAGGCTCTAAATGTAGCGCCAAACCGTGTATTCAGATGGTCATGTCCACCATACAAAAATGTGATATTTCGTCAGTACAACTGCATTATTAAGCACGCTGTTGTACTGCCGAAACGTCACATGTTTGTATGGTGGACATGACCATCTGAATACACGGTTTGGAGCTACATTTAGAGCCTGCGATGTTGTGGTCTTTTGTTCGCTTATAGGATGTATGTGGTATATCCTATCAATATCCCATAAAAGTCCTCTTTAAGTATAAATATTGCCTTTCAATTTTATTCAAGATGAATTTATGCTTATCTATTTAACATGTTTTGTTTTTTTAAAACGGTGTAATTGGTATATTTTACAGGTAGCCATCACTTTATTACTATAGAGGTGGCGCCTGGAACTACAAAGGTGCCCATCCGGAAGCTAGAATTAGCTCCTCCCACATCTTTAAAGGTAGTGGAAACCTTTGCTGGAGTTTTGCTCCCTACAATTATGGTATCCTCATCCTTTACTCTTGTATATGTCAGAAACTGGAGCCAGACTTATTGTTCCAGGGGTAAAGGCTTCTTTGCTATGAAAGTCAGCACCAATAGGGGGCAGCATTGTGATTTGAGCATGAAACGCCATTTGCGTTTCGATCATGTACAAAAGGACTGATATTGGCCCGACAGGAAAAATACATATAGTTAGCAACTGTGCGGCTGTTTATTTTCTATTAAAGGGGAAGTCCCACGAAAAATATTCTACAGTTTTCAAACTAATCTGGATCTGAATAATTTTTTAATTGCATGTCTTTAAAAATTTGCATAGCCACTGTGTTATTCAGTAAAATGTATCTGTATAGCGCCACCTGCAGTTTGTTTTTCTTATTTCTTTGAGCTGCTCACTGAGATGGCCGCACATGCTCAGTTTCATCCTTCAACTGCCTCCTAAGTTGTGATAGGAAGAGCTGAGACACGCCTCCTGAGTTGTGATAGGAAGAGCTGAGACACGCCTCCTGAGCTGTGATAGGGAGAGCATGGACACGCCTGCTGGGCTGTGATAGGGAGAGCATGGACACGCCTCCTGAGCTTTGATAGGGAGAGCATGGACACGCCTGCTGAACTGTGATAGGGAGAGCTGAGATACGCCTCCTGAGCTGTGATAGGGAGAGCTGAGACACGCCTCCTAAGCTGTGATAGGGAGAGCATGAACACGCCCCCTGAGCTGCAGCAGAAAAGACACTCCCCTTGAGCTGTCAGCTTGATATAAATCTAGCAGAGCAATGAATGGGGAGATCTCTGGATCCATGTGAGGTACAGGGCTGGTCCTAGCTTTGTTAGAAAGAGATTGTCATGTACTATATGATGTCTGATTTTCATTTTTTACATTAGTTATGGGATAACCCCTTTAATAAAAACCTAGAATCCACTGAAGCTTTTTACATTATACATTTGATATTTGCTGCAGACTTTTTACCACCCGCATCAACAATCTGGTAGCAGATACGCACAAAAAGGCAAAGTACATTAGACATATTTTGTAATTTGCATGATAAGCCGAGAAAAAGGCCTGAAGATATTTTATCTATTAAACAAGATGAGGGTCATTACGCCGAACCATCAGCTGTATCATATTTAAAGCATTACAGGAGTAACCGGCTTCATAAAAAATTGCATTTTATCCTCACGAGTACATTTAGGTCCTATAATTCAGTGGAGTAACACAGAAATATGTAAAATACAAATACAGAAGGGCAATGACAATGTGATATGATCTGTGTCCTTAGCTTTCTACATCCACTGTGGCAGTGATAGCAATATTTTTAGGTCCCGTGATACTGGGCCATCAATGCATTAATGCCTTAGGTTTAGAATGTTAAAATCTTGATTTAAAGGGGTTGACCCAATTTCAAATACCTTCTTAGAGCATTTCGGGTTGATGAAGGGGAGTCCCTCATTCAAAACATCCATCAATTAGTTAAAACAAGGTGTCTACAGCGTCTGGATGACTCAGCTTGGGCATGCGTTACACAGCTCTGTGATTTAAATGGCCACACTGTAATTCCTCATTTCACCTGCGGTGGCACTGCAGGAAAATATAACTCTTAAGCCAAAGCTGATTGCTGAAGCACCTGGAAATTTCCAGATTTTAATACAATGGAATTGCACAAGCGGCTATCCTTTATGTGTAAGCTTCCTTTAGGATCAGTTTTCTAGAACCAGCACTATCATTGTCCATAGGCTTTGATATTGCAGTTCAACTGCATTTAAACGGGTCATATCATATAGTACAGAGCAATATTCTTCTAACAAACCTAGAAACAACCCTTTACCCAGAGCTTCCTCTATTCATTGTTCAGATAGATTTACTTCAAGCTGGCAGCTTAAGGGTGTGTCTTTGCTCAGGGAGTGTGTCCTTTCTGCTTCAGCAATCTGCCTACCACAACCCAGGGGGCATGTCCGTTCTATTGCATCTCTCTCCCAGTACCTGTCACAGCTGCTAACAGTAGATACATTTGAAGGAAGTTGAAGGATGAAACTGAGCATGTGCGGCCACCTCAGTAGGTGGTCATGCACATTACTATACAGATTAAAGGCCCTCTGTCAGCAGATTTGTCCCTATGACACTGGCTGACCTGTTACATGTGCACTTGGCAGCTGAAGGCATCTGTGTTGGTCCCATGTTCATATGTGCCTGCATTGCTGAGAAAAATGAAGTTTTAATATATGCAAATGAGTCTCTAGGAGCAACAGGGGCGCTACCATTACACCTAGAGACTCATCTCTCTCTGCAACTGCCGCTCCCTCTGCACTTTCACCGACAGGACCAGGCAGTGTAAACGTGATTATGCTTGCCTGATCCTGTCAATAAAAGTGGAGAGGTCTCGGCCGTTGCAGAGAGAGCTGAGTCTCTATGTGTAATGGCAACGCCCCCGTTGCTCCTAGGGGCTCATTTGCATATATTAAAACATCATTTTTCTCAGCAATTCGGGCACATAGGAACATGGGACCAACACAGATGTCTTCAGCTGCCAAGTGCACATGTAACAAGTCAGCCAATGTCATAGGGTCAAATCTGCTGACAGATGCCCTTTAAATACCAGGGGGAGCCCATGAGATAATTGGTGCAGTTTCTGCAAAAACTAAAAATCTCCTTTAACCATTCACTTTCACCTGGTGACTTTACAGAACAAAGCAACACTACAAAATAATCCCATATCGACTATGTAGACAAGCAACACTGAAAAAGGGCGACCGATCCACTGCTGCCCGTTTATAGTCTCCTCTACAGCAACTAGTCCATATAAAACTTTCTTCACAACATAAGACAACTAATATTTCAACCACCTTGATCTTTAACAAATATATGGCTCTGGCTACCTCCCACCTCCAGAATTCAGCCAAGATATAATAGCTTGTATAGACTTAAAACGAATAAAAAAATGGAAAAATAATCTTTCCACCTATGTAAAAAAATATAAAGAAAAATGCAAAACAAAAGGGAAAAAAAAGAAAAGAAAAAAGTTCTTAGCAGAACAATTCCGAACATGTTGCTAGGAACTGGTGAAGGTTGCTTAATAATTGCATTGGATAAATAATATAATTCGGCCTAGATTTCATCCCAGCAGCAGTAAATGAATGGTAATGTGCTCCTCTCACCATCGCCTACTTCAGAATTGACACTTGTGTCTGATATTAAAAGTAATATCACAGTTAATTAACTAATAATCCTGATTAGGGATGCTCTAATGAACATTTCTATGAGAACTGACTGAATGTCAAGTGAAAGCAGTCTCTTCTCCATCCTCTGCTCCCAAAATCTCCATTTTATGATTTATTACATGGCCCAATAAAAACTTAAATTATATTTAATGTAATCTTCACTAACAGGATCATGAAATGCCCTAGATGCCCATGTGTCCTGTAGCGTGGAGAAGACCACAAAAGAAAATTCAAATTTTTTTGAGATTTTTTTATGGATAAGGGTGT
Source organism: Bufo bufo (assembly GCF_905171765.1). Lineage (NCBI taxonomy): Eukaryota > Metazoa > Chordata > Amphibia > Anura > Bufonidae > Bufo > Bufo bufo. Next base: position 26,844,511 of record NC_053397.1, on the reverse strand, counting down.
CCACCATAACCAGCAATTATATTCCCATTGACTTTAATAATAGGATGAATGAAGACCCTGGCTAATACCACATCCACGAAATCATTAATGGCTATAGGTTTTCTTTTTGGGGAAGATACTTTTTGAAACTCCCACTTCCATCTAACAATTCAAACTGGATTAAAGGGATCTGTCCCAATCCTGTTATAAATGTATTGTTCCCCATAATATAACAATTCTGGAGCTTCTTTTTCCAAAAAATCTATGTTTTAACCTTCTTTTGTTATTCTTTTGAGAAATTGATTAATACATATGCAAGTAAGTGTTACTAGTTGGGAAGGTGTCTCTACAAAGTCTTACACTGTCCAATCAGTGCTCTTAAAAGGAAGAATAACACCCAGTTGTTAATGTATTCATTAATTTGGGATCTAGTAGGCACACATGCTCTCTAATCAGTCAGTGTAATAGAAAAATAGCCAGTACCCAGTGGATGCGTCAACCTTATACCAACGATGGCCAAGTAGATTCTCCAGCAAGTAAGATACAGAGCGACATCAAATGTATATTGGTATTAAATTAAAACTACTGCACCAATTCCCACTCTATTGCTTATAATCTGTACTATCCCCTGAGAACTGAGAAAGCCTTTCCCACTGGGCCACCCATAGAAATGGGCCTCTTTGACCCATAATTGTAGTCAACATAGACACGTCCACTTTAAGACTGTTTTCTACATAACTTTTTGATTTACGGTATCTCTCCAATACTCTTAATGGCAGAAAGAGGACTAGATAGAAATTGGAGGAGTTTTCCCAGGATTTAGATACTGAAGACTTATCCTCAGGATAGATCATCAAGATCATATCAGTGGAGAGGATGAAACTCAACATCCCCATCAGGGGTGCACCGAGCGTTTCTGCTGCCTAAGGTGAAAAGTAAAACGGTGCCCCCCCTCCAATGACAATTTCTTAAACTAACCCCTTTGCCACAATGAAAGCACTCATTGCCCATACGTGGTGCTGCCCGTGGCGATCGCCTCACCTGGCCTCATTGGTGGCGCACCCCTGATCCCCATCAATAAGCTGTTCAGAGAAGCCACCATTGCCAGACACTATACGCTAGAAGCCAGAGGCAGAAGGCCTAGCACCAGCGTACTGCAACGTAGAACCCATTCAAGACTGATATTGATCACCTGATGACCATTATTGGGCAGTGTGGTGGCTCAGAGGTTAGCACTGGTGCCTTGCAGTGTTAGGGTCCTAGGTACAAGTCTAACCAAGTACAACATCTGCATGTAGTTTGTATGTTCTCCTCGTGTTTGCATGGGTCTCCTCTGGGTACTCACACTCCAAAGACATACGAATAGGAAATTTAGATTGTGAGCCCCATTGAGGACAACGAGTGATAATGTCTGTAAAGTGCTGCGGAATATGTTGGGCACTATATAAGCAAGTAGAATAAAAGAAACTAATTACCCATCCTGAAGATAGGTCAAACATCTAAGTACCTGAAAACCCCTCTAAGAGCATTTGGGAAGATTAAATATGAATAAAAGTATACATTACCATCCCCAGGAATGATGCGTAGAGTAACAGTGTTTCCCGCTTCTTTGATTAAGTTTACAATGTCCGAATGCGACTTGTTGGTGATGGAACATCCATTAACGGCCAGTATCCGGTCTCCCACTTTGAGCTTGCCGCATCGGTCAGCTGGGCTTCCCTCTATTATCCGACCTATTTTATGAGGCATGGCCACACATGCATTTCCAGCTTTTTTTGTGTCACAATTTTTGTTAAAGTGACAAGACACCGAAGGGTATAGAAGAGAAGGATTGAGAAAGGAAACAGAAGGTTGAGGGTTAATAATGCATTAAGCAAACGTTATTAGCTGAGCTGCTCATGTGAACAAAAACATTGGCAAGACAACCAGTCATATTCAGGACAACATGGCAAAGCTGCTGACTCCTGCATATTCAGTAAATGCTGCTAAGAACAATAGAAGCAGCTCCATCAGTATACTTCAGTAAGACTACAGTGAACTGGTAGAAACCAACTGTCATAGCTATAGGATGCTATCAAACATATTGCTCCTTGTGCCCTGGGTATAAAAAAAATCTGTAAACGTTTGATGTACTTTTATTTAAGTAAGGCAATTTAACTAACATTTGATGTCTACCAGCTTCAAGAACCTTATGTAGAACACAAAGAAGACCAGCCATCTTTGAAGTGCTTTTGTCTTGGAGATCATTTTGGTGAAAGGTAAAGTGATCTCCATTTCCCCTAAAAGATTACAGTAACACTTGAGATGTTACACTAGTGGAGCGACCCCCGTATCTTTCTCTTCACTAAAAGATGAAATGTGACCAAAATAGAAGAATATGACCATTCTGGTCTACAATAATTTTAAAGTTCTGTAAAGTTCAATCATTTTAAAGTGATCTGTAATTTTGGATATTTTATCATCTATTATTGGTTGAAATTAGGCCAATTATGGCCCATTATTCCCCTCTTTGCACAAGCCAATTTTGCTGTTTTGCATTTTTTACATTGATCTACCAGTTTTGTCTGGTATTTTGTTGATCAGATTGTTTGTATGACATACCAATGGTTGGACGCATTGTTGCAGATCTTAATCGTAGGTGTATGGCCAAATAAATAGGTGAATGGAGTGCAATATTTGATTGACTGTGGCGTACACTTATAAGTCCAAAGCAAGATGGAGAAAGAAATAAGGATATTCACTACAAAAGTTAAATAATGGTAAGAAAATGTTCTTCACATCTATCAAGCATTAGGGCAGTGCTGGAGGACCCCAGGTCACTGTGTGTCCACAGCTTCTTAGTCAGTGAGAGGACACCATAAAGGGGTAGTTCAACAGTCAACATTTATGGCATATAGCTAAAGACATACGGTTGACCAAAATGTGACTTACCAACTGTCTGTGTATGAACAATCTGACTGTGAACATGGCAGACTAAACTGGTAGAGGTCAGGGAGGAAGTTAAAAAAACAAAAAAACAAATGGGGTTGTGCAAAGTAGCAGATGGTTTGTCAAATTCAGCCAATCATTCCATACACTGTCAGTTTCAACTGACCGCTATCATAAATTCAATTTGTTAACCCAATCCAAGTGCTCCTCGAATGGTTGGTAAGGGGCCAACAACTGTAATGCTTCACGCTCAGACCACTTTCATCCCTCATCTAGTCTAAGAAGATTTTATAGAAGTACTTGACAGCTGGGCTACAACAGTATTCATAAGAATCTAGCCAATGAATTCACTAAGAACCGAAGGACTTGGACATCACAAATCCTTTTGAAATGTTCACCATTGTATGCTGAAGAATTAGATGACCAGACCACCTTGCATTGGAAAAAATAAGCAGATAAAGGGTATGAAAAAAAAAAAAAATTTCACACTCCAAAAACTGGAGACATAAGCAGAATAATGTTCGCCATATCAAGATGTCAATACAGCGCCCTTGCAGAACGGCCAGGTTTAGAGCGGTGCTTTTGACTACTATATTACTAGGGTTTGTTAATTTGTCTCCACCCCACTTACCCTCTCGCTGGACACTGTACACCCCTCAATATTACAGGGCATATAATCTACTTGAACTTGCCAATGTCCTTTTCACTGTTAGGTGAAGGATGATAATCCATGAAAGAATGTAAAAAAAAAAAAGAATCCCCAACCCTCAGATGTGCGGCACCGTTAAGGGGATGGATACTGTCTTATCACTGAGAGAAGTACATCAAGCATAAGCCAACAAACACCACACACAAGGACACCATGCAAGAACACAAGGGAAGAGGCAGAAAGCAAAAAAAATAATGCACACACCAAAGGCGAGAAGAAACCCATGTCTACTTTTTAGTGTTAGTCCTCATTTCAAATAGGTGGTAGCCACACAGCAGTGAAATAAACATATATCTAATCATAGATAAGAATGCAGCCTATAGAGATCAATAACATTACTGAGATTCTGAAATAGTCTTCAAAATGGCTACCGTAATATGATGACACGCTTGGGGATTCCATTATATCCTTAAAGGGGTTGTCCAGGTTTGCACCCCAGCCAGAAGGACCTGTAGGGAAATCCATGCTTATCTAGTCCCTGCTGCTTCATTCCAGGTCCCTGGCTTTACTCACTGGTCTTCTGTCTTCTGGTCTCCGTCTATCAGCTTCCTGCATGGATGGGGTCAAGTGCGCCACTGCAGCCAACGCCTAGCCTCAACAGCCAACGCCTAGCCTCAACAGTGAATGTGTTCCCAAGCAACATTTGACCCAGCTTTGACGTGCAACTTGGGAACACATCACCATTCACCACTAAGGCCAGTCATTGGATGAGGTGGTATTTGACCCCATCTGTGCAGAAAAGAATCAGAAATCCAGTGAAGGCAGTCTAGGAACCAGAATGGATTTCTGCAGAGGTCCCACTGGCTGGGTGGGCAAATAAAAAAAAATAAAAAAATAAAAACCTGGACAACCGCGTTAAATCTTAATTGGGGTATTAGATTAGGAAAAAGTTTCTGCTCTTATTTCAGAAACAGCGCCACTCCTGACCACGGATGGTGCTGTACTCAGCCCCATTCAAGTGAAGAGATATTATACTAAACACAACCCATGGACATGAGGTATGCTGCATCTCAGAAAAGCAGACACTTATTTTCTAACATTCTAAATGGTAATTTTGGAAAGACGGGCAGGTCAACTTTAAACAATATTAACCATGCAAATTCTTAGTGGGTGCAGAGAGTACTCTATGAAGTTATAGGTTTTACTTCGTAACAAAATGCAATCGCTCATCACAGCATTAAAGTGTCTGGGTTTGGAGGTACCCAATGTAATATATTAAAGGACTGCATTATTCTCAATGATCTAATACACTTTCATTAACTGAATCGTTCATGCTACAAGCAGTAATTTACAGGCAGTAAAGGGCAGCAGTGCAGGAAAAAAAATCCCCATGGCTTCTCTGGAGTTCATAAACAGGCAACAGAGTGATATGTACCAGTATATTATCTATCTATGCATGATTTTGAGACATGCTGGGCCGATCAGAAAGTAAGAAAGAATCCCATGTACAGTAGGTTTTTTAATCAAAGATGCGTTTCGTGCCTGGCATTTTGTCAGGTTCAATCACGTCAAGAGAAGATACCATAATTTAAAAGTTTTATCTGAGCTTTTCAGTAGATTATCTATACTTCATAGAGAAACTATAGACTCCCATTAATGTTTTTTTGCAGTCTGTAGGATACTTCATGGAATTAGCTTTCCCCGCAGCTGCCTTCACTAGCTATTCGCAACAGGAGCAAATTAGTTTGTTGGGATGGTTAGGTTGTTGCTAGCATATGTGTTATATGAGCTATCAATGCTATAAAACAACAAATTAAATAATGCTCTCCTTACCAACCTCTGCTAATCCCCTGCCACAGATTCCTACTACCCTCTGTTCACCAGGCACTGGCAACTGGCACGACGTGTCACTGCTCCAGTTAATCACTGACCGCAGCAGTGACCTCAGTGCAGCCCAAAATGTTGGCAATGAAAGATGAGCGAATCACTCAAAACGCTATTCGATTTGGCCAAATTCATCAGCCAATTTGATCCTGAAACAAAAGTGCTCCAAATGGCTCGAAAATTTGTGTATGACACTCTGAGGTCTCCTAGGACTTCTAGGATATTTTATTCTGTCTTGTCACTCATTTTTTAATTGTTTTGTTATTTTTTCTGTCTCTATTGGCCCATCAGACATTGTGTCTGGTGAACATAGAATATGAGTAAAGTGGGAAAGAGGAATATTACTCAATTTGTTATTTGAGAGCATCGTAAGCTTTTAGTAAAAATAAAAAAAATAGGGGCTGGATAACTCCTTTAATGGTTACAGTCAGCTGCAGGGAATTTGCTTTTCCTGCAACCGCCCTTCAAGCGTTGCTTGTAGCTTGTGCAAATCACTTTATGACAAAATAGTAGATAATGCAATCTTCAAATATATCAGGGTAGCACGGTACTTGCAAATCTAGTCTAGACTTGAAAGCATTGTATGGGACCCAACGAGTCCTACAAACACCCTTTAGTTATTCATTTTTTGCCTGTGGAAGAAGGATACTTACATTATCAAAGTTGTGTGGATCGGCCACTTAGGAACCCGGCTATGTGACACTCTGAAAATCCTGCTTCCACCGACGTCACATCCCTTATCAGGTTTCTGGTCTGGTGGCTAGATGGGGATGTCACTTCCACTATGGACAGGACCAGAAGTGTTCATCTCACTGGCACATGCGCGAACTCTTGAATCTACCTTATCTGTGCATGCGCTAGGAAGAATAGTTCTGGCCCCATCCACAGCAAAAGTGTAATCCCTATTGATTGACCAGACCAAAAATCTAGCAAAGGATGTGATGTCATCATCTGATCCAGGAAACTTTGGTAAATATATTACAGACTTTCTCCCACAGGCAACATATGATTAATTAAGGTGGGTTTGCAGAGCCCGTTGAGTCTTGGAAAACTCCTTTAACTCAAAGGCTGAGTAGATGTCTATATGTATTTCATTATGATCTAATAGGTTTACTGTGACAGCTCTACTGGATGTTGTTAGTAAATGTGGAATATTTATATTCATAATCCACAGACCTGTATTAAAAAGTCACTTTGATTTTGTGTTTCGAGGCAAAGCCAACAAAATGCTATACTACAAACTTCTATATATTTCATGCAGGACTGAAGCCGGTGTGTTGATTAAGGCTCCTATCCGCTCCTTATGCAGAATAGAAGTGATTTTACTGCTCCCTAAACACTAGGACTGAGTCATAAACCCAGAGAATTGCAATGAAGATTTCCTAATAATTACAGATTTTATTGTCATCTGGGGCTTCAGAAGATGGTTGTTTTTTTTTAATGGAATAAAACCAGAAGCAAAATAAATTCTGAAAGCATAATTTGAAAATTTAGCTCTAAATCATAAAAAAAAAAGCTCACAGTAGAAACCTCTACATCCCAAACATGTAAGGCTACTTTAACACTGGCGTTTTGGCTTTCCGTTTGTGAGATCCGTTCAGGGCTCTCACAAGCGGTCCAAAACGGATCAGTTTTGCCCTAATGCATTCTGAATGGGAAAAGGATCCGCTCAGAATGCATCAGTTTGCCTCCGTTCCGTCTCCAGCGTTTTGGGGTCTGTCTGACCAAACTGAGCCAATTGGATCCGTTCTGACACACAATGTAAGTCAATGGGGACGGATCCGTTTTCTATGACACAATCTGGCACAATAGAAAACGGATCCGTCCTCCATTGACTTTCAATGGTGTTCAAGACGGATCCGTCATGGCTAGGTTACAGATAATACAAACTGATCCGTTCTGAACGGATGCATGCGGTTGTATTATCTGAACAGAAGCATTTGTGCAGATCCATGACGGATCCGCACCAAACGCGAGTGTGAAGGTAGCTTAACATGAGTCTTATGGGGTCTATGGAAAGAGGAGACCATGCCCTGGTTGGTTTCATCCCCCTTGTTAATGGGTGGCAAAAACCTGTGCAGGACTTCCCTCTCCAGAGGAGCTTCATGGCTAGTAATGTGATAGTGGCCAACTAGGGGAGGGTGAAAAACAATGCACTTACCAAATGTAGTTCCAGCTTCTGGCCTGCTGACAGATGAAACAATGACAAATCCAAAGCCCTCATTTTCACCACGACGAATTTCTACATCATATGGCTGAATCACTGTGCTGACTAATCCACTGCCGCCGCCGCCTCCACCACTGCCGATTCCACTGGTGGAGCCACTGCCCGAGCTGACTGTATTTAGCGAGTTTTGGCTGCCTTGCGGTGTGCGTTTTTCCTCTGTTAAAGAGGCGGGTTGGGTACTGCTATGGTGGGAAGATGCTGGTGAAGCAGGGACATCATTTTCTGTTTTGGGGACTGGAAGGTAAAATAAGAGATGGTTATGAATTAGCTAAATGGTTCATCAACACACAGAAGATATCAAAGTAAAAGCAGAGCCCAAAAGGCAAAATATTGAGAGGTCTAATGTAAACCAATTATCTCCATACTGTGCCTCTCCCTCTGAGGCAAAGCTACAACTTCCAACGAGGAGCTGTAGTTTCACTGCAGCTGAAGAGCTTGAGGCTGGAGATCAATGCTGTAAACCATTTGGTTGAGAATTAATCATACCCGGTTGATTTCAAAGTAAGAAACTGATCCTTCTCAAATATGGCATGATTTCAGTCAACCGGTACAACATAGATCCAATAATCTCTTGCATTGGTAATACCAGTGTACAATTCAGTGTTCTAGTAGATCTCAAGTAGACATCTTTTTCTCAGATCTGAAGTTCTACCAAGTTGTAATCCACGTCATTACTTTATTAAAGACGTATCATATGTTGGTGGAGAATCTACTGGGTAATTGGCGATAACTGGTTATCTAGGAAGAACTGTCTGACTTTACCACAAAATTAACATTTCAACGCACCTGGATAAACAACTTTGCGCCTAATGGTTAAATTGACGTGACCTTGTTTGGCTGCTTGCTGCATTAACTGAACTACAAGTTGATGTGACTTTCCAACCACAGCTGTTCCATCCACACATATAAGTTCATCTCCGGACCTCAGGCGGCCATCTGCATCAGCCGATCCCAGAGGCACAATATGACCTATGAAGATCTGAGAAAAGAAAGAACTTGTTAGACAATATACTTGGATTAATAAACTTTGAGGAGTCATGTTTGTAGAATACATGAATTGATTGCGCCAATCATGGTAGGGCTGTGGACAAGTGTGCAGATATTTCTGGAGCAGTTGGTGTGAAAAGTGATCTTATTGCCGATTTCCTGTTCTGGATTTTAAGTACAAATAGACATTTTGTCTATAGGTAAGGTCATGCTATGTCGATACTTTAAGACTCTGCATTTTTTCTTTTCCACTTGTGCTATCCAGTAGTCAGGCTCTCAGAAGGCTCTAAATTCTCGTTTCGGGTCTCCAGCTGATAAGAGTCTTAAGGGACTTTTGGAAATCCAGATGATAGGAGTCTTTCGGGAAATGCACCCTGGATAAAATTATGCAAAACAGCTTTCCTGTCTCCCTTAGTGCCACCTTAAGTCAATATGGGAGCCTTGAAACATGACTTGGGTAAGCAACAAAACTAAAGACACCTATCTGTAGGCAGCACTGTTCTGGAGTTGTTGCTCCTTGTCAGTACAGAGTAGGGTTCTGGATGGCTGAGTGAGAGGTCTATGTCATGACTCTCAAAAGGTGCTGATTTTCCTTTCCAAGATCTAGCTGACTAGAACCTTGAAGCACCCATTATAAGTAGCGATGAGCGAATTTCCCCTGCATAACGGAAACGGGACAGATCCGTTTTGCAGCCCAAAGACTTCTATTATGACGGAATGAATAACGGAATGCCTCTAAAGGCATTCCGTTATGCATTCAGTCATAAAATTGCGTTATGGTCTGTGATTTACCACCAAACGAAGTGTGAACGAATTTCATAAGCGGAAATTTGCTCATCTCTAATTATAAGTCCATTAAAAATAGATCTCTCATGACTCCTATCAAAATTAAGCCATGATGCTAGAGTGACTACAGCCTTGATTGATTACATTGGCTATTATTTTACTTCTTCTTATCTTTGTGGTCATGTTTATAGCAATCGTATTGTATGATAAACAGGCTAAAGTGGCAGGAAGTTCAGGAATGATGCCAGATGATTCCTCCAGAGCCATAGTCTTATATGTCATCGTACACATCGAAAGTGAAATTACTATCCACAGCGGGAGGTCTTAATTGACAAACATTATAAGGCTTTACTATTATAATAAGGTAATTTTTAAATTGTAACCATTGCTACTTACTGGTTCCCCTGGCTCATTTCCTCCAAGAATTCTGAAGCCAAAGCCAGTCTCTTTCCTCCATAAAAAGATATCATGCTCTTGAAAATCTGGAACTAGAGAAAGGAATAAACATTTTGTTATTCTAGATTTAAAAAACACACAATGTCCTAAATTAAATAGTACTTCCCAGTATTAATATACAAGCTTGATGGCAGAGGCGCTGTGTGTAAGTATGGAGCTGGGATAAAATGGCCGACTGCCTGGTTTTAGCCCAAATAGACAGACAGTAATATCCAATCTTTAAAAAAGATCAGCTTGATTCGCGATTTATGTGCAAGTATGTAAACAGGGTCCATAGACAAGAACAAAAAGAGGGTCCCTTCTGGAGCTACTTCACACTACTACACCCCCATCTTGGGACATAATATTCATCCTTCAACTTCCAATCCTTTCTTAAGGTCAACAGCAGTCACCCCTTTCTCGTTTCCCAAAACTATAGGAACTTTAGTTTATAATGAGCTTGTAGGACAATGAGCATATATATATATATATATATATATAGAGAAAAAGTGGGCCATAGCAAGGATCAAAATTTGTCCCAACTTACAAAGCAAGGTCATTGCAACCAGGATAAAAGCGTTAATGACTTTCTCATTCCATTTCCTTGATGCTTATGGTGATTCCGTCCTCCTTTGTTTTCATTAAATTGCAAGGAAGCCATAGCAAAGAGGATGGAAGCCACCTTGACTGGACTCTTTCTCTCCAGAAGTTCCATAGTAACCTTATAGGCTACGTTTACTGTATGGACAGCCTTTGGTAGGACTAACCTTAGACAGACCCTCCTTTCCTTTTGCAGTATTGTTTTTGTTAATGAGTTTAAGGTGGCCACACATAAGATGGCTGAATCCACCTGGCAGCAGCTTATACCAACTCCTTGTGTCCAATTCTTTCATAACTCATAAAGCCATCTAGATAAAATTAGCCTATCGATATATCGCTAGGATATGCCATAAAAGTCAGATAGGTATGGGTTCTACCTCTGGGACCTGCCCCTATCTCCAGAATGGGCCTGCTGAACTTAAGGTGAGCACAACATGTATGCACAGGTGATCTCCATTCACTGCTGTGGGAGTTCCAAAAAAATCTAGCAAGCACACTTGGCTATTTATGGAAGTCCCATAGTGGTGAATGGAGAGCCACCTCTCCATTCACCTCTGTGGTACTGCCAGAAATAGCTTGTGAAACTCCCACTGCAGTGAACGGGGAGTGGCTGCGCATGCGTGGCTGTTCTCCTTCACATCTCTACAGTGGTGGGACCTGCACCTACCTGACATTGATGGCATATCCTAGCTATATACCATCAATGCCTGAGATGGGAGCACATCTTTAAGTTCCCAATTATTTTAGGACTAACACAATCCTACAATCCATTGACATGAGCCCTTAGCTCCCTGCTTTTACTATCCACATTCTGTAGAGATGAGTGAAGTTCTTAAAAATTCAATTCAGCTGCTTCAATGAATTTTACAAAACAATTTGCTTTGTGCGTGATGAATTACTTTGTCATGAAGCGCATTTCTTTGTAAGTTGCGGGCGTAATGACGGGGAATGGCGATTACGCCGCCCCCCCCATCATTGAACCCTTCAGATGCCACGTTCATCGCTGATCGCGTCATCTGAGATGAATATTAAGGCCTTTCAGTGGTTCATCAGTTAAAAAAAAAATATTGTACTTCCCTTATCCATTTGAGCGTTAAGAGGCGGCTGCAGCCAATTTGCTAAAAGATCCCGCACAAAATCTCGTTTGTTGCGTGATGATGTCATCATGCTGGCCGGCGTGGTGACATCATAAGTCACCGCACATGAGATTTCGCGCGGGATCTTCAAGTAAGATGGCCATGGCAGCCGCTTTGCGCTCAAATGGATGAGGCGAGTATGATTTTTTTTATTTTTTACAGCCATTTCTGGGAAAATGTAATCGTTACCACGAAACACGAGGAGATTCGGCTTCATGGCAAATAAAATTTTCCCTGAAATTCGGATACTTCGATTTGCTCAATGCTACTAGCTACACTTATTTAACACTTTATGCGCTCACACTGTGACCAAGATTAATAACTTCTTGAAAATAAAATTTAATGGGCCCAAAACTGAAATGTCGTCGACCTACAATTAATAACACCAGTTCTTTTTACAGCATTCTGGGTAAGACGTTTGCCAGATGATTTGTCCGTTGCCAAGTTTGAAATTTTATCCTATTTATCATTATGAATTAATCACTGTGTTCCCCCATTTGATTAGCGAACGGCTTTGTGTCTCATAACTTTCATGTTGGCGTCCTCTCATCCCTTCTATTGTACGATAACAATCCCGAAACAATTATGCCAGCTGATCTCATAAATCATCTGGTCGAACATAAAGGATTAAATACGCAAAACTCACACATCTATTGAAGTAGCTGAATACAGCAGGTTCAAGCTATTTCCAAACAATGTCGGATCTGGCCATACTGAAAATGGATTTTTTGCATTCAAGCATTTTTTTTTGCCCTCAACCTAAAACAGCAACTTCGAAAAGAATGATACCAATTCCATACACATATAAATTCTAATTAAGAAGTTCTTCCATGATACAGTTTTCTTATGCTTCAAACTTCACCATAGTTCGAGAAAATGAGAGAAAATAAGCCAGGTGTAGGATTTATACTTGTAATCCGGCCCACAGGGATAGGTGATAACATTTATAGTCTATTCAACATCTTATCTTATCAACAGAAAGTAGGTTTGACTCAGCAGGTGAAGAGACCACCCAAGGAACCACCAAGCAGAACACACAATTATTAACAAAATTAGATGTGCAATATTATGCGGTCTATTCTTTCCAGCTTCTGAAACCCAAAGATAGCGGAAACATCAGCAGAGAACAATGTAATTTGGCTATTATGAAGAGACGATGAAGCACTAGAGTCACCCTAGAGATGCTGAACACCTGCAGACAATAATGTAGATAGATGAAGATAACTTTTTGTTACCGCTATTACATATATTCAGAAGTAAAGTCTAGAGAGACTATAATATGGACTTATAGGGCCACCCACATATAGGCATAAGCCTGTCACTCAGCTTAGCTCATGTTCTTTGGGTACATTTTTCATCTAAGAATTTCTTGAGGTTGGACCAATACTGCATATCCTACATGTTAATTTTCCAGCAAACTGCAGATAAAAATACTCTGCTATACGTTCTACAGGGTATAACAGAAACAAATCATGTTTCCATCACAAAAAAAGCTATTATGCCTCAGTAATTGTCTTTGACCTAACAGGATAGAAAAGCTGAATAAGGCAACTTGAATGAAAAGACTATATCAATTAAACATCATTTTGGTGCCCAGTGGAGTATTACCGGAAAACGGTTTCTGATCCTTAGCAGATCTTCACTCATATCGATTAAAGTGGTGGTCTCCACAAGTCAATACCATTAAGTGTGTCAAGTAGATGAGGTGATATAAAGATTATTCTTAAAAATAGGATCAATATAATTAGGGGAAGACGCTACTTGTGGTTAAGTCAAAGGCTTGAAAACTAACTGATCAGGATGGAAAGCAGATTTTTATATTGGGCACTTCTCATGCTGCACATTAATATAGATGAATGGATGCACTAATTAAAGGATTTATGTAGGGGAAAAAATCGTTGACCCAAATGGCCAACCCATTTCTTTGGATCATTATGAACTGTTTCATTACCATAAAGATATATCTAAGGGGAGATTTTGGCAAGATGAAAATTGGTGGAAGACTAATCTTAAGACTTTCCTTCATTTACAGGTGGCAATAGAGGAAAAGAATAGTAATAATTTGGACATCAAACTTGGCTTGAAGAGGTCTCCTGAGATACTCCACCTTCAGAAGCTTGAAGGCCCAAGAAACACCAACAGTTACCCACAAAAGGCTGAAATAAGCCAATCCCCACTTCTTCACATATCAGACAGATGGATGTTTGCATAACATTTTTTATTCCAAAATCATTAAAATTATATCTAGCTGATTTAGGGCTTTTTCATATCTCTGTTTAGGGCTTCCATTGCAAATTCAGTCAAAAAGACCAGACAAAAAAGTCCTGCATGCAGGGCTTTTTGTCCGGTAAAAAAAAAAACAAGACCTCAAAAGGAAATTGAATGGAAATTTTAGTCAATGGACTGTTCAGCTCCATCCATCTTGTTTTTTTGGCAAATTTCATTATTTTTATTGTTCTGCTCCTCTAACAATGATGTGAACTCACGCTATATCTTTTGTCTGGCTATGGACGGACCATGAAACTCTGTGTTAACAAGTCACTAGACCTTGCACAGGGTCAACACATTCCAGACCAGTCTTACTTTGGATGGATCTATTAATGCTTCTTCTTTTTGAAGCACGAGATAGTGTCTATATCTAGTCCCAACAGTAATGGAAACAGGAGTCACATCATTTTCTTGGAGCCCCAAGGTTGATGTGTGAATAACAAGCGTAGGATAGACATCAGTAACACGGTGGACTTGGTTATGATAGGGTTAGCCTTCATTTATTGTTCTTAGAAAAGTAGAGAAAACTATTAGATGAACAATATAATTAATTTGGGTTTAATGAAATAAAATTTTAGTAATTCACAGGCTTTTCATTGAATTCCTAAAAATGCAAATCCCCAAAATCTTGAAATACGGCAACAAAAATTTAATCAGCGCCGCTTTCAAAAAGACTGTGCTGAATAGGTACTAGTGCTCCTCTGAAGAATAAGTAAAGCTAAAATTTTCTAGTTAATGTGTTTTAGTCAATAATGCAATTAGAGGAGTTTTTCTTGCTCTTCCAGCTCTTTAGCTTGAGTGGTAATTTACCGTAATCAAGATTAAATACCCATAAAAAAACTAAACAAAATATCAATAGCCATCCGATGAGCGTTATTCCTTTATCGAGCTTTGTCACGCGGCACTAAAAGAAAACTTTGTTCTCTTTTACAACCGGGGACTGTGAACCCGATGTAAGCAGTTGCGTCTGCGCAGTCAGGCAGCCTCAGACAGCCTGACTGCGCAGGCGCAACCGACGTAACATCAAATTGTAACTGGGCTAGGATCACATGCCGAATGTATGGCACGTGATCCAAGAAGTGCCCACAGCCTAATTTGCATCGGGGAGCGCAGCACTGGCCCATAGGAATGTTTTCAACATTATCACTGAATCACATTAAAAAATATTAAAAAAATTGAGGCTAACCCTTTGGCTCTCTTAGCTTATATAGGTTGCTAAATATGGTATTCACTATGGTAATATATATGACAGCCCACATACAATTTGCAGGCATCATTTACTGTCAATTATAAATCGGTGGTGATATTTATTTCCAGCACTTTGACCTATGCGATTCAGCAGGGGCAGGCGACTTTAGATACCTACTCCTACACTAGATTTTACGACTGATATATGGTATTCTAGTTGCTGACAATGCATTGTACTCTCTGCTGGATTACAGTCTATTGTGCATCTGCCAAATTCAAGAAGCCAAACAATTTATGGGAGTAGACATATTGCAATCGGTTACACACTGACTAAACCCGGCCATGTGTGAGGTCCATTTACTTCCCATTTCTGAAAACATGCTAGGCCGTTAACAGTTATGCCAAGGTTACATACATGCTGATCTGTGCAGTCATAGAGCCAAGAAATCTGCATCAATCAGTCTGATGTTCTGGGATTCCTCTGCTCATTGCTTATCGAGGGGGAAAAATAACTGCTTGCAGGGAAATTTACATTCACGCTGCATGCTACCTTGGCCGGCCATGCCGTAAAATCGTGACATAATAAAATAATGTAAAAATGGTTTCAGGTAAAACTGTAAGCCTCCTAAATAAATGTACCCTTGTGTGCTGTAGGAAAGTAAAATTTAGGATTTTTGCTGTTGTTGTGTGATGGTCCATACTGTCCTTATTTCATCATCATGACTTAAAATCGCAATGCCTAAACCAAAATCTATAACAGAGCCCCCCTATTTTACGTCATTAATAGTACTTATGTGGTAAATGGACCTTTTGAGCCTCATCAGGCGTGGGTTGGGTATGACTCCAAAAGAACTTCTTGGTTAGTACCACAGGCTTTAATCTGAAGAGGTCACCATCTGCGTGCAGCTTCTACTCTAGGTTTGGACGAATTTCCCCCCATATTCCAAATACATACTCAAAAGTTTTGTTATAAAATTGGTCTTCTCTTGTTCTGGAGGACCCAGCATATCTGTGCATTACACAGACAGACTATTGATTTCATTGGTAACTGTAATTCTTCATTTCCCCTGTGGGGGAGCTGCAGGAGAATGGAATATGTACTGTCTGGGTATTGTACAGATTGCTGCTGATCACTCTGGTTTACAGCACCAGGGCAAACTGTAAGCAGACTTTTGGTGGGTGGACCTGCCTGATAAAAACGGATTGCCCAAAGCGGACAGCCCCTTTAAGCTTTTACCTCTGCTATGTTTTCTAACATGAAGTAGGCAGTAGGCATCTATATCATAGAGAACTGCTGCGTGAGTAGATACTTACGTCTGCTTTCATACATGCTCCTGGACTGGGCCCAGATTTTAAATGGATCAGGCTTTTTCTGTCCTGAGCCGTCACCTTGGTCCACAGATGGTGCCTCGCTGGTTGGATAGTCAGGAACAATTGGGGCACCACGAAGGGGTGAGGCTGTGTGCCCACTGTGATGACTGGATACACTGTGCTGGGAACTGTTTTGGCTGTCTTTCCTTTCAAGTTGTGGTTGCTGTTTAGAAAGTAGAAAAAAAATTAATCTTTGATCAATCTTTTATGATCACCCGCAGAATTCACCACCACATAATTCTCCTCCTTGTTCAGATGACAATGACAACAAATACATATATTTCCAGAAAAGGATCCATTTTGACTCTTCTTAGGGTTTGCAAGTGAACAAATGGGGAGGCTTTGTCTAAGACTGGGAGGCAGCTTGCTGCAGCAGAAACCTTCCCCACCAGGCAAAGTGCACCTTCTATCACCTTTTTATGTAGGGAACTACCTTACTTACGTGACAGATTTAAAGAGATTGTGTAGTTAAAAATAAATAATGCAAAATCCACAATTGAAACAATTGAACATTTTCACAATTCAAATAAAATGTAAAAAAATTAAAAATAAATAGGAGTAGGGTTCCCTATCTATTGCTTTGCAGGGCCCAACACATCTCTAAATTACATAGACATCCCACTGATTTCAATGAGCAACATGTAATGCTTCATTTGACCTGGGGTGGTGCTGCTGCAGAGAAATGAAACCCTTCTGGATGCGGGACACCCTATGACCAGCCTATCATTAGGACACCCTGATATCAAAAGGATATTGTCCAAAATGTTTAGCCCCTTTCATCTCTTTTGTGTCTTAGGTTTACTATTCTCTTTGAGATCAGCCTACAGTTCTGCCATCACGACAAATACAAAAAGTCATACAAACATTAAAAAAACAAGACAAATTACTCCCATAGCTTTACACTCAGCAGCGGATAACTTAGTATACGCTTCAACCATAACATGTCAATTATGAAAATGGGAGTTAGATCGAGTATGTAATAAGATTTGTGACTAATGGTTTTACGCAAGCGAATGGCTTTATGAATAATGGCCATCAGCAAGGTTTTTATTTAAAAGCACAGGATAAAACAATATATATATACAGATTTATACAACAACAACAAAAAAAAAAAAAGCATCCGCTATCACGACACGTGCCAGAGGGAACTTTCGGCATATTTCTCTGGAAACCGATGAGTTAAATGATCAGAAGAAATTAAAGAACAGGCAGTAAGGTTCACCCCAGAGATGAAGAGGTACCAATTTCCTGCTCGAGTGCTCTCCGCTTCCCTGAAGGAGAATTGGAGACGTGTGTTTCAGTAATAATCTGTAAAGAATCATCTTGTTAACATCGTAGATTGGGAGACAGTCATTTCCCCCTCTTTTTCAACTGTTAAGTCCTTCATCTGAAAAAACTGAGTATTTACTGAGCACAAAATGGAGCTAAAAATCGGAAAGCAAGGAAAGCCACGGTATTGAGCGTTGCCCGTTCAAAAGTTACATCAATCAGGCCAGGGGCAAAAAAAATATATAATAAAATCTCCTGCCAGTTGAGCAGGCCTGCAAAGTGATGAGACACCTGCTCAGACGAAAAGTCCCTACTTATACCCAGGAACTTGTAGTCTGAGCAGCTGACCACTAGCAAGAACTCTGTACAGGCCCATTGTGCAGTCCTTTTTTTTCTTCTTGATTCCACATATCCAAAATGGGCTCACTAATCCCTATATCATGTCCTCAATTGGTTCCTTAACATTATCGGGTGGACAATGTAGCCCATGGACTACCCTATTCCAAGTCTCTAGTTTTATTAACCAAAATAATTAATATAATTATAGGGGTGGTCTCACTTCAGCAAATGGCATTGGTCATGTAGACAAAGATAATACAAGACGCTTACTAATGTATTCGGACTGTCCATATTGCTTCCTCTGCTGGCTTCATTCATTTTTCCATCACATTATACACTGTTCATATCCAGGGGTTACAACTAGTAATGAGCGAAGGATTGAAAAATTCAATTCGGCTGCTTCGGCAAATTTTACAAAAAAATTTGCTTTATGGCGAGTTACTTTGTCACGAAGTGCATTTCTTTATCAGTACTAGGTGCAATGACAGGTAACGGCGATTGCGCTGCCCCTCATCATTGTACTTCTCAGATGCAGCGTTCATAGCTGATCATGGAATCTGCCAGCAATATTATAGTGAAAATTTTAAAAAATTTATAAAATCATGCTTACCCTCTGCAATGTCATCACAAAGAGACAGCCGCCGCCATCTTGATTGAAGATCAAGTGCGAAATCTCGCGCAGCCCATGATGACGTCATCACGTCAGCTGGCGTGGTGATATACGTCACCGCGCACTGGATTTCATGCAAGATCTTCAATCAAGGTGGCTGCGGCCGGCTCTTTGCGGTGAAATGGATGAGATAAGTATGATTTTATTTTTTACCACCATTCAGGGAAAATCGATTCGCTACCACGAAGCATGAGGAAATTCGGCTTCGCGGCAAATCAAATTTCCATTCGCTCAACCCTAGTTATGACCGCCGTGCTTGCACACTATAGGAAAATGTGCTGACCTCTCTGGCACCTTTTCCTATAGTGTGCAAGCACGACCACCACGACTAGATTGCAGAGTGGTTGTAACCTCTAGATACAAGTAGTGTATAATGTCTCCGATGTCGGACTCCCACCAATCACATACTGATGACCTATCCTGAGAATAAGTCATCAGTTATAAACTCTCAGAAATCCCCTTTAAGTATTGAGGATTAGAGTCCAGTGTTAGCATCTTTTGGGTTAGAACTAGGGTCTTTTAGAAAATAAAATATACCATCTGCTTGAGATCGGTCCCATCTGTCAGTGGGAATTGCTGGATTCTTACTGACCCAGGAGACGAAAGGTAAGTCACTATTGGCCTAATAACCCTTCTATCTGAGGAACAGCCCAAATTGATTTTTGCAAAATCCATACAATCCTCCCAATTACCAATACGTTGTCCGCTATTCTCATGACCTATCTCAGAAGGTTCCTGCTGCCATTTTTCCTCAGCCCATTGTGAATAAGGCTACTTTCACACTTGCGGCAGAGTGATCCGGCAAGCAGTTCCGTCGCCGGAACTGCCTGCCGGATCAGGCAAAACGTATGCCAACTGATGGCATTAGTAAGACTGATCAGGATCCTTATCAGTCGAAAAAATGCATTGAAATGCCGGATCCGTCTTTCCGGTGTCATCCGGCATTTATTTTTTTCACCTTTTTTTCAGTCTGCGTATGCACAGACCGGAAGGACGGATCCGGCACTAATACATTCCTATGGGAAAGTCTTCAGTTTTTTTCGCCGGAGATAAAACCGTAGCATGCTGCGGTTTTCTCTTTTGCCTGATCAGTCAAAATGACTGAACTGAAGACATCCTGATGCATCCTGTACGGATTACTCTCCATTCAGAATGCATGGGGATAAAACTGATCAGTTCTTTTCCGGTATTGAGCCCCTAGGACGGAACTCAGTGCCGGAAAAGAAAAACGCTAGTGTGAAAGTACCCTAACTCATGCAGGCTATGTACAAATACGTGTGAAGAAGTCACATAAAAAAAAGTGCAAATTAGAATTGAAATTCGACTTTATATCTTGAAAAAATTCTGATTTGGTAGAATTAGAATTTCTTCAGATTCGTTTGAGTAGAATTTTCTAGAAATGAGAGAGACTTTTTGCAGAATTTGGGTAGAGAGAGACGATTTGGGTAGAATCAGTTTGTACCCGAATCAAGTTTCTTGGCCGATTTGGACCAAAACAAATGATTTTCTGGTGCAAATAATACAAAATTTTAGAAATCTTTAAAGGGTTTCTGTCAGCAGGAAAATGGGTATTAACCTGGCTGACATCAGTGATGTACTAATGTCAGCTGGACATAACCATATTAGTGCCATCTCACTGTCTGCCGCCGTTATTGAGAAAAAAAAAAACTTTTATAATATGCAAATGAGCCTCTAGGTGCAGGGGGGGGGGGGGGGGCGTTGATCCTGCTCCTAGAGGCTCCGTTCTCCCACATCTGGCTGCGCCCTGCTACACTTGATTGACAGGGGCAGGCACCGCTGGTCTCCGCTTGCCAACCCGGTCTCCTGTGGAAATCTCGCGCCTGCGCCGTCCCGTTCAGTATTCGGCGCAGTCGCAGTGGGTGAAGCTAGCAGCCGGCGAGTGTCCTTCACTTACTGCTCCTGCGACGAATACTGAACAGGACGGCGCAGGTGCGAGATTTCCACAGGAGACAGGGCCGGCAAGCGGAGACCAACGGTGCCTGCCCCTGTCAATCAAGTGTAGCAGGGCGTGGCCAGAGGTGGGAGAACGGAGCCTCTAGGAGCAGGATCAACGCCCCCCCCCTGCACCTAGAGGCTCGTTTGCATATTATAAAAGTTTTTTTTTTTCTCAAATAACGGCGGCACGCAGTGAGATGGCACTAATATGGTTATGTCCAGCTGACATTAGTACATCACTGATGTCAGCCAGGTTCATACCCATTTTCCTGTTGACAGAAACCCTTGAAAGCACCCTATGGCCAGGACATGTTACATAGAATCTCTCGCAGGCGGTCATGAAAACAGTATGTTGACTATCGAACCAAAGCATTAGAAAATGAGACAGAATGGTGAGGAATTAGAGATGCAGCGCGAACAACTAGGAGAGGAGGGCGCAGAGCTCAAGGCCTCGCTATTGGGAATAGATTTCCATTAATTATTGAGCGTTGTCATGACAAGGTATACTTATGTTGCATAACAACTTTCCTAACTTTTTGACCTCACACATGCTGTCACTCCAATAGAAAGTAATGCATTATACAATTTCTATGCTGCCGTAATGCAAGGGGGTTTTCTGCCTGTTAAAACAATATGCTTGGCTTGTCCCTGCGCCTTCCTGCAATTTTTACTAAGTACATTACATATCCTTCACTCTTTTCTGGCTTTTATATGAATTTAAAGGAGTTATCTGCATTTTATTTTTATTTTTAATAACCCCCCCACACACACACCTTCATGTGATTTTGCGATAATGTTGAAAACATTCCTACTGGGCCAGCGCTGCGCCCCCCGATGTAATTAGGTTGCGGGCACTTTCTGGATCCCATGCTTTACATTCAGCACATGATCCTAGCCCGGATACGATCCAATGTACATGGGTTGCGCCTGCGCAGTCAAGGCAGCCTCGGGCACTGTGAGCAGCCTATGGCCAAGGCGGCCTGACTGCACAGGTGCAACGCGCGTACATTGGGTTGTATCCGGGCTAGGATCATGTGCCGAATGTACAGTACGTGATCCACGACGTAACTGCAACCTAATTACAGGTGTAGGCTTTGTGGCCAGTAGAAAAACTGCAGGATTTTTGGATTAAAAAAAATATTAATACAGTTGCAAGAAAAAGTATGTGAACCCTTTGGAATGATATGGATTTCTGCATAAATTGGTCATAAAATGTGATCTGATCTTCATCTAAGTCACAACAATAGACAATCACAGTCTGCTTAAACTAATAACACACAAAGAGTTAAATGTTACCATGTTTTTATTGAACACACCATGTACACATTCACAGTGCAGGTGGGAAAAGTATGTGAACCCCTAGACTAATGACATCTCCAAGAGCTAATTGGAGTGAGGTGTCAGCCAACTGGAGTCCAATCAATGAGATGAGATTGGAGGTGTTGGTTACAGCTGCCCTGCCCTATAAAAAACACACACCAGTTCTGGGTTTGCTTTTCACAAGAAACATTGCCTGATGTGAATGATGCCTCGCACAAAAGAGCTCTCAGAAGACCTACGATTAAGAATTGTTGACTTGCATAAAGCTGGAAAGGGTTATAAAAGTATCTCCAAAAGCCTTGCTGTTCATCAGTCCATGGTAAGACAAATTGTCTATAAATGGAGAAAGTTCAGCACTGCTGCTACTCTCCCTAGGAGCGGCCGTCCTGTAAAGATGACTGCAAGAGCACAGCGCAGACTGCTCAATGAGGTGAAGAAGAATCCTAGAGTGTCAGCTAAAGACTTACAAAAGTCTCTGGCATATGCCAACATCTCTGTTAGCGAATCTACGATACGTAAAACACTAAACAAGAATGGATTTCATGGGCGGATACCACAGAGGAAGCCACTGCTGTCCAAAAAAACATTGCTGCACGTTTACAGTTTGCACAAGAGCACCTGGATGTTCCACAGCAGTACTGGCAAAATGTTCTGTGGACAGATGAAGCCAAAGTTGAGTTGTTTGGAAGAAGCACACAACACTATGTGTGGAGAAAGAGGCACAGCACACCAACATCAAAACCTTCTCCCAACTGTGAAGTATGGTGGTGGGGGCATCATGGTTTGGGGCTGCTTTGCTGCGTCAGGGCCTGGACGGATTGCTATCATTGAAGGAAAAATAAATTCCCAAGTTTATCAAGACATTTTGCAGGAGAAGTTAAGGCCACCTGTCCACCAGCTGAAGCTCAACAGAAGATGGGTGTTGCAACAGGACAACGACCCAAAGCATAGACGTAAATCAACAACAGAATGGCTTAAACAGAAGAAAATCCGCCTTCTGGAGTGGCCCAGTCAGAGTCCTGACCTCAACCCGATTGAGATGCTGTGGCATGACCTCAAGAAAGAGATTCACACCAGACATCCCAAGAATATTGCTGAACTGAAACAGTTCTGTAAAGAGGAATGGTGAAGAATTACTCCTGACCGTTGTGCACGTCTGATCTGCAACTACAGGAAACGTTTGGCTGAAGTTATTGCTGCCAAAGGAGGTTCAATCAGTTATTAAATCCAAGGGTTCACATACTTTTTCCACCTGCACTGTGAATGTGTACATGGTGTGTTCAATAAAAACATGGTAACATTTAACTCTTTGTGTGTTATTAGTTTAAGCAGACTGTGATTGTCTATTGTTGTGACTTAGATGAAGATCAGATCACATTTTATGACCAATTTGTGCAGAAATCCATATCATTCCAAAGGGTTCACATACTTTTTCTTGCAACTGTAGATAGTGACATGGAAAATTAAAAATATCACCCAAAATTTTTTGAAAATATGTTTAACATAAAAACTTGATTTAAACAATAGATTATTTTCTAATTATACATTCCCTTTAAAGGGGTTTCCAGTACTAAGATACTGATGACTGGCAGAAGCAACGGTCTGCAGATGCAGTGAAACTGGAAGCTGTTTAAGGCAAACAGTTGAGAAAAAAAAGGATAAAAAAAGATTTTTAGTCAAAAATAAGTACACAGTTGCTTCACATTATTATGACCACCATCTATTATCCAGAGTAATCACCATTGGCAGCATGGACAGCACTGAAATGGGCTGGGAGTGACTCAATAAGGTCCTGGTAGGTTGTCACAGTTTTTCGGAGCCATGCTGACGGCAATGAATCCCACAGCTGCTGGAGGGTGCGATGGGGAGAATCCTCAGAGCAGACATAACGATCGAAGTGGTTCCACAGATGCTCAACTGGCTTCAAGTCTAGGGAGGCCGGAGTAGTGCTTAGACGTCTTGGTCATGCTTCATGTTTCATGTTTCATTGTCTTGCTGGAAAATCCTATACACCCCGGGGAAGACCATCAGCATGTATGGGTGTACGTGATCTGCAAGGATGGATTCATACCCAAATTGGTTGATGGTGCCTTCCAAATGAATGAGTGGGCCCCGAGAAGATCATGAAAACATTCTCCCCGACCAGAACGCTGCCACCACCAGCTTGTGTACTTCCAGCAATGGTTGCAGGGTGTTTATTCTCTGATGTTTGTCACCTGACACGCCAACATCCATCCGTTCAATGAAGCAGAAAAAATGACTGATTGGAGATGGCAACCCTTTGCCAATCAGCGGAGATCTAATTCTCATACCAATCACATATCTGGTAGCCCCCATTTTGGTGGTGAACTGCTCCACTGTAACGTGTCGATCCACCCTTGCGAACCTTCGTAGAGATGTTCACCTCTCACGTCAATGGCCCGTGGTCTTCCACAGTTTCCATGTTGCTAATTCACAATGGGGCCATTTCTCCACTCACGATACACGTTCAGCACAGCAGCACATGAACAGTTCACACTGCGGGGGTTTTAAAACTCTAATAAATTGCCCCTTTTACCCATGACAGCAATGAGGGATGTGTGTGCGGACAGCCTATCGCACCCCTTATGTAACCACCGGGATTTTAATATTGATGACCTATCCTCAGGATAGGTCATCAATAACAGATCGGCAGGGGTTTTCCGGATATTAAAATCCCAGAAAAAACCCTTTAAGTCAAGTCTGTCACCTCCTATCTTCATAAATATGGATTCAAGGAAATACCGTATACAAAATATATAGAATGAGAAATTAAAATGATGATTTGTTTTATTATTGCACCCATGGGAATTTATTTTTGTAAATTTGCTGCTCAGTATTCACTCCAGATACAAAACTGATGCGCCTTACACACAAAGCGCCTCCTGCATCACGGCTGGATTCGCCGGGTGACCTCACATGTATTGTATCAGTAATGCTGAGTGCACACTATAAGGGCGGCATACAATCTCTGCATCAGCTCATGGTCACCTGGATTTTGGCTAATTATGATGATGTAATTAATATATGCTGAGCTATGCTACAGTACGTGCTCATTAAAGAATTACGGTAAGTGGAGTGTGTCCGTCATTCTGGAGGCTCGCATGCTCGGTGAGGAGATTGCCAAACACTCCGGTTATTTCTACAAATAATGACCTTGCCCCGTTGCCAAGCAACACCGCAAATGCTCATCACATAGGCTTTAACATAAAGTCAGATGGGAAAAAGAATGGAAGGCGTGACTTTCAGCTAAAATCTATACTACAGGAGGAGAAACTAGTCTTAGGAATGCAGATAAGAAGATATTTGCACAATGCCGATATATAATAAGTCATGATCTTTAATTGGATTCCACATAGATTGACAACTCTATCATATCGCTCTATGTTGGGCCATTCCTCGATTATTCCAGTAGAACTGGGTGTTACCAGTAGTGGGTGCATCCCAGTAGAGTCTGACACTGTCCGACATAGGGATATTTAAACATCACCCCCAGGAGTGGCAAGCAATGCCCCCAAAATGACCAAATACATCCATATTTGCATAAACCTGTCCCACCAAAATTGGGACTCTTTACATATATGCTGGTATTGCAGCCATTCATGTGAATTTGGCTGAGCTGTAATACCCATGGACAAGAAATGTGCGTTTCTGGGGGGGGGGGGGGGGGGGGAGAGACAGACCCTTTTTACTTTTAATTTCATGTAGCCCCTTAAAAATAATCAATAAATAGCCCTTAAAAAGTCAAAGTATTTTCGGTCCTTACTAAAGATCCCCATGGCTGAACACAGCAGCAGCCTAGGCCCCTATTTCTTTATGTACTGCAGGTGACGTCATTTTTTGCAATAGTAAACGCGCGTTTGACGCGCGTTTGTGTGATTGACTGCAGTGTCCTATGGCCACAAACGCGCGTCAAAATGCCCCAAAGAAGCTCAAGAACTTGTTTATGCGT
The DNA here is from genome assembly GCF_905171765.1 of Bufo bufo. NCBI lineage: Eukaryota > Metazoa > Chordata > Amphibia > Anura > Bufonidae > Bufo > Bufo bufo. The sequence continues at coordinate 26,818,549 of NC_053397.1, read as the reverse complement.
CGGGCGTTTTTCAGCGCGTTCAAACGCGCTGTAAAACGCTCAAGTGAGAACCAGGGCCATAGGGAAGCATTGGTTTTCATGTGTTGAGCGTTTTACAGCGCGTTTGAACGCGCTGTAAAACGCTCAAGTGTGAACCCAGCCTAAGGGTTTCTGCGCATGCGCAATGAGGAAGCTGGCAGCCGGCGAGCGCCCTTCACTCACTGCGCCTGCGCTGAATACTGAACGGCGCGAGATTTACACTGCAGACAGGGCCGGAGGTAGGAGACCAATGATGCCTGCGCCTGTCAATCAAGTGTAGCAGGGCGTGGCGAGGTGGGAGAACGGAGCCTCTAGGAGCAGGGGCAACTCCCCCACTCCCCCCCCCCCCCCGCTCCTAGAGGCTAATTAGCATATTATAAAAGTTTGTATTTCTCAATAATGGCAGCAGGCAGTGAGATGGCACTAATATAGTCATGTTCAGCTGACGTCAGCACATCGCTCAGGTCGGCCAGCTTAATACCCATTTTTCAGGTGACAGAAACCCTTTAAGAACACACTCACACTCGGCACAACCGAGCATGCATGTGTATTAAAACACACTATTGGCTATGCACCCACTACAGGTTATCCAGTTTTTGGTACCTACCGTGAAGCCCCCCTCCCACTGATTTATTCATCTTTGGACTTTCTAGTAAGTGTGTTGTACTATGAAACATGCTCGAGATGATGAAATGTTATAAAAATGAATACAATGTAATTATCTCGCACCAACATGATCTACAATCAAAATAAATTCATAAATAAGACAAAAATTGTGAATTTATCTACGTTCAAATCAGTGTTATGGTTTACATTGGACTGTCCCGTCATAAAAGCAGAAAAAACGCTGGGACAGATCAGTCACATGACGGAAAAAAAACAATGCCGCCTAAAGGACCCCATTGGCTTGTAGTGCCATAGCATCTGGAATTTTAACATACAAAAAATAGTGCTGCACTATGTTCTCTGGAATCTGCACTGGAGGCTCGTGAACCTTTACTGATCATGAATGATAAATAGGATAGTAACATTGAAATAAAAAATATTAATAGAGCAATAACACAAGTAAAATGGGCATATAATACAATATAATAATGCAATAAACAATATAACAATGCTAATAATACAATTCTACAAATAAAATATATAATACAAATAATGAAATAAATATAACTATACTAACAATGCTAATAATACACAAATAAAGTTAACTGATAACACAATAAAACAAGAAATAATCATTTAAAAATGCTATTAAGACAGTAGCACAATTAAATACTAAAATATGACAAAAGCATATAGTAAAATATAATAATGGAATAAATAATAATCATGAAATAGTAATCATAAGATCTAGCCATAGATTTGTAGTGTAACCTGTAGGTGTCACCATCAGGCCACAGACACGGAATAGGTTTGGTTGGCTCGTCTCCAGTGAGAAGAGGTGGGAGGTGATGACAGGCTACAGATCACAGCCATTTACTACTTGCTAAATCACAGCTCTCACCTCCCTATTTTGAGCTCTTTAACCGCTAGCAAATTCGAAGGGTCAAGTTGTTGGAAGATATTAAAGAAGAACACAACCCAAAAAGGTAAAAAAAAAAAAATTGGGTATCACACTTGCTGGGGCAATGACTCCAGTGTACATCAATTCCTACCAGCAGGTGAAATATTACTGGTACCCATTCCCAACACCAGGACTCCAATTGGGCTTCAGGGATTAGGCTGTGCAAGAAAAGTTGCTTGGTGAAAAACAAAAAAGTGGCCATCAATGGCTACCGAGTTGGCAAAATAGGTAATGGCCCGGAGGACCACAGGTTAAGAAACAGTAGGACAAGTTCAACTTTTTTTTTCTTTCTTTCTTTATTTTGGGTACATGTTTTTGGGTTTTAGAGTGTTGATTTATTTTAATTTTTTTTGTCGGAGGGAGTGGAGGGGGAGGGCATAAACAGAAGGGAAGCGGGAAACACAACTACCAGTCTAATGTGCACGTATACTAAGTACCCCTTATTAATTGTAAATACAGCTATGGGTGCCATACTGGGCGTGTGTTAAGTAAAATAATTAATTTTATTTTTAAAAAAAATAAATCGATGAAATGTAATTTGTTAGAAAATAAAATAATCAAACACTTTATTAGGATATGAATAATCTAGATGTTCAAAGGTACAGGCAATGGCTTAAATAATTGCAAACTGCTAAAAGAGAGACACCTAGTGTTAGATTATCAAGAATTTTTTTTTTTTTTTTTTTTTTAAATAACTAAAATGAACTACATATAAAAAATTGAAACAAAAATGAGAAAATCATTACCGGCTTAAAAGAGTTGTCTGAATGTTTAATAATGCTGGATAGGTCATCAGTATCTGAATGGCGGGGTCCAACTCCTGGGACACCCACCAATCAGCTGTTTAAAGAGATTGCTGCACTCCATGAGCCCACGGCCTAGGCCAGTGATGTCACATTTAGTGATGAGCGAAGTATTGAAAAATTCGATTTAGCTGCTTCGCCGAATTTGACCCCCCCCCCCCAAAAAAGTACTTCTTGACGATTACTTCATCACGAAGCGCATTTCATTGTAAGTAATGGGTGCAATGACAGGGAGCCGGCAATAGTACAGTGTAAATGAAAAAAAAATAATAATATCATAATAATAATAAAATCATACTTGCCTCATGCAGCAAAATATTTCCAGCTGACCTGCTCCACTCCATAGGCGTGCAAGGAACCCCGGATCAGGGAAACAAACAGAGAAATCCAGCACATGGACTACGGATAAAATCCAGCCTTTTTATTGTGATTCTTTTAAAAAATCCATAAACTGATCAGAGCGTTTTACGGTCTACGCGTTTCGACAAACTGTCTTATTCGTGACCATGCTGTGTAGCAAAATGTACTGATTTAAAAAAAACTTTCGCCCACCTCAGACACTCCTCCGCTTCCATGTGTGAACAATCTTCAAATTGGAATCGAGGGTGCGTCCTGTGACATCATAAAATACAAAACTACTTGAAAAAAAAAAAAAAACTTCTACAAAGGGAAAAATTAATCAACAATCACAAATATAAATCAATATTCAAAAGACGAGATCAAAAGGTATTGAAATGGTTAAAAAAAAACATTGCGAGGAGGAGATCTAAAGAGACTGCTTTTTAACAGGGAGTCTTTTTGGATCTTCTTATTACATAACGGCACGAATAATAGACACGATCTCATCTTTTAATATTGATTTATATTTTGTATGACTATATGTGATTGTTGATTAATTTTTCCCTTTGCAGAAGCTTTTTTTTTTTCTTTTCAAGTAGTTTTGTATTTTATGATGTCACCAGACGCACCCTCGATTCCAAAGTGGAAGCGGAGGAGTGTCTGAGGTGGGTGAAAGTTTTTTTTAAATCAGTACATTTTGCTACACAGCATGGTCATGAATAAGACAGTTGTCGAAACGCGTAGACCGCAAAGCGCTCTGATCAGTTCATGGAATTTTTTAAAGAATCACAATAAAAAAGCTGGATTTTATCCGTAGTGCATGTGCTGGACTTTTTTTGTTCCTGAAGAAATACTTGCCTCGTGCATTCGATCGTGAAGAGCCGGCCGCCGCCATCTTAATTGAAGATCTAGCGCAAAATCTCATGCGGGCCATGATGACATCATCACGTCGGCTGGCGTGGTGACGTCATACGTCACCTTGCAAGGAATTTCGGGTGAGATCTTCAATCAAGATGGTGGAGGCTGGCTCTTTGTGCTCAAACGGATGAGGTAAGTATGATTTATTTTTTACTGCCATTCAGGTAAAATCGACGCGCTACCGATAAGCACGAGGAAATTCGGCTTTGCGGTGAATTGAATTTTCCCTGAAATTTGGATCGAATTCCACTTCATGGCGTTCGATTCGCTCAACCCTAGTCACGTTCATCGGTTACATGGCCTAGGCGCAACTCAGTCTGATTCAAGTAAAAGGGGCTTATCTACAGTACCAAGCACAATGGCCGGCGCTGTGCTCACTAGGCTGCGAGGAGGCTCAATGGAGCGCCGCAGCCACTCCAAACAGCTGATCGGCGGGGGTGCTGGCTGTCGGACCCCCAACAATCACATACTGATGACAGATCATCAGTATTTAACACTCGGACAACCTTTTTTAATATTGTTCCAGGAGCAAAAATTGGACAACAGTTAAAAAATGTTTAAAAAAAATAAAAATAAGCTAGCTTTTTTTACAGAAACTTTTGCATCATAGGTTACAAAAAAGAATTAAAATTACATTGGGCAGCTGTAAATATTCAAAAATAACTTTTTTTCTCTAAATGAATAAAAATTCTTCATCTTATGGATGTTTAACAACTGTTTATCTGGCAGTAAAAAAAAAAATCCCAGCCTAAAATCATTAATTACAGATTGCACTAAATACTCTTGTAAAGGAGCTTACAAATAATACCACAGGATTGATCTTGCCTTACAAATCACAAATTAAAACTCTTTTTATTTTAACAGAAGGCATTTAATATGGTAAACTGTATTTGTACATATATCCCCCTTTAAAAAACAAATAAAAAAAATATTTTTAAAATGTATTTAAAAAAAATGGTCATTGACACTAAAATTTGACTAAAACTATAAGAACAAGGTTAGGGTTACTTCAAAAGCGGTTTGTGAGCACTTGTCACCAAGGGCTAAATTATTTCTGACGATGGTGCAGAACTATAAGCATATACTTTGACATTTTTGTGATTGGGCTGTGAGCACAAACGAAGACTCTCTCCCTTTGCCTTAATATAAACTGACAATGGTTCGGGCCTATGGTCACGTGACTACCCAGAAATGCCTCCGGGCATCACAATCATATCATTTATTTCAAGGATTTAACTAAATTCGCCTTCTTCTTCTAGAGACCCAAACGTTATTTGAGCAAGGATGCGTCGAGTCCGGCAAGCTGATTTAAATGCAGAGGAATATTTATCACTTGTGCAGTTTGATGTTAATGAAAAGTTAATATTTCCCATCAAAATTTTTTTTTAAAAAAATCTCTTCAAAATAGCAGTTTCCATATGTCTATATATTTTCATGTTGGGGCAAAAAAAAAAAAAAAATCACATCAACAAGCAATGTAAAAAAAAAAAAAAAAAAAAAAAAAAAAGGATTAAAAAAATATATGCTCAGATGCAAAAGCCTAGGTTAGAGGAAAAAAAAAAATTCACAAGATACAGATCATCAATTAGCTCCAGCTAGTGAATTATTTATACATCCTCTGGAATAATGTGCAAGCTATTTTTACAGAAACCACTCTTGAAGAAAGACACTGACTAGGGCTGCATCTGGGAGGAAAAATAATAATAATGATGTGTACAGGAGGAGGGGATGGGAGGGGGATGGGGGGGGGGGGCCCAAATCTGCAGGTTCCTGCAGTCTATAATTTGAGTGACAGATTAAAAAAAAAAAAAAAAAGAATGTCCACCCCCTGAATAAATTTACTACGGGAATCACAGATAAGGGGGAAAAAAAAAAAAAACAACGTAATAAAATCTATTAAAAAGGGGGGGGGGTCCCAAAACAGCACTATAAAGTGTAGAGGGTATTTAAGGACTGTAAAATAAAGAAAAGAAGGTGGAGTCTCACCCCCCTCCCCAACTACAATATGGATAGACCCCCCCTACTCCCCTGTCTTTCATCTCCTCCCGAATTAAACTGCCACAAAAAAAAGTCACCTACCAAGATTAATAGGCGCGATAAGGAAGAGCCCGGCCATGGGGTTGAGCAGAGGGCTGCAAGGTTGTCTGCATACGGCTCTTTAATCATGCAGTACGAGAATGAGCGCGGTATCGATATACAGTACACCCTTCCCCATGAATAAAACAGCGCTAACCTATTCCTAACGGCAGAAGCAAAACTGCATGCTACAGAAATAATACAAAAATTAAAAAAGGTAAAATGAAATAAAGACTCACCGACTTTGGGCTCTTCTTTGGGACCGGCAGTCCTGCAAAACGGCAACAAGGGAGAGATCAACATTAGCATACAAATGTTACGTTCATCGAAGATAAATCCCAAGGTATATCATTCTAATGTAGCCATCTGCACGGTAAAAGCAGGATTCTCTCCAGCATCGGAGTTATCAGTCTGTTTAGAACGAATCAAAGCAGAGTGCGAGAGAGAGAGAGAGAGCAAAAAAACAAGAGGAGGAGAAAGAGAGAGAGAGAAAAAAAAAAAAAAAAAAGGGGGGAACGAGAAAGCGAGAGGGACAGAAATCTATCTGCATTAGCGATGCTGCAGCAGCCTGGAGGCTGGGGAGAACAGACCTCGGCGGCCTGGGAAAACTAAGCACTTGGACAGAATCTCAAACGCTTCCCCCGGATTAAGAGGGACTTGGCTAACAATTAAACCTAGATATTTCCTTTTGACGCGAGCGGCTTGTCAATTGTATTGGACCAATGAAAACTGAACCACAGATACAAGCTGCTGTTAAAAGGTTTTTTTTTTTTTACAGCAAGTGAGAAGACAAGGATTTGTGCGGAGGGTGGGGGTTGTTATTCCATCAAGGTTAATAAACATGTGGCAGGCAGCTCCATTAGAACACGGCTGGTGTATCACCGGGGCTCACCGGGGCAGGTGAACAGTGATCACAGCAGGTCCCCGGCTCCTCACCAACAATAGGAGAATACTCAATAATAAATATAGCATTTTTGCTTTGTTATAAAAACAGAGATAGATAATAGATAAATAGATAGATAGATAGATAGATAGATAGATATGGGATAGATAGATAGATAGATATGGGATAGATAGATAGATAGATAGATAGATAGATAGATAGATAGATGATAGATAGATAGATAGATATGGGATAGATAGATAGATAGATAGATAGATAGATAGATAGATAGATGATAGATAGATAGATAGATAGATAGATAGATAGATAGAGAATAGATAGATAATAGATAAATAGATAGAGGATAAATAGCGATAGATATGAGATAGAGATATAGATAAATATGAGATAGATAGAATAATCTGCATATCCATCTATCAAGTTCATTGTATATGTGGTTGATAAATATGAAAGAAAGAAATACATGATATCACAGAGAGAAAGATATTTAAAAAAATGAAATGGTGAGAAATATAGATAAATATGAAATAGAGAATGATAGATATAATATAGACAGATAGTTTACTGCATATCTATCAAGATCATTGTATATTTGAATATATATATAACATAACATGATATCATAGAGAGAAAGATACATACATATGAAATTGGGAGAAATATAGATTGATATGGAATAAAAACTGATAAGAAAAAAATAAAGATATGAGATATTAGATAGAGAGAGATAGATAAATAGAATACAGATAGATACATTTTTTAGAAACCCAGTACAAAATAACAGCATAAAAACAGATGATAAAACCTTTCATATGGGATAAAAATCACCAGAAAGTGAAGAAACCCCCCACAAATGTTTGCACACTTCCCCCACACACACAATCTCTCTGAAGGTGGCCATAAGCACAGAGATCTGGCCTGTCAATATGCTCTGCCAGTGCACTATTTGCTGGGCAGTGCCTAGTTACTTAGGGTAGCTGCCTATCAACCCACCAAGGTGACCACACAGTGTCTCTATGGGGTTGTGTAGAGTCCGCGTGGTCGCCTTCATAAAGAAGCAAATATTCCAGCCTATTGTATAGATCTCCATTGTTCTGAATGTCTAGTCCCCACAGATGCGACCACCGTTTCTGCCATCCCTCGTGACCAGTTAGATTCAAATACATTTACATAATTCACATGCATCCATGTTCAAAGACCGGTTCTATTTCTAGAGGACTCTGCATGTCCACGCATTACAAGAAAACAGTGCAATACTTCATTTCTCCGGTGGAGGTGCTGCAGGAAAGTTAAACAAGTGCTACTGGGTTTCCCCAGCAAGGAACCAGCAAAAGGAGGCGGCACTCAATGAAAGCGCTGCTTCCCCCTCATTACACTACGTGTCGTCTCCTGCGCAGCGGTGGCGTAGTGTCGTTACAAGTACTCGCTCTATTCAGTTGACGAAGTGCAGTGTAATGAAGAGGAAGCAGTGCTCACATAGAGCGTAGTCTCCTCTTCAAACAGCTGATCAGAGGGGGTGCCGGGTGTCGGACCCTCGCCAATCACATATTGATGACCTATCCTGACAATAGGTCATCAATATATGGCGGGACAACCCCTTTAAGATTTTGAGAAGACAAAGCCGAGCATTCCCTTTAACCCCCTTCCCGACCAGTGGCGTAATAGTATGGCGTTGGCCGGGTCTTTAAAGATGGTGCCTGCTCCCGAGTGCTGCGGGCGCCATAGCCACGGGTGGCCGCCTGCTTCTTATAGCCGACACCCGCGGCTCATGTCCGCAACCGGCAGTAATGCCGATCACGGATATTTAACCCCTCAGATGCCGTGGTCAATCTTGACCACGGCATCTGAGCGCGCTGAAAACCGAAAGCGCGCTCTTCCAGTGGTGCTCCAGCTCCCCCGTGCGGCGATCGGAGGAGCGGGAGCTTGTGTGCAGCAGCCCCTGTCTTTATGAATGACAGGAGGCTGCTGCATAGTATTTCCTATGGAGCCCTTGCCTGTAATAGGGCTACATAAGAAACAAGCAATTTTATCATAGACTCCAATGCTAGTGCATTGGAGTCTACGAGAATAGCAATCTAATGATTGCATGTTATAGTTCCCTATGGCAACTATAAAAAAGTGTAAAAATAAAAGTAAAAAAAAAAAAAAAACATAAAAATTTAAATCACTCTCCTTTCCCAAAATAAAATATATTTTTTTCAAATACACATCATTGGTGTCGCGATGTGCGAAAACGCCCATAGTATAAAAATATTAAAATATATTCCCTATGAGGCAAACAGCAAAACGAAAAAAAAGTGTCCAAATGGCTGATTCGCCGTTTTGGTCGCTTCATTTTCTACAAAAAATTAAATAAAAAGTGATCAAAAAGTCATACACACCCCAGAATGGTATCAATGAAAAGTTCAGATTGGCCCACAAAAAATGAACCCCCATACAACTCCATACATATAACTACAAAAAAGTTTTTTTTATCACTATCAAAACGCAAGAAAAACTATACATATAAGGTATCTCCGGATTCGTACTGACCTGTAGAATAAAATTAACCAGTCAGTTTTATCATACATAAAACGCCGTAAATAAAAAAAAACTTAAAACTGTGGTGTAATTGCTATTTTGTTTTGCAATTTGGAATTTATTTCTTGCTTCCCACTAAATCATATGCAATATTAAATAATGGCATTGAAAAGTACAGCTTGTCCCGCAGAAATCAAGCCCTCATATGGGCTATGTGAACAGACAAATAAAAAAGTTATGGCTGTGGGAAGGCAGGGAGCGCAAAACAAAAACGTAAAAATAAAAATAAAAAAAAACACTCCGGGTGTGAAAGGGTTTATATAACACTTCTGTAAACTGAGATTTAACTTAAATTCTTTAAGACTTTGTTAAATCCCAGTAGGAGTCTTAGTCTCAGCACACGTCAGCAAAATTACTAAGTGGGAAGACAAAAACATCTATCTTCAGCTAATAATTAGCAACTCTTTAAGAGGTTTCTTTTCATCAAGGAAAAAAAGAAAAAAACTTCTCTGTATGAAGACCAGGATTTACCATCCAGATCAATAGAACGTAACTTTTAATGGATTATCATAACAAAATAATCAGTTCTAATTGCTCATGTTAATGCAATATGCCATGCATATCAAATAAGGGTCACTGAGAATCCATCAAGAAATGTTCTAACAAGACTGTCAAAGTAGAACATAACAATAACAAAAATGTACTGTATCGGGACAGAACAAAACAATTGCATAAAAATACATAGACAGATTACAATAATATAAAATAAATATAATGAAACAAAACGTATAAGGGTGAGTTCACATCACTGCTATATATTTCTGTTGTTCTGCTGGGTTAGTGTAGCGGAACAACAAAAATAACGGAAGAGACAGATTTGGCAACTGAGACGAATGGAGCTGAGCAAACATCATTGACGGCAATGGAGTCTGTTCAGATTCCATTCAGGATCCAGTTTGTTTTTTTTTGTTTTTTTTAAAGACAAAAAAAGTCCTGCATGCAAGACTTTTTTGTCTGGTCTTTTTGACAGAATCTGCAAGGGAAGCCCCAAATGAAGCTTCTATGACAAATGTGAACAAGCCCCAACAAAACTGCATCAAAGTATAACAAAAATACAACAAATATATGACAAAACTATCAAAATATAAAAGCAAAAAAATAACAAGACTGTATAAAAATAAAAAATAAAAATATAACAAAACTATTAAATATGAAAAATATAAAAAATAAAAAAAGACTATCAGAATAAAAATATAATTAAGAAAAAAACATGAAAATGTAAGAAAAACTTATCATAAAACTATCTATCTCACTATCCATCTCTCTCTCTCTTATATATAAAATTACTGACCAAGCTCATTATGGCAAACATCTCTAGACGTCACTTACGCACTGGGCGATTATTATTTGACAGTTTCCCCACAAGCACCATGAATCATAAAATGTCATTCGATTCATACCCATGTTCATTGCAAAAGCTTCAGTAATTGACTTAAGAGACGAGGTTGTATGGGGTTTGTTCAAAATGTCAACAGCTCAGGAGGGAACAAGGAAGAACGCATGTAGGACATTTCCAAAAGGTAAGTTTTACAAGATTATATTCAATTGATACAATAGTTAGAGATGAGCGAATAATTGAAAAGTTCGAAACGGCTGATTCGCCGAATTTTAAAAGAAAAGAATTACTTCGTCACGAAGCGCATTTTTTTTTTTGTAAGTAGCGGGTGCAATGACAGGGAGCTGCTATAGCGCCGCCCCCGTCATTGTACCCCTCAGATGCCGCGTTCATACATGATTGCGGCATCTGAGTGTAAAAACTGCGTAAAATTAACAATACATTTTTTTTTTTTATCAAACTTACCGCCTCCATTTGCTCGCGACGGGCCGGCCGCCGCCATCTTGCTTGAAGATCTGGAGCGAAATCTTGCGTGGCGTGGTGTGGCCGAGATCTTCAATCAAGATGGAGGCTGGCGGCCCGTCGCAAGCAAATGGAGGAAGTAAGTTAGAATTTTTTTGTTTTGTACACTATTTCAGGTTAAATCGATTCGCTGACACGAAGCACGAGGAAATTCGGCTTCGAGGCGAATCGAATTTATCCTGAAATTCGGATCGAATTCCACTTCGTGGGATTCGATTCGCTCATCTCTAACAATAGTAATTAAGGTGTCTGCACAGATCTGAGATAGGCGGTGTACCTACCCAAGAAGCAGTACTTGCAACTGTTTAAATTGCTCAACTCTTAATGGGGTAAGCCACTTTATCGCTAATTTTAACAAAGTGCGTTAAACACACTTAAAGGGGTATTCTCATCTGGGATATAGATGGCACATTGCTAGGATATGCTACCAATGTCAGATAGTTGCGGGTCCCACCTCTGGGATCCGCATCTCTCTCTGGAATGGGGAACTTGATGTGAAGGAGAGCACACCTCCATTCACAGTTATGGAGCTCAGAACTTCCACAGTGGAGAAGAGAGGGCAACAGCGCATGCGTATATGTTCTCCTTGCACTTTGGGGGGCCCTGACGTGTGACCCACGCCTATCAGACATTGATGGCATATCTTAGCGATAGACCCATCTGGGAGATTGACGGTATATCTCTAAGATTAGCTATAAAGTGGCCAGCCCTTATTTGCAACAACATTGTTACAGTACCTACTGGGAAATACCACTAGGGGGTGCTCACTGCATACAGATATATACAGTTCCCACTTAGGTCAATAGCAGGTAGTGCCCTCTAGTGGTGACTACATGTAGTCAACATTATATAAGTGAAGCCTAAAAACAGAGCTAACCTATAATATATATTATAAAAACCAATCGGTACAGACCTAACAATGGAATGATGGACATAAACTTTGATAAAGGTGAAGTACGAGTAGGGTACTGACAAGTGGAGCACTAAGATATGCCTAGTGGGGGCATTCTGATTTTGGCAGGTGGTCTTGCGCTCAAGCTATTTTTACCACCAATCCTTTTTTTAAACACAAAATGGAACATTTATGTGCACAAGGTATAATAAATGTGGATAGATACCACTAATAAAAATAGTGGACCTCAGTTTTTCCCCTCCAAAAAGTTCCTGCCGGATCTCATAACCCTCTCATGTTTTATTAATAAATGATGTTGTGCATGAGAACAAAGGGTGACAGGGTCTATATGGAGGTGAGACTAAGCCGATCTCAGACCTCCATATTCTTGGGCCTCAGAGCAGACACAAGGTCAATCTAGGTTGGATACATACATGCATCCATATCACCAGCACCAAATATTTCTATACATATGTTCTCATATCAACTATACATGGCAAATTAATCTTGATGGGTCCCATTATGAGATCTATGTTGTACAGATCCCTAATCAGCTGCTAATTGCTTCTAGGGTAAAAAAAAACACGGCACCACACGGTAGCAAACAGGTCTGTAATGTGGACAGAGACTAATCTGAATCCCAGACGCAAAAATATAAATAACTATTGTGGTGATGTGTACGGTGTGACTGCTGGAAGGTGTGTATATCCCACCCAGATACCTCAGCTGAGATAAATAAAGTCTAGAAAGCTGCAGGGGTTTCAGCAAAGCGTAGTTTGCTGAGACAGCTTTGTTTTCATTTTGCTCTGGGCTAGATTTTATTTGGACTGGTGGATAGGTTAGGTAGTGGGATCTGCCAATCCACACCCTTCCAGTCCGTGTATTGTCTTTTACCTGTGGTCATCACAGGTGAGGCCTGCTGTAATGAAGGAGGGATAAAACCAACCCTTTGTGTGTCAGTCTGGGGAGAAAAAATTTGGAAACAGAGGCCTAGTAAGGATCTGGGTGGTCTCAGCCAGGAGGGCTGAGGGGCCACGAGGCTATGTGAAGCCTGATCTCTTCCCGATCTGGACCTGTCTCTGATGAGCAGACCTGCTAAGGCTTGGAGCCTGAGACCCTGTGCTTAGAGGGGAGTCTGGGAAAACTACTGTGAATTAGTTAGAGCCCAGACGGGCAGGAGTTTGTTTTGCTATTTTGTGCGTCCAAAATAAATGACCATTTGGACTTTAAAACCACTGTCTGATGATACGTCTGTGATTGCGACCCCCTGAAAGAGAGCGATCCCTTACACTATATAAAAAAAAAAAGTGGAATAATATATGCAAAGAACAGCGGCCATACTGAAGGCATAAGGTCAGTGTGAACTGTGGGATGTGAACAAAAATAGGCTAAATATGCAGTGGAGAGGTGATACATTGATACAATGTATCACCTCTCCACTGCATATTTAGCCATTTATGTGAGTTTTTTTTAGCAGCTGCTTTTATGACATGAATCATTAAGAGGTTTTTAGGTTTGGCGTCTCTTCTTTTACTATTTTTTACTTGCAAACCATCATAATTAATCTATTTCATTAGATTGTGAGCCCCATTGGGAACAGTGTGATGCTAATATCTGTAAAGAGCTGCGGAATATGCCAGCGCTATATAAATGCATAAAATAAATAAATAAATAAAAATCTTGATACAAAAACAATAGATAGACAACATTGCCCCTAGTGGCCAAATAACATACTTCACTGACTGAGAGATATAACCATTGAAATCCCTGTCAATTTTTCAAAGAAAACAAGCAAACTGATGCTCTCTGGATGCCCCGGAACTAATCTCTGCCACACTGCAGTCAATATTCTAGGCCAATGCTTTTCTGAAAGTTTAAGACTCTGTAATTACATACAGAGTGATATGCAAAAATTGATCATGCTGCATGCGCTTTACATCAATTACTCAGCCAGTGTCTGGTCCGGACCATCTAAATCAGATACTAATGACCACAACCCCCATATCCAATCCCATGTCTGCCTCCTTATTAGCAATGCCTTCACTATACATAGAAAGGAAAAAAAAGGTCAAGTACTTATTCGAGGTAATATGCAGCAATGTCCGCTAATGAAGATCAATGAGATGCCACCGATAATTTACGAATGCATTTATTAAATGGCGACATCTCCAAAGGGGTTGAATATCATTTGAATGAAAGCATCAGATGTCTGGAAGATTAGAGGGGGTCATAAGAACTAAAGAAGTTAATGCCGTATTAATATTTCATACCAGATCTGTAGAAAAAAGGACAAGACGTAACAGCCAGAAGCGCAGACAGGACGTACCGAAGCATAGACATGGAGAGCCGATATGATACTGAGGACTAGGAAGGCGGTCTGAAAAGGAATAATGCCGCCCTGGGGTCTATATATTTATGTAATAGATCTAATGTACAGAGGTCGAGGATGCTCATGGATGTGCTCCCAAGGGCTGGATAAGAGCATGAGCAAAAGGGGCAACTGCCCCAAGGTCTCTACCGCCATCAGCGATATCATACAGGAATTATATGGCAATATTGGGAATTGTGCAGCACTATTATTTCAGCATTATATTTCAGTATTATATGGTATGGATACTGCAATTAAAGGGGTCTTCTAAGAATTTTATACTGATGACCTATCCTCTTGAAAGGTCATCATTGTCTGATCTGTGGGGGTCCGACACCTGGGACCCCCGCTGATAAGTTGTTTAAGAAGGCACCGGCACTCGCAGTAGCACTGCGGCCTTCTATCAGCTCAGCAACACAGCGCCGTACATTGTATAGCGGCTTTGCTTGGTACTGCAGCTGAGCCCCTGCAGAGAAGCGGCGCCGCACCCCCAGGTCAGACAGTGAAAACATATTCACATCTGGCCCTGAGGTCTTGCGGAAGCACGCTTAGCACATGCGCAGTAAAGGGATGGAGATTGCCCATCCGCTAGACAGTCTCCATCCCTTAGCTGTGCATGTGCCGAACAAGCTCCCAGATGTGGCCTGTCAGTCTCTAACGTTGGGGGCCCACCATAAAGGGCAGTGAGCAGAGCCTCTGTGCAACAAGGTGCAATGGCACCTCCCTATTGTAAAATGGCGGTTTTCTTGGCGGTGTGGGTACCAAGGAAGATGGTACAGAGTCTGTGGCATTCAGCTGACCAGCACACGTCTCTAAGGTCAGTTTTATTTGGACATATGTGGTGACTTGAGCGGAGGCGGATTGGGAACTTGAAGTGGCCCTGGAAAAAAGCCTAAAAGTGACCCCATGTTGTAAAAGCGTCTATATTGACAGCGCAAAATACCATATACCACAGTGCAGCACAATATATTGCCCCAAAAGCTTTCCCTCTGTGGTGGCCATTAATGGCTGCCATTTTCTGTTCTCCTCCTCCTTCATTTGTCTCCGATTAAAAGTTCATTCACACATCCGCAAAATGGGTCCCACATCCGTTCCTCAATTTTGCGTTTGCACTTCCGTTCCGTGGCCCCACAAAAAAATTAAAAACATGTCCTAGAAAAGGCATTTCTACTATAGTGCCGGCCATGTGCGGTCTGCAAAACGCGGAATGCACATGGCCAGTGTCCGTGTTTTGCGGATCCGTAATCTGCAGACCGCAAAACAGTTGCGGACGTGTGAATGGACCCTAAGATATGGAGCAGGGGGCTTAGGAAGTGAGATGCAGGCCATAGTTGAATTCAGGAGGACATGTGCGGTCACCGGCTGTAAGGTCTATGGCCAATCCGCCCCTGGTGGTGAGAGATGCCTGACGGCAGCACTGACTGTAACAAGGGTTTGTATTCTCTCCAGAGAAAACGGAGCAAGGTATGCAAATTCCCAAGTACATAAAACTCATCTCTGTTGACAAATATTTTTTACATCTTTGTTCTCGCTGTCTGATGAAAAATAAAAATAAAATTATAAAAGAGAAAAAGAAAAATCTGTTGACTTTTTTATTATGTCTTCCAGTACGCTGCACGGCAATCATCTAAATCATCTATCTGTCAAAGAGAATGGGGCGAGGTCTGTCTGGAGAAATATTTTTAGGATGACTGTAAAAAAAAAAAATTAGATTTCTGAAAAGGCAAGTGCAGAAACTCCAGGACGGCAAAGCAGAGAGCACGTCAGAAAAGATTCAGAACCATCTCGGATACATGTCCTTTGTATGGGAATGAATTGCTAATTTACTGCCAGTGACTCTATAACGAGGACTTCTTGCTAATTAAAGGGGTTTTCTGAGATTATTATTTTACTGAAGACCTGTCCTCTGGATAGGTCGTCAGTATCTGATTGGTGGGGGTCCGATATCCAGCCTTCTCTCTGCTTTTCCTATGCCACTGACGTGATGTTCATCAGTCATGTGGCTTTCAAGTGAATGGGGCTGAGCTGTAATACCAAGCACAGCCACTATACAATGTACGGCGCTGTGCTTGGTAAGCCACTATACAATGTACGGCGCCGCTGCCTTCTCAAAACAGCTGATCGCGGGGGTCCTGCCTGGGTGTCAGCAGCCCACCGATTATTTTACTGATGACCGATCCAGTGGATAGGTCATCATTAAAAAAAATCTTGGAAACCCTTTTAATTTCACAGAAGTTGTGAAGCAGCTTATACTTTTTGCGTTTTAAAAGCAATAGAACTTTTGGAAAAACGCACATTGGTATTGCCTTCTTAGGGTGAATGTTGGGCGGCGATGTTGCTAGCAGAGGGCATCTGGGTCTCACGCCCTGCATATCTGGCCTTAAATGAACACCAATTTCAACTCAGTCTTCATCCATTTACTGGCCACAGGCCGAAGCCCATGGGATGTCAGGACCACGGTCACGTCGTCAGTGGCTTGGTGCAGATGGCTCAGCTACATCGCCACAGTTGCACCACCTGCACTGATTCGCTCACTCAACTTGGTACTGCCTCACTGCAGGAACAGGGGTAGACGAGTAATAGTATTTTAGGGGCACCCTATTAATGTGGGGGTCACAAAAAGGGAACATTACGACTGTATTGGGGCACAAAGGCGGAAATTATTACCGTGCAAGAGAAAAAAAGGAGGGTCAGCACAGGATAGAGTTAATGTGGATTTGCAGTGGTCTACAGTACCAGGATTTTACAGATCTCATCCACATACTGTGCAGTGCAGGGCAATTTTTGTTGCAGACTCAGCATATTTCAACGCAGCAGTGACAAAATCTGCTGTGAATCTGCATCAAAATCCACGGAGAAATCCACATTTGTGACGTGCAGATTTTCTGGGGATTCTTTCCGGTACCGAGGCACTAAGGCTGGGTGTAGTGGCCTTAAAGAAGCACCATCACTCAGGCCTGATCACCTCCCACTCTCCTGACAAATGGACATGGTCCCCGAGGGGTACTTGCATTCTCTCGTACTATACCGTCGTTTCAAAGACAATCCTTACAAATTTGGTTTTGCCCCTGCCTAAAAATGGGTGGTGCTTATACAAGTCCCACCCAGAAGTAGACATTACCAAGCTGGATTGCCATGCCCTGGGTGAGGCTTAAATGCCCCAAATTTACCAATGAAAATGTTGGTAGCAGAGATGAGCAAATCGATTGAATCATCAAAAGTTCTTGAGCATCGAGGGGCTCCCTACTGCCGCCTGATGGACAGGGCCGGACATCTCACCCTGACACTCCTGCGCCGATGCAAGCTCAGATGCTTTGCAGTGGATACCGGAGCAGAGACCATTCGTGTGCCACTACCCAAACGTGTAGCCGCGTATGTGATATCAGCAGCAGAAGCTCTGCCAGGCCCAGGCGAGAGGTCCTGTCCTGTAAATCAAGCGGCGAGGGGGAGCTTCTTGAGCAGCGAGGACAACCACTCGCTGCTCAAGAACTCTTTTTGATAAACAAATCGATTAACGCATCTGATTATTGGCCAGGTGAGTATGGGGTCACTTTAGATAATACCTCATGCACAAGAGCGTATCCGTTTTGTGGTCTGCAAATCACGGCATTCGTAAAATACAGATGCTGCTCGTGTTGCACCTGCATTCTTTGTGGATCCATTAACTTCAATACGTCTGTGGTTCGCATTTTGTGGACCAGTATAGGACATGTTTTATCTTTTTGCAGAACGGATATATGGATGTGGTAAGCACACGGATCATCCCTCTGCTTTCTGCATCCGTACGTCCCCTGAGCCATTGTCAACAATGGGTCCATAAATAAAATGCAGGCGGCACAAAGACGGCATTCCACGATTTGCGGACCACAAAACAGATACGGTCGTGTGTACAAGGCCTCACCAACACTGAGAATGTCCGGTCTGGGACAACGATCCAGATCAATGTATATGTAAAGAATTCCTGGCACAGGGTGATGTCACCTATAGAGCAATCCCACCAGCTACATCCGGTCTCCTGGTCGGAGGTTCCTCTCAACGTCTCTTCTTTCCTGGAATCCCTTCAGCGAGCACTTACTCTCTTCCTGGAATGAATTCTAATCGTGTTTTAGTAATATGATAACTGAACGATCTGCCAATTTGAGAACTGCTGGACACGAGCACTTACCAGTCTGAGTGTTTATTTGGTGCTTGCAGCTTTTTAATTTTTTTTCCAGAGCTCAACACATGGGACATAGAGGAAATGGATTTCAAACAAAATATAAAAAAAATAAAAAACACTGGCGGAAAACTACTCTCACGGCTTTTGAGAGCGAGCGCCAGACAAACTTTATCTTCTTCGTGCAGAAGCCAGATAAGAATTTGCGAAGATGAGAACAGGTAGATAGACTTATCACTGAAGAAATTCTCCGGTGGAAACAGATAGAGACTCCGTGCTGTGAAAGGCTTTACAACCTTTCCTAAAATCTGATTTTAAGCCATTTACAGGTGAATGCTCTCTGATTAGATGACAGGCTGGATTTCTCTAAGGATTGGAGCTGCGCGGGGAGTGCACGCTGAGTAGTGGCTGCGCGGGCAGACGTAGATGGGCCCGCATTGAATTCTCAACTGGCATTTCAGCGTGCCTTGATTTGTGGACCATGATGCAGTGGAGGCCAGGTGAACGGGAAACTGCCCGTGTGGGTGGATACGGCTATGTATCTGGAAGGGTTAAACTGGGTTTTCCAATGACCTGTCCTCAAACCGATGAGAGATCTGGGACCTTATCTTGTAATGGCGCCTGGTGCAGAATGGCTGCACTGTGGTTGAGTACTGCGCAGAGGGGTTATCCAAGACTATAACAGACCTCCTAGAGTGGCCGACTCAAGCTGATGAACATACAGTTACTTGGTCCCCACCGCTGGGTTTGGTCTCCATCGCACCATGACCAGCTCTTCTTCATCTTCTTGCTGCACTAAAATCAGCATCCTGTTGATGGGGGGGGGGGGGGGAGGACATGAAGCTGCAGCAGCCAATCGATGCCTAAAACAGTGACTTGTTCCCTTTGCATCACCTGGCTGCACAGTGCTAATTAGTTTAATCAGAAACCGATGTGGCTCATACAGCCGCGAGGTATGCAACCATGTTGTCATGTGGTTGTATTTTTTTCTTTCCTGCTCATGCCACCTATCAAGGAGACCTTTATTAAAGGGGTTTTCCCAGGAATTCAATTATGATGACCCGTCCTATCTGATTAGTGGTGCCTAATTTACAGCAGAACCTCTGGTCAGCTGCTTGAAAGGGTGAGCACTGCAGCCTTATCCTTAGGGCGCATGCACACAAACGTATTTTCTTTCCGTGTCAGTTCCGTTTTTTTTGCGGACCGCATGGCGGAACCACTCATTTCAATGGGTCCACAAAAAGTTAGTCCATGTGCATTCTGTTTCTGTATGTCCGTGTTTCCGTTCCGCTAAAAAAATAGAACATGTCCTATTATTGTCCGCATTACAGACAAGGATAGCACTGTTCTATTAGGGTCAGCTGTTCCATTCCGCAAAATACGGAATGCACATGGACGTCATCCGTATTTTTTGCGGATTGCAAAATACATACGGTTGTGTGCATGAGCCTTTAGCCTGTCACATCATCTCTATTGGTCACATGGCCTACACCTCAAGAGAATAAGTCCAGGGGCAAACTGGCAACCTTAAAATGGCCCTGGAAAAAAAACCTAAAAGTGGCCCATCCAAATTAACAGAAGGTAGAGCTACACAAGTCATCTGGTGGGATCAGCCATACCATCTGCAGTGCAGGCCCCAGGCCTCTTCCAGCCTAAGGCCTGAGGTGTCTGCATCCTTGTGCTGTCTGTATAGGCTTCACATCTAGAAAGAGAATACCATAGAAAGAGCATCTCATGCTCTGGAGGACTCTGCACAGAAAGAGCATCTCATGCTCTGGAGGACTCTGCACAGAAAGAGCATCTCATGCTCTGGAGGACTCTGCACAGAAAGAGCATCTCATGCTCTGGAGGACTCTGCACAGAAAGAGCATCTCATGCTCTGGAGGACTCTGCACAGAAAGAGCATCTCATGCTCTGGAGGACTCTGCACAGAAAGAGCATCTCATGCTCTGGAGGACTCTGCACAGAAAGAGCATCTCATGCTCTGGAGGACTCTGCACAGAAAGAGCATCTCATGCTCTGGAGGACTCTGCACAGAAAGAGCATCTCATGCTCTGGAGGACTCTGCACAGAAAGAGCATCTCATGCTCTGGAGGACTCTGCACAGAAAGAGCATCTCATGCTCTGGAGGACTCTGCACAGAAAGAGCATCTCATGCTCTGGAGGACTCTGCACAGAAAGAGCATCTCATGCTCTGGAGGACTCTGCACAGAAAGAGCATCTCATGCTCTGGAGGACTCTGCACAGAAAGAGCATCTCATGCTCTGGAGGACTCTGCACAGAAAGAGCATCTCATGCTCTGGAGAACTCTGCACAGAAAGAGCATCTCATGCTCTGGAGGACTCTGCACAGAAAGAGCATCTCATGCTCTGGAGGACTCTGCACAGAAAGAGCATCTCATGCTCTGGAGGACTCTGCACAGAAAGAGCATCTCATGCTCTGGAGGACTCTGCACAGAAAGAGCATCTCATGCTCTGGAGGACTCTGCACAGAAAGAGCATCTCACGGTATGGAGGACTCTGCACAGAAAGAGCATCTCACGGTATGGAGGACTCTGCACAGAAAGAGCATCTCACGGTATGGAGGACTCTGCACAGAAAGAGCATCTCACGCTCTGGAGGATTCTGCATACAAAGAGCATCTACTGCTCTGGAGGACTTTGCATGTCCTGTATTGCATAGACAAATTATTAATTTAAATGATTCATGTGTAATGCTTTATTTTCCCTGTGGGGGTGCTGCAGAGAAATTAAACCTTTGACACTGGGTTTCACCCAAACATTCTTGCTGATTTTTGGATGATGCTCTGATCACTTTATCAGAGGACTGATCATGTCCACCGTGGACATGTACTAGACATGTAAGTGAGAAATCACTATAATGAGGTCTCCTGCTTGATGAATCGATTTAAACAAGGCGCCCTCTCAAAGGTATGAATAAACGTTTCATATACCAGCACGGCATTTATTTATTTTTCTAATTAAATAAACATAAAGCCGACTTAAAGCTAATTTAATAAATCTGAGCTTGTAGTACGTATGTAAAATCTGCTATGTAACAATCAACAGTCTGTGGTGGACATTTGATTGGAGCAGGTATGGGGTATCTGTCTCACTACTGCTCTCTGGAACATGCTGCTTGAATAAAAGGAGGCGGCTCAGCTGGACGGATCCAGCAGACGGTGTCGCTCTTTCATGTCGGAGATGTGCAGAGGCAAAGTGATAAATCACTGAAGGGTTTAAGAAGGGAAAAAAGCAGCATGCACCACAATAACATGCACACTTCGTTCCCTTCTATCACCGGAAGCAAAGCTCTCTTAGGGAGAGTTCACATCACCGTTATTTTTCAGTTCTGATCTGTCAGAAGAACAAAAAAATAATGAAAAAAAATGGATCCTGTAACAAAACGGAACATGTGCATCTCTGGAGGACTCTGCATACAAAGAGCATCTCATGCTCTGGAGGACTCTGCATACAAAGAGCATCTCATGCTCTAGAGGACTCTGCATACAAAGAGCATCTCATGCTCTGGAGGACTCTGCATACAAAGAGCATCTCATGCTCTGGAGGACTCTGCACACAAAGAGCATCTCATGCTCTGGAGGACTCTGCATACAAAGAGCATCTCATGCTCTGGAGGACTCTGCATACAAAGAGCATCTCATGCTCTGGAGGACTCTGCATACAAAGAGCATCTCATGCTCTGGAGGACTCTGCATACAAAGAGCATCTCATGCTCTGGAGGACTCTGCATACAAAGAGCATCTCATGCTCTGGAGGACTCTGCATACAAAGAGCATCTCATGCTCTGGAGGACTCTGCATACAAAGAGCATCTCATGCTCTGGAGGACTCTGCATACAAAGAGCATCTCATGCTCTGGAGGACTCTGCATACAAAGAGCATCTCATGCTCTGGAGGACTCTGCATACAAAGAGCATCTCATGCATCGGTTTCAGCTATTCTGGAAACAACGGTGATGTGAACTCTCCCTTACAACGTCTGGACCAAAAAGGTTAGAGGTGGTCATAGACATACAGATCAATGATACAAATAGGTGGGGCGTTCCAGTTATCAAAAGCCCCTACAAGTCTTCAGCTTGATCTCACAGATCTTCTCAGCCACATGAGTGACTACCGAGCTTCCTCTCTCTGAGTCTAGTTCCACCACCCAAAGATTTTAAAAAATGGTGCACTAATTAAGAGCATCTCTCATGGATGGAATTGGTCAACATCTTCCCTTACATCAGCTTAGGCAAGGGGCAAAGTTAAAGGGCATCTGTCAGCAGTTTTGAACCTATGACACTGGCTGACCTGTTACATGTGCGCTTGGCAGCTGAAGACATCTGTGTTGGTCCCATGTTCATATGTGCCCACACTATATGCAAATGAGCCTCTAGGAGCAATGGGGGCGTTGCCGTTACACCTAGAGGCTCTGCTCTCTCTGCACTTTGATTGACAGGGCCAGGTAGTGTAAACGTGATCGCGCCTGGCCCTAACTTCCCCTAAAGTCTAGCGCTGCGCCATGCAGGTGCAGTAAACGGGCGCAGGTGCAGTAAACGAAGGAAGCTCACAGTACAGAAGTGAACTGCCAGCGAGCCTCTTTCCTGTACTGCGCCAGTGCTGAGTCCTGAAGCTCACGGCAAAGCTCGGAGACTTCAGGGCCAGACGTGATCACGTTTACGTGGCCTGGCCCTATCAGTCAAAGTGCAGAGGGCACGGCAGTTGCAGAGAGAGCACAGCCTTTAGGTGGGAAGCCTAAGGCCCCTTTCACACGAGCGAGAACTCCACGCGGGTGCAATGCGTGATATGCATTGCGCCCACACGGAATCCGGACCCATTCGTTTAAATGGGTCTGGTGTACATGTACACTTTTGTGTTGCGTGAAAAATCGCAGCATGTTCTATATTCTGCGATTTTCACGCAACGCTGGCGCCATAGAAGTGAATGGGGCTGCGTGTAAATCGCATCGCATCCGCAAGCAAGCGCGGATGCGAAGCGATTTTAACGGATGGTTGCGAAGAGATGTTGTTTGTAAACATTCCGTTTTTTATCACGCGCGTGCAAAACGCAGTAAATCGCATTGCACCAGCGCGATAAAAACTGAACAACTGAACGCGATTGCAAACAAAACTGAATGGCACTGAATGCATCCGCAACGCATCTAGACCTAATCCGGACACGCTCGTCTGCAAGGGGCCTAAAAGCCACTCTGGCCAGCATACAGGACTAGGGCACCAAATCGAATTTTTGGCCTGAGTGAAGAAAAGCCTAGCTGTGGCGGCTACCGCAGGCTCGAAGATCAGACAGGAATTGGCCATCGAATTCATAAAGTAGAGATGAGTTGATGTCGAAGCAATATCAAGGAGAATAAGGCCTACCAAAGCACAAAGAACTAATTTGATAACTCCTCTCTCTGAGTCAACAGAATATGTGCCCAATCTAAACTGGCATTTGGCACAAATAAAAAAAGAAAAAAAGATAAATGAGGTATACTATTTTACCTTCAGACTACTTTAGCTTTAAAGGCTGTTGGAGGCATCCTGCAACTTTTATCCTTTTATAAATACAGGTATATTTTATATATGTATTAGTATTTATTTAAAGCGTTTTCAAAGTTTGAAACACTGGGGACAACAGCAAACATAAAAAAGCAAACTTCCTCATATATACAGTATATACAACCTGCTGCCCTACTGGTTAGAAATGTGCGATGTGATATCTAAGCTGAAGTTGGATCACATGACTTCCTAGCAGGAAACGGCTGTAGGCCATTGTGGTTCAGTAATATTTCAACCTTATGGACGATGCGCCAGTGATGGGACTACAGAGCAGTGGGGATGGGGAAATAGTAAGGTGGAAAGGTAAGTCCCATTGGATGTATTTCTACAGTAGGAAGCCATTACCCCAGACACATTGCTCATTTTCTGGCCCATTGCTTGCGGTGCTGGAAAACAATCCTCAGCTTTACCACCATTTACACTAATCCAATTAACTACTAATGTCTCATTTCCATTCAGTCAATATTCAAAAGACCAGCAATAAAGTGAAAAGCATTTTCAATAAACCTGCCAAATAGCAGAATGGCTGAGAAAACTTGAAAGCTTGCATTTATTCATAGACGGTACTTTAATTAAACTCTGTATTTAAGCAAACCTTTTTACATGGCCTGTACTGCAACAGATTTAAAGGGATTGTCTAATGTTAGAAAATAAGATCGAACGCTTTCCAGAAAGAGCTCCCCTCTTGTCCATGGGCCATGTATGGTATTGCAGATTAGTTACATTCACTTAAACAAGGTTGAAATGCAATAGCAGACACTGCCCATGGGCCAGGGAAAAAGGTAGACCCTTTTTACTCATACCAATCTATAACCAAACTATTTGATGGCATCAATACAGAAAACATATTAAAGGGTCTCTCGGAGCTATAGCATTCATCAACTATCCTTAGCAATTACAAGCACTCCAGCTCCTTCGTTGTGCAGATCAGCAGGGTCTAAAGCCAGCCATACATTTTAGAAATGGTTCAGCCAAATGTCCATTTGGCTGACGGCTATCTCTCCTGACCCACTGACATAAATGGATTCTCAGTTGAATGGGAAGGTAACAACAAGCGACTGGCAGACACCTACGGCACCAGCTTTTCTTCTCTGTGAACCAAAGACTTGGCATGTTGAAATCTAACTGCCCGATCTTTCTCTCCCTCAACATCTGCCGTCGGCAGAGAATCGAGAGGCCCCCATACACATTATATGGTTGGCAGGTTTGGCCAACATTA
The DNA here is from genome assembly GCF_905171765.1 of Bufo bufo. Classification (NCBI taxonomy): domain Eukaryota; kingdom Metazoa; phylum Chordata; class Amphibia; order Anura; family Bufonidae; genus Bufo; species Bufo bufo. The sequence continues at coordinate 26,793,294 of NC_053397.1, read as the reverse complement.
ATGTAATGTGTATAGCCAGCTTTAACAGTGGACCTTCACCAATCACGTCCCATCCTAAGGTCTTCTTTCAAGGACTCTTTCTTGAGCTGGACAATCTTGACCCAAACTTTTGTCCCCATATTTTGGTAAGGTTGTGAATCTCCCATCTCTGGTTAGATATGTAGAACTTCTGTTGACTAGTAGTGTTTGATATAGTGGAGATATTCCGACAAATTTGCCATCATAATTATCGTTCAACTATCCAACCCTTCCCTTTTCTCTGCCTGATGCTTGGAAGCCTCCTGAGGATTCATCCATTTCCATGTCCTAAGTGCAGGACGATCAATCTCCTGCGTATGGCCACCCTAAGTCCAAATTGACATCCTTCACAAAACATCAAGCACAATCTACATGGAGTGGACTAATGCAGTATTGGTTTTACATGACCAAACAGGTCAACCCGCTACAAGTATACAATGCTTACCTCCTCTCTGCACCAACAAAGTAACTTCACTCCCCTTTGGACATTCGATCAGTAAATCCACAACTTGATTATGTATAAGAGTCTGCACATTCTTCTTATTTACTTCCACAATGAGATCTCCTTCTTTGAGGCCACGGCAACGGGGGCTGTCTACAATCTGTTTCACCCTCTGGCCACCACCACCAGGACTATCTGCTATAGTAAAGCCAAAGCCCATTGGCCCTTTGACTATATGCACTGTAATGAGTTCAGGTTGCGTTGCTATAGAGGAAGCCAAAGAGACAGTGTCATTAGGGTAACCATGGGAACCATTCAAAGTTACGTCCGCAGGGCTGCTTGGCCTTGGCTCCTTCAAGTTATTGACTTTTCTAGTTTTACTGCTGTTGCTCGATGGCGAGTCATATGTTTCTTGTCCATTGACAATGATAGGGTCTTTATCCAATATGGCCACCGATGTCACCAGACTTGTGTTGGGATCATCAGGGTCGAATGGAAGTGGATACCCTCTGCAAAGTTCAAGGTCAACACATTCACCAATTGGTATAGACTGGAAGATCTTCACAACTTGAGCGTGGGTATATCCGAGTACACAGGTCTCATTTACACTGACAATAACATCACCTATGATGGGGAAAAACAAATGACAAAAAGTTAAAACTCTCTTGCATATTTATCAAAAAGTGTCAGACCCATAAGGATTATGAAATACAATTTTACCAGTTTCCATCTTGCCATCCAGAGCAGCGGGGCCGTCAAGGACCAAGCTCTTTATCTGCAGAAACTCATCCGGTTCATCTCCACCGACCACAGTGAAACCAAAACCTCGGGTGCTTTTCCTCAGTTTTGTGTTAATAAATTTTCCTTTCAATTCAGAAGGGTTTCTGGTGAAGAATGGTTTAGCTGAAATGATAAAAAAATATATATAAAAAAAATTATAATATAAAAGGTTGTCAAAAAAAACAGCAGCATTGTCTACCCCAGGGGCGTAACTTGAATATCCTGGACTCAAGTCTAAAAGCTGAGTTGTAACAATGACCCTCACCTAGCATCTACCATATAGAATACTAGTGTCCTCATATGGGACAGAGGGCCCTTTGGATCACATCCATAGTTGCCCACAGTCCCCAATTCACTGGGATTGTCCCAAATTTTCGAAGACAATCCTGACAAATTGGACTTGTTCCGGCCTCAAAATGGGTAAGACTTATATTAAAGGGGTTGTCCAAGTTGGTATGAAAGCCCCTGAAATAAAAAAAAATTAAAATAAATGAAAAATATAACAAATATAAAAATAACAAATGAATGGATACTCACCTGTCTTCTCCGCTGTTTCTTTGAGCGCTGAGCTCCAGTCCTCAGGCTGCCGATGCCGTCTTTTTGGCTGCAGCGGTGACATTCCGTACACAAGTCACAACTGCAGCCAATCACTGGCATCAGTCGTGCACAGGACCTCTCTGTGAAGTCAAATAATTGGCTGCAGCAGTGACCTGTGTGCACAGAACGTCACCTCTGCAGCCAGAAAAACTAATAGCGGCGGCGAGTACTGAAGCACAGCGCAGGAAGAAAACAGGTGAGCATACATTCACTTGTTATTTTTGGCCACTTACAGTGGTTGCAGAGTTTTTATATAACTCAGACAACCCCTTTAAAACTGCCCAGAAGTGTGCATTTATGGGGGAGGGATGGGCGTGCCCAGGGCGGGTCTTTAAATGTTCCAAATTTACTAACACAAATGCTTGTAAGTATGCCTCATCAGGCCTGGGGTGCAACTGCGCCCTCTTTACGTACATCCCTGTCCTACCCTGATATACTATCCTAGTTTTTTTTGTATAATTCTAGAATTACCATGGTTGGAAGGGTCTCTTGCCGTTTCCTTCTTTTTTGGTGTGATGTTGTTGGGAAGATTAATGGGTGGAGGTGCAAGAGGTGGGAGGTCTCCTGGCCACTCTGTTGCTATAAGACATAATAAAACAAAAAGAAATAAGCAGCCAGGTAAAGATAAACTTTAAAGGAACACTCCAAGCAAATCGTATACAGTGTGTTACGCCAAGAGCAAGGCTTGGGGGGGGCGGAGCATGACACGGGGATTCAAAGAGCAAGTCATGCACCTCTCTCTCAGGCCCTGCTCCAGGTACAATACAGTCAATCCCAATGTACCCTAACATGCCATAGGTTCATAACATCCTTCTTTTGGTAACAATGCATCAATATTAATTATATTAAAAGAATTACATGTATTTAGTCTTGAGAAGAGACGTCTAAGGGGGGACATGATTAACCTATACAAATATATAAATGGGCCGTACAAAAAATACGGTGAAAAACTGTTCTATGTAAAATGCCCTGAAAAGACAAGGGCGCACTGCCTCCGACTGGAGAAGAAAAAGTTCAGTCTCCGGAAGCGTCAAAGCTTCTTTACTGTAAGAACTGTGAATCTGTGGAATAGACTTCCTCAGGACGTGGTCACAGCAGGAACAGTGGACAGTTTCAAAAAGGGTTTAGATGGATTCTTAAAAGTAACTGACATTAATGCTTATGAAAACGTGTGGAAATCTGAGTCTCACTTCCTTCTGGGATTCGCGTCCCCACCTATCCCTTGATTGAACTTGATGGACTTATGTCTTTTTTCAACCGGATTATCTATGTAAGGCCTCATGCACACGACCGTTGTTTTGGTCCGCATCCGAGCCGTTGTGTGTTTTGCGGCCTGCAAATTGTGGATCCGCAAAACACGGATGGCGTCCGTGTGGGTTCCGCAATTTGCGGAACGGCACGGACAGCCATTGATGTAACTGCCTATTCTTGTTCACTTCAATGGGGCCATAAAAGATGCGGACAGCAATACGTGTGCTGTCCGCATCCGTTGCTCCGTTCCGCAAAAAAATATAACCTGTCCTATTGTCCGTTTTGTGGACAAGAATAGGCAGTTATATCAATGGCTGTCCGTGCCGTTCCACAAATTGCGGAACCCACACGGACGCCATCCGTGTTTTGCGGATCCACAATTTGCAGACCGCAAAACACACAACGGTCGTGTGCATGAGGCCCAACTGTGTAACTAACTAGATTAGTAATTAACTGCTAACATTAACAGATGCCTATGCAAAACCTTTAAACAGGCACATTGATCTTTCATATCATGAATTTCCAATAGTCTTTGCTAATTCTTTTTCAATTTTATTTAATTTTTATATCAATGTATTATTGACGGAGATATGGCCTCTTCTCATCATATCCCATAGGCAGTTTAAGCGTTTCCTGAACAGCAGGTCATTTGTTTCCGATGTACTATTGTTTATTACGTCATGCTGGGAGTTGTAGTTACACACAGAGAACAGCGGTTTTCAGATCAGTACTGACGCCGAGCATTAGCAAATCTGGATGGAACAAGATTACGGAACATGTGCAATAGCAAATTGTGCCCATCAGATCCAGCGTCAGGGGATTTTATTCTGTATTTCCAGCCCTCGCACAAGACGCGCAGTTCCTTCCCTCTCTGCTGTCGATTATTTGTCTCAGGGTGCCCCCCTGTGGATCTTGTACTCAGGGTGACCTTAGCAGGGAACGTTCAGTAGTCTCTGCTCAACACACGCTACAATTACACCTTCCTTACGCAGCAGTCTGCATCTAAAATCTCTCTCTAAAAACTCTCCTCACTCATCTCAGAGCACAAGTCCTGCGGTTTCTGCAGAAATGTCTTTAAATGCAGCCAAAGACTTAATAAAACTTCCAGACGGAAGTGTATCTCATTGATCTAATACGTCAGCCACACGGCACAGATAATAACCGTGTAACTGATCAGCTATTCTCCATAACAGTAAAGCATTTAATCTATATTATTTTAAAAAAAATAGCAAAAACATAATGTCAAAACAATTGCAAAAATACAATCTTAAAAAAGAATTGCAAAAACACGGTAATTTTTTAAAAAAATGGCAAAAAAGCAATCTTAAAAAATTAATAACTGCAAATACATAATTGTAAAAAAAAATGGCAAAAACACAAAATAATTGCAAAAACATGTGAACAAACTGCAAAAATTGCAAAAGTACAATACAAAAATCAGGATTGTCATCATCAGCCATATCCATTGCCATCTGACACATGTTGCTTTTTTTCATGCAATTTTTTTAACGTATATTGTGAAAATATTGAGTGTTAAAGAGGACCTTTCACCGATTCTTACCCTATGAACTAACTATACAGATATGTAGAGCGGCGCCCGGGGATCTCACTGCACTTACTATTATCCCCGGGCGCCGCTCCGTTCTCCCGCTATGCCCTCCGGTATCTCCGCTCACTAAGTTATAGTAGGCGGAGATACCAGTCCCTAAGTTATGGTAGGCGGAGTCTGCCCTAGCGCTGGCCAATCGCAGCGCAGAGCTCACAGCCTGGGAGGTTATTTTCTCCCAGGCTGTGAGCTCTGCAGTGCGATTGGCCAGCGCTAGGGCAGACTCCGCCTACCATAACTTAGGGAACGGAGATACCGGAGGGCATAGCAGGAGAACGGAGCGGCGCCCGGGGATAATAGTAAGTGCAGAGAGATCCCCGGGTGCCGCTCTACCTATCTGTATAGTTAGTTCATAGGGTAAGAATCGGTGAAAGGTCCTCTTTAAAATACTCATCCTATAAATGTACTGGGAGCCTATAATAAAAAAAAATATATATATAAAAAAGTTCCCCAGGAATATTAAAATATAACCTTACATTAAAGGGGTAGTCCTGCGTTTTTGACATTTATGAACCTTTCGTCCAGATAGGTTATCAATTTCAGATTGGTGGGGGTCCAACACCTGACACCCCCACTGATCCGCTGTTTTGGGGCGCTCCTGGTGGATCTGGAAGCACAAGGTTCCATCCACCATTTAGTGGCCATGCTGGGGTATTGCAGCTCAGCTCCCATTCACTTGAACAGGAGCTGAGCTGCAGATGACGGAGCCTTCTTTTTCCAGCTCCGTCAACCGCTCAGTGCCTGGCACCTAGCAAAAACAGCTGATCGATGGGGGTGCCGGGTGGCGAAACCTCACTAACTAGATATGGATGTCCTGTCTGAAGGATAGATATCAAAAAGCTGTAAAATCCCTTTAAAAACTCTCTAAAATTTCAGGAAGTGGGGGTTGGGGGGGTGAGATTACACTCTCTCTACTAGAATTTTAACATAAGATGATCAAGTTTTGACAGAGGGGTGCCTGACGATTAGAGGGTGCCTCTCTTCTGGGTGTAATGATTTCCCTGCAGCGCCTCCACAGGAGAACCCAAGCATTACATAGTTCTCATATATATATCAATAAGTTGTCCATGAAATTAGTCCTTTAAAGCAACAAGAGTCCTGGCAAGGTGGACCCCATAAACATTAACCCCTGAATTCCTGTATACGGTAATTGTTTAAAGCACCCCACCTCTTAGATTATACATACTAGTAGAACTCTAACATTAGAAATATCACATTATCCCCAGACGGGTCACCCGAGAACGACTTACCTTCTGTCTGCTGCTGTCCAAGCTGCTTCTTGCGTTTGGCTTCAAGGACAGGATTTTCATACTGCGTTTTCCTGTTTATGTGACTGAGAAGGAAGACAATGACGTCACTAATGGCTTCTACTGAAGGACAGGAATTAAGTCCATTGAGGCTGAACGTGGATGGTCAGGATGTTTATCCAGCCATGACACGGGGGTGGGGCGGGGGGGACAATTGCAAAGTAATAAAAATAACCATCTGCTAAATTAATAACACCCGTCACCATATTATGGCTCGGTCAGAGCTCCAAGTGGTGCGGAGCTGTAATACCGCAGTAATGTTATCCTATAGGGGCTTCGGAGCCTTCATGGGATGCCATATGTTTGCATAAAGAGCTTTTTATTTGGTGCCACCTTTGAAAAAATATTAGATGTGACGTGAGTGCCAAATTTCTCCCATAGAAGTCAATGGAGACTGAAATGCTGCATCCATGCAAAACAGCGCCACTTTTCTCCATAAGCTGTATCTGGTATTGCAGCTCTGCCCCACTCCCTTCATTGAGGATCAGCCGCAATACCAGACACAGCCTATGGAAAAGAGTGGCGCTGTTTCTGGAAAATAAGAATCATTTTACTATACAGACCCATAATATATTCATAAATACATTCCTCTTCAGGACCAGTCTGTACAAGCGGGGGTTTTGGATGCTAGTGATCATTACTTACTCTACATAGTAGACGCCATAGACGGGATCTTCAATCTTCTCCCAACCTGCAGGTAATTCTGAAAAAAAAAATAAGAACAATAAATATGCACAATATGAAGAAATGAAACCTATAAGGAGATGTATATGGCTACATGCACACGAACGTTGTTTGTTTCCGTGTCCGTTCCGTTTTTTTTTTTTGCGGATAGGATGCAAACACATTCATTTCAATGGGTCCGCAAAAAATGCAGACAGCACACCATGTGCTGTCAGCATCCGTATGTCCGTTCCGTAGCCCCGCAAATTTTTTTTTTAACATGTCCTATTCTTGTCTGTTTTAGGCATTGTTACAATGGATCCGCAAAAAAAAACGGATGGCATATGGATGTCATCCGTTTGTTTTTTTTGCGGACCGCCAAACACATACGGTCGTGTGCATGCAGCCTGAATCTGACTGACAATCGGGTCTTTACGTTAATTCAGAAAATCAGAGACTATACAAGTTGGGTCTTTACCTGTCTGGCTTTATTTTTGATGGAGATAAGCGGCATCAGATACTAGAGTCGCCACTTATCGCCACATCTTATAAATAATGTTTGTGGAATACCGGTAAGAACATTTCCACAACCAATTTTGTGAACCAAAAAATGTAATATTTCAGAAAACCCCGAGGTCACAAACTGAAAGCCAGAATTTTTAGTGGGGGTGTAGTACCCATTATTAACCTGTAGGTGGCACCAGTCTTTACAAACAAAAACACGAAAAGATGTCGCAGGATTTTACTACATAGTCTGGCTGTTCTTGCTTCCTCACATTATAACGCATACTGGGCTGGTAATAGTCTGGTATCTCTTGCCGTCCGAGTCCATTCACACTATACATTTTGGGGGTCATTTATTAAAACAGAAATACCCTTAAATTCGGTGCATTTTTGGCGCAGATTGTGGCAATCTGCGACTTTTCCCTGCTCACGCCAGGTCTAAAAAAGTGGGCGTGGCATGGGCAGGGAAGGGGACGGGCCAGCCGGTCCGTCTCATTAATTATTTTCTACTCCCGTTTTAGGCGTACAAAATGGTGTAAATGTAAGACCGCTAGGGAGCCGTCTTCTATTTAGACTGGCACTGGATGCGCCAAAGTTATGTAGAGACCGACGCCTCTTCATAACTTTGGTGGATCCACTGCCAGATATAGCGGTTAGACCGGCGTCTAAAACACCGGTCTTAAGAAATGACTCCCTTTTTCTTTTTAGCTTTTTTTCCAAGGAAATTGGGCATATCTTCAGACTAAATTCCCATGAATGATCTTTAGAATTTAACTGTTAATATGAAAGCAAAAGGGGTATCCTGACGCAACAGTTCACGAGAGCGGAATCATGGTCCCTTTAAAGGGGTAGATTCCCACCTGGGACATTGATGGCCTATCGATAGGATATGTTACCAATGTCAGATAGGTGAGAGTCCCATCTCTGGGATCCGCTCCTACATCCAGAATGGGGCCCCAGAAGTGATGGATAGGCCATCTATATTGTGCTTCCGGAAAACCTCTTTAAAAGGGGTATTCCACCAATGTCAGGTATGTGTGAGTCCCACCTCCGTGTACTTCTCCTATCTCCAGAACCGGCCCCCAAAGTGAAAGGAGAACAGCCTGGCATGCGTGGCCGCCTTCTGTTCACCTCTATGACAGACCTGACAATAGCCAAGCGCTGGCTCTGCCATTTTTCCAAAAGTCCCCTAGCAGTGAATGGAGGATTGAGAACAAGCCACGCATGCGCGGTGTGCTGTCTGCATGCGCAGTTTGCTCTCCATTTACGGCTATGGGACTTTTGGAAATAGCAGAGCCACCTTGTAAAGCCCCCTGCACGCGAACGTGTGCTTCCCGTTGCCGCATTGCGGACCGCATTTGCGGATCCACAATACACGGGTGCCGTTCCGTGGGCATTCCGCATCACGGAGGCGGACCCATTCACTTGAATGGGTCCGCAAATCCGGAGATGCGGATTGGAAGCACGAACGGAAGCACTACGGAGTGCTTCCGTGGGGTTTCGTCCAGTACTTCCGTTCCACAAAAAAGATAGAACATGTCCTATCTTTTTGCGGAACGGCCGGATCGCGGACCCATTCAAGTGAATGGGTCCGCGATCCGCTGCGGCTTCCCCGCGGACTGTGTTCGTGCATTGCGGCGCGCATTTTGCGGGCCACAGCACGACCACGGGGTGCACACGTTCGTGTGCAGGGGGCCTAAAGCACAGGGCCACATTATGGCCTCACTGGCATCCCTAATGCCGCCATATAATGGGATACACTAAGCTCCCGTACTAGAGAACCTGGCATATAAAATCAGATGCACATGGAGGTACAGTATGGGCCTAGAGCAGACTATGTGCACAGTATTACAGAGATCCAAAAGCCACTGACCTCTAATGCGGTGGTATGCTTGAGCCCCATCAGGCGGTAGTATTGGGGTAATTAAAATCAACTCATTATTTCAGAAAGTTTCTCAAATCAAAGCACCAAGATCTGCACAATATTGCGGTGTGATTAGAAGCAAAGAAGCGTGTTGTACATTGGAGAAGAGCACAAAATGCACATTTAAGCAGTGATATTAGCAGATTTCATCCCCTCTGCCATAAGGGTAGGAAATCCCGCAGTCTAAACGCCAACACCGCACACAAAACACACACCGACTAATTAGAAGATGATTTCATTGCCGTTTGGCCGCGGACCAGAGGAAAAAACCCCTGACATATTTCCAGGATCTGCTTTTTAGCAAGATGGGAGTCTGCACGCTTTACAAGAGGCGAGGGGGATGGGATATAGGGATTATTACAGATACAGCGCAGGAAACGCACAGAGAAGGATTGAAAATGGAGATTTAAAGGGGTTCTCACTGATTGGCGGAGCGTCAGGCCTCCATCAATCAGATATGGAGGACAGACCATCACTTGTACAATAATGGAATACCCCTTTAAAGATATGACAACACTAAAGGGAGAATGAAATTGGTGGGCTGAGGCGAAGCCTAATAAAATCTGCATTGACATCAATTATAAAATCAGCATGCATGTTTTATAGTCACAGATTATAATCAATTATCAAATCTGAGTCTAGTTACTGACTGTTACATCAAGGAAAAGAGAAAGCGGAGGGAGAATATAATAATCAGGCCAGGGAGATTTATCAAACGGGCTTAGTTGCCCCTAGCAGCCAATCAGATTCCAGCTTTCATTTCCCAGAGCTCCTTTGGAAAGTGAAAGGTGAAATCTGATTGGTTGCTATGGGGAACTAAGCCAGTTCTACTTTACACTTGTTTTGATAAATCTACCCCATTAGTGGGGGGGGGAGATTTATAAAAACCGGTGCTAAGGAAAACTGGCTTAGTTGCCCCTAGCAACCAATCAGATCGATCCTTTCATTTTCAAAAGGTGCTCAGAGAAATGAAAGCTGGAATCTGATTGGTTGCTAGGGGCAACTAAGCCAGTTTTCCTTAGAACCGGTTTTGATAAATCTCCCCCAATAATCGTGTACACAGCACTTATAAAGGGTGACTACGTGAAGTGTAATTAGTGGCGTCCCTGAATGTGCCAATATTAAAACGCACTGAAGCGACAGAACATTTGCAGAGCTCCTAAATAATATTATAATAGATATTTGTAAGGGCTCAATTAATCTGCAAATTGCCAATCCGCAAAACACTGATACCAACCGTGTAGGTGGTAGGACAGGTCATTAATATCCAAAAGGTGGACAACCCCTTTAAGAGGTCAAATCCTTAGGGTCAGTTCCATTTAGAGGTTATTAACATAGTCCATGGTTAACTTTTTTTATTTTTTTAAAACACAGGCGAAATATACCAGTCTATAGTGCCAGTTCAAACTGTTTTTGGCACTGACTTTGGAGCGTTTCTGGCTTCTGCCTCAAAATCATCCCCCAAAAATGTCTTAAAACCGCTTCCCATTCATTTCAATAGAAAGCAGCACTTCCTTTTTTTCTCCATGTGTGCCCGATCTTTGGGCACAATCTGCACTGAATGGGAAGCAGAAAATACAGCTCCAAGTCTACGCAATTTCTTGTGCATTTTACGTGCCTTTTTTGGCAAAGATCTACACCAAAAACCTCAAGCTGAAAATGCAGCTTTGTATTGAAGTGAACAGCCATTGGTTAAAAAAATATATAAAAAAAACGCGGCAAAAAACGTGTTTTCTCATGCTGAAAAAAAAAATACATTTTGTGAACATCGCCTTAAACTTAAATAAATTGGAGTAAGATGCCCCAAATTTTTTAAGCGGCTGTCTGTGAAATCTACACTTGCTGTGATCAGGCGTAGGTCTGCGCTATAATTTGTGCCATTTCCTGGTGGCAATGATAGTAAATCTATTAGTAAATCTAGTCTGTGGGACTCCAATAAACTCACCCACTTTTTTAAACAATTTTCAAAAAGTGGAAAGGTTAAAAAATTGCATCTTTTTATGCCATAAAACTAACAATTGTTTCTTTCTTGGTCCCATTGTGTTCTTTCATAGTTCCTATTTTCTTTCCAAAGCCCCATGTTTTTGGCCACATCAACAGTTCTCTATAAAATACTTCCCAAAATAACGTGTGCACAGAATGCGTTAGTGTTAGTTAGTGTTTTGCGCTTTTTTTTTTATCGCATGCAAGAATGTGAAAGACAATGAAGAATCATGGGGTTTGAAAAATCTTGAAAAAGACCTGTGAGCTCTCCTGACTTGTCTGTCTTAGCAAATACTCACATCCCCCTCAAAAAACACCAAGAAACATTTTTTCTTAGACCATTGTGTTGTCTCTTTTATTTCCTCTTGGAAATGTATGAACAAACCACAACTCAGTGTTACCATTTCCCTTCTCAAAGTCAAACAGTCCAATTGCTTTTGACTGTGTAAGAACACACGCAGTGTCCCAGCTGATCACTGTAAGGCCTCTTGTACAAGACCGTTGTGTGTTTTGCGGTCCGCAAAACACGGATGGCCTCCGTGAGCGCGGAACGGCGCAGACAGCCATTAATATAACTGCCTATTCTTGTCCACAAAACGGACAAGAGTAGGACAGGTTATATTTTTTTTGTGGACCACGGAACGGAGCAACGGATGCGGAAAGCACATGGAGTGCTGTCCGCTTCATTTGCGGCCCCATTGAAGTGAATGGGTTCCCATCCAAGCCGCAAATACTGCGGCACGGATGCGGACCCAAACAACGGTTGTGTCCATGAGGCCTGAGGGTTAAGTTCATGTTACCAAGTTAAATGTTGTGATTTAACACAAAACTACTTATTTCCTTATGCACCACGTATCCCAAATGGCCATGCATGGGCAACAAATAGTTATCTCTGGCAGTTCTACTTAGGTTGCTAGGGTGATAGGCTGGCCCCATCCGCTGGTTATAAAGGAGGTCTTGGCTAAGCAGAGCTAGAGGCAAGACCTGTATGTGTGAGCTCCTGCTAAGCTGAAAAGAGAAGCCTTATCCAGGAAACACCATTCCTGAGAGTGAAAAGCTGCCAGAGAACAACTAAACTGAGAGAACCACCTCTGAGGGAAAGAGGAAAGACGTTTCAGAACACTTCAAAGTCGGTGTCTGGATTCAGACAGTAAAGTACTGCTCGTTTATGGCAAAAAAGACTTTGCTGACTACTGCTGGGAAGGAGTATATTACTTCGGTGCCCACCACACTATCAGCCAGAATGGCCATCCGGATCTAAGACCTGCAAGAGTTAAAGAGAACAGAATTGTACGCCTGTGGTTATCTGTTGAGACTGCATAGTGTATTTAGAGAAAGGCAGGGAGTACTACTACTACCATCATTGCTGCCTATACACAGCTATTGGGAAAACACAAAGCTGTGATATACAGAACTGTGCATTTGCTGCTATCTGTACTACCACTCCCATCATCAATGCAGTAAAGAGAGACTTTATTTATTGTCACCAAACAGGCCTGGTGACTGACTCAATCCTCTGCCCTCCTGCCTAACATAAAGGTGCACGGCCTTAGGGATTGCCAGAGTGAGGACAGTCACCGTGAACCACTGGTGCCCATATCTTTGCCTCGACTACCACTCCAGTCCTCCTCCGTGCACTCCCCCTGCGGGTCGGTATCCCCACCCACAAGGGGAATGGTAGCTGTCAGGTAACTCATAAATTTTCTGGAGAAGCCTCACCTAGCCATCCATGCAATGCATGGGTGGGCCGGGGTTCTGGGGGACATCCCTCTTTGATGTCCATACGCCCATATAAAGAGGTTACCATTACTGCTCAAGCATGTCCATCATGAACAAAAAAATGTAAATCTAAATTGTGTTTTGTTCAGTTTCACATTTTTAGGATTCTAATCAGTTCTCTATTGTAATACGGGGAGCATTTTGAGATGGCTTAATGAATACAGAACTTAGCTTTTTTATGCGTCACAGGGGAGATTTTGGAGTAACGCAATAGATGTTTGTCATTGTTATGGAATAAGGCTCGGTTTCAGATTTCCACATCCAAATGAAAAAGCAAGCAGAGTAAGGCTAGTTTCACACCAGCGCTAAACTGATCCAGTAGAGGAAATTTCCGTAGTACCGCCAGGCCCCACTGACTATAATGGGATCCGGCCTGTTTCCGGGATTAGAGCTCGCATTCAGCTGGACAAATACTGCTGCAAGCACTAATGTCGGAAAAAGGCCAGATCCCCGCCGGGTCCCGTTATAGTCAATTGGCTCCAAGTTATGCTGGATACGATGAGTTTCGGCAGGCTGTTCCTCTACCAGAACTACCGAAACAGTTTAGCGCTAGTGTGAAACCTTATAGCCTTATACGGCAAGGGTATATAATCCCTATAACCAGTTTCAATTTTACTTACACGTGGATCGGGCATATGCAAAATACTGTACACAAATAGAACCTACATTTTCCTATACTCTGGCTACAGGCCAAACCAGTAATTAATAAACAAGTGGTTGGCTCTCACCTAGTGGCTATGATGGGTGCTACTAACTCACAATTGGGTGCTCGACCAACGGTGACCATCGTTTGAAAAACGAATACGATTCTTTGTGTAAATGAGATTGGCCAGGTTGGAAAATGTTCCCATGGTCAGCTGAAACTACTTGTGTGTGACATGATCAGACAAATTTGTTTGCCACTTACACATTGGGATCGTTCACAGAGCCGATCATTATCCCATGTGTATGGCTGCCTTTAATAAATTTCAACTGTTTTAAAGAGATCGTCTCTGTAGACCAGCATTGGCTGACTTAAACGGACATTAGAATCTGATATTTTTGGGGCTGTAATATAAAGGGGTTTCCAGGATTTTAATACTGATGGCCCCGGAATGGGCCGTCAATATTTGATCAGGCACCCCTGCCAATTTGCTGTTTCAAACTTGCTCCGTCACTGGAATTACACAGCTCTGTCCGTTGTGTAATGGACGGAACTAGTACCCACCCATTGACGTGAATGGGAGCAGAACTACAGCTACAAACTCTGTCCACTACGGAATGGGTGGAGCTTTGTAATTCTATTGCCGATCCCCGGCACTGGAGCAACTTTGAAACGGCTGATCAGTGAAGGTGCTGGGTGTTGGACCCTTGTCAATCAGCTATTGATTGCCTATCCTCAGGATAGATAGGCCATCAATATTAAAATCCTGAACAAATACTTTAAAAAAAAAATCACAACAAAAAACAAAGGAACAGCACAATGCAGACATCTAACAAAGATGCTTGAGAATTGTTATTTCATGGAAAATACAAATATATACTAAAAAAGGCATGTTCCAAAAATAAGTGAAATCCTGACAGTAAAAACCACACAATTAGAAAAAAAAAAATAGCAAATGCAATTCAATGCTAATTTTTAAAATGAGACAAAAAAGGGTAGATGCATGGTCACATGATGCTTTTTCACCAATCACATTTAATGCTTCCATAAACTGTACAGGCTCGCAATCCGTCAAAGATTCATTTTATGTCCATGTCTTTAATTGGGCACTAAACTTTTATCTGTTTTACGCGATGCCCTAAATTCATAAACAGTACAATATCATGTAGTAAAAATTAAGAGGGACAAATTACCTAGTTCACTGTCCAGTTCCTCGGTGTGGACCCCTTCTTCTCCAAGGCAAGAGCAGTAAATGAGACAGAGAGATTAAAAGAAAATAAATTCAGATACCGACACCAAGTTGAAAATCCCCACTAGAAAGAAAAAAAACTTTAAACCAATGTTATAGGTTGATACGATCTAATCTGGTAATCGAAGAACGAGATAATGAAAATTATATATTGACCAATGAGCTTCCCAGTGTAGTAAAAAAAACCTGTTAAAATAATTCAGTTTAAAATGATTTAATTTAAAACTGGGTCTGAGAAATGGAAAATGAAATAAAAATTTATGTTTGGAGGTATATCCAAATTTACTATCGTTGGTAGATTAGGAATGGGTATTTGTCAAACTTTTTAACGAACCTATAGAATCAATAGGCCGCAACTTGATGACTGATGCCCATTAGACCAAATATTGATAATTTGCTAAAGTTTTGAATCTTTCAGAATTTGTGGAAAATTCATAGTTATGAATTTCTTTAAAAAAAGGGGGAATATAGAAAACTGGTACGAGTAATATCCCCCATTAGATCGAATCAACCTGTAAACAGAATAGAACAATCAGAGTCTCAGAACTACACCCATAGTCTACAGCAGTGGTCTCCAGCTACAGAATCGCAGCTTGGAGAGCATTATGTGACCTTGCATTTTGCACTAAAAGAAATGGGACTGCCACAAAATAAATTAACTATATGTGAGATCCAGACATTTATGTTTAATTGGTCCTCCTCTTGGCATTGAGTAGAAATAAACCCCAAATGACCTATTATGGTCTTAATACCGTAATGCTTCCTCACTGAAAAAAACTCCTTATTATCATTCAGGTAAATTAAAGGTTAGTAAGAATGAGAAACAAACAATGAACATGAAAATATACATTAACAAGGGCTTAAGGGTGCACGTACCCCAAAACTGTATGGGCCAGAGATTGTAATGGACATAATTTTAAACAAGGGTCCAGCAACTATGCCTCTCTATTTGTACAAAGTTTTTTAGAGGTGGTTTTAAGGCAGATTTTCCTTTTGGCTATGGCTGAATAATCTGCAGGAAAATCTGCCTCAAATCCTCCTCTAAAAAAAACTTAGAAATCT
Organism: Bufo bufo; assembly: GCF_905171765.1. Taxonomy (NCBI): domain Eukaryota; kingdom Metazoa; phylum Chordata; class Amphibia; order Anura; family Bufonidae; genus Bufo; species Bufo bufo. The sequence goes on along the minus strand of NC_053397.1, from coordinate 26,777,486 downwards.
CAAATCAACACTTGGGGTAGGTTCAGACTACTTCCTGATTAAAAAGCAAGTAGATGGCAGGAGTATATAATCTCTATAACTAAATTCCCTTTACATCTGGATTGTAAACTGTGTGAGTGTGGGATAAAAAAAACTAACTTAAATTTGAGAATTTTTTTACATCTTCCCACATCAAACTAAATTTAATTACTGAGATATAGTCTGAGGATTTAAAGGGGTTGTCCATCCGCTTAAAACCTTTTACCAAAATCTCAGAATGATCTAAAATAACAAATTAAGTACCAATCCTGTGCCGCAACTTCCTAGGTCTCTGTATACTGGCCCCAGTGGTGACATTTTCCACTGCAGCGGTCACATGTCCATGTCAAAACCCCATCACTGGAGGTCAGGATATAGTGATTGTTGGGGGACCTGGGGAGCAGAGGAACAGGAGTGGTGGTGGATCGGTAAGGCGAGCATTACTCAGTTCACGATTTCAGACTATTCTAAATTTTAGTCAAATATTTCACAGGGCTGGACAATTTCTTTAAAATATACTTCTGGTTTGGAGGTATGCTGGTTCCTTTCTTCCATTGCTCTGCCTACAGTCTGACCCTGGGCTGGCCAAAAACAGTTAGTGAATTTCCATAAGCAAATTGGGTGCCCTTGGCTAATTGCACAAGACAATACAATTTGATACTTAAGGGGGTGTTAGTTAAAAGCTTCCAAAAGACTTTTTGCAAAGTTTATAGTTAACCTAAAGGAGACATCTGCTGTAGTTCCCTCTATTAGCTCAGGTCAAGAATTGCATCTCAACTTTGGAGGATGATAAAAAATAAAGGATGTAACTGATGCCCATCACTTCAATACTGCTTTTCCTGAAGTAGATAACTTTTCACAGAGGCACTAACAATTAAAAAAAAATGGGTTTCTCTCTTTCAAGCAACCTTATTTTTTTTCAAAAAGTTTTGACCATAGAGAGATGAAAAGCGGACACATTTGATGTGATCAGTAGTCTTAGGTTTCTGATGGAGAGCATGTTGGATGAGTGGGTGGGAAATCTTGACTCTAGTAAATGTAAAATGACCTGGATAAATAGAAAATTGACGGAGACAACACCACTTTTTGTTTGGACTAGTTTTCATACAGGAGGCCCTAGGTGCTCTTTAAATGGAACCTCTTTAGGTAATCTATGTGGCATGCATCCATGTGTGACCAAGTTTGTTGATGTTCTTGTTAGACTTTTGGAAACTCTTCAACTTAATGTATACAAAAAATACAAAACTGTCATGGATGTAGTTTTAGGACACATCCTGATAAGTAGGATGTCCCAACATGGGAGTTTTTGCCGGGGTGCAGCCAGAGATTTTCTTAGGCCTCGTGCACATATAAGCCGCTGTGCACGGAAAATTGTATGGCAGGACAAGGACTCCCAACAGGTTCATATTACAGACCAGTAGGCAATCTGCACACCACGGTATTGGAGCCTATTGGAGCCTTCATGAGATGCCATATTCTGTCCTAGAAACAATGCTTCCAGGGCGGATTAGCATTGTGATATAGCATGCATCGAGGAAAAGCTCAGCTTTGTTTATTCTGCATAAAGTCCTGAAAAGCTGGAACATGAAATGAAATTTTTTCTAAACTATGCGGAATATGAACCAGACTGAATAAAAGGAAACACAACAAAAGATAACATCAAGATATAAAGATGCTAGATTTCACATTTACCATTTATATACTGAATGTTACTTTATTCACTTTACATTCTTAACTGCCTATAGATTTGACAAATTATCAAAAATTAGAAAAGTCTTCATTTATTAAAGGGAATTTCCAGGTTACAGATATTTATCAGATCTGTGGGGGTCCAACGCCCGGCACCCCCACTGAACAGCTGTTTTGGGCAGCCGAAGAGCCATAAACTATATTGTGTAAGGGCTCGTTCACACGACCGTGCCGTTTTTTGCGGTCTACAAATTGCGGGTCCGCAAAACACAGATGGCCCCCGTGTGCCTTCCGCAACTTGCGGAACGGAACAAGAGGCCTATTATAGAAATGCCTATGCTTGTCCGCAAAACAGACAAGAATAGGACAGGACTCATCATTTTTGCGGGGCCACGGAACGGAGCAACGGATGCGGACAGCACACAGAGTGCTGTCCGCATCTTTTGCAGACCCATTGAAATGAATGGCTGCGTATATGTACCGTATGCAGAACGCAGAAAACGGCCCGTATACAGAACGCAAAATATGTTCGTGTGAACGAGCCCTAAGTAGAAGGCTTCTGGTCCCAGCTTATTAAGGGCTCATGCACACGAACATATTTTTTGACCGTGTTTGTAGCTTGTATGCGGAACCATTCATTTAAAAAGGGCCGCAAAAGAACGGAAATGACTCCGTGTGCATCCTATATCCGTATGTCTGCAAGTCTGTTTTGCATTAAAAAAACAGAACACGTCCTATTCGCGGACCAGAACAGGCATTGTTACAATAGATCTACAAAAAAAGGATGTAACACGGATGTCATTCGTTATTTTTTGCGGATCCGTGTTTTGCGGACCACAAAATACATACGGTTGTGTGCATGAGCCCTAAAGCTCAGCATCCATTCACTTGAATAGGACTTGAGTTGCAGTATCCCAGCATGGCCAGCAGGGTATGGAGATGTCTGCTTCTAGTTCCATACACAGCGCGGCCTCTGGCGCTGTGGCAGCCCGAAAGAGCTAATCAGTGGGGGTGCACTGTGCTGGACCCCCACCGTTCTGATATTGATAAACTATCCTGAGGATCTGTAGAGAATCGGGGAACCACATTAGGGTCTAAATATACAGTTACCATCTTCAAAGAACTTGTTCTATTCGGCCATATTTTATTACCAACTTCAGAATCAGGACATTCTAATAATTTCATCTTTTCATATCTCCTTACCATCATCTTCACATTCTTCAAGAGGCTTCTGCTGTTTGTTCAGGCACCGTGGGTCTAACCAAGAAGTCGTTTTAGTGTTGTGGCTGGAGAAGAAAAGAAAAAAGACCTTAATTCACCCCATAGGGGGTCATTTATCAAACTGGTGTAAAGTAGAACTGGCCTAGTTGCCCATAGCGACCAATCAGATTCCACCTTTCATTTTTCACAAATGAAAGGTGGAATCTGATTGGTTGCTATGGGCAACTAGGCCAGTTCTACTTTACATCAGTTTTGATAAATGACCCCATAGTCTTCAGGAGGCCGTAGACTTAGAAAGACCATCAACATGCATGTTCTACATGGGGGAACAGGCATAATACTTCTACAGGAAGTATCAAGACGATAAGCAGCTACTGAACCATTCTGACAACGCAGGTTTTCAGAAAAAAAAAAAAAAAGGAACCGATAGATAAAAAATGAACCGATAGATAAAATTCCTCTGAGGACAGCTTGTAGTCCTCCTGGCTGGAGGTCTGCCAGGTCCCGTATAGACATTACACAGGCGGGATCCACCAACAACTATGTTATGTCTATGAATAGTTTTGCACATGCTTAATTACGTGTACTTTGTGCACAACGCTAGCAAAAGAAATTGCCAAAAACATAATATATGGAGCAGGGGCATAACTATAATTCATAGGGCCCCATGGTGGCTCCACCACCTAGTGCAAGAAAATGTAAACAGCAACTTAAGTAGCAACAAGTACATTTATGTGTAATAGCACCATATATCAGAAAGCCCACATTATATCAAAAAAGCCACCCTATTGTTAGTTTCCAAAAGAAGGTTAAATGTTCTTGCACCTGATTGGGACCCCCATTCTCCACCCAGTCTCAGGGCCCCATAGCAAGTGCTATAGCAGCTTATGGCTGGAGGATCATTTGGAGATGCATTACATTGGGTTACAATCACCAAGCATGGGTGAATGATGCAGAACAGTGTTTGGGGTGCAGTACACCAAAAAAGCAGACAGAGGGCGCCAGTCATCACAATTCCACCCATTAACACCATAAACACGGTATTCCCAATTTCCCCCTCCCCCACTACAAGCAGTTGTTAAGGGATTTGCTCAGCTTCCTGCTTCACCAAGCAGTATTTGAACTGCACAGATGACTGGCTTGTTCTGTGTGAGGAATTAATATCTCCTTCCGAGACACCATGTATTGTGAGATGGCCAGTTTGAATAAATGCCCCTTCATGCAGAGCCCGGATCTGCGCATCTTTGGATTTTCACCGACGCGGGGTCGAGGAGAAAACCAATGCAGAGCGAGAACCGCAATCTGCGAGCAAGTCACGTCCTGAAATATTAACACTGGAAGCTTTCAAGTAGATTTAGAATGCACGTCCATCAGGAGAGAGGGGTGACAGGCCGCGTAGGGTCGTAGTCGCGAGGAGACAAATGCAGATTCTGGAGGATTTTTTTGCAGCAAGTGGTTAAAGGGATTGTATAAGGGGCAGATGGAGAGTGATCGGGGACCCTAATAATTATTATTGCCATGATGGGTTAATAAATTGCATTTGAGGAGCATTCAGCACTTTAGAGGGGTTACACAGGATTAGCAAAACATAGCTGATGTCTTCCAAAAACAGCACCAGACCTGTCCTCAGATTGTGCATGGTATTGCATCTCCTTCACCTCAATGTGGGTTGTCCACAGCCCACGGACAGCGGTAGTGCGGTTTTTGGGGAAAAACAGCCATATTTTTCCAATACTGGGCAGCTTATTTTAAAGGGCATCTGTCGTAGTTTCACCACAGCTGGAGTGCTGGAGGTTAGCCATCATTGCTTTAAGAGATGCAACTGAGCCTCTAGGAGCGACGGAGGCGTTGACATTACACCTAGAGGCTCTGCTCGCTCTGTATAGCGATTGTTTTTTTCTTATCTCTTTGTCCGGCTCACTGAGATGGCCGCACATGCTCAGTTTCATCCTTCAGTTGCCTCCTGAGCTGTGATAGGGTGAGCATGGACACGCCCCATTAGCTGCAGCAGAAAAGACACTCCCCCTGAGCTGCCAGCTTGATATAAATGTAGCAGAGCAATGAATTGGGGAGATCTCTGGACCCATGTGAGGTACAGGGCTGGTTCTAGCTTTGTTAGAAATAGATATGCGTGCTATATAAATGTCCAATTTTTTAATTTATTTTTTTATTAGTCATGGGATAACCCCTTTAAGTGCTACATTTTTCTGTCCCTTGCTTGGAGACATCTGGCTTTAGAAACATTGCGCCAGATGTCAGAAACTTTGCCCTAGAAAACCATGGGTGATGAGCAAATCAGTTCCAAAATTCAAAAAATTCAGATTCTAACAAACCCGGATTTTGTGATTGGATTCGGAAGATTCGGGAAAAGAGTGAGAGAAGATGACTTCTGGTATCAGTTACCCTTTGGCATTTCTGTAGCACACTGGAGAGAAACTACAATGGAGACAGCCATATATATGTGAGACCTACTTTACAAATTCTAGACAAATTTGTTTTTAGTTACATCGGTTTGTAGGAAAACTAGATGACAACCAACGTGTTCAACTCCACATAGCTTCAACAGGGTTGTCACAAGCAATTCCAGACTCTGCATCACACAGAAAGGCTGGCCCACCAGAGTAGCGGAGGTTCCTCCAGAGGGCCTAGGCTCTCACTCAACTGTCCTCAAAGATCTGGCAGAAGACAACCCCATTGGAGCCAATCACTTACCACTATGGCATACTTAGGAAACGTATCACAAATAACCTACTGTACTAGACCTTACTGAAGAAACGTCCTGCACGGACAACACAAAGATTACAATGCAGTTATAAGTGGACGTGCATGTTCTGTATAGATGGAGGATGGGCCCTGGAAACCATTGGTGGCTCCAATAAACCCAGTGGGCAGAAGCTAGCGAACACATTTTAAATCTCTCACTAAAAATAAGACGAACGCATAAATAGGAGAAGATATACGACACTTACTCTATGAAATAGACTTCTCCATTCTCTGTGTAGGCCATCTCCCAGTTTTCAGGCAGCAGTCCAAGGCTTTCCTCGTCAGTAGGAGGTAGGTATTGAGGCAGCTTCTGAGAAGCTTCCGTGATGGTGGGAAAACTAGGAAGGATCCGAGCAAGTGGTGCGGCTGGCTCTTGTGGATTGTTGGCTGTATTTTCGTCTTGTTCACTAGAGTCTGCTGCCATAATAAGGAAAAAAGTGGGGGTTCAGCAAAAACCTTGAAGAACGCACATAAAAAGGAGGCACGGAGCATGAGGTCATCCTGGCACTGAGGTTTTCTTTTGAGTCAAGCTTGTTTGCAGACAGTCAGACAGAACTGACAGCTATGTGTGATCTACTACTGCACCAAGACATAAGAGGTTACTGTAACATCTACCCTGCAAATTATCACGCTCTGACATCCACCACCTTCCAAACCCGTGGGAAAAAGAAGCCCTTGAAACCAAAACTACAAGTGGATTCCATTGGATTAACCATCTCAATATGAAACCTATTCAGATGGAGTGAGCACACTGTGCTATACAGGTGCACAAAAGCCTCCATTTACATGGCGACATGGGGGAAATTTGCAAAAAAATAAATCAAAGGAGACAAGTGACTTAAGTTTTCATTGGGCTCCTGAACTTCTACTCTTGTGCCAGCTCAGTCTTGCTGAACATTAGCTTTATCCAAAATAATGGCCAGGATTATAATACAGGTCAGTGGTGGCTCCAACTCAATGGACATTGCTGTCATTGTGCAAAGTTTCCCACACCTGGACACAACGTGAGATACTTCCCAATGTGTCGTAAAGCACTGATTAGTATGATCAGTCATAAGAAATATGGGCAATTAGAGGTCAAGAGATCGGTGAGCTATAAAATACTTTCCCAATTCCCATATTTCTTTACCCAAATACTTGAAAGGGACAATCTCTCTTTTGTTACAAGGGCCCTCTAAATGATAAGCTGGGTATAGGATATCCCACTGCTGGGAGCCCCGTCGTAATCTATGTGGACACCCAACAGTAAGTGTTTCATTCCCTTACAGCGCCACCACATGCCAGCTTAAGCATTACACCATTCCAATTAAAATCAATGCATTGCCCATGTAATGTAAGATTGTGCCAGGTCCTCCAGATCAAGAAATGCTCTTTGGAAGATATCCTTTCTGGTTCTACTGATATATTCTGGAATCATGCATATGGCTATGAAACTAGGGTTAATTTCACAGCATGGCCTGACTGAATCAAACCACTGAATGCAGCTCCATCATTGTTTGCCCAGGTCCAGTGGTTCAGTCACCATTAAGGCCTCCTAAAAATGTTGGGAGTAAGCATTAGGGCTCAGGCACACAAACGTCTGTGCCCTAAGCCCGTGCTGCGGACTGCAAATAGAGGCCAGCAATGTATGGGCCCCGCTTTTGCCGGTAAATGAGTCTGCAATCTGAAAGATTCACATGTTCTATTTTTTTTTTTATGGTGCGGAGGCACGGACTGAAATCCCACAGAAGTGCTCTGTAGTGCTTCCGTGGGCTTCCTCTTCGTGCCTCCACTCCGCACCGCTCCATATCTTGTGGATTGCAGACCCATTCACTTGAATCCATGGCGCTTGTACAGTATATTGAGGGCCGCAATATGGGCCCGGGCCACACACGTTTAATGATGGGCCCTAGACAGCCCAGTCCGACACTGCCTGCTCGGATTACTAAAACACCCAGACACCCATTTGTATGTAAATTAGCATGAGATCAATAAGAGGTATGTCAGTGTTTTAGTTCTGGAAAACCCAGTTCAAGGGCAAATAGCTGTAAAGAGGAAAAGCCATCACCAGAATAGGGTGTGCTGTCCACATTTCTTGCATCCCCTTCGAAATGAATGGGTCCACATCTGATCTGCAACAAATGCCGATCAGATGCGGAGCAAAGAAATGGTTATGTGAATAGGGCCTTATATGAAGCAATTTACCCAACTTCATGACAAATAGGCAACCTGATGGGGGTTGTCCAGGATTTTGATGGCCAGTCCTCAGCATGGGCCATCAATATCAGATCGATGGTGGTCCGACACCTCTGACAATCAGCTGTTTCGTTGTAGCAGCGGAATTACAAAGCTCCGTCCACAGCTCTGCTGGAGCTATGACAAAACAGCTGCTGGGTGAGAGTGCAGGGTGTCGGACCCCCCATCCAATCCTGAGGATAGGGCATCAAAATCTAAATCCTGGACAATCCCTTTAAGGGATATAGACTTTCCCTAAACTGGAATTTATATTTAAAGAGATAACCCTTAGGCTTGTTCCACATTTGCGTTAGGCCTCATGCACACGGACGTTTTTTTTTGCGGTTCGCAAAAACGGTTTCAGTTGTTCCGTGATCCGTTTTTTCTTCCGTGGGTCTTCCTTGATTTTTGGAGGATCCACGGACATGAAAAAAGAAAAAAAAAAATCTAAGTCAAGTTTGCCTTTAAAATGATAGGAAAAAACGGACACGGACGCGGATGACAATCTTGTGTGCATCCGTGATTTTTCATGGACCCACTGACTTGAATGGGTCCGTGAACCGTTGTCCGTGAAAAAAATAGGACAGGTCATATTTTTTTCACGGACTGGAAACACGGATCACGGACGCGGATGCAAAAAAAAAACAGAAAACGGAACAACGCCCGCGGATGCACACAACGGTCGTGTGCATGAGGCCTTAAGCAGATCCGCCAGGCTGTTCCGGCCGGGAACAGCCTGCGAGATCCGTGAATACCGGGCACTTCCGAGGTTCCGTTCGGCCCCATTCACTATAATAGAAACATAGAAACATAGAAACATAGAATGTGTCGGCAGATAAGAACCATTTGGCCCATCCAGTCTGCCCAATATACTAAATACTATGGATAGCCCCTGGCCCTATCTTATATGAAGGATGGCCTTATGCCTATCCCATGCATGCTTAAACTCCTCCACTGTATTTGCAGCTACCACTTCTGCAGGAAGGCTATTCCATGCATCCACTACTCTCTCAGTAAAGTAATACTTCCTGATATTACTTTTAAACCTTTGCCCCTCTAATTTAAAACTATGTCCTCTTGTAGCAGTTTTTCTTCTTTTAAATATTCTCTCCTCTTTTACTTTGTTGATTCCCTTTATGTATTTAAAAGTTTCTATCATATCCCCTCTGTCTCGTCTTTCTTCCAAGCTATACATGTTAAGGTCCTTTAATCTTTCCTGGTAAGTTTTATCCTGCAATCCATGTACCAGTTTAGTAGCTCTTCTCTGAACTCTCTCCAAAGTATCAATATCCTTCTGGAGATATGGTCTCCAGTACTGAGCACAATACTCCAAATGAGGTCTCACTAGTGCTCTGTAGAGCGGCATGAGCACCTCCCTCTTTCTACTAGTAATGCCTCTCCCTATACACCCAAGCATTCTGCTAGCATTTCCTGCTGCTCTATGACATTGTCTGCCTGCCTTTAAGTCTTCTGAAATAATGACCCCTAAATCCCTTTCCTCAGATACTGAGGTTAGGACTGTATCACTGATTTTATATTCTGCTCTTGGGTTTTTACGGCCCAGGTGCATTATCTTGCACTTATCAACATTAAATTTTAGTTGCCATATTTTTGACCATTCCTCTAGTTTTCCTAAGTCCTTTTCCATTTGGTGTATCCCTCCAGGAACATCAACCCTGTTACAAATCTTTGTGTCATCAGCAAAAAGACACACCTTACCATCGAGGCCTTCTGCAATTTCGCTGATAAAGATATTAAACAATATGGGTCCCAGAACAGATCCCTGAGGTACCCCACTGGTAACAAGACCTTGGTCTGAATATACTCCATTGACTACAACCCTCTGTTGCCTGTCCCTCAGCCACTGCCTAATCCATTCAACAATATGGGAGTCCAAGCCCAAAGACTGCACTTTATTGATAAGCTTTCTATGTGGGACAGTATCAAAAGCCTTACTAAAGTCTAGATAAGCGATGTCTACTGCACCTCCTCCATCTATTATTTTAGTCACCCAATCGAAAAAATCAATAAGATTAGTTTGACATGATCTCCCTGAAGTAAACCCATGCTGTTTTTCATCTTTCAATCCATGGGATTTTAGATGTTCCACAATCCTCTCCTTAAGTATGGTTTCCATTAATTTCCCCACTATTGATGTCAGGCTTACTGGCCTATAGTTGCCCGATTCCTCCCTACTACCTTTCTTATGAATGGGCACAACATTTGCTAATTTCCAATCTTCTGGGACGACTCCTGTTGCCAGCGATTGGTTAAATAAATCTGTTAATGGTTTTGCTAGTTCAACGCTGAGCTCTTTTAATAGCTTTGGGTGTATCCCATCAGGCCCCTGTGACTTATTTGTATTAATTTTAGACAGCTGACTTAGAACCTCTTCCTCTGTAAAGACACATGCATCAAAAGATTCATTAGTCTTCTTTCCTAACTGAGGTCCTTCTCCTTCATTTTCCTTTGTAAAAACTGAACAGAAATATTCATTGAGGCAGTCAGCTAGTTCTTTATCTTCTTCTATATACATTCCTTCTTTTGTTTTTAATTTGGTAATTCCTTGTTTTAGTTTCCTTTTTTCATTTATGTATCTGAAGAATGCCTTCTGGCCTTTTTTTCCTGACTGAGCTAATTTCTCTTCTGCCTGTGCTTTGGAAGCTCTTATAACTTGTTTGGCCTCTCTCTGCCTAATCTTATAAATTTGTCTGTCATCCTCGTTTTGTTTTTTTTTATAATTCCTAAATGCTATCTTTTTGTTTTTAATGATTTTGGCCACTTCTGCTGAGTACCACAGTGGTCTCTTCCTTTTTTTGCTTTTACTGACAAGCCTAATGCAATTTTCTGTTGCCTTCAATAGTGCCACTTTTAAGTAGTCCCATTTCTCCTGGACTCCAATGAAACTGTTCCAGTCTGATAGGGACTTGTATACCACTAATCTAATTTTAGAAAAGTCTGTTTTTCTAAAATCTAAAACTTTTGTTTTTGTGTGGTGTGACTCAGTCTCTGTACTTATAGTAAACCACACTGACTGGTGATCACTAGATCCCAAGCTTTCCCCTACAGTAATATCAGATACCAAATTCCCATTTGTGAATACTAAATCTAAAATGGCCTCCTTCCGGGTTGGCTCCTCCACTACTTGCTGTAGAGATAATCCCAGTAGGGAATTTAGAATATCTGTACTCCTGGCAGAACTAGCTATTTTGGTTTTCCAGTTTACATCTGGAAGATTGAAGTCTCCCATAATGATAACTTCCCCCTTCAATGTCATTTTAGCTATTTCCTCAACTAGTAGATCATCTAATTCTTTGACTTGGCTAGGTGGTCTATATATCACACCTACACGAGTTGCCTTATGATTATCAAGCTGCACGGTAACCCAAACTGACTCTAAATTGTTCTCACTAACTTGTATCAAATTAGATTTTAGGTTATCTTTCACATACAGGGCCACCCCTCCCCCCTTCTTGCCTTCTCTGTCTTTCCTGTATAGAGAGAACCCTGGTATTGATATATCCCAGTCATTACTCCCCTTGAACCACGTCTCAGTAACAGCCACTACATCTATATTCTCAGATGCCATTATAGCCTCAAGTTCATTGATCTTATTTCCTAGACTGCGAGCATTTGTAGACAAGACTCTGAGCTTGTCATTTCTTAACCTTTGTGCTACTGCCCTCTTCTGGCATTGTTTCGGGGGGCAGTTGGACTGCTGGATTATCACTCTTTTGCCCCCCTTTCCTAGTTTAAATGCTTCTTAGCAAATACCTGGAACTGTTCACCGAGGACATTCGTTCCTTTGAGAGAAAGGTGCAAACCATCTTTCTTGTACAGTTCTTTTCCATTCCAACAAGAGCTAACATGAGACACAAAGCCAAACCCTTGGTTCAGACACCATTCACCAAGCCATACATTGAATTCCTTAATGCGCATCTTCCTGTCATGCTGAAGGTTATGCACAGGCAAAACTGCAGAGAATGAAACAGTTGATGCAACCTCCTGTATATCCTTTCCAAGTGTGTGAAAAGCTTCTTTCACCTTTGAAACCTCATTGCAAGCCAGATCGTTTGTCCCAAGATGGAGAATAACATCCACTTCCCTTTCCTGCTTTGCTTGCCTAACAATATTAACGATCCGTCGTCTATCCCTGCTAGCGGTAGCACCAGGGAGACATCTCACAACACCATTCTCCTCAACCTTCACACCTCTTATGATGGAATCGCCCACCAACAGCTGCTTACTATCAATCCTCACCTTCTCCTTTTTGTCTTTGGCTGCAGTCTTACATACTTTAGGCATGGGAGATGATTGTTTCTCACCCACTGTGCTTGAGCCATCCTCCATGTTGCTCTTGCACTCTGAAAGTGCTGCAAATGAATTATGGAGAGCCACAGACTGTGGGACATGCCTTCTATCCACAACTCTCAGTCTACCAGAACCTACAGTAACCCATCTCCCTATTCTAGGGGGCCTCTGTGGCAGTGGCATTGCAATGTTCTCAGCCTGAGTTTGTTTAGTGGTTAATTTAAAAACCTCATATTTCAAAAAGGTAATTTCCTGCTGCATTATGGAGAGCTGTCTACAGATCAGACAGTATCCAAACCTCTGAAGAGTGGAACCTGAAATAAAAGCACAACAATTCCTGCACATAACTAGGTCTGCCATTGTAAAGAGGGGAAAGATTTTAAACAAACAACTCTTACTTGTTTAGATTGTATCCACCTCCAGATTACCTCCTGAGTATCTCCTGAATATCTCAATGCTCTTGTAAATCAGCTCTTGGTAAGCAGTCTTGGAGAAGCAGCAAGCTAGAGATGGGGCTATAATGGGGACCGGCAGAGATCTGGCAGCAGCATGGCAAATATGACGAGGAGCAGCTGGACAAATACCGCCTCTCTGCATGTTTTCCAGGTAGCGGACAAATCTCCGCCGGTCCCCATTATAGTAAATGGGGCTGGAACGAACCTCGGTAGTGCTCGGTATTCATGGATCCGGCAGTCAGTTCCGGGCCTAAACAGCCTGCCGGATCTGTTTAATTGCAAATGCGAAACAGGCCTTAGAGATATCCAAATAATTTGTACACCCCATGTTATCTTAGTTTATGGTAGTTATAGGGGGTGCAGAGGTAGAAACCACTACCGGGCCCAGGAGCCTGAGGGGCCCAAAGACCCTTGTGCTGCATAAGAAGACACTGGTATTATAGAAAGTGCATGCTGGTCAAGTTACACCTCTGGCTGGAGGGAAGGGGTTAGGTCAAGCATTTGGCATGGGGGGTGGGGGGGGGGGGCATTTAAATTTTTGCCTCAGGCATTACGCAGGCTATGTGCTTCCCTGCCCCCTGGCCACAAAGCACTGATGGAAGGGGGGCCCAAGCTGAACTCTTGCACTAGGGCCCATGAGCCTTTAGCTACGCCCCTGCCAGTTTCCCTTAAAGGGCAATGATACATTTCAGAGGCCATTGCATTCCTGGGTCTGGAGGTATTCATCATCTTTGTATATAGGCTACATGCAGTAGATCATTATGGCTGCGCGGCTCTCCGCCCGCATTTTGACCATATTGTTCTCCGGGGCAGAGTCTTACTTCATAGTTTCTGTGGAACAATTAGAAGACGAGCGCTCTTTGTTTCTACGGATAACAGCCGTTATGTAAGCTCGCACAATGGCCTTAGTGCTTCCTCTTGGGGCTCATGAAGGGATGTAGGACAAGGACACAATAAACGTCATCGGTTTAGGATTCTCTTCCACTAACCATGGTTAGTTGCTATGTGTTACTAATGTGTTAATGTGACATCTGTATTACTATGCATTGCTGGAAAGCGCAAGCAACGCATCAGGACAGGTCACTTGCGACTTTGTATCGCCACTTTTGTGGAGTATTTCCTTTAATAAATGTGCCCCATAGACTTGCGAACTGTACAAAGTGACATCTTCATCCATTATAATCGCAAAAATTACAAGATGATAAAACACTGAATGATACAAAGTTATTGCCCCATTTTTACAACCTTTGATGTAACATTGGCAGAATCCCAAAAGTAACTTTGATCTCCTTAAAGAGGACATGTCTCCTCCCCTGACATGTCTGTTTCACTAACTACTTGCATTCAGTGTGTAATAGCAATTCTGGCGCAACTGTTCTTATGACTCTATGTTATACCATTCCCTTATTATTACTACTGGAAGTTATTTATATTTGCTATCAGTTTGCAATAAAGGTCGAGCTAGAGGTTACCAGTTGGAGGGGTGTTCCGGCACAGTCCAACACTGCTAGCACTGATTGGATAGTGTCAGACTGTGCAGGGACACCACCCCCCCAACTTGTAAAACCCAGATGGACCTTCACTGCAAACTGCTAGCAATTCATTCATCATTTCTAGCAGGAATAATAAAGCAATGGCACAAGACAGAGTCATAAGAATAGATGCTACAGAATTGTTATTTCATGGGGATTGCAAGTAGTTACTAAAACAGACATGTCAGGAGAGGAGACAGGTCAATTTTCTATTCTTTCCATTTTATCTGTGCAGACTTTGTAGTGGTTGGATTTCTGTTTTCCACAACAGAGCTCCGAATCCAGTTAAACCAGTGGTGCCCAACCATTTTTCGTCTGAGGGCCGCACTAGACATGGTATAAATTTTGCGGGCCAGAACCAGGTAGCTTTGCCAGGAAAAAATGCAAACACTTTGAGGGGGCACGTGTGAGCATTACTAAAATACATAATACTTAGGCCTTCAAATCTGCGTTGGAGGCTGCGTTTGGAGCCTCTGTTGCAGATTCTGTTGAAAGACCAGACAAAAAAGCCTTGTATGCAGCACTTTTGTGTCTGGTAAAAAGACAGGATCCCGAACGGAAACTGAACGGATCCCATCATAGTCTGAGGGGTCTGTTCAGCTTCTTCCCTGTGGGGTGACAGGAGGAGGGGGAAGCAGGGTCACTAGTGGGGTGACAGGAGGAGGGGGGAGCAGGGTCACTAGTGGGCTGACAGGAGGAGGGGGGAGCAGGGTCACTAGTGGGGTGATAGTAGGAGGGGGAAGAAGGGTCACTAGTGGGGTGACAGGAAGAGGGGGAGCAGGGTCACTAGAGGGGTGATAGTAGGAGGGGGAAGAAGGGTCACTAGTGGGGTGACAGGAAGAGGGGGGAGCAGGGTCACTAGAGGGGTGACAGAAGGAGGGGGAGCAGGGTCACTAGTGAGGTGACAGGAGGAGAGGGAGCAGGGTCACTAGTGGGGTGACAGGAGGAGAGGGAGCAGGGTCACTAGTGGGGTGACAGGAGGAGGGGGAGCAGGGTCACTAGTGAGGTGACAGGAGGAGGGGGGAGCAGGGTCACTTGTGGGGTGACAGGAGGAGTGGGGAGCAGGGTCACTAGTGGGGTAATGGTGGAGAGGGGAGCAGGGTCACTAGTGAGGTGACAGGAGGAGGGGCAGCAGGGTCACTAGTGAGGTGACAGGAGGAGGGGGAGCAGGGTCACTAGTGAGGTGACAGGAGGAGGGGGAGGAGGGTCACTAGTGAGGTGACAGGAGGAGGGGGAGCAGGGTCACTAGTGAGGTGACAGGAGGAGGGGGGAGCAGGGTCACTAGTGGGGTGACAGGAGGAGGGGGAGCAAGGTCACTAATGGGGAAATAGTAGGATGGGGGAGCAGGGTCACTAGTGAGGTGACAGGAGGAGGGGGGAGCAGGGTCACTAGTGAGGTGACAGGAGGAGGGGGGAGCAGGGTCACTAGTGAGGTGACAGGAGGAGGGGGAGCAGGGTCACTAGTGAGGTGACAGGAAGAGGGGGAAGCAGGGTCACTAAAGGGGTGACAGGATGAGGGGGAAGCAGGGTCACTAGTGGGGTGACAGGACGAGGGGGAGAAGGGTCACTAGTGGGGTGACAGGAGGAGGGGGAAGCAGGGTCACTAGTGGGGAGACAGGATGAAGGTGGGAGCAGGGTCACTAGTTGTCACGTACGTTCCCGTGGAAGGTACCATGAGATTGGAGAGACTGGCAACTTGTGGGTTAAATTGACAAGTTCCTTGTGGATCTTATTGTGTCTGTGTTTTGGTGAATGCCAATCCCCTTGCTTCCGGTGTTGCTTGTTGGTAATTTACCTTCCCCATAAGTAGCAGCTTCTCACTCTTGGAGGTGCGGTTTATAGTTTTTCTTCCTGCTTTCTAACTAGCTGGTCGGTTGTACTCTGTGCTGCTTCTGGAGGTGCCAGTTTTCTACTTTCAGATAAGTTTTGTCTGTTCTTATTGATTTGTGTTTGTTATATTCCCTGTTGTTTGTATCTGGGCCTGAGACAGAGACTTTCATTCGTCCATCTGGGGAGGAATGGGTTGTCTCTGGTCCTAATCTCATTCCAGGGCCTTATAGGGAAATAAGGGCCTAGGTATACAGCATATGGATATTCCTACCTTTAAGGTCTATTCATATTGATAGGTAGTTAGGGCGCGTATTAGGGTTGTTTAGGAGGTGACCTGTTTCTTCCCTAGTTCCAAGGCCCAGTTACTGTTCCCCTTCCCTCCTGTGTTCAGTGTGGGGTTTTTCCCCCACACTGATCGAGACACTAGTGGGGTGATAGTAGCAGGGGGAAGCAGGGTCACTAGTGAGGTGACAGGAGAAGGGGGAGCAGGGTCACTAGTGAGGTGACAGGAGAAGGGGGAGCAGGGTCACTAGTGGGGTGACAGAAGGAGGGGGAGCAGGGTCACTAGTGAGGTGATAGTATCAGGGGGGAGCAGGGTCATTAGTGGGGTGACAGGAGGAGGGGGAGCAGGGTCACTAGTGAGGTGACAGGAGGAGGGGGGAGCAGGGTCACTAGTGAGGTGACAGGAGAAGGGGAGCAGGGTCACTAGTGGGGTGACAGAAGGAGGGGGAGCAGGGTCACTAGTGAGGTGATAGTAGCAGGGGGGAGCAGGGTCACTAGTGAGGTGACAGGAGGAGGGGGAGCAGGGTCACTAGTGAGGTGACAGGAGGAGGGGGAGCAGGGTCACTAGTGAGGTGACAGGAGGAGGGGGAGCAGGGTCACTAGTGAGGTGACAGGAGGAGGGGGAGCAGGGTCACTAGTGAGGTGACAGGAGGAGGGGGAGCAGGGTCACTAGTGAGGTGACAGGAGGAGGGGGGAGCAGGGTCACTAGTGAGGTGACAGGAGAAGGGGGAGGAGGGTCACTAGTGGGGTGACAGAAGGAGGGGGAGCAGGGTCACTAGTGAGGTGATAGTAGCAGGGGGGAGCAGGGTCACTAGTGAGGTGCCAGGAGAAGGGGGGAGCAGGGTCACTAGTGAGGTGACAGGAGAAGGGGGAAGCAGGGTCACTAGTGAGGTGACAGGAGAAGGGGGGAGCAGGGTCACTAGTGGGGTGACATAAGGAGGGGAAGCAGGGTCACTAGTGAGGTGACAGGAGGAGGGGGGAGCAGGGTCACTAGTGAGATGACAGAAGAAGGGGGAGCAGGGTCACTAGTGGGGTGACAGGAGAAGGGGGGAGCAGGGTCACTAGTGGGGGGACAGAAGGAGGGGGAGCAGGGTCACTAGTGGGGTGACAGAAAGAGGGGGAAGCAGGGTCACTAGTGGGGTGACAGGAGGAGGGGGGAGCAGGGTCACAAGTGGGGTGACAGAAGGAGGGGGAAGCAGGGTCACTAGTGGGGTGACAGGAGGAGGGGGAAGCAGGGTCACTAGTGGGGTGACAGGAGGAGGGGGGAGCAGGGTCACAAGTGGGGTGACAGGAGGAGGGGGAGCAGGGTCACTAGCATGGTAACAGGAGGAGGGGGGAGCAGGGTCACTAGTGGGGTGACAGGAGGGGGGGGGGAGCAGGGTCACTAGTGGGGTGACAGGAGGGGGGGGGAGCAGGGTCACTAGTGGGGTGATAATAGGAGGGGGGAGCAGGGTCACTAGTGGGGTGACAGGAGGAGGGGGAGCAGGGTCACTAGCATGGTAACAGGAGGAGGGGGGAGCAGGGTCACTAGTGAGGTGACAGGAGGGGGGGGAGCAGGGTCACTAGTGGGGTGATAATAGGAGGGGGGAGCAGGGTCACCGGGGACCAGTCACATAAGTCCACGCTCCTTACCTCTCCAGCTCCTCGGGCAGCGTGCTCTGCTCTCCTTACTACAGCCACCATCGGAGCGGGCCCCTCCTCCTTCCCCTCCCTGACCAGACTTGTATTGCTCTGGTGCGCTTATACCAACCAATAACAAAGTCCCTTGCTGTAAGGAGCTTTGTTATTGGTCATTTCAGGCACAGGCAGCATCGCTGCGCTGCCTGTGCCGCTCACTGCGCTGATGAACGTGGGGGAAAAGTCTAAGGCGTATTGGTACGCCTTAGACTTTTTCAAGGGAGTCGCAAGGGCCGCATGACACAGCTTCGCGGGCCGTAGGTTGGGCCTCACTGAGTTAAACTATAAATAACTGCCTCCACTAGGGGGCGCTCCAAAGCTTACATCATGGAATATGGAGCGCAGTTACAGGAAAACCGAGCTCTCATCACCGAATGATGGACTGAAATACAACACGGTGTTAAAAGGGAAAGATTCACAGCAAAAAAACTCAGTTCCTCTTCAAAGCTTCAACCTCCAAAGGGAATGCGTCACCTATCTTGTTTACTAATTAAATTCAGATACTAATACATAATCTTTTTCTGATTAAGTTTCTGATTATAGACATCTTCATCCTGTTTTCAGTACATGATCATGGGGTGACTATCTTGTTTGAGCTGCTGTTAACAGCATTTAGGTTTCCGGCACATGTTGCTGGTTACACACATTTTTTCCGTGCGGAAATCACACAGCGTAATACAGTACCAGCAAAGTATGAGATTTGGCAAAACCGCATCAGATTCACGCCCACAAACCGCAAGTAACACTTGCGTTTTTTTGTGTGGATTTGGTACTTAAACACACGGAAATCCATGCGGTAATTTGTGTGGAATTTCTGCATGACAGCCCGCAACTATGTAAAGGTAGCCTTAAAGGTATGCTTTACAGCAGCCACATGGACCATAGGAACCTATAGTCTGGAGATGAGTCATTAGGAGTCTGTTCTGTGATATGTGTAGAGGTCATTGTGCAGGGAGGCAAAAAGTGAGCCGTGACCATCACCTGCTGGGAATGATGGACCCTGTGTTATCTATGTATAGTCGTTCTCGGTCACTGCAATCCTGCCTGTGAAGATAATGAAATGACTGTTGAGAAGTGATCATTATAGGAAGCAGGAAGTTTCAGCCTAGTGTGAGGCTCAGTCAGGGGCGGACTAAGAACTTAAAGTGTTCCTGGATAAAATACTAAAAGTGGCCTCGTTTTGTAGTTGGGTCTGAATTGATGGAAGGCAGACCCCCCCCAGCAGACCAAATACCACAGTCCATCACAAAATACTACCCCCAGCAGCACAAAATACATCCCCAAAAACTTCCACTGACTGACTGTGAGGGGCCAATCTTCCCATGGGTTCAGTAGTCAGAGAAAAAAATTGGGGATTTATTTTTTATTTTTAATATAGATAATGACATGGAAAATTAAGTAAGTAAAATAAATAAATGAATGAATTAAAAAAAAAACATACATTTTCAAAAATTTTAACATAAAAACTTGATTTAAATACTAGGTCATTATCTGACGACACATTCTCTGTAATTAAAGGGATATTACCATCTCAGACAATGGGGGGCATATTGCTAGGATATGCCCCCATTGTCTGATAGGTGCGCTGGGACCCGCACCTACACTGAGAACGGAGGCCCAAAAGTTGTGGAGCATGCGCAGCCGCCCTTAATTTATTTCTATGGGGCAGCCGAAAATAGTCGAGCACTGGCTCGGCTATTTCCGTGAGCCCCATACAACTTAATGGGAGCGTTGGCACGCAAGCGCGGTGCGTTCCCTTTCAGTACTATGGAGAGAGCGCTTGGAGGTGGCCGGACCCAGTGAAACCTGAAGTCCACCGGCCACTACCTTCCCCTCTCCGTTCTCGGTGTAGTCAATCGGGCATACCTTAGCGATATGCCCCCATTATCTCAGATGAGAATCCCCCTTTAAGGTCCCAGTCCCTTGAAATATTCCCCACCTTCAAAGGGAAGTCTAGTCAAAACGATCTCAGACATCCAAGAATAACGGCCTAAAGTTGTAACAAGAATAATCATCATCTCTCTTCCCGGTAGTCCATCCCTGCCGTTCCCTATAAGTCTTGGTAAATATGTGACCACAATTGATTTTACCTGTAAAACTACTGTTCATTTCAGGGGCCTCATCCTCATATTCGTAGTTTTCGGTATGCACTATGCCAGCATTTTGCATATCATTGTAAGACTTTGTCCGTTTAGGGGTCGAGTGCTTAGCGCCGGAGAACGGGTTTTGCAATGCATCACCGGAAGTCACTTTCCCATCAACGGGCTGGATCGGAGGTTTCGGTGTCCCATAATAGTTACCTAGGCAACAAGAAACAAGAGCGTTAAATGCAGCCCACGTTTATTTCTATACGGCTTCCTTTTCATTGGAAGACCCCGCGATTCCTCAGTCCTAACCGTGTGGGGTGGGGAATTACTACTACATTTCCAGGCACAGGCAAGAGAGATTTCTTTGTTCCTTCTGGGTTACTCGAGTTGCATTTACTGGGAGAGTTGAGGAGCGCATTGTTGAAGATCATTCACTGCAGAGATTTAAAACAAAAGGCAGCTGGGCTGAATAGCAAAACTTCATCTCCCTGCGAATTTCAATTAGCAATCCTGGTCCAAGGCGAGCTTTTGTGCAACGTGATGTCAGATTTAGTGTGTGTCCCCGACAGAAAATATAAAATTCATTACCCCTTTCACCCTGAAAACCGAAGAAAGGAAGGAGTGACCCACATTATCTAGCTGCTCTCGTTTCTTTTACCAGGGAGGGAGATTTTTTAGTTTTTTTTCTCTTTCCTCCTCTTCAGAAACCTGGAAAAAGGATCCTTATAGGCCCCGAATGAATCACTGTGCAGGGGGAGGCAGCTGCTGCACTTTGAGCCACTTCCCCAAAAACTTTTTTCCCCCTTTTTTTTATATTTTTGTGTATGAATTTAGAACAATAGTGCAAATAAATAAACAAACAAACTATTAGGGATATTATTTGGATTCTGGGGTGATGCCAGGAGACAGCAACCCCCAGTTGTTGTGAAACAACTCCCAGCATGCTCCATTATTCACTTTCAAGAACAGCCATGCTGGGAATTGTAGTTTCCTAACTGCTGGAGTGCCGGAGGTCTAGACTAGACTAGAAATTAGCTACTCGCTCAAAATTCGATTCAAGTTAAAATTCGGCTGAACCGGGTTGATTTGGGTCCGAATCAATTCTACCAGAATAAAAAGTGCTTCAATTGGCCTGAAAATTTGTATATGACACTCCGAGTTTCTCTCTGATCTCTCACTTAAAAATAAAATAAAAAAATTGCTTATTAATTTTCTCTCAATTGCGCTGACTTTCTCTCTCCCCCTTGTTGCATATTAATTTCCAATCAATCTCTATACAATGGAGGACTTCCAGTAATTCTCCATACAGGTCTGGTCTCTAGGAGATTCAAAACCCTGCATAAACCCTCATTCACACGTCAGTGGTCCACGGACGTGTGCTGTACGTGTTCTCCGCGGACAGCGCGCGTCCCCATTCATTTTAATGTGTGTAGTCACACATCAGTGTTTTAGCACGGCCCCTTGGTCCGTGTTTTTAGCACGGATGCATGCTCTATTTTGTCCGTCCATCACACCCATTATAGTCTATGGGTCCGTGAAAACCATGGGTGCAATACGGATGCCATCTGTGTTGCATCCACGTTTCACGAGTCATTAGGAAGAGATGCTTTGAAAATTATTTTTCAGCTGTGCAGGGTCAGTGAAACACGGATGGCACGCGGACAGTAAGAAATGGACACACGAACTCAACACGGATCCTTTACAGACATCTTCACGGAGGCTTCACTGACCACCTTCTCATGGATTTGAGCACGGATGCGTGAATGAGGCTTAAGCCGCTTCCACGGCATCGCACTGAGCCAGAATCCTACTCCGTACTGATGAGGGGTGCTTACCCCAAAACGGCTGTCTAAGAATGGATATCTGGCATGGCTATGTTCCCTTGTCAAATCTAAAGGCTCGTTGGAAAATCTGATCTTGACTTGACTTCCGATAGGTGGCGCTGGTGAGATGGTTCTCTTTCTTGAGCGATACCTCTTTGCATATCTACCCCCCTCCAAAATTCATCCGAATCGAATCACCAAAAATTCAGATTGGGCTACACCTTGAGTTTTTACAAAATGCATGTCAAATCCAATTCATTTCGAAATCAATTCACTCATCTCTATTGCTGACCCTTGGGTTATGCTGTAATGATGGAAATTACTGAATGTTTAATAAATGATGCTGTTTAATACATAAAATATAATGTGTTTATTTTTAAAGCAATTCTGATATAAACAGCGTGCCTGGTTCAGAAAGCTCATGTTTAGCACTTTACTAGGGAGTTGATGAAGATGAGTCCTGAAATTAAAATCTCCATTGATTAATTGGCAGAAACAGAAAGTAACTACCAAGAATGTCTAAGGCCTCTTTCACACGGGCGTGTCCGGATTAGGTCCGGATGCATCCCGGTGCATTGCGGCAAACCCGCGCGAGTAGGAACGCAATTGCAATCAGTTTTGACTGCGATTGAGTTCCGATGTTCAGTTTTTATCGTGCGTGTGCAATGTGTTTTGCACGCGCGTGATAAAAAACCGACTGTGGTACCCAGACCCGAACTTCTTCACAGAAGTACAGGTTTGGGTTAGTTGTAGTGTAGATTGTATTATTTCCCCTTATAACATGGTTATAAGAGAAAATAATAGCATTCTGAATACAGAATGCATAGTACAATAGGGCTGGAGGGGTTAAAAAATAAAATAAAAATTTAACTCACCTTAATCCACTTGTTCGCGCAGCCGGGATCTCTTCTGTCTTCATCTGTGAGCAATAGGACCTTTGATGACGTCACTGCGTTCATCACATGGTCCATCACACGATCCATCACCATGGTGATGGATCATGTGATGAGCGTAGTGACGTCATCAAAGGTCCTATTGCTCTCAGCACAGATGAAGACAGAAGAGATGCTGGGCTGCACGAACAAGTGGATTAAGGTGAGTTAAAAAAAAAAAATTTAACCCCTCCAGCCCTACTGTACTATGCATTCTGTATTCAGAATGCTATTATTTTCCCTTATAACCATGTTATAAGGGGAAATAATAATGATCGGGTCCCCATCCCGATCGTCATCTAGCAACCGTGCATGAAAATCGCACCGCATCCGCACTTGCTTGCGGATGCTTGCGATTTTCACGCAACCCCATTCATTTCTATGGGGCCTGCGTTACGTGAAAAACACACAAAGAGGAGCATGCTGCGATTTTCACGCAACGCATAAGTGATGCGTGAAAATCACCGCTCGTGTGCACAGCCCCATAGAAATGAATGGGTCAGGATTCAGTGCGGGTGCAATGTGTTCACCTCCCGCAACGCATCCGCGCAGAATACTCGCCCGTGTGAACTCAGCCTAACTCTGTGGAGGATCCAGCACGTCCTTTCATTTCGGGAAGAGCCCACTGATTTCACAGGGCTCCAATCCCCCTGTGGCAAGGCAAAGATTACAGTGTATCACTGGGGGTCCTAACAGCAGCCCACTATATAATCAGAAAGGCTGACAACCCCAATAATAGAGCAACCGGACGATTAATGAAACTTATAAAAATAAAAAAAAATAAAAAAATGTGGAAAAAAAACATTTAAAAATAAGAATGAACAAAGTTTTGGTGCTTCTTGGAAGTCCCTTGGCTGGATTCACACAAGTAGTACTGTAGCCCTATGTGATATATGGCCTGCACTCTGAGGTCGAGTTCACATCGGAGTTATATGGGGGTTCCGTTTCTTTCAGTTATACATGACGGAAAAAATAGTCCTGTCGACAGGACAATTTTTTTCCGTCATGTATAACCAAAAGAAACGGAACCATTATGTGTCCCCATAGACATGTATTAGGATGGAGCAAAACGGAATGCCTCTTAAAGGCTTCCGTTTTGCATGCCATCCTAGAATTCCGATATACGTCTGTTATAACGGAACCTATAAAGGAATTCTATAGGCACGGAGAGAAACCCCAAGGAAGTTTTGCACCGGACCTTCTGGATTGCGGACCCATTCAAGTGAATGGGTCCGCATCAGTGATGCGGTGCACAAACAGCCGGTGCCTAATATTGTGAACCTGCCGCAATACGGGCATGGCCGTCAATGACTGTGTGCATGAGCCCTTACTCTGTTGCCCATGTTGGAACCTGGAACGGTCGATATAAATAATATCAAATTTTACCCAAATTTTACTACAAGACTGGAGAAATTAATAAGGAGAGCGCGTAAAATAAATCAGTGCTACAATCTTCCACGCCACAGCAGCCAACACGACGAAGAGTCCATCTACACTGGTAATGTGGTAATGAGTACAAGTCAACGATACAGCAAGCCGGTTGGCACTCGTTGAGCTCCATTTCATTCATATACGGTTTCATTACTGTAGGCAGCACATCTTCGATTTCCACCGGCCAAAAAACAAGGATTTTTATGCCCGCAAAAAAGATGATGAGATCAGCTGACAAATGAGCGTTTGCTTGTTTGTTGGTTCATCAGGCAATGGTCGGGGACGATCCGAGATGACCGTTTGCCTGATCGTAGGGCCATGGACATGGTCCATAAAGCATCTCGACTAGGTGTCTGCAGAAGATATCCACGATAATAGATAATCCTGGATGCACACCGCACATGTTTATTGTCAAATGATTGTTCTGCAAGAAGCCAGTACAGGGGAGAGGAGAAATCTGCCTGCACACATCAGAAACTTGCAATCGCTCGCTATTCAGAAGCTGCCTTGAGGAAACTCTAGTAACCAGGCAACCAGACCCTAGACCCAAGAGATGGCAGCTGGAGCAGACAAAAGTGTGCGCGCAGAGGGGGGAGCATTTAGCTTCTCCTACAATCAATACAAACTTACTTGTTTGGAAAAAGGAAAATCAAAATCTTTCCATTTTTAAAAAGAAACTAATCAAAAATATTTGCAGAATTTTTTCAATGTTTACATTTATTTGCATTGAAAGGCAGATTTGCAAAAATGTGTATGAAACATGAAATAAGAGGATCTATCCAGAGCACATGATATTTTCGTCATCTTCCAAGCTTTTCAGAGAGAGGGGTAAGGGGTGTTGCCATACACTCATCTATACCGGCTGCTCTATGGAAGGCATACGTCCCCAAAGCTCTATGAACATGTTTCGACCATAAGGCCTCATGCTCATGGTCAGTGGCGTACATGGAGAAGTAAGGGCCCCATAGCAAGGATCAAACCAGTTCCCCCACAGGACAAAAGGGCTTCTGCCTAAACCCTTTTCAATGACCCTTGGGCCATTTTTCCACTGCCTCATTTGCTAAAAGTTGTTCCTTTAGAAGGTAGTGTCCTGGCCAAGTTTTCACCTCCTCTTGTTTTGGGCCCCATAGCAGTCACATGGTCTGCCGCTACAGTGGTTACGCCCCTGTTCATGGTCATACTATGGCTCTGTACAACCTATAAAAATATATGGGCCCATACTGCACCTCTATAAAGCATGCTATAGGATGGTCCACGATCCCCAAGACTCATTGTGATTGTCAAATTGTGCATTTGCTCATATTTGTTTGCTCTGGTTTCCTCCTACACTTCAAACACATACTGATAGGGACCTTAGATTGTGAGCTCCATTGGGGACAGTTGGATGCTAATGTCTGTAAAGTGCTGCGGAATATAGTAGCGCTATATAAGTGCATAAAATAAATAAATGACATGTGCCATCAGGCCATTGTTCTGTTCCATCATTGACTTTTCCTTTTGCTGAACCTAAAGGCCCCTTCACAATGGCCAAACGAGCAGGCAATTATTGGGAACAAACTGTCAGTTCCCAATAATTACCTGTTGGTCAGAGGTGGTGAGAGCTGCATTTACATGCAGCAATATTCTCCTCCTCTGCATGGGGAAGATAACCCCAATCATTGGCCTGTGTAAAGGGACCTTAAGGGTGGCCAAACACATTAGGTCAACATTTGACAGACCTGTTCATCTAATATCATCAAATATGTATAGGGGTATCCAACTGGCCCCTGGTGGCAGATGCTGGGGAATGAAGGTTTGGGCACGTTGCATTTCAACTTGCCCATTTGTGTGAGATAAGCAGTAGTCAGAGGTGTCTGACACCAGCTTAAAATATTTTAATACTGATGACCTATCCTCAGGATAGATCATCAGTATCTGATCGGTGGGTGTCCGACACATGAGACCCCCCGCCGATCAGCTGTTTGAGAAGGCACTGGCGCTCCTGTTAGAGCTAAGGCCTTCTCACAACTTACCAGGCACAGCGCCGTACATTGTATCGCACTCAGCACTAATTACTTCTGTGGGGCTGAGCTGCGCCCTAGGCCACGTGACAGATGAACATCGTCACCACTAGCCTAAGGAATGCTGAGAGAAGGGCGCTTCACTCACAGGAGTGATGCTGCCTTCTGAAATCGTTGATCAGATACTGATGACCTATCCTGAGGATAGTACATTTTCTATGGTTATGGTGAGAATGGCACTACTGTATTTACTTTGTTATTTGCAGGGTGCTGTTGCATTGTGTTCCTTTTTGCTTTTGTGCTTTCAGCCATGGCGGCGTGCACCTGCGCATTGGGATGCGCTGACTAACCCCCATTTCTTTTTGCTATCCTGAGGATAGGTCATCAGAATTAACATCTTGGAAACCCCTTTAAGGTTGATTTACAATGCCCGATTGTGGGGCAGATGATCGGGGATGAAAGTTCCTGCAAACGCTCGTTACCGATAATCTGTCTGTGAAAATGTTCCGCTGATCACCCAATGAACAAGTGAAACGCTCGTTTATCGAGGTGAGACAATCTGTCATGTGGACATCTCAGTCACCGTTTCTGGCCAGCAGATCATGCTACGTAAACAGATATCTGCTGCCAAGAAAAAATTAATCTGAATGGGGATGAGCAATGTCAGCAGCCATTACTCATCCCCATACTGTGGAGGAGATAGCTGCATGTAAATACAGAGGTCTTCTCCACCGAAGAGTAGGCAGTTGACGGGAAGGAACATTTCCATCAGGCCACATAAACCCACTCTTATTCCCGTCACCCTATTGAGCTTGCGCGTGAATAAGCAATGGAATTCATTGACAGCTATCTAATTGATAGAAATACTTTTTAACGAAACAAACACTTTATATGGATAAATAACAGTTCTGTAGAGTGCCATGAAAAGTAGTTGACCCCTTAATGATTTCTTCTATGCATAGGTCTATGTCACACTTCCAGGGAGAGCCCATGTCCATATGCCCTAGAGCATATGGATGTCACAGAAGGAAGAAGGGGGGTCCAAGCTCAAGATGTTTCCCCTAAGATCCAGACAAGAGAGCGGACTCAGACTGCTGTGGTGGACAGACACATTTATGTATTACATGGCTGAAGCTGCTGCATGGAAAAGTTATAGCTATCCACAGCTTCCCTAAAATGTTTATGGGTACGACTACACAAGAAAGTTATGCAACATTTCATATAATGTACTTCAATGGTGTTGCAATGCAACATGCTGAGACGCAACACTTGCAAAAAAATCGGATCACAGTCGCAGCATGGTGACACCATTGAAATAAATGATATGAAACGTCGTGAGACTAACACCGAAACGAAATTTCGCCATGTAGCTACACGCTTTTGTGTAGTGCGACTTTTCTGCAACTTGCTGCCGATACACAGCCATAACCTAAAACAATTTATATGTATAGAAAAATATATTTCTATCCATTTATTTTGACTACTTTTTTGTGCCATGAACACAATGATTAATATTATTATTATAGGGTCTTGTTATAGGGTGTATGAACATCTGTCATTCCAATTCTACATCTACTATTATCATGAGGATTACCAATCAGATCACGTTCCACTCAGCAGCCGTAAACTGACAATGAATTACTTAGCTATATAGGAGGTTTTATAATTTGCTTTGACTGCTACAAAATGACAATAGTTTAATGGCATAGCACTGCCGAAATGAAAAAGAAAAGCAGCCAAAAATGCTAAAACTAACTACGGTAAATAAATGGTTTCTATGAATATTCAGTTAAAAAAAAAAAATAACACTTGCTGATGGAGGTGTCCCTTCAAGTACACTGCTGTAAAAATATAATTATCAGCGCACTATAACAGGTTGTGTCTTACGTAATGCTGCAAATGTTCACAGTGTATCGTATCACAACTCTACTGCATTTGGGGTTAAAAAACATTTTATTTCAAAATCTTGTTTTTCTTCTAAAGCCTTCTCTTTTAGTATACATGCAGTTTAATGCTTTCTGCTTTTCACTGAATCCATCAAGGAGCTGCACTGATGGCTCCATGTCTTGTCCTTATCTCTAATCTCCTGACAGCTCATAAACACCCATTACAGTGATCCCTCAAGATACAATGGCCTCAGGATACAATATTTTCAACATACAATGGTCTTTTCTGACCCATCGTAAGTTGAAACTAGACTCAACATACAATGCTAACTCAGATCCAAACAATCAAGGCCACTTCTCTGGTAAAAAAGCTGTACTAGTTGCTAGTTAGCAGTTGTCCCTGACTGTTATATGTAAGGACTTGTTTTATCTATCTTAGTTATCTGCTTCTTTTTCTTAAATCTTCATTTTCTCTTATCTTGGATGACATTTTGAGGCTTTGGAACCAATTACTCAACTTACAATGGTCATCCTGGAAGATTGTAACTTGAGGGACCACTGTATAGCTAAATTCTTATCAAACTGATGAAAGTTAACAATGTTCTCACAGGGAGAAATGGTCTGCAGATACCCTGAAAGTGAAGTCTATAAAACAAAAACAGTTGATAAATGTTAATAAAGACCAACTGAAAAAATTATGTTTAGCCCAAATTGAATAAAAAGCAAAAAAAAACTGCCCCCAAAGGTGTCCATAGCGTTTAGGACACCTAAACATAAAAACAACGATAACACCTCAGTACACTGCATGATATGCAGTCACTGGAGATGAGCTAATGGGCTCTAAAATTCAGGAATTCAACCCAGATTTTCCCAAAAAGTTCGGGTTTGAATGATTTAAAACCTTTTGCTATTCACTCAATTCAGAATAGAGAGATTACAGAGAGAGAGAGAGAGAGAGATTTCCAGGCACTTGCGATTTGGGTAAAATTTATTCGGACGACCGATTCAGCCACAAATGGAATTTTAAGAAATGTGTTCATCTCTGAACAATCACATAGTCACAGGTAGAGATCAGCGAGTTATGGAAAATTTGATTCGGCTGCTTCCCTGAACTTCACGGCTTCGTCACGAAGCACATTTCTTTGTATGTCAGGTGCAATGACAGAGAATGGCGATGGCGCCTCGTTCAGCGAAATTATGGAAGATTCTTTCATCGCTGATCGAGGCACCTGAGATTAACATTGAGGGCTTTCAGGGGTTAATCTGGTAAAAAATAAATAAAAATACTCACCATATCTATTTGATCGCGAAGAGGTTGCGTCGCCGCATGCGAGGTATCTTCAATCAAGATGGCTGCAGCGGCCTCTTCGTGCGCAAATGGATGAGATGAGTATGTATTTTTTCACAGCGAATCAAGTTTTTCCTGAAATTCGGATCTAAGTCCACTTTGGGTAGTTTGATTCGCTCAACACTAGTCATAGGCTATAATGGCAGCAGTGTAGAAAGAGGATGACCCAATGCTCGAATGGCAGTGGTTGGGTATGATCTGGCACACACCCAACCATTCAATAAGGGTACGTCCACATGGTGAGGTTTCTGTATGCAGTTTTGGAATCCAAAACCAGGAGTGAATTCAAAAAGGAGAAGTCCTATCTGTGCCTTATACTTTCTCTCCCCTTATTATCTTCTACTGATTTTGGCTTCCAAAACTGCATGCAGAAACCTGACCATGTGGACGTGCCCTAATAGATCGGCTCACTGTAGTTAAATGGATTCTCATTTTTAGAGATGAGCAAAGTTCTTAAAAATTTGATTCGGATGTTTTGCCGAATTTTACAAAAAAAATTGCTCTGTGATGAATTACTTTGTCACCAAGTGCATTTTTTTTTTAGTAAGTAGCGGGTACAATGACAGGGAACGTCATTGAACCCCTCAGATGCTGCGTTCATCGATGATCGCGGCATCTGAGATCAATATTGAAGCATTTTAGGGGTTGCTCATTAAAAAAAAAAAATTATTGTACAAACCTAACCCATTTGAGTGCCAGGAGACCGCCGTGGCCATCTTGCATGAATATCCAGCGCTAAATTTTGCGCATCATACGTCTCCGCGCATGAGATTTTGCGCGGGATCTTCAAGCAAGATTACCGCAGCGGCCTCTACGTGCTGAAATGGACGAGGCAAGTATGATTTTTTTCTTTTCTTTTTTTTTTTTTTACCACCATTTCAGGGAAAATCAAATCGCTACCACAAAACACAAGGAAATTCGGCTTCGAGGCGAAACTCATTTTTCCTGAAATTCATATCGAAGTCCACTTCGTTAACTTCGATTCGCTCAACACTACTAATTTTCTTCTACCAACAGTCAATAAGTAAAGAAGGAAGGAAGAATGAAAAACCCTAAAAACAAAGGCAGGTGTCACACATCCATTGAAGCTATTACTACAGTGGCAGGATCTCCATTTATGAAGAATAAAAACGTATTCATGACGCTATGATCTATTAAATCACCAGGAACTAGTAATAGGACCGAGCCACCAGGAAACCAATTTCCAAGATCTTATCATCATACCAGGCAGAAATTCATAAATAGTTCTTAGATACAACATTTATTCTGGACATGGTGCAAACACAAACAGAATGATATCTACATTAGGCCTAAGAAACCCCAGTGTTTTGACAGCAGCACCAGAGGAACGAAGGTCCGAACCTTCTTCTTCCTGAATACAGAACCACCTAGTCATCAGAGAATTTCCATGAAAAGAAGATTTGTTGAGGATCTATGACAACATTTCCATTCAATGATTGCAAAGGTGGCCATACACATTCGATTAAAGGGGTTGTCAGGCCTAGAAGCTAAAAAAAAAAAACAGCAGTCAGAAGACATGCCCCATTTAAAAAGCAAAAAACACTGACCTGTCTGCAGTTCCACCTTTCTAGCCCCACGTTTCCATCCTATTTCTGTTCCGGCCGGACTGCAAGTGGCTTGGTCCAGTGACAACTGCACCCAATCAATGACCTTAGTGGTCATATGTGGTTGAGCGGCAGAAAGTAGTGACATGCAATTCAAGCACATGTGACTACTGAGGCCAGTGACTGTCTGCAGTGGTCACCGAACCAAACCCATTCCAGTCCAGCCAGGACTCAAAAAAGCTGAGAACAAGGCAGCGGTGCTGGAATGACAGGACTGTGAGTGTTTTTTTTTTTGTTTTCATAATGGGGACACCTTCCGACCACTAGTATTAGTTAATCTCCTAGGCCAGACAACCCCTTCAATGTCGGCTGAACCTGACGATTTCAGAGGTACATTTGAGGGTCCCAACTGTACCTCGACAACAGATGATGTTCTCAGGGGAGATAAGTTGCCACTAGAGGTGTCTAGCAGCAGCTTATGTAACGCCCAAGAGGTGCATTACCACCTTTTCACCCTGCCACTATCTCCTATGGTTAACCTAATGTCATTCTATGTATTTATTTCCAGGTCCCTCAACACTGTGCATTTATAATGTTATGTAACTGTTCAATTGTAATGTGCCTGGTTCACCAGCGGGTGGCAGCATTAATGGCAGAGCTACAGGTACATAGAGTGGAGCTTTCCTTCCATTCTAACACCCCCCTCTGTGGTGTGGTGTGCGTGGGAGGGAGGGTGGAGTTCTAGTGGGTTTAGTTTAGCTTACCCCCTCCTAGGGGTTGGGTGTGCAGCAGGAGCACGTCCCTGTTGGACGAGCCCTTTCTGAACCAGTTAGAGCACATTCAGCTCTGCTGGACATGAGGCCACACCTTGAAGCCTCAGAATCCAGGAGAAGAAAGTTTTCCCTGGGCAAATTAGAGTCAGACTACCAGAGAGAAGTTGCAGCACCCAGAGACAGCTATCCTGTCAGCACAGCAGAGACAGAGAGCAACAGATGTAGCAGGGACGAGTTTGCCAGTTCATGCTAAAGCCTGCTGGAACCAAGACAAAGTTTGAAGACTTGTGGGGGATTCAATCAGCACAACCCTATATGTAGGTGCACATAGCTATGGCGAAATGCATATACAAAGAAAAAGACACAAATGCAATGGCACTCTGCAACCAGCACTCTGCCCTGCCTCTATGCTGGATGAGGCATTGGTGTATATTTTGGCCAAAGCGTAATAAGCCACTCACCACGTCAAGGTCGCCTCTATGGAGTGGTCCCTAACACTAGTTCCTACCTGTTTATGGGCCATGACAGCCACACAAAGTCCAGGGAATGTAGGTGCAGCATGCACGCCAAGCACACTCTGCTTTTAACCCCGTCCGGTGCCATTACAGCTTTCATCGGATCCAGGGATGCAAGTACCAACATGCATGCCGAGCCCACTATATACTTCTCCTGGAGCCAAATGGCCACTGGTAGGCGCTATATATGTTTGAAGACTGTTTTGATGAACGTTTATTCAAGTAAAGCTGCTGTTCAACTATATACAAGGTCTGGACTCAAGTTATTTCTTCATCCCCTACTACTACTACCCCTATTGCTCCGCTTCGTACGACAACGCCTGGGTTCCAGCGTATCCAGGTAGGAGCACCGTGACACGTGCACAAAATGTTAAGGGACATTATAGGCTACCCTACACCACTCATTCCTTCACCTGGGTACCATCCAACACGACATCACTAAAAGGGGCCTTGTGACCTTGTTGCTTCACTGGAACTGGCGTCATGACAAACATTTGCTTTAAAGGGACCCGTGGCCATTGTGCGTGCGTCGCACTTACTCCCCTCTACCCATTTAGAACACATTTGGCTGACAGGTATATAACAGGTATGGCCAACCTTAACTACTAGATCTCCAGTTCACTGCAGAATCATTTAAAAAATGTATCATGGTTGTATGTTCAGTTGGTAGTTAACATCTAGAAATCTACTTGAATCCAAAGAACAAAATATTGAAAGACCGAGCCCAAAATCCATCATTCCTTTACTTTCGAGCGTTCCGACAGTAGACATTGTACATGTTATAGGGTTGAAATTCAACATGCCTGATCCTTCTTTCACTCAACTTCATCTGTGGGCGAAACGACCAGAGCTCCCCATACACATGAGATTGTTAGCGGGACTCATCACATAATGTACAATGTCTATGAGGGCCTTTAACGCTCATTTACACACCCACTATAACTGTGGAGGCAATTATCAGGAAGGAACTGTTTCTTCCTGATAACATTTACATGCAGTCATCACCTCCACTGTATGGGAACGAGCGATGAGTACGGCTATTGCTTTTCCTGGTAGGGATTCGATATTTCTCGGCAGCAGAGCCCTGTGCACACAGCACAACCTGCTGCCCAGAAACGACGATTTAGGTGTCCCCATAAATAACCATTTCACATGATGAATGAGCATTTTGCATCTGCGACACCTTTCCATGGGCTGATTATCAGGAAGGATCTTTTGTGCTAACGTTCATGCCCAACAATTGCCCTGTGTAAATCCGGCTTTAGAATCGGTCGGTAAAAACAATCCAACAACTACAGTATCTTCTACGTGTGGTCAGTAGAAAACAAAGAACCTATTGTTGGTAGGTCTTACCCATATCTACTACTGATGCATGACAAAGGACAGGTCACTATTTGCACAAAGGGACTCCCTGCCTCTTAGGTGATCACATCAGAGAGCTCATTTCTAGAACAAAAACAAACTACTAAGTCTACCTCCTTACCTTAAAGGGGTTGTCTGAGATAATTATAAATCTAGGACAATGACTGCAATGTCTTCAAATAAAAAAAATATGATCGACTTATTAACCGCTTCTCCAGAACCCAAAATTTCATTTACTGGCAAAAATCAAGATTGTCCAAGTTTTGTCTAAGGTGTTTGTGTTAATGGTGGCCTATCCTCAAGACACATTATCATTATCAGAAGATTGGCAGGGCTCAACACCCCGCATCCCCACCGATCAGCTGCTACATTGTAGCTCCAGCACTGGAAGTCGGCGCTAGAACGACAGAGCACGGTCCACTGTGTAAGGGTTCGTTCACACGAACATGTGAAGCCTGTGCCCGTGCTGTGGACCGCAAATTTCGGTCCGCAATGCACGGGCACCGCCCGTGGGCCAGGCGCATAGGGATCACAGCCCCGTTCACTTGAATGGGTCCGCAATCCTTCCGTTCCGAAAAAAGACAGAGCAAGTTCTATCTTTTTGCGGTGCAGAAGCACGGAACGGAACCCCAGAAAGCACTCCGTGGTGCTTCTGTAGAGTCCTGTTCCGTTCTTCCGTTCCGCATCTCTGCATTTGTGGACCCATTGAAATGAATGGGTCCGCATCCGTGATGCGGAATGGCCACGGAACGGTGCCGTGTATTGCGGATCCACAATACGGCAACGGGCATCACACGTTCGGGTAAACGAGCCCTAAACGACACAACTGGTAACTGCAGTACTGCTCCTAATGGAGTGAATGGAAAGAGTGCTGCTGTAACCGGATCTCATCTCTACACAACGGATGGAGCTGTATAGTTTCCAGCACCAGAGCTACCGGGAATGCAGGCTGTTGGGTCCCTGCCGATCTGATACCAATGGCCTAATTTTGAAGATAGACCATCAATATCAAAATCCTGAACACCACCACCCGTAACTTGGTTGGTCCTGGCCTCTAGTCATGGCTTGGTCTTGATTTTTGGCTTTCATGCTCTTCAGGATGTCAGTGCTTAACCCTCTAAGTTTTTTTTTTTACCTACACTAATGATTGGTAATCCATCTGAACATGGAGCTACATTGAGCACAAAAACAGTTGAACAGTTACATGGACCTCAAGAAGGATTGCCAGCACACAGTTTTCTTTTGTGGTATCATGCACCAAATATTGGGCTCATATGTAGGGTTGAGCGAATTGAAGTATCTGAAGTGGACTTCGATCTGAATTTCAGGGAAAATTTGAATCGCCGCGAAGCTGAATTTTCTCGTGCTTCGTGGTAACTAATCAATTTTCACTGAGATGGCATTTTAAAAATAAAATCATACTCACCTCATCCATTTGAGCGCGAAGAGGCCACTGCAGCCATCTTGATTGAAGATCCCTCACGCTGTGATGTAAGAAGTCACCATTGCGCGGGATATTCAATCAACTTGTGTTCAAATGGTTAAGGGGAGTATTTTTTAACTGATTAACCCCTCAAAGCCCTATTTTTTTTTTAGCTCAGATGCCGCGATCAGTCTATGAACACGGTGAGAAGCATGTTAGTAGTAGTATACCGTGGGGTAACAGTGAGAAGCATAGTAGTAGTATACCGTGGGGTAACAGTGAGAAACATGGTAGTAGTAGTATAACGTAGAATAACAGTGAGAAGCATGGTGGTAGTAGTAGTATAACGTGGGATAACAGTAAGAAGCATGGTAGTAGTAGTATAACGTGGGATAACAGTAAGAAGCATGGTAGTAGTAGTATAACGTGGGATAACAGTGAGAAGCATGGTAGTAGTAGTATACCGTGGGGTAACAGTGAGAAGCATAGTAGTAGTAGTATAACGTGGGATAACAGTAAGAAGCATGGTAGTAGTAGTATAACGTGGGATAACAGTGAGAAGCATAGTAGTAGTAGCATACCGTGGGGTAACAGTGAGAAGCATAGTAGTAGTAGTATACAGTGGGGTAACAGTGAGAAGCATGGTAGTAGTAGTATACTGTGGGATAACAGTGAGAAGCATGGTAGTAGTAGTATACCGTAAGATAACAGTGAGAAGCATGGTAGTAGTAGTATACCGTGGGGTAACAGTGAGAAGCATAGTAGTAGTAGTATACCGTGGGGTAACAGTGAGAAGCATAGTAGTAGTAGTATAACGTGGGATAACAGTGAGAAGCATGGTAGTAGTAGCATACCGTGGGGTAACAGTAAGAAGCATGGTAGTAGTAGTATACCGTGGGGTAACAGTGAGAAGCATAGTAGTAGTAGTATACCGTGGGGTAACAGTGAGAAGCATAGTAGTAGTAGTATAACGTGGGATAACAGTGAGAAGCATGGTAGTAGTAGCATACCGTGGGGTAACAGTGAGAAGCATAGTAGTAGTAGTATACCGTGGGGTAACTGTGAGAAGCATGGTAGTAGTAGTATGCCGTGGGGTAACAGTGAGAAGCATAGTAGTATACCGTGGGGTAACAGTGAGAAGCATAGTAGTAGTAGTTTACCGTGGGGTAACCGTGAGAAGCATAGTAGTAGTAGTATACCGTGGGGTATCCGTGAGAAGCATGGTAGTAGTAGTAGTATACCGTGGGGTAACAGTGAGAAGCATAGTAGTAGTAGTATACCGTGGGGTAACCGTGAGAAGCATAGTAGTAGTAGTATACCGTGGGGGTAACCGTGAGAAGCATAGTAGTAGTAGTATACCGTGGGGGTAACCGTGAGAAGCATGGTAGTAGTAGTATACCGTGGGGTAACAGTGAGAAGCATAGTAGTAGTAGTATACCGTGGGGTAACCGTGAGAAGCATGGTAGTAGTAGTATACCGTGGGGTAACCGTGAGAAGCATAGTAGTAGTATACCGTGGGGTAACAGTGAGAAGCATAGTAGTAGTAGTATACCGTGGGGTAACCGTGAGAAGCATGGTAGTAGTAGTATACCGCGGACTGCTCGTTTTGGCATGATGCCATGGGAGGCTTCTACTACAGAAAGCCAGCAATGATGATTTGTTTGTCAGCACTGCTTTCTGGCTTCCATAATAGACAGAAAAATAAATAAATTCTTGTTTTGCCTGGACAATTAGTCAAGGTTTTATGAGGACACATCTTTCAAAATCCCATTTCTGAATTTTCACTCTGCAATTTTGCAATCAGATTAACAAATTACAAGAGTTTGCAAATGGTTTAATTATCCTGTAATCAGGTCTGCTGAGACACATATTTTCAAATGAATTATTCTATAAGAAAATGGTAAAATGCATCATTTATATAGCAGTGAACTAGACTCAAAAGATGTAAACTGTAAAGCGTTGAGGCAGAAATAAGTTGAGGGACATAAGGGAGAACTATCTAAACCATCAGTTAAAGAAGTCCTCTTCCTTGGCCGCCGATTGCTAAAGTGAGGGGGTAGAAGTGATAAGCCAGGAATGTCCCAGATGGGCTAACTCTCTAAGGTGGCCCTACACCTTCAATAGCTGTCAGCTGAATACTCATTTGGCCAACGTCTATCTCTCTTGACTCCCCTATACACATACATGCTCAAGAGTCTGGGGCTGCCCATACATGTTAAACTGTGAACCAGTCCTGACAAAAACATCTAGTTCGGCTGACCATAGTTCAATGTGGTGCTGTGCCTTGATAAAAGCAGACCTTCTGGAACGTTATCCCTTTAAAGGAAACGTGTATCTTTCTTTTGTACATTAAGCTCTCGGATCATACCTTCATATGTCCCAACTTCAAGTAGAGTTCCACTCTGTTCCAGTGCCAAAAACTCCTGTATGGTCAGAAATCTGTAGTCCACACCAGGGACTTCTCCTTCTCTAGGTGGGCGTGTTGTGCCTACAAAGAAGAAAAGAAATCAACATTAAAACAGAAGAAATTGTTTCAAATGTCATTTAAAGTGAACAATAAACAAACACAAAAAGAGATAATTGGATACTTAGAGACAAACAATGAGATTCCATCTGTTGTGGCACTGAGATGGGATTTGCTAGTAATTGAAGTTCCAGATGAACAAGCCATCAACTTCCCCCCAACAAAGATTATCTGAAACTGGACATGGACATGGACTCTAATCATCTAATTGTATCTTTGCCCGATAACATTACGAACACAACCACATATGGTGCAAAACCCGTAAAACTGCCCTACAATAAAAGAAAGAATGTCATGATGTCTATGTACAATTTTATAAAGAGTCTACCAATACATCTTGGCCACAGAAGAGTCTATCCACTGAAACCCTCTACAGACAACGTCCTACTACACTGTGAGACTGAGGCCTCAAATGATCCAACATCTGGTCTATGACATACAACCACAGGGAGGGACAATGACACCAGCTGTCAGCTTCAGACAACACATACTAGCTAGATTGCCCTCAGCAAGAGAAAACCAGCTCCGGCCCCTGTGACACACAGTATTCGGATTTACAAGAAAATGATCACAAATGTAACACTCTCCGACAGTAGTCAAGGACATTCCAAAGGCTTGTCTATAAAATATCTCATGTAGGTTCAGTGTAGCAGTGAGATCCCTCTTTGGTGCTGGGGCTGAAGTGTAAACATCATCTTTTGGAGAGTGGAGTCCTAAAGCCAAACAGCACCGAGTCCTATCCATACTACTTCACCATCAGCAGTGATAGGGAGGTCATCCTGACAATGAGCACAGAAAGAAGAACTGACTGGACGGAAGGGCGACGTGTATAGAATGATAAATAACAGACAGATGGGCAGATAGAGAGTGTAAAGTTAGGAAGCCATATATCTAGATAATCAGATATGAGATAGATATGATATATATAAATTGGGATTGATAGACGGACAGAGAGATAGATATATCAAAGAGAAAAATAGGAGATAGATAATGGATTGATATATAGGTAGATAGATAGATAGAGAGATACATAGATAAAAACATAGATAGAAAAATAGATAGATAGATAGATAGATAATAGATAGATAATAGATAGATAGAAAGATATTAGATAAATTGATATTAGATAGATAGATGATAGATAGGCAGACCAAAAGGATAAATAGAAAGATAATGGATGGATAGAAAAATAGATAGATAGAAACATAGATAATAACATAGATAAATAGATAGATAGATAGATAGACAAAAGGGATAAATAGATAGATAATGGATGGATAGAAACATAGATAGATAGTCTACAAACCAAAGAAGTGAAAGGCAGGTTTAACTTGATGGCTACTTTTCCAACTTTGTTACAACTAACTATACCCCTATGACATATACAGGTAATATGCAACAAGAAGCGAGTCCTAATGATCCACTCTCACGCTGAGACAAGGGTACATTCATTCTCTGTGCAGAAATTGGGTGGAATATTGGGTGGTGACCCGCACAGGACTGCTTCGAGCAAAAAAGGCGTGCAAAACACGTTTCAATAACACAGAGAGATCTACAGCCACCCACGATCCTGACAGCGAGGTTTAAATATTTATTCTGTGGTAGGAGGATGCAAATCATTTTAATTAAAATAATATTAGCAGGCACAAGCCTTCAGCTTTCTAACAAAATTATGGAGGTGGCAAACAGCGATGGGCTGAGAAAATGCTTTTAAGGTTTCTACAGTCTTACACCATTTTGGTGGTAATAGAGATCTGCAGATGTAGCAGTGCTGGATTTGTCATTCAACTCTCTTTTTTGGATACTATGAAAAATGTTCTATAGAAAGCCTATGAGTATGTGATATAATGACATGTATTCTATTAATCATATTGGTCTTATGAAGACTCCCCCTTTAGAGATGTCCTATTAGGTCATATGGATATCATAGAAGTGGAAGCACTTCTGTGCACTACTACACAGTTGCCCATTCATTTGACTGGCTGCATGTAATACTTCACTTCTCCTCCAGAGGCCGCTGCTGGTAACAGGTTATGACCAAATCAGTGTTGATCAACCGATCACCAGGTTAACTTAGGTGTTGTCTGAAGGTGGAGTTTCTATGGAAAGCCATGCACATCACTATTCCATGCAAGCTTTTGGTTACACACAAGTGTCGTATATCAGTGCCCCATCATTGCAGTGCAGCCATCTTATCTACTCCTTTGTACACATTATCTGATATAATGTCAGGACTGGCATTCTCTAGATAATTGCCTTGGATTTGAGCAAATATTTAAAACAGCGGAGGAGAGGAGAGGCAGGGTGGGCAGGGAGGTGTGAAGCCGGCCTCCCCCCTCTGCCTCCTGACTATAGTGACAAGCTGTTTGCTGGACACAACACACTGCTTGGCAGATGGCAAAATCAAAGGGTTCTTCTGCCGTCTGGATGCCTACAATGATTACAAACCTCACTTGAAACAAACCCACAATGTTTGCTTTCTAAAAGGAGCAAAGCAAAGAGATTTTGCATAAAAAGTGTTTGAGTTGTTACAGCGCTGATTTCTGGATTCACAGCTGAAGCGTTTCCTCCTGCAGATTGCATTTGAAGTCTAAAAATAAGTAAAAAGTAAAAAAAATGGAAATAACCATATTGAGTTTAGGAAAGTAAGTGCCATACAGGAATGCTCCTTCCACATACGCTCAAAGTCATGAAAGCCATAAAGCTGGCCATACACATTGGACGTCAACTCAACTGACCGACTTTGGAAGAAACGGTTGACCATCAAATATGTATAGGAGGGTCCCAAATCCCAACTTTCCCACAGTGGTAAATGCCAAGGAAAAAAAAGATCATGCTGTTGGACATGCCCATACACTAGGGATCAGCAACCTCCGGCACTCCAGCTGTTCAGAAACTACAATTCCCCAAATCCTCCTTTCACTTCTAACAGCCAAGTAAGTGTGCATGCTGGGAGTTGTAATTTCACAGCAGGTGGAGTGCCGAAGGTTGCTGATCCCCGCCATACACCTTCAATAGCTGTGGGACGAACAGTCGTCTGGCCAAAAGCTCGGCTGACCATGCATGGGTTTTGAATAGAGAGAGAAGAAAGCCTCTGCCCGACACCTCTGCCGATGGTTTTTCTCTAGTAGGATAAAAAAATTCAATTTGCCTGATCCTTCTGTACCTAGACATTAAATTGCCAGCCTATCCTGCTGAAAACTGGTTTCATCCAACAATATATAAACGTGTATAGGAATGAGTTTTCGGCAGCCGTTATCTAAGGCTACGTGCAGACTGAGGATATATTCACATGCAGCAGAATCCCTGCAGACATTTCTTCCACTGAATATCACTTCCATATATATGAATAGGGGTATTCTGCACATGGATTCAGACAAACCATATTCATATGCATGGGACAGTTGCAGAGATAGTGGGTGTCTGGTTTTAGATTCCTATAGGGCAGGGATGGGCAAACTGCGGCTCTCCAGCTGTTGTAAAACTACAAATCCCGTCATGCCCTGCTGTAGGCTGATGGCTGTAGGCAGACTGGGCATACTGGGAGTTGTAGTTTCACAACAGCTGGAGACCCGCAGTTTGCCCATCCCTGCTATAGGGGAATCATTCAGGACCTCTATTAATTAGAGAATACCTACAAATCTGTCTGGAAGGAGTGATATGTTGATGTGTTACTTGGACAGCCCATTGCGTTGTAGCGGTTCTGCTGGAAAACTGAACTATCAGGTTCCCCTGAAGATTAAAATTTCAGATTGCAGATACATTTTGTAGAGGACAAATGGAAAAAACTGCAGTATCAGACTACACAAGATTTGTTTGCAGTCTGTTACCATGGAAGCACAGGTCTTCATATGATCTCTAGACACAAAATGGTAGAATTATTTTTAAAGGGATTGTCCAGTTTTGGACCAACCAATTTTGATATACCCATATGAAGGAATTCTGAATTATTAGATGGGATCCCCTGTCCCGGACCCTCATCTGTTATCCAGAGTGAAAAGAGGTTACTTTGAGTGTCTCTCACTTTGGAGCACCTGTCCTGCATCACATTGGTAACTCTATTTGAATGGGAGCTGTGTGATCAAAGTGAAGAACAGACCATGCATGTGTTCTCCATTCATTACTATGGGAGCTCGGCTATTTTTGAAATTGCCATAGCGGTGGATGCAGAGTGCACCACAGCCACCTCTCCATTCACCGCCGGCCTGCACAGCCACCTCTCCATTTACCGCCGGCCTGCACAGCCATCTCTCCATTCACCGCCGGCCTGCACAGCCACCTCTCCATTCACCGCCGGCCTGCACAGCCACCTCTCCATTCACCGCCGGCCTGCACAGCCACCTCTCCATTCACCGCCGGCCTGCACAGCCACCTCTCCATTCACCGCCGGCCTGCACAGCCACCTCTCCATTCACCGCCGGCCTGCACAGCCACCTCTCCATTCACCGCCGGCCTGCACAGCCACCTCTCCATTCACCGCCGGCCTGCACAGCCACCTCTCCATTCACCGCCGGCCTGCACAGCCACCTCTCCATTCACCGCCGGCCTGCACAGCCACCTCTCCATTCACCGCCGGCCTGCACAGCTACCTCTCCATTCACCGCTGGCCTGCACAGCCACCTCTCCATTCACCGCCGGCCTGCACAGCCACCTCTCCATTCACCGCCGGCCTGCACAGCCACCTCTCCATTCACAGCCGGTCTGCACAGCCACCTCTCCATTCACCGCCGGCCTGCACAGCCACCTCTCCATTCACTGCTGGCCTGCACAACTATCTCTCAATTCTCTGCTATGGGACTGCTGGAAATTGCCAAGCCAGCGGGAGGGTGGTTCCTATTGTGTAGTGTGCTCTCCTTCAGTTTGGGGGACCCGTTCTAAAAATAGGAGTAAGTCCCAAAGGTGGGACCCGCACCTATCTGACACCGATGGCATTTCCTAGCGATATGCCATCAATGTCTGAGATGAGACAACCCCTTTAACGATAACCTCATGAAAGTAACAAGTCATCGAAGTCTTTACCGATCAGTAGTTTACTCTTGCAAAACAGATCATGATAGACTATAGATGTTGGTCAGGTTCTCTGCTTTCAATGTAATTGTGTTTACTGCTCCAATTAAAATTCCCATGGGGGTTGCTGACAAGCTGCACAACATCTAATCTCTACATGTTGTGTATATATATTTAGCTATTAGTTGCTTTTCCTCCACGGAGACTGAGAAGTATTAATTGATTGCACGCTGTCGGCCCGGCTTATGTTTTTTGATTAATAAGCAGATTCACATTTTTGGCAGTTCTCTCTCAGTAAATGCCATCGTAACCAGAAACATTGTGAATG
Source organism: Bufo bufo (assembly GCF_905171765.1). Lineage (NCBI taxonomy): Eukaryota > Metazoa > Chordata > Amphibia > Anura > Bufonidae > Bufo > Bufo bufo. The sequence goes on along the minus strand of NC_053397.1, from coordinate 26,734,491 downwards.
ATTGTCCTCATTTTCTAACAAGTAAGCAGATTTCCGTACCTTCTGGAGTCCATTAGGCCCTCTGGAACCTTTTTGAAATTTTTTGGTAACCATTCTATAAGAAGTTTCATAGGAAGTCATACAGATCAATTCAAAAAGTTTGGCACCTTGGCAGATTTCTAGGCACATGGACTACCTTGCTCCTGGGATTTGTCCCGCTCCATTACAGGACTGTAGCCAAACTAAAATTGGGGTTACTTTGTGACATTTAATGTGTCTATCATCTAATATACCCACCTATATAAATAGGTGAGATGTAACAGGGAACAAGACCCAACTGTTCACAGGGTCTAGTGTTGGATTGAGGTTCTTCAAGCTAATTGTAGTAAATAAATCAGAGAGCCCACCCTCCAATTTTGTCAAAACCTGGGCCTAACACAAAATGTGGATTAAATCCTAAAAGAAGCTAGGGAAGCCACAAGCTCAGTAGTCATACACAGACAATTAGCTCTAGTGGTTAGAATCTAGAACCTGTTTGACTTTTTTTGGTAACCATTCTATAAGAATTTTCATAGAAAGTCATACAGATCAATTCAAAAAGTTTGTCACTTTGGCAGATTTCTAGGCACATTGACTACCTTGCTCCTGGGATTTGTCCCGCTCTATTACAGCACTGTAGACAAACTATAGTTGGGTTTACTTTGTGGCATTTGATGTGTCCATCATCTAATGTGGCCCACAGGCAAATCATTTCATCACACTGCCATATAAATAGGTGGCATGTAATAGGAACAGGGAACAAGACAGTTAAAACCCAATGGTTTACAGGGTCCAGTGTTGGATTGAGGTTCTTTGGGTTCACCGATGTAAATAAATCAGAGAGCCCACCCTCTAATTTTGTCAAAACCTGGGCCCAACACAAACTGTGGGTTAAATCCTGAAAGAAGCTAGGGTAGCCTCAAGCTCAGTAGTCATACAGCGACAATTAGCTCTAGAGGTTAAAATCTAGAAGGGATCCATGAGGTCTGGGCTTCTCATGATCAAACGGGGCTTTTGCCTTCATTGTGATCTCTTTCTGGATGGAATATATCTATGAAGATAGACAAAGTAGTTACGATCTCACAGTTCTGGTATCTTTGAAGTTAACAGTCACTTGACATTGTTGACAACAACCCAGGACAACGGCCTTGTGTCACTCATTGCCAGTCTGTGGATTTACCTAGAGCTTGGAGTTTATTTCATCTCCTGCAACACTTGTAGCATCCATCCAACGTGGACACAGCACCATCAACCCCCATTATGTAGATACAGATATATGGAACACTAAGACACCTTTCACACGAGCGAGTTTTCCGCGCGGGTGCAATGCGTGATGTGAACGCATAGCACCCGCACTGAATCCTGTCCTTTTCATTTCAATGGGTCTGTGTACACAAGCGTTTCTTTTTTTTTCACACATCAGTTCTGCGTTGCGTGAAAATTGCAGCATGTTCTATATTCAGCGTTTTTCACGCAGCCCTGGCCCCATAGAAGTGAATGGGGCTGCGTGAAAATCGCATTGCATCCAGAAGCAAGTTGCTAGGAGATGTTGTTTGTAAACCTACAGTTTTTTATCACGCGTGTGAGAAAAGCATCAAAACGCGATGCACCCACGCAACTGCAGACAAAACTGAACAACTGAACGCAACCGCAGACAAAACTGAACAACGGAGCGCAACCGCAGACAAAACTGAACAACTGAACGCAACCGCAGACAAAACTGAACAACTGAACGCAACCGCAGACAAAACTGAACTTGCTTGCAAAATGGTGCGAGTTTCACTGAACGCACCATAAACGCATCCACAGCCAATCCGCCACGCTCGTGTGAAAGAGGCCTAAGGACAACACTGCGACCTGATGCCCTAGTTTAAAGGACACAGTTGGAGTACTGTGCCTTGGTTCTACACATCAGCCGTGCATCTAAGAAGCCATCTCAGGAACTGCTAGGTTTTAACTTTGATGGGTAGTGCAGGGTGAGTCAAAGGTCGCAGGCCACCTTTTGATTTCAGTAACGAATAAGGAAATTAAATATCTGAATTCCCCAGCAAGGAATCAGTGAGGGGGCCTATCTTTTACGCAATGTCCGGAACCACAAAATATATTGCAAATCTGATTGCAGCAATCGATTTCTGAGAAAATGATGGTCTTCTTTGATATGCTACATGACCCACTTCCCATTGGAGACATTTTCTCTTGATTCAGTAGTGCGTCTTTCAAGATGGCGGCCACGTTCAAGACTTAGCCTAAAAGACAGGCCCCTTACCCTTTACTTGTTGGGTAAATTCAGGTATTTCATTTTCCCTTTCGTTTCTGAAACACAAGGGTGTCCGACGACTTTTGACTCACCCTGTATAATGAAGGTCATTTTCAAAATGAGTCCTATGTAACAAGCGGGCAATTTTAGATTACTGAGACTATAGGCAGTGATAAAAAAAAAATTCTATTTGTACAAAAGGATAGAAAAAATTGCATTTTGCTGTAAATCTAAAAAGAAGATCTCACTTTTGGGTGATGAGACACAAGCATTTATTAAGACAGCGAGAAAAGCAGTAGAACACTTAGTGGCGCTCTAGTTGCTTATTCCTCCCAGGAAAATATGAGAAGCAATATATCATAGGAAATAGGACTGCAAACAATTCAATCTATTAAAAGCCCTTCATGGGGAAACCTCAGATGGTCAAAAGTCTTGCTAAAATAAATTGTCAATGCCAACCCAAATCGGATGAAATAGGTCAAAATGACTGCCAATGTCTGTCAAAAGTGAGATATGTTGTCCCCTAAAACTATGTATCTATGGCATGGTACTTTTTTGATATTTCAGATTGGCATGTCGATAGTCAGTCTGCTCAAGCAAATGATCTAATGCTTGACTGACCAGCTGCATGATGGCCGATATTAATGTAATGTGTGTGGCCAGCTCAGATGATCAATGACCTTCTAAGTATCAAGGCATGTAGTGATCAAACATTTTTCCTTTCTAAGAAAGAGAACCATGCAGAGATTTTTTACAAGTTGACAATTTTGCGACCGACCTAAAATTGCTAAATCAAAGTTAGCAGCTTTCTCATAGATAGCTCTACTTTCACCTAATGATCCAAGTGTAAACTGGTAAATGATGCACCTTTGTGATCGGAAGACTAAAGTCTCTCATCAAACATCACAAGGAACAAAAATTGAGATTGAACCACTTGGCGAAAAGAGCTGAAAAAACTTGGGTAAAAACATCAAGCAGATCCTGGTCCTCTTCTCAATTAACGTTCACCTGTTGACGAGACATTGAACTTTGACACTTGATTTAGGTTACCTACTAAAGTAAGAACCGGTAGTCTAAACAATTTTCTTTCCCTTTCAACAAATGCAACAAAACACTGGACATGTGTTGCAGAGTAAATTTCAGATTTTTTTTAGCTTGTTGACTTTAAGATAGATAGAAATGGCTTAATGGAACTGTGGGTGGTCAATTTCAGAAGAAAAAAAAAAACAGAAACCACACTTTGCTTTTATGTCAACAAATTGAAAAGTGCACTTCCCTCAATGCTATCTGATCTGCAGTGGGTGATCTGATCTACAAATGAGATGTTTGCTGTCATAGCGGTAACAGACACAAAGACCTGACCTGCATCTCTGCAGAAAAATCAACTTGAAACTGTACAAAGTCAATACTGATCTAACATGGAAGGAGATATAAGAGAGTATGTCTTTATTGTTTTGAAGACCAGCTTAGTTTTAACTGAAAAACCTGAAAAAACGAATTATAATCCATCAAAGTCAGGAGAAGAGCCCCTGTCTTTCGCCAACTTTATTTAGATCACCTTAGGCCCCTCAAAGCCCAGTAGGTCATCAGATTTGCCTGGTTTTCTTGGAGCCTGACAACATCACTAACAGGAAAATATCAAAATCTAAAACAAAGATTCTGACGCGCCTATATCATGGGGCAAAACTCAATAAGAAGCCAATAATCTAGGAGCTTAAAGGGGTTGTCTCATCACAGACAATGGAGGCATATTGCTAGAATATGCCCCCATTGTCTTATAGGTGCGGGTCCCACCGCTGGGACCCACATCTATATCGGGAACGGAGTCCCGCAAGGTGGTAGCTGGAGGACTCCAGTCCGGCCACCACCAAGCTGGCTCCCCATAGAAGTCAATGGGAGCGCACCGCGCATAACCAGCCACCGCTCCCACTTCTATGGGCTTGACGGAAATAGCCGAGCCAGTGCTCGGCTATTTTCGCCTGCTCCATAGAAAATGAATGGAGGGAGGCTGCGCATGCGCAGTGCACCCTCCTTCACTTTTGGGGCTCCGTTCTTTATATAGGTGCGGGTCCCAGACAATGGGGGCATATCCTAGCGATATGTCCCCATTGTCTATGATGGGACAAGCCCTTTAAGCCTCAATGTCAAAGAGCAATGACCTTCCAAGCAAGTATTAAAGATTTGAGGTCTTTTGGTAATAGAGACATAACCAAGAAGTGGCAACTTTAACTGGTTTCCTGGCCTCAAAGATGACATCTGGAGGTTGGAGGTAATAAAGAAACCTTCAATCGAAAAAAGGCATACAACACGTTTCGGCACTTGATTAGAGCCTTTGTCAGAGTTGAAATACATTGGACACCTATCTCAATAAACATCCATTACAATCATCCTCTGAATATCTTGTTAGTTGCCATGAAAATAAGAGCAACGCCATTTAAAGTGGTCACTTCTACAGATGTGGCATGCACGCCACAGGAAGCAAGAGAACAAAAGAATTGGGTGTGGAAATCCAACACCAAATGTTCTTTACCTCCATCTGCTTTTGAGGAGAGTCAGGAGGCCCTCTTACACATTGGTTGGCCAGTCCTGCCTAAATCTTTTTGCCGACAGTTATCTTATGTATATGGTAATTTTAAAGGGGTTGGATTTATTTTTTTATTTTTTTACCCTCCACTTGGGTAGGCCAGCAAATTGAAGCATAGTACCTGCTCCCCGACGCTGGGTCCCAACTTCTTCTCTCCCTGGCCTCAGATGCCTTGCTCGGGTACCCCACTGTCAACATCCACTTTGACACCACTGAAGCCAATTGCTGGCTACAGAGATAATCTGCCCACCTTGCATTACATGACCAATGGACATGCTGCAAGGGAAACAGGTCACCGCTGCGGCCAGTGGATTGAAGCAGCGGTGTCAAAGAGGACGTTGATAGCTGGGGAACTTATTGAGGCAGCCGAGGCTTGGGACTGAAGGAGCCGTTAAGTTTGCTTCCCTTTTGATGGTCTGCTCAGGAAGGGGGTTGCAGAAACCCCCCCAAGAGTTGACCAACCCCTTTAAGACAGGTATCAGATACAGAACGAGAAGAATATGTAATGATCCTTTGTTACTTTATCACGTTATAGATTCTCAGACTGAAAAGCCTTTAACCAGCCCAATGGGGGTCATGAATAAAGACACAGCAAATTGTCATTTACACAGAGGAGATGTGCGGTTTATGATCATTGGCGCCGATTATTACGCATGTTCATCTTCACTATTGCTTTGTTGACATTCACTTTTTCTAATGAGATCCTAACGTTTCCCGCTATGTATTGTCTCTTGTATTGCAATATAATCAGGTTTTATTACCAATCATCTTTAAAAGAAAATGTTATTAGAGGAACTTCCTGGAAAGTGAGAATGAGACGTAAGCATCCATAGACCATTTCCAATTACTTCAACCCAGCTGTCGTGCGTAATGAGGATCCTTCTTGGCATCATTCATACTACTAATGGAAGAGCTCTCGGATCTACAAAGCTTTCCCACCTTGGCCACAATCGTAAATATTGTGATGGCGGTAAATGAGACACTCGGGGGTGGAGAATCCGGTTGACTATGGGCATGTGCATATGCGTCGCTCCAGCCAATGGCTGGCTTCAGCAGTGATGTGGCCACAAGCAGCACATTACCGCTGAAGCCAGTCGGACGTAAACAGTGCCAGAACCAGAAAATGGAAAGAACGGCGGCAGCGCAAAGGTCCCGAGTGGCGTGGAGCAGGTAAGTATGAATCTTCTCTTTCAGGAGCCATGCTCGGGAACTTATTAAAATATCATTTTTACAAAAAAGAAAATCCCTTTTAAAGGGGTTGTTCAAACAGAGTCTTTTAATGCAGACCCTTCAAGATGGTCAAACCTGCAGAGGGAATCATACTTACCTGATCCCTACTACTGGGTTCCAGCTCCCTGCTTTGACACAGGTCACGTGGCCGTTGCAGCCAAGGACACGTATCCCCCATGGCACTGGGTCACATAATGCATGATGGACACATCACCGCTGAGGCCACGTGAACTGAATCAAAGGTTGACGCAGGGAGACCGAAGAGCGGCAGCGGCCACGGGGTGAGTGAAGGACCCAGAACCCAGCAGCGGGGATCAGGTAAGCATGATTCCCTCCACAGGTCCGGCCATGTTGAACAGGCACCCCCCCCCTACAGGGGTATATAAAAAAAAATAATTAAAATATTTTGCTTTGCTCTGCAAATAATTTCAGTTTGGATCACTTCAAGTGAAGTGTGACCGAGCACAACAGCTCCGTCTGATGACAATGACACTAAAGTCAGCAAAATCTGAACGCTGCTCTGCTGCGGCTCCCCCTCCCCCCTCCTGCGTGACACATTTTCAGCTTCATCTTATATCTCATTCAAAACACTTTCCTCCTGCTAGTTTAGGGCCCAGCGTGCCACCTGTCATTCCAACAGATGTGTGGAACAATGCTCTTTTCAGACAGCCCGACCTCCGTCTCCAACGCCCGCATTCTCCACCAAACCAGTCCAGGTTCAGGATTGTCTTTAAGCTATTTTTTTTTAACATATGCAGCGCCGATCATTCGTATTGCAATTTTGTAGAAAGAGATCGGAGACAGATTTTTTTTTTATGGAGTCAACTACAGCCAGAGATACCGTCCGACCATCAGTTATGGTTCCTTTGATCTCTCCAATAACTACATGAAAACTTTGGTAAGTCTAGAGCTAATACACCCCAACGAGCACTGACCCCCGGCGATGCACGCATCAGACGAGCCAAAATGTACAAAATGAGTGAACAAAGAACCTCACTTTATAAATTCATAAAATACAATTTATATTGGATCTTCTCCAATAAAACTATAAATCTAGTCAGTTCCTCCTCATCTATAACATGTTGTATGCAGATAGGACGGCACGTACAATGTGACAGGTGCCCTTTAAGGATTTCCATAAATAGATAGAATATAGATAGATATGATATAGACATATATGATAAATATATTACGATAGATAGAAACTGCATGAGATAATAGTAGATAGATAATAGATATGAGAATAGATGATAGATAGATAGATAGATAATTGATGGATAGATAGATAACCGAGAAATGACAGACAGATATAAGGATTAGTGTTGAGCGAATCGAAGTTCACAAAGTGGAGTTCGATCCGAATTTCAGGGAAAATTCGATTCACCGCGAAGCCCAATTTCCTTGTGCTTCATGGTAACAAATCGATGACGTCACCATACTGGCCAACATGATGATGTCATCACACGCCGTGCGAGATTTTGCGTTCTATCTTTAAGCAAGATGCCCGCTTTGTGCTCAAATGGACGAGGTAAGTTATTAAATTTATTATTAATTTTTTTTTTTATTATGGGCAACCCCTGAAATGCTTTAAAGGGATTCTGTCACCAAGTTTTGGGCTATAGAGCTGCGGACATGCACGGCTAGATCGCCGCTAGCATGTCCGCAATATACCTGTCCTATAGGGCTGTGTGCTTTTATTTTCTTTAAAAAAGGATTTTAGAGATATGTAAATTAGTCTTGTAGCTGCCCAAGGGGCTGTACGAACCTTCCTGGTGCCCAGCCACGCCCGCCTGTGAAGGAGCCCAGCACACCTGTGTCCTCCGAATCTCCTCCTTTCATCAACGATGGATTGCCGTAATCTCTCGATGCGCAGTTCTTTCCCTGAGGCTGATGCCAGCACATCTCTATAGCCCAAAACTTGGTGACAGAATCCCTTTAATATTAATCTCAGATGGCGCGATCAGCGAGGAATGTGGAATTTGAGGGGTTCAATGACAGGGGGCGGCACAATTGCCGTTCCCTGTGATCTACTTCATGATGAAGTAATTCGTCACAATTTTTGGGGTGAAATTCGAGGAAGCAGCCGAATCCAAATTTTGAAAAAAATATCTAATGAGGATAGATAGAGATGGATAGATACATAGAAAGAGATGATAGATAGATAGATAGATAGATAGATAGATAGATAGATGATAGATAGATAGATATGAGATAGATAGATAGATGGATAGATAGATGACAGATACATAGATATAGATAAAAGACAGACATAGAATATACACTGCGTGCAGAATTATTAGGCACATGAGTATTTTGACCACATCATCCTCTTTATGTATGTTGTCTTACTCCAAGCTGTATAGGCTCGAAAGCCTACTACCAATTAAGCATATTAGGTGATGTGCATCTCTGTAATGAGAAGGGGTGTGGTCTAATGACATCAACACCCTATATCAGGTGTGCATAATTATTAGGCAACTTCCTTTCCTTTGGCAAAATGGGTCAAAAGAAGAACTTGACAGGCTCAGAAAAGTCAAAAATAGTGAGATATCTTGCAGAGGGATGCAGCACTCTTAAAATTGCAAAGCTTCTGAAGCGTGATCATCGAACAATCAAGCGTTTCATTCAAAATAGTCAACAGGGTCGCAAGAAGCGTGTGGAAAAACCAAGGCGCAAAATAACTGCCCATGAACTGAGAAAAGTCAAGCGTGCAGCTGCCAAGATGCCACTTGCCACCAGTTTGGCCATATTTCAGAGCTGCAACATCACTGGAGTGCCCAAAAGCACAAGGTGTGCAATACTCAGAGACATGGCCAAGGTAAGAAAGGCTGAAAGACGACCACCACTGAACAAGACACACAAGCTGAAACGTCAAGACTGGGCCAAGAAATATCTCAAGACTGATTTTTCTAAGGTTTTATGGACTGATGAAATGAGAGTGAGTCTTGATGGGCCAGATGGATGGGCCCGTGGCTGGATTGGTAAAGGGCAGAGAGCTCCAGTCCGACTCAGACGCCAGCAAGGTGGAGGTGGAGTACTGGTTTGGGCTGGTATCATCAAATATGAGCTTGTGGGGCCTTTTCGGGTTGAGGATGGAGTCAAGCTCAACTCCCAGTCCTACTGCCAGTTTCTGGAAGACACCTTCTTCAAGCAGTGGTACAGGAAGAAGTCTGCATCCTTCAAGAAAAACATGATTTTCATGCAGGACAATGCTCCATCACACGCGTCCAAGTACTCCACAGCATGGCTGGCAAGAAAGGGTATAAAAGAAGAAAATCTAATGACATGGCCTCCTTGTTCACCTGATCTGAACCCCATTGAGAACCTGTGGTCCATCATCAAATGTGAGATTTACAAGGAGGGAAAACAGTACACCTCTCTGAACAGTGTCTGGGAGGCTGTGGTTGCTGCTGCACGCAATGTTGATGGTGAACAGATCAAAACACTGACAGAATCCATGGATGGCAGGCTTTTGAGTGTCCTTTCAAAGAAAGGTGGCTATATTGGTCACTGATTTGTTTTTGTTTTGTTTTTGAATGTCAGAAATGTATATTTGTGAATGTTGAGATGTTATATTGGTTTCACTGGTAAAAATAAATAATTGAAATGGGTATATATTTGTTTTTTGTTAAGTTGCCTAATAATTATGCACAGTAATAGTCACCTGCACACACAGATATCCCCCTAAAATAGCTAAAACTAAAAACAAACTAAAAACTACTTCCAAAAATATTCAGCTTTGATATTAATGAGTTTTTTGGGTTCATTGAGAACATGGTTGTTGTTCAATAATAAAATTAATCCTCAAAAATACAACTTGCCTAATAATTCTGCACTCCCTGTATATATATTAGACAGATAGACAGACAGGCAGCTATTACCACAGCTCAAAAAGTTTAAACATTTTATTTAAGAACCAGGAAGAGCAGGATGAACACAGTTTTGGACCTTGCTCATGTAGGACAGGACTTGAGACTGACGCGTGGTGTGTGTATTATTTAAGATATAGCAGCATATAGAGCCTATGGTTAACTGCAAAATCTCATTTTGCATATTTTGCTAATGTGAACAGAAAATCCATACTAAAAACCTCAACAAAACAGCAGAAAATGCGCAGTAATTAGTGCAGATTTATCTGTGGTTCTTATGCCTTTTTCATGCGGATTTTCTGCATACAAATCTGCACTGTGCATAGTTACCCTTTGGCTCCATATCATGGATTCCATGTGCTGCCATATAGTGCCACAGCGAGAAGACGTATAATACAGTATGAGATATTTTTATAAGACCAGAGGCACAAGAATGCACAGTACAGGCCCATAGCAGGTTATGGCCATGAGGCCTTACTAGTGTTGATCGAGCACCGTAGTGCTCGGGTGCTCGGGCCGGACACATCGGGATGTTCGGGTGCTTGACCGAGCACCCGAGCACAATGGAAGTCAATGGGAGAACCCAAGAATTAAACCAGGCACCCCCTGCTCTGAAGAGGGGAGGGTGTCTGGTTCATAGGAAAATATCAGAAATTGATGGAAACACCACTGAAATGGTTCGGGAACAGCATGGGGAGGATGTCTGGCTGCATCTTGGACTCCCAGGTCACTGCTGGGAACGATGTTGTCCGAATAGTACGCCGCTTTTACAGACTGACAATAATACGCACAAAACCGAAGATATAATCGATTTTAGAGGAAATATTGTTAGGAAACATTCTTTTCTGTATATTTACTTGTATATAAAGTGCAAGTGCTGCCAAAAATGTTGTTGATTTTCAGAACTGGGGCCATGATCAAGAGGGACGGCCGGTGGCATCCGTATTGCGCCGCTAGAGGTGAAATTCAAGGACCGGCGCAAGACGAACCACAGTGAAAGCATTTTCCAAGAATGTTTTCATTAATCAACAACGAAATTCGGAGGTTCGAAGACGATCCGACAGGCGATCCGGCAGCGTTATTCCCATGACCCAACGAGCAGCTTCCGGGAAGCCAAAGTCCTTGGGTTCCGGGGGGAGTATGGTTGCAAAGCTGAAACTTAAAGGAATTGACGGAAGGGCACCACCAGGAGTGGAGCCTGCGGCTTAATTTGACTCAACACGGGAAACCTCACCCGGCCCGGACACGGAAAGGATTGACAGATTTATAGCTCTTTCTCGATTCTGTGGGTGGTGGTGCATGGCCGTTCTGAGTTGGTGGAGCGATTTGTATGGTTAATTCCGATAACCAACGAAACTCCTCCGTACTAATTAGTTACGTGACCTCCTGCGGTGAGGATTGTGTTGACCAGACTCTAAGGCCCCTTTCACACGGGCGAGTTTTCCGCGCGGGTGCAATGCATGAGGTGAACGCATTGCACCCGCACTGAATCCGGACCCATTCATTTCTATGGGGCTGTGCACATGAGCTGTGATTTTCACGCATCACTTGTGCGTTGCGTGAAAATCGCAGCAGGTTCTATATTCTGCGTTTTTCACGCAACGCAGGCCCCATAGAAGTGAATAGGGCCGCGTGAAAATCGCATCGTATCTGCAAGCAAGTGCGGATGCGTTGCGATTTTCACGCACGGTTGCTAGGAGACGATTGGGATGGAGACCCGATCATTATTATTTTCCCTTATAACATGGTTATAAGGGAAAATAATAGCATTCTGAATACAGAATGCATAGTACAATAGGGCTGGAGGGGTTAAAAATAAAAAAAATTAACTCACCGATCGCGTAGTTGCGGATCTTCTTCTGTAATGTTGAGCTGCCTGCTAAGGACCTGTGGTGATGTCACATCACATGGTCCCTCACCATGGTGATGAACCATGTGATCGGACCATGTGATGAGCACAGTGACGTCACCACAGGTCTTTTGCCAGGTCCTGAAGATAGAACAGAGACTGGCAGCTATGGAGCAGGTAAGTTAACTTTATTTTTTATTTTTTAACCCCTCCATCCCTAATTTACTTTGCATTCTGTATTAAGAATGCTATTATTTTCCCTAATAACCATGTTATAAGGGAAAATAATAAAATCTACACAACACTTAACCCAAACCTGAACTTCAGTGATGAAGTCCGGGTTTGGGTCTGGGTACCAAACATGGCAATTTTTCTCACGTGTGTGCAAAACGCATTAAAACGCTTTGCACTCGCGCAGAAAAATCGTGCATTTTACCGCAACGCACCTGCATCTTATCGGGCCCTCACACGCCACGCTCGTGTGAAAGAGGCCTCATGGGAGAGTGCCTGCTGCTTAGCCGACCGGCAAAAACATTATGGTTGAGGGCCTGCAGGTGAGCTGACCATCGCAAACATTTTGGACGAGGGCCTGCTGCCGCTTTGTTGACTCTAGATAACTTCTGCCTGATCGCACGTCCCTGTGACATCGATGAATCATTTGGATGTCTGCCCTATCAACTTTCGATGTTCTTTTATGCGCCTAACATGGTGACCACGGGTAATGGGGAATCTGTGTTCGATTCGGGAGAGGGAGCCTGAGAAACGGCTACCACATCCAAGGAAGGAAAGCGGGGGGCGCGCAAATTACTCACTCCCGACTGTCAGAAGAGGACACAGTCTATTGAAAAATAAAATTTTATGGCCTCATGCACACGGCCGTTCCGTGCAGCAGGCCAGACCCATTCAACTTGATATGTCCGACCGCGAAAAAGTATGACATGTCATATTTTTTTGCGGTGCGGAACTACGGAAAGAAACACCACAGATGCACTCAGAGTGAATGGGTCCGCATCCGTGATGTACATGGCCGGCGGCCGTGAACTGCCGACCCTTGGTTTGCGGGCCGCAATACGGCCACGTCCGCCCAACAGCCGTGTGTATGAGTCCTATGCAACAGAAAATTTTTAGAAGCGCACACGTTACACAGCAGATGTGGGCCTGGTCAGGTCACTGTCAGAAGCGGACACCGTCTACGGAAAAACTGCACTGGATATCACTGATATTTTAGGGATGAGAACACTTTAAACAGGAGATGTGGCGCGGATAATTTAACAGTCCGCAGCGGCCTATTACACAGTATTTTACCCAGGATGTGCTAAAAATATATATTGTTGCTGGCACACACAATAGTCCTTAAAAGGACTTTTGGGTCTCTGAAAAGTTTTTGGTATAAAAATCTTCCTATTACACTCCCTGTCCCTTCCTATGCACAGCTCTCCCTAACACTGAGCAATTTAGCGCAGATTGCGCTACAAACATATTGCTGCTGTCACACACAAAGGTCCTTACAAGGACTTTTGGGTCTCTGAAACGTTTTTGTACACTTATAATATTCGATTACACTCCCTACACTCTCTGTCCCTTCCTATGCTCAGCTCTCCCTGACTTATATAGCACCCGATGACTCGTTTTGGGCAGCCAATCACTGTAATGCCAGCAGCCAACATGGCTACTGGCATTACAGTGATGGCAGTACTTACCTGCACGTTTATTGGCTGCTTAGCAGCCGTGAAACGTGCGGGAAGGAGACTCGAGCATTGCGCTCGAGCACATGCGGTACTCGGCCGAGTACCGCCATGTGCCGAGCATAGTGATGGTCGAGCCGAACTGGTATTCGGCCGAGCATGCTTGCTCAACAACTAGGCCTTACTACTCCACCTTCACACTGCCGAAGGAACATCGTCGAAGGCCAAAAGATGGGGCCTAGAAGGAGCCTGGAAGTTTGCGACAGCTATCACTTATGCTTTAAGAGTCAATATGTGAGCACAAAATGACAGAATGAAAACAATTGCAGGATTTATGCCAGTAAAAGCAATAAGAGAGATGAAGACGATAATGGCGAGATCCGCAGGATCCATCAGTGTTCGGATACGAGTACTGCATCAAACGCCATTAAGCATGACGGTGTGAATACATATTCCTGTAATGTTCCAAAGGTTAAGAGATGAAGCAGTAATCATAAAATCAGCAGCTGTTTGCTCCCAGCCCTGACATTAATCACATGCTGGATCCATGGAAAGAAGGCCGCACGGTAATGAACGGTAGAAATTCTAGGCAGGCGGCTCTCCGGCCCTTCCCCCATTGCCCACTGTCTGAAAACCCATACCGCCTGTTATATAATTACTGACGTGCAAGTCTTTATTCATTCTCATTTAAAGGGGTCGTCCAGGATCTGAAAAACAGGACTGCTTTTTTCCCCAAAAAAAATTGTTGTCACACTGGTCCACATCAGTTTCGCAGCTCAGCTTTTTTTAATTGAATTTGGCTGACCTGCAATACCGCAAGCAACCAGTGGACCGGTGTGGCACGGTTTTTGGAAGTAAGCAGCCCGATTTTTTTTTAATCCAGGAAAATCCCTTTTTACCAAAAGTATTGCTTGTTTGTAAGGGCCCTAAATGTGTTGTCAGTTTGCATTAGAAATTTTTTGAGTAGTCATCTGACAAAGCGGCCCTTTTAATGTGGTTAAAGGGGGTTGTGGAGTCTGTTTTTGGAAGAAAGCAGCCATGTTTTTCTAATACGAGACAAACCCTTTAATGCCTCCAAATCATATGTTTTCAGTTCAGGTGAAATTTGTCTAGTTTCTGAGAAGACCGATTGCTTATTGTGATAATGGATTGTACATGTTAGATATTTTTGCCCGTTTCTTCTAGGCTTGGCAGGGTACCTTCTGGCCGATGTGCTGGGCATCACCAATCAAGAGGAAATGATCAACCAAACATGGGTGGAGAATCTTACCCAAAGGCATAATAGAGGGTTTCTCAAAAAGTTAAATGACCAATTAGGGCACATAGATGTCCTAGATCTGGGATGCTCAACCTGCGGCCCTCCAGCTGTCGCAACGCTACAACTCCCCGCATATCTCTGGGCAGCCTATGACTATTAGGGCATGCTGGGAGTTGCAGTTTTGCAACAGCTGGGGGGCCGCAGGTTGAGCATCCCTGTCATAGATGATATCACCCACTTGGGTCCCTCCTATTAAACCGAGCAGGAAACTGCTAACAAAGAACAATCCACATAATGGTGAAAAAGGAATAAACTAAACTGTGTGTGTCCATATTGTCTCCACAATCGGCCTCTTTTTTGATTGCCAACACATGGGAAATAATTAATTTGAGAAACAGGAGGGGGTTAGGTTACCTTATCTAAGGAGGAAGCTTGCTGAAGCAGAAACCTTCCTCATTGCTCAGGCAAAATAAACCATAACCCATTCCAATATACCGGCTGAAGATGGTCAGGACTAGAAAGTGAAGTGACATGATTTCTGTCACATTACTATAAAATATTGCAATGTAAGAGACGAGATAATCGATTTGTTAGAATAAAAATATGATCCAAACTTTTTTTTAAAATTCAGATTTGGCAAGGAGAGAGAAAAAGAAAAGAGAAAAATAGAGAAAGAGGGAAAGAGAGAAAAAGAAACATAGAAACATAGAAACATAGAATGTGTCGGCAGATAAGAACCATTTGGCCCATCTAGTCTGCCCAATATACTGAATACTATGGATCGCCCCCGGCCCTATCTTATATGAAGGATGGCCTTATGCCTATCCCATGCATGCTTAAACCCCTTTACTGTATTTGCAGCTACCACTTCTGCAGGAAGGCTATTCCATGCATCCACTACTCTCTCAGTAAAGTAATACTTCCTTATATTACTTTTAAACCTTTGCCCCTCTAATTTAAAACTGTGTCCTCTTGTGGTAGTTTTTCTTCTTTTAAATATGCTCTCTTCCTTTACCGAGTTGATTCCCTTTATGTATTTAAAAGTTTCTATCATATCCCCTCTGTCTCTTCTTTCTTCCAAGCTATACATATTAAGGTCCTTTAACCTTTCCTGGTAAGTTTTATCCTGCAATCCATGTACTAGTTTAGTAGCTCTTCTCTGAACTCTCTCTAGAGTATCTATATCCTTCTGGAGATATGGCCTCCAGTACTGCGCACAATACTCCAAGTGAGGTCTCACCAGTGTTCTGTACAGCGGCATAAGCACTTCACTCTTTCTACTGCTTATACCTCTCCCTATACATCCAAGCATTCTGCTGGCATTTCGTGCTGCTCTATTACATTGTCTTCCCACCTTTAAGTCTTCTGAAATAATTACTCCTAAATCCCTTTCCTCAGATACTGAGGTCAGGACTGTGTCAAATATTCTATATTCTGCCCTTGGGTTTTTACGCCCCAGGTGCATTATCTTGCACTTATCCACATTAAATTTCAGTTTCCAGAGTTCTGACCATTCTTCTAGTTTTCCTAAATCCTTTTCCATTTGGCGTTTCCCTCCAGGAACATCAACCCTGTTACATATCTTTGTGTCATCAGCAAAAAGACAAACCTTACCAGCGAGGCCTTTTGCAATATCACTTATGAAGATATTAAACAAAATCGGTCCCAGTACAGATCCCTGTGGAACCCCACTGGTAACATTACCTTGTTTTGAATGTTCTCCATTGACTACAACCCTCTGTTGTCTGTCACTCAGCCACTGCCTAATCCACTCAACAATATGGGAGTCCATGCTCAATGACTGCAGTTTATTGATAAGTCTTCTATGTGGGACAGTGTCAAAAGCCTTACTAAAATCTAGATATGCGATGTCTACTGCACCTCCACCGTCTATTATTTTATTCACCCAGTCAAAAAAATCTATAAGATTTGTTTGACATGATCTCCCTGAAGTAAACCCATGTTGTTTTTCATCTTGCAATCCATGGGATTTTAGATGTTCCACAATCCTATCCTTTAATAGGGTTTCCATTAATTTGCCTACTATTGATGTCAGACTCACTGGTCTATAGTTGCTCGATTCCTCCCTACTACCTTTCTTGTGAATGGGCACGACATTTGCCAATTTCCAATCTTCCGGGACGACTCCTGTTACTAATGATTGGTTAAATAAATCTGTTAACGGTTTTGCCAGCTCACCACTAAGCTCTTTTAATAATTTTGGGTGTATCTCATCAGGCCCCTGTGACTTATCTGTCTTCACCTTAGACAGCAAACTTAGAACATCTTCCCCTGTAAAGATACATGCATCAAACGATTTAATAGTCATTCTTTCTAGTGGAGGTCCTTCTCCTTTTTCTTTTGTAAAAACTGAACAGAAGTATTCATTAAGGCAGTCGGCTAGCCCTTTATTCTCTTCTACATACCTTCCGTCCTTTGTTTTTAATTTAGTTATTCCTTGTTTTAATTTCCTTTTTTCATTTATATATCTGAAGAATGTCTTATCCCCTTTTTTCATAGACTGAGCTAGTTTTTCTTCTGCCTGCGCTTTAGAAGTTCTTATAACTTGCTTGGCCTCTCTCTGCCTAATCTTGTAGATTTCCTTATCTTCATTGCTCTGGGTTTTTTTATAATTACAAAATGCTAGCTTTTTATTTTTAATGATTTGGGCCACTTCTGCTGAGTACCACATTGGTCTCCTCCTTTTTTTGCTTTTACTGACAAGTCTAATGCAATTTTCTGTTGCCTTCAATAATGCACCTTTTAAGTTGTCCCATTTCTCCTGGACTCCATGTAATCCGTTCCAGTCTGATAAGGACTCATTTATGACTAATTTCATTTTTGAAAAGTCTGTTTTTCTAAAATCTAAAACTTTTGTTTTTGTGTGGTGGGACTCTTTCACAGTTCTTATATTAAACCACACTGACTGGTGATCACTAGATCCCAAGGTTTCGCCTACAATGACATCATATACCGAATCCCCGTTTGTGAATACCAAATCCAAAATGGCCTCCCTCCGGGTTGGCTCCTCAACCACTTGTTGTAGAGATAACCCCAGTAGGGAATTTAGAATATCTGTACTCCTGGTAGAACTTGCTATTTTGGTTTTCCAGTTTA
Source organism: Bufo bufo (assembly GCF_905171765.1). Lineage (NCBI taxonomy): Eukaryota > Metazoa > Chordata > Amphibia > Anura > Bufonidae > Bufo > Bufo bufo. The sequence goes on along the minus strand of NC_053397.1, from coordinate 26,716,624 downwards.
TATCTGGAAGATTGAAATCTCCCATAATGATAACTTCTCCTTTCATTGTCATTTTAGCTATTTCTTCAACTAGTAGATCATCTAGTTCTTTAACTTGACCAGGTGGTCTATATATCACACCTACACGAGTTACTGCATGGTTAGCAAACTGCAACGTAACCCAAACTGACTCTATGTTGGCCTCACCAACTTGTATTAGGTTAGATTTAATGCTATCTTTCACATACAGGGCCACTCCTCCTCCTTCCTTGCCTTCTCTGTCTCTTCTGTATAAAGAGTACCCTGGTATGGTTATGTCCCAGTCATTTCTTTCATTAAACCATGTCTCCGTAACAGCCACTAAATCTATATTCTCAGATGCCATTATTGACCCAAGTTCATTGATTTTTTTACCTAAACTGCGAGCATTTGTAGACAGGACTCTGAGCTTATCATTTCTTAACCTCAGTGCTTCTGGCCTGTTCTGGCATTGTTTCGGGGGGCAATTGGACTCTTTTATTTTCACTCTTTTGCCCCCCCTTCCTAGTTTAAATACTCTTTCGCAAATTCTTGGAGTTGTTCACTAAGTACATTTGTTCCTTTGAGAGAAAGATGCAAATTATCTTTTTTGTACAGTTCCTTTCTATTCCAAGTAGAGCTATCATGAGAAACAAAGCCAAATCCTTGCTCTTGACACCATTTACCAAGCCATATGTTGAACTCCTTTATGCGCCTCTGCCTATCATTCTGAACATTATGCACAGGCAGAACTTCAGAAAATGAAATGGTGGATGCAAAATCCTGTACGTCATTACCAAGTGTGATAAAAGATTTTTTCACCTCTGACACTTTATTGCAAGCCAGGTCATTTGTCCCTAGATGGACAAGAACATCCACGTCCCCTTCCTGCTTTGCTTGCTTAACAATATTAATAATACGTCTTCTATCTCTTCTAGCAGTAGCCCCAGGGAGACATCTCACAAAACCATTTTCTTTAAGCTCCACACTTCTTATGATTGAATCACCCAGCAACAGCTGCATCCTTTGAGACTTCACTTTATCTTTTTTGTTGCATACATTAGACATAGGAGTCGATGGTTTCTCACCCTCTGTGCTTGAGTCCATATCCATGTTGTCCTTACATTCTGGGAGTGCTGCAAATGAATTATGGAGAACCACCGACTGTGGGACATGTCTTCTATCCACCACTCTAAGACTTCCAGAACCTACATTAACCCATCTGCCATTTCTGGGGGTCCTCTGTGGCAGTGGCATTGCAGCAGTCCTAGCTGGAGTTTGTTTAACCGATAATTTAAATATTTCAACTTTCAAAAATGCAATTTCCTGCTGCAGTAAGGAGAACTGTCTACAGATCTGACAGCATCCGAATCTCCAAAGAGTGGAACATGAAATAAATGCACAACAATTCCTGCACTGAACCAAGTCTGCCATTTTAAAGAGGAGAAAAAAATAAAAAAATAAAAAAATAAATTTGTAACTATAAATCAAACAAATCTTACCTTTTTTTTTTGTATTGTTTCCACCTTCCAGCCTACCTCCTGACTATCTCCTGCAATATCTCTTTACTAGTACTTAATGTAGTACTTGAAGCTAGTACTTTCAGCTAATGAAAAGAAAGAGAAAAAAAGAAAGAAAAAAAGGGAAAAGAGAGAAAGAAAGAAAAAAGGGAAAAGAGAAAGAAAGATAGAAAAAGAGAAAGAAAGAAAGAGGGAAAGAGAAAGAGCAAGAAAGAAAAAAGAGAAAAAGACAGAAAAAGAGGGAGAAAGAGAGAGAGAGAGAGAAAGAAAGAGGGACATAGAAAACGCAAGAAAGAAAAAGAGAATAAGAGAAAAAGAGACAGAGAAAAAGAGGGAGAGAGACAAAGAGGAAGAGAGAGAAAAAGAGAAAGACAGAGAAAAGAGAGCGAGAGAGAGAAAGAGGGAAAGAGAAAAAGAAAGAGCGAGAAAGAAAAGAGGGAAAGAAATATAGAAAACGGAAAGAGATAGAAAGAAAAAGAGAAAGAAAGAAATAAAAGAAAGAAAGAATGGCCTAGACTGCATCTCCACTCTGGTGAGCTCGCTTCATTGTTATAAGTTGTTATAAGACTGCATTGTAACAATGTGTGACTATGTTATCGGTTTCTACCGGTGTCTGTAAACCTTTAAAAAAAAAAAAGATTTTAAAAAGAAAAAAGAAAAAAAAAGAAAGAAAAGGAGAGAAAGATGGAAAGAGTGAGAGAGAGAGAGAAAAAAAGAGTGAGAGATAGAAATAGAATACGAGAGAGAAAGAGAAAAAGATATAAAAGGGGATATGGAAAGGGTGAAAAGAGAGAGAGAGAGATTTGACTCGGGCAGGATGGATTCATACTGAAATGACATTTCTTGGCCGATTCGGACAGAAACAAATTTTAAGAAATTGTCTCGTCTCTAAAGAACTTGAATCTCCTGGCCTCAGTGTGCACCCTGTGAGTGACCCCACCTACCATGTGGCATTTATAATACTGGTGTCTGTATAAAGGGCAGAGGGGTTTGGGCCCCTTCGGGTGCCAGCGATTGGTTTGTTAGATGAAATTTAAATATAAATATAGTAAACCGCGCAGGATGGATGTGAACATCGCTGATCCTACACAACAAAGGGTTTGATTCTATTTGCCAAGCAAACATCTATTCCTGACACAAACCTAATAGATACATGGCAGCATTAATCATCAGCAGTTACTGGATATTGGACGCAGAGCTCCAGGACTCTCAGTAATGGCCAACTGTTGACTGCAGTCTTTAATCAAGATGTTATGCCACTCTCATCTATCACCTCCTTAAATGAGCAACCGCCACTACCCTACAGCAAATGATCAAATTTTTTATACTTTATACCACTAATGGCGTCTATGGAGATGCAATGCCTACTGAGAAATAGCTGCTACCATCAAGTACAGCAAAATATTCTAAAAACAAATAATAAACAAACTTACTCTTCTCTCCCCTATGGAAATGGGATTATAGACATTAAAAAACACACAAACATAGATAAAAAATCACCAAGAATAAATGTGTGGGTCCAAAATGTTTAGAAACCAGGGGTGTAGTTGGAGATGGAGGCTAACAGGGCATGGGTCACTGCCTTTTGTGGAAGAAGGGGTGACAACCGGCCATTCTGCCTTAGATACAGAGTTGGGGCAGCAAACTGATTATTCTTTTTTTGGCATAGTCACAGTCACAGTTTGGAGAGATGGTCATGCATGGAGTTCCAAGAACAGCCCAGCATAGTTGCTTGGCTGTCCTCAAAATCCCATGAAAGTGAATTGAGAGAGCAATACACGCATTGCCACCTCATTTCACTGAATGCATGGCTCACGCCATTCATTTCTATGGGTATTCTGAGAAGAGCCGTGGAAAGTTGATCAGTTATCCTTGGTTCTCCCACAGAAGTCAGTAGAGAGAGACACGCATGCACCACAACCTCTCCAAACATTGAAGCCAGCAAATGGGGCCCCCGTTTCCCTGATCGATGCAGGTCCCAGAAGTGTGGCCTGCATCTATTGGACGTTTATGGCATATCCTGTGGATCTCTCATGAAAATCCAAAGCTGGAATACCCCTTTAAGATGGCCATACACATCAGATTGTCGGACGGACAACCATCTAATGTCTATCATGGGAAGGAAGGATCAGAGCTGTTGGCTTTCAACATGCCTGGTCCTTTTGTTCTCAGGTTAGACAAGCTGCTGCCCAGTGTTTGACAATGGCCCACTCCACTCTCCTCATTCAGAACCCATGCACACTCGGGGCCATCAGGTGGAACAGGTAGCAGTGGACCATCAGCTACCTGAAGTGTATGGCTAGCTTTATACACCAGATAAAGGAAAGCCTACACAATCCCTAAAACACCTACTTTACGAAGACCTCCTACCGTTTAAGTAATAAAATGATAAAGCTTAAGAAACTTGAGTTTTGGCAGAGAACAGTGGGTCTCACAGACTAGAGAAATCTGGGTATCACTTCAAAATCTTGAGTTATTTCCCATCCAATACTGACCTGAAGAAGCTAGGTAGAAGCTTAGGCATTATAGAGAGGTGCTGTGGTGAATATGGCACATCCAAGTATCGTATGGTCAGCCATTCATTCGAATGGTCAATACATACTATCGCAAATAAATGGTCAGTGGCGCCTTCTCTCTATCGAAGCTTATCGGGGGATTTCTGAAGACATACATACATGAAGACTGTTGGGTTTGATAATCTTTAGTTATGTTACAGGACGTGTGGATTCAGAGCAGTTTATGAGATTGTAACCCCACTCACACTAAAGGGAATGTGTCACCAGAAAATGACCTACTGTCAGAATCATATTTTTATGTTAAACATATTTGTTTTTTGAATTTTTGGTGTTTTTTTTTTTTTACTTTTTCCATGTCACTATCAATATGTTGTTTTAAAAACTGTAAATAATCCTGCAATTTTTACACTGGCCACTAGGCCTAAAATATGTGCAGACTTCGGCTGCAGCTACATGGGCCATAGACACAGGAGCTGACCCCATTGACTTTTATGGGAGCGTTTTTAAGGCATGCTCTGTGTAGAGGTGAGGGAAGAGAAGAGAAGCTGTGATAACACCTAGTGTAAATGGTGGATCCTGTGTTATATACACTCACCTAAAGAATTATTAGGAACACCTGTTCTATTTCTCATTAATGCAATTATCTAGTCAACCAATCACATGGCAGTTGCTTCAAAGCATTTAGGGGGGTGGTCCTGGTCAAGACAATCTCCTGAACTCCAAACTGAATGTCAGAATGGGAAAGAAAGGTGATTTAAGCAATTTTGAGCGTGGCATGGTTGTTGGTGCCAGACGGGCCGGTCTGAGTATTTCACAATCTGCTCAGTTACTGGGATTTTCACGCACAACCATTTCTAGGGTTTACAAAGAATGGTGTGAAAAGGGAAAAACATCCAGTATGCGGCAGTCCTGTGGGCAAAAATGCCTTGTGGATGCTAGAGGTCAGAGGAGAATGGGCCGACTGATTCAAGCTGATAGAAGAGCAACGTTGACTGAAATAACCACTCGTTACAACCGAGGTCTGCAGCAAAGCATTTGTGAAGCCATAACACGCACAACCCTGAGGCGGATGGACTACAACAGCAGAAGACCCCACCGGGTACCACTCATCTCCACTACAAATAGGAAAAAGAGGCTACAATTTGCACGAGCTCACCAAAATTGGACTGCTGAAGACTGGAAAAATGTTGCCTGGTCTGATGAGTCTCGATTTCTGTTGAGACATTCAAATGGTAGAGTCCGAATCTGACGTAAACAGAATGAGAACATGTATCCATCCTCTGATGGCTACTTCCAGCAGGATAATGCACCATGTCACAAAGCTCGAATCATTTCAAATTGGTTTCTTGAACATGACAATGAGTTCACTGTACTAAAATGGCCCCCACAGTCACCAGATCTCAACCCAATAGAGCATCTTTGGGATGTGGTGGAACAGGAGCTTCGTGCCCTGGATGTGCATCCCTCAAATCTCCATCAACTGCAAGATGCTATCCTATCAATATGGGCCAACATTTCTAAAGAATGCTATCAGCACCTTGTTGAATCAATGCCACGTAGAATTAAGGCAGTTCTGAAGGCAAAAGGGGGTCCAACACCATATTAGTATGGTGTTCCTAATAATTCTTTAGGTGAGTGTATATAGAGATGTTAGGCTACTTTCACACTCGAGCCGTCTGCATCCGTTCAGAATGGAACCGTTTGTATTATCTTTAACATAGCCAAGACGGATCCGCCTTGAACACCATTGAAAGTCAATAGAGAACGGATCAGTTTTCTATTGTGCCAGATTGTGTCAGTGAAAACTGATCCGTCCCCATTGACTTACATTGTGTGCCAGGACGGATCCGTTTGGCTCAGTTTCATCAGACGGATACCAAAACGCTGCAACCAGCGTTTTGCTGTCCGTCTCCAAAGCGGAATGGAGACTGAACTGATGCATTCTGAGCGGATCCTTTTCCTTTCAGAATGCATTAGAATGCAAACTGATCAGTTTTGGAACGCCCCTGAGAGCCCTGAACGGATCTCACAAACGGAAAGCCAAAACGCGAGTGTGAAAGTAGACGTACTTTTCATTGTAATTCTGCTTGGGATGATAATAGCTACTGAAGAGTTACCTGTTGTGAGGATTCGCTCTGGTAGTTGAGATAAGCGGGTGCAGTACAGTGGCAAAGTACAAGTTCGAAATTCAAATGTCCGTGTTTATTCACACATAAGGTCAAACAAAAACACTCTTTGCAAGGTTGGTGTTTGTTCACACCAAGTAGAAAGTTTGTGTATAACAAGACAATGTCACCTTGTCGGTGGTTCTGCCTCCAGCAGTCAAAATGCAGGCTTTAGGTGGCCTGCTCTCCCAACACACAGATCTCAGCTTTTCAGCCCAGCACAGGGCTCAGTTCCCACACCAGCGATTGCCAGGGCTCCTCTGTCAGAGAGAGGTAATCACCCCCAGCTGACACTGCTGGCTGGGTTTTTTATTGGCCAGTCAAGACCCGGCCTGGAACATGGGGAGTAGTCACCCACCCATCACTTTGACTACTCCCAGTAAGAGCCGTCCCGGATCAGCTATACAGCCATACTAAAATAGCAAAGTGTCAATCAGTATTAGCTGCCGCTGACACCTGAAAATACCTGCTCTTACTTCACCGAGGCCAGGAACCTCAGTGACACATACCTTCCGTCAATGACGGACCCTTGCGCTTTCCTACACTGTATAGAACAGGAAATCGTAACCTAATATTAGCCAGTGTGAAAATTGCAGGAATATATACTGGTACATTTTTTTTGTAGACAGTAGGTAGTGACAAGGAAAAATTAAAAAAGAAAAACTCATCAAAAATTCTTAAAAATATATGTCTAACATAAAAATGTGATTTTTAACAAAAGGTCATTTTCTGATGACACATGCCCAAGAGGGTAAGTGTTCTGTGGGGCAGCCGCATGCATCCGACGGTCCACTCCCCAAAAAAGTAGTGCATGCATGTTACCACGGAATGGAAGCACAGAATGGAATACCACGGAAGCACTCCGTAGTGCTTCAGTTCCGTGGTTCCGTTCTGCACCGCATCTCCGGATTTGACTTGAATGGGTCCGCATCTGTGATGCGGAATGCACATGGCCGGTGCCCCGTGTATTGCGGACCTGCCGTATGCGGGCTGCAATACGGCCACGGCGGGGCAACGGCTGTGGGCATGAGCCCTTAAAGGTGTTTTCCGTGATTTTACTACTGATGACCTATCTTCAGGATCGGTCATCAGTTTCTGATTGGTGGGGGGTCCCCCGCCGATCAGCTGTTTGAGAAGGTGCCGACGCTTACCAAGCACAGCGCTGTGCATTGTCTATTGGCTGTGCTTGGCATCGCAGTTCAGCCCCGCTGAAGTGAATGGGGCTGAACGCAATACCAAGCACAGCTGCTCTACAATGTACGGCGCTGTGCTTGATAAGAATGGAGAAGGCCTTGCCGTTCACAGGAGCATTGGTGCCTTCTCAAACAGCTGATAGGCGGGGGTTCCGGGTGTTGGACCCCCACCAATCAGATACTGATGATCGATCCTGAGGACAGGTCATCAGTATCATATGTTTCTTGCCTTATGCTCCTGGAGAGCCTATTTAAGGAACCCGGGCTGTACAACATTGTCAGTTTGACAGTCCACCTCACCGTCAAGAATGTATCGTTAAACTGTGAAGTTTCTGTAATCAAATCAAATTCCACAATGGGAAACATAGCAATTTTATCTAATGGGACTGAAAATAACTCAAATAGTTGTCACCGTGCCGATAGCTGAGGCTTGACAGCTTTCATTTTTTATTCAAGTGAAATTACTTAGAGCGTGAATTCAGCTGGGGTCTTGAGAGAAGAGAATACGTTGACAATGACTTATTTTTCTACCATGTCCATGTCGGAGGGGAAATGCAGTAATGTGCCAAGGCTGTGACACACAAGCCCTGAGCCCGGAACAGAGGCTCTTCACAATGAAGGAAGAGGTAAGAAAAGATCAATTTAAATCTCAGGCCATCATGCCGAGAACTCTTTGTATCACCATGACCACAATGAAGAGAAATTTCTAAACTCACTTCTTACAATAATGCAAATGTTACAATAAGTCGCCTATTACCAAATTTACATTGAGGCGGTTGTCACTTAATCACAATGGAAAAGAATTAAGATAAAAATTGCCAATAATATCCATCCACCTAAATTAATCTATCCGCTGGTCTGTCTATTTGCTTCTATAGATCAATCTGTTCATCTATCAAAATTCATCTGCTTGTATTGCTAGGACATTCTTTCATCTTTCTAAATCCATCCACCTGCCTGTCCAGATCCATCCATCCATCTGGCCGCCAGTCCAGACCAGCTGTCTTTCCAGGTCCACCTCCATCCAAGTCCACCTCCTGCCCATCTAGGTCCACCATCCTTCTGGACGCCTGTCCAGACCAGCTGTCTATCCAGGCCCACCTCCTGTGCATCCAGGCCCACCTCCTGTTCATCCAGGCCCACCTCCTGTTCATCCAGGCCCACCTCCTGTCCATCCAGGCCCACCTCCTGTCCATCCAGGCCCACCTCCTGTCCATCCAGGCCCACCTCTTGTCCATGCAGGCCCACCTCCTGTCCATCCAGGCCCATCTGGACACCTTCTTCCAGGTGTCACCTATTTAGACTAATCCTCTTTCCTTTATATTCCCTCCCATACTGCCTCATTTTGCGGTTTATACTACTTCCTGGATTGAAGTCTTCACTGCTGGAGACTTCTGTGGCTGCTTGTTCAGATAAGTCCTTTCATGTATTGTGTTTCCTTGCTGGCTTGATTCTAGGTGACCCTGACTCCCTCCGTATTAAGTGCAGGGAGCCGGTGGTCGTGTCCCCTCACTATTATACCGTTTTCAGGTGTCACACAGTCTAGGTACGAGGGCATGCCAGAGGTCGCAATAACGCCTGTACAAGCGTCATAGACGCCTGTTCAGGCCATTTTACTCCCTGGAAAAAGTCTAAGGCGTACCGATACGCCTTAGACTTTTCCCTGCTATTCAATTCATAAATGTAGTGAATGTGAAAGGCGCAGGCAGCGCAGCGACGCTGCTGCTGCCTGAGACAACCAATAACAAGGCTCCTTACATTAAGGAGCTTAGTGATTGGTCAGTTTGAGCGGGCTGCCGGAGCTTAGGACACACCGCTCTGAAGAGGGAGGAGGGAGGCGCGCGATCCTGACTGGCGGGGTAAGTGGTGGTCTGAGCGCCTTGTTTTTACCCTATAGTGATGAGTCTGCAGCGCTCAGCCGAGCTCTCCTCCCTGCTGAGCGCGGTAGTGAAGACGGCCTCAATAGAAGGTCTAGGACCGTCTTCACTACCGCAGTCAGCAGTGAGGACAAGTGGCTGAGCGCTTCAGACTCCTGCTTATAGAAGACAGCGGGGGTCCCAGCGCTGGACACACCGACAGGAGACCTCCATAACGACAGACCTGTCACCCGTAGACCTCTGTCACCTGTCAGCTTTCTTATGAATCCATTAAGGATTCATTGCAGCGTGTTCCATCAGACGCTGCTATAAGGATTTCTTCTGTAATGCGGTGCCGCATGTGGCCATTTACAGCCTCCAGGACACAGTCCCTCTGCCAAGCACATGAAGTCCTCACTGTAAAACTGTATAATCCAATAACCACAGCGGTGGTGGCTTTTTTGTGGAATGAGATAGGGCAATGGATCATGGAAGACAAACTACCCTTTATAGCAAGATCAAGCATGACACAAAATGACAGCCTCTAGATCAGGGAAAAGCAACCTCCGGCACTCCAGCTGTGCTGAAACTACAACTCCCAGTATCCTCCTTTCACTTCTTTGGGAGTTACAAGAACAGCTGAGCAAGTGTGCATGCTGGGAGTTGTAGTTTCACAGCAGTGCTGGAGTGCCAAAGGTTGCTGCTCCCTAGATCAGTGGTTATCACTGCGTGATGACATCATCCAGATCCATAACATGTGACTGTGGCCCTGCAAGGTATGTGCCCGGGTCTTTCGCTTGTGCCCTTGGCACCAGCATGCACCACCATCCATTGTGCCTGTGTCCTGCTCCGCCAGTGCCTCAGGTCTCTTCAGAGTCTACAAACAGCCCCGGTGGCACCGACATACCCACCTGAGAGCTCATCTACAAGAACGTAACTTTGGTGGGCAGCAATGGCCACGTGATGGATGGCAAACCCCAGTGACCAGCGGCACAGGAACAGCAGCAAAAATTAAAGGGATTGTCCCAAGATCAACACTGTTTACCTATCCATACTTCACCCAGAGAAAACTAGAACATGGTAACCAAGGTGGGACCCCCAGCGATCATGTACTTGAAGGGGACATGTCTGTTTTAGTAACGACTTGCATTTCCCATGCAATAACAAATCTGGGGAGTCAATTCTTGTGACTCTATATTGTACCATTCCTCTATTATTCCTACTAGAACTTATGAACTAATTGCTAGTAGTCTGCAATAAAGGTCCAGCTGGATGTTACCAGTTGACAGCACTGATTGAATAATATCAGGCTGTGCAGGGACACCCCCATCTGGACCTTCACTGCAAACTGCCAGCAAGTCATTCATAACTAATAACAGAGGAATGGTGCAACATAAAGTCATAAGAATAGATCCTCCAGGATTGTTATTACATGTGGGGGTGCAAGTAGTTACCAAAACAGACAAATCAGGAGAGGTGAGGGGTCCTTTTTTAACGACAGGTGATAAATATCCATCTTAGGAAAAACCCTTTAAACCTCATAAAATCACTGCAACAGTGACCTCAGCGGTGCCGACCCCCTCAGCGCAACAGTGACCTCAGCGGTGCCGACCCCTCTCAGCGCAACAGTGACCTCAGTGGTGCCGACCCCCCTCAGCGCAACAGTGACCTCAGCGGTGCCGACCCTCCTCAGCGCAACAGTGACCTCAGCGGTGCCGACCCCCTCAGCGCAACAGTGACCTCAGTGGTGCCGACCCCCCTCAGCGCAACAGTGACCTCAGTGGTGCCGACCCCCTGAGAGCAACAGGGACCTCAGTGGTGCCGACCCCCTCAGAGCAACAGGGACCTCAGTGTTGCCGACCACCTCAGAGCAACAGGGACCTCAGTGGTGCCGACCACCTCAGAGCAACAGGGACCTCAGTGGTGCCGACCACCTCAGAGCAACAGGGACCTCAGTGGTGCCGACCACCTCAGAGCAACAGGGACCTCAGTGGTGCCGACCCCCTCAGAGCAAGTGACCCCGGTGGTGCCGACCCCCTCAGAGCAAGTGACCTCAGTGGTGCCGACCCCCTCAGAGCAAGTGACCTCAGTGGTGCCGACCCCTCAGAGCAAGTGACCCCGGTGGTGCCGACCCCCTCAGAGCAAGTGACCCCGGTGGTGCCGACCCCCTCAGAGCAAGTGACCTCAGTGGTGCCGACCCCCTCAGAGCAAGTGACCTCAGTGGTGCCGACCCCCTCAGAGCAAGTGACCTCAGTGGTGCCGACCCCTCAGAGCAAGTGACCCCGGTGGTGCCGACCCCCTCAGAGCAAGTGACCTCAGTGGTGCCGACCCCCTCAGAGCAAGTGACCTCAGTGGTGCCGACCCCTCAGAGCAAGTGACCCCGGTGGTGCCGACCCCCTCAGAGCAAGTGACCTCAGTGGTGCCGACCCCCTCAGAGCAAGTGACCTCAGTGGTGCCGACCCCCTCAGAGCAAGTGACCTCAGTGGTGCCGACCCCCTCAGAGCAAGTGACCTCAGTGGTGCCGACCCCCTCAGAGCAAGTGACCTGAGTGGTGCCGACCCCCTCAGAGCAAGTGACCTCAGTGGTGCCGACCCCTTCAGAGCAAGTGACCTCAGTGGTGCCGACCTCCGCTAAATGTAAAATTGTCTATATTTGCCATTTATGCATGGAAGACAGTTCTAGATACTAGTAATGGTTTTCATGCATAAATAGCAACCCCTTAATGTTATACAGGCCTTCGTATTAACTATTTGAATTACTGTAACTTTCATACTCCTCATCGGCGGAAAATACTCCTCAAAAATGGTAAGAGGAGTATTTTTACTCTTCCAGAAAAAATGTAGCGCGACCTCTGGGGCATGCAATCGTCTACCTCTGAGACCCTTCTATGTGCTTAGCAGTCAGGGTGAGCTCTTAGGGTTTTATAGGGGTCACCTATATGCTCCTTAGTTTGGGATCAAGCCAGTCAGATGTTTATCCATAACTTCCAGCTATCTGCAACATCATCCGTGACACCAGATCCATTTGTCTATCTTTTCAGATCCAAATATCCTTCCATCTAATACCATCAATTTATCATTCCATTAGGGTTGTTTGCGGGTATCGAAATTTCGATACCCAATCGATACTTCTGTCCCGGTATCGATACGATACCGGGATTTCCATTTTTTCGATACTGGGCTGCGCTTCTGCGCAGTCTAGTATCTCTGAACATGAGAGCGCTGCTCTCAGCGCGCTCATGTTCTCTCAGCAGCACGGGGAGAAGGAAGCAGTCTCTCCCTCCCCCTGTGCTGCTGCCGCCGCTGCCACCAATGAGAAGAGAGGGGTGGAGGAGGGGCGGGCGCACTGCGCCATCAATGATAGTACTTTTCCTACACAGAGCCGCGCCCAGCGATGTCCCAGCACTCACCATTAGTCCTGGGCGCCGCTCCGTTTGCCCGCTGTGCCCCATTACTGTCTCCTCTCCTGCTCCACATGCTGATTACTATCGGAGGGATGGGGAGGAGACATCAGCTTCTCTAGTGGGCGTTCCTTCCTGCGCTGCGATTGGACAGCGCTACAGCCAGGGAGAAGGAACGCCCACTAGTGAAGCTGATGTCTCCTCCCCATCCCTCCGATAGTAATCAGCATGTGGAGCAGGAGAGGAGACAGTAATGGGGCACAGCGGGCGAACGGAGCGGCGCCCAGGAATAATAGTAAGTGCTGGGACATCGCTGGGCGCCGCTCTGTGTAGCCTAATACTGAAAGTCTGGACCCAGGAAAAGTAGACTTTAACCCATAATACAGGAGGCGGGTGCCGGTAGCAGAATCGCATTGCCGGCATCCTGCCCCTGACACCCGCCTCCTGTATTAAGGGGTAATTATCATTGGTGGTGCAGTGTGCCCCTTCTCCCCCCCCCCCCCCTCAACCCCGCATCCCATTAAAATCATTGGTGCCGGCCCCTCTCTACCACCCCAGTATTAAAATCATTGGTGGCAGTGGCCACAAGGTCCTCTCCCCTCCCCCTCATTGGTGGTGCAGTGGCAGCTTCTGATTGGAGCCCCAGCTGTGTAAGCCTGGGGCTCCGATCAGTTGCCATGGCAGCCAGGACGCTACTGGAGCCCTGGCTGCCATGGTAACATCCGTGATGCTGTGTGCACAGAGCACAGAGCAGCAGGGACAGTGTGAAGTCCTAATTACCCTGATAGAGATCTATCAGGGTGAATAGGACAAGGGATGAAAAGATCCCAGGTTCTGGCCCCTAAGGGGGAAATCGTTATTAAATAAAAAGTGTAAAAAAAAAAAAAAAAAAAGGAAAAAAATACCCCACCAACAATTTCACATATAAAATGTATAAATAATAAACATATTACATATCGCCACGTCAGAAAAGTCCAAACTATTAAAATATTAAAAAAATCTATGCGGTGAACGCCGGAACAGAAAAATATAAATAAATAAATGCGCGATTCGCCATTTTTTAAAATGCAGAATGCATGTGGCTTTTTTGGTTTATTTTTTTCACGTGGTATCGAATGGTATCGAGTATCGCAATACTTTTTCATGGTATCGAAACCGAATAAAAAAATTGGTATCGCAACAACTCTACATTCCATCTATCCTTTCTTCCGTCCATTGTTCGTAGGCATCCTTACAAAATTCCCAGACCCTATAATTAGATATCTAGAGGTGTAAAATAGTTTGCTTATTTATTTGCCGGAAACACACATCAAATAAAATAAGGAACTGTTCCACCACAACCTTCCTGTGCTGAGGCTTTTAGGGTACTTTTACCCTAGCGTTTTTGCTGGATCCGGCAGGGTTCAGCAAAATACGCTTCCGTTACTGATAATACAACCGTCTGCATTCATTATGAACGGATCCGGTTGTATTATCTTTAACATAGCCAAGACGGATCCGTCATGAACTTCACTGAAAGTCAATGGGGGACGGATCCGTTTTCTATTGTGGCAGAGACTTGCATTGTGGGTCATGACGGATCTGTCTTGCTCCGCATCCCATGACTGAAAGAAAACCGCAGCTTGCTGAGGTTTGCTCTCCGCTATGGGAACGCAACCAAACAAACCGGAATGCATTTTGGTGCACTACGTTCTGTTCAGTTACGTTTCGTCCCCATTGACAATGAATGGGGACAAAACTGAAGCGTTTTTTTCCCGGTATTGAGACTCCATGACGGATCTCAATACCGGAAAATATTAACGCTAGTGTGAAAGTAGCCTAATCTGCATTTCCAAATCAATATGCAAAGTTGAAGTCACTGAACCACAGGTTATTATAAGTCACTTTTCACCTCCACCGCTTGAAGTCTTGGATGTCTGAGAAGAGTGGAAGCGTCCTGTTAAGTGTACATGCTAATTTTATGCTTATTAATTTGCCTCTTGAGTAAAATGCCTTCCAGAGGTAATCTCTAAAATGTAATAGCAGAAAACAGTGTAAGTGTTCCCTGCATTACATCACTAATTGTACAAGTGGCCATAATCAAACTTTCTGCATCTTACGCCTCCGAAGTGTTTAGTAACTCTTTATATGCCTCGTATAGTGTTGTAGTCATACAAGAGAAGACTCCTGTATGTAATAATGGCAAAGATTGTTTAACTGGGTTCTCTGCACTCAAAATGTTTGAAGGAGGAGTGATCACTTCTCCTGACATTTCTGTTTTAGCAACTACTTACGTTCCCCATGTAAAAACAATTCTGGATCATCTATTCTTTTGACTTCTTGTGCCATTCCTCTATTATTCCTTCTAGGTGTTTAAGAATAAATTGGCAGTAGTCTTCAATAAAGATCCATATGGGTGCAAACAGTTGAGGGTGTGTCCCTGCACAGTTTGTGCTGCCAGTGTTAGATTGTGCAGGGACACCCTCCCAAATGGTAACGCCCAGTTGGAACTTTCTTACAGGCTGTTGGCAATTCAAAAACCTAAAGTACGAAAAATAGAGGAACTGTACAACACAGAGTATAAGAAAAGATGCTCCAGCATGATTACATGGAACATGCAAGTAGCTACTACAACAGACTTTGGGATAGGAGACAGGTCTTTTTTGAATGGAAGACCGCTATGAAAAGGTAAATTCCACTTTTACGTTGGCCATACACCTTAGACAGCTGTTGGCCGAGTGTGCTTGTGTTCTGAATGGGGAGAGGGGAGTAAGAAGCTCAGACACAACCTGATGACAGCTAATCTCTCCTGAGACAAAAGCATCAGATATCGAAAGTCAACTTCTTCCCCCCATCTGCTGCCTGGGAAAATGCAGGACACTCCAATACCCATTAGATGGCTGGCCGGTCGATACCCAAGATGGTTGGCAACATTAATGAAAGGTTTGTGGGCAGCCACCTTTAGTTACCTTCGAATAGATCATTCAAATATGTCATTAGATCAGTAAGGCTACTTTCACACTCGCGTTTTGGCTTTCCGTTTGTGAGATCCATCATGGGCTCTCACAAGCGGTCCAAAACGGATCAGAATGGAAAAGGATCCGCTCAGAATGCATCAGTTTGCCTCCGATCAGTCACCATTCCGCTCTGGAGGCTGCCTGCAGCGTTTTGCTGTCCACTTGACGAAGCTGAACCAAACTGATCCGTCCTGACACACAATGTAAGTCAATGGGGACGGATACGTTTTCTCTGACACAATCTGGCACAATAGAAAACGGATCCGTCCTCCATTGACTTTCAATGGAGTTCATGACGGATCCGTCCTGGCTATGTTACAGATAATACAAACGGATCCGTTCATGACGGATGCATGCGGTTGTATTATTGTAATGGATCCATGACGGATCTGCCCAAAACGCAAGTGTGAAAGTAGCCTTAGCTGGTATCCCAGAATGAAGGTCAAAAGGCAATCACCAAATGTATTTTCAGCTCTAAATCTTAATGGACATAATATGATCAATCCAAGGGTGTGCATACCACGTAGCTGCTATAGGGCCCACAGAGAGAGTAACGACCCAGCCCTGTTTGGTCTGATCCTCCTTTGCGTAGCAAGAACCTACTTAGGACTTCCCTGTTCAGAAGAAGGACACCGTTTACAAACAGATTAAAAAACAAACTTCTCATGTCCATCTCTGATCTTGGTTTACCTACTTGACTTTTAGCTGACCAAATGCTGGACCACCAAATGTATCTGAATTGACGCTTTATCTGATCTTTGAAAACAAAGGAATTTAGGTGGGACAAACCACAGTCCCCTGAGCTACAATAAACAAAAGGTGTCCTAGGACTATGAAGAATATGCAAATCTACAAATGGTGGAAGAACGTTTGATCATTTCAAACCACCCAAATGCCCATAAAATTACTACTCTACATTTCTTTAAATATTCACAGTCTTCAGCTGCTGAGCGCACATGCAACAGGTCAGCCAGTTTTATAAGTACAAATCTGGTGAAAGATGACCTTTAAGAAAAGTGCTTTGATGGTGGGCAGAGATTTCCAAACAAAGGGACTTTGGCATTGTATTGAGGGGTTGAATCTTAGAGATTCTCGCCTTCGGAAACCTCAGATTTTACGTACATCAGAGGTGCTCCACTGAGCACATTCCCCAAATTGAAATCTCAAGTTAGGAGATCTACAGAACAGTGAGGCCACTTCATTCTGTGCATTGGAACAGGTTTGTGCTCGACCCAAAGTACAATCCCCCATAAATTTTGAATAAAAACAATCATAGGAACACACACACACACTCTTTAAGGATCACAAAATGCATTTTCAGTACTTATTCATGTTACATCTGGCTTTATTTACAAGACAGGACCTATAAAATACCCCCTTACAGGTCTACTAATGAATCCATCGGGGTAAAAGAGCCTAAAGGCAACTAATGTGGATGTGTCTCCATCACAAGAGCTAAACAGGCACTTAATAGGCAGCCGGCTGTTTGCATAGTCGGAAGGCTTACTGCATTGGGAAGGAACATACACAACGTGTCTTTTGGCAAAGATGTTTTACATGTCAAATTAGCAAGTCAAAAGAGATCTGTTTCTGTTCTGACACCATATAACGACAAATAAACGCTGGCAGCCGATCAATAAGTCAGTGCTGCCATCTGTAATCTGATGAAAATAGAAGTGCAATCTCAAACAATACAATGTCATCATTTAAAAAAAAAAAGATAAAATCTTAAACCAATTCCATGTTTCCAGGATTATTAAGTGGTGGGTGACCTCTCGGCTGCTCGTGTTCAATTCGTCTGAGCAAACCAAGACTGGTCTCTGAGATCTGGTGGGTGTCCTTTGGCCTTATACTGTAGCGTGCCCTTTTAAATGAACATGCACATGTCAATGCAGACAAAACCATTTTGTAGGATGCATCAATATATAGAAGAAGGTAAGGTAGGAGTTCAATTAAACTAGTAATATAACGGAGGTAACAGTTGCGGGTGTCACAATGCTCAGAGATGTCTTTAGTTCTTTGGGAATTGACCATAGTAAAAGTTATAGTTCCATAGTATGGTTGAACAAAGACAAAAAAGTGTCCATGCAGTATTGATCCAAAGGAAGAGGTAGAGGACAATTGCTATAATTATAGAATTTACCAACAAGCTACATATTGTCTCCATCAGCAGACCCACCATGTGTGGGAGCCAACATCTTGATTAGTCTTTCCTCTCCATCAGAGCTGAGTAAAATCTTTTTAAGAACTAGACAAGGTATGAAAGGTATCACAGTCACATGCCAATTATTCAGTGTATATACATTCAGCCGATCATCATATGGGTTTCATGTGTTGGCAATTACTCAAATTCTCTGAGCTTTAGAAATTTTCATTTTGCACCAAAGTGGTACTGACATTACTTAAGTCATGAAGCCAGCTTGAACTAGGACACTCGGAAGGGTCAAGAATTCAACCTTCACCGATCATCACCTGTTGCAAAACTACAACTCCCAGCATGCCCGAACAGCCTACAGGTCTCAGCCTACAGCAGGGCATTGTGGGAGTTGTAGTTTTACAACAGCTGGAAGGCCGCAGTTTTTGTATGCCTGGTCTTATTAGTGTGTTTAGGTCAATTTAATCTACATCAGACCCTTTGATATAATCCCACATACTATTATACAGGTTTGACTAGTTGGATACCTTTAGGGTACTTTCACACTTGCGTTTTTCTTTTCCGGCATTGAGTTCCGTCCTAGGGGCTCAATACCGGAAAACAACGGATCAGTTTTATCCCCATGCATTCTGAATGGAGAGTAATCCGTTCAGGATGCACCAGTTCAGTCGTTTTGCCTTTTCAGGACGGAGATAATACCGCCGCAAAATTCCAGAACACTTGCCAAAATGCCGGATCCGGCATTTTTTCCCATTGAAATGCATTAATGCCGGCCCCGAGTGTTCCAGGAAAACGGATCAGTTTTTGCGGTCTGCACATGCTCAGACCACAAGAAATGTGAAAAAAAAAAATGCTGGATCCATTTTTCCGAGTGACACCAGAGAGACGGATCCGGCATTTCAATGCATTTGTCAGACAGATCCAGATCCTGATCCGTCTGACAAATGCCATAAGTTTGCATACGTTTTGACGGATCCGGCAGGCAGTTCCGGCAATGTAACGGCCTGCCGGAATCCTCTGCCGCAAGTGTGAAAGTACCCTTACTGATCTTTTAGGCCTCTCTGTCAGAAGCTGATCTTTGGGGGTCTCAATTTTTGGAATTGTTCTGCTGTTTGCTATGTGGGAATCCCAACCATTAAAGGTAATGAAGCAAATCCATTTAGATCTATATCACCCACTCTATTCAATGACTGCTTTGTGATGCAAGAGAAACTTGAACATGGCACTCATTTTTGAGATTGAGAAGGAAATTTATAAAAAGGTTATATAAAACGTCGTCTATGTGCAGACAATTTCCTTTTAAGTCATCCCATTTGGTGGGCCCAAGACAAAAAGAGGACACATGAGTTGCTATGATTAGTCTACCACTATCACGCTTCCCTAAAATTGAATTTCATCTGCATTGTCCCCATGAACTTAAAGATCTATGCATGTCAGGATACAATGACCACTGATAGCATCTGTCAAATCCTAATCCATAATCATATTACACAAAAGTACCAAGACTACCCAACTCTGATTTCTACACCTTATGACACCTGTACAAGTCCTGAATTATATTAAAAGAGAATTAACTTAAAGCTTCAAGGTCCAGAAGAAAAATCTATCCAAGACTTCCCACACACACTTTTATATCATTTATAAGACTAGTATGGCCCTCTCCCTCTGGCCTTGGATCCAGGTGTAAATGCTACCTTTGCACCTCCTACAGCTACAAAATGTGATATTAATGCATAAATAAAGCACAACTGTCAACATCAAGACCCAGGCTCATAATCCATATCATATTACTGCACTCTACTGTTTACAAACCACTGTCAGACCCTATGACTGTTATACAATATCCAACACAACTCACAAAAAGACAAAGCTTATGTATTATTTTTCAGTCCTTTATAAAGGAGCCTTACCCCACAAGCAGGCTAAAGATTCACAATTGTCTCCAAATGTAGGAAGAGTTCAAAATGGACGTCAAACAAAAACAAATCATTTTCAGTGGATTTATCAAAGTCATAGCTTCGATATGACTTTGAGTCAGAAAGCAACAAATAGGGATGAGTGAATTTCATGATAAATTTGATTCACCGTGAAGCCGAATTTCCTCAAGCTTCGTGGTAGTGAATTGATTTTTAAAAAAAATAAAACTTACCTGATCCATTTGGTCCCGACGGGTCGGGTGCCACCATCTCACTTGAAGATCTCGGCCGAAATCCCGTGCGCAAGATTCCAAGCAAGATTCCGCAACAGACCTTCAAGCAAGATGACGGAGCCCGGCCCATCGCGAGAAAATGGATCAGGTAATTAGTTTATTTTTTTATTTATCACTGAATTATAAGTATCCAATGCCGCTATCATGTATGAACGTGGCCTATGAGGGGTACAAATACAATGGGCAATGGAAATGAGCTTCGTTCATCTTGAACAACAAACACCAATTCTCAAACTACAAAACTAGTCTTCCATGTTTCTGCCATCATGTGAATAAAAAAGGACTACCATAAGGAGATACTGTATATTACCCCTCAAATAAAAATAAATAAAATAAAGTATCGGTCATAAATTGGGCCACATAAGAAATCTTTCTTTTTGAGTTTACAGAGCTCATGACTCAACAATTGGCCATGCCAATGACATATGTTCTGATGAGTAACGAGTAATCAACATAGTCCCAAATTCCTTGTCTGTAAAACCCGACAAAATTCCTTGAAATTTGGATGGTCTTTCAGGTAAAGTGCAGGTCTTCAAAGGAGGATGTGTCAGACATTACAGTAATGCCGCTTGTCTGGAGAGGAACCACCAATTTGATATTTCAGTATTATGACTCATTGTTTGGACAGGGAGAAGATAATGAACCTTCTGCTACAGAATGTGACTCATAAATGAGCATAAAAATAAACGTCAATATTTAGCCGAGGAGGGCCTTCGCTCCATTTGGGCTGACCTACATTTATGTGTGAATATTTGCATTTCACACTAAACCATAAAAAAAAAAAGAAAAAAGCATAGTACGGGGGAATGTGTTGACGGCTTCCAAATTAAAAGTAGAAATATAGCCCAATTGTCTGAAATTACTTAGTCATGAAGCTGAAGCAGATGGTTTTGTGGATCGGGTTAAGTCTACCGTCTACTCGGCTGCATGGCAGAATGTCAACATGTTTTTATTGCAATGCATTCTGGGTACGTTTCCTCAGCACCTAACCTGCTTCCTATCTATGAAACCATGTTGAATATTTTTGCTTTTCTTCCGTATGACTTTGTATTGGACATAACTATCTGGTAGATCTGAACAAACAAGGTGACATCTAGAAAAAGCTTTTGCAGAATAGAGGCCTCTGGATGTATAAGAAGCTGAGAAAGACATAAGGGCCTAAAAGGAGCCAAAAAAACAATACACACACAGTTCAAAATTTTGGAACCACTCAACTTTTTGTGTCTATAATAGTTGTAAAATTTCAATTTCAGATGCAATTGATAGTTTATGCTACCACCAAAAGACAAACACCCAGGGGGAGAATTTATCATTTGATGTGTTTTGGGTGTCAGTTTTAAAGGGAACCTGTCATGTGGATATTTGATTATAATCTAACTAATTATATACAATCATTAACTACTAAAAAGTGCCTTAGATGTATTCACTTACTGGTGTGACAGATGGTGACCTCATAATATACACACAAAGATGCCAAATGCCGCATGCTAATGAGCCGATTTGAGTCCAGCGTGATGTCATTGAGTCCAGCGTTTATTTAATTAACAGCTATAGCCACTCCCCTGCCCACCTGCTGCTGATTCATATGGAGAATAACTGTCAATCAGCAGCAGGTGGGCGGGGAGAGTCAGGAGCTCATGAATATTCAGGACTCATCATTATGAGCTGGAGCTTTTCAATACAAGATGTTGGCAGATTGACTGGGTCAATTAAAGGAAGTGACCCAGCATTTTGCTAAGAGAATCAGTCACTTATTTATGTTGCCCTTAGGACACGATAAAACTGGTGACAGGTTCCCTTTAAGTCCATCTTTGGTTTGTGTTACTGCGCCAAATTTATGAAATAGCGCAATTTTTTTTTTTGGACGCAAGTGTTATGTGGTCAGTGAAAGTACAACTGGAGGTTGCCTGTGCAAAAGTCGTGCTATAAAAGAGATCTAAGAACTAAACTTGCCCTTAAATATACACCGCTTTGAAAAGTGGCAAAGTGTGGTGTCGGGGGATAAATGTTGCTGAATTTTGCACACAAAAAAGACGACAAACATGAAAATTGTATGCCAGAAAAATGGCACAATAAAAATGATAAATACCCCTCCATTGTACAAAATACTCCCCTTAGGTCTACTAATTAACCCTCCTGACTCCAGTTATGTTTATTACTACCTACAAACATACAGAAAATTAAAAAAAAACAATTACGATACAATGTTTTGAAAATATTTCTGCTCTTATACAGTAGATACCGTAAATACAATGAACACTTTATATATTGCAGCAGGCCTTTATGTCATGCTAATATTTTGTCTACCCCATGCTAAAACATTCCTGTCTACACATCACATCTTTTCATTTCTAACAATGAAGTAAATTCCTGAGAAATGACGCCACGAAAGATAAAGAAGGGAAGGCAAAGAGTGCTACAAAAAAAAAGCTAAGGGATTTAGCACCACAAAGCCATCATTTTCAAGGCATGTGGTTTGTCAGGGGTTAATAGCCCTCCTCTGCTCGATAGACTTCCTTACCGAGACCAGGAATCTGTCAAGTGTCTTTTTGCATTCAGAGTGTGTTCTAAAGGGTTAACTTCCCTGCAGATATAACACACACAAAACGATGGTGCATACAATAAAAAATAAATAAAAAAATGCTGTCTTTTTTTCCAGTTGGGAGATTTTGAATCCCTGTATTCCAGGGAAAGCATTCGGAGACATTACACTACAGTATCCAATGAACCTGTTTCTGCGGGCGATGGTTAGTTAACTAAAGGCTGCTTGTGTTCTCTGCTGTGAAGCGGTGGGGGGAAAGTCACCACAAAAGAACCCTGCACAAAAGGCCATCCTTTGCATCTCTTTCTATATCTCCATTTTCTCCAACTGAGCGGCTGCTTCGTTCAAAACAGAATTTACCCCCTCCCCCCCCCAATCAAAAAAAGATTAAAATGAAAAAAATTAAATAAAAATAAAATTTATTAAAAAACCCTACGGGGTCTTCATCAGCAGGCTGATCTTCCTAGCTACAGAGATCTCAATGGTCTAGACAGCAAGCGAATCCCCCAATTTGAATATATATATTTTTTTCCTGCAAAGGCCCTAGCAGACAGACGCTAAGGAGCATCCGAGCGTTTCCACATTCAGCTATTACACTGTGTATAATCTATGAAAAACATGGCTGGCTCAACGACAGATGTAGAACTACTAGACTAAGCTGCTCTGTGGTTCAACACAAAATGACTTGTGTTCTCTCCTCCCCCCCCCCCCCCCCCTATCAACTTATCGGCGTATAGAAACGGATTGAAAAAAATATATATATATCGATATGGTCAACAGTCGTCTTGCAAAGGATCCTTGGATTCATACGGTAGTACGATACGCTCATTAAGTCATTCATTCACTCATGCATCCCATTCATTGCAAATAGAAAGGACACAGGGAAAATCGGTCGCCTACCTTATGCAGCCAAACTTGACGCGTTTCGGAACCTCCGATTGCTTAGAAAATATCCAGCATTTTCAGTAAATCCTTCCATAGGCTGTCGAATACCATCCCTAACTTGCAACTGAGCAAGCACTTCCCAACAGCTGCCTCTATTATCAAGCCTACAGGCACAGTGAATTAGTCCCCCTGCCCATTTGCACGGCTCAGTCAATGTGTGCTATTCACAATGTGGCTTGTGGAGAGAGAAGCGAGCAGCTCCTGTCCTCTGTCCCCTGGTGTGTGTGTGTGCATCCGCCCACCTCCACATGGTCTTAGGATAAACAAGGAAAAAATCACCCCGGCAAATCACATGATCCTGACACTCAACAGCCCCCCCCCCCCCTTCCTTCTCCATTCAGCACCACAAAAAAAAAAAGGCCTAAGGGTCTTTGCATAAGACAGACCTGTCTGTTGGGAGTGCAAGCAAAAAGAAAAAAAAAAGAAAAAATACACAGCAATAATTGTATCTGAAGCTTTTAAGTGGTTGCAAATTTATATGCGATTATCCATGGCTGAGGTCATCGAATCTGCAAACCATGGGAAAGATGGAAGAAATGCACGGAGAACCTTATATAACCGCATGCCAAAGGTTAGGGTTAAGTAAATGGAAGGGTAAAGCAGCTCTGTCGTAAAATAAAAAGGCTTTTTATGTGATCACTGAGAATGAGACCCAATGAGCAGGTGAGGAGGCTTAAGGATGAAGGTTCCTTAGTGGACCCTCCCAATATAATCATAGGGTGCAAGATGGTACAGAATAAAAAGAGTTGTTATGGCCACTGCCACCAAGTGCTACTTGTTTCTATAAGTTTCTTATAAAAAGTCTATTGTATCGTGTATAATAAATTGGTATCGTGTTAGCCAGGAATCTCAATTTTATTTTTATTTTTTATTCCTTGACACCACAGGAGGAAACTTAGGATGGCCATATATCTCCGCCATACACATGCTCGCTTTCCTGACTATGCAAGTGTTCTGAATAGGGAGCGGGGGTGGGTCCACTGTCTGTCTTTCCTAAGAACAAAAGGTCTGAGCATGTCGAAATCCATCAGCCCAATCCTTCTTTCATCCACCATAGCTAGACTTTTTTTTTCACCTAGGCCAATGGTTCAGTTCGCTGCTCTATCCCTGTATCTAAATACAGCGGGCCAAGGTAATGTGGCTTGTGGAAGCCTCCCCTAGCATTTAGATCCAAGGGGAAAATGTTCCATATGCCTCACACTCAGCTATGCTCTTGGGCTAGACCCACCGAAATTGGTGAATTCGGCTCATATTTATCTAATGAGTATGGCCAGTTCAAAACTTAGAAGACATCAGACATTTCAAAAGATCACGTATATTCTGATAACTCAGACATGTATTTACCCAGATATAGCTAAGTAAGTTTTATTTGTCCTATAGGAGACCATAGAGAATGATTAAATAAAATTCAACTGGGACGGTCATGATTTCCCACATGATCAATAGACTGATGGTGCCCACAGACCAGCAAAAGACAACAGGTCGAATTACTTCCAATAATTGTGGACATCTTTCCCCAAACACAGGAAACACCTGCAAATTTTTCAAAGATATCTTTAAAATTGGGAGTTCTAGAGTTACTAATCTTTTCCATCTTGATGCCACCATAAGCATAGGCATGGAATGACACTCAATGCAATAACCATGAGAAGTTTAGGACTTGACATTTCTGCTCTTGTCCCACTTTTTTTATTGACAGAAGGACACTTGGGTACACTTTAGGTACAAGGTCCGGGGTGTGAATGCAAACTCTGGACCCCCCTTTAGCTACCACTAACCTGAAACTTACCACAAACATAAGAATTTGGCAAATCCAACATGTGAATGGTTGTAAAAAGTTATATAGTGTCCAAAAACCTTCTTACCTCAATGTGTTCCTCAAGAGCTTACCTTCCTCTTGTGTGTAAGACAGTCCGTGCAAATGGTGTTAGATAAATGAACATGTTATATATTCTTGTATTTTTTTTTAAAGTTCTAACTGCATGAACAGCAGAAGGAAACCTAAACCTCACATAGATGTCAACGAGCCTTTTGGATAAACTGACACCTTTGTGCTTTGTCGCATCAGTGTGAACACATCAGTAGTGCATAAAAAACACACATGCGCATTGTAAATGTTCTTTTCACACGGAAAATTTTACTTTGTTCTCCTAAATAACGTAGGAAATTGTGTGTGCATTGTCAAAAAAAGGGTCAAACTGGGCCAAATTGTATAACTATAGTGGTTTGAGTGATATAAATACAAATACTGTAAATCCACTAATGTTCCCTACAAAAAAAAAGAACCATGAACTATGGAACAGATCGAAAGGCAAAATCATGTATGATAAAAATCTGCTCTTATATAGCTGGTTATATAGTATCTGGGGCGGACAGGAAAAGTGGCCCCATCTTGTAGGGGTTCCAAATTGACAGAAGGTGGGCCAACACAAGTAGGCAGGGCCAGCAATACCATAACGCCAAGTACCATCCCATCAAAACCATATACCACAAACAGCACAATACATTGCCCTAAAAGATGTCCCTGTGGTGGCCATCAATAGCTGCCAATTTCTGTCCTTCTCCCCCTCTAGTTGTCTCTGATTAAGATATTGAGCAGGAGAAGGTGAGATGTGGGCCACATCAGTTGAATTTAGGAGGGCTTAGGCAGCCCCCTGGGCATCGGCCCACCGGGAAATTTCCCTGTAAGCTCTATGGCCAATCCGCCCTTGTATAGTATAGTTAAAAGCATAAAAAGGGCAATCTGAATACCTTTACCCACAATTCCTAGCATGACACACGTATTTCTCAGTGAATAGGCACTTTTGGAAACACTTGATAATACCCAAGGAGATTTGACATTTGGTTGGCAAATCTCCATGCAATCAACACAAGAATGAACTCTTTTGGCCAGCAGCTATTTCTCCAGACACAACCACAAACAAGCATGCTTGGCTCACCTAAGCATGTGTATGTTTGAATGGGAATAAACTACTGACAGACCCTCCGCTGGAAGGAACTTATCTCTTATGGGAACAAAGGAGTGGGCATGTTGAAACCCAACATGCCAAGTCCATCTTTCCTTACATCTGCTGCAAGGGGACATCAGGGAGACCACACATTATATTGTTGAACCAGATGAAATTGGTGGCTTTAGATAGTTTTTATCCCATCAGTATGGTCAGCTTTAGAATCACTCAGAAGGTCTGAGGACATGGAGATGTTTATCCACAACCAACTAAGATACATCTATGTATCTATGGCTGCCTGTAGGTTTACATAAAAAGCAAAACACATATCTCTACCGATAATTTCAAGGTGATGCATAAACCAAATGCTACTGGGTTGACCACAGAAGGAGTTTCCTAGAAGGTAAAAGGCTAAAAACATTGGACAAAGAACTCATAACGCAAACTGTTTTGAGGTGGGACTGGGTTCACATTAAGTTGGAGGATCATTGACTCCATCCGACTTATATGGATTAGATATCTTTGACGCATATTTCTGGAGAACAGTTAAGTCTAGGGATATAAAAGAGATTTTGTTGAGACAAAAGGCAACAGCTGGTTGTGGACAACTTCACCCATGAGTCCACCAGAGAGCTTGCACATAATCCTCATCTTAGAAGCTGTAGGGGGTCCTAATAGAACTGGGGGCTGATGAGGGGGCCTTTATAGCTACTCTTTTGGATGAAAGATGTTTAAAGCCAAATAGTTGAAGATTTAAAGGCATTCATTAAAAATACAAAACTAAAAAAAATCTTGATCACAATGGCCAAACAGCCAAGCAACCGGAGGATCTGCTATCCACAGAGGTGAACTATGAAGTCATGGAGAGCAGATAGCGAGCAGTCAGAGACATACAGTGGCGTAACTATAGGGATGACAGCAGTTAAAATTGACTGGGGCTCACAATCGCCAATGCCATATCAGCCCCCCGAGGGCTCAGCATACAAGTTCCTGACAAATTATTGACCATTGTTTTGAATCTATTGCATTGCATACAACTTACTGACGCTAGCTGGAGTCAGGACCTGTGTGCAAGTCCTGAAAGATGAGAGAAGAGTCAAGGCAAGAGCAAGGAGAGGGTTTTCATATGTAATGCGATTTAGAGGTCAACTCTGGAGTCTGATTAATTTAGGGGTCTGGTTTTGTGTCTGAATTTATTGTGTGGTCTAGTTTGGTGTTTAATGTCTCCCAAGTCCATTCCTGCAATATCCACATATGTGACTGATAGTATGTGTGGTACTGCTAAAGAAACCCTGCAGATATATCAAGTTATGTCCATTGCAGGGATGGAGGGGGTGGAGCATGGCAAGGATGTGTCATGCTCCACCCCTTCAGGCTATTCACTGGGAATTACACAGTATATTAGTTTTCATATGTTACTTACTTACTTTTAATTTCAGATACATTTGAGCAGGACAATTATCCACACCAAAACCTTTAAAGGCCATCTGTCAGCAGATTTGTACCTACGACACTGGCTGACCTGTTACATGGGCGCTTGGCAGCTAAAGGCATCTGTGTTGGTCCCATGTTCATTTGTGCCCGCGTTGCTGAGAAAAATGAAGTTTTAATATATGCAAATTAGCCTCAAGGAACAACGGGGGCGTTGCATTTACAACTAGGGGCGCAGCCGATTCTGCAACTGCCAAGCCCTCTGCACTTTGATTGACAGGGCCAGGTGTGATGACATTTTCTCCTCCTGGCCCTGTCAAACAAAGTGCAGAGAGCACGGCAGTTGCAGAGAGAGCAGAGGATCTAGATGTAATCATAATGCCCCGATTGCTCCTAGAGGCTCATTTGCATATATTAAAACATCATTTTTCTCAACATTTCAGGCACATATGAACATGGGACCAACACAGATGCCTTCAGCTGCCAAGTGCACATGTAACCGGTCAGCCAGCTGTTGACAGATGCCCTCTAAAGTGGTTATCCGACACTAACAAATGCTCCCCCATATGCCAGGCCCCTTACACTGATTCTACTTACCAGGCTCCCCGCGGCGCTCCTGGTCCCCGCACCGCCGCTGCTGCTTCTCTCCGTGTGCGGATGAAAACATCTGGTGTCATAGGGGGTGAGCAGCCAATGGCAGGCGGTGACGGGGGCGAGCATCCATAGTGTCACCCGTGATGCTAAGGAGTCTCGTCCCTGTCACCGCCTGCCTTTGGCTGCTCCCCCCCCCCCCGACAACGGATGTTTTGATCCACGCACAGGGGAGAAGCAGCAGCGACGGTGCGGGGACCAGGAGCGGCACGGGAAGCCAGGTAAGTAGAATCAGTGTGAGGGGCCCGGCATATGGGGGAGCATTTGTTAGTGTCGGATAACAACTTTAACTTCCCAAATACCTGTAGCTTCTAGTTTTACTTTGGCCAGCCTTATCATTCCTCTAATTTGCTGCTGTTTAAATAATTCGTACCTCCCGATATTGTCACATCGTTTTCATTTGTAAAGCAAAGTTGATGACCAGACAGCTGTGACATACTTTAATAAATCAATTCCTACCTTGTGAGAACCACAAATTCACTTTTCTTTCAGAACTACAGTAACTTCCAGGCTGCGGTGAAGCAGAATGCTAAAATTTCCCTTATTACAGAGTAGACTGAATATTGTACTGCTGTAGATCGAGCGTCATGAGACTTTATGTCAATGTTATATCAGTTCACCATTTTCTCCAGAATTTTATAGTCTGGGTTGAAGGTTTGTTAACAAATCGCCCACACGTTACAAGTGAGGCTAAGCTGATATTTTCTTTATTGGACAACTTCTGCATAAGAGGACATCGGGCCGGATCAATAATCTGGTTGTGGACCAAGCTGTATCAAATAAAATCAAACCTCTCTGCACTGGTGGAAACAAAGACTTTCTAGGCTTAGCCTAGAACCCATAGACATTCCTTCTTTTCTTGCCCAGATCTGAGGAACTCTAAAAGGGGTGGAGCGTGTAGGCCTGTTTAGGTAAAGCTTTGACCTCGATCGGATCATGATCACAGTTTCTCAGCAGAGATCACACAAGGGGCCAGCCGGCTGTGGGCATGTAGAGGAAGCTATTCAATGTGCATTCCAAGAGTGGTAGAAAAGTGTGAAACCACTCCAAAATAAGCCATATTTGCTCCAAAACATTCTTCTCAGCCATAGACTTGACATTTTTGTTGGCAGGACTTGCTGACAATCTCAAGGCTATAGTGCTTTCCAAGAGTCCATCAACATCATAAAATAGAAGACCATCAGAGAGGGGGCCCCATAGCACAGATCAAAGAGGGACCTCCCCCATTATTGTGTTGTGTTGTGTTTTGCTAATAACGACATTGTATCACATTACCAGGACTGGGCCCTCTTCCTTCCAAGGGCCCTGCAGCAAACTCTTTATTATGTATAGCCTTGTCACTGGAACAACACCAAGTAAGATTCAAAAAGATTGGATTTTAGCCCACCCCAGGATTTTATCTTTCACCTGTCCCTACAGATGATAGAGCCACTTGGCCTATCAGGTCTCCATGAGTATTCCATATTGCTCCAAGCATAAAGAAATAACATTACTAGGGTGCATTCACACAAAAATATGGATGGCAGCCACATTTTTTGCAGACCCTTTGACTTCAATAGGTTGCCGCTTTGCATTTTGTGGAACAGTATAGGACATTTTACCTTTTATCTTTTGCAGAACGGACATACGGATGCAGAGAGCACATACACGTATGGCCATTTCGCAAACGTTAGAACATGTCCTATATTTTGCTGCAAAATGCGGACTGCAGACCCATTGAGGTCAATAGGTCCGCAGCAAAATGAGGACACCACATGGACCACATCCAGATCTGCTGATTAAAATTAAAACTTGTCCACTACATTAAAGTGCAATTATCAGCAAGATCAATCCTATTAAACCAAACACACTGCCTGATAGGGTTGATACTGCTGATTAAAACGATACCTGTGGCGTTCCCAAGAAAAACAAACATTATTCTTTATGCAAATTAGGGTTTTGGTGCACAGAGGGGCGGAGCCAACACTGGAAAGCTAGGGTGCACCAAGAGGATTGGCCTCACCCCTGGGTGCATTGACGTCTTTGTTTGCATAAGGAATACTTTTTTTTTTTTCTCTGGAACTCTGCAATGGATTTTCACAAGACAGGTAATATTTTAATCGGCAGGATCAATGCTACCATGCAGTATGTCTGGTAAATAGGCCCGATTTTACTGACAGGTGCACGTTAATGTTGTGGCAATTTATTGACAGGCAATGTCAGACTTCTTGTGAATTATCTCATATAGTCTGAGAATAGCCCAAAACACCTTGGTAACCTCAAATAAAAGTACTAACTTCCTGTATGAATTATCCTACAAACAAGTTATAGACATGTCTACACATTGCAGAAAGACTCTCAACCATACTCCTGGTTACACACTTATCTCGGGCCCCAGTGGTGTCGGGCAAGATGAGTAGGGCTCATACAGAACAGAGTACATGGAAATTGGATTTCCACCCATCAGCAGCTTTGTATTTACACATGGTCATCCATGGTCATGGAAATACATACAAACTGCTACGTATATCCACCAGCAAAGATAAAGCATGGAGCATGTCTATTGTTCAGATATTTAATCATCCTAAAAAAAAATCTTGAAGAACCCCGTTAACACGGCCAGTAAAAAGTGAAGGAATGTATAGGAAGAGGACATTATCTTTAGATAACTGGAGCCCAAACAACAGCCATTCTTCCCGAGTCTCAGCTGAGCATGCTTATGTCCTCAAAAGTGGGAGAGGGATTAAGCTACCACCAGAATCCTCTCTCTTGAGAAGAAAAGAATCGGACATGTTGAAATAGCGGCACATGAACAGTCGGTGCTCCAGAAGCAGGAGCTGCTTGAAGCAGCGGTGCAAGGGTGAGACTGTCAGGGCCGGCCAAGATATCAGGGCCTGTCAATCAAGGGGCAGGAGAAGGGGCCCAGTGGAGGATCCTCTGCTACTCTGGTGGGTCAGTCCGACCCTGATCACAAGTGCAGGATTCTTACTAATCGATTTGCTCATCTCTATTCTATTCATCCGTTACAAGGAATTCAACAACGCCTAATGGATCCCATTGACTTATAGTGGGGTCAGTCGGGATAAGTAATGGTGTCCGTCGTTTTGCCAGAAAAATAGCATTACTGCTTTTTGCCGTCAACTGTGACAGAATCTGCAATGGAATCTCCTGAGAAGTTGCGAACCTCAGCCATGAAACAAAATTTCTCCAATTCGTAAAAAAAAATTAAAAAATTCCGTTGCAGCCGACTGTAGGACCTCTAATTTCTTGTAAACAAGCAGGTCACACAAAACGCATGTAGTGCACAGAAATGTAATGCACATTTAACGATGATTGTTCTACAAGAGAGACTTCAATAGCCTCATTCTCTACACCGATTTTCATTGGCCTCGCTAATTTGTACACCACGTTATTATAATAGAACTTCTTACTGTTGCCGTTATATTTAACTTAAGCCATATGTTCAAAAGAAAAGAAAAAAAAGTGAGTAATTACATGACTTTTGATGTAAGTCTATTATGCTTCAAGATACGACAGCGCGCAGCCGAAATAGGTTCAATGGGAAACTTTTATTTCAAAATTTCAAAAATACAGCCATTAAATATGATTTACATGACCTGCTTCTTGGGCAATTAACATAACAAACAATTCTTTCTTCATTTCGCCAATTCAATTTCTACCGTCGGAATGTGCCAAGTTTAGAGCGCGGGCAACAGAAGCCGTTGGTGTATGCCCAGAATGGGCAGCGATTATACATGCCGTTCTGCAATGTCCAGACACCACACTTTGACACCTCTTCTGGACAGGTCAGTGCGTGTTAAAGAGCAAAAAATGATTTTGCAGAGAAGGGAAACAACAAAGAATCCATTTCCGTGGATCTTGTAGACTTTATGATTTGTCTAACCCTCGCAAATAATTTTTTTATTCCTCTAAAGCTCGTAAAATAAAAAATGAAGCAACTTTGCAAATAATTATGCCTAAAAATATCATAGCAGTTTGTGTGTACAGATTCTATACTATTCAGAACTATGTTTCGATAGCAACAGACTACAAAGAAACAATGTGTGGTCAGATCCTTCAGTCATACCATTTCTCACTTGTTCTCTATTTCTGTTTGTAGGTTACAAAAAGTGGGGACAGGCGGAAGGTAGTGTGACTTCTGGGTTAGGTTGCCTTTTAACCGATGACCACATTTCATTGAATTTGTCATGCGCATTTGCGTTGGAAAATTGGTCAAAACTGGCCTTACGGTCCAAGATCTGCAATGCATAGCTAGCTTTAATGTCTGTTTATAGGAAATAAAAGACTGTGTCAAAGAGATATGCACATTATTTCAGCAAGTCTGAGGTTTGTGGAAAAATCATTCATTTTGAAAAGTTTGGCCTGCGTCCATTGGGCATGAAAGTTGCTAATCGTCACTTTTCATTCACAGCGTTGGCTGCAGTTTGTTTCTATGACCCAGACAATGTACAGCTCACATCTGTGTTAGTTTTCTGTGTATGGTTGCCAAAAGTCCTGTGATCTACACCTCAAGAAAAATCGGATGAATTAAAAAGAAGACGGGGGGCTTCCGACCATTTTGGCCACAAATTGGGGGCTGAAGTGTCACATGAATGGATACTGCCAATGGGGTAGAGAGAAGTGATAAATAATTATTTTAGCACACCGTTAAGGCCACCCCCCCCCCCCCCCCCCCAGAGTGTCTCAGCCAAAAGTCTAATGTGTGTGTGGAGCTCCTGACTTTCCCCCAACAAATTATGTCAAAGAAGAGAAGGATCGGGGGTGGTAAATATTTACTCCAGATCCTTTTGTTCTCTGAGGGAGAGTTCTCCGAAGTTCTCCGAAGTGTCTGACGGTGGCTTTCTCCCCACTGAATACACAAACACTCAAAAGCTGAACGTGTATGGAGGAGATGCCAGAGATGGCTGTCGGCTGAGAGATCGGTCGGCCGGCCGACAGCTAGTGAATGTGTATGACCGCCCTTACTGCCAGTGGTTGTCCTCCCCCTACACCTACAAGTTCAGTATTTATTTGATTTTATTTGGCCAAGGAAGGGCTTCCTCCATCTTTAATCTGGAGTCACAGTTCTGGAGCTGAAGTCAGGTAAATCTAGCTTTTTGCCACCTCTGAATGGAAATCCTTATCTCTAGTCACCACCCTTATCATTCAGTCAGTCAAGGAACGGATGGAATTTCTGGTTTCTCTTGAAACTGACTCAAAACAATCCTTCACCTGGAAAATAGAAACTCTGATCCGGACAGGTTAGAGCTATTAGCAGGCATTTTCATTTATCTTTCGTTATCTTACCTCTCGTTTCCACACTCTATATATAATATAATTTGCTTAGATCCTTACAGATCAGAGATGAACGTTCTCTGCAATTACATGTCAGATATTGTATTGCTATGTAGAGTGCCGGTGAGATATGAAAACTTCTTCAACCGTTGGATTAAATGAATACGTGACAACCCCCCTTCCTAACTCAGAAAAGCTCTCAGAGCTGTTGTCACTTCACTTTGCCCATTCCTCCTAGGTGATCATAGAAAGTGTATTTTAATAAAAATATGAAATCAATGATTGTCCTGAGGCATGATAGGATATGATTTTTGAATAATAAAGACCGTTGCTAAACGCTGTGCCTCATTTTCTGTTGCCCTGTAAGGGATGCAGTGAATCATACAGTTAACATATAGGATTTGGCAACCAAATATCAATGGGATGCCAGATTGTAGTTTTCAAAAGTATATGTAATTCATTTCCTATTGGAAGTACCTACCCTTGATTTTATGGGTTTCTCTAGTGTCCTAATAGGCCCCTTAATGGGGTAGTTAGAAAGACATGGCTGATTTATTTTAAAAAACATCCCCACATATCAGGGGTGGATTGGGAACTTAGTGACCCTGGAATTTTTTTAAAAAAAGTTTAGTGCTGCACAAAGTACCGTCCCAGCAGAATCAAATACCACAGTGCAGCACAAAATACTGTCACCCTCTCCACAGTATTCAACTGTATCACCATCCTGAGGACAGTAATACAGTGAAGATCAAGAGGGCAACTGCGGCCATTGAGCATCAGATCATTATGTACCTAGCCTGCTGCCATCAGGAGAGCTTGGGTGGCCCCCTGGGCATCGGCCCACCAGGAAATTTCCCTGTAAGGTCTATGGCCAATCCGCCCCTGCCACTCATGTCCATTTGTTGTGCGTGTGATATTGCAGTTCAGCTCCACGGACATCAATGAAGATAAGCTGTGACACCAGACACAATCTATGGACTGGTATGGTGTTATTTTTTAAAGGGAGTAGCTTATTTTTTAAAGGGAGTAGTGATGATTGCTCCTCAAATCAATTTAAGATGTCTACACAGAAGATAGGAGGCCCCATCATGGAGGCAATGTTTTGCCAACCAGGACAGAATGGCCTAATTGCCCATGCTCTTTCCTTACCATTGGGCCAATTTCTTATCTCATCCTTGTTATTATTATTTTTTTCTGGAGAAGGATGTTGTCATCACCTAGTAGAAAAGGGGATGGGACCAGCAAGGTCCCCTCTCTCTAAGGGCTCCATAGCACCATGATCTGCCACTATGGTATGTACTGAGTGTTAAAAATGTAGTAAAATGTAGTAATTTTTACATTTGTACCTAGACATAAACTGGCTATAATGAAATGGTGGCTCAAATGCTCTGAAATACAATGATGCTGCAAAATATATATATTTTTTCTTAGAAAGTGCAAAAAAAATAAAAAAAAGATCAAAGACGAGACTTTCTTTGAAAAGCCTGAAAAGGTACATAGAGCCACACGGTACATTGCATGATACATAAATGGATGAGAATCTGGAAAAAAGAAAGCTTGCAAAATAAAAGGATTCTGCTGGAATTTACCAAGGGTCATGCCAGGAGACCGAATGAAGGAAGAAGTATTGCAGTGTGGGTCATAGATAAACCCTAACATAGTGTTGCAAAAAGAAATCAGATACTTTCAATCAGCTACAAAAAAAAGGGAAAAAAAAGAAAAAAGTTCCGAAACTGGATTTGTTCCAGTGGCCACTTGGACTGTTCTTTTGTAGTTGTTTTTATATTATTCGCAGGGTATTAAGAAAATTGATTGAAAAAGTTGAAAAGACCAAAAGTACAGAAAACTCATTTGAACCTAAAAGTTGCAATGTGATTGGCTCATATGGGGAAGAGCATGATGGCTTAAGCAAGTCATAGGCTGGTTTCACACGGGCGTTGCGAATTGGGGCCGGAGGCGTTCAGAGTGCGTTCAGTGAAACTCGCACTATTTTGCAAGCAAGTTCAGTCAGTTTTGTCTGCGGTTGCGTTTAGTTGTTCAGTTTTTTCCGCGCGGGTGCAATGCATTTTGACGCGCGTGATAAAAAACTGAATGTTTACAAACAACATCTCTTGGCAACCATCAGTGAAAAACGCATTGCACCCGCACTTGATTGCGGATGCAATGCGTTTTTCACGAAGCCCCATTCACTTCTATGGGGTCAGGGCTGAGTGAAAAACACAGAATATAGAACATGCTGCGATTTTCACGCAACGCAGAACTGATGCGTGAAAAACAACGCTCATGTACACAGACCCATTGAAATGAATGGGTCAGGATTCAGTGCGGGTGCTATGCGTTCACGTCACGAATTGCACCCGCGCGGAAAACTCGCTCGTGTGAAAGGGACCATACACATTAGAGGTGTGTTGACCAAACCTGTCAACCATCTAATATGCAGAGGGGCCTCCAGACTCTCCCCCACCGAGAAGAGGATTGAACAAGTTGAATTTCAACTACTGGATCCTTTTGTTCTAGGGGGGAGTTCCTCCTCCTTTTCCTACTAAGAATACAGGCTTGTTCGGCCGATCTGAGCAACCACATGTATGAGGGGTTTGGGAGTGATATCGAAGGTAACAAGTATTACATATTGAAAACTCCAGGTTTTCCTTGTACACTATATTAAAAAGGTTCTCTGGAATTTCCATACCTCAGGATAGGTCATTGATATAATATCGGCGGGGGTTTAACTCCTGGGACTCCCAATGATCAGGTGTTTAAGGAGGCCTCCTCGCAGCTTACCAAGCACAGCGCCATATATTGTATAGTGGTTGGGCTAGATATTTCAGCTCAGCCCCATTCACTTGAATGGAACTGAGCTGCGCCTAGGCCATGTGACCGATGAACGTGATGTCACATGGCCTAGGAAAAGGCTTTGACACCCAAAAGAGCTTCGTGGCCTCTTCCTACAGGCTGATTGGTGGGAGTCCTGGGAGTCAGACCCCTGCCAATTTCATCCTGAGGATAGGTTATCAGTATGTAAATCCTGGAGAACTCCTTTAATACAGGAGTCTGATTCCCCTAAAATGATATGACCATGGGGATTGCTCCAGTGCTTAATGCACAGACATGTCACTCCTCCAGAGTGTGAATACTCTTTATAGGCAGTTTGGATTCGTATTCTGAACAGAATTCCTTAAAAAGGTATTATATCTATGGAATGTAGGATTGTCGATTTTTGTCATACTTTATTGTTGATAAAAATACCAATAAAGAACTTTTGAAACAGAAAAAACAAACAAAAAATGTATAACCGAATGGGTTACAAACTAGGTATCCCCTCCTCTAGACATCCTGCAATGAATGCATTTGGTAACATGCAATATAATCAACACCTAGAAAATGTTTTTCCTTGTCTATTTCACCCAAACAAGTAAAATATTAAAACTGCTTTTTCTAAAATCTGCCATAATGCCAGACATTCTTACTATACTGGGAAATGTCCAAAATATTCAAAAACTACAAAAATGTATTAGTGAATAATCTTCTCATTCTCTTGGTACTATGATATGAAACTACTTAGGAAAAGGAAACCTAAAAATTACAAACATAAAATAATTTTTAAAAAAGTCTGCAAAAATAAAATATTTTTTTAAAAAAGTTACAAAAAATCTATTTACTTCTAAGCATTCCCCTGCATATTACATTCTAAACACCCATTCATGCATACGTAATTAAAGCTTGTCTCCTACATAAAGAAAGACAACTTTGGAAATAGTATTACTTCCAGTCAGTTAAGTTCGTCTCAAGGCTGGACATTACAGAATTTTTTTTTATTTTTATTCGAAGCTTTCATGAATAATACAAAAGGAAGAAATGACAGAGGCGGAAGCTTTACAAAGAAGTAGTTATTTGCAATTTTGCATGCATTGTACGGGTAGTTCATTAAAAAGGATGTAATAAAGCTTCATCACAGCTTAATAAAAACATATCCCAATTGATCTTTTTTTGCTTGCTGTCAGTGAATGCAACCATTCAGAGACTGACCTAACCTATCCTGATTTTGTCCTGCAGACAAAAGTTTCTTTACATAATTTTTTTTTATCAAGAAGTTTTGATTAAAGAGTTATCTGGGGATAAAGAAAAAAAAAGTTTAAAAATGTTCAAAACATTAAAATAATAAAGTTTCAAAATATATACAGTTTTTAGATTTATTTCTCTCACTCTCAGTACGGATATATTTTTTTATTTTGCTACTTTGGCCAATTCCCTCCGCCCCCCCCCCCCCCTTTGAAAAATCACCTTAAAGAGAACCTGTCCCCTCCCCTGACATGTCTGATTGCATGCCCCTTGTCATAAGAATAGATGCTCAGCATGATTAGGACTCCATGATGCGCAGTTCCTTTATTATTACTGCTAGAAGTTATGAATGAATTACTAGCAGCTTGCAGTGAAGTGACAGCAGTTGGGAGTGTGTCCCTGCACAGTCTGTCAGTATCCAATCAGTGCTGCCAGTCTTGCCCACGAACGTAAGGGCTCCGTGCCCGTGAATACGGCGGTTCCACAAGACATGGGGCACCAGCCATGTGCATTGCACATGACGGATGCATGCAGTTGTATTATTGTAACGGAAGCATTTTTGCAGATCCATGACGGATCCGCAAAAAAACGCTAGTGTGAAAGTAGCCTAAGGCCTCCTGCACACGACCGTATGGTTTGGCGGTCCGTTTCAAAACTGATCAGTTTTTCTGTTTCAGTAGCATTTCCGTTCCACTTCTGGTCCGTTTGGCCGTTAAATTTTTCAGTTTGTGATCCGTTTTTTGCGGATCGCAAACGGAAACGGAAGCATACAGTAAGTACATAACAAAATTGGGCTGGGCATAACATTTTCAATAGATGGTTCCGCAAAAACGGAAACGGATACGAAAGACATACGGATGCATTCCGTATGCATTCCCTTTTTTTTTTTTTGCGGAACCATTGACTTGAATGGAGCCACGGAACGTGATTTGCGGGCAATAATAGGACATGTTCTATCTTTGAACGGAACGAAAATACGGAAATACGGAAACGGAATGCATACGGAGTACCTTCCGTTGTTTTTGCGGACCCATTGAAGTGAACGGTTCCACATACGGACCGCAAACGGAATCCGCAAAAAATGGAACGGAAAAAAACAACGTTCGCTTGCAAGAGACCTAAGATTGTGCCAGGACACACCCCAACTGGTAACACCCATCTGGACCTGCATGGCAGACTACTAGTAATTGATTCATAACTTCTAGCAGGAATAATTAAGGAATGGCGCAACACAGCGCCATAAAATAGATGCTCCAGAATTGTTATTACATGGGGAATGCAAGTAGTTACTAAAACAGACATGTCAGGAGAGGGGACAGGTCCTCTTTAAAGGGGTTTTCCAATTTCAAGATAAAACTGGGCAATGGCAAGCTATGCAATAAAATAATAAAAACAGCAATGCTAAACAATTCAAATCAAGGAGGTGCCATGCTGGTCCTCCTGGACCAGCTTTATTTTCTTTGCTGCGGCGATGACGTCATGTTGACAACAGGTGACCGCTGAGGCCAGTGATTGGCTGCAGTGGTCACATGCTGTGGAAGTGATGTCATCGCTACAGTCAGGTAAACTAAACCCAAATGGATTGGTTGGTAATTCTACGTTCAGTAACATATTGCATTGCCTACTGTCCCCGTTTTATTCCTGAAACCAGACCCCTTTAATTCAGCTGCATTTAAAGGCCTCCCCACCTTGTAGTGAACTTTCTATAATGTGAAACCTTCCAAAGCATTGGACCAAAATCAGTTTTTGCTCAGACTGTACTGTTTGGAGGGGCCACAATATAATTATAGGCATAAAAAAATTT
This sequence comes from Bufo bufo, assembly GCF_905171765.1. NCBI lineage: Eukaryota > Metazoa > Chordata > Amphibia > Anura > Bufonidae > Bufo > Bufo bufo. Next base: position 26,676,963 of record NC_053397.1, on the reverse strand, counting down.
GGAAGGCATTAACTTCTCTTACAAATGAGCTTAATTTGTATTTAAAGGGGTTGTCCAGGATTAGCATAACTGCTTTCTTCCAAAATCAATGTCCATGGGTTGTATTTGGCATTGCAGTCCATACACCTCAAATTCAATAAAGCAGAGCTACACACAACCAGTGGACAGAGACATTTTTCTCATACAAAAACTTTAGAGGGGGCGGAGCATGACACAGATTAAAAAGACACCAGAGACTGAATCCCTGTGTCATGCTCCGCCCCTGTACTAGGGGCACCGTGGATTACCCGGCTTGTAAGGAGCGTTCCGTTAAACGTTCTCAACACAGGACAATGTCGACTTGATCTTAAATCTGTCGTCATCACAGGAAGAGCAAAGTTGAATTTAGGTTACAGAAATTTAAATTGGGACACCATAGATTTATCCAAATGCATGGTCGCCGCCAGAGAGGAGATATCCGCCACGGGAGAGGGCGCATTAAATAATGAACATGTATGTTATACTGTCAGCAAATGTCACTACAGGGATCAGATTAGCTGCGTTAATATTTTAAATGAAAATGCTCAAATTCACATCTTCGCTAAAAGGAATTACTTCAATATTTCACTCAGATTACATAATACACAGTCCCGTCCGGCCTCCATCAGAAAACATTTCCTACATAGAAGGTAACTTGGGGTTGGAGCCTGAGAGGGCCCCGTAGATTGTGACTAGAGATAAGCGAATTTCATATTTTGAAATTCGTTCACGCTTCGTTTGGTGGTAAAAGCAGAATTGCGTTATGGATTCCGTTACCACGGACCATAACACAATTCTATGACGGAATGCATAACGGAATCTGTCCCGTTATGCAGGAGAGGACTCCCCTGCATAACGGAAACGGGACGGAATAGACTTCTATTATGACGAAATGAATAATGGAATGCCTCTAAAGGCATTCCGTTATGCATTCCGTCATAGAATTGCGTTATGGTCCGTGGTAACAGAATCCATAACGCAATTCTGCTTTTACCAGCAAACGAAGCGTGAACGAATTTCATAACCTGAAATTCTCTCATCTCTAATTGTGACCATAGGTGCTTACTATTGAGTATTACACAATGTTTTTGAAATACTGACTGTCTCTAGGAGGGACGGTATTGCTTTTTCCGTCTGGATCTTCTTGATTTTGAATGGAGTTATAGAACTCTGCATAACAACTCAGATTCATGCACTTTTTGGGGAATGTAGAAAGCTAGATGATGGCAAGGATGGGGCAAAAGTCTTGAAAGTCAAATGCAACATTATACAGAGGTACTCCTCCCTAATCCATAATATGGACTGCATTGGGATTCCATGTGCACCATACAGGGTTCATGCTTGTGGCTTGGCCGATTGCATGGACCCTAGATATTTGTTTGGAGAACCTAAAAATTTGAGTGGGATCTACTGACAACCTACCGTTTATGGACCAGGTACATAAGCACCCTAAAGGCAGCCTATAAGGCTTCTATGGAGCTACTAGAAGCCCAGCTCTTGTTGGTCCCATCTACTCTGCTGTCTTGGATGGCCAGTAAAGGATTTCCCTCTCCAGAAGAACTAGAGATTGTTTGAAAAAAAAGGAGGTCGCCCGAAGGGCGATGACCACAGGGAAATAGGACACAACAGAATACTCTCTCATGGGTGGAAAAACCAGTGCCATAATTGAAGACCCTTTGTCACTCACTCTAGAGATCTGGCAGCCAATGATTTTCTATTAAACCAAAATTCATATCTGGAATGTAGATCACCAGATGTTTCATCAACAGCTACCTCACAATTTTTGAGTAGTCATTAGCAGGATTCCAAAAACATTGCGATAAATATACACCTCAAACACCAGACTTTGAGCAGACTACCTGGCCTAGATGTTTGCCGGATGGTAAGTCAACCATGGTCTTCAAGATTTGAAGGAGAAAATATTTACACAGAAAAAAGATGGGTGTTGATGTCTTTTGTTTAGACTTTACTGCCTGTGGTTTAGGTTTATTGCTTCTGACACCCACCACACTTCTGAGACACACTGGCCATACAATCCATACTGCACCCCGCAGCTTGGGCATTGCAGATACTTTTTGGGAATTGCACGTCTGTCGTCATTTGGGAAGACTGCTGGTCAGCGAGTACTACTACCATAATTGCCACCTTCTATATACAGCCTTTTGGGAAAAGCCCATTCTATGAAATACTTCCGGATTATGCCTGCTGCATGTATTTGTACTGTGACTCCTATTATCTATTCAGTCAAAGAGAGCCTTTATTTTTGCCATAATCAAGCCGGCCTGGTCTGTGGTCTCTATACCAAATCATTATCATCTCCCTCCTGTTCTGCTGGCTCGCACCCGACAACTCATTCCATCGTCAAGGGTATCCCAGTCACCACCAGTTGGGAGACCCCCCAAGTGCCCAAGGTGTGCCCCGAAGGGAAAAAAGGGCTGAGCCCCTCTATTTACTGTCCATGTGGCCTGAGGGAGAGTTGGATCATCCACCGTGAGGACTATGACCACCGCTCCTCTCCCGCGGGCCAGTGCGCGGAACATAGACCTCTGCCAGACTAAAAACACTTGTAACTAGTGATCAGTCCATACATCCTATGATACATACCATAGGCATTTATAGTTCTTATAACCTACGTCACATGGCAGTAACATACAGTATATAATACTATAGTCCACATACAGTATTGTCTCACCAGTGCAGATAACCAGGACGTGAACATATTATCAAATACCCACCGCGAAAATCAAGCTAAGGTCACCACCACCCCGGTGTGAGGTAAACACATCCAATTCATCATGTTAAGCCGCACTTGACCTCACAGCAGTTGATCCCACCATTTTTCTAGATACATGGGGAGACACCATAGGCCTTGGAATAAATCCAATCAGGTATTAAGTTCCTCGTAGGTCTTCCATAGCGGACATTATTATCATAGTGTGCGCTAGCAGAGTAAATGTGTCCCACTTTGTCAAGGAAGCCAATAAATTTACTTGTAAAGTAACATAGGGTCAGAAATGTGCTCTGACTACCAGTTATTAGTCTTCGCATTAATTCGGAGGGGGTGACATTGAACAAGCTGCTCCCAAGTCAAACCTCATTCTCCACCATTTAAAGAGGACCTGTCAGCTTCCTTGACTTGTCTGTTTTAATATATACTTCTACTTCCATAAGAATTTTGGAGCATCTTTTTTTGTGTTTGACATTCTTCCTTCATTCCTCCTGGAAAACGTAGGAATACATTCACAACCCTGTGCCGCCATTCCTCTCGTCAGAGGGAATCAGCTTAATCGACAAAGGGGTACGGTAACACCCATTTCTGAAGCTTAATCTCCACTCCTCTGTTATTACTCCTGAAAAATCACTAGTAACATAGTTTGACTGATTGGACAGTGTGTAAGGACTAATTCCCAACTGACAACACCCAGTTGTCTATTATTCATAGCTTTCTGGGGGGGATTAACAGAGGAATGGCACTAGTGTTTTCTAAAACAGAGAACGCCTCTTTAATCTAGAAATATTTATTGTACTATTGATAACCGATTGAGGGCAAAAGATATAGCACAATGCATTTGGACGCAGTCTCCATCCATACATAGCAGAAAGATTCCACATGGAAGACCATGCTTGTAGAAATGCAGTGGGTGAAATCCGCAGTGAATTCACTGCAAAGTCATCATGAAACTCATTAAAAAAAGACTACTACATTTGGGATAGGACTTACGGTCCCCGAGACATCACTTGGCAGTGACACTTTGAACTATACGTCTTACATTAAGAGCACAATAGACATTTACCAAACCGATTCTATTTTTTATTTTAACCATCGGCATCCTTGTTGCCATTGACCGTTCCATAGATCTTTCCGTCCGGTTTAGAGGAATCTATACAGTGCACTCTTCTATTCATCCACTCCTATTTTGCTAGCTGCTCAACCGCAGGTCGAATCTGTTATCGTTCGTGAAATATGAAGTTATCATTTCAAGCACAAATCGTCAACGTCCACAAACAGCAATGTTACTAAGACGGCACAGCGCTGATATTGGATGATGTTATCTGGAAGCAAACGTCTGAAAAACGTTTTGTATCGCCAACCTACAGCTAACTGGGGAGGAAGTACTACAGGATGGCAGGATCAGACTATACAAGGGTCTGTTTGTAGTCTGTGTAACCCGTGCAGAGAAAGCAGTGGATGCTGCTGCTGTCAGTTACAAGCAGGGACTCACAGCAGCAGGCATTAGTGCCGAGTCTTCTGAGGTGAAGTGGACTACAAATCCCAAGAGCACTTGCTCCTCCCTGCAGACAATAGCAGGTCCTCTTTGAAGGAAGACAAACAGCACCCATCTTAGAGACAGCAGCATGGCCACAGAGAGAGAGACTGAGAGATCTCCACTAGAGTTGAGTGAACCTGCCTTTTGGCAGGTTTGAGTTCGGGTTTGGGGTTTAAGTGAATTACGTAATGGATTCCGTTCTCATAGAATCCATAAATTCCATAACGTAATTCAATGCCGGCATGCCAAACGGAATGCCTTTAGAGGCATTCTATTTTGCATGTCGTCATAATACAAGTGTATGGCCAGCAGAACGGAAGCCTCGGAGCTGGCCACACACTTGCATTATGCGGCATGCCGGCATTGAATTACGTGATGGATTCCGTGAGAACGGAATCCATTGCGTAATTCACTTAAACCCCGAATTCAAACCCAACAAGAGACAGAAGTGTGCCCTGCTTCTGTGCTGACATTACAGCACAATCCTGTATGAGAAGGGAAAGCTCAGCTGCTGCATTACCTCTACAGCCAAGCCTACATCCCAGGAGGATCTTGCCCCCGACTTCACTGTTATCTAAGTTTCTGAATGTTGTAGCCCCCAGCTGGTTCCTGGGCAGGGCAATCGTAAGTGCACCAACAATAGCACGACAAATGTTTTCTGCAATCAAGCCCCAACATTCGGCCTGAGTCAAAACAAGGCAGTAGGACTGGTTCCACAATGTCCTGGACATACCAAAGGCTGGTCAATGTTGTCTCCAAGACCAGATGCTGTATTGCCTGGGTTCCTGAGCCTCCAATTGCCAACACCAGATGGGAGCAGTCATGGTAGCTAATGGCGCCCCACACCATGACACCTAGTGTTGGTCCAGTGTCTCCACTCTATGCATGACGGCAGTAGGCTCTCTCCAACAGACTCTGATGCAACCATTAGTACCAAGGCAGAACCTGCTTTCATCACTGAACACTATTGTTTGTCATTGATGGCCACATTAGAGTTCACATTAGGAGCGCCTACTGCCATCGTGCACAGTATGGAGACAAAATATATACCCTGCTCCAGAACCCAAAATAATGGGTGCACCTTGGTTGTGTGATCATTGACCAAACACCCTAGCAGTTTATACTGTGGCACAGCAGACAGAAAACAAGGGAGCACAGCACACACCATACAAGCAGGCTTCGGGGTGGTACAACAGGCATAATACTAGGGGCAGTATTAGAATCAATATTGGAGAAGACAGCTGGCAAGTTAGAGCTTAGAGAAAAGACGACGTTGACCGTGAGTCTCTGACTACATAGGGGCCAAATCTGACTTTAGCAATGGGTCCCTGTGAATTCATTAAAAACTATGGCATATACAGTACCGCTTTTAAACAAGGACAAAAACACAGCAATATAGTAAAAAAAGACAAAATTATAGAACTGTACCTCCAGCAGCCCTACTCTGAATAAAGCCTTTGATATCCAATATAGTCATGCAAGAGAGGCGCCTCTCCATTGTACAGGACCACCCTATCTCAGAGTGTGGTGTCTCCTGCCGGCAATGTTGTACTGGTGGGGGGGTGACCGACACCAAAAAAGCTTTGGCTCTGGATCTTCTTGTATTCTGTTGACATCCTGCCCGTTTGTATATATAAACTTCTGGAGGAAATGAGAATTCATGCACACAATTGGAGGTCCACTAACAAAATGAACACAATTAGACGACACAGCAAATATAATAAATAGGACCAACGCCAACAAATTGCTCATCTTAATGCTCCACCAACTGCAGAAAAATAATGAAAAACATCAAAGGCAAAATCAGCAAGACACGTTTTTTAACTCATCTAAAAGATATTTTCTAGAAGAGATTCATACGGATCCGCAGGCACGTCGCTCGTATATAACCAACTGAAAAATAAGGCAATAAATACAAGCCCCAATTCCAATTACAGACGTGTCTAAACATATATTTTAATAATTCTACATAAACCGAGGGTTCGTTCCCGGCTCGGCGTGAAAACAGAGTTTGATTAAGGGCGGCGATGAACATTTAAAGTTTATTACATTAAAAATGGTTTTGTGTTAAGTCTTAATGGTGTATAGCGTGTCTTCTGCAAAGACTAATAAATATCTTTTAGTGGGAACGTAGAGAAGATTCATGGGGAATGAGAATCGTGACTATGGGTGGAGAAGTCGCCGAGACGAGGGGGCATAAAACAACATGGCATAAACTCATTATAGTCACACGTGGGCCACATATTGGCCATTAAAGGAGCTTCACTCAGAAACACAGCGGAGTCAGCCATTTTGTGGTCCTAAGTCAATGTCTGCCAAAGAAGAAGTCATTAGGTGACTAACAAATCTTATTTTAATGTGTTTTACATGGATTTTTTGGGGGGGTTGGAAGGTTTTAAAGTAGTGGAGATTCATTCACTTGTTTAACAATGTCAATGCTGGTCAATTGGATTGAGGAATACTCAGATCAGAAAATGGTTGTTTGAAAACCCTAATATTTATACATTAAAAACAGGACAAATAAGAAACGGGGCTCATAGCAGAGATTACAGTGGGCCCCAATTATGATTCTGATCAGGGCACCCAGGAGAGAAGACTTGGTGATTCTTTTCCACTCCAAACTCCTTCACTGGTCCTAAGGTGGCCATGAAAAAGCTGTTAGCCAAATTCTTCCTGGCCGGAAGCTATTCCTCTGGACTCCCCCTTATACTTGCATGCTTCACTCGGTTCTCAGTGTGGAAGTAAACTGCTGCTAGACAGCTATGGTGGTGGCTTATGTCTTATGGGACCAAAGGATCGGCCATTTTGAATTTCAACACTCCTTTCCCTGACTGTTGGGGTAGAGCCGGCACATCTCCATGAGAGATACACATGAGATAGCTGATCCAGCCAACTTTAGTGTGAAGGGGCACCCCTGCTCAAGTTCTCGCCAAAGGGATATAAGAGCCATGACCGGGCCCCTTCTTTATTAAGCCCCCAGAAAAGCCATATGATCTGCCTTTGTGTGCCATACGCTCTTGAAATGTAAGAAAAAAATTACTAAATGATTAAAATATCTTGGCTGTTGTAGCTTCCTCATGACTCTTTTACAATCCATTCAGTATGGACCAGGGATTCCTGTCTCAACAGTCTGGTGGAAATTGTAAACAGAGGGTTAAAAAAGCTCAATAAACTAAACCCGGCACATGTCCTCCACTTTCTATCGCATTAAAACAAAAATCAATGGCAAAACGAACAAATTCATGCATGGTTGCCTCCCCATTACTTCTAATTAAGAAGAATGGAACAGTAACGAGAGAGGAGAAAAAAAAAAAAACAGAAACTATTTTTTGGATCTTTTCTTTTGTCTCAGCAGATGAGATGCTAAATTATTAACGTGAACCAATCGGCAAATAAGACAAGTCTATAGTCACTTCATCTCTGACAGGACTAAATGAGTTGGCTGCAAGATGACCTCAATAGTCTAGAAAAAGAGAAATTTCAGCTGTAGATTCTGTAAAGGTTATTTTTGAATCCGATGACTAAAGCCGATAATGTACGGACAGGATCTATTGATTCATCCGAGGCTTGAGTGACAGTATAAATGTCTCAAGGTTGGTGCCGGGTTCACTGCATCTCATTTGTGAAGTTCATAGACTGACGTCACCAAGCATGTGGAAGACGACAGCAGCAGACACAGGCCACGAAGACATCTTTGAGATACATTAACTTATGGCTTCTCATTACAGAATCAAACTGTGTAAGCAGTAGGTGACAAACTGGAGCACAATTTCATTTATTAGGATGGGTTCAAAGATTTGTATGGCAGTTTTTGAGCCAAAGCCAGAAGAGGATTCAGATGGAAAGAGAAGTAGAAGTCTTTCCTTTACAATTGCCATTCCCTTCAAACTCACTTCTTGCTTTGGCTCAAAAACCTGTGAGTGAACTGTCCCCAACCTTATACAGTGGATATAAAAAGTCTACACACCCCTGTTAAAATGTCAGGTTTCAGTGTAAAAAAAAGAGACAAAGATAAATCATTTCAGAACTTTTTCCACCTTTAATGTGACCTATAAACTGTACAACTCAATTGAAAAACAAACTGAAATCTTTTAGGTAGAGGGAAGAAAAAATATAAAAATAAAATAATATGGTTGCATAAGTGTGCACACCCTTAAACTAATACTTTGTTGAAGCACCTTTTGATTTTCTTACAGCACTCAGTCTTTTTGGGTATGAGTCTATCAGCATGGCACATTTTGACTTGGCAAGATTTGCCCACTTTTCTTGGCAAAAACACTCCAAATATGTTAGATTGTGAGGGCATCTCCTGTGCACAGCCCTCTTCAGATCACCCCACAGATTTTCAATCGGATTCAGGTCTGGGCTCTGGCTGGGCCATTCCAAAACTTTAATCTTCTTCTGGTGAAGCCATTCCTTTGTTGATTTGGATGTATGCTTTGGGTCGTTGTCATGCTGAAAGATGAAGTTCCTCTTCATGTTCAGCTTTCTAGCAGAAGCCTGAAGGTTTTGTGCCAAAATTGACTGGTATTTGGAACTGTTCATAATTCCTTCTAGCTTAACTAAGGCCCCAGTTCCAGCTGAAAAAAAACAGCCCCTTGGCTTGATGCTGCCACCACCATGCTTCACTGTGGGTATGGTGTTCTTTTGGTAATGTGCAGTGTTGTTTTTGCACCAAACATATCTTTTAGAATTATGGCCAAAAAGTTCAACCTTGGTTTCATCAGACCATAACACCTTTTCCCACATGCTTTTGGGAGACTTCAGATGTGTTTTTGCAAAATGTAGCCTGGCTTGGATGTTTTTCTTCGTAAGAAAAGGCTTTCGCCTTGCCACTCTACCCTATAGCCAAGACATATGAAGAATACGGGAGATTGTTGTCACATGTACCACACAGACAGAACTTTCCATATATTCCTGCAGCTCCTTTAATGTTGTGTAGGCCTCTTGGTCCCTCCCAGACCAGTTTTCTTCTCATCAATTTTGGAGGGACGTCCAGTTCTTGGTAATGTCACTGTTGTGCCATATTTTCTCCACTTGATGATGACTGTCTTCACTGTGTTCGATGGTATATCTAATGTCTTGGAAATTCTTTTGTACCCTTCTCCTGACTGATACCTTTTAACAATGAGATCCCTCTGATGCTTTGGAAGCTCTCTGTGGACCATGGCTTTTGCTGTGGGATGTGACTAAGAAAAGGAAAGACCAACTAGAGCAGCTGAACTTTATTTGGGGTTAATCAGAGGCACTTTAAATGATGGCCGGTGTATGCCGACTCCTATTTAACATGATTTTGAATGTGATTGCTTAATTCTGAACACAGCTACATCCCCAGTTATAAGAGGGTGTGCACACTTATGCAACCACATTATTTTAGGTTTTTGTTTTCTTCCCTCCACCTAAAAGATTTCAGTTTGTTTTTCAATTAAGTTGTACAGTTTATAGGTCACATTAAAAGGTGTAAAAAGTTCTGAAATGATTTATCTTTGTCTCATTTTTTACATCACAGAAACCTGACATTTTAACAGGGGTGTGTAGACTTTTTATATCCACTGTATGTCTTCTTTGTAAACTGAGCCATGGAGCTTTAAAAACACATTTCAATTGAATATACCAGGGTTAAGGCGTCGATGTCGATGCTCATGAGACCCCAGAAAAGTTGCATGAGCAGTTAGGATTGTAAATGGTGGTAACATCAGACATAGCTTAGGTAGGGGAAAAACATTTGGGATGAGATCTAAAGGCGATTATATACATTAGATGTGTATCGGCAGAAAAGGGCTTTGGCAGAGCCTCTAATCTGTATGGTGGCCTCCTGACTCCCCCCCGATGTCTGTGCCTGATCCTTCTGTTCTCAGGAGGAGTTTGGCAGTGGCTTTCTCCTCCTCCCCATTCAATACACATGCATGCTCATGTATGGGAGGATCGGGAGAGCACATTGTCAGCTGAATAAGGGTTCAGCCAACAAATATCTCATGTGTACAGCTAGCTTGAAACGTAATCTATACTAATTGTTGATTGCTAGACTGACTATTGTTTTCAACAGGATCTGCCAACCATCTAGCATATATGGATCATCTACTGTTAACCTACTGCAACCCAAAACCCACTTATTTATCGCAAAATGCCAACACCGCAATTTAACCTGAATACCACCGTCCAATACAGTATATATTCCATGCACTTTATCATTTAGCTATAATAGCCGCCTACATTCAGTGCGCTGCCTGCGCTGTTCATAGTGTGCCCTGCGCTGATGAATGGCAGGAAAAGTCTAAGGCATATTGGTACACCATAGACTTTTTCTAGGGCGTGGGTGCCCACAGAGAGGGCTCTGAGTGCCACCTCTGGCACCCTTGCCATAAGTTCGCCACCACTGACCTAGTGTATTGTTCCCAAACCAGGGGTTTGAGAACCACATGTGGCCTCCTAAAAGTGGTACTCCAGGCAGCGACAGATCTATGTACTATTGTTGTAGAATGAACAGTAAATACACAAATAAAATAACCTCCTAGCGCTTCTTCACCTTCTCCATTTGCTTGCTCTTATATTACAATTAAAACGGAGGAATATATGAAGAAATTGTTTCTCTGTGTCCCAAGAGCTCAGCCATGTCCTTCCACCTCCTCCTCTCTATCTGGTGTCCAGCTCTAAGACAAGTGGCTGCAGCAGGAGCCTCCCCCCTCTGTCCTGCCTGCAGTAGGACCTACCCCTCAGCCAGACACCAGCCAAGGATGAAAGATCAGCAGGAGCCTCCCCCCTCTGTCCTGCCTGCAGTAGGACCTACCCCTCAGCCAGACACCAGCCAAGGATGAAAGATCAGCAGGAGCCTCCCCCCTCTGTCCTGCCTGCAGTAGGACCTACCCCTCAGCCAGACACCAGCCAAGGATGAAAGATCAGCAGGAGCCTCCCCCCTCTGTCCTGCCTGCAGTAGGACCTACCCCTCAGCCAGACACCAGCCAAGGATGAAAGATCAGCAGGAGACTAACTCCTCTATACTATGCATGATTTCAAAAACACCATGGAGCAACGTTTATTACAACCTGTTCCGTTCCGCTTATTATTCCAGAAAATACATTAAATAAATAAAAAACTGGATGTTACCATTACTGTTGTTAACAAGCTCGTAACACACAATCTGACACAATTCTAAGTGATTGGAAAGTGTCAGATTGCGCAAATACGCCAAATGACTAAGAATGGCGACACCCACTTTTCGATTTAAGTATACATTTCCAGGTGGAATGACAGAGGACCACCACAGAGTTCTAGGAAAAGATGCTTCAGAATTATTTTATGGAAATACAAGCATTTCGCTTAACTAGACGTGTCAGGGGATTGGGAATATCTTTTTTAACATTGTATCAAGAAACTGCTATTAAGTATTTTCTTAGAGTTTCTTATTTTATTGTTGCAACATAAACGGTTTTATATTGTCATTAAATTAGTGTGAAACGTCAACGAATTCTGAAAATGCGTTTGAGGCAGTTTTTATAATGTGGGAAGAAAAAAAAAATTGGACTGAATTATTTGCAGTGAAAACTGCATTATAAGGGCTCATGCACACGGCTTTTTGCGGTCCACAAATTGCGGATACGTAAAGCACGGATACCAGCCGTGTGTGTTCCGCATTTTGCGTAACGGAGTACCTCCTGCCTTCTATAGCACTATCCGATCCTTGTCCATAAAACCGACATGAATAGGACATGTTCTATTTTTATGCGGGGCCACAGAACGGACAAGGTGTCCTGTCCTTATCTTTTGCAGCCCAACTGAAGTGAATGGGTCAGCATCCCATCCTCAAAAAATGCGGATCAGATGCGGACCAAAACCACGGACGGTCCTGTGCATGAGCCCTAAAAGTGTACAAAACCAAAGAGTAACCTGTTAGCGATATGCACCTCATCATACGGTAAAGGATTAAGCGTGAACACGACGTCACCACCTCCGCCCTGCAGATCATATACTTTCCAGGCTCGTCTCTTGGCTCTTTGTCCCGTTTCGCTTGCCAGTATAAATGGTGTCGACGGTGAAATATGACTGGCGGCCAGATCATGCCAGCTTAAAAGGATGCGGCACAAAGAATCAGCAGGAAGGTTTAAGATGCCAGTTTTGTTTTCAATCAAGTGGAAGGAACATTTCTAAAGCCCTCAGTGTCATTTTGGAGATGAATCAGTGATTGTTCCAGATATCCGTGTCAGATATTTCCAAAAGTCTTAAAAAATGTAAAAATTTTAAAAATAATTTTTATTAAATTAAACAATATTAGAGGGGTCATTTTGTCTTGCACTTCTGCATATAAATGAGGTTGTAGAAAGGCACTGGCACAGAGTGAAGAGACGTTTAGGATAAAGCTTTGCAGACTACGCTCCTTTGTTTCTACATACAGTAGGTCGCCACACTGGCTGTTTAGCCCCATTACATTTATAAGCATTCTGCATAGTCTCCATGGACTGACTGAGTTAGTGGTGGGCTTAGGCTGCGGTGTAAAAATTTAAGGCCTGAGTTTCTAAGCAAACCAAATATACAAATGGCCAGCTATTAAACAAAATTACATTCTATCTAAAAAATATATTGCTTTAATATAACACATAATATAAAATACATAATACAATTGATACAAAATGCTCTGACCTTGTATGGCCAGATTTGAAATCCAGTCCCTCTAAGATAGTGCGCTATTTGTATAAAAAAATATCAGTGCTCCTTAATGTAATCCTCTATATCAGACATAGACGTAGCGGTGTACAGATTTAGTGAAGCGCCATCGTCTTGGGTTAGCGCAGTAAATGTCCTGCGTTTTTCCAATTGATGCAATGTGAACAAGCAACAAGTCAGATGATACGTGATGAATGCGTTCGTCGGTGCTGTGATCCAATGCAGCAGGATTACAGTCTTTATTTTATATAGCTTCCGGATGTCCGTACAGGCAGCGGATTACGTAATATATAATGGATCTGCTTACCCCAGTCCTTATTTGAGCCGTGGGTATAGAAGTTTTCCTTCTCTTGATTAATACATACTACTTACGGTTCACGGAACCTCATCTCTAACCGCTTGCCTTCAATCTCCCACGTTGGTGCAGACACCGGAGTATGGCGTGTGCGGGTTGGAAGTCCGGGAAGGCTGAATGTAATCGATGACTTACGCTTGATTAATTTCGGTTTTCTAAATTTCTTTGGTTTGTCTGCAATAAGGCTGATTCGAAAACACTGATTAAATATCTGCCAGACGCGTTTCGAAACACAAAAATGGTTTCTTCCTCAGTGGCACATTGCATCAATTGGAAAAACGCAAGATGATGGTGCTGCGCTAACCCAAGACGATGGTGCTTTACTAAATCTGTACACCGCTACGTCTATGTCTGATATAGAGGATTACATTAAGGAACACTGATATTTTTTTTATACAAATAGCGCTTGAGCTCCGCACTATCTTAGAGGGACTGGATTTCAAATCTGGCCATACAAGGTCAGAGCGTTTTGTATCAATTGTATTATGTATTTTATATTATGTGTTATATTAAAGCACTATATTTTTCAGATTGAATGTAATTTTGTTTAATAGCTGGCCATTTGTATATTTCTGCAGACTATTCAGCTAAGTGGTATAGCGGGCCAAGCGAGACTCCAGGTGAGCGCTCTTATTAATTGTGTCTTTAGTCTAAGCAAACCAAACCAGACAGTAGGGATGGTATCTACACTATGGGCATAAATCAAAGCTTCTCTCACCAAAACTAAGGGTAGGTTCCCATCTGTGGCAGGTAAATCCAGTAGTCTGTTCCAGCAAAGGAGCAGAATACCAGAGTTACTGGATCCGGTATAGAGTCAGACATATTGGCGGATCCCCATTTGCAATAATGGGATGTGACGAGTTTCCAGAATAAATGCCAGACAAAAAACGATGCATGAAGCAGTATTTGTCCTGCAGAAAGCCAGCAATTATGCTCGAAACCCACCTGATCCCTGTCAAATCCAATTATAGTGAATGGGGATCCGGCGGCGTGTGGTGGTCCAGTTATGCCGGTAGTCTGAAATAAGATATTACCCAGAAAGATCATCAAAATTAGGGTTATTCACTTTAGAAAAAAGACGACTGAGGGGAGATCTAATTACTATGTATAAATATATCAGGGGTCAGTACAGAGATCTCTCCCATCAGCTATTTATCCCCAGGACTGTGACTGTGACGAGGGGACATCCTCTGCGTCTGGAGGAAAGAAGGTTTGTACACAAACATAGAAGAGGATTCTTTACGGTAAGAGCAGTGAGGCTATGGAGCTCTCTGCCTGAGGAGGTGGTGATGGTGAGTACAATAAAGGAATTCAAGAGGGGCCTGGACGTATTTCTGGAGCTTAATAATATTACAGGCTATAGCTACTAGAGAGGGGTCGTGGATCCAGGGAGTTATTCTGATTGCCTGATTGGAGTCGGGAAGGATTTTCTTCCCCTAAAGTGAGGAAAACTGGCTTCTAACTCACAGTTTTTGTTTTTTTTGCCTTCCTCTGGATCAACTTGCAGGATAACAGTTCGAACTGGATGGACAAATGTCTTTTTTCAGCCTTATAAACTATGTTACCTGTAATTCCATAGTCGGGCCCATACACATTGCTATACTACAAGTCCATGTTGTATAAGCCCATGGACTGTTATCAGCCCATACTCTACCGCCCAAAAACATGTCAGTGGTGTAGAGGTATTCTTCTTCAAAAGTATTTCTTCTCGTGGTGGTATTTTATGGTGACACACACACACAGTCTCTACTGTTCTGTAATATAGCACCGTACCATGCATCCATTCAGGGTCCGTTAAGGAGGCTTTGACATGGGCATGGACTTCTCGTTTCGACTGAAGATATGTAGGAGGAATCCAAAAACTCGAGGGTGAAGATGATCAATCAAGGTGGCCACTCACCATTCACAGCAGGTTAATCCCATTTCAGAAAAAAACTGAAAAAACCCAAAAAGGCACGTCAAGGCCTCGAAAACCTGAGATTAGGACTAAACAAAGACAAACCATCCATTTACTGACACGTGGCATTTAGGGGCTTTCTTTTGGTCCAGGTTATTGTTCCACCGGCCCTTCCACAAATTTCTGTTACCTTGCCTTCCCATCTAGCCGGTTGACATCTGACCTCCGTGCATTGTGATTAACAGCTTTGTGCGGCTACCTTCACCTTCACTTCATTGCTGCTTGAATGAAGTTTTCTTCCTCAGTTGACAGATTTGTCTCCTGTACTCAAAGGTTAAAACGACTCTCTCGTCTGTCTGGAGACCGGCTGCACTTCCACAAGCGCTATTATCATAAGCGTCCGGATAGAAGTGACACGTTAATTAACTACGATGACATTAAATGTTCTAAGCAGCAAAATAACAGTTTTTACCCAACTGTGATAATCGTCTATACTGTTATGCATAATATGTCATTTCCGTTTTAAAAATGTTTTTTTTTTTATTGCTTACATGGATGTATCAGAGATGCAGTTTTGGCAAAAATAGGAATGGATCCCAACAGGTGAAGTAGGATAATTGAGGGGAAAGGGGATTCCAACAACCAGAGAAGCTGGCGCTGAGTGGAATAATAATTTTTTTGAATTTTGGGATTTTTTTCTTTTTTTTGCATTGCTTGTTTACACGCATGTAATTTTGTCAAAAATGGATCCCAGCAGGGGAAGTAGAATGATTCAGGGGAAAGGGGGTTCCCATATCCAGAAAAGCTGACCGTCAGTTGAAAAGTTATTATTTTAGGAATTTCTAGAATTATTTTTGGATTTTCTTTTTTCATTGCTTGCTTACATGCATGTAATTTTGTGAAAAATGGGACTGGGTCCTAGCAGGGGAAGCAGGAGGAAAGGGGGTTCCAAAAACCAGAAAATCTGTCATTCAGTGGAAAAAATATTTGCAGAGGTCAATGTGCAGGGAGGGGGAGCAGGTAAGCTATGACCATGACTTAGGGCTCATGCACACGGCCGTAGCCAATTTTGCAGTCCCTTTGAAGTGAGTGGATCCACATCCGACTCGCTAAAAAAATCTAATAAATACGAGCCCTTATAGTGAATGGAGGATCCTATGCCATCTACAGTATATGTGTGTTATCTTTCATTTTAATCATACTTGTGATGATAATGAGATGACTGCTGCAAAGTGATCCCTACAGAACAGGAAGTCTCGAAATGTTATTAGGCTTAGTGGCCTGAGCGACAACTGCAGTATTTTAGGATTTTTTTAAAATATACATTGTGACATGGAAAATTCAAGAAAAAAAAAAAAAATCACCAAAAGTTCTTTAAAAAATCTGTTAGCCATAAAAACTTTATTTATACAGCAGGCCATTTTCTGATGACACCTTTCCTTTAAATAAAGACAATTAAAAAAAAAAAAACCTCTTCTGAATTTCATGATTTCCAGATTTTAATTATAGAAATGCCTTATTTTATACTCATCATTGCCATTCCCTGCAGTGAGTGAGCAACCCGACTAGAATTGCCGCTGGCTGACAGCAGAAATTCAGTTAAAATATACAGGGAGAAGGGAGTGTCAAAGTGGTATCGAAGGGGTTAAAAGAGCATAAGTGCTGACGGATGGAGGGAAAAAGTTAAAAAGGGGTCATATGCAAATAGAAAAGAAAAAAAAGTGTCTGCCATTTTTTCTAGAAACAGCAACACTCCTGTCTGTGGGCTGAGTCTGGTATTACAGCTTTACTGGACTTCCTTGAATGCAGTACAGTCTATGGACAAGGGGTGGTGCTGTTTATAATAAAAAGAAACGGCGAGGGAGGAGTTATAAAGTTAAACAGGAAGTGGGAGGGATCTTTAAGAGCAGGAGGAGAAAAGTAAAATTAGCTGCTGTCATTTTTACCACCAAAATATCATAAAATGAGTTGATTATTTGGGAGGTGGGTTTAAAACGGACACAGACAAGAGGAGTCAAAAATCCCACAGTCATGAATTTTTCTGCCCATACAAGACAAACTAAAAAATAATGTAAATTATTTGTTTTGTTTTTAGATTCACATCAGATTTTTTCCAAGCAAGAAGATAAGAACATCCAGTCCTCCCCATCTCCCAGACTGACCTGCTGCACCTTCCCCCTTTAACAGCTCGAGCAGACAAATATCTTAGCCCTTTTTAGCTGCCAATATTATTGGCAAATTTCTGACTGGATAGAAATTTGGCAAGTACCAAGTAGACGGCAGAGCTGAGTAAATGAACGTTTCCTAAATCAAATGGTGTACTATTTCCCACGATAATGCTTCACCCTGGACGCCGCACTTCATGGTGTCACAGCAGCTTCTCACTCTGAAATAGAGAGTTGGCTCCAGACACAAAGAGCCGGAACAACTTCTAAATTTCAATCCAAACCAGGCTTCAGCAGGTGCCGTCAATCACCCACAGGCCGTTCCGACTAGACTTGTATTAACCATTTTCAGTATCTTTACCCATAATGAGTTTTTGGGGGGGGGTTACTGGCTCTCCTTAAATGGGGCTGGCCAATCTGGGAAACTGATGGGACATATCTTATCATTATGCCATCAATGTCCGATAGAATTGGGTCCCAGAGGTGGATCCCAGATCTATCTAGAGAACAGGGTACCTGAATTGAATAGTGGAACACACCTCGCATGCGCCAAGTGCTCTTCATTCATCACTATAGGAGTTCCAAAACTAGCCAAGTGCTGGCTCGGCTATTTCCAACAGTCCCAAAGCAGTGAATGGAGAGTACATGGTTAGCTCCATTGAAGACATCATCAGGGTAAGATGTGTCTTGCTACCCCCACCTCTCTTTACATTATATGGACGTCAGCCAGGTGCCATCTTGGGAACCGGTTGCTGGCGAGATCGCTCATTAGTCCATGGCTTTGGTGACTGTTACTTACTTTACTCTCTAAGTTATCTATTGCATAAATATTTATATATAGTTTATCATACTTTACTAAACTTTTTATACACCTAAGCCATGTTAAGCCTGTTTTTTCCCAGATCTCAGAATTCACAGTAATACAATGCACTGCGCAAGTGTAGCCACAGCTCTATTCACCACTATTGGACTTCCGGAAATAGCCAGGCAATGTTTGGCTATTTTCAGAACTTCCATAGCAGTGAAGAGAGGATGGCCACTCATGCATGGCTGCTCTCTGTTAACTCTGGTGGTCCCATACTGGAAATAGGAATGGGTCGAAGACATGTGATCCACACTTCTCACATTGACGGCATAGCCTAGTGACATGCTATCAATGTCCCAGATGGGAATACCCCTTCAAGGAGACCAGTCAGTGTGGAGACTTACTGGTAATGCTCCATGGTAAATAAATATGCCAATAACTAACTCACTAGTGCCACCTACTGGAGGTAGCTCACTTTAACGCTAGGTTCGACTCTTTAACAAGCCTTCAGATCATGACCAGGTATAGCCAAATCCTATAACCATCTGCAGACAGCTGTGTTGGGGGGCTACATGAGTGAAACTCCTGCGATACAGTTTTGTGGCGGACCTGTCAACTGTACCGCAAAAAACGGTCCTTAAAAGAGGCGGGGCTTCTGTAAGTGAGCATTAAAAGAGGCATGTCTATGTAGTTAGGGAATTTCCTGGACAGGACAGGGAATGGGGCCTAAATGGCCCACAATTTGGGATTAGAATTTTATGAATTTGTATAGTTTTTATATAATCGGGCAATATATACTGAAGTGAATTCTCTAACATTGAGGAATATATTACAGTGTGAATAGGACACATCTCTTAGGCTGTATCTGGCGCATTTCCCTGTGATATATAATGAGAGAACCTTTTGAGCTCTCACGAGTCCTATACTGGAGATGGATTTCATTTAAAGACGTTTCTGTCCATCAAAAATGATTGATAATAAAAATAAAAAAAACGGATGCACAATGATATTCTGAACCGAAAACCTAATATATGATATGATGTAAGAAATGTATTATGTATAACTCCCTGATTAGAATTCATAAAGCGTGGTTATGGTGATCATTAGCCGGTAAAGTGACTGTAGCTTGTGGCTTCCTGTGCCAATTCAGATTCCAGTAGACCTACAGAACTAACGAGTAAAACCTTAGGGTTTCTGTAGTTAATGAATACCTGCTAATTAGGACTTCGAGCAAGGGCAAAAGCATACTGACAGCCATGTGGTATAACCGACCCCCACGCTTACCCCACTCCGGGCCTCAGAATCTACCGTAAGGGCCAAAACGATGATGCTAAACTTTTCTATAGTATATAGTAGAGCTTACAGCAGACGGTCCCAACACTAGGACCATATAAAGACTACACAGTGGTGCCTCCTTTTCCGATTATATAGTCAGAGGTGGAACGTAATGAGGTTGTTAAATAAAAAGTCAGGTAAACAGTCTAAAATACCCAAAAAATTCATACTCAGCCCTTTTCTCCCCTGGTTCTTTCTTCAAAGAGCTGGGAGGTCCTCCTCCCAGCTCTTTGTTCTCCTGGCTGCAGCGATGACGTTCTGTGCACACAGGTCAAGGCTGCAGCCAATCACTGGTGTACTGCAGAGGCCATTGATCGTCTGGACAGTGATTTGTGTGCCTAGAATGTCACGACTGCAGCCAGCAAGATGATGTCAGCGTCAGGAGGACCCTAGCTCAGTGCTGGAAGAAGCAGGTGAGAAAGGGGTAAGTATTTTTTATTTTATTTTTTTTACTCAGACTTTGTGTCACAATGCAAAGTCTGGGATATCTCACTAACCAGGCCTCATATATAACACCGATGTCTGCATATATGGCAGAGGAGCTTTAAAGGGGGTTTCTCGGTTGGCATCAATATTCTTTAAAAATGATCATGCTGTAATTTTGTAATGTATTTCTTTTACCTTTACTACCCCTACCTTGCATCCATCTTCCTTTCTGGGCTGTGGTCACATGACCATGTCCATGCAGCTCCTCCTCACTTCCTGTGATGTCATGCCCATGGGAGTGTCAAAGCAGCAACAGGGGACGTGATAGAGGAGTCTATGTAACTAGCTGGTTGGAAGGAGCTATAACTAAATGAGTGGTATTAGGGGCGGGGCTGGAGCTGTGTCAGAGAAAGGAGAGGTGCATCATGGGTTTGGTTGGATACAGCAACAGGAAGTGCTACATACAGCAAGGAAACAAACCAGAGGGATTGGTTTACATGATGAGAAGGGGACAGGAGAGTCTAAACTGAAAAAAAAGGGGGAAGATGTACATAAGGTTAGCAACTACAGGCAGTGGCGTGCCTAGGGCGGGGAGGGGGGGTCTGCCCCGGGTGCCAGCTCTCAGGGGGGTGCCAGATGCAATGAGCGCTTCTATCAATACAGATGGAAGCACTCATTGCTGGAGCGCTGATGCCCACATACTGCTGCGGGGCACGGGAGAGCATAGTTCCCTGCCCCACCGCCGATCACCGCCATAGGCTTCAGGCCTATGCAGTAGTGAAATCCCAGCACAGGCATGCGTGATGACGTCATCGCGTGTGCCTGTGCCGGGACGCAGTAGCAGAGTGAAGTGTGCACGCCTTCCTCTGCAAGCAAGCACAGGTGAGTATTTAGCTTTTATTTTTTTTATTTTTTTATTGTTTTTTATTTTTATTTTATGTGCCAACTTTGGGGGACATGGGGGACACACACAGGAGGACATGTAGGGGAAAAATATTATGGGAGGGATTACTACGGGGGCAAATTACTATATGGGGCAATGTGGGGGAAATTACTGTGGGGGGCAGTGTGGGGGAAACTGCTGTGTGGGGGCAGTGCGGGGGAAACTGCTGTGTGGGGGTAGTGCGGGGGAAACTGTTATGTGGGGGCAGTGCGGGGGAAACTGCTGTGTGGGGGTAGTGCGGGGGAAACTGCTGTGTGGGGGCAGTGTGGGGGAAATTACTATATGGGAGGCAGTGTGGGGGAAATTACTATATGGGAGGCAGTGTGGGGGAAACTACTGTGTGGGGGGAAACTACTGTGTGGGAGGGGGGGATCTACTGTGTGGGAGGGAGGGAAACTACTGTGTGGGGGGAAGTGGGGGGAAAACTACTGCGTGGGGCAAATTACTATGGGGGATTACTATGGGGGGCAGTGTGGGGGAAATTACTATATGGGGCAGTGTGGGGGGCATTGCTATTGGGGAGGCACTGTAGGGGCAATTATTTCTGGGGACACTATACAGGGATTATTACCTGGAGCACAATATAGAGTGTTATTATTACTGGGGGCACTCTAGGGGACATTATAGCTGCTGTAGACAGACACTATAGGGAAGTTTGGGGTAATTTATCAAACTGGTGTAAAGTAGAACTGGCTTAGTTGCTCATAGCAGCCAATCAGATTCCACCTTTCATATTTGACAGATCTTTTGGAAATCCAGTTCTACTTTACACCAGTTTGATAAATGACCCCAATTAGGTCTACTGGGGTCACTATTTTTTTCAGCAGGATAGTACCTGGGACATTGGGGGGCACAACGGGCACAGTATTGGGAGTGGCAGCAGGATGACACTGTGGAGACACCAGGATGGGGAGGTTGATGGAAAAATTGAGAAATCTAACGTGCCTGTGTTACAAACTGTGTAGAGACGAGATGCGGCTGAACGAATTTGTCATGGAGGAGGAGGAGAAGAGAAAAGAGAAGGTCTACATGACAGGAGATGTCCCTGGGTGTAAGAGGTATGTGGTTAAGTATTGGGGGGGGAAAGGCCAGAGAAAGGGTCCACCCCAGGTGCCAAACACCGTAGGCACACCACTGACTACATGAGAACTTCTGCTAAAAACTATAGTAATCCCAGAAACTGCTTTAAGGTGCTTAATACTTCTCCAGCAGTGGCTTCTCTCCCCAAGAACAAAGGGATCAGGCAGTTGAAATCCAACATGTCCTGCCCCTAACCTCATCTTAACTGACGTCAGCTGTCAGGATGGAATCAGAAGGATGCCATACACATAAGATGCTCAGCTCAACCCAGCTTAATAGGTAAAAACCAGCCAACAAAGATCAACTCTAGGCTTGGCTTCCTTTGCTAACTCAAAAGTGACCTCCTGCTGTCGCTGCCGCTTCTCTTTTAAGGTCTTAACGTTAAAGGGGTTATCCCATGACTAATGTAAAAATGAAAATCAGACATCATATAGTACATACAGTGCTGCCCATAATTATTCATACCCCAGGCAAATTTTGACTTAAAGTTACTTTTATTTAACCAGTAAGTAATTTTTTGACGGGAAATGACATAGGTGTCTCCCAAAACATAATAAGACGATGTACAAGAGGCATTATTGTGGGAAAAAAACATTTCTCAGCTTTTATTTACATTTGAGTTTAAAAAAATACAAGATGTTCCGCACTGTGGAAAATCTCAGAGGACGTGGTCGGAAGCCAAAAGTGACACCTGTGCTGGCCAGGAGGATAGATAGAGAGGTGAAAAAGAATCCAAGGATCACCACCAAGGCCATCCTGGTGAATCTGGGCTCTGCTGGTGGCAATGTCTCAAGGCGGACAATCCAACGGACACTGCACACTGCTGGGTTCCACTTCTCCAGATAAGGCACACAAAAGCTCGCTTGGCCTTTGCAAAAGTTCATCTGCACAAAGAAGAAGACTTCTGGTCTTCTGTGTTATGGTCAGATGAAACAAAAATGTAATTGTTTGGTCACAATGATGTTTCCTTCATTTGGCGTAAAAAAGGAGAAGCCTTTAACCCAAAGAACACCATCCCCACTGTCAAACATGGTGGTGGGAACCTAATGCTTTGGGGGTGTTTTTCAGCCAATAGACCAGGGAACCTAATCACAGTAAGGCCTCATGCACACGACCGTATTTTGTTTCCGTGTCCGTTCCGTTTTTTTTTACGGATAGGATTCAGACCCATTCATTTCAATGGGTCCGCAAAAAAACGCAGACAGCACACTGTGTGCTGTCCGCATCAGTATGTCCGCTCCGTTGCTCCGCAAAAAAAATAGTGCATGTCCTATTTTTTTCTAGTTTGCGGACAAGGATAGGCATTAGGCTCCATTCACACGTCCGCAAATGGGTCTGCATCCGTTCCGCAATTTTGCGGAACGGGTGCGGACCCATTCATTTTCTATGGGGACGGAATGGATGCGGACAGCACACAGTGTGCTGTCAGCATCCGCATTTGCGGATCGCGACCCCAATCTTCAGGTCCGCAGCTCCGCAAAAGATAGAACATGTCCTATTCTTGTCCACAGCCTGCGGACATGAATAGGCATTTCTGTAGGGGTGCCGGGCGGGTGTGTTGCGGATCCGCAATTTGCGGGTCCGCAACACACCACGGACGTGTGAATGGAGCCTTATTACAATGGATCCGCAAAAAAAACAGATCCGCAAAAAAAAAAAAACAGATGCCATACGGAACGTCATCCGTTTTTTTTGCGGACCGCAAAACACATACGGTCGTGTGCATGTAGCCTAAACGGCACCATGAAAAAAGAGCAACACATGAGGATTCTCAACGACAACAGCAGGCAGTCTGCAGAGAAACGTGGCCTTGGTCACCAGTGGACATTTCAGCATGACAATGACCCAAAACACACAGCAAAAGCGGTGAAGAAATGGTTAGCAGACAACAACATTAACGTTTTGGAGAGGCCCAGCCAGAGTCCAGACTTGAATCCAATTGAGAATCTGTGGAGCTAAAGATCAGGGTGATGGCAAGAAGACCCTCCAACCTGAAAGATTTGGAGCTCATTGCTAAAGATGAATGGGCAAAAATACCTGTGGAGACCTGCAAAAAGCTGGTCTGCGATTATAGGAAGCGTCTGATTGCTGTAATAGCCAATAAAGGCTTTACTATTGATTATTGTGAAGGGTATGAATAATTTTGGACTGGACACTTTTTGCTCAAATGTAAATAAAAGCTGAGAAATGTTTCTTTTTTCCACAATAATGCCTCTTGTACATCGTCTTATTATCTTTTGGGAGACACCTATGTCATTTCCCGTCAAAAAATTACGGGAATTGCTGGTTGAATAAAAGTAACTTTAAGTCAAAATTTGCCAGGGGTATGAATAATTATGGGCAGCACTGTAACAGTCTCTCTCTAACAAAGCTAGAACCAGCCCTGTACCTCACATGGATCCAGAGATCTCCCCATTCATTGCTCTGCTAGATTTATATCAAGCTGACAGCTCAAGGGGAGTGTCTTTTCTGCTGCAGCTCAGGAGGCGTGTCCATGCTCTCCCTATCACAGCTCAGGAGGCGTGTCTATGATCTGCCTATCACAGCTCAGGAGGCGTGTCCATGCTCTACCTCTCACAGCTCAGGAGGCAGTTGAAGGAAGAAACTGAACATGTGCGACCATCTCAGTGAGTAGGACAAAGAAATAGGAAAAGAAGAAACAGCAGGTGGCGCTATACAGATAGATTTTATTTAAAAACTCAGTGGCTAAGCTACATTTTTATATAACATGCAATTACTAAAGTATTCAGATCCAGGTGCTGTTTTTTTGTGTGGGACAAGCCCTTTAAGGGCTCGCATAATGGGGTCAATTACAAATCAGAGCACTTTAAAGTGCAGAAATTTAATTGTGCTGAACATCAAGCAGTTCAAACTTTGTACCAAAATAATGGCAGCTTCTGCAGATTTTGGTTCTGCCAAGCCCTGCTCACTTTCAGGGGATGTATCGCCTTTCAATCTTTCTCCAGCAGTGAGGAAGAACTTGCGTTTAACGACCATGAAAATGACAAAGCAAGAAGTAAAGGCAACACAGAACGTGATATTAAATTACCTTGCTTCTTTAAACTTTCTTACTCCGGAAAGTGGCACTTTCAAGCTCTGTTGCTTTTATTTGACTTAACATTTTATGTTTTATTGCACACAAAGCATTCGACGATTGTCTCAGCTCCGCACTATTGTCTATTACACTGCAAAGTAAACAGAAGCAACTCTGCCTTGCAGGGATGTGGTTACAATGGCCATTAGGGGAGCAAAAAGTTGTCACAACAAAAAACCCATTGGCTGATTAATGTACCAAAAAAAAAAAAGTTTCCTAAAGGCCCATTTATTCACCAACCAGTGGCTCAAAAAATGAGTTTCCAATAGCCATTTCCATCCATACAATCTTTAGCGCCATGCTGTGACCTGCACCAACATAAGCAAATCTGAAGTCAATAATTACAATCTCGTAGGGCTATTTTCACACTGCATCTGCGGTTTAACCCCTTAGTGACCAGCCTGTTTTGGGCCTTACTGACCAAGCGTTTTTCTTCCTTTTTTCATCGTCGCCTTCCAAGAGCTATAACTTTTTTATTTTTCCGTCTATATAGCTTTATGAGGGCTTGTTTTTTGCAGGTCAAGTGCCAAGGTGCTATTTTGGGGTACACATAACTTTCTGATTAACTTTTATTAACTCTTTCTGGGAGGGAGATGGGAAAAACAGCAATACTGCCACTGCGTTTTTACGGCGTTCATTTTTCGGTATAAATAACATAATATCTTTATTCTCTAGGTCAGAACGATTACAGTGATACCAAATACATATAGTTTTTTTTTTACATTTTACTACTTTCTTTTGCAATAAAACCCCCTTTTTTATAATGAAAAAAATGTTTTTTTTTGCATTGCCGCTTCCCAAGACCCATAACTTTTTTTTTTTTTATGGACTTGTGTGAGGGCTTGATTTCTGCGGGACGACTTGTATTTTTCATTGGTATCATATTGGATTAAATGGTGCTTTTTGATTGCTCGTTAGTAAGTTTTTTCAGTGGCATTTAAGAATAAATTAGCTATAAAGTTGTTGTTTTTTATTGTTTTTTTTTACAGCATTCACCGTAGGGGATAATTTACATGATTTATGTAGTACGGGTCGTTATAGATGCGGCAATACCAAACATATGGGGAAGATTTTTTTTGCAATTTTTTTTTATTGAATAGCGTGGGAAATGGGAAAAAAACTTAATTTTTTAATGGGATTTTTAGCACTTAATAGTCCCACAAGGGGACTATAACAGATTTTTGATTGCTGTTAAAATGCAATGCACTATCCCTATAGTGCAGTGCATTTTAATGGCAATGCTATTCTAAAATTGACCACCAGAGAGGAGCAGTCTGCTGGAAATTACTGAAGGCTGGTCTAGGGCCTACATCAGACCCCAGGCAGCCTTCACACACATCGGCACCTGGCGATCACATTTGCGGGGTTCCAATAGAAGACAGAGGGAGTCCGGTCCCTCCGTCAGCACTTTACATGCGGCATGTAAAGTGTTAAACAGTCCGGATCGGCACTCCTGCCAGTCCGGGCTGTTAGAGCAGGGCCGCGGCTCTCATTTGAGAGCCAGGGACCCGTACAGCGCTTAGACTGGGCCGCCGTAAAAACATGTATGGGTAGTCACTAAGGGGTTAAAGGAGTTGTCGTCCTTGTATATAAATTTCAGTACCTTACCTTAGCCTGCATGTAGCTGCCCCTGTATTGCCTATGGACAGAGATGTAGTCAAGCACCAGAGTCTTCCACTGCGCATGTGCAGACACAGTGACACACAAAGAGACATTTTAGGCCGCACTATACAACTTGGCAATCCTACACCTGGGACACGCGTTATAGAGAAGGCCCTGGGGGAGGCCGCCCATTGCAATTGTCGTCACGAACAGGATTTACCTTTGTGTCTTTATACTATAAGGTCTATAGATTTAATTGCAACAGGAGGCCTCTCCCTAGGGCCCTCTTTAACGCTCGTCCCAGGTGTAGGAATGCCGAGTGGTATAGTGTGGTCTAAAATGTCTCTTTATGCGTGTCACGGTGCTCCTACCTGGATACAGCTGGACCCCAGGCTTTGTCTCGAAGCAATAAATAGGGGGAATAATTGAGGGATAAAAGAATAACTGGAGTCCAGACCTTGAGATGAAGTTCAATGACAGCTTTACTTTGCATAAACATTCCCCAAAATGGTTTACAGGCTTTGTCTTGATTCCAGCAGGCTTTAGCATTAAACTGGCTGGCAGAAAAACTCAACTCTGCTATGTCTTTGTAGCTCTCTGACTCTGCTGTATACTGACAGGCTGGCTGTATAACTCAGCTTCTGTATGCTGCACTTCTTTTCTGTAGTCTGACTATGTTATGCCAGGAAACTTTTCTCCTGGCTCCTGAGGCTTTAAGCTTTGGCCTCCATGGCCAGCAGAGCTTAAGGTGCTCTGGCTGGCGTGGGCACGTCCAGCAGAAACGTGCCCTTGCACACCCTTCCCCTGTCTAACTCTAACTAGTCCCCAACCTTCCTGCAGGAAGTGGGACAAGCCCACTTCTCTCCAGAAGGGGGGTTAGAATGGAATGGAAAGCTCCATTCTACCTAAGTACAGCTCTGCAGTGTTTGCTGCCACCTGCTGGTGAACCAGGCACATTACATGAACAGTTACATAGCATTATTATAAATGCACAGTGTTGAGGGACCTGGAAATAAATATATAGGTGACATACAGGTTAGACCATAAAAGATAGAAGCAAGGTGCAGAAGTAGTAACACCACTCTGGGGTGTTACATATAATTTATTTGGTTCCTCTGAAGTTATAGTCTGGTTCTCTAAGTAATCCTTTCATTGGACACATCTTAAGGAGAAACCCGTTCCTCCAGCTTGTCCATGCCGACATCTTCCAACTAAAGAAGATAAGAGATTACAAATTGTTTGAAGATTGTTTTTATTTTCCCCCCGACTCTGGTGTGTATCACACAAACAGATGAACCGTGATATGAAGTTGTCAGAGCGTGTCGAATGTTTTCTAAAACGGCTGCATAAAATTACCCGTCTCTGATTAACTTTTAGATTCCTATTTTGAAGAGGCGAACAGAATCAAATAAATCATCGCCTTTTTACATCGTTCGTCTGCTGCCTAGAATTACAGATCAATTCGGCTTAAGGTCATTCGATATTTTTCTCTAATTATTTATAAAACGCCATCCACTGGAATAATTATGTCACAGATTATGAAGCAAGATGTTCTCATAAAGATGCTTGCTGGAGTGAGCGATTTTATTCTTTTGAGTTTTATGAGCTTGTGTGGCAAGTTTCCGCTATCGTGTTGGCAGACGTCCTGGAGAGAGGTTGGAGAATGATAAGTAGTCCACCTCATAAAAAAAAAAAAATAAATAAATAAAACAACACATGGTCGTTATGCTGGGACACAAATTACAGCCTGGAACGCTTGATAGGATTCAATTAATTTTGCAGGTTGCGGTGATGAATTGTAGGAAAAGTCACAACGAGTTTGGGTCATCAATATTTAATGTATTCAAAGGCAATGGAATGTGGTGGCATTTAAGTGGCCTGTGATAAAACTTCAGATTTTTTTTTAAAATTTTTTTATTTGGCCCCGTGTGTGTCTCTAATAACCCTGAATGAACTGTGTGTCCCATCTGAGCTGCAGATTGCTAAAACCACTTGCCAAAACTTTTCAAAGTTGAGCAAAGACTGTTCAGTTAAAGGGTATAACCACCATTTTCCAGTTAATATACAGAAATATTCCACATAAAACACTGAGCAACTTTGTACATACATTGCATTACTTATCTTGTACTGATCCTACGTTACACCCTACATTATTGTTCAGAGTTACAAATTCTGCTTGTTGTCATTAAAAACAGTCAACAAGCTTGTTGACAGACACACCCCTAAGGGTCCATTCACACGTCTGTGTGTTTTGCGGATCCACAGATCCGTGGACCCGCAAAACACGGACATTGGCGATGTGCGTTCTGCATTTTGCGGACTGCACATTGCCGGTACTAAAATAATATGCCTATTCTTGTCGACAATTCCGGACAAGAATAGGACATGTTCTATTTTTTTCGGGAACGGAATTGCGGACCCAGAAGTGCAGATCCGCGATTCCGGATCCAGGCAGCACATAGTGCTGCCCCATAGAATTGAATGGGAACGAAATTGCGGACGTGTGAATGGACCCTAACAGTTTAGAAGAGTTTCTATATACCATGCACTATACACTTTTGATGGGATGCCTCAGCATAGGAAAGCGCAACAGAATAGAATTTTCCATATTGTTAAAAAAGATATACGGACATATGCCTGCCTAGTGGATGCCAAAAGGACACTGTGGGTATCGGATACATGGAGCCCAATCGGAAGCTTTTGGTGTATTCTGAAATGTACTGTAAAAATGCTATATGATATAGCCTAGGATGCACAAAAAAACAAAAAAACACTATGGAATTACAGCTGTGAAGTCGGCAGAATTGTGAGTGAAACTCTTGACTACAATACTGTCTGTCAATCAGGATCAGTGCATGATAAGTAATGTCATGTATGTACACAGTGACTCCACCAGCAGAATAGTGAGCGCAGCTCTGGAGTAAAATACAAGATGTAACTCAGGATCAGTACAGGCTAAGTAATGTATGTACGCAGTGACTGCACCAGCAGAATAGTGAGTGCAGCTCTGGAGTATAATACAAGATGTAACTCAGGATCAGTACAGGATAAGTAATGTATGTACGCAGTGACTGCACCAGCAGAATAGTGAGCGCAGCTCTGGAGTATAATACAGGATGTAACTCAGGATCAGTACAGGATAAGTAATGTATGTACGCAGTGACTGCACCAGCAGAATAGTGAGTGCAGCTCTGGAGTATAAGACAGGATGTAATTTAGGATCAGTACAGGATAAGTAATGTAATGTATGTACACAGTGACTGCACCAGCAGAATAGTGAGTGCAGCTCTGGAGTATAATACAGGATGTAACTCAGGATCAGTCCAGGATAAGTAATGTATGTACACAGTGACTTTACCAGCAGAATAGTGAGTGCAGCTCTGGAGTATAATACAGGATGGAACGCAGTACAAGGTAAGGTAATGTAATTTTTAGATTATATATACATAGACAACACACATATACAGTACATAAACACATACATCAATGTAGACTGTATTCTTCCTCTGGGAGCAAATATTGCTATACAGCAGACTGTGTTGAAATGTTTACTACACTAGTGTCATCATGAATACAGTAACAGCGCATGACATGTACCACACACCGTGGTGCCAGAGCTTAAGTCCATAAAACATGCATACAAACATCAGACGCACACATTCTGGGGTAGGACATGTTTGAGGATTAGCTGGAGCCTGCAAGGCCAGAACGGATTAGCACAGAGAACTCGTTATCCTGGTTACCAGAATATATTAACAAATTAAAACATCAGAGGATTTCAGAGCTGGCTGCATGAGCTCAGCAATAAAAGGGCACAAGAAAGTGGGCCACGGCTGCAGCGATAACTGTGACATGTTAGAAGGTGCGGAGGAAAGCGGGTCGGCTTCACAACACACAGCACATTAATCAGATGAAAAGAACATTGACAAAGCTGACCATGCATGTAAAGATAGAAAAACTATTTTCATATGGCAATTATTACCCATGATCCACTGGTTAAAGGGGCATCCCACATCTGATAAAGTGATGGTCTAATCTCTGGGACCTTCAGTGATCCAGGGACTGAAGAGGATGCAGCACCACTGTAGCTCTGTGTTTCCTTCACTTTTTCTTGCACCATGGTACTTTGATGAATATGGGTTGGACCCTTCAAGTCAACCATTGATGCCAAGTAGTGATATCACCAAGGAATCTCATATCACAAATCTTATGGGCATCTTTTAGAAAATATTCAAGTTACAACGCACAATATATATTATAACATTGTGCTCCTTATCTGGATTATTATCTTCTGTCTCAGAGTAGGCCCAACAAAATCAAGCTCTTAGGGCCCTCATACACATTGGACTATATGATGTCAAACCCACCGTTCATTATTATTATTATTAAAGCGCCATTCATTCCATAGCGCTGTACATATGAGAAGAGATATACAGTACAGACCAAAAGTTTGGACACCTTCTCATTCAAAGAGTTTTCTTTATTTTCATGACTATGAAAATTGTAGATTCACACTGAAGGCATCAAAACTATGAATTAACACATGTGGAATTATATACATAACAAACAAGTGTGAAATAACTGAAAATATGTCATATTCTAGGTTCTTCAAAGTAGCCACCTTTTGCTTTGATTACTGCTTTGCACACTCTTGGCATTCTTTTGATGAGCTTCAAGGGGTAGTCCCCTGAAATGGTTTTCACTTCACAGGTGTGCCCTGTCAGGTTTAATAAGTGGGATTTCTTGCCTTATAAATGGGGTTGGGACCATCAGTTGCGTTGAGGAGAAGTCAGGTAGATACACAGCTGATAGTCCTACTGAATAGACTGTTCGAATTTGTATTATGGCAAGAAAAAAGTGGGATTTCTTGCCTTATAAATGGGGTTGGGACCATCAGTTGCGTTGAGGAAAAGTCAGGTGGATACACAGCTGATAGTCCTACTGAATAGACTGTTCGAATTTGTATTATGGCAAGAAAAAAGCAGCTAAGTAAAGAAAAACGAGTGGCCATCATTACTTTAAGAAATGAAGGTCAGTCAGTCAGCCTAAAAATTGGGAAAACTTTGAAAGTAAGGGCTATTTGACCATGAAGGAGAGTGATGGGGTGCTGCGCCAGATGACCTGGCCTCCACAGTCATCGGACCTGAACCCAATCGAGATGGTTTGGGGTGAGCTGGACCGCAGAGTGAAGGCAAAAGGGCCAACAAGTGCTAAGCATCTCTGGGAACTCCTTCAAGACTGTTGGAAGATCATTTCAGGGGACTACCTCTTGAAGCTCATCAAGAGAATGCCAAGAGTGTGCAAAGCAGTAATCAAAGCAAATGGTGGCTACTTTGAAGAACCTAGAATATGACATATTTTCAGTTGTTTCACACTTGTTTGTTATGTATATAATTCCACATGTGTTAATTCATAGTTTTGATGCCTTCATAGTCATGAAAATAAAGAAAACTCTTTGAATGAGAAGGTGTGTCCAAGTTTTTGGTCTGTACTGTACATACATAATAAAGATAATTGCACTAAGCATAAACAAGACGAGTTACAGACTGGTACAGAAGGAGAGAGGGCCCTGCCCGTGAGGGCTTACAATCTACATGGTATGGGAGAAGGACACAGTAGGTGTGGGTGAAGTTGGTCATTCTGGTATGGAGGCAGCAGGGTCACTGGTTGTCGGCTTGTCTGGAGAGGTGGGTTTCAGGTTTATTTTGAAGGTTTCCACTGTAGGTGAGAGTCTGATATGTTGGGGTAGCGAGGTCCAGAGTGTGGGGGATGCACGGGAGAAATCTTGGAGGCGATTGTGGGAAGAGGCGATAAGAGGAGAGGAGAGAAGGAGGTCTTGTGAGGATCGGAGAGTGCGTGTGGGGGTGTATCGGGAAAGTAGCTCAGAGATGTAGGGAGGGGACAGGTTATGGACGGCCTTGTATGTATTTATTAGTATTTTTAACTAAATTCGCTGGGCAATGGGGAGCCAGTGAAGGGATTAGCAAAGGGGAGAGGCGGAGGAGTAACAGGGTGAGAGGTGGATTATTCGGACAGCAGAGTTGAGGATAGATTGGAGGGGTGCGAGAGTGCTAGATGGAAGGCCACAGAGGAGAATGTTGCAGTAGTCTAGGTGGGAGATGATGAGGGCATGTACAAGAATTTTCGCAGAGTAAAAGTTAAAGGAAAGCGCGGATGCGGGAGATGTTTTTGAGTTGGAGACGGGAGGTGGTGGAAAGGGCTTGGATGTGCGGTCGGAGGGAAAGGGCAGAATCCAAGGTCACTCCAAGGCAGCGGACTTGGTTGACCAGGGAGAGTGTGCAGCCATTGATCGTGATAGAAAGGTCAGTTGGGGGGGTTAAGCAAGATGGGGGAAAGATGATGAATTCTGTTTTATCCATGTTAAGATTTAGAAAGCGAGAGGAGAAGAAGGATGATATAGAAGATAGACATTGTGGGATTCTGGATAATAAGGTGGTGATGTCTGGACCAGAGAGGTAGATTTGTGTGTCATCAGGATAAGGCCTCATGCACACGACCGTTGTGTGTTTTGCGGTCCGCAAATTGCAAATCTGCAAAACACGGATGGCGTCTGTGTGCGTTTCCGCAATTTGCGGACAGCGATTGATATAACTGCCTATTCTTGTCCGCAAAACGGACAAGAATAGGACAGGTTATATTTTTTTCGCGGACCACGGACCGTAGCAATGGATGCGGACAGCACACGGAGTGCTGTCCGAATATTTTGCGGCCCCATTGAAGTAAATGGATCTGCATCCAAGCAGCAAAAACTGCGGCTTGGATGCGGACCAAAACAACGGTCGTGTGCATGAGGCCTAAGAGCGATACTGAAAGCCTTGGGACTCTATGAGATGTCCCAGGCCAAATGTGTAAATAGAGAAGAGCAGGGTTCCTAAGACAGAGCCTTGCGAGACACCAACAGAGAGGGAATGAGACGAGTAGGTGGTGTGAGAGTGGGAGACGCTAAATGTCCGGTCTGTGAGGTATGATGTGATCCAGGAGAGGGCCAGGTCAGTGATGCCAAGAGATGAGAGAGTTTGCAACAGAAGGGAGTGGTCGACAGTGTCAAAGGCAGAGGACAGAGTAATGTTTTTTGGTTTTGGCTGTTAGTAGGTCATTGGTGACTTTAGTAAGGGCAAATTTGATAAGACGGAGATTGTTATCTCGGACGCGTGCACCACGCCATCTCATCAGAGTGCCGGCTGATCATTTTCTACATTTAGTAAGGGCAGTCTCAGTCGAGTGGTGGGGTCAGAAGCCAGATTGTAGCTGGTCAAAGAGGGAGCAGAAGGAGAGGTGAGAGGACAGTTCTGAATGGACATGTTGTTCAAGTAGCTTTGAGGCATACGGAAGAAGTGATATG
Source organism: Bufo bufo (assembly GCF_905171765.1). Lineage (NCBI taxonomy): Eukaryota > Metazoa > Chordata > Amphibia > Anura > Bufonidae > Bufo > Bufo bufo. The sequence continues at coordinate 26,642,954 of NC_053397.1, read as the reverse complement.
GGGCGATAACTGGACAAAGAAGATGGGTCAAAGGATGGCTTTTTAAGGATGTGTGTAATGGTAGCATGCTTAAAAGCAGAGGGGAAGACACCAGAGGTTAGTGATAGGTTGAAGAGATGAGTTAGGGCTGAGATAAACACTGTGGTGAGGTTAGGGATGAGGTGGGATGGGACTGGGTCAAGTGCACAGGTGTTGAGATGTGATCTGGAGAGTAGATTGGAGAGTTTTTTTTCTCTAATGGTGGAGAGGGGGGTTTTGGGAGAAGATGACCGAGCAGTTGTGTAGAGGGTCTTTGGGGACTGTGTACTGAAACTTTCTCTGATGTTGACTATCTTTTGTGGCAGGACCGGTCAACAATTTATTATGTAGAGAGGCTCCAGCCTCTCCTCTGTCTGATGATGTCTCTGTAGAGGATCGGGTGCACTGAATTTCAATGCCCGATCCTACTGTTTGCCCAGAAGGTCAGCTGCCACTTTAGGTCTCTGGCAGAGATTTCGCCTCTCTCTCCACTGAAAACACACTCATTTGGCCAGACTGAATAAGACCAAGTCAGGCGAGATAGTATGGCCAACACTTTCAATAGCTGTTAGCCAACTATTTATTGACTCCAGACACATGCATTCTCAGTTTGTTTAAGCTGTGGATGTGTTTTCAAAGGGGAGAGAGGAGAGGAGCTCTGGCGGCAAATTATTTTCAGTGACCACAAAAAAATTAGGTGTTTAACTCGATCCTTCTCTCCCCTGACATCATCTGTTAGGTGAGAGTCATGAGCGTCCCATACACATTAGGAGGTTGGTTGGTCCTGCCAACAAGTTTGGCCTACAACAGTCTAATGGAGTCTAAGTGCATGGGGGCCTTTAAAAAGTTCACTTTGGGTACATTTTTTATTCGAAAGGTCTCTCATACATAAGCTAACCATGGTCAATCCTGCTGCTGTGACCTCCAGAGTTCAGGTCTAATATTTCAGCAAGTGTTCATGTTTTCTGCAGCTCCTCCACAGAGGAGCTAAAGCATTACACAGTGCCTAATCAAATAATTGTGTTGTCCATGTATGGACATACTGGGTCCTCCAGCGCAAAGGACATATCCTTGCACTGGCTCGGCTATTTCTGGCAGTCCCATGGTGGTGAATGGAGGGTGCCCAAACATGTGTGGCATGCACTTAATTCACTGCTATAGGAGTGCCGAAGATAGCCAAGCAAGCGCACTTGGCTATTTTTGGAAGTCCGTAGCACTGAATGGAGCATGCATGGCCACCTCTCAATCCACTACTATAGGATTTCTGGAACTAACCGAGCCAGTGTTCATCTATTTTTGAAACTCCCATAGCGGTGAACGGAGAGTGGCTGAGCATGCTTCGGGGGGCCCATTCTGTAGATAAGAGAGGGTCCCATAGGTGGGACCCACACCTATCTGACAACTATGGCATATTCTAGCGATATGCCATCAATGTCTGAGATAGGAATACCCCTTTAAAGGGGTTCGCCAGGAATGATTTAAAATGGCAGTAAACCTGTCCTAGAATGTGAGCAGGACTGGTTGCCTCCTCTTCCAGAGCTCACTACACTCCAGCACTATACTACACGTTAGTGAGCGATGTCAGGATGCTCAGCCACGATGGCATATTGTAGGCAGGATCCCATCATTACCACCTATAGTAGAGCAGTGTAGTGTGTATGGTAGCAACCAGTCCTGCTCACATTCTAGGACAGGTTGCTGGTGGCCATTTCAAATCATTACAAGAAAACCTCATTAAACAACGGACATTGGTATATAGGGTCACTAAGTCTTAGAGGTGCAAAAACATCAGGTTTATTGGCGACATACAGCAACAACCTTGCAAGATACATGACTCTCGCCATTGCCGTTAGAGATCTTGAAGCCATTAGAGAGATATTTTAGAAGAACTCTGTGGTTTGTGGGTAAATGTACCCTTTAATGGACATTTCCCGCCGGAACACCATCTTTTCCGGCTTCTTTTCACAGCTCTGTTTTTAACGTTTCCCTACAGCTGTATTTCTGCTGTAACATTAGACCTCTTCATTTATAGTAATGAATGAATAAGGCAACCTGGATTAATTCCCAGATCGATATCGCTCTGCAGCTGACACTCACCTCCTTGTACGAGCAGCAGAAACGTTGATACAATCACATTATTAGGCATGAGGATTCCAACGTTCCCACTCAGCAGATGCAATATCGCTAAGTGATCTGTGATAGTAACCTCCAATGCGTTGAGTAAAAGATGTCCGTATACCAGCCATTTAAAGGGGTTGTACAGACCTGTGAAGGGAAGATTACTTACCTGCTTCCCGGTGCAAACTCCTTGCTCCTTACCTTCCTGGGCTGGGCTGCTCCGTTGGGCTTCCTCGCTGTAAACTTCCGGTTTGACACGGCTGCAGCCAATTGATGGCTGCGTCAGTGACATGCTCTACTTGTGCCATGGCATTTCTGCTTCCGCCTCTGTCCACTGTTTAATTTCTGGCACCAGCAGTTGCCCAAAACATTTGACCAGTAAGGGTTCCGGTTGTCGGACCCCAACCAATGTGATAGTGATGATGTGACAAAAGGAGAGCAGATCGCCACTGCGGCCAGCGATTGGCTGTTGATGATGTCAAACCAAAAGTTTAAAGTGAGGGGCCCATTGAAGCAGCCCAGGCTTAGAAGGGAAGGAGTGGGGATCAACACCGAGAATCTAGTAAGTAATCTTCCCTTTACAGGTCTGGTCAAGAGGGAAGGTTCGCAAACCCCCCTCCACCCAAACTTGCACCACTCCTTTGAGCTTTATGATACGCCTACTGTTAGTTTCTACTGTTGCCCCTTTCCCCATAGGTACATAGAATATACAAAAAAAAACACCATCCAGTGTCTAATAAGCACCAAATAATATTGTCACCTAATACAGTATCACCATACTGTGCTCAAATACTGAGATATAGTGACCAACTACCAGCTCCACGATAAAGGAATCTTTACACGCCTACTGCTATGCAATTTAAGAGGTTTTTCAGATACTAATGACCCATCCTCCAGGCAGGTCATCCATATGTGATCATTGGGGACTGTCAACGCTGGAAACTACACATTAAATGGAAGGTTCTGTCCATTGTGTATTTTCCGGCGCCAGCATACTGCAGCTTAGCTACCATGAATGGGAGCTAGGCTGCAGTACCTCGGCACGGCCACTACACAGTGGACAGAACCGTCTGCTTCCACCTCTGTCCACTGTTTAATTTCTGGCACCAGCAGTTCCCAAAACATTTGATCAGCAAGGGCGCTGGTTGTCGGACCCCAACCAATCTGATATTGATGACCTATGCAGAGGTCAGAAGGGGTTTTCAGGGACTCCTATACTGATGATCTATCCTCAGAATAGGTCATTAATATCAGATCACCTGGCAACCCCACCAATCAGCAGTTTGAAGAGGCTGTGGTGCTCTGGGAAAGGAAAGGGGGGGGGGGGGGGGGGCAGCTAACCAAGCACAGCACCATACATTGTATAGTGGCTACGCTTGGAGTTGCAGCTCAAGCTCATTCACTTCAATGGGACTGAGCTGCGTCTAGGCCATCTGACCAATGAACGTGACCTCACTGGAGCACCACGGCCTCTTCAAACTGCTGATTAGTGGAGGTTCTGGGAGTTAAACCCCAACTTATCTGATATGGTTGACCTATCCTGAGGAGGTGGTCATCAATATCTAAGTCCTTTATTGTTAACATTCATGGTGGTCACAACCTTTGAGTGCCAGGTGATTGTGGTGACACCTTCTTCCATACAGACAGCCAATGTCCCTGTGTCACACCCCAATGACTTGCCCTGATTAATGTAAGATCTGTAAATAAGAAATATGCCTTTAAATCTCCTACAAGAAGGATCGATCATTTTGAAGATGTGGTTGTATTCGCTTTATTTATAGCACACTTGAATTAATTGAGTCATGGAGCTAATGGGCCCTGGGTCAGGTGGTAAATCCTATCCGGTCTCCTCTCCAGACATAGCTAAATATACCTTGATATTTGTATTCATTAAAACTCCGTCTGGAGCCAACACCGGAGCTCAGGGACGAAGTACAAGCATGTACAGCCTCGTCTTCGAAAAAGCAGACCATCTTAAAACCATATACAAATGGAAGACCTACTGTAATGTCTTAGGGCTCATTTACACGACCGTAGGCCGTCCATGCCCGTGCTGCACAATGTACGGGCACTGGCCATGTGATATTGCGGCGTGGACCCATTGACTTGAATGGGGCCGTGATCCGCAATATATGGCAAAAGCTAGAACATGACTTATCGTTTGCAGTGCGGAGGCACAGACCCACAAGCCCACGGAAGCACTTGGTAGAGCTTCCATGGGCTTCCACTCTGTGCCTCCGCTCCACACTGCGCCGTCTCTTGCGGATTGCCGATCCATTCAAGTCAACGGGTCCACATCCGCAATACAGGCAAGGACTGCCTACGGTCGTGTGAAAGAGCCCTTAGAATAGTGTTTTCCAACCTGAGCCTCCCAAGCTGTTGCAAAATTACAACGCCAATCAAGCTGAGAGTTGTAGTTTTTGAGCTACTAGAGAGCCACAGGAATCCAAGCTCCCACACCTTCCAATCACAGAGCAGTTTTCATCCTTCAAGTGCAGAATTTGAATTGAAAGCTGCTCTGTGATTGGTTTTATTTTTGGACAGTTTGACAACCCCCCACCTCCAAAAAAAAAAAAAAAAACAAAAAAAAAAAAAAAGCACCACTCTTTTCCATGGGCTGTTGGGTATTGCAGTTTGTAATATACTTACCGTTCTGAAGTTGAGTGGATCGGCCGCTCGGGAACCCAGTCATATGACACTCCTCTTCTGAAAATCCTCCCTGCACCAACGTCACATCCTTTTCCAGTTTTCAGGCCTGGGCGTGCCTTTTGCTGAGGATGGGACCAGAACTATTCATCTCTTGGGGTGCATGAGCAGATGAGGTGGATTCAGGAGTTTGTGTGTGCGCCAGAGAGAGAAATAGTTCTGACCCCATCCGCAGCAGAAGTTCTGTCCCATCTATAGCCTAGGCTTGAAACCTGGTAAAGGATGTGACTGGGTTCCCGAGAGGGCGATCCACGCAACTTCGGAATGATAAACAAGTTACAAACTTTCTGCTACAGGTGTGTTATGAGTAATAAGGTGGGTTTGGACTAATATATAATAACATAATTAGAGATGAGCGAATTTCCGCTTATGAAATTCGTTTAAACTTCGCTTATGAAATTCGCTCATCTCTAAGGCCTCTTTCACAGGGGCGTCATGGATTTGGGCCGGATAAGATGCGGGTGCGTCGCGGCAAAATGCACAATTTTTCCACGACTTCTATTATGACGGAATGAATAATGGAATGCCTCTAAAGGCATTCCGTTATGCATTCCGTCATAGAATTGCGTTATGGTCTGTGGTAACGGAATCCAAAACGCAATTCACCTTTTACCACCAAAGAAAGTGTGAATGAATTTCAAAATATGAAATTCGCTCATCTTTAAGGCCTCTTTCACACGGGCGTCATGGATTTGGGCTGGATAAGATGCGGGTGCGTCGCGGGAAAATGCACGATTTTTCCACGCGAGTGCAAAACATTTTAATGCGTTTTGCACGCGCGGGAGAAAAATCGGCATGTTTGGTACCCAGACCCGAACCCGGACTTCTTCACAGAAGTTCAGGTTTGGGTAAGGGTGTTGTGTAGATTTTATTATTCTCCCTTATGACATGGTTATAAGGGAAAATAATAGCATTCTTAATACAGATTGCTTACTAAAATGTCCATTGAGGGGTTAAAAATAATAAACAAATTTAACTCACCCCATCCACTTGGTGGCGTAGCAGATCTCCTCTTCCTTCTTATTTCTTCAGGACCTGGGTAAAGGACCTTTGATGACATCACTGCGCTCATCACATGGTCCATCACCATGGTGATGGACCATGTGATTGATCATGTGATGGACCATGTGATGAGCACAGTGACATCATCAAAGGTCCTTTACCCAGGTCCTGAAGAAAGAAGAAAGATGAGGAGATCTGCTACGCCACCAAGTGGATGGGGTGAGTTAAATTTGTTTATTATTTTTAACCCCTCAATGGACATTTTAGTAAGCAATCTGTATTAAGAATGCTATTATTTTCCCTTATAACTATGTTATAAGAGAAAATAATAAAGATCGGGTCCCCATCCCGATGGTCTCCTTAGCAACCATGCGTGAAAATTTTCATGCAGCCCCATTCACTTCTTTGGGGCCTGCGTTGCGTGAAAAACGCAGAATATAGAGCTTGCTGCGATTTTCAAGCAACGCACAAGTGATGCGTGAAAATGACCGCTCATTGAAGTGAATGGGTCCGGATTCCGTGCGGGTGTAATGCGTTCACCTCACGGATTGCACCCGCGTGGAAATCCCGCCCCGTGTGAAAGAGGCCTAAACATAATATCAAGGATAACATTGTGTAATATAATAAAAATAATAGTAAATATTTAAAATATATACATAATAATCTCAAAGATAATATTGTGTAATGATTAATAAAAATAATAATCACATAAAATGTAATTATACACTGTACATAATATAAATAATAATCTCAAGGATAATATTGTGTAATATAATAAAAAATAATAACATCTGCATGGAGTTTGTATGTTCTCCCCGTGTTTGTGTCGGTTTCCTCCGGGTTCTCCGATTTCCTCCCACATTTCAAAGACACACTGATTGGGAACTTAGATTGTGAGTCCCATTGTGGACAGTGTGATGCTTATGTCTGTAAAGCTCTGCGGAATATGTCAGCGCTATATAAGTTAGGCCTCATGCACACAACAGTTTATTTTTTTGGTCCACATCTGATCTGTATTTTTTGCGGATCGGATGCGGACCCATTCATTTTCCGCAGCCGTCGCAAAGAAGGCTAGAACATGTCCTAGAACATGTTTTGTGGACAAGGATAGGACTTTGAGTTTGAAAAAAGATGGTGGCACGCACACAACTGGGATCCGTGTTTTGCGGATCTGCGGTTTGTGCTCTGCAAAATGGATATGGTGGTGTGAAGGAGGCCTAAGTAAAATAAATATAATAAAAATAAAATTATATATATAATCTCAAGGATAATATTTTGTAAAATAAAAATAGTATTAATATTTAAAATATAATTATATACTTAACAGTATAATAATCTCAAGAATAGTATTGAAGAATAATATAATAAATAATAATACGAATAATAATTAATAATATGCATAATAATATAAAAATATCAAGGATAGTATTGCCTGCCCCTAAAAATCAGGCCTGCCAGTCTCACCCTTCACTGTTCGATCATACAGACAGCTGTAATGAAATATATATTTGCACGGGAACGTATAGAGGTTCCGATACAGGCCGCACATAACCTGCATAACCGAACCAGCCCTTTTGTTTTGAAGACATTCCTTCATAATTCATAGATCTCGTGTGCATTTCCCGTCCCACGATTCCCTCCTGTTCATGCATTATTCACACCCTAGCCGGAGCGTGCTGCTGCCCCTTTAAGAGCAGCCTGCCATCTAGTCAGCTATTCCAGTCAGACATGCAGTGTGCGCTAGCAGACAGCTATGCAGATCAGTAACGCCAGCATCTTCCTGTACCACCCAGCTGCCAGTTATCATCAGACCTATCCCTAATCCCTTGCAAGGCCAAGAATAGAGAATGCACTGGTTGTGCACGCTGGAAGAGGGGGGGGGGGGGGGGCCTATAGGTGCACAAAATCCAAATGAAATTTGAAAAGCAAATGTCAGATTTCCAAAAACAATTTTACATTTTTTTTAATGCACTTTTATAAATACTCCAGCTGTATCTCATCACGATGCAATAACCCTTTGCTTGCCATCACAGATTTTTTTTTTTTTTTTTTTTTTCTTGGCTAGTGAATTTCTGGAAGGAATGCAATTCATTAAACTCCAGCAATCCAAAACCCTAACCTGCAATGCAGAGGCGATACAAAGGCTGACACACTTCCTGCTAACATTTCTTTGAAAAGTCCTATTGTGCTGCTGGCATCTGGACCTGATCTCAGCCTATTTGTGCCCAATGACCCCTCTTTTCAAAGAACACCCATTCACGAATGGGCCTCCCGTAAAGCCTGGCGGATGAATTAAATAGGCAGCTCCAGCCATCTGTCCTTCATAGCTGGGTATCGGCTGCTCTGCTTCAATTTCAATGCATTTAATACTACCCCCCCCCCCCCCCAAACCACCACCTCCCTTAGCATTTGGCACCAATCCATACACGATCCACTGCACCTTAACCCTCTACATGCTGCCAGCACATGTCAGCATTTTTTGCAACGCAAACACAAAACAGCAAGAAAGAAAAGGTTCAGCACTTGCCTGCGCCGCGTCTGATATTCAGCCAGAGAGATTAATCCGACCTACGTGGTGGTGGTTGGGGGGGATGGGGGGGTTGCAAGCGTTTCTGCAGTAAGGAGGAAAAGCCCAGAATGGAGAAGCGAATTGCACTGGGGGGTGGGGGGGGGTCTACAGCCCTTACGGCACTAGGTAAGAAGGATCAGGCGGTGAGCTAGCTGCAGCTGGCAGATCAGGAGGGGGGGACGGGGGACGGACGGAGAATGCAGAAGCCTTTTATATTATTGGCGACACTTCCAACACATGACAACATCCATCTGTATGGAAGAGGGGAGCTAACAGCATGACATCACAGCTCCTCCGGCCCAGCCGACTGCGCGCGCTATAGGCCAGCGCTACTTAGAAGAACGCTCAGGGATGCTCGAGGCTTATTATTTGAGAACGCGGTGCAGACGGTGCTGATGTGCTGCAACCCATGGTAACCAATCGGGATGCCTGGGATCAGCCTATGGCGAGCCAGGAAGCAGACGTGTGGCCTGTTGCTATGTCATACGCGCCTTAAAGGCTGTAAATTCCATGAAGACATGGCTGTCTAAAAAAAAAAAAAAGTGCAGGGCTAAAATAAAAATGGTTACTAGCGGGCGGCGCAGGATGTGGAGGAACCAGTTTAGATCAAGTCTAATCGGGGCCCCTCATAAAAGAAAATGTGTAATTGCCTCTTGTCTAAAGAGCGGCGATATATTCAGCGGGCGCAGGACAGAGAATGCACTCACTTATACTGGTCCTCATGCTACGGAGGAGGACGGAAGAGAGGGGGCGACTCTGCGCCCATTGTATATCCTGAATGCATGTTTTGAAGAACCCCTGTCTCATGTCAGCGGCACGTTAAAGGGGTTTTCCAGTTTGCATCTACATCCGTTAAAATAAGTTTATGAAAAAAGCTGTCATTTTGTAATGTATTTCTTTTACTTTTATTGCTCCTATCTTCTGCTCTGGTTTGTGGTCACATGATCATGTCCGTCCAGCTCTTTTTTTTTTGTGATGTCATGTCCATGGGTGGGACAATGATTGGGGAGTATCTATGTTACTAGCTGGGTGGGAGGAGCTATGAACTAGCTGGGTATCTATAGGGGCAGTGATAGGGGAGTGTCTATGTAATTAGCTGGTTGGGCGGAGCTATAAACTAGCTGGGAGTTGTTAGGGGCGGGGCGGGGCTGGAGCTGTGGCAGAGATAGGAGAGGTGCATCATGGGTTTGGTTGGAATACAGGAACAGGAAGTGCTACATACGGGATGGAAACAAACCAGAGGGATTGGTTTACATGGTAAAAACTATATCGGGAGAAAAAAATGCAGCATCTGATAATCCAGAATGTTAACAATTTTTACTCTGCACAAAACTGTTACGTGGAAATGTTATTATTTTATTTTTTATTCTGAGAGGACTTTCCTCCAATAATCCAGAATACCTGAAAATCTGGTGTGTACCAGATCCCATTTAGGAAAGGAAAAAAATGAGTAACTTCCTAATACAATGTAATTGAAACCATCCATATATAAAAGATGACCCTCAGATGTCATGGGCTGGGTTCAACGCTATTAAACTGAGATGGGGAAACAGCTCTCCTTGTCTGAACACTGTTTGTGTAGAGTAAATTAAAGGGGCTGTCCAGGTTCAGAGCTGAACCCGGACATACCCATAATTTCACCCAGGCAGCCCCCCTGATGTTAGCATCGGAGCATTTCAGGGCTCTTTTATTTACAATAACACACTGCTGGGTGGAGGCTTCTGCCCAGCAGTGTGTTCGGTGACGTCACCGGCTCTGATGGGCGAGCTTTAGCGCTACCCTAGCCGTTTTACAGGCTAGGGCAGCGCTAAAGCCCGCCCATTAGTGCCGGTGACGTCACCGGGCTCACTGCTGGGCGGAAGCCTCCGCCTGGCAGCCTTATGGAAAGCCCGGTACGTCACCGGATCTCCATAAAATGCAGGGCAAAGGAGAGCATCGGAGCATGAACTGAGCTCTGAACCCGGACAACCCCTTTAAATGTTCTGGACTGACATTCTGCTGTTTGGCCACAAGATGCCGCTGTTCCCTAAACACAGCTACAGACTGCACATAGATCTCCATATTCATGAGAGAGGTGGGGTTTTACACAAAGTCTGAAGAGAAGGAGAGAGAAGCCATCTTAGAGGGAGGTGAAACCAAGGAACTGTGTGAGCAGAGAATCTGATGGCATCCAGGTGTGAGAGCATCCCTCGGTGACCAGAGCTGCAGCTAAGTGAAGCTGATCGTGTCCAAGGTCCTGATCCTGTCCAGAGGAAGGAGGATTGCTACCAGAAACACTGATGAGAGCAGAGGAACAAAGCAACATACACTGCGGTACCGCATGCTTGTTAGAGAGACATTTGTTCTGTTCAGAGTCACCAGCAGATGCAAAGTAGACCCGGGTCGGTAAGATCGTGCGCGCACCTCATTACAGTGTTGGCGCCTAGAGACTGAGACCAGGCCTGTAGTTAGTTAGATAGGGTCTCTGTTTGTGTCAGGCCACAAGTGTTGCTATTGTTCATTTCAAGGACTCCATAACTTAAAGTGACATTTCACATTGGAGAGCTGATAAAATTCTCACAATCTCAAGCCAGGCTGGCGTTTTTTCTCAGGAGGGATACTCAGGCACGTGCTACAGGACCATTATGGGAGGGGGAATACTGTAAAACTTGGTAAGATTGTAAGCTGTTGTGCTGCACCGCAGGATAGCCCATAACACACACACCCATACGGTGGTTCTTGTTTTTAGGGTAATAACAGGTAAGGTGTGGCAGTTTAGTTGTGCCCGCCAGTAGGTTAATTACTACACTTTCCTCCTTCATCCATCGGAGGGCGCCGTGCTGTGCAGTACAAGGGTCTCAGCCTTCGGGCTGGGTGTATGTAAATTTATTGTGTGCTCCCAGCATTTGTGGTTGTGTTTATTGCCATATTTAAGTAAAATTCTGTTTTGGCAAAAGCTGGTGGTGGGGTTGCTTTCCTCGTTCGTGACTTCACTGTATCCTGGGGAGCCCACCCCGGTACACGGCTTACAAAACCATTCAGACTGCCTGGTAGGGTTGATATTGCTGATTAAAATGATACCTGTCTTGTGAAAATCGGTTGTGGCATTCCCAAGAAAAATCATGCAAATGAGGACTTCAGTGCACAGAGAGGTGAGGTCTAGGCCTTCAGTGCACCTCAGCTTTCCAGTGCTGGCCACAACCCTCAGTGCCCTTTTCATAAAGATTTTTTTTTTTAAATCCTCAGAAATGCCATAATCGATATTCATAAGACAGGTATCATTTTCATTAGCAGGATCAACCCTGTCATGTAGTCTGTGTGGTTTAATATGGTTGATTCTGTTGACAGGTGCTCTTTAAAGGGGTATTACCAACTAGGATATGCCATCAATTTCAGATATGTGTGGATCCCGCGTTTGGGACCAGCTCCTATCTTCAGAACAGGGTCACCCACCCATCATAGTGTGGAATGGAGAGGTGGTCGCGCCTATGCAAATTGTTCTCCATTCACCACTATGGAACTTCCGAAACCAGCCGAGCCCACTCATTTGGATATTTTCAGAAGTCCCATAGCAGTGAATGTTGAGTGAGCCGCGCATGCGCAGTGTGTCCAACATAGGAATCCCCCTTTCAGGCTGCTCGTATCCATTATATGAACCAGCACATTGCTGATTGGTCCATTTAATGAATACATAAATGGCCCCTGTACTTTGCTGGTATTCCTGGGGCCCTTCATTTACCCAGTTTCTAATTTAAAGATCTCAGTAATAATAACATACCAGGTACAAGGCATAATACAATCAGTGCCTTAAAGGGTTTATATGAGATTAGAAACCACAAACAGCACCACCTTTGTCCCTAGGCTGGGCCTGGTATTGCAGCTCAGCCTTATTTCACTTGAATGGGGCACAACTGCAATAGTAAACACTTCCTGTCGACAAGAGTGGCGCTGTTTCTGGAAACAATACAGCTATAGAAATAGATAGAAACATGAGCCTATGTAATGCAGCGCATAAAATTTATTTTAAGGTCTTACTAATTGATTAATTACAAATATATAAACACCTACCATCCTCTTGTGCATGAAAGCAGCGCTCTTGCTTTGGTGGCCAGCTGGGACATCAGCTACTTTTCACAAGCCATAAATCCCGACCTTTGCGTGAACTTGACCCATTGTATAATACAGTGATTGGGCTCAAGGGTCATAAGAGATGGGTGTGTGCATCGCTTTCTGTTTACCGGGTGAAGCTCTATATAGGTTACTCATTAGACACCATCATTTATCATAAGCAGCTGAACTTGGGTAACCGAGCAACAACAACTGCCTGCAAAGTGCTGCCCTCCAGATGCTAAAGGCCAATTAACATGAGCCGATACATGAGGAAATGATCTGGAATGAGCCATTCATTCCCAAATGTTACAGGCTCTTGTTGAGCTGTATTTAGGCTACTTTCACACTTACGTTTTTTGTCTGATCCGGCAGGGGTCAGCAAAAACGCTTCCGTTACTGATAATACAATCGGCTGCATCCGTTATGAACCGATCCGGTTGTATGATTTATCTTTACAATAGCCATGACGGATCCGGCATGAACTCCATTGAAAGTCAATGGGGGACGGATCAGTTTTTTATCGTGTCAGAGAAAACGGATCCGTTCCCATCGACTTGCATTGTGGGTCATGCCGAATCTGTTTTGCTTCCTGCGGTTTGTTCTCCTGTATGGGAACGCAACGCATTTTGGAGCATTCCGTTCTGTTTAGTTCAGTTTTCTCCCCATTAACAATGAATGATTGCAGCCCTGGTTCATCCTAATCAAACAGGATTTATACCCGGGAGACAGATTCAGGAGAATCTGTATGGAACGTACTTGAACCTATCGGTAGGGGGGGTCCGGACCACTCTATCCTGTCCCTGGGTAGAGTGGTCCTTCCTGTGGCGGACTATGGCACACTTTCGACTGGGGTCTACCTTTATTGCACCGACTCAATTGTTATATACCCAACCAATCGCCAGATTTAATATTGACGGGGTTAATTCCTCCATTTTTGAGCTTCAACGTGGCACGAGACAGGTATGCCCCCTCTCTCCCTTATTATTCGCGCTATTTATGGAGCCGTTAGCTTGCAGGATCCGCCTGGATGGTCAGATTCGGGGGATCGGGGTAGCGGGAGAGAGTGATAAAATCAGGCTCTTTGCAGACAACGTCATCCATTTTTTGGATCAGGGTTGGAAGGCTGTCCCCTACGTTATGCAGGTGATAGAGGAGTTTAGTGAACTGTCCGGTTATTTAATTAACTGGGCTAAGTCCTCACTCCTCCCGCTAAATCGAAAGGCCCCCGACGGAGGCTCCCGGGTTCGGATTTTGTCTAGGGACGATTCCCTGGAATATCTGGGGATAAGGATAGGTCTTCCCATAGGTAGATTCTATGAGCCTAATTTTTCCCCGGTAATAGATAAAGTGAAGGGGAAAATTAGGGCCTGGCAAAAATTAGCAATATCGCAAACTGATCGTCTGGCACTAATAAAAATGATCATATTACCCTTGGTTCTGTATCCGATCTGTGCTTCCCCCATCTGGATAGAAGACGCTTTTTTTTTATAGATTGGAAGTTCTAATGAACTATCTAATTTGGGGGAGGTATTAAAGCAGAGGTATTTGTCGCTGGCCGAGTCAGATGGGGGATTATCACTCCCTTTCTTTCAAGGGTATTTTTTCTCTGCGCAGATACAAAGATGCTGTAACGCTGGCGAGAATGCACTAGGGCAGTGGTCGGCAAAGTGCGGCTCGCGAGCCACAAGCGGCTCTTTAGATCCTTCAATGCAGCTCTTTGGTGCGGGCTGGCGGGTGGGCGGCCGCACAGCCATATCGCGCCGCTCAAGCTGCTTGCAAAATGTCCGTCATGCGCCTCCTGCCCCGTCTGTCTGCTCCTTCCACTTTATGAATGAAGCAGGTAGGCGGGGCAGGAGGCGCATGACGGAGGGGGAGATGTCACGCTGCGCACAGCAGCAGAAGGGCGGGCAGCGGCGCTCTAGTTCGGCTGCCCACTGCCGGCCATGTGACGAGTGGTGAAGAGGCCGCCGCTCAGGAGGAGCGAAATGTCCTGCAGCAGAAAGGTAGGAGCTGCCCCTGGTGTGTGCACAGCGCCGGGCACTGCACCGGCCCCGCCGCAAGTGTCCCTGCCTCCTCCCTCTCCCCCACTAATACATTACTTTACTTACTGGAAGGCACTTATGGGGGATATCTGTGGAGGGCAATTATGGGGGATATCTGTGGAGGGCAATTATGGGGGATATCTGTGGAGAGCACTTATGGGGGATATCTGTGGAGAGCACTTATGGGGGATATCTGTGGAGGGCACTTATGGGGGATATCTGTGGAGGGCACTTATGGGGGATATCTGTGGAGGGCACTTATGGGGGATATCTGTGGAGGGCACTTATGGGGGATATCTGTGGAGGGCACTTATGGGGGATATCTGTGGAGGGCACTTATGGGGGACATCTGTGGAGGGCACTTATGGGGGATATCTGTGGATGACACATATATAGCATCTTATGTCATTCACAGATATCCCCCATAAGTGCGTCATCCACAGATATCCCCCATAAGTGCGTCATCCACAGATATCCCCCATAAGTGCGTCATCCACAGATATCCCCCATAAGTGCGTCATCCACAGATATCCCCCATAAGTGCGTCATCCACAGATATCCCCCATAAGTGCGTCATCCACAGATATCCCCCATAAGTGCGTCACCCACAGATATCCCTCATAAGTGCGTCATCCACAGATATCCCCCATAAGTGCGTCATCCACAGATATCCCCCATAAGTGCGTCATCCACAGATATCCCCCATTAATGCGTCATCCACAGATATCCCCCATAAGTGCGTCATCCACAGATATCCCCTATAAGTGCGTCATCCACAGATATCCCCCATAAGTGCGTCATCCACAGATATCCCCCATAAGTGCGTCATCCACAGATATCCCCCATAAGTGCGTCATCCACAGATATCCCCCATAAGTGCGTCATCCACAGATGTCATCCACAGATATCCCCCATAAGTGCGTCATCCACAGATATCCCCCATAAGTGCAGACAAGTTTAATAAAAGTAAAAAATGATAAAGATAAAATGAAATAATAATCAAGATCCAAATAAAAGAAAGTACATATAAAAGTATTCAAAAACACACTCTGGGCTCATGCCCACGAATGTAAGGGCGCCGTGCCTGTGCTGCGGACCGCAAATAGGGGTCCGCAATGCACGGACACAGACCATGGGGCAGCTGCATGAGGATCGCGGACCGATTCACGTGAATGGGGTTCGCGATCCGCATCCGACTGCCCGCACTGCAAAAAAGTAGTGCATGCTGAAGTGAATGGGTCCATGATGCGGGCTGCAGATGCCCGTGTGCAGCCCGCATCATGGACCCATTCACTTCAATGGGTCCAGGATCCGGGATATGAGTGCTACAGAGTGCTTCCGTGGTGCTTCTGGCTGTGTTTTCGCACCGCAAAAAAGTAGTGCATGCGCTACTTTTTTGCGGTGCGTAGGCACAGCCAGAAGCACCACGGGAGCACACTGTAGCACTCATATCCCGGATCCTGGACCCGATGAAGTGAATGGGTCCTTGATGCGGGCTGCACACGGCCAGTGCCCGTGTATTGCGGACCCGCCGTATGCAGCCTGCAATATGGCAACGGCGGGCACACGGTGATGTGCATGAGCCCTAATAGTCCTCACTGGTACTGTTGACGCAATATTTTAGGTTTTAAAAATGTGGCTCTCGAAAGAAATTTAAAATCGTGGTTTTGGCGATATTTGGCTCAGTTGACAAAAAAGTCAAAGTTTGCCCACCACTGCACTAGGGCAGTACTTAAATAGGGTATCAGGTAGGTCACTTGACAATATTTAAATGCATTTAGAAACCGCACACTTCCTTACTTTGGATACCAGATTAATAGCGAGAACACTACAGAGGGTTTGGGACACATTGAAAACGATTTTGCAGGTGCGACACGTTTTTCATTTTACCCCGTTGTGGGAGAACCGGAATTTTTGAAAATAACAGATTACACCTATTGGAGTCGTAAAGGTATCACTAGAGTGGCACATCTGTTTTCGGGGATTTTAATTTCACAAACACCTTTTTAGACCAATTTATGTATGCACGTCTAAAACACGCCTATGACGCTACACTTAATAAAACATATATGATTACTGAGCAACAATTATTCTTTGATCACGTTTTTCTTCACGCAGGGAAAAAGATTAAAATGGCACAGATTTACGAGAAAATGCGAGATTCACTGTCCACGGTGTTTCCCCTTAAAAGTACATTTAAATGGGAACAGGAATTAAAAACTAGGTATCATTGGCAGCCAGCTATAGACTGATTCAATTTAAGATTTTACATAGGCTATACTATACACCACAAGTGCAGGCTAAGTTTGTTAAAAGCCGTGATTTTCCCTGTCGAAAGTGTGACAGACCCAACGTTGGATATATCCATCTCCTATGGGAATGCAGTGCGATAAAGCGCTTTTGGGAGCAGGTATTTACAGCAATGCAGGCGGATTCTCCCCAAGTTTGTGCACCAGATATGATTTCGGTAATTTTGGGCCATCATACACCTGACCATCCTAATCCTTTTGATCAGCGATTGGATTGGTTGAAGGGCTGTTTGATAGCAAAGGTTCTGATAGTTAAGAGATGGGGTTCGCCCATTGATCCGGTATTTGAGGAGTGGCGTCGGATCATGTCCCAAATAAAAAGCTGTATGAGGAGGTTGAGAGGCGAAGTAGGTGAGGTACGCGCGATTGTGCTGCTACGCAGAAGTGAGGTGTATTGACTGGCTTAGCCGGAGGGTTAGAGTAGACGGACGGGTACAGGGGGGAGGTATGGGGTCCGGGCCATCAGCGACAGCAGCTAAGGGTAAGAGGGGGAATAGCGGGGTTTAAAGGTACTATGCTTGTGTCTACAGTGCTGGATTTAACGCCATCATCTATGTTAATGTGGAAATTATAGTAACATCTAGGGCATACGTCTATAAGCTGTGTTTACTCCTTTGTGTTTACGGCTTATCTCTGCCCTTTCAGCGCTGTTCATTTGTCTTTCTTTTGTAACTATTATTGGGGAAAAAAATATGTATTTAAAAAAAAAACAAAAAAAAACATGGGGACAAAACGGAAGCGTTTTTCTCCGGTATTGAGTCCCTACCGGAAAATAGAAACGCTAGTGTGAAAGTAGCCTTATATGCAGCAATAATCCCCTCTGTATGAGGATGAATGATCGCTGCTACGATCGTTCATCACCTTACAGATTCACTGTTTGTTGGTAGCACATGTCCGTTTACACAGGGCCGACAAATGATAATTTTATGTGCCACATAAACGACAGATCACCTGACGGAGGAGCGTTTTGCTCACTTGTCGGGTGATCGGGGGCACCTTTACCGTTAATAGCCAATTATTGGGAATGAACATTTGTATGATCCTCAACAAACACAAAAGGGCTCAATGCCTGAGTGAGCTACAGACACAAAGCACAATGGAGGAGATTTATCAAACTGGTGTAAAGTAGAACTGGCTTAGTTGCCCCTAGCAACCAATCAGATTCCTCCTTTCATCTTCCAAAGGATTTGGCATCTGATTGGTTGCTGTGGGCAACTAAGTCCGTTCTACTTTACACCAGTTTGATATATCTCCCCCCAATGTGTATCATGTACTAAACAGTTTAAAAATTTGAATGGGGGGCACTCTCAGAAAAGAAGAGGGTCTAAAATATTTCCATAATCCATTTTTGAAGCAGGGTTACCAATCGTCCAGAAACTTTGTAAAAATAGGTAACTTTTTTCCTGTGTCCGTGAAAAAAGTAGATGTGTCCTTGATTTTTTTTTTTTTAGGCTGACGTTACTGGCTAGATTATTTTAGTGGTAATTATCATCATTTTCCAGCTCACAGTAATGGCTGGTGATGAGGTTTATCAGTAAATTGAGCTATAGACATGTGTCACTTATAATCTTGATCATTCATTATGGTTTTCCAATTTGTCTGTAAAAATTTTTGGTTGTCTGTGATTTTGGGATAATTTGCCCAGAAAAAAGAAAACTTCTGGTTGGCAACCCTGCTTTGAATTAAAGGGAACCTGTCACCAGGATTTTGTGCACAGAGCTGAGGACATGGGCTGCTAGATGGCCGCTAGCACATCTGCAGTACCCAGGTCCCATAGCTCTCTGCGCTTTTATTGTGTTAAAAAAACGTTTTGATCCATATGCAAATGACCTGATATGAGTCCTGTATCCGGAGAGAAGTCAAGCGGAAAGGAGCCCAGCACCGCCCCGCGTCCTCCGAATCTCCGCCTTGCTGGCTGACGTCACAGAGCTGGAGCGCCGAAATCTTGCGATGCGCGAGCTAGCGCATGCGTAGTTCATTCCCTGTGCGGATGCCAGTACAGGGAAGGAAGATGATGCCGACACTGCGCATGCGCTAGCTCGCGCATCGCAAGATTTCGGTGCTCCAGCTCTGTGACGTCAGCCAGCAAGGAGGAGATTCGGAGGACGCGGGGCGGTGCTGGGCTCCTTTCCGCTGGACTCATCTCCGGATACAGGACTCATATCAGGTCATTTGCATATGGATCAAAACTGTTTTTTAACACAATAAAAGCGCAGAGAGCTATGGGGACCGGGTATTGCAGATGTGCTAGCGACCATCTAGCAGCCCATGTCCCCAGCTCTATGCGCAAAATCCTGGTGACAGGTTCCCTTTAATGATCTCTCCACAGATATCAGCAGACAGGGAATTATATCAGAGACGATATCAGGAAAGTAGAACACATCTAGTGCTCTGTCTATCTATATTTATGTACTCCTGGAGGAGATTTACAGAGAAGAGAAGGGTCTAAAATATTTCCAAAAGCCACATTATATTATGATCACATAACTCACCCTACTAAAACTCAATACAGTCAATATAGACACAGAATACGTTACATGTCCTAACATAACCCGACCGATCATAAAGCAATTCTACATCGGTGTAAATTCCTCTACTACTACTGTATCTGTTACAAAGATTATTCTGTAGGTCGGAGAGAAACCTCGTACACAAACTGGAAAATATTGGTAACATAGGCCTTCTAATAAGTGCAGTTCAATGCTCCCACCACTAGGTGGACAACAGAGCTGCCATTATGAGTCTTCTCAGTTTACAGCGTGCAGTAAATGACACCCTACATATACAGTGGCGGAAATAATTATTTGACCCCTCACTGATTTTGTAAGTTTGTCCAATGACAAAGAAATGAAAAGTCATTTCAATGGTAGGTTTATTGTAACAGTGGCAGATAGCACATCAAAAGGAAAATCGAAAAAATAACTTTAAATAAAAGATAGCAACTGATTTGCATTTCATTGAGTGAAATAAGTATTTGAACCCTCTAACAAAAAAAGACTTAATACTTGGTGGAAAAACCCTTGTTTGCAAGCACAGAGGTCAAACGTTTCTTGTAATTGATGACCAAGTTTGCGCACATTTTAGGAGGAATGTTGGTCCACTCCTCTTTGCAGATCATCTCTAAATCCCTAAGGTTTCGAGGCTGTCTCTGTGCAACTCTGAGCTTGAGCTCCCTCCATAGGTTTTCGATTGGATTAAGGTCCGGAGACTGACTAGGCCACTCCATGACCTTAATGTGCTTCTTCTTGAGCCACTCCTTTGTTGCCTTTGCTGTATGTTTTGGGTCATTGTCGTGCTGGAACACCCATCCACGACCCATTTTCAGTTTCCTGGCAGAGGGAAGGAGGTTGTCGCTCAGGATTTCACGATACATGGCTCCGTCCATTTTCCCGTTTATGCGAATAAGTTGTCCTGTGCCCTTAGCAGAAAAACACCCCCAAAGCAAAATGTTTCCACCCCCATGCTTGACAGTGGGGACGGTGTTTTGGGGGTCATAGGCAGCATTTTTCTTCCTCCAAACACAGCGAGTTGAGTTAATGCCAAAGAGCTCTATTTTGGTCTCATCAGACCACAGCACCTTCTCCCAGTCACTCTCTGAATCATTCAGGTGTTCATTGGCAAACTTCAGACGGGCCTGCACATGTGCCTTCCTGAGCAGGGGGACCTTGCGAGCCCTGCAGGATTTTAATCCATTGCGGTGTAATGTGTTTCCAATGGTTTTCTTGGTGACTGTGGTCCCTGCTAATTTGAGGTCATTAACTAACTCCTCCCGTGTAGTTCTAGGATGCTTTTTCACCTTTCTCAGAACCATTGACACCCCACGAGGTGAGATCTTGCGTGGAGCCCCAGAGCGAGGTCGATTGATGGTCATTTTGTGCTCCTTCCATTTTCGAACAATCGCACCAACAGTTGTCACCTTCTCTCCCAGCTTCTTGCTAATGGTTTTGTAGCCCATTCCAGCCTTGTGCAGGTCTACAATTTTGTCTCTGACATCCTTGGACAGCTCTTTGGTCTTTCCCATGTTGGAGAGTTTGGAGTCTGCTTGATTGATTGATTCTGTGGACAGGTGTCTTTTATACAGGTGACTAGTTAAGACAGGTGTCCTTAATGAGGGTGACTAATTGAGTAGAAGTGTCTAACCACTCTGTGGGAGCCAGAACTCTTAATGGTTGGTAGGGGTTCAAATACTTATTTCACTCAATGAAATGCAAATCAGTTGCTATCTTTTATTTAAAGTTATTTTTTCGATTTTCCTTTTGATGTGCTATCTGCCACTGTTACAATAAACCTACCATTGAAATGATACTGTTCTGAGACTTTTCATTTCTTTGTCATTGGACAAACTTACAAAATCAGTGAGGGGTCAAATAATTATTTCCGCCACTGTACGCATAGGCCAAAGCCATATTAATTGCAGGGGAAAAAAAACATTTTACAGATACCCTTGTTGCTATGGAGGTCTCATCTACTGTTTTGGCCTACTTGGTCCGGTGCTTACAGTATTTTACCTCCATCACTAAAAAGTACCGTAGGTTAAAGGGTTTGTCCAGGATTTTAAGACTAATGGTCTATACTCAGGATAGGCCATCAATATCAGATTGGTGGGAGTCCAACAGTCTGCACATCCGCCGATCAGCTGTTTCAGGGTAACTCCGCCAACGTAAATCTACTCCAGAACTACACAGCGCCATCCATTGTGCAGTGGATGAAGCTGGTTACTGCAGCTCTGCTCCCACTAAGTGCTGCGGTTACCAGCTCTGTCCACTAAACAATGGACGAAGCTGTGCATTTCAGGGGCATGAGCTGCTCTGAAACAGCTGATTGGTGGGGGTGCGGGGTGTCAGACCAATGCTGATTTGATATCGATGACCTATCCTGAAGACAGGCCACCGATATGAAAATCCTGGACAAATCCTTTAAGAGTGAACTTCAGTGGACAATAGAGAAGAATGGAGGAAGGTTACGGTAATTGAGCAATTCATGCAGAATTCATCTAATAGATTACCTCAAGGAGATCAAGAGATCAAGGCCCGGAGACTCAATTTTAGGTAACACTCCTGTGGAGTGGAGGGGAGTTTGTTAACTTGGGTCTTGTCCATGGGCATGACCATAAGGATGTGCAATTGCAGCCTAGGGCCAAATCACAGCCTCTGAGGAAGACTGCGAGGAGTTTCCGCAAATTATTAGAAATTTGCTGGGGAGAAATGGAGACACATGCTAGCATAATGCTTTTACAATTACACTGCCTTATTAATACCGCCATACAACGCCTAAATAATACTACCACACAGCGTCAACACAAAACTTCTCAAGTAATAAAGAGAAGAGATGAGCGAATTTCATATTTTGAAATTCGTTCACGCTTCCTTTACTGGTAAAAGGTGAATTGCGTTATGGATTCCGTTACCACAAACCATAATGCAATTCTAGGACGGAACGCCTTTAGAGGCATTCCGTTATTCATTCCGTCATAATAGAAGTCTATGGGCTGCAAAACTGATTAGTTCCGTTTCCGTTATGCAGGAGGAAACGGAATGGATTCGTTTTGCAGCCCATAGACTTCTATTATGACGGAATGAATAACGGAATGCCTCTAAAGGCGTCCCGTCCTAGAATTGCGTTATGGTCCGTTGTAACCTTTTACCAGTAAACGAAGCCTAAACTAAAATTCATAACCTGAAATTAGCTCATCTCTAATAAAAGAGTATGACCGCAGACACCATGATGATGCTTAGACTATAGCAGCGGAAAAGGGAGGATGAGGACCGCCTCCTAATGGACAGTGCCCCGCTTTCACCCATATTACAATCCATCTTTGAAGTGAACTAATAATCTCTCCCACAGATCAGCAGACAAGGAATTGCATCAGAGACTATATCAGGAAAGTAGAACCCATCTAGTGCTCCGTGTATCTATATTTAGGTACTCCCGGAGGACCCCTTTAAGTGTCCACACACTAAAAGATCAAAAAGGAAGAGCACACGCCCTCATTACTGTGCTGCAGAAAACGTACGTCAATCACGCCCAATAAATATGCATTTTCAATGACCCTCTATTAGGCTTTGAAGTTGCTTCTGACAATTCGGTTACCGCATAATCTCTCTGCGCGAGGGCAGATACTTGATTTATTTTCTGAATGTGTGATCTCAAAAAACACCAGAGCCCAGAGGGCTCATTAAGTGGCCTTTTTTCATTAGGCTGCGGATTAAACAGGCGGGAGTCTACTCCATGATATTCACTTCTCAGCTTAGACTGATACATTCTTGTTTGGAGATATTAATATTTAATTTCCACCACAACAATATATCTGCCAGAGGTGGTTTGTAAATAATGGGGATGTGCCTGTCGCTGCCAAGAATATTAATTGCCTTATAAAGGTAAGAGCTGAGGATGGATACGGGAGCAGGATTCTTCACCCTGCTACTATCTCTAATGGGCTAACCTGAATGTCATCTGTGTATTTATATCCAGGTCCTTTATATGGTGCAATGATAATATTTCTATGCAACGGTTTTATTAAATGTAATTTACCTGGTTCACCAGCAGGTGGCAGCAAATATGGCAGAGCTGTACTTAGAGAAGTGGGCAAGCCCTATTTCCTGCAGGAAGAGGGGGGGGGGACCAGTTAGTTCCAGTCTAGCTTACCACCAGCTAGGGGAAGGGTGTGCAGGGGTACGTCTCTGCTGGACAAGCCCAAGCCAGCCAGAGCACCTTAAGCTATGGAGGCCAAAGCTTGAAGCCTCAGGAGCCAGGAGGAAAGTTTGTGTACAATAAGCCTTAGGCCCCTTTCACAGTTTTCCGCGCGGGTGCAATGCGTGAGGTGAACGCATTGCACCCGCGCTGAATCCGGACCCATTCATTTCCATGGGGCTGTGCACATGAGCTGTGATTTTCACGCATCACTTGTGCATTGCATGAAAATCGCAGCATGCTCTATATTGTGCGTTTTCCACGCAACGCAGGCCCCATAGAAGTGAATGGGCCTGCGTGAAAATCGCAAGCATCGGCAAGCAAGTGCGGATGCGGTGCGATTTTCATGCATGGTTGCTAAGATGACAGTCTATTCACTGTATTATTTTCCCTTATAACATGGTTATAAGGGAAAATAATAGCATTCTTTAATACAGAATGCTTAGTAGAAGGTCAATTGAGGGTTAAAAAAATAAATAAAAATAACTCACCTCCTCCTCTGGCCCACATCGTAACACTAGCAGCCGGTCTCTTCTTACTTCTTTAATCATGAGCTGCCGGCTAAAGGACCTGTGGTGACGTCACATCACATGGTCCATCACCGTGGTGATGGACCATGTGATTGGACCATGTGATGAGCTCAGTGACATCACAGGTCCTGAAGAAAGAACAGGAGACCGGCAGCTACCGCGATCAATTGGAGGAGGTGAGTTAATTTAATTTTTTTTTTTTTTAACCCTCAATTGACCTTGTACTATGCATTCTGTATTCAGAATGCTATTATTTTCCCTTATAACCATGTTATAAGGGAAAATAGTTACATCTACACAACACCGAACCCAAACCTGAACTTCAGTGAAGAAGTTTGGGTCTGGGTACCACATTCAGTTTTTTAAAACGCATTGCACCTGCGCAATAAAAACTGAACAACGGAACGCAATCGCAGTCAAAACTGACTGCGATTGCGTACCTACTCGCGCGAGTTTGCCGCAATGCATCCGGACACGCTCGTCTGCAAGGGGCCTTAGCCTTTTTCCTCAGCTTTTGCTGACTCCTCCTCCATAGACTTGCATTCACATGTGTAATATGATCCTCCTGTAGAGATGATCCGTCCTGGATGGGGAAGAGGGGGGGAGGGGACTCCAAGAAACTCCCATAAACTGTCCATTCTGGGGTCAATTTTTTAAAACCAATTGAAATTTTTATTTTTTTTAGTCTAACCCCAAATGTGTAGAAGACAATGATAAAAAAAATTGCTCTTAAAAGAGGACCTTTCACCGATCCTGACATTGTGAACTAAGTATACAGACATGGAGAGCGGCGCCCGGGGATCTCACTGCACTTACTATTATCCCTGGGCGCCGCTCCGTTCTCCCGCTATGCCCTCCGGTATCTTCGCTCACTAAGTTATGGTAGGCGGAGATTTCGGTCCCTAAGTTATGGTAGGCGGAGTCTGCCCTTGTTCTGCTGTAGTGCTGGCCAATCGCAGCGTAGAGCTCACAGCCTAGGAGATAGGTCATCAGTATCCTATCAGCGGGGATCCGACACCTGGGATCCCTGCTGATCAGCTGTTTGAGGAGACTTCCTCCTCACAGCTTACCAAACACAGCGCCTTATATTGTATGGTGGCTGTGTTTGGTATTGCAGCTCAGCTCTATTCACTTAAATGGGACTGAGCTGCTCCTAGGCCACGTGACTGATGAACTTGATGTCACATGGCCTAGGGTCAGCTGCGAGAAGGCCGAAATCTTCTCAAACAGCTGATCGGTGGAAGTCCCAGGTGACAGATCCCCACCTATCAGCTACTAATGAACCATCAACAGGATAGGTCATTAGTATAAAAGAGTCAGAAAACCTTTTTAAACGGTGTCTATAGACTTTAATTTTTGTTCCACCTCTTATAATTTTGGAGACTACTGAGGTAGGACTGTATCTAAATTCATAATAGATTGGCACATATCATATATTCCATTTATGTCCCATACATTTTTTTGGTCTGGAGTTCTCCTTTAAATAGATTTTTTGTTTTGTTTAATTCAGACAAGTTTAATGCGCAACAAAATATACGCATCAAATGTCAGAATATAATGTATCCAATAGTAAAACCTTTTCTTCAATAATATTCATTTATTATTATTTATAATATTTTTTAGACAACTAAAAAGATCCAATTAAATGGAAAAAGTTTAATAAAAAAAAAAACATTTGAATCTCAGAAGGGAGAGGAAAGCTTGTAATGTTCTGGACCAGGGATGATGAGTCCTGGGATTACCCGACATCTGATGTGTCCTCTATAATTTATGACGGAGGTGCTGATGCCAGATACCAATTATCTCTCCCCCTACCTAATACAATTACCCGACCTTAATGTTCTGACTTGTGGGTCCCTGGAGTTAACAGGACCACTGTAAACGGTAGAAGGTCATTCTAATTTAAATGTCAGCACAATTATGCTGTATTGTCACACAAACAGATCGCCCATGCGTGAAGCCAAACACACCGCATTTCTGAAAAGACTTTCAGATAATCCCCCAATAGGTCTGAGTCAGTGAGCTTCCATGACCTGAGCTTTAAGTCAGATATTTCAGGTTTATAGCACAAATAGTGAGCAGAAATTGTGCATTTCTAAAGGAAATATGGGATCCTGTGGAAACCAAAGGATCGGGTTTAAAAAAGTCAGGTCAAGGACAGAATTAAGGGGCTTAAATATTGATGGCCCATCCTCTCCGCAGGCGATTAATATCTGATCACACCCCGTTATTTGTACAAGCAGCGGCACTACGGACTCCTCCTTGGCCTGTGATGTCACATCCATTGGTCACATGGCCTTTCAAGCACTTGGAATTTAGTTGCAATTCCAAGCATAGCCACTACACAATGTATGGCGCTGTGCTTGGGTATTATTCGAAGAGGCCACAATGCTGCACCGATCCGATACTAGAGACCTATCCTGAGGATAGGCCAATGATATTTGAAGGGGTTATCTGAGATTAAATCAGACCTCCATACGTGGCCGACCTACGGTGGTGATGATGATACTTACCTGGTCCCTAACTATGGATTCGGTCTGTGTGGCTCTCGGAGTGGCATTTTCGCCCCTGTGGGCCGATATCAATATACGTCGACAGGGAGGACATGTGACTGTGACTGGTTGCAATGTGCAATGGTGACCTGCTCTTCTTGCGACATAGGTGACGCAAGTAGAGCCAGTGACAGCTGCAGCCTGTGACTGGCTGCAGCTGTCACGTGTTCCCCCATCGATGGATGTTGATATGGGCACAGAAGGGAGCGGAAGTACGGGTCCAGGAGCCACACAGACCAAACCCAGTGGCAGGGACCAGGGGAGTAGCATCACCACCATGGGTTAGCCACGTCTGGAGGTCTGATTTAGTCTCGAATAACCCCTTTAATTTCTGGAAAATCTCTTTGAGGTGACCATACAGAAGACAATAAATATATATATATCTACATGAATGATACAATTCTGGTTGGATATTCTATTACCTCCTCAATGAGAGCGTGCAGTCAGTATAACATGGCGCACTTCATCTAAGCTCCTGTGGCACTTCATACTGATAGGGTTCCTCCTTGGGAACACCAGAGGAGATGACCCTGAGGTCCCCCCTCCACCTCTACAGAACATGTACACGTCTACTTACAATTACAAAGTCTCCTGGACATTTTGGCAGAGTAGACATATAGGCATCAGAAACACACCACATTACTTATTTTCTTGACATTTATGAATGTTTACACATCCTCATCTATCCAGAACTTCTTACACATTCTGCTCAATATCTATCATTCCCAAGTCCCTCATGGAATCTGCCTAGAGACCTCTCTCCAAATGTGAAGCTTTGACCTACCAGACAATCGATTATTACTCCTCAGCATTCAAATGTCAAGAGAAGCAGCAGATCGGATACAGGAATATTTGACTGGAACTGAATAACCAAAATCAGGCTAATGCTTTATGTACACAATTATAGCTGCAGTGTTCAAGTCTTCTTCTCCTATGGTTACGCTTATAGAGAATTTATCCCTGAAATCTAGAAATCATCTGTAAATATGTCAGAAATCTTCCACTTCGTTGCTGTGGGTGAGAACTAATATTATTGCCAATACAACCCCCAAAACCCCTTTCAGTATTCTTCTTTAAAGGGCATCTGTCAGCAGATTTGTCCCTATGACACTGGCTGACCTGTTACATGTGCACTTGGCAGCTGAAGGCATCTGTGTTGGTCCCATGTTCCTATGTGTCCGCATTGCTGAGAAAAATGATGTTTTAATATATGCAAATGAGCCTCTAGGAGCAACGGGGGCGTTGCCATTACACCTAGAGGCTGTGCCCTCTCTTCAACTGGCACACCCTCTTTCATTGCCTGCAAGACTCCCTACACCAGCTGGATTTCTCCAATACCTCCTGATAGCATGGTTATGAATAGCCATCATGTAATACCCTATTTCTCCTGTAGGAGTGCTGAACGAAACTTGTATGGCTGAACGAAACTTTCTTTGTCGAAAACACCTAAACAGAGTTCCAGTGGCCGGATTGTACATCAATCAGTTGATTTCTGGTCCATCTGTCGCTTTGCGTCACCCTTTAGCCCACCATAGACTATTTTGACGATTTATGAGACCACTTGCCACTTGCCGTGAGTTAATTGTGCTCTTTCATGTACAGACTGTTGTCTGTATATTTATTAAGGATGTTATTTCTTTTTCGAAAGCGCCTCTTTGGTTATGTACAAATCATTTATGGGTAAATGTTTGTATATGGTTTGGTTATTATACTAGGATGTGACTTTTAAGTAACCATTATACTTCCTGAAACATTTTACTTGCAAGCACATTAATTGAAGCGCAGCCAAAAATCCCATTAATTCCAGATTTTCCGCCACTAATTGGAGCACTATCAGGTCCTCAGGCAGCCATCTATATAGAGGAGTGACAGTTGATGTAAGTTTTATAGGACTATATCAAGCCAAAGGACTGTCCTCTTTTTTTAAATCACTATCGACGTGTTACTAAAGAACCACAGAGCTATATTTTCTTACATATTAGCCAGTCATAAATCACTAAAATGAAATCAATAGGGGTTCATTTAATTGAATTCAAACTGTGGGATATACTTGCTACTATGCTTAACACAGCAAGCAAATCTAATAAGCATAGAACTCTGATGCAAGGAAGAAATGGATCCCTTTATTTGTCAGGTTTTATGGAAAATTAAGTACGCCAAGGTCAATTCTTCCCCCGTGAGAGGAAAAATTTGATGAAAGGCTAAATTTAAAGTCAGGCCAATAACGCAGGGGTCACCTCCTCAGGAGCACTAAACAAGTTAGTATCCGTTCCATAAAAGCACCAGAAAACGTCTTACAATACAAAAGGATGGAGAAGAATCATGGAAACCACGGCTCTCCTGATCAAAGAGACCGTGCGTTAATATCAGCATTGAACCATTTTATGTTCAGATATGAATTATTAACTACATAAGAGAAAAGCCGCCATTAATTACACTGACCTTATATCCTACATTTTACAAAATACAATTTTTCTTTAATAAGGTCATATCCTGATAGGAAAGGGAGGGACGGATGGAAAAGGAAGGGAATGACAAGGAAGAAAAGATGCAACGGAAGGACAGAAATGCAAGTAAGAACAGAAAAAGATGGAGGAAGGATGAAAAAGGAAGGAAGGACAGAACAGAAAGGGAGAAAAGAAAAAAGGAGGAAAAGATGAAAAGATAGAAGGGATGGAAAAGGAAGGGAGGAAGAAAGGAAGGGGAATGTAGAACAGAAAAGGAAGGAAAAACTAAATGGGTAAGGAAGACTGAAAAGGAAGAAAAGATTAAAAGAAAGAACAGAAAAGGTTATAGGATGGATGAAAAAAGAAAAAAAAAGGTTGAAAATGGGAGGAAGGATAGGAAAGGAAAGAAAGATGGAAACGTAAAAGAAGAAAGGAATGGAGATCTCAAAAAAGGAAACAAAGACAAAAAAGAAAGAACAGACTGAAATTGAGGGACAAACAGAAAAGAAGGAACGATAGAGAAGAAAAGAAAGAAAGGGAAGAACAGAATGAAAGGAAGGAAAGACAGAAGGAAAGTGAAGGAATGAAGGAGGATGGAACTGGATGGAAGAACAAAATGAAAAAGGGTGGAACAGGATGGGAAGACTAAAAAGAAATAGAAGAAGGAAAAGAAAGGATAGAAATGGAAGGAATGATGGAAAAGGATGGAGGAAGGATGAAAAGGGAATAAAGGACAGAACAGAAAGGGAGAAGGAAGGTTGAAAAAAGGAAAGAAAGATGGAAATGGAAAAAGGAATAAAAAGGAAAAAGAAGGAAAATGATGTCCCTTCCTGCCAAAGCGTACCTCAGTACACCCACCACAGACACCAATAACTCCACTGCACAACCCCTTTAAGGAATGAAAGCTGCAAATGTAACATCTTCCATTGTTATTTTATTCTAAAACAGTAACAAGGAAATAATACAAGTATACCAGAGGAGGGCAGGCAGATCGGTGCGGCCCAGCCCCACAGGTAACCAGCGGCGGAGGGCTTGAGCTTGCCCCGGCCGCTGGACATCACAGAGTGGGCTCCCTCACTTATGTTGAAAGTTACAAATGTACCTACAAATGTATATTGGTCCCTAAACTGTAGGTCTTGTTACCTGACTATCTGGTACCTGAAGGTGTATACTATTTTACCTTTTCCAAATAAGTATGTGTGTTATTTTTATCTTAAATGTGGCTAAAAAAGAAAAACATAAAATCAATGCCACCACTAAGGGGCGCTCTTTGAGCAGTGCCAAAAGACTTTGATATTGGATCCAGCACTGAGGACTTCATCTTACAAATACGACGCTGCTTAAACATTCAACAGATTTCTGCCCATATGCTTTACTGCCTAATAAAAAGGGAAAATAAGTCTCCCTTATAAATAAGAGATCCTTTTCCTTTAAAATTTCATTTGTTTTATCGTTTTCCAGGCTGTGCACCTTATACCATCGGTACTTTATAGCCGGCCAGCATGTATTTTTAATGTATGCAATTAGGAAGCCAATAACACTGGCCAATCTGCCACAGTCATCCTGTTCACACTAAAACCACTGATGTGCAATAGCTGCAGTATTACAATTGATAAATCCGAAGAACACGGTCTAGCACCCTGCACTTTTAGATCTTCTGCGCGGGAGAAAACATAAGGCTTCATAACATGAGAGAGTCTTGAGATTTCTTTTGGCCTTCTTTCAATGACAGTATACATTTCGATGTTCTCTAAATAATGGGGCAGATTTATTAATCCAAATTTGCTAAAAATTTGGTCTCAGACTGAAACAGAATTCTGGCTCACATGCCCTGCACCTAATTTATTAGCTGTTTTAAAGAACATCTGTCAGCAGATTTGTCCCTATGACACTGGCCGACCTGTTACTGTCACGACAGGTAGGTAAGCGGGGAAATAACCAAACATGGGAAAACAAACAGAACAAAAGCTAGGGAGAAAAGGGTCACCTCCTAGCGATCCCTAAAAGCTTTCCTTAAACTGCTGTGCCCATGTGCATACCCTAAGGGTGGATATGCACATGCCCTCGTGCCTAAAAACAAAACACCCTGGGCAAACCCTAAGCAGCAGGGAAAAGGGAAGAGGCTACCTGCTTCTTCAAACCAGGAGGAAGCAAGCGTCTCCCTAGAGGACTAGATAAAACACACAAAGGGAAATGAAGGATGACTTATCTTGAGCATAGCTGGAGCAGACGATCCACAACAAATCAAGAGCTCCCAGGAAAGAACTATAACCCTCACAGGCCACTGGGGGAAGGAGGGATAAATAGCCTCACTAACAATGAAACCCAGTACACCTGAGGGAAGGTGGATCCAGCTCAAACCCAAACCAAAACAAACCAAGAAGTCAGACATGTGCAGCCAGTCTGACAGATCTCCGCACATTCACAGGGCAAGGCGTGACCGTTACATGTGCACTTGGTAGCTGAAGACATCTGTGTTGGTCCCGTGTTCATATGTGCCCGCATTGCCGAGAAAAATTACATTTAAATATATGCAAATAAGCATCTAGGAGCAACAATTCAGAACCCCATTCACTCAGATATTAAAGGATTTTCCAAGATTTTGAGATCGATGACCTATCCTCAGGATCAGATCTGCGGAGATAAAACAGTTGTAACCTGTTCCACTCAGCTGTTTGAGGAGGCCACAGCACTCCACTTAGCACCGTCGCCTCCTTGTAGCTTACCAAGCACAGTGCCATTCACTGAATAGTGGCTGCGCTTGGTATTGGAGTTAAGCCCCAATTCACTTGAATGGGACTGAGCTGCGCCTAGGCCATGTGATGAATGTGATATTACTGGCCTAGGAAGGAGGTTGTAATGCTCAATGAAGAGCCACAGCCTCCTCAACCAGCTGATCAGGAGAGCCGGGTGTCGGACCCCGCCAATCCGACATTGATGACCTATCTTGAGATAAGGTCATGAGTTTTAAAATCTCAGAGAACCCCATTAAGGCCAATAAATATTAAAGTAAAGGCGATCCCTTTAATTCAATTATTGGCAAGCCATACATTTTTGGGCATTATGTACAAGAACCCTGGGTCTAGATGGGAGTAATTAACACTATTTCAACTTATGGAGTTACACACATCTTAATTATTCCAATGTGGCAGCATAATAAAAGAATTAGAATTCATTGAAAATTTGCTTCACTGTTTATATATTGTAAGGCTTTCATCCAATAAAGTGAGACCAGGACATACCACATGTATGTAATTAACGTAATTATAGACTATTACCACAATAACTTACTCTATATACACTTCATATACACACACTGCAAAAAAAAAATGAAAAAAAAAAAAAAAAAAAAAAAAAACTGCTACCAGAAAAGGTGAGAAAACATTTTTTTCTAGAGTTTCATAAAATTGATTGTGGATCTCCACTGAAACTAAATTTGGTTGCAAACTTGCAATCATGGATCAGAAATGCCATGAAAGATTCTTTACTTATCATGTAATGTGTTAAAATCGCCATGCCAAATGACCTAAAAATGACCAAAATTTACTACAAAACTTAACCGGACTGAAATCAACCCATACTAGTTCCGATCCAAAATTACAGTCCCAGGGAATCGGCTCCAGGATGAAGTAGTTTCAAGGCAGTGTTTTGCAGACAGGGTTCCCTAGAACCTGGTCAAATTGTCCTCAGAAGGTAGAACCCGAGCCTCCATGACTATCCTAAATAAGATTTTACCCCAACTTGAGAAATGAGAAAGATAACCCAAAAAAGCTTGTCTACTTCGTACATTTTTTAGAATTAACCCAGGGACCCCACTTTTATTCAAAAGATCTGACCACAGAAAAGGTTAACATTTACTCAGTTGAAATAATATGTCCTATACCTTTTTCAAGACCTTCTTGCAAATCATCTTATGCAGGTTATACCAGGACCAAAATAGATTTCCACAGTCAATCACTATGGACTCTGGGCTATGAGACCGATAAATTTTAAACACTGTACATCATTCCAGCTCCTCAACCTTAAAGAGGACCTTTCACCGATTCTTACCCTATGAACTAACTATACAGACATGTGGAGCGGCGCCCGGGGATCTCACTGCACTTACTATTATCCCCGGGCGCCGCTCCGTTCTGCCGCTATGCCCTCCGGTATCTCCGCTCACTAAGTTATAGTAGGCGGAGATACCAGTCCCTAAGTTATGGTAGGCGGAGTCTGCCCTAGCGCTGGCCAATCGCAGCGCAGAGCTCACAGCCTGGGAGGTTCTTTTCTCCCAGGCTGTGAGCTCTGCAATGCGATTGGCCAGCGCTACAGAAGAACAAGGGCAGACTCCGCCTACCATAACTTAGGGAACGGAGATACCGGAGGGCATAGCGGCAGAACGGAGCGGCGCCCGGGGATAACAGTAAGTGCAGTGAGATCCCCGGGTGCTGCTCTCCATGTCTGTATAGTTAGTTCATAGGGTAAGAATCGGTGAAAGGTCCTCTTTAATTCACCAGCTCAGTCATAATTCTCAATTCTCTTTTCTGGAAAGGTTCTTCATAAATCTCTTCAATAAATTCAAAGTGGCTTCCACCATTTGTGATTTGTTTAGAGCACAGCGAGCGAAGGAAACAGGAAATTTGTAGGGCTGCTTTATTTGTATGGGTATGTAAGGCCGGTGGACCGCCATAGCACATGATGAATATACTATAAGCCTCTATTTGGCAGACGGGTTTTTTGTAATGGAATATCAATGACAGTTCTGTAGACTTAAAAAAAAGCTTTTAACTAGAAGGTCAGTAAATCAAACCTCAGTTGTCCTTGTTTAGAGCGGAACAAAGTGCGACACTTCCATCATTTTATACATCGACTTAAGTCTACTCTCAGTGGACAGCTGCATGATATATGGCACTGAGCGTCACAAGTGCTGATTTGATGGAAGATGTGATAGGAAACTATCATTGTTTGGACTTTTGGATCAAGTGACCATAAGTCCAGCCAGGGACATAACTATTGAGGATGCAGAGACACAGCCGGCCATGGCCCCTAAAAGGTCTCAGATGTCCATCTTCCATATAAGAAGATATTAGTGTCATAAATGTGCCATGGTATTTGGGATGGCAATAATTTTTTGTCATCTTTGGCATATCCTGTGGATATTCCATTACCGGTGCCCACACACCTTCAAAAGCAGTTGGCCAAACAATCGTTGATCTGAGAGTTCTCCCTTTTGACTCTTTTCGACCCCACACACAAATAGTTTGGATGTGTTTTCAGTGGGGAGAAAAGAGTCTAGCTTATCTCCTGGAATTAAAAAGCATGCGACGAAAAATTAAGTTTTCCTGATCCTTCTCATCTCCCATATCATATGTCGGGGGAGAGTTGGGAGATCTACATACACTTTCGATTTTGGCAGTTTTGGAGGACAATACACTAATATTTATGAGGGTTTTAGGATAGCTATACCCCTTTAAGTCCTCTTCCCACTTATAAGATTTAAAAGGGTTGTGCAGGGGTTTTATATTGATGACCTATCCTCAGCTTAGGTCATCAATATCTGATCAGTGGGGCTCGGACACCCGGGACCCCTGCCGATCAGCTGTTTGAAGAGGTGGCGATACACCATGTATGTGCGATAGAAAAAAGCACCAGCCTATGTGTGCTCCCACGGTCCTGGCTACCTGAGATGCCGGCCCTTTTTCCTGGAGTGTGCAGGCACGGCCACCGCTGCTGGATTGCAGGGTGGTCATAACCATGGAAATGAGCAGTGTATAATGTGATGGAAAAATGATCCAGCCAGCAAAGGAGACAATATGGACAATCACAATACTGTAAGTGACTTGTATTAACTTTCTCTACATGATAAATGTCATTGGCTAAAGTGACAAAACCCCTTTAATGCAACATACTGCCGTAACTGCTAAACAACTCTTTTTTAATAAAATGTTGGAACCCAGCTGAGAGAAGTTTGAGGTTTAAGTGTTCAATTGTGCAACTTTTTTCATTGCTCCAATGCCCCAAATAGAACGAACAAAAGCCACTTTGCAGATAGCCTTGATTAAAACTCTACAGTTTTCTGTATACTGGAAACAAATCCTGTCCAGCCTTATCCTGCAGTCATACTCCAATCTCGCTCCTTCTTCTTGCCAACCTGTTGACAGTATAAGAGGAGACTGATGGAAGTAATGCTTGAACCATCAAAACACATACTGTAGGTTGAATGGGAACTGTATACAGAAAACGGTAGGTGACATTTAAAAAAAAAGACTGTTTGCAGAGATGCTTCTTTTTAATATTAGACACCCTGGAAAAATATACAAAACAATGCAAACCCTAATAAGTGAACTGCATAACCGTTAGATACAAATTGCATCTATCATGGCGACCCCTAGCAGCAAAACATTGCACGTCGAAATATTTGTTTTTGGTCTTATAGCTTCAGTTTAGCAAAGTGCACAATACATAGGTGGATGCACCACAGCATAACGGTGTAGTCTATACACATAGCAACGGTGCCTTTATATTGTCCAACTCCACCATCGCCTATAATCTATATATATATATATACACACACAGGTGAAACTCGAAAAATTAGAATATCGTGCAAAAGTCCATTTATTTCAGTAATGCACATTAAAAGGAATTGCATTAATGCAGCTTAAAATTAGAATTTTGTGAAAAGGTTCCATATTCTAGGCTCAAAGTGTCGCCCTCTACTCCGCTAATTAATCCATACCCCCTGAGCAAAGGGGACCTCAAAATGGTGACTTTGGGGTTTCATAAGCTATAAGTCATAATCATCCAAAATTATAACAAATAAAGGCTTGAAATATCTCACTCTGCATGTAATGAGTCTCATCTGTTAGTTTCACCTTTTAAGTTGCATTACTGAAATAAATGGACTTTGCACGATATTCGAATTTTTCGAGTTTTACCTGTTTGTCTGTACAATGAAACTGGAGCTCCAGACTATACACAGTGTCCGAGCTCTTCCAATGGCTCAGTGAAGATGGTACATGGCTGCTTCAAGTACCTGAAGGCATAAAATGACACAAGGAACAAGACTAAACACATCCCTTCCAGGATAGGAATCTACAATTAAACCCCGTAAAGAGTCTTGAACAGAGTGTCAGGAGTTTTACTCACAAGGCACGGCATGGCGATAAAGATTATCTCGGATTATTTGCTGCAGTTCATGATCGGGGGATGCTTTCTGGAACCTCTGGTTTAGATAATGCCTCAGGTCCTTGTTCAGACGACTTCCTAAAAAAAATTAAAAAAAATAAACGGCAGAGGTGTTAATGACAACAAAATACCAAAAATTATTTATTATTTTAGATTTGTAATAAACCATATTAAAGCACTAAAATTTCACAGTCATTAAAGGGGATGTGCAGTTTTCTGATATTGATGACTTTTAGCCTCATAAAAACGGACAACACCTTTAAAGTTGCTGAAATAACTGTAGCGGGCGGCTAAGTGCTCCCATAAACAAGTGAGTACGTGGGTACAGGTTATAACAAGTTATACCCTAGCCACAGGATAGGGGATAACTATAAGATCGGTGGGGGTCCGACTGCTGGGAGAATACCCCATACCACACAATGAATGGTGCAGCTGGTCGAGTACAAGATGTGCTGCTCCAATCATTCTCTATGGGACTGCCAAAAATAGACGAATACAGTGCATAGAAGATGACGGGAGCAGTACGGCGCATGCTCAACCATCTGCTCCATTCATTTCTGGGTATGTGACCCCCATTGCTATGATTGATGGGGGTTCCAGTGATTAGACACCCCCACACACTAATAAAATAGTAAGGGGCAACTTGTTATAACCAGAATATTCCTTTAAATAGCCGCCACAAGAGGGCGCTAACGTATACATATTTATCCTGCTCAAGTTGAAGTCAAGCAGCCCGCTCCCCTAGCTGCCATTAAAAAGGTTTTCCGAGATTTGTATACTGATGACCTATCCTTGGGATAGGTCATCAGTATCTGATCGGTGGGGGTCCAACACCGATCAGCTGTTTGAGAAGGCACCGGCACTCCTGTGATGCTTTTCTTAGGCCAGTGACGACACGTTGATCTGCAATGTGGCGTTGACTTGAATGGGGATGAGCTGCAATACCAAAAACACAGCCGCTATACAATGCATGGCGCTGTGCTTGGTGAGCTGCGAGAAGACAGGGGGCGCTCACAGGAGCACAGGTGCCTTCGCAAACAGCTGATCGGGATGGGGGGCCCCACTGGTCAGAGACACTGATGACCTATCCAGAGAGTAGGTCATCAGTTAACAAATCCTGTGGTTTGACAAGTCTCTATGGTTGACTTACCAGAAACTCATCCCATTTTTGGGACACCCCATACAATTCATGGGAATGGGACAGTTTGCTCTGGATCTCTTATACACAGTACGTTGTCTCTGGTTGCAGCTATGCAAAATACCCTGTTTCAAGTAGAACACTTCAGTATGAAATAGTCTTTTAAGAAGAGGAAAAATTTGATCAAATGGAGCCTTTAATTACAATACACCCGGCAGAAAGACTCTCTTAAAAGCACTGGAAACATTATATAGTTCAGTGAAAGAGAGATAAAAAGTTACACAAGTTCTGCAAATTCAGCAAATTAGAGTGTACACTGTAAGTGCGAGGTAATGTTCCTGCTATGTATGTACATTTATAATAGGAGACACCGATGACACTGCGATAGCGCATGCATCTGGAGAAAATGTGATCATCTACTTAACACAGAATAAAAATGAACCTTTGAAATTTAGACCTCCTGTCTTGTCATAAAAAAAGATATAAACCCAGCAAACGCTCCAGATTTTAAAGGGGCTGTCTGCTTTTAACAGTCCATACAATGATAAGTTGAATATAGAGTGTCTCCTTGGCGACCTCAATAAGAATGCAATAAGTTCAATTTCCTTACAGCACCGCCACTGTCCGAATGAAGTATGACATATCTCCCACTGAAATCAATGGGCTCTTTGGGTAACGTGTGGACACGTTGGGTCCTCCATTGTGAGACGCTGTCAGCTAATTGACTAACATAGGATGCAAGCAGGGAAAATTAATAGATTTATGAACAATCTTTTGTATAGATTTCCAAGGTCAGAGACATTTTTATATATTTTATTATTGAATATTAATTTGTATGACGTTGTTGGCAATTTTTGCTTATTTTAAGAAGGATCACGGAGTTAATCTGGGGGCAAATATAACCATCATAAAGTAATTGTATGACTGGGGTCTTCAAGTGTGAATTAGTAGCTGCTGGGTGCTGGTTCGGGACCTCGGTGCCACAGGACCAATCACATCCCAGAAGAGAGAAATATAAAAGGGGCATCAGAGTGTCATGACAGTGACAGAAATAACATTTTGGACCTAATGGTCCTTCTTCAGGCTTGGATAATAAGGAGGAGTATGTGACAACTCCACCCACGCAGATGCTTACAGTACTAGAAGCGCTGTAGGGTGACATCCTAGCAGTGAAATCTAAGCAGTTTTCACTTCTGGTATGCCACCCCCCTTGTGTTCCTAGTACTGTGGTCAAAATGGACAAGAGATAAACGAGAATATACAAGAGCACATTAAGGGTAGAGCTTTCAACATTTTCCAATACTGAGAAGAGGAACCTGCAAAAACCTGCAAAAATCAAAATGGGCATCTTGGTGCTGGTTGATGCTAACAGACCACCCCATTTGTAGATAGGAAAAGCTGGACCGTGTCCCAATTCTTCACCCACCCATTCATTAAAGAATTGACCCTCAGGCAGTTCCCCTTTCCTGTATTTTCTACCGATGTGAAGCCTTAGAGATTGAGTCACACCCTCAAATGGGAAGAATAATGCACTAGGACACCTGCTCCATGGGTCCAAAAGTAGACACGAGAGCAGCTTCTTTGGAGTGGACACTTCTATCTAACACTTGCCCACATCTTCATTGTGTCTATCAAACCTGATAAGAGGAGAGGAACTCTGCCAAAACTAAGAACTCTCCATAACCATTCTATGACCCAACACTGCAAAAGATACAGGACAGGCAGGGGTATAGCTATAGAGATACAATGTTAGAAGCCGAATCCAGACCCAGACTCTATGGATGCCGAAAGGCTCCTCTGCACTGATTTTACATTGGGGCCCAGGAGCTTCATTATACCCCTCTGAAGACAGAAGTGTACAATCTATTCTGGAGTAATATGGGAAGGGGTTATTGCCATCAATAAATCCTCATAATCTTACTTGTGATCACAATTTACTAACCCTGATTGAGCCATTCTCATGGGCCTTGAATGCCAGTGGTTGATATATGCCAAGCAGCATGGCCACAACAATCATGGCATCGGCTGGTTCCAAGAATCATCCACCAGGCCTCTGTTCTTTTGCAGAAACCGATGTCCACCACACTAGGCTTTAGTAATACCCTGCTTTTACATGGAATAAAGATCTATTTTATTAACGTAGCCTGGTTCTCCTTGCAGTAACCTTTATTCAGCCGCGTCTCTCATTCAATGCTGCATTAACGGGGAAAAAAAAAATGCATCTGTTCTTCAGCAATCTATCTGCAGCCTCGTTAAAGATCACAAAATACCTAAGAACTAGGGAAATGCGTGATCACTGGAAATAAGCCAGCATCCCAAGCGAGGCCACGCAACATCCAGATAATAGTTTGATTACTGCATACATTGCAGAGCTCCTGTAATATCATTAGGGAAATATTATTTGTGACCTTAATGGCATTCATGGAGGCGTTTGGTGAAACTGACCTAATATTGTAAACCGCGTGTCAAATTATGGAAATGTGTTCTGCTGGGTGTAATTGAGTGAAACCGACCTCTCACGGGAATAAGACAATGTTGTTGGGGAGAATGGGCAAATATTTCCCCGCGTTTGCTGAATTTTAAAGTGTTACCTTAGGAAATGCTGCCTATCACAGTCGTTCAGCATACTAATTTCACATATAAATGCACTAAACAGTTCAAACAGGTATTGGTTGACTCAGGATATATGCTCTCATCCAGGAGAGAGACTGCTGCCTCTTTAGTGCCAACGAGTGGAGGCAGTAGCTACCCTTTAAGTCAATGTTTGAGGATTTAGCAAGCAACATGACTTAAAATCAGGGGTGCACCTAGCCTTTCTGTGAAAACTGAAACGGCGCCCCCCCCCCCCATGCCAATTTCTTAACCTAACCCCTTTGCCACAATGAAAGTGCTCATTGCCCATGGCCCTTCTGCTGCCTCCCTCTTTCCCCTACCTGGTGCTGCCTGAGGCGATCGCCTCACCTGGCCTCATTGGTGGTGCACCCCTGCTTGAAATATAATCTATATCCAAATCTTTCCCATGAAGAATAGGACAACTATATGCAGACAGCTGTTTCAGGGTTTTTGCCCCTTGTCAGTGCAGTTGCAGAGTCTTGCTCTGTACTGACTGGAAGCAAGAACCCCAAAAACAGCTGTCTGCCGACGGCCGTCATTTGCTTAAGGGAAGGACTCTGATGTGGCTAATATTCCAAGTCATGTTGCAAGGCCTGTTGGGTGGACACTGTCTTATAGTGTAGCTGATCCTTCCAGTAAGTGGCATTAAAGAAGCAGCTTTCAAC
Source organism: Bufo bufo (assembly GCF_905171765.1). Lineage (NCBI taxonomy): Eukaryota > Metazoa > Chordata > Amphibia > Anura > Bufonidae > Bufo > Bufo bufo. The sequence goes on along the minus strand of NC_053397.1, from coordinate 26,602,299 downwards.
TGCCTGGATAAGAGCTCATTTACATATCCCTTTTCCCAGGGAGCATTGCGTGATCCTTAAAGACAATTTTTGTTTATAATTGCATTTTACTAATTTTGGGCTAAAAATCATATTTTCAATTGGCCTTTATTAAAAATATTGAACTGTTCTGTCACAAAGGGTTAACTGTTTTTCTAACTTTCACTTTGTGCCGGTCATCTAATAAACCTTATCTCTAAACTACTAAGTGGACATAAACACCTAATTTAAGCCACATTCAGTAAGATAAGAAGTGAGCAATAATGAACGTTTATAATGTCAGAGAGCAGAGATAAGGAGCCCGTCACCTCCCCAACTGACGGAGAAGAAAGAAAATCCAGGAGGCTGCTACTAGAGCATCTCAGCTATGTACAGAGAAAAGGGCTCCATATTTTTCATAAAGACTGGTTGAAAAAAAGATTTTTAGCTCAAAATAAGTGCAATGCAATAATATATTTTTTTTTTAATTGCCCCCGAAGGTATACATAGCCTTTAAGACTCCCAACTGCTGTTCTCCAGACCTCAAAATGGTGTAAAAACAAAGAGGTGCAAAAGAAAATGAATCTAAAGTGACAAAATGGTTGACTAGATAAAAATGTTCTCAGTATAGAAACAGTATGGCTAAGGGTACTTTCATACTAGCGTTTTTCTTTTCCGGCATAGAGTTCCGTCACAGGGGCTCTATACCGGAAAATAACTGATCAGGCATATCCCCATGCATTCTGAATGGAGAGTAATCCATTCAGGATGAATCAGGATGTCTTCAGTTCAGTCATTTTGACTGATCAGGCAAAAGGGAAAACCATAGCATGCTACGGTTTTATCTCCGGCGAAAAAAACGGAAGACTTGCCTGAATGCCGGATCCAGCATTTTTTTCCATAGGAATGTATTACCGGAATGCCGGATCCGTCCTTCCAGTCTGCGCAAAAAGGTGAAAAAAGTAAAGGCCGGATGCGTTTTGCCGGATGACAACGGAAAGACGGATCCGGCATTTCAATGCATTTTTTGGACTGATCAGGCATTTTTAAGACTGATCCTGTCTTACTAATGCCAACAGTTGGCATACGTTTTGCCGGATCCGGCAGAATCTCTCTGCCGCAAGTGTGAAAGTAGCCTTAAATGGACATACTCTGTTTTGAGTAGTACAGGGCCTGAGGGTTGTCCTATTCTTCATGGGTAAGATTTTGGTTTAGGTTACCCGTATTTTTCGCCCCATAAGATGCACTTTTTCCTCCCCAAAAATGGGAGGAAAATGCCCCTGCGTCTTATGGGGCGAATGCTGACAGTTTGACATCGCTGGATGGCACTGTTATGGGGTGGGGGGTCTGTGGATGGCACATATATAACAGTGCCATCCACAGATCCCCCCTGTAACAGTGCCAGCCACAGATCTCCCCCCTGTAACAGTGTCCGTCATCCACAGATCCCCCCATAACAGTGTCCGTCATCCACAGATCCCCCCATAAGTGTCCGTCATCCACAGATCCCCCCATAAGTGTCCGTCATCCACAGATCCCCCCATAAGTGTCCGTCATCCACAGATCCCCCCATAAGTGTCCGTCATCCACAGATCCCCCCATAACAGTGTCCGTCATCCACAGATCCCCCCATAACAGTGTCTGTCATCCACAGATCCCCCATAACAGTGTCTGTCATCCACAGATCCCCCCATAACAGTGTCCATAATCCACAGATCCCCCCATAACAGTGTCCGTCATCCACAGATCCCCCCATAACAGTGTCCGTCATCCACAGATCCCCCCCATAACAGTGTCCGTCATCCACAGATCCCCCCCATAACAGTGTCCGTCATCCACAGACCACACACCATTAGTTCCAAACCCACCAAAAGCACACCTTTTGGTTAAAAATATTTATTTTCTTATTTTCCTCCCCAAAAACCTAGGTGCGTCTTATGGGCCGATGCGTCTTATAGGGCGAAAAATACGGTATATCCCATGGCATATTGCAAGGCTTGCTTATGGGTCAAACATTGACTTAGGGTAGATAGGGTAGATACAACATCCAGTAAGCGGCACTAAAGAGGAAGCTTTCTCTTAACTCGATCAAAGCCAGTTTATTTGCCCTGAGTCAACTGAAGGGTAGGTCATCAACATCCAAGTACTGGATAATCTCTATAGTAAATGTAGTGCAAAGCATGTACACCAGTTTCCTTGGAGCAAATATCTCTCAATGTGTAACATCTAGAAATGGACCAAGAAGGTGGTGCATAAGACAGGAAATGACCTTTTGGGGTCTTGGTGAATCCTTGTGTCATGCAACGCCCCTTTAGTCCATGTCTTAGTTATCATGCTGAGTATCGGCTTTACCCAGAGTGTTTCTTTAAAGGGGTTCTGCAGTTTGTTTTAACTGATCTGATTGAGAAGGCAGCGGCGCTCCAGCAGCGCCGGGGGCCTTCTTACTGTTTACCGCTGTCCCAGTGAGGTCACAACTAGTATCAACTGGCCTAGGCGCAGCTAAGCTCCGTTCACTTGAATGGAGCTTAACCGCGCCCAGGCCAGTTGATACTAGTCATGACGTCACTGGGCCAGCGGTAAACAGTGAGAAGGCCACGGCGCTGCTGGAGCGTCGCTGCCTTCTCAAACAGCTGATCGGCAGGGATCCCGGGTGTCGGACCCCCGCCGATCAGATGCTGACGATCTATCCAGAGGATAGATCATCAGTTTAAACAAACTGCAGAACCCCTTTAAGGATGAGCTCATTTTTATAGCAAAGGGCAAAGCTATTTGTGGGTTTCTGCTCTTACCACAGAGAAAGGCTCCCCAAGTTTGAAGCCAATCTACATCAGCAACATCATCCCTCTATTTCCATTAAGCAAATGACATTTTGTACCATTTTATCTTGGTCTGTGCTATTCTCATCCTGCAGCTGCCATCTACAAGTGATTACAAATAATGGGCCTATAAAACCCATCAATAATTGGAAGAGTCATGGGCAGTGACAACGGAGAGTGATTTACACAAGTCAAGTATCAGCGCAGCTGCCAATCCCTGGTTTCATTATCATTTCACCCATGGGATCAGTGATCAATCAAGAGAAATGATCATTTGTGCTAGAAAGACTAAAAAGAGATCTAAACAGAAAACAGAAGATCATTTCCATAATCCAAAACTCCGAAATAAAAAAAATAAAAGTTGGAAACAAATGTTTTAAACTAAACAGGTCATGCATGGTCTCAAATGGTAGATCATTCATGGTATTAAAGGCGTTAAACAGCTGTTTACTTATTTGAGCTAGAATACATTTTTTTCACTTCAGTTTATTAAAAATTTTCATCAGTTTTTGTCCTACAGGGTTAAGTTTCAGCCTAGCTGCAGTATCTTAACTTCAGTTTCACAATGAACTCATCATGTTGCTGTTCTGGCTATGTATACCCCTTATCTCTGAACTCCTGACAGCTCATAAACACACGTCATAGCTCAATTCTTATCAAACTGATAAGAATATAGCGTGAATGAATGTTTACATGCTTTTATGAGTTCAGAGATAAAGGCTATACAAAGCTGTCGGAACAGCAAAATGATGGGACTTGGTGTAAAATTGAAATGAAGATACTCTGCAGTTAGGCTGAAACCTAAAGGGGTATTCCAGTAATATTAAGGTTGGGTTCAAATCTACGGTTTCGGACAGAGGAACAGACTGCTGGAGTTTACCATATCCGGCACAGGCAGATACCACCGCGAACCGCTGGATCCGCATTCACTGTAGTAGGATCCGGCGGCGATCCGGCCGCTTACTGCCGTATCTATGCCGGCTTTCGGCAGGACAAAAAATGCTGCATGTAGGGCCGGCACGTACACCAGTTACAGTGAATTCCATCAGTTTGTTCCCCAGATGGAACAAACTGTCGGCAGTAAAGACGCAGATGTGAACCCAGTCTAAGTTAGTCCATATCCACATAGTAGTGGATAACTATTACAATGGTTGGAGTCTTACTGCTGGAACCTCCACTGATCACAAGAACAGGAGTCTGGTATCCTGTGAACAATTTTTTAAAGAAATTGAGAACCGCACTCTATTTGTTCCGATTAGGTGCCAATCAAGGGCTATAGATAGCCAATAAATATATAAGTAAATTTGAGGCACACAATATTTTGAGTTGCAAAAATGGGGCATTTATTCATTAGCATATAATGCTGTCATCCATAGGCCCAATCTTTTTCAAATTGTACACATATTTGGCAGAAACCGTACGTTTCGGTCGCGCAGGACCTTCATCTGCGGTTTTATCTGCTCAGACGGATGTGTGTAAGTGGGGCGCCCCACTTACACACATCCGTCTGAGCAGATAAAACCGCAGATGAAGGTCCTGCGCGACCGAAACGTACGGTTTCTGCCAAATATGTGTACAATTTGAAAAAGATTGGGCCTATGGATGACAGCATTATATGCTAATGAATAAATGCCCCATTTTTGCAACTCAAAATATTGTGTGCCTCAAATTTACTTATATATGGTATCCTGTGAAGCCCCACAAAATGAACAAGGCAGCTGTTTTCACACGAGCGAGTATTCCGAGCGGGTGCATTGCCTGATGCGAACGCATTGCGCCCGCACGGAATCCGGACCCATTCATTTCAATGGGGCTGTGTACATGTGCGTTGGTTTTCACGCGTCACTTGTGCGTTGCGTGAAAATCGCAGCATGTTCTATATTCTGCGATTTTCACGTAACGCTGGCCCCACAGAAGTGAATGGAGCTGCGTGAAAATCGCATTGCATCCGCAAGCAAGTGCACGCATGGTTGCTAAGAGATGTTGTTTGTATACATTCAGTTTTTTATCACGCGCGTGCAAAACGCATTAAATCGCATTGCACCTGCGCGATAAAAACTGAACGCGATCGCAGACCAAACTGAATGACATTGCCTGCGAAATTGCGCAGTTATTACTGAACGCATCCGCAATGCATCCGGAACTAATCCGGACACGCTCGTCTGCAAGGGGCCTTATAGAAATGAATAGTGTGGCCTTGACTGTCCGCTTCATTCATTTTGGGGGCTCTATGGGGTATGGGGCCCCTGTTCTCATGATCAATGAGGGTCCCAGCACTGGAGCGCTGTGTCCTCTTGATTGATGCCTGTTATCGAACCTCGCTGATCAGATATTGATGACCTTTCCTGAGGATAAGTCATCAATATTCCACTTCGAGAAAACCCCCTTAAAAAAATATCGTAGAGTAATTTATTTGTAAGCAGTGACATTTTGCAATCCAAATCAGGACCGACTATAATCCTGCAATAAAACCCCTCACAACGATCTACATTATAAGCAGAACCATATAATCCTATTGTTACCTCCTGGGAAATAACCTATCTCGTTTCCTTGCATGATAACTCTCATCATAAACAGTCTTTTTTAGAGCTACATTAGCTGACAGTCATTTGAGTCAGTTTCACTCAATAAATCTCACAGTACGTGCACAGTCTCGGGTCAGAATTAATTTGCCTGACATATACCAGTGATTCTCAGCACGGAGGCTGCCGTCTGTCCGAGTAGAGCACTCAAGACAAAAGATAGAGGACTTATCATTGAAGAGCTGGTGGTAGGATGTAGAGGTCTTCAGAATAATCTTTTACATGTGGAAAAAAATATGGTGGTTACCATCCATGAGACAGTGCACGTGGACACTTTTGAGAAGACCTTGATATTCCTCTTGCCTCCATGCAATACAAGAGCTGGTAAGGCTGCTTCAAGGCTTGTATTTGATGGACTTTGAAGGTGTAAATCATCACTTGACACATTTTCTGTTTTATAAGGATCTGAGGGTGTGTAAACAATTCTCTACCACTTGAACTCCAAGTCTTTGTGTGGTTTTAAGGATTGGATTTTAAGAGGTTTCTTATTTCGTTCGCAAACCACCATTTATGAGACGTGTAACGAGATCGTGAACGTTCACGATGCAACTCAACGGTAGGAAGACTATGTGGTTGCAAGAGGTCACATTCACATTAACTGAACGAACGGAAAAAAATAAATAAATGCAACTTACGTGGTGCTCTACTTTTCATCTTTTTAGTTGAAAATCTGCAAATTTTCTCGCTTCCCTACTGTCATCCAAGATGGCAGCACCACTTCTCAGACTGTAGCTCAAGACACTTCCTACTTGTCCAGAACTGATCACATGCTGGCCAATTCTAGGGAAGTAGAAAATGTCTACCACTGGGCTACCATACTCCCAGTATGCATCAGGCAGTCTGAGAAGCAGTGCGGCCATCTTGGATGACAGAAATGGAGCCCAGGAAGTGGCAGATCTGAGGCTAAAAAGATGAAGGAGGAGGGTGTCATGTTCTGTTTATTCCCCAGTTAATGTGAGTTTTGTTTCTTGAAATGGATGGTTGCTTTTACGGTCAGATATAAGAATGTCCAATTTTTTGATATGCCAACTTTTAAATTTGTACAAAATGCTACAATACACATAGTATTGCCACAATATCACTCCCCGTTTATAGGCTAATAAAGTACCTACCCCCAAGCCACCCTATATCATCCAAGAAACCTTACAGAATCCAGATCACACTTTTTAGAGCACACATCTCCGACAAAGTCCAAGTTGGACTATTGGGAGGTATGATAAAGCATTCAGTATGCTGTTTTGACATTGATCCAGTCATTGCTCCTCTCCACTTGCTGCTCCCGCCCCAAACACACAGGAAACGGCTTTGACTTCGCGCTCAGCCAATCACTGGCCTCAGCAGTCATCTGCTTTAGCCAGTGATTGGCGGAGATGGCAGTTGAAGCCATTTCCTGTTTGTCGATGCGGGAGCAGGAAGTGGAGAAGAGCAAGCACTGAAGCAGCATCAGAACAACAACTCATTCAGCCCTATCTGGGTTAATAGAACGAATCCTCTGTTCAGGCTCCCAAGAGAGAAGAGCAGCTACAACCAATGTCTCTCTTGCTCTGGAGGACCTGGTATGTCCATGTATTGTAATGGGCATCATGTAATGCTTTATTTATCCTGGAGTGGTGCTGCAGGGAAACTGAACACCCCCACAGATTACAACTGATTGCAGAGGGTCCCAGTCAGGAGAAAAAGGCGCTTTAATCTGTGCATTTACAGCAAATGAATCAAATAAGAAAATAAACAGCAGATGGCGCTATGCAGATTACCGTATACTGAATAAGTCATTTTTTTAATCGCATGCAATTACCACAATATTCAGATCTAGGTGCTGCTTTGAAAAATGTGTAATATTTTTTATGGGACAACCCCTTTACATTCCGGTCTGATTTTAATGACTTCCTGAAAATCTCCTAAATGTTATTTTTTTCTGCTTTCTCAGAACCGCCAAGTCCAACAGCTACTTGAACCCGGTCCCAGTAATTATTGTATTATCATATCAATATCATGAATGTAAATCAACAGGAATGATGCCTTCCTTCTGCCAAGCCGAATGTTGGCACGCATACCTGTCCGATGCCGCTGCCATGAAATATGTGCTGCGAGACGGCGACGTCTGAAAGATAAAGTTATTCCAATCGCAGATGTACACATCTGTTACCATGGCAGCAGCTGCTAAATTTACAGTGCGCCTGCTACCTAGTCCTAAATTAACATAATGAAACAGCCATAGGGCAGGAATCCAGCTGTTAAAAAATTAAAAATATGAATATAAGGATAATGGGTTAATTACTAAGTAGGCAATAGAGAGAATAACAAACCCCAATACGAGATGCCTTGGAGTGAAAACGCTCCTCCTGATAAAGCAGATCGCCGGGCACTAATTTAATTGCTGTGCTGCACCTGTTCCTGGCATCATTTGACGGAGGAGGGGGGGGGGGGGGGGATGCAAATTTAATGCATTGTCAGCTGTTAAAGTTTCATTTAAGTTACCACGCCAAAGTCAGACGTGCAATGTATACCTCCAAAATGACTCCGAAGTAACTAGGACACCCCTATCACAGAGTAGGTGGTGCTTTAATTTTTTTTAAAATAAAAAATAAAATACAATTAGCAGGGAACGGCCACATGCGATAGGTCTGATATGAAGGAATTTCACAGCAGCAAAACCTGCACCAAATGGCCCCACAGAAACGCTGCTGCTTTGCCACCGATTTCACTTTTTGCATTGCTCTATGGAAAATGCAGTGGCTGGTTTCGGGGTGGCTCCAACACTACGCTAGGTCCTCGGGACACTTCGAGGTGTCGCTACATGTTGCTGCCCCCCCGGAAGGTATTTTAAGGCGTGGCGCACCCCTATGGGGAAAAAGGTCCAGAGTGTCAGGGTCTGCAGGGAACCAGTGTGCTTCTTTACTGGAAGAACTCAAGTGCAGAACAATACAGGCAAGGCAAAGGGCTAGCTTCTCCAAACTCCTCCCAGGCAGAAGAAAGTTTCATGCTAAGGAAAGGCCTGAGATAGCTGTCCCTCTCTCTCTCGGAAGGATGGCTCCCTGGTCACCCAGGATCTGTGGCAGAGTATCCTCATTTCACCATCTTTTGGTCACTTATGCAGCCTGGCAAAGTCTCTCCCACTAAGCACTGGTCCGACTGAGTCTCTTCTACTAAACACTGGTCCCTAGGGGCGCTGACTGCTCTCCTTATATACAGAAGTGGGGAGTAGAGAAGCACAGCCTAAACAGAAACATTGTTACAATTTATATTGTGTAGACCTTTATAGAGCGTCAATGCAAATCTATGGAAATGAATAAGCATTTGTTTTTCCAGACATAATCAACAGAGCTAAACCAGACAGTCAGAAGGTCGGGGTGTCTGGTTTTTTTCCCCTCAAAAACTTTGCATAGGTAAAAAGTCATAAAGTCTGTCAGTATTAGTTGGCTGTGCATTAACCCTTTTCAAAGTGCAGTGCAGCTACAGTGTAAAATACCAGTGCACATGACCATGATATATTACAATATATAGATGCAATTCAAAAATATGAATAAATGCAGGATAAATGTGGAAGTTAACCCTTGAAAGTGCAATAAAGTAGGTAGTTGATGGCTTTATATAGTAGCAATAAGGCAAATGAGCACAGTCCAAAGCACAACTCCAGGGCACTACAAAAAGGGGTATAAGAGGTATCACCCAGGAAAAGAGAACAGTCTCACTAGTGCCACTTTTTGGAAGTGGCTCCTTGCGAATCAAAGTCCGACTATTTAACAAGCCTTGAGACATCATAAGGGAAAACTACCAAGTCAGCCACTTCCAAAAGGTGGTGCTGGAGAGATGGTTCTCTTTTCCTGCAAGATTGTGGTAATGCTCCATGCAAAAATAATATGCAAACAGGTATCTCAGATTTTAAAAGGAAAAATAGGTTACACGTACCCTTCAATATTTGAGAATGGAAAGGAGTCAAAACCTGCCCCCCCTCTCCAAGATCTGCATGTTATTTTTTGTGCTGCATAAGGACAATGCTTGTAATGATGTCATAATGCATGAAGAATGCACACAGTGATGGCAGAACACATGGATAGTTCAACCACTGATGTCACAGTACAGGGATACTCCACACAGTGGTGTCACAGTGCAGGGATAATTTACACAAAGTCACAGTAAAGGGATGATGCACCCAGTGATTAAAAAAAACAAACAAGCATAATGCACATAGTGATGTCACATTACAGGTATAATACAGCCAGTGATGTCACAGTAAAGGGATAATGCACATAGTGATGTCACAATATGGGGATAACGCACAGATTGAATTACAGTGCAAAGACGAGACAGCACAAGGATAATGCAGCCAGTGATGTCACAGTAGGGGAGAATGCAGCCAGTGATGTCACAGTGCAGGTATAATGCAGCCAGTGATGTCACAGTGCAGGTATAATGCACACAGTGATGTCACAGTACAGGTATAATGCAGTCAGTGATGTCATAGTACAGGTATAATGCAGTCAGTGATGTCACAGGGCAGGTATAATGCAGTCAGTGATGTCACAGTACAGGTATAATGCAGTCAGTGATGTCACAGTACAGGTATAATGCAGTCAGTGATGTCACAGTGCAGGTATAATGCAGCCAGTGATGTCACAGTGCAGGTATAATGCAGCCAGTAATGTCACAGAACAGGTATAATGCAGCCAGTGATGTCACAGGGAAGGTATAATGCACACAGTGATGTCACAGTACAGGTATAATGCACACAGTGATGTCACAGTACAGGTATAATGCAGTCAGTGATGTCACAGTGCAGGTATAATGCAGCCAGTGATGTCACAGTACAGGTATAATGCAGCCAGTGATGTCACAGTGCCGGTATAATGCACACAGTGATGTCACAGTACAGGTATAATGCACACAGTGATGTCACAGGGCAGGTATAATGCACCCAGTGATGTCACAGAACAGGTACAATGCACACAGTGATGTCACAGTACAGGTACAATGCACACAGTGATGTCACAGTACAGGTATAATGCACACAGGGATGTCACAGTACAGGTATAATGCAGTCAGTGATGTCACAGGGCAGGTATAATGCACACACTGATGTCACAGTACAGGTACAATGCAGGCAGTGATGTCACAGTAAGGGATAATGCACCCAGTGCTAACAATACAAGAATAATGCACACATTGATGTCACAATATGGGGATAACACAGAAAATCGGAGTCTCACTTCCTTCTGGAATTCGCGCCCCCACCTATCCCTTGGTTGAACTTGAAGGAATGCACACAGTTATAGCACAAAAATAATGCATACAAAAATGTCACCCCATAAAAGATGATATCACATCACAGTAAAAGAACACAATGAGGTCACAATACTGTAAAAAGGCAGAGACCGCGGTACAGCAGTCATGCAAGTCCGTAGAAAACAACCACGGGACTTCACAAGCAAAACTTCTAAAATATTCATTTTGCAATGTTCTCTCACAGATTTCTCTAAGGCCTTGTTCACACAAAGTTTTTTTTGCAAGTGTACGGGCCGTTTTTTTGTGTTCCGTATACGGAACCATTCATTTCAATGGCACCGCAAAAAAACGGAATGTACTCCGTATGCATTCCGTTTTTACGTATTTCCGTTCCGTTGAAAGATAGAACATGTCCTATTATTGCCCCCAAATCACGTTCCGTGGCTCCATTCAAGTCAATAAGTCCGCAAAAAAACAGAACACATACGGAAATGCATCCGTATGTCTTCCGTATCCGTTCCGTTTTTTTCTGAGCCATCTATTGAAAATGTTATGCCCAGCCCAATTTTTTCTATGTAATTACTGTATACTGTACATTGGCATACGGAAAAACGAAAAGGAAATGGAAACACAACGGAACTCAAAAACGGAACAACGGATCCGTTAAAAAACGGACCGCAAAACACTATAAAAGCCATACGTTCGTGTGAACTAGGCCTAAGGAAGTTACTGCTTTTATTGCTTATTTTTGGATGACTGTACAAGAGGCGCTGCAGCAGGACCCCCCCCCCCCCAGGTGGTATATCTTCTTTTCGCAGGCAAAAGGTTGTACTGGACTCCAGCAAGGTGAACACCACATTAGAGATGATGGTCACCTTGTGTCACCTGGGCTGCTGCTATGCAACTACCAGAAGTTTATATTCTTAAAAGAATAAGAAAAATGCTGGAGTTCCCCTTTAAGTTTGATGCATTTCCATAGGCATGCTCGTGGCTTCCCTGCAAAAACAGGGAATGTTCTTTATATAGAACATGTTAGTGAAAAGTGCAATAGCGGTTATTATCGGGGTATTCTCATCTGATATGCCACAACATTATGATAGGTGTGGTACTTCCTGGACGCAGGGGGTAGCCTGGAACTTCGCTGTGTAGGGAAAAAGCCACAGCGCTCAATTGGTTACTATTTTGAGATCTGTGTTTGCTGTCAGTGAATGTGAACAATCATGTTAACATTCAGAGGCTTAAAACCTGCACAGACCTAGTCCTACGGTGTTCGGCAAAGCCAAGACCAGCCTGCAGCTATCAGGGCATGATGGGAGTTGTAGTTTTGCAACAACTGGAGAGGACAGGTCTAGATAGTGCTTAATGAGCTAAACACTCCAGATTTAATATTCTGTGCGACCGAGCTCCAAATATTTTACCGAGATCATCTATCCTCAGTATAGGTCATCGTATCAGATCAGGCGGGGTCCGACACTCGCCCATACACCTTCTTCATAGTATACCATGCACAGCGCCATACATTTTATAGTGGCTGCTCTTGGTATTGCAGCTCAATCCCATCCACAGCATGCAGGTAAGGCAGAGCAAGGAAGCGGTCGGAGCACTCACCTGTCGAACCCCCACCAAACCGATATTGACAGCCCTGGAAACCCCTTTAATTGGCCTCTGTACAATGTGTATGCTACAATCACAAGTTGCTATGAATAGAGGGTAATATTAAGGTAAGCACTCAATCCTATCACTCCGCAGGCAGCCACAGTCAACGTAACCATCCAATAATATATCTAATGCCCCCCAAAAAAAAGCACCCTTACCGCCACTGTCTCGTAGTCACGCAAGCCCCGTATCAACTAAGGGAATTTTCTTTTTCTAGTGCGACTTCCTACTAGACGGCGGCTCTGACAAGTAAAGACGGCAAGTGTTTCCACAAGTCAGCGAAAGTTCAACACCCATTCAGTATCGTTGATATTCACGCCCCTCGCAAAAACCTGTCATTACGGAGAGTAACAAGGAAGCTCGGTGGCAGCAGATACGAGTCACTGCGCAGGAAGCATCGGAGGTGTAGGTGTGTGCTGACACTTGGCTTCCATTCCCAGGGAGCGAGGGATTGTGATCCTGCGTGAGACGAGTTAATAGACCGACCGATTGTAGAGCAGATAAAGGGGTGCGGAGAATTAGGGCTGATGCACACGGCCATATCGCGGATCAGATCTGCACGGATCGCAAGATTAGGGCCACATTCAGCAAAATACTGGTGCAGATAGGCTGCAGACTTTACCCTATGCGTGCACCACTCTTGTCCATATTCTGTGGTATTGCAGCTCAGCCTCGTTCACTTGACGGCTGCAATACCAGGCGCAGCCCATGGACAAGGGTGGCGCAGTGTCTGAAAAATGAACTTTTAAAAAAATAAAAATAAATCGGACACACATGGCACAATTTCCGCAGCAGATTTTGATGGTAAAATCCACAACAAATCTGCATGTGGTAGATTTGTCACAGATTTTGCAGTGGATTTTCCCCACGTTTTGCACTATGCATTGCAAAGGGTTAAATCCACAGTAAATGGGCTGTGCATGCAGAATCGACTCCGCGGTTCAATTGCAGCTGCAGATTTTTATTTATTTTTTTGCAGTTTTCTATGGGGGTGCCGGGCTGGTGTGTTGCGGATCCGCAATTTGCGGGTCCGCAACACACCACGGACGTGTGAATGCAGCCTAACATGACTGATAACGCTCCGTGCCTCTCTCTGATCTTTTTACTACAAAATCACAGCGAGATAAAGTTGTCACCGTGATTTTGTAGTAAAAAGATCACAGAGAGGCACGGAGCGTTATCAGTCATGTTGCTGCTCCGTGCTTCTGCTGTCCGCAGCGGGTCTTGGCCGTCATTCACGCAAGCGGATGTCACGCACGGCATCCGCTCGGGTGAAACAGCCCTAAGGCCCCTTGCAGACGAGCGTGTCCGGATTAGGTCCGGATACGTTCAGTGAAAACTGTGCGATTTCGCAAGCAAGTTCATTCAGTTTTGTTTGCGATCGCGTTCAGTTGTTCAGTTTTTATCGCGCGGGGAAATGCGCGTTGATGCGTTTTTCGCGCGTGATAAAAAACGGAATGTTTGCAAACACCATCTCTTAGCAACCATCAGTGAAAAACGCACCGCATCCGCACTTGCTTGCGGATGCGATGCGTTTTTCACGCAGCCCCATACACTTCTATGGGGCCTGCGTTGCGTGAAAAACACAGAATATAGAACATGGTGCGATTTTCACGCAACACACAAGTGATGCGTGAAAACCAACGCTCATGTGCACAGACCCATTGAAATGAATGGGTCCGGACTCCGTGCGGGCGCATGGTGTTCGCATCGCGCATTGCACCCTCGCGGAATACTCGCTCGTGTGAAAGGGGCCTAAGGTTAGTTTCAGACAAACAAGTGTCACGCTCCGGACTTGCAGCGCAGCCCCCGTCCGGAACTCCCAGCACTGCCGGGGTCGCTTAGCATTATATTGAACGATGCTATGTAACAATAGCAAGAACGGGTGTACGACGCGCGTTTCCAAAATACAAAAACGCCCCAAAATACGCCCGATAAAAACGCTTATCGAATACGCTCAGGTGTGAACCCAGCCTTACAGTTCTGGAATGTAGTGGATAACACTGACAGCATTATGTCAGTGTTATCCAGTATTTTCCAGACCTCTAAGGGTTACATAGCATCATAAATCAGTATATAATGCTATGTGACCCCGGCAGTGCTGCAAGTTCAGGACGGGTGCTGCGTTGCGAGTCCGGGGCGTGACACTCGCTCGTCTGAAAGGGGCCTAAAACTCAGCGGATTTAACGCATGCAAATGCGTGGCAGCAAATCAGCAGCGCATCCGCTACTTGTGCACGTACACTAATAGGTGTCCATACATCGCTATAGGCCTGTGCTGTGCCCATCTGTACGAATCCATCAGGAAAAGCTGCAACCTCTGTGGTAAATCCGCATCAACATCCGTGACACATCTGCAAGAGACACGTGCAGATTTTGGAAATTTCGCCCAGAGACTAAAATGGCAAAAAGGTTTGAAAAAAGAAAAGAAAAAACTGCTCCAAACTTTGTCCATGGTCTGTGCTTGGCTGAGCCGCAATACCACACACAGACTGGGGACAAGAGGGGCGCTGTTTCTGCAGGAGAGAACGATCGGACCCTTAAAATCGTAAAACTCAGAAGAAAAATATAATTTCAAGTTTTGCAATGGATTCTTTTTTTTTTTAACATCCAGTTAATAGAAGTGTAAGACTTGAAAGCTGTTTACAAGGAAGGCGTGAGAAGCGGGCTTGTGTCGGGCTGCGGGCCATGAGAAGCAGCCGGCTACAGAGGAAGCTCTTATCTGTCACGGCAGCAGCGTTCCTTAAGGCTCTTAAAGTCACAACTCTGATAAAAACCTTTTGATGACAATTACTGCATTACGATGTTATAGGAAATATTATATTTATATAACATGATACATTGTTACAATTCATGAAGAATGAGGCCACACAGAGGATTTGGTTACATGACGTCAATTGGCCAAAGATCCCAGTATCGCCATGCTCGTGTCCAGCAGATTTGGATTTCTAGGGTTTTGCGCGTTCCGGTCATTGGAACCTGTGAGTCGCAACCACATTCTCTTTCATCATGTTGCGATGTACAATAGCGATCCTGCGATCTTTGGCATCACGATGTTGTCCTGCATTACTGATGACCTATCCTTTACGTAGGTCACCACTATCTGATCGGTGGGGGTCTGACACCAAGGACCCCCTGCCAATTAGCTTTTGGAGAAGGCTCTGGTGCTCCTGTGAGCGCTGTGGCCTTCTGTCAGCTTCCCAAGCACAGCGCCGTACATTGTATAGTGGTTGTGCTTGGTATCGCACTCAGACCTATTCACTTCTATGGGGCCATGTGACCGATGAACGTGACGTCACTGGACTAGGATACTGGAGAGGACCACACGCGCGCCAGAGCCTTCTCAAACAGCTGATCGGCAGGGGTTCCGGGTGTCGGACACCCACCGATCAGATACTGATGACTTATCCAATATCTCGGAAAACCCCTTTAATAAGTTGAAGTGGAAAACCTCAGCAAAATTGAAGTTTTCCTTTAAGATTGCATGCGAGCAGCACAGCAAGTCTATAGCAATGTGCAGTCTGTCAGCACGCTGGAGGAAGGCCACACGGGATTCTCCTCTACTCCCACAGCTACTTAAACACTGAACAGATTCCTGAAGGAGCTCAACAAATGGATGTCGACCAAGTCGTTTTTAGGTCCAGTCTGTGCAGATTCGTTCCCTCTATTTTTCTGATAAAAAAGCAATGTAGAATTAAAGGTATTTCCAGGAGTTCAATATCGATGTCCGATCCTCAGGATAGGATAGGTCATCTGATCGGTGGGGCACCGCTGCCAATCTGCCGAATACTAAATTCCTGGAAAATACATTTTAATGATAAATAAATTATCTGTCTACAGCCACCACTAGAGGGAGCTTAACGCATAATGTTTTACTATTGTGTTCAATGTGCACACAGTATACAGTAGGCAGGTGAAGCAAGGGCAGAAAGGATGGGAGTCGTGGTTGTGGCCCCGAGAGCGGTATTAGAACTGACAGTTCACGGTTGCAGTCCTCCTTCTGTCACCCCCCCCCCCCCCCCCCCCCGCCCCCCCTCTGAATAGAAAAAAGGATCCGCTCAGAATGCATCAGTTTGCCTCCGATCAGTCACCATTCCGCTCTGGAGGCTGCCTGCAGCGTTTTGCTGTCCGCCTGACGAAGCAGAGCCAAACGGATCCGTCCTGGCACACAATGTAAGTCAATGGGGACGGATCCGTTTTCTATGACACAATATGGCACAATAGAAAACGGATCCGTCCTCCATTGACTTTCAATAGTGTTCAAGACGGATCCGTCTTGGCTATGTTAAAGATAATACAAACGGATCCGTTCTGAATGGATGCAGACGGTTGTATTATCTGAACGGATCCGTCTGTGCAGATCCATGACGGAAGTAGCCTTAGATGTCTGGTCTCTATCTTTCAGGTTTTCTCTGATAATAGAGCAACTTCTCCGGCAGCTGTAGCCTCAGAGATAAAGGTTCTCTGGACCTGGACCTGGTTTACAGGAGTGTGCACATGTAGGTCTTCTCCCTTGCTCTGGTCAGACAAGACTCCCTAAAGCCGAGGGTGGACTAAGTCCATCACCATGGTAACCTAATGAAACAGCAATGTATGGGTAATATATGGTTAACACTGGCATATTAGGTATACTCAATAAGTGCATTAACAATAAATCACAACATTTAACTCCGTACCATTAAATGAACCCTTTTAGCATTAGTTAACCCTTTGAAGTAGTCCTCTGGGTCAGTGCACAGTGAACTTTTATTCTTCTAGCAAGTTATCTGCAGCTTTGTATCAAGAGTAGACATGTACAGTCATGAGAAATTAGGTTGATTTATGCACCTGGATTGTTACCAGCAATGCCTGTACCAAAGAGCTTACTATCCATCAATCATAACGGAGAAAACAGGAATGATTTTGACTGTCATGTCCTTTTCTTGTCAAAACAAAGAATATTTCCAGACAGCCGTGTATGACATGTAGCAGGCGCCTCGTAACCTTCCTGCGCACTTCACACCTGGATTTGTTATTCATGCACGCAGGAGCCGGCTCCATCGGCAGCACATGGTGCTAGGCTTTCATTAGTAAAGACTTGGGTTGGAGTCGGCTCCTCCAGCGTTGACTGAAGGCTTTCAGCAGCACCTGGATAACAGAGGACTTTCCAACTTTGGAAACAACAACTACTTCCCTGGAGATAAAATGGAACAGCTGACAAGACTCAAAAGTATCTCCCCCCCCTCCCCAAGTAGAGACAGGAACATGCAGGTGTTATGATGAGAGAAGAAAACCAACCAATCATCAGTAATATGTACTTATAATTGGTACCTCACTGCCGTGTGTGGGGGAAGGGAAGTGACAACTTGTATGAGCCCATTATGAGAGTTTTTTTCCTTGATTTTTATTTTATTACCGCTTTACTACTATTTTATTATGCTCTGTATGTGTAACACCCCAGAGTGGTGTTACCACTTCTGCACCTTGCTTCTATCTTTTATGGTCTAACCTGTATGTCACCTATATATTTATTTCCAGGTCCCTCAACACTGTGCATTTATAATAATGTTATGTAACTGTTCATGTAATGTGCCTGGTTCACCAGCAGGTGGTAGAAAACATGGCAGAGCTGTATGTAGGTATAATGGAGTGTTCCATTCCATTCTAACCCCCCTCTGTAGGGAAGTGGGCTAGCCCTATTTCCTGAAGGAAGGGTGGGGACCAGTTAGAGTTGGAGTGTAGTCTAGCCCCTGCAAGAGGAAGGGTGTGCAGGGTGTGCACGCCAGCCAGAGGACCTTAAGCCCTGCTGGCCAGGGAGGTTGAAGCATAGAAGCCACAGGAGCCAGGAGATTAGTTCCTCACCTGAAGCGAAGTCCGACTAAAGAGAGAAGTGCAGCATAAAGGAGAAGCCAAGTTATCCAGTCAGCTTGTCAGTACAGCTGTGAGAAAGATATAGCAGAGTTGAGTTTTCCTGCCAGTTTAATGCTAAAGCCTGCTGGAACCAAGACAAAGCCTGTAAGCTGTTGGAAGAAACGTTTATTCAAAGTAAAGCTGCCACTGAATGTCATCTCAAGGTCTGGACTTATTTTTTCCAATCCCTCAATTATTCTCCCTTTTTATTGCTTCGGAGCCAAAGCCTGGGGTTCAGCAGTATCCAGGTAGGAGCACCGTGACACATAAAGAGACATTTAAGCCGCACTACACCACTCGGAATTCCTACTAAACCTGGGACGCGATATAGAGGGCCCTGGGCGGAGGCACCCATTACATATGTCACACTATCAATTTCAATGTCTATGTTATAAAGCAAGCGTATATAGACCTTCTTGACCAAAACTGGTTTGGTTGGTGCTTGGTGAATCAAAGCATGGCGGAACCAAGGAATCTCCCCATTCTACATCCTTAAAGGGGTTTTCTGGGAGTTAACCTATCAATATCAGATCAGTGGGGATCTGAGTCTCAACATCCCAACCAATCAGCTGTTTCATAGTATACCAAGCACAGCACTGTACAATGTATAGTGGCTGTGCTTGATACTGAATGACCCTGAGCTGCAGGAAGGCCATGTGCCCGATTGATGTGACATCACAAGTCTATGAAGAGGCTTCAGTGCTCACCCAAGCACCGTGGTCCCTTACAACAGCTGACTGGTGGGGGTAGTGGGAGTCAGACCGATCTGATATTCATGACCTATCCTAAGGATAGGTCATCAATATTTAAGCCTTGTGGTC
Organism: Bufo bufo; assembly: GCF_905171765.1. Taxonomy (NCBI): domain Eukaryota; kingdom Metazoa; phylum Chordata; class Amphibia; order Anura; family Bufonidae; genus Bufo; species Bufo bufo. The sequence goes on along the minus strand of NC_053397.1, from coordinate 26,583,316 downwards.
TTCCTTGCTCCAATCCCAACCTCATGACTCCTGCAGTAGTCACCAACAAGTGGTCAACTTAGAGTAAAATGACCAGAAGGAATGATGGTGAGTAACTCATGAGGAGGCAGAGATGGCTCAGCAGCAAGAATATAATGGGCATTATTAACCTTTTTATTTTAACCTTTTATAATGTGAATTCAAAGGATTTGAGAATAAATAAGCTTACACAGGCTAAGTGAATAAATATATTCACTAAATGTGATAAAAAATATATAAAAACAGACAAAACACATACAAAGTAGTAAAAGTAAATAATCACTGGCCTGCAACACAATATGGGGGAAGGGGGGCACCGGCTGCCATGTCATAGCACATAGCCAACACCCCATGGTGATATAAGAGATAGGGATAGAGTTACAATATCCTGGATGGTTTTCCTCAATGGAGTTTCAATTAACTGTCTGTGTGCACCAGGTTTATACCTTACAGCCCCTCCTCCTAAGAATGTCCAGTGTGCAGCACGCATGTCTATGACAAAGGGCTCATTCACATGACTGTATTTATGTGTCGGCATCCGTTCCGCAATTCATTTCAATAGGGCCGCAAAAGATGCGGACAGCACACCGTCTGTATGTGGTGTTGGGATCTGCACTTCCGTTCCATGTCCCCACAAAAAAGAGTATGTCCTATTCTTGTCCGCAATTGCGTACAAGGATAGGTATTTCGATAAGGCTCGCCGTGTCCGTTCCTCAAAATGCAGAATGCACACGGCTGGCATCCGTGTTTTGCGGATATACAATTTGTGGACACCAAAACACATACGGTCATCTGAATGAGACCATAATCACTCAAGAATGTGGCCTTCTCAGCACAATGGAGGTTGGGTATGTCTAACTATCCCTAACTCACTACATCGCAAAGAATATAGAAGACAATATTAAAAAGGACGTTATTAAAAGGGGACAGAACCAATCCGTTCTAAATTAAGTATGTAAAATACCCTTACAACACATCCTCTGATGGGATCCCCCTCAAATTAGGTAATGTGCAGCACCTCTCATAAAGAGATTCAGGCCAACCACTTATTAGATGATGGAGAAATATATCATTGTGCCTAAATTTAAAAGCTGGACACCAATTGTTTATGAATTAAAAAAAACGGGTGGCCTTCATAGGATGTTGTCAGACTAGCCAAGAGTCAAAGCCATGGTTGAATCCCGTAGATAGGGCAAAAACAAGTCAAAAGAACAGAATTATAGTCATGCTTATACATGAAAACATAGAGCATATCAGAAACATGAACAGGCCCTTTAAATCCATGCATGATGACATCATCAGCACTCAATTCTGCCAGCTGTGTGCACAGATTAGTGTCAGGCCGTTTACATTCCGACCTCCAGGTCTTCACTTTCCATGCTTGTATGCTATCCCTTTAAACATTCTATTAACTGGAGACCCTACCGAGCGCATATGACTAAGGCCTCGATTACTGATGGGTCTCACATGAGCACAAAGATATCAGAGACGTACGACAGGTGTCACAGCAGCAGTACATCCACTTATACTTGACCGACAATCAATACACCAGAGATAAGCAGAAATTATTGGTCTTGTTTGCTCCATAGACAACGGTAGATGAATCCGGCCATAAATATATGGCAGAGCGGTTATTCCTCCCACAACTGTAAAATGGCAAAGATTTACCACTCGCCTCTTCTCCAATCTCTTCTAAAGCAAATAGGAAACGTATAGAAGACAGGTGGTTATAAATGCTTTACTGTTCATGTCTTGCCAGTTAAAGGGGTTGTGCCATTAAAGGGGTTTTCCCAGACTTTTATACGGATTACCTATCCTCTGGACCTATCCGCAGGTACGCACGAAGCACTGTAAACAGTGGGGTGACGGTATCCACCGGCATGTAGTGGCTCCTTGGCGCTTCTGATTGGTGGAGGTCCTGGGAGTTGGACACTCACTGAATACCTATTCAATGCAAAGGATAGACCATCAATCTAAATTCCCAGAAAACCCCTTTAAACCAAAGATTGTATGTTTTTTTTTTTTTTTTTTTCCGACAACTCTTGTGCCTGGACTCGGCCTTGTATCGAAGCTCAGCCCCATTCAGTGGGTCAGACCCGCCATGTTTGGATCACTGCAAGTGGTTTAACCTGAAGCTTCTGGGCCCCAATGCAAAATCTGTAAGAGCCCCACTTAATATGTGCTATTTACAAAACTGGTGGCAGATAGACCTTTCTACCCGTCAGGAACCAGGGCTGATATTTCTCAAATAAAGCAAGAGAAGGGCCTTTACTTATAATAGGATCGAGGTCATCAGGGTCTTGGACCACCAAATACCACAGGCATGAAGCTGCTTTATACCCTTTATTTCACCTTCACGTCCTCATGTCTGGGACCTGTGCACGAATCTCACACTGAACATTACGCAGTGCCTCATCACTCTTTATGGCTGACTTCTTAATTGCCTGTAAAAGGACTGACACACAACTGCTCAGACACAGTTCAGATTTATTTCCACAGAGGTGCTCGACAAGAATCACTTTTGTCCAGGAAATAAATACAGAGTGGTACAGAAAAAAAAAAACTCAATATGCAGTGACCCAGTGGATCACTGCTAGAGGGTTAATATCGTAGTGGATTACGGCTAAAGAGTTAAAGGGGTTGTGCCACTAATATAAATGTATCCTGCCCAACAGATAGCGCTGTTCTATCACTTTCACCAAATACCACCATTTATCAAAACTGCCTAATTCTAACGTTATTAGCCTCCATTGCACACTATGGTAATTATTGTTGAAGTACTCTTTTCTCATGCATTGTGTATCCCAAATGGTTGTCCATAGCCAGCAAGTAGTTAAATCTGGCAGTCCTAGGGTGATACACTAACCAGAAGAAGCAGAGCCAGCGTAACAGCGGCTGCGGGACGCCGCTGTTCCCCCGCTCACTGCTGCAACCCTGGGCTCTGTTGGGCTTCTGCTATTGCTTCTGAGGATTCCGCTCCACAGCTTCCATTCAGTCCTAGACACAGTCTGTGTTCGGCTGGTTTCATGTTTCACTGCTCTAAGGGCGGAGCGCATCACTCCCTGGGCTGTGTGGGTTAGGTCAGGTGACCTCGCTGACCAACCCTGGCTCTCCTGCAGGTATTTCAGTGGCTCAGCCCTCTTCGCAGATGCCTCAGTGTCAAGGTCCTTGTGCTTGCTAGTGCCGGATACTCGCGTGTGCTCCTGATTTACGCTTCGTTCCTGGACTCACGTCTTCACGTCTGTTCCCTGCCTGCTTGCATTGACTCTCCTGTTGCCGACCGGGATTTCCTGATCTGTACCTGTGCTGCCTGCCCTGACCTTTTGCCTGTCTGACTACGCCTCTGCTTCATCCTTGATCCTGCACTGTTAATCCTGGTAACGACCACGCCTGCCTGACTACTCTGTACTGCTGGTACCTACTCAGGTATCTCATGGTACGCCTGGACCAACTGCCACTGACTCGAGGATTGCTCTTGAGTAGGCCCTTGGCAACTACCCTAAAAAGGCTTAAGTCTATCCTCACCATCTGAGGCTCTAGTGAAAACCAGGTAGTTGCTTAGACAGTGAAAGTTAGTTGTGATGGTCTACAGACCAATCTGCCTGCATCCTTGGTAGTAGCAGTATCCTGCGAGTCTGACTGTAGCCTGAGAAAAGTCAATGCTGAGCAGTCCTACCGTGAGATCATGTATGTGTGACCTCCTGAAAACTAGGCCTAGTCCAGGGAACCTTCATCTCAGAGACTAAATTCTGTCCGAGAAGCAAATTAATACCAATTTGCTTATAGCACAGACCTTTTACTTACCAGTAGGAGGAGCGCCCTGCCGGTCACAGATATTGCAGGTAAGTATAATGCTTCTAAAATTGCTAAGTAACCATGGCAGCCAGGACTGCAGTAGCGTCCTGGTTGCCATGGTGTCCGATCGGAGTCCCAGCGATTAAACTGGGACTCCGATCTGAACTCTCCGCTGCCACCAATGATGGGGGGGTCGGTCATTTTAATTAGATGGGGGGGGCGGCCGCACTGGCCACCAATGTGTTAAATACAAGGGAGGGGTCTGCCAGGCAGCAGGGGGCAGTCATGTACACAGTTCTTTTAGTATATTTTAACCTGAAGCGTCCCCATCACCATGGGAACGCCTCTGTGTTAGAATATACTGTCGGATCTGAGTTTCACGATCTAACTCAAATCCAATGGTATATTCTAACATAGAGGCGTTCCCATGGTGATGGGGGACGCTTCAAGTTAAAATATACCATCGGATTGGAGAAAACTCTGATCCTATGGTATATTAACTCCTGACTTTACATTGAAAGTCAATGGGGGACGGATCCGTTTGCAATTGCACCATATTGTGTCGACGTCAAACGGATCCGTCCCTATTGACTTGCATTGTAAGTCAGGACGGATCCGTTTGGCTCCGCACGGCCAGGCAGACACCAAAACGACTTTTTTTTTCATGTCCGTGGATCCTCCAAAAATCAAGGAAGACCCACGGACGAAAAAAAGGTCACGGAACAACGGAAATCCGTTTTGCGGACCGCAAAAAAAATGTCCGTGTGCATGAGGCCTAAAGCAAATGTACCAACAATTAGCAACCCAGCTGCAGTTAAACTACAACTCTCAGCATGCACACATGCTCAGATGTGCTTGCAACTCCCATACTGTAGAAGTAAAAGGAGGATTCTGTGAGTTGTAGTTTAGGAACAGCTGGAGTGCCGGAGGTTGCTGATACCTGGTCTATTGCAACTCACAACTTCAAAAAGTATTGCCTAAGGCCTCATGCACACGTCTGTTGTTCTGGTCCGCATCCGAGCCGCCCCATTCACTACAATGGGGCCGCAAAAGATGCGGACAGCACTCAGTGTGCTGTCCGCATCCATTGCTCCGTTCCATGGCCCCGCAAAAAAAAAAATAACAGGTCCTATTCTTGTCCATTTTTGCGGACAAGAATAGGCATTTCTACAATGGGCCGCCTGGTCGTTTCCGCAAATTGCGGAAGGCACACGGGCGGCTTCCGTGTTTTGCGGATCTGCAATTTGCAGACCCCAAAAAACGAAACGGTCGTGTGCATGAGGCCTATGACTGAAGGGTCCGTATTCTTTATTTCAGAAACAGCGCCACCCTTCTCCATGTAAGGGATATACAACTACTCCAAATCATCATATTCCCATCTTATAAAGAAAGGACATATCTCTAGGATATCTCAGAGAACTGAGGGCCCTTCATTCTCAGGATCAATGGCGGTCCCAGAGGGCAGACCCCCTCCTAGCAATATGCCATGATTTATAAGATGGGAATACCCCTTTAAGTCAATACAATGCAATGCTACAATACTGATGGCAAGAAAAATGGGATTGTCTAACCCACTGACCTAACCAGATCAGAGATCACTCAAACAACCGGTTTCTTTCCAGTATGACTGCTCGGAACAAAGGCGGCACTTAGGATGAACGCGCACACTGCTTTTATTTTGCTTCACTGCAGTCCGACAACCTTTCTATTCTGGAACGCCATCTGTCACGATGATTGGAATGATTCATCAGAATATCTGTCAACTGCAGGTATTGTCATTTGTTGTGCACTACACTGTAATCAAAGGGAGGAGGTTTTAGAAGCGCTCGGCGCGGAGATAGACAGGTTCTAAGTGCAGGCTGGAACATGAGGAATTATGTAATCCTACCAAAGAACAAAGAGCAGAAAGCGTTTTATACTGGAGGTCGTCAGCTTCTGTATCGGGGTATGACCTGCTCTTCATCGAGCGCCCGAATGAGAGATTCCCATAGACTTCAGCAGTCATTAATTTGTCCATCATCATATTGTGTTGCCTACGGTTCTGGAAAAAGGGTCGGCCACCTGTGACCACCTGGACTCTCCTCCATGGAAGCCTCGCTGATTGTCAAAGAACAAACTTCTCTGGGAGAACCCAGTGAATCCTGCATTGCTATGGGGGTGTCCCAACTTTAAAGGGCATCTGTCAGCAGATTTGTCCCTATGACACTGGCTGACCTGTTACATGTGCGCTTGGCAGCTGAAGGCATCTGTGTTGGTCCCATGTTCGTATGTGTCCGCATTGCTGAGAAAAGTGATGTTTTATCATATGCAAATGAGCCTCTAGGAGCAACGGGGGCGTTACCGTTACACCTAGAGGCTCTACTCTCTCTGCAGCTGCCGCGTCCTCTGCACTTTGATTGACAGGACCAGGCAGTGTAAGCGTCATCACTCCTGGTCCTGTCAAAGTGCAGAGGGTGCGGCAGTTGCAGAGAGAGCAGAGCCTCTAGGTGTAATGACAACGCCCCCGTTGCTCCTAGAGGCTCATTTGCATATATTAAAACATAAATTTTCTCAGTAATAAGGACACATATGAACATGGGACCAACACAGATGTCTACAGCTGCCAAGCGCACATGTAACAGGTCAGCCGGTGTCATAGGGACAAATCTGCTGACAGATGCCCTTTAAAGAAGAGCTGTCTCCTCTCCCGACATGGTTATTTAGTAACTACTTGCAGTCCCCATGTAATAAGAATTCTGGAGCATCTATTCTTATCACTCTGTGTTCTGCCATTCCTCTATTATGCCTGTTCATTACTAACCGTTTGCAATAATGGTCCAGCTGGGTGTTACCAGGTTCTGCAGAGCCTGACACTATCCAATCAGTGCTGCCAGTGTCAGACTATGCAGGCAGACACCTCCAACTGACTCCCTGCACCATGGCAAATGATTGGCCAAAGTCGGCCTATCATGCCATTTCAGCTAACCATTCGAGCCTACATTTTCCAACCTGATCAACACATTTTCACAGAAGAAAAAAAAAAGTCCGACATCATGAGCCATCGGTCACGCCAGTTTTTCAAACTATGGTTGCCCGGCATAGCCAAAATCTGCTACTTCGTTTGACTTGAATCCTATTTGTATGACCAACTTTACCCTTGACAGCAAATGCCAGGGGGGAAAGGATTGGGCATGTTGCATTTGACATGCCCAATAGTTTGGTTTTTCCTGCAGATCTGGCAGCAGACTACTCCCCTCTCGCTATTCAGAGCACATGCACACGTGGTCGAGCTGAGTGTGTGCGTGTATATGGTGGCGTCAGAAGAGATCAGCTTCTACGGTGGTATGTTTTGTTCTGCGGTCAGGGTAAATGCAGCTCCGATATTTGGAAATGGAGCGGACTTAAAGGGGTGGTCTCACTTCAGCGAATTGCATTTATCATGTAGAGAAAGTAAATACAAGCCACTTACTAATGTATTGTGATTCTCCATATATCGCCTCCTTTGCTGGCTGGATTAATTTTTCCATAACATTATACACTGCTCTTTTCCCGGGGTGACGACCACCCTCTAATCCAGCAGTGGTGGTCGTGCTTGCACACTATAGGAAAAAGCGCCAACTTGCCCTAGCCACCAGACAGGCTGGCGCTTTTTCTCATAGTGTGCAGGCACCACCACCGCTGCTGGATGTAAAAATGAAGCCAGCAAAGGAGGCAATATGGACAATTACAATACATTAGTACGTGCCTTGTATTAAAAGGGTTTTCCAAGACTTTAAAACTGACGACTTATCCTCTGGATAGCTCATCAGTGTCTGATCGGTGGGGGTCCAACACCCAGGACCCCCGCTGATCAGCTGTTTTAGAAGGCACTCCTGTGAGCGCTGTGGCCTCCTCCCTGCTCACCACGCACAGCGTCGTACATTGTATAGCGGTGCTTGGTATTGCAGCTCAGCACCATTCAGTCCAATGGGACACAGAGCTGCGCCTAGGCCATGTGACCGATAAACGCGTCATCACGCGGCCTATGAAAACCTGGAGGAGGCAGTGGCGCTACTGAGAGCGCCGCAGCCTTCTCAAACAGCTGATCTGCGGGGGTCCCAAGTGTCTGACCCCCTACAGATCGGATACTGATGACCTGAGGATAGGTCATCATTATATAAGTCTCAGAAAACCCCTAAATGACAAATGCCATTTGCTGAAGTGAGACAAGTCCTTTACCCTGCTTTCACACCTGAGCGTTTCTCAAATGCGCGTTTTACGCGCATTTTTGTCGCGCGTTTTTATGCGTGTTTTTTGCAATAGCAAACGCGCGTTTGTGTGATTGACTGCAGTGTCCTATGGCCACAAACGCGCGTCAAAACGCCCCAAAGAAGCTCAAGAACTTGATTATGCGTCGGGCGTTTTACAGCGCGATCGTACGCGCTGTAAAACGCCCAGGTGAGAACCAGGGCCATAGGGAAGCATTGGTTTTCATGTGTTGAGCGTTTTAGAGCGCGTTTGAACGCGCTGTAAAACGCTCAGGTGTGAACTTAGGGTTAAAGTTCCTTTTGAAGCCTCTGAAATTTTTCGTTTCTTTCAAATATATTCACTTTGAAACCATATTTTGACTTTGCGGGTTTTCCGCCTCTCTATTACTTAGAAGTTCAGATCACGCATTCAAAGTCAGATCGGAGGCCTTTGGTTTGATGGCAAATAAGTCATTTTATGTCCCTGCATCTCGGAGTGTTTAATCATGACCAATGTGTCTGACATACTGAGCGTGCCCACAGTCCCCTGCACTAAAGCACAGCTCCATTACATTCACTGCACATGAGCTCTCTCCAATCTCTCCTGAAACAGCTGTCAGCGCAGTCATCTTACCCACGGCCGATAATGACAAGTATCGCTTTACGGATTGTTTACAATGTACATCTACAAGAGTACAAATCACCAGATGTCCCCTGCCATGTATCCACAAACCAGTATGGGAACGATCCAAGAGCTGCTCCTGGGGTTACACCACGGGTGTAGCATTGCCTACATATAAGAAATCTAAAAACTAAATTATGAGATTTTAAAAAGTTTCCTTGTTTGGACCCTCCTCCATTAGCCGGGACAGCTCCAAGGAGCATCTCTTATTTTGGGTGACTTTGCACATTCATGTATTATGCAGGCAGCCCATTGATTTCAGTCGGAATGGTGTAATGCTTCGTCTCTCCAGCGGTGGCGCTGCAGGAGAATTGTACGCTTGCTCCTGTAGCTATGCAGTTAGCTCCCAAGCACCACCTAGAGGTAGGCAGACAGAATGCAGCCGTTTAGCTAAATGGTTTTTGCAAGAGCAGCAAAAGATTTGGAGCTCTGTATTATGAAATTAAAGCTTCAGCCCCTATCAAGATATAAGATGAAATTATGCAGCACACCATGGTGTTTAGTGGTAGGCATTCAACTGCTACACGGAAACATACATGTGAAGAGTGCACATCCTCAACATGCTATGCACAAATAAGTAGAGATTGGGCAGGAGTGAATGTTGAAGGTTAATTTATTTATTCATTATTATTATTTATGGTATTTTTAAAAGATATTTCAAGACTGCAGAAAGCGCAACCACAGTGCGGTCTCACAACATGACCACTGAGGCTACTTTCACACCTGCGTTTAGGTGCGGATCCGTCTGGTATCTGCACAGACGGATCCGCACCTACAGTGGGGGAAATAATTATTTGACCCCTCACTGATTTTGTAAGTTTGTCCAATGACAAAGAAATGAAAAGTCTCAGAACAGTATCATTTCAATGGTAGGTTTATTGTAACAGTGGCAGATAGCACATCAAAAGGAAAATCGAAAAAATAACTTAAATAAAAGATAGCAACTGATTTGCATTTCATTGAGTGAAATAAGTATTTGAACCCTCTAACAAAAAAAGACTTAATACTTGGTGGAAAAACCCTTGTTTGCAAGCACAGAGGTCAAACGTTTCTTGTAATTGATGACCAAGTTTGCGCACATTTTAGGAGGAATGTTGGTCCACTCCTCTTTGCAGATCATCTCTAAATCCCTAAGGTTTCGAGGCTGTCTCTGTGCAACTCTGAGCTTGAGCTCCCTCCATAGGTTTTCGATTGGATTAAGGTCCGGAGACTGACTAGGCCACTCCATGACCTTAATGTGCTTCTTCTTGAGCCACTCCTTTGTTGCCTTTGCTGTATGTTTTGGGTCATTGTCGTGCTGGAACACCCATCCACGACCCATTTTCAGTTTCCTGGCAGAGGGAAGGAGGTTGTCGCTCAGGATTTCACGATACATGGCTCCGTCCATTTTCCCGTTTATGCGAATAAGTTGTCCTGTGCCCTTAGCAGAAAAACACCCCCAAAGCAAAATGTTTCCACCCCCATGCTTGACGGTGGGGACGGTGTTTTGGGGGTCATAGGCAGCATTTTTCTTCCTCCAAACACAGCGAGTTGAGTTAATGCCAAAGAGCTCTATTTTGGTCTCATCAGACCACAGCACCTTCTCCCAGTCACTCTCTGAATCATTCAGGTGTTCATTGGCAAACTTCAGACGGGCCTGCACATGTGCCTTCCTGAGCAGGGGGACCTTGCGAGCCCTGCAGGATTTTAATCCATTGCGGTGTAATGTGTTTCCAATGGTTTTCTTGGTGACTGTGGTCCCTGCTAATTTGAGGTCATTAACTAACTCCTCCCGTGTAGTTCTAGGATGCTTTTTCACCTTTCTCAGAACCATTGACACCCCACGAGGTGAGATCTTGCGTGGAGCCCCAGAGCGAGGTCGATTGATGGTCATTTTGTGCTCCTTCCATTTTCGAACAATCGCACCAACAGTTGTCACCTTCTCTCCAGCTTCTTGCTAATGGTTTTGTAGCCCATTCCAGCCTTGTGCAGGTCTACAATTTTGTCTCTGACATCCTTGGACAGCTCTTTGGTCTTTCCCATGTTGGAGAGTTTGGAGTCTGCTTGATTGATTGATTCTGTGGACAGGTGTCTTTTATACAGGTGACTAGTTAAGACAGGTGTCCTTAATGAGGGTGACTAATTGAGTAGAAGTGTCTAACCACTCTGTGGGAGCCAGAACTCTTAATGGTTGGTAGGGGTTCAAATACTTATTTCACTCAATGAAATGCAAATCAGTTGCTATCTTTTATTTAAAGTTATTTTTTCGATTTTCCTTTTGATGTGCTATCTGCCACTGTTACAATAAACCTACCATTGAAATGATACTGTTCTGAGACTTTTCATTTCTTTGTCATTGGACAAACTTACAAAATCAGTGAGGGGTCAAATAATTATTTCCCCCACTGTATATGCAAACGCTTAGATCCGTTCAGAACGGATCCGTTTGCATTACCATGAACAAAAAAAAAAAAAAAATTTAATTTTTTTTGTTCATGATAATGCAAACGGATCCGTTTTGACTTTACATTGAAAGTCAATGGGGGACGGATCCGTTTGAAAATTGCACCATATTGTGTCAACTTCAAACGGATCCGTCCCCATTGACTTACATTGTAAGTCTGGACGGATCAGTTTGCCTCCGCACGGCCAGGCGGACACCCGAACGCTGCAAACTGCGTTCGGGTGTCCGCCTGCTGAGCGGAGGCTGAACGCTGCCAGACTGATGCATTCTGAGCGGATCTGCATCCATTCAGAATGCATTAGTGCTGGACGGATCCGTTCGGGGCCGCTTGTGAGAGCCCTCAAACGGAACTCACAAGCGGAGCCCCGAACGCTAGTGTGAAAGTAGCCTTATTGACATCCAAGGCCTCAAACATTAGCAAAAAATAATTAAATATATTATATACATACACACTCACCTAAAGAATTATTAGGAACACCTGTTGTATTTCTCATTAATGCAATTATCTAGTCAACCAATCACATGGCAGTTGCTTCAATGCATTTAGGGGGGTGGTCCTGGTCAAGACAATCTCCTGAACTCCAAACTGAATGTCAGAATGGGAAAGAAAGGTGATTTAAGCAATTTTGAGCGTGGCATGGTTGTTGGTGAAAGACGGGCCGGTCTGAGTATTTCACAATCTGCTCAGTTACTGGGATTTTTTCACGCACAACCATTTCTAGGGTTTACAAAGAATGGTGTGAAAAGGGAAAAACATCCAGTATGCGGCAGTCCTGTGGGCAAAAATGCCTTGTGGATGCTAGAGGTCAGAGGAGAATGGGCCGACTGATTCAAGCTGATAGAAGAGCAACGTTGACTGAAATAACCACTCGTTACAACCGAGGTATGCAGCAAAGCATTTGTGAAGCCACAACACGCACAACCTTGAGGCGGATGGGCTACAACAGCAGAAGACCCCACCGGGTATCACTCATCTCCACTACAAATAGGAAAAAAAGGCTACAATTTGCACGAGCTCACCAAAATTGGACTGTTGAAGACTGGAAAAATGTTGCCTGGTCTGATGAGTCTCGATTTCTGTTGAGACATTCAAATGGTAGAGTCCGAATTTGGTGTAAACAGAATGAGAACATGTATCCATCCTCTGATGGCTACTTCCAGCAGGATAATGCACCATGTCACAAAGCTCGAATCATTTCAAATTGGTTTCTTGAACATGACAATGAGTTCACTGTACTAAAATGGCCCCCACAGTCACCAGATCTCAACCCAATAGAGCATCTTTGGGATGTGGTGGAACGGGAGCTTCGTGCCCTGGATGTGCATCCCTCAAATCTCCATCAACTGCAAGATGCTATCCTATCAATATGGGCCAACATTTCTAAAGAATGCTATCAGCACCTTGTGGAATCAATGCCACGTAGAATTAAGGCAGTTCTGAAGGCAAAAGGGGCTCCAACACTGTATTAGTATGGTGTTCCTAATAATTCTTTAGGTGAGTGTATATACACACACACACAGTTGCAAAAATGTATGTGAACCCTTTGGAATTATATGGATTTCTGCACAAATTGGCCATAAAATGTTATCTGATCTTCAGTCACAACAATAGACAATCACAATCTGCTTAAACTAATAACACACAAAGAATTAAATGTTACCATGTTTTTATTGAACACACCATGTAAACATTCACAGTGCAGGTGGAAAAAAGTATGTGAACCCCTAGACTAATGACATCTCCAAGAGCTAATTGGAGTAAGGTGTCAGCCAACTGAGTCCAATCAATGAGATGAGATTGGAGGTGTTGGTTACAGCTGCCCTATAAAAAACACACACCAGTTCTGGGTTTGCTTTTCACAAGAAGCATTGCCTGATGTGAATGATGCCTCGCACAAAAGAGCTCCCAGAAGACCTACGATTAAGAATTGTTGACTTGCATAAAGCTGGAAAGGGTTATAAAAGTATCTCCAAAAGCCTTGCTGTTCATCATTCCACGGTAAGACAAATTGTCTATAAATGGAGAAAGTTCAGCACTGCTGCTACTCTCCCTAGGAGTGTCCGTCCTGTAAAGATGACTGCAAGAGCACAGCGCAGACTGCTCAATGAGGTGAAGAAGAATCCTAGAGTGTCAGCTAAAGACTTACAAAAGTCTCTGGCATATGCTAACATCTCTGATAGCGAATCTATGATACGTAAAACACTAAACAAGAATGGATTTCATAGGAGGATACCACAGAGGAAGCCGCTGCTGTCCAAAAAAACATTGCTGCATGTTTACAGTTTGCACAAGAGAACCTGGATGTTCCACAGCAGTACTGGCAAAATATTCTGTGGACAGATGAAACCAAAGTGGAGTTGTTTGGAAGAAACACACAACACTATGTGTCGAGAACAAGAGGCACAGCACACCAACATTAAAACCTCATCCCAACTGTGAAGTATGGTGGTGGGGGCATCATGGTTTGGGGCTGCTTTGCTGCGCCAGGGCCTGGACGGATTGCTATCATCGAAGGAAAAATGAATTCCCAAGTTCATCAAGACATTTTGCAGGAGAACTTAAGGCCATCTGTCCACCAACTGAAGCTCAACAGAAGATGGGTGTTGCAACAGGACAGCGACCCAAAGCATAGAAGTAAATCAACAACAGAATGGCTTAAACAGAAGAAATACGCCTTCTGGATTGGCCCAGTCAGAGTCCTGACCTCAACCCGATTGAGATGCTGTGGCATGACTTCAAGAAAGCGATTCACACCAGACATCCCAAGAATATTGCTGAACTGAAACAGTTCTGTAAAGAGGAATGGTCAAGAATTACTCCTGACCGTTGTGCACGTCTGATCTGCAACTACAGGAAACGTTTGGTTGAAGTTATTGCTGCCAAAGGAGGTTCAACCAGTTATTAAATCCAAGGGTTCACATACTTTTTCCACCTGCACTGTGAATGTTTACATGGTGTGTTCAATAAAAACATGGTAACATTTAATTCTTTGTGTGTTATTAGTTTAAGCAGACTGTGATTGTCTATTGTTTCTGATGAAGATCAGATCACATTTTATGACCAATTTGTGCAGAAATCCATATCATTCCAAAGGGTTCACATACTTTTTCTTGCAACTATATATACAGTCAGGTCTATAAATATTAGGGCACGGACACAATTCTAACATTTTTGGCTCTATACACCACCACAATGGATTTGAAATGAAACGAACAAGATGTGCTTTAACTGCAGACTGTCAGCTTTTATTTGAGGGTATTTACATCCAAATCAGGTGAACGGTGTAGGAATTACAACAGTTTGCATATGTGTCTCCCACATGTTGAGGGACCAAAAGTAATGGGACAGAATAATAATCCTAAATCAAACTTTCACTTTTTGATACTTGGTTGCAAATCCTTTGCAGTCAATTACAGCCTGAAGTCTGGAACGCATAGACATCACCAGACGCTGGGTTTCATCCCTGGTGATGCTCTGCCAGGCCTCTACTGCAACTGTCTTCAGTTCCTGCTTGTTCTTGGGGCATTTTCCCTTCAGTTTTGTCTTCAGCAAGTGAAATGCATGCTCAATCGGATTCAGGTCCGGTGATTGACTCGGCCATTGCATAACATTCCACTTCTTTCCCATAAAAAACTCTTTGGTTGCTTTTGCTGCTGTAATTCCTGCACCGTTCGCCTGATTTGGATGTAAATCCCCTCAAATTAAAGCTGACAGTCTGCAGGTAAAGCACATCTTGTTAGTTTCATTTCAAATCCATTGTGGTGGTGTATAGAGCCAAAAATGTTAGAATTGTGTCGATGTCCCAATATTTATGGACCTGACTGTATGTGTATATATATATATATATATATATATATATATATATATATAGAGAGAGAGAGTCAGTTTCAAAACCAACAAATGAATATTTTATACGTTTCAGTCTTTGCTGTATTCTTAACTGCAGCAAAATCCGCCACTTCCCCGCATCTCCAGACAAAGCTTTACAATGTTAGTTCCGCTAATTATGTGGGTTTGCTATAAAGTCTCTGTACAGGGGAACGGAATCTAATACAAAGGAAAAAAAATAGCAAAAAAAAATCTAATAAACAGTGAATTTCAGCACAATGGACAGAGCAGAGGGAAAGGACAATGCAATGCGGTATGTCCGGCATCCCAGCTGTCCCCAGCAGGAGGGAGGAGGCCTCACGTTGTCACTTTATGGAAGTAATGAAAGATCATCAAATTAAAGACATTTTGTATGTGGGTAAAAGTCAGCCAGCGGAGCATTTCTTATTCTATTTATGGCCTAATGTCTCAAAGAAAGAAAAAAAACTATTAAAAGGCATATATGGCCTGCTTACAGGTTTTTTTCCACCCTGACATGGGCGTTTACTACCAGAGCAGCAGCAACTATGGGGCATCACAATAAATGGGGCTATTTCGACCCTTAAGGCCTCCTGCACACGACCGTTGTGTGCACCCGTAGCCGTTGTCCCGTTTAACGTGTTTTTCTGCGGTCCCATTGACTTTCAATGGGTCCGTTGAAAACTCGGCTACTGCACCGTTTTGTCACCCGCGCCCGTGACCCGTGTTTCCTGCTCGTCAAAAAAATATAACCTGTCCTATTTTTTGCACGGTCAACGGTTCGCGGACCCATTCAAGTCAATGGGTCCGTGAAAAATCACTGATGCACACAAGATAGTCATCCGCGTCCGTGATCAGTGTCCGTTTTTCCTATCATTTTCAATGCAAACTTGACTTAGTTTTTTTTTTCACTTTTCATGTCCGTGGATCCTCCAAAAATCAAGGAAGACCCACGGAAGAAAAAACGGGCACGGATTACGGTACAACGGAACCACGTTTTGCGGGACGTTAAAAAACACTGTCGTGTGCAGGAGGCCTAAATAAGACTCACTTGGGCTATATTCACACAACACTAATGAAAAACAGCAAAATATGAAATTTTTCACTGCGTTTTTTTTTTTTTTTTTTTTACACGGATGCCTTTATGAAAAATGGGCATTAAAAATGTCCCCCTTGAATTGTATTGATGCTGTCAGGCCATGAAAATGGACAAAAGAGGATACATCTGTTTTTAGGTCTGTTAAAACTCGGACGTGTGAATATACCCATAGACCGCCATTGCTATGAAACACATGATGGCCGTTAAAAATAAATAAATAAATAAAGACAACCATCACAAGGGCATTTTTCACAGTTGTGAATAAGGCCTAAGTGATGACTATGGCTGATAGAAAGGGAAATGGAAACCTGAATTTGTATTATCTAATATATAAAGCTGAGTGTATGTGTACGTACGTATGTATGTATGTATGTCCGCTAAAGGACTCCGCACAGTCGCATTTACAATCACGAAATTTGGCACACAGGTACATCAGGTGTCCGGGAAGGTTTTAGACCGGGTCTCGGCTCTCTAGGACGTACCGTTCCTGAGATATTCCCAAAAAATGCATTAGCCAATAGAAGCCTGGTCACATGACCCTTATCAGCCAATAGAAGCTCGCAGGCCCTTAGGCTGGGTTCACACGGGCGAGATTTCCACGCGGGTGCAATGCGTGAGGTGAACGTATTGCACCCGCACTGAATCCGGACCCATTCATTTCTATGGGGCTGTGCACATGAGCGGTGATTTTCACGCATCACTTGTTCGCAACGGAACGCAATCGCAGTCAAAACTGACTGAAATTGCGTACCTACTCGCGCGGGTTTGCCGCAATGCACCCGGGACACATCCTGAGCCAAAACGTGATGCCCGTGTGAACCCAGCCTTAGTCTCCACATATACACAGTTTTACACCAGGTTTCCATAACAACCCAGCCATTTTCTTCACTGCTGTAGGTCAGCTTTAAAGGGGCAGGGTGCTCTGGAGGTCACAGTTAAGGGGGCAGGCTACTTTGGAGGTCACAGTTAAGGGGACGTTCCACTATGGAGGTCACAGTTAAGGGGAAGATTGCTGTAGAGGCCACTGTTAAGGGGGCGGGGTGTTGTGGAAATCACTGTTAAGGAGATGGGGTACTGTGGAGCTCACTAATAAAGGGGCGGCCGCTGTGGAGGTTATGGTTAAGGGGGCAGGATGCTGTGGAGGTCACTGTTAAAAGGGCGGGCGCTGTGGAGGTCTTTGTTTAGAGGGCAGGCAACGGTGGAGGTCACAGTTTAGGAGACGGTCCGCTATGGGGCGAGGTGCTGTTGATGTCCCTTTTAAGGGGGCAGGTTATTGTGGAAATAACTGTTAACAAGACTGGGTACTGTGGAGGTAACAAATAAAGGGCCAGAATGTTAAAGGGGCAGGCTGCTGTGAAGGTTAAAGTTAAAGGGGTGGGATGCTGTCGAGGTCCCATTTTAAGGAGGCGGGGCAATGTGGGGGTGGTCAGTGTTAAGGGGCGGGGTACTGTAGATGTCACTGTTATAGGGGATACTGTCGATATCTTTTAACAACACACACAAACATTAAATTAAATAAATGAAATATACCCGGGTCCTTCTGCTAGTACTTACATAAAATCATTATACATTATTCCTATACGGTGACATCACTGTATTTCTGTACTGGAACATTAAATGTCTATTATAGCTGCAGAGTGTTTTGTGTGTTTTTTTGTGTATATTATTCCTGTGCTATGACCTACATTATTCCCATACTGTGACATCACTGTACTTATTATCCCTGTACTGTGACATCACTGTGTGTATTATCCCTGTACTGTGACATCACTGTGTGTATTTTCTCTGTATTGTGACATCACTGTGTTATTTATCCCTGTACTGTGACATCACTGTGTTTATTATCCCTGTACTGTGACATCACGGTGTTTATTATCCCTGTACTGTGACATCACTGTGTTTATTATCCCTGTACTGTGACATGATTGTGTTTATTATCCCTGTGCTGTGACATGATTGTGTTTATTATCCCTGTGCTGTGACATCACTGTGTTTATTATCCCTGTACTGTGACATCACTGTGTTATTTATCCCTGTACTGTGACATCACTGTGTTTATTATCCTGTACTGTGACATCACTGTGTTTATTATCCCTGCACTGTGACATCACTGTGTTTATTATCCCTGCACTGTGACATCACTGTGTTTATTATCCCTGTACTGTGACATGATTGTGTTTATTATCCCTGTGCTGTGACATCACTGTGTTTATTATCCCTGTACTGTGACATCACTGTGTTATTTATCCCTGTACTGTGACATCACTGTGTTTATTATCCCTGTACTGTGACATCACTGTGTTATTTATCCTCATACTGTGACATCACTGTGTGTATTTTCTCTGTATTGTGACATCACTGTGTTATTTATCCCTGTACTGTGACATCACTGTGTGTATTTTCTCTGTATTGTGACATCACTGTGTACGCTCATCCTGTGTCTGTTCACTACAATTGCAGGGGAAATGTCCATGAAATGTGGAAATGTGTGTAAGGCTACTGTCACACTAGCGGCAGGACAGATCCGACAGGCCGCTACTCCGCCGTGCCGCTCCGTCCCCATTGACTATAATGGGGACGGGGGCTGAGCTCCGGCGCAGCACGGCAGTGAACGGCGAGAGGCCGCCGGACTAAAAGTACTGCATGTCCGACTTTTTAGTCCGGCGGCCTCTCACCGCGCACTGCTATGCTGCGCCGCTGCTGCGCCCCCGTCCCCATTACAGTCAATGGGGCTGGAGCAGCAGTCCGGCGGCAGGACGGATCCGACAGGATGAACAGCCTGTTGGATCCGTCCTGCCGCTAGTGTGAAAGTAGCCTAACTTTAACTTCTTCAAATCAAGAAGGACCTTCCTTATACATAACATTTATACATTACAGCAGTGGGAACCATTTCTTCATAATGAACCTTGTCATTCCTGTCGCACGTTTTCCTGCAAAAGCGTCTCTTCCCTACCAGAAACCCATTTACAATGATCCTTCTATATTCAATCATAAACACAATCTCAATTGGTAGCTGCACCGATAGCTGCAGACTCCACATATTACTTGTTCTACTGAATGATATTTTTTTTGGGAAACAATCTACTCCGAAAATGCTGCTCTATAACGTGCTGCCTGCAGATCGGTCTGCATTTTCATGGTGACAGCTCCCCTTTACATACAAATAAGCCCACAAACCCGTTCTGATACATTTTCAGACACAAAGTTCCAAATCTCCTGCCTAGACAGGGGGCCACATTACAACATTCTGGCTATGTGCAGCTGCCACTAGGGGGAGCTGAAATTGTAACCTATTAAATCTGTCACCAGGAGACTCACTGATAAACCATACCATGCCATGAAGGGCTCGCTCAGCTGAACGTAACGATACCTTTCGCTTGGCAATCTGTGGCTTCATTCTGGAGAAAAAGTACTTTTAGCCCCATGCACTCAACCGTGTGTTTTGCGGTCCGCATTTTGCAGATCCGCGATTCCATTTTTCTGTTATGCGGTCCGTAAAAACAAAAACGGATGCAGGAAATGGTCATAAGCATTCTATGGCATTTCACAACGATGGATCTGCAAAAACAGATGACAAATGTATAGGATCCGTTTTTTTGTTTTTTTTGTTTTTTTTTGTTTTTTTTTCGCGGACCGCATTTTGCAGACAGGAGTAGGACATGCTCTACTTTTTTTGGTGGGCCGTGGAATGGGCTTACAGATGTGGACAGCACAGAGTGTGCCGTCTGCATTTTTTGCGGACCCTTTGAAATGAATGGGTCCGCACCCAATCCTCGAAAAAATGCGGTCGTGTGAATGGTGCCTTATACTGTATACAAAAGAGCAGTTAAGTGCACAGAGGGCAGGCCCAAGCCACTCTGTGCACCCTTGCTCCTCCTGCTTCTCTTCGATTGACAGGTGCAAGTGAGGTGACTATGCAGGAACCTGGATCAAGGACAGTAAGGGGCTGGAAAAGGAAGAAGATGGAGAAAAGGTGCACAGAGAGTCTTGCACCCGCCCTCAGTGCACTTAACTGCTCATTTGCATATGGATTCAAAATAGTTTTTCTCCAGAATGAAGCAACAGATGGCTGAGTGAAATCTATCACTACATTCACTGTGCCTGGTTTATTAGTGACTTTTCCAGTGACATGCTCCCTTTAGGACATCGAACTAAATAATAAAACACTGATTAATACACTGCTCAAATAAATAAAGGGAACACTTAAACAACACAATGTAACTCCAAGTCAATCACACTTCTGTGAAATCAAACTGTCCACTTAGGAAGCAACACTGAGTGACAATTAATTTCACATGCTGTTGTGCAAATGGAATAGACAACAGGTGGAAATTATAGGCAATTAGCAAGACACCCCCAATAAAGGAGTGGTTCTGCAGGTGGTAACCACAGACCACTTCTCAGTTCCTATGCTTTCTGGCTGATGTTTTGGTCACTTTTGAATGCTGGTGGTGCTTTCACTCTAGTGGTAGCATGAGACGGAGTCTACAACCCACACAAGTGGCTCAGGTAGTGCAGCTTATCCAGGATGGCACATCAATGCGAGCTGTGGCAAGAAGGTTTGCTGTGTCTGTCAGCGTAGTGTCCAGAGCATGGAGGCGCTACCAGGAGACAGGCCAGTACATCAGGAGACGTGGAGGAGGCCGTAGGAGGGCAACAACCCAGCAGCAGGACCGCTACCTCCACCTTTGTGCAAGGAGGAACAGGAGGGAGCACTGCCAGAGTCCTGCAAAATGACCTCCAGCAGGCCACAAATGTGCATGTGTCTGCTCAAACGGTCAGAAACAGACTTCATGAGGGTGATATGAGGGCTTGACGTCCACAGGTGGGGGTTGTGCTTACAGCCCAACACTGTGCAGGACGTTTGTCATTTGCCAGAGAAAACCAAGATTGGCAAATTCGCCACTGGAGCCCTGTGCTCTTCACAGATGAAAGCAGGTTCACACTGAGCACATGTGACAGACGTGACAGAGTCTGGAGACGCCGTGGAGAATGTTCTGCTGCCTGCAACATCCTCCAGCATGACCGGTTTGGCATTGGGTCAGTAATGGTGTGGGGTGGCATTTCTTTGGAGGGCCGCACAGCCCTCCATGTGCTCGCCAGAGGTAGCCTGACTGCCATTAGGTACAGAGATGAGATCCTCAGACCCCTTGTGAGACCATATGCTGGTGTGGTTGTCCCTGGGTTCCTCCTAATGCAAGACAATGCTAGACCTCATGTGGCTGGAGTGTGTCAGCAGTTCCTGCAAGACGAAGGCATTGATGCTATGGACTGGCCCGCCCGTTCCCCAGACCTGAATCCAATTGAGCACATCTGGGACATCATGTCTCGCTCTATCCACCAACATCACGTTGCACCACAGACTGTCCAGGAGTTGGCAGATGCTTTAGTCCAGGTCTGGGAGGAATTGCCTCAGGAGACCGTCCGCCACCTCATCAGGAGCATGCACAGGCGTTGTAGGGAGGTCATACAGGCACGTGGAGGCCACACACACTACCGAGCCTCATTTTGACTTGTTTTAAGGACATTACATCAAAGTTGGATCAGCCTGTAGTGTGTTTTTCCACTTTAATTTTGAGTGTGACTCCAAACCAAGACCTCCATGGGTTGAAAAATTAGATTTCCATTTTTTTATTTTTGTGTGATTTTGTTGTCAGCACATTCAACTATGTAAAGAACAAAGTATTTCAGAAGAATATTTAATTAATTCAGATCTAGGATGTGTTATTTTTGTGTTCCCTTTATTTTTTTGAGCAGTGTATATTAATCACTACAGAATTATGGACCGATTTACCAAAAAATAACATAAAATAAAAAATAATACAGGATTGGACATGGGCTTAATCTTTCCTTTTTACAAGGATGGTTTCCCTTCCTATGACCATGTACAATCTGGAAAGTGCTGACACCTACTGGTTGAAACAAAAGGGGCTGCGGACGGATAGAGTAATCTAAGCTCCCATTTGCTGTGAAAATAGAAGTGTGATTCCAGTGTGTACGGCCAACGGAAACATGCTCCGACATAAGCAAACGCCTGGTAAGTGCAGAATTGTCCATAGGAACACTTAGAGAATTTGCACCTGTGCACTTCTAGGCTACAAAAATGAAGTTACGTTGATGAATTTTTAGAATTTTCTTCCTGTTCCCCCCCCTCCCCCCAGCTGCCTAGTCAATGTTATATGCCGGGAGGCTGACCTAAGCAGCCATATATTCCTAGATGACAAGATTTATCCATCAATTGCTTCTCCGGTCAATACGTTTCGCCTCGCGTCAGTAGCGGACAACTGATTGATCGCTTTTAAACATAGCCGTGAATTGAAAGTGCAATTTACTGACTCATTATGCACAGAAATTCTAACAGCGCATGATATCAGAGGGGTTTGGAAAGATGGAATTGTTGTATTTTTTATTTTTTTTAAAGGGAAGGTCAACACCCTAGACCTTTTCTAACTGTTCTGCTACAGCCCTTTTCACATATACCCTTATATCCAGGTCGATATCCCCCCAAATTTTTCCGTTTCCGTTCCATTTTTTTACAGGTATGTATGCGGAACCATTCACTTTAATGGGGCTTGTAAAAAAAACGGAAATTACTCCATGTGCATTCCATTTCCGTTCCGTGCCATGCATTGTTACAATGGATCTGCAAAAAAAAAAAAAACGCATGCAACACGGATTTCATCCGTTTTCTTTTGTGGATCCGTTTTGTGGACCACAAAATACATTGTGCATGAGCCCTAAATAGGTTCAAAAGAGCCCAGTACTTAAAGACTATGTTCACCTTTGTTTTTTATTTTTGCATTAAAAATGTTAAGCCCTTTTCCCTGCACAACTTTGAGTTTATCTTGTAGAAGGATCTGAATTTTCACACTCCTCATCTCTGACCTTATAAACAATCTTTAAAAGCTAAATTCTTATCTTACTGATAAGAATGTGGCTTACATACTGGAAGTGTTTATGACCTTTAGTTACCCAAAATGGGTAAAATAAATAAAATTGCCCCTGAAGATGTACAGAGCCTTTCACCGTGCTGGAGCTCTGCCGTGACCATCGGCAGTGAGCTCTGCTCTTTATCTCGTGCTCTTCTCTCCACCTCCTAGTGTAGGTGTGTAACAGCGGCTGCTGTGCGCCGCTGTTCCCCTGCTTGCGGCCGCGGTCTCGGGCGCCGTGTTCAGCGGTGATCTGCTGCCAGTGCTTCCCATTCACCATTGCAGTCCTGGGCTCTGTCTGTGTAGGTACTGTTGTTCTGGGATCCGCTCCACAGTTTCCTTTAACCCCTGGCCACAGCATGCTTGCTGCTTGTTCGCAGCAGCACTTCCTTAAGTGCCGGTGCGCATCACTTCCTGTGCTTTATGGGTTAGGTCATGTGACTTCACTGACCAATCCTAGCCCTCCCGCACATATATAAGTGGCTCAGCCCCCCCCCCCCCCCTCCCAGATGCCTCAGTGTCAAGGTCCTTGTGACCTGCAAAGGTTGCAGATTTCTCTGCTTGTGTTCCTGGACTCTACTACCTGTTTGATCCCTGCCTGCTTGCCTTGACTCTCCTGTTGCTGACCCGGATTGCCTGACCTGTACCTGTGCCGCCTGCCCTGACCTATTGCCTGATTGACTTCGCCTCTGCCTCATCCTTCGGTCCTGCACTGTTGAGCCTTGTTAGGACTCAGCCTGCTGACAACGCCTGTACCTCTGGAGTACCTTTTCTCAGGTACCTCCTGGTCCGCCTAGACCAGCTGCCTCGTGTGCCAATCCTCCTCAATAGTTGGTGACCTGGTGTTTCCCTCTACTGTGAAGATCGAGGGGTTCACTTAGACAACGCCCTTAGAGAAGGTAGTTCACGTGGCACAGTGGGTTCACACCCGCTGGTTCGTGACAAGTTGACATCATCACGCTGCCACTCTAAATCTCGAACAGGCTGCAGGCGCATGCGCAGTTCACTTAATGAAGCTTACACTTAAAGAAGATTACAGACCGCACAATGTGAATTTCAGACCCCTCCATGATTTCTAAGTGGGAGAAATTGCTAAATTGCAGGGTGTTCAAATACTTCTGTTCCTCACTGTATAGACACCACACATGTGGCGCTGCCTTGTTTTTCCTCTTTTGCATGATGAAGTCACCGCAGTTAGGAGGTGGAGAGATGAAGAGGAGGGGAGGAGCGGGGCTTATTGCTTATGGGTGCAGCTGCGCTCCAGCATGGTTAAAGGGGTTCTCCCACGAAAAATATTCTAGTTTTCAAAATAGCCCCTGGATCTGAATACTTTTGCAATTGCATGTGCAGTGCTTCCGTGGGGTTCCGATCAGTGCATCCGTTCCGCATCTCCGTGATTGCGGACCCATCTGTGATGCGGAGTGCACACGGGCCGGTGAACGGCCACCCAACGTTCGTGTGCAAGAGGCCTAACTGTCACCGCTTTTGACAGTAGATCTGTCTAGTAGCAGTTGAAGGACGGAACCTAGCAATGTTACTGAGGTGGACAGAGAAATAAGGAAAAGAACAAACAGCAGGTGGCGCTATACAGATACATTTTATTGACTAAGGCCAATTTCACACATAAGTATTCAGTGCAAGAAAAATACTACGTGTCAAAGGTTTTTCCCATCCTGAATCTCATTCCAATGACACGGACCCATGGCATTACAAAGATTTATAATGCTGTGTGTTCCTGCCTGACCTCAACTCTATGTCAATACAATTCATTAGAGTTGAGGTTGGGCAGGAACACACAGCATTATAAATCATTGTAACGCGGTAGGTCCATGTCATGGGAGCAGCATCCAGGACAGGAAATACGCCCTGAATATGCACGAACTACCACCGATGGCGAAGCAGGAAGCACAGCTCCATTCACAGACTAGTGGCCATGCCGGGTTACTGCAGCTCAGCTCCCATTCGCTTGTACTCCTAATACTGAAAACCCCTTTAAAAACAAACATCAATGTTCTAATTTTCAGTCATTCAATTATTAACTGCTGCAGAAGCGTCCATATTGATTGCATGTCTGAAACATAACGGACCAGTGGTGCCACCTGGTGGTCGAATAAACGCAAAAAAAAAAAGCAATGAGCCTCTGCAAAGCCAGCTGAATGGAAAGACCTACAAGATGTCTATCAGAGCGGAAGGGGTTTGACCCTGACGAGCGTTCAGCAACTTGGCAACACTGGATGCAGAAGATCTGGTGACTGTCTCAGTGCAGAAATCACCCTCTTGCTTCTTCTCCCCGCTCGGACGCAAGCCTCATCATCAAAGCCGCAGACATCACCATGGAAACTGGGAGAAAATCAACATTTTTGTTCCGAATTCTTGCATACTGCCACCCACTGGGCGCTGAGGAGAGAGGACTTGATACTCGTTAGGCCGACAGCCCGTAAGACAAGGCGGACGCTAATTAGAAAAACATGAAGCTACGTTCCTCAGCACAACGCAATATCGCCTCCAGTCTGATGGATTTGGCGCCTTTGAGCCGGCGGAGGCTCGGCGAGCTGCGCAATGCTTTCTGGTCAGCAGCCGGGTTCTGAACAAGAAAAGGACAGGAAGCGTATGGATTCTGAAAAAACCTGCGGATAATGTCCGTATTATCCAGAACCCTCCAGAATGATGGGTGATCACCCTCGGGCTTAGATAAAGCATTGCCGTCACTTCCCGGACAGACGATGGCAGCACGCTGCTCGCCCGACAGCCATCCCTCCCGACTTCTCCATACACAAGCGGCTCTTGGGAGGCCTTAAAGGGCATCTGTCAGCAGAGTTAAAGGGCATCTGTCAGCAGAGTTAAAGGGCATCTGTCAGCAGAGTTAAAGGGCATCTGTCAGCAGAGTTAAAGGGCATCTGTCAGCAGAATTAAAGGGCATCTGTCAGCAGTTTTGTCCCTATGACACCGGCTGACCTGTTACATGTGCGCTTGGCAGCTGAAGACATCTGTGTGGGTCCCATGTTCATATGTGCCCGCATTGCTGAGAAAAATGATGTTTTAATATATGCAAATGAGCCTCTAGGAGCAACGGGGGCGTTACCATTACACCTAGAAGGTTCCGCTCCAAGTGAAACCCCAAGTGCTGGAGTTACATCTCAGGAGTGGGTAGTGATAGCTTGTCTGGTGCCCATCTTAAAGGGGTTCTCCACAATATGAGGGACAGAAAGAGCCCCCTGCCTAGAAATACCAGCATTTATCTGTAATCTGTGGGGAAACCGACAGAAAGTTTTAAATTCACCTGCAGCGCCACCGCAGGAGAAAGCAAGCATTACACAGTGCCCATTTAAATCAGTGTGTTGTCTGTGTAATGCAGGACAGGTCATCCAGACTGACAGACACTTCGTAACCACTCTCCACTACTGTCAAGAAATAGTGGTTTATAAAAGCAGAGATCCCCTTTAAAGAGGTTATGCCATGATTGATGTAAAAAAAAAAAAAAATGACAGTCGGACATCATATAGTACCTGACAATATAAGCAAAGCTAGAACCAGCCCTGTACCTCACATAGACAGATCTCCACATTCATTGCTCTACTAGATTATCTTCTGCCTGGCAGCTCAGGGGCAGTGTCCTTTCTACTGCAGCTTTCTCCCTGTAACTGCAACGGGCGCCTCCCCCTAGGGCCCTTTATATATAGGACGCGTCTCAGGTGTAGGAATGCCGAGTGGTTTGATGCGGCCTAAATGTCTCTATGTGTCACGGTGCTCTTACCTGGATATGGCTGGACCCCAGGCTTTGGCTTCGAAGCAATAATAGGGGGGATAATTGAGGGATTTGAAAGAAGGATTGAGTCCAGACCTTGTAGTTGAACAGCAGCTTTACTTTGCATAAACGTTCTCCAAAACGGTTTACAGACTTTGTCTTGGTCCCAGCAGGCTCTAGCATTAAAACTGGCAGGCAAACTCGACTCTGCTACATCTGTTTCTCTCTGGCTCTGCTGTACTGACAGGCTGACTATATGACTTTGCTTCTTCTTGTATGCTGCACTTCTCTTTGTATGGTCTGTTTCTAGATTAGGCCAGGGAACTTTCCTTCTGGCTCCTGAGGCTCTAAGCTTTGGCCTCCATGGCCAGCAGAGCTGAAGGTGCTCTGGCTGGCTTGAGCACATCCAGCAGAGGAGTAGTGTCCCTGCACACCTGTCCCCTAGCAGGGGGTAAGCTAGACTAACTGGAACTTCTGCCCCAACCTTCCTGCAGGAAGTAGGACTCGCCCACTTCTCTCCAGAGGAGGGTTAGAATGGAAAGGAAGGTTCCATTCTATCTAAATATAGCTCTGCCGTGTTTGCTGCCACCTGCTGGAGAACCAGGCGCATTACATGAACAGTTACATAACATTAGAAATGCACAGTGTGGAGGACCTGGAATAAATGCATAAGACGACATGAGGTTAGACCAATAAAGACAGTAGCAAGTTGCAGAAGTGGTAACACCACTCTCGGGTGTTATATAACTTCCACAGCTTCTAACAGAACATACGACTGGTGGCAGAAGATTTAAATTGAGCATGTGCGGCCACCCCACTGTCGCAGGCAAAAAAAACCAAAAAAAAACAGCAGGCTCTACTAAATTTTCAATTACATGCAATTACAAAAAAAGTGTTCAAATCCAGGTGCTGGTTTGAAAAATGGAGAATATGATTCGTGAAACAACCTTTAAGTCATGAGTGGTTTTAAAATGTTTGTCTGCTATTACAAAAAAACAAAAAAAAAAAAACAGGACATTGTCGTACTTCTCAAAGAGTGGCCACTTCTGCCTCCGACTTGTCCTCCTGTCATTCCTACAGCATCATGTCTAATTAACATTTTATTACATTGTTCGGTGTGTCATATGTAGATTTGTTCCCAGTAGCAGGCCCCATCTTCAGGGCCGCCTATAGGCACAGGCCTACTGTGTCTAAAAGTAAATTCAGCCCTGTCTACCACATGTGAATGTGTAGAGTTCTGTTCACACCGGCGTCATGGCTTTTACAGGTCTACTTAAAGCCACTTTAGATTAGAACCTACATTAGAGTTATAATCTTCTGTCTGCAATTATAATGCAATATGCATCTTTCATCAATGCGACCACAGCAGCAGGAGAAGCCGCATCTATCAAGTTATTTTAAAAAAGGCGATAAATAATGGCGGCTTCTTCACAGGACGCACCCGCCTCCTTGCACGGAGTTCTCTCCTGTCACTAGGGAAATGACTTCCATTCAACATTTCTATCAGCCAGAGACACGTGCAGGAATAATTCAGTGCAGCAGGTAATTGCATTAGTAAAATATTTATGCCGCCTCATTAGGACGGGATAACTAATTCTATCAAAGGATTGCACAGATATTAGCGGAAAGTAAAAGTACACGATAACGGATGACACCGAATCACGCTATTAACACCACTGAAAATATAGGCGATGCTAAACATTGCTTATCGGATCCAAATACTATGTGCAGGGATTGTAAATGGACAGTATGTGTCTTCACTTAAAGGGATTGTCCATAAATGTCCAGGGATAAGATATATATATATATATATATATATATATATATATATATATATAAGCTGTATTTTTGCAGAGTATAATGCAAACAATGGTGAAATCGAAATTTAGCAGATACGTATATATCGTATATTTATAACGTAAGCAGCTGAACGTGGGCAGGACTAATGATGTCTGAGGGACAGCTTGGTTTTAAAAGGGGTTTTCCAGGAATTAAAAATTGATAACCTATCCTCGGGATCTCATCCTTATTGAAACCTGTTGGGGGGGGGGGGGGGGGGGGGAGGTGCAACTCCTGACAAACCCTGCCAATCAGTGGTTTGAAGGGGTCACATTCACAGTGTACCAAGCACAGCGCTACACATTGTGTAGAGGTCGTGCTTGGTATTGCAGCCCAGGCCCTTTCAGAAATACGGTAAGCATTTGTGAGAAATCCAACTGATCTTACAGATGATGTAATTGGTCAGAGTCGGCCATTTGAACACACAGATAATTTGTTAGGATAAAACCAATTTTCATCTTCATCTGTTAGGATCATCCTAAAATAAAATCCTCTTTCAGATGGCTATTGCACGCTACAATCATTGTGACTGGCGGACTATTTTTATACTAGACAGATCAGATCAGTTTTCTGGCAGATGAGAGATTTCCATCAGATCTCTGAACCTTTACAGTAATTAGAGTGGACAGATATCTGTATGTGTAAAGGCTCCCATAGAAGGAAGGATGAATGGATAGACAGATAGATAGAGAGACGGGAGAGAAATAAGAGACAGAATTATCTCTATCTCTAATCAATCTATCCAGGGGCGCACCACCAATGAGGCCAGGTGAGGCGATCGCCTCAGGCAGCACCAGGTAGGGGCAAGAGGGGGGCAGCGGAAGGGTCATGGGCTGAAGGAAAGAGGGTTAGGTTGAGAAATTGGTATTTGGGAGGGAGGGGCGTCATTTCAGTTTTCGCCTCAGGCACAGTGCCGTCTTCAACGCGGGGCAAAAGAGGCAGCTTCCCCGGGCCCTGTTGCTCCTAGGGGGCCCAAGACAGCTGCCTCTTGAGCCCCGCTGGCCACTGCCCACAAATTTAATGACCGAGTGGCGTGCCTAGGGGAAGGGGGGCGGTGTGCCCCGGGTGTCGGGCTGTCAACTACACAGGGGGGTGAGAGCTGTGATTCTCTTAGGAGAAAGGACCTTAGATGCCATCATCACCATGTGACCAGTAACATAGCGATATTACTGGTCACATGGCTATGAGGTAATCAAAGGTCCTTCTCTCTATCAGGAGTGTTGCTGCAGGAGAAGTTTGCCATAATTGAGGAGCTTTTTTGTGTGAATATTACATCAGGAAAAGGTGACAGCGGCTGTTATACTAATATACTGTAAGCTACTGTATACTGTGGGGTGCTATACTGCTCTACTGTATACTGTGGGGTGCTGTATACTGTAAAGTGGGGTGCTGTATACTGTAGGGTGCTGTATACTCTATATTGTGGGGTGCTGTATAGCGTGGGGTGCTGTATACTGTGAGGTGCTATACTGTATGCTATAGGATGCTATACTGCATACTGTAGGGGTGTTATACTATGTATTGCATACTGTGGGGTACTATAAACTGTAGGGCGTTCTATACTGTGGGATGCTATATTATATACTGCATACTGTGGGGTACTGTATACTATAGGATGCTAAGCTTTACTGCATACTGTGGGGTACTGTATACTATAGGGTGCTATACTGCTCTACTGTATAGTGTGGGGTGCTGTATAGTGTGGGGAGTTGTATACTGTGGGGTGCTATACTATATACTGCATACTGTGGGGTGCTGTATACTATAGGGTGCTATACTGCATACTGTGGGGTGCTGTATACTATAGGGTGTTATACTGCATACTGTGGGGTGCTGTATACTATAGGGTGCTATACTGCATACTGTGGGGTGCTGTATACTATAGGGTGCTATACTGCATACTGTGAGGTGCACTGTAACACTAGGGTGAGCCGAGACCCGGGCTCCTTCCTGAACTGCAGAGCGGTGCCCACTTCCAGCCTGAGCCCAGCTGCCCAGAGCACTGATCCTGAGCCGCTGGAGTCTTCTGAACTGGAAGTATTTACAGGAATTCACTGTACTCTACCAGATGTGTGGATTTTTTTTTGTGTGTGTGTGTGTTGTGGTGGAGGGCGTGACTGCATGCTAGGGTGTGGGAAGGCGGGATCCAGGGGGCCCAAGTAAATTCTTGCCCAGGGTCCAATCAATATTAAAGACGGCCCTGCTCAGGCAGCAGAAAGGCTAGGTGCACCCCTGTATCTATCTATCTATCTCCCTCATATCCATAGACGTTGCCCAGGGCGCAAAATTGCAGGGGGCGCCAGGCAGCAGGAATTTCAATGTGGGCCATGGGAGCTTATGTCTCCCGTCCCCTCTGTTCAGCCTCATAGGCTTTAGGCTACTGACCTGAAGCCTATGAGGCAGTAGAGCGGTGCAGGAGATCGCGATTACCTCACCGTGACCTCCTGCGCCGGGTCTCACGAGATGACGTAATGACGCGGCGCAGGAGGTCACGGTGATGTGTTTGTGACCGCCTGCGACGGGCCACTTGAAGACAGAAGCGGTGACGGAGTAAGGAAGAGAGGTAAGTATTTATTTATTGTTTTAATAGGCAGGCCATGGACTGGGGGTACTATGGGGCTGGGGGACATTATAAAAGGAGGCAATCAAATGGAAAGGATGGGGGCCATTATTACAATAATAATACAGAGGGGGCCATAATTATTACAATAATACAGAGGGGCCATTATATATTAAAATAATACAGAGGGCATTATACATATGGGCACTACGGGGGGGGGGGGGGGTCTTTTATCTAGTGGCACTACAGAGGGTCATTGTAACTACAGGGGGCACTGCAGTGGGTCTTTATAAATACTTGAACCACTATAGGAGGTATTATAACTACTGCAGACAGTATAGGGGACTTTATTACTTTTGCATGCTCTTATAGGGGTATCTTATAGAGGCAGGGCCGTCTTTACCAAGGGGCAAAAGGGGCTGTCTCTTGAGCCCTGCTAGCCACTGCTCCGGGTGTCAGGCTGTCAGCTCTACCAGGATTCCAGGCATCATGATCGTACTGTGTTAAAGTTGTGATTTAGGACCTTAATGACATCATCACCATGTGACCAGTAACCTAGCAATTACTGGTCACATGGCTATGAGGTCATCACAGGTCCTGTGGAGTGTTGCAGAAGTTAACTCTGGAGCTTTTTTGTGTGAAGATTACATCAGAAAAAGGTGCCAGGGGCTGTTATGTTAATATATGGTAAACTTCTGTATAGTGGGGTGCTGTGTACTGTGTGGGGGCCTGTATACTGTGTGGTGGGCTGTATACTGTGTGGTGGGCTGTATACTGTGTGGTGAGCTGTATACTGTGTGGTGGGCTGTATACTGTGTGGTGGACTGTATACTGTGTGGTGGACTGTATACTGTGTGGTGGGCCTGTATACTGTGTGGGGGGCCTGTATACTGTGTGGGGGGCCTGTATACTGTGTGGGGACCTGTATACTGTGTGGGGCCTGTATACTGTGTGGGGGCCTGTATACTGTGTGGGGGCTGTATACTGTGTGGTGGGCTGTATACTGTGTGGTGGGCTGTATACTGTGTGGGGGCTGTATACTGTGTGGTGGACTGTATACTGTGTGGTGGGCTGTATACTGTGTGGGGGGCCTGTATACTGTGTGGGGGGCCTGTATACTGTGTGGGGGGCCTGTATACTGTGTGGGGGGCCTGTATACTGTGTGGGGGGCCTGTATACTGTGTGGGGGGCCTGTATACTGTGTGGGGGCCTGTATACTGTGTGGGGGCCTGTATACTATGGGGGGGGGGCTGTATACTGTGTGGGGGGCCTGTATACTGTGTGGGGGGCCTGTATACTGTGTGGGGGGCCTGTATACTGTGTGGGGGGCCTGTATACTGTGTGGGGGGCCTGTATACTGTGTGGGGGGCCTGTATAGTGTGGGGGGCCTGTATAGTGTGTGGGGGCCTGTATAGTGTGTGGGGGCCTGTATAGTGTGTGGGGGCCTGTATAGTGTGTGGGGGCCTGTATACTATGGGGGGGGGGCTGTATACTGTGGGGGCCTGTATACTGTGGGGGCCTGTATAGTGTGGGGGGGCCTGTATAGTGTGGGGGGCTGTATAGTGTGGGGGGGCCATACTGCTGTACTGTATACTGTGGGGGTCTGTATAATGTATACTGAGGGTGCGGTATAGTGTGGAGTGCTATACTGCTGTACTGTGTAGTGTGGGGGGCTGTATCGTGTATTGTTTGGGGTGCTGTATACTGTGAGGTGTTGTATACTGTGGGGTGCTGTATACTGTGGGCTGCTATACTGCTCTACTATATACTGTGGGGTACTGTATAGTGTGGGGTGCTAAACTGCATACTGTGTGGTGCTGTATACTATAGGGTGCTATACTGCATACTGTGGGTTGCTGTATACTATAGGGTGCTATACTGCATACTGTGGGGTGCTGGGGTGCACTGGAACACTAGGGTGAGCCGAGCCCTGGTCTCCTTCCTGCAGAGCGGTGCCCACTTCCAGCCGGAGCCCAGCTGCCCAGAGCACTGATTCTGAGCCGCTGGAGTCTTCAGAACTGGAAGTATTTACAGTCATTCACTGTACTCTACCAGGTGTGTGGATTTTTTGTGTGTGTGTGTTGTGGTGGAGGGTGTGATTGCCTGCTAAGGTGTGGGAAAGCGGGATCCAGGGGGCCCAAGTAAATTTTTGCCCAGGGTCCAATCAATATTAAAGACGGCCCTGGCTGGGGGCATTATTATTGAGCACTTATTAATGTGGATACTATTGGAGGTACTGTGGGGCAGTGTTCCTCAACTCCAGTCCTCAGGGCCCACCTGCCGGTCATGATTTGAGAATATCCCACAGAATGAATACCTGTGGTAAGTCCTGATACAATTAGTGTCAATGCATCAGGACTTACCACAGGTATTCATTCTGTGGGATATTCTCAAATCATGACCGGCAGGTGGGCCCTGAGGACTGGAGTTGAGGAACCCTGCTGTAGGGAACACTATTACCATTAAGGACAGTTTGGGAGCATATTATTATGGGGGACTATTTATATGGTACTAGCTCAGTATTGGGGGTAGCAGCAGGATGACCGTGTTTAGGCACTAGGAAGGGAAGGGTGATAGTAAAGTGAGGAATCAAAAAAAAATAATTCTATGAAACTCTGCAGAGACGAGACACGGCTGAAAGAAGGAGTCATGGCGGTCTAATCTCCGAATGAAGACATTGAGGAAAGTCTACATGACAGGAGATGTCACTGGATGTAAGAGGTAAGTGCTGCTGTATTCTCCTGTATATTTATGTCACGGATGGTGTTGCAGAAAACAAGAAGTAACAAATAAAGATCCGACTGACTTGATCCCAAACTAAGGAACATATGGGTGAGCCCTATAAAAGCCCTAGAGCTCTCCCTGACTTCTCAGCCCATGCAAAGATCTTTATGATAGAAAATTGCATGCCGCGGTACCTAGACTGACTGACACCTGAAAACCCTATAATAGTGAGGGGACACGACCACCGGCTCCCTGCACTTAATACGGAGGGAGTCAGGGTCACCTAGAATCAAGCCAACAGGAAAACACAAACACTGCCTCAGCCCGGCCCCAGACTTCAGGTCACACTGTGCGTGTTCTGAAATCTGGGGCCTCACACCCATCTACTACATTATCTGTACACAGAGTTATCACTGTGTTATCTGTGGTGTTACATAGGACTGCAGGTGATATCTACTACATTATCTGTAAAAAGGGGAGTGGCCACAGGTGTGGGGGGGGGGGCGAAATACTTGGCTTGCCCTGGCAACCCACGCTATGCCACTGCCCGCTGATTCCCCTTTAAAACGCTGGCTGCCGCCGATAGTACAGCGGCGATCTGTCCTGCCCACGCGCTTCACCACGGGCTCCTCGGCAGCCAAGTGAATCTTCCCCCGCCCACCTCAGCTGCTATTGGCTGGGAGGGAGAGGGCAGCATTGCCATTGGTTGCCTTTGTATTTCAGCCTAGCAGGACCTGCAGAGGCAGAAAAAAATGCGGATTGGGGATTTAACATCAGGAAACATCAGGTATCCATGCATTCCGCAATACTCTCGTATTTTGTAATCTTATTTATATATACTTACTTCGTTTTTTTCAATACTATGATAATGTGGTGAAAATTATTAGTGCCCCCCCCCCATTTTTTACTGTGATATCTTATGTGCCCCCCCTATAAATTGTTCCTAGAGTCGCCACTGCTCATATCTATCTATCTCCCTCATATCTATCTACCATCTCTTCTCTCTATATCTATATATGTATCTGTCTATCTAATATCTATCAAATTAAAATTTAAAATAGCTGCTTGACAAAGGCCTCATTGGTCTGGGCTGAAACGTTGCAACTGGGGAAATAAACGGGTCTAACGCCCTTCACTGATACTGGAGTGCTGCCTCATCTTGTTTTTTGGATATCTATGTATCTATCTATGTATCTATCTAATATCTATCTATTCATCATTCGGTATCATACAAAGGTTAACGTCGGCCCAAACAGCAGGTCCTGGTGAAATCAGCGTTTTAGAGACGTCTGCAGAGGGCCCATAATTATTTGATATAAAATGATATAAAGTTGCGGTGTTAATTTAATCGAGCTCTCAGTGCCATCAATCAAAATGTAATCTGCTAGGAGCTGACACCGTACTACAGCCGAACAGTAATCAGTTTGCCTAATGGCAAATAAAACTTTTCTGCCTATTAAGTAGTGTATAAAGTTTCATGCAGTAATTTACAGCTGGAAGTGCCGGGGACACGGAGAGCCCTTAAATGAAGAACATAATCCTGTGCAAAAATGACCTAGTTATAACCATTTAATGAATGTCCACCGTTCTGCAAGACCCAGATTCAGGAAGAAGAAAAACTCACATTGCAAATCCAAAGCTTTTGAAAATTGTATAAAATGTGGATTATAAGACTGCTCCGGAAAAAAAAAATGAATTAAGAAACTGGATGAATAGAGTATGGAAACTCCCGATAGACCAAGCAGTGGGTACAAGAAACGCTCAGCAGAATGATTTTGCTGCATTTTTAGTTTGCTGGCAGCCACCACTAGAGGGAGCTGAACATGTGCACAGTACTTATACAGCTCCTTTCTACTTTCACAGCAGTAAACAAGATAGTTTCAGTTCACTGACAGCATGCAAGGGTCTTGTCAATGCTTGTACTTAAAAGTATATATGGCAATACACATTAGATAAAGGTCAGCCGACCCCACGGATTTCAATGGGACTAGCCAGGCTTTGTTACGTGAATTGGGCTTCCAAACTCTACCTTGATGGCAGATGTTAGATGACGTTCTGAAGAGAATCCAAAGAAATCTCAAGAATATTCCCGTTTGCAAATAAAAATCCCTGATGACCATGAATGAGACCAATTGACATTTAGTGATTTTCTTAAAGGGGTTGTCCCATGAATGAGATTTTAGATATTTCAAACCAGCTCCTGGATCTGAACACTTTTGTAATGTCTTGTAATTAAAAATTCTATTCTAGCTACTGAGCTATTCAATGAAATCTGACTGCATAGCGCCTCCTGCTGTTTGCTCTTTTTCTAATTTCTCTGTCCTGCTGACTGAGATGGACGCACATGCTCAGTTCTATCCTTTAACGGCCATTAGCTGCAGCAAAAGGACACGTCGTCTGAGCTTCCAGCTTGAAATAAATGTAGCAGAAGAATTGTAGCAATGAATGGGGAGTTCTGTGGGTCCATGTGAGGTACAGGCCTTTGTCAAAAAGAGGTTGTCATGTATTAGATTATGTCTGATTTTCCATTAATTATGGGATAACCCCTTTAATATCATGACTTCATCTTAGCACATTTTCTTCTCGTCTGGTCATGGTGTTGACCAGTAATCATATTTGACCTGACTCTTGCCATCTCCGGCCATCTGTCATGAAATGCACTTAATGACTGTCGAGGAGAGGACCAGACTGTGCAGAAAACAACCTAGGGTGTCACTGGGTAAGGGGGAAAAAAATGGCAGCTTCGAGGGCGAAGGCCCTTGTTGCCTTATTACTGAAGCCGTATTTGTCACCTTGATTTAGAGCAAGAAATTGGTCTGAAAACTCAGCAGGTTTTGCTGGAGAGGTGAGCAGAGAGCAGGCCTCTGACCGGCCCCGCGTCGGATTAGGCCGTAAATTCTCCCAGGATGCTGAGAAAACACATCTGTTACCTCTCCAGCATCAATCCAGCCCTGACATCAAGGCCTGAGATTTATGTCTAAGGAGCAGGAATTGTCAAGGTTTCAAGAGTCGAGATGCTGTGATCTCCAGAGATTTGTGATTAATGGGCTCTACAGATAACAATTAAATCCCGAAAACTCTGACTTAACGAGCACTTGCCCGTCTCCGATATTGAGGGAGCAAATTCATTTCTATCTCTTTACTGAAGAGATGCAAACTTTTAATAAAAAAAATGCAGCGCAATCTGTAGGCATCCTATTATAGAGCAGGAGGGACAAATCGTGGATCCGAAAAAAAGCGATGCCGTCCACATTTTATGTGCAGACCCGTTGTTTTCAATGCATTTTGCGGACATGTTCTACCTTTTTGCAGAATGGACATATGGATGCAGAAAGCACACGGATGATCCGATCTGTATGTACGTTCCACAAAAGCACAGAACATTTACTATACTTGTCTGTAAAATGCCGACCATGGACCCATTGATGGTAGCCTCAAACTTTTTAACCATTGCTTTTTTATTTTATAAGGGCTCATGTACACGACCATTGTTGTTTTGCGGTCCAGTTTTCACTGATCTGTTGTTCCGTATCTCTGATTTAAGTCCTCTTCCGTTCCGATATTGCACAAAACATATCCGTATGGTTTCCGTATTTGATACATTTTTTGCGGATCGTATACAGAAACAGTAACTTATTAAATCACCAAACACATGAGCAATATGGGCTGGGCATAGCATTTCTACAGTATGAATCCGCGAAATACGGATGACATACGGATGTGTTCCGTATTTTTTGCAGACCCATTGAATTGAATGGGGCCTCGGACCATGATTCGCAGACAATAGGACATGCACTACTTTTTTTCGGATCGACCATGCGGACAAACGGAAACGGAATGCACACAAAGTAACTTCTGTATTTTCTACAGCCCCATTGTAGTGAATGGTTCCGCCCACGGTCCGCAAAAAAAACGGAACGGAAGCAGAAAGAAAATACGTTTGTGTATCTATTGCCGCACTTATGCTTCAAAGATCAATTTTCCCCTATTTTTTTGTGACTAAGGGGGTCATTTATTAAGATCGGCGTTTTAGACACAAGTCTTAATAACCCCTAAATCTGGCGGTGGATATGCCAAAGTTCTGAAGAGGTGCCGGCCTCTACCTAACTTCTGCCCATCCAGCGCCAGTTCTAAATGTATGACAGCTTCCTTGCCGTCTTACATTTAGACCATTTTCTACGCCTAAAACAGGTGTAGAAAATTATGAATAAGACTGGTTTGCTGGCCCGTCCCCTTCTCCACCCACAATTTTAGACTTGGCGTGAGTGGGGAGAAGTCGCAGATTGCGGCGCGACTAGCTGTTGCACCAGAATCTTCGCCTGAAATACGCCTAATATAGGCCTATTTCAGTCTAATAAAAAGGACCCCAAAAGTTTTTGGTAGGGGCCTTGAACTGTTCAATCAGTGCTTTTTCATAATAAGATTTTCCCCTGGTGGTAGCCTCAAACTTTTCAATCAGTGCTGTTTCACAGTAAGATTTCTTACCTATTGCAGTACTTGTATCTCCACATAACGTTTCTCTGGAAAAGAGACAGGCAAGCTAGTCTCCTTTCCAAAAGGAGTGTTTTATACCAGGAACCCAGCTTTTTCTGGGTAACTAACCTTTAACAGAGCAGAGCAAAGAAACTTTGCTTGGCTGCCTGAGAGGCCTTGGTTGGGGTACTATTTCTTTGTATGGAGAGTGCCGAGTATACGAGGTGTACTGTAAGCCAATCAATGCTCCTCTGGGTTTCTTAAAAATATTTAGATATGAATATTAGCACATCTTACATCAGCTGGCATCAAATAGGCTTAACTCATTTGAAAGCTAATTTAAATATATCTTTCCTAGAAACCAAGAGGAGCACTGCTTGGCCTACAATACTGCACACACATATACTACATGCTCTCCATAACGAGAAAGAATCCTCTAGATAACACCTACACAGTGCCCAGAAACCAAAAGTAGCATATTTGCCTCTCTCTCACACACACTGGATGTTTTATATACCAATTTTAAGGGTAACTGGAGTGAAATCAATCGCAAGAAATTCAAGTTTGTTAGAATTTTTTCTAGGAAATTGGGGACGAATTTCCGAATCGGTAGAATTGGATTCGCTCATCTCTGGTTCATACATATTGGGGTAAAAATAAAAAAATAAAAAAAAGAACCGATGTGTCAATTCTTCAGGGAGAAGCCACGTAGCCACACATGAAATTTTAGCTGTGTGAACATGGCCTTAGCAGAACTGACATTGGACTATTGTAAAAATATATATTTATATACCCCCTTTTATAAGCCTTCTTATAAAAAGCAGCAAAAATCCACTACAGACGTGTACAATACATTTCATAAAGACTAGCACGGCAACCGAAAGGCTGGAAGTATAAATTACAATTACAGAGGACAATTAGACGCCAATGTTATTTCACGTCTATGCCCAAATGTCATGGGAGGCGCAGGATTCCAGAAAGTAATATAGATCACCATCTCTGCTGCTGCCACATTATTACCACTGCTGAAAATTCAATACGATTTGCAATTAACCTAGCTAACTTAATCACCGTCGGTTAATATGCATTTCGATATACAGACATTATATGGATAGCAGAAATAGTTACACAATTATATAATTACGGGCAAAGTGCAAATCGTCTGCCACGCGTCGCACCAGAGAGATGCTTAGCGCAGGAATTTTTACACAAATTATCACATCTGACGTATTGAGGCCAATGGTGATGGAAGAAGGATTTGTAAAAAAAAAAAAAAATGCATAAAATTATAGACTTTAGTGAAGTATTCCTCATCATCTGAGAAGGCTTCTGATGTGTTTAATATTAAAGAGCATCTGTCTTCTACGTGCTGAGGAGGAGGCCATCGTGGGGACGGAGACAATATTTAGATTGTAATTCATCAAAAACATGACCTATGTTGGGGAGCTGGAGGAGGAAGAAATGAGGTCAACCAAGAAGCTTGGCACCACTGGTTAGAAGAGACAGAGCTGGATGGTGGAGCACCAAGGAACCTCAGTAAGGTCACATTTACCTAATGAGTAGATGGGATAGTCAACCTGGTAACATAGGGAAGAATCCCACTGTAATCACAAGCTACAAATACTTTAATATCCTCAATATCTGATGGCTTTAAGTGTGTTTCTGGGGCTTTGAACCTAAACTGGTCATAGTCCTCGTTAATGGATCCTCAGCTATCAAACCTAACTAAGTTGTTTGTTCTTGAAGGAGTTGTGCCAAGAAACATAGTGCATTTATATAACTAGCGCCTAGATCTGAATACTTTTGTAATTGCATGTAATTAAAAATGTATTATAGCCAGCGAGTTATTCAATAAAATGTGTCTGTATAGCGCCACCTGCTGTTTGCTCTTTTCCTTATTTCTTGTCCACGCCGCTGAGGTGGTCGCACGCGCTCAGTTTAAATCTTCAACTGCCTCCAGCCATATCTTCTGTTAGGCCTCTTTCACACGAGCGTGTTCGCATAAGGTCCGGATGCGTTGCGGCAAACCCGCGCGAATAGGTACCCAATTGCAGTCAGTTTTGACTGCGATTGCGTTCCGTTGTTCAGTTTTTATCGCGCGGGTGCAATGTGTTTTGCACGCGCGTGATAAAAAACTGAATGCGGTACCCAGACCCGAACCCGGACTTCTTCACAGAAGTTCATGTTTGGGATCGGTGTTGTATAGATTGTATTATTTCCCCTTATAACATGGTTATAAGGGAAAATAATAGCATTCTGAATACAATAGGGCTGGAGGGGTTAAAAAAATAATAATAATAATTTAACTCACCTTAATCCACTTGTTCGCGCAGCCCGGCTTCTCTTCTGTCTTCTTCTTTGAGGAATAGGACCTTTGATGAAGTCACTGCGCTCATCACATGGTCCATCACATGATCTTTTACCATGGTGATGGATCATGTGACGGACCATGTGATGAGCGTAGTGACGTCATCAAAGGTCCTATTCCTTACAGAACAAGACAGAAGAGATGCCGGCTGCGCGAACAAGTGGATTAAGGTGAGTTAAATTTTTTTTTTTTTTTTTTAACCCCTCCATCCCTATTGTACTATGCATTCTGTATTCAGAATGCTATTATTTTCCCTTCTAACCATGTTATAAGGGGAAATAATAATGATCAGGTCCCCATCCCGATTGTCTTCTAGCAACCGTGCGTGAAAATTGCACCGCATCCGCACTTGCTTGCGGATGCTTGCGATTTTCACGCAACCCTATTCACTTCTATGGGGCCTGCGTTGCGTGAAAAACGCACAAAATAGAACTTGCTGCGATTTTCACGCAACGCACAAGTGATGCGTGAAAATCACTGCTTATGTGCACAGCCCCATAGAAGTGAATGGGTCCGGATTCAGTGCGGGTGCAATGTGTTCACTTCACGCATTGCACCCGCGCGGAAAACTCGCCCGTGTGAAAGGGGCCTTAGAAGCTGAGGCAAGTACAGGAAAAGAGCTACAGCGGAAAGGACATGCCCCTTGAGCTGCCAGCCCGAAATAAATCTAGCAGAACAGTTGGAGCAATGAATGTGGAGATATCTGGATCCATGTGAGGTACAGGGCTGGTTCTAGCTTTGTTAGAAAGAGACTTTCATGTACTATATACGATTTTCATTTTATAATCCCTTTAACACCCTTAAAGAAGGCTTGTCACCATGCAATAACAATTCTAAGGCACCTTTTCTTATAACAATGTTGTGCCATTCCTCTATAATTCCTGCTAGAAGTTTATGTCCTCTTCATGGGTGGGCCACTTCTGAGTTCGGGTCCCAAAGCAGCAGCTTCCCTTACTTCCCCTATTACGCTCCTGCTGATGACTTATCTTCAGGATAGGTCATCAGTATCTGATCTGCTTGAGAAGGCAGTGGTGCTCCTGTGGTCGGACCCCCATCAATCAGATACTGATGACCTATCCTGAAGATAGGTCATCAGCAGGAGCGTAATAGGGGAAGTAAGTGAAGGTGCTGCTTTGGGACCCGAACTCAGAAGGGGCCCACCCATGAAGAGGACTAAAAGATTGTCAGGGCCCCTCAACAGTATTATACAATGACAGTATATACAGTGACCGGACATACAGTATATACGTGTAGGAGACGGACGGAGCGGCTGCTGGGCCTGGTCTGAGAGAGCGATCTTGACTAGCCGCAGGAGTGAGGGTTGCACGGGAGGAGAGGTTTGCGAAGAAGTTGCTGGGGGAGGGGCTCTGTTCAAAAATTTACTATGGAGCCCTGTCATTTCTGGTTACGCCACTGGTCATCAGTATCAAAATCTAGGAAAGCCCCTTTAATGACCTATTCTCAGGATAGATCATCAATATCAGATCAGTGGGGGTCCTACACCTGGCACCCCAGGCAATCAGCACAACCCCATTCACTTAATGGGCCTAGGTCATATGAACACTGGCTGATCGGTGGGGGTGCCATGAGTCAGACCTCCGCCCATCCTAAGAATAAGCCATCATTATGAAAATTCTGGAAAACCTTTTTAAGGCCCCATCAGTATCAAAATCTCAGAAAGCCCCTTTAAGGACCCAAGCAATTTCTATATTTTTTCCATTGCTCTAGCTCAGGGATGCCCAACCTGCGGCCCTCCAGCTGTTGCAAAACTACAACTCCCAACATGCCTGAACAGTCTACAGATATCAGGGCATGTTGGGAGTTGTAGTTTTGCAACAGCTGGAGGACCGCAGGTTGGGCATCCCTGTCTAGCTGTATTGTTTTTGGGGTTTTTTTTTGCACCAGTTTTGAATACATATGATTCATTAAGTAGCTTTTTGTTAGTTTTGGGGGGTAAATGCAGTTTTAGTGATACTAATACTGACAGATTGTTCTAT
Organism: Bufo bufo; assembly: GCF_905171765.1. Taxonomy (NCBI): domain Eukaryota; kingdom Metazoa; phylum Chordata; class Amphibia; order Anura; family Bufonidae; genus Bufo; species Bufo bufo. Next base: position 26,540,592 of record NC_053397.1, on the reverse strand, counting down.
TTTTGGAGGGGCGGAAGGATGGAAAAAACATTAAATCCGCCGTAATTTTTTATTTTATTTTTACTTCATGCACCATGTAGTGAATAATACCTTTGACCCCTTAAAATTATTGTAAATTGTAGTAAGGGTAATTTTGTAGTTATCCCCTCTCTTCTGGTTCTCCAAATGACACAGCCTGCGCGGACAGGAGGTCAATTTCTCTATATATCCCTATGAGAGCCTCAATGTGAGACCTATGGGAATGGGAGAGGCAGGGTGAGAGGAGAATGGGAATGGGAGAGGCAGGGTGAGAGGAGAATGGGAGAGGCAGGGTGAGAGGAGAATGGGAATGGGAGAGGCAGGGTGAGAGGAGAATGGGAATGGGAGAGGCAGGGTGAGAGGAGAATGGGAATGGGAGAGGCAGGGTGAGAGGAGAATGGGAATGGGAGAGGCAGGGTGAGAGGAGAATGGGAATGGGAGAGGCAGGGTGAGAGGAGAATGGGAATGGGAGAGGCAGGGTGAGAGGAGAATGGGAATGGGAGAGGCAGGGTGAGAGGAGAATGGGAGAGGCAGGGTGAAATGTCAGCCGGGGGGGGGGGGGGGCCAGCGCCAACAAAAAGCAAGTGGATCCTGAATGATTCAGGATTAATTGGAAAAAGTCCGGGATTAATTGGAAAAAGTCCAGGACTCGTCTCTAGCAGCATAGAGTGTATTCACATTATGCATCGGACAGTGCCCCTCACGTCAATGCGCAGTGAAGCTTCATATGCGCAGGGTGCATGCACCAGATGCCTCTGCAGAGGAGTCCTGGACTCCTCTCCAGCAAATTCTCACTGCTGGTGGTTTGGCGGCACCAAGGCTAGTGACAGGTGCCATTCCCTTTGCACGGCCACAGTGTCGCCTAAATTGCGCGTTTGGACCCTAGGGCTGAGTCTGATGACAGTAGAAGAAAGGGTGCGCCCTCCTTTCACTGCACGGCCCTGTGATTAACTGCCCCCACCACCACTCCCATCTTCCTCTTTGGCTCTGTTCGGGTCACAGCAATCCAGACTCTGAATTTGGAGCCTTTTATAGATTGCATTTCCATAGCACGTTCTGACTTTACCTTTACCGTCATGTCACACTAGAGGGGCACGTTCCCTGGCACAGAAACGGTTACAGAATTCCTGCATTCAGAAAACACACAGGACAAAGGATTCCGTTGCCATGGCAACAAGCGCACATTGTAGCAAGCCCTATGCATCTCTCGCTCTCCCATAACGTCAGCGCTCTGAAATCTGCTGTTTAGTGTATCCGGACCTCGCCGAACGCACAACATCTGACGATTAGCGGCATCTCTGTAACCGCTTTATTTGCAAAGTGCGACATTTCGTGCCAATAAAGCGCTACAAGAGCCGGGCCTGCCAATTAGACGAGCAGGCAGGAATACACACAAGGCAAATTAAAGCAATACTTCAGCTGATCTGTCAGCGTCGGATGCCAATGCTGGCTGTCAGCGGCGGTTGTTACTTCTCAGGTGGCCCTTGCCGTATTACGCAGCTGATTAAATCTCTCCAGGGCTCTAGAGAAGCCTGAGCACCATCAAGGTATTCTGCAGTCATTAATCCCATCGGAAAGGATAATTTTAGATCCCCAAATAAATTATATTTAAAGGGCTCGTCTCACTTCAGCAAATGGCATTTATCATGTAGAGAAAGCTAATACAAGGCACTTACTAATGTATTGTGATTGTCCATATTGCTTCCTCTGCTGGCTGGATTCATTTTTCCATCACATTATACACGGCTCGTTTCCAGTGGTTACGACCACCCTGCAATCCAGCATCAGTGGTCGTGCTTGCACACTACAGGAAAAAGTGCTGGTCTCTGCACAGCCACCAGGGAGGAGTTTTTACCCATAGTGTGCAAGCACGACCACCATTGCTAGATTGAGGGGTGGTCGTGAACCCTGGATACGAGCAGTGTATAATGTGATGGAAAACTTAATGAGGCCAGCAATGGAGGCAATATGGACAATCACAATACATTAGTAAGTGCCTTGTATTAAACTTTCTCTACATGATAAATGCCACTTGCTGAAGTGAGACAACCCCTTTAAAGAAAATCCCAGGAATTCTTCCCTTAAAACCTCTGGCATATCCTCCTTCGTACTGCAATGCTTCTCACTAAGCTCCGACTACAGTCAGTGGCTGTAAGGTAACTGGCCGCTGCAGGAGCCCTACCCCTTCCGCTCACTGCAGACCAAGTATGCCAAGCCCCACCACTTTGTGAGACCCCACCCTACTTCAGCCATCTGTCAGCCAAATATGGAAAGGGAAATTAAAAGGGACAGCGCAAGACAGTGGCGTAACTAGAAATGACTGAGCCCCACAGCGTATTTTCTTTCCGCGTTCGCTCCGTTTTTTTTGCGGACCGTTAAGGAACCATTCATTTCAACGGGTCCGCAAAAAAACAGAGGTTACTCCGTGTGCATTCCATTTCTGTATGTCCGTATTTCCGTTCCCCAATAAAATAGAACATGTCCAATTATTGCCCGCATTACGGACAAAGGATAGGTCTGTTCTATTAGGGGCCAGCTGTTCCATTCCGCAAAATACGGAATGCACACGGACGTCATCCGTATTTTTATGCTGATCCGTTTTTGCGGACCGTGTGCATGAGCCCTAAAAAGAATAGATGCTCCAGAATTGTTACTACATGGGGAGTGCAAGCAGTTACTAACACAGAGGGGACAGGTCCCCTTTATATAAAATAAAGACACCGATTTTGATGGGGCCCGCCAACCACCCACAGTGTATGGGGGTCTCCTGACTCTCTCCTGATGGCAGATGTCTGGGGAAAGAAAAAGATCATGCTGCTGGATGTCAATATGCCAGTTTTTGTTCTCAAGGTGCCTGGCAGCAGCCCTTTTCCCTCCTGCCATTCAGAACACATGCATACTCAGCCAAACCAAGCATGCATGTGTATGCCAGGGGGTCAGGCGAGATAGCTGTTGGCTGAACAAGCATTTGAATGATGACTATAGTATATGGCCAGCCTTTAAAGGGCATCTGTCAGCAGTTTTGTACCTATGACACTGGCTGATCTGTTACATGTGCGCTTGGCAGCTGAAGACATCTGTGTTGGTCCCATGTACATATGTGTCCGCATATGTTTTAATATATGCAAATGAGCCTCTAGGAGCAATGGGGGTGTTGCCGTTACACCTCGAGGCTCTGCTCTCTCTACAACTGCCGCCCCCTTTGCACTTTGATTGACAGGACCAGGCAGTGTAAACGTCATCACTTCTGGCTCTGTCACTCAAAGAGCAGAGGGTGCGGCAGCTGCAGAGAGAGCAGAGCCTCTAGGTGTAACGGCAACGCCTCCGTTGCTCCTAGAGACTCATTTGCATATAATTAAACATCCTTTTTCTCAGCAATGCGGACACATATGAACATGGGACCAACACAGATGCCTTCAGCTGCCAAGCGCACATGTAACAGGTCAGCCAGTGTCATAGGGACAAATCTGCGGACAGATGCCCTTTAATGCGGTTGTCACTCAAGCACTGGGAGACCATGCACTACACAGAAGGGCTGGGTCTGCCAGGGTAGGGGCCACACTCTGGCTCATAGAGGGGGTCCTGAGAAGGGGATGTCGTTACGAGACAACCCCTTTATTATTAGCTACAGGTTCTTCCGTTTCTTCTCAACAGCCAGAAGCGGAGTGATAAGCATTAAAAAAAAGTGACAGCAATTATTATGATCCTGGCTACAAACTACAAATTCAAGTTGTCAAATCTAATCTGGTTATAAACCCCACAAGACACTTTCTAAGTCAGTCTCTAAGGCTGAACATTAAGAGCGTACGATCTTAGATAAAGAAGGGAGCGCTCATCAAATCCATCATCGCATCTGACAGGCCGGCTTGATCTCCTGATGTCGGTATTGTGAAATCTCTTCACTGTACTCACCCCTCACTAAGGCTCCAGACTGCAGCCCAAAGCTGCGTGCTGCCACCTGCTGAGGGCGTTTAGTATTGCAGGCAATATCCAACTATGAATGCTACAAATCTAATGCAAATAAATAAATACAAATGCAATACAAGTAAATAAGTATATATGCAAATAAATCTCACAGTAGTTGCCTACACAACCAATGCACCATCTTGCATGCATGTAAACCTTTCCTGTAGAATTAATCTAAATAAAACGTGAAGTAACTCTGCATATACAAGAGATAAACTTCAGAAACATAGTGGGGACAAAGCTGGACATAATTTGGTTGCTTTTTATCATTCGCCTAAATACTATACTGTCCACTTGTCATTTTATATATACATGTGTCTCTGACAGTGTATAAATCTTGGTATTTGTCTGACAGTCTATAGTCCAGAGCTGCATTCACAATTCTGCAGGCATCAGAGCTGAAATCTTCTAGCATTTCTTGCTTGTTCACTCGGAACACAGTTGGATACTGCACATTTTAGGATTTATTATCTGTAACGTGTACTGATGTACTGATGAAAAAAACGGACCATTACCCAGAATTGCTGGAGATCAACTAAACTGCTAACAATGTGCCAAAAATATTGGTGGTATTAGCATTTTCTGACAATTAGAAACTGTGTACATGGCAGTGAAGCTTGCAGTCTAAGAAATGACAGTTCATACATAATGCAGCAGGTAAATGCACCACTATATGTATACAGTTCAGTATCAGACTGTAAGGCAGCTGGCTGCAGCAGGTGCCTTCCCTCGCTCCTCTGTCTGCAGGTATTGTAAGCCCCCAACCCCACCCAGTGAAACCCAGCCCTGCCTCCCATAAGAAGGCTTTGCATGTTAGAGCACTGTTCTATAGAAAGGACATTTCATATATAATGCAGCAGGTAAATGCACTGTGTGTATATGGTTCAGTGTCAGGCTGTAAGGCAACTGGCTGCAGCAGGTGCCTTCCCTTGCTGCTCTATCTGCAGGTCTGTAAGCCCCCCCATTCAGCGAAATCCAGCCCTGCCTCCCATAAGAAGGCTTTGCATGTTATTGCACTGTTCTATAGAAAGGACATTTCATATATAATGCAGCAGGTAAATGCACTGTGTGTATATGGTTCAGTGTCAGGCTTTAAAGAGGACCTTTCACCTCTCCCGACATGCCTGTTTTAATAGCTTCATGCATTCCCCACGTACTAACAATTCTGAAGCATCTAGTCTTATGACTCTATGTTGTGCCATTCCTTTATTATTTGCACTAGAAGTTATGACTGACTTGCTAGCAGTCTGCAGTAAGGGTACAAAGGGGTGGTAACCAGTTGGGGGCGTGTCTGCACAGTCTGAAAATATCAGCACTGATTGGATAGAGTGAGTCTGTGCAGGTACACGCCCCTAACTGGTTACCTCCCCTCTGTACCCTTACTGCAGACTGCTAGCAATTCATGAATAACTTCTAGTAGAAATAATAAAGGAACGGCACAACATACAGACATAGGAATAGATGCTCCAGATTTGTTATTACTTGGGGAATGCATGAAGCTATTAAAACAGCCATGTCAGGAGTGGGGAGAGGTCCTCTTTACTGGCTGCAGCAGGTGCCCTCCCTCGCTCCTCTATCTGTAGATACTGCAATGTTCTATACCCCAATATCTAGCAAAAATTGTACCTTTTATAAGAGTGAACCCCACATCTCTTCAATTACTTCGACTTCTGCTCCTGCTTTTGCTACATTTTGATCTATCCTGGGGTAAAAAGGTCTCCGTGTACCCATATTAAACACAATGATGCTGTGAAGTTAGTACAGTAGAACCATGGGGGGCCCGGATCTGTAATAGAGTCATCTAAATGCAGGTATATACACCCCGTCTGAACGGCGCCCTAATCTTTATCTTCACATTCAGTAATACAGAATTGGAGTTTTACTCGACGTTCCCTTCTCCCTCCCATTAAAAACCTTTAATTCAGCAAAACTATCTAGTGACAGCAGAATAAACGGCTTTCAATAGTCTGTGACCCTCCTGCAGAAATAATGAATGCTTGTTAGATGGCCTGATGATTGACCCAGCCGTCGGCGGTCACACCAGCAGATACTCTGCTCATCCGTAATACATACCTACCAATAATGCATTCATCTGGAACCTATAGAAATGCATTAACAGGATAACTGGAATTAGGCCGAGATGGATGAAAGCAGGAGTGAGAATTAGATGGCGGCACCTCCCGACCTCGGGAGGGATTACCGAGCTCAGCAGGATAGCGGTACAGACGGCCAAATGTATAAAGAGAACCCGGGCGCCTTCCTGACTTTTTAGTAAACACTGTATTCCCTATTCATTTTTTTGTGTCGTGCAATCCCTCCGTTATTCCTTCTGGAAATGTATAAATCATAAATAACTCCGCTTCTCAAAAGGAGTACGTCCCTAAATTCTGACACTATCCAAACACACGGCACGGTCTTGTTGCGCTTGCGCTGCATTTGAGTACCGCGCGGCTGTATGGGCCGCAGTGGGCTCTAAATAAACCCCACACTGCTCAGCGGGTCTGCATTGTTAATGGCCGCACGGCACCTTTATTACTGCACAGCCGTCAACCACAGACCCACTGAACAGTGCGGTCTTCAGCCCGCTGCAGCCATGTGGCACTCAAACACAGCGCGGGTGCATTGCAAGCGCCACAAAACCATGCCATGTGGTTCTACCCTTATTGATAACTGGGTGTTACCAGTTGGGCGGATAATACCGTAGAAAACATTTCTACGAGGACTAATAAGAGGAATGGCAGAATGATGAAATCTAGAAAAGAGAGGACAGGTGCTCCCGATGTTACAGGATAGGGGATAACTATTAGACCGGGGGGAAGGGGGGGTTGCTATCGTCTGATCAGGACAACGGATAGCCTGTACCCCTCGGAGCCCCCAGAACGAATGAAGTGGCAAGTCAGGCATGTGAACTCCTACTTCATACATCTCTAGGGGAATTCCGGAAATAGTCGAGCGCTGTACTTGGCTGTCTGACCAACTCCTGTCAAAATGAATGGAGCGGCAGTGCGCACGCTCGACCTGCTACTCCATTTCTTTGGAGGGGGGGGGTCAGAGATGTACGGGGTATCCGTTCTCATGATCAGTGAAGGTACCAGCGGATAGGTCCCCGACCGACCTAATACCTGTGGATAGGGGATGTCTTGTAACAACTGGAATACCCAGGGCCACATTTACATCATAAACACTAAAAAGCCATAGAACTCCACAGAAAGTGTCGTAGTAATTTAATTTTGCAGACGTGGGGGTCCAGGCGTCTGCGTAGGCCAATATTAGAAAATTCCCTTTCATTCAGCTGCCTGTACTGGAAATAGAGAGTTTTTTTTTTTTTCTAACAGACTATGACAAGACCGTGAAGAATTATAGATCCATATAATTTCATGCAGATAAGACACAAATCTGAAGCCCATTGAAGTCGATCAATCACATCGAGCAAGAGCATCCCAATGCGCACACAAATCAATACAGATCACGTTCCTCCGGAGGGCGTTCTGGAGTCCCAGGAAAAGCAGAAGAAATGAATGAGGGAGACGTCGGGCCACAAGGATGCGTCTGATATTACACGTCACCTCACAGTGACATGTCCGTCCGTCCCCCCCGGAGGCCATTGTGCAGCTGCGGTATATTATTTCCCAACATGCGCCCAGCAGAGGCAGGTCAGGCTCCTGACCTTCAATATCTGCACTGTGTAATGAATGACAGAGCCATGTAAATTGCTCTCCTTTAATCCGCTTTTATTGATTCCAGTTCACAGGTCTCCTAAGACCAGGCGGATGCCGTCTGCATACGCTGTTCCATCACTTACTCTACACGGCCACCGGGTACAAGAGCAAAATGCTAAAATATTTGGGCGCGTGCTTAGGAATACTCAATTATGCCACTTAACCAGTGCCTCGTGCCTAATGATAAGGCCTCTTTCACACGACCGGTTTTTTTTTTCCGTTTGCGGACATTTTTTTGCGTTCCGTATACGGAACCATTTATTTCAATGTTTCCACAAAAAAAAACAACGGAATGTACTCCATATGCATTCCGTATTTCCGTTCCGTTGAAAGATAGAACATGTCCTATTATTGCCCGGAAATCACGCTCCGATCAAGTCAATGGGTCCGCCAAAAAAAAAAACTGAACACATACGGAATGCAGTTTTTGCAGAACTATCCATTGAAAATTCTATGCCCAGCCCAATTTTTTCTATGTAATTACTGTATACTGTATATGCCATACAGAAAAACGGAACGGAAACACAACGGAAGCAAAAAAGAGAACAGCGGATCCGTGAAAAACGGACTGCAAAATACTGAAAAAGGCCTCTTGCACACAAACACCCACCGTGGTGCAGCTGCAGCGGATCGTGGACCCATTCACTTTAATGGGTCCGCGATCCGGCCGTTCCGCAAAAAGATAGAATATGTCCTATCTTTTTGCGAAACGGAAGTACGGGACGAAACCCCACGGAAGCACTCCGTTGTGCTTCCGTAGGGTTCCGTTCCGCACCATTCCGCATCTCTGGATTTGCGGACCCATTGAAGTGAATGGGCTCGCATCCGTGATGCGGAATGCACACGGAATGGTGCCCGTGTATTGCGGATCCGCAAATGCAGTCCGCAATACGGCCACGGAGCGCACACATTCGTGTGCAATAAGCCAAAGCCATACGGTCGTGTGAAAGAGGCCTAAGGCTTTGTTTGTATTTTGCGGTCCGCAAAAAATATGGATCACGTCCGTGTGCATTACATTTTTTGCGGAACGGAACAGCTGGCCCCTGATAGAACAGTTCTATCCTTTTCCGTTATGCGGACAAATAATAGGACATGTTCTATCTTTGAACGGAACGGAAATACGGAAACAGAATGCATACGGAGTACATTCAGGTTTTTTTTGCTGACCCATTGAAATGAATGGTTCCGTATACGGAATGCAAAAAAACAGAACGTAAACAGAAAAAAACTTTCCTGTGCAAGAGGCCTAAAGGCTCGTTCACACGACCATTGGTGTCCTGTTCCCGTATTGCAGACCACATTTCCGGAGCCGCAATACACGGGCACCGTTCCGTTGTCATTCCGCATCACGGATGCGGACCCATTAATTTTAATGGGTCCACAAATCTGGAGATGTGGAACGGAAGCACGGAACGGAACACTACGGAGTGCTTCCTGGGGTTTCATTCCGTGCTTCTGCACCACAAAAAGATAGAGCATGCTCTATATTTTTGCGGAACGGAGGGATTGCGGACCCATTTAAGTGAATGGGTCTGCCATCCCCATGCGCCTGCCCCATGGACGGTGCCCATGCATTGCAGACCGCAGTTGGCGGTTCACAGCACGGGCACGGCCACCAACGGTCGTGTGAAGGAGCCCTAAATCAGAGGCTGCAGAGAAAATATCCCGCAAAAATAAAAAAATTATGGCATAGGACATGACTATGAGGACCACTCTCCATCTACACAGAACATGCGACGTCCACTTGTAATGGCATTGTAATCTCTGATGTGATCAGGACATCTCGTCGATAAGATCTGATTAGTTACTGGTGAATCCGTACGAAATAGACCCTAGTGGCAAGTCACCTCCAGCCATTACCAAATCAGTGAGGTACACCCCTTCTACTTACTGTGTTCTTAAAAAGAAGAGATTTGAGGTACCATGAACGAACCCCACGGCCCATTAGTAGCTCCTAAATCAATGGCTCAGAAGATACTGGTAACATTTTCACCCCAACTTACAGGTAAATAATGTTAAAGCAAATATTTAGCTATAACCTCTGTCAACAAGTAGATTTGAGAGAGATACAGTAGAGAGAGATACAGTAGAGCGAGAGAGAGATACAGTAGAGCGAGAGAGAGATACAGTAGAGCGAGAGAGATACAGTAGAGCGAGAGAGATACAGTAGAGCGAGAGAGATACAGTAGAGCGAGAGATACAGTAGAGATACAGTAGAGAGAGATACAGTAGAGAGACAGATACAGTAGAAAGAGATACAGTAGAGCGAGAGAGATACAGTAGAGCGAGAGATACAGTAGAGATACAGTAGAGAGAGATACAGTAGAGAGACAGATACAGTAGAGAGACAGATACAGTAGAGAGACACAGTAGAGAGAGATACAGTAGAGAGAGATACAGTAGAGAGACAGATACAGTAGAAAGAGATACAGTAGAGCGAGAGAGATACAGTAGAGATACAGTAGAGAGACAGATACAGTAGAGAGACAGATACAGTAGAGAGACACAGTAGAGAGAGACACAGTAGAGAGAGATACAGTAGAGAGAGATACAGTAGAGAGAGATACAGTAGAGAGAGATACAGTAGAGAGAGATAGATACAGTAGAGAGATAGATACAGTAGATAGATAGATAGATAGATAGATAGATAGATAGATAGCCATTGATGGCCAAATCAGGGTTCACAGGAGGATGGAGAGTGCCTACCACCATCATGTACAGTTTGGATAAGCATAGTACAAACAGCAGGTGACATAGTGTGGGGCATCATCAGCTACCATGGCCGTTTCTGTCTGGTATTGGTATAGGGAATAGTGACTAGCCTTCTCTATGTCCACGACATCGAGGAACCAATCCTACTGCCTTTTTTTTTTACTCCAGAAACGTGGTGTTCCATCGAGATAACGTCGCCCACACCCGTGCTACACAACGTGCTCTTCAGGGTCTCCAGCAGCTCTCCTGCCCAGCTCCATCACCAGATCTCTCCAGCTTTGGGAAAGTCTGGGACTGGATGGGGCGGCAGATCTCCCATGCACAGCAGCCAACAACCATCTTGGCTAAACTACAGTTTCAAGGAAGAGGAAGAGCTTGGAATGACACACCACAGGAGGACATCCAGCATCTGCATGACCCCCTACCATGTCAGTATGGCAGCCTGTATCGTTCATCGGGCAATTGATTATTTTTAAGCGTGTTAAAAATCACGTTTGCAGTCAGCAGATTGTCCTCTCTAATTGGGATCTGCCACCGGCAAACCACTAGACAGGATGGCATAACGATCGCTCCTCCCCATGCCGTAGATGCATGTAATAGCAGCGGTCTCCTCCACTAGCGAGCAGGCGATTGCGGGAGGGAACGTTTCGCTCCTGACAATTGCCTGAGTAATACAGGCTATAGAGACAGGGACTTTTCACCTGAAAGCTTGGTGTCTCCTGTCAAGGCCATTCATTTGAGAAACTAAGTTGAATACCTCCTTGAAAGCACTATACTACCGCCCCCTATGGAAAATAATATGGACCTGAATAGGTAGGAGATTTTTCACTTGTGACTTGAAGTAGCTCTTCAAAAAAGAAACATCTCAAAGAAGCAAAATAATCAGCTTTAACACGTTCATCTCAAATTAAAAAATAACCCTACTGATTTGAGAGAAACATGGCCGGTGACCAAGATGCTATTGTTTCAAAGAGCCCCATATTTATTGAACCACCAGCGGCCCGGCATGGTAGCTTTTGTTCTACGGGAGAGTTTAAGACTTTCTGCTTCTCTCTGTAATTAAGAGCGGCCACCTCTGTAGAAAGCCGCCCATGGGGTCTGCAGAATGTCATCTACAGATAATTTTTATGTTGATTGTAATCATCACAGGGAACGCTATAATTCCTTCTCTCACAAGATCTCCCGTGTTCTCCTCTATGACTGCCCTGCGGGGAACGGACGGGAAGTGGCTGACGTCTCTTGCTTTGTATCAAACTGTTCGATGAAGCGCCATCTCAGTAGGATCTACTCCTCTCTCCGACGCTGAATCACCTGCTAAAACAACATTGATTCTAGCGTGATACAAGCCAGTCTAATTACAGAATGCAGAGTAGGAGTCTCTATTCAGCCTGCAGTTCTGGGGTAATAGTCGCCTAATAGGTTTGTCACTAAATTATAGGCCTGTGTAACCACCCGAGGCACAACATAAATTTGCCTGATTCGCTTATGTGTTCAGCAGAATCTGCAAAATACGTGGGAGTAGAGCGATTGCAGTCATATTGATTTTAAGCAGCTGCGGTACTAGAAATGTCTACATCGAAAGCTATCCCGGGGGTGAGGATCCCACAGTACAGGGAAGAAAACCAAGGCTTGGAATAGGCAGTTGTACGACGACCGTAACACAATGGTGATAGCCAACCTTATTACTACTTCAAAATAACCTACGGGATGAGGATGGCAGTTTTATATTTTGGCTGAGATTTGTTGCCTGCTCCTACGAGGCTGAACTCAATTTGCTATGTCTACTGTTCATGTAACTACTATTGTAGTTGCTCGTTTATGAGGCCCCCCTGACCAAGTGCCACCGAGCTCCTGGGAACCGTACCGAGGAACCATTGCAATATAGTTAAACCATATAATGGCAAACAATGTAGTTCATATAGTAAAATGAGCATCATATTGTGCAAAACCAGTGTAAATAGTCTCAAAAGTAACCAAAAAGGTGGTAATGGCACTGCAGATGGTTAGCAGAAGCCTAATCCCAGGGCACTCCCTCATCCACCTGCACACTTGGAGTGTTCAAGGAGGAGGAGCTAAGGTGCCCAGAGTGCATCCAAACGAGCCCCAGTTACAAGGGAAAACTGTCCGCTGTGGGGGTATTTTATAGAGGTAAAGCTAATCAGGGTCTGCTAAGACCCAACAGCTCTGCTACGTCCCCGAGACACCCGATGATCACATGATCACAGGGTCCAGCAGAGGAAGCGGCATAGCATCTCCTCTATTCATTCCATAGCATTTATTGAGCGCTCTGCACCAAGCATAGGAGAAGGCAGAAGGCGTAATAAACCACATCTTCTCCTTGGAGTTCCCGGTTGTTATGGACAGTCAGAATCTAACCTGCTCCTGCTAGATTGCAGGATTAGGAGCTTTAATTCCGCTCCATACATATACTGCATTCTGGATTCTGGAAGTCCAGCACCAAGCGCCATACACATACGGTTAAAAATTGAAGCCCTAGGTTCCTGACAGTATCATTTCAGTAAGAGCCAACCAGAGCACCTGCGACCCTCAAGGTTCACAACACGTACATAAGTAATGCAGTCTGGAAATTGGAATCAAATTTGCTGTCATCCTCCTTGTTTAAATCATTTTTTTAATAAAAAGTTGAACACAGTTTTATACTTACAGACAACAAGAGAATTTCACACTCGTAAAAATTGTATTTTCTTACCTGCAAAATAATAATAAAAAATGAAAGTTACTCAGATGAAAGAAAAACAGATGATTCGCTGTCAGAGTTATTGTATGTAATTTACTGGATCGGTAATGCGAGTACAGCCGGCGTCAAACACTCAACTCGGTACTATCTATAACAATAATGAATGGTTCTACAAAGTCATACGTGGCCCACATGATATGAATGTGGTCATTGGCTTTTCTGTGGCCAATGTATCACCCCTTTAAAATGTTGTGTCTCTGTTGGAATTGAACAACCATAAACCCTGATGAGCCTAGAAGCCACCCATACACCTAGTCATGGTCTGCTCAGAAACAGTTCTTTCATTTCCACTTATGGGAACGCTCAATTCCATTGCTGGTCCCCGAAAGATTGGCAGCAGCTTATTCCCCTTTTCCCATTCTCAGGGAGTACGGTTTCTCCTTGGGTAGATGGCAACCGGTATAGACAGTCCAAAGCAGGTCCTACAACTTAGACACATGCTAGTCGAACCCACCAATTTCCTAACACTCCCCTAAAGGCAGACGCCGGGGAGAGAAAGGATTGAATTTCGACATACTCCATTCTTTTTGTTTTTGGAGTAGATAAGCTTCCCATCAGAGGTGTCTAGCAGCGGCTTACTCCCTTCTGTATGGGGGGGGGGGGGGGGGAATCAGGAGAGAAGGTGATCTCTGTGTATGGCCAGCCTTAGCGCTCATGCACACGACCGTTGGCTGTTTTGCGGTCCACAAATTGCAGATCCGCAAAACACGGAATGGCCAGCCTCTAATAGAGCAGTCCTATTCTTGTCTGTAAAATGGGCAAGAATTAAACATGGGCCTCGGAACGGACATATGGATGCAGACAGCACATGGGTGTGCTGTTAGCATCTTTTGCGCCCCATTGCAGTGAATGGGTCCGCATACTACCCGCAAAAAATGCAGATTGAATGCGGACTAAAAATACATTCGCGTGTAGGAGCCCTTACTGGCAAAGATCCCTGGGAAAAAGCACATAATTAGCGGACTTCCAAAGTAATCCAAGCATTCATATCTATGGGCAACTCCTAGGAACAGGTGTTAGCACTTGGCCTAATGCATGCACAGCCATCTAATGGGAATGGTCGCCTTAAAAAGATTGCAGGTTCAGGAGCTGAAGCTTGGAGACTTGATGCAAAATCAACTTGACCAACCACACGCATTATTTCTTACAGTAACTCATTTCCCTCTACCAATGAGGGCTGCAGTGTCAGAAGCAGCATTAGACTATGGTCCCTTGGGTCCACCAGAGGACATGGATTTTACACACTGGACGTATCATCAATATGATCTAATAGGTTATTTGTCAATAGGAAATAGATCCTTGTGGTAAGTGGCTCCAAAGTCATTTCCAAATGGGTTGTCATCTACTGGACCTTTGGAGTCCAGACCCAAGCATCTTCTGGTACACTACTGGACCAACTCAACTAAGGCCAGGGGTAAACAAGCCTATTAGGGTCCATTCACACGTCCGTAGTGTATTGCGGATCCGCAATACACCCGGCTGGCACCCCAATAGAACTGCCTATTCTTGTCCGCAATTGTGGACAAGAATAGGACATGTTTTATTTTTTGCCGGAGCCGCAGACCGGAAGATCGGGTGCTATCCGCATCCATTCCTGCCCCATAGACAATGAATGGGCCCGCACCCGTTCCGCAATTCTGCGGACCCATTCTACGGATGTGTGAATGGACCCCTAAAGGGGTGGCCTATCTTGGGCACTGATGGCATACTATTAAGATATGCCATCAATGTCAGATAGGTGTGGGTCCCCTGAAATGAAGAAGAGCACTCCGTGCTTGGCTATTTTCTCAATTCCCATACATAGGTGTGAGAGCACACCGTGCAAGCACCACTGCTACGGGAATGCTGAAAAAAAACAATTTTCAGAACTCCCATAACACTTGCGCGGAGGGTGGCTGCGCATGTGCAGCTGCTCTTTGTTCTATCCGGCGGCCCCGTTCTAGAGATAGACGAGGGTTTTCGACGTGGAACCTGCACCTATATGACATTGGGCCAACCTCTAACTTTTAAAATGACATCTGTATTAAAGAACACTCGTTACTCTGCACTGGAGACTTCGGAATTCCCGATTATTCACAGTCCTCGTCTTATCCGCCATATACGTGGCATCAGTCAGAAAACACCCAGCTCAGCCTTGCACGGGACTCCCTTTGGATCTGCACCTACAGGTTTTGTTCTGCTCTGGTATACTTATCCACCTAGACATACACACAATGCGGAGCATTACCCTGTCCCGTCCAGTGATGCCGCCATCCCATTTGTGGCTTCGTCAGAGACGCTACAGTCTAGGAAATACATTCCATCAGACAGACAACTATAATGAGAGATGATCCTGATGGAAACGGTGGTTTCTGAGTCCTTTATAGTCTGGAATTGTCATAATCTGCAAGCTCGTTAGAGGAGCCTTTATTGTGCTCCCTAAGGCATTCTCCTCTCCGTAAATGCGCTCGGAGGCTCTCTTGGTGGGTGGCATCTTTTATTACTTTCAGATCCCTTTGTTATATGGCGAGACTCCGAACAGAACAGTAGTTAAAAGAACTCTGTGATTTATCCACCCTTTCCGACCCAACTGTATAATAATATTAAATAACCCACCGCATAAAGAATGTTCTTATATAAATCTTCGTTCCTGTAGTACAACAATAATACGCCTTGGGAAGAGCGAAAAATCTACTTCGCTATCTTTTATTTATCAGAGGAAGACTGCGGAGAATTCACAGTACAGACAGAACATTTCCTTCAACCGAAAGTAAAACCTTCATCATCCTTCCTGCCTTGATGAACGGGATTTCTCTTCTAATTGTTACTATACATTAAGGAGTCTTTCGATGCTCCAATGCTCTGGTCTCTAACCTGTGGCTCTCCAGCGGTTGCAAAACCACTACTCCCAGCAGGCCTAACAAGTAGCCACCGACCGCGGTGATCATGGTGGTCTCCCAATTCTTGTGAATACCGCCATAGTCACTTTAGTCCATTACTTAAAGGGGTTGTGCCAATTATCCAGGACAACTGATCGGTAGAGGTCTGACTGACCGATCCCATTGACTTAGGCCTCTTTCACACGACAGGTTTTTTATTTCCGTTTACGGGCCATTATTTGCGTTCCGTATACGGTCCCATTCATTTCAATGGTTCCGCAAAAAAAACTGATGCATTCCGTTTCCGTATTTGCGTTTTTCCGTTCCGCTGAAAGATAGAACATGTCCTATTATTGCCCGCAAATCACGTTCCGTGGCTCGATTCAAGTCAATGGGTCTGCAAAAAAAAAAAACGGAACACATACGGAAATGCATCCGTATGTCTTCCGTATCCGTTCCGTTTTTGCGGAACCATCTATTGAAAATGTTATGTCCAGCCCAATTTTTTCTATGTAATTACTGTATACGCCATACGGAAAAACGGAACAGAAACGGAAACACAACGGAATAACGGATCCGTGAAAAACAGACAGCAAAACACTGAAAAAGCCATACGGTCGGGTTAAAGAGGCCTTACAATGATTTTCATACGGCCTGTTCAGATACGGCCTGTTCAGTTTTGATTTAATACAACCGGATCCGGCCAAAACAGATGGATCCGGATGTATTAGATGGCACAGATCCGTTTAATTTTAGGTTTTGAGATCCTCTGCCGGGCCTCAAAACCGGAATTAACAACGTAGATGTGGAAGTAGCCTTAGTAATGTCAAAGTGACCGCGACATGTATGGGTAATGCTAGAGGGTGGTAACAAGCTACCTGCTTAAGGCTAGTTTCACACTAGCGGCAAAAGAGTCCGGCAGGCTGTTCCGGGGACTGAGCGGCAGTCCGGGGGCACGCGTGAACTAGCGGCAGGACGGATCCGACAGGCTGTTCACCCGCCGGAACAGCCTGCCGGACTCCCTTGCCGCTAATGTGAAAGTACCCTAAAAAAAAATGTTCAGTTTGTTTTTTTTTTATAGTCCAAACATGTTCACCTTTTTGGTGGCAGTTGCCTGCCAGTGTGTATACATAGACGCCTTCTTCATATTTCCCGTCTTCGGATCTAAAAAACGGCTGACACCATTTTGAGAAATACATCTGAATCAAATTGCCAAAAATGTAGATTTGGTTTCAATGGCGATTTTTGGAAAATTTTTAGTAAAATTAGATTCAAACTGAGGCTCCAGTGAAAATATATTGCTATGTTTTAAGAATTACCCCCCCCCCCCCGTGACCCCATTGTACAAACATGATTTTTAAAGGGATACCAGAACTATATAATATTTATACAGACTAGTATACAGCTAAAAAAAAACAAATTCTAAGCAATAAAAATATATACATTGTAACAGAATTCATGATACACGTGTAATCCAAGTGACACGAGCTAAGCGTGCACGCAGCCCTGCTGAAATATGCATAAAGTCGCCAGCTGGCTGATAGAAGGCCAGACAATGAGACAATGACAACAAAATATATCAAAATATGAAGTCAATAGCGCAATAGAATGTGGCATTTTTACTGCATGATATTAAGGGGAATCTCCGCTAATTAGACAGACAGAAGACAATGTTCTGGGGGGTTTTAGTACCTATTAAATGGACTGACAGGGACCCATCGCTGCTATAATTACATGAAGTGAGGCTTCAAAATGACCACGTGCTAGCCATTTATTGCCTTCCAGGGGTAATCAGTGGCTCCTAACTGGTTCTAAAGGTAATGCAGGAACATCTTCAACTATGATGCCCCAAATTACAGACCCCTTCCACTGAAGACTAGACGTCTGCAGGTTTTCTAGTAAATGTCCCCTGTACCATATAGATATTGTCATCTAATGTGTCATCTGTAGCACTGAAGAGAATGTGCCACTTGAGGGTTACATGCCTTAAAATAAGAAAAAATATTTTTTGGAGCAATGAAATATTTTTTTCTTATTTTAAGGCATGTAACCCTCAAGTGGCACATTCTCTTCAGTTCGTGCTCCGATGCTCTCCTTTGCCCTGTGCTGAATCGAGCAGGGCAAAGGCATTTTCTGGAGTTCCGGTGACGGACCAGGCTCACCTTTGGGCTGCCAGGCAGAGGCTTCCACCCAGTAGTGAGCCTGGTGACGTCACCGGCACTGATTGGCAGGCTTTAGCGCTGCCCTAGCCTGTAAAACGGCTAGGGCAGCGCTAAAGCCCTCCCATCAGAGCCGGTGACGTCACAGAACACACTGCCGGGCAGAAGCCTCCGCCCAGCAGTGTGTTATAGTAAATAAATGAGCCCTTGCCCAGCGCGATCCTGCACAGGGCAAGGGAGAGCATCTGAGCATGAAATGCTCCGACGCCAACATCAGAGGGGCTGTCTGGGTGAAATTATGGGCATGTCCGGGTCTTTTATTGCCCTTTTTACAGTAGCTGTAAGCCATGGGGGGTTTAATTTAAGCCGTTTATACTTGTTACCTAAAGGAATAAATGTTTTAGTGCAATTTCTCAATGTGGAGTTGAAGCTCTCCCATTTATCCTCAGTATTATTATAGGACAGTAGCTGCTCCCAGTCTATGCCCTGAAATCCTGCCCTCAACCCAGGGAAATTGGCCTTTTTAAAATTCAGTGTCTTTGCTCTGCCTGACAGAGTTTGCTTCTTATAGTTTATGGGGAATATAATTATATTGTGGTCACGATTACCTAGTGTTTCTCAGTAACATTTCCAACAAGCTCTGCATCATTAGAAATGACCAGATCCAACAGAGCATCGCCCCTAGTGGGAGCTTCTACAAACTGGTCCTGCAGCAAGTTGAGGAATCTTCTCCCCTTTGCGGTTGAGGCAGAACCATGACCCCAGTCAATGTCTGGGAAATAAAATCTCCCATTATGACCACTGTGCCAGCCTGTGCCGCCCGCTCTATTTGGTTATACAGTTGAGCTTCTATCTCCTCTGTGATGTTAGGGGGTCTATAGATTACTCCAAGTATTATTTTTTTAGTGTTTATATCCCTTTGAAATTCAACCCATAAGGTTTCCACATCCTCACCCACAATTGCCTTTCACACTTGTCTTCAGATCACTCCTCACATACAGCGCCTTTTCTATTGACCCGGTCTTTCCTAAATAGTGTAAAACCCTCAATATTAACAGCCCTATTACAGCTCTAGGTTATGTCATTCCTCTATTATCCCTACTAGACATGTATAATGTATTTCCAGCAGTCTGCAATAAAGGTCCAGATGGGTGTAACCAGTTTGGGGTGTGTCCCTGCACATTCTGCCACCTGCAGAACGGATTGTATAATGTCAGACTGTTGTCACCGCCAGTTCTGTGAGAAGCTCTGGCAGACGTTCTTCTGTACCTCTTGCATGAAGTTCTTTGTTTTGGTTTCACTTCGTCATCTCCTTTCCTTCTCCCAGCTGTCACCTATTTACACTAATTGTCTCCCTTTATATTCCCTCCCATACTGCCTCACTTTGCGGTTTATACTTCTTCCTGGATGAGTTGTTCACTGCTGGAGCCTGCTACTGCTGATTCCTCAGATAAGTCTTTTTCCTTTATTTGTGTTTCCTTGCTGGCTTGATTCTAGGTGACCCTGACTCGTATTAAGTGCAGGGAGCCGGTGGTCGTGTCCCCCTATTATAGGGTTTTCAGGTGTCACACAGTATAAGGTACGTGGGCATGCAATCGTCTACCATAAAGACCTTTGCATGGGCATAGCAGTCAGGGAGAGCTCTAGGGGTTTTATAGGGCTCACCCATATGCTCCTTAGTTTGGGATCAAGCCAGTCGGATGTTTATTTATAAGTTCCAGCTTTCTGCAACACCATCCGTGACAACTGTGCAATGACACACCCCCTGGGGTAACGCCCAGCTGAAGCTTTTTTCGCAGGCTGCTAACAATTCATTTATTCACTTCTAGTAGGAATAACATAGTCATAACATAGTCATAAAAACCTATGCTCCAGAAGCACGGCAGGGGTGCACCATCAATGAGGCCATGTAAGGTGATTGCCTCAGGCAGCACCAGGTAGGAGCAAGAGGAGGGGGGGGAGCGGAAGTGCCATGGGCAATGAGCGCTTTCATTGTGGCATAGGGGTTAGGTTAAGATATTGGCATGGGGAGGGGGGGGGGCACGGTTTCAGGTTTTCGCCTCAGGCGGCAGAAAGGCTAGGTGCACCCACATTTTTAGCAGTCCCCGCGTGTGCACACACAATCCTGTATTACAATATAGATAAATGGTAACCAACTGGAAAGTCCTCGCTTACGAAAATCAGCTGGCTGCAACAGACGCATTTGGTTTCCAACAACGTTAATAATGATTTATTGTCCAGCTATTTCTTTTTCAAAACCCAAGTCACATCTGCCAACGGAAGCGAAAGAGAAGACTATTAGGAGGCGCGTATTAGCATTGGCAGGAGCGTTCGGTGCACGGAGAGTACGCACATTTCCTCCAGCCTAAAATACAAATCACCACCAATCAGAGAGTCAGGACTGACGCAGGGCAATGTTTATCAAATCAGGGGGTTTGTGAACGCTTAAAATACGGAACGTCCTTCAGAAATTACAAATAGACGCCCCGGTTATTCTATGCGGGAATTGTAATACTATCGATTGGACTCCGGAATTTCTAGTCTCGGGCTTATATCTGGCACCGGCGCTCTTGCCAAATGTTTTGGCAGGAGGATTGTGAAAAGAGGGATTGGTGAAAAGACATTTAAAGTGGCAGAGTAATATATCGGCTTTATGCCCAAATTAAACCCATCTGGTCACCCGTCTGCCACCAATTTTATATTTTTTTTTAAACCCACAAAATATGACGTGAGATATCGCCCCCTAGTGTATATTATAAGAATATTAGGAGGCACTGCAGGTAAGGTACAGGTTAAAGAACGTGATTTATCATATTCTCTAAAATTTCTAGTAAGGGTATACGGTTACTTATTATACACCTCAGCTGCTTCTTTTTTTAAGAGTAACGGGAGATTCCAGTCATTGACTGATTTAAAACTTCCTCTTACTTTTCATAAAAAAAAGGTCTGCAGCAGCCGAGGTTCTGCAGCAGCCGAGGTGTGTAATATTATGTTCTGCAGCAGCTGAGGTGTGTATTATGAGGTTCTGCAGCAGCTGAGGTGTGTATTATGTTGTTCTGCAGCAGCTGAGGTGTGTATTATGATGTCCTGCAGCAACCGAGGTGTGTAATATTATGTTCTGCAGCAGCTTAGGTGTGTATTATGAGGTTCTGCAGCAGCTGAGGTGTGTATTATGATGTTCTGCAGCAGCTGAGGTGTGTATTATGCGGTTCTGCAGCAGCTGGGGTGTGTGATATGATGTTCTGCAGCAGCTGGGGTGTATTATGCAGTTCTGCAGCAGCTGTGGTGTGTATTATGCAGTTCTGCAGCAGCTGAGGTGTGTATTATGAGGTTCTGCAGCAGTTGAGCAGTAGAACTGTTTAAGGCTACATTGACATCTCCCTTAGGGCTCATGCACACGACTATGTATTTTGCGGAACGGAACAGCTGGCCCCTAATAGACCAGTACTATCGTTGTCCGTTATGCGGACAATAGGACATGTTCTATTTTTCTGCGGAACGGACATGCGGAAACGGAATGCACACGAACTTCCGTCTTTTTTGTGGACCCATTGAAATAAATGGTTCCACATACGGTCCGCAACAAAAAAACACGTGGAACGGACATGGAAAATACATTCGCGTGCATGAGCAAATGCAGACTGTCGGCCAGACAAAAAAAAAACATTGCGTGCAAGTTCTTTTCCGGCCGAAATCCACTGGACCTCATTGCAGTCAATGAGAATCCGGCAGTGAAGTAGAGGATCCGATAACGCTGGATCCTGCAAGATCCGACCGGCTGCTCTGTGTCGGTACTGCCTGCCAGAGGCCTCGCATACACCAGCCGCTGAAGAAGCATTTTTACAAGGTAATGTACAATCATTGTCTGACACAGGAGAAAAAAAACTTTTTTCAAAAGTGTTGTGTAACAAACCTTTGCAAAAAGAGATGCGTAGAGTCTATGTAGCGAATATTATTTACAGACGTCTATGGAAAATCTGCATGGAATCCATGGATACAGGACGTGCCTCTAGTGTATCAGGTTTATTACATTAAGTTTGCATTTCTCCAGTATTGCAGCCTTGAGGTGACCTGCACTACTCAGCACAACCTATGGACAGGAGTGGCGCCCTTTCAAATCTCAGGTAACCCTTTTAATATGTTCTCCACGGGCTACTGCTGAAAAAGGGTCATTTCTGTAGAACCCTTGATAGAAGCCGCCTCAATGTCTATATTACTAATGGAGGAAGACAGTGACAATGACAATGACAGGCATTGTGCAAAATCAACAAAGAGAGTCCTTACACCTCCTACACTGTTTACGCTGCACGGCTCACACAACATACGGAGGAAGCGCAGACATACGACAAGTGTTTGTAAGAAAGCAATAGCTTCTAAATATTTACTGCAAATAGTAACAGTAAAAACAACTTCAATCCAAATAAAAAGATCGAAAGGAAATTCTATGTCCGGAAAGCAAAGTAAGAGCAGAGCTGCAGTTATGAATATGATGTACCCACAGGCACCCTATTAGGTCTGTATGTCTCATTCACTAACAGCAAACAGAGGTCTTGACAAAGGTAAGAAAATGGAACACGAAAGATGCAGATTTACTAAATTAAATAAGCCAAAATTCTGTCTGAAAAAGACTGGCATATATGCCTTGCACCACATTTCTTATGTTTTATTTACGCCTCATTACTACAGAAGGTGGGTGTGGCTTAGAGGAAAAGGGGGTGTGACATAGCGGGAAGGGGGACGTGGCTTGAAATGCCACAACATGCGCCAAGTTGCACCAAAATTGTGCCGCAAAAAAAACCCAACCAATTGGTGTGCTGTGAAGTTAAACATCTAGAAATATGCACCAAGTGTGAATACAGTCTAGATTTAGGTTAATGCAACAGGAATAGTATGTTCAAAAGTTACAGAACTTCCACTTATCCGTTATCTGATGGTCTGAAAACTCTGTTAGTCCAGAATATGACATAATTACTGTAGTCCCCGATGCAAGATTATTCCAACACTACAAGTTCCTTCTGGATCTGATTCCTGGGCTTCGGCACCGGTCCGGATGGTTGGATTTACAGGCAGGATATAGGACAGTGTACGCCTATAGATAATATATATCTATGACCTACAATACATTCAAGGGACCAATATCCATTCCCACAGACTCCCAGAAAATTAGTGCTGACTTGTGAGCATCCTGAAATATAACTGGTTATTATGGCCAATGCCCCCGACTCTGCAGAGCCCTTCTGGCCACTGCCCTAAAGCTTAAATGGTCAGTTCGCCCCTGATGGACATGCGCGGTAGCTGAGAATAAGGCCTTTGTCGGATTGTCTACATCAGGGATGCCCAACCTGCGGCCCTCCAGCTGTTGCAAAACTACAACTCCCAGCATGCCTAGACAGCCTACAGCTACTAGGGCAGGCTGGGAGTTGTAGTTTTGCAACAGCTGGAGGGTCGCAGGTTGGGCAACCCTGGTCTACATCATGATGCTGGTTTAGCTCGTTGCCGACATTTCTACGTATTCGGACTTGTTTATCAGGATTTGTTTCTCTCGCTTTGAGGATGAGCACTGGTTCACTGCGTGTCACCAGGAGACTGATATCATTCATTTCAGCCATCTGCTCAGAATAAATCGTGTGTACTTAATGATCTGGATGCGGCCAAACTAATATTAGTGAGCAATAGGAAAGCCGAGGACAGACAGTACACTCATTCTGCCCTTAGAGGGAGCCACTTACTTATCTTTCCATAACAAGGTTGACATACAGAGCAGGCACTTCTCTTCTTAGCACATTCCTATACTTTTTTTCTAGCAAAAGAATGAATCGCATACAGTAAAAGTATTCCCAATAACAGAACATACCTTCATGGAAAATTATTAGCCCCAAAATCTGGACAGGGTGAAGTCCATCAGGAGGCAGGTTTACAATGAAAGGTAATACCTATATATAGGTAACACGGGATCCACCACTGACAGTAGCAGATGGGAAATGCTTATCTTTTCCCCCTCCCTGCACAATGACCTCTGCACAGGTCACAGAGCATGACCTCCACAAACAATAGGACAGCACAGCTTTTACCTCCTTCTTCTCTAAGGACAGTGACAGGGAAGTGCTCACTACACTTTCCTCTAAAAGTGAATAGCTCATTTTCTGAAATAGTTAATTATGTTCTGGTAGCTGCCATAAAGCAAATCTGTGCAACGGATTTTGCAGCAAGATGACTGCCACCATAATTATAAATCTAAACTAAAATATTCAAAGTTTAAAAAAGAATATTTCATTATATACACGTGTATATGAGACTAGCAGAAGGACTCAGCTTCGCACGGGTATGTTTCATCTATTTCATTTAATGTTAGTGTGTGTCGTTAAAATATATCAACAGTATCCCCCATAACAGTGACCTCTACAGCACCCCCGCCCCTTTAACAGTGAACTCCACAGTCCCCCACCCCTTAACACTGACCCCCCCACTTTAAAATGGGACCTCCACAGCAGCCCATCCCCTTAACTTTGACCTTCACAGCAGCTCGCCCCTTTGACAGCGAGTTTCACAGCACCGCACTCCCTTGACAGTGACCTCCTCAGGGGCCCCCTTAACAGTGACCTCTACAGAGCTCTGTTCCCTTAAAATATGACCTCCACAACACCCGCCCCCTTAACAGTGAGCTCTACAGTACCCCGCCCCTTTAACACTGACCTCCATAGCAAACCATCCCCTTAACTGTGACCTCCACAGTTTCCTGTCCCCTTAACAGAGACCTCCACAGCATCCCGCCCTTTTAACAGTGACCTCCACAGTGGCCGCACCTTTATTAGTGACCTCCACAGTTGATTTGTACCTTCATTTTTTCAATCCCCGTCGACTGCAGAGTGGGAGGGGGCGTGGCTTAGTGGGACCTAGAGGAGGGGTTTTTAAGTCCATCTTTTGAGGGTGGCCTGAATGGCCACCCTACCAGCCCCTGAACTGTGACCTCCACAGCACTCCGCTCCCTTAACAGTGTCATTTTTTGGGAATATCTCAGGAACGGTACATCCTAGAGAGCTGAGACCCCCACAAGATGGTTGCGTTTTTGAGTGATCGCGGAACTTACATACATACATACATACATACGTCATATATATATATATATATATATATATATATATATATATATATATATATATATAGTGGGGTTTCGCTCTGGCAGACAAGATTAGCGAACGCAGTATAGAGTTCAGTGTTTTATTCACAATTTAGGCAAGTGACAAAACAAGCAGCCATATTCAAACAAAAAGTCACCTTACGGTGTTGGTGATAATTCACACCATGCAGCCATTCTGCCTCAAAGAGTGTCACGGGTGAAGTTGCAGATAGCTGCAAATTATAAATAAACGACCGACTGGCTTGATCCCAAACTAAGGAGCATATAGGTGAGCCCTATAAAACCCTAAGAGCTCTCCCTGACTGCTAAGCAAATGCAAGGGTCTCAATGGTAGATGATTGCATGCCCACGTACCTAAGACTGTGTGACACCTGAAAACCCTATAATAGTGAGGGGACACGACCACTGGCTCCCTGCACTTAATACGGACGGAGTCAGGGTCACCTAGAATCAAGCCAGCAAGAAAAGACTTATTTGAGCAAACAGCAGCAGGCAGCCCCCAGCAGTGAACACTTCATCCAGGAAGTAGTATAAAACGCAAAGTGAGGCAGTGTGGGAGGGAATATAAAGGAAGACAATTAGTCTAAATAAGTGACACCTGGCAGAAGGAAAGGAGATGACAAAGTGAAACCAAAACAAAGAACGTCATACAAGAGGTAGAGAAGAATGTCTGTCAGACCTTCTCACAGAACTGGCGGTGACAAAGAGTCCTTGACTATAGCAGCACCAACCTGTTTTCACGCCAAACAGGGAGCAAGCCTTCATCCAGACACAAGGCTCCCAGATCCCAACACAGAGACACTGCTTCTGAGCCCAGCTGCCTATTTAAGGACAGCCAGGTGCTGCCAAAACCCGGAGTGGCACTTAAAATCTGGTCCGGTATCTGACCTCACCTGGCTGTAAATCAGCCCAGCAGCACATGCTGGGAGGAAAATACCTGTTTTCCCAGACAAAACCTCTCACTGTGTCACAAATATATATAATATATATATATATATATATATATATATACATACATACATACACTCACCTAAAGAATTATTAGGAACACCATACTAATACGGTGTTGGACCCCCTTTTGCCTTCAGAACTGCCTTAATTCTACGTGGCATTGATTCAACAAGGTGCTGATAGCATTCTTTAGAAATGTTGGCCCATATTGATAGGATAGCATCTTGCAGTTGATGGAGATTTGAGGGATGCACATCCAGGGCACGAAGCTCCTGTTCCACCACATCCCAAAGATGCTCTATTGGGTTGAGATCTGGTGACTGTGGGGGCCATTTTAGTACAGTGAACTCATGGTCATGTTCAAGAAACCAATTTGAAATGATTCGAGCTTTGTGACATGGTGCATTATCCTGCTGGAAGTAGCCATCAGAGGATGGGTACATGGTGGTCATGAAGGGATGGACATGGTCAGAAACAATGCTCAGGTAGCCCGTGGCAATTAAACGATGCCCAATTGGCACTAAGGGGCCTAAAGTGTGCCCAGAAAACATCCCCCACACCATTACACCACCACCAGCAGCCTGCACAGTGGTAACAAGGCATGATGGATACATGTTCTCATTCTGTTTACGCCAAATTCGGACTCAGAAATCGAGACTCATCAGACCAGGCAACATTTTTCCAGTCTTCAACAGTCCAATTTTGGTGAGCTCGTGCAAATTGTAGCCTCTTTTTCCTATTTGTAGTGGAGATGAGTGGTACCCGGAGGGGTCTTCTGCTGTTGTAGCCCATCCGCCTCAAGGTTGTGCGTGTTGTGTCCTCACAAATGCTTTGCTGCATACCTCGGTTGTAACGAGTGGTTATTTCAGTCAACGTTGCTCTTCTATCAGCTTGAATCAGTCGGCCCATTCTCCTCTGACCTCTAGCATCCACAAGGCATTTTTGCCCACAGGACTGCCGCATACTGGATGTTTTTCCCTTTTCACACCATTCTTTGTAAACCCTAGAAATGGTTGTGCGTGAAAATCCCAG
Source organism: Bufo bufo (assembly GCF_905171765.1). NCBI lineage: Eukaryota > Metazoa > Chordata > Amphibia > Anura > Bufonidae > Bufo > Bufo bufo. The sequence continues at coordinate 26,513,281 of NC_053397.1, read as the reverse complement.
TAACTGAGCAGATTGTGAAATACTCAGACCGGCCCGTCTGGCACCAACAACCATGCCACACTCAAAATTGCTTAAATCACCTTTCTTTCCCATTCTGACATTCAGTTTGGAGTTCAGGAGATTGTCTTGACCAGGACCACCCCCTAAATGCATTGAAGCAACTGCCATGTGATTGGTTGACTAGATAATTGCATTAATGAGAAATAGAACAGGTGTTCCTAATAATTCTTTAGGTGAGTGTATATATATATATATATATATATATATATATATATATAAAATTTTATTTATTTCTTTTTTTTAAATCAAAACTAATTGATAAAAAAAAAGGTAAAATATTTGCTTTAAGTCTTACTAGAAAAGTTTAAAGTCAGCTAGTCTTGCTTGCAGTTCATTCTAGTCTTTTATTGCGGGCCCGTCAAAAAGGGCATCAAGGCGGCGGTAAAACAAAGAGCGCCTCTACATTTCTACTAGGGGACAGAGTAGAAGCTTTCACATAATCTCAGAGGATTGTGTATACAAAACAGTAATTAAAAGGGTCAAAGTGGGGAAATTGAGAATTTAGCCTGACATGTTAATCTTTGCACTAAGAGCAACTGTGGCCGAAAAGACAACCGGGCCCATTGTCTGTTGTTTGGAAAAAGATATTTACTCAAAAAACATTTGGTAAGAGATCACTGCTTCATAAAATACTGACACTGTTTTATGCTATATGGCAGGATGTAGTGGGTTCTTTAAAAGGGACGCTTCCATCAGAAAGGGGGATTTTTTTAAATTCAATATACAGTACAGACCAAAAGTTTGGGCACACCTTCTCATTCAAAGAGTTTTCTTTATTTTCATGACTATGAAAATTGTAGATTCACACTGAAGGCATCAAAACTATGAATTAACACATGTGGAATTATATACATAACAAACAAGTGTGAAACAACTGAAAATATGTCATATTCTAGGTTCTTTAAAGTAGCCACCTTTTGCTTTGATTACTGCTTTGCACACTCTTGGCATTCTCTTGATGAGCTTCAAGAGGTAGTCCCCTGAAATGGTTTTCACTTCACAGGTGCGCCCTGTCAGGTTTAATAAGTGGGATTTCTTGCCTTATAAATGGGGTTGGGACCATCAGTTGCGTTGAGGATAAGTCAGGTGGATACACAATTGAAAGTCCTACTGAATAGACTGTTAGAATTTGTATTATGGCAAGAAAAAAGCAGCTAAGTAAAGAAAAACGAGTGGCCATCATTACTTTAAGAAATTAAGGTCAGTCAGTCAGCTGAAAAATTGGGAAAACTTTGAAATTAAGGGCTATTTGACCATGAAGGAGAGTGATGGGGTGCTGCGCCAGATGACCTGGCCTCCACAGTCACTGGACCTGAACCCAATCGAGATGTTTTGGGGTGAGCTGGACCACAGAGTGAAGGCAAAAGGGCCAACAAGTGCTAAGCATCTCTGGGAACTCCTTCAAGACTGTTGGAAGATCATTTCAGGGGACTACCTCTTGAAGCTCATCAAGAGAATGCCAAGAGTGTGCAAAGCAGTAATCAAAGCAAAAGGTGGCTACTTTGAAGAACCTAGAATATGACATATTTTCAGTTGTTTCACACTTGTTTGTTATGTATATAATTCCACATGTGTTAATTCATAGTTTTGATGCCTTCAGTGTGAATCTACAATTTCCATAGTCATGAAAATAAAGAAAACTCTTTGAATGAGAAGGTGTGTCCAAACTTTTGGTCTGTACTGTACATAGACAAAAATTTTGAATTTAAAGTATTGTTCTTCCTTAGCACTCAACCCAGAGAGTTAAAACTTCTATAGAGATATATGATCCATGGTTAGTTTACTGCTGCTGTGAGAGAAAGATGTTATATGCAAGGTAAGATAATAGCAGTATTTCTCAGTAAAGAACTAAAATTCTCACGGCATGCTGGTAGTCAGTGGCAGAACTTACTAAAAAAACATTTCCCGAACTAGGGTTCGGTTTACAGTATAAATCAATTTCTGAAGTTATTATGCGAAGTCTCACGAGACTTCGCGAAGTAATAACATTGGCTCATCAGAGCCAATACATTCTAATACTGTACGGAGCACTCGCTCTGTACAGTATTAAAACGAAGTTTAGGATGTTAAAATGAAGTTGAAGATGTTTCATCTGAAGTCGATTCGCTCATCCCTAGTTACGACGACCACTGATGCGCTGATACAAGGTAGCCTGGAGCCGATGCGCATGCGTACCTATGCGCAGTCCCGGGCACCAGAGGGGCAGGCACTTTTTCCTAGAGTGTTCAAGCACGACCACTGCTGCTGGATTGCAGGGTGGTCATAACCTCGGGCAGTGTATAATTTGATGGAAAAATGTAAGTGCCTTGTATTAAAGGGGTTATCCAGTAATATATATTGATGACCTATCCTCTGGATAGGTCATCACTAATTAGTAACCGATTGGCGAGGGTCTGACCCCCGTGACCCCTGTTAGAAGAGGTTGGGTGCTCATGGCCTGGTTGCAGCTCAGCCCCATTGAAGTGAATGGGGCTGAGCTGCAATACTAAATGCCATTTGCTGAAGTGCGACAAGCCCTACCATAGTTAAAGGGATATTTCCATTAGGAAGTTTTTTTTTCTTATTTTATTTTGGTAGTTCTATACCATGAAATAAAATACTGTTCTTCTGTAACAGCAGAGAAAGATAAAACTCATACCAGTGTTAGTCTACTGCTGTTGAGAAGGGTAATCTGCATGATAATAGTAGATTAGTAGAATCAGGATAAGAGTGGCAGCTCTACAGTTCTCTTGACAGGCCTTGATAAAGATGTCCACAGAAGAGCATTGCTCTGATCAATGTAATGTAGTTTCATTAATGGCCCGAATAAGGAAGCCAAGTGGGGCCATTTGCTGTGCTAAATGGTCAATCAAAGGAGGAAGTTAAAGAGCCAGAACAGGAAGTCGGATTTAAAATAAAATAAAAATTATATCCAGAAAAACACCCTTTTTTTTAACAAAAATATATAGAATATTCAAACAGGCTGTTAATATGTGAGAACACAAATTTGATGGTCGAGTCCCTTTAAGTAGGATCTCTCTCTAAATACGACTTTTCTTTCTAATTACCGGTACATGTTCTTTAGAACTCCCTGCAGCCAGACGTATTAACGTACGCAAATCCCTCTCATACAGATATTTATATGCGATCTGATTAATTGGACGGCCTTATATTAACATGTTGCTCTAATTCAAAGGTCAGAATAAAAATCAGACTGCAGTAGCTGGCCTCCTTGTTGATGGTTTCAAGGTCAGCGTCAGTCATGTTTAGTGTTGAGCGAAGCGAGCTTCGGATGCTTCATCTGAAGTCACTTCGTTCAAAACTTTGGAAGGATACTGTACGGAGATTCGTCTCCGTAAAGTATTAGAATGTATGGGCTCCGATGAGCCGAAGTAAGTTATTCACGAAGTCGCGCGTGAATTTGTTGAATAACTTCGGTAGTTGATTTTTGAAGTAGAAAACCACTCTAAAACTTGAAACCGAACTCTGCTTCGGTTCCGAGGTACTAGTCGGAACCGAAGCAGAGTTCGGTTTCAATTTTTAAAGTGGTTTTCCACTTTAAAAATCAACTGCCGAAGTTATTCAACGAAGTCCCGCGCGACTTTGTGAATAACTTACTCCGGCTCATCGGAGCCCATACATTCTAATACTGTACGGAGACGAATCTCCGTACAGTATTATTCCAAAGTTTTGAACAAAGCGACTTCAGATGAAGCATCTGAACTAGTCATGTTGATAAAGTTATGCAGACTAAAGTATTTATGGACGATGGGTAAGAATACAGAAGAATTACTGAAAAAAATGGAACTGAAAACGAAGAAGACCCTAATGTAATGCCGGGTAATCTCATGGAGGGCTATTTTTGTCTCTTTTTAAAGTCAGGAAGCAAAAGACTAAATATTCAAATATTAGTTTTATCTGAGGCCTGGCTGCAGAGAGCCGTTCAGACTAATGGCGCAGAAAAGTTCAGGAGTTGGAAAGCTGGAGGGAGAAATCCTGCATTCGTTTAAGGAGAGTACATTGTATTTAATGAAGATTTTAATAAGATTATCAAAAGGACACTTGGAAGGTCAGCTGGACATTGCTCACCGTTCATATGACTGATAGTCATATCACAGGAATGTGCAGCACAATCTATTTCTCTAATCAGCACTGCGAGAATGTATTACAGTCCCGATGTATTCCCGTACCCACTGTACTAGAGATTTTTTTATTGGGATGAATTGCAAGACTTATTGGGATGAATTAACATGGGTTCCCCCCACTGCAACTTTATTCAATTTAATTAAAAGTTGCACCATGACCACTACAACCTACGGCTACATGGACACATTAATTACAATAGGTGGGCGCAATATGACATTGTGTCTTAAAGGGGTTATGTCACTTCAGCATACAGAATTTATCATGTAGAGAAAGCTACTACAAGGCACTTACTAATGTATTGTGATTCTCCATATTGCCTCCTTTGCTGGCTTGATTCATTTTTCCCCATCACATTATACACAGATGGTTTCCAGAGGTTACGACCACCCTTCAATCCAGCAGCAGTGGTCGTGCTTGCACACTGTAGGAAAGGGCTGGTCTATGCACACATCCGCGGTCCTGGTTATCCCAGCTTTTTCCTACAGTGTGCAGGTACCACCACCACCACCACTGCTGGATTGCAGGGTGGATACGAGCAGTGTATAATGCACTGGATCTTCAAATCAAGATGGCCACGGTCGGCTCTTTGCGATCAAATGGATGAGAGAGTATGTATTTATTATTTCAACTATGAACGCGGCATCTGAAGGGTACAATGATGGGGAGCGGCACAATCCCTACTCCCTGTCATTGCACCCACTACTTACAAAGAAATGCGCTTTGCGACAAAGTAATTCATCACAAAGCTAATTTTTTTGTAAGATTCGGCTAAGCAGCCAAATCGAATTTTCCATTAATTCACTCATCTCTAGTAGAAACCTTAGTTGCACCATATTTAGCAGATTTCAACACATTTTAGACAGATTCTAGGAGCAGACACAATAAATCTGGGGCATAGCATATTCTTGATATTCTACAGAATAAAAGTTAGTAAGAAGTAGAAGACAGCTAGAAGGGAGTGCGACTACACAAGTGGGTTGTTTGTAGTCTGGAACCATGGAGGCAATTGTTTCTTTTTTATTTCAATGCTTTGGAACCACTAAATAAATAAATACATTGATCTGTGTAGATCCAGCACTAAGGCTAGGTCTACACGACGACTTTTGTCGCGCGTTAATTTTTATAATGGTAGTCTATGGTGTCACACTGCGACTGTCGCAAAAAATCCATTCGAGATGGATTTTTCTGCGACAGTCGCAGCATGTTGCATGCCGCAGTGCGACACCATAGACTACCATTATAAAAATTGTTGCACGACACATGTTGCAGTGTAGTTGTGCCCCATGTGTCGCGCGACGCATGTCGTCGTGTAAACCTAGCCTAAAGCTACTCCTGACCCAGCTGATCGGCAGGGGCTGAGGTGTATTGGCTTCCAGCTGATCCTAAAGATTCATTACTTGTTAATTCCTGCAGAAAGTATTCTTATAAAAGCTGCATACAACTAAAATTTAATGGGATGTGTCTATGATGAGATGAGCGAACTTTCAAGTTCGGCGTACAAAGTTCGGGTTCTCTAAGAATTCCGTTATGGATTCCGCTACAACGGACCATATAACTTATAGTCCGCGGTAACAGAATCTATAATGAAATTCTTGGATAACCCGAACCTTGTACGCCGAACCTCAAAAACAGAAGAAGTTCGCTCAACACTAGCCGTGTCTAGCGCTGCAGCGCAACCCCATTCACTTGAGGCTGCAATTCCAAACAAAGCCTGCCGACAAGTGAGGCACTGTTTCCAGAAGGAAGAAACAGTAAAATATAAAAAACATTACAATAATAAAAAATTAGCAAAAAGTTTGAAAGGAAACAATCCAATAAACAACCCCGCTCTACAGCTTGATGAATGAGGCTAGAGCCGACATGCACCATGTCAGTCTTCTTGTATCACCTCAAGCCATATTAATAACTTACAGATGTCGTTTTTTTTTTTTTTTTTTTTCCAGCTTGTTAAAACAAAGGGAGCGAGCAAATTCACTCCACCCTTACAGGCAGCTTATGAAAGCCAGATCCGTGCAAACCGCAGACTCCATTCTGAATTGTGTACATATCTGCCGTCTGGAATTCTCCAGTCCCTCTTATTAATATCACTGGATTAACATGGAGCTTGAATTCAGGCATAAAAGACCAGCAACATGTTATGTACTGCATATATTGTGTTAAGGATGTGAGGGGAAACTCAGACCATATGTTATTCAATTTCAAATCTTTTATGGACATAAAAAAAAAACGTATTAAATATTATAAAGCCAGGGAAAGGGGATCAGAGTCCCAATGCTTTTCATAGTCCACCAAACACAACAGTGGGTATAACATTTTACATCCCCCGGGCTCATAAAATATCAGGGGCTCTTAGACGATAATCTAATTCATGTCTGTAACACTTCAGAAAACATTAGTGCAATAAAAATTAAATAGTGTGTTAGCGTGTATGGAGGGGGGTGACCCATGTCTCGCGCAAATGTGTTTCTGCCACTTCTACAGCTGATGTAAATGAAGTTGGGGATTAAAGGGGGTGATAATTTTGCTGGCCCAAAGCAAAACAATCTGAACTCAGGTGTATGCCACCAATAAAGCGGGGTGAGGATTTCTCCTTAAATAGTACCGTTCTGCAACTGTAGGGGGCAGGATTTAGGTGCATTCATCCCTATATTTTCACATCTCCAATTTAGGGGTTGGTGGCATGACTTAACGGGGTTGTCCAGTTTCCTATACTGATGACCTATCCTCAGGATAGGTCATCACTATCGTCACCGTCAACATTGCGGCGGAGAGCAGTGTAATTACAGCTACGATGTACCCATTCACTTCAACGGGACGGCTCCTTCCTATACAAGTGAATGAGATGGAGCAGTCCTATTGAAGTGAATGGGGACAGCAGGTATTTTCATATAAGAAGCTGTTTAACTGTTATTAGGACTCATAGAGAAAGGCTACATGCACACGAACGCATGTGGTTTGCGGTCTGCAAATTGCAAAAAAAAAACAAAACGGATGATGTCCGTATGGCATCCTTTTTTTGCGGATCCATTGTAACAATGCCTAAAACGGACAAGAATAGGACATGTTCTATTTTTTTTTTTTGCAGGGTTACGGAACAGACATACTGATGCATTTTTTGCAGACCCATTGAAATGAACGGGTCCACATCCTATCAGCAAAAAAAAAAAACGGACAAGGAAACAAACAACGTTCACGTGCATGTAGCCAAAGCCTGTAGGTCCTGCTTCCCTTGCCCAATCACAGACGTCTGAGTCCTGCTCCCCCCGTTAACTCATAGAGAACACCTGTGAGTCCTGCGTCTTCCATACACTAAAAGTCTGTGAGTCCTCCTTCTCCCTCCCACTCACAAAGAAAACCAGCGAGTCCTATTTCCTGTCCAGACTCCTAGAGAAAGCCAATAAATACTGCTCCCCTCGTTGATAAAGGAAGCTTGCAAGTCTTGCTTACCCCACCTGCCTGGAGTGATTAACTGATTTTCCTGCATACAAACTATGTGGGTGTGATAAAGCGAGACTCGCAGGCTGTGTAGGTGGGGGAGGCAGGACTCACAGGCTCTCTCTATGAGTAAGGGGAAAACAGGACTCACAGGCTTTGTCCATGAGTGGGTGGGGAAAGAAGGACTCACAGGCTTAATGTGGGAGGGATAACCAGGACTTATAGGTTCTATGTGGGTGGGAGAAGCAGGACTAACAGGTTCTATGTGGGTGGGAGAAGCAGGACTAACAGGTTCTCTCTATGTGGGTGGGAGAAGCAGGACTAACAGGTTCTCTCTATGTGGGAGAAGCAGGACTCTCAGTCTCTCTCCATGAGTGGGTGTGGAAAAACAAGACTCTCAGTCTTTCTCTCTCCATAAGTGGGTACAAGAAACACGACTCAGTCTTTCTCTATGAGTGGGTGGGTGAAACAGGACTCACAGTGTCTCTCCATGAGTGGGAGTGAGAAACATGATTTGCAGTCTCTCCCCATGAGTGGGTAAGGGAAACAGGATTGACAGTCTATGAGCGGGGGAGCAAAACAGGACTCACTGGCTCTCTCTATGACCATGTGAGGGAAACAGGACTCATTGGCTTTCTCTATGAGCATGTGAGGGAAACAGGACTCACTGGCTTTCTCTATGAGCATGTGAGGGAAACAGGACTCATTGGCTTTCTCTATGAATCGGTAGGGAAAGCAGAATTTAAACAGCTTTTTTTTACATGAAAACACTGAATCAAGTAATTTAAAAAAATGATATCCATGAGCTCAGTGTCTTCATCTTGACCTTAGCTTTATATCTGCAGATCATGTAATTAAGCCTCAGCATGACATAAATTATCTACAAAATCACTCAGCATTTTACGCAGATTTAAATTTTACCAAAGCAGACTTTTCTTTTAAGTGACATGATACTAGAAGTTCCAGTGTGAAATATCACATGGCTGGACAAGATGCCTCCAGCAAATATTTTATATGGTTCTTTTGTTATCATGTGCATATAAACGGCTTAATCATTGCTATGTAAGAATCTCAAACATTTCTTTGACCAGAAGTTGGAGAAAAGGCTGATGATACAAGACGCTGTGATATAACCCAGACAAGGCTCTCTCAGATAATGAAGACTTGTAGAGGTTTCCTTCTTAAATCCTACAGATAACATTCCAGGCCTGGAACAGAAGTCTAAAAGATTTATCTACCACAACCAACCATAGCCTCAATGTTGTGTAACCAAAGAATAGTATAGACCAGTGCAGTAGACACAGGTGCATAGCCCGAAGACATACATTGGTCAATGTGGTCGTCATAAAAACATCCAACGACTTAACTGCTATAACTTTATCATTGCGTCTCTCATGCAACTATATTTTGTAAGAACGTATTAATATACTTCCACTGTGAGAGGGGCGAGAATTTTTCCTGTCCCTGGTGCATGCGCAGCTTGGTAAAGGACGTGACGTTGGTGGAAGCAGGATCTTCAAAAGGGGAGCGTCAAGTGACCAGGGCCCCCGAAAGGCCGATCCAAGCAACTTCAGAATGGTAAGTGTATTGCAAACTTTCTTCTACCGTGGTGTTATGTGTAATCAACTTGGGTTTGCAGTGCTCGCTGGGAACCAGACAACCCCTTAAAGCACATGATAAAGGGGCTGCTTGACACGAACGTTTCTAGCCACTTTAGGACCCAAGTTCCTAGTGCTCCCTGCCCTTTTTTGTATGTCTGCATCCAACATAATACAAATTATTGAGAGCAATTGATGCTGCAGAAATCTGTATACAGTAGACTCCCCCCTAGTGGTGATTCCTGGCAGACAATTTTATAATTTTTATACAGCTCATTCAGGGGATTCAGGGGCAAAAAAACAAAAACCTTTTGCTATAAATTTCTCGACAGGCCCCTCAGAGTGAGTATGCACGACCTGCAGCTTCATTCATTTTGGGGGCCCCTGAGGGGCATGGGACCCCCATTCTCATGAGGGTTCCAGCGGTAGGACAACCAAGAATCTAATAGTTATACCATTTCCACAAAATAGGGGATAACTGGAAACAACCAGAATATATGCTTTTAGGGTCCGTTTGCATGTGACAGAATTTGCTTTAGCAGATTTTTGTGCAGCAAATCCACTGCACTGTACAGTAGCAGCAAAGCGAACAGGATTTTAATGAATCTCATCCACACGTTGCAGCATAAAATGAGTTAAACAACCTTCTGTGTGGATCTGCAATCTGCATCATGTCAATTTATGCTATTGACCCCCACAGGATTTCATAATACCTGCGGTTTTTGCCGAGGTTACTGTCGCAATTTTTTTCGTAGCAAAAAATCTGCGTACTTTTCCATCACTTCTGAATGTACTTTTTTTTAGATTTTTTTTTATTTGACCCCTATACGACGATGCCTGTGGAGCAATCCATACCCACGTGCGCCGTCACTCTGTGGCTCCTGGGCTGTCAGTGGACTTCCAGCCACCATCTTTCAACTTCCATGAGGACAAGGTTCAATAAGCCACTGCAGCCAATGATTGGCCTCAGCAGCGATTTGTCCCCAAGTGGCATGTTACAGCTGGGCATCACTGAGGTCACTCGGTGGACTGCATGTCCAATGAAGACAGCCTGGGAGCCACGGAGTCGGAACGGAGTGGAGGAGAGTAAGCAAGTATGGATTGCTGCATAAGTACTACTGGTTGAGGGGGGGTGGGGGGGGGGGAATGAAGCTCAAAACAACCACGTGGTGCAAGCATGGTATAGAATACTTAGGACCCTTTCACGCGAACGATACGGATTGGCTCTGGATTCGTTCAGGGTGCATCCAGTGAAACTCCCACCATTTTGCAAGCAAGTTCATCCAGTTTTGTCTGCGATTGCGTTGTTTTTTCCGCGCGGGTGCAATGCGTTTTGATGCGTTTTTCACACGCGTGGTAAAAAACTGAAGGTTTACAAACAACATCTCTTAGCAACCATCAGTGAAAACGCATCGCACCCGCACTTGCTTCCGGATGCAATGTGTTTTTCACTGAAGCCCCATTCACTTCTATGAGGCGAGGGCCGCGTGAAAAACGCAGAATATAGAACATGCTGCGTTTTTCACGCAACGCAGAACTGATGAGTGAAAAAAAAAAAAGCTCATGCACACAGACCCAATGAAATGAATGGGTCAGGATTCAGTGCGAGTGCTATGCGTTCACGTCACGCATTGCACCCGGGCGGAAAACTCGCTCGTGTGAAAGGGGTCATATATATCCAGGTAAGAACGGTCATAAAAATAATGTGCAAAATACCTTTTTTTCAAAAAAAACTCGCTTTTTTGTATTAAGGTCCATGAATTATTCATATAGGCGTAGAAGAATGCACAGCGGCATCTGTTATAACATCGGGAAAATGCAATTACACTGTACGTAAAGAAAATCCTCGCAGCAGCAGAATATCCCTCCGTACCCACTGCCTGCATGATCGGGCGCTGTGACTTCACTCCCCATGACTGGCACATCAATTTCTCCCCAATTCAATTTTTTTTAAAAGGTACTCAGATATGCTCCGGCTCCAACCATTACAGTGAGGTTACATTCAGAAGACATTCCAACAATTATATTAGGGAATTGTATTCTGAGCAATTCCATTATGCAGAGACAGATCACTACTACCCACTGAGAGGACAGAACTGAGCAGGGCGGCGGTGGCGGTTACGGTAATAAGGACTGCACTGATTTCTATGAGCTAAGGGTTCATTCACATGTGCGTCTGAGGATCCATTAGGGGTCTGTCACAGATTCCGTAAAAAAATAAAAAAAATAAAAAAAAGAACTCCCTGGCAGAAACTCATAAGACCCCTTTATAGTCAATGTGGTCAGTCCGGCGCCATTTCTACTTTTTTGTTCCCGATGGAAACCCAGTAGGCTTCAATATAATCAATGGACTCCAATGGTCGACGTTGGTTTCCAACCTATAATAGACCCTGCGATGCTGTTCCGATTTATTTTCGGTTCCTAGAATGAAGCAGAAAAACTGAAGAAATGGAAGCAGATGTGAATGTAGCGTACTGCTAGTAAACGTGGCGGTTGTGCCAACGGCAACCGCCACACGGTTGAGAACCACATGACAAAAGCTGCTTGTGGTTTTTCCACAAATTCCACATGTGAATCTCATTGAAACCACAGAAATTCATGGCAAGACCAAGCTTGGTTTTTGTTTTTTTATGCTCTTAGCCATGCGGCAAAAACGTGGCACAACCGCACTGTGTGGATATAGGCGGCAATAAAGGGATATATGATCTGTATATACACTCTGACATGCGTACATTAAGGGGGTTCCCCGGGCTACAGATACTGATGACGTATCGTGAGGAAAGGTCATCAATATCAGATTGGTGGAGCTCCAACACCTCCACCAATCAGCGGTTTTGGGCTGCTGCCGGCACCAGGGACTATACAGTGTACGGAGCTGAAGGCTGACCGCTCTGTACAATGTGTAGTGGCCGGGCCAGGATACTAAAGCTCCTCTGCCATTCAGGGCGCCAGAAACTACAGTGTATGCATTCAGTCTGTACACTGTGTCCAGCTCTACAGTAGTCCGATGATCGGTGGGGGTGCCGGGTTTCGGACCTCCGCCAATCTGATATGGATGACCTATCTCGAGGATAGGTCATCAATATCTGTAGCCCAGAGAACCACTTTAACCGATTAGCACCTAATCAAGTAATTTATTAACTAGTGTTGAGCGAATCGAATCTGAGTGGAATTCTATCTGAATTTCAGGATGAATTTGATTTGCCGCAAAGTCGAATTTCCTCATGTTTTGTGGTAGCGAATGGTTTTACCTGAAATTGTGTGAAAAAAAACAAAAAAAAAAATCATACTTACCTGATTCATTTGCTCACGACGGGACAGGCCGCCGCCATCTTGATTGAAGATATTGTCCGAAATCCCGTCATACGTCACCACGCCGGCCAGTGTAATGATGTCCTCTTGGGCCACGCTAGATCTTCAAGCAAGATGGTGGCGGCCGGCCCGTCGCGAGCAAATGGATCAGGTAAGTATATCCTGAGGGGTATAATGATGGGGAACGGCGCTATTGCAGCTCACTACTTACAAAGAAATGCACTTCGTGGCAAAGTAATTTGTCATGAAGCTAATTTTTTTGTAAAATTCGGCAAAGCAGCCAAATAGAATTTTTAAGAACTTTGCTAATTTCTACTATTAACCATAGTAGAAATGGCGTTAAAGGGGTGGGTGTCAAAAACTAGACATGTAACATGAAGAACCCATAGGGGTTTCTGCCGTATGAAGGAACAAGAAAGGACCTTGTGGGCCAGGATACCTCAGGTTAACTGGATAATTACAGTCTATACAGTTCAGTGCAGGATATGCTTGGAGTTGTAGTTCTACTTCAGCTGGAGAGTCACTACCTCACAGAATAAACCAAAAACATGAATTGGCACCATGATCGGCACATGTTTTAGCAAAAGACTCCTACAATCTATGACCGAATCCCTATAATTTGGGATTTAACCAGGAAGAGTCATGGACGGCATCGTTTTTTCTCTGCACTGAATGGAGTCTGTTCTGCCAGAGATTATTAAATCAGAATATTTTCAGATGTAGCTAATGGGGCAGTAAAGCAAACTCCCTGCGCAGCCTATGAATCATTTTCATGGCACTGGGGTGGGGGAGACATCCATACGTGAATGTGTGCAAAGGCTTTACGTAAATGGAAAACTGAGTCAAGCTTATGCCTGAGCGGTGCTTTTTTTTTTTGCCGGTCAGGAAACAGCTCACCAGATAAAATTAAACCCACCTGTGTGAGCTGGGCCGATCTCTTCGGGTGCGAGTGCAGAACGTGTGCACGAAGCTGCACAGCCACATTTACCATATAGTGACTCCTACAGATGGAGCATTACGACTGCGATCAGTGCTGGGCTGCGGTTCCTTGGGCTCAGAAGAGAGAAAAATGATGTGCAAAAAAGTGAAAATGGGGTAAAGCTTCTGCTGGACCTGTTGGGGCCCGTTATGGTCTTAGATCCCTGGGAGGATCCTCTGGTATTTTGGTGGGCCTGGACAACCTTGCAAATACAGCTCAGACAACAGTACTATACAAGATCCTCAAGCACTCGGCAGGTGCAGGAGAACGGATGTGCACTCTTGTAGCATACTGAATGAGATGTATAGAAGTACCGGCGGCTGGCTTTACTGCCAGATGCTTCCCATCTCCAGGGATCTTAACATTCAGAAGATTCCACCACATTGTCTGCTCTTGTGACCCTGCTACCCGGGGGAGGTTGTGAGATACAACAGTTTGGGAATTGGGCTTTCCCCAAGCAACGAACAACCGGGATGATGGACAGGTCCGAGAAGAGGAGCAGGCCCTGCTGTCCAGGGACCTCGGGACTGGCCCACAGCTACAGTACCAGGATGATGGAGGGGTCAGAGGCTGAAGACTCTGCTGTTACTATAGCATGCGGGCTGAGATCTCCGGGATTGTAGACTACACATACTGTGATAGTGCAGTAGTCCATTGTTTAGACTGAGGATCCTCCAGTAGGTCCAGGCTCTCACATAATATTGGTCCCAAATATCCAGCAGAAGACAATCCCATTAGGAAGTGACTTTGCAGCTAATCACTTATCACTAGGGTCTATTTCTTAAAGGGATTGTGTCACGAAACATTCTACATTTTGAAAACCAGTACCTGGATCTGAACACTTTTGGAATTGCAAGAAATTAAACATTTAGTATATCTGCATGGTTATTTAATAAAATGTATCTGTATAGCGCCAACTGCTGTTTCTTATTGTCTGTCTCACGGAGCTGGTCGCACGCGCTCAGTTTAAGTCTTCTACTGCCACCAGCCATATGTTCTGTTATAAGCTGTGGCAGTTACAAGGAGAGAGATGCAGCAGAGAGGACACGTCCCCTGAGCTGTCAGACTGAAGATCATCTAGCAGAGCAATTGGAGCAGTGAATTTGGAGATCTCCGGACCCATGTGAGGTACAGGGCTGGTTCTAGCTTTGTTAGAAAGATATTGTTATGTAGTATATATTTTACATCAATCATGGCATAACCCCTTTAAGGGGGATACATCTAGTGTCTACAATGATAACAACAAAGGTTACAATGCAATTAAAAATGGACGCCACATGTTCTGTATAGATAGAGGGTGGTCCTCCTGAAGCCTTTCTTCTGGTGGGCCCCAATGATCACCAGTATGAAGCAGTTTCTATTAGACAGAGGAAGCATGCCTGCTGAAAGGGAGGGGGAGGGGTCACCGCTGTGGCCAGTGATTGGCTGAGCAGGCATCTCCTGGTATTTCCTGTGTGTCCAACCAGGAAGTGAAGACCTGCAGGATCGGCATGGGTTGAAATGGCATCAGCAGCAGGGGGGTAATCGGTCAGGCAAGTCAAATTTAGTATTTCTTTTCTTTCTTAACCTATTCTACCCTATTTATGAAAAATGTATTCCCACAAGCCAACCCCTTTAATTGGCAGCACAGCGGTGAGATGACTGCAGGCAGAGCTATCCAAACAAACCCCTCTCTATATAACGTATGTAGATCAGGGGAAGTCATTGCAACCAAACTAGCGCACTTCAAGCATCTGTAGCTGAACCTCTTTGCAAGTCCGTAAAGTTGCCCGTCAGGCCATGTCTACCATAGCAGGACAATAGGGAAGCCCGGTGGAGAGCATGTATAGTTATACGTAGGCGCTATATGTCTGTATGTTATAAGCAGATTACATTCCGATATGAATGCTATGGCGCTTTTGTTTTTTAGCTGGAATTTTAATGTCATGAATTTCATATTAATAAATTAGCAGGTGAACGAGTAAGACGAAAAAAAAAAAAAAATTCTGTCTGTCTGACAAATGTGTTAATAATGGAGGCCCATAGGGGAAAAAGGGAAAAGTTTTACAAATCTGATGCAGGTGTGGATGTGAGACATTAACAGAAACTACCCGAGCAGCAGACACGGTGATAACTCCGAGCTATCAATTACCAGCCTGTCATATGCTGATGAGCTCCGCGGCGCAGAAAATGTGGAGGAGTATTAAAGTGTAAGAAACAATGGCAGACAGGGTTATTACCGGAGCGTCGACCAAACGTCTCACGTGATCAGATAATAGAGGGGTGATGACACACAAAACCTGGCTTCAAATGATACAACCCTGACTGAAGATAGATTAGCTATGAATCATGGGAAATTTGCATCGTAAAGCAAGCCTAGAGGAAAACAAGTTAGGTGTCACAGATGGTGTTGCAGAAAACTGGAAGTTATAAATAAACATCCGACTGACTTGATCCCAAACTAAGGAACATATGGGTGAGCCCTATAAAACCCCTAGAGCTGTCCCTGACTGCTCTGCCCATGCAAAGATCTTTATGATAGATAATTGCATGCCCTCGTACCTAGACTGTGTGACACCTGAAAACCCTATAATAGTGAGGGGAGACGACCACTGGCTCCCTGCACTTAATATGGAGGGAGTCAGGGTCACCTAGAATCAAGCCAGCACGGAAACACAAATAAAGGAAAAGACTTATCTGAGGAACCAGCAGTTGCAGCATGTAGCAGTGAACACAATCCAGGAAGTAGTATAAACCGCAAAGTGAGGCAGTATGGGAGGGAGTATAAAGGGAGGCAATCAGTGTAAATAGATGACAGCTGGGAGAAGGAAAAGAGATGACAAAGTGAAACCAAAACAAAAAACATCATGCAAGAGGTACAGAAGAACGTCTGCCAGAGCTTCTCAGAGAGCTGGCAGTGACATTAGGCTACTTTCACATGTGCGTTTTTGCTGGATCCGTCAGGGTCAATAATACAACCGTCTGCATCTGTTCAGAATGGATCCGGTTGTATTATCTCCCAAATGAATAAGACGGATCCGGAACTAATTCCATTGGAAGTCAATGGGCGCCGGATCAGTTTTTTTTTTCATGTCCGAAAAAACGTATCTGGCACCATTGACTTACATTGTAAGTACATCCGTCTGGATCACTATCCCATGACGCACTCAAAAACACTTTTGTATGCGTCATGGGAACGCAACGGAATGGAGTGCATTCTGGTGCACTCAGTTCAGTTTCGTCCCAATTGACAATGAATGGGAACAAAACTGAAGCGTTTTCCCTCTGGTTTTGAGATCCTATGATGAAAAACGCAGATGTGAAAGTAGCCTTAAAGGGGTGTACCAATTATAAATAACTGAAGCTTAAAGGGTTGAACAAGCCTCAGAATGAGTCCTCAATATCTGATTAGTGGGGGTCTGCACCCCAGCATCCCCCCGATCAGCTGTTAGAAGAGGCTATGACGCTCCAGTGAGCATCCTTCTCACAGCGCCATGCATTGTATAGTGACTGCTCTAGGTACTGCAGCCCAAAACCATTGAGTGGAGTGGGACTGAGCTACGTCTAGACCATATGACCAATGAACGTGACATCACTGGTCTAGAAGAAGGCCACAGAGCTCACCGGAGATGATCGGCGGGTTTGAAGTCGGACCCCCATCGATCAGATATTGAGGAGCTATCCAGTAGATACACAAAACCCAAATATGACAGTGAAAGCCTAAAGTGTGGGCATTAGGCAGATTAGAAATACGTGGCTGATGTGTACAGGTGGTTGGTTACCTAGTTAATACGGTTGAAAAAAGACATAAGTCCATCAAGTTCAACCAAGGGATAGGTGGGGACGCGAATCCCAGAAGGAGGTGAGACTCAGTAGTATTGCAGCTCAGCAGGATTCACTTTAGTGGAGCGGAGCTGCAATACCTGACACAACCTGTCCACAGGAGTGGCGCTGTTTCTTAAAGAAGAAAGTTATTTTTTTCTAATCCTGGGCAACCCCTCTAATTTGTTTTTCACGAGCCAAGAATGGTACGCATCCATTGTCCCCCACTACTTGCAACCGATCAAGAAAGGTCTCTGCTGGCAAGTCTCAATTAAGAGGGCGTCTTTAGCCGCAGCTGTTCTGGACGGTGGCGACTTCATGTTTGGGGTCGTAAGACACGGTTTATAGATTTCCTGCTCCCTTTGTAAAGACTGCACACACTGCAGCTAATAAGGCAGAACAGACCGGTCAATAATGATTTACGACGCTGGCAGGACGAAAGTCAAGAACTGAATCAGCAAGGCTTTCCTGGAAAGAACCAAAACAATTTGCACGATTCGTTTAGAAAATGTAACATATGTTGAGTAAATTTTAATATTTTATCAGCATTTTTATTTTTGTACACTCTTTTTAAAGGGAATCTGTCACCAGGAAATTCACCGAGAAGGCTGTCACCATGCCTTGTAGGGCTAGTTCAGCTAAATGTAATGATACCTTTCACTTAGAGATCCAATGCTTCATTCTGGAGAAAAAGTTATTTTAATCCATATGCAAATAAGCAGTTAAGTGCACTGGGGGCGGGCCCAAGACCTTCTGTGCACCCTTGCTCCTCCTGCTTCCCCAGCCAGCCCCTTCTTCTACTCCCTGATTGACAGATTCAGGTGAGATGCCCCTGCCAATCATGGAGAGGGAGGGACTAGCAGAGGAAGTCAAAGGAGCAAGGGTGCACAGAATGTTTTGGGCCCACCCTTGGTGCACTTTACTGCTAATTTGCATATGGAATAAAAGTACTTTTTCTCCAGAATGAAGCAACAGATAGCTAAGTGATAGGCATCATTACATTTAGCTGAGCTAGCCCTACAAAGCATTATGCCCGGTTTATCAGTGAATTTACTGCTGATTGACTCCCTTTAAAGGGGTTTTCCCATCTCAGACAATGAGGGCATATCGCTAGGATATGCCCCCATTGTCTGATAGGTGCGGGTCCCAGCGGTGGGACCCGCACCTACAATAAGAACGGAGGCGGGAAATGAACAGAGGGTGCACTGAGCATGCGCAGCCGCCCTCCATTCATTTCTATGGGGCCGCCGAAAATAGCCGAGCGCTGGCTCGGCTATTGCCATCTGCCCCATAGAAATTAATGGGAGCATGGGCCGCGCATGCGCGGTGCGCTCCCATTCACTTCTACGGGAGCAGCGCTTGGTGGTGGACGGACCCCGGATTTTCGCCACAGTGCTCCACGCTTCGTTCTCATTGTAGGTGCGGGTACCAGCGGTGGGACCCGCACCTATCAGACAATGGGGGCATATCCTAGCGATATGCCTCCATTGTCTGAGATGGGAATCCCCCTTTAAAGTTTGTTCCATGGAATGGATTTTATAGTCAATTTCCTCCTTGTTGTCACGGATGGTGTTGCAGAAAACTGGAAGTTATAAATAAACATCCGACTGACTTGATCCCAAACTAAGGAACATATGGGTGAGCCCTATAGAACCCCTAGAGCTGTCCCTGACTGCTATGCCCATGCAAAGATCTTTACGATAGATAATTGCATGCCCTCGTACCTAGACTGTGTGACACCTGAAAACCCTATAATAGTGAGGGGACACGACCACCGGCTCCCTGCACTTAATACGGAGGGAGTCAGGGTCACCTAGAATCAAGCCAGCACGGAAACACAAATATAGGAAAAGACTTATCTGAGGAACCAGCAGTTGCAGCCTCTAGCAGTGAGCACAATCCAGGAAGTAGTATAAACCGCAAAGTGAGGCAGTATGGGAGGGAATATAAAGGGAGGCAATCAGTGTAAATAGATGACAGCTGGGAGAAGGAAAAGAGATGACAAAGTGAAACCAAAACAAAGAACATCATGCAAGAGGTACAGAAGAACGTCTGCCAGAGCTTCTCAGAGAGCTGGCGGTGACACTTGTCTAGTGAAGTTTATAACTTTACCAGCCATTTGATTTGGGCAAAAGTCTCTCTAGTTGTTAGGGTATGTTCACACAGCAGATTTTCCCATCAGAAAAATCTACCACGGAATCTGCAGCAGAAAGTTGGGCGGATGTGCTGCAGATCCACACAAAGACTTCGTCAATGACATATCCACTCCATTCTTCCATTTCAAATCAAAATGTGGAAAATTATTGAGAAACAATAGTAGATGGAATACAAGTGGGTTACCAACAGATTGTGGCACAGAATACATGGCAAATTCCATGTGGAACACGGCAAAGCCACTGGCATTGACCATGGAGTCCCTGTGGATCAGTAGTACCATATGGGACCTTCTTGAGGCACCTTGGTCAATCACATACAACCTTCATCCTTTCACTCCCATCTCCAGGACCCATTCCACGAAACTCAGTGCTCGGGATCATGAGATTTGATCTAAACATTTTACCATGTCTTTAAAATTAACATAAATGTCACATAACCATAGTCCACGGGCCCCTCTACAACCTGACCAAGTCACAGTCTGCTCTTTCCTTAACTAGCTACCCTTGCGTCACTCTGAATTACTTTGCAGGCTTAAAAGGGCTTTTCTGGTACTTAGATGTTGATGGCCTATCCTCAAGATAGGTCATTAATATCAGATCATTGGGTGGGGATACGACACCCAGTACTCCCACCGATCAGCTATTTTGGCCACTTGCCGGTTCCTGGAAACTAAACAGTGGATGGAGCTGGAGGCACAAGGTTCCGTCCACTGTATAGTGGTGGTGTTGGGTACTGCAACTCAGCCTTCCGTCCACAGTAGAGTTTCTAGCACCAATGGCTGCTTGGACCAGCTGATCGTTGGGGGTGGTGGGTGTCGGACCTCCACCAATCTGATATTGATGACCTATTCCGAGGACAGGCCTTCAATATCTAAATGCCAGAAAACCCCTTTATCATTTCCTATGCTGGACCCCTGGAGAAAATAAGCAGTATGTACCCATTCTGTCACTCCCCCACTGCATTTAGAGTGTAAGCTCTTAGGGAAAGAGACCTCTCAAGTCTCATATGTCAGCGCTCTAAAATTAAATCTTATTATCAATGAAATATGATCGACCCTTGAGATCACTTTCCGTTTAAGGCTTTGCCTCCATTACCGAATTATATAGTAAACGTATCCAAAAATTTCTACTCCCAGAAATATTTGATTATTGTAAATTATTCATTACAGTGAAAGCCTCGGGGCCTGAGATTTTTCTTCTTCTCATTTCAGTCTCCACTATAAAAAGGGCGTCTCTGAAATGTAATCACTCTGATAAATTCTCCAGACGGAACGCCGAGATCAAGATGATGGGTGCAGTCATTCCCTTCTATCAAGGGAAGGTCTTAATCTGAATGTGTTGCTTGTAATGTAATGTATGCCAGAACTCCAGATAAGTAAATCTGATAGAGTAATTCAGAAGGTGAGCAGCCTGGGCCAAGACGTTCTAATGCTGAGAAGGTTTGCATCCCCTTTTAGATAAACCAGATATATATGATGCACTAAAACCTCCTGAGCTCTAGAAGACAATCAAAAAGTGCCTGTTTCAATAATAATCCAAATTACTCCACACCTTCACCATTTCCAGAGCAGAACAGGCTATCCTGATGTTCTGTTCATTTTACAAACAAATCTCACTATCTGGAAACCATCAACAAGTAGGATAGTTGTTGTTGGAAGATCTAATTCTGGAATAATTTTGAGGGATGATACAACTAGTCAAATATCTAACCAGGGACATGTAAGGTCTTCTCTGTGTTGGTGGGTATCCATTCTAGTTGACAACAGCTCTATGGGGGGGTGCAAAAACAATTGCGTGTTTTCACATATTGGTTTCTATACCTACCACTTCTTGTACTGTGCTTTAGGAGCCTGGTTTTATCAAAGGGACAATGAGCGTTATAACAGCGAATCAGAATCCAGCTAGATTCTGATTAGCCTCTGTGAAGCCTATTCTTTTTTGGGTGGTGCTAATCTAAGCAGGACTGCCCCTTCCTCCTGGGTTACTTATGCGGTATCCCACTTCCACCATAGCGGTACTCTGAAAAAGGGTATGTGGTATATGCATTTTTTCTGCACCTACTGCATGCAGAGAGTTAATAGGCCTTATAATCCCGCCCATAGGGAGCAGAAGCTTAGTTTTTGTAGACACACGGGACACGAGTCAGTGTAGAGTCAGTGGATGGCTAGACATTGATGAGTGTAGATGCAGAGAACCAGCTCTAGAGGGAAAACCTGCCAGAGAAGCAAACATGGATGAAGAAAACATGTAAAAGCATACTAGTGTTCAGAAAAGATGCGAGTGGAAGCCCTGTGGAGATAAACTGCTTAAGTTTTTAGACTCCATAGCAGAAACTATCCCAAAAAGAGACTGTCTGACAGGCTTCAGACCCTGGACAAATCTAAAAGGCAGAATCCGGATATGCCCGCCATACTACAGCCCACTGTGGAAACCTATAGTAACAAACTGTGGTACAGCAACCTGTAAAAAAGGTGCAGCGCTTAGTCGGTTGTGGTTGCATGCTAAGAATTAGGGGTGAGTGAAGCAGCTTTGGATCCTAGATCTGAAGTGGCTTCACGCAAATCTTTGGTTTAATGCTGTACGGAGATCCGCCTCCGTACAGCATTAAAATGTATGGCCTCCGACGAGGCGAAGTAAGTTATTCCCGAAGTCTCGCAAGACTTCGGTATTTGATTTTTAAACAAAAAAAAAACCATTTTAAAACTTAGTACTGGCTCCTCGGAACTGAAGCAGACTTTGTATGCAAGTTTTAAAATGTTTTTTTTTTTTAGTTTAAAAATCAAATACTAAAATTTATTCACCGAAGTCTCCCAAGATTTCGGGAATAACTTCAGTTTGCTTTGTCGGAGACCATACATTTTAATGCTGTACGGAGACTGATCTCCGTACAGCATTGGACCGAAGACTTGAGTGAAGCCACTTCGGATCCAGGATCTGAAGCTCGCTTCGCGCATCCCTAGTAAGAATGTTGCATCCCTATTTTCTGGATGCTTATGTAAAAGTCCTCTAGAGAAGTGCAGTGTGAGGAATATTGCTTCAGAGAAAGAACTGCAGTCGTGTAACCTGTGAGAACTGTGAAAACTGCAGATTGTGTAAGAACTGCCAGTCCATACATGCTCAGAACTGTAACTGATGGGCTTGATCCTGATTCTTCAGTCAAGAACTGCTCTGCTGTTAAATGCATTGGCTCACCTCACTCTGCTCTTTTCAAAACTGCAATAGAAGTGAATGGAGAGCACGGTGCGCACTCCTTCACTTTGGGGGCCCTATCTTACATTGTTGGCATATGCCACCAATATGTGAGATGGTCCAACCTCTAACATGGCCTCATTATTTCTTGCACCGACATCTGCAGCTGCCTTGCACTTCTCAATTTATCACTTTTTCTATGGGATAAAATGGAGACCAAATTTTATCTTGGGATGGGATGTGCCTTGTACTTGGGATGTACTGCAGCTCAGCCTCAACTGGTTTCAACCGCAGTACCAAACACCACCATGGATAAGGGTGGCGCTATTTCAGGTTCCTACGAATCAAACATATTTAACCTTTATCTTTCAAAAAAAAAAAAATAATAATAATTTCCATCCACTGCACTTTTATTATTTAATTGTACTGCAGTCGATATTATTTTCAACAGGGGCGGCCTTTCAGATTTCTGCTTCTTCTTCCACAAGGCGCCCATGAAAATACATCTCTATGTATGAAATTCAACCCTGTGCACTTAGAACTAGAAGCCTTTGCCAAGCACAAAAAAAATCTAAAATCAAATGAAATTCAATTATCCCTGCCAGTTCATCCCACAGCAGCACAAGGAACGACAGCGGAAAAGATCCCACAAGTGACCTAAAACATCGCCCCGAACAGACTGGCCTTTTTCATAGACTCTCTGATTTGATTTTTCTCCCGCGGCCTTTAGATGGAATTGATCCTGTACTTTTACGTCCGCCGAAAAAGCAAATTTCAAAAGACATTTTTTCTTCCAGTGGATATTAAACTATAGCTTGGCCTGACATTCAATCAAACATAAAAAATTTGACTTACTAAAAAATAAATAAAAAAAATAAAAATAAAAATCGGCAAGACACGGAGCCACCAACATAGAAGATTTGCACCAGCTAGTTGCCTATAGACAAGGATGGTTTTTAGTCCTCCTGCTGCCTCAAGCAGGCCGACACATACCTAAAGTGTATGGCTAGCTTGTGGGGTAGCTGTGCTCACTGGGGTGCTAGACTGTATTATCTACACGTCAATGTCCATGTGCACGCAGCCGTATTTGCCACTGCTATTCAACCTGTTCAAGGGCCTGGGGCTGAGCTTCAGTACCAGACATATGCAGTGCCCCAGAGCAGGTAGTACCTGCAAATTGTTTTCTGTTTAATGCTTGTCATGTTAAAGGGTTTTCCGACATTTAAATACTCAGGATAGGTCATCAGTATCTGATTGGTGGGGGTCCGACACCCAGGACCCCCAACGATCAGCTGTGTGAGAAGGCACCAGCAATGTGAGCGCTGTAGGCTTCTCCATGCTCACCAAGCACCATACATTGTATAGTGGCTGTGCTCGGTATTGCAGCTCAGCTCCACTCATTTCTATGGGGCTGAGCTGTGCCTAGGCCTTATGACAGATGAACGTGTCATCTCAAACAGCTGATCAGCAGGGGACCTCCACCAATCAGATACTGATGACCTATCCAGAGGATAGGTCATCATTAGTATAAAAGTCTCGGAAAAAAACCCTCTAATGTAATTTTAATGCTTTGTATACGCAGTATTGTGATTAGGGATGAGCGAATTTCATATTTTGAAGTTCATGTGCGAGTTTGTGTTGTGGTATTTACCAAATTGCATTATGGATTCCGTTACCACGGACCATAACGCAATTCCACGGTGGAATGAGGCATTCCGTTATTCATTCTGTCATAATAGAAGTCTATGGGCTGCATAACGGATCCGTCCGGTTTACGTTATGCAGCCCATAGACTTCTATTATGATGGACTGAATAACGGAATGCCTCTAAAGGCATTCCGTTATGCATTCCATCATGCAATTGCATTATGGTCCGTGGTAACGGAATCCATAACGCAATTCAGTAAATACAACACGAACTTCAAAATATGACATTCGCTCATCCCTAATTGTGATGAATGAAAGTGACCGACTTAATCAACTCCAGACAGACCCTACAGGAAGCTTGGTTGCGGGTCCTAGTTTCGCCCCTTGCTGACTGTAGAGAGTTCCTACTAGGAGAGGAAGAGTGAAGAAGCAACTGCATGACCTCCATTCCTCACAAGACTGGACTAAGCTACAGAAACTAGCCGACCTCTGTATGATCTACAGAAAAGAAAAATAGAGAGAAAGAGATAAGAAGGTTCATAAATCTGCATGGCTGAGTAATGGAATTAGTAAGATACCCTGCTACCTAAGCTATTTAGACTTTACTACCGTGAGGGGAATGCTGTTAAGACACGACTTGCCCAGTGAAATCTTAAAACCTGTACCCCTTAGGCTACTTTCACACTAGCGGCAGTGTGATCCGGCGGGCAGTTCCGTCGTCGGAACTGCCCGCCGGATCCGCCGAGCTGCCGCTGACTGAAAGCATTTGTGAGACGGATCCGGGTGCGGATCCGTCTCACAAATGCATTGCAAGGACGGATCCGTCTCTCCGCTTGTCATGCACATGCACGCTCGTCTTGTACATTTTTTCACATTTTTACCGATCTGCGCATGCCGGAACTACGGATCCGGCATTCCGGTATTCTGAATGCCGGATCCGGCGCTAATTCATTCCTATGGGAAAAAATGCCAGATCCGGCGTTCAGGCAAGTCTTCCGTTTATTTTGCCGGAGAGAAAACCGTAGCATGCTGCGGTTTTCTCTTTTGCCTGATCAGTCAAAAAGACTGAACTGAAGACATCCTGATGCAAACTGAACGGATTACTCTCCATTCAGAATGCATGGGGATAAAACTGATCAGTTCTTTTCCGGTATAGAGCCCCTGTGACAGAACTCTATGCCGGAAAAGAAAAACGCTAGTGTGAAAGTAGCCTTAGTTGCAAATTACAGGCACAATTGCAAAAGTGAGATTGTCAGCCAAAGATTCTGCAGGAAGAGACTCGAGAAAGATAGAGAGGAAAGAGTACGGTAATTTCCATCCCTGGTCAAATCCATACAAAACCTTGTGGGGAGTTTTGCACTGTATATTGTTAGAGCTGTGTTTTGCTATTGTGCGAGTAAAGCCACTGTGATTGACTGTGACATACTAAGTCACTATCACTCCGATTCTCTGCTCCAGATCCTCTTGGGTTAGCTGCACACACTAGAACAGCATTGACTGTATTGTAGAGTTGGTAAGAGGGGTTTTCCAGTTTGTATCAACATCCTTAAAAATAATTTATGAATTATTGTCAGTTTTTTTTTGATTTGTTTTTTTTTTACTATTATCACTCCTATCCCCAGCTCTGGGCTGTGGTCACATGACCATGTAGCTCTCTTTCTTAATTCCTGTGATGTCATGTCCATGGGCATTTCAGTCATAGGGAAGTGTCTATGGAACTAGCTAGGTGGGAGGGGCTATAAACTCCCTGGGCATTGTTAGGGGCGGGGCTGGAGCTGTGGCATAGAAAGAAGAAGTGCATCATGGGTTTGGTTGGATACAGAAACAGGAAGTGCTACATGCAAGATGAAATCCAACCAGAGGGATTGGTTTACATGGTGAAAATGAGTCAGGAGAGATAGGAAAAAAAGCATGGGGAAGACGTACATGAAGTAACTACATTAGCTTATCTGCTCTAAAAAAATAAAATAAAAAGTGACCTTGGAAAAACCCTTTAAATGCCAGCTTCCCTCTATTTATCAGCTGGGATACCCAGAGTGGGAGCCCAATGACCACCCATTGACGGCATATCCAAAGGCAGTGCTTATTTTCTAAATAACTTGGCGAAGTCCAGCCATATTTAGCCCTGTATTAGTAGAAACATACAAATACATCTGGAAATAAAACAGGTGGCGTATACCTCAGTATATTATATCCTGTATTACAGAACATGTTTGATGCCACAACAGTGAACAGTGTTGTGGTATTACGGGATAAGCACAGCATTTTCCTGCCATAAAAATATTGCCTGAGAAACACGCAAATGATCCTCACACCCAAAAATGTTTCGGCACTGGCACAGAGAGAGGAAATCAGTAGGGCTGCAGCAAGCGATTATTTTAGCAATCGAGTATTCTACTGATTATTTTTACGAATAATCGAGTAATCTAATAAAAAAAAAATGAATAGACTGTTTTCCTTTATAAAAACTCATCAGACCCCCTGCCATCAGTCCCCAACACCCTTCGTCCCCCCTGTGCGATCAGCCCCCAAGTGCATAAGTTCCCCCCAGTGCCATCATCTCCATTCCCCCCAGTGCCATCAGCTCCGTTCCCCCAGTGCCTTCAGCTCTCCCCCACCCTAGTGCCTTCAGCTTCACTCCCCCAGTGCCATCAGCCCCTCCATGCCATCCATTGCCATGTGATGTCCCCCACTGCTATCAGATCAGCCCCTCCATGCCATGTCCCCCACTCCCCTAGTGTGTCATCAGCCCCTCCATGCCATCCATTGCCATGCCCCTCAATCCCCCAGTGCCTCCATGCAATCCATTGCCAATTGCCATGTCCCCCAGTGCCATCAGATCAGCCCCTCCATACCATGTTCCCCACTCCCCCAGTGCCATCAGATATCATCATTGCCACCCATGTCCCCCAGCCCCATCAGCCCCTTCAAATCACAGGTGCCCCCCTCCCCGGCAGATTCCGGCCCCTGCTAGTGCTAACTTTATACTTACCTTTCCGGGCAGTGCGCTGACATGGAGTCCGCAGGAGACGGATCCCGTCTTCATCCCAGCATGCACCGCTCTGCAGGACCAGCGCGCTGACCATGTGTGCACGCAAGGCCCTGCAGAGCGGTGCCGACGGGAGGCCACGGAGTGGCGAGTGAAAGGCTTCACTTCACTCAAGCTTCGTGGTCACGTGATTTAAATATTTTTTTTTGCGTTGATTACATTGATGAATCGTTGCAGCCCTAGAAATCAGCGACCAGAACAAAATTCTTCAGCTAAATACTCATGTGCCCCGTTTGGACTGTACCAATACCGTAATATTATTACAGATCAGTTACACTCATGCACAGCATTTATCTGTTCTCTTACTTTCTTCATCCTAGACCACTGGTCTCCAAGCTTCAGCTCTCCAGCTGCTGGGCAGACTATCACCCAGAATGTCTTGGAGACACTTTCAAGGAACTTTTACCTTTAAGTCAATGTCCACCCTTAAATACCTTTTTTATATAGGTTTAAAATTCTATCTCTCTCAAAATTGTGCCATAGTGATATTGAGTCAATGTATGCAGTAAGCTCCTAAGCTCCCTCTAGTGGTGGATGCAGGAATGTTACATTTGAAAACTCCCTATCAAACTGTAGTTTGCATAGACACATAGCTGTGGTTCACCTAATCAACACGCTTTTTCTTTTTTTTCTTAACTTCTTTTGAAACAGCCTAACATCTCAAGTCAGGCTTTCTTGAGTGATGCTTGTAGAACAGCTGCTGGTTTATACCCATTAGAACTTGCACAATTTTTACACTCCATTGGACCCTATGATTGATTGCTCCTATGGACCCTAACATCATTTCTAACAAACCGCCCATCACAATCCATTACTCCTTGAAGGATACACCTACAAGCTTTCAGCAATCCAAGTCAGACAGCAATTTATATAGCTGGGAACACATTACAGCCACTACAATGACATACAGCGGAGAACGACGGCCATCTGCTTTTCTTCTTCGAGCGTCTCACGTATCAGGAAATAAAAATGTCATCCTCTAATATGACAAGATTTCATTGCTTCCCTTAAAGGATGATCAGTAGTGTTCACGGTCAAACATCAATCAGCTAATTACCTTTCATAGGGCAATGTGAGCTAGGTCAGCTCCACTTAACGAGATTATCAAAGCCTCTCATAGGGGATCCTTTATAACGATTATTGAAGCTTTTTACGTCATAGAAGAATAAAAATGTCAAAAAATTATAAAGATCATTGAGCGACTACTTTTTGGGACTTAAAGGGGTACTCCCATCTCAAGCTTTGACGGAATATAGCAAGGATAGGCCATCAATGTCAGATAGGTGCAGATCCCACGCGAAGCAGAAAGAAGTGATTCTGAGTAAAATATTTGCTCCTGAAAACATTGTGATATAGAGCAAGGAGAGCTGAGCAGATAGATATAGCACGTTATGGGAAAGGATTGTGTATAACATCCCTGCCCTTTCTATGCTTAGGAGTCCAGTGGGCGGTCCTACTCCGACAGACTTCCCTGTATGAGGGTGCATATTAAAATATCTGTCAGTCTCTGATAGGATCACCCACTGGACTCCTGAGCATAGAAAGTGCAAAGATTTAAAAGGGTTCTCTAGGCTTCTAATATTGATGACCTATCCTTGCCGGGTGTCGGACCCCCGCCAATCTGATATTAATGAACTATCCTGAGGATAGGTCATCAATATTAAAAGCCCGGAGAACCCCTTTAAATTAACAGACTACAAGCTTTAAGAATTTTTCCCCCCACAAACTAATATATATATATATACACATACACACACAGTACAGACCAAAAGTTTGGACACACCTTCTCATTCAAAGAGTTTTCTTTATTTTCATGACTAAGGCATCAAAACTATGAATTAACACATGTGGAATTATATACATAACAAACAAGTGTGAAACAGCTGAAAATATGTCATATTCTAGGTTCTTCAAAGTAGCCACCTTTTGCTTTGATTACTGCTTTGCACACTCTTGGCATTCTCTTGATGAGCTTCAAGAGGTAGTCCCCTGAAATGGTTTTCACTTCACAGGTGTGCCCTGTCAGGTTTAATAAGTGGGATTTCTTGCCTTATAAATGGGGTTGGGACCATCAGTTGCGTTGAGGAGAAGTCAGGTGGATACACAGCTGATAGTCCTACTGAATAGACTGTTAGAATTTGTATTATGGCAAGAAAAAAGCAGCTAACAGTCTATTCAGTAGGACTATCAGCTGTGTATCCACCTGACTTCTCCTCAACGCAACTGATGGTCCCAACCCCATTTATAAGGCAAGAAATCCCACTTATTAAACCTGACAGGGCACACCTGTGAAGTGAAAACCATTTCAGGGGACTACCTCTTGAAGCTCATCAAGAGAATGCCAAGAGTGTGCAAAGCAGTAATCAAAGCAAAAGGTGGCTACTTTGAAGAACCTACAATATGACATATTTTCAGTTGTTTCACACTTGTTTGTTATGTATATAATTCCACATGTGTTAATTCATAGTTTTGATGCCTTCAGTGTGAATCTACAATTTTCAAAGTCATGAAAATAAAGAAAACTCTTTGAATGAGAAGGTGTGTCCAAACTTTTGGGCTGTACTGTATATATATATATCTTCTCAGATACTCCTGCTCTTTAACATGCTGCCCGTAGACTGGAATGCATTTTCATGACGACAGGCTCCCTTTGACTGGTGTTAAGACCACACATTGCAAATCAAGCTCCGTGCAGAGATGGAACATGCAATGACTACTGTGAGAGTTCAGCTCCGAAGTCTATAGTATTGTAAATGCAGCTCTGGAGTATAAATTGTCCCACAATCTATGTTTTTTAACTTCTTGGTCTTTGCTAATTCCCATAGCCTCAAGTGGTTGAACAGCTCAAAGCTGGTAGTTTCCCACATCTACCAAAACAAAGTCTCACCATAATTCACCCGACCGTTTCCACAACGAGTCTAGAAAATTACAACCCAGAATCGTGTTCTGCCAAAACACGAGACTCAAATGTATAATTCGAAGCAGCAAGAAAAAATCCTCAGGATTAGGGGGCTCACCATCAGATTGTATAGGGATTGTCTGGTTTGTATCTAAACATTCTGTTGGCGTACTCCAATATATAATACACAGACAGTCCATATGTAGAATCCACACTGACGGTAAACCTATCCAGCAGGCTGTTCTGGCAGAGGAACGGCCTGTCGGACATCACCGTTTCCAGCCTAGCCGGATACTGCCATCCGCCTCCAGACCCTGACTATAGTGGGATCCGGCTGGTTAATGGCATGAGTGCCAGGTTTCAGCTGGACAAAAACCAATTTGTGATCCCATTATAGCCAACGGGGTCTGGCGCTGAGCGGCAGTATCCGGCTAGGCTACTTTACCACAAGTGTGGAACTAGCCTAGCAGGGACCATGTCCCATTTATAATACTAGTTTCTTCTTGTATGGCAGATGGGTCACTGGGCCTAGTTGGGTAAAAGGGCTCTGGTGCAACAGTTACCCTTGTGCAGTGCCCCAGTGGAAAACTGCAAGTGTTAATTATTGCTAAAAGGGTTAATGTCATTTATTTCATGCACTGTCTCTCCCACATGGCTGAATCCAGGCAAGGAAATTGTTAATCTGGCAGTCTCTTGGAGTTGCTGCAGGGTGATGTGCTAGTCACACCCCTGTCTATTTACGGTAGTTTTTGGCTAGTTTAGTGTTCAGTCTGGCTCTGCCGTTGATAGCAGATAATTTTGACCTGCTAGACTTGCACCAGATATCACATCAGATATCACAGTGGCTCAGGCTGGATGATAAATCTGGTGCAGGGATAGACATTTTTCTCGGACTCTATACCAACTTTTGGTTGACTTACTTTGAGACAGAATTTTATGCCAGAACTGTGCCGCAATGTTAACGCAAAATGGGGCATCTTAGGCCCTGTTCCTTTACCACAAAGTCCCACCTCTTTTTACCAAGCCCGGCTCCCTTGTCAAGCATGTCAGAAAACGTGTAGAAACCTTAGATACGCCAAATTGTCCAGAAATTGTGACACTTTCTAGACATATCTTTGGAGCAGACACATTAGTAAATCTGGGCTTTTGTGTCACTTTGGAATATGTCAAGGGGTTATCTGGCTTAGGGCTCATGCACACGACCGTTGTTTTGCGGTCCGTTTTTCACGGATCAGTTGTTCCGTATCCGAGTTTTTTTTTCTTTGATTTAAGTCCTCTTCCATTCCGTTATTCCACAAAACATATCCATATGGTTTCCGTATGCAATCCGCTTTTTGCGAATCAGAAACGGAAACTTATTAATCACCAAACACATGGGCAATATGGGCTGGGCATAGCATTTCTACAGTATGAATCCGCAAAATACGGATGTGTTCCGTGTGCGTTCCGTATTTTTTGCAGACCCATTGACTTGAATGGGGCTTCGGACCGTGATTTGCGGACAATAATAGGACATGCACTACTTTTTTGCGGAACGGAAATACGGAAACGGAAAGCACACGGAGTACCTTCCGTTGTTTTTGTGGACCCAGTGAAGTGAATGGTTCCATACGGGCTGCAAAAAACCCAGAACGGAAGCGAAAAGAAAATACGTTCGTGTGCTTGAGCTCTTGGAGAACCTATTTTCATATATCCATTTAGGAGATTCTAAATGAAGAGGGTTGTCCATAAAATGTTAAAACCACCAAAAGCACATTTTTATCAGGAGAAAACATCACCTTCATCGATGACCCACTGAGAGGAGAACACTTGCTGCCAGTGTAGCTGGCCAGCTAAGACCTGTCCTAGGTTGCTAATATAGCTTATGTGTGTATATAGCCAGGCCTGCCAATAACCTTAATACAGTTCCTATGTTTATGTGTTAAAGACACAAGCAGAGTTATTTACTGTGACTTCATGTTTTGGATGTCATATAACGGTTATATTTTGTGTTCACAGAAGCAGAAAAAGATATTATGCTTTAAGATTCATTTTGTTATGTAAGGTAAGCTCAGTGACACAGCAAAAAACAACAGAAAGTATAGTGGTAAGTTATTGTTGCTGGGCAGAAGTCTAGACCAATCACAGCCAGCTTCTCACACAGCAAGAGTTTTCACCAATCACAGCCATCCTCACACACAGCCTGTCTGGGAATTACCCCAGCTTCTGCTGCTAGAATCATTATTCACCAGAGACAGGAGCTGAAGAGACATTCACTCCACTGAGAGCTGTTTTTTATGGTAACAAGAGGCCAATATAGGTATTTAAAACAAGTTATATAATGTTTATATTGTTAGTATTGTGTTTAGAACTGTATACTGAACCAGTTATATATGTGTTTACTTCCAGTTCCACCAAACTACAATTGCAAATACAAACACCATACAACCAAATTGCAATCCAAATTTCACACAACCATACCAGATTATACTTAACCAATCTGCAAATAGTCACTGCTAACTGCATACTGCAAGTAGAACTATTAGTTAGACCTCAGATAGACCTCTCAGAGAGATCATAAAGTGCTTAAATAACTTAAAGTGACAATACAGATACTGAAGAGAGAAATATATCCACCATTTTATGTTGAATGACAAGATTGAACAGTTGAACCACCATCTTATGCATACCGCCATTTTGTGATATCTTTTCAACACATGTTTATAACACAAGTGCGGAGGCGGCAGTGTTATATATGAAGAAAAGTTTAAGTTAATAAAGAAGTTATTTCAAGCATTTGGTGAGCTCTTTAAACCTACTGTTTCCATAGAACGGCGCTAAAGGAATTACAGAGTAATAGACAGTCTGGTTAGACTAAAAGTCAGAGATATCAAAATTCTTCTAATGCCACAGCGCAAAAGGCACTTCATAGTGCTGCGCCTGCCACAGCAGTTGATCGATGGTGGGGTGTTGCTATTCTAAATTGAAAAACTCTAAAATGTACTATTAAATTTGTGGCCAGTCCCCCATACACAGGGATGAATCCACGACCACTCTTCATGAGATGACTTTTACATGGATACCTGTATCGCGATGCATGAGTAGATTTTCAATGAGTGGCTACAGAAGAATAACTCATTGTATTGCACTTGGCACAAGAGAACGGCACAGCGACTGTCAAGGTCCACTGCTTCCTCTCCGGGCCTCCTGTGTGCTTACATCTTGTGTTTAGTTCTTGTCAGTAAGTGTTTCCTGCATTCATGGTAGTCGAGTAACTTATGTCCTATTTTCTACACCATGTGCTCTTACCAATGTTCCTCCCTCAGTTCAAATTTTACCAGACAGAATATGAATTATAATATTTCTAGCCAAAGAAAAATAAAACTTGACCGTTGATGGATCCAAATCACTGGTGAAATCCTAAAGGGCAACAACATTTCCCAAATTTAGCAATAAATTAGATTGAATTCTGATAACTGCAAATTAAAAAAAGGGAAGAATTCCTTAATTTGATGTTAAAGGAGTTGTCCAGGACTTTAATGCTGACAGTCTATCCATAGATGGGTGGGGGTTTTATTCTTGGCACCTGTTTGAAGAGGCCATGGCATTAGGGCGGATGATGCACCCTCTTTATAACCAGGCACAGAGCTGTACATTCTGTAATGGCCGAGGACGGGGTTACACATAGCTTGTCTCATTCACCTGAATGGGAATGAGCTGCAGTACCACACATAGCCACTATAAAAAGTCTGGCACTGTGGCTGGTCAACAATGAAGTGGCCTCTTCAAACAGCCGGGGGGTGGCAGAAGGTGAACCCACACCAATCTAAAAGTGATGGCCAGCTTTAAAGGGGTTGTTAATACAAGCCACTTACTAATGTATTGTGATTGTCCATATTGCTTCCCTTACTGGCTAGACTCGTTTTTCCATCACATTATACACTGCTCGTTTCCATCGTTAAGACCACCCTTCAATCCAGCAGCGGTGGCCGTGCTTGCACACTATAGCACTTTTTTCTATAGTGTGCAAGGACAACCACCGATGCTGAATTGAAAGTTGGCCGTAACATGGAAACAAGTGTATAATGTGATGGAAAAAAAAGTCTAGCCAGCAAAGGAATCAATATGGACAATGTGAGTCACAGTTGCCACAATCAGCATTGAACATGGCATCTGAGAGGTTAAATGACGAGGGAGAGGGGGGGGGGGGGGGGGGTGCGATCGCGGTTCCCAGTCACTGTATCCGCTAAGGGATAGATAACATCTAGTGTGTATAAACACAAAATAGCATTCACAAGCTTACCAAATGTATCAAAAAGCTAAAATATAAACATCTAGAGAAATAAAAAAATAAATGTATATACTAATACTGTATATGAATATAAAAAAAGACAACTTTAGGCCTCTTGCACACGGCCGTTGTTCTGGTCCGCATCCGAACCGCAGTTTTTGCGGCTCGGGTGCGGACCCATTCACTTCAACGGGGCCGCAAAAGATGCGGACAGCACTCCGTGTGCTGTCAGCATCCGTTGCTCCGTTCCGTGGCCCCGCCAAAAAAAAAAAAAATTGCGTGTCCTATTATTGTCCGTTTTGCGGACAAGAATAGGCATTTCTACAATGGGCCACCCGTTCCGTTCCGCAAATTGCGGACCGCAAAAAACAGAACCGTCGTGTGCATGAGGCCTTAACTACATTCCCCCTAAATGAATAAGGCATTTTACAACTGCTAATGTTCGTCACCATTCATCTCTGACTAAACGGCTCACCACCAAAATGAACATTGCTTAATGCGGCTGTTCTCTTACGGCGTGGATGATGGAGTATACACAATTGATTACAAGACTTTAAGTGGTTCCACTTGTATTGTGGTGCAGAAATCAGGAGGCAGATGTTGTGGTGGAGCAGATGACAAGCATGTGTCACAAGCAAAACTCCATAAAGACACAATAGAGAGAGAGAGAAAAAGATTAGTTTGCTGGGCAGCACTGCAGACAAGGTGAAGAGAGTGCCAGCGGCTGCGGAAACGCTCCACCATCCAAGTAGCACTTCCGTGAACTTTTTTGTTCTTATTACTACTTAGATAGATAGATATAGATAGATAGATAGATAGATAGATAGATAGATAGATAGATAGATAGATCTATATTATCCTTCTTCGCCTTTCACTTTCTAAAACTTAACATGGATAAAACAGAATTCATCATCTTTCCCCCATCTTGCTCAACCCCCCCAACAGACCTTTCTATCATGATCAATGGCTGCACACTCTCCCCGGTCAACCAAGTCCGCTGCCTTGGAGTGACCTTGGATTCTGCCCTCTCCTTCAGACCGCACATCCAAGCCCTTTCAACCAGTGACCCTGCTGCCTCTATACCGCCACGACCAACATCACCCGCACCTACTGTGTCCTTCTCCCATACCATGTAGATTGTAAGCCCTCACGGGCAGGGCCCTCTCTCCTTCTGTACCAGTCTGTAACTCGTCTTGTTTATGATTAGTGCAATTGTCTGTATTATGTATCTGCACCGCTTATCATGTACAGCGCTATGGAATGAATGGCGCTTTTATAATAAATAATAATAAAAAATGGATAGATAGATGTGAGATGAATGGATAGATAGATAGATAGATAGATGTGAGATGAATGGATAGATAGTTGCCAATTTGTGTCTTCTCCATCATGGTTAATTAGTTGTACTTGTTTGTCTTTGCTTCTGACTTCCGCTCTCCATTTCCTATTCTCACGCACTATATTCATGGCTTACACCACAAGCGTGTAAATTAATGTGAAATGTGGCCCAATACTCTACACGATTTAAGAGATCACTTGACCACATCAATCTGTTTTAGGTCTTTCTGAATTATTGGTGGCGAGAGCCACAATTTTGCTTCTACCTCATCTTACGTACCATAGTCCTGTTCCATTTTATACTATTAGGTTTTTTTTGGCTGTCAAGAAAAGGATTGAACCCCCAAGCTAACTCACTTTTACGAAATAGGAGTGCTTTTCTACTGAACAGAGCACCACACCAGCCAACAGGCCGCGTGCGGTATTGCAGTTAAACCCCATTCACTTCAATGGAGCTTAGCTGTAATACCAGGTGCCATCCACCAGATGGAGTGCTGTTTTTATAAGAAATCAGCCATGTTTTTCGAATCCTGGACAACCCCTTTAAATAACAGGGGAATATTTGTAAAAATAAAAAAGTACAGGAACCCTTAGCAACCTATTAGATAAATTGTAAAACATCACCATACATTTTCTATTCTACTTCTCAGGTAGAGAATCCTTAAAATACAAGAGTTCAAAAAAACTGGCTGTTTTTTCCCCCAGAAACAGCGCCAGGTTGTCTATGATATTGCAGCACTTCTCCTTTAAAGTGAATGAGGTTGAGCTGCAATACCACAAACAACCTGTGGACAGGGGAGGCGCTGTTTCAAGAATAAAGAAAAGGTTTTCTAATCATGCAAAAAAAAAAAAAGAAAGCAATAAAATACCAATTTTTCTACGTGTTGTATAACTATGATAAAATGACAATACGACTGAATGGATTTTGTCATTAGAGACCATTCCGTTAGTTGGATTGTGCAGTTCATTAAAGAACTCATTAACTTGCGAGCACAAAAGCTTGTCTATCTTTTCCAGCCTCTTGATAATGAAAGGTTTGCCTTTCATTAAACATTTACAATGGCGGACCTCTTCGTGCAGCTCCATAATTACTAGAGCTCCGAAAGAGAACACGGTTCCGCCGTGTGATCAGGGGACGCTCCATTGTAATACAGAACATGCAGCCTGTCATTGTGTAATCGTCTGATGTCTGGAACAAACAGGAGACGCTTGTATAAATTATTGAGACTCGTTTACCTTTAAGTGTCCCTGCAATATAGCTATAGATAAAGGCAAGACCACAAAAATACCAGGAATCATTCAAGCAGACCTGGGGCCACTTCTTAAAGGAACCACAGAAAAATAGTGTCTACAGCAGGGATCGGCATCTTTCAGTAACTCCAGATGTTGCGAACCTACAACTTTCAGCATTCTCCATTCACTCACCTCTATGGAGTCCCAAGAACAGCCGAGCAAGTTTGCATGCTGGGAGTTGTAGTTTCACAACAGCTGGAGTGCTTGGAGGTTGCTGATCCCTGGTCTACAACATGGTAACAAGAACCTAGGTCTGACCTTATAAAGGCTGGTGCGGCTGGTGCCCTCTTAGGATGCACCATATAGTGCCCAAATACTACACTTATACAATGTAGCTGCACCTTGTGCAGGTGCTCATACACGGGTTTGGGCATCAAATGTGGAATCGGTTCGTGAGAGGCTATCAAGGCCAGTGGTGCCCCCACGGGTAGTAAAAGGGGATGCTCCGTATGCAGCCACACACTTTGAAACACTCTAAGCCGGGTCCTACAAAAACCTCATTAGTAGTGGTGAGTGATACCCACTTCAGTGCCATGGTGAACAACCGGTAGTGAACAAAGGGCAACTAGATGCCAATGAAAGGCATATATATTCCCAATTTACAATCACAGCTAAAACTTAAAGGGGTTTTCCAGGTTTTTAATATTGATGACCTGTCCTCTGGACAGGTCATCAATATCTGATCGGTGGGGGTCCACTGCCAATCAGCTGACGCTGATGGCGCTCTGGCCTCCTTGCAGCTCACAAAGAACAGTGCCATCCATTGCATAGTGGCTGTACCTAGTACTGCAGCTCAGGTCCATTCACTTGAATGGGACTGAGCCATGTCTAGTAGGCCATGTGGCTGATTAATGTGACGTCACTGGCCTAGATAGAGGCCACGCCACTCCGTCTCTTCAAACAGCCAATTGGCGAGATGCCCGAAGTCAGACCCTCACAGATCAGATAATGATGACTTAGGCCTCATGCACACGACAGTATTTTTTCACGGTCCGCAAAACGGGGTTCCGTTGTTCCGTGATCCGTTTCCGTTTTTGTTTCCGTGTGTCTTCCTTGATTTTTGGAGGATCACCAGACATAAAAAGTGAAAAAAAAAAATCTAAGTCAAGTTTGCCTTGCAAATGATAGGAAATAAACGGACACGGATCACGGACGCGGATGACAATCTTGTGTGCCTCTGTGTTTTTTCACGGACCCATTGACTTGAATGGGTCCGCGAACCGTTGTCCGTGAAAAAAAATAGGACAGGTCATCACAGGTCCTTGAACTATAATTAATGCTCACCACAGGTCCTATTCAGTAAAGGAGACAGACGGAGATGCCGGGCAGCGCGATCAAGTGGATTAAGGCGAGTTAAATGATTTTTATTTTTTTTTAACCCCTCCAGCGCTGTTTTACTATGCATTCTGTATTCAGAATCCTATTATTTTCCCTTATAACCATGTTATAAGGGAAAATAATACAATCCACAGAACACCGATCCCAAGCCCGAACTTCTGTGAAGAAGTTCGGGTTTGGGTACCAAACACGCACGATTTTTCTCACGCGAGTGCAAAACGCATTACAATGTTTTGCACTCGCGCGGAAAAATCGCGGGTGTTCCCGCAACGCACCCGCACATTTTTCCGCAACGCCCGTCTGAAAGAGGCCTTTTACAATTACATTTTAGTGTATATTATATATATACACACACACACACACATATATACATATACACACACACACACACAATAAAATGGAAGGATGGAGCGGTTTTTAAGAAAGAAAGAAAAAAAAGTTTTTGAATCCTGGATAACCCTTTTACCAGTTTAGCTTTCCTCTGAGCTCCCACAATGCACTGCTCCCCATCCTATAGGCATGCATACATTAAGAGTAAATATCCAGGAGCAGTGACAGTAATCACGACCTAATTGTCCCCTTTATGTTCCCCTTGATGAAATTGCTCATTGTTCTCTAGATGGACTTGCTGATTTGGAAATTATGACTCATGGCGGTTCCTGTTTTCTTTTGAAAACAAATCAACGGGTTACGGAAGCCATTTTTCTTTCTCTCTTGCAGGTGTCCTGCACGCTAAAAGCAGGAAGAGGAAGTGAGGTACATCTCAATAACAAGTGATTAAAGTTCATCTCTGAAATCCGAGCGCCCTTGTTTATATTTCCCAGAAGATCTGAGCAGAGAAGACAATGATTCCCATTCCAGTCCTTTACAGCCTCTTAGGGTACTTTCACACTAGCGTTATTCTTTTCCGGTGTTGAGTTCCGTCCTAGGGGCTCAATACCGGAAAAGAACTGATCAGTTTTATCCCCATGCATTCTGAATGGAGAGTAATCCGTTCAGGATGCATCAGGATGTCTTCAGTTCAGTCCCTCTTACGTTTTTTTGGCTGGAGAAAATACCGCAGCATTCTGCATTTTTCTCTCCGGCTAAAAAACCTGAACACTTGCCGGAATGCCGGCATTAATTTCCATTGAAATGTATCAGTGCCGAATCCGGCATAAAAATTGCTGCATTGACGGATCCGTTTAAATCTGTGAAAAAAATTAATACCGGATCCGTTTTCTGGTTGACACCGGAGAGACGGATCTGGTATTTCAATGCATTTGTCAGACGGATCCGTCTGACAAATGCATCCGTTTGCGTCCGTTTGCGATGGAACTGCCTGCCGGAATCCACTGATGCAAGTGTGAAAGTAGCCTTAGTTTCCTCTAGAACAGGCGTGCTCAACCTGCGGCCCTCCAGCTGTTGCAAAACTACAACTCCCATCATTCCCGGACAGCCTACAGCTATCAGCCTACAGTAGGGCATGGTGGGAGTTGTAGTTTTACAACAGCTAGAGGGCAGTAGGCTGAGCGTGCCTGCTCTAGAAAAAGGAATACCCTAAAAAAATCCCTAAGGATTTGAGGGACTGTCACGGACTCTCCTTTGTCATAAATGACTGTGGCATTCTCAGTAGGGATGGTGCAGATGTGGCAAAATATAACGTGCTAAATACAAGCTTCGAGTCGAGTTTTACCAATCATCAAATAGTTAATAAAATACATTGGTGCATTTTCACACAGGCAGATTTGTTGCAGATTCTTCGTTACGGTCCCATTCATTTGAATGGTATGTGCAGAAATCCATATACTTGCCACAGAAATAACGTAATTCAGATGTGCAGTACCCGGAAGAACTACTGCAAGGGGGTTAATTATTTCTAAAATGGTTCATTTAACACCTTCAGTAACGAGCCACTTTTTGCAAATCTGACATGTGTAACTTTATGTGGTAATAACTTTAAAACGCTTTTACTTATACTAGCCATTCTGAGACAGTTTTCTCGAGACACACTGTACTTCTTGTACTTCTTGGAGCCCTAACAACAGGGTTTTCCCCCAAAGGAGGAAAAGGGTGCACCCACCAGTCACTACACTGCCAGAGGGAGCACCAGGGTGAGGATTGCCTCAATGAACTGGAGTACTACTACCACCACCATCATAGCCACTACCACTCCTTCCCATGCTCCGCTCCTAGGTCGCTGCAGAACAGATTTTCAGCGTCAGAAAATTTTCTGTAACAAATCTGCCACGTATGAAAATACCCTTCGGCAGGTGAGAGCGCAACTAAATAGAATAGCTCTCACTCTGGAAGACCTGGTCTGTCTATACATTAAATTGTCCTGTGGTGGCGCTGTAGGGAAATCTAATAGTTGGTTCCTCTACAGATTACATACGATTTTGAGGGGTACCTGCAGGGTTATAACCCATCATCAGCTTCTCATGGTCTACTTTCACACTGGCGTTTTGGCTTTCCGTTTGTGAGATCCGTTCAGGGCTCTGAGGGGCGTTCCAAAACGGGTCAGTTTGCATTCTAATGCATTCTGAATGGAAAAGGATCCGCTCAGAATGCATCAGTTTGCCTCCGATC
Organism: Bufo bufo; assembly: GCF_905171765.1. Classification (NCBI taxonomy): domain Eukaryota; kingdom Metazoa; phylum Chordata; class Amphibia; order Anura; family Bufonidae; genus Bufo; species Bufo bufo. The sequence goes on along the minus strand of NC_053397.1, from coordinate 26,472,224 downwards.
AGTCTTCATTCCGCTCTGGAGGCTGCCTGCAGCGTTCTGGTGTCCGTCTGACGAAACTGAGCCAAACGGATCCGTCCTGGCACACAATGTAAGTCAATGGGGACGGATCCGTTTTCACTGACACAATCTGGCACAATAGAAAACAGATCCGTCCCCCATTGACTTTCAATGGTGTTCAGGACGGAACCGTCTTGGCTATGTTACAGATAATACAAACGGATCAGTTCAGAACGGATGCAGACGTCGTATTATCTGAACGGATCCGTCTGTGCAGATCCATGACAGATCCGCACCAAACGCGAGTATGAAAGTAGCCTAACACAAAGGGGTTGCAACCTCAAACAATAGGTTATAGCCTATAGACTGAAAATAGCAACAAAAACATAGACATTGTCATGGGCGTCCGCAAGGGGGGGCAAGTGCCACCCCCCCCCCCCCCCCCCCCCCCGGGGCCCTGGAAATCTGTGAACTGAGTTCTGCCTCTGCTCTGCAGCTGCTGCACTGCGCAGCGCCGCAGAGTGAGGAGCGGTATCTATCAGGAGCATGCACGCGCCCTGATGAATCACCAGGGCCGGGCGCGCACGGCAGTACGAAGCTCCGCCCACCTTTCGGGCTGGAAAGACATTGCAGAGCCGGAGCTAGAAGGCCTCTTTCAGACGGTCGTTGCGGGAAAAGGTGCGGGTACGTTGCGGGAACATGCGCGATTTTTCCGCGCGAGTGCAAAACATTGTAATGCGTTTTGCATTCGCGTGAGAAAAATCGCGCATGTTGGTACCCAAACCCGAACTTCTTCACAGAAGTTCGGGCTTGGGATCGGTGTTCTGTAGATTGTATTATTTTCCCTTATAACATGGTTATAAGGGAAAATAATAGCATTCTGAATACAGAATGCATAGTAAAATAGCGCTGGAGGGGTTAAAAAAAATAATAATAATAATTTAACTCACCTTAATCCACTTGCTCGCGCAGCCCGGCTTCTCTTCTGACTTCTTTCTTTGCTGTGTGCAGCAACAGGACCTGTGGTGACGTCACTCCGGTCATCACATGGTCCATCACATGATCCATCACCATGGTAAAAGATCATGTGATGAATCATGTGATGACCGGAGTGACGTCACCAAAGGTCCTGTTGCTGCACACAGCAAAGAAAGAAGTCAGAAGAGATGCCGGGCTGCGCGAGCAAGTGGATTAAGGTGAGTTAAATTTTATATATATATTTTTTTTAACCCCTCCAGCGCTAGTTTACTATGCATTCTGTATTCAGAATGCTATTATTTCCCTTATAACCATGTTATAAGGGAAAATAATAATGATCGGGTCTCCATCCCGATAGTCTCCTAGCAACCGTGCGTGAAAATCGCACCGCATCCGCACTTGCTTGCGGATGCTTGCGATTTTTACGCAACCCCATTCATTTCTATGGGGCCTGCGTTACGTGAAAAACGCACAAAATAGAGCATGCTGTGATTTTCACGCAACGCACAAGTGATGCGTGAAAATCACCGTTCATGTGAACAGCCCCATAGAAATGAATGGGTCGGGATTCAGTGCGGGTGCAATGCGTTCAACTCGCGCATCGCATCCGAGCGGAATACTCGCCCGTGTGAAAGGGCCCGAAGAAGAGCCGCCCGCAGTGTGCCGGCCGCTTCAGGAATCCACAACCACAGGCAGCCTGAATGCATGAGCGAGAGCGACACTAACACAGTGAGTGACAGTCAGTGTCACAGACCAGTCAGTGTGACAGTACTCCCTGAGTGTTAGATGTGGGGTGACCAGGCGGTATATGAAGGGGCAATACTGCCTGGTATTATATGAACAGCAGATATGGCATCCTCTGGGCAGTACTGTCTATGGTCAATTCATCCTTCACCAGCACCCTGACTGCCACCTGCTTGGCTATCAGTGAGTGACAGTCAGTCAGTGTCACAGTCCCTGACCCTGAGTGTTAGCTGTGGGGTGAGTCACTGATGGCCAAGCAGCAGGCAGTGAAGTGCCATGAGAGCCAGGCCAAGCAGGTGGCAGTCAGGGTGCTGGTGAAGGATGACCATAGACAGGACTGGCCAGAGGATGCCATCTCTGCTGTCCATATCCCAGGCAGTATTGCCCCTTCAATCATATACCGCCTGCCAGGCGGTATATGAAGGGGTAATACTGGTGGTAGGCTTGGTATTCTGCAGACCATCTGTTTGTAAGTTACATATGACAAAAGCCTGGAAGCGTTCAGGTACAGAACACAACATTTCATTTGTTGGCGACAAAATGCAAATGAACATATTGCTGAGACTATAACAAAGGGTGCAAAAATAATATCAAATTAATAGACATTCAAGTGAAATAAGAAGAATTGGTCTTTCCTTTTGTGGTGGCTTCCTATTTTAAAGTTTAGTCCCTGTACACAAACGGGGTTCCGTTCCACCCTCTTATATTTTGCAATTATGCTTCTCCCCCCCCCCCCGGAAAAATTTCTGCGGACGCCCATGGACATTGTATACGTCTACCATTCTATTCTTCAGAACCAAATTCCATTTCCTTTAATTTATCTTTTTCTTAGAAACAAAGCAAATCTAAGTTTTCCTACACCTGGCTTTCCGCAGAACACGCTACAATTTTAAAAACAGCCCCAAAGTTTTCTTACTACAGGTGTCTAGTCATACAGAGAGGTGGGTAAAGAAAGGGAATGTGATGTGGGGGGATCTATAGTGAGCACAATCGACTGAAATAATAGCCAACATCTCACATTGCCTGAAGAAGTCCTTAAGACAAGGGTTATGGATCTTGTCAAAACCGCCTTCAGTTTTCACATTCTTTGTGCATTGTATGGATGATACAGACACTTTGTTTTATAATGAAACACAAAACCCGCCAAACCTGTATCCCGTGGGTACAGGTATATGGGTAAACCAGAACACATTGGCAGTTGACTCTAGGTAAACAGGTTTTCCAACGTGTTTCCGGGCATCGTTACAATTTTTTGCAGAATTCCTTAACACAGGTGTATAGAATAAGGACATGATATATCCCCACAAGAGGGCATCAATCAGAAAAATCCAGATACTTCCATAGTGCCATCCTATATCAGCCACACAATGCAACACTTTCCTAGCCATGGGTCCATAAGAACCATCACCAGAACAGTGGAGGTCCATTGTTCCAAGTGAATTTTCATCACCCTGGTAGACAGATCATAGTCCCCCTGTGCAGGTCACACAACTCTTCTCATGGATGTTTGGCTTGAACATTCTAGATCATTCTTGGGATTATGGGACTATTGTGAACCCCAACAATTTTTTGCAAACAGTGTAAAATCGCAAAAAAAAATAAATATGATTTTGATGCCTTCAATCACCCTGTAGTTTCTTTTTATTTCAGATTACTTTTCTGTCACCCATCACCGTGGGCCGGTAGTAGCCAGTCCAACTAAATTTAAAAGGGAACCTGTTACCTGGTTTGGGGCCACCAGCATGCCATTATGCAGTTGGGGTCTGGGTCTCAATCCTGCCTATTGCAAACCCATCCATTCCTGCAAAGAATAATAAATGAAATACAAAGTTAGGCCTCATGCACACGACTGTATGAATTTTGCGGTCCGCAAAAAACGTATCCGCAAAAAAATACAGACGACATCTGTGTGCATTCCGTATTTTGTGGGACAGAACAGCCGACCCCTAATAGAACAGTACTATCCTTGTCGGTAAAGCGGACAATAATAGGACATGTTCTATTTTTTTGCGGAATGGAAATACGGACATACGGAAATGGATGCACACGGAGTACCTTCCATTTTTTTTGTGTACCCATTGAAATGAATGGTTCCGCATACGGTCCGCAAAAAAACAGAACGGGCACGGAAAGAAAATACTTGTACATGAGGCCTTACCGGGAGAAGAGTCCAGGACTCTTCATCAGCAGCACTGGGCATTGAAGAAGCCGAGGAAGGTGCACCTCAGTTCACTGCTCATGCATTTAACATTGGGTGTGCCCAATTAGGTTTCTGGAGAAAAGTCCAGGTCAAGACTCTTTTCCAGCAGAACTGAGCACTAGTGTTGAGCGAACTTGTGTTTTAAGTTTGGCGTCTAAAGTTCAGGTTCGGGTTATCGAAGAATCGCGTTATGGATTCTAAATTCCGTTATGGTCCGTGGTAGCGGAATCCATAACGCGATTCTTAGATAACCCGAACCCAAACTTTAGACCCGAACTTAAAACACAAGTTCGCTCAACACTACTGAGCACCAATGAAGCAGAGGACGGAGCGCCTCAGTTCACTGCTCATGCACTGCGTAGTGGGTGTGCTCGATGAGGTTTCTGGAGAAAAGTTCTGGACTCGCTGTAGGTTTGATTTCCATCGACTATTCTTTGCAGGGACTGATGGGTTTGCTATGGACAGGTCTAGAATAGTGTTGAGCGAACTTCTGTTTTAAGTTCGGCGTCTAAAGTTCGGCTTCCGGTTAGCGGAGAATCCCGATATGGATTCCGAATTCCGTTGTGGTCCGTGGTAGCGGAATCAATAATTATTGATCGGCCATTATTGATTCCGCTACCACGGACCACAATGGAATTCGGAATCCATATCGGGATTCTCCGCTAACCGGAAGCCGAACTTAAAACAGAAGTTCGCTCAACACTAGTCTAGAACCAAAAACCACAGCTAAATAACAGCAAGCTGGGAGCTTAGTGGCTCCAAACCAAGCGACCTGTTCCCTTCAAAAATATATTAGCATTTTTAAACAAAATTTATAACAATTTAGGAGTTGACATATTCCCCTAAGGATACTAGATTATCAAGATTTCTAGACCACTGAATGCTGGACTGATGAAGGGCGATTTAGGACCACAACTATGCCATATGTCCCAAGACTTTTCTTCTAGATTAACAAACATTCTTTGATAACTTTCTTTTTCGAGAAGTGTCGGGGAACAAGCCAAGTGTGACCGCCCATTGTTCATACACTAGAGCAAATTCCACGACAAAGCACCCACTACACTCCTTTCAAAAACTACGGTATCTACACACGCAGTACATTGGGCTCAAACTGCTCATGAGGCTTTCCTCAAGGTCAAGTTGCAAAAGATTCATGTGACATTTTTTTTTGAAATGCTATTATTTCTTGGCGACATTACAACAAAATAAATGGTTTCTATGAGACCTATATGTCCCATGAAATAATATGGACATATAGGTACGGCACAATATATAAAATATACCGTTATAGCCCACAGGTGGTCATTTTAAACTTTTTGTGTTTTAGACTATATTTGTTTTTTTTTTCAATGCTTTCTTCAATAAACTTTATTCACACAGCCAAGGGGACACCTTTAACTTCTCATCTGCAGTTTATGTATTTAGCAGGCCTTTGAGCCTGCACAGATATTCCTTTGTAATCCTGCATATTCATAGTACACAGAGCCAAGCTGCTGTCAGTGAGCGCCCCGGTACAATGAGGCAGACATTCTGCAGCCCCGCACGTACATGCCCTGCTGACTGTGAGCAGAGCAGCCTAAAAAGACAGGCACATCCTTTCCCGTCATAAGCCTCAAAATACAAAAGCGGCAGTAATAGTCTGAAATATGAAATAGCAAAAAAAAAAAGTATAAAAAGTATAAAGGCTGGTGCTGCAGGGATGTAGACCTTGGGGCCTGACTGGGACTCATTCAACAAAACTGTCTTTGTTGCCAATAGCAACCAATCAGAGTTCAGCTTTCATTTTACCAGAGCAGTTTATGAAATGAAAGCCGAATTCTGATTGGTTGCTATGGGAAACAAGAGTTCTGAGAAATGAGGCCTATATTTAATCTAGCCCTGAGACAAAAAGCTGCCAAATTTCACAGCAATAATACAAACACAGAGGATAATCGTTATAATTACCCAATAATGAATGAGACCGGTCATTTAACAAACAAAATAAAAATCATTTATAGTTCTGTCATTTACAGTATTTATAGTTGACAACAGTGGAGGAGATTTATCAAAACTGGTGCAAAGGAATACTAGCTTAGTTGCCCATAGCAACCAATCAGATTCCACCTTTCATTTTTCAGAGCTGCTTTGCAAAATAAAAGGTGGAATCTGATTGGTTGCTGTGGGCAACTAAGCCAGTTTTCCTTTAGGCCTAGTTCACACTAGGCCTAAAGGCGAGTGTACGGGCAGTTTTTTTGTGTTCCGTATACGGAACCATTCATTTCAATGGTTCCGCAAAAAAAACGGAATGTACTCCGTTTGCATTCCGTTTCCGCATTTCCGTTTCTCTGTTCCGTTGAAATATAGAACATGTCCTATTACTGCCTGCAAATCACGTTCCGTGGCTCCATTCAAGTCATTGGGTCCGCAAAAAAAACAAAAACACATACGGAAATGCATCCGTATGTCTTCCGCATCCGTTCCGTTTTTGCTGAACCATCTATTGAAAATGTTATGCCCATCCCAATTCTTTCTATGTATTTACTGTATACTGTATATGCCATACGGAAAAACGGAACAGAAAACCGGAACGGAAACAAAAAACGGATCCGTGAAAAACGGACCGCAAAAAACGATAAAAGCCATACGTTCGGTGTGAACTAGGCCTTACACCAGTTTTGATAATTTTCCCCCAGTGTCTTTTACAGGACTGGCACATGAAACTGTCTGGAAAAGGGTGGAGTTCATTAAAATTTACCTTCAAGGGAGCATTCCTGTCAGTTTGTCTTTTTCCTATCAGAATTGGGCGGGGTTGATATAATATTCAAAAGTTTGGGATTCAGGGATTGTCCATACTTGACAACTGTCCCATTTATTTTGGGGGGGGGGGGGGGGGGGGGGGGGGGAGACTATCCTGCAAACTGGACAGTGGGAGTGGGCCTTCGCAAATTGAAAGGGGTGTTTGTTTGTTTTGGGAGTTGCTGACAGAAGAGGGGCGGTGTATACGCAATAAAATGGTGGCAATTCTGCACATTTTTGGGCCAAGCAATGATTACGTTTAGTCGTCTACATCCAAATTCTACCAACTGCATAGTTGTCAACTGTCCTGAATTTGACAGGATTGTCCCTGACTTTAGGCCTCATGCACACGACCGTTGTTGTGTTCCGTTCTGCAAAATGGGGTTCCGTTGTTCCGTGATCCGTTTTTGTTTCCGTGTGTCTTCCTTTATTTTTGGAGGATCACCAGACATGAAGGAAAGTAAAAAAAAAAGTCAAGTTTGCCATGCAAATGATAGGAAAAAACGGACGCGGACGACAATCTTGTGTGCCTCCGCGTTTTTTCACGGTCCCATTGACTTGAATGGGTCCGCGAACAGTTTTCCGTGAAAAAAATAGGACAGGTTATATTTTTTTGACGGACTGGAACCACGGATCACGGACGCAGATGGCAAACGGTGCATTAGCCGAGTTTTCAACGGACCCATTGAAAGTCAATGGGTTCGCAGAAAATCACGGAAAACGGAACAACGGACACGGAACACAACAACGGTCGTGTGCATGAGGCCTAAGAGACAGTCTAGGCAAGCTTATGCTGTACTGGGCTGAAATGGGCGTGGCTAATGCAAATTCCGCCCATAAGTGGGTATTCCCAGGAAGGGTTGGGCATTTACAGAGGCGGGGGCTTACATGCCCCGATATTACCAACTCAAATGTTGGTAAATATGTAATTGGTGCAACTGTAAATGGGCCTTCAATCTAATAAATCCTAAAAAGATTTTATTACAGGACAGGTCATCAATATCTGATCAGTGGGGGTACGACACCCTACAGCTGGTCAGCTGTTCCGAAGTAACTCGAGCGCCAGAACTACATAACTACGAAGCATCGACTGTGTAGTGACCAGAGCTGAATACTGTGGCATAGACCAGGGCTGGCCAACCTGTGGCTCTCCAGCTGTTGTAAAACTACAACTCCCACCATGCCCTGCTGTAGGCTGATAGCTGTTGGCAGACTGGGCATGCTGGGAGTTGTAGTTTTGCAACAGCTGGAGAGCCGCAGGTTGTCCATCCCTGGCATAGACAGTGCCCCTCACCACCAGGCCCCATAGACTATAATGGGATGCAGCCCCTTTCCGGCATGCAACCTTTTTTGTCCGTCCGAAAGCCGACATTTCACTGGAAATAGACTGGATCCCATTATAGTCAATAGGTCCGTCAGTGAGCGGCACTATCCGGCCATGTTGAATTCGGAGAACTCCAAAAGGCTGTTCTCTGCAAAATGGACAAGAATAGGACATGAATGGGTCCACATATGACCCGCAAAAAAAATTATGTGGTTCGGATGCGGACCAAAAATATGGTTGTGTGAATAGACCCTTAGGCCCCTTTCACACGGGCGAGTATTCCGCACGGATGCGATGCGTGAGGTGAACGCATTGCACCTGCACTGAATACCGACCTATTCATTTCTATTGGACTGTTCACATGAGCGGTGATTTTCACGCATCACTTGTGCGTTGCGTGAAAATCGCAGCATGCTCTATATTCTGCGTTTTTCACACAACGCAGGCCTAATAGAAGTGAATGGGGCTGCGTGAAAATCGCAAGCATCCGCAAGCAAGTGCGGATGCGGTGCGATTTTCACGCACGGTTGCTAGGAGACGATCGGGATGGAGACCCGATCATTATTATTTTCCCTTATAACATGGTTATAAGGGAAAATAATAGCATTCTAGTAAAACAGCGCTGGAGGGGTTAAAAAAATAATAATAATAATTTAACTCACCTTAGTCCACTTGATCGCGGCCCGGCATCTCCTTCTGTCTCCTTTGCTGAACAGGACCTGTGGTGAGCATTAATTACAGTTACAGGACCTTTGGTGACGTCACTGCGGTCATCACATGATCCATCACATGATCTTTTACCATGGTGATGGATCATGTGATGACCGGAGTGACGTCACCAAACGTCCTTTACCTGTAATGAATGCTCACCACAGGTCCTGTTCAGCAAAGGAGACAGAAGGAGATGCCGGGCTACGCGATCAGTGAGGTGAGTTAAATTTTTTTTTATTTTTTTTTTAACCCCTTCAGCGCTAGTTTACTATGCATTCTGTATTCAGAATGCTATTATTTTCCCTTATAACTATGTTATAAGGGGAAATAATACAATCTACAGAACACCGATCCCAAGCCCGAACTTCTGTGAAGAAGTTCGGGTTTGGGTACCAAACATGCGCGATTTTTCTCACGCGAGTGCAAAACGCATTACAATGTTTTGCACTCACGCGGAAAAATCGTGGGTGTTCCCGCAATGCACCCGCACATTTTTACGCAACGCCCGTGTGAACCCAGCCTTAAGATACTTTCACACTTGCGTTGTTTTCCGGTATCAATATCCGGCAGAGGATCTCCATACCGGAAAAACACTTTTCCATTCAGGATGCCTTCCGTTCCGGCAGCATTCCTTTTTGTGACTGGACACAAAACCGCTGCAAGCTGCGGTTTTGGGTCTGGTCATAAAAACTGAAAAAAAAAAAAAAAGATCCGGCACTGCAAACAATGCAAGTCAATGGTGACGGATCTGTGGAGCCAAAAAAAAAAACAGATCCTTCTCCCCTTGACTTTTAATGTATTTAGTCACGAATCCGTTTTTTGTCCATTTCGATTGACACAAATGCATCCTAACGGAACGGATGCATCCTGATGTGCAAAATCAAAACAGATCCGTTTAATTCCAGTCAGGGTGGATTTGATTTAAATCACTAGTCAGTAAGGCTTGATTTAAATCATAGTTTTCTACATAAAGACTAATTCTTGCCGGTATAACTTAGGTTAGGATTAAGGTCTTTTTCTCAACTCTGGTCATGTTATAACATTTTTGCTGTGAAGAAGAGGCATGTGATCTCTGCTGAGTCAAATTCAGTTTTGAGAACTGCAAAAGTAAACCAAGCATCTGTGATAATATCTTGTAGGCAGAGAAACTGCCCAATAATCTTACAAAAAACCTCTGGAAGAGCATGACCTTGTGAATGGATTAATGGAATTTATTTACCCAAAAAATTTAACATATACAGCCTTATTCTACATAATTAAAAAAACGAATCTTTATTTCATGATGGAATAACCTTTGGATGGTAATATATTTTCCTCAAAAATCATATTATATTAAAAAAAAATACGGAAAAAAAAAATAAAATAGGATTTTTGGGGTTTGTTTTTAAAAAAAATCTTTGATTTTTATCCACCCTGATTCCAGTATTGAGTTCCCTCTGCCGGATCTCAATACCGGAATGAACAACGCAAATGTGAAAGTAGCCGTAGTTGTGAAACAAGGGTTTTAGATCCTCACGGTGGAGAGGTCTGCAGGCTTCGTCGGCATGCAAATATCCACAGATTACTTTTAGATTGTCTGCTTCTCTTATAAGAGCTGGCGGCTGCCCAAATAACATGCCGAGGTATGAAACATTGCACAGGGATGAACGGTGAAGGTTATACACATGAGAGATGAAAGCAAAAAAAAAACAACCATGAATTCATTGACCAGCTATGCAAAAATGTATTAATGCAGTCCTATGTAAGCAAAGGGTAATTAGTCACATCGCAACAGCATCAAGAACAGCAAATCTGCAGACTGAAGGGCGGCGGAGGTGGACTGAGGGTCAACGTGGAGTATAGAGGAACCACTCGCCAAGTAAAATTTGTATAGAAGAAAACCCAAAAAGTTTGGGGACAATAAAAGAAAAGGTGAACTGGGTAACTGGCACCTGTGATTTGTAGGTGGGGTGAAATGCAGCAGCAATGAGGCACCCTTGGGGTAACAATCAGCCATTGTTGATGCCAATCATAAGGTCCCCCACGAGGGATCATAACAACTGATATTTGATGTTGCATCTTCTAAAAGAGATGTCACTTCTCCTACCATGTCTGTTTTAGGCTACTTTCACACTCGCGTCTTGGGCGGATCCGTTATGGATCTGCAAAAATGGATCCGTTACAATAATACAACCGCATGCATCCGGCATGAACGGATCCGTTTGTATGATCTGTAAAATAGCCAAGACGGATCAGTCATGAACTCCATTGAAGGTCAATGGGTGATGGATCCGTTTTCTATTGTGACAGATTGTGTCAGAGAAAAGGGATCCGTCCGCATCGACTTACATTCTGTGCCAGGACGGATCCGTTTGGCTCAGTTTCGTCAAGCCGACAGCAAAACGCTGCAGGCAGCCTCCAGAGCGGAATGGTGACTGAACGGAGGAAAACGGATGCATTCTGAGCGGATCCTTTTCCATTCAGAATGCATTAGGGCAAAAAACTGATCCGTTTTGGACCACGTGCGAGAGCCCTGAACGGATCTCACAAACGGAAAGCCAAAACGCCAGTGTGAAAGTACCTTTAGTAACTACTTGCATGACAATTTTGGAATATCCATTATTATGACTCTAGGTTGTGTCATTCCTCTATTATTCCTACTAGAAGCTCCTGAACGAGTTGCCAGCAGTCTGCAATAATGGTCCATCTGGATGTTACCAGTTGGGGGCGAGTGCCTGCACTTACAGTACTGATTGGATTATGGCCGACTGTGCAGGGACACGCCAACAACTGGTAACACCCAGCTGGACCACGAATGCAGATTTAACTTTTACTAGGAATAATAGAAGAATGGCACAATATAGTCATAAGAGTAGATACTCCAGAATTGCGATTACATGGGGAATAAAGTAGAGATACTAGAACAGACAGGCCAGGAGAAGGGAGAGGCCCTCTTTAAAAGAACACTAAGCTTTGAAATAAATCATAATAGAAGACAGTTTTCATGATTAAACACTTTTATTAAAAAAAAATATTGCAATGAATTTTTTATTTTTTATATCCATTCAAAAAGGAGGTGCAGTTATGGTAATTGGTATGGTTTAAGCAAAAGGTGGGTAGAGGGTCTCCTGCTGCAACCAGTTGCCTTATTATGACCAGAGACAGAGGTCATCCAAGTATTCTGAGAAAAAGATAGGGTGGGGGTAGATGATCCCCCGGGGACACATGCAGAAGAATGCAAGAATTTAAATGGACAGGGGTCAAAAGAAAGTATTAAGGCAGGAATTTCTGGATTTGATTTTTTATTTTTTTTAGCATGGCATGAGAAAATATCACAATGGCCAAAATTAGAAGGGAAAAAACAGGGCCAGGTAGTAAAGACATGCCCTGATGTCTTGCAGCAGCTCGTTTCGACGCACGCGCAGTACGTGGCTGGAGATCGCCGGGTAATCACCAGCCATTTCAAGGTATGTGGTAAGAGATTCCCTTTAAAACAGCGTCTTTGCAGACTGGTACAGCAGCTCTTGCTAGTAAGAAATTGCAATACCGGACACAGCCTATGTACAAGAGTGGCGCTGTTACTGACAAAAATAAAATAAAAGCTACATGTGCGCCAATCCCCTCCTCTGCACAACTCAACTAGAACACCAGGCAGGCCGGGATCAAATGAGCACATAAAACCGCAGAGATTAGCCTTTCGCGGGCTGCAGCCATGGATCAAAAGCGGTTTCTAATTAAGGATGTGTAATAGAGGCTGAAGTGGATGCTGGAGCCGGTGTCATGGCAGGAGCCGTCTTTAATCTCTGTGGGATGTTTGATTTTAATGGCTCTTATCTTCTCAGCAGTTTCTGTTATTCCTCCAAGCATCGTTTCCCAGCAACTCACCAGAAGCCATGATTAGCTGCTGCACCGATGCATGATGTCATCGCGGAGGCCATCGGGGCCCTCCCTAAAGAGCAGGTGAATCCTCTACTGACCTTTACTAAGCGTGCAGCAACTTACAGTCTCAACGCACGAGAGCGAACAAGAATAGGACAGGTTATATTTTTTTTAACGGAGCCACGGATGCGGACAGCACACGGAGTGCTGTCAGCATCTTTTGCGGCCCCATTGAAATGAAAACGGCGGCTCGGATGTGGACCCAAACAACGGTCGTGTGCATGAGGCCTTACATGTAGATTTCGATACAGATTGTGCTGCGGATTGGCCGCCGAACACATCCAATGCATCGCAACGGAAGAAATCTGCGGCATAAATTAGCATGCTGCGGAAGTAAAAGTGCTGCCCAAGGCGAAAGCTAAAACTGCGCCCCCCCCCCCCTCCCCAATGCCAAATTCTCAACACAACTTCTTCCCTACAGCTCTACTGTTAAAGGTGCAGGAGGGATATGCAGAGATGAGCGCTTCCACAATGGAAGCGCTTATTGCCCATGGCTTCTCCACTGCCCCCACTTGCCGCCACCTGAGGCTATCGCCTCACCTCGCCTCATTGGCGGTGCACCCCTGACCCCAATACTGCTATGTTCAGGAGCCCCGTATGGCGTTTTGTATGGTGCCTCCATGGAGGTATCACATTATGATGGAGGATTTTTGCACAGACAAATACATCTCCAAACGCCTGAACTCGGAGGTACAGTATGGGCACTGTATCCTCTCCGCGTAGAGCTGTGGTATGGCCATATGCATGAACCCTAAAAGTCCTAGGATTGAGTAGCGGCTGTGCCAAGGAGACTCTACGACTACGGTTTTGGATCTATTCACAAGTAGTGTTGAGCGAACTTGTGTTTTAAGTTTTGCGTCCAAAGTTCGGGCTCGGGTTATCGAAGAATCGCGTTATGGATTCCAAATTCCGTTATGGTCCGTGGTAGCGGAATCCATAAGGGGATTCTTCGATAACCCGAACTTTGGACGCAGAATTTAAAACACAAGTTCGCTCAACACTATTCACAAGCAAACCAAGCACAGGTCCAACATACTTCAGGCCCCAACCTCATTCCCAGGAAAAATATACCAACACCAGATAAAGGTTTCCCTGGTTAGGTTTGAACCTAAATCAGTTTTAAAAAGATAACAATGCTATCTGCTCAGTCGCCATGCCAAATAATATTAATATAGTCGCTCCATGGCATGGAGACTTATTGGCAATGCTCCATGGGAAAACAATAGGCATCTCCAGAGAAAAGAGAACCATCTCGCTAGCGCCACCTTGTGGAAGTGGCTCCCTATGGGTCAAGCCTTGGGACATAAGGGAAAATAGCTAAGCCAGATATCCATCTGTAGACAGCTTTTTCAGGGTGCTTGCCCTTCATCAGTACAGAGTAAGATTCATAGGGAGCCACTTACACAAAGTGACTCTGGTGAGATTGTTCTCTTTGCATATTCTTCTCACATTGAGCATTGCCAATAAGTCTCCATACACAACTAGTTTTTTTTATAGAGGGTACCCTGCAGGGGTGTAGCTAGAAGTGACTGAGCCCCACAGCAAATTTTTGTATGCCCCCCCCCCCCCCCGACCAATATTGAGCTGTTGATATCATTAGTCTCTATGACATAATTAAAAATATACTATTTTTACCCCCACCTGTCCTTTCATTTTTGATAAGAATAAAAAAATCTTTATATGCAAATTACCTTCCTAACGTGCCCAAGGGGCTGTCCCTCCGGCCGTTTGTGCCCAGCCACGCCCATTATCGCCAAGCCCAGCGCTGTCCCGCTGTTAATTCACTGCTGTCCTCGTCTTTTTCTTTTTTTCTTCATAAGTGCGCCGTAGTCTCGCGCATGTGCCAATGTTCCTCACGTCCGGGCCCGCGCAGTGTCCTGGCAGCAGCCTCGAGTAATGAAATCGTGCATGCGCCAGAAAGCGGAAAAAGCTGGCGCATGCGTGATTACAGTACTTGAGGCTGCTGCCAGGACACCGCACGGGCCCGGACATGAGTTACATCAGCGCATGCGCAAGACTACGGTGCACTTATAAAAAAATATAAAAAAAATAAAAAAAGACTAGGACAGCAGTGAATAATTAATAGCAAGTCGGCGCTGGGCTTGGCGATAATGGACGCGGCTGGGCACAAACGGCCGGAGGGACAGCCCCTTGGGCACGATAGGAAGGTCATTTGCATTTAAATAAAAACAATTAAATTTGACACGCTGCCGGGCCCCAAAGCAGCCGCTTTCCCTGCTTCCCCGGTAGTTACGCCACTGGTACCCTGCCTAAGCTGCATCCAAGGCATGGCACCCAGCCAGCCAGAATCTTACTCTGTACTGATAAGTGGCAAGCACTCCCAAACAGCTGCCTATGGATGGCTATTTTACCTGGTCACATCAAAATAGGCTTGTTAAAAAGTCGGATTCTGGCTCATTTTGAGCCTTTCTAGCTTTTTACTAAGTCCACTTGATGAGCAGGTATATCAATCCCTCTCGGAAGACAACTGGTCATGAGAGATGAACGCTGCCATTACAAACCCTATAACCTATAGATACAAACATTCCATTGTATTAAAACTAGAAAATGCACATTGTTTCAACAAGTGTAAACAAAAATAAATAAATAAATAATCCCTACAGATAATATCAACATTTTCTGAAAGACATGCAATGTATATAAAAATAAGCTCATCACACAGCCCGAGCGAGCGTCTTAACAGGGGTTAACCAGGACAATACGTGATGCTTAATTGATAGCTGCAGAATGAGAAGAGTCCCAAGAGGGGGATAACAGCTGTTTCCCAGCAATGGTTACTAAGATTCCACCAATGGTTCTGCAGGAAATTACAGCATCCTCTCTGAATGTAGCAGCGAAATGACAGCTACAGATTGATTCACTGGGGTGTATACCTGGACTGAGCCATTATACTCCAACTCCATGCCATCACCCACGAAGAATGAATATACATCCTAATGAGGGGACCTGATCCTAGGAGGCCTATCTCATGTGTATGACTATGCTTTGCCTAAACGCAGACATTTCATACAGTAAATAAGGGGTGCAGAAGAAGACCACCTGAAGACCACCAATGGTGCCCTACAACATGCATCCAAACCTCCTCCTTTTATAGCTAAGTTGGCTTGTGCTAATGTTTTATATGCCCACGTTCCCTTCAGAAATAGCCCTTTCCCTTTATTGAGGCAAATGGAACGGTAGCATCCGTGTTGCATCTGTGGTTTTCACAGACCCATAGACTAGAATGCTCTAACTGATGGAAATAACTGACAAAATAACTCAACTTGGCCTAACTTGCAAATGTGAAAAAAGAGAGAGACTCGTTATTAGGCTACATGCACATGACCGTATGTGTTTTGCGGTCCGAAAATTGCAAAAAAATAATAATAATAATAATGGATGCCATCCATATGCCATTTTTTTGCGGATCCATTGTAACAATGCCTAAAACGGACAAGAATAGGACATGTTCTTTTTATTTGTGGGGCTAAGGTACGGACATAATGATGCGGAGAGCACACGGTGTGCTGTCCGCATTTTTTGCAGACCCATTGAAATGAATGGGTCCGCATCCTATCCGCAAAAAAAAACAAAAACGGAACAGACACGGAAACAAACAACGTTCGTGTGCATGTAGCCATAAGCTGCTGAAAATGGATGTCTTCATTCAAAAGCAGGGCATGGTAACACAGCATGTGGATGTCCATGGAACACTGATAAATCTATTGTCTAAAGGCAGGCATGCTCAACCTGAGGCCCTCCAGCTGTTGCAAAAATACAACTCCCAGCATGCCTGAACAGCCTACAGCTATCAGCCTACAGAAGGGCATTGTGGGAGTTGTAGTTTTACAACAGCTGGAGGGCCGCAGGTTGAGCATGCCTGGTCTAAGGCCTCCTGCACACGAACATGTGCGCTCCGTGGCCGTATTTGCAGATCCGCAATACACGGGCACCATTCCGTGTGCATTTCTTACAGAAAGATGAGAATCCAGGGCTATTCGAGTACAGCTCCATCTGCGGAAAGCGTTATAGTTAACTGTTCTACATGGAAGATCTTTTCAGGAATGCAGAGAGGCACAAATATCCTGCATTCTGAGGCCTCCTGCACAAGAACATGTGGGCCGCAATGCACAAACACCGTCCGTGGGGCAGCCGCAGCTGATCGCGGACCCATTCACTTCAATGGGTCCGCAAATCCGGAGACACGGAACCCTACGGGAGTGCTTCCGTGGGGTTTCGTCCCGTACTTCCGTTCCACAAAAAGATAGGACATGTTCTATCTTTTTGCGGAACGGCCGGATCGCGGCTGCCCCACGGACGGTGTTTGTGCATTGCGGCCCGCATTTTGCAGGCCGCAGCACGACCACGGGGCGCAAACACATTCTTGCGCAGGAGGCCTCAGAATGCAGCGTACTTCAAGATATTTGTGTAGTGGCCCCACTGACTAAGCGTGGGCACTACACGAGGGTCAATTGGGGTGTGCGTGACTTCTACTCACTAGGGACAGGAGTGTCATTTCTAACGGTGCATATTTTATGTAAATTGTAAAGTATTGTTTTTTTTATATGTAATGTTTTTCCCTGTGTTATGCAGTATCAGGCCTAGTCTTTGTAGTTAGTCATCCTAGACGCTAGAGGGAGCTAGAGTAGCCCTGGTATAAGTATTCAGGCCCAGACAGGAGAAGGGAGTTCGAGTTCAAGGTCAGGAGTCTGCAGAGACAAGTGAGAAGGCACCAGCTAGTGTTGAGCTGTGAGCCTTCTCCTGACATGCAGCTGGACAGCCCAGGCTGTTAGTTGTAACCAGGGGGCTAGTAGAGGGATCCTAGCCTACCTGTGGATCAAGAGAGCCTTAGTTAGCTCTGAAGACGCCCCAGTTGCAGGATAGCACCTCCTGGGAGAAAAACAGCAGTTATCCTCCAGTCAATTCAGGACAATTCAAGGTCAGATAAGTACCATGATGGACGGAGGTTATATAGAATACAGCAAGTGCTGATATTGGAGAAAGAACCGATATACCAAGGATAAAAGACAGCATTTAGGCATCCGGGCCTTGGCATCCAGCCAGCTAGAATAGCTGAAGGGGATAGAGCAGGGTTGCACTGTAAAGCAATCACCATTGGGTTCCTCCAAGTATCTTGCCTGTTTATTTCCTGCCGCCATCTGAAATCTACCCGTTTGTTAAGTACTGTCTGAGGAACTGCATTACAATCATTTCCCAACTGAACTGTATGTACAAAGTGTAAACCGTTTCTTCAAGTAAAACGACGTTTGGTTTATCTACTGATTCCTCAATTATTCCACCTATCACTACACGGTGTGCCACCGTCCAATTGGCACTGGCGTCACGAACCTTAAAGGGACCTTGCCCCAGGCACATAAAACACCTGCAACATCCAGGGCACCTCATCCAACACCAGGCCTGGTCCCTAAATACAGAGTGTGCCCCAGAGGACTTCTGTGCCAGCCTCTCCTTCACTGCTGTACGCCTGCCCAGGGTTTCCATATATAACTGTGAGTGACCCTCGCTTGCCATTGACCGTGACCTCACAATCGCATTACCCTGCGGGTCTGGCGTACCGCATTTGTGCCTCTCTGCATTCCTGAAAAGACCTTCCATGTAGAACAGTTCAGTATAACACTTTCCGCAGATGGAGCTGTACTCGAATAGCCCTGGATTCTCATCTTTCTGTAAAGGATTTTCTCTCCACACCTCATTACATTCCCGTAATGACCGCAAAGGTGCAGAATAAAAATCAAGAACGGCAAAGTATCAGGCCAGATCCGGACTATGTGGGGATTGAAAAAGACTCCAGATCCTTAATGTATATATTTTTGACCCCCGACCGATCACATATTGATGGCCTATCTTGAGGACAGGTCATCAATATAGAAGACCCGGAAAACCCATTTTAAGAGGTTGGCCACTTTCTAGAGAAGTTTCTGGCATGAATGAACTAATGCACACTGGAATCAAGAAACTTAAAAAAATTGCTCATTCCTCACTGAGCAGCTCAGTTCACGACACCCTTCCCCCAATTGCCTATGGATAAGGCCCCTTGCACACGACCGCAAGCCCTCCGAGACATACGGTCCGTAAGCCATATATCCCGGAGCGGCATACATCGTGCGCACAGCATCATAGGTTACTATGATGCTGGGCGCATCGGGCCGCCCGCGGGGCTATTGTCCTGCACTCATATGATCTTGGGTGCGGGACAATAGTCCCGCGGGTGGCCCGACGCGCACAGCATCATAGTAACAAGAGGTCTAAGGCCTATTGCACACGGACGTTTTTTTTTCCCGTTTACTGGCCGTTTTTTGCGTTCCGTATACGGTCCGTATACGGAACCATTCATTTCAATGGTTCCGCAAAAAAAAACGGAATGTACTCCGTATGCATTCCGTTTCCGTATTTCCGTTTTTCCGTTCCGTTTTAACATAGAACATGTCCTATTATTGCCCGCAAATTACAGTCCGTGGCTCCATTCAAGTCAATGGGTCCGCAAAAAAACGGAACACATACGGAAATGCATCCGTATGTCTTCCGTTTCCGTTACGTTTTTTGCTGAACCATCTATTTAAAATGTTATGCCCAGCCCAATTTTATCTATGTAATTACTGTATACTGTGAACGGAAAAACGGAACAGAAACGGAAACACAACGGAAACAAAAAACGGAACAACGGATCAGTGAAAAACGGATCGCAAAACACTGAAAAAGCCATACGGTCGTGTGCAATAGGCCTAAGGGTGTGTAAACACTGGACGGGGGCGACTGCTGCGTTCATAGCACTCAAGAAAGCAGCAGTCAAGTGATGACCCACATGACCACTTACTTGGTGCTGCAAGCTGTGGTTTTGTGTCCGGTCATAAAAACGGAAAAAAACGGATGCAGCACTGAAAACAATGTCAACGGTGACGGATACTTTTTTTTTTTTTTTTTTTTTTTTTTTAGGAGCCTAAAAAAAACGGATCCGTCACCCATTGACTTTCAATGTATTTAGTGTCGGGTCAGTGTCTTGATTTTAAACAACCGCATCCTAACGCAACGGATGCATCCTGATGTGCAGAGTCAAAACGGATCCGTTTAAAAGCGGTATTGAGATCCTCTGCCGGATCGCCATACCTAAATTAACAACGCAAGTAAACTGAGCATTTACTGCACACAAACCAGTTCTCATCCTTTTTTTAACCAGGAAAATCCTTTCATCAGGAATGGATGAGCGCTGGATTACTACAGATTCTGGATTATCAGACAGTCATATATATAAAGGTTACTATTAAGCAAAATTCTTGCAAACATAGAAACCTGATAGACCCAACTACGCACCAATGGGATCGGTCAGGATTCAGCCCTGGCGCCATTAAACATAGAAGCCATGATGGTAATAGGAGCAGAACACGAGTCGTTTGCTTCTCACCTTACATTTCTGGATTACTGCATGTCAGATTAAAGGGATCTCGGATTATTTTTCTAAACAGAATTGCTTCGGCCCATGTCTCTGAAGCAGACGGAGTGGATTATTGTATCCTCATCATGGTCAGAGCTGTCCGCTTTAATTATCTACATCATTTGTGCATAAAATCTTTTGCAAGGATTTTGCCAAATTCGTGCTCTTGAAGGCAGTGTAATTACTGAGCCCCCGGGTTACAGAGGGTAGATGTGCCACCGAGCAGAGCATATCCATACCCACGTGATGTGTAAACAGCCAGCCATCTGTACTTCATACCCACAGAGGAGGTTAACCCGTATCTGAGGGAGGTCAGCCGCACCAGGGCTTCAAACAATTACTTAACTTTTCCTTAATTAACTGCTGGTCTCACAGAATATCCCGTGATGAACCCCAGCCGAACAAGAAAGGAAAAGTGCGCAAAATAAAACCATATTGTGCAGTTACCAGTCCCCTTCCTATTGTAAAGCACACAGCAACAGAAATACTGTATTATCCTGCAGTGAGCAATGTTATTAGTATAAGGCATCATGCACACAGCAATGCCAGGGAGTGTACACAGAACCTGTACAGCGGCACATGGATGGGGCATAATAAGGGTGCAGAGGCTGCAATAGCACCAAGGACCTGGATCCTAAGGGAGCCCATTAACCACTCTGGTACATATCAGATGTTATTCTCTGTACTGTGACATCACTGTTTATTATCCATGTACTGTGACATCACTGTGTTTATTATCTCTGTACTGTGACATCACTGTGTTTATTATCCTGTACTGTGACATCATTGTGTTTATTATCCCTGTACTGTGACATCACTGTGTTTATTATCCCTGTACTGTGACATCACTGTTTATTATCCCTGTACTGTGACATCACTGTGTTTATTATCCCTGTACTGTGACATCACTGTGTGTATTATCCTGTACTGTGACATCACTGTGTTTATTATCTCTGTACTGTGACATCACTGTGTTTATTATCCTGTACTGTGACATCATTGTGTTTATTATCTCTGTACTGTGACATCACTGTGTTTATTATCCCTGTACTGTGACATCATTGTATTTATTATCCCTGTACTGTGACATCACTGTTTATTATCCCTGCACTGTGACATCACTGTGTTTATTATCCCTGTACTGTGACATCACTGTGTGTATTATCCTGTACTGTGACATCACTGTGTTTATTATCTCTGTACTGTGACATCACTGTGTTTATTATCTCTGTACTGTGACATCACTGTGTTTATTATCCTGTACTGTGACATCATTGTGTTTATTATCCCTGTACTGTGACATCACTGTGTTTATTATCCCTGTACTGTGACATCACTGTTTATTATCCCTGTACTGTGACATCACTGTGTTTATTATCCCTGTACTGTGACATCACTGTGTGTATTATCCTGTACTGTGACATCACTGTGTTTATTATCTCTGTACTGTGACATCACTGTGTTTATTATCCTGTACTGTGACATCATTGTGTTTATTATCTCTGTACTGTGACATCACTGTGTTTATTATCCCTGTACTGTGACATCATTGTATTTATTATCCCTGTACTGTGACATCACTGTTTATTATCCCTGCACTGTGACATCACTGTGTTTATTATCCCTGTACTGTGACATCACTGTGTGTATTATCCTGTACTGTGACATCACTGTGTTTATTATCTCTGTACTGTGACATCACTGTGTTTATTATCTCTGTACTGTGACATCACTGTGTTTATTATCTCTGTACTGTGACATCACTGTGTTTATTATCCCTGTACTGTGACATCACTGTGTTTATTATCCCTGTACTGTGACATCATTGTATTTATTATCCCTGTACTGTGACATCACTGTTTATTATCCCTGCACTGTGACATCACTGTGTTTATTATCCCTGTACTGTGACATCACTGTGTGTATTATCCTGTACTGTGACATCACTGTGTTTATTATCTCTGTACTGTGACATCACTGTGTGTATTATCCTGTACTGTGACATCACTGTGTTTATTATCTCTGTACTGTGACATCACTGTGTTTATTATCCCTGTACTGTGACATCACTGTGTTTATTATCTCTGTACTGTGACATCACTGTGTTTATTATCTCTGTACTGTGACATCACTGTGTTTATTATCCCTGTACTGTGACATCACTGTGTTTATTATCCCTGTACTGTGACATCACTGTGTTTATTATCCCTGTACTGTGACATCACTGTGTTTATTATCTCTGTACTGTGACATCACTGTGTTTATTATCTCTGTACTGTGACATCACTGTGTTTATTATCTCTGTACTGTGACATCAGTGTGTGTATTATCCTGTACTGTGACATCACTGTGTTTATTATCCTTGTACTGTGACATCTCTGTGTTTGTTATCTCTGTACTGTGACATCACTGTGTTTATTATCTCTGTACTGTGACATCACTGTGTTTATTATTTCTGTACTGTGACATCACTGTGTGTATTATCTCTGTACTGTGACATCACTGTGTTTATTATCCTGTACTGTGACATCACTGTGTTTATTATCCTGTACTGTGACATCACTGTGTGTATTATCGCTGTACTGTGACATCACTGTGTTCATTCCGTTACGCATTCCGTCATAGAATTGCGTTATGGTCCGTGGAACTGAACATCTGGCCCCTAATAGAACAGTACTTTCCTTGTCCATTATGCGGACAATAATGGGACATGTTCAATCTTTGAACGGAAAGGAAAAACGGAAACTGAATGCATACGGAGTACATTCCGTATTTTTATTTTTTGCGGACCCATTGAAATGAATGGTTTGGTTCCGTATACGGAAAGCAAAAAACGAACCGTAAACGGTAAGTAAAAACATTCGTGTGCAATAGGCCTCAGTCTGAAATATACGACTCCTGACACGATATCTTTTTAAATAATTCGAACCATGTCCGAGGAAGTCTTTGGCTTCTCTGTGTGGATTTCTAGTAATATTTCACCGTGAAATACTAGAGAGGAAGCTGTGGACAGTGAACAGTCTAGACCGTGATTCTCAGATTACCGTACATTGGCCTTTAAAAAAAAAAAAATGAAAAATTACAGTGAGAGGCCGGGAATGACCTGCTGAAATAAAATGATGGCTGTGTGGACGAGCACCCGCCCAGACTATTACTCCCAGGATTCCTGGTATGGCTTGTCCTTCAATGAACCTGAATCTAAGAAAATGTTATTGTTGGCAATTATTAACGCTAAAACCATCTACTGCAATATAATCCGGAATCCCACCAACAAGCACCACACACTCTTGGTTTTCTAGAATAGGGACGGTGGTGGCAGGTTCACACGACATGTCGTTGCCCGGCTGTTTTCCAGTGCAGCGACGTGTCCTGCATCCTCCCACCGGCCCCAGGACACCAAGGATCATTGGGGATGACCTCCATCATTATATATATATACATACATACACATACATATACACACACACACACGCTATGGATCACTTTAGATTCATTTTTTTTTATATCTCATTCTTTACTTCTATTTTATTTCTAATAAAAATTTTATTTTTTGTCGTTTTTTCAAAAATGTTTGATACTTTGTATATTTTGCTTGAACTTGTAGTATAGGGGCGGAATTATAAACAATAGGCCGGCGGCAATATAATATAAGGTCTGAACAAATGTATAGGTACGATCTAAACAAGATGGAAATATACTATATAAGATATATTAAGGAATGTTTAGTCTGTAGCTCGATATATAATATATGTAGGTTTAAATGCAGTTTATAAAAAGGAAGGAGTTATATAAAAAGGTGTAACCACATTACCGCATTGTCTGAACAGAATGCGAATACTTAGATGAAACATAGTCCACTCCAGATTCATATATCAATCCCTATTTGAGGCAGTCCAGTCCTGATTTTACAGGTCACATGATTACTTTATAGCTAATGTTTTTTATGTCCCTCATCTTCATTATATTTTTAACCACTGAGGAAGAAACCCAAGTGGTTTCGAAACGCATCTGGTCATTGAAAACACAGCAGTTCACACAGAGTACGATTCTCTGCAGCGGGAATCCCACAATTAAAAAGACCCGATCCACGGACACAACGGACGTTGGAAGTTAGTGCCGGCACTAGCACCTACGTAAGAAAAATCAACAGGTGCTTCACGTACGTACTACTAAACATTGCTGGCAACGACGCACCTGGTAAGCAGTCAATAATATACTTTACCAAACTACCGTCTGTATCAACTATACAACCGGGTCGATGAGTCGGACAGCGGTGGCGCAACCACTCCATAATTGATACGGAGTAGGTAGCCACATATGGACGTATTGCTGGAACATCTTGCATTATAACGGTGCCGCCGACCCAAACCGTAATAATTTAACTGGTTGAATACCGCTACATACCATATCTAGTAGCAGTCTAAAAAGTGGCAATTGGAAATCTGCCAAGGACATTACAATAAAAAAGCATGCATAATTAAAATACCGCATCTACTCTGCTGTGGAACATTTGATTTTTAATTAGTGCGAGATCTCCGCACGATATACTTACAGAGGGACCGTGACTGCAGGATCTTGTACATTGTATTTATTTAGATTTTTCTCTATTTATTGCTTATACTTGATGTATTTTTGGTTTATATTAGCATTGTAAGGTACCATACATGTATTTTAGGTAATAATAAATGTGGATTAATTTTTTATGAAAACCGGCCATTTATCATTACCTACTGCAAACTTACCTTGATACAGAGTGGATTTTATAGCGTTGCACCTATGTCCGAGTGATTGGTCCAACTGCTTCCCTCATTCGGAAGCAACGGTTGTCACTTACCATCCATACATGACAGGTCAGAGTTTATAGGCATGGGCTCTTATATAGGTGGGGTCTGGGGGCCGCATTTGGCTTTGGTTCTCTTCAGAACATCATGTCCTTTGGCTCCTATTGGCCTTACTCCATTTTATTTAGGAGACGGTTGACTTCACCGCTTTTTCTTCTAGCGGTCATTGAGGGCCCCGCGCCCAGATCCTTCACTCAACTATTGCCTATGGAACCTGTCTCATTGGTGGACATCTCATTTGGCTCTCTACGTTCCTCACCATGGAGCATAAAGCTGGCCATTTATATTAGGACTGACCTTCTAAAATATATGGTGGCCTCCTGACTCTTTCTCCAACAGCTGATGAGATAAGGATCAGACATGTTGGATTTCAACTGCCTGAACTTTAAAGGAGTCTTGCAAAGGCTTTCTTCCCTCTCCCATTCTCTACAGATGCAATCTCGTCCATTTGTATGTGAGGATGGGGAGAGAAAGCTAATGGCTGAAGCTATCTCATATGTTTCATAAACTACTTTTCACTGTAAAGTAAATCTTCATCAAGCTTGGATTTTTATCAAATTTACCTCATTTGCAGTTTTCTCCTATCTCCCATGCTTGAATCCTACTTCCTGGTTTGTCATGTGTCTGCCGTCCCATCATGCCTTAGGCTATTTTCACACTTGCGTTGTTGTTTTCCAGTATCGAGATCCGGCAGAGAACCTCAATACCGGAGGAAAAAAAAAACACGTTTCCGTATAGTCCTCATGCACACTGATTGGAAAGAGATCTGTTCAGGAGGCATCAGGATGTCTTCTGTTCCGGCAGCAATCCATTTTGTGACTGGACACAAAACCGCTGCAAGCTGCAGTTTTGTGTCTGATCATAAAAACGGGCAAAAAACGGATCCGGCACTGAAAACAATGTAAGTCAATGGTGATGGATCTGTTTTTTTAAGATCCTAAAAAAACGGATCCGGTACCCATTGACTTTCCATGGTGGTATTTGGGGAAAGTGACAGAACAGCAATATCTGTTGGGCTGAATACATTTATATTAGTGGCACATCCCTTTTAAGCGTACACGCTTGGTCAATGCTCTATACAACTCATCCCGCCGCAGTTGGTGAGGGTCCCAGCAGGCAAAGCCCAACAGCTTTCCTGGACCGGTGATAAATGGACAAACATCTTCATCCAGATGCTTTATTGCTATGATCTACTCCATTCACACCCGAAGCTGCACAGAAAGTCTACTTTAGCAGGTTGAAGGACTTCACAATTATGGCGGTCCCTTCTAGGCCTTGTGGGCTATACAGTGTGCCGAGCAGAAGTTTTCTTTAATAAGCAAACCGTGTGCTGTGGGTAACTGGATGTCCGTTCCGTGGCCTGCATAGAAGATAGATCACGTCCTATTCTTGTCCATTTTACAGGAAAGAATAGACATTGTTACAATGGGGCCTGCAGGATGCACGGACCACATCCATATTTTGCAGATTCGTGAATCACAAAACGAATGCAGTTGTGTGAATGCCTCCTTAATCTGCATAGATGATTTGCAGTAGAATATTAAACATAAGTAAATTATAAATGCAGCTCTGGATGTGACTGGAGAGCAAAACATGATCATAACAGACGAGTTATAAGTGGCTTATGCTGACAATGTCCTACTGTTCTATGCTAATCTCAGTAAACAGACACCTACAGCCTCATGACAGTCAGGCACCTACCCGCCGGGCTTATTGCATCTAAGTAGTTCATCAAAAATATTGTTATAATCTTATTTACTTCTCAGACTTCTGACAATGAAAGTTGCTTATGTAACACCCCAGAGTGGTGATAGCACTTCTGCACCTTGCTACTGTCTTTATTGGTCTAACTTCATGTCATCTTAGGCTACTTTCACACTGGCGTTTTGGTTTCCATTTGCGAGATCCGTTCAGGGCTCTCACACGCAGTCCAAAACGGATCAGTTTTGCCCTAATGCATTCTGAATGTATAAGGATCCACTCAGAATGCATCAGTTCAGTCTCCAGTCCGCTTTGGAGGCTGCTTGCAGCGTTTTGGTGTTCATCTGACGAAACTGAGCCAAACGCATCCGTCCTGACACACAATGTAAATCAATGGAGACGGATCCGTTTTCACTGACACAATATGACAATAGAAAACGGATCCGTCCTCCATTGACTTTTAATGGTGTTCAAGACAGATCCGTTTTGGCTAGGTTAAAGATAATACAAACAGATCCGTTCTGAACGGATGCATGCGGTTGCATTATCTGAACGGATGCGTTTGTGCAGATCCATGACATACCTGCACCAAACGCGAGTGTGAAAGTAGCCTTATGCATTATTCCAGGTCCTCCACACTGCATTTCTAATGTTATGTAACTGTTCATGTAATGTGTCTGGTTCACCAGCAGGTGACATTAAACCCAGCAGAGCTATGCTAACCTTCCATTCCATTCTACACCCCCCCCCCCCCCCCCTCCGGATAGAGGTAGGCAAGTCCAACTTTCTGCAGGAAGGGTGGGGCAGAAGTTCTTGTCAGTCTAGCTTACCCCCCTGCTAGGGTACAGGTGTGCTGGGGCATGTCTCTGTTGGATGTGCCCACGCCAGCCAGCCAGAGCACCCTAAGCTCTTCTGGCCATGGCGGCCAAAGCTTGAAGCCTTAGGAGCCAGGAGGAAAGTTCCCTGGCATAACCTAGAGTCAGACTACAGAGAAAAGTGCAGCATACAGAAGAACCTGAGTCAGACAGCCAGCCTGTCAGTACAGCAGAGTCAGAGAGAAACAGATGTAGCAGAGTGGAGTTTGCCTGCCAGTTTCATGCTAAAGCCTGCTGGAACCAAGACAAAGCCTGTAAACCATTTTGGAGGAATGTATATTCAAGTAAAGCTGCCACTGAACTTCATCTCTAGGTCTGGACTCAAGTTGTTCTTTTATCCCTCAATTATTACCCCTATTTATTGCTTCAGAGCCAAAGCCTGGGGTCCAGCGGTATCCACGTAGGAGCATCGTGACACACAATAAGAGTGTCATGGTCTCTCCCGTGACAGGGGTCAGAAGATCTAAGAGACTGGCTGCACGTGATGTGATCTAACAGCCTCTTTGGTTTCACTTGTTTCTGTGTTGTTCCTGGTTATAACCACACCTCTCGCCTCAGGTGTAGCTTAAGTGGTCATTACCACTCCATTTAGTCTGGTCTCACCCATTATGCTATGCGGTTGATAGCTCCTTTCTGGTTGTGGAAGCGCTGGTGTTCGGTTCTCCATTGAGTTCCTGCTCATCCACGTACTTTGGAGTTAAGTGTCCTTTTCTTATTTCTACTTTGTTGTTTTCCCCTATCTTTTGGTATTAGACCTGAGGGGGTCTCCTGTTCCCCAGTTTCCAGGCCTAGTACCTCTTCCCTTCCCTCCTGTGTTCGGTGTGGAGTTTACCTCCCACAAACCGCGCTGTGACAAAGACATTTTAGGCCGCAACAAACCACTCGGCATTTCCTACACCTGGTACGCGCGTTATATAGAGGGCCCTAGGGGGAGGCGCCCGTTGCACTTCTAAATATTAGATTTGTGTTAATCTGCAGACTAGAGAAGCTGCAAACCATGCAAAAGCATCACAACCTGTTACCAATCTAGAAAGCAAAGCAGATGGAACAACCAGGGCTGCCTTCCCCCCCCTTCCCTCGCTGCTGGGGCCCCGGAGCAGCCTCAGGGTCTGCCCCAATGGCATGCATGTCCTTGAATGCATCACAAGCCTCAAACACTGCCATATTCGTCAAGGACTCCCCAGAACGGCTCCATAATCCTTATAGGAGCCCTGCTGGGTTTAATCAATCATCCTAATACATTCCATGCAGGCAGTTATCATACACCATAAAGTTTTATAACACGGATGTTATGTCAGCCGTGTATACAACAACTGAAACCAGAGGTAAATCGAGCAGATCTATGGGAGTAGGATGAATTACGGGCGCAACATTTCAGCGTCGAATACTTATCCGATCGTATATCTGGGATACAGGGATGTCATTTCAGCAGAAAAAAAACATAAAAAAATTCTGCAGGAGTTACAAATGGATATGCTGCAAATTTCACCCTATGCAGTGCAAAGGTTGGCATCCGCAGCATGTATGCCCCGCGTGAACATGCCCATAGTCCAATTTTAGATAGATGATAGAAAATGCACCCGTAGTCTGGATGGCGAGTTTTAAAATGGGCCGCATGAGGATGGAGTTCATGTGCAGTCCGTTTTTTTCCCTGCAGTCTTATGGCAAAAATGGACAAATACAGAACATGCTGTGATTTCGCCACGAACCATTGGTCCGTGTGGAGAACAATTGCTTAGTGGGTGTGTACACTCGGGGTGCTGTCTGAGAAAACATCTCCCATCTGAAAGTGCCCCTTGTAACTCAGAGACAGGGTGGGAATTTTATAAATCTGAGATGACGGTTCTGTAGTTGTCATTGGGGACCGACCGATTACCTGTATATGGGTATCCCGACTCTCCCCTAAAGCTGTTGAATCTCAATATGCCCAATCCTTTTTTCTCACTGGAGATACAGTACACCACCATCAGAGGTATCTGGCCGTGGCTTATTCCAGTGTCCTAATTGACAACACATGCATGCTCGGCGAAGCATGCATGTGCATGAAGAGGTCAGAAGAAATGGCTGTTGATTGAACTAACATTTGGCCAAGGGGTATCTATGGTCTATGGTCGTCTTAAGGGAGCAACCACATGCGATGGTCGTGCCGTATGAGCCGCAGCAGGTTTTTCTAAGATAGGTTAGGATAGGTCATCAGTATCTGATTGGTGGGGTCCGACACATGGCACCCCCGCCGGTCAGCTATTGAGAAGACACTGGCACTCGGCATTCCTGTGAGCGCCTAGGCCCTAGGCCAGTGACATCACGTTCATCACATGCATGGACTAGGTGCAGCTCAGTCCTATTTCAGTGAATGGGGCCTAGTTGCGATACCAAGCACAGCCACTATACAGCGCTGTGCTCGGTAAGCTGCTAAAAAGGCTGCTGCGCTTATAGAAGCGTCAGTGTCTTCTCAAACAGCTGATTGGCAGAGGTCCCGTGTATTGGACCCCAATGGTTGAGATACTGAGGACCTATCCAAAGTCTCAGAATATCCCTTTAAAATAATTAGGAATGCACACGACAGTATGTATTTTGCGGTCTTCAAAAAACGTATCCGCTAAAAAATACGGATGACGTCCGTGTGCATTCCGTATTTTGCGGAACTGAACAGCTGGCCCCTAGTAGAACATACTATCCTTTTCTGTAATGCGGACAATAATAGGACATGTTCTAATTTTTTGCAGAAGGGTAATACGGACATACGAAAACGGAATGTACATGGAGTAACTTCCGTTTTTTTGGCGGACCCATTGAAATGAATGGTTCCGTATACGGTACGCAAAAAAATTAAAAAAATTAAATAAAAAACACGGAAAGAAAATACATTCGTGTGCATGAGAGGTCTTAATGGCCAAGCTGCACCCACAATATTGTGCAGCCATTGACACTACAGACCTACTAAAGAACGCGGTCCTGTTTAGACCGTTGCAGCTCGTACAGTGTGATTGTACCCTTAGTCCTCATGCACATAGCTGTATTACATATCTGTGTTGTACAGATCCCGAATAGAGTGCCTGAGGGCTTCTATAGGCCATTACCTTCATACATGCTGAATGAATCCATAAGAAGCAAAGTGCATCTAGGCACTCCAATAGGCATACCCATAGGCATGCCACATACACATGGCATTGATGTATGTTCACATGGTGGAATATGCATGTCAGCTGAGCCTCAGATCTCTGCCATGGTTTTCTAGTCTGAATGCCACGGTTCAACCACAAATTAGCCCCACTTAATGTGGCTAATTTATGTGTGGAAAACCGCACCGAGAGGGGTCATGTCCTTTATTATCAACATGGTTTGGAACCCTACATGGAATAAGTCGACAGCCGTATGAACAGCAGAGCAGTTTCCCTCGGAAATCAACGTGTGCATTTCAATGCAGAATATGCTCAGAAGTCCATGCAAAAAAAAATAATCTGTCATGTGAACAAGCCCTTAAAGGTTTTTTTGCTAAGACTATTATGGTTTTCAACAGATATACTCATGTAGTTGCTTACCTCAGCTACATCTTCCCCATGTTTTTCTTTTCCAATTTGGACTCTCCTGATCAGTTTTCACCATGTAAACCAATCCCTTTGGTTGGTTTCCATCCTGTATATAGCACTTCCTGTTGCCCTGTATCCAACCAAACCCATGATGCACTTCTCCTTCCTCTGCCACAGCTCCAGCTCCGCCCCTAACAATGACCAGGTAGTGTATAGCTCCTCCCACCCAGCTAGTTACATAGACCCTCCCTTATCACAGTCCCTGTTACTGCTGTTTATACGCCCATGGACATGACATCACAGGAAATAGGAAAGCGCGGCATGGACCTGGTCATGTGACCACAGCCCAAAACGGGAGATAAGAAAATAAAAAGGGAAAATACATAAAACATTGCAGCTATTTATTTTAATAGATGTTAAAAGGGTCAAGTGAATGGGGCTGAGCTGCTCCTAGGACACATGACCAACCGACTGGATGTCGGGCCCCCACCGATCAGATACTGATGACCTTTCCTGAGCATAGGTCATCAGTCTAAAACTCTTGGAAAACACCCTTTAATGCAAACCGGAAACCCCCTTTAACATACCAAAAAGTACATGATTAGTTTAAAGCTGGGATGCTCAACCTGTGGCCCTCCAGCTATTGCAAAACTACAACTCCCAGCATGCTCTAATTGCTGTAGGCTGTCCAGGCATGCTGGGAGTTGTAGTTTTGCAACAGCTGGAGGGCCACAGGTTGGGCATCCCTGGTTTAAAACATTTACATGTAGTTTTCAATCGCACAAAAGCAAAGAGTTGCAAAAATCAAGTCGACCGAAACGAACATTCAATTTCCGTGAACAGAAAGTCTACACGGCAAAACTAACGCTCTGCACAAGTCCTGAAAGCTTTGCAGATCCGAGAGGTAAAGACTCGGCGGAACACTCAAATCAAGTGACGGGTAAAACGAAATTGCATCAACTCGTAACGCTACAAGTCTGAGCCTTAGGACAGACAGCAAGTCAAGTGCACAAATGCTTCCCATGTGTTTGAGGTTAGGAGAAAAAACATCTTTGAGAGCTTAACGCAGAGATGGCTCAGAGCGATCTGTCACATTTAGTAATGTCGGTGGAATGAAAAAGCAGCTCAGACTTTTGAGAAAACACGTGCCACCCTCTACCAGCTACTCCTCGTCCGCATTAGGGTTACACAATAGGATGCCGCCGCTTCCAATGGTTAACCACACATGTATGGCTTGCATTGTAATACCAGTTGTTCTGGGAAGAAACATTCCTCCAAGAACCACTTTAATAGACAATCTCCCACCACCGCCTCCTTCGAGTGCGTAATATGGAACGCTAGGCTGCACACACCTTTATAGCCCCCGTAGACAGGAGATTGCATGCGATTATCCCCGAATGTCTCATCAGCCAGGATGGGGTGGATCTGAATGTGGTTCATCATGAGATAAGCAGCACTAGAGGTATCTGGCAGCCCCTTATTACCCCTATTCCTATAAAAAATAACGTTGCTGATTGGCCACGTTGATGGGCATATTCATTGGGGAAGGGGGAAATGAAGCTGAAGTGGAAGTTACCTTATGAATACTTGACAACACTTAAAGGGATTGTCCAGCTTTCAAATACTCCAGACCTGTGTAAGGTAAAATACTTCTCCCCAACGAGCTTCTGGCTCTTTCGGGCTCACCTCGGCGTTCGCGGTGCTCCAATCCTTGCTTCGATGGGGGTAATGTATGCCGCTGCAACCAGTCATGGCTTGGCCCCCATCCATCCGGATATCGACAAGTGGGAACCACAGCATGATGGACAAAGGGACCCGGAAACAAGCGTTGGGGAGCAGGTACGTATGAAAGTTTGAAAGCTGGACAACAAAATTGGTCGCCCCCCAACACAGCCACTTTTGGGTTACGGTTGTATAAGCCCCACCACCTTCTTCGCCTGACGATTCCCCCACCAAAATCGGAACTGTTGACAAGTATGTCTTGTGTAAAACTGGCCTGGAGCCACAGATATAAGACTTTCCCTAATGCTGGAAAAAAAATTATAATTCTATATTAGTTTATATACAGACCATTAGCAGAGTCACCAATCATGGATATTAAAGCTGACACCAGACTAATAAACAGTTCTCCACTATTCCAGTGGCCTGGACCGTGCCAACAGTGAGACCTAGTCAGGCCTGATTACAGAAAAATAAACTTGACCAGAAAAGACCTCATATGGTAGTAATTGCTGGAGAGCCCTTCTCTACGTCTGGCCGACACCACCTCACCAGTCTGCACCTCTGTCCACATGAAATGGAGCCTGAAATGCAGTGATGTAGAAGAGGAGATCCTGACCTTTTCTTTCTGCGTGTATAATCTGCTGGTTCAAGAAGCTTTTTTTTTTTGACAATACTTCCAAATTGGAGATCAAATAAGGAATACAATGTAAAATAATATCATTAATGTATGATCAGTAGGGGTCCAGTTCCTCGAGACCCCCATCATCAGGACCGTGGGGTTCCAGCTTCATATGGTTCACCTGAACTGGTTGACCTGCAGTATCGGCCACAGCTACAAGTGTATGTGTGGTGCTGTCTGGATGAACTGGGCCGTGATCCCCATCTAAGTCAGTGATCCCCATAAGAATGTAGCATTTCAACTGAAATCAAAGACTGGACATATTTGGTATCTGTGTTTTATGGAAGGTAAAACCCATACCCGTAGTGGTCTGTGCCCATGGTGAGCCTCCATGTGTGGGTATAACGTATGGACTTAATAGTGATTCCATGAGAACCCAAACACAAGAATGGCTCAGAGCCACGTAGACTATCATATAGAAATGTCTCGTGGGCCTTTATCCATGTGCATAACTGCTGCATCACCAAAAATTGTGACATATATATATACATTAGTCAAAATATAAAACACATATACTCTGAGACAAACCAGCACTGAATGGTCAAACTCATGGTTATGAAACTGCCCAAAAAAATGTGGATTCAAATACATCATGAATCATCTCAGGTCAGGACTGTGATGTATCCTAAAGAAAAAAAATAAAAGAAAAATAGTCCCTAAAGTTAAAGTTTCTATTAATCCACATTATAATTGGCTGGACAATGGGGTTGCCCATAGCAACCTTTTTATGAGTGTACAGATAGACATTAAGTAACCATTTCATTGGTTGTCATGAGTAACCTTCAAAGCCTATGGTGACAATTGCCATAGAGGTTCTTTACTAAACCAAATTTTAGGCCATGACCTCATGCGTTAGGGAGTAACAACCAGGGTGGCCGGCAGAGCAGCCGCTATGGGGTCCAATATTAAAGGGCAACTGTCAGCAGGTTTGTCCCTATGACACTGGCTGACCTGTTACATGTGCACTTGGCAGCTGAAGGCATCTGTTTTGGTCCCATACAGACCTCCGAAGTGTCCTTCTTTTGGAGGGACAGTCCCTCTTTGTTATTTAAATGTCCCCCTTTTTGATCTGAGGGATCGATTTCGTTATTACATTAACAATATTGACCCAGAAAGTGTTTGACTGGTTTCTCTCTGTATATTTGAGCCCGTCTTGTACCCAAAGTATACTGCAAAAGCAACCAAAAAGAGTTTTTTAAGGGAAAGAAGTGGAATGTTCTGCAATGGCCAAGTCAATCACCTGACCTGAATCCGATTGAGCATGCATTTCACTTGCTGAAGACAAAACTGAAGGGAAAATGCCCCAAGAACAAGCAGGAACTGAAGGCAGTTGCAGTAGAGGCCTGGCAGAGCATCACCAGGGATGAAACCAGCGTCTGGTGATGTCTATGCGTTCCAGACTTCAGGCTGTAAATGACTGCAAAGGATTTGCAACCAAGTATTAAAAAGGTAAAGTTTTAATTAATGATTATTATTCTGTCCCATTACTTTTGGTTCCTTAACAAGTGGGAGGCACATATGCAAACTGCTGTAATTCCTGCACCGTTCACCTGATTTGGATGTAAATACCGTCAAATTAAAGCTGACAGTCTGCAGGTAAAGCACATCTTGTTCGTTTCATTTCAAATCCATTGTGGTGGTGTATAGAGCCAAAAATGTTAGAATTGTGTCTATGTCCCAATATTTATGGACCTGGCTGTAGGCTGGAAAATGGATCTTTCAAACAATGAACCATAAGTGTCCCTCTTTGACCGTCCAAAAAGTTGGGAGGTATGCCCATGTTCCTATGTGCCCGCATTGCTGAGAAAAATTAAGTTTTAATATATGCAAATGAGCCTCTAGGAGCAATGGGGGCGTTGTCATTACACCTCGAGGCTCTGCTCTCTCTGCACTTTGACAGGGCCAGGTAGTGAGATCATCATAACCTTTGGTCCTGTAAAAGTGCAGAGGGTGCAGCAGTTGCAGAGAGAGCAGAGCCTCTAGGTGTAATGACAACGCCCCCATTGCTCCTAGAGGCTCATTTGCATATAGTAAAGCATAATTTTTCTCAGCAATGCGGGCACATATGAACATGGGACCAACACAGATGTCTTCAGCTGCCAAGTGCACATGTAACAGGTCAGCCGGTGTCATAGGGACAAAACTGCTGACAGATGCCCTTTAAGATTCATAAAGCATTCGGACGATTCCTGACCTTCCCCCTTCAGACTAAACTGAATATTTCCTTTATAGCAGAGGAACAAAACAGCCCAAAAATTCCAGGGTGTAACTTTACATTCCAGCTGAATCTACAGCGACGTGACCCTGCATTTTCCACATGAGATACCCGCTGGTAATTTCACAGGCTCAGAATGTGGAAACAGAAAAAAAAATAAAAAATCCCATGGACGCCTCGATGGTAACGGTTATCCGTCATTGTGCGCTGGCAACGTTCAACAAAATCAGGCTCATCATCTCATCCCAAAAAGGAAGCAGGAGCGCGATACTGGCTGGGGAAATCAAACAAGATGACTAAATGAGGCTGCTGCCAGGAGCTGTACTGACGACTCCGATGCACGGGGTCCGCACGGTTTAGTGGAAGAGATAAAATCCTTCTTTGGAACAAAATCGAGAGATGAAGACAGACTTCATGTCAGCCTTTCCAGGACATAGTCATTGGAAATAATAAAATTAGGGCTCATGCACACGACCGTGTGCTGGCCGGGCCCATGCTGCGGACCGCAAATGGCTGTCCGCAATGCACGGGCGCAGACCGTGGGGTAGCCCTATGAGGAATGTGGACCCATTCACTTGAATGGGGTCCGCACCGCAAAAAAGTAGTGCATGCACTACTTTTTTGAGGTGTGGAGGCACGGACAGAAAACCCACGGAATCACTCCGTAGTGCCTCCGTTCCAAGTGAATGGGTCCGCGATCCGTAGTGCACATGGCCGGTGCCCGTGTATTGCCACACTAGTCCACAGGCAATGTCTGGTATTGCAGCTTAGCTCATTTTTCTTGAAGGTGTCTGCGTGCGATACCAAATACACCTCACGCATTGCACCCGCACGGAATTCTCGCCCGTGTGAAAGGGGCCTAACTGTTGCGTCACAGTCGCAGCGTGTCCCCATGCGAAACCATCGACTATCATTACAAAAAATGTTGCAGGGCATTGCTGTGACAAATGTCGTCGTGTAGCCCTAGCCCAAGGCCTCTTGCCCACGAATGCATGCGCCCCGTGGCCGTGCTGCGGGCCGCAATGCACGAACACCCACCATGGGGCAGCCGCAGCGGATCGCGGACCCATTCACTTTAATGGGTCCGCGATCTGGCCGTTCCGCAAAAAGATAGGACATGTCCGGATTTGCGGACCCATTGAAGTGAATGGGTCCGCATCCGTGATGCGGAATGCACACGGAACGGTTCCCGTGTATTGCAGATCCGAAAATGCGGTCCGCAATACGGCCACGGAGCGCACACGTTCGTGTGCATTAAGCCTAAATCCGCAGCATGTCAATTTTTTTGCTGCAGATTTTCAACTTGGATTTCCTTAT
The DNA here is from genome assembly GCF_905171765.1 of Bufo bufo. Taxonomy (NCBI): domain Eukaryota; kingdom Metazoa; phylum Chordata; class Amphibia; order Anura; family Bufonidae; genus Bufo; species Bufo bufo. The sequence continues at coordinate 26,435,247 of NC_053397.1, read as the reverse complement.
TTGCAACGCAAGGGTAAAAATCTGCAGCCAAATCAGTGACAAATCCACATGCGGACGCGGCAGGTGGAATATTCATCCCATGTGGCGATATCAAAGCTCCAACTGGATTCAGACTATGGAAGGTAGTTGAGGCTTTTTGCTGTGGAAACACAGCAGAAACCACAGCAGATTTTTCCTCTGTATTTTTACCTGTAAAAAAGATTTTTAAAAAATACATCTATATGCAATCCTAGAAAATGTGTGATAATAAGGCTCATTTTAAATTTAGGAAAAAAATTAATAAATAAAAGATACAAAAAAGGCAGGGTCTGCAGAGAAAAGAGAAACAGCGCCACACCTGACGGCAGGTTGTGAGCAGTACTGCAGCTCAGTCCCATTCACTATAAACCATCCCTTGTAGAAATGCAACCACATTCATGGCGTTCAGTACAAGTATAGCATATCCTGCCACAAAACTAGGCTAGTCATTCAACGAAGGAAAACCGTACCTATTTTTTTATTTTTTGCCCAGATCTACAAACGTTAGCAAATTTTCATTCTCCATTGACTTCTATCCAAGAAGAGACAGCGTGATTTTTCTCATTTCGAACACAACCTCCATATTACATTTCCGTACCACTATATTATAGTTGAATGCATTATTATTATTATAACTATTTTATTATTAAAATAAAAAACTATTATAAATATTAGGTACGCAACAGATGAAAAAAAAACGAACTCATCAAGCCATTGCTTTCTCTGTGGGGCAGGAACAGGTGAAAACACTTTGTAGAAGACATTAAGACACAGAAATTAAGATGTCAGAATGTTTTAATGGTCAGGTGCTCAATTCTCGCTCAATTTGCATCTTGTATCTCAGTCGATATTTATAATACAAATTAGCATGGTGATTGAAATTCATCTGTGTTTTCCTCACTGTATAAATACATGAAGACATCACTTGAGATATCAAGCGGTTTCTCGCTGATGGATCTCGAGATGCTAAGTACTTCGCTTTTTCTGGGGCTGCTGCACTTTCCTACCTTTTCTGGTCCAAGCTTCCCATTTTCTGGACGTCCAAAAAGTCATTTTTCTGGGGAAATATCTGAAGAGAATTTGGCTCGCTTTGAACAAATTGTGAATGGGATTGAATATATTCAAGGCTGAAATCATCTGAATCAATCACAGTTGTATCTAATTGGCATCCGGGGAACATCAAAAATAAGGGGTGGAAGTATGAGATGGGCATGGATCAAAATAAGGCCTCCTGCACACAACCGTATGGCTTTTTCTGTGTTTTGCGGTCCGTTCTTCACGGATCCGTTGTTCCGTTTTCGATGTGTTTCCGTTTCTGTTCTGTTTTTCCGTATGGCATATACAGTAATTACATCAATAAAATTGGGCTGGGCATAACATTTTAAATAGATGGTTCTGCAAAAAACGGAAGACGTACGGATGCATTTCCATATGTGTTCTGTTTTTTTGCGGACCCATTGACTTGAATGGAGCCACGGAATGTGATTTACGGACAATAATAGGACATGTTCTATCTTTCAACGGAAACGGAATGCATACGGAGTATATTCCGTTTTTTTTTGCGGAAACATTGAAATGAATGGTTCCGTATACGGACTGTATATGGAACGCAAAAAACGGCCAGTAAACGGGGGGAAAAAAACGGTTGTGCGCAGGAGGCCTAAGTAAGAATTTGACCATCTCCAATCTAATTTTGCCTACCCATGGTGGGGCAGAGCCAGTGTCGGACTGTAGTACAGCTACACGGCGACAGTGGTTGCGACCAGGATTGCAGAGGCATTGCAGTGTATCAGTGATCCCAAAGTAATGAATGGGAACACAGCGCGACTCGTATGCTTGCTGCGATCCAATGCTGCTAGATTATTGCGACTTGCGGCGAACATGCAAGTAATGCTGTGGTCCCCTTCATTTCTATGGGATCACCGCTACACTGCGATGCCTCTGCGATTCTGACCGTGACCAGTGTCACCAGTCCGGAAAACATGGCTCGTGTGTTGGCTGCATCTCTCAGATCGACTGCGGCTCCCCCTGCTTCATAGTAACCAGTAGAGATGAGCGAATTTCTGCTTATGAAATTCGTTCACATTTCTTTTGTTGGTAAAAGGTGAATTGCGTTATGGATTCCGTTACCACGGACCATAATGCCTTTCCGTCATAATAGAAGTTTATGGGCTGTAAAACGGATCCGTCCAGTTTCTGTTATGCAGGGGAGTCCTCCTCTGAATAACAAAACGGGACGGATCCGTTTTGCAGCCCATAGACTTCTATTATGACGGAATGAATAACGGAATGCCTCTAAAGACATTCCGTTATGCATTCCGTCATAGAATTGCGTTATGGTCCGTGGTAGCGGAATCCATAACGCAATTTACCTTTTACTAACAAACGAAGTGTGAACGCATTTCAAAATAGGAAACTCGCTCATCTCTAGTAACCAGAAGTGAAAGCTTCATAGTAACTTATGATACAGTCAGTTCCCATCTGATTGTGGATCTATTGTACTGTACTCACATCATCATGTGGACAATAGAGCTGTCACCAGATAAGAACTGACTGTATCAAAAATCAAGACGCAGTCAGTTCGGGTCAGGGGAGCCGAGGTCGGTCCGGGAGATGCGGCCGACACACAGGCTTTGTTTCGTTCCGTGCCGTGTATCAGCTCTGGTGTTACCATAAAAAACATTTTGTAGAGCGACAGTAGATTTGAAAGCAGAGATCTTGCATTATTTAGGCCTCTTGCACAGAAACGTGTGCGCCCCATGGCCGTGCAAATTGCCCCCACAATGCATGAACACCCACCGTGGGGCAGCCACAGCAGATCGCGGACCCATTCACTTGAATGGGTCCGCGATCCGGCCGTTCCACAAAAAGATAGGACATGTCCTATCTTTTTGCGGAACGGAAGTACGGGACAAAACCCCATGGAAGCACTCCGTAATGCTTCCGTAGGGTTCCATTCCGTGCTTCTGTTCCACACCATTCCGCATCTCCGGATTCCACATCTCCATTGAAGTTAATGGGTCCGCATCCGAGCCACCAAAACTGCGGCTCGGATGCGGACCAAAACAACGGCAGTGTGCATGAGGCCTTATGCACATTTGGCATCCGCTTGAGCCATTTCCATAGGAGATCCATTTTTTTTTTTCAGATGGAATATAAGGCTTCGTTCACATCACCGTTCAGCCTTTCCATTCTCCTGCCCCATTTAGGGGCAGGAAAACTTAAAGGACGGATTCGGCACATAACGGAGCTGAACGGAGTCCACGCGCCCCACAGACTATAATGGGATTCATTAGGTTTCCGCTCAGAAGAAGATTTTTGAATCGGAGACAAAAGTCCCACATACACAACTTTGGTCTCCGCTCAAAAACCTTCTTCTGAGCGGAAACCTAACGAATCCCATTATAGTCTATGGGGCCCGTGGACTCCGTTATGTGCCGAATCCCTCCGGAAAGGCCGATGTGAACGAAGCCCGACCTGCGTGCAGTATTTTTTCCATTCAAAAAAACGGATCTCTGACGGAAAAGGCTCAAATGTGCATAACAGATACACAGGATCCGTTTCGTTTTTTTAGTTTTCTATTCTTCTGACACATCAGAAGAACGGAAAAATAATGACGATGTGAACTCTCCCTTACTATGGTCCAATCAGGTTGGTGTAGCACCAGAAAATTACGTTGCAGACAGCAAGGCCGGATGGTGTAGGGATGTGCGGCTACGTTCAGACAAAGTTTTTTCAGCGCAGATTCGGTGCACAAAATTGGGCTGAATTTTTTTTTCAATGGGCGGCTGCGCCACAGTTCATGTTACTGGGGGCATTGGCCCCCAGATTTTCAGACCATGTAAAGGTCTATTCTTCAAGCAGTTCCCAGTGGGATCCCTCTCAAAGCCCCAGCAGAAGCCGGCAATGGAGATAAACCTAGAGCGTGTCCACATGAAAACCCGCGGCAGAACCAGCAGCACAGAGGTATCTGCCGAGGGATACGCAGAGAATTTTGTCACGGAAAAATCCCTCCAGCTGTGCATAGCCTTAGAAAACAGAGTGGTGACCCCACAGAGGTATAGGATTGTAGGATGTGGCAGGAAATATGGTTTGTGGTATTAACCGAGGAAATGGCAGTGATACAAGTCCGAAAAAATTGTGTGGAGAGAGTAAATAGATACCGCCGTGTGCTGTACGGCTCAGATACAGACTCCGCAGGAAGACAGTTGGGAATTCTGCATTCTTTCTTAACCCCTAATGAAAATATTGGGGAATGGATTACATATAAAAGTATTCTTCGGCATGAATTGTCATATGGAAATGTTTAAGAATGGAGCGATTATGTGGAATATGCACAAAGTTTAATGTCCGCCTTTAAACTCTGTATAATTTTTAGGTCCAAATTTCTCAGCTGATTCATTTCTTGATAATGTGTAATAAATATAAATATAATTATATATATATATATATATATATATATATATATATATATATATATATACATATATACATATATACATATATACACACACACACACACACACACACACACACACACACGTGTTTTTTGGACAGACGGCTCCAAATCCCCTGCATAGAAACAAGGAGGAATGAATCAAGCCTCCCTGCACCAGAAAGTGTCACCAAAAAGTCGCCAATTTTTGTGAAATCCTTTCGTGCAAAAATGTATGACTTGCTGATTGACAATGTGCTCACCACTTTGGGAGGACACGGGACCTGACAATTGTTTAAAAAAAAACTGGAATAAAATTTCACCATAAATCTGCTGCCATAGATTTCCATTTCTGGTGCATGTAGCTCCTGAGATACTTAACAATTAAGAGGCATGCACTTTTTAGTAAGTTTGGCGCACCATACGCCATATCGGGTTTTTTTTGGAGCTAATCTGTGGGACTGGACTGGAAGGCTAGCCCGTCAATGAGATTTGGGCGCCCTTGATCCCATCGTTGGTTTACCAGTTGTCCATTCTTGGACCACTTTTGGTAGGTATCACTCAACTGTATCCTGGGAACATCCCACAAGACCTTCCATTTTGGAAATGGTCTGACCACTTGTCTACCCATAACAGTTTGGCCATTCTCCTAGATCCTCACGTTTACCTATCTTTCCTGCTTCCGACACATCAACTTCAAGAACGGACTGTTCTCTTGCTGCCTCATATATCCCACCCCTCAGCAGGTGCCATTATCACCAGATAATCAGTGCTATTCACATAACCTGTCAGTGGTTTTCATATATTAATGATTGGTGTAAATTATAACTCGAAATGCAACCTACAAAACAATGCAATGGTTGTGTAGGAACGGTTAGAATAATTTCCTCATGACTTTTGATATTCCTGGCACTGAAGAGGTTACTCTGCTCAGAAGGAGCGTTGAGTAGGGAAACAAACCAGGCATGCAAATCATGGAGCATGGCAGCACTGTTTACATTGGAGTGGAATATAATGCTGGCCTCTGGTGAAGGAAACTATAGTCCCCAAGCTGGTATGTCTAGTATCACTGAGAGTGCGAGACAATGACAGCTATAAACAATGTCACTTGGCCGGTTTCAGTGCCACTGCAACACTCGAGGCGATGAGAATTCGGAGTATGTTCTTTCTTCATGATTTTCGGTCAAGAATAAAGATGAAGAATGAGAAGGGGTTTTTTTTGGAGGTTCTCCAAGGTATCTACCCAACGTTAGCACGCATGAAGCTTCCACCTTCTTCTAAAATAATAAAAGATAAACAGTCCACCCAAACCTTGCCCATGACCAGGCTAAAGTCCTGACCATGCTACAAAGCCTGTCAAGTAGACATTCTCCTTTTATGGTTCAGAATACAGGTGGCCATACACGTTAGATAACTGGATGAGTTTCAGTGCTGGATGAGTAAAACACTTGAGGGATTAAGAATTCTGAGCCCTAAGTATGTTCTTTCTTCATGATTTTTGGTCAAGAATGAAGATCAAGAATGTAAAGGTCTTTAATTGCACACAAAGCTTCCACCATCTTCAAAAATAATAATAGATAAACAGTCCAATCAAACATGACCAGGCTATGTCCTGACCAAGCGAAAAAGGCTGTCAAGTAAACCTCCTTCTTTTCAGGTCTCAGAATAAAGGTGGCCATACACCTATTATCTAGGTTTTGTCCGACCCCCATACACATACAGTATGTAGAAATGCAACTTCTTTCTCCTGAGATCTGCCGCTAGGGAAGGGTTGAGACACCAAACACATATTAGATCATCAGATTCTGACAAAAATCATCTAATACGTAGGGCCACCTTTAGGTCAAATCCTTGACCACGGCAAACTATTGGGTTATTTTAGTCTTTTATGTTCTATTTTCCAGTATGTACATGTCTACCCCTGGAGCACTGATACGCTCTTCAAACATTTACCGTTTGGTCTTATCTAGAAGCAGCATTAGCTTCTAGAAGAACCAACAAACCAAGTACACGTTGGTTTGATTAAGTAGATCTAGTAAAACGTTGGTAAAAAATATAGATTTAAAAGGAGGTTATCCAATACCCAATAGCTGATGGTGACAATTTCACTACTGGACAAACCCCCCCCCCCCCCCCATCATTTCCTTGCACTAGGTGGCCTGTGATGCCTTACTTATGATAGGTGGCCTTGTGGTCCAGATCATGCAACCTTCTCTAATTCCTATGACCATACTCCTTGCGGCGGACTACCGTGCCACACCATGTCCTGTGTAAAAGCTTCGCTGAACAGAATGGAGCTGAATTGCAATACCACACAAAACCTGTGGACAGATGAGGCGCCGTTTCTAGAAGAAAGCAACCATGTTTTTGTAATCCCAACCCCTTTAAACAGAAGATTCAGATCCCAATGTTGAATTCTATTCTACGTTTTTTCCATTGGACCACACTATACAGCCCTTATTTTACCGATTCCGGAAGAAACTGTTCTCCATTATACTATTAAGGAACTATTATTTATTTATTTATTTTATGCAATCATATAGCGCTACTATATTCCGCAGCGCTTTACAGACATTATCATCCAACTGTCCCCAATGGGGCTCACAATCTAAGGTCCCCATCAGTGACAAATAGTCCTTAGATTGTGAGCATTGGGGACAGTTGGATGATAATGTCTGTAAAGCGCGGCGGAATATAGTAGCGCTATAGAAGTGAGTATAATAAATAAATAGCATACGTGAAATACATAAAAGAAAGTCAGGTGAAAGTAATAAAATATCGGAGGTACATACATAACATCCATAGCTCTCCTAGTCTGCGACCCGAAACCTGGAAAGGGTTAAAGTCTGCAGGGCGAGAGAGATAGAGTTTCTATAGCTGACAAATGTAATCTTGTCAAGTTAATATTTAAAAGATCTTTTTTTACATTCCGGCAGGTGGCAAACAACATTCTCTGCCATCTGAGTGTTAACCCATTGCCAGGCTGCTATAGGCCTCTTGCACACGACCGTATGTATTTTCCGGTCTGCAAAAAAACGGATCCATGTGCACTCCATATTTTGCGGAACGGAACAGCCGGCCCCTAATAGAACAGTCCTATCCATGTCCGTAATGCGGACAATAATAGGACATGTTCCATTTTTCTGAGGAACGGAAATACAGAAACAAAATGCACACGGAGTACCTTCCATTTTTTTGCGGACCTATTGAAATTATTGGTTCCGTATACGGTCCGCAAAAAATAAAAATAAAAAAACCGAATGAAAATATGTTCCTGTGCAAGAGGCCATATGCTGTGAATGTGTGTCACTAACCTCCTCGGTGGGCTTATTAATGCATTTGTCTACCCGAAAAGAGAGTCAGGGGGTCACAAAGCTTCTGTTTTCCTCTCTGCTTCAGGGTCCATTCACACGTCCGCAGTGTTTTGCGGATCTGCAAAACACCGGGCCGGCACACCAATAGAAATGCCTATTCTTGTCCGCAGCTGCGGACAAGAATAGGACATGTTCTATTTTTTTCCGGAGCCACAGACCGGAAGTTCGAGGCTGCAGACCGGAAACGCGGATGCGGAGAGCACACTGTGTGCTGTCCGCATCTTTTCCGGCCCCATTGAAAATGAATGGGTCCGGATTTGTTTCGCAACACTGCGGAACGGATCTGGACCCATTCATACGGACGTGTGAATTGACCCTAACCGTTTCCTCTTCTCTCAATTGTGGAACATCTGGTAACCCATCCGAACCTTCATTGCAGGCTGCTACCAATTCATGCAGGAATAGTAGAGGAGTGGCACAATTCTAAATGCTGCAGAATTGTTATTATAGCATAGGGAATGTAAGGAGTTAGGCTGGGGTCACACGAGCGTGTCCGGATTAGGTCCGGATGCGTCCCGGTGTATTGCGGCAAACCCGCGCGAGTAGGAATGCAATTGCAGTCAGTTTTGACTGCGATTGCGTTCCGATGTTCAGTTTTTATCGCGCGGGTGCAATGTGTTTTGCACGCGCGTGATAAAAAACCGACTGTGGTACCCAGACCCGAACTTCTTCACAGAAGTTCAGGTTTGGGTTCGGTGTTGTGTAGATGTTATTATTTTCCCTTATAACATGGTTGTAAGGGAAAATAATAGCATTCTGAAAACAGAATGCTTAGGTGATCAATTGAGGGTTAAAAAAAAAAAAAAAAATTAACTCACCTTCTCCTCTTGTTCGCGTAGTTCCCGGTCTCTTCTTTACTTCTTTAATGATGAGCTGTGGGCTAAAGGACCTTTGGTGACGTCAGATCACATGCTCCAATCACATGGTCCGTCTCCACGGTGATAGACCATGTGATTGGAGCATGTGATCTGACGTCACCAAAGGTCCTTTAGCCCACAGCTCATCATTAAAGAAGTAAAGAAGAGACCGGGAACTACGCGAACAAGAGGAGAAGGTGAGTTAATTTTTATTTAATTTTTTTAACCCTCAATTGATCACCTACTAAGCATTCTGTTTTCAGAATGCTATTATTTTCCCTTATAACCATGTTATAAGGGAAAATAATATAGTGAATAGACTGTCACCTAGCAACCATGCGTGAAAATCGCACCGCATCCGCACTTGCTTGCGGATGCTTGCGATTTTCACGCAACCCCATTCACTTCTATGGGGCCTGCGTTGCGTGAAAAACGCAGAATATAGAGCATGCTGCTATTTTCACGCAACGCACAAGTGATGCGTGAAAATCACCGCTCATCTGAACAGCCCCATAGAAATTAATGGGTCGGGATTCAGTGCGGGTGCAATGCGTTCACCTACCGCATTGCACCCGCGCGGAATATTCGCCCGTGTGAACGCAGCCTTACTAAAACAGACAGGTTAGGACAAGTGACAGCTCCTCTTTAAGGTGACCATGTGCCTAAGATAACTGTCAACCAAATACTCAACCAGCTGACAGCTATTCCATTACACATGCAGGTCTTATAAAGATATGGCTGTGGCAGTTAAACATTTAAACTGAGCACGTGCGACCATCTCACTGAGGTGGAGCAAGAAATAAGAAAAAGACAAACAGCAGGTGGCGCTATACAGATACATTTTATTGAATAACTTAGTGGCTATACAACATTTTTAATTACATGCAATTACAAAAGTATTCAGATCCAGGCGCTGTTTTGAAAAAAATGTAGAATATTTTTAATGGCACGACCCCTTTAAGTGTTGGGAAAGGCGTGTGCTTTCACACATTTAGGGCTTATTCATACCCACAGTCATGATGTGGTTTTGCAGCATATTTCAGAGGGAACAACCATAGCATATCTACAGTCTATGATTAAACCCCTAAGGCCCTTATTAATGGGCAAAGGATTGGGACAATTATTTGGGATCAGTATTTGTACCATATTTAAATCGGATGGTCGCATCTGTCATATGGCAACTAAAATCCTTGTTTGTTCGTCGCACACCTGCTGACACGAAACAAGAAAACTGTATGGGGATGAATGATCGCAGTTACGATCATTCAGCCCCATATTTCCCGACCATTACTGCTTGCAAACAAGCAGGCAATGATCAGCATTACTTGTTCTCCTGAACATATGGCTCATGCACACGACCGTATGTATTTTGCGGTCCGCAAAAAACGGATCCGCAAAAAATACGGATGACGTCCGTGTGCATTTTGTATTTTGCAAAAGGGAACAGCTGGCCCCTAATAGAACAGTCCCATCCTTGTCCGTAATGCGGACAATAATAAGGCATGTTGAATTTTTTTGAGGAACGGACATACAGAAACGGAATGCACATGGAGTAACTTCCTTTTTTTGTTTTTTTGCAATGAATGGTTCCGCAAAAATACGGAATGGACACGGAAAGAAAATACGTTTGTGTGCATGAGCCCTTAGTGAATACTTACAGTAAACTATAAATTGTATGTTTCTATTCTTCCTACAGGAAACGGATGAATAAATTGATAGTAGGGCGTTACCATCCCTCTATTCGATAAGGGGCATTTCTAAATGGTTTCACAGAGTCTGCTCTGATTGGAAGACTAGTGTCAGACTAGGTATGGACACACCCTATTGGCGAAGGGAAGGGTAACACCCAGTTTTCAATATGGTCACCTATTTCCAGGAGGAATAAACAGAGGAATGCTGCAATGCAAAGTTGTAAGAGGAAAAAAAAAATAATAATAATAATAATAATCTGCAGAATTATTTTATGGGGAATGTATTTACTAAAACAGACATGTCAGTAACCACCTAGAGCAGGCATGCTCAACCAGCGGCCCTCCAGCTGTTGCAAAACTACAACTCCCAGCATGCCCGAACAGCCTACAGCAAGGCATTATGGGAGTTGTAGTTTTACAACAGCTGGAGGGCCGCAGGTTGAGCATGCCTGACCTAGAGTGACTCAACCCACATTGTATTCATCAAGTATAGATCAGTTGTCCCTTATTATTTGGGAATGTTTCCAGCAATTGTCTTGTAATATGTAGGGTCATATACCGTATGTCAGCATATTGCACAGAACCTGCATGTTCCTTGCCCAGTTTTACTCTCTGCAACTCCAGGAAAAACTCTCAGTCTGAAGCGTTGGGTGAAGAATTGATTTGTTGCTGTCAAGGCCGTGCTGACAAAGGACACTTCTGTTCTCTGTCACTGAGAAAAATGCATGAGAAGTTGCTAAAAGTCATTAGAACTCTCAAAAAGCCATAAGATTTATAGCTATATGCAAAGCTTTACAACAGTCTCATCCATAATGATGTATAATTGTAGAAGAGGAATAGTGGGGGGGAGGGATGGGCAGTAATATAAGCAGCCAGTAAGGCCGAGTTCACATACCCACTGAATATTTCCATGACTCGGCTTCTTGCAGGAGTGGGAGATCGGACACATAACGAAGTCCGTTCAGAATATTGTTTGTTTTTTTACCGTACAAAAAAGTCCTGTGTCCAGGATTTTTTGTCCGGCCTTTTCGCGGAAAATGTTGGGGGGGGGGGGGGGGGGGGGGGGAGCCTGAATGGAGATGTCCATGGCAGATGTGAACTCGGCCTAAGGTCTTCGAGGAGATTCACCACATGCGACGGAGGCTGGTACTCAAGGACACCACAGTCTTCTTTTTCAGCTCATATCTTTTTATTTTATTCTTTGTCCCATGACATACGATAATATACATTCACTTCACAATTTCTCAAAACAAGCTCTGACCTCAAAACGCTTTACTCATGTGCTGGTGTTTCTGACATATAATGGCGAGTCCTGAAACTAAGCTGCAAAAAATATAGAAGAAAATATTTTTGAAAAAGGAAAGTCTATTTATAATGTCATATCTAACTGCATCTATCTATCCATCAGCATCTCATATCTGTCTGTCCAGCATCTCATATCCATCCATCAACCCATCCTTCCATCAATCCACTCATCAGTCCATCAACCCAACTATCTATCTATCCATCCATCCATCAGCATCTCATATCTGTCTGTCCATCATCTCATATCCATCCATCAACCTATCCATTAATCAACCCACCCATCAACTCATCTGTCCATCAATCCATGTATCAACCGATCTATCCATCAACCCATCTGTCAATCCATCTATCCATCAACCCATCTATCAACCGATCTATCCATCAATTCATCTATCAAGTGACCTATCCATCTATCCATCCATCAACCAATCCATCCATCAGTCCATCAACCCATCCATCAATCTATCTATCCATCAACCCATCTATCCATCAACCCATCTATCCATCAACCCATCTATCCATCAACCCATCTATCCATCAACCCATCTATCTATCCATCAACCCATCTATCTATCCATCAACCCATCTATCTATCCATCTATCTATCCATCCATCAACCCATCTATCTATCCATCTATCCATCTATCCATCAACCCATCTATCTATCCATCTATCCATCTATCCATCAACCCATCCATCTATCTATCCATCAACCCATCCATCTATCTATCCATCAACCCATCCATCTATCCATCTATCCATCAACCCATCCATCTATCCATCTATCCATCAACCCATCCATCTATCCATCTATCCATCAACCCATCCATCTATCCATCTATCCATCAACCCATCCATCTATCCATCTATCCATCTATCCATCAACCCATCTATCTATCCATCTATCCATCTATCCATCAACCCATCCATCTATCTATCCATCAACCCATCCATCTATCCATCTATCCATCAACCCATCCATCTATCCATCTATCCATCAACCCATCCATCTATCCATCTATCCATCAACCCATCCATCTATCCATCTATCCATCAACCCATCCATCTATCCATCTATCCATCTATCCATCAACCCATCCATCTATCCATCTATCCATCAACCCATCCATCTATCCATCTATCCATCAACCCATCCATCTATCCATCTATCCATCAACCCATCCATCTATCCATCTATCCATCAACCCATCCATCTATCCATCTATCCATCAACCCATCCATCTATCCATCTATCCATCAACCCATCCATCTATCCATCTATCCATCAACCCATCCATCTATCCATCTATCCATCAACCCATCCATCTATCCATCTATCCATCAACCCATCCATCTATCCATCTATCCATCAACCCATCCATCTATCCATCTATCCATCAACCCATCCATCTATCCATCTATCCATCAACCCATCCATCTATCCATCTATCCATCAACCCATCCATCTATCCATCTATCCATCAACCCATCCATCTATCCATCTATCCATCAACCCATCCATCTATCCATCTATCCATCAACCCATCCATCTATCCATCTATCCATCAACCCATCCATCTATCCATCTATCCATCAACCCATCCATCTATCCATCTATCCATCAACCCATCCATCTATCCATCTATCCATCAACCCATCCATCTATCCATCAACCCATCCATCTATCCATCAACCCATCCATCTATCCATCTATCCATCAACCCATCCATCTATCCATCCACCCATCCATCTATCCATCTATCCATCAACCCATCCATCTATCCATCAACCCATCCATCTATCCATCAACCCATCCATCTATCCATCAACCCATCCATCTATCCATCAACCCATCCATCTATCCATCAACCCATCCATCTATCCATCTATCCATCAACCCATCCATCTATCCATCTATCCATCAACCCATCCATCTATCCATCTATCCATCAACCCATCCATCTATCCATCAACCCATCCATCTATCCATCTATCCATCAACCCATCCATCTATCCATCTATCCATCAACCCATCCATCTATCCATCTATCCATCAACCCATCCATCTATCCATCTATCCATCAACCCATCCATCTATCCATCTATCCATCAACCCATCCATCTATCCATCTATCCATCAACCCATCCATCTATCCATCTATCCATCAACCCATCCATCTATCCATCTATCCATCAACCCATCCATCTATCCATCTATCCATCAACCCATCCATCTATCCATCTATCCATCAACCCATCCATCTATCCATCAACCCATCCATCTATCCATCAACCCATCCATCTATCCATCAACCCATCCATCTATCCATCAACCCATCCATCTATCCATCAACCCATCCATCTATCCATCCACCCATCCATCTATCCATCTATCCATCCACCCATCCATCTATCCATCTACCCATCCATCTATCCATCAACCCATCCATCTATCCATCAACCCATCCATCTATCCATCAACCCATCCATCTATCCATCAACCCATCCATCTATCCATCTATCCATCAACCCATCCATCTATCCATCTATCCATCAACCCATCCATCTATCCATCTATCCATCAACCCATCCATCTATCCATCAACCCATCCATCTATCCATCAACCCATCCATCTATCCATCTATCCATCAACCCATCCATCTATCCATCTATCCATCAACCCATCCATCTATCCATCTATCCATCAACCCATCCATCCATCCATCTATCCATCAACCCATCCATCTATCCATCTATCCATCAACCCATCCATCTATCCATCTATCCATCCACCCATCCATCTATCCATCTATCCATCCATCTATCCATCTATCCATCAACCCATCCATCTATCCATCTATCCATCAACCCATCCATCTATCCATCTATCCATCAACCCATCCATCTATCCATCTATCCATCAACCCATCCATCTATCCATCTATCCATCAACCCATCCATCTATCCATCAACCCATCCATCTATCCATCAACCCATCCATCTATCCATCAACCCATCCATCTATCCATCAACCCATCCATCCATCCATCAACCCATCCATCTATCCATCAACCCATCCATCTATCCATCAACCCATCCATCTATCCATCAACCCATCCATCTATCCATCAACCCATCCATCTATCCATCAACCCATCTATCCATCTATCCATCCATCTATCCATCCATCAGTCCATCCATCAGTCCATCCATCAGTCCATCCATCAGTCCATCCATCAGTCCATCCATCAGTCCATCCATCAGTCCATCCATCAGTCCATCCATCAGTCCATCCATCCACCTATCAACCAATCATTCCATCTATCCATCATCTGTCTATCTATTCCATGACAACTTTTCAGATTATCTCATAAAGTCTGAAACAACTGCACAAGTAAACTAAGAGCTTATTCACAAAGTGCTCAGTCCAAGAAGACCCCATTAAGAAGATTATGAACTTTGCCCCAAGTTTCTCTTAAAGCTTGATTGAACCACTCCCATGAATACAATACAACAGTGAACACATGTAATTGTGATGTAATGGGATTGATGAATCAATGATCCAAAAGATATTTAAAAACTGAATATAAAGAACATTCAGCCGTCCACATGACAAAAAAAAACATCCAGAACTCAGCAGAAGACATGTCACACTGTAACACAGTCAGCTGACTAAAACACATTTCACCCAAATTTAATGAGATGTTTGTGAGCTGAGGGAATGGCCCCCTGTGAACCCAGTGTGCCCCAAAAGGCCATTTTCATGCTCATTAGTCCATGCGCTGTGTTACTGCTCTTATTAGTCTTGGCTTATTCGTACTGTTATTTTAGCCCATTCTGACGTCCTTTCTGCATGTCTCACACGCTAAATTTGTCTCTTCCACTCTATATATACACACAGATGGCCAGATAGAAGTGAGAAGTCTCCATTCTCATGGCCCGATTCTGGAGGACGACCGCCGACAGAACAGGTTGATCCGCGCTTGCTTAAAAGGCCTTTTATGCAGGACAAATGATCGTTAGAGTGATCATTCATCCCCCCCACACTTTTACATTATGTCACCAGCGCACCCCTTGTTCACAGAGGGAGATTTGCTGCCGACTGCTTAAAGGGAACCTGTCATCGACTTTATGCTGACCTCACTGAGGGCAGCATAAAATAGTGACAGACATGCTGATCTCAGCGGTGTGTCACTCAGGAGCTAAAAGTAAGTGGTTGCCGAGAGCCAACATCACAATCATTGCAGCCCAGGCCTTGAAAAGAGTCACATCTACCTGAGAAGAGTCCTGGTT
This sequence comes from Bufo bufo, assembly GCF_905171765.1. NCBI lineage: Eukaryota > Metazoa > Chordata > Amphibia > Anura > Bufonidae > Bufo > Bufo bufo. Next base: position 26,419,273 of record NC_053397.1, on the reverse strand, counting down.
ATTCCTAATCTCCTGCTCTCTCGCCCATCTGCTGATGGTTGGCAGTTCTCTCCTAGAGAGAAAGGGAGAAAACTAGGCAGAAGACTGTCCGTCATCAGCAGGTGGGCAGGAATTCATGAATAACCAGGACTCTTCTCAGGTGGCCATGGTCCAGGCCTAACCTGAAATTATGGTGATGTTGGTTCTCGGCAACCACTTACTTTTTACTTATAAATGACAGAACGCTGAAATCAGCTCACCTGTCTCTACTTTATTCTGCCGTTAGTATGAGCAGCAAAAAGTTGATGACGGGTTCCCTTTAAATGGCACCTACAGCATTAAGAGCAGCTTGTTGGCAGCGTCCCATGGGCTGTACAAAGAAAATTTAAAGGCAAAACTTAACTTTTTTAACTCCACCCCCTCCACCTTAATGGCACCCTACGCCGCTGTGTACTCTGCCTACCCCTTATCCCACCAGAGGACCATTCCAGTACTAATCTCCAGGTAGGCTGAGGATAAAAATTTCCCTGCAGACTATTCCCATAGCTTTTATTATATTGACCATGAACTGTTTCTTTTGTTTATCATAACACACTATTAGGCGGAGGCTTCTGCCCGGCAGTATGTTCGGTGACGTCACCGGCTCTGATGGGCAGGCTTTATCGCTGCCCTAGCCGTTTTACTGGCTAAGGCAGCGCTAAATCCCACCCATCAGAGCCGGTGACGTCACCGGGCTTCCTGGCAGCCCCATGGAGAGCCCCGGTACGTCACCAGATCTCCAAAAAATGCCTTTGCCCTGGGCGATTTAGTGAAGGGCAAAGGAGAGCATCGGAGCATGAACGACTCCGATGCTCAAATCAGGGGGGTTGCCGGGGTGAAAATGGAGGAATGGCCGGGTTCAGCTCTGAACCCCGACAACCCCTTTAAAAGGGACTTTACACAAAAACATACACATTTCCAGCCTACTGCTCCACGCTGCCTACACAATGTAGAATTCAGCCTACTCCACCTTACTTTACCCAGCCATTAATCAGACTTGGCATTTGGGGATAAAAGAGGATTGTACAATGCGTAGCACTCAGACGTAGCCTCGGATAACGCTCGTACACTATATTGAGACGGAGCAGATCTCAGTGGGTGGGCATTACATTACAACACAGCTAGGAAGTAGCTGATAGCAACGCACCCAAACAAAGGGAACAGCCATATTTTGCTAATTACTTCAATTTTCTTTGCCCCTATCGCCCCTTCTTCCCCCTAATTACATGCCTATACTCCCTAGTTACTGTAAACCTTGCAGATGAATAGAACAGATGCATTTTGGCACGCTGCAGCCTTATTGGGGGGGGGGGGGGGGGTACTTGACTGACAAAAGATATTGAGCTGATTACACTAGAGCATTTCGGGTAAGGTCCAGGCAGAACGCTCTATGGCGCCACTCATAGTCCCTATGGGTCCATATTGCACATGGTGCCTCCATGAACTTCTGTTCTCTATGAGCCTAAAGTCAGCAACTCCTGCTGTGGTGGACCAGACCCATACTTGTATCACATAGCAACTATTGATTAGAATGACCACCATTTAATGCTACATTTGCTTATCTGTCAGCAACTTCCTCAGGCCATAAAAGCTGATCGCTGGGGCTCTTATTTCTAATAAACTTGTCATGGTGAGACAAGTCCTTCAAGAGGAACCACACAGATGCCAAGCCATCAATCTTCTTGCCTTAAAAGAATTGTTTTACCACATAAAAATCCAAAAATTGTATTAAAAAAAAAAAAAAATGTACAAAAATTTAACAAAAACAAATATGGTAACATTGTATAGAATGTTGGAGTATGAAACATAAAAATCTGCTGTTCTATTGATATAACTGTGGTCATGCAATACAGCTGTACCGATTCCAGCCGAGGACCTAAATTGCTTATGATCCATGGAAACCATTGGAGACTACAAGCATTTCTCTGACCTGCCTCGAAGAGCAATGATGCCTCATCTACTGGAACCAAACACTCAATATATCTTCCTAATGTAATCTTAGTTTTTTTGCACACCCCCTCCATAAAACAACATTGGGGTAGGAACGAGTTGCTAAGCAACCTTAGACTTGTCTTCTAGTTTCCATCTTCATTGAATGTCCGTGGTGCATCACATTGGGGGAAGCGAAGGAACCTTCCATGGATGACCTATCGGGTACATTATAGAATTAAACTGTCCATGTGCCTCCTTCTATTACTGCCATTACCTTGTTACCTTGGTCTCATATCATGCCTGGGATCACTAAGGATCAGATGTAGCACAGAAGCAGCAAAGAAGGAAAATAAACCTAAAACGAATCACTCATGGAAATAAGGAATCTAGAATTACTGAAATATCACGACAAAATATATATCTACCGCACAGAAACCTTATCTGTTATACAGGATTGTGTTACGAAGTGAAGTTCCATTTTTTGGACTAAGAATGGTGCCATAAAAGAGATGTACTTTTCCATTATTGTGGAACCGCAATGTCAAAAACTGTACTGTGTGAAGATGGCTATAATACGGTTCTGTGTAAGAGGCCATATATCACACTTGACAACTTTTCATGGGTGCCATCCAGAAGTAGGGAAAGCCCATTGATTTGGCCCTTTTTATAACGCCATGCCCCCCTGTTGGCATAGACCATGCTGCCCAAGGTGAGGACTCAGTCTAATGATGCAGCATGCCAGTGCTACATACAGTTGGCGTGCATGTAATGTGTCTTATTGGGAGAAGCCTACCCTCCATGCAGAACCGTTGACATTTGCCAGTTCTTCTGAGACTTCGGGGTCTCCTTCCCAGACATTCCAGGAGAGTTCCAGAAGATCATTTCGCCTGAGGTGAAATGGACTGAGTCTGATGATGCAGTAGGCATGCATGGAGGGTTACTTATTGGGAGAAATCAATCCTCCATGCAGAACCGGTGAGATTTGCCAGTTCTTCTAAGAGTTGGGAGTCTGAGAGCCATTTTTCTGGAAGCCTCCCCGACATTCCACTGAGGACTGAGTCTGATGATGCAGCATCTTGGCGCTACATGCAGTTGGCATGCATGGAAGGTCATTAATCTGGAGAAACCAACCATCCATGTGGAACGGGTAAGATTCGCCAGTTCTTCTTAAAGTAGTGGGGGGGTCTCACTTTTTTTTCAAATTCTCCCAGACATTCCAGGAGAGTTGTCCATATCTTTAGAGGCAAAATGGGATTGCATCCCATCAGGACAAATAAACGAAAGGTTAAGCTGGCTACAAACATATGTACTCTTGGTTTCTAGATAGGGTGCAAGTGTCCCCAATGGGGGAAAAAATTCAAACATGAAATCGTATTTTCCCCCTTTAACATACGACAACTGAACAGTGGCTGATCATTTCATAGATGGTCAGCTGGTCCAGGCGAAGTCTAATGTATATGGCCACTTTTGCCCATAATGCACCCTAAGGCTAACAGCAATGTCCATGTGTGAAGGAATCCGCCATTTTGATCAATGACCCTCTATCCTTGCATTCTATGTAGTTCTTAAAGGGGTTGCTTCATAAATAAAACCATTGTCTAAAGGGACATAATAGAGTGGGTTGATCTGGCCCATCCATGCATTGCCTAGTCTGCTATTCACTTGAATGTCTGACAATAATGATTCTGCATGCAATCGAAAATGTCAAAATCAGATGCCACTTGCCCAGACCATAACAGCTGATCCTAGAAGTAAACTTCTCTGACCCTCTATGAATTATTTTTTTTTGTGAGATAACTAAAATATGGCTCAGCAAAATTTAAAGTACCAAAAAAGGATCAGGGGGTGGAGCATGACACAAAGATTCTTTGCATCCCTGTGTCATGCCCCGCCCACTCACACCCTGCACTAAAGAAAACTCTGAATATCAGTTTTGCCTGAAGAGCGAGACTGCACCATGTTCTTCTTTCCCATAAAGAGAAGTCTACTTTGAAGCAGTCTCTTGCCCGGCAGGTAGTGTTGCTTTGCACAGAAACTGTCAGCTCCACAATGGGGCAGCGGTTACATGAAGACAAACAATAACATTCAGAGGGTTCCTGAAGATGAAATTCCTCAGTTGTGCAAGCGAAACTTAACCTTTTTTTCCTTGTTAAGTGCTCTTATGGATTTTAAAGAATTTGTGTTAACCCCTTATAGTATATAATTGCTCTTCAGTACCACAGTTCCAACTGTACACAGTGAAATTCTTCGCAGATAAGGATGTATGGATTTAAGCAAGAATGGCAGTTATGGCCCTCTTCACTCTGTCTCAAGTCTCTTCCTGCAGACTCTATAGCAGGCAATAGTACTTTTTCTATGGTGGCTGTAATGTCCAATGAGGGATACAGGCTTTTCAACATACGACTGTCCAGGTGTAAAGGGTGTCTTACCAGTATTCCCCTCACTGCAGTAAAGTGCAGGTTACCTTACAGACTCTAGGTTCTCTCCTTGTGTAGATTATGCAGAGAATGGTAAGTCACTATAACTTTTTGGGTCTAAGAAGAGGAAGCACAAGTCACAGCTTCCTCTCCTTCTGAACTCCAGTCTAGACTGACTTAAGGTTAGGGGTGGGACCAGCCCACACTTAACCCCCTACAAGGGCCAAGCCAGGATTGTTGGCTGTGCCATCCATATAGTTATGCTGGGTACAATACATAACAGAATATTACATAGTTGATGGGCGTTTATCTTTTTTCAACATAACATTAAGTTCAACCAAGGGATAGGTGGGAATGCGAATCCCAGAAGGAAGTGAGACTCTACACGTTTTCATAAGCATTAATGTCATTTACTTTAAGAATTCATCTAAGTCCTTTTTAAAACTGTCCACTGTTCCTGCTGTGACCACGTCCTGAGAAAGTCTATTCCACAGATTCACAGTTCTTACAGTAAAGAAGCTTTGACGCTTTTGGAGACTGAACTTTTTCTTCTCCAGTCGGAGGCAGTGCCCCCTTGTCTTTTGAGGACATTTTTACATGGACCAGTTTTTCACCGTTTTTTGTACGGACCATTTATATACGTTATTCATGTCCCCCTTAGACGTCTTTTCTAAAGACTAAATAAATTTAATTCTTTTAACCTTTCTTAATACCCAAGACCCTCCATGTCCCTTATCAGTATAGTCGCTCTCCTCTGTACTTTTTCCAGCTGCAGAGAGTCCTTTCTATGGACTGGTGCCCAGAACTGAACTGCATATTCCAGACGAGGCCGAACCAACGCTTTGTAAAGTGGTAGTATTACATCCCTGCCCCACGAGTCCATGCCTCGTTTAATGCAGGACACTATCCTGGTGGCCTTAGAAGCAGCTGATTGAAATTGCATGCTGTTATTTAATCCTTCTATATAAGTGACTCTCCCAGTACATATTGTAGTGTCCCACTACGTAAGGGTGGGCACTACACAAGGGTCAATTGGGTCACGTTGTTCTCCACCTCCTGTGGAACATGGTCCTTGTATTTTATATGGCATTTTAATGTATATTGTCATTTTATTTATGTTTATCTCCTGTGTACCAGGCCTGTTAGGGGTGTAGTTCCTCATCCTAGACAGTAGAGGGAGCTAGGGAACCCCCTAGTATAAATAGCCAGGTCCAGACCAGAGAGAGGGTGTGGAGAGTGAGTGTTCAGAAGCCAAGAAGCACCTTAGCCAGAGAATAGCTGAAAAGCAGCTTCTGACATGCAATTAGATAGCCCAGGCTCCTAGCTTGCCACCAGGAGAGGAGCCTGCCTCCTGAGAAACCAAGTTCCTACAAAAGTACAGTGCAGAGCCAAGTTTGTTCCAGCCAAACAGAGAGCTGAAGGGCAGAAGTATATATTTAAAGCAAGGAGTCATATACGAGAGGAAGTTTTCCCTAACCAAGGATAAAGCCAGCAATAGGGCATACGGGCCTTGGAGAAAGACAGACAGGATCTGAGGAGAAGTGCAGCCTGATCTGTAAGTGTTTTAACCCTCTGAGTATCTTGCAAGAACATTGCCTGCAATTTGATGTAAAGCCTGCATGTCACCACCTTTTTGCATATGGAACTGACCAAAAGACTGTAAATAGTTAACCTGTTCAGTAAAAAGAAGTTTTGGTTCACTGCAACGTGTGTTCCTCACTTATTACTGCAAGAAATCGGTGTGCCACCGTTACCGGCACTGGCGTCACGAACTTTAAGGGATCTTGCCACAGGCACACTAAACCTACAACACCTAGGGCACCTCACCTACCACCTGGCCTGGTCCCTATACACAGAGAGTGCCCCAGAGGATCCATGTGCCAGCCTCTCCATCACTGCTGTACGTGGCCCAGGGTCTTCTATAAACTGTGAGTACCAAGAGCAACCCTCGTTTTGCCCATTAACCGTGACCTCACACTCGCTCACCCTGCAGGGCTGCGTACTGCACTATGATAACAGGAGATTATTTCTACCAAGATGCAGAACTTTACATTTGTCCACATTGAACCTCATTTGCCAAGTTGATGCCCAATCAATCAGAGTGTTCAAGTCAGCTTGTAGTTTATGGACATCTTCCATAGACTGCACAGTACTACACATCTTAGTGTCCTCTGCAAAAATAGAAATGGTGTCGCTGAATTGTGTGAATCTGGTTCTTTGAACTGTTCTAAATGTTTATTTCTTAAAATGACAAATAAAAAAAATAAAAAATAGATATGGTGCTATTAATCCTGTCCTCAATATTATTAATAAATACATTAAACAATAGAGGACCCAGCACTGAACCTTTGGGTCAGCACTTATAACCTGGGACCGTTCTGAATAGGAATCATTGACCACAACTCTCTGGACACGGTCCTTCAACCAGCTTTCAATCCAATTACAGACTATACTTTCCAAGCCTATAGACCTTATTTTACCTATTAAAGGGGTTGTCAGTGGTTTTAATATTGATGACCAATCCTCAGGATAGGTCATCAATATCAGATCGGCGGGGTTCCGACAGCCGGCACACGTGCCACCTCCCGTTTCTCTTCCTGTTCACCGCTGCTTTGCCATAGACAGCTACAAACAGGAAGAGACGGAAGGCGGCACAAGCACACTGCACGCGCGGTCTTCTCACACAGCTTATCGGCCCGCCGATCTGATATTGATAACCTATCCTAAGGATAGATAGGTCATCAATATTAAAACCACGGACAACCCATTCAAATGTCTATGAGGGACAGTATCAAAAGCCTTTGCAAAATCCAGAAACACTACATCCACAGCCGCCCCTCTGTCCGGGCTACTACTGACCTCACTACATCCACAGCCACCCCTCTGTCCGGGCTTCTACTCACCTCCTCATAAAAACAAGTCAGGTTAGTCTAACAACTTCTGTCCTTAGTAAACACATGCTGGTTATCAATTATATTATTTACAGTCACATACTCCTGTGTATAGTCCTTTAAGAGTCCTTCAAACATTTGTCCCACAACAGAAGTTAAACTTACTGGTCTATAATTACATGTGGAGGACCTAGATCTCTTTTTGAATATGGGCACCACATTTGCCTTGCGCCAATCACTTGACACTGTACCAGTACCTAGAGAATCTTTAAAAAAAATTATAAACAGGGGCACAGCAATGATTGAACAGAGCTCTTTGAGAACTCTTGGGTGTAGTCCATCTGGGCCCGGAGCCTTGTTCACATTTACCTTATTTAACTTAGCTTGGACCATATCTAGTTAGCCAGTTAAGTACTGTACATAAACTATTTGCAGATACCGCCTGCTAGGGGTTACCATTGTCCAAGGTAATCTGCCAAAGGAATCAGGCAGCACGTTTCACATCTTCCAGTTCGGAGCACATGCACGCTGCCCATCGAGCTTTCACGTGCAGCTAGCCATGCACTATAGGACACTAGGGTCAGCCTCAGCACCAGACAAACCTACATAGATGCCAGGGTCCAGGCAAGCTGGGTAAGTAAGCCCTGGCTAACGGTGAGGTTCTAGTTACACGAGATCCAACCCTGCCACCGCCACTTTGTTTTTTTGCCCAGGGGCCTCCACTATCCCTGATCGGGCCCTGACAACTTTGTATACTTCCCGTCCTCAGCTTGCAGTTGTTTCACACTTGATTTCTGTGTTCCCGTCCAAAGTCTAGTCTGCGAGTGCTGATATGGGATGCCCTTTTCACCTGCCGAGGGGTGTGCTTCATCCAATATCACATTCCAGCTGTAGAAATCCTTCTCATTTTCAGTTCACAGGGAGAAATCCGAGGACTTAACAAAGAGGAGTTGAATCTACAGTCATTACCTCGGAGCTCCGGGAGCCGAACCTTCTAACAAAGATAGAACCCTGAAAGGGACGGTCAGCTAAACTGACTCGGAGAAAATAATGATATCTAATGACGGTGCCAAGGACACAATTATTCTTCACACTCACCAGGGACTCTTGTTTCCTTCTCTGTCAGTAACAAATTCAATATGTTTTTTTTTTTTGTTTTTTTTTTTCATAAAATAGTTTCATGAAGTATCGGAGACCGGCACAGAGCTGCCATTGTGAGCACTACAGTCCCAGGAGAGGCCTGCAAGACGAGGAGACGTGAATTTGTTTTGAACTCCGACGAATGCAATAGTGACCACATCAAAAGACGTCGGCTACAGGCCCCGGCTGTTAAACCACAAGAACAGCTTCCAAAAACACAACCGAGTATCTGCACAGATTTATCTCGAAACTCCCCACCATAGAACAGCTTATAGAAACCTCATAGTCCAGGCTCGGGTTCCCATTTATTGGACTGTAAGAATGTCATTACTTTCGCTTGAGCCATCGGAAAATTACTTATTTCTTTCATCAAGTTTCTAGATTAAACATATTTTTAGAGCATTTTTGGTGGTTATATCTAATTTTCCATGTCACTATGGATGGATATATATAAAAAAAAAATCCTAAAATCCTGTAGTTTTCACACTGGCTTCTAAGCCTAATAAATAGGTGTCACTTCTTGGTCTCTACAGATAGCTTTTCAGTAGTCATCTCATCATCACTACAGGCAGGATTACAATGACAGATTAAATTATATATATATATATACACACACACACACACACACACGCGATGATGTTTTTACTGCCTGGCCCTGTCAAAGTGCAGAGGGGGCAGCAGTTGCAGAGAGCACAGCCTCTAGGTGTAACGGTAACGCCCCGTTTGCTCTTAGAGGCTCATTTGCATATATTAAAACATAATTTTTCTCAGTAATGCGGACACATATGAACATGGGACCAACACAGATGCCTTCAGCTGCCAAGTGCACATGTAAGGGCACTTTCACACTTGCGTTTTTCTTTTCCGGCATAGAGTTCCGTCCTAGGAGAGTAATCCGTTCAGGATGCATCAGGATGTCTTCAGTTCAGTCTGTTTGACTGATCAGGCAAAAGATAAAACTGCAGCATGCTACGGTTTTATCTCCGGCCACAAAAACTGAAGACTTGCCTGAATGCCGGATCCGGCATTTTTTTCCATAGGAATGTATTAGTGCCGGATCCGTCTGCATGCGCAGACCGAAAAAAAGGTGGAAAAAAAAAAAATGACGGATCCATTTTTCCGGATGACACCGGAAAGACGGATCCGTCATTTCAATGCATTTTTCAGGCTGATCAGTCTTACAAATGCAATCAGTTGGCATATGTTTTGCCGGATCAGTCTGCCGCAAGTGCGATAGTAGCCTTACAGGTCGGCCAGTGTCATAGGTACAAACCTGCTGACAGATGCCCTTTAATATTGTATAACAGGTTATTTAACTTCCTAACATAATTTACTCCACTTCTCACAATGTTAGACTCTTTGTTTGCTTTTCAGAGAATTTTCACAGCTGAGGGATTGCCACAATGTATTTAGTCTAGGGGCAATTCACTTTCAGATAAACAACCTGGGTCTCACACCGATACACAATAATAATAATGAAACATTGTATCGCACTGTAAAGGATTGTGTGTCCATACACATAGGAGTAAAGTCTGCAGAGCCAGAAGATTTTGGTGGGACCGGCTGACTTGGGGTCTGTCAACTATTCCCTGACAGATGATGTTGGAGGAAAGTTGAATATAAACATGCCCAATCCTTTGTTCACAAGAGACATAATCCGCTGCCAGAGGTATCTGAGAACAGCTTCTACTCATCGCTGAGAACACAGGCACGTAGGGAGGTCAGGAGGCATAGCTGTAAAAATTATACCTGCCCCCCTCAACTAAATAGACGATATATGGTTTTATAGAAAATGGGGTCCTGGGTAACAAGTAAAGTATAGTTATCCCCCCAACAACACTGGGCTCATTCCAAGTTTCCTGGTCAAAGGCAAAGGAGGGGTTAATTTTATAACCCCTGATAATTTCAAGGGGTTTTCCAGACTCCTAATATTGATGACCTATCCTCACCACATCCAATCAGTGGAGGCCAGGCTTAGGAACTAGCACTTTGAATGGAACAGGAAGCACAGCTCCGCTCACAGTGTAGTGGTCGTGGTGGGTTACTGCAACTGAGCTCCCACTGAAGTGAATGGGAGCCGAGCTGCAGTAACCCAGGACGGCCACTGCATTGTGAACGGAGCTGTGCTTCCTGGTCCATTCAAAGTGCTAGTTCCTGAGCCAGAGTCTGCAGGGAACAGCTGATCGGTGCTATGTCGGGTGTGTGCCCCCGCCCCCCCCCCCCCCCCCCCCCTGGAAGAGGTGAAGGGTTTCAAATATATTACACACCAACAAAGAGCAAAGTGACAGCATACTGCCTTAAGGCAACTGACAACTTCTATAGATCAAGGATATCCATACCTGAAACAAGATGGGGGAGGGGAGGGTCATTACATAATGGGACAGTGTCTAGCATTGCTCACCTAGAGAGGAGGAAACATCTGCATGACCGAGCCATGGCAATGGGATGGGACCTAATTCAGGGCCTTGAAAAAAACAGTACAGATATAAAGGCAATTGCCCCATCTATAAACTGACTGTACAGCATTGTGCATGTACTACAGCAGGTGATTATATAGCACTGGGCATGTACTACAGCAGGTGATTATATAGCACTGGGCATGTACTACAGCAGGTGATTATATAGGACTGTGCATGTACTACAGCAGGTGATTATATAGCACTGGGCATGCACTACAGCAGGTGATTATATAGGACTGTGCATGTACTACAGCAGGTGATTATACAGCACTGGGCATGTACTACAGCAGGTGATTATATAGCACTGGGCATGTACCACAGCAGGTGATTATATAGGACTGTGCATGTACTACAGCAGGTGATTATATAGCACTGGGCATGTACTACAGCAGGTGATTATACAGCATTGTGCATGTACTACAGCAGGTGATTATACAGGACTGGGCATGCACTACAGCAGGTGATTATATAGGACTGTGCATGTACTACAGCAGGTGATTATATAGCACTGGGCATGTACTACAGCAGGTGATTATATAGCACTGGGCATGTACTACAGCAGGTGATTATATAGGACCGGGCATGTACTACAGCAGGTGATTATATAGCACTGGGCATGCACTACAGCAGGTGATTATATAGGACTGTGCATGTACTACAGCAGGTGATTATACAGCACTGGGCATGTACCACAGCAGGTGATTATATAGCACTGGGCATGTACCACAGCAGGTGATTATATAGGACTGTGCATGTACTACAGCAGGTGATTATATAGCACTGGGCATGTACTACAGCAGGTGATTATACAGGACTGTGCATGTACTACAGCAGGTGATTATATAGGACTGTGCATGTACTACAGCAGGTGATTATATAGCACTGGGCATGTACTACAGCAGGTGATTATACAGCATTGTGCATGTACTACAGCAGGTGATTATACAGCATTGTGCATGTACTACAGCAGGTGATTATACAGCACTGTGCATGTACTACAGCAGGTGATTATACAGCACTGTGCATGTACTACAGCAGGTGATTATATAGCACTGGGCATGCACTACAGCAGGTGATTATACAGCACTGTGCATGTACTACAGCAGGTGATTATATAGGACTGTGCATGTACTACAGCAGGTGATTATATAGCACTGGGCATGTACTACAGCAGGTGATTATACAGGACTGTGCATGTACTACAGCAGGTGATTATATAGGACTGTGCATGCACTACAGCAGGTGATTATATAGCACTGGGCATGTACTACAGCAGGTGATTATATAGCACTGGGCATGTACTACAGCAGGTGATTATACAGGACTGTGCATGTACTACAGCAGGTGATTATACAGCATTGTGCATGTACTACAGCAGGTGATTATACAGCACTGTGCATGTACTACAGCAGGTGATTATATAGGACTGTGCATGTACTACAGCAGGTGATTTTATAGGACTGGGCATGTACTAGAGCAGGTGATTATATAGCACTGGGCATGCACTACAGCAGGTGATTATACAGGACTGTGCATGTACTACAGCAGGTGATTATACAGGACTGTACATGTACTACAGCAGGCGATTATATAGGACTGTGCATGCACTACAGCAGGTGATTATACAGGACTGGGCATGTACTACAGCAGGTGATTATACAGCACTGTGCATGTACTACAGCAGGTGATTATGCAGGACTGTGCATGTACTAGAGCAGGCGATTATATAGGACTGTGCATGTACTACAGCAGGTGATTATATAGGACTGGGCATGTACTACAGCAGGTGATTATACAGCACTGTGCATGTACTACAGCAGGTGATTATATAGGACTGTGCATGTACTACAGCAGGTGATTTTATAGGACTGGGCATGTACTACAGCAGGTGATTATATAGCACTGTGCATGTACTACAGCAGGTGATTATACAGCACTGTGCATGCACTACAGCAGGTGATTATACAGGACTGGGCATGTACTACAGCAGGTGATTATACAGGACTGGGCATGTACTACAGCAGGTGATTATATAGGACTGGTCATGTACTACAGCAGGTGATTATACAGCACTGGGCATGTACTACAGCAGGTGATTTTATAGGACTGGGCATGTACTACAGCAGGTGATTATACAGGACTGGGCATGTACTACAGCAGGTGATTATATAGCACTGGGCATGCACTACAGCAGGTGATTATATAGGACTGGGCATGTACTACAGCAGGTGATTATACAGCACTGGGCATGTACTACAGCAGGTGATTATATAGGACTGGGCATGTAATACAGATTGGGCATGTTACAATCCAAGGGCCCGATCCTTGCCATCAGGAGAACCCCCCATACACATTGGATAGACAGCTGGCCGGTTTGACTGACATGGATTTATTCTGCATACCCAGCTTTTGCAGGCTTTGTGACTTTTTGAAAATAAGACCCCAGATGCCCAGATAACCCCTCTGAAATGATGAGGACCTGCAGATGACCTGACAATAGCAGGACTCCTCTACCGCCTGCTAGCTGTGTGATGAATGAGGTAGGAGCGCAGATCTTTAGGTGTTCATTAGGATTGAGATAATGAGATGACACTTTGGTCGGTCTGTACCACGAGGCCAGAGTCACACAGCGCAGTTCTTGGGGTCTATAGGTTTGCGGCCAAAACCAGGAATGCCATTCATTTTATCCATTACAATACAATATGAATCCGCACACAATGTCCTCAGATCTCTGTCTGATTTTTGTTTCAGCAATTGTGAAATCTCATTCACTTTGTACCGTACTTAGTGCAATACTTAGGGAAACCCCATCGGTGATCAGGCATGCTGCCCAAAAATCCCCCTTAGGTTGCAAACAGGTATAGGGCCTATCTCCACCACAGCAGTGGATCCAACATGGTCCAATAATCAGCACTACAGAAGAGGAGTCTTACATGTGACCATTGTGATATAGTGCACGGTAGGGGTCTAGCGGTGGGTGTACTTCACCCGGTGGTTCAGCTTAGCTGAAATCCAGAAATAGTGCTGCCTCACTAAGGCTGAGCTTGCTGGAGATAGTTTTGTTTAAAGTTGTATGGGCTGGATTTCTTTGGACTGGGAGACAGGTTGGTAGTGGGAGTCTCAGTCCACACCCCTGGTCCACTACAGATATTACCTTTAGCTGAGGAGATCACAGGTAATCAAGGAGGGATAAGACAACCCTCAGTGTATGACTGGGGGGAGGAAGTGACCCTGTGTGCAAACTGGTTTTTGAGGTGAGCCAGGGAGAAGACCTCTTGCACACGACCTGTGAGCGGACCATATGTTCCAGAGCGGCATTGATTGTGCGCACGGGAGCACACAGCATCATAGATTACAAAGATGCTGTGCACGTTGGGCCGCCCGCGGGACTATGGTCCTGCACTTATAAAATCATCTGAGTGCGGGACAATAGTCCCGTGTGTGGCCCGATGTGCACAGCATCTTTGTAATCTATGATGCTGTGCGCTCAATCAATGCCGCTCCGGGACATATGGTCCGCATGTCTCGGAGGGCATATGGTCGTGTGCAATGGCCCTTAGCTAGAGCCCAGAGGGGCAGGCGTTTACTTTGGTTTATGTGTGTGATGGTGCTGAAGTGCCAGAATAAAGCACCATTTGGACTTGAACCCCGTTGTCGGAGGAGAAATCTGTGATTGCGACCCCCCCTGTGATAGAGCGATCCCTTACACCAGTGTTCCCCCAACTCCAGTCCTCAGGGCCCACCTGCCGGTCACGATTTGAGAATATCCCACAGAATGAATACCTAGAATAAGTCCTGATACATGGACACTAATTATATCAACTCCCAGATAGCAAGGATAACTTGCCACAAACTTGCGGAAGGGTTAAATTGTAAGTCTTGCTGCACACATTCTAGTTGACACTTTTTCAACTTGCAGCAAATTTGCTTGGCAGGTCTCTAGTAAGAGCATAATAACTTAAAGGGTTTCTATCACTTCGTTTCACCTATTTAGCTTTCAGACACTAGCGATCCGCTAGTGTCTGCTCTATCTAACCATCCTAATATAAGAGCTTATTGTCCTGCCGTTTAGCTAAAAAAATAACTTATATAGATATGCAAATGAGCCTCTAGGTGCTATGGGGGCGTGATTAGCACCTAGAGGCTCTGTCTACCTTAACAAACTGCCGCCGCCCAGCGCGTCCCTCCAGCCCGCCCATCTCCTCCGGAATGCGATGCTCCTCGTATTCGGTGCATGCGCAGTGAATGTCTGATCGCTTCCCTGCTCAGACATCTCCACTGCGCCTGCGCCGATGACGTCATAGTGCTCCGAGGAACAGGCGCAGTGGAGATGTCTGAGCAGGGAAGCGATCAGACATTCACTGCGCATGCACCGAATACGAGGAGCATCGCATTCCGGAGGAGATGGGCGGGCTGGAGGGACGCGCTGGGCGGCGGCAGTTTGTTAAGGTAGACGGAGCCTCTAGGTGCTAATCACGCCCCCATAGCACCTAGAGGCTCATTTGCATATCTATATAAGTTATTTTTTTAGCTAAACGGCTGCCCAATAAACAGTTATATTAGGATGGTTAGATAAAGCAGACACTAGCGGATCGCTAGTGTCTGAAAGCTAAATAGGTGAAACGAAGTGATAGAAACCCTTTAACGAGAACTTGCAGCAAGTTTGCAACATACTTGGCAAGTCTGCAATAGCTTAGCAAGTCATTTTCAAAATTGCAGCACAATTACTTGTTATCTGGGCCTACCTTACACCATATAGTTCCAGACATAGGCTGGTTTCACACACCGGTAATACAGCAGCATTATAGGGTCTATACACAGATTATAAATATAAATGTATACTTGTTTATAAATACATACACTCTGTCTAATTCATATCTATTATCTGTCTCATATCTATCTGTCTATCTAATTCATATCTAGTGAAAAAGTATCCTGTAAAAATGTCTCATTTGATCAGCATTTTTTGTGGAATTACTTGAGGCTTTTTTGCCCATATCATATAGGTCATCAATATCTGATCGGTCTGCCTCCCCAAACCCCCACCGATCAGCTGTTTGAAGGGCCCGTGGCATTCCAGTGAGGCCTGTGTCCTCTTCCTAGGCCGGTCACATGAACAAGGCACCACTCAGTCCCATTTAAGTGAATGGGCCTGCTGCAATACCAAGCACAGCCACTAAACAGTGTACGGCGCTGTGCTTGGTAAGTTGCGAGCAGGCAGCGGCTTCTTCAAACAGATGATCAGTGGGGGTGCCGGGTATATCAAACACCCCCCTGACCAAATACTGAGGATATCGGACACCCGGAAAACCTAAGGCCCCATGCACACGGCCGTTGCTGTATTGCGGCCCGCATACGGCGGGTACGCAATACAGGGGCACCGGCCGTATGCACCCCGCATCACGGATGGGGACCCATTCACTGGACCATGTTCTATTTTTTTACGGTGTGGACGGATCACGGACCCATTCAAGCTGAATGGGTCTCGATCCGTCCCGGCCGCCGCAAACCAAAAATTATATAGGAAGGAAGACTTATCCTGTCATCTCAGATGGGGCTGTAGTGTCATGAATCAAGAGAAGATAGCTAGAGAAACAATGCAACCCAGCAGTACAGAGTATTTTAGGAGGTTAGTGACCTTGTGGGAGGCAGAGTCTTATCCGTCCATGTATTGTATATAGTAAGAAAAGAAAAGCATTGGTGAAGAAATGGGGGCGATGTCAAATGATCCAAAGTCCATGTGTAACGCCCCAGAGTGCCGTTACCACCTCTGCGCCTTGCTACTGTCTCCTATGGTTAACCTCATGTCATCATATGTATTTATTGCAGGACCATCACACTGTGCATATCTATTTTATTGAAACTGTTTGCGTTCAAGTGTAATATGCCTGGTTCACCAGCAGGTGGCAGCATAAACGGCAGAGCAATTTTACCTAGAATGGAACCCTTCTTTCCATTCTAACCCCCCTCTGTGGTGTGATGGGTGTTTCCCCACTTGCTGCAGGGAGGGAGGAGTCCTAATTTAGAGTCAGTTCAGCTTACCCCCTGCTAGGGGAAGGAAGCAGGAGCCCGTTGGACGAGCCCTGTATGGGCCAGCCGGAGCACCTTCAGCTCTGCAGGACACAGAGGCCAAAGCCTTAAGCCTCAGAGACCAGGAGTAAAGTTTCCCTGGATAAAGTTAGAGACAGACCAGATTATAAAGTGAGGTGCAGCATAAAGAAGAAGCTGAGTTCCGTAGCCAGCCTGTTAGCACAGAAGAGCCATGGAGCGCCAGACGTAGCAGAGAGGAGTTTGCCTGCCACCGTTAAAGCTAAAGCCTGCTGGAAACCAAGACAAAGCCTGTAATCGTTTGAGAAAAGTTTATTCAAGTAAAGCTGTTGTCAACCTCATCACAAGGTCTGGACTCAATTTATTTCTTCATCCCCTAATACTACTACCCCCCTTTTTCTGCGCTTCCGGACGGCCACGCCTGGGGTTCCAGTGTATCCAGGTAGGAGCACTGTGACACATGCAACACCATTTAGGGACATTTAGGCCACCCTACACCACTCTGGCATTCCTACACCTGGGTACCATCAAATATAACAACATCACTAAAAGGGGCCCTGTGCCCTTGTTGCTTCACTGCAACTGGCGTCACGACTAATATGTACTTTCAGAAACCCCCAGTAGTGCGGCCGAACCATGTGTGCAAGAAAACAGATTGTGCACCTCCTAAAGCCCGTAACGCGTCATTATCGCCAGCGCCGGATCCTGTCGCAGGGCGGTATTTGTTTAAGGCACAAAGTGTTTCAATGTAACAATGCACACAGAATAAGTGCAAGCTCTTGGAACCAGTTTTTCTGTGCCGTCTCTCCTTGGCTTCACAGAATGGTCAGTGTCGTGACAGCACGAAGTGACGGAGACTAATTTACTGGCGGTGACATATCATCGTGAATGGCCCCGGGGCTGACAGTCCATGGTGTGTGACTCATGTGCTAGGGGTGGATGTTACAGGTGAGCTCCATCTGAAATGCGCAGGGAGCAAATATTGACATATAAAACTTCTAGGTAAGAGATCACGTGTCGCAGTGTTAAAGTCCTGCAGCCGGCCCTGGGCATTGGGGTGGGTCGTGTGCGGAAGAACCCTGTAAATAATAGCGCCCCCTAGAGGCAAGACAGTACATGACAAAGCAGAAAGACAAAAAGCATACCCAACCATCAGCTCTTTCGGCGTCCATATGTCCATTCTGCAAAAAGATAGAACATCTCCTGTGCTTGGCCGCAAAATGCGGACCGCAGACCCATTGAAATCCACGGATCCGCAAAAGATACGGATGCAAGATGTACGGCTGCTGTTGCAAAACTACAACTCCCTCCATGCACTGCTGTAGGCTGATAGCTGTAGGCTGTCCGGGCCTGCTGGGAGTTGTAGTTTTGCAACAGCTGGAGGGCCGCAGGTTGGGCATCCCCAGCTTACAGCTACTAGGGCATGCTGGGAGTTGTAGTTTTGCAACAGCTGGAGGGCCGCAGGTTGGGCATCCCCGGCTTACAGCTACTAGGGCATGCTCGGAGTTGTAGTTTTGCAACAGCTGGAGGGACGCAGGTTGAGCGTCTCGGATGTACAGCATCCGTATCTTGTGGACCCGCAATCTGCAGACCACAAAATACATTTAGTCGAGTCTATGAGGCCCAAGTAGATAGATCGTTCAGGGCTCTCAGAAAGCAGAGTACAAATCTTTTCGTCACCCAACTTTCCAAGAAGCAGATAAAACTGTGAAACCGATGAGCCACGTTTTTGTTTTTTTTCCAATTAAAGGGACACATTCCTTTAATATAATATCCGTACGAGGAGTCGCAGCCGTCTCATCACCCATCTTGCTGATGCTGCCACTTGCTCAGGTCCTCGTCACATCTCACCTGTAAGTGTTATCTGCTCAGCAATGCGAGGAACGTGCGGCGGGAAAGATATTTTTATCGCAGAACAACAACAACAACTATGATCCACCGGCAGGAAAGACAATGGAAGCCACGGATTTACACCGGCATCAAGAATCCCAAACCCTCCAGTAAAGTATCATCAGAGCAGAAGACAATGACAGCGTGTGCGCTGTAAACTATGTGTACCACAGACACATGACTACACAACATCAATATATGTAGCAGAGCTGGGTTTGTTATTTAAAGGGGAAGTCCTCTTTGAACAACCCTCTTGATATAGTTATTAGCGGGGTTCCCTGGTAAGGATTGTCCTCTATGGCCATGCTCGCTTGGATGCCTACTGATTTTTAGTAGGTATCCTGCAGACATAGGGTGGCTCTCCCTGACATGACGGCTGATTGTGGGGCACTGCTTAATAGCACACAGATCGATTCATCTTTACAGGTCCAAAAAAAAAAAAAAAAACGGACCCTTTCAATTCTATGGGTTCACAAAAAAATAAACTAAAGTAGCTGGGTCATAAAAAAACATTCCATTGGTTCCACGGACACCCAGCTTTCCCATTTAAACGCCATGCTGGCCTTAGCAGGGATACACACCGCGCCACTTTTTCAATTATAGGGACACAGGGTTGTCACATGCGCGCTGTCCGTATCCATATGCGTCCATTCCGCAAACTATAGAACCTGTCCGACTACGGATCTGCGGACGAGGACAGACATGTCTAGCGACGGCAGTGATAAAAAAAAAAATGGCGAACGCACGACGACAGTATCGCTATTTTGAAGATCCGTGATTGGTGGAGCGAAATACGGACACGTTTGTGGGCATGGGGCCTTTTTCTCGCTGACTTAGGGCTAAATGCACACGACCCTGTGTATCTCGCCGTCTGCAAAACACGGATCCGTGAAAAAAAAAATGGAACGGAACAGCCGGCCCCTAATAGAACAGTCCTATCCTTGTCCGTGATGAGGACAATAATAGGACGCGTTCTATTTTTTGGTGGAAATGGAACGCGCACGGGGTATCTTCCATTTTTTTTTTTTTGCGGACACATTGAAATGAATCGTTCGCAAAACATAAAAATACAAAAATGGAACGGACACGGAAAGAAGCCCTTAGGGCTCATGCACACACATATTTTGTTTCCGTGTCTGTTCCGTTTTTTGTAGCCCGTATGCGGAACCATTCACTTCATTGGGCCCGCAAAAAAAAAAAACGGAAATTACTCTGCGTGCCTTCCGTTTTTCCGTATTTCCTTTCAGCAAAAGAACGGAACATGTCCTATTGTTGTCCGAATTCCGGACTGGTTCTATTAGGGGCCAGCTGTTCCTTTCTGCAATATACGGAATGCACACGGACGACATCCGTATTTTTTGCGCATCGCCGCATGGCCCCTTAGAGGACTTTTAGAACATAACTACAGACAAGAAATGCTTTCAAAATGTAGGTTGTGGCGGACCACTACTCTCCCAATGACAGCACATTTAGCCTGCACCCCTATTCTCCCAATGGGTGGAGGTCCCAGTACTCCCCTCCCCCCTTCTTTAAGGGACTATCCCTTTAAATGACAAACTCAGCTCTGCTACTCTTAACCCTTCGCAGTCACCTACCTTGCCTGACAGCTGTGATGGGGACGGGCTCCCCGCAGCTCCTCACCAGCTCCAGCAGGTCGTAGCGGGGCAGTCCTGACACCGGGACCCCGGCCACCTCCAGCAGCAGCTCCCCCCCCTGCAGATCCCCGGAGCAGGAGGTGAGGGGGTCCTCCACCTCCCCCAGGTAGAGGAACTCTCCATACTCGGCGCCCCCCAGCAGCGGCGGCAGCAGCAGCGCCCCCCCGGAGCCGCGGCTCGCCGAGCACTGGTGCACCCGGCCCGTCCAGTGGTTCTTCTTCTGGATCACTTTGGCCATAGAGCTCAGCCGGAGATTATAGGGTTAGAGAACGCATAGAGAGCACAAGTGTCCCAGGTGACAGATCACATCTCAGCTCATCGCTGCCGCTGCGACTTTTGTAGCCAGAATCCGCGCCGCAACTTTTTGTATCCAGACCTCGGCGGTAACTTTGTGTCCAGAGGCTCCGGGGGAAGGGGGGCTCCTTATCCAGCGATGCCCCTCCACCTCACCGCCATCCTGTTACTCCCGGCGTGCACTAAACTTTCCCAGACCCAGCAGAGAGGAGGCGGCTCGCGCTGCTATTCCCTCACTTCTCGGCTGCGGCTCCTTTAAAGGGCTACAAAGGTTCATTCCATCCTGTCCTAATGATCCGCGCACGGCAGTGGGGACTGGGGCGCATGCGCGCTGCCTCTCCCCGCTCCCTCCCATTCACACACGCACAGTGTACACACAGCAGCACCCTGCCCCCCCCCCCCCCCCCCCAGTGCACACAGCCACGGGGTCCCATCATGGACAGGGGGTGATAGGGGGTCACTGATTGGGGGGGTGATAGGGGGTCACTGATTGGGGGGGGGGGGTGATAGGGGGTCACTGATTGGGGGGGTGATAGGGGGTCACTGATTGGGGGGGTGATAGGGGGTCACTGATTGGGGGGTGATAGGGGGTCACTGATTAGGGGGGGTGATAGGGGGTCACTGGGGGGGTGATAAGGGGTCACTGATTGGGGGGGGTGATAGGGGGTCACTGATTGGGGGGGTGATAGGGGGTCACTGATTGGGGGGGTGATAGGGGGTCACTGATTGGGGGGGTGATAGGGGGTCACTGATTAGGGGGTCACTGATTGGGGGGGTGATAGGGGGTCACTGATTGGGGGGGTGATAGGGGGTCACTGATTGGGGGGGTGATAGGGGGTCACTGATTGAGGGGGGGTGATAGGGGGTCACTGATTAGGGGGTCACTGATTGGGGGGGTGATAGGGGGTCACTGATTGGGGGGGTGATAGGGGGTCACTGATTGGGGGGTGGTGATAGGGGGTCACTGATTGGGGGGGTGATAGGGGGTCACTGATTGGGGGGGTGATAGGGGGTCACTGATTGGGGGGGTGATAGGGGGTCACTGATTGGGGGGGTGATAGGGGGTCACTGATTGGGGGGGTGATAGGGGGTCACTGATTGGGGGGGTGATAGGGGGTCACTGATTGGGGGGGTGATAGGGGGTCACTGATTAGGGGGTCACTGATTGGGGGGGTGATAGGGGGTCACTGATTGGGGGGGTGATAGGGGGTCACTGATTGGGGGGGGTGATAGGGGGTCACTGATTGAGGGGGGGTGATAGGGGGTCACTGATTAGGGGGTCACTGATTGGGGGGGTGATAGGGGGTCACTGATTGGGGGGGTGATAGGGGGTCACTGATTGGGGGGTGGTGATAGGGGGTCACTGATTGGGGGGGTGATAGGGGGTCACTGATTGGGGGGGTGATAGGGGGTCACTGATTGGGGGGGTGATAGGGGGTCACTGATTGAGGGGGGGTGATAGGGGGTCACTGATTAGGGGGTCACTGATTGGGGGGGTGATAGGGGGTCACTGATTAGGGGGGGTGATAGGGGGTCACTGATTGGGGGGGTGATAGGGGGTCACTGATTGGGGGGTGGTGATAGGGGGTCACTGATTGGGGGGGTGATAGGGGGTCACTGATTGGGGGGGTGATAGGGGGTCACTGATTGGGGGGGTGATAGGGGGTCACTGATTGGGGGGGTGATAGGGGGTCAGAGCTGAAAATAATCACCTCCTGGATAAATAATGATATATGATATATTATATCTGTAGCTATATATATTCAACATAATAATAAATAATCTATAGAGATATATATATATATATTATTATTATTATATTAATTATTTCTATAATAAATTATTTATATTATAATTTACATTTATAATAAATAGATACAGTATAAGGGCTCGTTCACACGACCGTTGGTGTCCCGGGGGGGGGGGGGGGGCGTGCTGTGAACCGGTCCGCAATGCACAGACACCTTCCGTGGGGCAGGTGCATGGGGAACGCAGAACCATTCACTTGAATGGGTCCGCGATCCCTCCGTTGCGGTGTGGAGGAACGGAACGAAACCCCAGAAAGTGTTCCGTTCCGCACCTCCAAATTTGCAGACCCATTAAAATGAATGGGTCCGCCTCCGTGATGCGGAATGACCACGGAACGGCGCCCCGCGTATTGCAGATCCACAAATGCGGTCCACACGACCGTATGGCTTTTTCAGTGTTTTTAAACGGATCAGTTTTTTTCAGTTTTTTATTTCAGTAGTGTTTCCGGTTCCATTCCGTTTTTCCGTTCCGTTTTTCCGTATGGCATATACAGTATACAGTAATTACATAGAAAAAATTGAGCTGGGCATAACATTTTCAATAGATGGTTCCACAAAAAACGGAACGGATACGAAAGACATACAGCGTACATTCCGTATGTGTTCCGTTTTTTTTTTTTTGCAGACCCGTTGACTTGAATGGAGCCACGGAACGTGATTTGCAGGCAATAATAGGACATGTTCTATCTTTGAACGGAAATATGGAACGTCATTACAGCTAACCCTTAGGCTCCATTCACACGTCCGTGGTGTGTGGCTGACCTGCAAATAGCGGATCCGCAACACACCCGCCGGCACCCCCATAGAAATGCCTATTCTTGTCTGCAAGCTGCGGACAAGAATAGGACATGTTCTATCTTTTGCGGAGCTGCGGACCTGAAGATCGGGGCCGTGCCCCGCAAATGCGGATGCTGACAGCAAACTGTGTACTGTCCGCATCTATTCCGTCCCCATAGAAAATGAATGGGTCCACACCCGTTCCGCAAAATTGGGGAACGAATGCGGACCCATTTGCGGACGTGTGAATGGAGCCTTAGGCCTCTTTCACACAACCGTATGGCTTTCTCAGTGTTTTGCGGACCATTTTTCACAGATCCGTTGTTCTGTTTTTTGTTTCCGTTGTGTTTCCATTTCTGTTCCGTTTTTGCGTTCCGTTTTTCCGTATGGCATATACATTATAAAGTAATTACATAGAAAAAAATTGGGCTGGGTATAAAATTTTCAATAGATGGTTCCGCAAAAACGGAATGGATACGGAAGACATTTCTGTTTTTTGCGGACCCATTGACTTGAATGGAGCCACAGAACGTGATTTGCGGGCAATAATAGGACATGTTCTATCTTTCAACGGAATGGAAATATGGAAACGGAATGCGTACGGAGTACTTTCCGTTTTTTTTGCGGAACCATTGAAATGAATGGTTCCGTATACAGACCGTATACGAAACGCAAAAAACAGCCCGTAAACGGGGGGAAAAAACGGTCGTGTGAAAGAGGCCTTGCAGTTCTGGAATGTACTAGATAAGGCCTCCTGCACACGACCGTTTTTTTCCCCCTTTAAGGCCTCATGCACACGACCGTTTTTTTTTAAGGTCCGCAAAAACAGGGTCCGTAGGTCCGTGATCCGTGACCGTTTTTTCGTCCGTGGGTCTTCCTTGATTTTTGGAGGATCCACGGACATGAAAAATGAAAAAAAAATCTAAGTCAAGTTTGCCATTGAAATGATAGGAAAAAACGGACACGGATCACGGACGCGGATGACAATCTTGTGTGCATCCGTGATTTTTCACAGACCCATTGACTTGAATGGGTCCGCGAACCGTTGACCGTGAAAAAAATAGGACAGGTCCTATTTTTTTCACGGCCAGGAAACACGGCTCACGGATGCGGCTGCCAAACGGTGCATTTTCCAATTTTTTCACGGACCCATTGAAAGTCAATGGAGCCGCGAAAAAAAACGGAAAACGGACCCGCGGATGCACACAACGGTCGTGTGCATGAGGCCTTAGGCTCCATTCACACGTCCGCAAAATGGGTCTGCATCCTTTCCGCAATTTTGCGGAAAGGGTGCGGACCCATTCATTCTCTATGGGGACGGAATAGATGCGGACAGCACACAGTGTGCTGTCTGCAGCTGCAAATGCGGAGCGCGGCCCCGATTTTGGGTCCGCAGCTCCGCAAAAAGATAGAGCATGTCCTATTCTTGTCCGCAGCTTGTGGACAAGAATAGGCATTTCTATGGGGGTGCCGGGCTGGTGTGTTGCGGACCCGCAATTTGCGGGTCCGCAACACACCACGGACGTGTGAATGCAGCCTTACTGGCCGTTTTCTGTGTTCCGTATACGGTCCGTATACGGAACCATTCATTTCAATGGTTCCGCAAAAAAAAAACGGAATGTACTCCGTATGCATTCCGTTTCCATATTTCCGTTTTTACGTTCCGTTTAAAGATAGAACATGTCCTAATATTGCCCGCAAATCACGTTCCGTGGCTCCATTCAAGTCAATGGGTCCGCAAAAAAACGGAACACATACGGAAATGCATCCGTATGTCTTCCGTATCCGTTCCGTTTTTTGCAGAACCATCTATTGAAAATGTTATGCCAGCCGAATTTTATCTATGTAATTACTCTATATGCCATACGGAAAAACGGAACGGAAAAACAGAACAACGGATCTGTCAAAAACGGTCCGCAAAACACAGAAAAAGCCATACGGTCGTGTGCAGGAGGCCTTACAGTTCTGGAATGTACTAGATAACACTGACATAATGATGTCAGCGCTAAACAAAACATTCCAGAACTGTAAGGCCCCTTTCACACGGGCGAGCATTCCGCGCGGGTGCAATGCGTGACGTGAACGCATTGCACCCGCACTGAATCCGGACCCATTCATTTCAATGGGGCTGTGCAGATGAGCGGTGATTTTCACGCTATGCCTGAGCTTTGGTGAGCGCCGTGGCTCCTCACAGCTCACCGCACACAGCGCCATACATTGTGTAGTGGCTGTGCTTGGTATTGCAGCTAGTCCCTTTCACTTGAGTGGGGCTGAGCTGCATCTAAAGCCATGTGACTAATAGCCATGACGTCACTGGCCTAGGAGCGCTGTGACCTCTTCATAAAACTGACTGGTGAGGGTGACGGGCCCCCGCTGATTAGATACTGATGACCTATCCTGAGGATATCCATCAATATTAAAATCCCAGAGAAACCCTTTAAGATCCCATTGTGATATCCCATAAAATCCCCATTGCATACAGGTTTGGTTATTGCATTGTTGTTTTTTTCGCCCAGTTAGTGCTTTTCCGACATCAGGCAGCCACAGCATGTAGGGGTTTAGCTGCACCTGTGTTTTTTTTGTGACAAAAAACGCCAACTCCAGATGTTAGCTGAAGGTCTATGGGAAATATGAAACGCAAAGCAAACAAGGGTTTTTGTTCATTAGGTGAAGTTTTTGCTTTTCTTGCTTCTTTTCTGGAGTTCTTAGTATTTTTTCAGATGTTTTGACATCACCTTCTCTATAGGGGAAAAATGCAATGACGAAAACCCTGGTGGTGAGATGGCAGCAAAAAGCCCCAAAAACCACAGCATGAAAAGCAGGTGCCAAAAATAAAACAGGTGCCAAATTTGTGTGTGTAAGGCCTCGTGCACACGGCCGTTGTTTCGGTCCGCATCCGTTGCTCCGTTCCGTGGTCCGCAAAAAAAAATATAACCTGTCCTATTCTTGTCCTTTTTTTGCGGACAAGAATAGGCAGTTATATCAATGGCTGTCCGCGCCGTTCAGTGAATTGCAGAACGCACACGGACGCCATCCGTGTTTTGCGGATCTGCAATTTGCGAACCGGTCGTGTGCATGAGGCCTAAGGCTACTTTCACATTAGCGTTTCCAATTCCGCTGTTGAGATCCGTCATAGGATCTCAATAGCGGAGGAAACCGCTTCAGTTTTGTCCCCGTTTATTGTCAATGGGGACAAAACTGAACTGAACGAAACGGAGTGCACTAACTAAAATGCATTCCTTTTGGTTGCGCTCCCATAGCGGACAGAATAACGCTGCAAGCAGCGTTTTTCTGTCCGCGATGTGTTGCGGAGCAAGACGGATCCGTCCTGACATACAATGTAAGGGCTCATGCTCACGACCATATGGCTTTTTCAGTGTTTTGCAGTCCGTTTTTTTACGGATCCGTTGTTCCGTTTTTTGTTTCCGTTGTGTTCCCTTTTCCTTTCCGTTTTTCCGTATCCCATATACATTATACAGTAATTACATAGAAAAAATTGGGCTGGGCATAAAATTTTCAATAGATGGTTCCGCAAAAACGGAACAGATACGGATGCATTTCCGTATGTGTTCCGTTTTTTTGCGAACCCATTGACTTAAATGGAGCCAAGCACCGTGATTTGCGGACAAGAATAGGACATGTTCTATCTTTTCACGGTACGGAAATACAGAAATACTGAAACGGAATGCGCACGGAGACACTTCAGTTTTCTTTGCTGAACCATTGAAATGAATGGTTCAGTATATGTACCGCATACTGAACGCAAAATACCGTCGTGTGCATGAGCCCTAAGTCAATGGTGGCGGATCCGTTTTCTCTGACACAATAGAAAACATATCCGTCCCCCATTGACTTTCAATGGTGTTCATGACGTATCCGTCATGGCTATATAAGACATAATACAACCGGATCCGTTCATGGCGGATGCATGCGGTTGTATTATTGTAACGGAAGCGTTTTTGCAGATCTATGACGGATCCGCAAAAAATGCTAGTGTGAAAGTAGTCGTTAGGACTAATTCACATGTCATTGAATGACGGACATGTGCAGTGTACATTCTCCATGGACAGCTCACATATTTATTGATTTTAATGGGTTTACTCACATCCTTGTTTGTCCACTGACTGCGAGACGTGCGCTGCTTCATGGTGCGGCTCAGACATGCCCATTGAAGGCTAGGGGTCTATGCTGATGGCATCCGTATTATGTCTAAGGGCTCATGCACACAAACGTATTTTCTTTCCGCTTCCGTTCCATTTTTTTTGCGGACCGTATGCTGAACTATTTACTTCAATGAGTCCGCAAAAACAACGGAAGGTACTCCGCGTGCATTCCGTTTCCGTATTTCTGTATTTCTGTTCCGCAAAAAAGGAGTGCATGTCCTATTATTGTCCGCAAATCACTGTCTGAGGCGCCATTCAAGTCAATGGGTCTGCCAAAAATACAGAACGCACACGGAACACATCCGTATTTTGCAGATCCATACTGTAGAAATGCTATGCCAAGCCCATATTGCTCATGTGTTTGGTGATTAATAAATTACTGTTTCCATTTCTGATCCGCAAAAAACGGATGGCATACGGAAACCATACGGATATGTTTTGTGGAATAACGAAACGGAAGAGGGCTTAAATCAGAGGAAAAAAAAAAACCTCAGATACGGAACAACGGATCTGTGAAAAACGGACCGCAAAACAACAACGGTCGTGTGGATGAGCCCTAATAGTAGGAGGTGCTCTGGAAATCCCCTGTTCAGTCTAGCAGTACTTGTGGAGTAAGGCCTCTTTCACACTACCGTTTATTTTTTTCGTTTTGCGGTCCATTTTTTGCGTTCCGTATACGGTCCGTATACGGAACCATTCATTTCAATGGTTCGGCAAAAAAAAACGGAATGTGTTCCGTATGCATTCCGTTTCCGTATTTCCGTTTTTCCGTTCCGTTGAAAGATAGAACATGTCCTATATTTGGCCGCAAATCACGTTCCGTGGCTCCATTAAAGTCAATGGGTCCGCAAAAAAAACAGAACACATACGGAAATGCATCTATATGTCTTCCGCTTCTGTTCAGTTTTTTTCTGAACCATCTATTGAAAATGTTATGCCCAGCCCAATTTTCTCTATGTAATTACTGTATACTGTATATGCCATACGGAAAAACGGAACGGAAAAACGGAATGGAAACGGAAACACAACGGAAACAAAAAAACTGAAAAAACAGATCCGTGAAAAACGGAACGCAAAACACTGAAATGGACATACTGTAGTGTGAAAGAGGCCTAAGGATGACACACATGGGGGGAAAAAACGGACACGTTGGCCAACAATGGACCCTTCACGGTTATTTTCACGGATGAAAGACCGAATGCCTTGTCTTGGATGTCATCACGGTCACAAATGACATCATTGAAGTACCCCGAGTGTATGTATACATACTATTTCTTTATTGACATATATATATATATAATTTATTTATTTTATAAGCTAAATAAATATATAAAGAAACAAAAAGTAAAAAAATAAAAACTCTCCAATCAAGACTCCAATCAAGTTTTACAGGTGGTAACTTTTTTTTTTTCTTTCTTTTTTTTTAAATGAAAGGGTTAAAAGAAAGTATGCGTGCCATGTTGTAGACGCCGGTTTGCTAGGTAACAATGTCGCTTGTTCAAACCAGAATTGCTAGCTTGTATTCCGTCTTTATTCACACTGTTGTTTGTTGTCTCTGCCGAGTAACTTTACATCGTCTCATCCCGAAATCCTGCAGTGCAACGTGAGAAATCGCAGTGCCGAGCGCGGAGCGGTGTGTGGTGAAGATGTCTACTTCACGCTGTAAGGAGAACACAGAATGGCAGAAACCTAAGTTGGTATCGTGTTTACACTGGCGTCTCTTCTCTATGGTTGCCAGGCTACAAACAACGAAACGGACTCCAGCCCCATGACGTGACGACAAAGCCAGCACCTGACCAGAGTAATGCTTCCCTCCCGGTTACTTCTTCCTTTGTATGTATTACTATACTATGCTACTGGTTCCAGAGAGAACAATAAGATGAAACATAGAAAGCCACTCAGCTTCCCCAGGACTGGAGAACTAGGACACACCTGTCCACAGGTAGCATGTGGCATTGGAGCTCAGCCCCATTCACTTTGATAGTGCGAGCTGCAATATCAGTTACAACCTGTGGACAGGTGTGCCAGCGGCTCGCCTACCCCTACAGCCCGGACCTGCCTCCCTTCACCAGTCAGGGGGTTGTCCCATGAAATATAATCTACAGTTTTGCAAACCAGCCCCTGCATCTGAATACTTTTTTGACTGCATGTAATTAAAGATTTAGCACAGCCACTGAGTTATTCAATAAAATGTATCTGTATAGCGCCACCTGCTGTTTGCTTTTTTCTTTGTCCATCTCACTGAGATGGTCGCACATGCTCAGTTTCCTCCTTCAACTGCCTCCTGAGTTGTGATAGGGTGAGCATGGACACGCCCCCTTAGCGTCAGCAGAAAAGACACTCCCCTTGAGCTGTCAGCTTGATATAAATCTATCAGAGCAATGAATGGGGAGATCTCTGGATCCATGTGAGGTACAGGGCTGGTTCTAGCTTTGTTAGAAAAAGATTGTCATGTACTAGACCAGGCATGGCCAACCTGCGGCTCTCCAGCTGTTGTAAAATTACAACTCCCACCATGCCCTGCTGTAGCTACTAGCTGTAGGCAGTCTAGGCATGCTG
This sequence comes from Bufo bufo, assembly GCF_905171765.1. Classification (NCBI taxonomy): domain Eukaryota; kingdom Metazoa; phylum Chordata; class Amphibia; order Anura; family Bufonidae; genus Bufo; species Bufo bufo. The sequence goes on along the minus strand of NC_053397.1, from coordinate 26,389,222 downwards.
GGAGTTGTAGTTTTGCAACAGCTAGAGAGCCTCAGGTTGGCCATCCCTGTACTAGACTATGTATGATTTACATTTTTTACATTAGTCATGGGATAACCCCTTTAAGACACTTCCCCCTGTTGGAGGGTGCCTGAGCAATAAGCTTCCTAGTTCCTCATTGTTTATCCGTGTACTGACCTCCGCCTGTTGGACTCTTTCTTGCCTGCCCTGATCTAAGACCATTTACTGTATAGCTCGTATTTCGGGCTGGGCCGGGGGGCAGGGAGGAAATTGCCCCCCAGGCCGCCCTAAAAAAATAGCCGCTGGGCCGTCTTTAACAAATTATTTTTTTTAATTTTTTTTTATTCCTCAGGGCCGCACCGCCGATCACCACAGGCGGCGCGGCCCTGGATGTAATTGCGGCGGGCAGCAGTGGCGGCGGGCAGTAGGAGATGAGCGCTTCCATTGTGGAAGCGCTCATCTCCATAGTCATCTGTATCGCCGTCCTCAGGACAGAGATACAGATGGCTGTGCTGTGCTGTGGGGCAGGGGAGGGAGAGGCGTGTCCCTCCCCTGTTCTTCTGATAGGCCGCAGGCACTAATGCCTGCAGCCTATCAGAGGCCGGCTCAGGCAGCGCGATGACATCATTATCATCGCGCCGCCTGAGCCGGGCAGCACACAGCAGGGACACAGGCCGGAAGAGGCCTGCATCGCATCGCTGCTGATGGAGGTAAGTATTAGTGTTTTCTTTTTTCTTTCTTTGCAGGGGGGAGCTGGCACTATGTCTATGGGGGGGAGCTGTCACTATGGCTATGGAGGGGAGCTGGCACTAAGGGGGGGATTGCACTATGGGGGGGACTGCCACAATAGGGGGGACTGGCACTATGGGGAGAGAACTGGAACTATGGTGGAGCTGGCACTATGGGGGGGAGAACTGGCACTATGGGGGAGCTGGCACTATTGGGCGGCTGGCAACTGGCACTATGGGGGGAGCTGGCACTATAGCTATGGGGGGGAGCTGGCACTATGGGGGGACTGCCATAAAAAGGGGGGCTAGCACTATGGGGGGGAGAACTGGCACTATGGGGGAGCTGGCACTATGGGGGGAGCTGGCACTATGGGGGGAAGCTGGCACTATGGGGGGGCTGGCACTATTGGGGAAGCTGACACTATGGGGGGGCTGACACTATGGGAGGAGCTGGCACTATGGGGGCATTTCTTACTGGCACATTATGGGGGGCACCATGGGGGAGAGGAGCACTATGGGGGTATCTGGGGGCTCTAAAGGGGCTTTTTGTAATTATTGGCACATTATGGGTGGCACTATAGAGGAGAGTGGCACTATGGGGCATCTGGTGTCACTATAGGGCATTATTTGGGGGCACTATGGGGAAGTGGGGGCTCTAAAGGGGCCTTTTTTATTGGCACATTATGGGGGGCACTATGGCATTTGGTGGCACTAAGGGGGCATTTTTTACTGGCACATTATGGGAGGCACTATAGGGGAGAGCGGCACTATGGGGCATTATTTGGGGGCACTATGGGGGAGTGGAGCACTATTGGGGCATATGGTGGCACAAAGAAGGGGCATTTTTTACTGGCACATTGTGGGGGAGAGGAGCACTATAGGGGCATCTGCTGGGGGCACTAAGAAAGGGCATTTTTTTACTGGCATATTATGGGGGACACTATGGGGAAGGGGGAGAGGAGCACTATGAGGGCATTTACTGGGCACTATATAGGGGTATTTTATACTGGCATACATTATGGGGACATTAGCTCAACAGCGGGCACTAAGCGGGGGTATTTCATGTACTGTCATATTATAGGGAGAATTATTACTACTAGGGGGTATTATGGGGAGCTTTACTACTACTGGGGGGCTATGAGGAACATGATTACTAGTAAGGGCACTATAAGGGCATTATTACTACTAAGTGTGCTCTGGCAGAGAATTATTTCTATTGGTGGGATTTTGGGGAGCACTGTTACTTTGGGGGCACCCTGGCATAGTATCAGCTTAGCACAATTATTTTTGGGGGACATTAACTTTATACTATTAGTGTCTGGGCGCAGTTATTTTTTAGAGCACTGTGTGCCAATAATTGTTGAAGGGGGCACTATCTGTGTGGCAGTAGTATTTCCAGGGGGACTGTATCTGCAGTATAGTATTGGGGGCACAGCGGGCACAGTATTGGGGGCATTATCTGTGTGGTATTAGTATTTCCAGGGGGACTGTTTCTGCAGTATAGTATTGGGGGCACAGCGGGCACAGTATTGGGGGCACTATCTGTGTGATAGTAGTATTTCCAGGGGGACTGTTTCTGTAGTATAGTATTGGGGGTGGCAGGAAAGGGTGTTCAGAAGATGTGAAGATGATGGAAATGCGGGAAACTAATGTCTGTTTCTCAATCTCTGCAGAGACGGGAGATGGTAGAAAAATCATCATGGCGGTCTGGTCAGAATGGAGAAGATAAAGAAAGAGAACGTCTACAACAAAGGTGACATCACTGGATGTAAGAGGTATGGGGCGCTATGTAGGAGAGGAGATGCTCCGGCTCCCCCCCTGCCATTTGCAGAAGGAGGATTCGGAGCTGGGTGGGGACGGCCAAGGGGGGCAGCAGGCCACGGGCGGGTGACAGATGGTGGGGGGAACAACAGGCAATGAGCAGGATCTGGGGAGGGAGGAGAGTGGAGGAGCTTCCTGGCTGCAGCTTGTTATATAAGCAGGCAGTGCAGCCAGGACAGGCCTCCCCTCTCCGTATGATGTGTAGAGACAGGCCGCAACTATAGAATGTCAGCGGTACAGTGTTTGTTGGGAGTGGCCTATTATATGTAGGTGGGGCTTTTAATAATGGGCGGGGGTAAAATGGGCCACTTGACTGGATTTGCCCCCCAGGAGTAAGGCTGCCAGCCCTCCCCTGCTCGTACTCCACCTGCACTGACCTCAGCCTGTTCCTGACTATGATTTTGCCTGACCCCTCGGTGCTCTGCAGTACTGTCTCTGACCCCCATGGATCAGTTGTCAATCATACAGAGACTACTCCAAGAGGTAGTGGCCTGGAAGTTCCCCTGCAGAAAAGTCCTGATTCCTGTACAGGGGCCTGCCAGGATAACGCCCACAGGCCCTACGCCACTGGGGGCCCGCCGCCGACTGAGGATTAAAAAAATAAAATAAAAATGTGGCGAGTGGGCCGGGCGTGGCGCTGTGATAGGGGGCGGTCGGACTCAGAGCCGGCGGAGGTAGAGAGGCAGTCTGGGCGGCGGTTCGCCGGAAGTGGAGGAGGCGGGGTTGCAGACTAGGAGCGGCACGTACTAGGAAGCTGCGAGTTGAGCTGCTGGAGTATCGGTGGCTGGCTCGGCGGGCGGCGCATGCGCAGTACGGGGTACAGTTCGGTTGGTTCAACTTCAAGTGGCTGAGGTGAGGGCTGGCTGGGGAGTGGGACTGAGTCTGACTGAGTCTCAGGCTCAACCTGATGCGCCCGTGCGGACTCCTGGCAGCGGCAGGCTGGCAGAGGGACGGGGAGGATTGCGGAGGCGGCGCTGAGCTGTAGAAGGCGGCGCTGAAGACAGGGAAGGCGGCGCTGGGCAACGGACGGCAAGGGGTGCGGCCGGGCACCCTGTATTAACGGACCTCACCTTGGGCCCCTTAAGTAAGTGATTGACAGGTTATAAAAACCAGTTTTTTGGGCAAATAGAGCCACAGTGAGGTTTAATAAGGCCAGCTTAGGATTCTTCTTATTAGTCTGGACATGAGCTTATGTTTAGGTTAGATGGGTTAAATCTGATGACAGAACCCCTTTAATAGTGTGGTGTGGGGATGTTGGGGTGGGAGGTCCGAGAGGTATGTGGGGGTGGGAGATCCGGGAGGGGGGGGCCCATAATTTTTTTTTGCTATGGGACCCAGTCATTTCTAGCTACACCCCTGCCCACAGGAGTAGCCCAAAGTCAAATCTGTTGGTTGACACAGTGGTTTCACACCTACTGTTTTTTATAGAAAGCAGACAAGTTTTTTTTTTTGTCCTGGAGAAAACCTCTAAACGTAAGTTGAATTCACACATTTTGCAGTGTTTTCCGTTGTGTTTTTATTGGCTTTTTTAAATAGCTTTTTTTTAGGTCTAAAACAAAATTAATTATTGAATTGTCAACATATACAAAAATTTTTGCTGTCTTTGTCCTTTAAAAAATAAATAAATAACACAGCATGATCTATGTATGGCACCATAAAAAAAAATGCATGTTTTTTTTTTATAAAGCCACCAAAATACATTAAAAAAAAACAAAACATTACAAGCAACACTCATGGCATTCTTTACAAGTGTTTAGCAACATTGAAAAATTAGTGTGTGTGTGTAAGCCGTGGGCTCCCCTAGGATACAGCGCAGTCATGAACGAGGAAAACAACTCCACCACCAGCTTTTGCCAAAACAGAATTTTACTTAAATGTGGTAATGATACACAACCACAAATTCTGGGAACATACAATAAATTTACATACACCCAGCCCGAAGGCTCAGACCTTTGTGCTGCACAGCACGGCGCCCTCTGATGGATGCAGGAGGAAAGTGTAGTAATTAACCTACTGGCAGGCACAACTAAACTGCCACACCTTACCTGTTATTACCCTAAACACAAGAATAACTCTATGGGTGTGTAATACAGGCTAGCCTGCAGTGCAGCACAACAGCTTACAATCTTACAAAGCTCTACAGTATTCCCCCTCCCATAACTGGTCCTGTAGAATGTGCCTGAGTATTCCTCCTGAGCAAAACGCCAGCCTGGCTTGAGTTTGTGGGGAAGTTTATCAGCTCTCCGGTGTGAAATGTCCCTTCAAATTATGGAGTCCTTGCAATGAACAATAGCAACACTTGTGGCCTGACACAAACAGAGACCCGAACTAACTAACTACAGGCCTGGTCTCAGTCTCTAGGCGCCAACACTGTAATGAGGTGCGTGCACGATCTTACCGACCCGGGTCTGCTCTGCCTCCGCTGGTGACACTGAACAGAACAAATGCCCGTGACAGATGTCAGAGACTGGCTACACGTGAAGGAATCTAACAGCCTATTTGATTACTTGCTTCAGTTGTTGTTATTGCTCATGACCACACCCCTTGTTTCAGGTGTAGCCAAGTGGTCATCACACCTCCCCTATATAGTCTGACCTCACCCTTCTGACTATGTGGTTGATAGCTTCATTTGGGTTTTGGAAGAGCTGGTGTGTTGTCCTCTCTGGAGTTCATGTCCGTCCATCTCTACAGAAGTTAAGTGTCTCGCTCCTTTGTATTTTGTTGTCCCTCCCCGTGTCTGCTGCTACTAGGCCTCAGGGAGACGCTGGTTCCTTCAACTAGAAAGGAATGGGTCATCTCAAGCCCAGCCAATATCTATAGGGCTCCTTAGGGTCCCCAGGGTCTCAGGTTACAGTGTATAGGCATTCCTACCTTCGGGGTGTGCCCATAAGGATAGGAGACAGGGCAAGGAGTAGGATTATTTAGGAGGTGACCCTTCCCCTTTTCCCTAGCCTTGAGGCCTAGTGGCTTTTTCCTTCCCTCCTGTTGTCGGTGTGGTGTTCCCTCCCTTACCTCACCCGTGACATCAGCTCTCATCAGCGTTCCTGAAAGCAACCCTCGTTTCTCTGGACAGGATCAGGGTCTTGGACACAATCAGCTTCACTTAGCTGCTGCTCTGGTCACTGAGGTATGCCCCTACACCTGGATGCCATCGGATCCTCTGCTGACACAGTTCCTTAGTCTCACCTACCTCTAAGATGCCTGCTCCCTTTCCCTTCCTCTCCAGGCTCTGTGTAATTCCACCTCTCATAAATATGGACATATAAGCAGTCTGTAGCTGTGTTTAGGAAACAGTGACATCTTGTGGCCAAACAGCAGAATGTCAGTTGTGGGGATTCGCTCTGGTAGGCAGGGTAAGCGGACGCAGAACAGAGGCAAAAAAAACACATTTTGTAAAGCAAATCTTCAGTGTTTATTCACACACAAGGCAAAAAACAAAGCAACATTTTTCAGTCTTGATGTTAGCTCACACAAAGGAAAGTCCACAGAACAAAAAAATCACCTTGTTGGCGGTACAATCTCTAGCGATCCCCAACAGGCTTTAGGGGGCCGGTTTCCCCAGCGTGTGGCTCTCTGCCCTCTAGCACAGCACCATGACTCAGATCCCAAAACAGAGACACTTTGCTGCTGAGCCCAGCTGCCTATTTAAGGACAGCCAGGTGCTGCCAAAAACCCGGACCGGCAATTAAAATCCAGTCCGGTGTTTGACCCCACCTGGCTGCAAATCAGCCCAGCAGCTCACACTGGGAGGAAAATACCTGTCCTCCCAGACCATACCCTTCACTGTGTCACATAGTCCAGATGATTTAATTTAATCTACACAAACAGTGTTCAGACAACCAGAGCTGTTTCCCCATCTCACATGTGTGAAGCCGGCCTAAAGGTATGGATGCAAAGGAGGCTAAGGGGGAGAAAAACACTTTAAAGGGACACGTTAAACAGGTATTTTTTTAAATTCCTTCAGTAACTGTACTGTGTCAGTTTCCACAGGAGTTTACAGTTGATAAGTGGGAGTCCTCGCTGCGGGACACCCTGTGATCAGTGCATTTTGGTAGTATTTTGAAAGAAAGAAGGTTTAGCAAGTAGGGATTATTTATATACTGCCTGCTTATAATGTTATGTGGTTCCTCCTTGAGTCGGGTAGGTGGAAATAGTGCCATAATGTACTGACGCATGCCTATGACTATCCATAAAAGAAACCTCTAGGGGTTATTTATTAAGACCGGCGTTATGGCTGGCGGTGGATCCGACGAAGAGGCGCCGGCTTCTACGTAACCTTGGTGTATCCACCACCGGTCTAAGTGTAAGACAGCTTCCTTGCTGGTTTACATTTAGACCATTTGCTATGCTTAAAATAGGCGTAGAAAATGATGAATGAGATGGGCCTGCCGTCCACACCACGCTCACTTTTTTTTAGACCTGGCATGAGCTGGGAAAAGTACCAGATTGCGGCGCAGATAACCTTTGCGCTGCAATCTGCGCAAGGAGCTTAGAAGGAAAACCAACTAGGCTGAGTATATATGGCTATCCGACAAATGACAGCAGGGCACTTTTATAACCTTATAGTGCCATAATTGATAAAACAACTGGGATCCGTCATATACATTATCTGATCTGCAATCAAATACGGCAAGGAAATAGCACAAACACGAGAACGGCTCCTGGCTCGGATGCAGTTACTTTTCCCTTTGCATGTTGTAGCACTTTTCTCCTGTCTTTAGTAACTCTGTACAGTCATGATTACTCATAATACCGTGTCTGCTGGGTCAGACTATTACAGATAGGAAACCGCACTGACAAGTTTTATGTTGTAATTGGTTCCAGATATGACGCTGCCTGCACGTCCGTGTATCACATCATCCTTCTCCCGAATTTAGCATGGGTTGTATCAGTCACCTTCAATCACGAATAGTTGAGGCATCACTCAGGTCATGTATTGTCTGAAATGAGCATTTCTTGACGATCATTGACCTGTGTAAGAGTTCGGTTACACGCCGATCATGGTCGTCCTACAACAATCACGCCCAAGGATCACAGTGGGATTGCAGTAGAAAGGGATGGGGTTGCAGCACGACTCGCACAATCACAAAAAACGACATCCGCAGGATGTCGTGGGCACCTGCCACATAATAAAAGCCCTAGGCGGCTGCCTATTCTGCCTTCCCTTTATCTAGCCCCTTGGCATGGTTATCTACTGCAACATTGTACCCCCTGCTGAAAAATAATCAGAAAAGGTAAAAATTATTGCAGATCAGCCACAAATTATGATATGTAGATGTTTTTAACTAGAATAAAGTGAACTTTTATGGTTCCTATGAAATCTTAGGAGCACAATCATCCTATTTGTGGTGGGGCACACTAATTTCCCGGCCCCTGTTCTTGGACAGACAGGTCAGAGGTCGACTCCTCCCCCCTCTGTGACCGCAACGCATACCTCTGACCAGTTTTTCAAGGCCAGATTCCAGGATGAAGTCACTGCAGTTAATCTCAGCGAATCTATGACTGATGCAGAATGTAACCTCAGGGTAAACCCTAGTAGGAGTCACTTCAGATGGTCAGAGACTTCGCTCACGTCTTTGTACACTGATACTTATGTATAAACCTTTCTATAGGTGGAGATTAGAGATGAGCGAAGTATTCAAAAATCGGTTTCAGCTGCTTCATCGAATTTTACAAAAAAATTAGCTTTGTGATAAATTACTTCGTCACAACTCACAAGGCGCATTTCTTTGTAAGTAGTGGGTGCGATGACAGAGAGCGTCCCCGTCATTTTACCCCCATCTAAAAGAAATAATACAGTGTAAAATAAAAAATACATTAAATCATACATACCTCTTCCATTTGCTCATGAAGAGCCGACCACCGCCATCTTGATTGAAGATCTAGCGCAAATTCTTGCACGGCCCGTCATGACGTCATGACATCGGCCGGCGTGGTGACATCATACGTCACCGCGCATGGGATTTCATGCGAGATGGCAGAAGCGGTCGACCCGTCACGAGCAAATGTATGAGGTAAGTATGATTTTTTTTTTATCGCCATTCAGGGAAAATCGATTCTCTACCGTGAAGCACAAGGCTTTGCGGCGAACCGAATTTTCCCTGAAATTCGGATCAAGTGGATTTCGATTCACTCAGTGGAGATATAGTCAAGTTCTTTTAAAGGAAATTATTAAAAGGATTATCCAATGGATCATTTATACTGGAAAGCTGTTAAAGGGGTTGCATCAATTTTTTCCACAAGATAGGGTATTACTAGCTGATTGCGGGGGTCCACCCATCCAGAGAAGGGGGGTCCCTTTCCTCCGTGCTGATGAAGCGGAAGGCCTAATGTGCGCCCTGCTGCCCGATTCATTCTCTATCGACCTGGCTGTGGGGAGAGTGACTGAGCATGTCTGTCCACCAGCACTCAGCTCATCAGGTGGACGTGCACATCGACATACACCAGGTGGCGCCACACTATGTGAGTAAATGTCATAACTCCTCTTCTCTGGATCGTTTTTTAACAGCATGTAAGTGGCAAAAAAGCTTCATTATTATGATCTGTACAATGAATATGATATTTAATAGCAAGTTAAATCCTTTAATAAAGAATGTTCATGGTAATTTGCTTTATGAGATAATATTGCACCAGCTCTACCCAAAACTGACCGGCTGAAAGGCAACTTTCTGTGACTTGGCACGGCACATTGCAAAGTACAGGCCGGACTGGGGGGCAGAGCCTTCAGGGGAGGCCTGCATGACGGGGGGTTGGTTCAGAGAGACCCCGGGGGGGAGAGGGGGATTGGTTGATTCAATTTAGGGGCGGGTAATTGGGGGGGCTTTAAGTAGGCAGGGAAGGGAGAAGAGGTGGCCATTTCTAGTTAAACCAGCTCCCACCCACCCTGTTTATAGAAGTCGATCTTTAGCAGTGTGAAAATGGGGGTTTCATGTGGTGAGGGTTGTTTTTATCGGGCACAGAGATGGTGGTAAGAGCAATGTGTCACGGCGACTGTGGCGGTGGGAGGTCCTCGAAGTCGGAAAATTCTCAAGTGGGGATGATGGGAGGGCTCCACGGTTGGGGCTGGACTCCCATGGTTGGCGGTTGGTTGTAGCAGAGTGTGGGGGTCATCAGTGGTGCCCCCGAGCTGGCGCTCATCGGCTGGAGGCAAGATGGCTCACCCCGGATGGGGTAACTCTTTATTTGGGGCTTCAAGGACCTCCCCCGTGATCAATTATATGTTATACATATGGAGAATTTGGTATTATGTATATGCCATTGCATATGGGTTTTTGGTTATGATAATTAAATAAAGGTTATATTCTAAACGGCTGCTGTGGCCGATTAAATCCAACCCTGTTGTCAGTGTTTTATTGGGGGGTCTTAATTATTGGAGGCTTTTCTTTGGTTTGAGGGTTTTATGGGGAACGGGGTCCAATAAGGTCAGGTATCAGTATCAGAGGGGTCGAGCAGAAGGTAACCAATACCTCCGTCATGTTTGTTTCCAGATCACAAAAGACAGGCACCTCACATGCCTGGTTTAGCAAATACTTCCCTAGGAAATAATAATTCTTGAGAATCCTATCTTAGACTTTACACAGGCCCTTTCAGCCCTGATTGGATAGTGTCAGGCTGTGTAGGGGCATACCCCACTGACCAGGGTCAATTTACTATAAAAGTGTTAGGAGTAATAACAGAGAAACAGCACAACGCAGAGCTCTAAGAAAAGATCTTCCAGAATTGTTCTTTTATGGGGAATGTAAGTATTTCCTGGAGCAGACATGCTGACATTAGTTACCAGCGTGTGACCACTAGAAGGGATCAGTGCGGCATCACTCTGCGGCCGCTGGGGCACAGTGTGCAACAAATCAGTGCTGCTGCAAAACCTCTTTATCAGAGAGAAGCCACAGTTTGGCTGACATAAGCTCCCTTTTCTTTTTTTCTTTCAATTTCATTATTTATTTATTTATGTACATTACTCACAAAAGGTTAGGGATATTTGGCTTTCGGGTGAAATTTATGGAAAACAGAAAAAAAAAGTTCCCTCTACAGTGATACAGCGACTCAGCTGATCCCATAGGGTTTCAATGGGACTCAGGTCTGGAGAAAGTGCAGGCCACTCCATTTGAGGTCCCCCAGTCTCCAGCAGCCGTTTCCTAATGATGCCACCTCGATGAGCTGGTGCATTGTCGTCTATGAAGATTAAATTAGGCCTGTGTTGTTCATGCAGAGGCACAATGACTGGATTAATGATGTTCTTCAAGTAGTATGGGCTTGTCACTGAACCACTGACAACATGTAGGGCACCTGCCCACACTGTAACACTACCGCCACCAAAGGCTCGTCTGATGACAACAGTGGCTGATGCAGAGCGCTCTCCTTGACGTCTCAAACATCGTTGGCGGCCATCATTTCTGCTCAGCGTGAATCGACTTTTCTCAGTGAACAGCACTGAGGCCCACCGGTCCCTCGTCCAGTGTAGATGCTTCCTGGCCCATGTAAGACCATGACGCCTGTGTCTGGTGGTGTGGTCAGGTACCCTTGCAGGTCGTCTAGCACGCAGATCATGCTGATGTAAATGGTTTTGAATGGTCTGACGTGACACTTGGGTGCCTCTCACCTCCCTAAATATGCCTGGAGTTGTGTGGCATTCATCATCCGGTTCCGCAGGGTGTTGTTCACAATGAAGCGGTCATCAGTGTGGGATGTGGCCAAAGGATGTCTATTTCTATGCCTCTCTGTGACTCTTACAGTCTCTCTGTATCTCTGATACAACCTGCTGATGACGCTCTAAGCTCAGTGGCCACTTCCGTCTGAGAACATCCTGCTTAAAGCCTCGCAATGGCGAGGTACTGCTGATCAATGGTTAGGTGTCGTCTTGGCCTCATGATGTCAAAATGTGAACCGCATGATGAGGAGGACTGTTTAAATACCAATTCTAATTGAATCAGGAAATTTATCAGGCGATTCATGGATCAAACTCCTGTTGTAAATTTTGCTGTTAAGATCCTTGTTAGAGAACAGCAAGTTGTACAAAAAGTCCTAAAACACTGAACAGTTGGACATGTGCAGTCAAAAGTTTAGAGAAGGTCACATTAAGTTCACCTGTAAAGGTTAGAGTGCATTTTAGGTTCATTCTGAAATTTCACCCACAAGTAAATATCCCTAACTTTTGTTTTAGTGCATTTATTTATTTATTTATTTATGTATTTATTTTATTTCATAAAGCATAAAATTATCTTACTCTTTAGAATGGAGGCCAGTACTGTGTGATATTTCTTGCATGCTGTGTACTGGGGGGGGGGGGGGGTTAAGTGCAGCCAGTAAGTCAGATACCTGATGCAAAATCCTAGGTTTCTGGGCAATAAACCCCTTTACTCTCACACAACAAGTCATCATAGCAAGAAAAAAAATGGATCTGAGCAAAGGTCTCTTTTCTCACAAGACGTGAGTGTGTTCCACTGGTTGAGCACAGTCACATTGCCTAGTGTCCCGTTGACAACAGCTATCAATTTATCCATATGTTTCCAGGAGGAATATGTAACGGTCATGAAAACAGACACACAGACAGGGGGGAGGAAGTGACCACTGCGCTCCACCCTCGCCCCTGACCCTGCCTACTTGCCTCGCAAGTCCTGATGACAAGGGACAACTGGACGGCAGTCCCTAACTTGGTGTAAATGCAAGGGGGACAAACAGAACGAATACGGACCGAGTCAAAACCAGGAAGGCAGCGCAGTACAAAGGAATAAGCAGAGAATGGTCAGGAGAAAGCAGAGGTCGTTTACCAGGAGCAGCTAGAAGTACCAAAGGAGTAACCAGGGATCGTCTGGAGCAGGCCGGGATCAGGAACCAGGAAAGCAGCACAGCACAGCAGGAACAGACAGGGAGACGTCGGATAAACAGGAGGTAAATACACCAGGAATCCAATGAGACACAGGTGGAACCTGAATAACAGGTGGCCAGCAGATTGCCTGTTTAAATAGGAAGCCAGCGTCACATGACTCCACACAGACTACACAGCCGAGCGCCGAGTGATCAGCTCGGCGCTCAGCCCTAAAACCATTCGCATGAATGCGCATAGATGCGCAGGGGGGCGCACACAGTATTATCAGGAGCACGGGCGACGCCGGACGCGCTGATGATGCGCACGCTCTCCGGACGTGCCCGCCACCTAGACCGCGCCGTGACAGAATAGCAGAGGAATGACACAAAACAGAGTTCTAAGAAAAGATGGAATAATATACTGTAGCAAATGAAGCAGTTGGAATCTTACAGGGTTTTTCATGGCATTGCTGGAATAGCTAAATTGCAGCTGACCAGAAAAAGAAGCGCACACATCCGGTTGGGAGCAGAAGAGACCGCAGCCTGTGTGAGAGAGGGCGGCAGCATGGCGGATGAGTAAATATTAATGAAACCATCTTTCTTTTACTGGTTCCAGGAAGGCTTGTATTTTTTTCATAATGCCCGGAGAGCCCCTTTAAATAAATGACATGCAGCAGAGGAGTGACGTCACATTGTTATGTAACCTGGTTAGCACGGAGATCGGTCATAAATATTGTAGATGTTACATTTGCAACTATATAATATAAAGGTCAAGCAACCATCCATATGTTACTATTCATACAGCCTAATGTAATCATTTATTCCAAGTAACACAATGAGGATACTGCAAACAACGGCAAGTATTAGCAACTACATTAAATTACTCCTCATCCATACAGATATTTTATGACAGCCCGATTCTTATGTAAACGCCACCAAATGTCATTCGATCCATGCTAATAACGTTTTCCTTCCTCATCACTAATAGGGAGGGACTTGAAAAGGAAAACGTCTGCCATTGATCTGGCCGAAATTAGCCAATTATGGTATAATGCAGGGATTAGCAACCTCCGGCAATCCAGCTGTTGTGAAACTACAACTCCCAGCATGCTCCACTCACTTCTAAGGGAGTTCTGAGAACAGCCAAGCAAGTGTGCATGCTGGGAGTTGCAGTTTCACCACACCTGGAGTGCCGAAGGTTGCCGACCCCCTGGTATAATCTATCAATATGCCCTGGTTTATATTGTCATAGCACTCACATTGATGGGATATGGCATCAATACTTGATTAGTGCCTGTCTGATCTCTGTGCAGTACCCCAAACCTGGCGGTATCTGCAATTGTTGTTTTATTGTGTAATATATTGTTATGTATTTTATGTATTGGTCGTTCAGGGAAGTTATGGATGGCAGTGGTTGGCAGGAACAGGGTTGACAACCCCGTTCCTCCCCTCTTGGTAGGAGTGGGCTGGTCCTGCTTCCTGCCATGATGGGGAGTTCGAGAACAGCTAAAGAAGAGAGAGGAAGCACACTACAGAACTGCTGCTCTTTGTAAAGATACTCCAAATGAGACCAACTCAATCCTGCCTCAAGAAAACACTTGAGAGACAAGACAGCAAAATCCTGCATTTAAGACACTGCTGCAAAGTGAGGGGCTACGGCTGAGACATCCATCGCCCAAAGCTACCACTAGGCCAGATAAAGTTCAAGTCCGAACCATACAGTGGACACCTATACCCACAAGTGTTGCAGCCATCCAACCTGCCTCCAAACCCCCTTAACTGGTGCCAGAAACTACACTTCGGACTTGCTGCTATTGGATGTACCAAACGTTATATTTTGTGCTTAGTAAAGAGAGACTTTTATATTTTTACTTCTGCCCTCTTTAAAGAGGAGCTGTCTGTGTTAGTAACCACTTGCATTCCATATTAAATAATAACGCTAGGTCTTCATCCCTCTGAATTGTCCCATCCCTCAGTTATTCCTCCTGGAAACATATATTTTAATTGACAAGGCAGTTGTAGTTTCACAAGGGCTGGAGAGCCGCAGGTCGAAGAGAACTGTCATTGCGGATTTGCATAGTTAATATATGGCTTCTGTCCAGTTATATCTTGGATACAGAGCTAAACACAGGAAACATAAAGGATGTCCAATGATGTCACAGGAATTTCTGCGCAGTCATTAACCTTTCAGAAAAGCCACTCCCAAATCATACAGAGAAGAATGATGACATGGGAGAGGCCTGCCCGGATGAGCCCTGCTTCCTCGAGAGCTGTCACCCAGCTGACAGCCCTGAGATGGGATTTCTAGGGATGCTATGATAATGAGCAGGTGGATGCCAGCGCAGCGCGAGGCTGCAGATCCTACGGAGCGCAATCTCAGCCACTCAGTAACTATCTGCCATATAAAAGTCACTTGTTAATGCATTGGCTGCAGATTATTTGCAAATATTAACTTCGTAGGAGGAATTTAAGTATATGATGTGTGATTATGGAAGAGACATGTGAACCACAGTTCAAAAGCAATATATGGATCTACTAGATAACCCTCTATGAGGTGTAGCATGGCACATAAATAGGGATCAGGTGCCCAGATGGATATCCAATTACTACTAACCAAATGGGTTGTCACGTAGGCTCTTGACTGCAGACCTGCAGTAATAAGGATAGCACAGGAGGCCAGGAGCTGAATGTGATGCCCTTTAAATAGGTAGAATGGCTCATGTGACGCACGTGGAACATATACAGGTGTATCATGGAGCACATTATATGCCTTTGTGCAGTGTTCCTCTACTCCAGTCCTCAGGGCCCACCTGCTTCCCATGATTTGAGAATATCCCACAGAATGAATACCTGTGGTAAGTCCTGATGCACCTGCTCAATACTAAAGAAATCCTGAAAACATGACCGACAGGTGGGCCCTGAGGACTGAAGTTCAGGAACACTGCCCTCAAGGATATGGGATCAAGTGAAGTTCAGAACATATGCCTCCAGGACAGGAGAGTCAGTCCTTGTAGTAGAGAAGAACATTGTGGACTTTAGTCTTCTCTTGTCTGTTGACACCTGTGGAAAGGATGTGTAACGGTCACGTACACACACACACAGGGGGGAGGATAGTGACCACTGCGCTCCACCCTCACCCCTGGCCCTGCCTACTTGCCTCACGAGTCCTGATGACAGGGGACAACTGGACGGCAGTCCCTAACTTAGTATACGTGCGGGAAGGACAAACAAGACGAATAACGGATAGTGAACGGACCGGGTCAAAACCAAGAGGACAACGTAGTACAGAGGGATAAGCAAAGAAAGGTCAGGAGAAGCCGGGGTCATTAATACCAGGAGAGTCGAGAAGTACCAAAGGAGTCCGCAAAGAATAGTCAGGTGGAAGCCGAGGTCAATATACCAGGAAGGATGCGCAGTACAGGAGGAGCAGGCAAAGCATCGTCAGGGAACAGGATCAGGTAAGTACACAGGTATCCAACAACTGCCAGGAACCTAAATTCACAGGCAACCTGTGGCCAGCAGGCTGCCTGTATTTATAGTTTATAGTGAGGGTCATGTGACGTGGCCAGCGTCACATGACCGACAGACCGACCAGTCGAGCACCGAGTGATCAGCTCGGCGCTCAAGGCAGACCTAGGAGCAGGGAGCCTCCCAGCTAGCAAAGCTGCCCTGGGAACGAGGTCAAACACAGATCCTCGCTCCCGAAGCTAAGCAGCAGGTCTGCGGGTCAGCAGGTCTGCGCCTTCGGCACCCCGTTACAGGATGAACCCATTGCAGGTTCTCTGCACCCAAGGGTGCACATCCCATACCATACCAGGCAGAAAATGGTGAACTGACCAACATGAAACCTAGGATCTGGTGGTCTAGGTTAGTGAAGAGGTTATTTGTACATTCCTTGGTGGTCTAGTACAGTGAAGGGATCAATAATAAGCTCTAATTTATCCTGGGAGTCCCATGATGAAGGGGTCCATGAGAAGATGATGACCTTAGTAGTTGCCCAATTTACCTCTTCCTAAAACTGGCCTTAAGCCCTTATTAGACCGCACAAAAATCGGACAATTATCAGGAACAAGAAAAGTTTGTTTCCGATAATTGGGATCAGCCAAGCAAACAATCATTCATCAGCTAATGGGCATCTTTAATTAAGAAGAAAGATGCCCAATTATCGGAGGACATCTCGCTGTCTAATCAGGGACGTGCTGCCGAAAATGTATAGAACAGGATGAGGGAGCAATGAATTGTCCCTCTCCCATTCAGTTTGCATCGGCCTGTGTGATCAAACATCGGGCAGTGTGATAGCACCCATAGGCCCCAGCTCATGTTGGGAACCTCTTGGTATTCAATGTTTGGGCATGGGCACTGCTGTGCTAGGAGATAAATGTGAACAAACATGGGCAGGGCAAAAAGATAGGATACGTGTATTTGTGTGATTCAGCTCTGATTTACGTATATCTCCAACTCCAGGCAGAAGAAGGATGTCAACCGGTGTCACCTTCTATGGTCAACCAAAGTCTTGTCTTTCTTTCAGGCACCGCAATGCCAGCTGAAGAAATGGTAGAAACCGCGCTAATAACTCTCTGCATGACAATTTGCCAAATGTCCATGATTTGCTATCAGGATCTCAAGCTATATCCGTCATCAGCACTATTGACCTTGTCAACCCAAGGGCAGCTCTATTACACAACCTCCTCGGAATAATGGGCCTGTGTGTGCAGCCACAGCAGCACATTGTGTTTACAGGTAGCCAACAATGAGTCCATTCTCCTCTCCATGATATCCTCTTTGTTGGTCGACACCATTCATCTCATGACCTAAGTGATTACCTGGCATTGGGCCCTGTCATTTACTTAATGACTTTGTTTCTTGCATATTGTGTAACGCTTTAGACCGGTTCATTTGATGAAACGCTTACTGGCTGGACATAAGGGCCCCGGGCTAGTGGCTTAACGTATTATTACTTATCCGTAGCTAAGCATATATGGATATAACGACTGGTCGGCTAACAGCCACATGAAGCACCTGTGAGAGATGTAGCAGTGCCAACACTGTAATTACAGCAACACAGAACTGCCAACATCATAGCATCCACCACGCCCAGGATTAGGGTACTTTCACACTAGCGTTTAAGTTTTCTGGTATTGAGATGCGTCATATTGGCTCAATACTGGAAAAAAACGCTTCATTCATTGTCAATGGGGACAAAACTAAACTGAACAGAATGGAGAGCTCCAAAATGCATTCCGTTCCGTTTAGTTGCATTCCCAGACCGGAGAGTAAACTGCAACATGTTGTAGTTTGCTTTCCGTCATGGGATGCGGAGCAAGACGGATCCGGCATTACCCCCAATGCAAGTCAATGGGGACGGATCAGTTTTCTCTGCCACAATAGAAAACGGATCCGTCCCCCATTGACTTTCAATGGAGTTAATGACGGATCCGTCTTGGCTATGTTAAAGATAATACAACCGGATCTGTTCATAACGGATGCAGACGGTTGTATTATCAGTAACGGAAGCGTTTTTGCTGAACCCTGCCGGATCCAGTAAAAACGCTAGTGTGAAAGTTCTGCCAGCTACAGAGCAGTGTCCATAATATAGCTCCATTCACATAGCAGTGCACAAACATATGTGCCAGCCTCAGCCGTGCCCAAAGTTCTTCACCAGCAGGGGCGTCGTTAGGTCAAAAGATTAGGGGCTGGAGCCCCAAATGTTTTGTCCAGTTCCCTGAATGTTTATGCTGGCAGCTGGTGGTGGGCATAGGCGTTGAGGTTCTGTCAGGGCCGGCAAGCGCTATACTCACCTTTTCCTTCCTGGTCCTCGGCGCTCCACTGTGAAGGCTGCGCACAGTGTGAGGCCGCACTGTGACCTCACACTGTGCGCGCCCACACAGCAGACTATACAAGAGGA
Source organism: Bufo bufo (assembly GCF_905171765.1). NCBI lineage: Eukaryota > Metazoa > Chordata > Amphibia > Anura > Bufonidae > Bufo > Bufo bufo. The sequence continues at coordinate 26,370,964 of NC_053397.1, read as the reverse complement.
TTACCGAGTTGTGAAGAGTGGCAGCATCCGGAGCATTTTTTTATTTATTTGGGGGCTGATGGAGGCACTGGGGGCTGAAGAGGGGCACTGGGGGCTGAAAAGAGGCTGCTAGAGGGCTGATATGAGGCACGGGGGGCTAATATGAGGCACTGGGGGGCTGAAGAGGGGCATTGGGGGCTGATATGAGGCACTGGGGGGCTGAAGAGGGACACTGGGGGGCTGAAGAGGGGCACTGGGGGGCTGAAGAGGGGCACTGGGGGCTGATATGAGGCACGGGGGCTGAAGAAAGGCACTGGGGCTAAAGAGAGGCACTGGGGGCTGATATGAGGCACTGGGGGCTGGAGAGAGGCTGCTGGGGGGCTGATATGAGGCACTGGGGGCTGAAGAGGGACACTGGGGGGCTGAAGAGGGACACTGGGGGTCTGAAGAGGGGCACTGGGGGCTGATATGAGGCACTGGGGGCTGGAGAGAGGCTGCTGGGGGGCTGATATGAGGCACTGGGGGCTGAAGAGGGACACTGGGGGGCTGAAGAGGGACACTGGGGGGCTGAAGAGGGACACTGGGGGTCTGAAGAGGGGCACTGGGGGCTGATATGAGGCACTGGGGCTCTTATCTGAGGTCTGATTGGGGGTCATTCACATTGGGGTCTGATCTGAGGTCTTATTGGGGTCTTATTAACATTGGGGGTCTTATTGGGGCTGTCAGCTGAGGTCTGATTAACATTGGGGGTTTGATTGGTGGTCTGACCTCAGGTGTAATGGAAAAACATTTTTCCTTATTGTCCCCCTCTAAAACCCAGGTGCGTCTTATGGGTCGGAGCGTCTTATAGGGCGAAAAATACGGGTACGTTTAAAAATGATTTCTTCTCCCTTCATTATATTGATAGTGCGGGTCTGTATGTATGTATGCAGAGTGTATTTGTGTATATATATGTGTGTGTATCATGTGTATATAATATGTACATACACACGCGTGGCGTGTGTGTGTTTGTGCTTTAGGGTGCACACCCTAATGCAATAGGCTGCGCACGCCTATGTGCAATGAGCCAGACCGCAGCAATAATTGAGATCCAGACTTGGAATAAAGTTCAAACTTGTCTTTACTATATGTCTTTAGAATGCACATATATGAGAATATAATGAAAAATTACACAAGATGACAAAGTTAATGCCCTTAACAGGTTGTAGCGGGGTAAAAGAGTTTTGTAACATAACTCTGGGATGCTGGTGGGATTTTTTTATTTATTAGGCTATTCCTAGCCGTCTGGGCAATCCCACAGATCATCCCCCAACCCCCCTTGTACTTGTTCTGCTACTTGCAGGCTGCGCGGGCATGAGTTCAGAACTTCAGTCACTTCGGTCCGAAGTTCTGAACTCATGCCCGTGCAGCCTGCAAGTAGCGGAACAAGTACAAGGGGGGTTGATGGGTTCCAACTTCTGTGATTAGTTTATAGTTGGGGGGTTTGCTTCATTTTAAATTAGGCTGACCATAGGTTAGGATGATCTGTGGGGTTGCCCAGACGGCTAGGCCCTTCACTGTAGTTATTAACCGCTTTCAGCAGACCCCCATTCACTGAAGGGGTGACTGCTGAAAGGGGGTTAATAACTACTGTGAAGGCCCCCTATGCCGATGAGGGTGTGGCTTCATGGGGTGGGGGCGTGGCTTCATGTGGGCTCGTGCCCCGGATGTCTTCAGACCCTAGCAACTCCTCTGTTCACCAGAAGACAAATCGAGCAGAGCTGATCACAGATGTGTTATGTTCTGGGACAAAGTAAAAAATCCTGGCTCTACAAACCCTATGAGGTTGGGAAGTCAGGAGTCTCAAGAAAGACAACTAAGAGTGGGTCCTAAGCTACACTGTGGACAAAGTCATTAAAGGGGGAGATTTAATAAAAAACTATGCATACCTTATAGATATATAAAGTCTCTGTATCTGCATATCTGATATAGAAGGTATATATATATAATAGGTATGGAGCCTCTGTGTCTGCATATCTGAAATATTAGGCAATATGCGACTTCTCCCCGCTCATGCCCGGACTAAATAAGTGGGCATGGCATGGGCAGAGAAGAGGACGGGACGGGAGGCCCGTATCATTTACCATTTTCTACGCTTGTTCTACGTGCGGGGATCAGGAGCCACACAGGTGCTGGGAAGCGGTTTAAGTATAACCTATATGATGGCCCGGGGGGTCATTATAGGGGATGGATAACCCCTTTAAAATGAATCTAGCAGAACAATTGCAGCAATGAACGGGGAGATCTCGGGATCCATGCGAAGAACAGGGCTGGTTGTTGATTTATTTGAAAGAGATTGTCATGTCTGATTTTCATATTTTACATTACTCCTGGGATAACCCCTTTAAATACACCTTACCTGACTTTATTGACTTCCAAAAAGCCAGGATACATCATTACAGGCCAGCTTCAGTAGTATCTGGAGAATGTGTAGTGAAGCAACCCAAACTAACTCCAGCGGCACCACCGCTATGACTCTTTACTGGTATATTGCATTTTTCGCTTCTTTTTTTTTTTGTAGATAATTCAGCAACTACATATAGGGCTGTGGTGACTCCTTAGGTGTGACCCAAGGATTCAGAGGATGTGATTATGTAAGTTTTAAGTTCTAAAAATGTGTCTATATACGTCTACGTATTTCATGCAAATGGCTAATGGCATCAAGCACTGATCTGCCCCTCTGACACTATACCATGTTCGGCGTGGAGGTCGATCAACCACGTTGAAGAGGCTCCAGGGATCACTCTAGCGCTGTAGTCCATTCAAACAGCTGAAATTGCAAAAAAGCTCCATGGTGAGGGCCCAACTCATGAACCTTTTTCACTTGGCCCACCAATGTGTTAAAACATCCCTGGGTGCCTTCCCTGACCTTTGGACTGTTTCACGGATTCTCACAAACTCTGCCTACCCTGACTTTGGTCTGTTACTGACTATGATCCCTTCAGTGTTTCGTACCGGTGTGTCTCTGACCCCCGTGAGTCAGCTGTCAACTACTACTCCAGGAGGTAGCGGCCTGGTGGTTCCCCTGCAGCAAAGCCCAGATCCCTGTATAGAGGTTAAAGGATGAATAGTAGGGGACTGCCAGCATAATGCCCTTAAGTTTAGCGCAAAATCGAACCAGTTACCAGTTGTTTCCACACCCACTGTACATTACAGATGTGAGCACAGTACAATAGCCCCACGATCAGATAGGAACTGACTGTATCATAAATTGCTATGGTGAGTCAGGTGAGCTGCAGTTGGTCTAGGAGATGCAGCTGACACACAGCCCCGGACTGAGCATGGTCATGTGAATCAGTCCTTAATCTCCAAGAAATCTCTTGTGTTAAAGCAATGTGACCGCTTGCTAAATAATTGAATTTGCTGCACTGAGAGACTATAAAGTGCTTTGGACAAAATTAATGTCTACAAATAAAACTTCTAAACTGCTAAATCCATTACGTTTTACTGCTGCAGGCAACACTAGCATAAAGAGGCAAATGTTGCTTCAATTTATGTTTTAAGATTGTAAATGGCGTTTAATTTGTGTTTTATTTATTTTTTAATGTCATGTTTTGGTCAGTGCCAGTTCTTTATCTGCTAACATTTTTAATATGATATTAAAGTCAATGTGCACATTTTATCATCACACTATTAGGGCCAACTTTTTTTTTACTGACTTTTTAATATATCTTTATAATGATTAAAGTTCAGATTTTTCTGACACAGGGCTCCAACTCCCCTGCATAGACATGAAGTTAATTGATAAAATTCTGTTCGCTTTTCACCGCCACTAGAGGGAGCTTAGGAGCTTACTGCACACAGTTTAAATAACACAGTATGGCGACTTTCACACTTGCGCTTTCCCTTTCCCGCTATTGAGATCCGTCACAGGGTCTCAATAGCGGAAGAAAACGCTTCCGTTTTATTCCCCATTCATTGTCAATGGGGACAAAACTGAACTGAACGGAACAGAGTGCATCAGAATGCATACCGTTCCGTTTGGCTGTGTCCCCATCACGGACAGAATAACGCTGCAAGCAGCGTTTTTATTTCCGCGATGTGGTGCGGCGCAAGACAGATCCGTCATGACTTAATGAGGAAGGACCCGTTTTTTCGGACACAATAGAAAACAGACCCGTTCCCCATTGACTTTCAATGGTGTTCGTAACGGATCCGTCATGGCTATTTTAAAGATAATACAACCGGATCCGTTCATAACGGATGCAGACGGTTGTATTGTTGTGACGGAAGCGTTTTTTGCTGATCCATGACGGATCCAGCAAAAACGCTGGTGTGAAAGTAGCCTATGTCGTAAGCCCCTAACTCCGCTTAATGGCGGTTGCAGGAATGTTATCATTAAATTATTTTTCTGTGCATGGGATATGGAGCTCTGCATAGGATAAAAGAAACTCCAACCGCTATAAAGATCTATTAAGAAATGAATCTGCACAGAATTTTTAACTAATTAAAGGGATATCACACAATTAATGTAAAAAATGAAAATCAGACATCATATAGCACACAACAACCTCTTTGTAAAAAAAGCTAGAACCAGCCCTGTACCTTACGTTGATCTAGAGATTTCCGCATTCATAGCTCCAATTGCTCTGCTAGATTTTCTTCCTGATGGCAGCTAAGCAGGCGTGTCCTTTCTGCCGTAGCTCTCTTCGTATCACATCTCAGGGGCATATTTTTTCTGCTGTAGCTCTCTCCCTATCATAGCTCAGGAGGCATGTTTTTTTTTCTACTGCAGTTTCCTCTCTGTCACTGTCTCAACTCCTTACAGTAGATATGGCTGGTGGCAATTAAAAGGTGGAACTGAGCATGTGTGACCACCTCAGCGAGGGGGACAGAGAAATAAGGAAAAGAACAAGCAGCAGGTGGAGCTACACATATACATTATATTGAATAACTCAATGGCTATGCTAAATGTTTAATTACAGGTGCTTATTTTTGAACATATTAAATATTTGTCATTAGACAATCCCTTTAAGATAAGAAATGGTATTTAAAGAGTCACTGTACTACCACACAATTTCATTTAATTTAACAGAGAACGGTGTAACTAGCAAGTTGCAGTTCACTGCCTGTTGTCAGGCAAGATCCGTCCGGGCGTGTCAGAGCTAGCGGGCGTGGAAGTGCGGGCGTGTCAGAGCTAGCTGAGGTCCTGAGCCTGATGAAACCACTGCTTCTATACAGCTTCCCGCATTTTGCAAGTGTGATTTATCCCTCCTTATCTGTTCAGTGAGATCTGGAGCTGAAAACAAACATAATGAGAAGTAATGGAAGTGAGTTCACAGCAGTATAGTGCTGGCAGAAGGGAAACACCTCCTGCTTCTGAGTGAAATGCATCTAGCTGTGCAGCTGAAAAGGGGAATAATATGGCTGAAAAACATTAGGGAAGCCCGAACATAACTGTTTCTTCACAGTTATGATTGTAGAAAGAGGCACAGCCATTATGGAAACTTTTTTTGAAAACCCAGGTACGCTTTAATAGGGGATAGTTCATATCTGCCTGTATGTATAAAAACTACAGTAGACAAAAATTGCATAAATTGTATATAACTGGCAGTCACATCCCTCTGTCATACACTAACCTTTGCTGGAAAAATAAAATCTGGGATCTGGTTGCTGTGGGTAGCTGTTCCATGCTTTTTTTTTAGCACTAGGCTTTTTTTTATAGGGGTCTTATATGACGGTACTCAGCCTTCCCAAATAATGAGCAATTAAGGGTTATGTATTAGCTGCTGGTAAATAATTTATTTCCATAAAAATGTGACCACAGAAAATTCAGAGAAAAAATACTGCTGATTATCTGTTAGACATAAATCCCTAATGAGCGGGGAGAGTCTGCCGCTGCCATGTTTTTATAAGGTCACATCTGCATAGCATTGAAAATGACAATTTTTTATTACGTGCCGACAAATGACGAGCAGAGCGTTCTGGCTGCTGCCTCCATCAATATATATACGTACTGATGAAAGTGCTATTATAGAGGCTGCAGCCATTAATCACTATTTACTATAGGAGAGCTGCAGATTAGAGATGGATTTATGCAAATTCAAAGAGGTTTGCACGTAATTACTAGGGAAGAATTAGTAATCATCATCATTTTTAGTGGTAATGAATTATGGCCATTTGCATGTCCCCAAAATAGGCAACATAGAAGAGATGCAGCTCTGTGCTATGTATCTGTATAGCGCCACCTTCTGTTAGTTTTTTCCCTTATTTCTCTGCCTATCTTGTTCATGCTCCATTCCATCCTTCAACTGCCACCACCCGTATTTTCTGTTAAAAGCTGTGATAGTTACAGGGAGAGAGCTGTAGGAGAAAGGACATGCCCCTGAGAAAAGACACAGCCCCAGAGCTGTTAAATGGGGAGAGAGCTCCAAAATAAATGACACATGAGAAAGGACATGCCCTCTGAGCTGTGATAGGCAAAGAGATGCAGGAGAAAGGACACATCCCCCGAGGAAAGATACGCCCTCTGAGCTGTGGTAGGGAGAGAGCTGCAGGAGAAAGGACACATCCCCTGAGGAAAGACATGCCCTCTGAGCTGTGATAAGGAGAGAGCTGCTGGAGAAAGGACACATCCCCTGAAAAAAGACACGCCCTCTGAGCTGTGGTAGGGAGAGAGCTGCAGGAGAAAGGACACATCCCCTGAGAAAAGACATGCCTCCTGAGCTGTGATAAGGAGAGAGCTGCAGGAGAAAGGACACATCCCCTGAGAAAAGACATGACTCCTGAGCTGTGATAAGGAGAGAGCTGCTGGAGAAAGGACACATCCCCTGAGAAAAGACATGCCTCCTGAGCTGTGGTAGGGAGAGAGCTGCAGGAGAAAGGACACATCCCCTGAAAAAAGACACGCCCTCTGAGCTGTGGTAGGGAAAGAGCTGCAGGAGAAAGGACACATCCCCTGAGAAAAGACACGCCCTCCGAGCTGTGGTAGGGAAAGAGCTGCAGGAGAAAGGACACATCCCCTGAGAAAAGACAGGCACACTGACAGCTTGAAATAAATCTAGCAGAGCAACTGGAGCAATGAATGGGGAGATTTCTGGATCAAGTGAGGTACAGGGCTGGTTCTATGATGTCTGATTTTCATTACACTTTTTACATTAATCATGGGGTAACCCCTTTAATTGAGGGCCACCAGCAATCAGTAGATCGCTACAGGTCTGTGAGACAGAACCTGAAGCTGTGGGGGGCTTCCCTTTTTTTCTGCAGTGGCCACTGCTGGAGAAATATGGTATTACATGGCACTAAGTTAAATAAATGGGCAATCATATACGTACAGTGTGTTTGCCCTGAGTCCTCCAAAGCAGGAGTCAGTGTTTGCAGATTGTGGCCATGACATCCATACGCTCTAACATGGCAAATGGGCAGAGGTCGTCCTTACAGGTCAACCCCTTAAAGGGCTGCACTGATTCACTTTAGGTCAACCATTTAAAGTTCTCGTCATCCTGTAGCAAAGTATATATGGGAAAACCAGGGCTCATGGTCTTCCTCTTTGATATGTACGCCCTTCATTCGGTGTACATATGACCCTAAAATACAATAGTAAATAAGAAAAGTAATTTAGAATAAGACCTTGTGTGCGCTCTGTATGATGCCATATGGTATTGATGTAAAAAAAAATGTATGTAAAAAAGAGTTTTTGTAGTTGCGTTGATTGGGGGAATACGTAAGTGAAAAATGAAGTGAAAATGTTCCTACAATCTTCTACATAAACCACGCAGCCAGCACCACGAGACGTGTTTTACAAAGTAGTGACGCGCAATGTAAAATGCCATAAAAATCAATGTGAACTACATAAAAATATTATAGGAAAATGAAGCTAATTTGAAGTGATCTTTTGTTGAGCAGTAAAATGAAGCCTAATTCCATGTCTTTACCGTCATATGGAAACTATTAAAGTTTCAAAGTCCCAGGATCCTAAACCTCAATGAAGTAAACTCCCCAGCGCTCTAATTCGAGGCAATTACTGAACTGAAGAGAGTGCATCGTACTAAAAGCAACCCTGGTTAGGTGTGGGGGGGGGGGGTTATACTGTTTCCAGCCGTCACTATCGCTACACAAATTGGAAATGGCTCTTAGATCATACGGATCTGCTATGGAAACTTAGCAGAACACCATAGCAGAATATTCGGTCTGGGACACGTGTAGACTTTGCCAGGGATGGATTTAGTCGGCCCTTTTAGCATACTTTGGCACCCAGAAATGTTTTTTTTATAAAATTGTATGGATTTAAAGTGGTTTGAGATATACATCACTGAAATATAACATTTTTTTATTTTTTTTTGAAAACGGGATCATCTGAGCCATATGGACTTGTAGCTGCAATACCAGGCACAGCCCAGGGACAAGAGTGGCGCGATTTTAGGGAAGGCAAACATATCTTTTTTTTTTTTTACTAATCCATTCAAATTGCATTTGCTAAAAAGTAAAAAAAAAACACAAAAAAATGAGATCAAATTACAAGCAACCGAGTCACAGTCCTAATGCGCGTTATGTTATGTAGTCAAACATCAGTCGGCTACAAATACAATCATATTCTGCCCCAACACTAAAAACCATATTGCCTCCCCAACTTCTGTGTCAGTAAAGTGGAACAGGGGCTCGTTTGGAATACTATATATCTCTCTATATACTCTGACAAATCTCCTGCTTCTCTTCTATCACAAAGGTGTCTTCCTGCAGTCACCACTAGGGGGAGCTCAACTACAATTAATGCAGTTACCATTGACTGAAATGAAAGCTGGGATCATCTGTTTGCACTGAGCTCCCCCTAGTGGTGGCTGCATGGAAGAGGCATTTTTTTTTTTACATCTGAAACATAAGGAATTCAGTGCTGATCCCTCCACCTCTCTCAAAGAGGCCCCATGGCAGTCACGTGGTCGCCTCCATTGAAGGTCCTCTAGTACAGTGTTACTCAGCTCCAGTCCTCAGGGCCCACCTGCCGGTCATGATTTGAGAATAAGTCCTGATGTATCGACACTAATTATATCACCTGCTCAATACTAAGGAAATCCAGCAAACATGGACAGTAGGTGGGCCCTGAGGACTGGTGTTTCCAGTGGTGTTCTAAAAATAAATAAATAAATAAATAAATAAAAACATTTCCAAATATTGAGAAATTTCCTCATAATTTCTCATTTATACTCTATTCTATACTATATTCTACTAGGTTTCATATCTTCATCAACATGATGAATTCACCACTAAGAACCTTGGGCTAAATGATGAACATTCAGATGATCACCAGAATCTCAGGTGCCAGCTATACCCCCCTGTGCCTTGGGTACTGAGCACTGAGATTGGATGCTGCTGCTACTACTACAGTACCCCTGCCCACCCGGTACCATAGTCACTAAACGTTAACTTATTATGACCAGCTGAGAATCAGATGCTGAATATTTTGTTGACCACTACATACTGAATATGACACCAACCTGATTCTGACTCTGACCACCAGGGATCACATACTATACCACTGCCCACTAGGTGCCATAGTCAGTAAAGGTTATAATGACCAACTCAGAATCAGATGCTGAATATTTCATTGACCACTAAATACTGAATATTGAATATGACTCTGACCACCTGGCATTGCATACCGTACTGTACCATGGCCCACCAGGTACCATAGTCAGTAAACATTATGATGACCAACTGGGAATCCGATGCTGAATATTTTATTGCCCACTTCATACTAAATATTGAATGTGACACCAAACTGATTATGACTCTGACCACCAGGGATCACATACTATACCACCGCCCACCAGGTAGCGTAGTCAGTAAAAGTTATAATGACCAGCTGGGAATCAGATGCTGAATATTTTATTGACCACTATATACTAAATAGTGAATATGACACCAATCTGATTATGACTCTGACCACCAGGGATCACATACTATACCACCGCCCACCAGGGACAACCCTCTCAGTAAAAACTCTATTAACAAGTGATAGAGGGCAAATCTGATATCCTAAAGCTAACCAGAGTTACTTTCTATAGATTTGATTATTCGCACATGTTGGGCATGATGCCATCACAGGGGTGGGATGGCATATGCAGTTTTTGCGCTGGAGTCCAGGAGGATCAGGCAACACTACAAATTATATGGCACCTTTCCTGGGTATATAGCGAAGGATGAGTTTCCATCAGCTTTTCCTACCTCTGTGAGCTAGAATTTATTTTACTATCTTTCTACCCGGCAGGCTCCACATGCGTTAATCACTATTACCATCTACCTACAAGCAGGAAAAGGAGTTTTGATAAATGAGAACTTGCTGGTAGAATGTATTCCCTGTTCTGTTCAGTGCTCTTTATATGAAACAGATGCACAGAGCATAAATCAGACTTTTGTATTGTGCAGGCTGCAGCTTTCTGTACACATTACTGTTCAGCCAAGAACTGGATTTATAGTGTGCTGAGCTCAAAAAAGTCTGATTATTTTTGTCTTGTTCTGTTGCATTTTTGATGCTTTCATCTGATGAACTCTTCTGCAGACTGGACAGTTTGGCTTTTACAGCGAGGGTTAATCCGAAGTATATCGTTTTATATCGTTTTATAGATTCTGATATTGCTGGACGTAAAAATGAAAGGAATTGTCCAGATTGAGCTACTCAAAAGAAATAATAAGTAGCCAACACCAGATTGTTGAAGTGTAGTGTCCCCACTAGATAAGCGTGGGCACTACACAAGGGTCAATTGGTGTGTGCGTTACTCCTCCTCACTAGGGACAGGAATGTTATCTCTAATTGTGCATTTTATGTAATTTACAAGGTATTGTTTGTATGCAATGTCCCCCTGTAATATGCAATATCAGGCCTAGTTCTATGCAGTTAGTCATCCCAGACGTTAGAGGGCGTTAGAGAACCCCTGGTATAAGTATTCAGGCCCAGACAGGGAGGGTTGGTTGAAGGTCAGGAGTCTGCAGAGACAAGCTAGAAGGCACAAGCCAGAGCCTTCTCCTGACATGCAACTAGACAGCCCAGGCTTCTAGTTGCTACTAGTAGACTAGTAGAGGGATCCTAGTCTACCTACTGATCCAGAGAGCCATGGTTAGCTCAGAAAATGTACCCCAAGGGAAGAGTTTACCTCCTGGGAGAGAAACCCTGTAGTTCCCACCAAGTCAAGCAGAGTCAACATGTCCAGCTGATACAAGTAAGCTGAAGGGCAGAAAGGGTAGAAATGTATGCAAGAATGAGTACCTGAGGAGGATTATTTACCAAGGATAAAAGCCTACATTGAGGTATCCGGGCCTTGGGATCAAAGCCAGACAGGAGTTCTAAGGAACAGTGTACACTATCTCCGAGGAGTCTGTACAGCCTGATTCTGCGCGTGTGGATGTTTACCCTCTGTGTATCTTGCCAGGAAACAGTATACCTGCCATAATTGTGAAACCCTGCTTGCGAAGAGTACTTGATATGTGGAACTGAGTTGTCATCTAACTGTATAAAGTGGAATTGATTACAGTAAAGCAAAGTTTGGTTCACCATACCATCTGTGTTCCTCACTTATTAAGACCATCCATCGGTGTGCCACCGTTACGGGCACTGGCGTCACGTACCTTAAAGGGACCTTGCCCCAGGCACCTAAAACACCTGCAACATCCAGGGCACCTCATCCATCACCAGGCCTGGTCCCTAAATACAGAGTGTGCCCCAGAGGACTCCTGTGCCAGCCTCTCCTTCACTGCTGTATGCCTGCCCAGGGTTTCCTTATAGAACTGTGAGTAACCCTCGCTTGCCATTAACCGTGACCTCACAATCGCATTACCCTGCAGGTCTGGCGTATCGCAGAAGGAGACCTTTTAAAATGCAGCCCCCAGTTGAGTGCTGCTCCTGGTGCCCTCGACCAACAGCTGATTTTGCCAGGGAACGCTATGGCTAGCCAGACATTATGTACTACTGCAGGCCTGCTCAACCTGCGGCCCTCCAGCTGTTGTAAAACTACAACTCCCACAATGCCCTGCTGTAGGCTTTTCAGGCATGCAGGGAGTTGTAGTTTTGCAACAGCTGGAGGGCCGCAGGTTGAGCATGCCTGTACTACTGTATTACATAAAAGCTCTCCATTCTGGCAGGGGGGCCCCTCTTTGATATCTATATTCCCCAATAGGACATATGGAGGGGGTCTGTCTTCATGAAACTATACCAAGATTTGGCTGTTTTTCTATGAACTGACCACTAGTGGCCGCTCTTTCATGCATGTCTGTGTGCGGCCACCTAGTGGTTGTGTTTTGAACTGAAGTCTTCCAAAGATTCTGATAGCATGTCAAGATATTGTATTGTCTCTAACCAAATCTGAGCCAAAGTAAAGCCTCATTCACACGTCAGTGTTTTGGTCAGTGATTTCCATCAGTGATTATGAGCCAAAACCAAGATTGAAGCTACACAGAGATCAGGTATAAAGGAAAGATCTGCACCTGTTCTGTGTTTAGAGCAGCACCTGGTTTTGGCTCAGAATCACTGACCATAACACTGTCATGTGAATGAGGCATACGGGTGGACACATCCCTAATCCTAAATTATCCCCCTGCAGGCTGTTCTCCTCTGGTGTTAGCCTCTGCTTTGTATTCCTGGTTAGTTGTAATTATATTCACACTTCTGTGTGTTTGTTTTGGGTCCCGGTATGTTAGCACTTAGGAGAGCATCACATCTCTCAATGGCTTTCGTAGACTGGAGGGTCTCCAAAATGGCCAACAAGTTCTGCAGACCACCCAGCGGGTGAGACGCAATTATTAAATAAAATAAACACTTGATGATTGGAAGGAGGCTACAAGCCGTGCAGTAATTACAGGGGGTGAGTCCAGTTTGGTTTGGGTTTTTGCATTGTTTATTCATATATTGTGTAGTTGTATAATATTTGCATTCATTAAGTAACACATTTGTTTGATTTCTTATTTTGCTGGATTGTTTTTATGTTGTAAAGAAATCCGATGATTCTGTACAGACAAATTAATCCACTAGTGACCACCAATACATCTTTTTTTATGGTGGTCGCTAGCAGGCTTTAGGCTAGACTGCCACAATTTTATGGAGGCCTAGTCTAAGTGCTGCACAAGAGAGCTGGTCTCCTGCTCTAACGGACCAGATTGGCAGAAGCGCTGATACAGGACGTTTAACTCCTTAGATATCACGGTCAATAGCAACCGCAGTATCTAAATGGCTTAGAGGGTGTCACGTGCCGGACATCCCGCGAAGGACCTCTGAGACACCAGGCGAGCAGGAATACCGGAACAGAAAATGGAACAAGGGAACTTTATTAAAGAGAACAAGCTCATGACAAGTACAGAGGCACTCAAAGTACACACAAGGAACAATGGATGAGAACCCACTGTGGCACTGACTGGCAATACTCTGCTGGGACGTGACTAAGCAACACCTTATATTCCCTAGAGCCTCAGCTGATGAGGATAGGCTTGGTCCAAGGTAGTTGCCAGGGGCTACTTCACAGCGTAAACCGAGTCAGTGGCAACTACGAAGGTACCAATAGTACTAGAGTCCACAGACATACAGGCAGAGACATACCAGCAACCTGCGCCGCAAGCAAAGGGAGCAAGCGGCCCCAGGCAGAGCTGCACATGGAAGGTGAAAGGGCACAAACACAGGAATTCCCCCTCCGGGGAAACCAGGAACCCCCTTCCAGAGGAACTGCCAGACTGACATGAACAAAACATCAGAAGCAGAAACAACTGCCAGACAGGACACGGAACAGAACAGAATCAGATACAGTTAAGCACTGCTAGGCTTACACATACTGAAAAGGTAACAGAAAACATGACAAATGACATAAATGGAGAATCAGGTGAAACCACACCGAAGTGCGGACAGAATGATCCCTAGGATCAGCAGCAAGGGGACAACACCCAACAAGCAACACATAGACGGAATACAGACAGAACCGAGCAGAGAACTGACCTACAGACAAAAGCACAAACACTGGCACCTGGGAGGACACACCCCTAGAAACAACACAGGGAGATAAACCCTTCAAGGTCAGGGAGAAACAGAACCCTCAGAACCCTGCAGTACAGAGCATTGCCCATGGCAACCAGGAACATGGAACCAGAATACACAGAAACCTGCAGCCAGTATGCAAGGGGACGTGCAGCCAGCCTACACGGCAACAGTGGTGATGTGTGCTAAGCCTATGCAGGCAGTATGAAATCTGCACAGGGTCCCTGGTTAAAACTGCATTATATTACTCCGAAATTGCTGCTGCATTTCAGAGAAAACATAGTCTAAAAATGAGCCGGAAAAGGGGAGTCATGGGGCAGCTCCATTCCAGCTGCTTCTCTCCCAGTTCAGCTTCATTGACAAGTCTTTGCCTATACACATGTATGGAGAGACCTGTTAAAGCTTTCTTTCTATGCTTAGAACTTTGAGTCAAGTGGGTGGTCTTATCAGTGAAGGACAACCATCTCTGTATGCAGGGGTGTACACAGATCTCTTAGGGCCCCATAGCCCAACTTAGTATGAATCCCCTGCCCCACCAAGTATGCAGATCCATTTTGCCGCCCCCTCATGTCACTCACTCACTGACAGACAGACACGCACTCAGACACTCACTGAATGACGTACACAGAAACTCACTGACAGACACACAGACACTCACTGGCAGACAAACACACACATATACTCACTGACAAACATACACATACTCACTGACAAACACACAGACACTTACTGACCGACAGACATCCACACTCACTGACACTCAATGACAGACACACATACATTTAGTGACAGAAAGACAGACATACATACACTCACTCACTGACATAAATACACAGGCAGACACTCACTCAGTCAAACACTTAAACACACTTCCAGTGTGGTGCAGCTCCTCAGTCCTCCAGCGCGCCGTTTAGCATGCCGGGGCCGGAATGACGTCATATTCCGGCATCACAGAGGGCGCATGAGGGAGGAGTGGGGAGCTGCTAGAACAGCCTCCCTTGCCGTCTGCCTCCTCTCCTCCGGTAATTTACTGGCAGAGCAGGCACCTGCCATCAGGGTAAGCAGATGCCTGCTCTGCCATATTTAAGAAGGACCTCCAGCTCCTGGCCCCCCTGTAACGGCGCTGGGGGCGGCCCAAGAGCCGCTCGCCCAGGGCTGCAGCCCCAGTCAGGGGGAGCCCACCAGGGCGCCCCCAGCAGGCCGGCGCCCTAGGCGAACGCCTAGTTCGCCTATATGATTGCGCCGGCCCTGTGCAGAACGCATAGTGCAATGCCCCAGATTTCTAATGAATTAGCTTTTTTTTATTAAGCAGAAAATATTTTAATTAAAAACAAACTGTAATAAAAAAGGCGCCCTACTCCTCCGACTTTTATGTTGGAAAACGTGGAACAGGTGCTTCAAAAATATGGTGCACCGTATTTCTCAATGTATTCACGACACACAGTTAGCATAAATACATTGATAAATCTCCTGCTTCCCTTCTATGAAAAGCTGGATGCTGCAGCCACCACTAGGGGGAGCTCAGTGCATAGGAATTTATATAATTACCATGAAAGCTGTAATAATCTCTTCGCAGTTTGCTCCCCCTAGTGGTGGCTGCATGAAAATGCAGTATTTTCAAGTTGGAAAGAGGAATGCTGTGCTGCCTTCCCCTCCTGCCCTCCCCTAGGCTTCATAGCAGTCTCCTAGTCCTCCATTGGAAGTACAGCACTGTCTCCACCTGTGAGAAGAGCTGAGAATCCAGAATGCTTAATTGAACACTTGCCAAATGCCATGGATCTAAGGCTGCTTTCACATCTGCGTCGGAAGCTCAGTTCCGGGCTTCCGCCACAGTATTAATCAAAAGTAGCAGAGAGAAAAGTCCTGCATGCAGGACCTTCTTTCTTCACAATTTTTTTTTTCTCCTAACGGATTCCATTATAGTCAATGGGGTCTGCTAGGCTCTGTTTGCATCAGTTACGTGCTGAATCAGCACTTCCATTATTTTCGTTCTGCAGCCGTAATGGAAAAACACAGGTGATGAAAGCAACCTAAGACTATACAATACATAATACGACTATACTATACTATACTATACATAATATGTTATTTTATCATTGTAAAATAAAATGACGGAAATTTGTATTTGGGGAGTAGGGACCAAAAATCTATTCAGAATCAACAAGATCAGTTTTATGTCAAATATTGGGAGAAATCTTACATTTTCAGGAATTTCTAATTGGGTATTCTTGGAGAATATGTGTTATACCGCTCTGCGGCTCCCACCACCTGCTGCACTCCTCCTAAAGCTGTAAATACCTTCATTAGATGCGGGGTCACACTCTACGTGTTTACAATGTAATATACGTCCCCGGGATTGGAAACATTTCTCTGAAGTTCATTAGGGTCTGGAAACAATGACTGGTCCACCCCACATTATGTTCTCAGCCACGGAAAGATTGACGCAGTCATTAGATATTATTGTGAGATTTTCAGACTACGGAGGTATAGTGGAAATTTCCAACCTTGCAGGGAATGATGTCGGGCACCATAGTGGCAGGATCCGTGTATAGTACCCCCTCCCAAATGAGATAGAGCACGCACTAATGTGTTAGTTTATAACCTACCCATTAAATATTTTAATCAGGTGTCTATCAGATCCAAATCTTAAAGGGGTTATCCAACCTCAATAATGCCCCAAAAATGCCCGGGCCCCTCACACAGGTTATACTTACCTCGCTCCCTGGCATCTGCGTTACTTCCGATGCCAGCACAGCTGCTGCTGTTTTGATTCGCGCGAGGGGGGGGCGCTCAGCCAGTAGCAGGCCGCGACAGGAACGAGCCTCCCTAACATCACCTGCGATGGGGAGACTTGTTCCCATTGCGGCCTGCTATTGGCTATCCCCCCCGTCGCCAGATGTTTTGATCCACTGGGAGATGCAGCGCCAGCTGTGTGGGTATCAGAAGCGACGCGGGTGCTGGGGAGCAAGGTAAGTATAACCTGTGTGATGGACCCGGGCATTTTGGTTGGCATCATAGGGGTTGGATAATCCCTTTAAAGAGAAGAGGTCAACAGGATCAACTCTATTAAACCAGGCATACCGCCTGATAGATGATTCTGCTGATTAAAATGATACCTGTCTTGTGAAAATCGGTTGTGGCGTTCCCCAGAAAAACAACTTTTATTCTTTATGCAAGTGAGGACTTCAGTGCACCGAGGGGTGGAGCTTAGTCCCTCACTGCACCTCAGCTTCTCCGGTTTCTGGTGCTGGCCACACCCCTTGGTGAGCTCAAGCCCTCATTTGGAGAAAAAATAAAAGTCTTTTTTCTCGGAAATGCCTCAACCGACTTTCATAAGACAGATATCATTTTAATCAGCAGGATCAATCCTACCAGATAGTGTGTCTGGTTTAATAGGTCACACCTGCTCTTTAAATTCTACCTATCTTTTTCACAAACTTCTGACATTACCATAATGACATGTCCAAAATTTTGATCAATTGGTGTGCGGAGATCCTGTAAAATGAATGGGCCGCAGAGCTCAACTGAGCGCTGTGCGCCTTCATTTCTGCTAGGCGCTGCTCGGCTCTCAGAGCAAGTGTGTATAGATTCCATAGATAGAAGTCCATGGATATTCTGATAATCCACACACCACTTGCTCCGCTCTCCAAGAAGAGTACAGCAAGGCCGAACAGATACAAAGGGACACGGCGTCGATCTGCACCTTCGTTTTCACATCAGTGAGGGTTCCCAGGTGACAAACATCTTTTGGGTACCCTCAGGCATGAAGGGTTGGGTGAGACTGCTCTCCCTGCCCCCTATAGCAATTCCCATGTTCCTGTAAAAAAAAAATCTTCCTTTTTTGTCTTCATTTGTTTTTAGGTTTAATGCCCCTTTAAATAATATAACCTGCAGCAACTTGTCATGTCAATAGTTTCCAGATAATAGACCATAGAATTGGATGTGGCCATTTTTCACAGAGCTGGATGAAGATATCACCTTTCTGCGGGTGATGAATCTGCAACAGGCTGTGAGAGAGAATCACCAAATGATTAAAACCATCAGTTCCTCTGCCTTGGGCTATGGCTGTGCATTAACATGACACTACACAATGAGTTATGGCCGTTAACTTCACTTGCTGCCAAATTAAAAATTTAGTCCAAATGTATCTTGTCTGTCCTGGGTCTATTTACAGGCCTCGCTCTGTACAAGAAGCACATTTTCATGTAAAATAACGATATTTTACATCCTGAAACGCAACACTGAGCAGCAGTGCAGCAATATCTGTGCTAGTGCCAAAGGGATTTCCGCTATGTTTCTTCTGATTTTATCATATCACATTTTATTGGGTCACTTGGTAAAGCCGCAGATTCAGTACCCCAGACCCGGGGGTATCTGCAATTGTTGTATACAGTTATGTATTGTAATTGTATGTTTTGGCCGTATGTACCAAAAAGAGGTATGGATGGAAAATGGTTGACAGGGACAGGGCTAACTATCCTGTTCTGTCCTTATTGGTAGCAGTGGGCTGATCCTGCTTCCTGCCAGGAGGGGGATGTGGCAAAAATAACCTCGCCACCGGGTTTTGGAGGGGCCTGTTTGCCAGCCTATTGCCTCAGGATTATGGCCCATACTAACTTTGAAGGAGAAGACAGACCGGCCGCACAGCTTAAAGGGACACTGACAGGCCCAATAAGCATAATTAGCTATATATATTCATGCACAGGTCTTGTATTGTGTATTAAAAACATATAAGTCTAACTCCTGTCCACCTTATGAACACTGCAAACTGATGTTTTATAACCTGATGTAATCGGTCTTCTTTCTGCCCAAGGGGCGGCATTTCAGCTTCACTTCTGCCCAGCCAGCCGCACCCCAACTGCCGTTTTGAAGCGCCGCCCAGCTCATCAATATTCACTTCGCTGGGCAGCTTCTGCTGTCCCCGACGTTCCGAGATCCCGCGCATGCCCAATAGAAATCTATGGGCGTCGGACTCACTTTCAGCTTCTGCGCATGCGCCCGGCACCCATAGCTTTCTATTGGGCATGCGCCGGATCTCGGAACGCCGGGGACAGCAGAAGCCGCCCAGCGAAGTGAATATTGATGAGCTGGGCGGCGCTTCAAAACGGCAGTTGGGGCGCGGCTGGCTGGGCAGAAGTGAAGCTGAAACACCGCCCCTTGGGCAGAAAGAAGACCGATTACATCAGGTTATAAAACATCAGTTTGCAGTGTTCATAAGGTGGACAGGAGTTAGACTTATATGTTTTTAATACACAATACAAGACCTGTGCATGAATATATATAGCTAATTATGCTTATTGGGCCCGTCAGTGTCCCTTTAAATCTGTGAAACTGTTTTAGGCAGGAAAGCCATGCTTACGGTCGGCCAAATGTGACTTCCATGGAATTCGGGAACCCCTGCTCGGATCTGGGTGATTTTTGGATATGTTGTTCACCCAGATCAGAGCTATCCATGGATGTATACATTATGGGGATATGTGGGGTTTTGAGGTGTTTTCTGTGTTTTGGGAAAAATGTGTGGTTTCTGTCTGTGAGTGATTAAGTTAGCCCATTATGTTTGGTAATTGTATCACAGGCAGAGCCCAATGTGTTTTGCTAATTGTATTTTGTTGATTGTGTCAAAGACAATGCCAGTGTGTTTGTTAATTGCATCACAGACAATGCCATTGTGTTTGTTGAATAGGGTTAGTTTTGTGTTTAAACTGTACAGGATTGGCTGCTATGTCATGTCCTCAGTATGTCGTGTATATAAGTCAATGCTGTGTGTTCAATAAGGAGTTCCTGTTTTACCCTTCATCATGTTAAGGCTGGTGTTTGGGTAACTGATCGATACTGGGGATTGCTACACGCTGAAGATTTGCTATACTCCCCTGGCTATGCTATTAGCTCTTGTAAGAGCTGTTCCTGCTCTCTGGATTTAGGAGAGGTTCACCCACTGGAGCCTGGAGCCTTGTCGTAGGTCCAGGGTGGGTAGGAGACGGCGAGACCTCAACCAAGCTTCGGCGGTTCGTGGGGTCTGTGGCGGTTATGGTGTCAAGTGGAGTGCTTGGAGTTCTCAGGAAGCACTAGGAGCATCCATCGACGGAGGTACCCGGTCGGGGTGCCAGGAGATCCGTTACAGGGGAGTTCTACAGCAGCCTTGGAGAGGAGAGGACGCACACTGCAGAGCTCCTGCTCCTGTAAGAGATTCTCCAGACAGAACAAATAAAGTCAGCCTCAAGCAAATACTTACAGACACTGCTGTAAGGTGAGGGACTACAACTCAGACACCCATCACCCAAGACTACTACTAGGCCAGTTAAAGCTAAAGTAAAGACCGTATAGTGGACATCTATACTCACAAGTCCTAAATTGCAGCCAACCAACCTGCTTCCATATTCCTTACTGGTGCCATAGATTTCATTTGGAACTTGCCGCGGTTGAATTTACCAGAAGTTATACTTAGTAAAATAGACTATTATACATTCATTCTGGCCTCATTCTTCAAGCTACATTTCCACTGCACCAATCCCCAGGAAGCAACATCTCATCAGGGCCACTACCACTCCCATCCTCTGCATCGGCTCCTCGGGGGCTCGCTGCACATACACATAAGATGCACCTCATCGGAACCTCCTGATTTCAGCAGAAACAACCAACCATCTACAGAGTATAGGGGTGTACCGACTCTACCTTGTTGGCAGATGTCAGAACAGTGGTGGATTTAGTAGACCATATTTCCTGAGCTTTTCCAGAAAAAATGGTCCCCTTCCTTTCTCCACACGCACCCGCTTTCTTCCTCTCCCTATGGCTGGCCACCTTAGGGTATTTAAGGCACCTTCCCCTGTGAGAAGGTGCCTGGCTTCTGGAATTGACATTTCGTTGGCTGAAATGTCCCTTGCCTGAGCTCTGGTCTGACCCTGAGCTGCCCACCCTCACCCTGGACTATTTATCATATTGCTTGAACCATGCATGCCCTGGTTTGCACCAGTGTCTCTTTATCCCAGTGGATCAGCAGTCACTTGAACAGAGACTTCTCCAAGAGGTAGCTGTTTGTTGCTTCCTCTGCAGTGGAGACCAGATCCCTATACAGGAGTTTAAGGTTGAAGACCTGGGGATCAACTTAGATAATGCCCTTAAGAGTATCTCCAAAGCAAAGCTGTTGTTGAGTCAAGTGACACAGTAGACCCATAACTGCTCCGTTATATTATAGTCCTGGAGCATCCATGTACAAATCAACATTCCTGTTACGGTCCCTCAGGTGACTGATATCAGGAAATCAAGGAGATTGGCTGAGCGTAGAGGAATCTAACAGCCTCCTTGATTTCTCTTGATTCAGTGTTGATAGGGTTAATGACCACTTCCCTCTTCTCAGCTGTTGCTCAGTGGTCATCACTT
Organism: Bufo bufo; assembly: GCF_905171765.1. NCBI lineage: Eukaryota > Metazoa > Chordata > Amphibia > Anura > Bufonidae > Bufo > Bufo bufo. Next base: position 26,349,621 of record NC_053397.1, on the reverse strand, counting down.
CTACCCTTTATAGTTTCTCCGCACCCTTCTGACTATGCGGTTCATTTGGGTTTGGCAGACGTTAAGTGTCGCGTTATATTCCCTGTTGTTGTATCTGGGCCTGGGACAGAGACTTCCATTCGTCCATCTGGGGAGGAATGGGTTGTCTCTGGTCCTATTCTTATTCCGGGGCCTTATAGGGAAATCAGGGCCTAGGTATACTGTTTATGAATATTCCTACCTTCAAGGTCTATTCATATTGATAGGTAGTCAGGGCCCAGATTAGGGTTGTCTAGGAGGTGACCTGTTTCTTCCCTAGTTTCCAGGCCCAGTTACTGTTCCTCTTCCCTCCTGTGTTCAGTGTGGAGTTTCCTCCCACACTGATCGTGACAATTCCCCAAGTATATCAATTATTTCTAGTTAATTCTATCCACCTGACCACTGATCCATATTCTCTTAAAGGGAACAATTCCTTACTGTGACTATGGCCTACAGAAAAGCCCACACTTGCTAATAAACACTTGATCCCGAAGATGCCTGGAGAGAAAGATTAGAGAATTTCACATATAGTGAAGTGAGGTGATAGGAATGCTTTATGGTTCCAGATGTGGAAGTAAATTAGAGGAACATCTGAAGGTAATGTGAGGAGTAATGCCCTGTTCAATCCCAGAGATATTCCAAACAAAGACGTTCATTCTCAGCACATCTTGAAGACTTTCATAAATCCTTGGTCATTCCTCCCCGTATTTATCGTTATTCTATCATCATATTACTGCTATCTGAAATGTACATACTTACAACCCTGACAGGAATTTTCCAGTTCTGAGAAATTCCTCTCATTTTTTAAATTCACACAATATTGGAGCCAAAGTATATATTTGGTTTTTTACCAGTCTATAGTAGCTTCAGTGTGGTAGCTTCTTCAATGATGTCCAGTTTTATCTACAGATCAAATGGTCAGATGGTCTAAAAGGTGGGGGACACAATTTGGTGATGCCCAAAGGGATGGCCACTGTCCTTCTACTTGGTCCCAAGTAGATAATCCCAGGATCTAAAAAGGGTAGGCACCGTTTGTTTACCACCATGAACAGGAGGTTGAAAGGATATCCCCTTATCTCACTGGTTATATGGAAGACCCATCCAAATTAGAGGTTTATGTGTGCTTCTTCTTCTTCCAAATCATCATGCTCCATATTTTACATTTTTAATCTGTCTCTAGTAAAATATTTGTATATCAATACCATATTGAAAATTTGAAAACATTGTTAGAGGATGCTATCCATATATTTAGACCTCTCAAAGAATGCTAGAATGAAGGGACTATTAAAGCTGATGGCATACCCATTAAAATCAGAAATGTCCCAAAAAATGGAAGCCAACAGGGCGGCTCCTTCATCCAAACTATTTGGGGGATGTTTGGCTCACGGACCCCTACAGATAATAGATCTTTGATTAAAAAAAAGTCACTACATATTTCAACAATGTGGACGGACATGAAAGCTACTGGGGCCCATTACAACATTTGTCACAGGGCCCTTGACCTAGCATGTGATATTTATAAAACTGGTGAGTCTTCCTATGTGGCAGAGGGGACTTTGGTCTCCAACAGGCACCAGGGTCGGAGTGCGACAGCTACCTCTACATCACCTATAGCTATGCCCCTTTAAGTAAACATTAAAAAATATCAATGAATTCTCATATTTCTTCAGCAGATCAGTTTATTAAAAGAATATAAGGCTTATTGTATTTACATTAATTTTGTGCTATGGAAAATAAAAGATTTACCTGAAATTTATGACTTCTCATTAATTAAAGAATTGACAGGCGTTTCTCGTGCAGTTTATGGACGATTTTCAATAAATAATTTAAGCAAAATCAATGATAGCAGAAAGGAAGATGAATCTTCTTTGGGAGTTTGAGATATAGCTGGAGGAAAATATAATTATTGACTCGCTGTATTATTTAAATCACGCAATCGACAATATTGTTAATCTAATGCAATCACATCATATAAGTTTATAGTTGACCTGTTTTTATGCTGTATCACAGTACCTCATGGTCAGTAGTGGATATAAAAGGTCAGTCAGTGGAATCAACCTAATAACACACTGAGCTATTAGGGGATGTGAGAACAGGTTGTAATTTGTAGTCTACAAGAATAAAAAGATTGTTCCTCCACGAAGAGCACAACAGTAACAATGCATTTACATGAGAAGAATCTGCAGAACTAATCATATGCTAAATAGTTGCAAGTCCAATTTATGTATGAGATAGCCAAGATGATTTTCTGTAAAACGATGGCAGTGTAACGTTTGAAGCTGTAGTGGATGGTGAGATATGGAGCCTGAAAGTAAACATTTCAGAACATTTGTTACCCTTTTGCTCGTCAGTGTATATACAGAAGTAAAAACTTACAACAGGTGACAGAAACCAAAGAAACCAAATAATAATGGTATAAAGAAGACAGAGCAAACGGATAAAAGAGATGGCAGTCAGGTAATGAAGCAGATGGATGAAGAAAACAGGACTAGCAGGTGATAACTGTCCCTGACTTTAGCGTTTGTTTAATCTTTTCCTATGTCTTTCCCTGAAAATTGACCCTCAAACCAAACACCACTGACCCTCATTATCCCTGAAGAGAACCCTATGAAAACCTTCATCTGAAATACTGACTCGAAGGCCTCATGCACACGACCGTGCCGTTTTTTGCGGTCCGCAAACCGCGGATCCGCAAAACACGGAAGTCGCCCGTGTGCCTTCCGCAATTTGCGGAACGGGTGGCCCATTGTAGACATGCCTAACAACCAATCACACAGACAAGGAACTACAGGGTGGGCCATTTATATGGATACACCCTAATAAAATGGGAATGGTTGGTGATATTAACTTCCTGTTTGTGGCACATTAGTATATGTGAGGGGGGAAACTTTTCAAGATGGGTGGTGACCATGGCGGCCATTTAGAAGTCGGCCATTTTGAATCCAACTTTTGTTTTTTCAATAGGAAGAGGGTCATGTGACATATCAAACTTATTGGGAATTTCACAAGAAAAACAATGGTGTGCTTGGTTTTAACGTAACTTTATTCTTTCATGAGTTATTTACAAGTTTCTGACCACTTATAAAATGTGTTCAATGTGCTGCCCATTGTGTTGGATTGTCAATGCAACCCTCTTCTCCCACTCTTCACACACTGATAGCAACACCGCAGGAGAAATGCTAGCACAGGCTTCCAGTATCCGTAGTTTCAGGTGCTGCACATCTCGTATCTTCACAGCATAGACAATTGCCTTCAGATGATACGAGATGTGCAGCACCTGAAACTACGGATACTGGAAGCCTGTGCTAGCATTTCTCCTGCGGTGTCACTTGTTACCAAAGCGTGACGTTACGCCCTTCTGGAGGAGCGGGTAAGGTCAGCTTGGTACAGTTTACACAGACACCTCCTGTCCTCGCGGGCACAGAGAGGCAACAAGCTGAGAGCCTTTTCACTGCCGCAGTGAAAACAGCGCTGTCTCAGCCCGGGTATCTGCCATCAGCTTCTCGTTTGATATAAGCCCGGTCCGCTAACGGGATTATATAGTGTGAGAAACCAGCCCGCGGTAGCTTATAACTAGGCCGAAACACGGACGTGGGGATTCGTGATCGAGATACAAGATAGCACAAGATGAAATTATATATTTAATCGCCTTAAGGGCACACTAGCTGTAACACAATATACACAGAGAATATATACGGTGGTCTGAGGTTACAGATACATGTGATACAGGTACAACAGGGTTAAGCCGAGCAAAAGTCAGTTACCGGGTAGATGAAAGTGGAATAGTCCTTGGCTGCAGTCATGTGGGGGCAGTGATGTCAGCTGGTTCCCGGTCTCTCCAAACACATTGGCACGATGTGACCCCCTTCAGAAAAGACACGCCCGCTGGCTTGCATGGGCTTATGACCTGTAGCCGGCCCCTCCCCTTCCCGCCTATGGGTAGGGTCCACCCCTCCTTCTCTGGTGCTGGGAGAAAATGACCCATAAAACCCCTTAGGGCTCATAGCACTAGACCAGAATGTCGCAGGAAGATGGTTCCGGGCCCAATTGATCCGCCCGGGTTCCGGCTACAACTAGAGTCCAAACATAGTGCCGCTATGTGGCTTCTGTGGGGCATCCTAGCCTCAAGCCAGGACTACATGGATGTTTGCCTTTGCCCTAGGATCGCAAAAAGATAACCAAATTATGCCTGGGATGGACGGACGATTCATAATTCCTTATGAAATGTAGGTGCCAATATGTCTGGGAGGTATCATTGATCCTGGGAAAGTGCTGAGACCTCCTGCTTGGGGTTTTCCTGTAGGATTAGCTTGCCTCCAAGCTGGCTGGTTGAGGTGTGACTTTATCCACCTGGGGCCTCCTTGAAGCCTGGACCCCAGGGGCTTCCTCCCTTGCTAGCTGACTGCAGATGGCCGGGGGGTGAGAACTCATTTTGCATGTACACTGACTGTGTACATGCCAAAAGGTGAATCAAATGACAATCAGGGCTGCCAATAAATGATAATCCATATTCCTCACATGGCTGGTAGCAGTTGAAGATGAAAACCGAGCACGTTCGACCAGTTCAGTGAGATGGACAAAAAAATAAGGAATAGAACAGACAGCAGGTGGCGCTATACAGATACATGTTATTCAATAGCTCACCGGCTATATAACTTTTTTTTTCAATCAGATCAAAAAAGTATAAATACACAAATAGCACATATATCCATGTAAAGATTCAGACTGTGAACCTCTTCGGGTATATCATCAATAGATTATGTCAAACAAACTCAAGTCAAATATAAGGCTATACTACATTTTTACTTACATGCAATTACAGAAGTATTCAGATCCAGCGGCTGGTTTGAAAAATGTAGACTATGTTTTGTGACACAAACCCTATAAGGACCCAAACAATTTTCATTTTTGCGGTTTCATTTTTTCATGACTTTTTACTACTTAAAAAAAAATCTTTGAAACAACTACAAATTTCCTTTGCATCATCATATTCGGACACCCATCATTTTTTTGCTTTTTTTTTTGGTCTACTGAGCTGCGGGATGGGCTCTAGTTTTTATCGGTGCCTTTTTGGAGTCCATACAACTTTTTAGTTAATTTGTATTGCATTTTTTTACAACCTATTATGGTTATTTCTTGTTTATTTAGTTTTATATGTAAAATTGGGAAAGGAGGGGGGGGGGGATTTTCATTTTAAATATTATGTGTGAAAGAGGTCTTAGTCACTCTGCTGCCCGAAGTGAAATACGAAATGGCAATACCCCCGCTCACAATCAAGGCAATGCCAATGACGAAATCTCCAGTCCCCTCACCTGAACAAAGACTGAAGTGAGAACTTCTCTCCTATCATGAACAAGGCTTTCCTTTTAGTCCAACGTCATAGTTTGATAACTTCTGCAGAATACATTAATGTTCACATTACCAATAGGTTTGCTTTAACGCAGCGTACTGGCTTCATAAATCCCACTTGGGCTATTTTTCCATTTCTATCACATTGCATTGCATTTCTGATAATGCAATTTATAGGACTGGAACAATCGCTCCCTCCTGTGTGGTCCTTATATTAAGCCCCTAAATTATGTGATCAAGCAAGGTGTATCCAATCGAGTCTGGAATGCGAATCATAACGAAGTGCGTGATCTTTTTACACCACTTCTGCCGCCTCATTTCAAAACCTCAATATCTGATTCATTAGAGCGTGCAGAAATTGAGAGGAAGGTATATATGGTATCTCCTTAGGTTTGGCAGGAGGGGGTTTTACAAACAGTAGGACACATGTTGCGAGGTTTTACATCTAAGAGACCTAATGTTGTTTTACAGCTGAGAGTTTGTTACAATTGTATCCACTCTAGGCAATTTTCTATGAGCTTAACAGCCAGGCTGATCAGTGGAGTACATGGAGGGGAGGGAGCTTCATGGACAGAATACGATGGCGCAGTACCGCACAATGAACTACCTATTCCAGGAGGGCTTTGTGCTTGTTTGTCCCCATAGTTAAAGGGTTTGTCCAGGGTTAGAAAAACATGTCTGCTTTCTTCAATAAATAGTGCCATCCCTGTCCATGGGCGGTGTCTGGTATTGCAGCTTAGTTCCATTGGAGTCAATAGGGCTGAGCTGCAATACTGTACACAATGTTCCAGCAAAATTGACCCTATTAAAACATAACTTTTACTTAAATATATTTAATATAATGACACCACAACCGTGGTTCACCAGTGAAAATCTGTGAAACAAATGATAATCATATATATAAACAACTATATAGGGTATACAGCCATTGATGTGGTTATGAATGTAGGTGTACACAGGGCAGTACTGGGGAGCATCGGAATAACTATCCTGTCCCTATACTCACCCTGTATAAAGCCTCAGTCTAGGGACGTCCCCTGATGGTGGGGACTCCCTGTCCTCGAACCTGGACTGGCTGCCCTACGTACACCCTCCTCTCAGTGACCAATATCCCGATACCCTATACAAAAGACGGATATAATCTGTGTCACAGATATAATCTTCGTGTCCACCTGTTGTTGTTTATATACAGTACAGACCAAAAGTTTGGACACACCTTCTCATTCAAAGAGTTTTCTTTATTTTCATGACTATGAAGGCATCAAAACTATGAAGTAACACATGTGGAATTATATACATAACAAACAAGTGTGAAACAACTGAAAATATGTCATATTCTAGGTTCTTCAAAGTAGCCACCTTTTGCTTTGATTACTGCTTTGCACACTCTTGGCATTCTCTTGATGAGCTTCAAGAGGTAGTCCCCTGAAATGGTTTTCACTTCACAGGTGTGCCCTGTCAGGTTTAACAAGTGGGACTTCTTGCCTTATAAATGGGGTTGGGACCATCAGTGGCGTTGAGGAGAAGTCAGGTGGATACACAGCTGATAGTCCTACTGAATAGACTGTTAGAATTTGTATTATGGCAAGAAAAAAGCAGCTAAGTAAAGAAAAACGAGTGGCCATCATTACTTTAAGAAATGAAGGTCAGTCAGTCAGCCGAAAAATTGGGAAAACTTTGAAAGTAAGGGCTATTTGACCATGAAGGAGAGTGATGGGGTGCTGCGCCAGATGACCTGGCCTCCACAGTCACCGGACCTGAACCCAATCGAGATGGTTTGGGGTGAGCTGGACCGCAGAGTGAAGGCAAAAGGGCCAACAAGTGCTAAGCATCTCTGGGAACTCCTTCAAGACTGTTGGAAGACCATTTCAGGGGACTACCTCTTGAAGCTCATCAAGAGAATGCCAAGAGTGTGCAAAGCAGTAATCAAAGCAAAAGGTGGCTACTTTGAAGAACCTAGAATATGACATATTTTCAGTTGTTTCACACTTGTTTGTTATGTATATAATTCCACATGTGTTACTTCATAGTTTTGATGCCTTCATAGTCATGAAAATAAAGAAAACTCTTTGAATGAGAAGGTGTGTCCAAACTTTTGGTCTGTACTGTATATGATTATCATTTGTTTCACAGATTTTCACTGGTGAACCACGGTTGTGGTGTCATTATATTAAATATATTTAAGTAAAAGTTATGTTTTAATAGGGTCAATTTTGCTGGAACACTGTAGATTTCATGATCCCACTATAATTATTTATAATTCAGCTGGACATATAAATACTGTACACAACCTGCGGACAGGGGTGGTGCTGTTTTTGGAAGAAATCAGCCATGTTTTTCTAACTCTAACCTTTAAGGCAAGGGCTACACGCTGACACCTGTCGCAACCAGGATCGCTGAGCAGCGGTGATCCCATAGAAATGACCGGGATCGCCGCGGCATTCGCAAGAAATCCAGCCGTGTACAGTGTCGCCGTGTCGCCCTTGCCTAATTCTTTCTTGTAGGATGTATGAAGAGGGACTCTTTACACTGGTTCTCACCACTTATTAAAATAAGGACCAAGCCAACCTCATCCAGACCCTCTCCCTCCAGAAACGCAATAGCAGCCACATGGTCTGCCTCTATGGTAGGTACCCAATGGTGGCTGGTGCATTTTAATTAGGGCGCATGCACAGAACAGCTGTTTTGTCCACATCTGATCCGCATTTTCTTATTTTCTGATCCTGCCAAAATATAGAAAATGTCCTATTTTAATTCGTATTACGGACGAGGAGAGCACTGTTCTATTAGAGGCCGGACGTTCCGTTCTGCAAAATGCGGAATGCACACAGCTGGTATCCATGTTTTGTGGATCCGCAATTTGTAGAATGTAAAAAAGGCTACAGGTTTGTGCATGAGCCCTTATACTGATACATTGTAGCAAACTATCAGAACATGAGATACATTGTTACTGCTTTTGATGTAGTTATTTCACAGAGAACAGTGTACTGGTAAACCCTCAGCAGGACTAAGGGGGAGATTTATCAAGATCAGCCCAGTCCGTGCGCCTAAACAGAAATCTACAGCAGCTCTGAGCTGCCAAAACTGTCAAAAATTAAGATAAGTTTGTCGCGGTCGCTGGCCACACCCCCTCCCCAATCACTCCACCCCCCTTTGAAAAAGTGGTGAGGGTGGCATAAAAAAACGCCATTTTGTTGCAGTGGCATCTAAAACATTGCACACACAAGGCTTGCAACTTTTTTATGCCCGAATTCAGATGCAGGGAAATCTCTTTTCCGCAAAAAACGGATCCGCAAAAAAAAAACGTATGACATCCGTGTGCATTCCATATTTTGCAGAACGTAACAGCTGGCCCTTCATAGCACAGTACTATCCTTGTCCGTAATGCAGACAATAATAGGACATGTTCTATTTTTTTGCGGAACGGAAATACGGACATACAGAAACGGAATGCACACGGAGTAACTTCCGTTTTTTTTTTTGCGGACCCATTGAAGTAAATAGTTCCATATATACGGTCCACAATAAAAACCGGAATGGACACGGAAAGAAAATGCGTTCATGTGCAAGAGGCCTAAGGCCTCATAAACACAACCGTATTTTTGGTCGGCGTCCAATCCACAGTTTTTGCTGATTGCACACTGGCCCATTCATTTCTATGGGTCCACAAAAAAAAACATCTGTGTCCTGTCCATATTCTATGGAACTATAGATCATGACCTGCTCTAAGAATAGGCTTTTTTTTACAGCGGGTCCCGTGAAAATTGTGGGATACACATGGACCACATCCGTATTTTTCACGTGCAGGAAGCCTAAGTCTGTGCAGGATTTCAGTCTTGGGTGTGAAAAAAAATATACACCCCACAGACAGCAAACAGAGATCTTTAAAATGAAGTAGTATATTAGAGTATAGCTCATACATATGCAATATATTAGAATATGCTTTTAATTATACACTTAACCTAAAACCGCAGAAACCCTTTATAGGGTTTTTCACCGAGTTTTTTTTTTACTGATGACCTATGGATAAATCATCAGTATCTGATCGGCGTGGGTCCCAGGTGTCCGTCTCCCACCATTCGGATATTGATTATGACCTATCCGGAGGACAGGTCATCGGTAAAAAACTCTCGGAAAACCGTTTTAATTGCCCATACAGAGGGATAAAGAGAGCACCCCTTATTAGAGAAAACACGTTTTTATAGGTGACAGGTGCCCCCTTTAAAATATTTCCAGGACAGAATTTAGATGTTCATGCAGCAGTCGCTATAAAACAGCACATCAGATAAAAAAATCGAGACACGCACAATTTTAGTTTCTTTCGCCATAAACTACACTCATTTGTGTTCCCCATCAACAGACTAGAATTACTCTGAGAACAAATTTATTTTAATGGCCGTTTTCAGAGACACTAAAATTTCTCTCCTAGTCAGCATGACTTTTGGCCTAAAAAAATGGGCAAATACTGAAATAAAATTAAACAGAAAGACGCATCGCTCATGTAAACAACACTCCATGTCAGGAAGTTACCGACGGCATAAATAGAGGTGATCTCATAGTGGATTGGTACCTGCTCAAATGACCCTGGCATTTTGATGTGCTTCTTAAGGAGAAGCTATATTTTTGTGTCTACAGATCGTTTGCAGACCACTGTGTCTCCATGGTTACAGACTACAAACAAACCCTTTGTAGTCTGATTTTGCAGTTGTATTATTCCACTTAATAAAGGTATGTACTTATATACCATATACCTAATATATCGTGGAAAGTTCAGTTCCTGCTCCTGGGCAATGCTTCCCATACCAGATGTGTAACGCTTGTAAAAAGGGACAGACGGAAACAGGGAGCCCTGACCTGGAAACCAGCCTGCTTTCCCTACCTACTTGCAGCATGAGCCCTAGGTAGCAAGACCGCAACTGGTCGACGGTTCCTACGCTACAAAGGTGTAGAGACAGGCACCAAATGATAAAACAACACAAAGGGATAGTTGTACAAAAATGGGTCAGAACCAGGTGGACAACGCAGTACCAAAACCAGAGACAGGGAGTAGTCAAAAGACAAGCCAATATCAGAACCAGACGGGATGCACAGTACAAATCACGTGAGACAGAGAGTGGTCAAAAGACAAGCCAAGGTCAGAAACACAAACAATCTGAATGAATCCAAGGAATCAGGAACCTAGGTAGGGAGCCTATATGGGACTATCACTGGCACTGGTATCTGGCCAGGAAGGGGTTTAAATAGAGCACCGAGTCCCAGGATCAGAACCTGATAGGTCATGACTTGGCGCTCCATTAGTCAGAAAGCAGCACACAGGAATAGAGCACCTGAGCAATAAGCTACCAGCTAGTCTTCTCCGGCATACGCCCTCTGGAGCCCGGACAGGTAAAGTTTGTAACAAGATGTGTAACAATATTACAATATATAAACCACCTGTGTAATTATATTTGCAGGAATGATTCAGGAAAGTCATTAGGTAATTTTCAGGGGGTATCATCTGTTAGCCAGTACAGAGAGCAGCTGCAGCATCTCTCTCTCTCTCGGACATGGTATGTATGTGCATTACTTGAACGACCCTTGTTTGCAATCAGAATCAAAATAATAAAAGTTCAGTAGCTGCAGTGTCTCTTTCTTTCCTGGACTCGGCACATCTGTGTATTACAAAGAAAGGCTACTTTCACACTTGCCGCTTGTGAGTTCCGTTTGAGGGCTCTCACAAGCGGCCCCGAACGGATCCGTACAGCCCCAATGCATTCTGAGTGGATGCAGATCCGCTCAGAATGCATCAGTTTGGCCTCCGTTCCGCTCAGCAGGCGGACACCCGAACGCAGCTTGCAGCGTTTTGGTGTCCGCCTGGCCGTGCGGAGCCAAACGGATCCGTACAGACTTACAATGCAAGTCAATGGGGACGGATCCGTTTGAAGTTGACACAATATGGTGCAATTGCAAACGGATCCGTCCCCCATTGACTTTCAATGTAAAGTCAGGAGTCCCTATTAATATACCATCGGATCGGAGTTTTCTCCAATCCGATGGTATATTTTAACTCGAAGTGTCCCCATCACCATGGGAACGCCTCTATGTTAGAATATACCATCGGATTTGAGTTAGATCGTGAAACTCAGATCCAACAGTATATTCTAACACAGAGGCGTTCCCATGGTGATGGGGACGCTTCAGGTTAGAATATACTAAGAACTGTGTACATGACTGCCCCCTGCTGCCTGGCAGGTGCTGCCAGGCAGCAGGGGGCAGACCCTCCCCCCCCTCCCCTGTATTTAACTCATTGGTGGCCAGTGCGGCCGGCCCCCCCTCCCTCCCTCCCCTATATTTAACTCATTGGTGGCCAGTGCGGCCGCCCCCCCTCCCCCCCCCCCCCGTTTTTAACTCATTGGTGGCCAGTGCAGCCGCCCCCCCCTCCCTCCCTCCCCTATATTTAACTCATTGGTGTCCAGTGCGGCCGGCCCCCCCTCCCCTATATTTAACTCATTGGTGGCCAGTGCGGCCGACCCCCCTCCCCCCCCTGTTTTTAACTCATTGGTGGCCAGTGCGGCCGGCCCCCCCTCCCTCCCCCCCTAATTAAAATGACCGACCCCCCATCATTGGTGGCAGCGGAGAGTTCCGATCGAAATCCCAGTTTAATCGCTGGGACTCCGATCGGTAACCATGGCAACCAGGATGCTACTGCATTCCTGGCTGCCATGGTTACTTAGCAATTTTAGAAGCATTATACTTACCTGCGATGTCTGTGACCGGCCGGGCGCTCCTCCTACTGATAAGTGAAAGGTCTGTGCAGCGCATTGCTTATAGCACAGACCTTTCACTTACCAGTAGGAGGAGTGACCGGCCGGCCACAGACAGCGCAGGTAAGTATAATGCTTCTAAAATTGCTAAGTTAATTGCGATTAAACTGGGACTCCGATCGGAACTCTCCGCTGCCACCAATGATGGGGGGTCGGTCATTTTAATTAGGGGGCCCACCAATGAGTTAAAAACAGGGGGGGGAGGGGGGGCCGGCCGCACTGGCCACCAATGAGTTAAAAACAGGGCGGGGGGAGGGGGGGGCGGCCGCACTGGCCACCAATGAGTTAAATACAAGGGAGGGAGGGGGGGCCGGCCGCACTGGCCACCAATGAGTTAAATACAGGGGAGGGAGGGAGGGAGGGGGGGCCGGCCGCACTGGCCACCAATGAGTTAAATACAGGGGAGGGAGGGGGGCGGTCTGCCCCCTGCTGCCTGGCAGCACCTGCCAGGCAGCAGGGGGCAGTCATGTACACAGTTCTTTTAGTATATTCTAACTTGAAGCGTCCCCATCACCATGGGAACGCCTCTGTGTTAGAATATACAGTCGGATCTGAGTTTTCACGAAGTGAAAAATCAAATCTGAAAAAAACTGTTATGCAGACGGATCCGTTCTGAACGGATGCAAGCGTTTGCATTATAGGAGCGGATCCGTCTGTACAGACACCAGACGGATTCGCTCCTAACGCAAGTGTGAAAGTAGCCAAAGCCAACTGATTTCAACTCTGGAAACTACGTAATTCTTTATTTCTCCTGTGGTGGCGCTACAGGAAAATTGAACGCTTGCTGCTGGGTTCCTGCACAGGAACTGATTACAACTGATTGCTGGTGGTCTAAGCAGCAGGTCAACCTATGAACATCTTAGCTCGGGGTATCCTATTAACAAAAAGGGATTATCCAAAGCAGACAACCCCTTTAAAGGACTTTTCTGGTTTGCATCCACATCCCTTAAAATATTCATTTATGAAGGTTGCTGTAAATTTATGTGTTCCTTTTATTGCTCCTATCTTCCGTTCCGGGCTGTGGTCACATGACCCTGTCCATGCAGCTCTTTCTTATTTCCTGCGATGTTATGTCCATGGGCGGGGCAGTGATAGGGGAGTGTCTATGTACCTAGCTGGGTGGGAGGAGCTATTACCTAGGTGGACGTTGTTAGGAGTAGTGATAGGGGAGTGTCTATGTAACTAGCTGGGTGGCAGGAGCTATAAACAAGCTGTTTGGGGAGGGGCTGGAGCAGTGGCAGAGTGCATCATGGGTTTGGTTGGATACAGGAACAGGAAGTTCTACATACTGGATTGAAACAAACCAGAGGGATTGGTTTACATGGTGAAAATGGGTCGGGAGAGTCTAAAACTGAAAAAGAAAAAGCCATGGGGAAGATGTACATGAGGGATGCAACTACATGAGCGTGTCTGTAATCCCAGAAAATCCCTTTAAGGTCTTAAAAGTGCCTGTCTAAAAAAGTTTGGAAAAGTAATTCTACTTTTCAAATTTTTTATATATTTTTTTCAAACCAATTTAACAGTTTCTGCTATGCCTCCAGACTCGTCTTGTGCAGTGGCTTTTACATGCTTAGAATCCAATCTTGGAATCAAATGCAAAGACAGATCAATTTCTGAGGTCAAAGAACTGGAAGCCGCTTTCTACCTCCAGAGATATGACTACGAATCAGCGCAGAATAACAATGGCTGCTTGCGATGTGATGCGGATGTTTCTTCTCTCTGACCTGTTACCGCTTCTCGCTGTCAGCTTTATTTTATAGATAGCACCAACATAGAAAGCCATAGAAATAACACGGCCTGGAAGAACAATGGAGAATTGCAGATGAGCTGGGAGGAGATGCATGGCAGTAACTCGCCTCCTCTGCAAAGAGAAATCTCAGTTATGGACAAATGAATCCTGGCTATGATAGTAAAAGGCATCACAATATTTTCTTTACCCCTGTATAGATAATATCTCACAAATCTGCTGACCGAAGACCAATAAGAGCATGAACATACCTCAAATCTTTTCTGTCTTCAAGCAAAAAGTAATATGTTGAAGTGGACCTAAACCTTTGCTGCAACCACTTCTCAGAAGTTTCTGCACCTTTGGGTTTATTTGGCTCTCCTCAGCTTTTCCAGCGTGCAATGTACGGATTCCAAATACTTTCTATGGATCCCAAAGGTTCCCCAGGCGGTTATCAGGGTTGGGTTTCATTGGTTCTTCTTGGCTTCTCCAGTGTGCAGAGTACGCATCCCAAATACTTTCTATGGATCCCAAAGGTTCAGCAGCGGTTATCAGGGTTCTGTGCACCTTTGGATTTCATTGGTTCTTCTTGGCTTCTCCAGCATGCAGTGTATGCAGCCCAAATACTTTCTGTGGATCTGTAGCCAAGCAGAGCCAAGGACACCCTAAAGGTGCGGAAGGTTTAGATGTCTTATAAAGATTAATCTGTTACATATGCAGCTCCACAGAACACGGTACTTCCAATTTTTTCTTGATTTGATACTGTTATTCTGTTTATGCTTTATTTGTATTTCCAAAACTGTCTGTAGGTGGCACTGTTTAGTTAATTATGCCCTGACTCAGCAAAGGTAATTAGCTTTCCTCTCTGAGGGATGAGCTTTCTAGTAAGGACTCCATCAGCCACTGCACCGTTTAGCTCTGCCTGCCATTCAGCTCCAGGAGAAACATCATTCCCGTTGAGAGAACAATCCCCAAGGGAAAGCTGGAGAAGACATTCATAGACTGTCCTGGCGACTCTAGAAACAATATATAGGGGGGGCACAAAGATACCACAGTCATGGGGGGGCAAAAATAAAATAAGTATACACTCACCTAAAGAATTATTAGGAACACCATACTAATACGGTGTTGGACCCCCTTTTGCCTTCAGAACTGCCTTAATTCTACGTGGCATTGATTCCACAAGGTGCTGATAGCATTCTTTAGAAATGTTGGCCCATATTGATAGGATAGCATCTTGCAGTTGATGGAGATTTGAGGGATGCACATCCAGGGCACGAAGCTCCCGTTCCACCACATCCCAAAGATGCTCTATTGGGTTGAGATCTGGTGACTGTGGGGCCATTTTAGTACAGTGAACTCATTGTCATGTTCAAGAAACCAATTTGAAATGATTCGAGCTTTGTGACATGGTGCATTATCCTGCTGGAAGTAGCCATCAGAGGATGGATACATGTTCTCATTCTGTTTACGCCAAATTCGGACTCTACCATTTGAATATCTCAACAGAAATCGAGACTCATCAGACCAGGCAACATTTTTCCAGTCTCCAACAGTCCTAATTTGGTGAGCTCATGCAAATTGTAGCCTCTTTTTCCTATTTGTAGTGGAGATGAGTGGTACCCGGTGGGGTCTTCTGCTGTTGTAGCCCATCCGCCTCAAGGTTGTGCGTGTTGTGGCTTCACAAATGCTTTGCTGCATACCGCGGTTGTAACGAGTGGTTATTTCAGTCAACGTTGCTCTTCTATCAGCTTGAATCAGTCGGCCCATTCTCCTCTGACCTCTAGCATCCACAAGGCATTTTCGCCCACAGGACTGCCGCATACTGGATGTTTTTCCCTTTTCACACCATTCTTTGTAAACCCTAGAAATGGTTGTGCGTGAAAATCCCAGTAACTGAGCAGATTGTGAAATACTCAGACCGGCCTGTCTGGCACCAACAACCATGCCACGCTCAAAATTGCTTAAATCACCTTTCTTTCCCATTCTGACATTCAGTTTGGAGTTCAGGAGATTGTCTTGACCAGGACCACCCCCCTAAATGCATTGAAGAAACTGCCATGTGATTGGTTGACTAGATAATTGCATTAATGAGAAATAGAACAGGTGTTCCTAATAATTCTTTAGGTGAGTGTATATAAATAAGATTACAAAATACGAGAGAATTGCGGTATGCAGGGATACATTTTTAATAAAACAATTTACTTACAAAAGAAGCCATTCAGTCGTCTGCTGTGCCGTCCTCTGCTTGCTTCCGCGGATTCTTTCCCCTTCTTTCTGTCTCTCGTCAGTGCGCATGCGCACTGTTATCGTGCATCTGTGGATGACACTTATTATGCCTCTCATCACTCCCATATCAGCCCCCATGCCTCTCATTAGCCCCCATTATAAGCCCTTATGCCTCATTAGCCCCCATTATTCCTCTTATTAGCCCCCATTATGCCTCTTATAACCCTCATATCATCCCCCATGCCTCTCATTAGCCCCCATATTAGCTCTTATGCCTCATTAGCCCCCATTATAAGCCATTATGCCTCATTATGCCTCTTATTAGCCCCCATATGCCTAATTAGCTCCCATATGCCTAATTAGCCCCCGTTATGTCTCTAATTAGCCCCCATTATGCCTCTTATTAGCGCCCATATGCCTCTTATTAGCGCCCATATGCCTCATTAGCCCCCATATGCCTCATTAGCCCCCATATGCCTCATTAGCCCCCATATGCCTCTAATAGTCTAATTAGCCCCCATTGTGTCTCTAATTAGCCCCATGATGCCTCTCATTAGCCCCCATTATGCATCATTAGCCCCCATATGCCTCATTAGCCCCATATGCCTCTAATTAGCCCCATATGCCTCTAATTAGCCCCCATTATGTCTCTCATGATTAGCCCCTATTATGCCCCCAGCAGCCACATTTTTTATAAAATAAAAAACCACTTACCTCTCCTGCTCCTGGACGCCGCCTGCAATTTTCTCTCTCCTCAGTCGACTGTGCTCTGAACTGGCGCGCACAGCGTGAGGTCACAGAGCGCCCTCACGCTGTGCGCAGCCCTGAACAGCCGACAGCCGAGGACCAGGAAGTGGTAAGTACAGAGCGTTTACTGCTTCCTGGTCCTTCGGTACTAATGAGCGCTTCCATAATGGAAGTGCTCATTAGTATTCACCTGCCTGCTTTGGGGGGAATCAGCGGGGGGGCACCTGGGGGGGCAAAGAATAACATAGGGGGGGCTAGTGTCCAGGATCACAGGGCCATGAGTGCTAGCAAGGTATTCGCTGTTTATGGCTGATATGGAGACTTTGCTGCCAGTTAACAGCACCTTTCACACTTTGGCCGACCGTTTCACAACCTGCATCCCTCAGTCTGGAAATTGTAGAGCTCATTGTGAGACTTTCTGCATGTGGATAGTTTGTAGAGTCTGGCACCTACCACACTTTCTTGCTATTATTGTGGATGGTTTGTAGTCTGGGAAGCCTTCCACATTTTCAAGAGTTTTGAACGCCTGTGATCATCTTGGAAACGTTGCAAAGAGTTCATTATTAGTGGAATACCTAAAAATGTACAGGTAGCCTCCCCATGTCAAAATATCCCTTCTTAATCTGCAGAAAATTTATATGAGATGGTGTGATGTAAGAGCTGCATTGTGTAATTTGAGCCAATCAGATGTCTCACCCCTGCTGTTGCCAACTCACACCCATGTAGAGAGAAATACTGCAGCTTCATATCCCTCCTCCCTATCTGTTATTTACTATTGTACACGAGATGGATTTTCAGGGGACCAATGAGTTTTCTGATCATTTACAGACAGCCTGCAGTCAGGTAAAGGAAAAAAATGTGGAAAGTGAGAAGAGATGCCGCTTACCCCTAATGAGATACATTACAAAGTTTAAAGGGGTTATCCCACAAATTAAAAACTCATTTTTTTTTTGCACACTTATCTGGATGACTTTCTTCCCTTTCTGTGGATGGGCAGCAGCTCATCAAGCACCTGCATCCCCCAGGATGCATCACAATTAGCTATTGTTAATACCTTCTTTCCCTGCATAGAAAATAGTCCCTCAAATATAGCCCCAGAGATAAGTATGCGATCCCCACAATCTCCTTCTCCACTGTCTAGAGAGCTCTATATTTCTAAGAATTTCGAAGTAGGGATAAATGAATGGAAGGCGTCTGGGCTGCTTCTATATGAGATCACTACGCTAGCACTGAGGGGAGGGGAAGGAAGCTATTGAGCATGTCCATCCACCTCTGAATGCAGGAGAAGGTGGACCAGAAGCAGAAACAGCAGGGGGCGCTAATTTGCAATGCCTTTTTCATAGTCATACTTTTTGTGGGATAACCCCTTTACTGTACCACTGGTACTACTTATGCAATAAAAAAAAAACTATTATAAATGATAGGTAGAGATTAGGGATGAGCAAATCAGAACTGAAAAGTTCGGGTTCGTCCAGAACTTTGCGAGTTCGGGTAACCAGACTTTTTCATTTTATTATTTTGCGATAGAACATGGTTATAGCGGAAAATAATAGCATTCTTAAGACAGAATGCAAAAGAGTATGGCCATTTAGGGGTTAAAAAACAAACAAACAAACAACTCACCTCATCCATTTGATCGCGCTGTCTTCTATCTTCTTTCAGCAGGACCTGCAAAAGGACCTGCTATGACATCACCGAGCTCAAACACTTGGTGAGCGTGGTGACGTCATCGCAGGTCCTTTGGCAGGTCCTGCGGAATGAAGATAGAAGACACTGCGGCAGCGCGATCAAGTGGATGAGGTGAGTTGTTTTGTTTTTTTGTTTTTAACCCCTAAATGGCCATACTCTTTTGCATTCTGTCTTAAGAATGCTATTATTTTCCGCTATAACCGTGTTATAACGGAAAATAATAAAGTGAAGTTCAGGTCCACATTGACTTCAAATTCGGGTCCCGAACCCGAACTTTGACCTCAAGTTAAGCCGAACCCAGCGAACCCGAACGTCCACGAGTTCGCTCATCCCTAGTAGAGATGTATGTCCTGCCAGGGTAAGTGAACGGAGCAGGAGCTGCACAGATCATGGATTAAAAAAAATTAAACAGACCTTTTTTTCTAATCTCATTCAACCCCTTTAATGGTTCTTAGAAGAAAGCTAGTTGTGCCCTATCTGACTTTCCCGCACATCATGGCCCACTTACACATGTAGATATATGGCGGTATATTTCATAAAATTGCTGCTGATGTGTAATTTTGTTTCATTATGCAAATTCCTCTTTTGGAATAAAAACTGTATTTCAGATTCGAGTGCAGCGGCTGGAAGCACTAATGTCACCTTGGGCTCATTACACTGTAATACTATTAAAACCCAGCTCATTTTTATTGCTGTAATCACGCCTAATATAATCTATAAACGGTCGAATGTAATATTGTTACAGCGGCAAGCTTATCTTAATTTGAGCACGACACAGGAGAGTCATTTGTATTAATACAGTTCTAATTGCACAATAGGTTTATTAGTTTTAGAGAGGATTAAGAACAGATATCTTAATGATGGAGGCTGTTCTCTTTACTTCAGAAAACCATTTAATGGATTAAGGAGCGAAGAGCGAGTGATTCTGTAAGGGAAGAGATAAAGCTAATTTTCTTAGGAAAAACAACAGTAGTTTATAGAAATTGTCTAGTCTATGGTTTGTTTTAGCCTTCACAAAATAAGCCCCATTCTGCTAGGCAGATTACCCATCTTCGGATGTTGGCCTGTCTACTATCTTCCCTTTTACCAGTGTGAAAACTGCTTATCTTGGTCCAGCAGTACAATAGATGTGTCATAAAATCACTCTCCTCGAGTGATAATCAGGTAAGGCCAGATTTACATCTCTCCGATAGTCTGCATGCAGCGGTCCTTCTCAGAAAGCCGACGTTTATGCCGGAAACCCGCCAGATCCCATTATAGTGAATAGGGATCAGGCAGTGCCTGGCGGTCCCCAACTGTGCCAGATACAGTAACTCCGGTAGTCTGTTCCTCTGCCCGGGGTAGTCTGTTTGTCAGTGCATGTGAAAATATTTCAGAATTTATTTCTACATGTTTAGTTTTAAACCCAGCTTGGACAGCAGGTTTCCGCATAATAATTTAGATTGGTTACTAGTGTTCCACCAGCGGCCCAGCTCTGTTTCTTCGATCTTAAGTAATTCTGCTACTCCAGTCTCCAGTAACTCTGCTACACTGGTCTCCAATAACTCTGCTGCATCAACTCTGCTACACCAGTCTCCAGTTAGCGCTGTTACAATAAATCTGCTATACTGGTCTCCAGTTAACCCTGCTACATCAACTCTGTTACACCAGTTTACACTAGTTTTTAGTTTACCTCTGCTAGATCAACTCTCCTACACCAGTCTCCAGTAACTAAGTTAACTCTTCTAGATCAACTCTGCTGCTGCAGGTCTTCAGTTTACCCTGCTACACCATCTTTGTCACGCCAGTTTTCAGTTTTACTCTTCTTTGCAATTCTACCGCTTTGGACCTCCAACTCTGCTGCCTTAGGCCTCCAGCTCTACCTGTATCAGGCCTACAGCTCTGCTACAACAGTTCATCTGCTCTGCTATAGTGTTTCCTCAGATCTGCTACATTGACTCTCCAGTGCTGTTTGCTGCACCAGTTTTTAGTTTACCTCTGCTAGATCAACTCTCCTACACCAGTCTCCAGTAACTAAGTTAACTCTACTAGATCAACTCTGCTGCTGCAGGTCTTCAGTTTACCCTGCTACACCATCTTTGTCGCGCCAGTTTTCAGTTTTACTCTTCTTTGCAACTCTACCGCTTTGGACCTCTAACTCTGCTGCATTAGGCCTCCAGCTCTACCTGTATCAGGCCTACAGCTCTGCTACAACAGTTCATCTGCTCTGCTATAGTGTTTCCTCAGATCTGCTACATTGACTCTCCAGTGCTGTTACACCAGCTTTTCAGATCAGCTCTGCTGCACCAGTGCAACCCATCTGTGCTGCTTTAGATCTGCTATACGAGATCCACCTCATCAGGTGAGGAACATAGGAATGAAATTCTGCTAAAATACTCCCCATTGTTTTGTCCTTCCACCTGTTGCCTGGCAGCTGTCTACATTCGCACCTTTGCTATTGTGAGCATAAGAGCAGCTTATCATAATCTGGCGATGGAACAGAGATCTCATTCTGCCATTAACCTTCCTACCAGTGATCATGACGTAAAAAGGCTCAAATTCACTATAAGCTTCATAACAAGAGTGTCATGTTCCTGTTCCTATCCTATGTAAAAACTTACTGTATCTTCTGATGACTGTGTCCCTTTAAGGAGGACCTGTCACCAGGTGATGGGCCTAGATTTAAATTAATAAATATTTAGCTGCTGGAAAAAAACTATCCTCTAAAAATGCAAAAAATTATAATCTACAAATTGTAAACATTTTATTGACTTGATCCCTCATAGATTACACTGCAATACGTCTGTGCTGCAGTGTATTATGCCTGACAATGTAGAGCTGCACTGAGCTCTCACGCTTGGTTTATTACTTCCTGTTTTGAATTAATCACTTTTCAGCTTGTACTGTGTACACGGGGGCAACTCAGCAGTCATCTCATTATCAGAAAGATTACAAAGAAAGGTAGCACCCTCTATTATACAGTAGAATCAGATGCAGGTAGCACATGAGTACACCACTGATGAAGCGGAGAGCTTCCCCGCCCTCATTCCTCTCCCTTCAAAGTGACTTCTGCACGTGTCACAGAGCATGCTCACTACTGCCTCCCATAGGATTGCTCTGCAATACCATGCAAAACCTGTACACCAGTGTGGGACTGTTTTTGCCTAAACATATGAGTGTACATTAGGGATGAGCGAGTCAATTTGTCTCATTAGCAGGAGCAGGGGCATAGCTGGAGGCTCATGGGCCCTGGTGCAAGAGTTCAGCTTGGGGCCCCCTTCTCTCAGTGCTTTGTGGCCAGGGGGCAGGGAAGCACATAGCCTTTGTGCTGCCTGAGGCAAATTTAGAGACTGCGCCATCACCCCCACGCCAAGCCAAATTGTTGACCTAACTCCTTCCCTCCAGCCAGAGGTGTAACTGGACCCTCAGGCTTCAGGGCCCCGTAGTGACTACCACCTCTGCATCCCCTATAGCTACGCCCCTGAGCTCTTCACCTGTGAGGGGCCCACCTGCCTTTCAATTGACAAGCCTGTGCATCTATCCCGTCTCTGACATATCTGCTCCAAGTAGTCACACAGGCGCAAAAGCTGCAACCTAGAGGAATAGCAGCCCATGCACAGTCGCCAGGTATAAGGAGAAGACACGTGCACCATTTTGGTAAATTTGCCACAATTTGCACCATTTTAGCCAATTCATAAATTCATGCATCCTACAACACTGATGATAAATGTTCCTTATTACTCCATTCTTCCCCCTTCATTTCCTATAGATTTTTTTTCAGTGGGGCTGTGGTGATGACCACCCCCTATCTTGTATCAGGTTTTATGACAATTCCATTTTAAGGCTTTTTCCCTACCACAATACATTTGCTGGTAAATGTATACTTTTTGTAAGACCACCCAGTAGAGCAGGAAACAATGGGGGGAAATGACTTCTCGGCTGCAAGTATACGATGCAGTATATTAGGTATTGTAAGTAACTTATACTCTTGAATTACAACATACAGAAGCTGGAATTTAAATCATTAAAATATCAGAGACCGGTTCTATGGCATTTGTGGGTTGGAATGAAATATGAGCCTCCCGGAAAGCAACTTTTATTTTTAAATACTTTGATTTACTTATGTGAACACCAGTTTTTTTAGAAAAGAAAAGAAGGAAGAGTTGATAACATTTCATAGTTAACATTCTACATTCTCATACTCTGCATTAAAGGGGTTGTCCCTGCTGTACCTTTATGGCATATCGATAGGATGCGTCATAAATGTGTGATAGGTGATAGGTATTTCAAGAACAGGGACTGGCCCTGAATGAAGAGCACACCGCTCATGTGTGAGGTCAAACCGCACAGGCCCATTGTCCTCTCCATTCGCTGCCAGAGCGCACGCGGTTATTTTCAGACTCCCATAGCTATGGAACGTCTGAAAATGGCCAAGCCAGCGGTGGCTATTTTTGGAAATCCCAAAGCAGTGAATGGAGAAAGAAGTGCATGTGAGGTGTCCTCTGTAGGGTTGAGCGAATCGACATCCAAAGTCGATTCGCATAAATATTCGTATCAATACTGTACGGAGCGAGCACTGGACATCCTACACAGGATAACAAATGTGTGGATGTGATAAACAGTATAAATAATATAACAAAAACAAACACAGGTGAACTCTGCGGTCTTACTAACCCTCGTACTGGTGTAAAATTGAGAATTAGCCAACATATCCTGCTTGGAGGACATGTCTGAGCCCTTGGCGCGGTGCTTGGGCCCATGAGGGTTCTACATTGCTTCTGAAGAGCAGAGAAGATCCTGTATGTCTGTAAGTTTTATCCCCCCCCCCCCCCCCCCCAACTTAGCAGCTTTCTGAACTCCCTAGAAGAAAACATGCATTGTGAGAAGTAAGGGAAGTGAGGTCACTGCATATAGTACTGGCAGATTTCACAGAGGGGAAATGCCCCCTGCTTGTGAGAGAAATGCATCTAGCTGTGCAAGTGAAACAGGGAATACTATGGCTGAGAAATACATTAGGGGAGCTCAAAAAGACCTGTTCCTTTACAGTTATGATCCTATAATAAATTATGCTAACTTTTCTATTGAAAACTCAGATACACTTTAATCTGTGTTTGTCTAATGCTATGGACCATTGAGGATAAAGGATCACTCTTTCTTGAGAGGTTGTATCTTCATCATTCTTACTTTTACAACCTGCCTGACTGTCAGGTTTTAAAAGTAAAAAAAAGGGGTTGTCACGTAAATCTACTAATAGCTGCTTGTGCGAGAAATGGACTTTTCTGTGCGATCACTGACTATTAAAAATTAATTCCTGCTTTTCCCTTTTTTCAACACCTGGACACACAATAGACGGCCTCTAAGTAGGGCAGAGAAAATTTTTGGATGCGTGGGTGAGTTACTCACTCTTCTGGATACAGAATCAGGATAATAAGAGGAATCAGAGCATATATAACGAGTTCCCTGTTCATGGCCATTTTACTTGAATTTCCATCAGTGAAGGTTTAGTGAAGCTTGCGGCCTCTGATTAAAGGTATATTTCCAAGCCTTTCATAAAACTTTATTTGTCAGTCTCCTGTTAATTTTAATGTTGTTTTTCAATTGATAAAAAAAATTATTCCCCATGTCATTGCCATAATGCCTCAGAAATTTATTTTACCTTTAGTCTGGGAGGAGCTTTATTTCTGTGTGCTCGTTATCGCCTCCTGCTGGATAATGCTTTTTTATAAATAGCATGAGCCAACAAGAGGAGGGCAGGAAAGTGCAAGACAACAGCCCTGATAAATTTCTAACATGGAAAGAGTTTGTCACCAGCACGCTCTACTATAGCATTTTACCGAAGTAGGGGTTAAAGCAGAAGGACTCTCTCCTTAACTCACTGGTTTTGCACTTTCAAAAATAATTGGAACTTATTTTACCTTTCTGAGGGCTGTCTTTATGCGTTCCTACTCGGAGATCGTATGTAAATTCAGGAAAGGGTGTCATTCAGTATTAGGACCACCCACTGGACTCCTAAACCAGGAACAAGAAGACATTTAGATCAGCTACATAGTTAATACAGTTGAAAAAAAATGTCCATTTAATTCAACCAAGGGATAGGTGGGGACGCGAATCCCAGAAAGGAAGTGAGACTCAGATTTCGACACGTTTTCATAAGCATTAATGTTGTTTACTTTTAAGAATTCATCTAAACCCTTTTTAAAACTGTCCACTGTTCCTGCTGTGACCACGTCCTGAGGAAGGCTATTCCACAGATTTACCGTTCTTAAAGTAAAGAAGTTTTGACTCTTCTGGAGACTGAACTTTTTCTTTTCCAGTCGGAGGCAGTGCCCCCTTGTCTTTTGAGGACATTTTACAGTTTTTCTCTGTATTTTTTGTATGGCCCATTTATATACTTGTATAGGTTATTCATGTCCCTCCTTAGACGTCTCTTCTCAAGACTAAATAAATTCAATTCTTTTAATCTTTCTTCATAACTAAGATGCCCCTTATCAGTTTAGTCGCTCTCCTCTGTACTTTTTCCAGCTGCAGAGCGTCCTTTCTATGGACTGGTGCCCAGAACTGAACTGCATATTCCAGACGAGGCCGCACCAGCACTTTGTAAAGTGGTAATATTACATCCCTGCCCCGTGAGTCCATACCTCGTTTAATGCATGACACTATCCTGGTGGCCTTAGAAGCAGCTGATTAACATTGTATGCTCTTATTCAATCTGTGATCTACAAGGACACCCACATCCTTCTCTATAAGTGACTCTCCCAGTGTTACATCCCCTAGGAAATATGAAGCACAGAGATTATTACTACTAGTTAATTACAAGTTATTTTGAATTCATTCCCATAAATCTATATATCAATCTGCTCAGCTCCTCCTGCTCCAAAACCTGATGCTGTCACATTAACTAGCATTGTCAACATGAAAAAGGAGCAAAGCAGCACATATTTGCTTGACAAAGGCTTGTTGTGGCCAAAACGTTGTATCACTGAAGTGTCGACCAGGTCCACCTTGAGGCGTGCTGAACATTTTTCAGCATTTCTAAAATCCCAGGTTCCCCTTAGGAAAGGAGCTCAGCCCAGCTGAATGTAATGATACCTTTCACTTAGTAATCCGTTGCTTCATTGTGGAGAAAAGGTACTTTTAATCCATATGCAAATGAGCAGTAAAGGGCACGGAGGGTGGGCTTAAGACACTCGGTGCACCCTTGCTCCTCCTGCTTCCTCCACCAGCCCTTCCCACTCCTTTCTCATGTACAGGGCCTGGTTCCTACATGGCCATCCCACCTTGCCATATCGATCAAGAAGGAGAGGAAGGGACTGGCAGAGGAAGCAGGAGGAGCAAAGGTGCAATGAGTGTCTGGGGCCCACCTTTGGTGCACTTGATTGCTCAGTTGCATATGGATTAAAAGTACTTTTTAAGCAACAGATCTCTACTTGAAACAAATAATTTCATTCAGCGGAACTAGCCCTACACGACATTTGGATTCATTTACTAAAGCTTTTACTCTACTATTGTGGCTTTAAAAATATATAAAAACGCCATATTTGCACCATAATTTGCAACGTTTGCAGCTTTTCACCACTTTTCTATAGTAGCAGAAAGGGGCAGAGCTTGACATGAGAATGCAGGACTTCCGGCCGCCCACCATATTTACAATAACTTTACAGAAACTGACGTAAGCGAGCCCCTGACTGGCATAGACTTTGGTTTTGGGGGTACGAACTGCCAGAGATGTGACTATTTATTAATTTGCCTTTTAAAGGGGTTATCCAATACTATAAAAATGCCCCCCATATGTCCAGGCCCCTCATATACTTGCCCCGCTCCCTGCACTGACCAGGAGCGGGGCAAGTATATTCACTGTAAGGGGCCTGGCATATGGGGGACATTTTTATAGTAACAGACAGCAGCGTTGCTAGGTTAGAACATTTGGGGCCTGGGCCCCTGATGTTTTGTCCCAGGCCCCAAATGTCCTGCCTGCTAGATACAACTGTATTGCCATCCTCAGGATTGAATCTATTGCCCTGCAAGAGCTGAAGGACCTGTGATGACATCACAGTCCATGTGGTCAGTTCTTAATGCAGTAGCTGAAAAGGACCTGCGATGATGTCACCATCATGTGACCAGTGCAGGAGAGGACGTCTCAGCAGTGAAGTCCTAGAAAGAAGCAGAGGTGATGTCTGCTACATGAGGAGAGGTAAGTGAAGGGAGAGGCAGAGCAATGCTGGGAGTTGTAGTTATTTAAATGGGACTGTATGTTAGGGCTGAAGAGAGGGATGTTATTAACATGGGGCAGTGGGGTGGAGTGATGTTATTTACATGGGACTGAAAGTTGAGGGGGGTGATGTTATTTACATGGGACTATATGTTGAAGGTGGCTGTGGGAAGGAGTGATATTATTTACATAGGACTGAATGTTGAGGGGTAATGTTATTTACATGGGACTGCATGTTGGAGGTGGCTGGGGAGGGGGTGTTTTTATTTACATGGGACTGTATGTTGAAGGCTGCTGAGAAGGGGATGATATTATTTACGTGGGACTGTATTTTGGAAGGGGCTCTAGATAGAGAGGGATGTTATTTACATGGGACTGTATATTATAGGGGGCTAGAGAGATGGTGTGATGGTATTTACATGGAGCTCTATGGCGGAGGGAGGGAAATAATGTTATTTACATGGGACTGTGTGGTGGAGGGGCTGAGGAATTATAATTTCTGAGGACACTAATCGGAGGAATATAAATACTGGGGGCACTGTAGGGGCATTATATTAGGGGGCAATATAAATACTGGGGGAACTTCAGGGCGAGCATTATAACAGTAGGGGGCATTATAAATACTGGGGGCACTGGGGGGCATTTTAAATCCAAGGGACATTAGGCGTTATTACTATTGGGGGCTCTATAGGAGGGACTTATAGATCTGCCTTAATTTTACTGAGGGCACTATGGGGGGCTTTATTACTACTGAGGGGTCTGTAGAGGGCTTTATTACCACTGGAGGAACAATAGTTGGTCGACTTAGAGAATCGGGTCATATGCATTGGGGCTTGGGCCCCAGATCTTTTGAGACCCTAGCAACACCCCTGGTATCAGATAACCCCTTTAATCTGTACCTGCCTCTTAGAAAATGAGGTACAAAAAACTTTATTGTAAGTATATATAAACATATAAACAATACATACATATATAATAAAACAGGCAGCACAAGGCGGGACACACAGATGAGTAGCAGGACCCGGCCGAGTCAGGAGTCGGCCGAGAGATCTTTGCACCAGTCAGGGTATGTTTATACTTTGTCCTTTTCATTCCAACCTCAATCTCCACAATTGCCTCCTTTGCACTTTGTTTGGGGCGTTGCTGCTATGAGGTTTTGAGATATGCTTTTTCATCTAGCATTCTTTTTTCCCTGTTATTTCTTGCACTGATCTCCCGGCCTCTCCTTGGGTCCTGCTACTCATCTGTGTGTCCCGCCTTGTGCTGCCTGTTTTATTATATATGTATGTATTGTTTATATGTTTATATATACTTACAATAAAGTTTTTTGGATCTTCATACATATGTAAGTTAGTTTTATTCATTTTTTTGGTGATTATCATGACTCCTTGGGGGTCCGATGTTTTTGATATTATTCTGTCCGGTTAATATTGGTTGACTATTAGAAAATGAGGTGCATCTTATGCCAGTTCACAAAGATCAAGACTGGCATATGGGAATGCCAGTCTTAATAAATCTGTCCCATTGTGTCTCTAACAAAGAGTTTTTGTTGCATTGTTTTTGTAAAGCGCAGTAGAGTGCTATAATCATTAACTTAATAGCGCTGCATCGACAGCAAAGTGTCACCTTAAAAAGGATGTAATTACTAATCTTAAATGTAAGAGTGATGATAAAGTGTGGTGAAATTCGGGTTTATTTTTTGCTTGTCTCATCGTAAAACTGTTACATAGATTTCACCATCTCAGCGTTATTACGTACTGTATATTACTTTTTTCACTTTATTCACAAAATTGGCATCAATGACAGTTTCTTAATGTGTTTTCACTTACAAACCATTAGGCTTGGGCTACACGACGACATGTGTCGTGCGACATTTTATCGCACCAATGTCGCGCGACAATTTTTGTAATGATAGTCTCTGGTGTTGCACTGCGACATGTGACATGCTGCGACTGCGACGCGAAAGTAGCAAAAAATCCATCCAAGATGGATGTCACATGTCGCAGTTGCAGCATGTCACATGTCGCAGTGTGACATCATAGACTATCATTATAAAAATTGTCATGCCACATAGGGCTGAAATGAATCATCGATTTAATCGATGAAATCGAGGCAAAAAAATCCCCGATGCAGTTTCCCTGCATCGAGGATTCGTTCAAATCACATGACCACGGAGCGTGAGTGAAATGAAGCTTCTCACTCACCGCTCCGTGGCCTCCCGACTCGGCACCGCGCTGCAGGGCCTTGCGTTCACACATCGTCAGCGCGCTGGCTGACGCTGTGTGTGACGTCAGGTTCCAGTGCATGCTGGGATGAAGACGCGTCTCCTGCGGACTCCATGTGTCAGCGCACGCCACACTGCCAGGAAAGGTAAGTATAACGTTGGCGGCGGGGCGGGGAAAATGGGGGCACCTGTGATTTGGCAATGGCATGTATAAATTTATTTGCGGGGGGGTGGAGAGGGGTTAATGGGGGCACCTGTGATTTGGCATGGAGGGGCTGATCTGGGGGAGTGGGGGACATGGTGGATGGCATGGAGGCACTAGGGAAGGGGGACATCATGGCAGCCAGTGAACTCCAGTAGTCAGTTGTTTTTTTTTGTCCAGCCAAAACCCAGCTTGAATGCTGTAACAAGGCTCTGAGCATGAAAATATGGTCATCATTTCCCATCCCCTAGTGGCCGAAAGGGGACACGGCACTCTGAATGGAAGATACGCCCAGTGTAGAGCTGGCCGAACATGAAGTCAAGATTTAAAACACTGAGTGAAATATCTTAGGCCTTATGTACACGACCATATGTATTTTTCCGTCCACAAACTGCAGATCCGCTTGTGGGCATACCGCATTTTCATAATAGCAAAATGGACAAGAATAGGACATGTTCTACAATATGTGGAACAGCCACACGGATGGGGATAACCATGTGCTGTCCGCATTTTTACAGCCTCAAAGGAATGAATGGGTTTGCGTGTTATCCACCAAAAAATGCGGATCGGATGCGGACCAAAAATACTAATATGTGCACGAGGCCTCAGTCAAACATAGGCTGGATTTCCAAAGGCGACGGCCAGTGGAAATGTCATGTAAATGTGCAAATCAGATTTATAGGCCATTCATGGTCATTGGGTTGTTTGATAACATTTCCAGGTCTTTAAAAATCACAGGGAATAATCCCAAAAAATCATTATTTCAGTGAAAAACCTTGGAACCGAACTCGGCTTCAGTTCCAAGGTACCATTTGGAACCGAAGTCGAGTTTGGTTCCAAGTTTTGAAGTGATTGTTCCCTGTGTGCAACTTCGGGAATAACTAACTTTGGCTCATCGGAGCCCATACATTCTAATACTGTACGGAGAAGGATCTCCGTACAGCATTATAACACATTTTTTTTAGCGAAGTGGCTTCGGATGTAGCCTCTGACGCTTGCTTTGCTCATCTCTAGTTGCAATAAACAGAATAATGAGCATTATCCCAACAACACCAGATGGATATTTTGGTGACTGAGGAGGTTTTTGAACATTTACAAAGAGCCCAAAGTTAGGAAAAGGAGAACGTTGGGCTGCTGGGAGATTGCCTAAAGGGGGTTATCCCATGACTAATGTCAAAAAATTAAAATCAAGCATCCTATAATACATGACAATCTCTTTCTAACAAAGCTAGAACCAGCCCTGGACCTCTCATGGATCCAGAGATCTCCTCATTCATTGCTGTGCTAGACTTATTTCAAGCTGGCAACTTAGAGATGTGTCCTTTCTCAGGGGGAACGTCCTTTCTGCTGCAGCTGGTGGAAGTTGAAGGATGGAACAGAGCATGTGCGACCATCTCAGTGAGCTGGACAAATTTTTTTTTTTAAAAGAGCAAACAGCAGGTGGCGCTGTACAGATATATTCCATTGAATAATTCAGTAGCAATAGTAAATGTTTAATTCCATGCAATTACAAAAGTATTCAGATCCAGCGGGTGGTTTGAAAAATGTTGAATATTTTTTCGTGGGACAAGCCCTTTAATAAAATATATTGCAAAGTTTCATATTCTGCTGATATACAAAAAAGCTAAATCTATAATAATAGCTACATGTTAATGGAAGAGAACAACTCAGGTCACTTTTACGAGGAATCTGGATAAAGCCTGATGAAGTCATTTATGTAACCAGATGACATGCTGGGGACAGGTGCCATTGTGAGTGATGACAATCCCTGTACGGCGCTACAGAATGCGTCGGTGCTATTATAAAATGAATAAGACAGCATTGTCGTGGTTCGTTCGGCAGCTGTAAGCAGATGTAATCTAAGCCATCAGATTAGAACATTTATTTGCTGGTAACTGGTGTGCAGCTCCTAAACCTTTCCTGGAACTGCTTGCTAACAAGAGAATCATCTGGCGCTTAGCCAACGAATATGGCTGCCATATGGAGCCCCTCCGACGTGATCATGCAAATGAAATGTACACGTTTTTAAGTACGAGGCGGTTTACCCAGACATGACCGATAGATTTGCTGCGCCGATTTCTTGCCTTTTTGCTAACATCTGAATCCTGTCTTCGGTTCACTGCACTCGCTCAACAAGGAGGACGTTTCGGAGAAAATTAGCATCTTATTATTTCCAAACGCAACGTACGAAGTTCTGCTGCAAAATTACCCCTGAGCCTGTAATAAGGAGGAAACATCCTGAGGACAAATGTCGAGGGCTTCTCATCGTTAGGGCTCATTCACACTACCGCATCAGTTTTTATGCATCCTCAAAACACGGATACCGGTTGCGTGCCTTCCGCATTTTGTGGAACGGAACATCCTTCTACATGATAGAAATGCCTGTTTTTGTCCACAAATACCGGACAGAACAGGACATGTTCTATCTTTTTTGCGGGGCCACAGAACGGACATATGGATGCGGACATTTAAACGAATGGGTCTGCATCCGATCTGCAATATGGGAATGGAGGCGGACAGAAAAATACTTTCGTGTGAATGGTCCCTTATGCCGACACCCGCGCTTCACCAAGTCAATTTCAGTTGAGCCAACGCACAACGCTAATGTTGGAAATGATTGGGCTCCAGTTTGTTTTTTTCTGTACAGAAACATTTAAAGGGTTTTTTGCAAATACAATAGTAATGACCTATCTTCAGGATAGGTCATCAAGGTCTGATCCGTGTGGGTCCGACACCCGGCAACCCCCGCCGATCAGCTGTTTGAAGAGGCTGTGGTGTGGGTTAGTTCTGCAGTCTCTTCCTTGGCCATTGATGTCGTATTCATCGGTCATATTCCCCTGTGTGAAGCTTAGTCCCCTTCAAGTGAATGGCCCTGGGCTGCAATGTCAAGCACAGCCGCTATACAACGTGTGGCGCTGTGCTTGGTAAACTGTGAGGAGGCTTCAGTGTTCACCTAAGTGCCACGGCCTATTAGAACAGCTGATCGGTGGGGGTGTCAGAAGTCGGACCTCCACTGATCAAATATTGGTGACTTCTTCTGAGGCCAGGTCATCGATATTGTTCTCCTGGAAAACCTCTTTAAAGTTGCAGCAAGAGTTGCAGGAATGCAGCAGTTTTATCCCAACCCACATGTGGCGCTGTGGACCGCTAGCCTTAAGACTTTCTTCAGACAGGTGTATTTTCCATCCGTGGGTGCAATGGACTGCACACGGATCCATGCAAGTCTATAGCGCAATTTACACCAACTTTTTTTTTTTACATTGGATCAAAGGTCCATGGGAAGAAACTGAGACCATGCACTATTCTGGTCAGTGTCTCATGCAATACAGACTTGCAGACCATTGGAGACACTTGGCTCAGGTGGTCACCAGGTCTCTCTAGACACATACACATATGGACCGCACTGTGAATCTAAATTTGTCCATATGTTGTAACAGCAGGATGGATGATTTTGACTACAGCCGTCTGAATCCAGCCTTAAAGTGAATCTTCACCTTTTTTCATATCGCTTTCTGAGTATGGTGGTGGAGTTGACCAAAATACTGCAACTGTTATGAACTTCTGTATATGATTATTTTCGACCTCTGCTGCCACCTAGTGGCCATTGCATTTTACCATGTAAACTCTATGTAAGTGGTTTACGGTTGTTTTTTTACCTACACTATGGTGCACTTTATAGCAAGTTCAATGGTTCTCCAGTAGTATAGTCAGATTTGCCTTGTCCAATATAGTGCTGGAGATAACATGGCCCCAGATGCAATGATTGATGAGGAGCTCCATGTAAGCCATGTACCGGGGTGGGCTCCCCAGGATACAGCGAAGTCACAAACGAGAAAAGCAACGCCAACACCAGCTTTTGCCAATACAGAATTTTACTTAAATGTGGCAATAAACACAATCACAAATGCTGGGAACATACAATAAATTTACATACACCCAGTGTCACCGCCAGATCTCTGAGAAGTTCTGATAGACGTTCTTCAGTACCTCCTGCATGATGTTCTTCTATTTTGCTTTCGCTTTGACATCTCTTCTCCCTCTCCCAGCTGTCATCTATTAGCAGTGATTGCCTCCCTATATATCTCCTCCCATACTGCTTCACTTTGCGGTTTATACTACTTCCTGGATTGGTTTCACTGCTTGAAGTTGCTACTGCTGGTTCCTCAAGATAAGTATATTTCTGTATTTGTGTTTTCCTGTTGGCTTGATTCTAGGTGACCCTGACTCCCTCCGTATTGAGTGCAGGGAGTCGGTGGTCGTGTCCCCTCACTATTATAGGGTTTGCAGGTGTCACTCAGTCTAAGGTACGTGGACATGCAACTTTCTATCATTGAGATCTTTGCATGGGCTGAGCAGTGAGGGAGAGCTCTAGGGCGTTAATAGGGCTCACCCTTTTGTTCCTTAGTTTGGGTTCAAGTCAGTCGGATCTTTATTTGTTACTTATTGTTTCCTGCTACACCATCCGTGACATTATAAACCGGCAAAACCGTCTTAAGCTTGGATCCGGTTTTAGCCTTGACGGACCGCATGCGGGGTCTTTCACTGGAGGTCGCAGAGCTCCGTAAAACTGTATCTCAGTTTCAGGTGACCGGTTCTGCTTGCGTTCATGGAGTTTGTTCTGAGCCTAAGATCTCGCTTCCAGATACCTTCTCTGGAGGTAGTGAGAATTTTGTTCGTTTTAGAGAGGCTTGCAAACTCCATTTTCGCCTACTTCCCCATTCCTCTGGTGATGAGGAGCAGAGGGTGGGGATCATCATCTCACTGCTCAGGGATAACGCTCAGTCTTGGGCCTTTTCGTGCTGGTGGGGGCACGGCCCCTCTGATCAGTGGATGAATTTTTTCTGGCCCTGGGTCAGATATATGATGATCCGGATCGTGTTGCTCTGGCTGAATCTAAACTGCATCTTTTATGCCAGGGTAAACAATCCGCAGAGTTATAATGTTCAGAATTTCGGAGATGGGCAGCCGATACTGGTTGGAATGATGCTGCACTCCGAAGTCAATTTTGCCATGTACTTTCAGAGGGATTGAAGGATGCATTTGCCTTTCATGAGAGACCTACCTCCTTGGAGTCCGCCATGTCTCGGGCTGTTCGTATTGACAGGCGTCTTAGAGAGAGAGGAGAGATCACTCCTTCCTGTCATACTCACTCCAAGGACAGTGGGACGGTCTCATTCAGTGCGCAGGGGTCTCAGTCTCTCTCAATCCCCTTTGAGCAGGAGCCCATGCAGCTGGGTTTGCTTGCCTCTAACAACAGAGGATTCAGCTCTCAGAGGAGGGTTTGTTTCTGTTGTAGAGGTATAAATCATTTGGCAAATGTTTGTCCCTCTAAGAGATTCAGGGAGTTTTTAGAGAATAATAAAGAAACAAAAAGAAAAAAGTCCTCTAAAAACGTTCCATCTGTTACTATTGGCAAGGTTGATGCGGAAATTAAAGGTTTTCCGTTTGCTTGTAGTTCCCGTTTTGTCCTACCTGCCAGTGTGGCGCTAGAGAGCAAGAACATTGTTTGTGAGATTTTTGTAGATAGTGGAGCAGCTGTCAATCTCATTGATAATCAATTTGCTATAACACATGGTTTCCAGGTATGCACTTTGGGAAAGGATATACCTGTTTTTGCTATTGATTCCGCTCCACTTTCTCAAAAATCATTAAAGGGCATAGTTCACAATATCCGTTTGACTGTGCGTGATGCTCATGTTGAGGATGTGTCATGTTTTGTCCTAGGCGGGTTACCTACTTCTCTAGTGTTGGGGCTACCCTGGCTCACTAAACATAACCCCACCATTGATTGGC
Organism: Bufo bufo; assembly: GCF_905171765.1. Lineage (NCBI taxonomy): Eukaryota > Metazoa > Chordata > Amphibia > Anura > Bufonidae > Bufo > Bufo bufo. The sequence goes on along the minus strand of NC_053397.1, from coordinate 26,314,653 downwards.
AAGCGAGGCAAATAAATGGTTGGAGTGACTTTTGCAGAGAGAATTGCCTCACGACATCTGTTTCAGAGGTTTCTACTAAGACTGTACCATCTTTTCTCTCTGAATTTTCGGATGTGTTTTCCGAGAGTGGTGTCCAGGAGCTGCCCCCTCACAGGGAGTACAATTGCCCTATTAATCTCATCCCGGGCGCCAAGCTGCCTAAATCTCGTTTATACAATCTCTCCCAACCTGAAAGAGTCACTATGCGTTCTTATATCTCTGAGAGCCTGAGAAAGGGACACATACGACCCTAGAAGTCACCTGTTGCCACTGGTTTCTTTTTTGTTAAGAAAAAACATGGTTCTTTAGGGAGCTGAACAGTATCACAATTCGTGACCCTTATCCGCTTCCTCTGATCCCGGACCTGTTTAACCAGATTGTTGGGGCTAAAGTTTTTTTCCAAGTTGGATTTAAGAGGGGCATACAACCTGGTCAGGGTCAGAGAAGGGGACGAATGGAAGACGGCCTTCAATACCCCTGAGGGCCATTTTGAGAATTGTGTTATGCCTTTTGGTTTGATGAATGCTCCAGCCGTCTTCCCACATTTTGTGAACAGCATTTTTTATCATTTAATGGGGAAATTTGTACTGGTGTATCTAGATGACATTTTAATTTTTTCTCCTGATTTCAAAACTCATAGGGACCACCTACGTCAGGTCTTGCTCATTCTGCAGGAGAAAAAATTGTACGCTAAACTGGAGAAATGTGTGTTTGCGGTTCCAGAAATTCAATTTCTGGGTTTTCTTCTCTCCGCTTCTGGTTTTCGCATGGACCCCGAGAAGGCCCGCGTTGTGCTTGATTGGGAGCTTCCTGAGAATCAGAAGGCGCTGATGCGCTTTTTAGGTTTTGCCAATTATTACAGGAAGTTCATTTTGAATTATTCCTCTGTTGTTAAGCCACTCACTGATATGACTAGAAAGGGGGTAGATTTTTCCTCCTGGTCGGTAGAGGCGCGTAAGGCCTTTTCTAGTATCAAAGAGAGTTTTGCTTCTGCTCCCATCTTGGTACAACCTGATATCTCTCTGCCCTTCATTGTTGACGCTTCTGAGGTGGGTGTGGGTGCGGTCTTGTCTCAGGGTCCCTCTCCTGCCAAATGGCGACCGTGTGCCTTTTTCTCGAAGAAACTCTCCTCCGCAGAGAGAAATTACGATGTGGGAGATAGGGAGTTGTTGGCCATCAAGTTAGCTTTTGAGGAATGGCAACATTGGCTAGAGGGAGCCAGACCCCTATTACCATGTTTACCAACCATAAGAATCTGGCCTACTTGGAGTCAGCCAAGCGTCTGAACCCGAGACAGGCCAGATGGTCTTTGTTCTTTTCAAGGTTTAATTTTGTTGTCACGTTCCGCCCTGGGGTTAAGAATGTGAAGGCGGATGCCCTGTCACGTTGTTTTCCGGGAGGGGGGAACTTTGAAGACCCAGGTCCCATTTTGGCTGAAGGGGTGGTTGTGTCTGCTCTTTATCCTGAATTGGAGGCAGAGGTTCAGGCAGCCCAGGCAGAGGCTCCTGATCTTTGTCCCCCTGGGAGGTTGTTTGTGCCTCTCGCTTTATGACACAAGGTTTTTAAGGAGCACCACGATACGGTCCTTGCTGGGCACCCGGGGGGTAGAGCCACAGTGGATCTCATTGCTCGGAGATTCTGGTGGCCGGCTCTTCGTAAGTCAGTTGAGGGTTTTGTGGCAGCCTGCGAGACCTGCGCTCGTGCCAAAGTCCCTCATTCACGGCCATCAGGTCCTCTCCTTCCGTTACCCATTCCTTCCCGTCTTTGGACACATCTGTCCATGGATTTCATTACGGACCTGCATCGTTCCTCAGGGAAGACTGTGATTCTGGTGGTGGTGGACCGTTTTAGCAAAATGGCGCATTTTATTCCTTTTCCTGGGTTGCCCAATGCTAAAACGCTGGCGCAGGCATTTATTGATCACATTGTCAAATTGCATGGTATTCCTTCAGACATAGTCTCTGATAGGGGCACACAGTTTGTTTCCAGATTCTGGAAGGCTTTCTGTTCTCGCTTGGGGGTTCGGTTGTCATTCTCTTCTGCTTACCACCCGCAGTCGAATGGCCAGACAGAGCGCGTCAATCAGAATCTGGAGACATATCTGCGCTGTTTTGTGGCGGAGAATCAGGAGGATTGGTGTTCTTTTCTTTCCCTTGCTGAGTTTGCTTTAAATAACCGTCGTCAGGAGTCCTCTGATAAGTCACAATTTTTTGGTGCATATGGGTTTCATCCGCAGTTTGGGACATTCTCTGGAGAGGGGGCTTCTGGTTTACCTGATGAGGAGAGATTCTCCTCGTCTTTGTCATCTATTTGGCAAAAGATTCAGGATAATCTAAAGAGCATGAGTGAGAGATATAAGCGTGTGGCGGATAAGAGACGTGTGCCTGGTCTGGACCTGAATGTTGGTGATCTGGTGTGGTTGTCTACTAAGAATATCAAATTGAAGGTTCCCTCCTGGAAGTTGGGTCCTAAGTTTATCGGGCCTTACAAAATCTTGTCTGTCATCAATCCCGTTGCCTACCGTCTTGATCTTCCTCAGACTTGGAAGATCCATAATGTTTTTCACATTATTAAAACCTTATGTCCAACCCACTGTACCCTCCTCTTTGCCTCCTCCTCCGATTGTGGTTGATGGTAATCTTGAATTTCAGGTCTCTAGGATTGTGGACTCTCGTATTGTCCGCGGTTCTCTTCAGTACCTCGTTCATTGGAAGGGTTATGGTCCTGAGGAGAGTATGTGGGTTCCAGTGGCGGACATTAAGGCCACTCGTCTTCCCAGGGCATTCCATAGGTCCCATCCTGAGAAGGTGGGCTCTGAGTGTCCGGAGTCCACTCGTAGAGGGAGGGGTACTGTCACAGCCAGATCTCTGAGAAGTTCTGATAGACGTTCTTCAGTACCTCCTGCATGATGTTCTTTTGTTTTGCTTTCGCTTTGACATCTCTTCTCCCTCTCCCAGCTGTCATCTATCAGCAGTGATTGCCTCCCTATATATCTCCTCCCATACTGCTTCACTTTGCGGTTTATACTACTTCCTGGATTGGTTTCACTGCTTGAAGTTGCTACTGCTGGTTCCTCAAGATAAGTCTATTTCTGTATTTGTGTTTTCCTGTTGGCTTGATTCTAGGTAACCCCGACTCCCTCCGTATTGAGTGCAGGGAGCCGGAGGTCGTGTCCCCTCACTATTATAGGGTTTTCAGGTGTCACTCAGTCTAAGGTACGTGGACATGCAACTTTCTATCATTGAGATCTTTGCATGGGCTGAGCAGTGAGGGAGAGCTCTAGGGCATTAATAGGGCTCACCCTTTTGTTCCTTAGTTTGGGATCAAGTCAGTCGGATCTTTATTTGTTACTTATTGTTTCCTGCTACACCATCCGTGACACCCAGCCCGAAGGCTGAGACCCTTGTGCTGCACAGCACAGCGCTCTCCGATGGATGCAGGAGGAAAGAGCAGTAATTCACCTACTGGCAGGCACAACTAAACTGCCACACCTTACCTGTTATTATCCTAAAAGGACAAGAATCACTGTATAGGTGTGTGGTATGGGCTAGCCTGCGGTGCAGCACAACAGCTTGCAATCTTACACAGATCTTCAGTATTCCCCCTCCCATAACTGGTCCTGTAGCACGTGCGTGAGTATTCCTCCTGAGCAAAACGCCAGCCTGGCTTGAGTTTGTGGGAATTTTATCAGCTCTCCAATGTGAAATGTCACTTTAAGTTATAGAGTCCTTGCAATGAACAGTAGTAACAATTGTGGCCTGACACAAACAGAAATATAATATTTGCAAAGACAGGTGCACTCTGCGGTCTTACTAAGCCATCATACTGATGTTTAAATTGAGAGATTAGCCAACATATCCTACTATGGAGGACATGTCTGAGCTCGAGCACCGTGTCAAGGTTTCTCAAGTAGCTCGGGTTGTAACACTCGAACTACAGGAGCGTGAGGTCCAACTCACAGACAACTCACCAGTTACCTCCAGCATGTAACCATGCTTGCAATGGGAGGAGGGAGGAGTCTGCAAGTTCCACTTAAGACTGGCTGATATGGCCCATGCCTCGCAGGTGCACCTAAATGTAGCCTGTGGATGGAAAACAGGCTCATTTAAATTGGAGTTTATACACCTCCAGGCCTCTCTATATACAAACAAACAGAAAAAATGGCTTGGTGTTAAACAGGCAGGAAGTGCTCAAACCCACATGCAGTTGTGCATGTATATACAGGGGTGCAAATCCTGCACTTTTGGCCCGTTGCTAATGGCGATCCCCAGCACTGGCCCCTGGTATTGCCCATACGGCACAGGTAGGTGAGTGTTAGGACCCAAGCTACTTGAGAAACCTTGGCGCGGTGATCGGGCTCAGACATGTCCTCCACAGTAGGATATGTTGGCTAATCTCTCAATTTTAACATCAGTATGAGGGTCTAGTAAGACCGCAGAGTGCACCTGTCTTTGCAAATATTATTATATTGTTATATTGGTTATCACATCCACATAATTTCTATCTTGTGTAGGATGTTTATTGTGGTACTTATGGTCTGCTGCGGGCATCCTCCACTGTATGCATTTTTGCTGGGGATCGCCATTAGCAACGGGCCACAAGTGCAGGATTTGCTCCCCTGTGTATATATGCACAACTGCATGTGGGTTTGAGCACTTCCTGCCTGTTTAACACCACACCATTTATATCAGAAAGGTGTTACCCAGCGAAAAATTGCAAAGACTTTGCATCTATCATCATCAACTGTGCATAACATCATCCGAAGATTCAGAGAATCTGGAACAATCTCTGTGCGTAAGGGTCAAAGCCGTAAAACCATACTGGATGCCCGTGATCTCCGAACCCTTGAACGACACTGCACCACAAACAGGAATGCTACTGTAAAGGAAATCACAGAATGGGCTCGGGAATACTTCCAGAAACCATTGTCAGTGAACACAATCCACCGTGCCATCCGCCGTTGCCAGCTGAAACTCTACAGTGCAAAGAAGAAGCCATTTCTAAGCAAGATCCACAAGCTCAGGCGTTTTCACTGGGCCAGGGATCATTTAAAATGGAGTGTGGCAAAATGGAAGACTGTTCTGTGGTCAGATGAGTCACGATTCAAAGTTCTTTTTGGAAATCTGGGACGCCATGTCATCCGGACCAAAGAGGACAAGGACAACCCAAGTTGTTATCAACGCTCAGTTCAGAAGCCTGCATCTCTGATGGTATGGGGTTGCATGAGTGCGTGTGGCATGGGCAGCTTGCATGTCTGGAAAGGCACCATCAATGCAGAAAAATATATTCAGGTTCTAGAACAACATATGCTCCCATCCAGACGTCATCTCTTTCAGGAAAGACCCTGCATTTTTCAACAAGATAATGCCAGACCACATTCTGCATCAATCACAACATCATGGCTGCGTAGGAGAAGGATCCGGGTACTGAAATGGCCAGTCTGCAGTCCAGATCTTTCACCTATAGAGATCATTTGGCGCATCATAAAGAGGAAGGTGCAACAAAGAAGGCCCAAGACGATTGAACAGTTAGAGGCCTGTATTAGACAAGAATCGGAGAGCATTCCTATTTCTAAACTTGAGAAACTGGTCTCCTCGGTCCCCAGACGTCTGTTGAGTGTTGTAAGAAGAAGGGGAGATGCCACACAGTGGTGAAAATGGCCTTGTCCCAACTTTTTGGGGATTTGTTGACACCATGAAATTCTGATTCAACATATTTTTCCCTTAAAATGGTACATTTTCTCAGTTTAAACTTTTGTTCCGTGATTTATGTTCTATTCTGAATAAAATATTAGAAGTTGGCACCTCCACATCATTGCATTCAGTTTTTATTCACGATTTGTATAGTGTCCCAACTTTTTTGGAATCCGGTTTGTATATAGAGAGGCCTGGAGGTGTATAAACTCCAATTTAAATGAGACTGTTTTCCATCCACAGGCTACATTTAGGTGCACCTGTGAGGCCTGGGCCATATCAGCCAGTCTTGAGTGGAACTGGCAGACTCCTCCCATTGCAAGCATGGTTACATGCTGGAGGTAACTGGTGAGTTGTCTGTGAGTCGGACCTCACGCTCCTGTAATTCGCCCACTGGCCCCTGTTATTGCACATACGGCACAGGTACAGTGCTGCCCATAATTAATCATACCCCTGACAAATTTTTACTTAAAGTTACTTTTATTCAACCAGCAAGTAATTTTTTGATGGGAAATGGCATAGGTGTCTCCCAAAAGATAATAAGACGATGTACAAGAGGCATTATTGTGGGGAAAAAAAACATTTCTCAGCTTTTATTTACATTTGAGCAAAAAGTGTCCAGTTGGCGTAAAAAAGGAGAAGCCTTCAACCCAAAGAACACCATCCCCACTGTCAAACATGGTGGTGGGAACCTAATGCTTTTTTTTTTTTTAAGCCAATGGACCAGGGAACCTAATCACAGTAAACGGCACCGTGAAAAAAGAGCAATACATGAGGATTCTCAACGACAACATCAGGCAGTCTGCAGAGAAATTTGGCCTTGGGCACCAGTGGACATTTCATGATGACATTGACCCAAAACACACAGCAAAAGCGGTGAAGAAATGGTTAGCAGACAACAACATTAACGTTTAGGAGTGGCCCAGCCAGAGTCCAAACTTGAATCTAATTGAGAATCTGTGGAGGGAGCTAAAGATCAGGGTGATGGTAAGAAGACCCTCCAACCTGAAAGATTTGGAGCTCATTGCTAAAGATGAATGGGCAAAAATACCTGTGGAGACCTGCAAGAAGCTGGTCTGCAATTATAGGAAGCGTCTGATTGCTGTAATAGCCAATAAAGGCTTTTCTATTGATTATTGAGAAGGGTATTGTGGCAAACCTAGCCACTTGCAGAATGTCTTTCTTGTCTGTACCTCTTCCCCTTCCCCCTTTTCCTTGTACCATAGTAATCTATGTATTGTATGTAAATGAGGCTGTTGGCAGTTTGAAACCAGGTGCGCATGCCTAGTAAAGTCAGTTGACTCCCAAACTGTGTGTCGTCCAGTCACTGGGGAAATTGTCTCTTGGTTATTGACCTGCTTCTTCAGCTACAAGGGGATTTAAGTGAAGATATTAAGGGTATACCGTGAAGCTCCGCAACAATTGGTGGCAAGCGGCGGGATACAAGCCTTGCAGCACAGCAAAGCAGCAGTTCGTTGAAACAGCCATTCGGATATACCGGAGTTCGAGAATATGTGCAGTCATTCGAACGAACGGTGAATGGAGACGAATTATGCAACATTGAAACGAACTACGTTAAAGGAATTATTGGAAGCAAGGGGAAGAATAGCCAGCAACAAAACCAAAGCTACTCTTGTGGCCGAACTCATGGAGGGGGACAGAGCGACCACTGCGACAACTCCACAGGAGACAGAGCCAACAGAATTTACAAGAGAGCTCAATAGCAGGTTAGCTTTTTACCCAAACACCCCCTCCGTGGAGACACTAGAAAGACTGATAGCAGATGTACATGAGTACATTGTAGCGAAGCAAAACGCTATTCAGCGAGTCGGGGAAGGAGCCCCAGCGCCCACCAGCACTACCCAGGGAAAAGCTAAGATTCCCTACCAAGCTTTTATAAATTACACAGAAGGAGAAAGTGATATTGACGAATACCTACAGGATTTCGAAAGGTTGTGCCAGCTACACGACATCAGCCCAGCCGACCAAGTACCCCTTCTGGCAGGTAGATTGTCAGGCCGCGCCGCAGAGGCATACCGGACCGTCCCTGACGAAGACATCAGGAATTATCTCAAAGTCAAACAAGCCATCCTAGCACGGTATGCCATTACCGCTGAGGCATACCGACTCAAATTCCGGGACATCAAGAAACAAACAAAAGACTCACACACTGAATGGGCACACCGACTACAGCGAGCCGCCAAGGGGTGGATGGAAGCGGCACGGGTCACCACTATGGAAGAGATGTTCCAGTTAATAGTAATGGAGCAGTTTTTTAAAGGACTAACCACAGAACTTCAAAATTGGGTACGAGATCGCAAACCCCGTACCCTACCAGAGGCAGCCAAGCTAGCTGACGAGTTCCAAGACACCAGGCGAGATCAACGCACACCACACTGGACCACGTATGGATCTACCACCCCTCTGCCAGCAGTGACTACCTTGGCTCACCCACGACCAGCCGCGAGTCACAACCCGTACCCTCCTAGGTACAATACCCGACCACCGATCCGCTGCCACACCTGCAACCAACAGGGGCACATCCAGAGAGACTGCCCACGTAACCGACCTCGCCAGAACTGGAACCACCAGGCTCCTCCTCCCCCCAATCGGGCTGCAGTACACTGCTGCCAAAGAGAATCTGTGCTCCCAACATCCACAGTCACCTCAATAGAAGAGCCTCTGGGGATCCTACACGAGGTAAACCCCATACAAGCCGCCTCAGACAACCGCCAAGGGCACCGCCAGGTGGTACACATGGAGGGGAAGAATATGCAAGGATTACGTATGTAGTGTACGGGAACTGTAATACCCGTCACTACCAAAGTGTCATTTGGTGTGCTGTCGTCCCTCCTAATTATGGAGAAGTTGGTATATGTCAGTTTTATAAAATGTCATGTAATGTATGTATTTTCCTGATACTGAAACTTGCATGTACAGGCCTGCTAGGGGTGTTATTTCAGCTTCTAGTCCTTAGAGGGAGCTAGAGAGCCCTAGTTTATATAAGGCCCAGACAAGGAAGTAAAAGTCAGTCTAGACCAGAGCTCAGAAGTTTCTAGAGCCTGAGGAAGCTGAGAGGGACAGAGGCAAAGATCAGGAAAGCCAGAGGTACTCAGAAAGACAGAGGAGGTACTTATAAAAGCTATAGCCAAGGATATAAAGCCAGAAATAGGTTAATGGGCCTTGGTGAAGAATTGCTATATTCCAGGATCAGACAGAATTAGAGTGCAAGCTCCTGTGCTGCAAGTCCTGTGTTCAACACTCTGTAATTACCCTGCTGTAACTGAATTGCCAGCATCGACCGAATTGCAAAATCGACTGTATGCTAAGGAACTGCATTTCCATTATTGTCTCTGCTTGGAAAAACTACTAAAGTTGGAGTTCTGTTTTAATCCTACGTTTCCTCAATTTATTCCTGCATCCGCAAACGGCGTGCCACCGTTTACTTGGCACTGGCGTCACGAACTATTTCTACCTATACCTGCCCTTGCAGAGAGTCAGCTGTACCAGGTTAGTGTATATTGCACTACATCACCCAGAAACACCTAGTACACACAACTTGAGTACGCTGCACCTCTCTTTTGGCGTCACGAACAGGATTCGCACGCTTTCTAGTGCAAGAAGCGTGAACTTTGTGCCTTATACAGTTGCCCTGTGACCAAAGTGACAAATTCCCTGTTTATTTAAAGTGAACTTTGTGGGCTGAAAATTATACCCAAAGTGTACCAAAAACTTCTAAAAAGCGCTGTGCAGTGTTGCGCTACACAGAGGAAGAGAATCGCCGCATTGGAGTGTGGTTTTGTGGACTTTTTACAATCCTGCTTGCTGTCAGTGAATGGACAGCGTTTTGCTAAAGATGGCCACCGGCTGCCTGGAGTAAAGTTTCCCGCGCCGCTGAGGACATTCGTGGGCGGATCCCTGCAAAGACACAGAGAGTCCCGCCCCTCTTGATCATCGCACCGCCGCGGCCCTGCTTCTCCTGCGTCATCGGGTGCTCAGGACGTCCGGGACCTCGCGAGACTTGACCTGCGCAAGCCCGGCGATACCGGTAAGCACTTGTAACCGGAGGGAAGGGGAGTGTTCCGGCCCCTTTAGTCGCCAGCGGCCACCTCTCAATAGACTACCATGTCAGAGCCAGGAGTGCCTGAGCAGCCGGCCCCAGGAGAGCTTGCGGCTCCTGGTCATCCGGCGGCCCCCAGCATGATGCCCTTTACCATGCCCTACTATTTCAGGGCCCCATGGTTCCCCCGCTACAGGGGAGAGACCCACACCCTACGGGACTTTGAAGAAAAGTTGCTGGCAATATTCCGATTATACCCTATAAATGCCGACCAGCAAATGGAAATCATGCTGGCGCAACTGGAGGGGGCTGCCCGCAGGGAAGTGTTATCATGGCCTGCTACAGAGCGGAGTACTCTAGAACAGATCTTCACCCGCCTCAGAGCCACTTTTGAAACTAGGACTGCCTCAGAGATAAAGATGCACTTCTTTGGCAAGAAACAGAAGTCCGGTGAGTCCCTCCGTGACTATGCCCTATCACTTCAGGAGGCTTTAGGGGCTGTAATCCAGATAGATCCCAAAGAGGCTGATAACCGGGACCAGACCCTAAGGGAACAATTTATAACCGGGGTGTCTAGTGAACAAATAAGGACCCAGTTAAAGATGCTGTCCGCCCAGCACCCTAACAGTGCCTTTCTGGACTTTAAAGAACTGGCTATAAAAATTCTGGGGTCCACAGTATCTCCTGAGTTGAGCGCCCTATCTGAGTCATCAGCCTGCAGGCCAAAACCGCTTATCACTAACCGAGCTGAGGCCGGCCAAGCTGTTCAAGTGTCAGCTACCGATACTATTGCCATGCTGACAGAGCAAGTAAATCACCTCACTAAAAGTTTAGAGAAAGTGTGCAGAAAAATAGAGGAATGGGAAAAACCCATAATGACAGAAGAAGAATTCCTGTCATCTCCTAGGCCATTCTCACCTCCATACCAAGAGACTCACCCCAGGGATCCTGGGAGGCGTAATAGAGGTCGCAAGAAGCCCGTGTGTACATACTGCAAAAAGCTGGGACACACAGAATCCACGTGCTGGCAGTTAAACGGGCAACCCCTGAGGCTGAGGACCACCCCTCGGGAGGTAGAACACTAGGTCCAGAGGATCCAAATTGGATGCCACGGTATGTAGGATCCCATCCTAAAATCAATATAGAGATCAACGGGGTCCCCTTTGAAGCCCTATTAGATACTGGGTCTCAGGTCACTACTATTCAGCTGCCTGCATTTGAAAAGTTCTGGGACACCCACCAGTTGACCCAACCGCCTGAATCCTGGGTGGAAATTATCGCCAGCAATGGCAAACCAGTAAAGGTTCATGGATACTGGGAACCCACCCTGCAGGTGGGAGAAGTAACCCTGCCTCAACAGGGAGTGATCGTAGTACAGGCCGGTAACAGAGGAGGACATCCTGTCATTCTAGGCACCAATGTCTTCAAAAACTGTTATTCAGAAATACTTGCTGTATTACATCAGACTTTGCCCACTGCTTCCTCTGCATCCAGGAGGGTGATTTAAAAGACTATTACTGTGTTAAGTGCCCAGCAGAGGTTTGCTAATGGGAAAGGAGAAATTTGTACTGCCAGGATCCGTGATATTAAGCCTGTGACTTTGCCTCCTAATTCTCAAACTCTTTTGTGGTGTCGTGCTGTCCTGGGAGTCGAAGGCCGAGATTATCCAGCCCTGGTGGAACCGATCCAGATGGAGGATTATCCTTATGTGAGAGCTGCCAAGTGCCCGGTGAACGTCTCCCAAGGTAAAGTACCTGTCCGTCTGATTAACCTGAGTAATCATCCTGTTGCGCTTACTAAGCATTGCCCTGTTGCCCAGCTGTCCCAGGTGTCCTTCCAAGACATCATTCGTCTTCCAGTGACAGAAAAGCCGCCAGCTGCAGACAGCGGATGTTCGCCGGTGACCCAGCCACAAGTGCCCTGGTGGGAAGAGCTCCATGTCGGGGACGAGAATACCCCCCAACGGCAACAAGAAGGGATTATACAGCTTGTCAAAGAGCACCACCAGGCCTTCAGTAAGCATGCCACTGATTATGGAGAGGTGAGTGCCATACAACACACTATACCTACTGGCTCTCATCCTCCTATCAAGGAGAGGTACAGACCCTTACCGCCTACTTCATATCAGACTGTAAAGGAAATGATCCAAGAGATGAAAGACTCTAATGTAATCCGGGACAGCCGTAGTCCGTGGGCTGCACCCCTGGTCCTTGTAAAGAAGAAGGACGGTGGTATCCGTTTCTGTGTGGATTATAGGAAAATTAATCAAATAACCCACAAAGACGCATACCCACTGCCCCGCATTGAGGAGTCACTAACTGCTCTGGGCTCCTCTGCCTATTTCTCCACATTGGACTTGACCAGTGGCTACTGGCAAGTACCCATGGCCCCGGCAGATAGGGAAAAGACTGCCTTCACTACTCCCATGGGCCTGTTCGAATTCAATTGTATGCCGTTCGGGCTATGTAATGCCCCAGGAACTTTCCAGAGACTAATGGAGCGGTGTTTGGGTCACAAAAATTTCGAAACAGTGCTGCTGTATCTAGATGACGTCATTGTGTACTCAAAAACATATGAGGACCATCTGAAACATTTGGCAGAAGTATTTGAAATCCTTATCAAATATGGCTTGAAGGTAAAGCCATCCAAGTGTCACCTGCTCAAACCTGCAGTAAGATACCTGGGGCATATAGTAAGCGGAGAGGGAGTGTAACCTGACCCTGATAAATTGGCAGCTGTCCGTAATTGGCCGGTTCCTACTACTGTCAAAGAGGTGAGGATTTTTCTGGGTTTTGCCGGCTACTATAGACGTTTTATCCCCCATTTTGCTCAAATAGCTGATCCTATCCAGGAGCTCTTGAGGGGGCAACCCAAAAAGAGTCCTAGAACTCCTGTGCCCATTGAGTGGAATGAGAAAAGAGAGATAGCGTTCCAATTGCTAAAAAAGAAACTGACCGAGCCTCCAGTGTTAGGTTATCCAGATTATAGCAAGCCCTTCCATCTCTATACTGATGCTAGCAAGCGAGGCCTGGGAGCTGTGTTAGCCCAGATCCAAGAGGGAAAAGAGAGAGTGATAGCATATGCAAGCCGCTCCCTGAAAGGAGCTGAGAAAAATGACCAGAATTATAGTTCCTTCAAACTAGAGTTCCTGGCATTAGTGTGGGCGGTGACAGAAAAATTCAAGGATTATCTAGCCGCCACCCCGTTCATTGCATTCACTGACAATAACCCTCTGGCACATCTAAATACAGCTAGATTGGGGGCCTTGGAGCAGAGATGGGCCTCTCGCCTTGCCAACTATAATTTCTCTGTAAAGTATCGTGCTGGACGTACTAATGATAACGCTGATGCTTTATCCAGGCTTCCCACAGAGACAGCTCCTGATGATGTGCGAGATGCTTGGGAAGATGTAGAGATGCCGGCTTTCTATAACAAATTTGCTCAACAGGATCAGGCTCGAGCTACCAATAACAGAGCTGCAGTTCCTTCACCCTCCAGTAGGCCTGAACCGAAAGAAGAAAGGTGGGTGAAACTACAGTCTGAAAGTAGAGTACTGGGTGAGTTATTGGACTTCATTACTAGTGGCAGAGCCCCTGAGAGGATCCGGCGTAAGAGTGCAGATCCTGAGCTCATCAAACTGTGGAGACAGCGCCATCAACTCTTCATACAAAAGGGCCTATTGCTACGGAGAAGCCTAGACCCAGTGTCCAATGAGAGAGTGCACCAGATTCTCATACCCCGACGAGATGCAGGTATGGTGTTGGAGATGTACCACAATCAATCCGGTCACTTTGGGGTCCAAAAGACTGAGGCTACTATCCGCCAGCGGTTTTACTGGGTGGGCATGAGAGAAGACATGGAGAAGTGGTGTCGAGAGTGTGTAGCCTGTGCCTTGAAACGGAGTGAGCACCATGATCAGAGGGCACCACTGAGACCCATTGTAAGTACCCGTCCTCTTGAACTTGTCGCCATCGACCATGTGAAACTGGAGCCTAGTCGCTCAGGGTATGCTTATGCCATGACTATTATTGACCATTTCACAAAGTTTGTTGTAGCAGTGCCTGTGAGAGACCAGACAGCCAAGACTACAGCCGAAATGTTCTGGAAGCACTTCCTCCTGCCCTATGGATGTCCAGAAAAGATCCTCACCGATCAAGGACCTGCTTTTGAGTCCCATCTGTTCCATGAACTGTGCCGCTTACACAACTGTAAGAAGATCCGGACAACGGCCTACCATCCTCAAGGTAACGGATTATGTGAAAAAATGAATCAGACCTTGATAGAGATGCTGAGGGCCGTGCCTCCTGAGAACAGAGGAGATTGGCCCAGTCTGTTGCCACAGCTCATGTTCACATACAATCATACCATACATTGTTCCACCGGGTATACCCCTTTTTACTTGATGTTTGGGCGCCAAGGGACATTGCCTGCTGATCATTCATTGGACATACACGTACCTGATTGCATTAACCCATTACCTAACACCGACTGGGTTGCTGAGCACCAAAGGCGATTGGATGCAGCCAAAGCCATTGTTCAGGAACGTATGGACTTTGCTAGAGACCGACAGCAGAGAGACTATGATCAGGCAGCCCATGCAGAACCCTTGACCATAGGGGCCGTGGTATGGTTAAAGAATAACCGTCGTACCAGTAAATTGGACAGTAAGTGGGAGCGAAGTCCTTATGTTGTCACTGCAATCCCAAATGTTGGAACTCACACTTATGAGATCACCCGGGAAGACAAGGGATCCCAAATTGTACACCGAAACCGGTTGAAACTCTGCCTGACACCAGAACCTAGTGCCGAGAGTTCTGGATCAGAATATCCTGTGTCAGAGTCAGCCATACAGCCCGAGGATCCTATGCAGGCTGTTAGTAATCTGAGGTATGACGCTGATCCCATGCATTGGCTTCGGACACCTTGGTTGAACTTGCTGGTGCCTGCTCCGGCACCTACTGTAGCTTCACCTCCAGCAGAGCCGGTTCAAGATGCTCCGGATCCAGTTCCCCCTCTCGTGGATATTGTTGTTCCAGTTGTTCCTGTTGTTCCAGTTGTTCCTGTTGTTCCAGTTGTTCCTGACCAAGGTCTCACGGATGGAGACCCTCCTGTTGCTCCTCTCTCGTCTACCTCGTTGCTAAGGGGAGAGGAGACCCCTGTTTTGAGAAGGTCTACCCGGATGACCAGGGGACGCCCACCAGTCCGTTTAGGAGACTTTGATTATTCTGGTGGTGTCTCCTCCCAAACAGTTGCCACGGGCAATACCTTACTTGACATTTGTGCGCAAGAATGGACTCCTCCACGTGAGCCCTTGCCTGTGATACACCCACGGGAAACTCCTGGGTAGTTCCGTTATTTTGCTGTTCTATCATGGACTTATTTATTGTCATGGACTATCCTGGTTCTAATGTTACGCTGTGCCAGGTCAGCGCCCCCGTTCCATTCATTATCCTGAGAGAAGAGAACGACGCCCCTTGTCACTACCCTGCACCTTTGCCAATTGGACCTGATGTAAATGTAAATGCAGATTAATTACATGTATGTATGCCTGCATGTCTCTATTTTCTATTTCAGGTAGAGATTCCAGTTGGGAGACCCATGATGGAGTACGAGGTCGTACTCAGCTTAAAGCAGTGGGGTATGTAGTGTACGGGAACTGTAATACCCGTCACTACCAAAGTGTCATTTGGTGTGCTGTCGTCCCTCCTAATTATGGAGAAGTTGGTATATGTCAGTTTTATAAAATGTCATGTAATGTATGTATTTTCCTGATACTGAAACTTGCATGTACAGGCCTGCTAGGGGTGTTATTTCAGCTTCTAGTCCTTAGAGGGAGCTAGAGAGCCCTAGTTTATATAAGGCCCAGACAAGGAAGTAAAAGTCAGTCTAGACCAGAGCTCAGAAGTTTCTAGAGCCTGAGGAAGCTGAGAGGGACAGAGGCAAAGATCAGGAAAGCCAGAGGTACTCAGAAAGACAGAGGAGGTACTTATAAAAGCTATAGCCAAGGATATAAAGCCAGAAATAGGTTAATGGGCCTTGGTGAAGAATTGCTATATTCCAGGATCAGACAGAATTAGAGTGCAAGCTCCTGTGCTGCAAGTCCTGTGTTCAACACTCTGTAATTACCCTGCTGTAACTGAATTGCCTGCATCGACCGAATTGCAAAATCGACTGTATGCTAAGGAACTGCATTTCCATTATTGTCTCTGCTTGGAAAAACTACTAAAGTTGGAGTTCTGTTTTAATCCTACGTTTCCTCAATTTATTCCTGCATCCGCAAACGGCGTGCCACCGTTTACTTGGCACTGGCGTCACGAACTATTTCTACCTATACCTGCCCTTGCAGAGAGTCAGCTGTACCAGGTTAGTGTATATTGCACTACATCACCCAGAAACACCTAGTACACACAACTTGAGTACGCTGCACGTGACTCTGGGGCCACGTTAACCCTGGTCCGAAATCATTTGGTGCCTAAGCACACCCTCACCGGAGACTGTGTAGCTGTACGGGTGGCAGGGGGAGCAATTTACAAAGTTCCCACTGCCAAGGTGCATTTGAATTGGGGGGCAGGGCATGGAAACGTGGAGGTGGGAATTATGCAGGATTTGCCCGCTGATGTTATTTTGGGCAACGACTTGGGGGAGCTCACCTCTGCTTTTGTCCCTCAACCAACTATCCAAGAGGCCTACCCGGTTGTTACCCGGCAGCAAGCACGCACCACGGCTCCTTCCGATCACTCTGAGGCTCAGGTAAACAATATGCCACACACCCCTCCTATTCTACCCTGGGATGCCCCCCTGGAATTTGGCAGTGAGGTGGCCCTAGATCCCTCCCTGCAGGTATATAAAGATAGGATAAATAAGGACCAAGGAGGGTTGGAGGGAGAGAGATATGCTTGGGACAAAGGTCTCATATACCGCTATGCAGAGAAGGTAGTAGCAGGGTCCATACCCGTGCCCACTAAGCAGTTAGTGGTACCCCGAAAGTATAGACAAGAGTTGCTGCGCATCGCGCACGATATACCATTATCAGGGCATTTAGGAATCAGCCGAACGAAACATCGGCTGACGCAGAACTTCTTCTGGCCAGGTATCTCGAAGGATATTAGACAATACTGTCAAACATGCGATACCTGCCAGAGGGTAGGGAAGAGAGGGGATCGCTATAAAGCCAAACTCAGATCCCTGCCCATAATTGAAGAACCCTTCAGTCGAGTAGCTGTAGACATAATAGGACCTCTAGCGAAACCCAGTCCCTCCGGCAAGAAATACATCTTGACCGTAGTGGACTACGCCACTAGATACCCAGAGGCAGTGGCGTTGACCAACGTACATGCAGAGACTATAGCCGATGCCCTTATGCGAATATTCTCCCGTATGGGATTTCCCCAGGAGATTATATCGGATAGGGGCACCCAGTTCACTGCAGAGGTCACCCACCAACTCTGGAAAGTGTGTGGGGTGAAACCGATCTTAAACTCCGCCTACCACCCCCAGTCCAACGGGCTCTGTGAACGGTTTAACGGAACACTTAAACAGATGATCATAGACACTCAAAAAGACTGGGAACGGTTTTTGCCCCACTTGCTCTTTGCCTATAGGGAAGTACCCCAAGAATCCACGGGATTCTTCCCTTTTGAATTATTGTTCGGGAGGAGAGTGAGGGGCCCCTTAGACCTTATCAGAGAACACTGGGAGGGAGGGGTAACTACGAATGGTACCCCTATTGTCCCATATGTGCTGGAGTTTAGGGAACGCTTGGAGGCTCTGACCCAGACGGTACGTACTAACCTCCAAGCGGCCCAACAACGACAGCGCAGATGGTACGATAAGGGGGCCAGGGACCGCAGCTTTCAGGTCGGGCAGAAGGTGTTAATCCTACAGCCAGTCCCTAATGACAAGCTGCAGGCCTCCTGGCAGGGCCCATACAAGGTGGTGGAGCAAATCTGCGATACCACCTATGTGATCGGCCCATGCACTGGAGCAGGGGGCAGACGCATGCTCCATGTGAACATGCTGAAGCCCTACTACGAGCGCATAGAAGAGGTGACCGCTATTTGCGCCTCTGCCGCAGAGGACTTTGACAATTTACCTCTCCCAGACCTCCTAGAGAAAGAGGGCCAGAAAGAGGACCTGGAAGAGGTTCAGTTAGGCGAACAGCTGAGTCCCCAGGAAAGGGCGCAGGCTCATAGTCTAATAAGGGAAAAAGGAACCACTTTTTCTAATCTCCCCGGGTACACCCCGTTAGCCACCCACAGAGTAGAAACACCAGGGCAGACCCCTCTCCGCCAACCTCCTTACCGCATACCTGAATCTGTAAAGGATAATATGCGCAAGGAAATAGAAGAAATGCTACAACTAGGAGTCATAGAGCACTCTGAAAGCCCTTGGGCTTCCCCAGTAGTTCTGGTGCCGAAGCGGGATGGGACTACCCGCTTCTGCGTAGACTACCGGAGGCTTAATGATAAGACCGTATCCGATGCCTACCCTATGCCCCGGATAGACGAGCTCCTGGACAAAATGGCCAGGGGCCAATACCTCACCACAATAGATCTTTGTAAGGGGTATTGGCAGATTCCCCTAGCCGAAGACACCATCCCTAAGTCGGCGTTTGTCACCCCGTTTGGCCTGTACCAGTTTAAGGTCATGCCATTCGGGATGAAAAACGCTCCGGCTACTTTTCAGAGGATGGTGGATCGGCTATTGGATGGGTTCCAGGAGTACGCTTGCGCCTATCTAGATGATATAGCGATCTTCAGCCACTCCTGGACTGAACACCTGACCCACATAGGAGCCGTACTAGACCGTATTAGGGAGGCAGGATTAACTCTGAAGCCCAGTAAGTGCCATATAGGGATGGCAGAAGTCCAATACCTAGGACACCGGGTAGGGAGCGGCCAACAAAAACCCGAACCGGCTAAGGTAGAGGCTGTAGCCAAATGGCCAACCCCTCGTACCAAAACTCAAGTACTGGCATTCCTAGGTACCGCAGGATACTACCGTAAATTTGTACCCAACTACAGTACCCTGGCCAAACCCCTCACCGATTTGACCCGCAAGAATCTCCCTAAGATAGTAGTCTGGACCCCAGAGTGTGAGCAGGCATTCCAGCAACTAAAAACGGCTCTTGTGAATTCACCTGTACTTGCCGCCCCTGATCCAACTAAACGCTTTCTCGTCCACACAGACGCTTCTATGTTTGGATTGGGGGCAGTACAGAGCCAAGTCGGAGAAGATGGCGGCGAGCATCCAGTGGCTTACTTAAGCAGAAAACTTTTACCCCGGGAAGTAAGCTACGCCGCCATAGAAAAAGAATGTCTGGCCGTGGTGTGGGCCCTTAAAAAGCTGCAGCCCTATTTGTACGGACAACCCTTTTCCTTACTCACAGATCACAACCCGTTGGTGTGGCTGAACAGGGTGTCAGGAGACAATGCCAGGCTGCTGCGCTGGAGTTTGGCGCTGCAGCCTTTTGACTTTACCATCCACTACCGCCCTGGGAAGCAAAATGGCAACGCCGACGGGTTATCCAGACAAACTGAACTTGAAAAGTGATCTGTGAGCGCTCCTCCGGACATCCCCAAGCCGATCCGTTGGGATCAGACTGTGTATGCCGGCTTGGTTCTGGGGGAGCATTGTGGCAAACCTAGCCACTTACAGAATGTCTTTCTTGTCTGTACCTCTTCCCCTCCCCCCTTTTCCTTGTACCATAGTAATCTATGTATTGTATGTAAATGAGGCTGTTGGCAGTTTGAAACCAGGTGCGCATGCCTAGTAAAGTCAGTTGACTCCCAAACTGTGTGTCGTCCAGTCACTGGGGAAATTGTCTCTTGGTTATTGACCTGCTTCTTCAGCTACAAGGGGATTTAAGTGAAGATATTAAGGGTATACCGTGAAGCTCCGCAACAGGTATGAATAATTTTGGACTGGACACTTTTTGCTCAAATGTAAATAAAAGCTGAGAAATGTTTTTTTCCCCCACAATAATGCCTCTTGTACATCGTCTTATTATCTTTTGGGAGACACCTATGTCATTTCCCTTCAAAAAATTACTTGCTGGTTGAATAAAAGTAACTTTAAGTCAAAATTTGCCAGGGGTATGAATAATTATGGGCAGCACTGTAGGTGAGTGTTAGGACCCGAGCTACTTGAGAAACCTTGGCGCGGTGCTCGGGCTCAGACATGTCCTCCACGGTAGGATATGTTGGCTAATCTCTCAATTTTAACATCATAACATGAGGTTTTAGTGCACCTGTCTTTGCAAATATTATTATATTGTTATATTGGTTATCACATCCACATAATTGCTATCTTGTGTAGGATGTTTATTGTGGTACTTGGGGTCCGCTGCAGGCATCCTCCACTGTATGCATTTTTGCTGGGGATCGCCATTAGCAACGGGCCACAAGTGCAGGCTTTGCTCCCCTGTATATGAATGCACAACTGCATATGGGTTTGAGCACTTCCTGCCTGTTTAACACCACGCCATTTTTTCTGTTTGTCTGACACAAACAGAAACCCTAACTAACTAACTACAGGCCTGGTCTCAGTCTCTAGGCAGCAACACTGTAGAGGTGCGTGCACGATCTTACCGACCCGGGTCTGCTCTGCATCCGCTGGTGACTCTGAACAGAAAAAATGTCTCTCCAACAAGCATGTGGTGCCGCAGTGTATGTCGATTTGTTCCTCTGCTCTCATGAGCATTCCTGGTCGCAATCTTCCTTCCTCTGGACAGGGTCAGGGTCTTGGACACAATCAGCTTCACTTAGCTGCAGCTCTGGTCACTGAGGGATGCTCTCACACCTGAATGCCATCAGATTCTCTGCTCACACATTAGTTTCACCTCCCTCTAAGATGGCTGCCTCTCCTTCTCTGTGTAAAACCCCACTTCTTCATGAATATAGAGATACATATGCAGTCTGTAGCTGTGTTAGGAAACAGCGGCATCTTGTGGCCAAACAGCAGAATGTCAGTCCAGAACATTTAATTTAATCCACACAAACAGTGTTCAAACAATGAGAGCTGTTTCCCCATATCACATCCACGTGTATGGGCCATAGCAGTCATGAGGACACAAGAGTGTTCAAGCATCCTGCCATTCATGTGGACAGGTGGCAGTAATTTATAAAAGGGTGATCCAAGTTCCTGCCAAAGGGGAAGGTTATTTACTGGGTATCAGCTGAGAGAGATAGCGAGCCCTGTTCTGTATTACTGAACTGTGACCGGAGCTTCAATCGAGATCACTGTGAGACTACGACTAGAACCAGGGATGCACCACCAATGAGGCCAGGTAGGACCTCAGGCAGCACCAGGTAGGGGTAAGAGGGGGGCAGCCGAAGAGCCATGGGCTGAAGGGAAGGGTTTAAGTTAAGAAATTGGCATGGGGGGAGGTCAGTTTCAGTTTTTGCCTGACTCAGCAGAAAGGCTAGGTGCACCCCTGACTAGAACTAGGGGGTCCAGCATCTAAAGGGGGATTGTCTGCTGGGCCTGGTTGTGTTGCAGACCAAGAGGAGGAGGGCCGAATACTGTTGAATGAGAAAAGTCAAGTATGCTCTGCCACCTTTGCCTGAAGTAAAACGTTTGCATGCTGCACAGAAGTGTCTGTCACCATCTTTGCTCGACCCGCACCCTGCATGCCACTCAGGCTGCCATCTTACATTGTACTGACTAATTTCTCAATATATCTTTAGTGCCGATAAAGTTCTGTTCTCCTGAACTCCATAGCTTTAAAAGACACAATTCTTGCTACCTGCAGTCACCAGTAGAGGGAGCTCACACGTGCAGGTGTATTATTGAGCTCCATATATAGCTCATATGAAAAAAAAACCTGATGTGTTCCAATGGATGCTGTATCATGGAGGTATTCTTTAGAACAGGGGTCGGCAACCTTTTTCAGACATAGTGCTAATAAAAATAAAAAAATCAAAGTTGAAGAGCTCGGCGTGCCGGGCAATACAGGAAAGTCAGATAATACAAACTGTATGTGACATAAACTAAATTATCAGTTTAACTTACCATTCAGTGTGATCCCTGACTTTATTAGGCCTCTTTCACACGAGCGAGTTTTCCGCGTGGGTGCAAATACGTGATGTGAACGCATAGCACTCGCTCTGAATCCTGACCCATTCATTTCAATGGGTCTGTGCACAAGAGCGTTTTTTTCACGCATCAGTTCTGCGTTGCGTGAAAAACGCAGCATGTTCTATATTCAGCGTTTTTCACGCAACCCTGGCCTCATAGAAGTGAATGGGGCTTCAGTGAAAAATGTATTGCATCCGGAAGCAAGTGCGGGTGCTGTGCGTTTTTCACTGATAGTTGCTAGGAGATGTTGTTTGAAAACGCATCAAAACGCATTGCACCTGCGCGGAAAAAAATGAACAACTGAACGCAATTGCAGACAAAACTGGCTGAACTTGCTTGCAAAATGGTGCGAGTTTCACTGAACGCACCTTGAACGCATCCGGACCTAATCCGTCACACTCGTGTGAAAGGGGCCTTAGATTTGGTTCATACGGGGAGACTGAGCTAGACACGGGCCCCTCTGCAGTAAGCCTGCTTCGTGAGGGGCAGAGGACGGAAGTCATATGTGAGATCTGTTCACATACATACGTCAACCCAAAGACTGGCATGGAAATGCAATCTTCAAACAGTCTAGTTTCTCTAGAAGTGATTTCTAACACATGAAAAGGGACTGTGGGGGAGATTTATCAAAACTGGTGTAAAGTAGAACTGGCTGTGTTGCCCCTAGCAACCAATCAGATTCCTCTTTTCATTTTCCAAAGGAGCTGTCCAAAACGAAAGGTGGAATCTGATTGGTTGCTATGGGCAACTAGGCCAGCTCTACTTTACACCAGTTTTGATAAATCTCCCCAACATGTTTTCTTTGGATGTTTCAAGTCATGTACGTAGATTTTCACTGCTCCTTTGAATCCACCTAAGGGACAATATATGGGGCATCAGTAAATGGGGGACCCCTCCACCAACCATGCACTTACTGACAGCGGTGCGGAGGACAGCCCTCACTCAGGGCTCACCACTGTCAGTAAGTGCATGGTTGGTGGCGGGGTCCCCCATATACTGGCGTCCAATACACTAACTCCAAACCCCCCACCCCCCTAAAGTAATAATCACAGCTTAGTCCCATGCAGGCTTACCATCCTCCCCCTCCCCCACAGTTGTCAGAATCTTACATCCGATCATCCCCACATGCCCCCGAGCAATCAGAAACAGGTTCACCATCTCCCGTCCCCTCCTTCCCCCCAGCAATCACATGCAGGCTAACCATCCTCCACCACCCCCCAAAATAGTGAAAACCTTGCTCCCCATCTTCCCATATTTCTAAACAGCAGGCATAGCATCCTCTCCCGCTCCCCAAAGTTGTCACAAGTTTGCTTCCCATTGTCCCACCATCCTCCCCTCACCCTCAAATTAGTCACCGCGCTCCTTTACCCTATTGCCAAGCTCACCAGCTTCCATTACTCCGCCTGCTCCACCCAAGATAACAAATTCAGATCACAGCAGCGCTGCTCAGGTAACAGCAGAAGGCATTTGGGTGGCTGGCGCTGCCAAAAGCGTGAGGGGCAGGCCTAGGAGACGTGCCCTGCACGGCGAGTCTCACATTTCTTCATTTATTAAAGGCACAGCGCGGTGTATCGCTGCGCTACACAGCCAGCCAGTCCGTGAGGTAGCAGAGTCTACTCTATTGGTGTGGTGGGAAACATCAGGGGCGGCGGGCCTGGTGAGTCTGACATTAATTAAAGGTGCAGCCACCACAAATTGCAGCGGCGTGCCAGTAAAAAGCAGCCTGCGGGCCATCTTTGGCACGCGTGCCGGGGGTTGCCGACTCCTGCTCTAGAAGCATTGATTGAGATTGAGGGGAAAACAGGTTGATACCAAAATTGTGCTAGAGCCCTAAGTCTTTAGGAGAGAATTCGATTCTAATTAGGCTACTTTCACACTAGCGTTCGGAGCGGATCCGTCTGATGTTTCATCAGACGGATCCGCTCCGATAATGCAGACGTTCGCATCCGTTCAGAACGGATCCGTCTGCATTAAAACTTAGAAAATTTTCTAAGTATGAAAGTAGCCTGAGCGGATCCGTTCAGACTTTGCATTGTAAGTCAATGGGGAACGGATCCGCTTGAAGATTGAGCCATTTGGTGTCTTCTTCAAGCGGATCCGTCCCCATTGACTTACATTGTAAGTCTGGACGGATCCGCTCGCCTCCGCACGGCCAGGCGGACACCCGAACGCTGCAAGCAGCGTTCAGGTGTCCGCTCACTGAGCGGAGCGGAGGCTGAGCGCTGGCAGGCGGATGCATTCTCAATGGATCCGCCTCCACTGAGAATGCATTGGGGCCAGACGGATGCGTTCAGGGCCGCTCGTGAGCCCCTTCAAACGGAGCTCACGAGCGGACACCCGAACGCTAGTGTGAAAGTAGCCTTACTCATAACTAGGGTTGACATATATTGTATCCAGTGCACTTACCATTCAGTGCAACTTTGCTGCATTGCACAAAGGAGAAAAAAAGGGAAGAAAGAGGAAAGTAAAATGCAGCATTGTGTTCTGTTCTGAGACGAGCTCATCTGTGCAGAAAACCGCTTGCTTTGCACATAAGCAATAACCTCTAGAGTGGAAAAGTCTGCAATAAATTTCTAGAACAATCTGTTACAGCAAACTGGAGGAAATGTCACAGATATATTAAAAAAAAGAACATTTTACCTGTGTGGCAGCAGGCAGATTAAGAAATACCTGCTATTATCCCCCCATCCCCCCTGGAAATAAACTAAGGCTACATTTACATCTCTGTTAAAATAATCCAGTAGTTTGTTCCACAGAGGAGCAAACTACTGGAGTTACTGTATCCGACATAGCCAGACACTGCCAGGTACCACCGGATACACATTCACGATAATGGAATCCAATAGGGATCCAGAGGGTCTCCAGCTTAAAGGCTATGTACACTTTCGGAGGCAATATTTTTTTTTATGATAGCATGTTACTCATTTTTGGCTAAAAAGCATTTTTTCAATTGGCCTTTATTAAAAATTGGCCTTTATTAAAAAATATAACAGTTTTTCTAACTGTGTGACCGTTAGTCATCTAATAAATCTTTTCTCTAAACTACTGAGAGGTCATAAACACTTATTTAAGCCACATTCTTATCACTGAGCTATAATGAGTGTTTATAAGGTCAGAGATCAGAGCCCGTCAGCTCTTGGTCTGACGGAAAAGACAGAAAATCCAAAGGGGGCTACTAGAGCATGTCAGCTCTGTTCAGAAAAAAGGATGCCATATTTTCAACAAAGACCAATAAAAAAAATATTTTTACAATGCAAAAATAAAAAAAAGTTGCCCCCAAAGGTGTACATAGCCTTTAAATGCCAGCAATCTGCTGGAAAAAAACTGTGCATACAGCATTTATTTTCTGCAGATTGCTGGCATTTAGAAGCCCACCAGCTCTCTTGTGGATACCATTAGAGTGAATGGGGGTCCGGCGGTGCCCAGTTATGCTGGATTTGGTAAATTCGGTAGTCTGTTCCTCAGCAGGAACAGACTACCAGAGTTCACTAGTGCAGATGTGAACCTACCCTTAGCAGACTACACAGGTTGTGTAGATAATACTAGGGGGAGACCAAAAATCTTCCCTGTCAACTCTACTGGTTATGTGCAGTTTTTGAGCAAATTGTGATCCATGGAAAAATGCACATAAATAGGTAAAAAAAATACAGTTATTATACAGCTTTTATGTTGTTATATAGTGTGTACCGACAGTTTTTTGTAAACGGGCCTCTGTTCAACAGTAGTATATAGGCCCCTTAGTCTCCAGTAGCTCATCATAGATTTTTTTCAAAGAATCCCAAAATACCACCTCTGATAAAATCTTCAGTTCACTTGGAATACATTGAAAATATGTTATAATACAGTCTGTCTACCAAAAAATTCCAACAAGCTTACGCGTTTCAGACTTTACTGATTTTTTTCCCTTATGTCTCAATAAAAGCCCCTCATGGATATGGCCGATCTTTTTCAATTCATAAGTTAAGTTTAAAGGGGCCAATATTTTTGATAAAAAGCCAGCAGGGGGTCAGTGGGGGGAGTAGGTGCAAAGTCTGAAAAATCATTTTTTCAATTGGCCTTTATTAAAAATATTGAACCGTTCTATCACAAAGCGTTAACTGTTTTTCTAGCTGTGTGACTGGTACTTTCACTTTGTGTCGGTCATTTAATAAACCTTATCTCTAAACACCTATTTAAGCCACATTCTTATCAGTAAGATACGAACTGAGCTATAATGAGTGTTTAGGAGGCCAGAGAGCAGAGATAAGGGGCCGTCAGCTCCTGGTCTGACAGAAAATACAGAAAATCCAAAGGGTGCTACTAAAGCATGTCAGCTCTTATAAAGGGCCCAATATTTTTTATAAAAAGCCAGCAGCCAGCGATAGGCTGATCGTTCAATTTCTGTGTTTCTAGAGAGGGGCCACGTAGGGGACTCGGGAAGCATTGGAATGGGAGTGGCGGGGGGTGCAAAGTCTGTAACAGGACCCCCAACAACCAAATGTCATAGGCAGTACTAGTTTCCGCTTCTTTGTCAGATCAACGGTTGAGTCCCTCTGGTCACCAGGGTCTGGGTGCAACCTTCTATACTTTTGCACCTGCATACAGCAAGGACTGGTCTCTGTGAATAGCACCAACCATCAAGTACTCACCATTATTTCCACAGGTTAAATCATTCATCTTAAAAAGGGGTTGTCCAGGCTTGGTAAATGACTGCTTTCTTCTAAAAACAGCACCACATCTGTCCTCAGGTTGTATGTGGTATTGCAGCTCAGTCCTATTCACTTCAATGGAGCTGCAATACCAGAAGCAACCCATGGACTGTTGTGCCGCTGTTTCTGTTTTCTAAACCTGGACCACCGGACCCTTCACGCTCAGCTGCAGTATTGATATAGGCTTCTTCGTGATAAAAAGGGTCTTAAGAGAAAATGTAACCTGTCAATATAGTAAAGGGCATAAGAAACAATAAAGGAAAATAATAATCTTCTCATACATTATGCAGAGATAATAAGCATGGGAGGATCGGTAAT
Source organism: Bufo bufo (assembly GCF_905171765.1). Lineage (NCBI taxonomy): Eukaryota > Metazoa > Chordata > Amphibia > Anura > Bufonidae > Bufo > Bufo bufo. The sequence continues at coordinate 26,287,777 of NC_053397.1, read as the reverse complement.
CAATGGATCTAAATAATGAAACAATTCAAGTACGGACCATCAGGGAATAACTTTTGTGGACCGCCGATGGTGGAGATGAGTAAATTGCTACTTTGTTATTAATAGTGTTGTGTACAGTGATTTAATATTGTAATTGCATTTACACTGAAATGTGCAAAAGGGTTTTGTTCTCTGGTGTAAAGTCTTTCAATATTCTATAAATTGTCACCTAAGACCGTTCATAGGGAAAGTTATTCAGCCTTCCAGACCCTTAAAGGCTATGGACACCTTTGGGGGCAATTTTTATTGTTGCTTTCTTGTTGTTTTAGGCAAAAAATTGGTCTGTATTAAACATTTTCAAGTTTTTCTTCTACCGTTTTTGTACCTGAAGCCTACTACTTGTCCCCCTCAGTGAATCTGTCAGAGAGCTGCTCTGACGGCTCGATTTGTAGCCCTTATACTTTCCTAACAGCTCATAAACACTAAAAATATTAAAATAATTAAAAATAATAGCTTAAAAATAATTTGCTTAAATTAATTCTAATGAGCTGTCAGTTCAAAGATAAGGGCTACAGGTCAAGCCATCAGAGCAGCTTTCTGACGGATTCATTGAGAAGGGGGAGGCAATACTGTGCAGATACCCTGAAAGTGAAAGCTGTAGAAGGATAACAATAGAATTTTTTTATGCAAACCAATTGAAAAAAAGCAATTTTAGCCCAAAATGAGTAGAATGCATTAATAAAAATAAACTCCCCTCAAAGGTGTCCATAGCCTTTAAGGGGGTTGTTTGGGATTAGAAAACTTGGTCATTTTTTTTTTTTATACAGAACATTGCAACTACCAGACCAGCTATGTTGGGAGGCGGACAATGAAAACAGCATATTGGACAGTTTTTTTTTTTCAATACATATATATTTTTATAGTGGATGCATTTTGGGATGCGGTGATGTCTATAATCTTTTTTTCCATTGTTAATTTTTAATGAGCTCCTCCCTGGCTAAGAGCGGTGCGCTCTGATTGGATGCGCTTACAGCCATGGGGAAGAGAACCGCCCCCAGCAAATTTGCGAGTCTCCACCTAGTATAACTGAGTTGGCTCATCATAATATAATCGCCGAAATCAACAGGGCCAACAATGGACAAACGGGGGGGTCTTTGGAAAAAAAAAGAGCCATGGCATCAGTGGGGGCCGCCCTATAAGGTAAGACCATAATTAGACTAGGGCTAAACTGATGAAAGGTCCTCTTTAAGAACTGTCTTCAGTGTAAAGAAAAACAAGGAGTTCTGGAAGTGATGAGAGCCCTGATCTCAACATGATCAACTCTGTCTGGGATTACATGAAGAGACAGAAGGATTTGAGCAAGCCTACATCCACTGAAGATCTGTGGTTAGATCTCCAAGAAGTTTGGAACAACCTCCAAGCTGAGTTCCCTCAAAAACTGTGTTCAGGTTTACCTAGAAGAATTGGTGAGTTCCTTCAAAAACTGTGTTCAGGTTTACCTAGAAGAATTGGTGAGTTCCTTCAAAAACTGTGTTCAGGTTTACCTAGAAGAATTGGTGAGTTCCTTCAAAAACTGTGTTCAGGTTTACCTAGAAGAATTGGTGAGTTCCTTCAAAAACTGTGTTCAGGTTTACCTAGAAGAATTGGTGGTGTTCTGAAGACAAATCAATCTGGATCCGCCTACAACATGGGGCCAGCTTTAGTTTTTTTTCCAGGGCCACTTTAAGTTCCCAGAACGCCCCTGCCCAGGCCTAAAAGAACTATATGTGCACTAAGCCTAAAATATAGAACAAGAAAGATCCTCCAGGGCAGGGAAAAGGATGTAAAAGTGGCTCCATGTTGTTGGTGGCTACAAATTGAAAGAAGGCAACGTAATTAGGCAGGGACAACAGAAGTAGGAGGGCCAGCAATACCATAGGGCAGAGCAATATACCTCCCCAGCTGAACCAAATACTACAGTGCAGCCCAAAATACTGCCACCTGTGCCACAGTACTCAACTGTATCGCTGTCCTGAGGACATCGATACAGTTGAATTCAGGAGGGCTACTTTTCAGCTGAGTAGGAGAGATTCAGATCATTATGTACCCAGCTTGTGACCGTGAAGAGGGCTTGGGTGGCCCTCCTAGGCATCGGCCCTCCGGGAAATTTCTCTGTAGGGTCTATGGCCAATCCCCCCCTGCTCCAGGGTCATAGACGCTCTTTGTAACCATTCTCTACTACAGCCAAGTGATGAGGATCCTGAACAGAGAATTCTCTAATAGGATGTATGAAATGTTTTGTTGTTTTTTTAACTGCACAACCCCATTGATTAACTTGTACATAGTATAAGTTATGCAGTACAATATACGACAATATAATAGTATAATACATTTATCATTGTAAAGTTACTTGTGTCCTTCCAGTCTTATATGATGTTTTGGCTCCTCTTCAAACTTACTCAACCCCTTCCACTTTTTTTATGGATCAGAGCAATGGCTTATTAGTGTAATGAAACGTTCAGGCTTCCTTTGATTCGCTTGATTGTGTTTCTGCATGGTAAATCAAAGTTAAAATAACAGGTTTTACTGTATGCTTATGTAAGGTCAAGTGACCAAAGAACTTCCTGATACAAAGAACCCATTATTCTAGTGCTCTGTCCTGTTCTCAAATGTAATATTCCACTGTTATCTATACGTCTTGTCTAAGGGGTTATGCCATGATTGATCAGACATCATATAGTACATGACAATCTCTTTCTAACAAAGCCAGAACCAGCCCTGCACCTCACATGGATCCAGAGATCTCCCCAGTCATTGCTCCAATTGCTCTGCTACATTTTCCTCAGGCTGGGAGCTTAGGGGGCATGTCCTGTCATTGACATATCGGTGTGCTTTCCGCATCCATACGTCCGTTCCGCAAAAGATAGAAAATGTCCTATTCCTGGGACCGTTGAAGTCAATGGTTCTGCAAAAAAAAAAGAAAAAGGATGCAACATACTGTAGATGTCATTCGTATTTGGTGGATCCACATTTTATGGACCGCAAAATACCTACGACCGTGTGAATGTGCCCTTAGACAAGTAAATTTATATGCTTAACCAAAGTCAGTCCTGTGTGATAGAATCAGTTCACATAGCGAGCATTTTAATGTCCACTGTTATGGGTGTAATTTATGATAACATTAATAAGGGCTGGGCTGTGGTTCCGTAATCTGGTGAAGGTCAGCACTGAGGAGCATTCCTATTATATTCACCTAATGATTAAAAAAACACAACCGACCCTATCGTCAGTGATAAAGGTTAAACTTAAGAGCATACCTCCTTCAGATACAAAATAAAAATTATCATTAGCAGTTTCCTGATTATATCCTCAGGACAGGAGATACTGTCATTAATTCGTTGACACCACTAGGGGGAGCTCAGTGCAAAAGGTCCCATTGAGTTCATTATAAATCCATTTGCAGTGAGCTCCCCCTAACAGCAGCTGCACGTGTCCAGACCCCTTCATATTCCAAAAACGAAGAGGCAGAGGTTCACAGGCATAATCTCCCTTCCGTTTCTGTAAGCATTCACCAGCTTTCACGACAAAGACATAATCGTTGCCTGCAGTGGTGTAACTAGAACGGACTGGGCCCACACAGCAAATTTATGAACGGGGCCCCCTTGGTCCCCTTAATGCAGACCTCACACCAGACCCCCCAAAAAACCCTCACCTCTCTTCTCCTCTTATGGGCACCTCCACTCTTTGTGCAGCACTGTGTCTAGGCACGCACTACCTGTGACCTGATGTCAGGTCATAGTGCGCTCCTACGCACATTACGTCCCGTCCTAAAGATATGCACTGCTAGGACTTAGTGCAGCGCAGGCGCCCGGAGAAGGAGAACAGGGAGCGATGAGTAATACCAGTGCTAGGACTAGGAGCACCATATTTAACGCTCCCTGGGCCCTGAAAATGGATTAATTTGTTCTCCTCCTCGGCCCCTTCCTGGGTTTGGGCCCCGTAGCAACCGCTTCCCCTGCTTCCATGGCAGCTACGCCCCTGTTAGCCTGTCTATTCGCCTTCTGCAGCTAACCTTACAGAGACAGAGAAAGTCAACAGCAGTCAAAGGAACACAGTGCTCCAACAGATCATTCAGTGTGCACCGACTTGTTTACAGTCTACAGTGGGCAAAGGGTTAATAGTAACATCCCTGGTGGTCTAGTTTAGTGAAAGGGTTAATGGTGCCATCCCTAGTGGCCTAGGATATTAAAAGGGTTAAATGTACCATGCCTGGTATTCTAGGGAGGAAAGGGGTTTAATGGGAAAACGATGGTCAGATGGTGAATGGGGATCTCTTTCAGTTTACTCTCTTTTTCTGCACTGATCAAAGGGATCGCAGAGATCACTTCAGGGCAGGAGACAGAGAGAACCGTGCGTCTGCCATTTAACGGTTGCTCACATCTAATGTGCACAGGGCCTCCTGACACTCCCTCGACTGGCAAGGGTCGGGCATGTTGGATTTCAACATGTGCAGATGTCATTTTATGTTATGTAATATATTTTGTTGCATTGTTATGTACACCGGCAGATGGGTATGGATGGTATGGTTGGCAGAGACAGGGTTAACCACTTTGTTCCTCTCCTTTTGGTAGGAGTGGGCTGGTCCTGGTTGTTTTCAGGGGGCAGTTCTTTCTAGGCCACTGAGGAGAAAAGAAGCACATGCTAGAGCTCCAACTCCAAGGGTCTTAGGGACCAGTGTCAAATCCTATTCTCCTGTTAGACCACTATTCCAGAGAGACTTCAAGAGCATCGGCAAACCTGAAAGGCTACAGTGTTATTTAGTCAGGAGAATGACCACAACTTTACAGACCCTGCTGCAGGTAAGGGACTATGGCTCAGACACCCAGCACATAGATTACATTCAGGCCAGACCAACCCAAAGCCTGTATTACACAGTGAAATCCAAATCAAGTCCAGCCGGCACTCGATTAATTTCACACGTTGCACTGGGAAGGAGTGTGCTCCACAAGAATTGTATTGAAGAATCCCAGCAACGATGTCACTTCAACATATATTCATTTATTTCATATTCTTGCAATATATATCAATTATTGACGCGTTTCGGCGTAATGGACTGAGAAAGGATGTTTGCCGAAACGCGTCAATAATTGATATATATTGCAAGAATATGAAATAAATGACATTGTTGCTGGGATTCTTCTATACACATGTATTACACAGTGGACACCTATATCCACAAGTTTTGGCCTACAGCTGTTAGTCAGAAGTTCAAGGGAAAGACATCAGCAAGATAGCACTTCAGAGGTGCCATATATTGCCACTTTGCCCGCCACCGTACATCATCATCTGGGGACAGAAATTGCACTTTGTACCAACTACTGCTGGATGTACAACAAGTCTTGTCTTTAAATCACATTTCCACTGCACCGATCCCCAGAGAGCAATAGCCGGATGGAGTACAGCATCTCATCAGGGCCACTACCACTCCCATCCTCTGCAACAGCTCCTCAGAGGCTTGCTGCACATGCCCTATCCTTTTTGTTCTCAGGGAGAAAAGCCCCCATTAGAGGAGTCTGGCAGCAGCTTTATCCCTTCTATCATTCCCAACACAAGCATGCACAGCCAAGCAGACCTATGCATGGGGGGGATCTGGAGAGATTACTGGTCATTGGCTGCAGCGGCACATGCGACCCCCGCCCATGCTGGAACTTTACAAGCAGGGACCAGAGCATGGTGCATTCAGCAGCGGACCAAAGGAGCTGGAACAGAGCAGGTCCGGCATAGAGGGGGAGCTAAACTGTGTTCAAAAGCTGGAGAACCCCTTTAAATTGGATCTCCACCCGTCTAAGGCCGGGTTCACATAGTAACATAGTTTATAAGGCTGAAAAAAAGACATTTGTCCATCCAGTTCAGCCTGTTATCCTGCAAGTTGATCCAGAGGAAGGCAAAAAAAAAACAACTGTGAGGTAGAAGCCAATTTTCCCCACTTTAGGGGAGAGTCGATGGAACCAGGGATTCCCAGACAGTTTCCCAAGCTGGTACTTTCCAGGCCTTAAGCTGTGTATCTTCTGCGATCTGACAAGTGCAGGTACTTTCGGTACTTACTGTTTATTTTTCGGTTCCTGTATTTTAAGTATCCGTTATTCCCAGTTATGCACATGTGGTATCTGTTTTAGCCATTTCCGTCTGAGATCCATTATTTTAGACGGGAAAAAACAGTCCTGTTTTATTCTGTCTAAAATAACGGATCTCCGACACATATACCGCAGCGCAGCAGTCATCACACCTAGCCGGACAATTGTACATCTTTATCCTGTTCTACACATGACAGATGGTATCACTTTAGGTGATTTTGATAGTGCAGGTTATAGTCCATGGGGCGTCGTTCTCCGTTTCTCCATACTTGAATGAACCCCATATATAAAATGAAGATAATTCCTTCCTTTATTCTCTTCACATGTGCTTTTCGTTGCCATCAATACATCTCCTGGAAAATGTTAGCAGCATGCCATTTAATTCAGAGGAGATGAGATTTCTAAGAAACAATCATGGAAGAGGTCAGATCTACGTCTCTCAGATTGGTACTGTACATATGACGGTGACTGGGGGATAGGTTCTCCCACTTGCGTATTTTCTGATTGAAAGTCTGATGATAAAATTGTATCAATCTCCTATTAATCTGAAGATGGAACGGCAAAAAAGGATCCTATGCAGATCCAAAGTTTGAACCCAGACCAAGCTGAGCCATCTTCATGTATTATCATTAATAGTGCTAATGATGGCACTAATGTCACTGACGTAAGTCTAGTGTGGGCGCAGAATTTGCCGGCGTAGTCTCCTCGACCACATATGGTGTTAGACGACACGCTGCTAATTAGTCCCTCTTTATTAGGAAGCAGACAGTTGAATATCTGCTCTGTATTTTCCTGTTGAGTCCATTTGCTCTGCTGTTCTCTTGCACTTACTGGCATTAATGAGGCAACGAGAACGCTATTAAAAAGCTGGAAGATAATTTACAACTGATCTTTGGATCTCTCTGAGCAGGACATTAGCGGATCATTTATGGACTGTGAAAGCTTATGCACGGCTGGGCCTACACGGTGGTAAAGATCGCAACGCCGCATAGCCACATTGCAACTAACGATGGTAACTTTGCAGCCCGTCACCAGAACAGCAGAAATCTAAACCCACTGAATTTCAGCACAACCCCATTCACTATGACTGGTTGGGCTCTTAAAGGCTCTGTACACCTTCGGAGGCAATTTTTGTTTATGATTGCATTTTACTCATTTTTTGCTAAAAAATCATATTTTCAATTGGCCTTTATTAAAAATATTGAGCCGTTTTGTCACAAAGGGTCAACTGTTTTTCTAACTGTGTGACTGGTACTTTCACTTTGTGCCCATCTAATAAACCTAATAAATCTCTAATAAATATCTAAACTACTGAGTGGTCATAAAAACGTATTTAAAGTCATTCTAGTCAGAAAGATAAGAACTGAGCTATAATGAGTGTTTGTAATGTCAGAGAGCAGAGATAAGGAGCCCATCAGCTCCCCAAATTACGGAAAAGACAGAAAATCCACCGGCTGCTACTACAGCATCTCAGCTATGTACACAAAAAAAGGATTCCATATTTTTAATAAAGACCAATTGAAAAAATAGTTTTAGCTCAAAATAAGTACAATGCAATAATAATAAAAAAAATGCCCCCAAAAGTGTACATAGCCTTTAAGTTACATGGCCACAAGTGGCCCTAGCCTAAGGAGGTTAGCAGTGACTCCACTAATGCAGATATAAGTAAGACGTATCCACACAGCATCGGACTGAGTCTCCCCAGGCCCACCAAAGGACATGATTCTGGAGCTCCCAACCGTCATGCATATGGAACATACAGTCAGGTCCATAAAAATTTGGGACATCGACACAATTCTAACATTTTTGGCTCTATACACCACCACAATGGATTTGAAATGAAACGAACAAGAGGTGCTTTAACTGCAGACTGTCAGCTTTAATTTGAGGGTATTTACATCCAAATCAGGTGAATGGTGTAGGAATTACAACAGTTTGCATATGTGCCTCTCACTTGTTAGGGGCCAAAAGTAATGGGACAATTGGATTCTCATCTGTTCTATGGCCAGGTGTGTGTTATTCCCTCATTATCCCAATTACAATGAGCAGATAAAAGGTCCAGAGTTAATTTCAAGTCTGCTATTTGCATTTGGAATCTGTTGCTGTCAACTCTCAAGATGAGATCCAAAGAGCTGTCACTATCAGTGAAGCAAGCCATCATTAGGCTGAAAGAACACAACAAACCCATCAGAGAGATAGCAAAAACATTAGGCCTGGCCAAAACAACTGTTTGGAACATTCTTAAAAAGACGGAACGCACCGGTGAGCTCAGCAACACCAAAAGACCCGGAAGACCACGGAAAACAACTGTGGTGGATGACCGAAGAATTCTTTCTCTGGTGAATAAAACACCCTTCACAACAGTTGGCCAGATCAAGAACACTCTCCAGGAGGTAGGTGTATGTGTGTCAAAGTCAACAATTAAGAGAAGACTTCACCAGAGTGAATACAGAGGGTTAACCACAAGATGTAAACCATTGGTGAGCCTCAAAAACAGGAAGGCCAGATTAGAGTTTGCCAAACAACATCTAAAAAAGCCTTCACAGTTCTGGAACAACATCCTATGGACAGATGAGACCAAGATAAACTTGTACCAGAGTGATGGGAAGAGAAGAGTATGGAGAAGGAAAGGAACTGCTCATGATCCTAAGCATACCACCTCATCAGTGAAGCATGGTGGTGGTTGTGTCATGGCGTGGGCATGTATGGCTGCCAATGGAACTGGTTCTATTGTATTTATTGATGATGTGACTGCTGACAAAAGCAGCAGGATGAATTCTGAAGTGTTTCGGGCAATATTATCTGCTCATATTCAGCCAAATGCTTCAGAACTCATTGGACGGCGCTTCACAGTGCAGATGGACAATGACCCAAAGCATACTGCAAAAGCAACCAAAGAGTTTTTTAAGGGAAAGAAGTGGAATGTTATGCAATGGCCAAGTCAATCACCTGACCTGAATCCAATTGAGCATGAATTTCACTGAAGGGAAAATACCCCAAGAACAAGCAGGAACTGAAGACAGTTGCAGTAGAGGCCTGGCAGAGCATCACCAGGGATGAAACCCAGCGTCTGGTGATGTCTATGCGTTCCAGACTTCAGGCTGTAATTGACTGCAAAGGATTTGCTACCAAGTATTAAAAATTGAAAGTTTGATTATTATTATTATTATTATTATTATTATGTCCCATTACTTTTGGTCCCTTGTGGGAGGCACATATGCAAACAGTTGTAATTCCTACACCGTTCACCCGATTTGGATGTAAATACCCTCAAATTAAAGCTGACAGTCTGCAGGTAAAGCACATCTTGTTTGTTTCATTTCAAATCCATTGTGGTGATGTATAGAGCCAAAAATGTTAGAATTGTGTCCATGTCCTAATATTTATGGAAATTTCAAGTGTCATAGCAAAGGGTCTGAATACTTATTCCCAGGCGAAATTTTAGCTTTTCCTTTTTAATACATTTGCAAACATTTCCAAAATTCTCATTATGGATTATTGAGTGCAGATTGATTAGGAAAAAGTAAATTTGAAGACTTTCCGGATGAGTTGTATGTTTTCTTCTGTTGGCTATCTTCACTTATCAGGTCTGGTGGTTTTTTTTACCTGACTCTATTCCTTTCTTGAAGCCATGGTATAAACTGTGAGAGATGCCCGGGCTGGAAGCGCTGGCAGGAGTTGATAGAAAAAAGGGATCACAGATCTGTACCGAGCACGACATTTATAACGACAGAGCATTAAATCCCAAGACTTTCTTACATTTCACAGACTGTAATTTACCCGAGAAGCCGAAGGCGTTGTGTGTTTTCTATTAGGCAGATCTCAAAGTGCTCAGGAAATTTCTATAAATGTGTAGCATGCGTGGAGATAGGATTCTCAATGTCTGCGATATTAAAGGGGTGAAAGCATTTACATAAAATGTCCTCTGGGCATCTTCCTCTGCGACAAATCCTTAAACTGGCGGCTTGTTCACAGCTAAACAGTTTTTTTCCTGTATCCACACCATACTGAGATGAAATAACACACTGTGATCCTCTGTTACTTGTCAGGAGGAGCAAAGATGACATTTTTGGGAAAGAAGTAATAAAAGAAAGTCATATATTCATAGGAAAATTCCTTTAAACCAGCATGTAATCATCCAGAAAGTCTGATAATTCGGTTCTTGTTTCCAGTAAAAGCATGAAGAGGTCAGTGAGATGCCTGGAAAACAGCCGATTCTTTGCCGTGAATGTGCTATTGACTGCTCATTTCCCCTGCAGTGGCCACTACAGGCAAAAGATAGTATTGCAGGCAGCTATTCAAATGAATTGATGTGTCCTCCAGATAGAGCGCTGCTGCCAGTGTTGGACATGGGTTGCTTGGGCCCACCAGAGGAAATTATTCTCAAGGCCCAACGCCTACAGTATATCATCATTAAAGGCCCTATATCATCATTAAAACTCCAGGCTCCGAAGGCAGCCAAATGTTTTTTTTCTCCTAGATTCTCTTGGGGCCCATTATAGTATCAGAGCCCAGGCCCACCGGAGAATCCTCTTGTACTCTGGTGGGCCAATTTAACCCTGGGTGCTGATTGATACCTTCTCTCTTCCCTGCTATACACTACTCACAAAAAGTTAGGGATATTTGGCTTGTGGGTGACATTTTGAGGATGAAACTAAAATGCAATCTAACCTTTACAGGTGAACTTAATGTGACCTTCTCGAAACTTTTGAATGCACATGTCCAACTGTTCAATGTTTCAGTATTTTTTGCACAACTTGCTGTTCTCTAACAAGGAGCTTAACAGCAAAATTCACAACAGGTGTTTGATCCATGAATCGATCGTTACATTTCCTGGTTCATTTAGAATTGGTATTTAAACAGTCCTCCTCATCATGCTGTTCACATTTTGATATCATGAGGCCAAGACAACACCTAACAATTGATCAACAGTACCTCACCATTGCGAGGCTTCAAGCAGGATGTTCTCAGAGTGTCATCAGCAGGTTGTATCAGAGATACAGAGGGACTGGAAGGGTCAATGTGCCATGAAAAAAATTGCATGCAAATGCAGTACATGTATTTTCAGCCACTGTGGGGGTCATTAACTAAAGAATGTCATTTTATCTACCATAAAAACCTCAATAGAGAACGATCCGACCAATTTATTAAGAGGCGCATGTCTCTCAACAAGGTGGCATTCATGTGGCCATGTCCTTGTTTGCAGATCGCAAAACATGGATCCGCAAAACACGGACACCAGCCATGTGCACCCCACATTGCAGTGGGGACCCATTGACTTCAATGGGTCCACGATCCGCATGTGTTGGCCAAAGTTAGTACATGTCCTATCTTCTGCGCTGTGGCTGCATGGACCTAGAAGCACACAGATGCTCTTCCATGTGCATCTGGGTTTGTGCGGCCGACCCACAGTAGGTAGGAGATGTCCTATCTTCGGCGCAACATGCAGATCGCGGTGCGGGGTGCATGCAGCCGGTGTCCGAGTTTTCCGGACCTGCGTTTTTGCAGTTTGCAAAACGGACATGCACCCTAAAAGCACCTTAAATCTGTTTGTGCACCAGAAATTGGTATCAGGAGCTGGAGTGGATTTCAATTATACTTTACGCCATTTTTTTGGGCATAAATTATAATATATGTGTCAGGCCAGGGTGGCCTGCCCTCTTCTACTAAGCTAAACCAACTTAAAAACCGGGTGATAGTGGGAGAAGACACAAAAAGTTGCACTTTTTTCAGGAAATGCCAACATTTTTGACTTTTTTTTACACCAATTGACCTGGCGTAAAGCCTCGGCAAATCGCCCCGATTGTATAAAGTTTTTATCGCAATTACTACAAACCAGCACTCGGCTCTCTCCGACAGTTCCATAGAAGAGAATGAAGCGGTGGTCACAAATGTGCATGGGGTTTCAGGGGTCCTGTTATTGTCAACAATGGGGTCCCTGCCGTCAGATGTCCATCCTGCGGCCAGGTGTAATCTAGACAACTCATCCATTCGACTTGATGGAAATTGCTATGAAATACTCCAAATCACATCAAATTATAAAACCCCCGAGAATGTGCCCAAAACCGAAACGCACATTTTTCAAGCAAATTTTCAAACCCTGCAGTCTTCGGGGTCCAGTTCATGGACCATCTATAATAAGAAGATAGGGCAGATTTATCAGTCCTATCCTAGGGACATATACTTAGTAGTCGACAATATGGACTAACAATCCATACCCCTAAATAAATGCTCCATAAATGAGGTGATCGCCACCTACCAGCGGTTTTTTAACTCTCGACACCTTGATAAATCAGCCCCATGGCGCTACAAACGAGGTAAGAACTACCCTGGTGTTACGCCATTTCCCAGACCTTTCTATTGCATCTATGGAAATGATGAACAGGCGGCCTGATATTCATTGTTGTGTCTTCTTCCAGCAAGCAAGCTTGAATAAAATCAGCAAGCAATTCCTTCACTTCCAAAGGATTGATTTAAGAATTCATCAGGACCCTAGAAAGATGTGCCGCCGCTGTCAAGTTATTACAAAGCGTTACACAGGCCCCCGGGCCTAATAGCGAGATTGGTGCGGCAAGAATCCCCATAAAGCCTGTAATAAGAAAGGGGATACATCAAACAGCACAGGCTTGGAACAAACAGAAAATGCTAAAAAAGGGACAACAAGGCAATACAAACGCAGCGAGAGCTACATCTTGTGGCGAGTCAGGGTAGTACAGCAGCATGGAGCAATTTTTACATAGGCATCTTTTATATGATGCAAACTGCACCATTTTTTTTAAAATATAACCTGGATGGTATCAGAACCTGTACTGCAATTTATGAGTTTTTTTATGCATTTCAAGGAAATTCAAGGAAATGCAACGTTGTAAGTCGGAACCAAATTCATAAATGCAGGTTAAGATGGCCCTGACCAACCAATTGAAACCAAGGTACCTTCGGGTTTTTCTTTGGACAGTTGAGGTCCAGTGCACTAATTCTGCAGGGAACTCCAGTGCAACTCAATTCAAAGAAATTGATTAATTTTTTTTTGCAAAGCAGAGGACCAGGAGTATTGTATGCAAGGAAAACCTGTGAAGAAGCAGCAGTCCTCCTTCTAAAGATCAGCGTAGCTCCCAGAAGAACCCCACCACTGAGCAAGACATAGATCGACCCTATATAGAACATGTGGATACCATGGGTCTCGAAAAACTCAGACCCAAATGGGTTTATGGTAAGCTGGATTTTTGGGATTCCTGTTGCATTTTGGATCTGTTACTATGTTAGATCATGGGCCCAATATTGCATGCTTTGGTTCTCTGGAGCACCAATCTGACCCACAAATCAAGATCAGACATACTTGATTTTAACATGCCTTATCCTTTTCTAATGATCCTATGATCATTAGAAAAGGATAAGGCATGTTAAAATCAAGTATGTCTGATCTTGATTTGTGGGTCAGATTGGTGCTCCAGAGAACCAAAGCATGCAATATTGGGCCCATGATCTAACATAGTAACAGTTCAATTTTTTTTAACACAAAGCTGAAAATCCCCCTTAGAGGTAGTGGTAACATTTTCACTTTAGGCCTATGGTTGGAAATCCCTTTTAAACAGCACCATACTGACTGGCAGGGTTGATCTTGCTGATTAAAATGATACCCGCTGATGGGTGCTCTTTAAATGATAAGATTCCCCCTACCTGTAGCCACCACTAGAGGGAGACTAGAAGCTTACCGCATACAATTTCTACATTGAACTCAATGATAAAACTGTATGCAATGGGCTCCCCCTTGTGGTAGCTGCAGTCAGCTGCAATGTTATTACTTTAACTTTATGGTTATGCAGAGTATTTGGAGCTCTGTTACAGAAAAACGTAGCTCCGAACTCTATAAGGGTATTAAGAAACTAATCAACATTGTTTTGGACCTAAAGAACGAAAAGGTTTTAAATGGCAGAGAATTACTTTCGAAACACAGCTCTTGCCAGGGGTGTAACTACCATAGCTGCAGACCATGTGACTGCTATAGGGCCCAGGGCAAGAGGGGGCCCAGTCTTAGTTGAGACTATCTCTTCTTCTACTGGAGGTCAAAACTAGGTCAGGACTCTACATTCTAAAGGAACAACTTTTAGCAAATGAGGCAAGGGGTTTAGGCAGAAACCCTTCTGTGATGTGTGGGGGGGGGGGGGGGGGGCCTGGTTTGATCCTTGCTATGGGGTCTTTACTTCGCTATGTACACCACTGGCTCTTGCATATTATCATCTTGCACTATAGACAGTGGTAGTGACACCTGCTCATTCTGTTCTTCCTGATAGAAGCTAACACGTGTGAACTGGAGCAGCAGGTAGGAGAGATGATGATTCAGCCGTAACCATAAGGGATGATCAGAAGGGCACAGGTAATGCCAGACTGTAGTGGGAGATGAATGGGCGAGTTTTAACTACACAGCTGGAAAGCTACATACGGGCATGATGAAGAGATGAGAGGTAGATGTTGGGGATAGGGCTCTAAGTGGGTCACACGCAAGCTGTGATTCACATCCATCTTATTAGGATTGCCTGTGATTCCTGTCTTATATACACCGACGAGCAAAAGGGTAACAATGTTTTGAACTTTTGACTTTCAGGCTCCATATCTCATCATCCACTACAGCTTAGAATGTGAGACTACCATCATTTTATAGACAATCATCTTGGCTACCTCATACATAAATTGGAATTGCAACTATTTAGCATATGATCAGTTCTGCAGATTCTTGTCATGTAACTGCATTGTTACTGTTTTGCTCCTGGTGGTGGAACAATCTTTTTCTTCTTGTAGACTACAAATTGCAACCTGTTCTCACTTTCCCTAATAGCTCAGTGTGTTATTAGGTTGATTCCCAAGTGAAAGGTCACTAGTTAGAATCCAGGAGCAGCCATGAAGAAGATTTCCCAAGAAAAGAGAAACAGCATCATCCAGCTCATCAATAGCGGTATCTCGGCCAAGAAAATTGCCAAACTGCATCCTGTGAACGGCATGACGGTTGGAAGAATATGAAATGAAGTTCCATTCCAAAGCCAAGAGGTGGACGTCCAGGCAAAATATCGGAGTCAACAAGTCGGCTCATCACAAGGTCTATTGTTTCTGGCGCAACAAACACAGCAGTGGAGGCGGCTCGTATGCTTCGTAATAGTGAGATCACAGACGTCCATGTAAGCACCGTGCGACGCGCATTAACCAAGTCTGGAATGGTGGCCCAAAAAGGGTGAAGAAGCCGTGACTTCAATATCGTCATTAGAAGCGTCGGCTCGAGTTTGCAAAAAAGTACGAACAGTGGACCGTAGAAGACTGGAGACGGGTGATTTAGAGCGATGAGATGAAAGTCAATAGACTGGGCTCTGATGGGTGCAAATGGGTCTGGAAGAAACAAGAGGAAAGGAGGCTAACGAATCGAGAAATTGAAGGAACTGTCAAGTTCGGTGGAGGAAGCCTGATCATATGGAGTTGTTTCACAGCCAAAGGTGTTGGATACTTGACCAGGATGGATGGTGGTCTCAATGCTGAGCTATATGTGGGTATCCTAAAAGCGAGTTACTTAGTACACTCGAGCACTATGGGTATGAAAAGGACAACATAGTGTTATAGCAGGACAACCATCCAAAGCATTCGTCAACATTGGCGAAATGGTTCAATGACGATGAAGTTGAGGTGCTGGATTGGCCCCCGCAGTCCCCAGACCTCAACCCAATCAAACACTTGTGGGTATGCAATGCGAGGTTACTACCTGGGGTCCCTTAAGATGTAAGAGTGACTCGTGACAAAACTTAGTAGTTTTACCAGCGTCTGGGGTATCCCTTACCCTTTAAGAGGTTTTTACGATATATGTCCCTCTGTTAGAACAAGTTGTCGTGACGCCAGTTGCATTTAGCAAGGAGGACATGGAGTCCCCTTTAAGTATAGTGGTGTTGGTACCCAGGTGTAGGATTGCCAGAGTGGTGTAGGGTGACCTACAATCTCCCTGAAGGTATTGTATGCACGTGTCACGGTGCTCCTACCTGGATAGCCTTGGAACCCAGACGTGGTTGGGCAAAGCAGTGCAAAAAGGGTTAACAATTGAAGGATTTGTAGAACAAACTGAGTCCAGACTTGTATTAACATTGAACACAGCTTTACTTGGCATGAACTTGCGTCAGAAAACAATCTTCCAAACTTTCTCTTGGTCATCAGCAGGTTTTGGCTTAACTTCTGGCAGGCAAACACTTCTGGAACAATCTCAGCTCTGCTATACTGTAGCTTTCTCAGCTCTGCTATGTTAGCAATATTAAATAGGAACTTTTCCTGTTCTGCTGTAACTTGTAACTTAGCTGTCTGTAGTCTGGCTCTTCTGTACTCCTAGGAACTTCTTCCTGGATTCAAGCTTACTTAGCTTGACTTTAGGCAATGCAAGCCCAGGAGGGGACATGCAACCATATAGACCTCACAGGCAAGGCCTGCAGGTCCAGTGCTCTGCTGGCCGACAAACAGCCTTTCCCTCCGAAGGGGTAGACTAGACTACTCTTTTTCTAACTAAACTCCTCCCTCTCTAGAGAGGGGAGTATAATGGAAGAAGGGTTCCATTCTACCTAACACAGCTCTGCCAGGAGTGCCGCCATCTGCTGATGAACCAGGCATTTTACATGTCAAACAGTTGCACAATCATAAATACTTTTACACAGTGTGCAGGACCTAGGATAAATACACCCGGTACACCATAAAGGATAGTGGAGGGGTAGAAAGAATGGTAATGCCTCCTTGTGGAGCGTTACAGGTAGAGTTGAAAAAAAAGGTGTATTCGTACCCAAGTGAGTCGACCAGTATGCACCAACATTGGGAACATGTAGAAGAGACCTGGGAACAGATTTCGTTCGAGACATGATTGAATCAGATCAAGAGCATGCCCAGAAGGATTCAGGCAGTGTTCAAAGCCAAAGGTGGATTTACAAAATAATAACAAAATAATACAAATTTTAATTTAGAATTTTAGGAGCAAAACAGTAACAATGCAGTTACATGACAAGAATCTGCAGAACTAATCATATGCTAAATAGTTGCAAGTCCAACTTATGTATGAGATAGCCAAGAGGATTGTCTATTAAATGATGGTAGTCTCATGTTCTGTAGTGGATGGTGAGATATAGAGCCTGAAAGTCAAAAGTTCTAAACATTGTTACCTTTGTGCTCGTCAGTGTATGATCTTCCTTCCTGCCTCTGCTGCTTAAAGATACAGATGTGGCAGACACCAATCTAATAGCTGATGGTCACTAAAATACAGTAGATTAGATGGATTATTAGGGTATCTGTACATGCAAAAGTAGAGCCCAAAAAACATGCGGCATAGTCCACAAATTGCTGTGGTTTTGCAATGTCTTGTCTTTTTCCGTGCAGCAGGTACTGGCAAACCATGCAACTGCTACAGGGCCCGTGATGGATAAAAAACTGAATGTGGTACCCAGACCCGAACTTCTTTACTGAAGTTCAGGTTTGGGTTCAAGGTTGTGTAGATTGTATTATTTTCCCTTATAACATGGTTATAAGGGAAAATTATAGCATTCTTAATACAGAATGCTTAGTAAAATAGGGCTGGAGGGGTTAAAAAAAATAAAAAAATACTTTAACTCACCTTAATCCACTTGTTCTCGCAGCCCGGCTTCTTTTCTTTCTTCTTTCTTCAGGACCTGGGTAAAGGACCTGTGGTGACGTCACTGTGCTCATCACATGGTCCATCACATGATCCATCACCATGGTGATGGATCATGTGACGGACCATGTGATGAGCACAGTGACGTCACCACAGGTCCTTTTCCCCCTGCATAGCAAAGAAGAAGAAAGAAGAGAAGCCGGGCTGCACGATCAAGTGGATTAAGGTGAGTTAAATTATTTTTTATTTTTTTTAAACCCCTCCAGCCCTATTTTACTAAGCATTCTGTATTAAGAATGCTATAATTTGCCCTTATAACCATGTTATAAGGGAAAATAATACAATCTACACAACCTTGAACCCAAACCTGAACTTCAGTAAAGAAGTTCGGGTCTGGGTACCACATTCAGTTTTTTATCACGCGCGTGCAAAACGCATTACACTATCATCTCCTAGCAACCGTGCGTGAAAATCGCACCACATCCGCACTTGCTTGCGATTCTCACGCAGCCCCATTCACTTCTATGGGGCCTGCGTTGAATGGAAAAACGCACAAAATAGAGCATGCTGCGATTTTCACGCAACGCACAAGTGATGCGTGAAAATCACCGCTCATGTGCACAGCCCCATAGAAATGAATGGGTCCGGATTCAGTGCGGGTGCAATGCGTTCACCTCACACATTGCACCCGCGCGGAAATCTCGCCCGTGTGAAAGAGGCCTTAGGCTACTTTCACATTAGCGGCAGCCTTCTCCGGCAGGCTGTTCCGGCGGGTGAACAGCCTGCCGAATCGTGCTGCTGCTAGTGCACCATGCAGCTGGAGGTCTGCTCCGGCCCCATTGACTATAACATGCTGGAATAAAACTACGACATGGTGCACTAGCTGCAGCATGGATCCAGCAGGCTGTTCGCCCACCGAAACAGCCTGCCAGAGAAGGCTGCCGCTAATGTGAAAGTAGCCTAAGCCCTATTAATAAACTTTAATTTGGGGGGGGGCATTCAAAATTTTGCTATGGCAGCCTGTGATTTCCATGTGCGCCCCTGTTGTATACAGTTGATATACATGGGCACAAAGTTAGTAAACCTGTCTAAAATGTAGACAGCTTAAACTTAGACCAGATAGTCTAAAGATGTGCCAAGTTTATCACAAAGCTCAGGGCGGGTCAGAAATTAGACACTTTTGTCTAACTTTACACCGCCATTACCACCATTACCTTGCAGCCAAGTTTGTCAAAATTTCTGAGTAATATTTGCACACATCGCAAAATCCCTTGTTGAGCTAGAAATCCAAAACAGGTGAGCAAGGTGCAGTGGATTAGTCTTCTTCATGCATTCATTTAATGAATCTGTCTATATGGAGGTGCAAGAAAAATGCACCAGAATTGGACACAAAATTCAGCAGAATTCAGACTCAGCCCTAATAATAGATGTGCTCCACAGTTCTCATGAGTCTCCAGAGAAGCCATGAGACAGAGAGTAGAAAAGAAGCACAGAAGAGAGCTGCCGGCGTGAGACTTTAGGAGAAGTCAGGACCAGGCTGTCAATCAAAGTGGAGAGGAGACAGCAGTTGCAGAGAGAGCAGAGCCTCTAGGTGTAACTGATCCCATTGTTCCTAGAGCCTCATTTGCATATATAAAAACTTTGATTTTCTAAGAAATACGGGTGCAGATCAGGATGGGACCAACACAGATACTGTAGCTTCTGCAATGGATGCTGGGCATCTAATTATGTTATATGGTAGACAGCTTGTCTGATGAACACCTAGAGAGCAGCCACTATTATGCAGCATGTGCACCATGTATGTAGCTTCACCATCTGCATAGTCAGGGCTTCTGTTTCCTGAGGCAAACATTTTAATGGAGCCCCTCTTATTAAAAAATAGTATGAAAGCCACCAAACTCTGAGACTGTCCTGCCAGATCTGGGTCGGTACAGATAATGTCCTATGTAACACCACAGGGGACACAGTGATAAATCTCTGAGTACAGATACTATAGTAGATGCTACCTGCAGTCCTATGTAACAGCACAGATAACACTAGTGCTGATAGTGTGGTAGTGTTACCTGCAGTCCTATGTAACAGCACAGATAACACTAGTGCTGATAATGTAGTAGTGTTTCCTGCAGCCCTATGTAAAACCACAGATAACACTAGTGCTGATAATGTGGTAGTGTTACCTGCAGTCCTATGTAAAACCACATATAACACTAGTGCTGATAATGTGGTAGTGTTACCTGCAGTCCTATGTAAAACCACAGATAACACTAGTGCAGATCATGTGGTAGTGTTAGCTGCAGTCCTATGTAAAACCACAGAGAACACTAGTGCTGATAATGTGGTAGTGTTACCTGCAGTCCTATGTAAAACCACAGATAACACTAGTGCTGATAATATGGTAGTGTTGCCTGCAGTCATATGTAAAACCACAGATAACACTAGTGCTGATAATGTGGTAGTGTTACCTGCAGTCCTATGTAAAACCACATATAACACTAGTGCTGATAATGTGCTAGTGTTACCTGCAGTCCTATGTAAAAACAACAGATAACACTAGTGCTGATAATGTGATAGTGTTACCTGCAGTCCTATGTAAAACCACTGATAACACTAATGCTGATAATGTGGTAGTGTTACCTGCAGTCCTATGTAAAACCACAGATAACACTAGTGCTGATAATATGGTAGTGTTGCCTGCAGTCCTATGTAAAACCACATATAACACTAGTGCTGATAATGTGGTAGTGTTACCTGCAGTCCTATGTAAAACCACAGATAACACTAGGGCTGATAATGTGGTAAGTGTTACCTGCAGTCCTATGTAAAACCACAGATAACACTAGTGCTGATAATATGGTAGTGTTGCCTGCAGTCATATGTAAAACCACAGATAACACTAGTGCTGATAATGTGGTAGTGTTACCTGCAGTCCTATGTAAAACCACATATAACACTAGTGCTGTTAATGTGGTAGTGTTACCTGCAGTCCTATGTAAAACCACAGATAATACTAGTGCTGATAATTTGGTAGTGTTACCTGCAGTCCTATGTAAAACCACAGATAATACTAGTGCTGATAATGTGGTAGTGTTACCTGCAGTCCTATGTAAAACCACAGATAACACTAGGGCTGATAATGTGGTAAGTGTTACCTGCAGTCCTATGTAAAACCATATTCTCATCTCGCCTCATGGAAGAAACGGCCCCGTGTATAGCACAGAGATGGAATCGGCACTATTTATTCCTTCATTCATTCTGACTTACCTGATTTCAGTCTGTAACCTGCTACTGGTTTCAGACTTTTCTCATGTGGATCTATCCTCTCACTAATACATGCTGGATGTGAGGCCTGTTATGGCATTGGGTGTAGAACAGATTTGGCCTTGGGCTACTCCTAATGGTGGTATCCCGGTACCCCCTGATTTTCATCCTTTAACCTCTGTACAAGGATCTAGACTTTGCTGCAGGGGAACTACCAGGCAAGTATGAGCACAGTATGAGCAATCTAATAAAAAGTCTGACATCAGGACAGGGAGCAAAGGTCAGACACAGGTCAGGGGAGAGTCACAATCCAGGAAATGGGCAGAAAGTCAGTACCTGAGCAGACAACGGACATAGCACACGCAAAATACTAGGAAACTTATTGCTCAGGTACCCTCCCACTGGAGAATGTAACTAAAGAACCCCAAGTTAGCTGGTTGGAGCAGATAAGGGTGCCCTTTGGCAGCCAGTGGGAGAGCACACATGGATACAGAGACCTGGGTCCAGTGAATGGAGCAGCGGCAGCAGCAGGTTGCACCACCATATCAAGGTCTGTGTGTCCAGGATGCTGCTGCCTATACTTGCTCTCCCAGATCAGCACAGTTCCATTCTTGTAGTGATTTCTCTTACTTCTGACGAGGGATCTCCTCTCCCTTATGCTGAAGGATATGCATGTTGAGGAATGTGTGAATCTTCTCTCCCTACAGTCTGCCTTGAGTTCTCCCCTCTCTATATATACTGAAACAAAGTCTGTGCAAGTCTCCCAGCCTGTGTGATGTGCCCTCCCTGAAAACCAGGACGTAATCTTCCCTTTCTACTCTCTGATCCACCATGGGGAGACGGTGGAAAGAGCTGAAACAGCAAAGAGCAGTATGTTGTCGAAGCAGCGGGACAGCCAGCTATGCAAAGGATTTACACAAACTCTACAGAAACAGCATAGTTGGAATTTTTTTTTAACGAAGGCTGTTTAGTAAGTTGCTTAATTTAGCATTTAGAAAGCAAATAATAACAAAAATATCAGTGCAAAGTCGTCCATAGCGTTTTTGGTCCATTCATGATTTTAGGTTCTGTTGTCCAGAAATAACTGAAGAGGATGTTGGCAGAAGTTCCCCAGGTCCAAGTGCAGAACAATTTTCCACTTAGTGGCAGTTTTTCTTCACCACCTGTTTGTATTTTAGTTGTGCCTATGAATAATGCCAATGGCAAAAAACAAAATTTTACACATCTACACCGACTGCGTTTAAATGAGGACTCCCTTTTGATTATTCGCAAGATACATTTTTATTTAAATACCTTAAATTTTAGAACACTTCGCCGTTTAAAACAATTGCAGTGCTGTCACATTCATCTTATTGAACACTAGGTGGCAATCTAGTCCTACAGAAGAATCCATCACCAGCATAAAACGAGTTCATAATGTGAAAATGTGGGGAAACAAAACACATAATATTAATAGCAATATATGCAAAATAAAATACTAGATTCTGTGCCATAATCCAATTTTGCTTTAATATTATATGCCACAAATGTGCAAACTGAATACAAAAATGTATACTACGGAAATATAGGTGCAGCATATTGTGGCAGGGGTTTATAGTCACGCATGCATATACACCTTCCTATAAATGCTGCGTATAGTGTTTTGAATGGTTCCTTCAGCCACTAAACTTACTTTATTGTCCTATGCATCTATGTGTACACCAACGCTCTGACAGCAGGTAGAAGTCACCCTGGGCATCTGGCACCAAAGGAATGGGGGTATGTCCTCTTAATGGTTTAGTGACCTCTCTGCACCCGTTGGCCTGACCTGTCATGTCATCACAAATTCACCAGGCAGCCGAATCTTTGCTGACCCTGGCCATTACATCCCAATTGGTGCTGCTTGTTTTGGCCCATAATGGCAGTGAATTGTCAGTTGGACGGTCCCCATTATTGATGTAATGTCACCTCATCGGGGGCCACCTACTTGACAACTCACTGCTATCGAGCACCAAAACTAACTTTGTCTGTAGAAGAAAAGCGGGAGAACCTAGATGTAAACGAAAAACTCCAGCAATGGTTTGGCTCAAAGGTATTTATACTGTTGAACTTTTGTGAGGATGTCATAGGTCCTCTTTTCATGCAGGACACCGCCCCAAAATTTTCAGCTTGCAGCCATGGCCCCTTCACCCATACCATGCCCTTTTACAGAATACCTCATCCGCTTTTCTGAAATAACCCATCAATCCCACCCCTTTCCTTGTAGATCATGCCCTTACAGAAGTAGTTGTGGATCTGCTGTGTCACTTGAAAAGATTTGACTTAGGGCTACTCTTAAGGGTCCATTCACACGCCCGTAGCGTAGCGGATCCGCAATACACCCGGCTGACACGCCCATAGAACTGCCAATTCTTGTCCGCAATTGCGGACAAGAATAGTTCATGTTCTATTTTTTTCAGGAGCCGCGGAACGGAAGATCAGGGGCGCGCTCCGGAAATGCGGATGTGGACAGCACGATGTGTGCTTTCCGCATCCATTCCTGCCCAATAGAGAATGAACGGGTGCGGAATGGGCAGAATTACGGAACGGGTGCGGACACATTCACGGATGTGTGAATGGACCCTTAGGGTGTTATCTAAGTTGCCCCACTTCCCCTTGGTCTTCACCCTTTAACCTGTATACAGGGATCAGAATCCACTGCAGGGGAACCAGTCCAGGTAGCTACCTCTTGGAGTAGTCTCCGTTCAAATGACAGCTGACCCACCGGGGTCAAGAGACACTGGTGAGAGCCACTGAGGGATCAGGCAAAACCCTAGTCAGGAAACAAGCCGAGGTCAGGACAGGCAGAGTATGTGCAAGCCAGTTAACAGTCCAAAGGTCAGGATAGGCAGAACAGGGTCAAAAAAAGGAATAGTCAGAGGTCAGGTCAGGCAGCAAGGGGTTAAATCCAGTAACTGGCTGAGATCAGTATACAGGAAAGCAAACAGGACAATGGTGCACCTTTGCAGAAATCTAGCTAGCTGGCGCTTAGGCATCTGCCTCAGGGGGAGGATACCTCATGTACCCATGGGAAGTTTGTCATAAGCTGGAAGGAACAGGAGGTGAGGGCAGTCTGGCCCTGTAAGAGGCCAAGATGAGTGTGTGCTTGTCCAAGTAACTCCAGAAGAGGCTGCAGGCAGGATGCATAGGCCACACAAGGCTGGCAGGGCAATGCTACAGCCACTGTGCCCGCCAGGGAGGCAGAGGAGGACGCTGATGGGCACAGACCACGAGAGAGAGACAGCAGAAGACTGGTAGGTGATCCAGCCTCCATGCCCACTGAGAGCAGAGGAGCTTGCACAATCAGTGTAGGAACTGTCATCAAAGACCTTTGCGCTGTCCTAGATCCCATAGGGCCTGAAAAACAGAAGGAACCATCTTGAATCTGAATAATTTACAATGACCCAAAAACTCCATAAGGTTCACCTAAATGGCGATAATAGATTTTCTGAAAACTGTTTATTCATTTATCAGTCTATGACTTCTGTAAATTCGTTCCTAATAAGTTGAGTCTTCGGTCCCTCTAATGCGTTTATTATATGAAATACATTTCGTGGTGTGGATGATAAAGCGCCCCCTTCACTGGATATTTGTAAACACATTATGATTTTTTTGAACAATGAAGCTTAGTCTGTGAACCATTCAGTATCAGGCAGCAATTTAAAGAGCAAGCCAGGCATGTAATTGAGTTTGTCAGTGTAATTGTGTTTAGAAATAGATAGTATTTTTTTAGGACATGGGGTAAGCACGATATTTCAGACTCTGATTAATTCTATTATAGAAGTTAATTAGGAAGATTGAAAAGGGGAGGATTGTTTTGTCCTAACACGATCCATTTAAACCATCAATTTCTTGTCTGAAAATGATGCGTTAAAGATTCCCCGTAACAAAAAAATAAACACTTCACACTAAATCATGTACAGTTGCAAGAAAAAGTATGTGAACCCTTTGGAATGATATGGATTTCTGCACAAATTGGTCATAAAATGTGACCTGATCTTCATCTAAGTCACAACAATAGACAATCACAGTCTGCTTAAACTAATAACACACAAAGAATTAAATGTTACCATGTTTTTATTGAACACACCATGTAAACATTCACAGTGCAGGTGGAAAAAGTATGTGAACCCTTGGATTTAATAACTGGTTGAACCTCATTTGGCAGCAATAACTTCAACCAAATGTTTCCTGTAGTTGCAGATCAGACGCGCAACTACTTGCATTTATAGAAGGTTTCCAGCCTCATAAAACATAAAATCTTGCTTCCCTGGTCCTCACCAGTTTATCTTTACTTTACTGTAATATTGATGATGCACTTAGACTCATGGCTGCAGCAGTGGATCAATGAGGGTCAAATGTCACCAATGTGGCTACTAATTGGCTGCAGCCGTTATATGTTCTCGTGACATCATCACTTTAACAGAGTAAAAAAATGCTGGGGGGAAACCAGGGAACCATCAGCGTAAGGGATTTGAAAGCAGGGTCTGATGGGGACCCAAGCAAATTTTGATTTGTGCAGTCTCAAGTGATGGTACAAGAGTCTAGATATAAGTCCATCCTTTAAAACAATGAACTATACAGATGTAGCCGAACTAAAATTGACTCTGATAACACGTCACCATGTTATCTCGTGACAAAAGCCATTGAAATCCATTTAAAAAGTCAATTAACATTATCTTTCCATTGTTTTCTTAATGTGTTAACTACCAAATTTAGCTTGGCTACATCTGTATATATGAATATATATATATATATATATATATATATACACACTCACCTAAAGAATTATTAGGAACACCATACTAATACGGTGTTGGACCCCCTTTTGCCTTCAGAACTGCCTTAATTCTACGTGGCATTGATTCCACAAGGTGCTCATAGCATTCTTTAGAAATGTTGGCCCATATTGATAGGATAGCATCTTGCAGTTGATGGAGATTTGAGGGATGCACATCCAGGGCACGAAGCTCCCGTTCCACCACATCCCAAAGATGCTCGATTGGGTTGAGATCTGGTGACTCTGGGGGCCATTTTAGTACAGTGAACTCATTGTCATGTTCAAGAAACCAATTTGAAATGATTCGAGCTTTGTGACATGGTGCATTATCCTGCTGGAAGTAGCCATCAGAGGATGGAAACATGTTCTCATTCTGTTTACGCCAAATTCGGACTCTACCATTTGAATGTCTCAACAGAAATCGAGATTCATCAGATCAGGCAACATTTTTCCAGTCTTCAACAGTCCAATTTTGGTGAGCTCGTGCAAATTGTAGCCTCTTTTTCCTATTTGTAGTGGAGATGAGTGGTACCTGGTGGGGTCTTCTGCTGTTGTAGCCCATCCGCCTCAAGGTTGTGCGTGTTGTGGCTTCACAAATGCTTTGCTGCATACCTCGGTTGTAACGAGTGGTTATTTCAGTCAACGTTGCTCTTCTATCAGCTTGAATCAGTCGGCCCATTCTCCTCTGACCTCTAGCATCCACTAGACATTTTTGCCCACAGGACTGCCGCATACTGGATGTTTTTCCCTTTTCACACCATTCTTTGTAAACCCTAGAAATGGTTGTGCGTGAAAATCCCAGTAACTGAGCAGATTGTGAAATACTCAGACTGGCCCGTCTGGCACCAACAACCATGCCACGCTCAAAATTGCTTAAATCACCTTTCTTTCCCATTCTGACATTCAGTTTGGAGTTCAGGAGATTGTCTTGACCAGGACCACCCCCCTAAATGCATTGAAGCAACTGCCATGTGATTGGTCGACTAGATAATTGCATTAATGAGAAATAGAACAGGTGTTCCTTATAATTCTTTAGGTGAGTGTATATAGTAAGGGATCGCTCTCTCTCAGGGGGGTTTCAATCACAGATGTCTCGTCAGACAGCGGATTTAACCCATTCTACCCCGGGCCATTTTCCACCTTCCTGCCCAGGCCATTTTTTGCAAATCCGACATGTGTCACTTTATGTGGTAATAACTTTAAAACGCTTTTACTTATCCAGGCCATTCTGAGAATGTTTTTTCGTCACATATTGTACTTCATGGAAAGTGGAGATGAATTTCAGAATTTCACTTTTTTGGCAGATTTTCCATTTTAATAAAAAAAAATTCTGCTAACAAAGCAAGGGTTAACAGCCAAACAAAACTCAATATTTATTGCCCTGATTCCGTCGTTTTCAGAAACACCCCATATGTCGTTGTAAACTGCTGTACGGGCACACGGCAGGGGGCAGAAGGAAAGGAACGCCATATGGTTTTTGGAGGGAAGATTTCACTAGGATAATTTTAAGCTGCCATGTCAAATTTGAAGACCCCCTGATGCACTTCTAGAGTAGGAACTCCCAAAAAATGACCCCATTTTGGAAACTACAGGATAAGGTGGCAGTTTTGTTGGTACTATTTTAGGGTACATATGGTTTTTAGTTGCTCTATATTACACTTTTTGTGAGGCAAGGTAACAAGAAAATAGCTGTTTTGGCACCGCTTTTCTTTTCGTTATTTACAGTGTTCATCTGACAGGTTAGATCAGGCATGCTCAACCTGTGGCCCCCTAGCTGTTGTAAAACTACAACTCCCACAATGCCCTGCTGTAGGCTGATAGCTGTAGGTTGTTCAGGCATGCTGGGAGTTGTAGTTTTGCAACAGCTGGGGGGCCGCAGGTTGAGCATGCCTGGGTTAGATCATGTGGTATTTTTACAGACGCGACAATACCAAATATGAGAACTTTTTTGGGTTGTTTGTTTCAGTTTTACATAATAAAGTATTTTTGAAAAAAAAATTTTTTTTGTGTCTCCATATTCTGAAAGCCATAGTTTTAAAAATTTTGGGCGACTGTCTTATGTAGGGGCTCATTTTTTTTGGTATGAGATGACGGTTTGATTGGTACTATTTTAGGATGCATATGATTTTTTATTGGTATTACACTTTTTGTGACGTAAAGTGACAAAAAAAGTCATACTTTTTATTTTTTACGGTATTCACCTAGGGGGTTAAGTCATGTGATATTTTTATAGAGCAGGTTGTTACGGACGCGGATGCAATGTTTACTTTTTTTTATTTCACTTTCGCACAATAATAGCAATTTTGAAGCAAAAAATACTATTTTGGGGGGCATATGCCTTTTTGATCGCTTGGTGTTGCAATTTTTGTGATGTAAGTGGCAAAAAATAGCTTTTTTGGCCCTTTTTTTTTTACGGTGTCCAGCTGAGGGGTTAGGTCATGTGATATTTTTATACAGCAGGTTCTTACGGACGCGGCGATACCTAATATGTATACTTTTTAATTTATTTAAGTTTTACACAATAACAGCATTTTTTAAGCTGGGCGGGAAGGGGTTAAAGTCCAAGTGGTCATTTATTTTGGCACCAGCACACACAAAAACAGCAAAACAAACTCCTGCCCATCTGGGCTCTAACTAATACAAAGTAGTTTTCCCTGACTGACCTCTAAGCACAGAGTCTCAGGCTCCAAGCCTTAGCAGGTCTGCCCCTCAGACACACGTCCAGACAGGGGAGAGATCCGGCTACACATAGCCTCGTGGCCCCTCAGCCCTCCTGGCTGAGACCACCCAGAGCCTCACTAGGCCTCTGTTTCCAAGTCTTTCTCTCTCAGACTGACACACAGAGGGCGGGTTTTATTTCTCCTTGATTATGGCAGGCTTCACCTGCGATGACCTCAGGCTAGGGGAAAACCTGCCGTGGAATGGGGGTTGACTGGGAAGGTCCCACTACCAATCCTACCTTCCCATTCCAAATAAAATCCAGTCCTTGTACTCCAACAAAACAAATAGCTCCAGCAACTATGTTTGCTGAAGCCAGCACCATCCTCCTGAATTTTACTTATCTCACCCAGTTGAGGAACCTGAGTGAGATATACACTCCTTCCAGGACTTTTACGGTACACATCGCCACAAATAAATATATATATAAATATATATATATATATTTCCATTTTCTTCATCGTTTAGCCCAGTTCACCATGATGACTCCTCCCAACCAAGGTTCATAGAATTTAGCTCCTTGCTTTTTGAACACTCTCCCTATCTTTTCCCTACTTCTAAACAAACTCACCATCCATAGATGTACTGGTGCCCTAGATGGTACTAATGCCTCCCTTGGAACCCCTACAGTAATAGTACCTTCCCAAACAGTGCTGCCTACTGAGTGGAAAAGGCCAAAAAGAGCTTAAAGTGTACCACACAGTAATAGTGCCCTTTTTTGTAACCCTTGACAGCAATAGAGCCCACTTTGTGCCTCGGCACTGTAATACTGTCTGCTTTGTGCCTACTCATAATAATAATATTAATAATAATAATAATAATAATAATAATAATACTTGTGCTCCCACACAATCGAAGACCTCATGTGCTCTTACATTGCAATCGTATTAATATTTTTATGCAAACCACCATTAATAGTGTCCCCAACAGGCAATAAAAGAAAGAAAAAAAAAACTCACTTCTTCCAGTTCCAATGATTAGCAGCTGGGTTATTTTCAAGCTGCCTGGGGTCCGGTACATACAGTGAAATCATCATGCTGCCTGGTACCCTATCCCTACACCTGACCTCATGAAATGGCCCTCCGCTCCACTTTTTTCTCAGCTGGATTTGTATCCTATGGACACAAACACAGTCGAAAGCAAAACCGGCCAGGTGTAGTTTTATCCGTGATACACCGCCACACCATTGTTTTAAAAGAATAACAATATTTTTGTTATTTTAGCTCATACTCATGAACATTTTTATGAAATATGTGAGCTATTAGGAGTCAACGCACCTCAGAGCCAACTTTAGAAGAGGCCACTACAGCCAACGAGTTACGAAATGCGTTGTTGCTGAAGCATTGTGCCTTCCTATGGAAAGATTCTGGGGCCATCGGTAACATTGACCAGGTTAAGAACTACAACTTTTCTACCCTGTGGCCCAATCCCTTGGTTGCACTCCATCCAATGGCATGTTACACAACTGTTCTCCCCTAAAAGTATTACTCTGGCACCATACGGAGGAAGCATGGGCCGTAACGTGGAGCACCTATGGCTCTGTAGAAGGAAGCTGTAGGCATTCTGTGTGGCTCTGTAAAGACTCCACATCCATACTTACACCAGGCAGGGGCGTTGCTAAGGTCTCAAAAGATCAGGGGCCCAAGCCCAAATGCATAAGGCCAAAAAATCGACCAACCGCCCCCCCCCCCCCCCCAAACGCTAGCACCGAAGATATTTTACTGTACTTGCTATACAGCAGCACATACCTCTCACATCCAGTGCCTCCCAGGTGATGTCTCCTCTGATGTAGATATCGGCCTCGTCTCTGCAGAGTGTGACACACAGACATCTTGGCTTCCTCACTTTTATGTACCCCCAAACACTATCCTGAAGAAAAATTAGTGCCCCTCATTAGTAATACTGCCCCCAACAGTGATAGTGCTCCCCAATAGTGCCCCCATTAGTAGAAGATCCCCCCAGTATTAATAATGCCCTTACAGAACTCCCAGTAGAAATAAGGCCCCCCTATTGTTCCCCAGTGGTAATAAAGCTCTATACAGACCCCTCAGTAGTAATAAGGCCCCCATAGTGCTCTTAGTAGAAATAATGCAGATCTATCAGTCCCTCTTATAGAGCCCCCAGTAGTAATAAGAATGCCTAATGTCCCCTCGATTTAAAATGTAACCACAGTGCCCCCAGTATTTATATTTCCCCCTCCCTACTGTTATAATGCTCGCCCTGAAGCGCCCCAGTATTTATAATGCCCCCTGTAGTTATATTCTTCCATTTACTGTCCTCAGAAATTGTAATTCTTCAGCCCCTCCACCATACAGTCCCATGTAAATAACATTATTTCCCTCCTCCGCCATAGAATCCCATGTAAATACCATCACACCTTCTGTCCAGCCCCCTCCAATATACAGTCCGATGTAAATAACAGCCCTCTCTATCTATAGCCCCCTCCAAAATACAGTCCCATGTAAATTACATCACACCATCTCTCCTGCCCCCTCTAATATACAGTCCCATGTAAAGAACATCACCCCCTCTCCAGCCGCCTTCAACATACAGTCCTATGTAAATAACATCACTCCTTCCCCCAGACACCTTCAACATACAGTATGTCTTCATTTGGGATCTCCATAAATTAGTCAGAGCTGCTACAAAGAGTGTCTATCTCTCTGGTGGATCCTGTCAGTGGTTTACACTGACGGTCTATTGAAAAGGGAGTTCTCCAAGATTTTGATATTGATGATCCATCTGATCGTTGGTCGTCTGACTTCCAGCACTCCTGCTGATTAGCTGTTTGAAAACGCTACTTCTCACACAGCTGATCAGCAGGGGTTCCGGGTGTCAGATACTCACCGATCTGATACTGATGACCTATGCTCAGGATAGGAAAAAGTGTATAAATGGAGCAGCACAATAGTACCTCACAGATTCTTTAGGAGTACATCAGCCAATCCACGACCCCGGATCCACGGTGGTCACCACAACAGTGAAGAAATAAAGAATGGTGGCAGCATCTCCAATCCAGAAGAGTTTAATCACATAGGGTCCATGAGACAGTACAAAAAAGGTCAAGCAAGGTGCGACGTTTCGGCTACATGGCAGCCTTACTCAAGCTTGACAAAGGCTACCATGTAGCCGAAACGTCGCACCTTGCTTGACCTTTTTTGTACTGTCTCGTGGACCCCATGTGATTAAACTCTTCTGGGTTGGAGATGCTGCCACCATTCTTTATTTCTTCACTATGCTCAGGATAGGTCATTAATATCTGATGGATGGGGGTACGACCCGTCGATCAGCTGTTTGAAAACGCTACAGCCTCCTCAAACAGCTGATCGACGGAGGTTCCAGGTGTCGGACCACCGCAAATCTGATATTGATGCCCTATCCTGAGGATAGTTCATCAATATCAGAATCTTAGAAAACTCCTTTAATGGTCACCTTGCAGTGCTTAATTTCTCCTGTGGTGGCGCTATAGGGGAATTGAACACTTTCTGCTGGGTTTTCCTGCAGACTACAGTCGATTGCTGATGATCCTAGAAGCAGGACAAAATGCGATCACTTTCTTTTCCAGGTTTCCTACAGGAACAACCTTCAACCCTTTCCCCCCCCATGACGTACTATAATGTCATGACGGGTAGCCTGTTAACACAGCATACCGCATTATGGTAATTGGAAGGGCACAGCATTGACACCTGGTGCAATGGCCGGGATCGAAGATAGCTCTGATCCTGACCATTTAACCCTTTAGATGCACAATTGCAGCAACTAACTGGTTACACAGACGGTGGGGCTCCCTCTGTCACCCCATCAGCCCCACTAGGATGCCATAGCTGTGCGCTGATGGGCCGCTCCTGCAGACAGGTCCAGATTGCACTCACTTTCCTAATGTCATACAAACTCTTCAAACAATATGTAGAGCATCCTGGTGACACTGAGTGACTGAAAGTAGTAGGCAATGGGCCCCTAAGCAAAGGGAGGGGGGAGTGTACTTATTTAAAATATAGCTTTTAATAAGTTATGCGATAAGCAGAGTAAAAAGGACTCACTAAACGAAAAACATACATACATAGATAGGACCAATAAGTACCAGGCTGGTACAAATGAAAAATTCTGCTCCGTCTGTGAGGACGCGAGCAGTCTTACCAGACCCTTTGTAGTAAGTGGGTACGGTTCCTTGGTAACCGGAGGCAGGAAAACCTGGGAGTATGCCGGGCGGAGGACGGATGCTTCAGCTGTGCAGTCAGGTAGATCAGACAGTGTGGTCAGGTAGATCAGACAATAGGAGGAGTCCTATATATCCCTATCAAGGTGAGAGGGGCTATTATGCTGCTACCTGTCTATACAGAGCACTCGCCTTGAAAAAGGCGACCCCGTCCGGTAGCCTGTCCCTATGGTGGACCTGTACCCTGGAACTACAGAAGGTTTTTTTCAGTGATGAATGGATGGTGATACTTCCAGTGGTCACCCGACGTGGCACGTTTCTGTCCGTGACTTCTTCAGGGGGAACGACTGCAGGAGGTAACAGTGTAGCCGTAGGTGTTTAGCCTTAGGCTAGTTTAACACTGAGGAAAAAGGACAGGCTGTAATGGCCTGTGGACTGCTGAAGCCTGGTTGGGCTGCAGTTGCTGCTAAATCCAGGGTGGAAAGCAGAGTGGCACAGGAGGGGTAGTCTTGTGCAAGACGGTCTGGGGAATCTAATAATCCCTTTCAAACATGTGCAACCCCTATGGTTGGGGGTGACAGTATAGACCAGCCGCGATTGTATGTCTCAGAAGTGAGTTTAAATATCCGCGCCTCAGTTCCGTCGCCCCGCCCCCCAGTGACGTCATCGACGCAGGACGCCACCCGGGAGCGCCGCCGTACGTCCAGTCACGTGACCCAGGCATCAGGGAAGCCCGAGGAGAGTCACAGTGAACAGGGCAGAGGGCGGACGCAGCCAGTGACGTCACACGCCGGCAACACCACTCAGGTGAGGCGGGATTGCGGCAGGGGGTGGGCGGAGACCAATCGTCACACAGCCAGTATCTAGATGGTCTGGTGACGACGTCCGACGCAAAGTGTATGCGTCACCTAGGTTACCAAGTAAATAGTAGTATAGCCTGGATGCGGCTAGTGGCATTTAGTGCAGGGTGGACGGGCACAGGGCGGGACGCAGATGATGCTAGAGATATAACTAGCTGGGCCACATGAAATTAATATGTAGATATGGGCGCACTATTGTAGTGGACAGGGGTGCCATGAGATGATGTATCAGGGATCCCTGTAACAGTACACAATATAGTGCGACCACCGTATTATGTGAATGACAGTCAAAACGTAGTGGCTGCATCAATTCAGGAGGGGGATGGGCCAATCCGGCGCATATACCCCAAAGGAATTGAGTCAGGGGTAGCACATGTGTGTAGTCGGGCGCAGATCACACACATGTGATGATGCAGAAGAGGCGAGGGGAGGCTCTGCACTGTATGCCCATGCACCGCAATGCGCGTCAGAGATTGCGCAGCAGTCAGTGCCTGCCCAGGTGCAGCTCACCTCCCCAAAGGGCCATGAGGGAAGAACATGATAGTATTAGTCTTTATAAGCCAGGCTTAATGACGGATAAAGAGTGTCATTGTCACAGAAAGCAGGCATAGTTTAGCCTCTCGTTCATGCCGCCTGGTGCAGCTGTTTTCAAATTGAAGATCCAGCGTGCTTCACGTTGGAGTAGGCTTTTGTCCCAGTCCCCTCCTCTTGGCGGGGGTTTCACAAGGTCTATGCCCATGAACTTC
The DNA here is from genome assembly GCF_905171765.1 of Bufo bufo. Classification (NCBI taxonomy): domain Eukaryota; kingdom Metazoa; phylum Chordata; class Amphibia; order Anura; family Bufonidae; genus Bufo; species Bufo bufo. The sequence continues at coordinate 26,253,514 of NC_053397.1, read as the reverse complement.
AACCGGGCTTTGCCATTATGATTGGTGTGCACGTGTTTGGACAAAGGGGTGTCCCTCTTGTGTGTGACATCCCCCATGTGCTCACCAATCCGCCTCCGAAATTTCCTAATGGTTTTGCCGACGTATTCCAGACCACACTCACATAAGATGCGATATATCACACCTCTGGATTTGCAGTTGATGAAGTGTGGAAAGGAATACGTCTTGCCCGTGACCGAACCTGTGAAGGTTTTGGTGGTCAGGATGTACTTACAGGCAACGCACCTACCGCGCATTGCGGTGCATGGGCATACAGTGCAGAGCCTCCCCTCGCCTCTTCTGCATCATCACATGTGTGTGATCTGCGCCCGACTACACACATGTGCTACCCCTGACTCAATTCCTTTGGGGTATATGCGCCGGATTGGCCCATCCCCCTCCTGAATTGATGCAGCCACTACGTTTTGACTGTCATTCACATAATACGGTGGTCGCACTATATTGTGTACTGTTACAGGGATCCCTGATACATCATCTCATGGCACCCCTGTCCACTACAATAGTGCGCCCATATCTACATATTAATTTCATGTGGCCCAGCTAGTTATATCTCTAGCATCATCTGCGTCCCGCCCTGTGCCCGTCCACCCTGCACTAAATGCCACTAGCCGCATCCAGGCTATACTACTATTTACTTGGTAACCTAGGTGACGCATACACTTTGCGTCGGACGTCGTCACCAGACCATCTAGATACTGGCTGTGTGACGATTGGTCTCCGCCCACCCCCTGCCGCAATCCCGCCTCACCTGAGTGGTGTTGCCGGCGTGTGACGTCACTGGCTGCGTCCGCCCTCTGCCCTGTTCACTGTGACTCTCCTCGGGCTTCCCTGATGCCTGGGTCACGTGACTGGACGTACGGCGGCGCTCCCGGGTGGCGTCCTGCGTCGATGACGTCACTGGGGGGCGGGGCGACGGAACTGAGGCGCGGATATTTAAACTCACTTCTGAGACATACAATCGCGGCTGGTCTATACTGTCACCCCCAACCATAGGGGTTGCACATGTTTGAAAGGGATTATTAGATTCCCCAGACCGTCTTGCACAAGACTACCCCTCCTGTGCCACTCTGCTTTCCACCCTGGATTTAGCAGCAACTGCAGCCCAACCAGGCTTCAGCAGTCCACAGGCCATTACAGCCTGTCCTTTTTCCTCAGTGTTAAACTAGCCTAAGGCTAAACACCTACGGCTACACTGTTACCTCCTGCAGTCGTTCCCCCTGAAGAAGTCACGGACAGAAACGTGCCACGTCGGGTGACCACTGGAAGTATCACCATCCATTCATCACTGAAAAAACCTTCTGTAGTTCCAGGGTACAGGTCCACCATAGGGACAGGCTACCGGACGGGGTCGCCTTTTTCAAGGCGAGTGCTCTGTATAGACAGGTAGCAGCATAATAGCCCCTCTCACCTTGATAGGGATATATAGGACTCCTCCTATTGTCTGATCTACCTGACCACACTGTCTGATCTACCTGACTGCACAGCTGAAGCATCCGTCCTCCGCCCGGCATACTCCCAGGTTTTCCTGCCTCCGGTTACCAAGGAACCGTACCCACTATCTACAAAGGGTCTGGTAAGACTGCTCGCGTCCTCACAGACGGAGCAGAATTTTTCATTTGTACCAGCCTGGTACTTATTGGTCCTATCTATGTTTGTATGTTTTTCGTTTAGTGAGTCCTTTTTACTCTGCTTATCGCATAACTTATTAAAAGCTATATTTTAAATAAGTACACTCCCCCCTCCCTTTGCTTAGGGGCCCATTGCCTGCTCATTAACTCGGAGTGTATTCAAAGCCTGAAATGTATCAGGGCTCTGATCAATTTTTTGACTGAAAGTAGTAAATCATCCTGCCAAAATGGTTCGTAATGTATCCATTAGTTGGGTAAACTCTTTGCATGTCAATCTTTGTTGGGTTTTATACATTTGGCGCAATGAAGTCCTGCATACAGTCCTCCTGTCGAGGCGTACTGTACGCAAAACACGCGTCGAGGCTTGTGGAAGCAGTCACTCTTTTAGGGGTAAGCGATTTTTCATGGACCTTATCGGCGGCACATGGTTTAATCACTTTTCGTTATAGGGCGCGGCCATAAATGCATAACTAATTATTAGGCTAATGTGTTAGGCATTGAATTGCCTTGAGCAGCCATGGTTGTTATAGTTGTTTGGGCACAGTTAACATGACATCAATGGATTATTTTGCACTTGTTAGTTGTTCTTGGCCCATCTGCTCAGTTGTCATTTAGTGATTAGCGGATTTAAGTGCTAGCACATATACCAGTATCCCCCCGTATTTTAGGGGTTCCTGCTCCCTTTATTTTTGCAACCTGTTCCCTGTATAATGTTTTGGGGGAATATAATGTTTGTATTTTTAATTATATATTTTCAATAAAAAAAAAAATTATGGGAATTTTTGGAGCTCTTTATTTATTTTTTACCTTTATAATAAAGGCTGGTGGTCCTTTAAATGAAATGAATAGAAGCCATGAAGCAGACAGACCTATGTGAAGTTTAAACACATACATTTGCACCTGACATTGTAAACGATGCATCATTGGAGGTCAAAGACATTAGAGCAAATGAGAAAACTAATTACAGTGATAAATAAACCTTGAGCAGGTGCAGTTTGTACTGTATACAGCCCCGGGGGTTATATAATGGACCGAGCAGCCCATTATAACAGCTGTTCTACAGCAGTAAAGTACATAGAAGGCCAAAACTGTCTACTGGGCTGAACGGGGACTTACACTGCCCAACAATAACGTTACACGCCGTCCGCACATCGTGAGGATATTTACATGCCGAATTAAATTGGAGAACAAATGTAGAAAATTAGATCAATTTGTGTTGAGGCGGTCACACTAGAAAATGCTGGATATAGAGGGTTCACTACCTACTGGGTTACCCAGTCCCAGTATATAATGGATAATAGAAAATGTGAGAAAAACGGTAGGCACTCCTCTTACTGGTTTTGCATGCGGCTCTGATCCTTTATTAGACAACAAACAAATATCAATAGATAAAAAAATAGTGAAACTGATATAATAAAAATAATAAAATATGGAAAAAGTGTAAAAATATATATATACAGATACCAATTAATCAATTAATATCCATATATAGACATAATCCTATACAAAAATTAATGCACATGATTCTATTGACAATTAATATATAAAGATGATCCTATTGAGATTCATAAATCCATGGAGGTAAAAAAATGTACATAATCAACAATCAGATGATGTTAGTATACCCTTGGAATCAATAAATCAAATAATATTTGGTGCCCAACAGCAAACATGCCAATCATTAAGATATTTCATATATATTTGTGTCCACAGTTCAAATCCATATATCGTATCAAATCCAGATCAGTTTATTTAAATCAAATAACGCTCCGGATGGTGCTTCAAGTTTGGCTACTTTCACACTGGCGTTTTGGCTTTCCGTTTGTGAGATCCGTTCAGGGCTCTCACACGCGGTCCAAAACGGATCAGTTTTGTCCTAATGCATTCTGAATGGAAAAGGATCCGCTGAGAACGCATCAGTTTGCCTCCGTTCAGTCTCCATTCTGCTCTGGAGGCTGCTTGCAGCGTTTTGCTCTCCGCTTGACGAAACTGTGCCAAAATGTAAGTCAATGGGGACGGATCCGTTTTCTCTGACACAATCTGGCATAATAGAAAACGGATCCGTCTCCCATTGACTTTCAATGGAGTTCGTGACGGATCGTCTTGGCTATGTTATCGGTTCATGATGGATGCATGCGGTTGTATTATTGTAACGGATCCGTTTTTGCAGATCCATGGCGGATCCGCCCAAAATGCGAGTGTGAAAGCAGCCTTAGGCTGGTTCCAAACCAAGAAATGCCAGTATGATAGTATAACTTGTTTTTTGTGAATATACCGTAGGATAAATGTATCATAGTCAGTCCATGACCTCTAGGTTACTTTCACACTGGCGTTTCTGGGTCCGCTTGTGAGATCCGTTTCAGGGCTCTCACAAACGGTTCAAAACGGATCAGTTCAGCCCCAATACATTCTGAATGGATAAGGATCCGTTCAGAATGCATCAATTTGGCTGCGTTTGGTCTCCGTTGCGCTTTTGAGGCGGACACTAAAACGCAGCTTGCAGCTTTTTGGTGTCCGCCTGACGATGCGGAGCAAAACAGATCCGTCCTGACTTACAATGTAAGTCAATGGGGACGGATCTGTTTTTCACTGACACAATATGGTGCAATTGAAAACGGATCCGTTTTGACTTAGACTTTTTTTTGAATGAATAATGCTAACGGATCCGTTATGAACGGATACAAGCGTTTGCATTATCGGTGCGGATCCGTCTGTGCAGATACAAGACGGATCCGCACCAAACGCAGGTGTGAAAGTAGCCTTAACTAGTTCAAGTGGCAAGTTTTGCTCAGATCGTTCTACAAAGAACTGGATGATCGGCTCATTATATAATAATGTATGGGGTTGTGCACTTACCCCCTCCTGTAGAGACGCTGGATGTTGGGTACGGAGGTTCTTATCTTGCTGTATTTGCATAGAGTTTCTCCTGCACCGAATCCACGTGCTTATGGGTATCCGTTCGTTTGCAAGCAGCTGATTTTTCAAACAGCGGATTCACAGTTAGGTGCGGTACTCTGCTTTTTCTATCTCTTTCAATATAACAGCCCTTATCAGCCCCATTGTGCCTCCATCAGCCCCATTGTGCCTCCATCTGCCCCCATTGTGCCTCCATCAGCCCCATTGTGCCTCCATCTGCCCCCATTGTGCCTCCATCTGCCCCCATTGTGCCTCCATCTGCCCCCATTGTGCCTCCATCTGCCCCCATTGTGCCTCCATCAGCCTCATTGTGCCTCCATCAGCCCCATTGTGCCTCCATCAGCCCCATTGTGCCTCCATCAGCCCCATTGTGCATCCATCTGCCCCCATTGTGCCTCCATCAGCCCCATTGTGCCTCCATCAGTCCCCCATATGCCTCCATCAGCCCCCCATATGCCTCCATCAGTCCCCCATATGCCTCCATCAGCCCCCCATGTGCCTCCATAAGCCCCCCATGTGCCTCCATAAGCCCCCCAAGTGCCTCCATCAGCCCCCAAGTGCCTCCATAAGCCCCCCATGTGCCTCCATAAGCCCCCCAAGTGCCTCCATCAGCCCCCAAGTGCCTCCATCAGCCCCCCATGTGCCTCCATCAGCCCCCCATGTGCCTCCATCAGCCCCCCATATGCCTCCATCAGCCCCCCATATGCTTCCATCAGCCCCATTTGCCTCCATCAGCCCCCCTAAGTACCTCCATCAGCCCCCCATATGCCTCGATCAGCCCCCCAAGTGCCTCCATATACTTACATGCACTGTGGCCCCCCGACGCTCCTTCTTCTTGTAACTCACCGGTCTGTGCGGCGCATTGCTTATGCTTATAGCAATGCGCCGCACAGACCTCTGAGTTACAAGAAGAAGGAGCACGGGCGGCCACAGCGCAGGTAAGTATATTGCTGCAGAGTAAATGACCATGGCAGCCAGGACTTCAGTAGCGTCCTGGCTGCCATGGTAACCGATCGGAGTCCCAGCATTACACTGCTGGGACTCCGATCGGAACTGCCACTGCCACCAATGATGGGGGGAGGAGGGGGAGGGCGCACTGCCCACCAATGATTTTGCCCAAGAATTTTTTTTTTAATCAATACTCGGCCATCCTGAAATTGAAGGAGGGGGGGAGGGGGGAGGCCGGCACAGTTATACACAGCAGCGCAGCCCCGATCTCACCATTCACTGAGGAGATCCGGGCTGCGCTGCTGAACGCTGAAAGCCTGGACAACTCCCCTCCTCCTCCGCTGATAGGACAACATCCCCCCCCCCCTACGCCTTCTCCTTCTGGCGACGTGCGCGCTCTCAGTTAGAATGAGAGGCCGGTCACTGGATCGCCAGGGAAACATCTGCGCAAGCGCGGCCCATGGATGCGGACGGCGAGCGGTGGCCGTATCCATGGTCAGCGCTGATCAACAAAGAATTTGAATTAGAAGATTTTAAAGAGAATAGTAGTTTTTTTTAAAATACAGTATATATATTTAGGAAAAAGTTTATTGGGGGGTATTTAATTGAATAAATTAGGATCAAGAAGATGGGAATACCCCTTTAAAGAAACATTATATCTAGATATACATAATAAAAGTAAGCAGGAGATCATTTTCAGCATATGTTTGTCAAGTTTCAGGATTTTCAGTATAATGCTGACAGTCTTGTAGAAATCCTTCAGAGAAGCCAGGTGTCAATCTCCCGCTGATCTCTCCCATCTTTGGCTGGTGAACGACTGAAGAGGGTTTAACGGGGTTATCTGCTAGAACCAGAGATGGGTCCAGAGATCTCCACATTCATTGCTCTGCTAGATTTATATCAAGCTGACTGCTCAAGAGGAGTGTCTTCTCTGCTGGAGCTCAGGGGGCGTGTCCATGATCTCCCTATCACAGCTCAGGAGGCGTGTCCATGATCTCCCTATCACAGCTCAGGGGGCGTGTCCATTCTACTGCAGCTCTTACCCTATCAACTCAGGAGGCAGTTGAAGGATGAAACTGAGCATGTGCGACCATCTCAGTGAGCCGGACAAAGAAATAAGAATAAACAAACAGCAGGTGGCGCTATACAGATACTTTTTGTTGAATAACTAAGTAGCTATAATACATTTTTATTTACATACAATTACAAAAGTATTCAGATCCAGGTGCTGGTTTGAAAACTGTAGAATATTTTTCATGGGACAACCCCTTTTTTTTTAAATCTTTTTTTGGTCTGCTTAAGACAGGGTAGAAGGGGAGGCTCCTGCTCAGGCCAGTTGTGTTATAGACAGAGGCAGATTAGTGAGGAGAAGGAAGGGGGACATGACTGATGTTTTGAGATACACAAAGAAGATGTCTTGATATATTTCTCAATTTTAATTGTAGCATGAGATAAAATAGTACCAAGGAAAGGGGTCAGAGGAACGGGTGGATATGGTGGGATATTTTTTGTGCATTTTCTGTTTTAGTGCTTCTGTAAGGCTACTTTCACATCTGTATTTTCCTTTCTGGTTTTCAGATTGGCACAGAGTCTCAAAACCGGAAGAAAATGCTTCAGTTTTGTCCCCATTCATTGTCAATGGGGACAAACCAGAACGGAGTGCACCAAAATGCATTTCGTTTTGTTTTGTTGCGTTCCCACGCCGGACACAAAAACGCTGCTGCATGGGATGCTGATCAAGACAGATCCAGCATGAAACACAATGTAAGTCAACGGTGTCGGATCCGTTTTTTCAGACACAAAAACCCCCGGATCTGGCGTCCATTGACTTGCAATGGTTTTAGTGCTGGATCCGTCATGTTCATTTTGGAGATAATACAACCGGATCTGTTCTGAACGGATGCAGACGGTTGTATTATTGACCAGATGCGGTTTTCCTGATCCCCTGCCGGATCCAGCAAAAACGCAAATGTGAAAGTAGCCTAAGTAGCATTTGTATTGTATTAAAATCTATGGCTTCCTGTGTCTCCTCTACCAAATTAGGTTACTCAAGAAAACCTATTAATGAACGGTATAGAAGGTGCAGAGGTGGCATTTGCACTAGTCCCAGGGCCTGAGGGTGCCCAATGGCCCCTCTTTCACATAACACAAAAAAAAACACAACAGATGCAAGCATTATATATGGACTAAGCCCTCATAAGCCCACTAAGCCCACCACCTAATCAAGGTCGCCTGTGGCATAGGCGGGGCAAAAGTGCACAAAAATGCTACTCCCAAGATAAAATAGAAGTGCTTTCACACTTGAAGGTACCACTCTTTCAAGGGTATACTACAGACTAAACAAAAAAAGATTTCACAGAAAAAGATTTTTAAAAATCTTGCGCAATGCAATAAATGAAAATGCGGATGTGCGTGGCTACATTTATAAAATAAAAATCACAGAAAATAATGCACTAACACAATAGATGCAAACATTATATATGGACTAAGCCCACACTCTGCTAATAAAATCTGAGACTCTCAGCCAATACATTTCGATCAAAACACATCTGTACCCGCCTACCAGTGCCAAGGTGGTCTCAGTCAGGCAGGACCTACTCTAAACCTACCTATGTAGACTGTTGTAGACCCTGCACATGTAGTGTGCTGCTCCTAGTCACCTCTGTGTACATCCAGCAACCGATGAGAGGAGGATCACGCACAGCTATATGTACCACCTAATCAATGTCGCCTGTGGGATAGGAGGGGCAAAAATGCACAAGAATGCTACTCCCGAGGTGGAATAATAGGAGCTCATTCAGACTTGAAGGTGCCACTCCTTCAAGTGTATACTACAGACTAAACCCTCTCCCACATAACACGCCAGTATTACAAATGGCACAGGGTCAGTGGGCGCTGTTTCAGATTTTGCATTGGGGTCCAGGAGATTTGTCCCGCTCTGGAACTATTTAATGGAAGTTTTCATGCCAAGTCGCCTTACCACATTAAATTTATAAACCTGAGTCATCAAAAAGGATTGCAGTAAGTTATCAGTAGAAGCATGGTAACTAGAGATGAGCGAATTGAATCCCACGAATTGGAATTCGATCCGAATTTCAGGACTTATTCGATTCGCCTAGAAGATGAATTTCCTCGTGCTTCGTGTCAGCGAATCGATTAATCCTGAAATTCAAACTTACCTCCTCCATTTGCGTTGCGAAGGGCCGCCAGCCTCCATCTTGCTTGAAGATCTCGGCCGATTTCGGCGCGAGATTACATCATCACGCCGGCTGTAGTGATGACGTCATACGTAATGTAATCTCACGCCGCACGTGATTTCGGCCAAGATCTTCAATCAAGATGGCGGCGGCTGGTCCGTCGCGCGCAAATGGACGCGGTAAGTTTGATGTAAAAAAAAATTTAGGTTCATTTCACACTGTACACTCAGATGCCGTGATCATGTATGAACACGGCATCTGAGGGGTACAATGACGGGGGCTTCGCTATCGCAGCTTCCTGTCATTGCACCCGCTACTTACAAAAAAAATGCGCTTCGTGGCAAAGTAAATCGTCAGAAAGCAAATTTTTGGGTGAAATTCGGCGAATCAGCCGAATCGAATTTTCAAGAAATTCGCTCATCTCTAGTGGTAACACTCGGTCCTTTATAGATTCTAATATTTATCATTGATATCATAGAAACAACTTCCCTCTGTGCTGAGTTGGTGCAATCATCTATTAGCACTGGTGAAAGTCTTTGCTTATAGACAGGGGTGGATTGTGAACTTTAAGTGACCCTGTAAAAAATAAAATAAAAGCGGCCCCATGTTGTAGGTGGGTCCAAACTGACAGAAGACAGGCCAAAAAAGTAGACGGGGCCAGCAATACCATAGTGCAGCACAGAATACCGCCCCAGCAAAACCAAATAACACAGGGCAGCACAAAATCCTGCCACCCCAACCACAGTATTCAATAGTATCACCATCATGAGGACAGTAATACAGTTGAGTTCAGGAGGACACCTGTGGCCATTGAGCATGAGATCATTGAGTAGCCCTCTGGGCATCGGCCCCCCTGTAGGCTCTATGGCCAATCCACCTCTGCAAACTATATGACCAAACATATGGGGCCATCATATTCATATGTGCTGGATACAAATGACCTACTCTTGTTGTCTTGCTTCTCTTAAGAAGACTTTGTATTAAAGGGGTTTTCATGGACTCCTAAACATCTGATTGGTGGAGGTTCGACACCCGGCATCCCCGCCAATCTGCTGTTCGATGAGGCCAAGGTTCTCTGGTGAGCGATACGGCCTCCTCACAGCTTATCAAGCACAGCGCCGCACATTGTATAGTGGCTGTGCTTGGTATTGCAGTTCAGTCCCATTCGCTTGGATAGGACTGAGCTGGATACAGGCCACGTGATCGAAGAATGCGAAGAGGCGACTGTGGCCTCGACAAACAGCTCATTGGCAGGGATGCGGGGTAATAGACCCCCCCACCCAAGGACGTGAGCGTAGGATCCACCTTTCCCACATGATAATAATGATAATACATCTTTAGTTATATACGCCCAACATAGTCTACGGCCCTTATAGGTTATATGGAAGAAGGGGCATACATAGATCTCATAGGGTTCCAGGTAGGTAGATAATCATTGACGTGATGAAAAGGACACAACAACTGACAATGTATGTAACCGCACACCTGTGAGCATGTGGCCACGGAACAGGTCTGTGTCCTTTCTCCAAATTCTGCTCTGTCAACTTAAATAACTTTGACATTCATTAATTTAGTTTACTGGTAAATTCCAAGTTTCACCCTTCAACTCTGAAATGTGTGAGTTGATGTGTATGCTACTCAAGAGGTCTACACAGCCCTGGGGAAGGGTGAAGTTCAAAAAGGAGATGACTGTGAATGGATGAGACTGCAAAGGTTATTGTAACCGACTACATAGTCAACTTCGAACAAAAGGGGATATTATAAAAAATAACTTTACATCCTATGTTAAAAACTATATTAAAAATGATGATAGGCACACCCGAACCTGGATTCACTTGGCACAATCGATATAATAATTAAATATATATTTATTAAAATACGGTATTGAAATGCCTTATCTAGCAGAAGGGTCCTTGCAGTTCATAAATCAAATTAAAATAAATTACATAAAAACACAATTTCTGTATACAATAAATGATATATTATCCTTGTTAGTTAATAGATAAATAACAGGATGAGAGTTCTTGTATTGCAACAATATAGCTACTCATAGATGTTGCTATTACGAAGTAACAGTATGTATAGCACTTCACTATTACACTATGTGTGCTTGTGGGATCTTACGGCAAACAGAGGGTTTGCACCCTTAGCTCCATTGGTTAAAGGGGTTATCCGATATCTAGAATATATCCTCCTAATGCCCGGGTCCCTTGTAGGGATTATACTTACCTGCTCCCCAGTCCCCACGTCTCTCCGGATCCCTGCACATCCGCCGCTGCATCTCCGCATGGCTCAGATCAAAACATCCGGCGACAGGCGGGAGCAGCCAATAGCAGGCCACGTCAGGGATGATTTCCTTTGAGGTTGGTAAATATCGCAGCCTGCTATGGGCTGCACCCCCCTTTCGCCGGATATTTTGACCAGAGCGACCGAAAGATGCAGCGGTGGCCATGAAGGGATCCGGAGCAACGCGGGTGCCGGGAAGCAGGTAGGTATATTCCACACAAGGGGAGGATATTTTAGATATTGGATAACCCCTTTAAGGATTTTCCAGCTTAGGACATAAGGCATTAAAGGAAGATTGTAAATGTAGGTGTCAAATATTTTGGCTACATTGTAAAAAATAAAACATTATAACCAAAAATGATTCATATAGACATAATCTGCTGGTTCCTCACATTTCAGATCTGAGGATAGATGTGGGTGGGAATGGCCCACAAGAGTACCAGGGAATCGCCAAGTGGGTCCAGGTCATGGCCAGGCACAATAATTACGTCCTTAAGGTCCAGCAGAAGACAACCCCATTTGGAGCCAATATCTTGCCACAAGGGTTTAATTTTTATGGGTTGACCACCAAATAACTTATTAGATCTTACTATTGGTACGTCCTGGGTGGACAATGATCACAACACACTTTATAATGAGATTAAAAGTAGACGTTAACATGTTCTGTATAAGCGGACAGTTAACCTTTAGAATATCCTTTGTTGGGCTCGAGGAACCCTAGTTCAACACCAGTGAGGACTTATCAAACATCACTATATTACTTAGAGTCATGCGCCTTTTTTGATTGTTGGAAAGTAGGAAAGTGTGCTTAACTCCCACTAATGTAACCTAATAACCTAACAATACTAAAATCTAACAAAAAATCTACAAAAGGAGGTTATATGGGCAAACAGGTCAAATGTATCTCTGAGAAGATTTTAGGTTTTCTTGCCTTTACAGTAAAGTATTCCTTTAAATCCAATGTACATGTCTACTAATAGTGCCCCTCATCACTGTGTTACTGCACTTTAGGAATCCAATACCATACAACTGTACACCCTTATAAAATCAGAGGTATACGGAGGTGCACTATAGCTTTATAGAAGTCATATGGCCTCATATATTGGCTCAAAGATTGTACAGTGTCGAAATGGTCATGTGAATAAAGCCATAAACTGGTGTAAAAAGGTAACTGGAATCATCGTGGATGGAAGGTATGTGTCACCGAGGTTCCTGGCCTCGGTGAAGTAAGAGCCAGTATTTTATGTGTCAGCAGCAGCTATTGCTAATTGACACCTAAAGATTTAGCATGGCTGTCATAGCTGATCCGGGACGGCTCTTACTGAGAGTAGTCAAAGTGCTGGGTGGGTGACTACTCCCCATGTTCCAGGCCGGATTTTGCCAGGCATAAAAACCAGCCAGCACTGCTAGGTGTGGTGGATTTACCTCCCTCTGACAGTGGAGCTCAGGAGTCTGTGTGCTGTGAACTGAGGGCTCTGCTGGGATTTGTGGTTTGAGCCGGGCTGGAGGACTCAGACCGCCTATGGACTTGATGAGGCTGAAGTGCTAACAGGGTGTGAATTAACATCCAGGAGAAAAGGTGACTTTTTATTGATTATGGACTTTCCTTGTGTGTGAACAAACACCAAGCCACCTACGTTTTGTGATAAACCTTATCTGCATTTTGTTATACACCAATGTGTGAATAAACACCGCTGTTTGATTCAAGAACTGTGTACTTTTCCTCTATACTGCATCCGCTAGTCCTAACTACCAGAGCAAATCCACACACTGGCCATATGCTTTTGATAACTGTTGGCTAAATGAGCTATCTTGCCCACAGCTAATCTTCCCTAGCCACCCTACACATGCCCATTGGGATGAGCATGCATGTGTTCTAAAAAGAGGAAGGTAAGCCACTGCTGGACACCTCATTAAGTACAAACAGATTGCGCATGTTGAAATCCCACTGTCCAATCTATACACCCTCGTACACATTGGATAGTCAGGTGGTCCCTCTAAAATTGGATGGGTACAGTTGACATTAAATAACTTTTATAGGTTCAGGATAGGTGATCAATACACAATCATAGGGTCCAACACTCAGCACCCCAGATGATCAGATGCAATCTCTTGATTGTTCACCTCGGTTTGTAGACCTGTACACCATGTAAGGTGGTCCAGGGTATTAAAGCTTTATTTCATACAGTTAGACAGCCCCATGTACACAATGAAGAGACTGCAGGGCTCGCACAAGTGCTATGGCACCTTCAAACACTGATGGTGCTGTCGAGAGTTGGCCTCTGACTGATCTACTATTGATGGCCTAATAGGCCATCAACATGCTGAACCCAGAAACCACCTTTGGTCTTATGTGTATGGCCAACTTTAGGCCATACTCGTGCTCTCAGCCCTAATGCCCATAAACCCCCCTTCAGAGTGAAATCTTAAACGCACAACTGGTAAAAATCTGATGACAAATGAAGGGTTTTGGGTTGGTTCGTTTTAATTTCTAATTACACATCAATCTGGGAATGCACTTATCTACTTTGCACACATTGTCCTGCTTTGTTTTCAAGCTGGAATAAAACATAAGGAGGTTTATCTGAGAGCCATTATATGCACATTCAGCAGCAGGACACAACAGATTGCCATGTCCTCTCCGTAGTCACAGATTTTTAGGTCAATGGAAGTTCACTAAGGGACTCATCAGGAAGATTAATAATAGGTGCAACAGCATTAAATCAAGGTTATTCATTACAGTCAGGATCATGTAATGGAAAGACAAAAGGTTGAGACTTTTAAATACAAATGGGACGTTCCTATGACACAATGTGATTAATACAATCAACATGTTACATTGAGATACACAGGTTAGGCTGGGACTAAAAGGCAGCCCTGGCACAATAAAAACACCAGCCCACATACAGTATTGCTCCCTCCTCCCCAATATCGAAAATAATAGTGATAGCAATGCTTAGTGCAGTGAATTTTGCTGTACTTGGCACACCACCCCCTCAACTATGTAAACCACATCATCAACACAAGAAGAAATATAAAACTGGAACACAAAAACACCTAATAACATGTTACTTACCAATCATAAAAATCACGGAAAATAATGCACTAACACAATAAATGTAAACATTATATATGGACTAAGCCCTCATTCTGGTATGATAAAATCTGAGACTCTCAGCCAATATATTTTGATCAAAACACATCTGTGCCTGCCTACCCGCACCAAGGTGGTCTCAGTCAGGCAGGGCCTACTCTAAACCTACCTTTGCCGTTGGGCATCTACATTCAGGAGAGCAGACCCTGCACAGATAGTGTGCTGCTCCTAGTCACCTCTGTGTACATCCAGCAACCAATGAGAGGAAGAACACGCACAGCTATATCTACCACCTAATTATATTTATATGTGCAGGGTCTGCTCTCCTGAATGTAGATGCCCAATGGCATAGATAAGTTTAGAGTAGGGCCTGTTTGACTGAGACAACCTTGGCGCGGGTAGGTGGGCACAGATGTGTTTTGATTAACACGTTCCTTAACACCCATTAACACGTTCTTCCAGTTGATTTAGGTATGACCATGATCCACCTATGCACCTCCGGTCACTGTAAAGAGGTGAGTTCATGTCAATATTCACAACCTTGTGTAATAGTAATAGAGAAACTCTTGAAGGACATGCCATCCTCTCATCTCACTCCATACCAGAGCCACTGGTGAGATCAGCTGGGCACTAACATTCTCTACTCTGTCCCCCTATCTTCTGCTGATCTTCTCTATGACAGGCATGATAGGTGAGTGGATGCGATTTTTTGGCCGGACAATATTCCCAATTATGTACTATACAGATTTCCAAGTGAGTAGATTATGTGTAAAGGTCTAGGTATATTGTAGAGGACCATTTTATGATGCATGTTCTTTCTTCTTTCTTTATCAGCGTTTGTCACTACTGTCGTCCAGGGACGGCGTCTCCATTGTTCTGAGGGAAAAAACCCAGGACCCTGAAAATCCTCAATAAAATCTAGGGTTAAAAACCAGGGGCAGAGCGCCAGGAAAGACAGCGAAATCCATCTGTGCAGCGCTGGATAAGACATTCACTGGACTTTCCGCAGCTAGATAAATTAAATCTACTGCAAGAAGAGGCAGATTCCGGGCTCGGTTTCTGTTCTCAATACCGGACTTGTCATTTATCGGACTTTCCTCAGCTACCTCACGTCAAATGTTGGCTTTTTACCCCATTGCCTAGAGGAGGGGTAGTCCTTCAGCCATACCTCCTTAGAGGTTTCCTCCACTGGGGGTTTTTCCTCTCCTGAGTGTTGAAGTACAGCTCTTTGCAAGTCAGGGATTCACAGGGCTATTTCAAATCTACTGCTCTGTTATAAAATAAAAGTCACAAGATGAGGTAGCAAACAATGTGCCCGAGTGTCACGGATGGTGTACAGGAAACAAGACAATGCAATACAATAATGACTCACTGGATCCACAACTAAGGAACAAAAGGGAGACCCCTACATGAGACCTGCCACTCTCCCTAGTTGCTCAGCCTATGCGAACACCCCAAAGGTGGATGGGCGCATATCCACGTACCTCGGCTATCTAATACCTGAAGACCCTACAATAGTGAGGGGACACGACCTCCGGCTCCCTACACTAGACACGGAGGGAGTCAGGGTCACCTGAAAATCCAGCAGACAGAAAATCACAAATAAAGGAACAGCACTTATCTTGCAGAGGACTGGGAAATAGAAACAGCAAGCACACACACTCCAGGAAGTTGTATAAGCCGCAACCTAATGCATCATGGGGAGGAACTTAAAGGGAAGCAATCAGTCCAACTGCATGACAGCTGAGATAGACTAACGAGATGAGGAACTTAACCAAAACAAAGAAACTCAAGGAGGAGGATCTGCAAAGCTCCTGTCAGAGCTTCTCAGCTGTCTGGTTGTGACAGTACCCCTCCCTCTACGAGTGGACTCCGGACACTCAGGGCCCACCTTCTCAGGATGGGACCTATGGAAAGCCCTGATGAGACGAGTGGCCTTAATGTCCGTCACTGGGACCCACATCCTCTCCTCAGGACCATAACCCTCCCAATGAACGAGGTACTGGAGGGAACCGCGGACAAGACGAGAATCCACAATCCTAGAGACCTGAAATTCAAGATTTCCATCAACCATAATCGGAGGAGGAGGCAAAGGCGAGGGTACAATAGGTTGAACATAAGGTTTCAATAAGGACTTATGAAAAACATTATGGATCTTCCAAGTCTGAGGAAGATCAAGACGGTAGGCAACAGGATTGATGACAGACAGGATCTTGTAAGGCCCAATAAACCTAGGACCCAACTTCCAGGAGGGAACCTTCAATTTGATATTCTTGGTAGACAACCACACCAGATCACCAACATTCAGGTTCGGACCAGGCACACGTCTCTTATCTGCCACACGCTTATATCTCTCACTCATGCTCTTTAGATTATCCTGAATCTTTTGCCAAATGGAAGACAAAGACGAGGAGAATCTGTCCTCATCAGGTAAACCAGAAGACCCCTCTCCCGAGAAAGTCCCAAACTGCGGATGAAACCCATATGCACCAAAAAATGGTGACTTATCAGAGGACTCCTGACGACGGTTATTTAAAGCAAACTCAGCAAGGGACAAAAAGAACACCAATCCTCCTGATTCTCCGCCACAAAACAGCGCAGATATGTCTCCAGATTCTGATTGACGCGCTCTGTCTGGCCATTCGACTGCGGGTGGAAAGCAGAAGAGAATGACAACCGAACCCCCAAGCGAGAACAGAAAGCCTTCCAGAATCTGGAAACAAACTGCGTGCCCCTATCAGAGACTATGTCTGAAGGAATACCATGCAATTTGACAATGTGGTCAATAAATGCCTGCGCCAGCGTCTTAGCATTGGGCAAACCAGGAAAAGGGATGAAATGCACCATTTTGCTAAAACGGTCCACCACCACCAGAATCACAGTCTTCCCCGAGGAACAAGGCAAGTCCGTTATGAAGTCCATGGACAGATGTGTCCAAGGACGGGAAGGAATGGGTAAGGGAAGGAGAGGACCTGATGGCCGTGAATGAGGGACTTTGGCACGAGCGCAAGTCTCGCAAGCTGCCACAAAACCCTCAGCCGACTTACGAAGCGCAGGCCACCAGAATCTCCGAGCGATGAGATCCAGTGTGGCTCTTGCCCTCGGGTGCCCAGCAAGAACCGTATCGTGGTGTTCCTTAAAAATCTTGTGTCTCAAAGCGAGAGGCACAAACAACCTCCCAGGAGGACAAAGATCAGGAGCCTCTGACTGGGCTGCCTGCACCTCTGCCTCCAATTCAGGAAAAACAGCAGAGACCACCACACCTTCAGCCAAAATGGGACCCGGGTCTTCAAAATTCCCCCCTCCCGGAAAACAACGTGACAGGGCATCTGCCTTCACATTCTTAACCCCAGGGCGGAACGTGACAACAAAATTAAACCTTGAAAAGAACAAAGACCATCTGGCCTGTCTCGGGTTCAGACGCTTGGCTGACTCCAAGTAGGCCAGATTTTTATGGTCAGTAAACACGGTAATAGGGTGTTTGGCTCCCTCTAGCCAATGGCACCATTCCTCAAAAGCCAACTTGATGGCCAACAATTCCCTATCTCCCACATCATAATTTCTCTCTGCGGAGGAGAGTTTTTTCGAGAAAAAGGCACATGGTTGCCATTTGGCAGGAGAGGAACCCTGAGACAAGACCGCACCCACCCCTACCTCAGAAGCATCAACCTGAACTATGAAGGGTAACGAAATATCAGGTTGTACCAGGATGGGAGCGGAAGCAAAACTCTCCTTGATATTAGAAAAGGCCTTACGCACCTCTACCGACCAGGAAGAAAAATCTACCCCCTTTCTGGTCATATCAGTGAGTGGTTTAACAACAGAGGAATAATTCAAAATAAATTTCCTGTAATAATTGGCAAAGCCCAAAAAACGCATCAGCGCCTTCTGATTCTCAGGAAGCTCCCACTCAAGCACAGCGCGGACCTTCTCGGGGTCCATGCGAAAACCAGAAGCGGAGAGAAGAAACCCCAGAAATTGAATTTCTGGAACCGCAAACACACATTTTTCCAGTTTTGCGTATAATTTATTCTCCCGCAGGATGAGCAAGACCTGACGTAAGTGTTCCTTATGAGTCTTGAAATCAGGAGAAAAAATCAAAATGTCATCCAAATACACTAATACAAATTTTCCCATTAAATGATAAAAAATGCTGTTGACGAAATGCTGAAAAACGGCTGGGGCATTCATCAAACCAAAAGGCATAACCAAATTCTCAAAATGGCCCTCAGGGGTATTGAAAGCCGTCTTCCCTTCGTCTCCTTCTCTGACCCGGACCAGTTTGTATGCCCCTCTTAGGTCGAATTTGGAAAAGACTTTAGCCCCAACAACCTGGTTAAACAGGTCCGGGATCAGAGGAAGCGGATAAGGGTCACGAATAGTGATACTGTTCAGCTCCCTGAAATCCAGACAAGGTCTTAAAGAACCATCTTTTTTCTTTTTTTTTCAATCAAATCGTTTTTTATTGTTCAAATAAAATTGGTATATTACAATACATTATGTATCTCAATTTTCTTGTAGTTTTCTCCCCTCCGCATCACAAATATACACAATTATAAAAACATTATCATCTGACCATATATTTGTTACATCCTCTACAATCATTGTACATAATGAACATACCAAGATATAGACAAATCAATTACAAAGTCATTTGACTGTTATAACCCCAACAGCACCCTCCCCCCCTCCCCCAACAACCAAACCCCCCCTCCCCAGATCAGAGCATGAATTTCCAAGATCTTTTATATTACAACATGAGTGTGAGACAACCATTCATTCCACAACTTTTCAAACTTCAAAGGGCATCCCCTCCTAACAAACACTCCCTTCTCTAATGTTAACATATCATTCACCTTTCTCACAAATTCATCCACCGTTGGCGGACTCCCCTGGATCCACCTAAAGGCAATCAATTTCCTGGCCACATACAGTAGTCTCCCAACTGCCACCTTGACCGCCTCTCCCCCACCAATCTCCTTCACATATCCCAGCAAACATATCTTAGGATCCTTCTTTACCCTCAACTCCAGGTTACGATTAATCAAAGACAACACCTCATCCCAATATCTACTTAGCACTGGACAAGACCAAAGCATATGAAATAGATCTGCACCTTCCGCCATACATTTTGGACAATTGTCATCAGTTCTAATCCCAATTTTCCGCAAAAATACTGGAGTTTAGTAAACTCTGTGGATGATAAATAGTTGTGACAACTTACCCTGTTCACTTACAGACACTCTCGGAACTGCCTCCAATATATCTTCCCACTGTTCCTTTGGGATGTCCCCCAAATCCTTTTCCCATTTTCTCATCCTAGTAAGGGGGAATTCTACCAGAAATTTATCTAAAAGCAGAGTATACACCTGTGATATCAAACCTCTCTTTCCTCCAGCTGGGAGAACCAGTTTATGGACCACACCCATTTTTGCAATAGTGCATCCCTTCCTTATCGTGACCTCATATGCGTGTCTCAGTTGCAGATATTTATAGAACCACACTTTAGGAATGTTGAATTCCTGCTGTAGACCTTGAAATGATTTAAATACACTAGTCTCAATCAATTGACCTATCCTCATTACTCCATGGGATTCCCAATTTCGGACTCCTGATAGAGAAATGAATTCTGGCAACAGGTTATTGTTCCACAATGGGGAAAGCTCTCCTACCCCACCAACTCCCCTGATCAATTTCACCTTTGCCCACACTTTTTTCATAAGCTCAATAAGCGTCACTTTCTCTCTTCCCCCATGCATCCCTGCACCCTCCAGAATACCCATAAGATCCCTACTGCCCAACCAGTGTTGCAGTATCTTCCCCGTCACATCTGGTAGCTGAAATTCCATCCAACCCTTAAAGTGTTGACACTGAGAGGCTAAGAAATAAATCCAGGCGTTAGGGACAGCCAAGCCACCTTCAGACTTGGGATATTGCAGCGTCTCCAGCTTAATCCTAGCTTGACCATATTTCCAGATGAGATCTCTAAATATCGAATGTATTTTCCTAAATCTCTCCACTGGGATCCATACAGGTGCATTATTCAATATGTATAGTAACTGAGGCATCATTACCATTTTTAAGAGATTCACTCTACCCACTACTGACAAAAAGAGTCTACCCCATGTCCTAGCTTTAAGCCTGAAGGTATTTAGCAAAGGGGTTAAATTAAGCTCTTCAAAATCTAGCAGTCTAGGTGTTATATATAGCCCTAAATATTTAAACTTGCCCACCCAAGGAATCAAACTATCTGCCTGCACACCAGAGAGTGCCTGTCCGTCAACTGGCATCAAGGCGGACTTCTGCCAATTTATCCGGAGCCCTGAGAAGCTACCAAATCTATCTATTAAAGCCATGGCCGCATCCAGAGAGCCCCCAGTGTCACCCAGAAATAACATAGTGTCATTAGCATACATCGCCACTTTGTTTTGCGTCTCACCATATCTAAACCCCACAATATGAGGTGACAGGCGAATAAGGGCTGCAAGTGGTTCAATTGCTAACGCAAACAACAAGGGTGACAATGGGCACCCCTGTCTGGTGCCTCTGGTCAAAGAAAAGCTATCTGACAGCCCCCCATTAGCTCTGATCCGTGCTTTTGGGCTTGAATACAACACTTTCACCCACTGAATAAATCGAGTACCAAAGCCCATGACTCTCAATGTTTCCCATAGGTAGTTCCATTCAACACTGTCAAATGCCTTAGCGGCGTCTAACGCAAGTAAGGCCCTATCTCCTCCATTATCTGCTGGAATATTCAGACTAGTATATACTCTACGGATATTTATAGCAGTCGATTTCCCGGGCATAAAGCCCGTTTGATCCGGGTGCACTATAGTAAGTATTACTCTGGACAACCTGTTCGCCAACACCTTTGCCAGGAGCTTCACATCTGCTGTTAATAGCGAAATTGGTCTATAAGAATCAGGAACTTTGGGATCCTTCCCAGGCTTAGGAATAACTACTATGATAGCCTCCTGCATAGAATGTGGTAGCGAACCTGTCTCCAGAGAATATTCAAGAACCTTTAGTAATTCAGGGAGAAGTATCCCTTGCAATTTTTTATATACCTCCACTGGTATGCCGTCTGCCCCCGGCGCCTTACCATTCGCCATCCCCCCAAGAGCTACCTCCAACTCCTCCAGCGTGATCGGCTCTTCCAGTCTCTCTCTATCCTCCTCTGATAACACTGATAGCTGAGCCTCAGCCAGAAAGGCGGACAGGGCCTCCTCCGAGCTAGACGCCTTGGAAGCATAGAGAGAGACATAAAAACCTTTTAGAATATCTAATATCCCTTTTGTATCCTGGCTACTATTCCCATTACCATCCATTAGCTCTTGTATACAAGAAGAACCCCTCTGTGCCTGAGAAACCACTGAGAGCAAATGCCCAACTTTCTCTCCCTCCTCAAAGGATCTTTGGCGGTAGAAACTACGCTTCCTATCCGCAGCCTGTAGTAGGTGACACCTCAGTTGTTCCTGAGCTACCCCCAGCGCCTCACTATTAGCCATGGTGGGGATTCTACCAAACTCTCTTTCAGCCTCAGTCACTTGTACATGCGCTTTAACATCCGCCTCTCTGGATTTAGATTTATGCTTACTTATTTCTTTGATCAATACCCCTCTCAGAAACGCTTTCATGGCATCCCAGACTCTGTGAATTGAAGCCGTCCCTCCATTAATAGAAAAGTACTCCCTGATCTCCCTAGTAATCTCAGACAGATCCCCCAGTACATTCAGCCAATGCGGGTTGCATTTCCACAACCTCGGTCCCTGCCTAAGCACGCCCAGGCACAAATCAACCTGCACCAAGGAATGGTCAGACAACGACCGAGGGTGATAAATAACATCTCTTATCAGTGGTAGCATAACATCATTAACCAAAGCCAGATCTATGCGTGATAGTGAATGATGCGTAGCAGATCTACATGAAAACACCTGCTTATCCGGGTTACGCAGCCTCCAAACATCAAGTAAGCCAGTTTCCCTCATAATATTCTTTAGAGCCACACTCCCCGGTGATCCACTGGCACCTTCTACCCGACATCTATCTATGGAGTCATCCAATGTACAATTGAAGTCCCCCACCAGCAGCCACGGCAGTCCAGGGAAGTCCGCTACAAAGGTCATAATATCCCTTATTAAAGGGGAAGCAAAAGGTGGAGGCACATACACTGACACCAACACCACCTGGATCCCATCAATCTTGCACACTACACACACATACCTGCCCTCATCATCCACACATTGCTTCAAATGTTCATATCTTATACTTTTATGCACAATCACACTTACGCCCCTGGAGTGAGAGGAATGGATTGCATGTACCACATGCCCTACCCAATTTTTGTTCAGCCACTGCACATTATCATTGGACAAATGCGTTTCCTGCAGGCAGCAGATAGCTGGCTGAAACCGACCCAAATATTGAAATATACATTGTCGTTTTCGTGCATCAGCCATTCCCCTCACATTCCAGCTCAACACTTTAATCACCTGTGTCATAATGAAAGGTTACATCATGTTTGAATCTCACACTCCATACTAAAGTCACTCTCGCATACTTCACGCCCCTCACCCGTCTCTGACCCGTCCCCCTCCCCCCCAACCCTCCCCCTCCCCAGTGATCAGACTACTTTGAACAGTAACCCCAACCCCCCCCTCCCAAACATCCAACTCTAACGCAGGGCAATCTGTAAGCACCATGCCCAATGCTGAACAAAAATCACTTCTAATTCCAACACTCTCCCTCAGGTAGAGAATCCTCTCCACAACTGGGAAATACATTTCTTATCCCAACTTCCTACTCCTGCATCAGGATCTACCGTGTGGTAGCAACACTCAATACACTTTATAACTGGTGTAACATTAAAGTGACATTAGGGTGCAGTCCTATGCATATATAAAGTGAACACAAACTGCAAACTATTTCCTTCAAGTGTTCAGGGCCCCACTTCTCAATTGCCTCTCGTGGACGTCCAGCCACTGTGTCGCTTCATCAGGGTCCTCAAAAAATCTGGTGGATCCCAACGCCACCACTCGCAATCTGGCCGGGAACAACATGGCGTACGGAACTTGTAGCACTCTGAGCCTTTTCTTTATATCTATAAATCTGCTCCTCCTCCGCTGTACCTCATTGGAATAATCCGGATAAATGGACACTCTGACCCCATTCATGACCATCTCATCATTATCCCTTGACTGGCGTAGGATAGTGTCCCGATCTTTAAAGTGTAAAATCTTCGCCAGTATGGGGCGAGGAGGCCTGCCTGGCGGGAGCGGCCGCGACGGGACTCTGTGCGCCCGCTCAACCGCGTACAGGGGGGATAGGCCCTTCTCCTGGAATAACTGGTGCAGCCATTTCTCCACAAACTCTGTAGCATTGGCTCCTTCTGTTTTTTCTGGCATTCCAACAATTCTCAAATTATTCCTCCGCGATCTGTTCTCTAAATCATCCGCTTTGGCGTATAAAGCAGCTATATCTTTCCCATTCAATTTTGATGCCATTTGCAGGGGTTGAATAACATCTTCCAGTGAGGACACCCTCTTTTCCAGATCTGAAGTACGCTCAGAAATCTTGTGCAGGTCGTGCCTGATTATGGACACGTCTGATCTCAGGCTGCCAACTTGTACTGCAAGCACTTTAAGGGTACTGTTGCAGCTTGCCACCGCCACCATTATATCTTTCAGTGTGGGCTCCCTTGTAGAATCAGCCCGCAGGCCTGCTGGAACTGTTTCAGGGACCGCAGAATTGGGCACCGGCTGACCGGAGAAAACCGGGTCATCACCGTCCATGGATCCGTCCTTCTGGTCAGAGGAGGTAGGAATATCAGTCCCTTTATCACTGGCCGAATCGCCCACTCCACCATCCAATCTGGCATATCTACTAAGTTTAGCAGCCGCACTCTGGCTCACCAACTCCTGCCGCGCCGACCCCTCTCCACTTCCGGCGCCATCTTGGATTTTCTCCATGCGGTCTTGTTGCGCCAGTTTGGACGATTTCCTCGGCATTTTCAGGCTCCGATTTTGTCACTGCAGTCACCGGACACCTTCCTCTCCTTAGGTAAGTAGTTTCAGGCAGTTTTGAGTGCGCTTTCACTGTAAATGAGCAGGATCTTGGCAGGAGCAGTGAAACATGCGTCTTACTCCATGCACTCACAAGCCACCCAGCCAACCATCTTTTTTCTTAACAAAGAAAAAACCAGCGGCAACAGGGGACTTCGAGGGTCGTATGTGTCCTTTTCTCAGACTCTCAGAGATATAAGCACGCATAGCGACCCTCTCAGGTTGGGAAAGATTGTATAAACGAGATTTAGGCAGCTTGGCGCCTGGGATGAGATTAATAGGGCAATCGTAGTCCCTGTGCGGGGGCAAATCCTGAACTCCACTCTCAGAGAAGACATCCGAAAATTCAGAGAGGAAAGGTGGTACAGTCTTAGTAGAAACCTCAGAAACAGATGTCATGAGGCAATTCTCTCTGCAAAAGTCACTCCAACCATTTATTTGCCTCGCTTGCCAATCAATGGTGGGGTTATGTTTAGTGAGCCAGGGTAGCCCCAACACTAGAGGAGTAGGCAAACCGCTAAGGACGAAACATGACACATCCTCAACATGAGCATCACTCACAATTAAACGGATATTGTGAACTATGCCCTTTAATGATTTCTGAGAAAGTGGAGCGGAATCAATAGCAAAAACAGGAATATCCTTTCCCAAAGTGCATACCTGGAAACCATGAGTTATTGCAAATTGATTATCAATGAGATTGACAGCTGCTCCACTATCCACAAAAATCTCACAAAAAATGCTCTTGCTCTCTAGCGCCACCCTAGCAGGCAGGACAAAACGGGAACTACAAGCAAACGGAAAACCTTCAATTTCCGCCTCAACCCTGCCAATAGTAACAGACGGAACATTTTTAAAAGATGTTTTCCTTTTTGTTTCTTTATTACTCCCAGAAGACTGCCTGAATCTCCTAGAGGGACTAACATTTGCCAAATGATTTATACCTCCACAACAAAAACAAACCCTCCCATGCGGGCTGAATCTTCTATTGTCAGAGGCAATCAACCCCAGCTGCATTGGCTCTTGCTCAGAAGGGGCTGACAGCGACTGAGACCCCTGCGCACAGAAAGAGACCGCTGCACTGTCCCGGGACTGAGTATGACAGGAAGGGGAGATCTCTCCTCTCTCTCTAAGACGCCTGTCAATACGAATGGCCTGAGACATAGCAGAATCCAAGGAGGTAGGTCTCTCATGAAAGGCAAATGCATCTTTCAATCCCTCTGAAAGACCATGGCAAAATTGACTTCGGAGTGCAGCATCATTCCAACCAGTATCAGCTGCCCATCTCCGAAATTCTGAGCAGTATATCTCTGCGGATTGTTTACCCTGGCATAACAGACGTAGTCTAGACTCAGCCAGAGCAATACGATCCGGATCATCATATATCTGACCCAGGGCTAAAAAGAATTCATCCACTGAACGGAGGGGCCGTGCCCCCTCCGGCAGCGAAAAGGCCCAGGATTGAGCGTTACCCCTGAGCAGCGATATAATGATCCCCACCCTCCGTTCTTCATCACCAGAGGAATGGGGAAGAAGGCGAAAATGGAGTTTGCAAGCCTCTCTAAAACGCACAAAATACTCACTACCCCCGGAGAACGTATCCGGGAGCGAGATCTTAGGCTCAGAACAAACTCCATGAACGCAAGCTGAACCGGTCACTTGAAACTGAGAAAAAGTCTTACGGAGATCAGCTACCTCCAATGAAAGACCCTGGAAGCGCTCAGCCAAAAGTGAAACCGGATCCATGCTTGAGACGGTTTTGGCGGCTTATAATGTCACGGATGGTGTACAGGAAACAAGACAATGCAATACAATAATGACTCACTGGATCCACAACTAAGGAACAAAAGGGAGACCCCTACATGAGACCTACCACTCTCCCTAGTTGCTCAGCCTATGCGAACACCCCAAAGGTGGATGGGCGCATATCCACGTACCTCGGCTATCTAATACCTGAAGACCCTACAATAGTGAGGGGACACGACCACCGGCTCCCTACACTAGACACGGAGGGAGTCAGGGTCACCTGAAAATCCAGCAGACAGAAAATCACAAATAAAGGAACAGCACTTATCTTGCAGAGGACTGGGAAATAGAAACAGCAAGCACACACACTCCAGGAAGTTGTATAAGCCGCAACCTAATGCATCATGGGGAGGAACTTAAAGGGAAGCAATCAGTCCAACTGCATGACAGCTGAGATAGACTAACGAGATGAGGAACTTAACCAAAACAAAGAAACTCAAGGAGGAGGATCTGGAAAGCTCCTGTCAGAGCTTCTCAGCTGTCTGGTTGTGACACCGAGTCTCTTTATTTATCATTATAGGCAACTTATTGTTACTAGGGAACATTGTGGTGGTGACCAGACCAAGCTTTGGAAGTGGCATGAAGAAGGTGGTTAATGGCAGGGCTGGATTTTCCCATATTTGTGTGCAGTGGTTGCCATTTTTTGGGCATTGTAAAAGACATTTCTGGAAAATGTGTAAAGGGGCATCCAATATGTCTACGAGAGTGTGATCATGATGAACTGCTGCACAGCAAAACCACTTCTCTTCAGCAGGTAGTTTAGTCATTAGTGAGCGCAACTAACATAATTTTTTAGCTAAAAGGGTATATTTTAAGTTTTGCACAGAGTCCATGTCCTGCACCTCGACATGACAAAGCACCTGAGCATTATAGCATCTCTGAGCATAACTTGTAGTAGGACTCATGCAGGGGCATAGCAAGGGGGCAGATGAGACAATGTGCCCTGAGTACCGGTTGCCAAGAGGGCACCAACAAGCTTTTTTGCTTGGGCCAGGCAAAGTATTTAGATACACAGTGAGAGCAAATGAACCTTTTCCCCAGGTGAGGATAAATGAGCATGTGAAAGTCATTTGGGGGTATGCCAGAATTGTGCTAAGAGCAATCTAGCTAATCCACCTCATTTACAAACCAGAGAAGACTTAATACCTTTCTGCCTAGATCACCATCAACATTTCGAGGAGTAAATAATCACTCCTGGGTCAAGTGCACATTGAGGTCTTTTGAGCTGGAGAAGACACAGCATACATTTCTGGCCATGGCACCATGTAACCGGCATCAATATCAGCATGCTCCATCACATCAAGAGGATCCTTGGAGGGATACAACTAAGAACTGACCATCATGCCTCACAAGACACTTACCAGTGCCATATTACTGCTGGGACCAACATGTGGCTGGAGCTGTGACCAAGAGTTGCGTCAGGTTCTTACAACAAATTTTGGATTCTGATGTGGCCAGGTTACACTCCCAGCATCTCTTGTATTCTCAAACCAAGGGCATTCATAGTATCTGCTTTCCACAGAGGACTAAGTGTACTAGAACAAGAGACTGGATGTTATAATGGGCTTTCACTTGTGTTCAATGGTAGTTCATTTTGCCACTGCTCCATGTCTCCTGGTCCTGGTTAACTGTAGTGTAAATTGTGCCAATGTGCTTGTATCCCTTCTCAGTCTTGTATTGTGAGGGTTAATCTTTCCCTTGCTGTGTGTCTGAATCTGTTGGCATCTGTTCTAATGAATTTGTTAAGTCTGCTACATAGTTCTGAGTTTAGTGTCATTTTGGTGTTGTCTCTTGAGTGCTATAACCTGCCCTGGTTGTGCAACTTTCTTGCCTGTCTTGCTTTGTTCCATTTGAAGTCTGTCTGTGCCCTAGTCATAGTCCTAGTATGTAGTTTGTGTCTAGATTGTTCTGGTTTGTCCCAGTCTGAATTCTGTCTTTGTTCGTTTGCCATAGTCTGATCCATGTCACAGTCTGTATCCTGTTCTAGTTCATTTGCTAAAGTCTGTTCTGTGTGTTGTCTGGATTCCGTCCTAGTTCTTGTCTGATTGGTCTTGCCTAGTACCTGCTGTGTCTGAACAATGCCCAAGTTCCTGAAGTTTGTACGTCCAAGTTCCTAAAGTCCACCTCACCAAGTTCTGCTATGTCTGAGCAGTGTCCAAGGTCCTAAAGTCCGTCCCCAAAGTCTGTATGTCCAAGTACATGAAGCTCTTATGTCTGGGTTCCTGATCTGTTCATCTTCCAGTGCTCCATGTTTTTTCTTTTGCCTGCCGTGGTGTTTGCCTTAGATTCGATTGTATTCTTCCTGATTCTGAATCGTGCCATGCTTGTGTCTATGGTGTTTTCTCCTGTGTCTCTGACCTCAGTAGCTCAGCTGCCAAGTACAACGGGACCATCCCAGGAGTTGCTAACCCACAACGATGTCCACATATTTATACGTAGGTTAAAGGGTGAATACAGTGGAGGTGCCAGAATAACTTCTGTAGGGTTTGGGCAAATGTCAAACCAGTTACTTGGCACAGTGGTTCTACAACCATTGTCCATATGCATGTCTGTAACAACAGTGTTCCACTCTTCAACCTAAACCATTACAAGCAAAGCAACATACAAAATCAGGCCTGCAGAGATCATAATCAGTCAGTCAGCACAGTGAGAAGGTTCGCTGCTCCAATATTATGAAAGAACAGTTTATGGAGGAAGCACAATTCTCCATCAGAGCCCTACGCTCATGTTTGACCATATATCGACCTACCTGCCACCAGTACTTAAAGGGGTTATCCCATGAATAGCATAAAAAACAAAACTCAGACATTGTATAGTACGATATAGTGTATGATCAGGCAGCACCCTGAGGTAGGGATGTAAAGGAAGGGGTTGGGCACATGTGGGGTGGACGCACAAAACTTGCCTGCATGGGGCCTTGAAGTTTTTCAAAAGCAGCCCTGGATGTGGCAGGCGCAGCACTATGAAGTGCCTTTTGCGCTGTGGCATTAGAAGAATTTTGATATCTCTGACTTTTAGTCTAACCAGACTGTCTATTACTCTGTAATTCCTCTAGCACCGTTCTATGGAAACAGTAGGTTTAAAGAGCACACCAAATGCTTGAAATAACTTCTTTATTAACTATATAACACTGCCGCCTCCGCAGCAGATAGTCCATGTACAAAACACGTGTTGAATAAAGTATCACAAAATGGCAGTATGCATAAGATGGTGGTTCAACTGTTCAATCTTGTTATTCAATATAAAATAGTGGATATATTTCTCTCGAGTATCTGTACTCTCACTTTAAGTTATTTAAGCACTTTACGATCTCTCTGAGAGGTATATCTGAGGTCTAACTAAGGCTACTTTCACACTGCCGTTTCAGGGCTCCACCTGTGAGATCCGTTTCAAGGCTCTCACAAGCGGCCCCAAACGGATCAGTTTACCCCCAATGCATTCTGAATGGATGCGGATCCATTCAGAATGCATCAGTTTGGCTCCGTTCCGCCTCCATTCCGCTCTGGAGGCAGACACCAAAACGCTGCTTGCAGCTTTCAGCTTGCAGCTGCTTGAGTGGTAAACACCTTGATGTAGGATGTACCACACTTCTTCTTTAGGGTGGTTATTAACTTTCTCTGCATGTCCTTCTTCAAGGATGCCTTCCATGAATTTCAAATAATCATTCTTGAGTTTGGAATCTCTTCCCATCCTTTTCTTCAAACATTTCAATCTTGTAAGATTTCTGTTATTTGGCAGACGAGGTCGCTCTCTAAAAGGGTAAGGGCATTTCAAGATGACCTTGTTGATTCTGCTGAATACTTTCTTCTAGAGTGTGTACGAACTTTATGTCTTCTTGAGATACACTCTTTTCTTCAGAACTTATGTTTGCAAAGTCGGATTCAAGGATCTTGATTACTTTTTCTGGACTTACAGTTGGTAACTCTTGTACAGATGTTCGATGACACAATCCTGTCACCTGTCTTGAATTTGCGATCTTCTGTTTTCCTCCAACAACACCCCATCTTAGATCAGTTTGAACAGCGTAGGGTTCACCTTTTCGTCCTGTGATTACCTTTTGTGGTACCAAGGCTTCGGGACAATTATAGCCTATCAACTGTCCAACACCAAACTCCTTCAGTGGGGACATTTCATGAGATATGACAAATAGGTGCTCCCATTTATTGGCTGTTTCACAGGTAGGTATGCAATCTCAATCTAGAGTTGGACGTTCTTCATATAGTGGTGTAGGATGGCGTCCTTTGCAAATGCTGCATGTGGCCTTTTTCTTACACTCCTTAGTAACATGGCCTTTTCTTAGGCATCTGAAACACAGTTGGTTATCCAGTACAAACCTTTTCTTTTCATCTGGGGACTTCTCCTTCAATTGTTGGCACTTGTGTATGGAGTGGTTCTCTCCACAGAACATACATTTGAAGGTAGTTTGAAGATTTGTCGGTTCTGTCTCTCTACTGATCCCAGTAATGACTTTGGACTTGCTCTCGTAGGTATCTGGACCTTTAGCTGCTGTGTTGGTTGCAAAGCTAGTTGCTTTTGCGTGTCTTATATCTCTCGTAGGCCTTTGTTCTAAGGATTTTAAGACGTAAGATGATGTTACTGGATTACATGCTATCCGTGCTTTCTTATTGATGAACTCAGAGAACTCTTTAAAACTTGGGAAGTCCTTACCTAGATCTAACTGTTCAGTCACATAGCGATTCCATCTAGAAGCCACTTCTTCAGGTAGCTTAGTTAGCATCCTGTGGTTTTCTAGATAATCGTTCAGTACTTCAGTACTTCTAGTCCTCATACATGTGGGCAGGGCCGCTGATAGAAATCATGGGGCCCCGTACAGCATACATGACGGGGCCCCCTTCAGCTCCACCCCCTGATCCCTCCTTCAGCCACACCCCTGGCCCCGCCCTTGGCCCCTCCCCAGACGCCGCCTTGAAACAACATGCAGATTTGTCTACAAGTGATATTTATGGCGCTGGGGGGTCGTCTGTGAATGGCGCTGTTATGGAGGGGATCTGTGAATGGCACTGTTATGGAGGGGATCTGTGAATGGCACTTTTATGGAGGGGATCTGTGGATGGCACTGTTATGGAGGGGATCTGTGGATGGCACTGTTATGGAGGGGATCTGTGGATGGCACTGTTATGGAGGGGATCTGTGGATGGCACTGTTATGGAGGGGATCTGTGGATGGCACTGTTATGGAGGGGATCTGTGGATGGCACTGTTATGGAGGGGATCTGTGGATGGCACTGTTATGGAGGGGATCTGTGGATGGCACTGTTATGAAGAGGATCTGTGGACGGCACTGTTATGGAGGGGATCTGTGGATGGCACTGTTATGGGGGATCTGTGGATGGCACTGTTATAGAGGGGGATCTGTGGATGACACATACCGTATATAGCATCTTATGCTATGTGTCATCCACAGATACCCCTCCATAACAGTGCCATTCACAGTCAGATACCCTCCATAACAGTGCCATCCACAGATCCCCCCCATAACAGTCATCCACAGATCCCCCCATAACAGTGTCATCCACAGATCCCCCATAACAGTGTCATCCACAGATCCCCCCCATAACAGTGTCATCCACAGATCCCCCTCCATAATGGTGCCATCCACAGATCCCCCCCATAAGTGTCATCCACAGACCCCCCGGCCCCCCCCCATAAGTGTCATCCACATGACAGACCCCCCCCCCCATAACAGTGCCATCCACGGATCCCCCGCCCTCCCTATAACAGTGCCGTCATGACGTCATCCATATAGATCCCCCCCCGCCACTCACAGTAGTATACATTAATAAATCGGTGCAGCCGTGCAGGCTGCAGACAGTAACTTTAATTTTAGCACAGGCACAGCGCTCATCTCTTTACTAAAATACTACCTTACATTCAGCTCCTGCCTCCTCCCTCCACCCTCCAGCCTCCAGTAACAAGTGCGGGCGGCAGCGCTCACTCACTGACGTCACGCGCCTGCGCCGCCTAGTGGGAGGAGCAGGCGTGTGACGTCAGTGAGTGAGCGCCGCCCCCACACTGCCTGCTGTTACTGGAGCCAGCCCACTGACAGCAAAAAAATTAAAATGGCTCGGGAGTCGGCAGTGGCGTCTCTAGCTTTCAAATTTTGGGGGGGCACACTGGGGGCCAAGACAAAAGTAGGGGGGGCAGCTATAACAACGATACATTTACACAAGTACGCTTAGAAATGCTGCAATACTTTACCCAATACCTAAAACCGCAACAGGGAAGAAAAGTCCAGCTGTCTGTGGATGACACTTTTATAGAGAGGGGGATCTGTGGATGACACTGCTATGGAGGGGATCTGTGGATGCCACATACCGTATATAGCATCTTATGCTATATGTGTCATCCACAGATCCACCCCATGACAGTGTCATCCCCATTTCCCCCTCCCTATAACAGTGTCAACCACAGATCTCCCTCCCTATAACAGTGTCATCCACAGATCTCCCTCCCCGCCTCTCACAGGAGTGTACATATATAAAATAAACATATTTCACATGAACACTTACAATTACTTGGCTTGGCCCTTGGGGATCTCGGACGCCCCTTCAACACTTTGGCCGGGGGCTCGGCGGAGCTGAAGTTGTGTTTTATCCTAATGAGAAAGATTTCATAATAAGTATTTGGAGAAGGGGCAGAGGGATAGCAGAGCAGAGAGAGGCCGGTGCTGCTAATAGGGGGTCATACCATGGGGGAGTAATAAAACCCACCATAATGCCCCCCAGTAGAAATAATTCTCCTTATAATGTGCAAAACATACCCCCTTATGCCCCCAGTTGAGCTAATGTCCCCCATAATGTGGCAGTATAAAATACCCCTATATAGTGCACCAGTAAATGCCTCCATAGTGCTCCTCTCACCCCTTCCTGCTAGTGCCCCCCATAATGTACCAGTATAAAATGTCCCATATATCGTGCCCCGGTAGATGCCCTCAGTGTCCCCCATAATTTGCAAGTATAAAATACCCCTTCTTAGTGCCCCCCGTAGATGAGCCCATAGTACTCCTCTCTCCCCTTCTCCATAGTACCCACCATAATGTGTCCCAGTATAAAATGCTACTGTACAGAGCCCCCCATATAAAACACCCCTTCTTTGTGGCCTCAGTAGATGCCCCTATAGTGCCCACCAATAATGTGCCAGTAATAAGTGCCCTCAATAACGTGCCAGTAACAAGAGCCCCCCAATGTGCCAGTAATAAGCCCCCATCACGTGCCAGTAACAAGAGCCCCCATCACGTGCCAGTAATAAGCCCCCCATCACGTGCCAGTAATAAGCCCCCCATCACGTGCCAGTAATAAGCCCCCCATCATGTGCCAGTAATAAGCCCCCATCATGTTCCAGTATTAAGTCCCCCCATCATCATGTGCCAGTATTAAGTCCCCCCATCATCATGTGCCAGTATTAAGTCCCCCATCATCATGTGCCAGTATTAAGTCCCCCCCCATCATCATGTGCCAGTATTAAGTCCCCCCATCATGTGCCAGTATTAAGTCCCCCCCCATCATCATGTGCCAGTATAAAGTCCCCCCCCATCATCATGTGCCAGTATTGTAATAAGCCCCCCCAATGTGCCAGTAACACTATTGTAAAAAAAAACAACAAAAAAACACTTATACTTACCTAAGTGTCAGCGATGCGATGCAGCCTCTTCCTGTGTCCCACGCTGTAATGTAAGGCTCAGGCGGAATGATGACATCATTGCGCCGGCCTCTGATAGGCTGCCGGCCTAGTGCCTGCAGCCAGGGGCGTACATAAAAATCACTGGGCCCCATAGCAGGAATCTAAATTGGGCCCCCATTCCCCTTTTATAGCCCCTCCCTTTGTTCCATGAACTATTCTTGCTGCTGCGTTTTATAATTTATGCCATCAGGGCCGGATTGGGATTACAAAACAGCCCTGGCACACAAAAGAGGTATAATAGATGCAGTGTGTACAGATGTATATTATATACAGCAGTGTACAGTTATGTGAGGTACGCGGTATAATATATGCAGTGTGTACAGGTATATAGTATATTCCCTAGTGTTCTGATATGTGAGGTACAGGGTATAATAGACGCAGTGTGTACAGGTATATAGTATATACAGCAGTATACTGATATGTGAGGTACGGGGTATAATATATGCAGTGTATACAATATATACAGTAGTGTAATATGTGAGGTATGAGGTATAATAGATGCAGTGTGTACAGGTATATAGTAAATACAGCAGTGTATTGACACCTCGTACCTCAGATATCAGTACACCGCTGTATATACTATATATCTGTACACACTGCATCTATTATACCTCGTACCTCACATATATAGTATATACAGAAGTGTACTGATATCTGTACACACAGCATCTATTATACCTTGTACCTCACATATCAGTGCACTGCGGTATATACTATATATCTGTACATATTGCATGTATAATACTGTGTAATATATGCAGTGTGTGTGCATGTATGTGTGTGTATCTATATATATATATTACACACAGAGCAGTGTATTGATGTGACACATACAAGGTATAATACTGAGATGCAGTGTTTATAGAAATATGTGGTCAGTTAGGCTACTTTCACACTAGCGTTCGGAGCGGATCCGTCTGATGTTTCATCAGACGGATCCGCTCCGATAATGCAGACGTTCGCATCCGTTCAGAATGGATCCGTCTGCATTAAAACTTAGAAAATTTTCTAAGTATGAAAGTAGCCTGAGCGGATCCGTTCAGACTTTACATTGTAAGTCAATGGGGAACGGATCCGCTTGAAGATTGAGCCATATAGTGTCATCTTCAAGCGGATCCGCCCCCATTGACTTACATTGTAAGTCTGGACGGATCCGCTCGCCTCCGCACGGCCAGGCGGACACCCGAACGCTGCAAGCAGCGTTCAGGTGTCCGCTCACTGAGCGGAGCGGAGGCTGAGCGCTGGCAGGCGGATGCATTCTCAGTGGATCCACCTCCACTGAGAATGCATTGGGGCCAGACGGATGCGTTCGGGGCCGCTCGTGAGCCCCTTAAAACGGAGCGCACGAGCGGACACCCGAACGCTCGTGTGAAAGTAGCCTTATACATTATGGTCACTGTGTGTGTGAGGTACATGAGGTAGTGGTCACTGTAACTGTCTGAAGTATTATACATGAGTGAGCAATGAGTAAAAACAGGGCATGGAGGGGGGGGGGGTAAATGATGAGAAGTGGAGGACCTCCTCTTACCTCTCCATTCCAGTCTGTATGGATCAATGCAGAGCTGCTGGTGAACTTCTAATACTTGCTGTTAGGGGTTGAAGGACCTGTGATGATGTCATCACAGGTCCTGGCAGATATACCTTTGAAACCTAGGAACTACACCATTTTTGGTGCAGTTCCTTTGCTAGATTCTGCAGGACCTGTGATGTTGAAGATGATGTCATCACAGGTCCTGGCAGATGCACTGTTCTAACCTGGGAACTACACTTTACACTGTGCAGTTCCCTTACAGGACCTGTGATGACATCATCAAAGGTCCTTTAGCTTTAGAAAGATTAACAGGAGCAATTAGGGGGCGGGGCCTCCTCTCCACTTCGGGGCCTGCCTGCAGCCTATCAGAGGAAGGGGAAGGGACACGCCTCTCCCTCCCCTGCACCTCCGCTGGCACAGGCAGGCAGTTTACAATGGAGATGAGCGCAATGGAAGCGCTCATCTCCCTGTGCCCGGCGGCGGCGGCGGCTCACTTGGGGGGGGTCATTTTAGTTGGGGGGGCACAGCATGATGTAGGGGGGGCCGTGGCCCCCTCTGGCCCCCCCCTGGCGACGCCACTGGGAGTCGGCAGCCCGGGCCCCCCTGCCAGCCGGGCCCGGTACAACTGGGCCAGCTGTACTGGCCTATCAGCGGCCCTGCATGTGGGATGGCATTGCTGCATGCTAGCAGGAAGTCACCATACTTTTGGAATTTGAAGTGTTCTTTAGGACCTATTTTAGGCCAGTTATGACCATATCTTGCATTCAATTTTTCCCAAGCTTGCTTGTAGGCTTCTTCGTCTTTTCTATAGAAGTTACCTTCAAGAACTTCCTTGACTTCCCCACCAACATATCTCTGAAGGTAGAATAACTTGTCAACTGGACTGAAGCAATGATACTCAATGATTATCTCAAAACTTGCCTTTCACTCTATGAACTTCAGTACGTCTCCTGAAAATACAGTAGGTTCCGGAAGTCTAGCTAGGACTGTGCTCTGTGGTCTTGCTGGGACAATAGAACCATCCGGTTCTATTTTCTCACTTAGTTCTGAATTAGGTGAGTCCCTTTCTTCTTCTTTTCCGGTAGAGATATAGGGGAAAATCCACACACCTTTTTCCTAACACTGGACTAGGCCTCTCTTTGTCTTTCTGAGCAGGGATGGAAGGATAATGACTTATTTCCTCACTAAGTGCTGGAGATTTCCTTCCATTCTCCTGGGAGTAAGTAGGAAAGTAGGAGTCTGTTCTTTACTTAGTACAGATTTGAACCTATGACTACTGATTCATATCCTCTTTGTGTACTCTGAGTCTGGCTTCTATGATCTTAACTTCTTTTTGCCTTTCCAAACTTTTCAATTCAGCTTCCATTTGATGGCGCTGTGCCTCCATTTCAGCTTCTATCTGATGGCGTTGTGCATCCTTTTCAGCTTCCTTTTCAGCCATCAGTTGGTGCTGCACCTCGATGGCAGCTTCCATTTCAATTTCTTCTCTTTTGACAGCAAGCTGTTCAGCTAATTCCTTTCTTTTGGCTGAAGTATTTGAGGACTCAATATGGGTGGCACTTCTGCTAGCGAAGGAAGTCACACTTGAGATTGTGTTACCAACTAAGGATTTAGCATAGTCTCTCATAAAAAGCTCGTTCATTCTACTTCTTGCTTTAACTTCATCATAATTAGCTGTAGATAAAAGTTCTATCATGAGCTTTACTAAATCTTTAGTGACTGCAGTACATGTGTCCATGTTCCTTACAATATTCTGGGAAGGTGTTGGTAATGACCGCAGGTTGACATAGGCTGCCATAAGCTCTGATTCAGATTCTTCTACCGTCTCTACCATATCACTCAAGTTACCTTTTTCCGTTCAGCGCTGCTTCTTGCTCCAAATTTTACAGCATTTTTGGGGTCGGTTTTCTGACACGTGATGAACGTCTTAGTTCATCTGCTTGGTCTATATTTGTTTGAGGCAAGACTAAAGCTGCATCAGACTCTTCTACCTCAGACAGATTCCCTTGCTCTTCAACTTCTACTCTATCTATCTTTGCATCCTCAGTGGCAGGGTAATTCTAGGCTCAGACAATTTACTTTCAATGCTATCACAATCAATACAAATAATAAGATGCTTTTCACTTTAAATGCAATGCTGACAAATGCAGAAATAAATGACTTTCACTTTAAATGTAACAGCGATAAATGCAGGAAATAAATGACTTTCACTTTAAATACTTTAGAGTCCATATACTACAAAACTGTCCTTTGTTTTACATCAAAGTCTTTTATTCCTGAACACAAAAATGTCTCTTTATGCCAAAGCCTATATGCAATGATAAGTAATAAAAGGAAAGCTTTGACCTTATTCTGAAGAGCAGGAACAAATGTCAGTCTTAAAGGAGACATGTCTTTTCTTGATATGATGCTCTGACTTGCGATGCTCTGTGCAGACTTGCGATGCTCTGTGCAGACTTGCGATGCGCTGGCTTGGATAGGCTGCTTGCAGGCTTTGGGCCTAGTGGCGGGTAACTAGCTGGCTGCAGTACGTGGACTCTCCGTGGATAGCGGTGCAGGCACTCTAGCTCTGGACTTTGGCCTCCCACCATGCGTATCTTTCTCTCTCTAGGGATCACACGAGGGTTGGCACTTTTTATCTGACTATTTTGCCTTTGCCGTTCTGCCACTTTAAGAGTCGGCTGCAGTTTGACTAATGCACACGTTCTATGG
Source organism: Bufo bufo (assembly GCF_905171765.1). Taxonomy (NCBI): domain Eukaryota; kingdom Metazoa; phylum Chordata; class Amphibia; order Anura; family Bufonidae; genus Bufo; species Bufo bufo. Next base: position 26,215,593 of record NC_053397.1, on the reverse strand, counting down.
CTTCTATGGTAGCTCCGCTGAGGTGTCTTTGCTTGCTCACTCAGGAAACAATTGCTACGCGGCGGTATATGCTGGCGCTCCGCTGCTCTAATGCGCTATTTACTGTGCAAGTTGAGGAGTGCTATCACTGCGCCCTCTGAGGGTAATAGTTCCACTGTGGCAGGCGCAGCACTATGAAGTACCTTTTGCGCTGTGGCATTAGAAGAATTTTGATATCTCTGACTTTTAGTCTAACCAGACTGTCTATTACTCTATAATTCCTCTAGCGCCGTTCTATGGAAACAGTAGGTTTAAAGAGCACACCAAATGCTTGAAATAACTTCTTTATTAACTTCAACTTTTCTTCATATAAGGCTACTTTCGGCGTTTTGGCTTTCCGTTTGTGAGATCCGTTCAGCGGTCCAAAACGGATCATTTTTGCCCTAATGCATTCTGAATAGAAAAGGATCCGCTCAGAATGCATCAGTTTGCCTCAGTTCCGTCTCTATTCCGTTTTCTATGACACAATCTGGCACAATAGAAAACGGATCCGTCCTCCATTGACTTTTAATGGTGTTCAAGACGGATGTTAAAGATAATACAAATGGGTCTGTTCTGATTGGATGCAGACGGTTGTATTATCTGAACGGATCCGTCTGTGCAGATCCATGGTCGCAATTTGCAGTATGCAGTTAGCAGTAACTATTTGTAGATTGGTTGCGTATGATCTGGTATGGTTGTATGCCATTTGGATTGCAATATGGAATTTGAATTTGGATTGTGAACTTTGTAGTTTGTAATTTGTGGAACTGTAAGTAAACACACATATAACTGGTTCAGTATACAGTTCTAATCACTATATTAACAGTAGAAACATTATATGACTGTTTTAAATACCTATTTTGGCGTCTCTTCTTCCATTAAACACAACTCTTAGTGGAGTGAATGTCTGTTCAGCTTCTCTCCTCTGGTGTAATGATTCTAGCAGCTCCTGCTAGGGGAATTTCCCACACAGGCTGTGTGTGACGCTGGCTGTGATTGGCCAAGACTCCTGCCCAGCAACAACAGTTAACTCTATGCTTTCTGTTGTTTCTGCTGTGTCATTGAGCTTACCTCACATCCATATAATGAATCTTAAAGGCATATTATCTTTTCTGCTTCTGTGAACACAATATATAACAGTTATATGAAATCCAAACATGAAGTCACTGTAAATAACTCTGCTTTTATCGTTAACACACAAACATAAGAACTTTATTATGGTTATTGGCAGGTCTAGCTGTATAAACATATAAGCTATATTAGCAACCTAGGACAGGTCTCAGCTGGCCAGCTACACTGGATATCTCAGCAGGTAAGAAACAACAAAAAGAACACGTGGGTTGGATCCAGCGGGTTGAAGGAATTAACCCACTGAGTACAACCTATTCAAAACCCACTATAAAGCGCCAGATCACTTATTTATAGTTATTAATCAGGGTGATAGGACCACTAATTTATAGTCCCAATATAAGCCCAAATACATATGTCACCTCGTGGGTGTATTGTGTAGTGGTCATACATAGATAGATCAAATCAGGGAGGACCAGTCAATAAAATATACCAAAAGAATTGTGCAAAAATCACAACTTCATCCAAGTTGTATAATATGAGATTAAAATCAAACAAAAATAACAAATGTAGGCTCTTTGACTTTTGCCGGATGACACCGGAAAGACGGATCCGGCATTTCAATGCATTTTTTCGACTGATCAGGCATTTTTAAGACTGATCAGGATCCTGATCAGTCTTACTAATGCCATCAGTTAGCATACATTTTGCCTGATCCGGCAGGCAGTTCCGGCGACGGAACTGCTTGCCGGATCTCTCTGCCGCAAGTGTGAAAGTAGCCTTACTTCACGAAGGGGGTTGTTATCTGGATAAACTCAATGCACCAGGGAACCATAAACCCCCCCCAGCCTGGATCGCCTGTAGAATGTCAGAGGATGAATGCAGCCGACATCAATCAGGGCTTCTTTTCAAATTCTTTATTGAAAGTCAAGAATCCGGCTCAACACGTTTTGGGATTAAACAGGGTCCCTTCCTCAGGAGCAGCATACATAAGAGCAGCATACATAAAACATACATAAACCAAATGTGCATACCTTATATATAGTCAAAAAGCCCGCCAGAAATAATGGGAGTGTTCTTCCACCCTGCTGGGATGGGGAACGCTAGACATGCTTAAGGTGCGCATATCCGGAAGTAAGGCAGTCCGATGCGTTCCACTTTGGAGTGCACCGGATGTCTCAGGAGGTGCGCTGTCTCCACTGCGCATGCCCGGAAGTGAAGCTCCGGCGCTATGCGCTTCAGCCCGGAACGCACCAGGCTCCTTAGTCCCCCCTGCGCATGTCTGGGAATGGAAGTGCGCTTCTAGCTGGAGCGCATCCTTTGTTCTCTGGCATAGCCCTGAGTTTCAAGGTGGAATGCTAACGGGGGGTGTGGCTACCAAATTGGTCCTCAAAAGTTCAGCGATTGAGGGTAGGGTACTTTGAGATAGTTTTTTCCTTTTTTATCTAAAACACCTGTAAGGGACCTATAGTCTATTAATTCATGGAGCTGTTTCTTAAAATCCCTAGTGGTATCATTGGTAAGTGGTCTGTAATAATCGGTATCAGAAAGGAACCCGATGTTAATCCCTGATTTTAAAATGACAAAACATTTTTTATATAACATTTTGAATCTATATATCCCAACATAACTGCCTATGTTTTATTACCCTATTACCCTGGGTAGTTATCTCAGTATAACCACCTTTGTCTCATTACCCTATTCCTTATTCATGAATCTTTTATTAATCATTTAGTATTACTTATGACGTTTCTTATGGGCTATATACATATGTACACCTATGCCACGACCAATCCCCAAGTGGGTGTGTACTATTAATATTATTTTCTTCATAAATATGAATACTCCTTTATAGATAGAGAATATGCTTTTTAGCATTTTTATGCTTGATGTGGCGAGTTTTGTTATTCTTACGTATTGGTATCCACCAGTGATTTTTCCTTTTATGAATATTATTATTATGAATATTTCTAGAATTATTTATTTTATATATTTTAAGATTTTGACCATTATCCTGTTTATGAATTGTTTACGTAGTAAAATGTATATATACATGTATAGCTTAGGTTTTAGATAAATACACTACTGACTAAAAATAATCATATGGCCTAGCCAAAAGTACCCCCTATTGCTGAACTTTTGAGGACCAATTTGGTAGCCACACCCTCCATTATCGTTCCACCTTGAAACGCAGGGCTATGCCAGAGAACAAGGTATGCGCTCCAGCTAGAAGCGCACTTCCATTCCCGGACATGCGCAGGGGAACTAAGGAGCCTGGTGCGTTCCAGGCTGAAGCGCATAGCGCCGGAGCTTCACTTCCGGGCATGCGCAGTGGTGACAGTGCGCTTCCTGAGACATCTAGTGCGCTCCAAAGTGGAACGCATCGGACTGCGCACTTAAGCATGTCTAGCGTTCCCCTTCCCAGCAAGGTGGAAGAACATTCCCATTATTTCTGGCGGGCTTTTTGACTATATATAAGGTATGCACATTTGGGTTATGTATGTTTTATGTATGCTGCTCTTATGTATGCTGCTCCTGAGAAAGGGACCCTGTTTAGTACTGAAACGCGTTGAGCCGGATTCTTGACTCTCAATAAAGAATTCGAAAAGAAGCCCTGATTGATGTCGGTTGCCTTCATCTTCTGACATTCTACAGGCGACCCAGGCTGGGGGGGGGGTTTATGGTTCCCTGGTGTCTTGAGTTTATCCAGATAACCACCCCCCTTGTGAAGTAAGTCAAAGAGCATACCGTACATTTGTTATTTTTATTTGATTTTAATATCATATTATACAACTTGGATGAAGTTGTGATTTTTACACAATTCTATTGGTATATTTTATTGACTGTTCCTCCCTGAGTTGATCTCTCTATGTATGACCACTACACAATACACCCACGAGGTGACATTTGGGCTTCTATTAGGACTATAAATTAGTGGTCCTATCACCCTGATTAATAACTATAAATAAGTGATCTGGCGCTTTATAGTGGGTTCTGAACAGATGGTACTCAGTGGGTTAATTTCTTCAACCCGCTGGATCCAACCCACCTGTTCTTTTTGTCTCTTATGTGTATTACATGCCGATTTGTTGTCCGCATGGTGCTAACCCACTAGCAGCCTACTCACCCTTAAACCTTATCCTCTATTTATCGCCTCTTTCTTTCATCTACACCAGGCATCCTCAACCTGCGGCCCTCCAGCTGTTGTAAAACTACAACTCCCACAATGCCCTGCTGTAGGCTGATACCTGTAGGCTGTTCGGGCATGCTGGGAGTTGTAGTTTTGCAACAGCCGCAGTTTGAGGATGCCTGCTTTGCACGCTCTCTTAATCCATTGGCACCTCATTTTTTCTGATCTCCTGGACCTTCTTCCACAAGTCCTGACTAACCCTCAATCTCCCTTCTTTTAGTAAAAGAAAGTGTAGTGTAAAAAGTAGTGTAGTGTTCCTTTATGAGGTAGAGGCCCTCGGGCAAGTGCCCAATTTGCCCACAGACTAAACAGGCTCTAGGTTTCCCTGAAATGAACTCATGTCGGGCACCATTTTTTGATAACAACCAGGGGTGGACTGGCCATAGACCCTACAGGGAAATTTTTCTGCCACCTGCCAGGTACACAATGATCTGATGCTCTTATCCGTTATTAAAACTGGGAGCATCCAGCACTTCTTTCCTTGGCCACTTGGGGGCACTATAGGGGGTCATTATTAGAGGAAGTCCAGGCAGCATGCTGAATGTAGAGCTGGCTCAGTGCTGTGGCCCCCGTCTCACCATTAAGCCTCCATATCTTTATTAGGGACAATTGGAGAAGGAGGACAGAACGTGTCAGCTATTAATGGCAACCATTACAGCTTCAGGGGTGGTATTTTGTGCTGCACTGTGGTATTTGGTTCTGATGGGGCAATATTTTGTGCTGCACTGTGGTATTTGGTTCTGATGGGGCGGTATTTTGTGCTGCACTGTGGTATTTGGTTCTGATGGGGCAATATTTTGTGCTGCACTGTGGTATTTGGTTCTGATGAGGTGGTATTTTGTGCTGCACTGTGGTATTTAGTTCTGATGGGGTGGTATTTTGTGCTGCACTGTGGTATTTGGTTCTGATGGGGCAATATTTTGTGCTGCACTGTGGTATTTGGTTCTGATGGGGCTGTATTTTGTGCTGCACTGTGGTATTTGGTTCTGATGGGGCGGTATTTTGTGCTGCACTGTGGTATTTGGTTCTGATGGGGCGGTATTTTGTGCTGCACTGTGGTATTTGGTTCTGATGAGGCGGTATTTTGTGCTGCACTGTGGTATTTGGTTCTGATGGGGCTGTATTTTGTGCTGCACTGTGGTATTTGGTTCTGATGGGGCAGTATTTTGTGCTGCACTGTGGTATTTGGTTCTGATGGGGCAGTATTTTGTGCTGCACTGTGGTATTTGGTTCTGATGGGGCAGTATTTTGTGCTGCACTGTGGTATTTGGTTCTGATGGGGCAGTATTTTGTGCTGCACTGTGGTATTTGGTTCTGATGGGGCAATATTTTGTGCTGCACTGTGGTATTTGGTTCTGATGGGGCGGTATTTTGTGCTGCACTGTGGTATTTGGTTCTGATAGGGCGGTATTTTGTGCTGCACTGTGGTATTGCTGACCCCACCTGCTTTTGTTACTCCTATTTCCTTCTGTTGCCCCGCTTTCTGGCAATTTGGACCCTTTTTGTTATTTTTTTCCAGGGCCACTTTAAGTTCCCAGTCCGCCCCTACGCACCCCATACAGACAGGTAATGTATATATGTGTGTACAGTCGTGGCCAAAAGTTTTGAGAATGACACAAATATTAGTTTTCACAAAGTTTGCTGCTAAACTGCTTTTAGATCTTTGTTTCAGTTGTTTCTGTGATGTAGTGAAATATAATTACACGCACTTCATACGTTTCAAAGGCTTTTATCGACAATTACATGACATTTATGCAAAGAGTCAGTATTTGCAGTGTTGGCCCTTCTTTTTCAGGACCTCTGCAATTCGACTGGGCATGCTCTCATTCAACTTCTGGGCCAATTCCTGACTGATAGCAACCCATTCTTTCATAATCACTTCTTGGAGTTTGTCAGAATTAGTGGGTTTTTGTTTGTCCAGCCGCCTCTTGAGGATTGACCACAAGTTCTCAATGGGATTAAGATCTGGGGAGTTTCCAGGCCATGGACCCAAAATGTCAACGTTTTGGTCACCGAGCCACTTAGTTATCACTTTTGCCTTATGGCACGGTGCTCCATCGTGCTGGAAAATGCATTGTTCTTCACCAAACTGTTGTTGGATTGTTGGAAGAAGTTGCTGTTGGAGGGTGTTTTGGTACCATTCTTTATTCATGGCTGTGTTTTTGGGCAAAATTGTGAGTGAGCCCACTCCCTTGGATGAGAAGCAACCCCACACATGAATGGTCTCAGGATGCTTTACTGTTGGCATGACACAGGACTGATGGTAGCGCTCACCTTTTCTTCTCCGGACAAGCCTTTTTCCAGATGCCCCAAACAATCGGAAAGAGGCTTCATCAGAGAATATGACTTTGCCCCAGTCCTCAGCAGTCCATTCACCATACTTTCTGCAGAAGATCAATCTGTCCCTGATGTTTTTTTTTTTGGAGAGAAGTGGCTTCTTTGCTGCCCTTCTTGACACCAGGCCATCTTCCAAAAGTCTTCGCCTCACTGTGCGTGCAGATGCGCTCACACCTGCCTGCTGCCATTCCTGAGCAAGCTCTGCACTGGTGGCACTCCGATCCCGCGGCTGAATCCTCTTTAGGAGACGATCCTGGCGCTTGCTGGACTTTCTTGGACGCCCTGAAGCCTTCTTAACAAGAATTGAACCTCTTTCCTTGAAGTTCTTGATGATCCTTTAAATTGTTGATTGAGGTGCAATCTTAGTAGCCACAATATCCTTGCCTGTGAAGCCATTTTTATGCAACGCAATGATGGCTGCACGCGTTTCTTTGCAGGTCACCATGGTTAACAATGGAAGAACAATGATTTCAAGCATCACCCTCCTTTTAACATGTCAAGTCTGCCATTTTAACCCAATCAGCCTGACATAATGATATCCAGCCTTGTGCTCGTCAACATTCTCACCTGAGTTAACAAGACGATTACTGAAATGATCTCAGCAGGTCCTTTAATGACAGCAATGAAATGCAGTGGAAAGGTTTTTTTGGGATTAAGTTAATTTTCATGGCAAAGAAGGACTATGCAATTCATCTGATCACTCTTCATAACATTCTGGAGTATATGCAAATGGCTATTATAAAAACTTAAGCAGCAACTTTTCCAATTTCCAATATTTATGTAATTCTCAAAACTTTTGGCCACGACTGTATATATATAGAGCTGGCAGGAAACATTCCCAAAATTCCTCCGATTATCCCACAATGTGCCCCAAATGTGCAGGTTTTTCTCCTTTCTAAATGACCACAAGCGCGGTTGTATTTATTCTATCATCTCGGCGTCTGCTCACTGAAGCAAAATGACAGACGCAAGCAAGACTATGTCCCTCCACGGCGGTAGAGCCAGGTCAGCCCCATAACAAGCAGATTTCCCGAGGGGCCCTCCACTCACACATGGCGCTATCTCGTGTTCACCAGCGACGAAAACATTTGCCGCTGTGTTTTTCTCCATTGCTCTGACAGACATCAGCGAGGAGCATCCGGCGCCTGATAAATTGAAGCTACATTCAAGGTCAGAGCGAGGAAAAGAAAACGCCGACCTCCGAAAGTTACCACCACTAAGTGAAGCGCGAGACATGTACAAATCAATAAACCGTATAATATTCTAGTATTCTTGTGTGCGTTCATCAACATTCAAAGCATTTAGTAAAGGGGACAGGATTAGAAAGACATGGCTGCTTTCTTTCAAAAACAGCGCCACACCTGTACATGGGTCGTGTCTGGCACTGCACCTCAGTCCAATTCAGTTCAATGGATCTGAAGTGCCATGTACGACCCATGGACAGACGTGGCACTGTTTTTGGGAGAATGCAAAATCTGAACAACCCAATTAAAGGGGTTGACCCATCTCAGAGATTGATGGCACATTGCTGGGGTATGCCATTAAAGGGGTTGGCTCATCTCACATATTGGTGGCGTCTTGCTAGGACATGCCACCAGTGTCTGATAGGTGTGGGCCTCACCTCTGGGACCTGCACCTATCTCTAGAACTGAGCCTGCAAATTGAAGGAGAGCCCGTCGTCCATTCATTTCCACAGGACGGCCGAAAATAGCAGAGCCAACGCCATAGACGTGAATGGAGCAGTAGTCACGCTTGCGCAGTGTGCTTCCTATTCATTTCTATGTGACTTCCGAAAATGGCCTTTTGTGCCAATCGGCTTTTTTCGGGGCGCTCCCATAGAAATGAATGGAGGGCGGTCCAGCATGTGTGGTGCGCTCTCCTTCACTTTGCCGGGTCTGTTCTAGAGGTAGGTGCGGCTCCCAGAGGTGGGACCGGCACCTTTCAGACATTGGTGGCTTATCCTAGAGATATGCCCCCAATGTGTGAGATGGAAATACCCCTTTAATGTCAGATAGGTATGGGTCCGACCTCTGGGACCCGCTCCTATCTCCAGAATGGGGACCCCGAAAGTGAAGGAGAGCGTGCTGCGCATGTACGGCCACCTTTCCATTCACCGTTACGTTATGGAACTTTCCAATATAGCTGCGCTGGCTTGGGCACCCTTCTGGAGATAGGAGCAGGTCCCAGACGTGGGGTCCGCACATATCTGATGGTCTCGTCTTAAAAATGTGCCATCAATGACTGAGATAGGAATACCCCTTTAAGCCTTATAGGGACTATATTTAATATAATATTCTATTTTGGCTGCTTGTAAGGTCTTCTTCCTTCAGATACAGCTATGACCAGTATCTCCAGATCAGCTGTACTGTCTAATGGGAGTCGCAGATAGACTGAAATCAATTTTTTAGCTCAGAATACTGCTACCCCATGCTTTACACTGCTGGCTAGCTCTCTCCTTACCAAATCTCAGGCTGAATTGTTCAGCCACCAGGACCAAACTATGAAAATTCTTCTATAATAATGGTGGGTCAAGAACGAGGGTCCTACCAGCGCACACGGCTGTCTCCAGTAGTCCCATCGAGATTTAAAGGAGCAGCAGTACCCACCGATCAGACCAATCCTGTGGAGCGGTGATACGTTCTCATTCTGGGACGACTCGTTTAAGGTCCTTGTTTGGCATAAAGAGCTGTCCCAGTTGGACAGCCGCCGTTGATATCGGACAGTTAGGGCTAACGGACTTCACAATGGGCGGTCCAATGGAAATCAAGAACGCGGATGTGAATGCGGTCTTATCTGGTGATTTGTGTTATCTTTACACCAGAAGCTGCAGAGTGATATGTCCCATTTTAGGACCACAGCTAAGGGCCGGTTCGCACTTGCGTTAGGGTATTCTGTTATAGGTTCCGTTATAACAGAGTTACAACGGAATTCGTAGATGGAAGCCTTTAAGAGGCATTTTCGTTTTGATCAGTCATAATAGAAGTCTATGGCCAAGCATAACCGATCCGTCTGGTTTCCGTTGTGCAGGACGGAAGACAAAATCCTCTTCAAGGCGTCCGCTTTGCATTCCGTCTTACGAATTCCGTTATATATAACGTTATAACGGAACCTATAACGCAAGTGCGAACCCACCCTAAGCTGTTAGGGTTGAATCTGACAAGCAGCTTGATGACTGTTTCCAGTTAAAAAAAAAAACTGTACTTGTGAATACAGCTTCGGATTATAATATACTGTAGGTTCTAACGTTGTATCAATACTACAAAAGTAATGTAAAGTATATACAAAACAGCCATTATGCAGGTACAATGAGATCCCGTCTGCTTCTCAGGGTTGACAACCATCCAGAAATTTCTGGACAGTCCGTAAAAATAGGTGACTTTTTTCCTGTGTCCATGAAAAAAAATAGATGTGTCTGTGATGTTTTTGAGGCTGGAGGTATTTTTATATATTTTTATATCTAAGTTTAACAAAGATATAGGTCTGTAGCTGGAACATAGGTTTGGGTCCTTTTGTGGCTTGGGAATCAGAGTGATGTGGGCGTTGACAGTCTGCGGTAGAAAAGGCTTGCCCTTGAGTGCTTCATTGAAGGAAGTACAGACCAAAAGTTTGGACACACCTTCTCATTCAAAGAGTTTTCTTTATTTTCATGACTATGAAGGCATCAAAACTATGAATTAACACATGTGGAATTATATACATAACAAACAAGTGTGAAACAACTGAAAATATGTCATATTCTAGGTTCTTCAAAGTAGCCACCTTTTGCTTTGATTACTGCTTTGCACACTCTTGGCATTCTCTTGATGAGCTTCAAGAGGTAGTCCCCTGAAATGGTTTTCACTTCACAGGTGTGCCCTGTCAGGTTTAATAAGTGGGATTTCTTGCCTTATAAATGGGGTTGGGACCATCAGTGGCGTTGAGGAGAAGTCAGGTGGATACACAGCTGATAGTCAAACTGAATAGACTGTTAGAATTTGTTTTATGGCAAGAAAAAAGCAGCTAAGTAAAGAAAAACGAGTGGCCATCATTACTTTAAGAAATGAAGGTCAGTCAGTCAGCCGAAAAATTGGGAAAACTTTGAAAGTAAGGGCTATTTGACCATGAAGGAGAGTGATGGGGTGCTGCGCCAGATGACCTGGCCTCCACAGTCACCGGACCTGAACCCAATCGAGATGGTTTGGGGTGAGCTGGACCGCAGAGTGAATGCCAAGAGTGTGCAAAGCAGTAATCAAAGCAAAAGGTGGCTACTTTGAAGAACCTAGAATATGACATATTTTCAGTTGTTTCACACTCGTTTGTTATGTATATAATTCCACATGTGTTAATTCATAGTTTTGATGCCTTCATTGTCATGAAAATAAAGAAAACTCTTTGAATGAGAAGGTGTGTCCAAACTTTTGGTCTATACTGTATATATATATATACAGTACAGACCAAAAGTTTGGACACACCACCTCATTCAAAGAGTTTTCTTTATTTTCATGACTATGAAAATTGTAGATTCACACTGAAGGCATCAAAACTATGAATTAACACATGTGGAATTATATACATAACAAACAAGTGTGAAACAACTGAAAATATGTCATATTCTAGGTTCTTCAAAGTAGCCACCTTTTGCTTTGATTACTGCTTTGCACACTCTTGGCATTCTCTTGATGAGCTTCAAGAGGTAGTCCCCTGAAATGGTTTTCACTTCACAGGTGTGCCCTGTCAGGTTTAATAAGTGGGATTTCTTGCTTTATAAATGGGGTTGGGACCATCAGTTGCGTTGAGGAGAAGTCAGGTGGATACACAGCTGATAGTCCTACTGAATAGACTGTTAGAATTTGTATTATGGCAAGAAAAAAGCAGCTAAGTAAAGAAAAACGAGTGGCCATCATTACTTTAGGAAATGAAGGTCAGTCAGTCAGCCGAAAAATTGGGAAAACTTTGAAAGTAAGGGCTATTTGACCATGAAGGAGAGTGATGGGGTGCTGCGCCAGATGACCTGGCCTCCACAGTCACTGGACCTGAACCCAATCAAGATGGTTTGGGGTGAGCTGGACCGCAGAGTGAAGGCAAAAGGGCCAACAAGTGCTAAGCATCTCTGGGAACTCCTTCAAGACTGTTGGAAGACCATTTCAAGTGACTACCTCTTGAAGCTCATCAAGAGAATGCCAAGAGTGTGCAAAGCAGTAATCAAAGCAAAAGGTGGCTACTTTGAAGAACCTAGAATATGACATATTTTCAGTTGTTTCACACTTGTTTGTTATGTATATAATTCCACATGTGTTAATTCATAGTTTTGATGCCTTCATTGTCATGAAAATAAAGAAAACTCTTTGAATGAGAAGGTGTGTCCAAACTTTTGGTCTATACTGTATATATATATATACAGTACAGACCAAAAGTTTGGACACACCACCTCATTCAAAGAGTTTTCTTTATTTTCATGACTATGAAAATTGTAGATTCACACTGAAGGCATCAAAACTATGAATTAACACATGTGGAATTATATACATAACAAACAAGTGTGAAACAACTGAAAATATGTCATATTCTAGGTTCTTCAAAGTAGCCACCTTTTGCTTTGATTACTGCTTTGCACACTCTTGGCATTCTCTTGATGAGCTTCAAGAGGTAGTCCCCTGAAATGGTTTTCACTTCACAGGTGTGCCCTGTCAGGTTTAATAAGTGGGATTTCTTGCTTTATAAATGGGGTTGGGACCATCAGTTGCGTTGAGGAGAAGTCAGGTGGATACACAGCTGATAGTCCTACTGAATAGACTGTTAGAATTTGTATTATGGCAAGAAAAAAGCAGCTAAGTAAAGAAAAACGAGTGGCCATCATTACTTTAGGAAATGAAGGTCAGTCAGTCAGCCGAAAAATTGGGAAAACTTTGAAAGTAAGGGCTATTTGACCATGAAGGAGAGTGATGGGGTGCTGCGCCAGATGACCTGGCCTCCACAGTCACTGGACCTGAACCCAATCAAGATGGTTTGGGGTGAGCTGGACCGCAGAGTGAAGGCAAAAGGGCCAACAAGTGCTAAGCATCTCTGGGAACTCCTTCAAGACTGTTGGAAGACCATTTCAAGTGACTACCTCTTGAAGCTCATCAAGAGAATGCCAAGAGTGTGCAAAGCAGTAATCAAAGCAAAAGGTGGCTACTTTGAAGAACCTAGAATATGACATATTTTCAGTTGGTTCACACTTGTTTGTTATGTATATAATTCCACATGTGTTAATTCATAGTTTTGATGCCTTCATAGTCATGAAAATAAAGAAAACTCTTTGAATGAGAAGGTGTGTCCAAACTTTTGGTCTGTACTGTATATATATATATATATACACACACACACACACACACACACACACCAGGACACGTGTCACACAGGAGCCTCAGAGAGTAATTAGCAGCTTCAATTATTCAGTGCGCACTGACACAGAGACAAGTTAATGATAGCACGGTCACACTGGTGCGTCACAGGTCAACAATCTTCTCAGAGAAATATACCCTATTGATAATCATTAAATATAATGCAACTGTAGATGCTGAAAGCCCCGAATTACAGGACACAATAAGGATAAATGTATCTATTATCTATCTATCTATCTATCTAATATCTACTGTATCTATCTAAATCAGAAAGATGACGCAGCACTCCAAAAGACGGTGAATATGGTGTCTGACCTGATTAATTAATCAGCAATGCTTCCACCCAGCACAATGAGGCCTTTGTCTGTCTATCTATATATCTATCTATCTCATATCTATCTATCTATCTATATAGTCTTTATCTACTATAAATAACCATTTGATTCATTTTTACATTTTTTAGAGTGCTTTTTCTTCATATTGGGATATAATAAAGTCCTCTTTCTTTTTTCCAGTGCTGCCATTTTTTTTAATCTATCCATCTATCTATCTATTGATCTATCTATCAATCTATTTCTTATGCACAGGAACAGCCCATGGGACCAGAGTGACTGCACATGGGGAAGGAGATTCAGGCCGGGCCATAAGAGGGTGGACAGTTTGATTCGGGCATAGGTGTGAAGCTTACAGAACATGCTATGTACGACACAGTCTCTGTATGATCTCTGTGTCATGGCGGGGAGTAGGGGAAACCCCCCACCGTGCAATGACAGTGGCTGCAACGCCAGATAGCAGGGAACAGGGAACAGGTCACCTTCTAATGCAACCCTGGAATCTCCCTAGACTCCTAGTGCATGAGCCGCCTCTGAAGGTAAGGGGGCTCATGCTCACCAACCTAGAACCCTAGGTATCCCTGCTATGCCCTAGGCCTGATGACAGGGCAGAGACCACCCATTCATCTTTCACCACGGATGAATGGTATCCCCAGAGGCCCAGTAGCTGGCAGGATGCAAGACTATGGGATAAGCAGTACGGCAGTTAAGTAACACAGCAACAAAACAAATACTATCCACACTTACCTGCCGCAGCCGAGATGGAATGATGGCTCCAGGCTGGGAAGCCCACAGTCTAGCTATTGCTTAAACCCCTCCGGGAAAGCAAGCCCCTTTCGGAGCAGGCACACCAACATATAAACCTCCAAACCAAGACCACATCAAAACAACATACACCAGGTGGGGGAGGAATAACAGAAACACACCGGAGGGGACACACAGCCAGGGCAAGGTAAACAATATAATAAATAAGGGTGACTCACACAGACACCACATTCAGCCAAGCTCCTACACAGACTGACAACCAACAAACTATGACCTGAGGCTCCAACACACCAATATATAAGGAGGCCTGAGGTCACACCCACCACACCACTAGTAATTAACCCCGTGCAAACCAAAACAGGGAAAACCCCATATAAAAGGAAAGTGCACGTGCAAACAACAAACTACAAGTTGCAATGAGTCTGCATGGCAAACGCGTCACGGTCAAACACTAAAATGACCGTGACACTCTGTGCCACCAGAGGAAAATCCTTGACCTTATGGCCACAGCACAGAGACAGTGAGATTCAAGCCACTGCCACCATATCTGGATAGGTTGAACCTAGCTGGGAAATCTCTGCAGAACTGGGAAAAGTCATATTTTGATCTGGAAACCAAGCTACCTTCTGTCACTAGAGGGTCCTGGAATCACTCTTTGTCTCCCTACCACGGCCTGAATACCCTACAATTTGGTGACGTAGAAATCAAATTGCCCTTTTAACTCAGCCAAGATTGCTTAACTGAATGTAATCACATCCATGTTGTATTTTAAGGCTTAGCAGTAAGAAGGTTATTGTCATGGCAGCTCTTAACAACGTGCTAACATGCGCGTAGCCGCGGTACTTTGCAAGGGAGCCTGATTGCTCACTCCTACAGAAGTTTATTTTTACATCAGGATCAAGGACACTTTTTTTTTTAATTACATGCATGACTGAATGAAACTGGTTTGCGAAAAAAATAAAAAATATAGGTCAACCTTTCTCCCCTTCCTCGTAGCCATTTACGTGAGCGCGTCTTATCTGCAGGCAAAGATTTCGGGAAGTTAACTGAAACACACAAAAGGCAAATCACAGGCACAGGGAGGATGCATTGTAGAAAATAATGCAAAATTATCACGCAGCGGGAAAATGAATGTAAGTTTAACGAAAGAAATGACTTCACCTCCATGCTGATAAATTTAAATAAGTTAACAGATTGAAATAATTGGAAATTGTAATTTAATTACAACGAGACTTAGAAAGGTCTTTTCAAACGACGGCAATAACAGCGCGGATATGATTCCTATTGATATTTTAACATTACCTTAAATTAAAGTGGCCAGTTAAGTGATACAACTGTGAGCAACTGCATAAATGATGGTGTTCTCCACCTTTAATGCACCCAATGATGTTGAGCAGATACATCTTGTTATAATGGAGGACATAAGCAATAGGCCCAAAGGTATATGAAGTAATCATCTCTGTGTAAGTAGATATAGCTATAGGTGGCCATATTTGCTTAAAGTATGCATGGAACTCTCTGCATCAGGTCAATGGTTTCCTTATCAAGATCTCGACTGCCATACCTACCGGTATTTGTTATGGAACTCAGTGGTGATGTTCCTTAGACACCTGGATTTAGTTACTTATTGTAGATTTGCTACAGCCAGTTTAGTGCTACCTAAATGAAGGTGTCTAAGGAACCTTTCAGTTCTTTACTCTTCATGATATAGAGTTGACCATTCAGAGACCCCAGGCCTGGGTTTCAAAGAGCGTTCACCCACTGCTGGTGGTTACATTGTGGAAAATGCCACTGATGAAGTTGCAAATAGACATGTGCTTACAGGATTAGTCAAGGTCAATATGAGAAAGTACAGCTAGAGTTAAAGCTGACTTGTCGAAGCGATCAGTCCGATCCTGAAATGTTACAGTGTGTCTTATCACCACTGGCCATGTTGGTGGAGTACTCGAAACAGCGCAACAGGGCACACAGGTCTCGCATGGAGGCCCAGTCATTGGTGGTGAAGTGGTGCTGTTCCGCAGTGCGACTCACCCGTGCGTGCTGCAGCTGAAACTCCACTATGGCCTGCTGCTGCTCGCACAGTCTCTCCAGCATGTGAGGCGGTGAGTGGGAAGGCCGAATGTCACGGATGGTGTACAGGAAACAAGACAATGCAATACAATTAATGACTCACTGGATCCACAACTAAGGAAGAAAAGGGAGACCCCTACATGAGACCTGCCACTCTCCCTAATTGCTCAGCCTATGCGAACAGACTGAGGAATAGAAACAGCAAGCACACACACTCCAGGAAGTTGTATAAGCCGCAACCTAATGCATCATGGGGAGGAACTTAAAGGGAAGCAATCAGTCCAACTGCATGACAGCTGAGATAGACTAACGAGATGAGGAACTTAACCAAAACAAAGAAACTCAAGGAGGAGGATCTGGAAAGCTCCTGTCAGAGCTTCTCAACTGTCTGGTTGTGACAGTACCCCTCCCTTTACGAGTGGACTCCGGACACTCAGGGCCCACCTTCTCAGGATGGGACCTATGGAAAGCCCTGATGAGACGAGTGGCCTTAATGTCCGTCACTGGGACCCACATCCTCTCCTCAGGACCATAACCCTCCCAATGAACGAGGTACTGGAGGGAACCGCGGACAAGACGAGAATCCACAATCCTAGAGACCTGAAATTCAAGATTTCCATCAACCATAATCGGAGGAGGAGGCAAAGGCGAGGGTACAATAGGTTGAACATAAGGTTTCAATAAGGACTTATGAAAAACATTATGGATCTTCCAAGTCTGAGGAAGATCAAGACGGTAAGCAACAGGATTGATGACAGACAGGATCTTGTAAGGCCCAATAAATCTAGGACCCAACTTCCAGGAGGGAACCTTCAATTTGATATTCTTGGTAGACAACCACACCAGATCACCAACATTCAGGTCCGGACCAGGCACACGTCTCTTATCTGCCACACGCTTATATCTCTCACTCATGCTCTTTAGATTATCCTGAATCTTTTGCCAAATAGATGACAAAGACGAGGAGAATCTGTCCTCATCAGGTAAACCAGAAGACCCCTCTCCCGAGAAAGTCCCAAACTGCGGATGAAACCCATATGCACCAAAAAATGGTGACTTATCAGAGGACTCCTGACGACGGTTATTTAAAGCAAACTCAGCAAGGGACAAAAAAGAACACCAATCCTCCTGATTCTCCGCCACAAAACAGCGCAGATATGTCTCCAGATTCTGATTGACGCGCTCTGTCTGGCCATTCGACTGCGGGTGGAAAGCAGAAGAGAATGACAACCGAACCCCCAAGCGAGAACAGAAAGCCTTCCAGAATCTGGAAACAAACTGCGTGCCCCTATCAGAGACTATGTCTGAAGGAATACCATGCAATTTGACAATGTGGTCAATAAATGCCTGCGCCAGCGTCTTAGCATTGGGCAAACCAGGAAAAGGGATGAAATGCACCATTTTGCTAAAACGGTCCACCACCACCAGAATCACAGTCTTCCCCGAGGAACGAGGCAAGTCCGTTATGAAGTCCATGGACAGATGTGTCCAAGGACGGGAAGGAATTGGTAAGGGAAGGAGAGGACCTGATGGCCGTGAATGAGGGACTTTGGCACGAGCGCAAGTCTCGCAAGCTGCCACAAAACCCTCAACCGACTTACGAAGCGCAGGCCACCAGAATCTCCGAGCGATGAGATCCAGTGTGGCTCTTGCCCCCGGGTGCCCAGCAAGGACCGTATCGTGGTGTTCCTTAAAAATCTTGTGTCTCAAAGCGAGAGGCACAAACAACCTCCCAGGAGGACAAAGATCAGGAGCCTCTGACTGGGCTGCCTGCACCTCTGCCTCCAATTCAGGAAAAACAGCAGAGACCACCACACCTTCAGCCAAAATGGGACCCGGGTCTTCAAAATTCCCACCTCCCGGAAAACAACGTGACAGGGCATCTGCCTTCACATTCTTAACCCCAGGGCGGAACGTGACAACAAAATTAAACCTTGAAAAGAACAAAGACCATCTGGCCTGTCTCGGGTTCAGACGCTTGGCTGACTCCAAGTAGGCCAGATTTTTATGGTCAGTAAACACGGTAATAGGGTGTCTGGCTCCCTCTAGCCAATGGCGCCATTCCTCAAAAGCCAACTTGATGGCCAACAATTCCCTATCTCCCACATCATAATTTCTCTCTGCGGAGGAGAGTTTCTTCGAGAAAAAGGCACATGGTTGCCATTTGGCAGGAGAGGAACCCTGAGACAAGACCGCACCCACCCCTACCTCAGAAGCATCAACCTCAACTATGAAGGGTAACGAAATATCAGGTTGTACCAGGATGGGAGCGGAAGCAAAACTCTCCTTGATATTAGAAAAGGCCTTACGCGCCTCTACGACCAGGAAGAAAAATCTACCCCCTTTCTGGTCATATCAGTGAGTGGTTTAACAACAGAGGAATAATTCAAAATAAATTTCCTGTAATAATTGGCAAAGCCCAAAAAACGCATCAGCGCCTTCTGATTCTCAGGAAGCTCCCACTCAAGCACAGCGCGGACCTTCTCGGGGTCCATGCGAAAACCAGAAGCGGAGAGAAGAAACCCCAGAAATTGAATTTCTGGAACCGCAAACACACATTTTTCCAGTTTTGCGTATAATTTATTCTCCCGCAGGATGAGCAAGACCTGACGTAAATGTTCCTTAAGAGTCTTGAAATCAGGAGAAAAAATCAAAATGTCATCCAAATACACTAATACAAATTTTCTCATTAAATGATAAAAAATGCTGTTCACGAAATGCTGAAAAACGGCTGGGGCATTCATCAAACCAAAAGGCATAACCAAATTCTCAAAGCCGGGGTATTGAAAGCCGTCTTCCATTTGTCTCCTTCTCTGACCCTGACCAGGTTGTATGCCCCTCTTAGGTCTAATTTGGAAAAGACTTTAGCCCCAACAACCTGATTAAACAGGTCCGGGATCAGAGGAAGCGGATAAGGGTCACGAATAGTGATACTGTTCAGCTCCCTGAAATCCAGACAAAGTCTTAAAGAACCATCTTTTTTCTTAACAAAGAAAAAACCAGCGGCAACAGGTGACTTCGAGGGTCGTATGTGTCCTTTTCTCAGACTCTCAGAGATATAAGCACGCATAGCGACCCTCTCAGGTTGGGAAAGATTGTATAAACAAGATTTAGGCAGCTTGGCGCCTGGGATGAGATTAATAGGGCAATCGTACTCCCTGTGCGGGGGCAAATCCTGAACTCCACTCTCAGAGAAGACATCCAAAAATTCAGAGAGGAAAGGTGGTACAGTCTCAGTAGAAACCTCAGAAACAGATGTCATGAGGCAATTCTCTCTGCAAAAGTCACTCCAACCATTTATTTGCCTCGCTTGCCAATCAATGGTGGGGTTATGTTTAGTGAGCCAGGGTAGCCCCAACACTAGAGGAGTAGGCAAACCGCTAAGGACGAAACATGACACATCCTCAACATGAGCATCACTCACAATTAAACGGATATTGTGAACTATGCCCTTTAATGATTTCTGAGAAAGTGGAGCGGAATCAATAGCAAAAACAGGAATATCCTTTCCCAAAGTGCATACCTGGAAACCATGAGTTATTGCAAATTGATTATCAATGAGATTGACAGCTGCTCCACTATCCACAAAAATCTCACAAAAAATGCTTTTGCTCTCTAGCACCACCCTAGCAGGCAGGACAAAACGGGAACTACAAGCAAACGGAAAACCTTCAATTTCCGCCTCAACCCTGCCAATAGTAACAGACGGAACATTTTTAAAAGATTTTTTCCTTTTTGTTTCTTTATTACTCCCAGAAAACTGCCTGAATCTCCTAGAGGGACAAACATTTGCCAGATGATTTATACCTCCACAACAAAAACAAACCCTCCCATGCGGGCTGAATCTTCTATTGTCAGAGGCAATCAACCCCAGCTGCATGGGCTCCTGCTCAGAAGGGGCTGACAGCGACTGAGACCCCTGCGCACAGAAAGAGACCGCTGAACTGTCCCGGGACTGAGTATGACAGGAAGGAGAGATCGCTCCTCTCTCTCTAAGACGCCTGTCAATACGAACGGCCTGAGACATAGCAGAATCCAAGGAGGTAGGTCTCTCATGAAAGGCAAATGCATCTTTCAATCCCTCTGAAAGACCATGGCAAAATTGACTTCGGAGTGCAGCATCATTCCAACCAGTATCAGCTGCCTATCTCCGAAATTCTGAGCAGTATATCTCTGCGGATTGTTTACCCTGGCATAACAGACGTAGTCTAGACTCAGCCAGAGCAATACGATCCGGATCATCATATATCTGACCCAGGGCTAAAAAGAATTCATCCACTGAACGGAGGGGCCGTGCCCCCTCCGGCAGCGAAAAGGCCCAGGATTGAGCGTTACCCCTGAGCAGCGATATAATGATCCCCACCCTCCGTTCTTCATCACCAGAGGAATGGGGAAGAAGGCGAAAATGGAGTTTGCAAGCCTCTCTAAAACGCACAAAATACTCACTACCCCCGGAGAACGTATCCGGGAGCGAGATCTTAGGCTCAGAACAAACTCCATGAACGCAAGCTGAACCAGTCACTTGAAACTGAGAAAAAGTCTTACGGAGATCAGCTACCTCCCATGAAAGACCCTGGAAGCGCTCAGCCAAAAGTGAAACCGGATCCATGCTTGAGACGGTTTTGGCGGCTTATAATGTCACGGATGGTGTACAGGAAACAAGACAATGCAATACAATTAATGACTCACTGGATCCACAACTAAGGAACAAAAGGGAGACCCCTACATGAGACCTGCCACTCTCCCTAATTGCTCAGCCTATGCGAACACCCCAAAGGTGGATGGGCGCATATTCACGTACCTCGGCTATCTAATACCTGAAGACCCTACAATAGTGAGGGGACACGACCACCGGCTCCCTACACAAGACACAGAGGGAGTCAGGGTCACCTGAAAATCCAGCAGACAGAAAATCACAAATAAAGGAACAGCACTTATCTTGCAGAGGACTGGGGAATAGAAACAGCAAGCACACACACTCCAGGAAGTTGTATAAGCCGCAACCTAATGCATCATGGGGAGGAACTTAAAGGGAAGCAATCAGTCCAACTGCATGACAGCTGAGATAGACTAACGAGATGAGGAACTTAACCAAAACAAAGAAACTCAAGGAGGAGGATCTGGAAAGCTCCTGTCAGAGCTTCTCAACTGTCTGGTTGTGACACCGAAGTTACGCTGTAGCGCAGACAGCCGAGTGGCGGCAGGATGAGAACGCCGGAAGCGCGCACAGATGGCCCGCACTTTATGCAGCAGCTCTGACATGTCGGGGTAGTTGTGAATGAATTTCTGCACCACCAAATTCAGCACATGCGCCAGGCAAGGGATGTGCGTCAAACCGGCTAGTCCCAGAGCTACATCGAGATTTCGCCCATTATCGCACACCACCAGGCCGGGCTTGAGGCTCACCGGCAGCAACCAATCGTCGGTCTGTTGTTCTATACCCCGCCACAACTCCTGCGCGGTGTGGGGCCTGTCCCCCAAACACATCAGTTTCAGAACGGCCTGCTGACGTTTACCCTGGGCTGTGCTAAAGTTGGTGGTGAAGGTGTGTCGCTGACTGGATGAGGAGGTGGAAGAAGAGGAGGAGGAAGCCGAGTAGGAGGATGAGGCAACAGGAGGCAAAGAATGATGCCCTGCGATCCTTGGCGGCGGAAGGACGTGAGCCAAACAGCTCTCCGCCTGGGGCCCAGCCGCCACTACATTTACCCAGTGGGCAGTTAGGGAGATATAGCGTCCCTGGCCATGCTTACTGGTCCACGTATCTGTGGTTAGGTGGACCTTGCCACAGATGGCGTTGCGCAGTGCACACTTGATTTTATCCGATACTTGGTTGTGCAGGGAGGGCACGGCTCTCTTGGAGAAGTAGTGCCGGCTGGGAACAACATACTGTGGGACAGCAAGCGACATGAGCTGTTTGAAGTTGTCCGTCTCCACCAGCCTGAATGACAGCATTTCAAAGGCCAGCAGTTTAGAAATGCTGGCATTCAGGGCCAGGGATCGAGGGTGGCTAGGTGGGAATTTACGCTTTCTCTCAAAGGTTTGTGAGATGGAGAGCTGAACGCTGCCGTGTGACATGGTTGAGATGCTTGGTGACGGAGGTGGTGGTGTTTGTGGCACATCCTCTGTTTGCTGGGCGGAAGGTGCCAACGTTCCTCCAGAGGCGGAGGAAGAGGCCGAGGCAGCAGTAGAAGAGGCCGAGGCGGCAGCAGCAGAAGAGGTAGCAGGAGGGGCCTGAGCCCTTTCTTGGTTTTGAAGGTGCTTACTCCACTGCAGCCCGTGTCTCGCATGTAGATGCCTGGTCATGCAGGTTGTGCTAAGGTTCAGAACGTTAATGCCTCGCTTCAGGCTCTGATGGCACAGCGTGCAAACCACTCGGGTCTTGTCGTCAGCACATTGTTTGAAGAAGTGCCATGCCAGGGAACTCCTTGAAGCTGCCTTTGGTGTGCTCGGTCCCAGATGGCGGTGGCCAGTAGCAGACGGACTCTCTTGGCGGTGGGTGTTCTGCTTTTGCCAACTGCTCCCACTTTTGCTACGCTGTTGGCTCGGTCTCACCACTGCCTCTTCCTCTGAACTCTGAAAGTCAGTGGCACGACCTTCATTCCATGTGGGGTCTAGGACCTCATCGTCCCCTGCATCGTCTTCCACCCAGTCTTCCTCCCTGACCTCCTTTTCGGTCTGCACACTGCAGAAAGACGCAGCAGTTGGCACCTGTGTTCATCATCAGAGACGTGCTGAGGTGGTATTCCCATGTCATCATCATCAGGAAACATAAGTGGTTGTGCGGCAGTGCATTCTATGTCTTCCACCCCTGGGGAAGGGCTAGGTGGATGCCCTTGGGAAACCCTGCCAGCAGAGTCTTCAAACAGCATAAGAGACTGCTGCATAACTTGAGGCTCAGACAGGTTCCCCGATTTACACGGGGGTGATGTGACAGACTGATGGGCTTGGGTTTCAGGCGCCACCTGTGCGCTTTCTGCAGAAGACTGGTTGGGAGATAATGTGAACGTGCTGGATCCACTGTCGGCCACCCAATTGACTAGCGCCTGTACTTGCTCAGGCCTTACCATCCTTAGAACGGCATTAGGCCCAACCAAATATCGCTGTAGATTCTGGCGGCTACTGGGACCTGAGGTAGTAGGTTCAGTAGGACGTGTAGCTGTGGCAGAACGGCCACGTCCTCTCCCAGCACCAGAGGCTCCACCAACACCACCACCACGACCATGACCGCGTCCCTTATTAGATGTTTGCCTCATAGTTAGCGTTCACAAAGCAAAGTAAAAAGTGGTTAAGTATGTTAAAAATAACCGCCAATATAAACCCTGATGTAGGGTATTGCACTCATTTATTTTTTTTAACTCTATATGACAGCGGTATTTGTGGCCTAAATGTAACACTCACTTATGCACGTCTAATCCCAGATGCGCAGTCAGTATATATCAGAGGCTTTTTTCACCCCAGTAAGCAAAAAGCCGTATTTATGGCCTAAATGTGACAGTCACTTATGCTTGTCTAATCCCAGATGTGCAGTATATTAGAGGGTTTTTTCACCCCAGTAAGACAAAGCTGTATTTCTGGCCTTAATGTGACAATCACTTATGCATGTGTAATCCCAGATGTGCAGTATATCAGAGGGTTTTTTCACCCTAACCAAAATGCTGTATTTCTGTCCTAAATGTGACAGTGACTTATGCTTGTCTAATCCCAGATGTGCAGTATATTAGAGGGGTTTTTCACCCCAGTATTCCAATGCTGTATTTCTGGACTTGCAGATAGCCTATGCTGGTGCACTATCGTTGCATAAAATGGCTGCCGATCATATATTGATGAAATGAAGAAAAAAATGTTCGTTTTCAGCAGTAGTTGGCTCAGGGCAGGCTTAAAAAAATTGTGCACTGCACCCACAAAACACTTTTCCTGTAGATCGCTGAGTACATAAACCAGTTCTTGATAAGATCGCTCCCTGATCTCTCCCTCACAGCAGCTGCAGCCTCTCCCTACACTAATCCGAGCAGAGTGACGGACGGCGCTAAGTGACTCCAGCTTAAATAGAGGCTGGGTCACAGGCTGCAGTTGACCAATCACAGCCATGCCAATAGTAGGCATGGCTGTGATGGCCTTTTGGGGCAAGTAGTATGACGCTTGTTGATTGGCTGCTTTGCAGCCTTTCAGAAAGCACCATAAAAATCGCTGAACACCGAACCCGAACTTTTACGTAAATGTTCGGGTCCGGGTGCCGAAAACCTAAAGTATTACAATCATTCATGCCCCATTTACCTTGCATACTTGGCTGGGTTTTTTTGGACAATTTTTGGTGATCACCTGACGAATATGTGTTTTCTCATGTATCAGGTGATTGCCAGTACATCAAGTTGGCAGTTTCATAACCTGAAATTCGCTCATCTCTAGTTGTAATCATACTGACACAGAGAATGAAGGGCGTGGGTCAGTTTTGCCACAAACGCAGTAGGAACAAAACCCATAAAACTGTGGAGGAATTGCGTCTTTTTTTCCAATTCCACCCCTTTTGGATTTTTTTTTTTTACCGCTTCCCACTACATTGTATGCCATAATTAATGGTGGGATTAGAAAGTACAACTTGTCAAGCAAAAAAATAAGCCCTCATACAGCTATGCGAACGGAAATATAAAAAAGTTATGGCTCAAGGAAGATAGGGAAGAAAAATGAGAACGAAAAAACCTCTGGTATCCTAAGGGTTAAAATATAGGTGCCATTAGTCCTTAGCTTATATAACTTTGAAATGAGGCTTCACCAAAATGGCTGCTACACTGAAGACAGAACTGAGCAGAGGATCACCTACAGGAGTAACGCTCTAGAGGCGGTGTTTACAGTGACAGGACAGGGACAACCATGTACTAACCCTGGGTCAGAAATCGGTAGTAGACCAGAGACATGACGACTTGGTGAAGTGAGAGCCGAGGGAAAGGCTGTTTTCGTCCCCGGTGTTCAGGTCACCCTGTGTTTGCTCCTGGTTCAAACATGTGAGCGCTGTGTGACACTAGTACTGTGGCCGCGGGCTGAACCATGGAGCGGAGCGACTACTTCACCTCTCTGCTGGTGAGTGCTGCGCGGCACCGCTCTGTCTGATTACTGCCCAGCCTGACTGGAGGTTGTACAGAGGTCCTGACCTTTGGCACCGGTCGGGATACAGGTCACCTACCTGCCCGAAGCGTCTATCTGCGACCTACAGCACTTCAGCTCCTGTCATGCGCTTGGTGGGGGTGGTAGTCCCACAGCAGATCAGTGCTGCAGCCCATAGACAGGGAGCATATAATGGGGGGCACCCTCCATGGCAGATACTTTATGACCAGCTCTGTCCATCCACTAAGACTGGCACAGGGGGCATTACTATGAGGCTGCACAGTGGGCATTGGTGTGACTGAGGCTGATGTGATGGGCATTGGCATGATGCTTGCGCAGTGGGTATTGGTGTGACTTGGGGCTGGCACGATGGGCGTTGGCGTGAGGGTGGCACGGTGAGCCTTGGCATGAAGCATGCAGAAAAAGCATTGGCATGAGGGTGGTGTGATGTGCATTGAACACTGTCATGATGAGCCTTGGCGTAAGGCACGCACGATGGGCATTGGCATGAGTGTAGGTGTGACTGGGGCTGGCATGACCAGCTTTGGCATGAATCTAGTGCAGTGAGCGTTGACGTTTTAATAGGGTAAGGCTGGCCTAATGACTGCTGGCACAATGGGCTTTGCCTTCACGTCTGGAGCCTTTACTTGTACTGTATACATGAGGCCTAGAGGGCAGCTCGTAGGGAAAAAAATAATTCTTTGTAAAAATTCACAAACCCTTGTGCCCCGCGGCCACTAGAAGCGACCCGACCTGTTACACCCGCTCATTGTCTTCATTCTTCTGAAACTATAACTCCCAGCATGCACACTCTCTGCCGTTCCCAGAATGCTGGGAGTTGTAATTTCACAACATATGGAATGCTCAAGGTTGCTGACCCCTGATCTAGATGCCTCTTTTCTATAACTAAGTGCTTTTAATGATTTTTATTCAGTTTTATATAATTTTTTGTATTAGCCCGGAGGTTTTTTTGTTTTTGCGTTTTTGTTTTGCGCTCCCTTCCTTTTTATTTGTCCGTTCACATAGCCCATATAAGGGCTTGTTTTTTGCAGGACAAGTTGTACTTTCCAACGCCACCATTTAATATTGCATAAGATGTAGCGGGGGAAAAATTCCAAATGGAGTGAAATTGCAAAAAAAAAAAAAAAAAAAGCAACTGCTGCACACACGCTCTGGCTCCTACGACCCCCGCACGGGGGAGCCGGAGCATCACCAGAAGCGCGCGCTTCCAGTGTTTCACGCGCTTCATTACTGCCGGTTGCGGACATTAACCGCGGGTGTCTGCTATAAGAAACGGCAGGCACCCGCTCCGCTCCTCAGGAGCGGGCGCCACCTTTAAAGACCTGGCCAGCGCCGCACTATTACGGCCCTGGTCGGAAAAGGGTTAATGATCTATAGGTTACTGTTCTGGCCTGCTTTGTCACACTGTAACAAGCGTATATGATACGACACCAACCACAAGGGCCCTGCGGATTAACAGCGTTTATTCAGGAGAATTGCCGTATAAAGAAATGATAACCCTTTATATGACTGTTTAGCTGTTAATTGCTGATGGATTATTTATAAAGATAGATGTATGTAACATTGTTTTATTTATTCTTGTTTTATGGAAACAATATCATCTTTGAATAAACAGTTTGTATTTATTTATAAATATCTATTTCCTCTGCAAAATTGCTGCTGAGAGCCAGCTGTGTACAGTATAGATCCCCCCCACACTTTTCTTCTTCTGACATTGGGCAGTCGGCCAGTTGGATCACCCACATATCCATCGTGAGACACTGACTTCCGTGTTTGTTATTAAAGGGAACCCGTCACCACATAATGCAATCTGCAGGTAGCACGTTATAGAGCAGGAGGAGCTGAGCAGACTGATATATCGTTTTGTGGGAAAAGATTCAGTAAAACTTGTAATTTATAAATTTATATCTCTGTGTTTTCTGACTTAAGCTGTACGCAGGGGTAGGTATTGTCAGTTATTGACAGCATTCCCTGTGTACGTGTGTACACGGAGATAGCTGTCAGTCACCTGAGTTGTAAGCAATCTGCTGCTCTGTCGTCCCATGTAAAGGGATCTTATGTGTGTATCCAGAGATTCGGATCACACCTCCCCCGTGAACAATGGTCTGAAATATCAGAGATATAAATTGCAAGTTTTACGGAATGTGATATATATATTTGCTAATAGACTGCGCCATTATTTGTGTTTTCACGCCCCCATGAGACCTATAGCTTCTACATTTTGCACTGGTGATAGTTGGAGGGGCTTTCCGTCACCAGACAGACTTATGATTTTATTATTTTGTTTATGTAGGAAAAGTCTTTCTGATTATTATTATTATTTATACTCAAGATTTGCACATTGAAAAAAAATTCAAAATTTGATAATAAATTTGATAATAAAAATCGTCCTTTTTTGCCCCAGAATAAGGGGGTGTGACTTAATCGGGGTGTGATTTACGTCTCTTGATCCGGTAGCCATTCTCACAGTTCCTTTGTCTTGCAGGCCGGAGGGACGGCGGGTATGTGTGTCGACCTTATTTTATTCCCGCTCGACACCATTAAAACCAGACTTCAAAGCCCTCAGGGATTCTCCAAATCTGGTGGTTTCCGCGGCATCTACGCCGGCGTTCCTTCCACGGCTGTTGGGTCATTTCCTAATGGTAAGATTTCCATTCTTAGATTCGGAGCAGGTCCTCCTGAACATACAAAAAAGTGAATCTGTCACCAGCGACCTCCCTATCAAACTGTTTGCATCAGCACGTGATTAAAATGCTGTTTTTCTTTTGTTGAGCCGAGGCTCCGTTCCCGAATTATTCATTTTTTTCCAAAAATATGCAAATTAGGTATTTGGTGCAATGAGGACGGCACTATTGCTGTTGTTGCACCTTTATCTGGGCAGCCCCTCCTTCGCTGCTTTGACACTGTCTGGCCCTGTCAACCAAAGCAGCGAGGTATGGGCTCGTCATAGAAAGGCAACAAGAGCAATGTTGACGCCCTCATTGCACCAAATGCCTAATTTGCATATGCAGAAAAAGGATTACGGTATAACTCTGGAATGGATCCTCCTATTAAAAAAGGGAAAAAAATCTGTTTTAATTAGGTGAACCACAGCAAAGTTTCTATGTAAACAGGTGGACAGGGAAGTCGCTGGTGACAGAGAGGCTGTTTAAAGTTTGCCTGAAGGCCTACCCATCAATATCAGATCGGTGGGGATCTAACCTCCTGCAACCCCACTGATCGCCTGGCTGAAGTGGCAGCAGTTCTCCGATGCTTGTGGTGCCCCCTTCATAGTTTACTAAATACAGCGCCACTCGTTTCACAGTGGCTGTGCATGGTATTACAGCGCACTCCAATTAAGTGAGCTGCAGAGAGCCGCAATGTCGGAATCCAGCCAATATCCTATGTACAGCACTGTGTGTGGTGAGAAATGAGGGGATTGCAGCATTTGACAGATTTCCATGGCCTCTTCAGTCAGATGATGGGAGTTGGACCCTCACAATCGAAGTTACCAACATCGAAGTTCTGGAAGACACCTTTTCATACATGTATTTTAAGGTCTGTACGAGGCCCGCTTATTCAGAAAGGGGAATGTTGCCTTTTCATGTATAGCACCCGCTGATGTGCGGCAGCAGGACAGATGTAACTGAAGAATTCTTGATTTTGCTTTGTATCTTCTGTGATGATTACATCGGAATATTTAGCTTTTTAGAAACGTCTCACTTTTCTTTGCTTTTCTCTTTAGCTGCTGCTTTTTTCGTGACTTACGAGACTGTGAAATGTGTGCTTCACTCCGGCTCCTCTCCTTACCTCACGCCATTAGCGCATATGGCAGCCGCCTCTATCGGGGAAGTGGTAAGTCTGGATTTATGTTTCATAAGCCCCCTTTACGTGAATCGTTTAAAAATTGTAAAATTGAGCAAAAGTGATCATTTATCAAGCACTGAACGATTGAACAGCAACCAATGATCATCCAGTTTGTCGTTCTCTCGATTGCTCAGGTAGACGCCTAAATCATTGCTCGTCATCCAGAATTCCACAAGTGTTGAAAAGTTATCGTTTACAGCAGGGATGCCCAATCTACAGCCCCTCCAGCTGTTGCAAAACTACAACTCCCAGCATGCCTGAACAGCCTTCAGCAATCAGGGCATGTTGGGAGTTGTAGTTTTGCAACAGCTGGAGGGGCTGTAGATTGGGCATCCCTGGTTTACAGCACAGATGATCCCACAGTGGGTGCGGAATCGTTACACCACTCACGTCATGTCAATGGGGTTTTACAAGTGTTTTTTTTATTTCTGATGACCTATCCTCTGGACAGGTCATCAGTATCTGATCAATTGTTTGAGAAGGCAGCGGTGCTCGCAGTAGCGCTGCAGCCTTCTCTCAGCTCGCCAAGCACAGCGCCGTGCATTGTATAGTGGCGGTGCTTGGTATCACAGCTCAGCTCCATTCACTTTTATGAGACTGAGCGGCGCCTAGGCCATGTCACTGATGAACGTGACGTCACTGGCCTAGGAAAAGCTGTGAGAAGGCCATGGCGCTACTGTGAGTGCCGGTACCCTCTCAAACAGCTAAACGGCAGGGGTCCTGGGTGTCGGACCCAGATCATTAGTAAAAAAAAAAAAAACACTTGGAAAACCGGAAACACGTGTGCAGACCACAAAAGGGTGTGGATTCTAAAT
This sequence comes from Bufo bufo, assembly GCF_905171765.1. Lineage (NCBI taxonomy): Eukaryota > Metazoa > Chordata > Amphibia > Anura > Bufonidae > Bufo > Bufo bufo. The sequence continues at coordinate 26,185,667 of NC_053397.1, read as the reverse complement.
TTGTTTGCGCCTTCAAGTGTTCTCCTATTGGTTTAAACTGAAGTAGGAGGAAACCCTTCCAGCCACTTTTTTCGGACCAAATCCTCTTCCTTCATTTTTGCCAATTTTTTAAATTTATTTTTTCATCAAGCTCCATGTCTATTACGACATGCACTTTGCAACCGCGTGGTCTCAACTGAAGACGAAATGAAGAATGCATACAGGAGGGAAGGTGGTCTTTGGTGGTAAAGAGGGTGGAACCAAGGGTCTTTACACACCTTTTTGACACACCCAACACAATCCCTAACACCACCCGCACAGTCCATTATCTTTTAGTGTGAATGCAACTCTTTGCTTGACAAACAATCTGTTACACAATCACACGATACTCAACTCTGCACATATATAGGGTTAAAGTTTGAACGTTAACAACAAGTTCGTCAATCAATCAAATCAATTATCTGAGTGTGCAAATGTGGAGAATTAAAAAAAAAAATGAAAGGCTATAGCTTGTATACATTTTGACATGAGAAAAGAATGACTTTTGCATATGTTATTGGTTACATTGAATATAACGTTTTGGGTTACAGTCTTGATTGCCTCGTTCTTTCTTAGACCCCTGATATCTAGGTTACAACCTACTCCTCGTTTCAGACCTTTCTCACATGGACCTGTCCCTGCTGTCATGTTTAGCAACTAGGTGAAGGATTTACACTGACTCTACAGAAGCAAAATGGTAGAAAAGTATTCATGGAGACTGTACGGGAACCCGATTAATTTTGGTTTTAATTAGGAAGGTGTAAAGGTGCCCACAGCCTTTAACAATAAATATGGCAAAACAAAATGATAAGAAACGAACCTGAATTCTGTGGCGAAAGGAAAGGTGATGGTAAAGGGAGAATTGGAGGATCCAGAGAATACTTGTGTAGTGCAGGTCCACTCTTGTATAGGTCCACTAGGGATGTAAATGCTGTGGATTTGCATTTGGCAAATGCACAGTGTTTTACAGCACTAGCAAAGTCGCTGAAAGTTTATGTAATGCCATCCACATGCCATCCAAATCTGCAGCATAAGGGCCCATGCGCACGAACATTGTTGTTTTGTGGTCTGCAAATTACGGATCTGCAAAACATGAATACCAGCCATATGCGTTCCACATTTTGCAGAACAGAAACGCCGGCCAATAATTGAACAGTCTTTCCTTGTCCGTAATGCGGACAATAATAGGACATGTTCTATTTTCCCTTACGCCCGTGACAGCACCCTTGAGAGACCGCCTCCATCCAGGACAGGAAACGGGAACTTCCGTGGAGAGCTTTTAAGGAGGGGCTCTGCCCCTATAGCACCAGCTCCTGTTTCCTGTCCTATGGGATAGGATATGCTGTGGGGAGCTGTGGGGAGCTGTGTGTAGGCTGCAGGAGCCCCTGGTTTGATTATCCATATGGTGGTTACCTGGTGCGGCCTAAGTCTCCACTAGGAGCCGGTAGCAGAGTCTGGGGCACTCCTTCTAGGTCCAGGACTTATGTCGATCCTCCTTGCAGTGTTGAGGAGGTCCGGGGCCATTTTCTCTCTCCTACCCTGCCTGCTCGTGCTTCTCTCTGGGCGAGGGGACGGGCCGAGAGTCTCGTGGCGTGGCTGTGCACGCGTACTGGAAGTTGTATGATATGGCTTCTGGTATTTGGAACGCAGGTGGTTCCGGGTGGAGCCCGTTCCGGAACTGGAGGGGTGATTGCTCCTTCCAGTTTGGCTGCATGGGAGCGCCGGCAGGAGCCTGGCTTAGGGTAATTAAACCCTGAATCTTGAACAGCATGCTGCCAGAAGGATGCCAGCCAGCCTGTAGGTGTGTGTACCTAATGGAAACTTACCTCTTCTTATCTGGAAGTATGGAAGAGGAGGGTAGTCAGCGCGCTGATGCCCAGGAGGGTCATGATGGCAGACAGGTATTCCTGGTGGGGTAAGGGGGTTCAATTCCCACCTTTTTTTTCTTCATTTTGATGGTGTTTATCCTTTTTATTTTAGAATACCAAAAAAGGGGCCCTAAATCCAGGGAAGAGAGTATGCAGTGTGCAAGAAAAAACTCGCTCCATCCTGGTCCGAATTGTTGTGTCAGCATTGTGTTAACAAGGTGGTTGAGGAGGAATCGCCGTCCCTGCTTCAGAGTATCAAGCACATTGACAAATCTGAAGTTTCTGATTCAATTCAAGGGGATGGAGCTTAGCCGCTCCCAGGTCATTGATACTAGTCGTGACGTCACTGGGCCGGCGGTAAACAGTGAGAAGGCCGCGGCTCTGCTGGAGCGCCGCTGCCTTCTCAAACAGCTGATTGGCAGGCGTCCCGGGTGTCGGACCCCCGCCGATCAGATGCTGATGATCTATCCAGAGGATAGATCATCAGTTTAAACAAAGTGCAGAACCCCTTTAAAGTGTCTTAGAAATGCCTCCCTTCCACGGCTATGGACAAGCGGGGTCACTTTATAATTTCAGATTCTGAATCTTCTGATGAGAATGAGCAAGGAGAAATCCTAGATGATTCAAGCTCTTCCTCCGTCGAAGTATCCGTGGGTAGACCATTATTCTCCCTGTGGAGGAGATGATTCCCTGCTGAAAGCTATTTGAGGCACTATGGAAATGGATGAGGCTAAAGAGCAAAAGTCCTTTATGTTTGGGGACCTGGGACATAAAAAGTATTTTTAAATAAAAAAGTGAAATATTTAATTCAGAGGGAATGTAAAAAACCTGATAAGAATTTTTTTTTACTCCTAAGAGTAAATATCCGTTTGAGGGAGAATCATCCTGTTGGGGTAGTCTACCCAATATAGCTACTACCTCTACAGCCAGATCTTTAAAGTTATGGTTGCAGGAGTTGGAGTCCCATATTCAAAATAAAACGTCCAGAGAACAGCTACTGGCAGTTTTCCCAACAATATTTAGGGCAGTAGATTTTATCTCTGATGCCTCAGCAGACGCGATAAGATTGAATGCCAGGTCAGCCACTCTGTCAAATTCTGCTACGAGGGCTATTTGGCTTAGAGGTTGGTCTGGCGAGACGGGTTCTAAAAACAAGCTTTGTTCTATGCCGTGTCGGGGGGATTTTCTCTTTGGGTTCGTCCTGGACGACCTCTTAGAGAAGGCCTCAGATAGCAAACAGGAAAGATTTCAACAGAGCAAGTAAAAGACAAAGAAACTGAGGTGAAAATGGAGGTCAAAAAAGACACGTTCCTCTTTCAAGGCTGGGTTCACACCTGAGCGTATTCGATAAGCGCTTTTTACAGGCGTTTGTATCGGGCGTTTTTAATGGGCGGAAACAAGCAAACGCCCATTTAGGCGCGTTCCCGCTGAAGTCTTTGGGCGGGAACGCGCAACAATACGCCCCAAAGAAGCTCCTGTACTTCTTGGGGCGTAGGGCGTTTTACAGCACGTTCGTACGCGCTGTAAAATGCTCAGGTGAGAACCATGCCCATAGGGAAACATTGGTTTTTGCCTGTTCAACGTTTTACAGCGCGTAGGAACGCGCTGTAAAACGCTCAGGTGTGAACCCAGCCTAACTCCCAGTCTACTTCAGGGCCTAAGTCAAGTCAGCAATGACGGTTACTATCCTGTGGGGGAAAAGATTCTCTCTCTTATCAGGCTGGGGAGGAAATTTTTGCAAGCCCTTGGATAAATGGGATTTTAAGAGAAGTTTTTCGCTAGAGTCCCCCACCCACCGGAAAGATTGAAAATGACAGATTTGACCATAAATTCCATTAAAAAAAATATATAAAAAAACAACATAATAAATAAAGTAAATAAAATAAAAATGTCCCTATTAAGGAAGGAAGTTTTAGTTCCAGTCCCGGAAGGACTAAAAAGGGATTTTTACTAGTCTCTGTTTCTAGTGCCCAAACCAAACAGGTCCTTCCGGATGATCATAAACTTAAGAGACTCAAATGCAAAATATTCAAGATGGAGTCCATTCAGATAGCGATAAAACATCTCTTCAAGGACTGTGTAGTGGCTACTATAGACATAAAGGATGTTTACTACCACGTCCCATTACATGTCGTTTTTTCAAAAGTATCTCAGAGTAGCAGTGTCTATAGAAGGTCAGATTACTCATCTGCAATACCGAGCCCTACCATTTGGAATCTCCCAAGCTTCCAGACTATTCACATCATTATGCCAGTGTTATCCAATACATTCCAGAACTGTAAGGGTTACATAGCATCATAAATCAATATAATGTTATGTGACCCCCAGCAGCGCTGGAAGGTCAGGCCGGGAGCTGCGCTGGGGGAGAAACGCTCATTTGCAAGGGGCCTTACAAGCAGTTGTTGTGTCCCCCCCCCCCCCCCAGGCTAGTTACTATTCTAGTCGTCTCTCAAGGGTGCTGTCATGGGTGTAAGGGAAATTCAGGATTACACTAACATGTAATCATTTTTACATTTATGTATTATGTATAAGATATATATATATATATATATATATATATAATTTAGATTTACGGTTCAATCATTATTTTATTAAAGCGTATAAATGAGCAATGTATAAATATATCCAATATGTATACATAAACATGAAAATTACAAAGGTCGAAAACTGGTCATACAAATAAGTCTGAGGTAGTAGTACATTCTATGATTAGCATTACAGAACATTATTTTCAAGTAACAAGCCCGTGGGGACTTCTGGAAATGAGTCCAAGAGCACCCATGGTATATATTCTCTAAGTTCCAGACCAGCAACCACATAGGACAAGGAGAGACATCACAAGACATGACAGACCAAGACAAGACATAAACAGAAGGAAGGAAAGGGGGAAGGAGGTGTATAGGATAGAAGGTTCTGCTTAGTGTAGTATTTAGGAGCTATTACCCGGGATAATACCTGTTGTCAACCAATCATGAAAAGATGTGGAGGTGCGAAACCGATTCCATGGGTCCCAAATCCCCCAGAAGGCCGAAGCAGATCCTGAATCCACAGCGCCTAACTCTTCCATATGAACTAGTGAATCTAGAGCGCTAGACCAGGTCACTCTCAAAAGACTCTCTGTAGACCTCCATTGACGGGGAATTATCTGTCTCATAGCTAAGATAAACAAGCGAAGGGCACCCTTCTTAATCTGCGAAATCCGCCCTGAGAACATGGATAGAAGAGCTATCGCAGGTGAGGGTGTAATAGTAGCTTTGTATAAGAAATTATATAAGTCAAAGATCTCCCGCCACAGGGGGGCCACACCTGGACAGCCCCACCATACATGTGTCATGGAGCCTCTTGCATTACGACACCTCCAGCATGTATCAGGAACCTGAGAATAAAATTGGTGTAATCGCACTGGGGTCCTATACCATCTGCTAAGGATTTTATAGTTGAGTTCTTGTAGATTACAAGACACAGTTAATTTATGAGTGAAGAGAAGTGATCTAGACCATTGCTCTGCAGAGAAGGTAGATCCCAGTTCCGATTCCCAATCAGACATGAATTTGAGTTTAGTTCCTTGAGTGCCTGTGGAAGAATCCTCTTTCTCCCCAGAGTTCAACATGGCATATAGTAGAGATATAGCATGATCAGGAGCTGACCTCGCTGTGCACATTTTTTCAAATTCAGTTAAGGGGGGACATGACCGCAATCCAGGTATCAGGGATTTAATAAAGCTTCGCAATTGAAAGTAGAGGAGCCAGCGTCCAGGGCCCGAAGGAATAATGTGGGAGAGGTCATCCAAAGGGAGTAGACCATTCTGCTTATAGACGTCTATCAAATTGATTGGATGTCTATTCTGGTCTCCCAGGGCTGGGAGCTGACTCAAACCTGTGGGAAGATCTGCATGGCCCGTGAGTGTCATGAGAGGACCAGGAGAATGTATAAGTCTAAGTTTGACCGCAAATTTAGCCCAGAGCTTAGCTAAGGTATATAGAAGCATCGGGGATTGCGAGTTAGGTAATAAATTCAAGGCAGTAGGGGACAACCCAAAAACTCGAGATATTTAGATTTAAATAAGATTAGGACAAGTTCTCGCAATTAACTGGTACTATAGGGGCAGAGACCCTCTTTAAAAGCTCTCCACGGAAGTTCCTTTCCTGGATGGAGGTGGTCTCTCAAGGGTGCTGTCATGGGCTCGTGGAAAAACAATTACCAGTAAGTGTAATCCAGAATTTCTTTGCAGAACGGACATACGGACACGGAATGCACACAAAGTCAATTCCGTCATTCTCTGCGGCCCCATTTAAGTAAATGGTTCCGCATACGGGCCTCAATAAAAACGGAACTGACAAAAAATAAGGTTGTGTGCATGAGCCCCAACTGCATCAAAATCCACAGTGGAAATTCCACCCCATGTTAAGCAATAACAGTGTCAGCAGCAGGATTGCAGCTTGGTGACTGTTTCCACTTTGACTAACTGTGATTCATCCAAGGCGTAAAATACAAAAGGTAACGCAATGGAGAGTCAAAATTTACATTTTTTAACCCCTTAAGGGCTTGTGCCGTACATGTACAGCAGAAGTCCAGATGGTGCCCGCCCAGAAGCTGAGCGAGCGCTGTAGCCGCCAGGTGCATGCTTTTTTACATAGCAGACATCCAGAGGCATTGTCTGTGTTAGGCAATAATGCCAATCACGGACATTTAACCCCCTCAGATGCCCTTGCACCAAGATCGAGGGACCAGTTTGGTTGCCGTGGCAGCCTTGGGCCCTCTGACGGATCCAAGGCCTGCCACAGCGAAGTTCCTATAGGAACATAGTGAATCTCCCATAGGCTGCATGTTAAAGTCCCCTAGGGGAACTTAAAATGTAAAAGAAAAAGAAAATCTAAAAGTTTTCAAAAATATATCACCTCTCTTTCTGCATATTAAAAATAAACAATTAAAAAAATAAAGATCATTGGCATCGCCGCATCCCAAAATGCCTGAACTATTAAAGTAGAAACATATTTATCCCATACGATTCACTTTTTTTTTTTTTCATTGCTTCACCTCGAGAAAAAGATTTTATGAAAAGTGATCAATAAGTCCAAATGGTATCAATAAAAACTACAGTTCACCCCTGGAAAAAATGAGCCCTCACTCAGCTCTATAGATGTAAATATAAAAAAAAAAATTATAATATGGAGATGCAAAGAAAATTTTTTTTTTTTCAAAGTTATTTTTTTAAGTATTAAACACAATAAAAAACTGATATTCTTGAAATCGTACTCATCCCAAGAAAGAAGGAAGACCTTTTTTTTTTTCTTTGAGCCCGAACCCCTGTGTATACCCGCAATTGGGGAGCATTTGTATAGTTATAGAGCCATTTCGTCGATACCTGGTTAAAATCTGAGACTATCAGAGTACATAAGGACGCGCTTTGTGATGTGATTCTACATTCGAGCGCCTGTGCTGAGAATAGAAATCATTAGACTAAGCAGCTTGTTGAATCCAGTAAATAAATGTGTCATAGATATGATGCCCGGAATTGGAGAGTGAAATTGCTGTGGAGCGCTGGTGTCCCGGAGCGGAGATATCGCTGACGGGATTTATATTCCGTTTGTCTTTCTAATATTGTACAGGAAAGTAGCTGTCCCGTCTAGAAGGGATATCAATACATTTGTATTATAGAGAAATACGATTCTCCGTCTCCTCCCGTCCGCAGAATCTATTTACAGCCTGTATTCCGGTTGGTCCTGAGAATTGTTATTTTCATGGAGAATTTACCTCTCGTCGCTCTGTATTATTGTATTATGGGAGGACGTGGCAATCAGACGGCAGATTTAAAGTGAAAACCCGTTCCGCAAATATTATCGGAATGAGGCGGTAAAGAATTGTCAGGTTCTCGGGACTGGTATTACATGTCTGCACGGAGTCCAACATAATGGGAGTTTTCTACATAAAGACTAATTCTTGCTGGTATAACTTATAATATGCAAGTAGATGAAGATTTTTAGAATAACAACTTTTCATATTAGTTTGATTAGGTTGATTCTGCATTCATAGGTTTGTAGAAGTTAGGATTAAGGTCTTTCTCTCAACTCTGTTCATGTTAAAACATTTTTGCTGTGAAGAAGAGGCATGTGATCTCTGCTGAGTCAAATTCAGTTTTGAGAACTGCAAAAGTAAACCAAGCATCTGTGATAATATCTTGTAGGCAGAGAAACTGCCCAATAATCTTACAAAAACCTCTGGAAGAGCATGACATTGTGAATGGGTTAATGGAATTTATTTACCAAAAAAATTAAACATATACAGCCTTATTCTACAGATAATATATTTCCCTCAAAAAGTATTTTATATTAAAAAAAAATCTTTTTTTTTTATATATTTTTTTTAAATCATTGATTTTTATCCACCTTGCTTATAGCCTGGTCACCAGTGCTAAACTGGCTGTATCAACAATATGGAAGCAGTGCGTTACGATTATACATATCAACATTTCAGAAGGGAAATCTAAGAGAATTATTTCCTAATTTCGTGCCTGTTTTTATATAGGACAAGCCCACGTCTATAGCATTTTACTCACAAATAGTACATAGGATGATCTTCAGCACACCCCAAAATGAATACAGACCACACACCAGAACCTTTAAATACATTTATAGACCCCAGACCAGACCCCTTTATACTGACCACAGCCCATTATACAGATACAGACTAGTTTACAGATTTAAACCAGTATTACAGGTGTCAGACCAGACCCATTCCTGTTTACATAACCTAGGCTAGACCCCTTTTCTGTTTGCAGACCCCAATTTACAGGGTGAGTCAAAACTCTTAGGACACTCTCTTTTATTTCAGAAACGAAAGGGGAAATGAAATATCTTAATACCCCAGCAAGTAATGGGTGAGGCGGCCTATATTTTAGCCTATGTCCAGAACATAGCCGCCATATTGGTTTAAGGGCAAATTTTTCCAGTGGGAAAGGGGTCGTGTAGCATATCAGAGAAAACCAGAACTTTCTCAGAAACCAATTGCCACAATCAGATTTACAGTATCTCTTGCAATTCAAAAGTTATCAACACAAAAATGTCAAAACATTTAAGCCTTCAGCTTTGTGTTCAGCACCAGGGATAACACATTGAACACATCAGATAGCTGTGCATCGTAGGGAACGTTCCCCGTTGTTGTTGTTGCAACTTTTTGTGTTAATAACTTTTGAACCACAAGAGATATTGCAAATCTGATTGCGGCAATTGGTTTGATATGCTACATGACCCCCCCTTCCCTTTGGTCCAATATGGTGGCTTTCAAGATGGTGACCATATTCCGGACATAGCCTAAAAGATAGGCCCCCTCATCTATTACTTGCTGGGGTATTCAGATATTTCTTTTAACTTTTCGTTTCCGCAATAAAAGGGTGTCCTGAGACTTTTGACTCGCCCTGTAGACCCCCTCCTGTTTACAGGCCCCAGGCTAGGCCCCCTCCGGTTTACAGGCCTCAGACTAGACCAGGGATGGCCAACCTGAGGCTCTCCAGCTGTTGCAAAACTACAACTCCCATCATGCCCAGACTGCCTACAGTTATCAGTCTACAGCAAAGCATGGTGGGAGTTGTAGTTTTACAACAGCTGGAGAGCCACAGGTTGGCCAGCCCTGGACTAGACCCTTCCTGTTTACAAGCATCAGTCTAGACCCTCTCCTGTTTACGGACCCCAGACCAGACCCCTTTCTGGTTACGTTCCCCAGACTAGATCCCCTATCCTTCTGTTTGCAGGCTCTTATTTAGACCCTCTCCTGTTTACAGACATCAGACTAGACTCTCTTTCCTCCTGTTTACAGACTAGACCCTCTCCTGTTTACAAGTCGCAATCTAGACCCCTTCCTGTTTACAGGCCCAAACCACCTAATTTACAGACATCAGACCAGATCCTTCCTGTTTCCAGTCCTCAGACTAGACCCCTTCCTGTTTACAGTCCTCAGACTAGACCCCTTCCTGTTTACAGTCCTCAGACTAGACCCCTTCCTGTTTACAGTCCTCAGACTAGACCCCTTCCTGTTTACAGTCCTCAGACTAGACCCCTTCCTGTTTACAGTCCTCAGACTAGACCCCTTCCTGTTTACAGTCCTCAGACTAGACCCCTTCCTGTTTACAGGCCCCAGGCTGGACCCGTTCTTGTTTACAGATCCAAGATTATATCCCTTCTGTTTACTGACCCCAAACTCCTCAGATCCCAGGCCAGATGTCCTTAACAGACTTCTGACTTTCAGTTACTCACCACTCCCTGTCCCTGCCCTCCACCCTCCATTGCTGGCGCAGATATTATATATTATATGTGGCGCAGATATTATATATTATATGTGACTGTGCCTAGGAACAGATGGAACAGATTTCCCGGGAGATTTCATGGCTTTTTTGGGAGCCTGAGAGATCTCTCCTCTTTTTCCAGGAGTCTCCTGGACGTTCTGGGTGAGTTGGGACGTATGGACACAATATGTCTGCCATCTAGTGATAAAATATATATATATATATGGTATGACATCAGCTATGAGCACATCCATAACATTTCTTGACATTGCCTTGTATATTTTTCCAGGTAAAATAAACTCTTGGGGTCACCTCCTTCTCCCTCCGGTCAAGGCCTGATTAAAACCATTAATGACGAATCAATAGGACTTTAATTACAAAGCTGGCTCTTCTGCTTGCCGTTGTAGATACTGAAGAGGCAATGTGATAAGATTGTGATATGAAAGAACGAGGTAGATATTAACTTGCCGGCTGTGGAGAATCTCAGAGTCCCAGCCTCAATTATGCTACAGCCGCATTTCTTCACCGCCAGGAGAAAATAAATAACTGTAGAAAAAGGCTAAATGTGTTATTAGCTAAGAAGTGCCGCAGACCATTTCTGTCATAGCGCGGAGGACACGGAGGCATGAAATTGCTCTTTTATAAGAAGACCCTCATGTGAACGCGGAGGCGAATGCTTCATATTATAGTGTTACTGGGCATCACGAGCAGTAAAACATCCCACTCAATGCAGTTTATACTGTTGTCTCCCCCAAAAAGCAAAAAATATTAAATTCTATTATTATCTACGTGTCGAATGACTTGTGGATATTGACTTGGGTTAGTGCTGTTTTCTTTCAAAGCAGAGATTAATTGTAGGTTGATGCTTTCTTCTGCGGCCACTATTAAATGCAGTATTGTTTTTACAGAGGTTCTTTAGCTGGGAAATGTTTCTAAAAAAATAAAATAAAATAAAGTCTGAATTCTTTAAAAGGTAGTCTGTCAACAGTTTTGACCATGCTAAACTGTTGACAGCACTAAGTAGGAGCTGTGGAGAGCAATGCGAATGTAACTTTTGTGGAGCTTTTATGATCAGGAGAAGTGTGAATATGACGTTTTATACTGCCAGGTTCTGATCCTGCAAGTGTCCCGTAGAAGACGCTTCACTGTGAAGTGCTCTCTGCATTGACTCGCCCTGTAGACCCCTGTAACGGATCTCCTGGCACCCCGACCGGGTACCTCAGTCGATGGATGCTCCTAGTGCTTCCCGCGGACTCCAAGCACTCCACCTGACACCGTAAGTACTGCAGACCCCACGAACCGCCGAAGCTTGGTTGAGGTCTCGCCGTCTCCTACCCACCCTGGACTTACGACAAGCCTCCAGTGGGTGAACCTCTCCTAAATCCAGAGAGCAGGAACAGCTCTTACAAGAGCTAGTAGTTATAGCCAGGGGAGTATAGCAAATCTTCAGCGTATAGCAATCCCCAGTGTCTATCAGTTACCCAAACACCAGCCTCAACATGATGAAGGGTAAAACAGGAACTCACTTAATTGAAGATCAACTCCGTATATATACAGTTCAAGAAGTCTAAAAACATAGGGCAATCAACCATGAACAACATGCAAACAGACATCTTCACCCCCTCCATAATGAATGAATAGGAAGAGAGGAGACACATGTGACGGGATTATCTCCTGAGTGTATCATAGGGTGATCTACCCATCTAGGAGTCGGCTGCTATTATAATCAACTATCTTAATCCCATCACTAACACAATCAGTGGGAGTCTCAGTGCAGAGTTAACCCTTTTTGTGTTGCTGAATCCACACCATGCCTTTTTAATGGGCAATAGGAAATATGTGGCATATAAATTACACACATAAATCAGGGTTCATAGTTCCTTGTAACCCCAAAAGGTCTTAGGGGGTCTCCATAGTTCTCGGTCCATAGTCTGTAGGAAGGAGGCTGGCCCTCAGGCTTCTCCAGCAGCCCCAGTGACGGTTCAGTCCGTCACAACCCCCTTTTGCTGCTGTAACATACAGCCAGGAGACCACTGCAGCTGTCACTCAGAGCAGAGGGGAAGGGCTGCAAAGCAATGTCTCACTTCAGCAAGTGGCATTTATCATGTAGAGAAGGTTAATACAAGGCACTTACTGATGTATTGTGATTATCCATATTGTTCCCTTTGCTGGCTTGATTCATTTTTCCATCACATTATACACTTCTGGTCTCCATGGTTATGACTACCCTGCAATCCAGCAGCGGTGGTCGTGCTTGCACACTATGGGAAAAAGCATCATCCTATGTGCACTCCCACGGTCCTGCCAACCATAGAGGCAGGTGCTTTTTCCTGTCGTGCAGAAGCATGACCACCTCTGCTGGCAGTTCAGCGGTGACCCACCTTGGACGATGATTAGCTTAATGGTCAAATTTCATTTTTTTAAGAGGGACTTTGGAATGGGAGCAACAGGAAATTGGCAAATTGGAATTTTTAAAGCCATTATGTCCGTTTTTTAACATCTTTTTTTTCTTGGCCAGATAACTCCTATGTCACTATCAGCCTCCCTATCCGACTATTTGCATAGACAGATAGCTGATTATCTGAAGCTCCATTACAGAGTGATACTTTTTCCTGATGATCAAATTAGACCTTTGGTGCAATGAGGGCGTCACCGTTGCTCTTGTTGAACTCTGGCTCCGTTCCTTTCTGTGGTCAGCGGCTGCTTTGCCACTGCCTGGCCCTGTCAATCAAAGCAGCGAGGGAGGGGCTGGCCACAGAAAGGAGTGGCGCTTGGGTGCAACAAGAGCAATGGTGACGCCCTCGTTGCTCCAAAGGCCTAATTTATGTATTAAGAAAAAGCGCCATAACTCTGGAAACGGAGCCTCGGATCAACAAAACAAAAGCAGCGTTTAATCGGGTGTCTATGCAAACAGCTGGATATAGAGGTCGCTGATGACAGATTACCCTTAAGCCCAAATCCTGTGTTGGTTTATTTCAAAATATATCTTTATATTGGTTGGATCTCAGTTTCATGATACAAAGCTCCAACTCACCTGCATAGATGTAATTAAAAGAGCACTTTTTGCCATGAATCGCATTCACCATCAATATTGGGGTGGTATAAAAAGTTTTTTTATTCCTGTTGCCTCTTCTGTTTTAGGGGTCCGTTGCATCCCACAATGCTTAGTCTGACTACCAGCCTCATTACAGCAGTCACAGTGTTAACTGAAGTTGGACTCCTCTTGCCTTTCTTATTTCCCTTACCACCCCTCTGTTCTCTTCCCATCGATTCTGGCAGTCCTACAGAGAGTCCTTTCAGTCATATAAGTTCAGAAGTTGGGATAATCCCTTTAACTGATAAAATTCTTGCTGCCTGCAGCTGCCACCAGGGGGAGCTTGGGAGCGTACTGCATACTTTTTATAGATTGAACGCCATAATAAAACAGTATGCAGCGAGCTGCAAAGCTCCCTCTAGTGGTGGACATTCAGATCTACTGCCCCCGGATCTGTCATCAGCTGTAAGACAAAGAAGTAGCTTTCAAATAAAGAGAATGCAAGTATAGGTTATACCACAACCAATATGGTTACCATTATAGCTTTGCAATCCTTGTAAGTCATCTCCAATGTGTGGCTCTCAAGCTGTCAGGGCATGCTGGGAGTTGTAGTTTCACAACACCAGTTTGGAAACCTGTAATGGCCAGTGATCTTTTGTGAGTTTTATTGAGTTGGGAAATACTTCAATTTTCTTTCCATGCCAGGCGGTTCCCTGCTAAAGGCCACTAAAATGTAGTCCTTACTGTCCTAGATAGATAAGCCGGGCAGATGCAGGTGTCATGCATTATTTACACGGGGCGAGCTGCATTTCTTTGCATCCAGGTGGACAGCAATTGATCTGTAAAGCAATAAATTAGCATCTGGTAAGTAACTGCTCCGTCTTGTGATTTTACACACACAGATCAATAGCTTTTCCTTTCAAAAGAGATGTCTGCTTTGTGCTAACAAGGAGTAACGTGAGCGCAGCAACGACAGGCTGGTGGCCCTCCGCGCTGCAGTACTACAGCATGCTGCAGCTACCATACAGGTGAGGACCAGGAAAAGCATTTTTGCAGTAGGTTTATATTAAAAGTTTTCCACTGTTTGGCTTCTGCAGCTTTGCGTATCACAGGCTGCAGAGCGCCATTCACAGTGAAACCTGTCAGCTGGTTCTTCTCAAGGCTCTGTCTCCGGCCTCCCTTGTGTTCGATTAATTAATAAATGAGCTTAGAAGATAGTTCGGTAGAGGGAGCGGATGGAGCCTGTCAGAAAAGCTCTGTGACTGATTTAGCTGCGAATGGCATTCTGCAGCTTGCTGTGTACTGTGATGCACAGAAGCTGCAGAAGTCAAATGGTATAAAAGTTTTAAAAGAACCCTATTGTAAAAATGCTTTTTCAGCTGGAATACGTACAGTACAGACAAAGTTTGGACACACCTTTTCATTCAAAGCGTTTTCTTTATTTTTATGACTATGAAGGCATCAAAACTATGAATTAACACATGTGGAATTATATACATAACAAGCAAGTGGGAAACAACTGAAAATGTCATATTCTAGGTTCTTCAAAGTAGCCTCCTTTTGCTTTGATTACTGCTTTGCACACTCTTGGCATTCTCTTGATGAGCTTCAAGAGGTAGTCCCCTGAAATGGTCTTCCAACAGTCTTGAAGGAGTTCCCAGAGATGCTTGCACTTGTTGGCCCTTTTGCCTTCACTCTGCGGTCCAGCTCACCCCAAACCATCTCGATTGGGTTCAGGTCCGGTGACTGTGGAGGCCAGGTCATCTGGCGCAGCACCCCATCACTCTCCTTCATGGTCAAATAGCCCTTACTTTCAAAGTTTTCCCAATTTTTCGGCTGACTGACTGACCTTCATTTCTTAAAGTAATGATGGCCACTCGTTTTTCTTTACTTAGCTGCTTTTTTCTTGCCATAATACAAATTCTAACAGTCTATTCAGTAGGACTATCAGCTGTGTATCCACCTGACTTCTCCTCAACGCAACTGATGGTCCCAACCCCATTTATAAGGCAAGATATCCAAAGCCGGGGGCTGGTTTCTACCTCCCACATGGCTGCGTAAATTGACCTGCAGTGCGGATTTAAAATCAGTAGCGCCTCAATTTATGCTGCAGATCTCCACCATGGATTTCACTTTTTGCAATGAACAGGGTAATATCCGCAGCAAACATTCCACGGCAAAAAAAATGCATGTAATACATGTGGTTTTTGACATGGATCTGCAAAAGACCACTGCAGAATTTTTATGCTTTATTTTCCATCCCATGAGGAAGTATTCACTGTTTAGATGACTACTGGATGTAGCCAGGGAATGTAATCCCCCTCCTCCTCCTCAGTCCTTGTGATGTGACGGGAGAGCAGTAAGGACTGAAAGTCTGCCTCCTTTTAGTGAGGCTGCAGACATTTGCATTAGTTTTTGCATTGGCCCGGGAGCAGCTACTATATTTGTAGTTCACTCCCACCTTCTAATATAGAAAATAATCTCACTGGACGCAAGGACTCGGCTACTGGAAACCCGCTGGTTGACTGCTCTGGGTGCGGAAACGGCAATGTTTTTACCATATAATAATGTCCACACACAGTAATCGGTAAATATCCATGCGGAACCTCCATAGGAGAATATACCTGAAATATAACGCCCTTCAGGTCACTATAAGAAGGCACACGGGACCCCATCCGTTGCCGTACAGCCTCCTTCAGATGGTGTGATTGAGGCATTCCAGAGACCGGTCACTCACCTCATGAATATTACTAGTGGGTTGATAAACTTCTGTATCAAATGTCGAAGGTTATAATCTTGGGGAATCCACAATGACTATGGCACCTATTAAAGGGGTTCTCCACTTTGGACATTACCTATTTTTGTAGAAGAACCCTTTGACCATAAGCTGATCACACAATGTCCCCCAGCTGAGACCGGCAGTCGGAAATCAATGGATTGATTGTGTAATGCAGGACAGGACAGAACCCGTCCCTCCAGAACGGGGCAACCTAAAAACTTCTGAAATGAAAAGCTTTGTTTAGTGACCCCAGAAGTTGAGCCCTCAAAATAGCCACAGGCACCATTTGTTAGTGATGCGTTTACTTTGAGTGTTATCACTCTGTCTATCCACATTTGTTTGCTGTTGGCATTACAAGTTAAAGGGGTTTTCCGAGATTCTGAGATTGATGACCTATCCGCAGAGGTCCAGCATCTGGGACCACTGCTCATCAGCTATCTGAGGAGGCCACGGCACTGTGTTGAGCGCCGCGGCTTCCTCGCAGCTTGCCATGCACAACAACCTCCATGGGATAGTGGCTGTGTTCACTTACATGGGACTGAGCTGCACCGAGGCCACTTGACCCATGAACTTGATATCTCTGGCCTGGGAAATGCGCCAAGACCTCAGCAAACAGCTGATCATCAGGGTGCCCGCCGATCGGATACTGAGGACCTATCCTGAGGATAGGCCATTGTTTGAAATACTCGGACAACCCCTTTAACTTCTCTTTAGAGTTGTACCTGTAGGTGGGCACCTGGGCTTGTGTCCAAGGGGACCTAAAGGCCACTCTGCTAATTGAGAAGACACCAACTTTATAAATGTCACATAGTTGGTGGGGTCTGTGTTACAGTTTTTGGGTTGGACCAGTATCACTTATTAGTGCAGAGCTTACTTTAAAGAGGTCCTCCAGCTTTGGGAAATTTTTAGACATGGTTGCTGCGTTATGGAGACACATCAACGCTGAGGCCAGTTATTGGCTGCAGTGGCGCACGTGACCCCATCCGGATGTGTACAGATCTGGGACCGGAAGCCTCACGGAGAGGAGCCTCCGCGCTGGAACCGATCGGCGGGGAACAGGTGAGTGAATATCTTTCTTGACGTACAGCGCAGTACTGTCCATTTGTAAAAAGCTGGAGTACCTCTTTAAGACTTTTGCTGCTCTTTCTTTTTCCAAGTTTACTGTGACGATACCAGGCGGTGTAGTGGGAGCTGCAGGGAAGTGGAATTAATCCTGCGGCTGGAAATTGCTTGTAAATAAAGATGAATGGAGACAGATATCCACTGATCCTGCCAACAAATTCATCATACGATTAAAGCTTGAAATCTGCAAATTAGAAGCTGTCAGCCATCAACCTCCCACTCAAGACCACGCGCCGTCGGCGGACATGGACACTGCAGGAGGCAGCAGCTTTTCCAGTAAAAATATTGCTGGTTTAAGTGCAGAAGTTCTAGTAGGAGCAAGTAATGGGAAGACTGGAAAATATTACATGTAGTGAAAGTTATAATTCCACCTTCTTTGGATTTGATAGAGGTCCCTTCACAAACGTTTATACTACATGTGTGCATACAGCATATCGAAGCGCCTGTGGACTGCTGGATAGTCCCAACGTTTTTTTTTTTAGCTACCCCTTTGAGGAGGCTAAAAAAATGTCCACGAGCGCTTCGGTATACGCTCACCTGTAATATATGGATTATTGTAAATTATTGACTTTGTTCTTAGCACATGTTTTGCTCAAAATTTTCGAGCCCATCGACTACTGCAAGGTGACCTGATACAGATGGGTCCCTACACTAAACAGGCTTGCCCTATTCTTTGGCCTGTGCCAACAAAATGAATTCTTGTTTGTTAGGGGGTGCGGACTAACCTTTTTTTTGCATTGTACATTTGGGGTGGTGGCTGCCTCCATCTTGGTCGTGCACTCCTCCCCTGTGTCCAAGGAGGGTTTTAATTAAAGCAGAATGGAGCAGGTTATTAGCTACCTAGAACATGTTGTAGACCTAGGCCCAAGGGAGGCGAGTCTGTTTAGTGTAGGGTCCCATCTGTGCGAGGTTTTCTTGTAGGGTCCCATCTGTGCTAGGTTTTCTTGTGGTATATCAAGACTATGCATATATCGAAGTGATCAAAACAAAGCAGAGAACCCATTCTCATAAATGCAAATGTAGAAAATGTAAAAAAATATATATATTAATGTAAGAATTTTAATTTTTTTTATCCTTTCCTATTAATTATTAATTACCTCTAATAAAACGAAAAAAGAAAACAAAATTTTGAAAGCGATATATATAAAACTGCCCAGTCTTTCACGAGAAAAAAATATATATTTTGGTAGCCGAAGAAATAAAAAAAAAAGTTGGGGCTGTTAAACCACTGGTGCGAGATCACTCAAATGTGTCTGGTTGTTAAGGGGTTAAAATAATCCATACGTTTAATATTTGCGCATATATTAGCGCTGACAGACGGTGGCTGCATATTTTGTGTCTCGCTTGCTGTTACATCGTTTGCGCCTGCACATTGATTTCGCTGGTGTTCACGAACTGATGAAAACTTGCTATTCCCGTAGATTAAAATGATGCATCCAAAAATACAGCCATAATGGATGAAAGATATAAAAGTATAATAAGTGTACGTGTTATGTACTAGCACATATCTCCATGCCAGTGTGTGAAGCCTGTGTGGAATAGGGAATAAAGCTGGCTTTGTAAGCACTTTCACTCCTGGTAGCCACCACTAGATGGCAGCGTTCAATCATGAATGGATGGTGAATGTTTTTTTTCCCATTTACTATACAGATCCCCTTAGAAACAATAGTAGAATTAGATTGAATGCCTTAAAGGGAACCTGTCACCATGTTCTGACATATAAAACCAAATGTACCTTAATGCTTGTTTACTCTGATAGTTCCCAGCGATCGATCCATAATCTTCTCAGGACTAACCTGTCCTAGTTTATTGCCCTATAATGCTTTCCCGCCTTTCATGCTAATTATTATTATTTATTATTAACGCGCCATTCATTCCATAGCGCTGTACATATGATAAGCGGTGCACATACATAATACAGATAATTGCACTAAGCATGAACAAGACGAGTTACAGACTGGTACAGAAGGAGAGAGGGCCCTGCCCGCGAGGGCTTACAATCTACATGGTATGGGAGAAGGACACAGTAGGTGCGGGTTATGTTGGTCGTGGCGGTATAGAGGCAGCAGGGTCACTGGTTGTAGGCTTGTCTGAAGAGGTGGGTTTTCAGGTTTCTTTTGAAGGATTCCACTGTAGGTAGACTAATTAACAGAAAAGAGTCATATCTTTCATGCTTGACCAGAGAAGAGTCATCTTTTCTCCGAGTCATGCTCCTCAGCTCCGCCTAAGAAACGCCCCTACAGATAAAATCTCGAGTGAGCTTCCTTGCTTCGAGTCAAGGTAAGCAAGCGCCCTAACCGTCGCCTCTTTTGTTAGATTGACAGCCTGCAGTGTGGCCGGTATCGCATAAGTCTCGCGCATGCGCGGTGCGCTCCTTGGTAAGGCGCGATCCTGTCTCATTAGAGGCTGGATGTTAACAGCTTTAACGTGCTGCTGGCGGTTTATGATCCGTTTTGGTGCTGACAGGTTCCCTTTAAAGAAGACCTATACTGTCAGGGATGAGTTAAAGGGGTTTCCCAGAAAAGACCTATCCACGAGATGGGCAATATATCTCATCCGATAGGACCCCTTCATAATGCCAGAGTTCTCGACATTCAGGCAAATAGATTTTGCTGGGAACTGCGTCCCGTCAGACATTTCTCTGCAGTGGGTGTTCCATGTGTCCATTTAGATAAATTACCCGTCCAAGTCCTATAAGAAGCTTCTACATGGTGGCTCTCCGTTTCAGCTTATAGTTGGGCGGTGCCGGGCGCTGGACCCTTCTCTATGTTGTTTGTATGCCCTAATTATGGCATGTGGGCTGGGTGGCGTTCCTGGGACAACTCCTTCCCACCCTGTGCAATAATAGTATATCACAATGAGTTGGTCGTTCTTCTGAATATTACGGCACGCTAATGGGCACAAAACGTGTGCTTCAAATGTCACTTGTGGGTATGAAGAGAAGGGGCTCCATCTGTACGCCATCAGAGATTTGTGGAGTGGTTATGGTTTGCTTGAGCTGTGTAGGTAAGCCTAAGGCAGTGTCTAATGGGCTGCCTGACTTGACGCTTAGAGTTGAGGCCAGAATTTTCAGTCTTGGTTTCATCAGACCAGAGAATCTTGTTTCTTACAGTCTGAGAGTCCTTTTAGGTCCTTTTTTTTCTTTCTTTTTTTTTGCAAACTTTCATATGTCTTTTACTGAGGAGAGGCTTCTTTTTGACCACTTTGCTATAAAAAGCCCTGATTGGTGGTGGTAGTGCAGCGATAGTTGACCTTCTGGAAGTTTCTCCCATCTGCACACAGGATCTTTGGAGCTCAGCCAGAGTTGCCCTTGGGTTCTTGGTCACCTCTCTTATCAAGGACCTTCTCCCTCGATTACTTAGTTTGGTGTAGCGGCCAACTTTTGAAAGAGTCCTGGTTGTCCTAAAACTCCTTCCATTTAAGAATTATCGAGGCCCCTGTACTCTTGGGAACTTTCAGTGTAGCAGATATTTTTTGTATCCTTCTCCAGATCTTTGCTTCTACACAATCCTGTCTCTGGGCTCTACAGGCAGTTTCTTATCCTCCTCATGGCTTGGTTTTATCTGTGATATGCAGTGTTGGCTGTGAGATCTTTATATAGACAGGGCTGTGTCTTTCCAAATCATGTCCAGTCCGCTGAAATTATCATAGGTGACTTCAATCAAGGTGTAGAACATCTCAAAGTTGATCAAGAGAAATTGGAGACCTCCAGAGCTAAATGTCAAGTGTCATAGTGACCTATATCCATGCAAAATTTCCTTTTGAATAAATTAGCATTACAAATTAAATCCATTAAAATCAAAAGGGGGAACAGTTGATTTTTTTTAATTTATTTTTTTAAGCACATAACAAAATTTTTTTAAAAAGTGAGTCTAAAGACTTTCTGAATGCATTGTATGTCTCCATCCACCGACTGGCACTTTGGGAGGCCAAACACTGTGCACAGCTTCACCCACTAGCTGAATTTTGATTTCTTTTAGTTTTTCTGTTTTGCTTTTCCATGACACATTTTGATTTAGTTGATTTTATATGTATTTATCATAATTTTTCTTTCTGGCTTTCGTACATCAGATATCACAAGATCATGTGAGCGTCTTCCCGTACCCTAGAATCCTCATTGATATTTCACACCACAACAGGCCAACCTTCCCTTCAGAACCGTCTGCCTTTTGAATATATGTAAGATTAGAGGAAACCCGATTCAAGGCGCCTTTTATTGTTTTAACATTTCCTTCATTTTGATGTCTGAATGTCACGGACTTCTCGCAGCAAGGCCGGGACCGCGGAGCTTCCAGGAAAATGGATGTGACAAGTGGCCCTAAGACGACATCGGCTCCATATTTAGAGTTCAGACCGGGGCGCCTGTTCTTGTAGTTCTGATTCAAATAGAAGAGGGGGGGATCAAAGATAATCTGAAATAAAATAGACTGAGCTCTGAGATATAGAGGAAGCATTACTGTGCGAGCCCCCCTTCACCGAGCGAGATTGCCGCACCACAGAAGTCAGGGAGCCGTGCTGGGCACCCGCAACTCCTCCTGTCAGATAGATTGTTTTTCATCTGCAGACCCTTTCAAGGTTTCCTTTCTCCTCGCGTGTGTTTAAGGAAACAAAAAGCAAATGTAAAGACGTGAAGTGTTGCCGAGCATGAAGTTCTATGAATATTTATGCTGAACTTCAGAAGTTGACAAATTCTTATTTTCTTGACATAATGGGGTCAGCTGCTGGTTTTGACCTCGGACACATGAAGCCGCGCATAAGCTTCTCTTTCTCAAAATGACTCTGGATCATCGGCAGCGGTTTCCTTGTGGTTTCATGAAGATGGCTTTGAAGTGCTCATTTTATCCAGTTGAGGAAATTTCACGTAGACGAGCGCACATCCTGCAGACTAGAGGCCGGAATCCAATTTTAAAGATTACCTGTAACCAGGAAAGTCACCGTTACACCAGGTCCAGCGTCTTCTAGGGCTAGCTCAGCTGAATGTAACAACAATACCTTTCACTTTGCAATCCGTCGCTTCTGTTAATCCATACACTAATGAGCAGTTAAGTGCACCGAGGGCTGGCCCAAGCCGTTCTGTGCACCCCTTTACCTCCTCCTTCCTCTGCCAGCCACTCTCTCTCTCTCTCCTTCTTGAATGACAAGGCCAGGCGAGAAGACTACTATTCAGGAATCGGACCCTGTCGTTCAAGAACGAGAGTGTGGAGCTGGCAGAGGAAGCGGGAGGAGCACGGGTGCACAGAATGGCTTGTTCCCGCCATCGGTGCACTTACTTACGTTTTTTGCTTTATTTTTCCCCTAAAAGTGGGATGAAAATGGCAGTGCATCTTATAAATGTAATACTAATGATCGCTCTGATTATGGAAGCACTCATTAGTATGCAGGGGGTGCGAGGAGCGGTGACTGTAGCTTTGCTAACACTTTCTGTACTTACCACTCCCGCTGTGCATCACAGGGCCCGGAAGAAGACCAGGGAGTGGTGAGTGCAGGAGAATCAGGTCTGATACAGATCGGGGGATCTGATCTAAGGTCTAATAAAGCTTTTGGGGGGGGGGGGGGGGGATATGAGGTCTGATAAAGTTTGGGGGTCTGATTTTTGAAAAAAGTTTGATGGTTTGATGGGGGAATCTGATGAAGATTGGGGGTCTGATTTAAGGTTTGATGGTCTGATGGGGGAATCTGATGAAGATTGGGGGTCTGATCTGAGATCTGCTGAAGATTAGGGGGTTCGGATCTGTGGTCTGATGAAGGTTGGGGGTCTGATGGAAAAATAATTTTTACTGATTTTCCTCCTCTAATAAAGCTTTGCTTTCCTCTGCTTATAAAGGGAACAATACGGTAACAGCTCATTTGCATATGGATGAAAAAAAGCATTTTCTTCAGAATGAAGGAACAGACCTATCGAAGAGAAAGGTGTCATTACATACAGCTGAGCCAGCACTACACGACATTGTGCCTCGTTTATCATTGTATTTCTCGGTGTCAGCACCCTTTTAAGTGGCACCCAAGATTTTGGATTGAAATGTGTCAGTTCACTTAGTGCGATTGCCAAAATCTTTACCGTTGCTAAGTTTTCGTATTGAGTCTAGTCCTATTCCGTCTTGACCTTCCCTTCTACAGTGCTGCCCGTAATTATTCATACCCCTGGCAAATTTTGACTTAAAGTTACTTTTATTCAACCAGCAAGTTTGCTGAAATGTAAATAAAAGCTGAGAATTTTTTTTTTTCCCCCACAATAATGCCTCTTGTACATCGTCTTATTATCTTTTGGGAGACACCTATGTCATTTCCCGTCAAAAAAATTGACTTGCTGGTTGAATAAAAGTAACTTAGTCAAAATTTGCCAGGGGTATGACTAATTATGGGCAGCACTGTAGGTGCCAGAATGGAAAGCTGCTCTTTCGGACCAGTGCATTTCATGGACAGCCATTTCAATCCCTGTTTGTTGGTGGTCCACGCAGTGTCTTCAGGTTTTGTAGGAAGGACCTCAAGTCACCTCTGCTGTGACACGAGCAAAGATAATATGTTTTGACGACTGCATGATGTTTGTTGATCCGCCCTGTACAGAACGCAGGCTATGTATTCATTCCATGTGTTTGCTGAGCAAGAAATGATTGGAATGACTACTGTACCGCTCACATTTAATTAGCGGCCTTCTTAACACATAGCCAGCCATGCAGAGCGTTCCACTGAATTCAGTCTGCGATGTAATTTTTGAGCCCTTTCTGGTTCTTCTGGGTCAAAAGGTCTCTTTTTTTTTTTATTATCCTGGTGTTATCGAACTGGAGAGATTTGTCATTATCTGCTCCGCCACGTGATGGACACAAAGGTCCACGGCTTGCAGACTAAGGACAGACGTGCTGCTTTATTTGGCTGAGGACTTGGGCAGGAGAACTTGCTATTGGGACACACAATTTTGCCAGTAATGCCAAATTTTTACCTGTAAAACTGCAGGGTTGTAAATGACCACACGTTCTGCAGGTAAAACGGACCCATCGTGGGCCAAGTGAAAAGCCACCTGAAGGATGGGGGATATGTAAGGAAACGTTTTGTATTCTTGGGCAGCCTACATATAGCTAGTCTTTCGATGTGCTGCCTGCATAAACATTAGTGTATGTAGCAGTAGTTTATAGAGCAGCCATATGGCGGTGTGTCTGACAGTAATAGGCATCTCTGCCATCCTAATACTATAGGGCAGTGCTTCACGTTCATACACAATGGGGGACATTTAATAAGCATTTTGTGCCAGAATTGTGATGTAAGACACGCCAAAAAGAATGACGTTTTGATTTGCGCCAAAATTATCAACCGTTTTATCCCAGAATTTTCACCATAAAAATGGCATAATTTCAAAAATGAGTTGTAAATGTCAGTCAGCTGGGTTATCAAATTGCCGCATATTACTCCTCGTTTAAAATCGTCTCTTCGGCAGAAATGGCTCAAAGGGGAAAATCAATAATGGCGTAACTTGCACTAAAAAAAACAAATCAAAGTGGTGATTTCTTTCACCTTATATATCTCTAAAATACTTTTAAAATGTGACTTTTTAAAAAATATAAACTTGATTATCCACCTATTTTTCTCGAGTTGCGACATTTTAATGCCAATAGCACAAAAATATGACTTTTTTTTAAACTGAAATGCGCCATTTCAGCCAACCCTGCCAGACCGCACTTGCGACTTTTGGAACATATTTGCGACTTTTGAAGCATATTTTGGGACATTTCCACTGGTAAATTGCGACTTTTGTCTCAGACTTGGAATGTTTTTGTTGAATGTCACGTTACCGACAGAACCCTGCAGTTTAGCTCATATTAGATAAAAATAAATGCTCGTGTTTTAATACCCGTCACTTCTTCCCACGACGAGTTGGTTTTACTTTTCATAAATGCAACTTTTTGTCAAAAAGTATCATCTTTCTGCCATAAATGCGACTTTTTACACAAAACACCACCACTTAAGCCGGCTTTGTTGTCCACAATAATTTGAGCCATTTGTGCCGATAAGAGGATGATAATTGAGGCGTAATGTGCGCCAATTTGATAGCCCCGCCCACTTTGACATTTATAACTCGTTTCTGGCGTGATGCATTCTTTATGGTGAAAATTCTGGAGAAAACGGTTGATATAGTTGGTGCAAATCAAAACGCCAATCTTTTTGGTGCATTTTACGCCATAATTCTGGCGCAACATGCTTAGTAAATGTCCCCCAACTTATTTCGGACAATTAAGCCGGCTTATGTGGTGCTGTTTTGTGTAAAATGCCCCCGCATTTATGAAAAGTAAAAAAAGAAAAAAGAGTAAAAACCAAAAGTAAAATCAAATCGTCGTGGGCACAAGTGACAACACGAAGCATTTATTGTTCTGAACAGCAGGGTTTTGGCAGTAATTTAACATTTAACAAAACAATAACAAAAAAGTCCGCAGTCTAAAAGTCGCAATTTACCAGTGGAAACGTCGCAAATATGTTTCAAAAGTTGTAAGTACGGTCTGGCTGAAATGGCGCATTTTAGTTTTAAAAAAGTTGCATTTTAGTGCTATTGGCGTTAAAATGTCGTGAATGGAGAGAAATGGGTGGATAATCAAGTTTGTTTTAAAAAGTCACATTTTAAGGGCTCATGCACACAACTTATTTTCTTTCTGTGTCCATTCTGTGTTTTTTTTTTGCGAACCATTCACTTCAATGGGTCCACAATAAAACGGAAGTTACTCCGTGTGCATTCTGTTTCCATTCGTCCGTATTTCCATTCTGCAAAAAAATTGAGCATGTCCTATTATTGTCCGCATTACGGACAAGGATAGGGCTGTTCTATGAAGGGCCAGCTGTTCCGTTCTGCAAAATACGGAATGCACACGGATGTCATCTGTATTTTTTGCGGATCCGTTTTTTGCAGACCTCAAAATACATACGGTCGTGTGCATGAGCCCTAAAAGTGGTCTGCACCTAGTATTTTTTTGGCGCAGATTGTGCCATCGTGTCTTCAGTTCAGCCTCCTGCACGTTGATCCGCCCGGTGTTACATTTCTATTCTGTACTCTGTCTCCAGGTCGCTTGCCTTATCCGTGTGCCTTCTGAGGTCATTAAGCAAAGGGCACAGGTGTCTCCGTCCTCGACTACTTATCAGATGTTCGCCAAAACCCTGCGCCAGGAGGTAAGAGGTCAAGAGACCCGAGCAGCGACCCCCCCCCATGAGGAGTCTCGCTGCGTTTTCATCTAACTTCCCGGCATACAATGTGATCTCCTTGTATGAACCCCGGTAAATCCAAATACTGTCAAAATGGTTGAGTCAACACATAAAAAGCTCTAAAATAATAAAGTCAGATCTGAGGTAAAATTCTGTTTGAGCGTCTCTGGATGGACTCGCCAACTCTGGGATCCCTTTGAAGTCTCCGACAAGAACATTTACTTTGTATCGGACCTTAAAAGGGATGATCTCAGTATATGTCTAGTTTTTACCGGACAGACCTCTATATGTTTGGGGCGACTTATGCCGTGGTCTGCAGTCTGTACTCGCCAGTGGTACGGAGCGGGCAGCTCCCAGTATATGGCTGTCGGGGCATGCTAGGAGTTGTAGTCTCTCTTCCTGAGAGTTAGAGGTTGCTGACCACTATTGTAGTTGCAGTCTTTTTTTTTTTTTTTCATGAGGCCGGAGAACTGCAGGAAAAAACAACCAATATATAAAAAATAAAATCACAAACCTAAATCTAAAAAAAATTGAAATAAAAAATATAATCATACAATTGGCATCTGTCACTTTTAGTAAAGAAGCAGTTGTAGTAAATGTTCATGGAACTAGTTGCATATAGAAGACAGCATTGTGATAACTTGATACTGACCTCATCGTCTGAGAGGGTCTACTTTCTACATAGAAACACGTGACTTCTCCTGGTTTATGACTCTAACCTAAATGGCGCTATTGGTGTTACAGGGAATCCGAGGCCTTTATCGAGGATATAAAAGCACAGTCCTGAGAGAGGTAAGGCCCAGATTACCATTTCTTTTCATGTTTGTTGTAAGGCAAAACAATAAAAATTAACAAAAATAAATAAAATAAAAATGACCACAAAATTCCTGCTTTTTGATAGTCCAGAAATTCTGAAAGTAAAGTGGTATTTTTTGTGATAATCTAGTACCTGCTTAAAGGGCATCTGTCAGCAGGTTTGTCCCTATGACACTGGCTGACCTGTTACATGTGCGCTTGGCAGCTGAAGACATCTGTGTTGGTCCCATGTTCATATGTGTCCGCATTGCTGAGAAAAGTAATGTTTTAATATATGCAAATGAGCCTGTAGGAGCAACGGGGGCGTTGCCGTTACACCTAGAGGCTCTGCTCTCTCTGCAACTGCCACGGCCTCTGCTCTTTGATTGACCGGGCCAGGCAGTGAAAACGTCATCTCGCCTGGACCTGTCAATCAAAGTGCAGAGGGTGTGGCAATTGCAGAGAGAGCAGATCCTCGAGGTGTAATGGTAACGCCCCCGTTGCTCCTAGAGGCTCATTTGCATATATTAAAACATCATTTTTCTCAGCAATGCGGGCACATAGGAACATGGGACCAACACAGATGCCTTCAGCTGCCAAGAGCAACAAGTAACAGGTCAGCCAGTGTCATAGGGACAAATCTGCTGACAGATGGCCTTCAATGCATATTAAATTGGATCCATTTCTTTTCATTTCAATTTAAAGTGGTTTTCCAAACAGGACCACCCATTTTTTTTATGTCCAGCTGCTTACACCCCAGGTGATCAGCTGATGTTTCTATATGGGAACGGGTTGTCGGATAAATCAAGGGGACATTTGTATGTACGCTGGTGTTCCCTGGTCAGTGGTTCGACGATAGACGGTGCCAGCAACTGAAGAATAGTCGCGTCCTCCTCATTAGCCAGTGGGAATCCAGTCATTTGGAGTAATGTTTCTCTGGGGAGCTGAAATCCAGATTTCAGCTCCCCCCCCCCCCTTCCCAATGATGTAATGTCTGTGAATGGGATATTGGGGTAAATTGCAGTGAGATCGGCAGGGGTCCGACTTCCAGCACCGCAGCCAATCAGCTGTTTGAAGAGCCCCGTGGCCTCCTCGCGGTTTACCAAAGGCAGCGCCGTACATTGTAGAGTGGCTGTGCTCGGCATTGCAGCCCAGGTTCATTCATTTGAATAGGACTAAGGCTACTTTCACACTAGCGTTTTCTATTCTGCTATTGAGATCCGTCCATCATAGGATCTCAATAGCGGAAGAAAACGCTTCAGTTTTGTCCCCCTTCATTGTCAATGGGGACAAAACTGAACTGAACGAAACGCTTCAAGCAGCTTTTTTCTGTCCGCGATGTGGTGCGGAGCAAGACAGATCCGTCCTGACACGCAATGTAAGTCAATGGGGACGGATCCGTTTTCTCTGACACAACAGAAAATAGATCCATCCCCCATTGACTTTCAATGGTGTTCATGACAGATCCGTCATGGCTATAGAAGACATAATACAACCGGATCCGTTCAGGACGGATGCATACGGTTGTATTAGGCCTCTTTCACACGTGCGTGTGCGCCCCGTTGCCGTATTGCGGACCGCATTTGCGGATTCGCAATACACGGGTGCCATTCCCTGGGCATTCCGCATCACGGATGCGGACCCATTCACTTCAATGGGTCCGCAAATCCGGAGGTACGGAACGGAACCTTACGGGAGCACTATGGAGTGCTTCCGTGGGGTTTCGCCCCGTACTTCCATTCCGCAAAAAGATAGGACATGTTCTATCTTTTTGCGGAACGGCCGGATTGCGGACCCATTCAAGTGAATGGGTCCGCGATACGCTGCGGCTGCCCCACGGCCTGTGCTCGTGCATTGCAGCCCGCATTTCGCGGCCCGCAGCATAACCACAGGGCCGCACACGCCGGTGTTAGAGGCTTTATTGTAACAGAAGCGTTTTTGCAGATCCGCAAAAAACGCTAATGTGAAAGTAGCCTAAGCTGCACGTAGGCCATATGGCTAATGAATGTGACATCACTGTCCTATTGAGACCGCAGGGCTCACCTTGGTGCTGATCTTCAGGGGTGTCGGGAGTCGTACCCCCGCCGATCAGATATGATGACCTATCCTGAGGAGAAGTCATCAATATTCTATTCCTGGACAACCCCGTTAAACCATTTTTGGGGGTTTAAACCTTTTTCTTTGTAATTCTTCTCCTTTTTTGCTTCCGGCATTCGCTTTTCGTTAGGAGCCCCATGAAAATAAGCCGATAATGTGTCCTACTTATGAGACCCCAGCAGACAGCTGTAATCTGTTATCAAGTTCACTATTTCCCTACAGAGGAAATCACGCATTAGATGGCGTCCATAACAATGAATGAGCCGTCTATGTGCCGCACAGACATCCCGGGTCCTCCAGTCCAGGAGACGCTCTTTGTAGCCACTCTACCACTCTGAGTTATAGATGAGGGTCCTCAGTTGGGTAACGGTGCATATAAAAATGAGTTTTCTAACCCTGAAAACCCGGTTAAGAGACTTTCCAGGCGCAGTCCACGGTATCTGTCGTTACAGTATCCCTTGCATAACAAAGAGATCCATTTATCTGAAATATAAGCCACACAATAACTTCTTCCTGTACTTATTTTACGCTCCACTAAACCCATGTAATTTCTTCACATTTCATCAAGATGCGGATTGAATACAAAGCCCAACAAGTCGCCGTGATTTATCCGAGGCCGCGCGAATACATGAATACATTTCCATTCTTGGCAAAGCTGATTTTTGCATAAGGAACAAATGGGCGAAGCCCGCAACTCCCTGCCCAACTACCTCCGCCCTCTTAAAATCCATTCTGACACATGTCAGCGTAGTAATTAATTTCCACCGGCTGATGGAAAGGAGCAGTAGGTGACCTTTCTGAGGTGTTTGCGAGGCTCAAAATGGCAGCACTTTGTAAGGGATTTAATTGGGGTCTTCCGCTTTGTGTGTATTCATAAAAGAACCTTCAAAAGTGATTCCGCATGAAATATTTGTTAATTTGCAGCAAGCCGTCGATGGAATGAGAACAATTATTGTTGTGGTGGAGCGGGCCCTTTTTCCATCTCAGAAATAAATAATGTGTAATTTGCTTGTTTAGTAGGTAGCATGCAATTTGTAATGGAGCGCTTTCAAGCTGGTTTGATTGTGGACTTGATTTTAACCACTTTTTGACTGGAGTATATATGGCTACATAACGGTGACTGTTCACCTACTGCATTGATTTCTGAGTTTTTAGCTGAGTTTTAGACCTACCACATTATTGGACACTGTAAGAAGGTACAAGGAATCATCGTGGATGATAGGTATGTGTCACCGAGGTTCCTGGCAGTTGCTGTTTGACACCTTGCTATCTAGTATGGCTGTAAATAGCTGATCCTGGACGGCTCTTACTGGGAGTAGTCAAAGTGCTGGGTGGGTGACTACTCCTCACGTTCCAGACCGGGTTTTAAAGAGGACCTTTCACCCATTATGACAATGTGAACTAAGTATACATACATGGAGAGCGGTGCCCGGGGATCTCACTGCACTTACTACACTGCACAAAAAAATAAAGGGAACACTTAAACAACACAATGTAACTCCAAGTCAATCACACTTCTGTGAAATCAAACTGTCCACTTAGGAAGCAACACTGAGTGACAATCAATTTCACATGCTGTTGTGCAAATGGGATAGACAACAGGTGGAAATTATAGGCAATTAGCAAGACACCCCCAATAAAGAAGTGGTTCTGCAGGTGGTGATCACAGACCACTTCTCAGTTCCTATGCTTCCTGGCTGATGTTTTGGTCACTTTTGAATGCTGGCGGTGCTTTCACTCTAGTGGTAGCATGAGACGGAGTCTACAACCCACACAAGTGGCTCAGGTAGTGCAGCTTATCCAGGATGGCACATCAATGCGAGCTGTGGTAAGATGGTTTGCTGTGTCTGTCAGCGTAGTGTCCAGAGCATGGAGGCGCTACCAGGAGACAGGCCAGTACATCAGGAGACGTGGAGGAGGCCGTAGGAGGGCAACAACCCAGCAGCAGGACCGCTACCTCCGCCTTTGTGCAAGGAGGAACAGGAGGAGCACTGCCAGAGCCCTGCAAAATGACCTCCAGCAGGCCACAAATGTGCATGTGTCTGCTCAAACGGTCAGAAACAGACTCCATGAGGGTGATATGAGGGCCCGACGTCCACAGGTGGGGGTTGTGCTTACAGCCCAACACCGTGCAGGACGTTTGGCATTTGCCAGAGAACACCAAGATTGGCAAATTCGCCACTGGCGCCCTGTGCTCTTCACAGATGAAAGCAGGTTCACACTGAGCACATGTGACAGACGTGACAGAGTCTGGAGATGCCGTGGAGAACATTCTGCTGCCTGCAACATCCTCCAGCAGGACCGGTTTGGCATTGGGTCAGTAATGGTGTGGGGTGGCATTTCTTTGGAGGGCCGCACAGCCCTCCATGTGCTCGCCAGAGGTAGCCTGACTGCCATTAGGTACCGAGATGAGATCCTCAGACCCCTTGTGAGACCATATGCTGGTGCAGTTGGCCCTGGGTTCCTCCTAATGCAAGACAATGCTAGACCTCATGTGGCTGGAGTGTGTCAGCAGTTCCTGCAAGACGAAGGCATTGATGCTATGGACTAGCCCGCCCGTTCCCCAGACCTAAATCCAATTGAGCACATCTGGGACATCATGTCTCGCTCTATCCACCAACGTCACGTTGCACCACAGACTGTCCAGGAGTTGGCAGATGCTTCAGTCCAGGTCTGGGAGGAGATCCCTCAGGAGACCGTCCGTCACCTCATCAGGAGCATGCACAGGCGTTGTAGGGAGGTCATACAGGCACGTGGAGCCACACACACTACTGAGCCTCATTTTGACTTGTTTTAAGGACATTACATCAAAGTTGGATCAGCCTGTAGTGTGTTTTTCCACTTTAATTTTGAGTGTGACTCCAAATCCAGACCTCCATGGGTTGAAAAATTTGATTTCCATTTTTAATTTTTGTGTGATTTTGTTGTCAGCACATTCAACTATGTAAAGAACAAAGTATTTCAGAAGAATATTTAATTAATTCAGATGTAGGATGTGTTATTTTTGTGTTCCCTTTATTTTTTTGAGCAGTGTATTATCCCCGGGCGCCGCTCCGTTCTCCCGCTATGCCCTCCGGTATCTTCGTTCACAAAGTTATGGTAGGCGGAGTCTGCCCTTGTTCTGCTGTAGCGCTGGCCAATCGCATTGCAGAGCTCACAGCCTGGGAGAAAAGAACCTCCCAGGCTGTGAGCTCTACGCTGCGATTGGCCAGCGCTACAGCAGAACAAGGGCTGACTCCGCCTACCATAACTTAGTGACTGAAATCTCCGCCTACCATAACTTAGTGAACGAAGATACCGGAGGGCATAGCGGGAGAACGGAGCGGCGCCCAGGGAGAATAGTAAGTGCAGTGAGATCCCCGGGGCGCCGCTCTACATGTCTGTATACTTAGTTCACATTGTCATAATGGGTGAAAGGTCCTCTTTAAGAGGCCTATAAAAAACAGCCAGCAGTGTCAGGTAGTGGTAATGATCTCTCTCTGACATTGGAGCTCTGGCAATCTTTGTGGGATCTGAGCCTTCTTGCCAGGCTGGAGGCCTGAATCCGGGAGGACTGCTCTGTCCTGTGCTATGCCGACCAGGTGTGGATTAACACCCAGGATAAAAGGTGACTGTTTTTGCTTTTGGAACTGTCTGGGTGTGAACAAACACCAATACTGCAATTGAACTGTCATACTGTGTACTTGCAACAAGTGTGAATAAACACTGAAGTTTTTGAGTTATAAACTGGTCTTTGCCTCTATACTGCATCCGCTTGTCCTGACTACCAGAGCGAGTCCTCACAGACACCAAACACATTTTTTTGCAAGAAAAAAGTGTCCTTATAGTTCACAGTAATGGGAGCCCCGCAGCCCGATCACTTCTTCAATGATCATGCTCCTAAAGCGCTCGCTTTCTGCTCCTTTTCCTCTCGTCACACCGGTCTCCTCTCTTCCATCCGGCATCTCAGCATACCACCCCGCTGCTCGACTCCTTCCTTTTTTTTTTCTGCAGCTGCCAACATGGATAAGCCACCTTGACCAAGGCTCATCTTCCCTTCTCCTCTGGACCTAAACAGTCCTAAATGATAAGTTCTCTTTCTGGTCTTTCCTTTCTTCTACTCTCTGATCATACTGATCCGGGCAAGGGAGAACTGTGCAGCTATCAACAGCTGCACAGTTCTCTCAAGGATCAGGCAGAGTGCTTTAGGAGCATGAACATTGAAGAATGGGTCCGGGGCTGCTGGGCTCCTTTTACTGCAGACTATAAGGACATTTTTTTCTTGCTATAAAAGTGTTTGTTGTCCAATAATATGGTAGACCTAAAACTCAGCACTGAACAATGTATTAATGATGTTTTTTTCTGATACAGAGCTCAAAATCCCCTACATACACAGAGCTAAAGTATAAAATTCTGAATATACAGAATGATGAATTGATAAAACAAGATGCAGGGAGCTCCCCCTGCTGGCGCCTGTAGGCAGCAAGAGTTTTATCAGGCTATACAGAGTATTGCAGCTCTGAACCAATGGTCAGACGGGACATGGTTTAGACTACCCCAGGCGCCCTGTAGGCACTGTAGTCCTCCCCTAGTGTAACAGCAAACCTTGAAGTAAATAAATAGCAGGATATCTCATCTATTATCACAGGACCCACCATTCACAATAGGTGATACACCAGCTTGTCGTCTCCCTCCTGACCTCTGTACAGATCACGCCAGGAAAACTCTCCCATAGAAGTCAATGAGTCCCATCTAGTCTATTGCGTCTATGGCCTATGGTGGCTGCTGTAAAACATATCTCTGTTAACAAAAGCTTGGGAAAGATGGCTGCCCCAATAATCCTATTCCAAAATTCTGCAATCAAAAAAAAAAATGAACGAAAAAAATAAATAAAATTCAGTGAACACATTCCCTATAAAGGGGTTGTGCCAAATTTTAAAGTTATCCCCTATCCTGTTTATAGGGGGTAACTAACTGATCTCTGCGGGGTTCAACCACTGGAACCTCCATCGAGAACGGGGGTCCTGTTCCCCCATCCTGACGGAGTGGTATCCCACACGTGCGTCCTGCCGCTACGTTCATTGTTTAAGGGCGAAATAGAGTGCTGTACTGAAGGTACGGATGGAGCGGCACAGTGCATGTGCAGCCTCTCCCACTCCATCAGGACTGAGAAACGGACCCCCATTCTCGGGATCGGTAGACGTTCCCAACGGTTGAGCCCTCAGCAATCAGTTAGTTGCCTTCAAAACTTGGCATAACCCCTTTTAAGGATATATCTATCTCTGAGCAAGTCTACAGGGGTGTGCAGAATCAGACTACACGGAATGTTTGTAGTCTGTAACCGTGGCGACGCCTATTTCTGTCTAGACGCCGTATACACAAAACAGTATGACATTTTTTTTTAAATCAAATCTATTTGTCAGGTTGCTCCATTTCCTTCCTTTTAGATATTGGAGAAAAAAATCGGCTGCACGTAGACCTTGACTTAATTTTCCTGAAACTTTATTTTTTTTTTTCCAATGCGCTTCTGTTATTTGTAGCTTTTTCTTTTTTATTAATCGTCTCCTGTTCGAGCGTTTCTTCTGCCTCCCCATTAAAATGCAACACAAGCCACGTAGGTTTCCTAAGAGGGGAAAGCAATGATTAGCTCGGCGTGTGCTAGGCTCTGTGCATCTTCTCAGTCGGTCCAATTATTGAATCCGATCGGAGAAACATCTGTCGGGGGAGCGTCCGTTCTTGGCTCCGTGAGAAAGTCAGCAGAGTTTGGAATGTTTCCATTAAGCAAATGTTGTAAGTTTTAAGCAGATGTCTTAAATGGACACTATTATTAATAGGAAATTTTACACGAGAAGAAACCAAGCTCCTTGTCTAATCGGAGTCTTGATGTAACCGGTGGGTTGAATGCGCTGGACCGGACTGTACCTTTATGTAAAAGGCGGACAGATAATCTTTCCTCCAGAACAAAGAGGGGAATAAAAAATAAAAAAAGAAGAGATTTTATTAGCTCAGACCTCAAAAAGCCACCTGTCTGTTTTCCCTCAGTAAAACATAGGTTTTTTTTTTTGTCCTCGTGCAGCTTATTTCATAGAACGGATTAAGCCTCTAATGCAGGCTCGGATGACAGGCAATGGGAAAGCAAATGTTACATTTTCCAACCATACTTCAGCTTCTGCTGACCCTGTGCTGGATGGAAAAATAGAAGCTTACCAATTCCCGGCAGTGCTTCTTGCCAGCCCTGCACCTCACATGGATCCAGAGATCTCCCCATTCATTGCTGTAGTGGCTCTGCTAGATTCTCTTCAGCGGGAGTGGCCTTTCTGCTGCAACTCTCCCCCTGTTAAGGCTCCTTTCACACGGGCGCAATGCGGGAGGTGAGCGCATTGCACCCGCACTGAATCCGGACCCATTCGCTTCTATGGGGCTGTGCACATGAGCAGTGATTTTCACGCATCACTTGTGCGTTGCGTGAAAATCGCAGCAGGCTCTATATTGTGCGTTTTTCACGCAACGCAGGCCCCATAGAAGTGAATGGGGCTGCGTGAAAATCGCGAGCAAGTGCGGATGCGGTGCGATTTTCACGCACAGTTGCTAGGTGTCGATCAGGATGGGGACCCGATCTTTATTATTTTCCCTTATAACATGGTTATAAGGGAAAATAATAGCATTCTTCATACAGAATGCTTAGTAAAATAGTGATGGAGGGGTTAAAAAAAAATAAAAAAAAATAATTTAACTCGCCTTAATCCACTTGTTCACGCAGCCCGGCTTCTCTTCTTTCTTCTTCTTTGAGGAAGAGGACCTGTGGTGACATCACTGCGCTCATCACATGGTCTAGCACATGATCCATCACCGTGGTGATGGACCATGTGATGAGAGCAGTGACGTCACCACAGATCATCAAAGAAGAAGAAAGAAGAGAAGCCGGGCTGCGCGAACAAGTGGATTAAGGTGAGTTAAAATTATTATTTTTTTTTTAACCCCTTCATCCTTATTTTACTAAGCATTCTGTGTGAAGAATGCTATTATTTTCCCTTATAACCATGTTATAAGGGAAAATAATAAAATCTACACAACACCTAACCCAATCCCGAACTTCTGTGAAGAAGTCTGGATACCAAACGTGCCGATTTTTTTCTCACGCGCGTGCAAAACGCATTAAAACACTTTGCACTCGCGGGGAAAAATCGCACATTTTCCCGCAACGCACCCGCATCGGTTTCCGCACGTCACCCGCAACGCCCGTGTGAACCCAGCCTAACTGCCACAGCCTTTAGCAGAACATGTAGCTGGGGGCAGTTGAAGATATAAACTGAGCGTGTTCGACCAGCTCAGTGAGATGGACGAGAAATAAGGAAAAGAACAAACAGCAGGTGTCGCTATACAGACACATTTTATTGAATAAAGCTCGCTAGTGATACAAATTTTTTTATTTGCTTGCAATTACAAAAATATTCAGATCCAGCTGCTGGTTTGAAAAATGTAAAATATGTTTTTTGACACAACCCCTTTACAGGGCATCTATCCCATGTCCTATCCCATGTTCTACCTTTTTTTTACAGGGCCATAGAACGGACATATGGACAGCACACGGTGGGCTCTCCGCATCTTTTGCTGCACCATTGAAAGGAATGCGTTCGCATCCGACTCGCAAAAAATCGTGTGCATAAGGCCTAAAACTAAGACCGCTCAGTTTTGGGGATAATTTTGCAATGTTTCTGTTTTTCATAGGGAACACAGCTTATGGAGCATGATGGGAGTTGTCCGATGCCAGCGGACGGGGTGTGCAGGCTTTCCCACCCCTGGTTCATACATTGAGCGGGGGTGACAGCTGCGTTCTAGCTCACATCTGCACGCGGGCTGTATATCTCCGTGTATGCGGCTCCGTAGCATTCTTCTGCTGCGTCCGGACGCAGGTGTTTGCATTCTTGGCAGACGTGTGAGTGCAGATGAGGTTGTGGAGACAAGGAGGACATTGTCTGGTAGTCGGCGGTCTGCGAGATGTCACTTAAGCACACAGATGAGTCCCAAGTCAGGCTTCTGCAGCGATCACGTCTTCCCATGTAGTCTTATTGTAAAGTCCTTTAAAAGGGGTTGTCCCAAGCGCTCCCCAACTATTAGACGCTTATCCTGTGGATAGGAGATACATGTTTGCAATGGAGCAAATCCTTTAAAGAGGACCTCTCCCCTCTTCCGACATATCTCTTCAGCAACTACACTGCGTGCAGAATTATTAGGCAAATGAGTATTTTGACCACATCATCCTCTTTATGCATGTTGTCTTACTCCAAGCTGTATAGGCTCGAAAGCCTACTACCAATTAAGCATATTAGGTGATGTGCATCTCTGTAATGAGAAGGGGTGTGGTCTAATGACATCAACACCCTATATCAGGTGTGCATAATTATTAGGCAACTTCCTTTCCTTTGGCAAAATGGGTCAAAAGAAGGACTTGACAGGCTCAGAAAAGTCATAAATAGTGAGATATCTTGCAGAGGGATGCAGCACTCTTAAAATTGCAAAGCTTCTGAAGCGTGATCATCGAACAATCAAGCGTTTCATTCAAAATAGTCAACAGGGTCGCAAGAAGCGTGTGGAAAAACCAAGGCGCAAAATAACTGCCCATGAACTGAGAAAAGTCAAGCGTGCAGCTGCCAAGATGCCACTTGCCACCAGTTTGGCCATATTTCAGAGCTGCAACATCACTGGAGTGCCCAAAAGCACAAGGTGTGCAATACTCAGAGACATGGCCAAGGTAAGAAAGGCTGAAAGACGACCACCACTGAACAAGACACACAAGCTGAAACGTCAAGACTGGGCCAAGAAATATCTCAAGACTGATTTTTCTAAGGTTTTATGGACTGATGAAATGAGAGTGAGTCTTGATGGGCCAGATGGATGGGCCCGTGGCTGGATTGGTAAAGGGCAGAGAGCAAGGTGGAGGTGGAGTACTGGTTTGGGCTGGTTTGGGCTGGTATCATCAAAGATGAGCTTGTGGGGCCTTTTCGGGTTGAGGATGGAGTCAAGCTCAACTCCCAGTCCTACTGCCAGTTTCTGGAAGACACCTTCTTCAAGCAGTGGTACAGGAAGAAGTCTGCATCCTTCAAGAAAAACATGATTTTCATGCAGGACAATGCTCCATCACACGCGTCCAAGTACTCCACAGCGTGGCTGGCAAGAAAGGGTATAAAAGAAGAAAATCTAATGACATGGCCTCCTTGTTCACCTGATCTGAACCCCATTGAGAACCTGTGGTCCATCATCAAATGTGAGATTTACAAGGAGGGAAAACAGTACACCTCTCTGAACAGTGTCTGGGAGGCTGTGGTTGCTGCTGCACGCAATGTTGATGGTGAACAGATCAAAACACTGACAGAATCCATGGATGGCAGGCTTTTGAGTGTTATTGCAAAGAAAGGTGGCTATATTGGTCACTGATTTGTTTTTGTTTTGTTTTTGAATGTCAGAAATGTATATTTGTGAATGTTGAGATGTTATATTGGTTTCACTGGTAAAAATAAATAATTGAAATGGATATATATTTGTTTTTTGTTAAGTTGCCTAATAATTATGCACAGTAATAGTCACCTGCACACACAGATATCCCCCTAAAATAGCTAAAACTAAAAACAAACTAAAAACTACTTCCAAAAATATTCAGCTTTGATATTAATGAGTTCATTTGGGTTGTTGTTCAATAATAAAATTAATCCTCAAAAATACAACTTGCCTAATAATTCTGCACTCCCTGTACTTGCATTCTCCACGTAATAACCATTCTGGAGCATCTATTCATATGACGCTTATTGTGCCGTTCCTGTATTATTCCTGCTAGAAGCTTACAAATTGCCAGCAGTCTGCTAGGTGTTACCAGTATCGGGTGTGTCTGACCTTGTCCAATCAGTGCTGCTGGTGTCAGACTGTGCAGGGACTACCCCCCCGCCCCCAACTGGTAACACCCGTCTGGACCTTTACTACAAGGTGCTGACAATTTATTTGAACATAGAAATAACAGGGGAACGGTACAACATAGAGCCATAGATACTCCAGAATTGTTATTACGTGGGGAATGCAAATAGTTACTACAGCAGCCATGTCTGGAGAGGCAACAGATCCTCTTTCAGTTGTTCAGCAGTTTGCTCTGTGCCTGGGAAAGCTGGGTGACAGCCAGTATGGGTGTAGCAGGACATCCCGCAAGCTTTTCAAGCGCCCGGGTTGGCATTGATATGAGAAGTAGGATACACGAGGCAGGTAGATTTGACCATGCCCCAACATGCTTTTAGCCAGATGATGGGTAATACATGTCTATAAGGGCTATGTATGTTGGGAAAAAGCTTCAAGTAACGCTAGCTTCTAGCGCCCTCCCTTTCTTGCTCTTATATTTATCGGATCGTTAAGGAGAGGATTTAAAAAAAAAAGCAAAATAATGTATTTCAGCCTGCAATTCAGTTTGTGACCACTAGAGGACAGTAGTCGCCTGTGTATTCTGCACATTTGCAAGAATCTCAGTAATACTTTGCAAAAGCCTGAATCACCGAACTGTTGTACAGAGTGTATCGCCCCGTGTACAGGCAGAGGGTCCCGGGAGGACTGCTACTAATCGTGTAGGTAGGTGTAAGTGACATGTGCTGCCAGGTTACCACTGTGCACAATGTCCACTGGTAAAATGCTTGATCGTTTTATCCCTCAGAGTAGCAGGAAATAAAAGTTATGGCTATGTGACTACATTTCTGCATTAGAATTTCAATACATTTCATTAATCTGGTAAATCTGATAATCCACCATTCATTTCCTGCATAGACCCGCAATGCAAAGTGACCATTCAGAAGTGGAACCAGTTAGGGAAATCCCAGTGAATTTATGTGAGCGAGGGTTATTTTATGTCTATTTTGATGGCTGTCCAGTAATCCAGAAAATCTAATAATCCAGCGACTGTTAGGGGTCACCATTACACCATCACACATCATGGACAATCCTGTATATATTTATACTGGGGTTCTGCTGCGGATGTGTAGTTGATGTGAACTTCAGTCAATCTGGGTTTTTTTTTCTCTGTGAAACCTGCAGGGATAAGTAGCAAGCTACTGTTTTTTTATTTTTTAACATTTTTGCTTTGCATTTGAACGGGATTGCGGAAATCCTATTCACTTGCTTTGGTCACCCTTCATTAAAGGCTATGTACACCTTCGGGAGCAATTTTTATTTATATTTTTTGTGATTTGCATTTTACTCATTTTCGGCTAAAAATAATTTTTTTCAACTGGTCTTCATCCGTTCTGTTACAAAGGGTAAGCTGTTTGTCTAGTTGTGCGAATGGTACTTTCCCCTTGTGCCCCCTTATCTCTAAATTACAAAAAAAAAGTCATAAACACTTATTTAAGCCACTTTCTTATTAGTAAGGTTAGAATTGATCTATAATGAGTGCTTAGGAGGTCAGAGCCTGATGGAAACTGTAAAAATACAGTGCCTGCGACTAGAGAATCTCAAGGCTGTACAGAGAAAGGGGCTCACCATTTCTAAAAAAAATAAAAAATACTTGCCCCCAAAGGTATCCATAACCTTTAAGGCCTCTCACGCGAGCAATACGGATTGTGTCAGGATCTGTTCAGGAAAAACTAATGGTTTTGCACGTGAGTTCAATCAGTTTTTCTGCAATTGCGTGCAGTGTGTGCATTTTATAACCTAGTAACATAGTACATAAGGCCGAAAAAAGACATCTGCCTATCCAGTTCGGCCTGTTCTCCTGCAAGTTGATCCAGAGGAAGGCAAAAAAAAAACTGTGAGGTAGAAGCCAATTTTCCCCACTTAAGGGGGGAAAAAATTCCTTCCCGACTCCAATCAGGCATCAGACTAACTCCCTGGATCCACGACCCCTCTCTAGTAGCCATAGCCTGTAATATTATTACACTCCAGAAATACATCCAGGCCCCTCTTGAAATCTTTTATTGTACTGTATTTTATCGGTCTGGATTGTATCAGGATTGCCTGCATTTTTGACGGACGTGAAGAAAAACTGAAGAATAACAAAAAACGCATTGCACCCTGATGCCTTCATTTTTTTGCGCAAGCTCCATTTATTTCTATAGAGCCAGGGCTGTGTGAAAATCACACAATATAGAAGATGCTGCGATTATTATTATTATTATTTTTTCGAGGCTTATGTGCACAGACCCATCGACATGAATGGGTCAGGATTCAGTCCGGATGCTGTGCGTCCACTACACGCATCGCATCCGAACGGAAAACTCGCTCTTGGCACAAAATCTTTGTGAAATCTTGAATGTTTGAACGAGGCCTTAGTTTACGGTGTATTACATTTTCTTTTACTTTGAATATTTATAATATGTTTATATTATTTAACTCCAGTTCATAATATTTATACTATAAAATATTTCTACTTCTTAAAAGTTTAAAAACAAGTAATACAAATATGCAAATATCTAATTTGCTGATGAGGTTATATGAATATATCTCTCTCCCATCATGTCTCAGAGCACTCATTTAAAGTAATTTTCTCATCTGAGACAATGGGGGGATATCTCTAGGATATGTCCCCATTGTCTGATAGGTGGGGGTCCCAGTGGTCGGTCTATATCAAGAGCGGAGCGGTCCAAAATGGTGGCTGGAGGACTCCGGTCCGGCCACCACCAAGTGCCGTCCCCATAGAAGTGAATGAGAGCTCACCGTTAAAGAGGACCTTTCACCGATTCTTACCCTATGAACTAACTATACAGATAGGTAGAGCGGCACCCGGGGATCTCTCTGCACTTACTATTATCCCCGGGCGCCGCTCCGTTCTCCTGCTATGCCCTCCGGTATCTCCGTTCCCTAAGTTATGGTAGGCGGAGTCTGCCCTAGCGCTGGCCAATCACACTGCAGAGCTCACAGCCTGGGAGAAAATAACCTCCCAGGCTGTGAGCTCTGCGCTGCGATTGGCCAGCGCTAGGGCAGACTCCGCCTACCATAACTTAGTGAGCGGAGATACCGGAGGGCATAGCAGGAGAACGGAGCGGCGCCCGGGGATAATAGTAAGCGCAGAGAGATCCCCGGGCGCCGCTCTACATGTCTGTATAGTTAGTTCATAGGGTAAGAATCGGTGAAAGGTCCTCTTTAATGAACGGCCACCGCCCCCATATTCTTCTATGGGCCCGACGGAAATAGCGTTCTGCTATTTTCGGCATCCTCATAGAAATAAATGGAGGGCGGCTGCGTATGTGCGATGCGCCCTCCAGCACCTTTCTCCTAAACGGAACCCCGAAAGTGGTGGAGGGCACATCGCACATACTCAGCCGCCCTCCATTCATTTCTATGAGGATGCCGAAAATAGCAGAGCACTATTTCCGTCGGGCCCATAGAAGAATATGGGGGCGGTGGCCGTTCATGCACGGTGAGCTCCCATTCACTTCCATGGGGACAGCACTTGGTGGTGGCCGGACCGGAGTCCTCCAGCCACCATTTTGGACCGCTCCGCTCTTGATATAGACCAGGGGTCTGCAACCTTTAAGACATAAAGAGCCACTTGGACCCGTTTCCGAAAAGAAAAAAAAAACTGGGAGCCGCAAAACCATTGCAACATAAAACAAATCTAACACTGCATATATTGTTTCTTACCTTAATGCTATATACAGGATCGTGCAGTTAGCTGTCAATCTGAAGAAAAAAAGGACTTTTTCACTTAACAATGTAAAATATATTTTTGCACATTAATAGCTAATTAAAATATTTAATTTACCTGGTTAATGGGATTTTTGCTCCTGAACCTCAGTGCACAGTGTCTGCACATCAGGGCTGTAAGACGTCACCTTCATTTTTACACAGGCTTGCAAGCTGTCACCTGTGAGGCGTGATCGATGTTTGTTTTTAATATAGTTCATGTTGGAGAAGACCTGCTCACATACATATGTGGAGCCGAAGATCGACAGCACTCCAAATGCATACTTTTTCATGTTTATATAAGTGTTGGGGATGGCATTCCATGTTTCGAATACAAGTTTGTCCTGTTTGGGAAGGTTTTCAATATCAGTCCATTTATGATTCTGAGCCAGAATGGCCTTCTGACGGGCAACATCCTCAAGAGTAGCGGTCAAGCATTTGAACTTGGACACCCATAGATCTTTGTCGGCTATATCGGCCAATTCCATCTCAAGATCAGGTTGACTTACACCTGCAAATGCAGTCATATTCAATAGGGATGGATCGATCTCCAGGGGAGTGACAGGGAAGGATAATGTGGTTTTTTCCTCTCTGAACTCACAGAATCGTTTCCCAAATGAACCTTGCATTGCGGTGATTGCAGACTTGAAATATTCCAAATTGATTGTATCATGTCTGTCTGGTGGACACTTAGGCCTAATGCCCACGGCCATTTTCCACGTCCGTGTGCGGACCGTGGAAACCCGGCCTGGCCTTTCTGTGCCGGCCTGA
This sequence comes from Bufo bufo, assembly GCF_905171765.1. NCBI lineage: Eukaryota > Metazoa > Chordata > Amphibia > Anura > Bufonidae > Bufo > Bufo bufo. The sequence goes on along the minus strand of NC_053397.1, from coordinate 26,142,096 downwards.
GTGCACGGCGTCATGGAAACCCATGACGCCGTGCACTCAGGCTGGCACAGAAAGGCCAGGCCGGGTTTCCACAGTCCGCACACAGACTTGGAAAACGGCCGTGGGCATTAGGCCTTACAGGGGTGTGTTAGCTGTTTGTAATTAGTGACAAGACAGTCTGATGATCTGAATGCTGAAGTTAAAAAGAGCTGTCTGCATACCTGCAATGATAAGGAGGAAGGGGGGCAGGGGCCCCTGTGCCCTCCTTTACTTCAGGACAGCTCTTTTTAACTTCAGAATTCAGAGACCATTCATTATCAACATCAGTATCATGCCATCTCATAATTATATAGCTTTTTCCCTTATGATGGTACGTTTAAAATTTAGGTTTTAGGGGCAGCCAGCACACACTGTCAGACTCAGAACAGCAACAGGTCAGGCAGGCAGCTGTTCTGTTACAGCCCTGCAACAGGTACTCACTGTGGACAGGCAGTAGGCTGAGTGGGCAGTGGGGCACAGCCACAGTCTCAGAGTCCAGGCCAGGGGAGTCAGTGGAGACCACTCCAGAAGATGAGATGAGGCACAGAGGCAGGTCCAGGTGACAGGTCCAGGAGCATCATCAGGCCAGGCACCCAGGTCCAAGAAAAGAGGTCCATTCCAGTGGCACCACTCTCCACTCCAGTAGTCCCACCACAGCGCAGGCAGGCTGGGGCACACAGGCTGGCAGTGACTCGCAGCCGCTCCAGACTGATTTCGGGCAGTCAGTGTCAGTCTCTCAGAGCGGGAAACTGACTGGCACTGGCACCGGCGCCGCGGCGGGAGTCGGGACCACTCCCCCTCCTCCTCCCTAGATTCCAGTAATAGGCCGGCCCCATCCACCGCGCGGAGCGGCCTCTCTTATCTGCGACTGACAGATCCCTACGCCACTGGTGCCTGATGACGTCAGGCCGCCTGCGTGTGAGGCACTGGGCAGTGTTCTCCGGAGCCGCGGCAAAGGTGAAAAAGAGCCGCATGCGGCTCTGGAGCCGCGGGTTGCCGACCCCCGATATAGACCGACCTCTGGGACCCCCACCTATCAGACAATGGGGGCATATCCTAGCGATACACCCCCATTGTCTCAGATGGGACAACCCCTTTACAACTCACATTATTGGATATCAGAAGCATGATAGGCCAGGCATGAGGATATAGGGGCCAAGTCCCTTCTACTGGTTTCATGCCCAGTGGTGCCCCCAGCCACCCATCCTGCCATCTTAATTAACTCATCCATAGGAGTCCATTTCCCATTTTTGGCTCTGAGGTCTTCTCTGTCCCCAGATCATGTGATCGGATCAATGTGACACTTCTTGTGACAACATGACATCCCGATTGCCAATCACATGAGTTGCAAGCGCTGCATTTCTCCTGTCTTTCAACCAGGGCACGGAGTCAAAATGTCCTGAGGGTGAGTTATTGAAATAATGTCCAAACAAAGATTTGCACTTTAAGGGTTTGGGCTATCCCTTTAAGGATTAAAGGGGACACGTGCAATAATAAGATGTGATTAGGAAATTAGAATTTGTACAATTGGTAATATATCGGTGTGGAGTTAACAATGGCGGGCCTGTGCAGGAAAACGGTAGAAACATGTTATCTCGGGGAGCGTCTCCACCGTCGTGTACTGTTAGCTTCAGGCCATCTAATAATACAACTGTATTCATCTCATTCCATGTGTCTGGTCACAGTGAATCTGAAAAGCCAGAAAATACTCCACCATGTCATTGTCTGGAGGGCAGTTTCTTAATTAAAGTGTCATCTGGATGTGGATAAAGGTGCCTGATGTGTAATTAATCTTACATGACTGGGAATTCCCCCCCCCCCCCCCCCCCTGAAATTTTGCCTTAAAAATGTTAAAGGGGTTATATGAGATAGGAGAAAAAGCTGTGGTTTATGTTCCCTCTAGTAACAGCGCCACCCTTGGCTGCATCTGGCATTGCAGCTCGGCCCTATTTTCTAGGGCTCGGTTGTCCTTTTGCAGGAATTCACATTTCCTCACGTGATCATTGACCATCAGTGAATTAGAAATGGTCTTCCATCTGATCTAATCTAATATATAAAGCTCAGTGTATGTGTGTCCGCTAAAGGAATCCGCACCGTCGCATTTACAATCGCGAAATTTGGCACACAGGTACATCAGGTGTTCGGGAAGGTTTTAGACCAGCTCTCTAGGACGTACCGTTCCTGGGATATTCCCAAAAAATGCATTAGCCAATAGAAGCCTGGTCACATGACCCTTATCAGCCAATAGAAGCTTGCAGGTCCTCCAGTCTCCACATACAGTTTTACTCCAGGTTTCCATAACAACCCAGCCATTTATCTTCACTGCTGTAGGAGAGCTTTGAAGGAAATCTGTCACCAGGATAATCGCTATTGAAGTACAGCCATGGTCTAATAGCACTTAGTACCTTATTTCAAGATGTGCCTTTGTTCCAGCAATAGATGTTTTTATCCTCTGAAAATCCAGTTTATTTGATATGCAAATGAGCCAGTAAGGTGCCCACAGGGGCGTCACTCTTGCAGGAAGAAGCCCAGACACGCCCCCTACCACAATGTGTCCACCCTCAAAAGACTTAAAACCCTGCCCCCAGGTCCAACTAAGCCACGCCCATGATTAGTTAGGCCACGCCCCTCCCACTCCTGAGCCGACGGGGATTGAAAAAATGAAGGTAAAAATCAACTTCTGTTAGCTGCAGGAGTGGGAGGGAGGGTGACTTTCTCCCTGCAGATCACTCAGCACAGTGCTGCTTTCTTAGAGTGAACTGTTTAAAAGGACACGCCCCCGATCCAGTAAAGGCCACTGTTAAGGGGGCGGGCCCCTTTGGAGGTCACTGTCAAGGGGGTGGTATGCTGTGAAAGTCACTGTTAAAGGGGAAGGCTGCTGTGGAGGTCCAATTTTAAGGGACTGGGCATTATGGGGGGAAGTCAGTGTTAAGTGGTGGGGGGCTGTGGAGGTCACTGTTTTGGGGGTGGGGTGCTATAGATGTCACTGTTATCCATGGCTGAAGGACTAAAAAAAAAAAAGATGCACTAGGGACTGTTATGGTAAAATTTTATGGGATTGCTTTAAGGGTATGGCCACCCCGATCGGGTTGTTTGGACCACAATCATAATCAGGATTTTACCTACGATTGTACATGCGGATTTGTCATGGATTTTGCCGTTGCTTTCATGCGATCCACAACATAAAATGACCTTCTGCAAATTTAAATTCCACATATCAATATTCTTTATTTTTTTACCATTTAGGAAATGAAGAATTACGGCCTAAGGCCTCTTTCACACGAGCGTGTCGGATTAGGTCCGGATGCATTCAGTGAAACTCGCACCATTTTGCAAGCAAGTTCAGTCAGTTTTGTCTGCGATTGCGTTCAGTTGTTCAGTTTTTTTTTTGCGCGGGTGCAATGCGTTTTGATGCGTTTTTGACGCGCATGATGAAAAACGGAAGGTTTACAAACCATCAGTGAAAAACGCATCGCATCCGCACTTGCTTGCAGATGCAATGCGTTTTTCACTGAAGCCCCATTCACTTCTATGGGGCCAGGGCGGCATGAAAAACGCAGAATATAGAACATGCTGCGATTTTCACGCAACGCAGAATTGATGCTTGAAAAAAAAAGAAAAGCTCATGTCCACAGCCCCATTGAAATGAATGGGTCAGGATTCAGTGCGGATGCTGTGCGTTCACGTCACGCATTGCAGCCGCGCGGAAAACTCGCTTGTGTGAAAGAGGCCTTAGTGTCTATTTCAAAGTGGTTGTCCGACACCCTGCACCCCTGCCGATCGGCAGTTCGGGTGTAGCTCCATCACTGGAAGCTCTGCCCGCTGTATGGTGCTGCTCCTGTCCATTACACAGTTGATGGAGCTGTGTAGGAGCTACACCTGAACAGCTGATCGATGGGGGTGTAGAGTGTCGGACCCCCGTCAGTTATCTAGTGATGGCCTATCCTGAGGCTGGACCTTTTAACCCTTAGGATACCGGAGGTTTTTTCATTTTTGCGTTTTCATTTTTCTTCCCTATCTTCCTTGAGCCATAACTTTTATTTTTCCGTTCACATAGCTGTATGAGGGCTTATTTTTTGCGGGACAATTTGTACTTTCTAATGCCATACAATGTAGTGGGAAAAAATTTCAAACGGGGTGGAATTGGGAAAAAAACGCAATGTCTCCACTGATTTTACAGGTTTTGTGCCCATGGGGTTCCGTTTTACGGCAAAACTGACCTGTGCCCCTTCATTCTTTGGGTCAGTACAGTTAGGGTCCATTCACACGTCCATAGTGTATTGCTGATCCGCAATACTCCCGGGCGGCACCCCCCATAGAACTGCCTATTCTTGTCCGCAAGAATAAATGATATTGCGGAACGGATGCGGATCCATTTGCGGACGTATGAATGGACCCTTACAATGATAACACATATGTATAGTTTTTTTTTATGTCTTAATAGTGTAAAAATAAATTTACATTTTAAAAAAATTAATTTCTTTTTTGCATCACCATATTCTGACCCCCACAACTTTTTTATAAATATATCTACTGAGCTGTGTGGGGGCTCATTTTTTGTGGAACAATCAGTTTTTATTGATATAATTTTGGAGTGTCTGTAACTTTTCGATGACATTTTATTAAAAAATAATTGGGTAAGAAAAGCGATGAAAAAATGGCAACTTGGCAATTTTGACCCTTTTTTCTGTTATACCATTCATTGTATTGGAAATATATTTTTATTTTTTAATAGTATGGGCGTTTTCGGTCACAGTGATGCCCATGCTGTTTATATCTTTTGTTATTTATATATTTATTTATTTTATTTTATGGAAATGGGGAGGTGATTTAAACTTTTTTATATTTTTTAATATATATTTTTAAAGTTTTTATTTTTATTTTTTTAACTTTTTTTATGAATTTGAAGCTCGCATTATAGCCTACAAAATCAAATTTTTATTTATTTTTTATTCTGAACAATCATGGGTCTTTTATACCCATTATTTGTTTATTTCTTATGTTGGCCTGCCACCTGCTGGCCAAAATAAGAATTACATCTTCAATACCCTGGGTCTCTTCAGAGAGACCCAGCTCATTGGAATCAATTACCGGCATCCTTTTTGGCTGCAGAGGCCATGTGTAGCTCTTATCTCTGATCTCATGACCTCATTAACACTTATTTAAGCCATATTCCTATCAGTTTGATAAGAATTGATTGTTTATGAGGTCAGGAGATCAGAGATAAGAGCTACACATGAGCTGTCAAATGAAATGATTCAAAGAAAACAGAAAGTGACATCTTGCAAATATATATTTTTTTAACCCCTGTATCTTAGAAATGGCTGGAAATTTTTTATAAAAAAATGATTTTCAGCCCAAAAACGTCCATAGCCTTCAAAGGCAGTTGCCTTTTAAAGGGGTGGTCTCACTTTAGCAAATGGCATTTATCATGTAGAGAAGGTTAATACAAGACACTTACTAATGTATTGTGATTGTCCATATTGCCTCATTTACTGACTTGATTAACTTTTTCTATCACATTATACACTGCTCGTTTCCATGGTTATGACCACCCTGCAATCCAGCAGTGGTGGTCATGCTTGCACACTATTGGGAAAAAAAAAAACGAAGGCCTCTCTGGCTGAGAGCATGGCGAGTGCACATAGGCTGGTGTTTTCTATAGTGTGCAAGCACGGCCACCGCTGATATTGATATTATGAGACATTTATTTAAAGTCCATGGACTACTTTTGTTCTGATTTCTTTTATTATTTATTTGCTTCCTACATGCAAAAATGAAGCAACTTCATACAGTGTGTGTAAATCCTTCATCTAGCTGGTGCTGCTGTTAAATCCATACAAGCACTGCTCCTGATGGCTCTCTCTGCTCTTCCCCTCCCTTCTCTGGGTGTTAGAGATAGCAACAGGGGGAGGAAGGAGGTTGTACACAGCGGATGTGTGCAGAGAGGGGGGAGGGAATCCAAGCAGGGCAGCTCACACTGGCTGCTGACCGGGAGAAAACCGCACACAAGGCATGGGAAGTCAGCAGCATCCTGGACACACAGATCAAGCACATATTATTAGGGGGGACATGTCCACATTAGAAAAGTCTGACACTAGGAACTGGTTATAAAAACGGAATACCCAAAGGTCTCAAAATGTATGAAGGATTTTTTTGCTTGTCAAAGATGTCCATATCCTTTAAGTATGATCACCATTGTGGCTGAAGCGAGACGTCGCCAAGTTGGTCAGGCTTCTAAAACTATGAATGGCAATGAGCTACTGTTCTCTACGAGCCTCAAAGGATTTGACAGTTTATCCAGTACCCTGGCGTAAGAAGCACATATGGAAGAATAGAGATGTTACCACCGTCGGGAGCTTGTTATCATACAGTGATATGAGCGTGTATTATAGAACGGCCTCCAGGCAGCTGGAGCTCTGTATTATTGCCTGCATCCATCTAGCACATTGTCTAAACCAAGGAATCATAGCCGTGAAATCTGGCAGGCACTTTGCATGATAATTAGTTCAATATACTGACCGAATCTGCAAATTAGAAGTTCAAAGAGACTCGTGGACACGTATGAAAGCAAAGTTTTGGCATTTCTCATGTTCGGCTTGTTTCAGGATCTTTTCAGTTTTTTTTTTATTTTTTATCTGCAAATAACAAACGGATTGCACACAGCACATCAAACATGTTCTCGTCTCCTTTCTGCATTCAAAGAGTTCATCCACTTCTTGAAGTGATTGAGATTAATCGACTTCTACATTCCAAAGGGGCAAAGAAATGTGTTTATCTTCTCTGTTTTCATCTACCTTAATGCAGATTTGTAATAAAGTGTTATCTTCAGATCGCTGCTCTTCAGATTAACTTTTTTCTTTAAAGTAAATGTCCACTCTTGGACGCCATTTTATTTTTAGTTTTAGGTCAAAAATCTTATGTAGATTTGTTTGTTAATGCATCTTTAGCTCTTAAGGTCAGAGAGATTTTTTTTCTAATGTAGAACTCCAAATCCTCTTAGCAATAGACATAAAGTTGAGTGGTACATTTCTGACCACCACCACTAGAGGGAGCTAAAGAGCTTATTGCATACTATTGGTTTCAGTGCGTGAATCATATACATTAAGTTCCTATTCTTCCTTTAATGGTGGCTCCAGACACTGTTTTTGGATCAACGATGGCATTTTATATTTTTTTTTTACCAATGTTGGCATTTCAAGGGTTATTCCTGTCTCTTAATATGATGGCATATCAATAGAATATGCCATCACTTTATGATCAGTAAGGTCTGACATCTGTAACTCCCAGTGGTAATGAGAATAAAGGTGCCGCAGCGCTGATTCTGCACATTGGCTTTACTGGCCATCCACTTGCTGGCCCCATGCACATGGATGGAGCTGTGGTCCTGTTTCCTTGCACAGTGGGTGGCCATTGAAGTGAATGGGGCCGAGTTGCGATACCAATCACAGCCTCTATATAATGTTCTGTGCTGTGCTTGGTAAGCTGCGAGAAGTTTGCGGCGCTCTCAGGAGCACCAGTGCCTTCTGAAACAGCTGATCAGCTGGGGTCCCGGGTGTCAGACCCCCACCAATCAGATACTGATTGACCTATCCAGAGGATAGGTCATCAGTATCAAAATCTCGGAAAATCCCTTTAACATATCAAAATGGGAGGTGGCAGGTTCTCTTTTTGAGGTGGTTATCTGATTTAGAAAACCTATTTTAAAATACACAATTTGAGTTAATAGATTGGGGGTCTCTATTTCAGGATCCCCATTAGCCAGAGTGGAGAGCAGCTGAAAAGAGCATCCCTTGGTGTCCAGGACCCGACACATCAATGGTTTACATGGCCAGCCAACTGACTTTAAAAGGAACCGTGTAATGCTTTGTATCTCCTAGGGTGGCGCTGTGGGGAAACTGAACTCTTGAGCTTCTCCGACAGATCACAGCCGATCACTGTAATTTGTGATCAGCTTGTCGTCAGAGGACGCTTATAATAAATTAAGATTCTCAAGCAGACAACCCTTTCAGACGTGCACATTTTGGAAACCTTGAGATTCTCGGTAAAAAATAAATATTTTTTAGTGCAAGGCACCATAAATCGTCTCTGCACCTCCCCACCTTTACCACCATGGACTCTGTAAAAGCCCCCATACACATTAGTGTATTGTCAGCGAAACCCTCCAATTTGGCAGGCAGTCTAATGCGTGTGCGTAGCTCCCGACTCCCTCCACCTCTCCCCGAGTGAGGAGGTCGGAACAGAGAAGGATCGGGCAAAGTGAATATTTTAAACCCATCCTTTTGTTCTTCTGGGAGATGAGCCCACACCAGAGGTGGCCAAACGTGTATGTGTATGCCGGAGTAGGGAGGGTTATCGGAACGATCATTCGGCTGACCGCTATTGAATGTGTATGACCACCTGGATACTAGAAGTGTGGTATGGCGCTCAACCTTGAGTCTCATAACGCTTTACAAATGGTCATAGGATTACAAATGATCCAGTATTCGGGAGCTGCCCTGTATCAAAAGGGAAAATATTTTACATCTACAGGATAAAATGGAGCGAGTGCAATCTGATTGCAGCTGCAGATGTGTATCTGCATCGCTATCTGTGTCTCTACGGCACCATGTGTCTTCCGCACACACCTTCATTACTCACAGGGTGTGAATAAAAAACAAGTGCGATTGTAGGTTACTTGTGCAGAAGGTTGCTTCCTACAAGTGCGGGAAATACAGAAGTTTTCTGGTTCATTTTTCAGTTGTGGATGATCTTTAAACGAGACAATGACCAAGGAGGCAATGGCACTGCCCTGTAAAATGCCAATGTAAATATACATCGGAGTATAGGCATTGTACCGTGGATGTTATTCAGACATAGTGATGATTACATTTCTAGTTTGAGGAACCTAGAAATCTGGCGTAAATGAAGATAAATGTGTCGGGGTGGCTGGCCGTGCCCGCTTCCTGCTTTTGCCATACCACCTTTCATGAAAGTGCCGGGAGGTGCAACAATTTTTTAAAAAGTCGCAAACTCACCGGGGCGTTTTAGACGCCGGTCCTAATAACCCCTATATCTGGCAGTGGATGGAGTTATGAAGAGGCGCTGGCGTCTTGATTTGCGGCATGGCCGCACAGATGTGGAAAGCACATGAACAACATCTGCATGCAGTCCAAATATTTTTGCGGCCCGATAGAAATATAGGGGTATGCATTCGATCCCCCCAAAAAAGCGGATTGGATACAGACTGAAAATATGGTCGTGTGCGTGAGGCCTCAGTCAGCACATCCTGTAAAATGAAGTGAATTCGGCCTGGCTCAAAATACAAAAGTAAAAGCAAACACAATACAACAGCACTCTGTAATCTATAAATATGAAGAAGGACGTGTATATGTGTGTGTGTGTGTGTGTGTGTGTACATTCCGCGATCACTCAAAAACTCAACCATCGATTTCAATGAAACTTGGTATACACATCCCTTGCTATGTGGAAATAAATCTTATGGGGGTCTCGGCTCTCTAGGACGTACCGTTCCTGAGATATTCCCAAAAAATTACTTGCATTAGCCAATACAAGCCTGCAAGTGTTTCTCTTAATATCCCAACTGCCATGCACACATCATATGTTTATTATCAGCCAATAGAAGCTCACAGGCCTTTAGTCTCCACATACACACAGTTTTACTCCAGGTTTCCAAAACAACCCAGCCATTTTTCTTCAATGCTGTAGGTCAGCTTTAGGCTAGGGCCACACGACGACATGTGTCGCGCGACAATAAGTTGCACGACACATAGGACACAACTACACTGCTACATATGTTGCGCAGCAATTTTTATAATGATAGTCTATAGTGTTGCACTGCGACATGTGACCTGCTGCGACTGCGACGTGACAGTTGCAGAAAAATCCATCTTCGATGGATTTTTTGCAACTGTCGTGTCGCTGTCGCAGCATGTCACATGTCACAGTGCAACACCATAGCCTATTATTATAAAAATTGTTGACAAAATGTCACGCGACATATGTCGTCGTGTAGCCCTAGCATTAAAGGAGCAGGGTGCTGTAGAGGTCATTGTTAAGGGGTCAGGGGCCACTATTAAAGGGCCAACTGCTGTGGAGGTCACTGTTAAGGCAGCGTGTACTGTGGAGGTCACTGTTAAGGCAATGGGGTACTGTGGAGGTCACTGTCAAGGGAGTGGGGTGCTGTGAAACTTACTGTTAAAGGGGCGGACTGCTGTGAAGGTCAAAGTTAAGGGGATGGGCTGCTGTGGAGGTCCCATTTTAAAGTGGCGGGGCACTGTGGGAGGGGTCAGTGTTAAGGGGTGGGGGACTATGGAGTTCACTGTTAAAGGGGTGGGGGTGCTGTAGAGGTCACTGTTATGGGGGATACTGTCGATTATATTTTAACGACACACACAAAAATTTAATGAAATGAAAGATGAAATATACCCGTGCGAAGCCAGGTCCTTCTGCTAGTTATAGAATAAATAAACTAATTCTATATTCACTATACAAAATGTACATGAAGTACTTAGCAAATATATTTTGATCAAAATCATTTGTGCCCATCCACCGCGGCAAGGTGATCTCTTTTGGACAGGAACCTTCTTTATATGATACCTCTCCTTGTACCAACAGTCCTCTAATGAATTCAGGCAGAGCAAGCTCTTCATATAGACTGAACTTACTCTATATGATGCCTTTCCTTGAATTATTTAAAAGTAGCCTGTGAAAAAGATGGGTTACTCAGGAGTGCGTCACTAAAAATACATACTGCAAAAACAAAAGACAAAGTCAGCACATCTTGTAAAATAAAGTGAATGCACAGGTGCACCCCCAACAAACCAATTTTTTCTACAGGCTGCTTTTTAATTAGTGGGGTATATAGCTGTAACCTGCTCTCTCCTTGGCACAAGGAGAGTTATCATGTAGAGTAGGATCCCATCCAAAAGAGGTCACTTTGCTGTGGTGGATGGGTACAAATGATTTTAAAATATATTTGCTGAGTACCTCATGTTTATTTTATATAGTGAATATAGTATTAGTTTATATATTCTATGTTTGCAGAGTGCTGTTGCACATTGTGTTTACTTTTAGTGTTGTATTAGCATGTGAACGCTGCAGGCAATCACCAGTTTCAGCGTCATCACCAATGAGACCTGATGCTCGTCTTCCTGCCGGTATCTGTGGCATCCAGTGCAGCCCGCGCAGCCCTGTGACCTCATCAGAATTTTTTATTTAAATTGCAATTGCCCCTTTGAACCTAGCCTACACCTCGAGTAAAGGCCCCTTTTACATGGGCAGACTCACCAGGCAATTATCGGGAACAAACTATTCTGGTTGCTCCTTGAGTACTCATCCTCCAGGGGCTCATGTAGTTGCCCAGTTGGCCACCCCATTAAACAACTCACTAAGTATCACATCTGTTTATTTGTGAAGCTTCGGAGATTGCTCGCTTAGTACTGTAAAATTGGCCTTTAATATTTCTTCTGCCCAGCAAATACTTTGACAATTGTAGTGTATTTGCTGTGTACGCCTTGTAGGACCAGCCTGCCCTTTACACCGGTATGACTAAGCCAACTAAATATTTCCTGGGCTCAAGCAAAATGGTAGAAATTGTATTAGAAATGTAAAGTAAATAATGCTTTGTGGGTCTTTCAATTTCTGCTGCTTCACAAGAGAGACGGAAGCGCTTTAAACAAATATCACATGTACAGTGGAAGGGTGACATGTAGCAGGCAGCTCAATCACCGAGACAGCAAAAAATGTATTGAATCGCCTATTACTATATGAATAACGCTGACAGTTTTTTTTTTTTTTTTTTGTTTTACATTTTTATAATTTTTTTTTTTTTCTTTTTATCATTTGTTGAAATTGACAGCAGGAACAATCGAGAATAAAACGCTAAGAAAAGCAAGCAAGCAAAGCAGGCATTCAGGACTGACGTATTGTTCTGAGAATTCTTTTCAGTCTTTGGAACAGGATTCATCTCGCACCTGTTGGGTTTGGCTGTAAATGTAGTTTCCATGTTGAGAGAAAAAGACAAAAAATAATATAATACACAAAAAATAGGCCACTTGAGAAAACCAAACCCATGTTTTATCCTTATCAAAATATATAGGCAAATAAAAATTGTGAAGGCATTAAAAAAATGTAATTCTGAAGATGAATCAACCGTGAAACGCATAAAGAGGAGTTTCTTTAGTTTGCATACTGAAGGATTTTGATTGATTAATCAATTTGTTTTTTTTTGCCATGTGACATTTCTTTTCGTTTTTGCCCATTTTGCCTCCATGTTCTTACTTTGTGCATTATAGTACCATACATCCTTCTCTGTTAGTTACCATTGCTAAAAATTGGATCAGATCCCAAAGTTGCCAGGGGGTACATTTTTATTTTTATTTTGTACATAATGTTTATTAATGACAATTACAATCCAAATCATATCATTATTCAAATAGTTCAATTAAACAAAAAAAAAAAACAACAACAACAATATATATATCCGCACATACGTTTTCCATATGCAAACACACTGGTCGAATACAGAGCAATAATAAGCAATTATACCCTGTTAGTGAACTACACGTCACCCTGCAGTACCACACTCTAGTAAGGCCGGGTTCACACAGGATGTGTCTTAGGTCAGTTTCAGATAAGCATGTGTGGTCCCTGTAACACTGTCCATGCGACGGCTGCACCCCCTGGACCAACCGCGACCCGGCCAACCGAACCCATCGCATCAGAGCGATCAATGAGTTCCAGCCCGACCTCAGGTCCACCGTGCCGTACTCACATGATGGTGGGTCAACAGTAATCCTGTGGTCAAGCTGGAACTCACAGCATCATAGAACACTTGGATGCAGCGAGCTTGGGCCAGCCAAGCAATGGCCCGCCCGACAAACGCAGCCGCCACGCAAACCGTGCCCCACGGACACCTGAAATCTTTTAAATTTCTTTTTATTAAGTAATAAAGACAATTACACACTAATTGCATATGGTGCACATGTAAGACCAAGTTATAAGAAAGGTCGATTTACAACATATACACAAGCTCGTCACACTTCTGATGTTATTAAACATACCAATTTTAAGGCATATCTAAGTGAGTGCACAAAATGCTGATAATACAGTTTACAAAAACAGCAATTCTGGGGCATATATGAAGGAGGAGAACAAAATCAGAAGGGGGTTAGGGTGAGGAGGGAAGAAAAAGGAGGGGGAATTGGGATGGAAGGAAGGGTATCATTAAGGGAAGGAGAGGTTCCGAGACAATGTCCCTCGGGCACCCCTCATCCCCAAGCCCACCCACTATAATATTGGTACACATAAGATGTATTGTAAACGTACCCAATATTTCACTAACTCGGAGGTCAAAAAGCAAAAAGTATCCAAGAGGCTCAATTCGAGTAACCTAAGGTCCAGGTCTAGCATAGTGATTTAATCTTGCCTATCTATCTTAGCCCAAATTGTGATATTAGGTGTGGTGAGATGTTCTATGATTTAACCACGGACTCCATATTTTCAAGTATCTCTCATGCTCCTTAATTTCCCAGCTCACCAACTCCTCCATACGACACAGTTGGTTTACTTTATCTTCCCATTGGGCAACTGTTGGAGGTTCTTCCTGCAACCACCTTAGGGGGATGAGGAGTCTCGCTGCTTAAATCAGATGCGTTGCAAGGTTTTTCTTGGAGGGTTGCCAAGCAGGAGTAGGGAGCCAGAGAAGCACAATTTCTGGAGTGAAAGTGATAGGGCGCTGTAACAATGTGTTAATTACGCCCAAAATTTTGGACCAGAATGGCCGAATCTTTGCACATGACCAGAATATATGACTCAATGTGCCTGATTCCTTTTTACACCTCCAAGTGTCCGATCCCTGTAGGCCCCTCAGGAATAGTTGTTTAGGGGTTTTGTACCATTGGGTTAACACTTTGTAAGAGTGTTCTTGGACCCTGACACACCTCGAGAACCCATGAGAGTGTGAGTGCATGCGCATGATGTCTGTGTCGGAGAACACTCTATCAAGGTCCAATGCCCAGGATTGTATATATGGGGGAACCGCTTTGTCTCTTGGCGTCAACAAAGAGGAGTATAACTGTGAGATCAATTTCCTAGGAAGGGTCTCCAGGAGCATTCATTTTTCAAACCATGTCCTTTCCCTATTACCACCTATTTTGCGTTCCAGTAAAAGCCCCGTAGAGTTCAATTCTAAGTTTTCAAGTAAGCTAATGGATGTGAAGCATTGGTTAATGGGATGCTCCTCCCCTATCTTCTTAGAGAGCTTCCCCAGAAAGTCTTCCACTGCAAAGTTTCTACATTTATCCCAAACTGGAGCTACATCTATCACACCTGGTCTCACTGAAAATAGAATGAGATTAGCCAGCATGTTTAGAGAGGGGTATTTTAATAAATTATGCTCTAATGCAAAATTTCTCAGCACAGAAGCAGTCCCCTTAAGGAGAGGGTACTCATTTAGGGATGCCT